>NC_136383.1:136315666-138715666 GCF_965140285.1 Lepidochelys kempii
ACGCGCTATCTCAGAGTCTCCCCTCCCCTCTCCCCCGTGGGGCACCGGGATCCTGCTCGGCCCCCTCCCCTCCCCTCTCCCCCCGTGGGGCACCGGATCCTGCTCGGCCCCCTCCCCTCCCCTCTCCCCCCGTGGGGCACCGGATCCTGCTCGGCCCCTCCCCTCCCCTTCCCCCCGT
Source organism: Lepidochelys kempii (assembly GCF_965140285.1). NCBI lineage: Eukaryota > Metazoa > Chordata > Testudines > Cheloniidae > Lepidochelys > Lepidochelys kempii. Next base: position 136,315,845 of record NC_136383.1, read on the forward strand.
GGGGCACCGGATCCTGCTCGGCCCCCTCCCCTCCCCTCTCCCCCCGTGGGGCACCGGATTCTGCTCGGCCCCCTCCCCCTCTCCCCCCGTGGGCACCGGATCCTGCTCGGCCCCCTCCCCTCCCCTCTCCCGCCCTGGGGCACCGGATCCTGCTCGGCCCCCTCCCCTCCCCTCTCCCCCCGTGGGGCACCGGATCCTGCTCGGCCCCCTCCCCTCCCCTCCCCTCTCCCCCCGTGGGGCACTGGATCTTGCTCGGCCCCCTCCCCTCTCCCCCCGTGGGGCACCGGATCCTGCTCGGCCCCCTCCCCTCTCCTCCCCTCCCCTCTCCCGCCGTGGGGCACCGGATCCTGCTCGGCCCCCTCCCCTCCCCTCTCCCGCCGTGGGGCACCGGATCCTGCTCGGCCCCCTCCCCTCCCCTCCCCTTTCCCCCCGTGGGGCACCAGATCCTGCTCGGCCCCCTCCCCTCCCCTCCTCTTTCCCGCCGTGGGGCACCGGATCCTGCTCGGCCCCCTCCCCTCCCCTTTCCCCCCGTGGGGCACCGGATCCTGCTCGGCCCCTCTCCTCCCCTCTCCCCCCGTGGGGCACCGGATCCTGCTCGGCCCCCTCTCCTCCCCTCTCCCCCCCTGGGGCACCGGATCCTGCTCAGCCCCCTCCCCTCCCCTCCCCTCTTCCCCCGTGGGGCACCGGATCCTGCTCGGCCCCCTCCCCTCCCCTCTCCCCCCGTGGGGCACCGGATCCTGCTCAGCCCCCTCCCCTCCCCTCCCCTCTTCCCCCGTGGGGCACCGGATCCTGCTCGGCCCCCTCCCCTCCCCTCTCCCCCCGTGGGGCACCGGATCCTGCTCAGCCCCCTCCCCTCCCCTCCCCTCTTCCCCGTGGGGCACCAGATCCTGCTCGGCCCCCTCCCCTCCCCTCTCCCCCCGTGGGGCACCGGATCCTGCTCGGCCCCCTCCCCTCCCCTCTTCCCTCCCCCCGTGGGGCACCGGATCCTGCTCGGCCCCCTCCCCTCCCCTCCCCTCCCCTCTCCCCCCGTGGGGCACCGGATCCTGCTCGGCCCCCTCCCTCCCCTATCCCCCCGTGGGGCACCGGATCCTGCTCGGCCCCCTCCCCTCCCCTCTCCTCTCCCCCCGTGGGGCACCGATCCTGCTCGGCCCCCTCCCCTCCCCTCCCCTCTCCCCCCGTGGGGCACCGGATCCTGCTCGGCCCCCTCCCCTCCCCTCTCCCACCCTGGGCACCGGATCCTGCTCGGCCCCCTCCCCTCCCCTCTCCCCCCGTGGGGCACCGGATCCTGCTCGGCCCCCTCCCCTCCCCTCTCCCCCGTGGGGCACCGGATCCTGCTCGGCCCCCTCCCCTCCCCTCTCCCGCCCTGGGGCACCGGATCCTGCTCGGCCCCCTCCCCTCCCCTCTCCCCGCGTGGGGCACCGGATCCTGCTCGGCCCCCTCCCTCCCCTCCCCTCCCCTCCCGTGGGGCACCGGATCCTGCTCGGCCCCCTCCCCTCCCCTCCCCTCTCCCCCCGTGGGGCACCGGATCCTGCTCGGCCCCCTCCCCTCCCCTTTCCCCCCGTGGGGCACCGGATCCTGCTCGGCCCCCTCCCCTCCCCTTTCCCCCCGTGGGGCACCGGATCCTGCTCGGCCCCCTCCCCTCTCCCCCCGTGGGGCACCGGATCCTGCTCGGCACCCTCCCCTCCCCTCTCCCCCCGTGGGGCACCGGATCCTGCTCAGCCCCCTCCCCTTCCCTCTCCCCCGTGGGGCACCGGTTCCTGCTCGGCCCCCTCCCCTCTCCCGCCCTGGGGCACCGGATCCTGCTCGGCCCCCTCCCCTCCCCTCTCCTCCCGTGGGGCACCGGATCCTGCTCTGCCCCCTCCTCTCCCCTCCCCTTTCCCCCCCGTGGGGCACCGGATCCTGCTCGGCCCCCTCCCCTCCCCTTTCCCCCGTGGGGCACCGGATCCTGCTCGGCCCCCTCCCCTCCCCTCCCGTGGGGCACCGGATCCTGCTCGGCCCACTCCCCTCCCCTCTCCCCCCGTGGGGCACCGGATCCTGCTCGGCTCCCTCCCCTCCCCTCCCCTCTCCCCCCGTGGGGCACCGGATCCTGCTCGGCCCCCTCCCCTCCCCTCCCCTCTCCCTCCGTGGGGCACCGGATCCTGCTCTGCCCCCTCCCCTCCCCTCTCCCGCCCTGGGGCACCGGATCCTGCTCGGCCCCCTCCCCTCTCCCCCCGTGGGGCACCGGATCCTGCTCGGCCCCCTCCCCTCCCCTCCCCTCTCCCGCCCTGGGGCACCGGATCCTGCTCGGCCCCCTCCCCTCCCCTCTCCCCCCGTGGGGCACCGGTTCCTGCTCGGCCCTCTCCCCTCCCCTCTCCCCCCGTGGGCACCGGATCCTGCTCGGCCCCCTCCCCTCCCCTCCCCTCTCCCCCCGTGGGGCACCGGATCCTGCTCGGCCCCCTCCCCTCCCCTCTCCCGCCGTGGGCACCGGATCCTGCTCGGCCCTCTCCCCTCCCCTCTCCCCCCGTGGGCACCGGATCCTGCTCGGCTCCCTCCCCTCCCCTCCCCTCTCCCCCCGTGGGGCACCGGATCCTGCTCGGCCCCCTCCCCTCCCCTCCCCTCCCGTGGGGCACCGGATCCTGCTCGGCCCCCTCCCCTCCCCTCTCCCGCCCTGGGGCACCGGATCCTGCTCGGCCCCCTCCCCTCCCCTCCCGTGGGGCACCGGATCCTGCTCGGCCCCCTCCCCTCCCCTCTCCACCCGTGGGGCACCGGATCCTGCTCGGCTCCCTCCCTCCCCTCCCCTCTCCCCGCGTGGGGCACCGGATCCTGCTCGGCCCCCTCCGCTCCCCTCCCCTATCCCGCCCTGGGGCACCGGATCCTGCTCGGCCCCCTCCCCTCCCCTCCCGTGGGGCACCGGATCCTGCTCGGCCCCCTCCCCTCCCCTCTCCCCCCGTGGGGCACCGGATCCTGCTCGGCCCCCTCCGCTCCCCTCCCCTATCCCGCCCTGGGGCACCGGATCCTGCTCGGCCCCCTCCCCTCCCCTCCCGTGGGGCACCGGATCCTGCTCGGCCCCCTCCCCTCCCCTCCCCTCTCCTCTCCCGCCCTGGGGCACCGGATCCTGCTCGACCCCTCCCCTCCCTCCCCTCTCCCCCCGTGGGCACCGGATCCTGCTCGGCCCCCTCCCCTCCCCTTTCCCCCGTGGGCACGATCCTGCTCGGCCCCCTCCCCTCCCCTCCCGTGGGGCACCGATCCTGCTCGGCCCACTCCCCTCCCCTCTCCGCCGTGGGGCACCGGATCCTGCTCGGCCCCCTCCCCTCCCCTCTCCCGCCGTGGGGCACCGGATCCTGCTCGGCCCCTCCCCTCCCTCCCCTCTCCGAGCCCCGTGGGGCACCGGATCCTGCTCGGCCCCCTCCCCTCCCCTCCCCTCTGCCCCCGTGGGGCACCGGATCCTGCTCGGCCCCCTCCCCTCCCCTCTCCCGCCCTGGGGCACCGGATCCTGCTCGGCCCCCTCCCCTCCCCTCTCCCCCGTGGGGCACCGGATCCTGCTCGGCCCCCTCCCCTCCCCTCCCCTCTCCCCCCGTGGGGCACTGGATCTTGCTCGGCCCCCTCCCCTCTCCTCCCGTGGGGCACCGGATCCTGCTCGGCCCCCTCCCCTCTCCCCCCGTGGGGCACCGGATCCTGCTCGGCCCCCTCCCCTCCCCTCAACCGCCGTGGGGCACCGGATCCTGCTCGGCCCCCTCCCCTCCCCTCCCCTTTCCCCCCGTGGGGCACCAGATCCTGCTCGGCCCCCTCCCCTCCCCTCCTCTTTCCCGCCGTGGGGCACCGGATCCTGCTCGGCCCCTCCCCTCTCCTCCCCTCTCCCCCCGTGGGGCACCGGATCCTGCTCGGCCCCCTCCCCTCCCCTTTCTCCCCGTGGGGCACCGGATCCTGCTCGGCCCCTCCCCTCTCCTCCCCTCTCCCCCCGTGGGGCACCGGATCCTGCTCGGCTCCCTCCCCTCCCCCCCCGTGGGGCACCGGATCCTGCTCGGCCCCCTCCCCTCTCCCCCCCGGGGCACCGGATCCTGCTCGGCCCCCTCCCCTCCCCTCTCCCCCCGTGGGGCACCGGATCCTGCTCGGCCCCCTCCCCTCCCCTCCCCTCTCCCGCCGTGGGGCACCGGTTCCTGCTCGGCCCCTCCCCTCCCCTCTCCCTTCGTGGGGCACCGGATCCTGCTCGGCCCCCTCCCCTCCCCTCTCCCCCCGTGGGGTACCGGATCCTGCTCGGCCCCCTCCCCTCCCCTCTTCCCTCCCCCCGTGGGGCACCGGATCCTGCTCGGCCCCCTCCCCTCCCCTCCCCTCTCCCCCCGTGGGGCACCGGATCCTGCTCGGCCCCCTCCCCTCTCCCCCCGTGGGGCACCGGATCCTGCTCGGCCCCCTCCCCTCCCCTATCCCCCCGTGGGGCACCGGATCCTGCTCGGCCCTCTCCCCTCCCCTCTCCTCTCCCCCCGTGGGGCACCGGATCCTGCTCGGCCCCCTCCCCTCCCCTCCCCTCTCCCCGCCCTGGGGCACCGGATCCTGCTCGGCCCCCTCCCCTCCCTCCCCTCTCCCCCCGTGGGGCACCGGATCCTGCTCTGCCCCCTCCTCTCCCCTCCCTTTTCCCCCGTGGGGCACCGGATCCTGCTCGGCCCCCTCCCCTCTCCCGCCGTGGGGCACCGGATCCTGCTCGGCCCCCTCCCCTCCCCTTTCCCCCCGTGGGGCACCGGATCCTGCTCGGCCCCCTCCCCTCCCCTCTCCCCCGTGGGGCACCGGATCCTGCTCGGCACCCTCCTATCCCCTCTCCCCCCGTGGGGCACCGGATCCTGCTCGGCCCCCTCCCCTTCCCTCTCCCCCGTGGGGCACCGGTTCCTGCTCGGCCCCCCTCCCCTCCGCTCCCCTCTCCCGCCCTGGGGCACCGGATCCTGCTCGGCCCCCTCCCCTCCCCTCCCGTGGGGCACCGGATCCTGCTCGGCACCCTCCTATCCCCTCTCCCCCCGTGGGGCACCGGATCCTGCTCGGCCCCCTCCCCTTCCCTCTCCCCCCGTGGGGCACCGGTTCCTGCTCGGCCCCCTCCCCTCCGCTCCCCTCTCCCGCCCTGGGCACCGGATCCTGCTCGGCCCCCTCCTCTCCCATCCCCTCTCCCCCCGTGGGGCACCGGATCCTGCTCGGCCCCCTCCTCTCCCCTCCCTTTCCCCCCGTGGGGCACCGGATCCTGCTCGGCCCCCTCCCCTCCCCTTTCCCCCGTGGGGCACCGGATCCTGCTCGGCCCCCTCCCCTCCCCTCCCTCTCCCCCCGTGGGGCACCGGATCCTGCTCGGCCCCCTCCCCTCCCCTCTCCCCCCGTGGGGCACCGGATCCTGCTCGGCCCCCTCCCCTCCCCTCTCCCCCCGTGGGGCACCGGATCCTGCTCGGCCCCCTCCCCTCCCCTCTCCCCCCGTGGGGCACCGGATCCTGCTCGGCCCCTCCCCTCCCCTTCCCCCCGTGGGGCACCGGATCCTGCTCGGCCCCCTCCCCTCCCCTCTCCCCCCGTGGGGCACCGGATTCTGCTCGGCCCCCTCCCCTCTCCCCCGTGGGGCACCGGATCCTGCTCGGCCCCCTCCCCTCCCCTCTCCCGCCCTGGGGCACCGGATCCTGCTCGGCCCCCTCCCCTCCCCTCTCCCCCCGTGGGGCACCGGATCCTGCTCGGCCCCCTCCCCTCCCCTCCCCTCTCCCCCCGTGGGGCACTGGATCTTGCTCGGCCCCCTCCCCTCTCCCCCCGTGGGGCACCGGATCCTGCTCGGCCCCCTCCCCTCTCCTCCCCTCCCCTCTCCCGCCGTGGGCACCGGATCCTGCTCGGCCCCCTCCCCTCCCCTCTCCCGCCGTGGGGCACCGGATCCTGCTCGGCCCCCTCCCCTCCCCTCCCCTTTCCCCCCGTGGGGCACCAGATCCTGCTCGGCCCCCTCCCCTCCCCTCCTCTTTCCCGCCGTGGGGCACCGGATCCTGCTCGGCCCCCTCCCCTCCCCTTTCCCCCCGTGGGGCACCGGATCCTGCTCGGCCCCTCTCCTCCCCTCTCCCCCCGTGGGCACCGGATCCTGCTCGGCCCCCTCTCCTCCCCTCTCCCCCCCTGGGGCACCGGATCCTGCTCAGCCCCCTCCCCTCCCCTCCCCTCTTCCCCCGTGGGGCACCGGATCCTGCTCGGCCCCCTCCCCTCCCCTCTCCCCCCGTGGGGCACCGGATCCTGCTCAGCCCCCTCCCCTCCCCTCCCCTCTTCCCCCGTGGGGCACCGGATCCTGCTCGGCCCCCTCCCCCTCCCTCTCCCCCCGTGGGGCACCGGATCCTGCTCAGCCCCCTCCCCTCCCCTCCCCTCTTCCCCCGTGGGGCACCAGATCCTGCTCGGCCCCCTCCCCTCCCCTCTCCCCCCGTGGGCACCGGATCCTGCTCGGCCCCCTCCCCTCCCCTCTTCCCTCCCCCCGTGGGGCACCGGATCCTGCTCGGCCCCCTCCCCTCCCCTCCTCTTTCCCGCCGTGGGGCACCGGATCCTGCTCGGCCCCCTCCCCTCCCCTATCCCCCCGTGGGGCACCGGATCCTGCTCGGCCCCCTCCCCTCCCCTCTCCCGCCCTGGGGCACCGGATCCTGCTCGGCACCCTCCCCTCCCCTCTCCCCCCGTGGGGCACCGGATCCTGCTCGGCCCCCTCCCCTCCCCTTTCCCCCCGTGGGGCATCGGATCCTGCTCGGCCCCCTCCCCTCCCCTCTCCCCCCGTGGGGCACCGGATCCTGCTCGGCACCCTCCCCTCCCCTCTCCCCCCGTGGGGCACCGGATCCTGCTCGGCCCCCTCCCCTTCCCTCTCCCCCCGTGGGCACCGGTTCCTGCTCGGCCCCCTCCCCTCTCCCGCCCTGGGGCACCGGATCCTGCTCGGCCCCCTCCCCTCCCCTCTCCCCCCGTGGGGCACCGGATCCTGCTCTGCCCCCTCCTCTCCCCTCCCCTTTCCCCCCGTGGGGCACCGGATCCTGCTCGGCCCCCTCCCCTCCCCTTTCCCCCGTGGGGCACCGGATCCTGCTCGGCCCCCTCCCCTCCCCTTTCCCCCCGTGGGGCACCAGATCCTGCTCGGCCCCCTCCCCTCCCCTTTCCCCCCGTGGGGCACCGGATCCTGCTCGGCCCCCACCCCTTCCCTCTCCCCCCGTGTGGCACGGGATCCTGCTCGGCCCCCTCCCCTCTCCCCCCGTGGGGCACCGGATCCTGCTCGGCCCCCCTCTCCTCCCCTCCCCTCTCCCCCCGTGGGGCACCGGATCCTGCTCGGCCCCTCCTCTCCCCTTCCCTTTCCCCCCGTGGGGCACCGGATCCTGCTCGGCCCCCTCCCCTCCCCTTTCCCCCCGTGGGGCACCGGATCCTGCTCGGCCCCCTCCCCTCCCCTCTCCTCCCCTTTCCCCCCGTGGGGCACTAGATCCTGCTCTGCCCCCTCCCCCCCTCCTCTCGTGGGGCACCGGATCCTGCTCTGCCCCCCCTCCTATGGGGCATCGGAGCCGAGCTCTGCCTCCTCCCCTCCCCACCATGGGGCTCCAGATCGTGCTCTGCCCCCTCCCCTCCACTCCCCCCTGTGGGGCATAGCCCTCTTGCTCTGAGGCCCCTCCCCACAAGGGCTTTGAGCTCCCCCCTCCCTCCTTCAGCGATCTCCCTTTCCACCCCTCTGAAAGGAAACACACACAGCCAGTTGCCCCCTGTGAGCCCCCAGCCCATTTCCCCATGAGCCCCCTGCCCGGCCTTCCTCCTTAAGCAGCCTCCCTTGTCCCCATCAGCCCCCCTCTCTGTAGTCCCTGGGGCTACATCTTCCGTGAGCCCCCGTCTTCGTGATCTCCAGACCACGTCCTCCAGGAGCCCCCATCTTGTCCTCATAAATCCCCAGCTACTTGATCCCCAGCCCACATTCTCCATGAATCCCCATCTCATCCCCATGAATCCCCATCACCGTGAGCTCCAGACCCCGTCCTCCAAGAGCCCCCAGGCCACATCCTCCATGAACCCTCCACCCATCTCTGTAGCCCCCAGGCCACATCCTTCATGAGCTCCCCATCTCCGTGATCTCCAGACAAGATCCTCCAAGAGTGCCCATCTTGTCCCCATGAACCCCCATCTACAGGACCCCTAGGCCACATCCTCTACTGATCCCTTGGCTGCATCCCCATGAACCTCCTGTCTTTGTAGCCCCCAGGCCAAATTCTTCATGAATCCCCGCATCTTCATGATCCTCAGCCCACGTCCTCCATGAGCCCCCTTCGCCCCAGCTCATCCCCATGAGCTCCCAGTCCACATGACCCCCAGACCTCATTCTCCACGAGCCCCCTTCCCTCCATCTTGTCCCCATGAAACTCAGTCTACATGATCCCCAGATCATATCCTCCATGAGCCCCTTGCCTCCTGTCTCATCCCCATGAGCCCTTCCCCCCCATCTACATGACCCCTGGGCCAAGTCCTCCATGAGACCTTCATCTGTGTGACCCCCAAGGCATGTCATCCGACTCCTCCATGAGCCTTTTCACTGCCTTATACCTCATGGCATGCCCCTGTGGGCCTCTCTCCATCTCCTTTAGCCTCATGCGATGATTCTCATGGCCTTGAAGGTGACCTCCATAGGGGAAAAGTCTGTGCCTTTTTTCAGAGTGGTCTACAGCACTTTCCATCCTTGTCTCCTAAAGTCCTTTACAATGCTGAGTCAGTAACAGGCACCTGCTCATTGAATTGGAGATAAGGCTACAGCACAGAATAGATAGACCAACCTAGGCACAAAGAGGTGAAGGGACTTGCCCAAGTTCACACAGCAAGTCAGTGGTAGCATCAGGACTAGAGCCAAGTTCTCCTCATTCCCAGTTCAGTGACCTACCCAGTGACCTACCCATATTCTTCCTTCTTTGTGATTTAGTTTAAAAAGCCTGGACTTCACACTCACCCCATCCTCCTCCAGTTAACAAATGGACACCAGAAGCATCATGAACATTGAGGCTTGTCTTTCCTCTTTGTGATGGAGGACTCCCTTTGGGAATCACAGATGTGCAATGGGAGCTTTCTGAGCCCTCAATGGTGGGGCAGGAGGTGGTGTTGAATTTTTACATTAGATAGCTTTTCTCCCACCTATGTGCAAGGTGTTGGAGTTAAATGAGTGTTAATAAAACAACAATAACAACATCTAAAGTCTGGCTAAAAGTCCCTTCCCACTGGAACTGCTCAGGGTTTTTCTCTGTTTTTTTGTAATGCCATGATGAAATTAGTTCTCTGGATCCTCCAGGCAAACCAGGGAAGCAGCGTGAAAAACAGAGGGAAAAATTAACTAAAACACACTTTCCAGGTCATCTATATGCACGTCATAAAGAAACCAATGAAAGCACAAACATATTTCCTCCTGGCAGGTTACCATTAAGACCCGTGCCAAGTCCACCAACCTCTTCTCCTCTGGAACAAAGCAGCAAGATGTAGACACCCTTTCCTGCTGCTTTCTTTACACCATGCCCTGTTTTAGAGAGTGCATCTGTGGGGCAGCATAGTGGGATCTATGTCTGCACTGAAGCGATGTCCTCTGGCCAGCCCGCACTGGGGTGCTTTGGAGAAGGGGACCCTTGTCCCGTTCCAAAGGTCAGCTGAAGGCACCAAGCTAGATTTTCCTCTCACCTACCCGACCGTCAGTCAGGACAACTCTCCTGAAGCCAGCAGGGTTATACCAGACACCTTATGTTGGTGGAGCAGAAAACCTGGATGTACAACACCACTTTTGCACCAGCTCTTGCAAAGCGGGTGCCGGCTAGGTAAGGCATTGCCACTCTGTCCAGCTTGTTGAAGGCAGGAGACTCGCCTAAAGGTGAATCTGTGCCATAGTCCCATGCCAACACTGAATGAACCCAAGGGCGTCTGGATCTGGTTCGGCCCATCCCAGAGACAGCGCTAGGCTTAGGGTATGAGCAGCACCCATCAGAGGAATGCAGAGGCTGGAGAGAATTGAATGGCACTAAAGCAACCTGGCCTCCTTCACAATAAGTAGCCTGTGAGGTGGGGGATGGGGAAAGTCCAGCGTGGGACAAGACCCTTGGTGTGTCCGAACACTGAGGCATTTCCTGTCCTTTAAATGTGCTGGGGGAGGCTAAACCCTTAGGAACAGCCACCCAGAAAGGATGTGCTGCAAATGTGGTTAAGTGAGACGTCACCACTCCCTGCAGGGGTGTGTGAATTGGATTATAACTTGTACTAATCACCCCCCATGGGTCCGGGAGGTTTACCTGTTTGTTCCCCCTTACAGAGCCAAGAGATTGATCAATCCATGTCTAAAAAAGCCACTGTGCATCATGCTAACCCAGCCCCGAATAGTGATTCTCCATGAGCCCCAGCCAACAGAGCGGCTAGGCTCAGAATGCCAGTGAAAGGAGGAATTGTTTAGGGTGGTCCCGGGAGTGCAGAATCAGGAGGAGTGGGATGGAAAGGGAAAAATTCGACTGATGATAAGAAAAGAGCTCCTAAGAGTGAAATCTATCATTGCTATTATTCTTTGTGTCACACTAGCCCCAGGGGTCCCAGCTGAGATCGGGGCCCAATGTGCTGGGAGCTGTACATACACACAGTAAAAGGCAATCCTTCAATACAGAAAAAAAAAGCCCACTGACCGTACACCCCTAGTTATCACCTACCACCCCACACTGGCACCCATACCGGATGTCATCAAACAGTTACAACTCATATTTGCTGGGGACCACATCCTGAAAGAAATCTTTCCCAAACCCCGTCTTCTGCCCTTCAAACAACCCCCCATCTCGCCAAGCTCATCACCAGAGCAAGCTCCCTATGGAACAACTCCAAGTGGCACCTGACCCTGCCAGAACAACAGATGCTAAACCCGCAGCTATATCTCCACTTAGGGTGACCGTATTTCCCAAAGGGAAAACAGGACACTGTGCAGGGCTGCCCCAAGTCCTCCCACCTCCCCCATAGGGCTGGGGGGGTCTCTGCTCGCCCATACCCTGTCAGTCCTTGCTCAAACACTGCCTGCTCCCTGCAGGGGGGCGGCTGTGTGGAGCCCCAGGTCTCCCCCCCATGGTCTGGGAGGCAGGAGCTGTGGGGGGCACTTTTGGGGGACCCAGAGGCCCAGAGTGGCCTAGGGGATTAGCGGGGGGCTGGGAGCAGCCTGCTCCGCTTCCCTTGCCCCAGCCCCAACAGTGTCGCTCGGCGGAGAGGGCTTGGGGGAAGGGAAGGGAAGGAAAGGGAAGGGATCCTCCCCGCCCCACCCCGCCCCACCCCGCCCCACCCCGCCCCGCATTCACTGGCAGCGGCGGGAAGCGGAGCAGTGCGGCCCCAGCCCGCTCCACTCCGCCAGCTCCCAGCCACGTCGCTCTGCTTCCCGCCGCCGGTGAGTGCGGTGGGGGGAGACCTGTCCCCAACCCCGCAAGCGACATGGCTGGGGCCAGTGCCGGGGGTGATCCTTTCCCCAACCTCCCTGCACTCACTGGCAGTGGGAAGCGGAGCAGGGGGGATGGGTAGGAGGTGGGGTGGAGGGTGTTGTCCAGGGCCCCACACTCCCCTAGGGACAACCCTGCCCCTTACAGTGGGCGCAGCCCGCGGGGGAGAGGGGCAGCTGAGGGATAGGGCTGGTCACCGGGGCTGGTTCTGCCGCGTATGCAGCACGCAGCTGCCTAGGGCACCATGAAATTTGGGGGAATTTGGTGCCTCAAATTTCATGGTGCCCTAAGCAGCTGCGGGTGCTGCATATGCCTAAGGACGGCCCTGGTTCCACTGTTCCCACGATCAATGCCCCCAAACAATACATCTTTCAAGATCCCTGGGTCCTACACACGCCTATCACAACATGCAGTGTACCTTGCCCAGCGCATCCAATACCCCATCAACCACAATGTGGGTGAAACCAGACAACCGCTACGCTCATGAATGAACTTTCCTAGATACTAATCTCAAAAAAGAGATACTGGAAATGGAAAAGGTTCAGAAAAGGGCAACAAAAATGATTAGGGGTATAGAACGGCTTCTGTATGAGAAGAGATTAATAAGACTGGGACTTTTCAGCTTGGAAAAGAGGTGACTAAGGGGGGATATGATAGAGGTCTACAAAATCATGAGTGGTATAGAGAAAGTAAATAAGGAAGTGTTATTTACTCCTTCTCATAATACAAGAACAAGGGCCCACCAAATGAAATTAATCGGTAGCAGGTTTGAAACAAACACAAGAAAGTATTTTTTCATGCAACGCACAGTCAACCTCTGGAATTCCTTGCCAGAGGGTGTTGTGAAGGCCAATACTATAACGGGGTTCAAAAGGGAGCTAGATAGATTCATGGAAGATAGGTCCATCAATGGCTATTATCCAGGATGGGCAGGGATGATGTCCCTAGCCTCTGTTTGCCAGACACTGGGATTGGGTGACAGGGCATGGATCACTTGATGATAACCTGTCTGTTCATTCCCTTTGGGGCACCTGCCATTGGCCACTGTTAGAAGACAGGATACTGGGCTTGATGGACCTTGGCTCTGACCCAGTATGGCCGTTCTTACGTTCATAGAATCATAGAATATCAGGGTTGGAAGGGACCCCTGAAGGTCATCTAGTCCAACCCCCTGCTCGAAGCAGGACCAATTCCCAGTTAAATCATCCCAGCCAGGGCTTTGTCAAGCCTGACCTTAAAAACCTCTAAGGAAGGAGATTCTACCACCTCCCTAGGTAACGCATTCCAGTGTTTCACCACCCTCTTAGTGAAAAAGTTTTTCCTAATATCCAATCTAAACCTCCCCCACTGCAACTTGAGACCATTACTCCTCGTTCTGTCATCTGCTACCATTGAGAACAGTCTAGAGCCATCCTCTTTGGAACCCCCTTTCAGGTAGTTGAAAGCAGCTATCAAATCCCCCCTATTCTTCTCTTCTGCAGGCTAAACAATCCCAGCTCCCTCAGCCTCTCCTCATAAGTCATGTGTTCTAGACCCCTAATCATTTTTGTTGCCCTCACTCATTTGTTGCCCTCATTCTTATGAACTCACTCAGAAAAATGATAACCTATCACCTGTGGGTGACCATTTTTCACAAAGCGGTCATTCCATATTGGATCACTCAGTCCTTCTCATCAAAGGAAATGTGCACACTCCCTTCAAGAGCACACCTGGGAGCTTGCATTCATAACTTTGCTAGACACTAAAACTCACGGACTCAGTGGAGATACTGGCTCATTACAACAATCTGTAACCCACCAACCCTCCTTTGTCCTCTGACCCCACTTCATCTTGAATGGTCTCTTGCAACATGTGTTAACTCCTTATGCCTAACATTCTGTTCCACTTTGTATATATCTGTGACACTGAGTACCTTTCCCAGAGCAGAGGAAGAGCTCTGTTGAGCTCGAAAGCTTGTCTCTCTCACCAGTAGAAGTTGGTCCAACTAAAGATAAGACCTCACCCCCCTTGTCTCTCTAATATCCTGGGACCAATATGGCTACAACACTATAAACGACAATCTTAAAAACAGACAAAAGAAGTACTAGTACGAAGAAGTGAGGAACAGAGAGATTAAATGATTTGCCCAAGATCACACAGGAAGTTTGCAGCAGAGACAGAATTGAACCCAGGTCACCTGAGTCCTAAACCTCTGCCGTAACCATACAAGTATCCCTTCTTCCATTTTTGGATAGGGGTAGAGACTACCCAAGAGAAATGGCAGAAGCCCCGTGCCTTGTGACAGACTGATGCACTGACCGGGACAGTCTTGTGCTGGCGAAGGCCCTAGGGCATAGAGGAGTAGAACAGGTGATCTAAGATGCCATTCCATAGACAAAACTGCATCAGAAATTTGGGGGAGGGGAGAAGGATGGTGAGAGAATCCACAAGATCTGCTGCAACACTGAAACGGAGAGAGGAAGAGGTGCTTAGATACTACAACGCGGGGCGCTATAGGAGGCCCTAAGGATACCTCTGCATGGGGACAAAAGCCCTGAAGCATGGCCACAGCTGGCCTGGGTCTGCTGACTCGGGTTCACAAAGCTCAGGCTGTGCTGTGGGGCTTGTAGGGTCTCAGAGCTTGGGCTCCAGCCTGACCCCAAATGTCAACACAGCAATTTTTCAGCCCTGCAGCCCAAGTCCTGTGCGCCTGAGTCAGCTGACATTAGCCAGCCACAGGGTTTTTATCTCCATGCAGACATGCCCTAAGACAGACTCATCGATCAGCAAGACAGTAAAGGATGGGGCTATCTCCCACACAGTGGTTGTGCCCGAGTCGTATCCAGATCAAACTTTGGGAGCTGCTCAGAACATTTTGAAAAGGGTGAAATTTGGACAAAAATGGGGGGACATCAATATTTTTTGCAGAAAACTTTCATTTTTTGGACCAGCTCTGCTAACTTCTTTGATTTTACAGGGCTTGATTTTCAGAGAGGCTGAGCGCTAGCTCATCCTATTGACTTCACTTGGAGTGAGGTACCGAAACGCCTTCGAGGATCCAGGCCTCAGTGCTTCTTCAAATCTCAGGCCCAGACCGTCTTATGTACAAACGTGTTTGAGGGCAGGAGAGATGAGGGGAAATGCTTTTTTCTGAGTTAGGCAGCCAATGGAGTTTATGGTGGGGTATTCAGCTTGCTTCTAAGAACAGGTCTACACTGGGAACTTACACTGCCATAGCTATGTCTCACAGGAGTAGACAGTGTAGACAGTGCTAGATCCATGGAAGAATTCTGTGTGCCTCTAGGGTAGGTGGATTAACTATGCCGACCAGAGAACCTCTCCGATCATCACAGGTAGCAGCGACACTGAAGCACGACAACAATGCAGCTGTTCCACTGTAGCGGTTTAAGTGTAGACATACATTTCTAGTCCTAGGGTACGTTTGGAGAGCAGAGATGTGGAATAGCTGCAAAAGCAATCTGCAGCAGGAAGCAAGAAGACACCATGTGCTGGCTGCCCAGAAGTACTTGGCTGCAAAGCGTTTCTTTTGTTTGGTTATTTTTCTTTCCCATCATGTTCTTGGAAAAAATGTGTAATGGGGCTAGATGGGTAATAACATGCACAGACCTTGACCACATCACTGAATGGAATCGGATCCTTTGATTAATGAGTCCTAAAGAGCTTCCAGGGCTCAGGTCAGCATGGCAACTGACTCCCGAGGAGGAAATATGAGGACCCTTGTGGGAACAAGCGAGGAGCGTTTGGGGCAAAGATCTGAGCCGGATTGAAATCTAAGATGGTTGTTTGACAAACCGTGCTCAGGCTCAGCGCCCATTGACGTCACTGAGTGAAGAGTGCGTAAGGATGGAAGGATTTGGCTGGACATGTTAAAGCGTGAGGATGTCCTGAACAGAGAAGGGGGGCTGGAGTCAGTCTGGGGTCAGAGCAACACACTTTAAAGCGTGCAAGCACCGCACAGTATGTGAATGGTGGCGGGATGTCTATGAGGAAGGGCTCACCACTGATTATTACCCCAATCCCTGTGACGAGGGCAGTGATATTCTGTGCACACATTGCTGTATTTGGTCGCCATGAGAAGAGACAGATGGAGAGAGGGTTTGGAATGATGGGGCTGGAGTAGCAATTTCAAAGTTAAGACGGTAAAGCCATTGCCTTTGTGGTTTTGACACAACCTCCCTCACCTACCTGACAGATTGCAGAGCCAATCTAGGAGGATATCTAGCTCTTACATGGAACCTTCTTTCCATGGATCTCAGCGTGCTTTGGAGAAGAAGGTCAACATCATTTCATCCCCATATTATAGACAGGGAAACTGAGGCACACAGTTTTACCCTAAATGAGTCTGGGTCAGTGCTAGAGCTGGGAATGGAACCCAGGTCTCTGAGCCCAGTGTCCTACTCACTAGACTGTCCTACTTCTTCTTGGGTATTTGGTCTCCTCCCATGGTTGAATCCTTTTGCTCCATTTGATCAGACCAGCTGTTTATGGGAGACCTTGCCTTAAACTAGAACTGGTTTCACACATTCAGAAACGTCTTCTAATGTTGAACAGTCACCACTAGCTTAAAAACAATTCATTCTAGGAACTTCAGCATTGCAGCATTAGCTGGGCCTCAAGGAAAACTACTTCACAAGGGCATATTGAACAGTGCTGTGTAGATGTGTCCCAAGAACCACTTAAAACCAGCTGACCAGGGAGTTACAGGAATCTCCTGATTCTGGGATGTACATTCTGGTTCACCAAAGAATGTCAGATGGGATCTCAAATGAAAGCCGGTGTCACATTGGTTTTCACTATCATTGTGAAATATATGCACAGATCCTATGTAGGGAGTTATGTATCTGTACTGCAAAAACGTTCTTAATGTCTGTATCAAGGTATTCGTCACCAGCAAAGGTGAAAAACAGGTTTTCCACTAGACAAGAGAGGGTTGCCCATCTATCTGTTTACGTATAAATTGGGTATTGTCTCATTCACAATGGGTCCCGGATCACCAGTCAGAACTGAATGCAGGAGGAAGGATGGTGAGGACTCCAGTGAAAAAACATCTAACAGGAAGAGAAAAGCGGCAGGAAGCGGGGACCCAATCTGGAGGTATTTGTCGAGGATACCAGTGCTGCTGTCAGATCGCTCGCGTAGCCACGTTATGCCAACGGGACAGAGCTCTCCCGTCGGCATCGTAAAACCAGCACCATGAGCGGCAGGAGACGCTCTCCCACTCACCTAGCGCTGTGAACACGAGTGTTTATGCCGGCAAAACTCATGTAGCTCAGGATTGTGGTTTTTTCACACCCCTGAGTGACAAAAGCTTTGCCACTGTAAGCGCTAATGTCGACATGGCCTCAGCCTTGGTTTCACTCCACATCCATGTATGTGCTGTGCTGTTAAGCAGCTAAGTGCTGGTCCCGAGTTGACTCTTCCAGGGTGGTGTGTGCAACTGTGGTCCCTTGGAAACAGCAGGCCTGGTCATTCCAGGAGTGGCCAGTGGATAGGGGCCGGATACTGCAGGGAACACTGCGGACTTGGGCGTGTGCCTATTGCCACTAGTACAGAGAGTGCAATGCCGGGCGTCGGGGGCAAGCAGTGCTGTTGGTTAACCCATAGCAAGCAAAGACAAGACTCCGTCAGGTGACGGGCAGGGCGTGGTGAGGTGCCTCACAAGCTCGGGTAGCCCTGGGGAGCGTCATAGCAGATAAAAGAAAAGTTACTTGCAGGTGAACAAACAAGATCCCGGCTGCTATGCAAAAAATCTCCACAAAGATTCTAGTTTTAGGGAGGAGTCCAGTGCCTCTGACAGTCTGCAGGGCAGGGAAGCTCGCTGCGGAGGTGCTTCAGGTTTCAGAACTTACACATGCTACGTAGAAGCTTTGCCCTGACGCCAGTGGAATGCGTCAGGGACTCCTGCAGTTTATAAGAGCCCTAGAGGGTCTTACATATTTTATAAGCTCTGCTGAGACTCTGGAGCTGAGCACCTCCTGCAACATTCGGGCCGCCTTCCTTTCACAGTGAAGTCACTTGAGGACCACAGCATCTTGCAGAATTGGGCCACAAATATACAAAGGAATCATTTCACCCACCACTGAAATGCAGCCACCGCTGGGGCAGGATACAGTAGCTGCTAAACAGCAATACTATGTAATAGGTTTGACCAGAAGGTGAGGAAAGGGGGATGGAGATAGGAGGAACAGAATTATGCAGTAAGAACATGGCCAGAACACAGTATGCATCTGATGAAGTGAGTTGTAGCTCACGAAAGCTTATGCTCAAATAAATTGGTTAGTCTCTAAGATGCCACAAGTACTCCTTTTCTTTTTGCGAATACAGACTAACACGGCTGTTACTCTGAAACCAGCCAGAACACTGACACTCCTAATTAGCAAAAAAAAACTGACATGGGATTTTTCTTCACCACAAATTGTCATGACCTTGGTGTTAACCTCTTATTTCAGAGTGTCCTTAAATAGTGATGGATGTGTCGCTCTTTCGCTGTAGGAAATCGGTCATGACAAGCAACAGGAGGGACCTGATAGAAGGGTGATGAGTGCCCTAGAAATACCTTATATTCAACATTTTTCAAAAGTGTCCACTGATTTTGAGTGCCTACAGTTTTGGGTTCCTAACTTGAGACCCCTTCTAAAGCTGGGCAAAAATTGTGACACCCCAAACAACTGCTCATGGCCCCAGCTATCACAGAGTATCCTGCCCAGACTTCAGGATATTGAGATGAAGCCACTTCTCCTAAATCCACTTAAGATCTGTAACAGCAACAACAAGTCAAGCACACAGCTCGATGAGCTTTCTACAGGCTGCAGTAGCCTTGGTAACTCCGGGGGAGAGTGGGGGGAAAGGGTATTTTCCCTTTCATCCATAAACTGAACCCTGTCATTTGCTTTAGGGACAACTAAACAAACCTCAATTTTTTTTTCCAAATCCTTTGTCCTAATTTAAAAACTGTCAAAGGAGTGTCAGAGATTTTTAATTTTCTGCTCATTGTTTTTATTTTATTTTTTAAAGAAAAAACACAGTTGACTTTTTATTTATTGACCTGCTTTCCCCTGTCTCTTTTTTAAACATTCTTTCATTCACTTCTAAGCTTGGTAGTATAAGCGGGAAAGCAGACTCTGTCCTGACCCACAAAACACTTGGCTTGCATTTGACACAGAATTTGTAAGTGGGGCATATTATTCCTTATTATTTATATAGCACCAAGAGTATGACAGACGCTTTCTGGATTGGCAGGAAGAATCCTTATACAATGTGCTAACACAGAAGGCAGGATATCTCTTCAATGAGTAGAGAGGCAGTGTGATCTGGCAGATAGGACACTGGCTGGGGCCTTACACAGACACAGGTTCTATTCCCAGTTCTCCTGCTGACTTGCAGGACCCTGAACAAAATGTTTCTCCTCTCACCTTCTTGTCTATTCGAACTGTAAATTCTTCGGGGGAAAGACTTTCGCTTACTATGAGTACGAACAGTGTCCAGTACAGTGTTTCCCTGACCTCAGTTGAGCCCTGGCAGCACTGTGTATTACTAATCACATGGGCTCTGTAGATCATGAGTCTTCTCTGCAGTGTTTGGGGGCCCTCCAGGAAGGTTATGCTCCCCCCGTCCCGATCCCCCAGAGCAGGAGAGATTTCAATATGTTTTTCTTTATGTAAATTCTAGTGCAGATGGAAAGGAGCAAAATCAGATTGACAGCCCCGGAGAGAAAAGTGCTGTTTCTCTCCACCAGGAGCAGCATGAGAAACTTTCCCCACACTGTCCTGGCAGTAAGCCTCAATCCAGACCTGGACAGGGCCACTTAGGGTGCAAGAACAGGAGAGGTCAACCCCCTGCTCCATCCTGCGGACACCCAGGACTGTCCCAGGCACAATATATGCTTTACGACCTTATCCAGCTCTGTTTTAATGCCTCAAGCCAATGGCCCACTTCCCCTGGAACTTCAGGCTATGTTCTTCTTTGCTGAGAAAGTGAGAAGCCATTCCAATGACATCAGTAGAGTTACACCAAGGGTGATTTTGTCTGGGGACATCTCATCCCGCACCTTTGAAATCAAACTGGGGCATGATCAGGCCTTGATGTTAGGGCAAATGATGGCAGGTCCTTAGCAGTGGACTAGAGGGTGCTCAGCACTCTCAGGGTATGACCCTATGAGGTACAGCAAAGGTCAAACCCTAAAGGTCACACTCAGACAACATTTCTTCTGATTTCAAGGGCAGTGTTCTATCTATCTGCCCTCCCCAAATCACCACAGTATCTTTCCTCTCCCCTGCTGGTTCTGCTTGATTAAGGCTTCAGCATTCAGACTCAAGTTTGGGCTCAGACTTTAGCCTAACAACTGGCTGCAGTTTAAAGTCTCCAAGCCACAGACGGGCTGAGCTACACCAAGCATTCAGGCATTGCAGCAGGGATCAGCTGTTACCCAGTTGTGCGTACCACAAATCCTTGGCCTCACATCAGAGCACAGGCCATAGAGGTACATGGAACAGAATTGCAGCATGATCCGCTGGGCTGAGAAGACATGCATGAATATTCACCACAACACAGGAATGCTGAGCCCAAACCTGGCCTTTGACTTGGCAACGGAGGTTGGTGCTTTTCACATTTCTGGCTGGCCCCTCCATGCTAATACCCAGAGAGTAACCCTATCCCTCCTCCTCCCGCCCCATGCAATGATCTCCCTGGGGTCTGCACACTGCCTCCTGTTCTGGAATGAGTAACAGGAGCCGAGCCTTCATTTATAGCTTTGACTTATGGACTGTGGGGTCTGACTGGCACATTAGCAAGACAACAACTTTGCTCGTAAATAGCACTTTTCATCCAAAGATCTCAAAGTGTTGCACAAAATTAAAGGAACTAAACGTTACTATGCTTATTTTTCAGATGGGGGAACTAAGACACTAAGAGAGAGTAATGCCCAGGGAGGTTGTGGAATTTCCATCATGGAGATTTTTAAGAGCAGGTTAGACAAACACCTCTCAGGGATGGTCTAGATAAGCGTTTCTCAAACTTCATTGCACTGCGACCCCCTTCTGACAAAAAAAATACTATATGAACGGGGGGGAGGGGGGGCAGAGCCCGAGCCCCACCCCCCAGTGGGGGTCCCCCCCTTCAGGCTTCAGCTTCAGACTTGGGCCCCATCAATTCTAATGCTGATCCTGTCAATGACCCACTTTGGGGTCCCAACCCCCAGTTTGAGAATGGCTGGTCTAGATAATACTTAGTCTTGCTCTGAGTGCAGGGGACTGGACTAGACGACCTGTCGAGGTCCCTTCCCATCTTACAGTTCTATGACATTAACGGATCTTGGAACAGAATCAGGATCTCCTGCCTGCAGGTCCTGTACTCCTAGCACCAGACCGTGTTGTCACTCTATGATGCAAGAATATATCATAGATCCAGCAGCTTTCCAGAAATCTTTCATTAAAGTCAATGTTGCTCTAAGGCACACAGGCTCGGCAGACAACTGAGCGTCATGCCAACTATATACGCGCAGTGTACCAGAAAACCGGGGCTGTCCCCATGTGAGCAAGCGGTACCAAATGATCCACGAGCAAGCTTGATTTAGCAGTTTGTCAAAAGCTCATCTCTCTCACCAGCAGGAGCTGGTTCAATAAAAGCTATCACCTCATTTACCTTGTCTTATACAAAAACAACGTGGAATCTGGCGGCACCTTAAAGACTACCCACGAAAGCTTATGCCCAAATAAATGTTCGTCTTTATGGTGTCACCGGACTCCTCGTTGTTTTTGTGGATACAGATTAACACGGCTACCCCTCGGATACTTGTCTTATACAGGGTACCTGATTCTGCTATTTAGAAATCTTTAGTCAACCGGCCAGAATTTGTCAGTTGCTGTGAAAACTGAAATGTGTAAAAAAAAATAAAATAAAATCAATAATGAGCATTTTGGGTTTTGAGGAAAACCTTGATATTTTTTCTTTAGAGAATGGTCATTTTCTGTGGAAATGTCTAGGTTTTCCATCAATAACATTCCCCCCCCACACACACACTGGAAAAAAAAAGCCCCTTTCAAATAAAAGATTTCAGCCAGCTCTCATGATAATTGACAGACACAGGGTCCCCATGCCTCGAAAAACCAGGCTGCTTATTTTAAATGTCTAATTACAGATTTAATGCCCCAGCTTTTGGCACCTAAGCTCAAAAATGTTGTCCTTACAGATAAATCATGTCTGTAAAATTGACCTTGTGCCCACTCTTTGTTTGTTTATTTGTCGCTGCTTTATGATGGGTAGAACAAGGGGGAATGGTTTTTAATTGTCAAGGGGCTTTTTTTGGTTCAATTGTCTAGTGCCTTATAAATATTTGATCCTTCCCAGCTTTGCTAGAGGATCTCTTTCCTAGTTGTCTTTTAATTGTGTGGCTTACCTCTAAAGGTGAGGTAGCGAGTTATAGAGACTGATGAGCACGTTCCAGTCTTGACTAACAGAGCCGGTGGTTTTAGCTCAAACAGTAGTGGCTCATGCCTTAAGATCCAGAGGACCCAGGATTATATCCTACTTCTGACAACTCATCCAGGGGCATGACCTGACAGTTAGGACTGTGCACAAGCCCACTATGTTTCTCTTTCACAACTCAACCCTCAACTGCCGTGACTCAGTTTCCCCATTGGCAAAAGAGAAATAATAACATTACCCTTCCCACCCCAGGGTTTTGTGGGATTAAATTCATTCCCGGTGAAGTGCTTTGAAATCAGTGCAGGAAAGCTGCTGTGGAGTCCAGTAAATTGCACCTGAGTTTAGGATATGTTGGTTGTATGCCTGTCTGTGCTGTGTGACCCGGGGCAAGTCATTTTGCCTTTCTTTCCCCCTTTGCATGTTTAGACTGCAAGCTGCTTGGGGCAGGGGCTCTCTCTTACCATGTCTTCATACAACACCTACTGCCGAGGGCACTGATCCAAGTTGGGGTTTCTAGATGCTACAGTAGACGACATAATTATTAATAATAAAAGTACAACGTTTAAGTACGGAGGGCTTAGCAGCCTCTTGTGTTTCCCCCACCACTTATTAAGGCCATCATACTGTGACAATGGAACATGTTATGACTGCACTGAGAAGCAGAAAGTGGACCCTTTGGAATGATCATTTAAACCCCATTTACAGGGTCTGTGTACACTAGATCATTTTACCAGTATAGCTGCCTGGAGCCAAGTCTGAGTGGGGAGGGGCATGGAGGAGAGCAGCGCATGCTGTGAAAACCAGAGATGCTGTGTCAGAAGAGGGTTATGATGATAATGGAGAAAGCAGAGCAGGCCGGGCAGCCCTGGTAAATGTATTGTGGAAGGAAGGAGAAATGATGAGCTGTTAAGTCAATATGTCGTATTTGTTTCTGCTCCCAGAGGCAGATTTAATGAAGAAAAATTCAGCAGGGAAAAGAGAGAATGCGCAGAGGGAAATTCACCTCCCCAGCCTGGAAAGCAGCAGGGGATAATTGGTTAATGCTATTCTCTGAAGTACTTTCACTCTTCTGGTTAATTGGGAAGGAGAGCTGAAAGCTTGGGGGAAGGAGAGGGGGAGGAGGACCAATTTTCAAAAGGAAGAGCTCTGCCAGACGTTTGCATTTCCTCTCCCCCTTCTGCCCCTCAAACCTTCCACTGAGCCCCTTAATTCCCCCACTGCGTCTTCCTCACTCCTAACTAGACTCAGGAGCCTTGGCTCCCTGGATGCCTGTGCCACAGCACCACCCTTGCTGTGACTTTCCAACTGGCTTTGGCCACGTCGCCTATGAATCTGTCCCACCTCATAGCCTCATTCGGAGACCCTCCAATCAGCCAAGGCCTTGTTCTCTTCCATGACTCTGCCATAGCCCTGGATCTCATTCCCTCCTCTGCCTCTCTTTAATAGTGGCCAGCCTCACCCTCTCCACCTCCCCCACTCTCTGACAGGCTTTGGCCTCACACTCCATGATGCTCCGTTGAGACCTTGGATGCATTCTCTTCCATTTTCCTGCAAGTCCTCGCCCTCAGACTGTCCTTGTCGGAACACGATCCCACTGAAGATCCCTTTCCAAGGGCTAGTTTGTTATCTGTCAGCCTCCGATTGGCTCTGCTGCTGAATGAGGTCCTGGACTTGTCAGGAGATGCAGCGCACTGTGGGATACATAGTACTAGAGCCCATAAACATAGGCCACTGCTGAGTCTTGCATAGAGTGGGAGAGGGGAGGTGGTGCAGGTTGAGAGGAATCAGAACCTGATTGAAACCCAGGGACATGGGAGAGGCAAGGCGGAGAGAACTGGGCTTATTTAGTCTGCAGAAGAGAAGAGTGAGGGGGGATTTGATAGCAGCCTTCAACTACCTGAAGGGGGGTTCCAAAGAGGATGGATCTAGGCTGTTCTCAGTGGTGGCAGATGACAGAACAAGGAGCAATGGTCTCAAGTTGCAGTGAGGGAGGTCTAGGTTGGATATTAGGAAAAACTAGTTCACAAGGAGGGTGGTGAAGCACTGGAATGGGTTACCTAGGGAGGTAGTGGAATCTCCATCCTTAGAGGTTTTTAAGGCCCGGCTTTGACAAAGCCCTGGCTGGGATGATTTAGTTGGGCTTCGTCCTGCTTTGAGCAGGGGGTTGGACTAGATGACCTCCTGAGGTCTCTTCCAACCCTAATCGTCTATGATTCTGTGACATAAGGGGCGCCTATGAGAGATGGAGCAGGGGGCTGTTAGAGGGGAGTGGAGAAGGGGAAAAATGATCCAAAAGACATTCAGGTGATCATCCAAAGCACCAAGCCTGTAAAAGTCACCCTGCACTAATGAAAACATGGCTGGGGCTGCAGGTTGCAATTCTTTCCTATAAACCATTTTCTTAAAAAACAACAAAAAAACCCCTTTTTGAACAAAATGAAAATGATATTTTGGCTCAAATGTTTTTTGGGGGTGGGAGCAGGATGAGATTCTCCCCCTCCCCCATTTCTGGCACACTTTTCCAGCAGAAGAAAGGAGGGAAAGAAACAGGACAGCTGTTTTTTTTTCAAAAACCAACACCTTGCAATTTCAGTTTTCATTGACACGAAAAAACCAAAAAACTCCACCAGAAATTTCACAAAAACCAAGCAGGCTCCCAGATGTGGGCGATACAAGGACCTGTGCAGACTAGCGATACTGTTATTCTGCCAGCTGTCCTGGCTGATCACTGCAGGCCAGCAGCTCTGCTCCACATACTCATTGTGGTGATGTTTGCCGGTTTGTTCCCTTCGCTGAACAGCTTATGCGCCATAGCTGGCAAACCCATTGTAATTGCCATAATGTGCTGCCTATTAAATCTGATAGCTCTATTATCAGTGTTAATAACAGCTAATTAGCAAGGCAGCGACAGGGGAATGTTTTTCATAAGTGAAGGTATTTGTTCCTACTTCATATAAATACTCTACATCATAGCTGAGAAAAGCACACACAATTTTAAGGGCACACTCAGTAGCTTTTGGCTGGGGTAAACCAAGTGAAAGGTGCCAGGCTATTTGGTATTAGTTCATTTCTAGAGGGGGTAAGGTTAGTATAATTATGTCGCTCATCACCCCCCTGACCCATGTCGTTATACTGATGTAGGTCTGTAGTGTTGACCAGACCATAAAGTCAACTAGTTACAGGGGACAAATGAAAGTTGCAGGGACAGTAATGGGGTTGGAGGGACAATGAAAGACGGGAGCACAGAGCAGAGAATCCTGGGCAGCACTCGCTGCTCAGAGAAGAGATCAAGGGAGCGAGTAGATAGCACCCAGTGGAACTTTGCCCCGGTGCAGGAGCGTAATGCTGCACAGAACGGAGTTCAACAGAATGTGGGCAGCAAGCCACCGTCTGGCAGTTCTGCTCTGGATGGACATCTGGAATGGATGAGAGCAGCAGTTCTCAAACTGTTGGTCGGGACCCCAAAATGGGTCGGGACCCTGTTTTAATGGGGTCGCTAGGGCTGGTATTAGACTTGCTGGGGTCTGGGGCTGAAGCCAAAAGTTTGAGCCCCACCGCCCAGGGCTGAAGCCGAACCCTGAGGGCTTCAGTCCTGGGCGGTGAGGCTCTGGTTCCAGCCCCCAAGCTTAAGCCCTCGAGCTTCGGCTTTGCCCCCGCACCCAAGGTAGCAGGGCTCGGTCTTCGGTTCCCCTTCCCAGGGTCATGTAGTAATTTTGTCAGAAGGGTGTCAGTGAAATGAAGTTTGAGAAACCCTGGATGAGTGTAAGGTTCTGCCTCGAAGGCAGTTGGTTACCCTAGTGGTGAAGGCACTACAAGGACCTAGATAAAAGCTAAAATCAGCAGAGCTGTTCAGATCCATTATTTTCTGTGAAAAAATTGGTTTTGTACTTTTTCCCTGCAACGTTTTTGAGGGATTTCATTGAAGAACCACAAACCCAAAATTGTTTTGATCAAAAATTGAGACTTTTCTTGTATCAAAAAATATTAAGCATTTGGTTTTCAACCGCTGGAACGTTTCTTTTGATCTAAATGAAGCGTTTTCCATTTTGCTGAGGCAAAAAAAAAAAACCAGTTTTGGTTCAAAACAAAAAAAATTTCAGGGAGACTTCTTTGGTTTGGTCGCTGAACCTCTCCTTCCCCCCGCTCCCCCCATCAATTGTTCACTCAGCTCTACTGAAAACCAGTTTAGACACACAAAATTTTTGGAATTGCTTATACACCAATGCTCGAAGCCTGGGTAGCAAACACAAGAGAAACTGGAATTGCTCATTTAGGAGAATAAATTTAATCTGGTTGAATCCCACTGAAACCAGCTGGGATGGTTCACACAGCAGGAATATTAAAATCAATGGTTATAACCAATTTAGGAAGTATCAAGTAGGCAAAATGGTAGGGGGAAATGGTGCTCTGTCAAAAAAAATGGCTTTATCTGTTTGAGTCACTGATAACTTGGAAGAAAGTGATCTTGAATGCTTATGGATCAGTGTCCTAACAGAAAAAGCACAAGATGGGGTTTTAGTTTAGACCACCAAATGACCACTGTGGCAACAGGTTGACTGACTCCCTACACATCTATCTATAAGGTTGGGGGGGGGGGGGGGGCGAGAGAAACCACACACTGTGATCCTGGAAGACTCCAATTTCATGCAGCAGAAAACAATTAGGAGCCAATTCAGCTGTGAGGATAATTGGGAATCATTTAAGAACACCTTACTAGATGCCCCAAATCTTACTATTTAGGAAGAAAGACATGCTGGTTACAAAAAACCAACTGGCCTGGTTTAGGTGCGGAAGTGAAGGCACCTACAAAAATATAGAACAAATGGAAGAAAGGGGAAGCTGATAGACATTAATATAAAGCAGAAGTTAGGAATTGTAGAAAATCTGTAAGGGATGCAATGGAGAAAGCTGTGGCCAGCAGAGTTAAGGACAATAAGGAGTTTTTAAAATGTATTGGGAACAAGAAGAGTCCTGCTAATGGTATTGGTTCATTTCTAGACATAAATGGCAGAATTATCAATAATAATGCAGAAAAGGGTTTCAATACATATTTCTGTTCTGTATTTGTGGTGGGGGGGGGGAGCAGGTAAACGGAGGATATAGTTTCATTGTATAGTGATAATACTCTTTCCATTCCACTAGTATCTCTAGAGGATGTTAAACAGAGGTTACTAAAGGCATTTTAAAATTAGCACGTCTAGATAACTTGCACCCAAGAGGCTTTAAAAGAGTTGGCCGATGAGCTCACTAGACTGTTAATGTTGTTTTTTACCAAGTCTTGGAGCACTGGGAAAGTTCCAGAAGACTGGAAGAAAGCTAATGTTGTGCCAATGTTTAAAAAGAGTAAGCAGGAGGACCCAGATAATTGTAGGCCTGTCTGTCTGGGATTGTCGTCAGGCAAATAATGGAGCGGCTGGTACGGGACTCAATTTAAAAAATTAGAACAATATAAAATTGACATGGCACACATTAAATGCATTAAAAACTGGCTAACTGATAGGTCTGAAAATGTAATTGTAAAAGGGAACTCGTCATCAAGCAGGATATGCCCACTAAGGTCTTGCAGGGATGGGTTTTGGCTCTAACCTGTTTAACATAGTAATCATTGGTCCGGAAGAAAACAAAGTAATCCGTGATAAAGTGTGTGGATGACACAAAAATTGGGGGAAGCGATAAATAATGAAGACAGGTTACTGATTCAGAGTGATCTGGATCACTCGGTAAACTGGGTGCAAGCAAACAATATGTTTTAATATGGCAAAATGTAAACGTATACATTTGGGAACCAAGAACGTTGGCCATGTTTACAGGATGGGGGACTCTGTCCTGGGAAGCAATGACTCCAAAGAAGATTTGTGGGTGGTGGTGGATAATCAGATGAACTTGAGTTCCCAGTGTGACACTGTGGCCAAAAGAACTGATGCAATCCCGGTACACATAAAACAGGAATCTCGAGTAGGAGTAGGGAGGTTATTTTACCCTGTATTTAGCACTGGTGCAACTGCTGCTGGACCACCGTGTCCCGTTCTGGTGCCCACAATTCAAGAAGGATGTTGATACATTGGAGAGAGTTCAGAGAAGAGCCAGGAGCAGGATTAGAAAACAGGCCTTTTAGTGATTGAATTCCTTGAGTCTATCTATACAGACTAACAAAGAAGCTAAGGGTGACTTGATTATGGTCTCTAATTACTTACCTAGGGAACGTATTTAATCATGGGTTCTTCAGTCTAGCAGAGAAAGGTATAACACGGCCCAATGACTGGAAGTTGAAGCTAGACAAAATCATCCTGGGAATAAGGCATACATTTTTAACCGTGACAGTAATTAACCTTTGGAACAATTTACCACGGGTCACGGTAGTTTCTCCATCACTGAATTTTTAAAATCGAGATGGGATGTTTTTCTAAAAGCTCTGCTCTAGGAATTACTTTGGAGAAGTTCTATGGCCTGTGTTATACAAGAGGTCAGACTAGATAACGATCACAGTGGTCCTTGTTGGGCTTGCACCTATGGGGAAAAAAATTCAAAGGGTCATTGGAAATTTTCCCACCAGGTCTATAAATCTGACCATGAGCCTAGAGGTGTAATTTGGTGATGTGGACATGGGTCCATTAGGAATTGATCTGTAGTCCTCCCAGATCACAAACACTAGTATTGGAAGGGGCCTTTACTAAGGTATCATCCTGATCCAACCAACCATTACGGTGTCTTCAGGCCATTGGTGCCTGGATGAAAGGGAAGGTAATGCCAGCGAAGCTGGTGACGGTAGTGGGGAAAGGTATAGAGCACAATGACGTTCTGTGGCCAGAATGGTTACTGCACAAGCTGGTTGTTCGTGAATTATATTTTATTATATTTTTATAACTGTGCAAGCTCGTGCAACAACAACAAGGCCTGAAGGGGAGCTGTGATGTTTGCATGCAGCTGTTTGGGCATAACTAGCTCTCACTGTCCTCACCTTACCCACAGGAAGCAAGACTGACTCGGGGGGGGGGAGGGGCGGGTAGGTGCCGCCATTTTGGGAAGAAGGTTAAATGGAAATCATTTATTGCGTGGGCTAGCTGTGGGCTACCAGTCTGGGCATCAAGAGACTGACCTTCTATTCCTGCCTCGGCCACTCCCCTGCTCTGACATCTTGAGCAAGTCACTCGTTCAGCCTCTCTTGTACCTCCCACCCCTGGCCTGTCTTGTCTGTTGCGATTGCAAGGCCTTTGAGGCAGGATCTGTTCTGCTATATGTTTGTACAGCACCTGGCACCATGGGGCCCCCTGCTCACAGGAGATGCTCAGGAATGGACTACTCATGTTTCCATCCTGGACACGCAAGTGTAACTACTGCTCGTGAAAACAACAAGGAGTCCAGTGGCACCTTAAAATGCATCTGAAGAAGTGTTTTTTTTACCCACGAAAGCTTATGCTTAAAAAATCTGTTAGTCTTTAAGGTGCCACTGGACTCCTTGTTGTTTTTGTGGATATAGACTAACACGGCTACCCCGATACTGCTCATGAACAGCAGTTAAACTCTTGGCCACTGTGGGGCAACAGTGCATCCCCTTCATTTTTGCCTTGCGTCAAAATGAAAACGTCAAAGCCCTCAGTGTTTTAATTAAAGTAGCAGCAGGTTTAGGAGATGGATGGTCCCTTAATGACTTTGCTCATCGCGCTGCCAGGTTCAGGAGGCGAATCTGCAGGTGGAGTTTGTTTTATTGCTTCTTCTGCTGCTGTTTTTGGCATCTGGCTTCACTCGTCGGCAGAGGTGAAAGTAAGCCGGTATGGGCCTGTATGGTGTACCGGTAAGAAAGTGGCAGTCGATACGGGCCCATACATAGCTGATCATACTGGCAGGGTTGCTACATACAGGGCGGTGGGGGGAAGGGAGCAGCTGCCCTGATGGCTGGCCATTTAAAAAGGCCTGGGACTCCGGCCGCTGCTGTCACTACCCCAGGGCTCTGGTAGTAATTTAAAGGGCCCGGGGCTCCGATGGTGATTTAAGCCAGCATTCAGTGAGGTTCTCTTATTTACATTTAATTTTTTTATTAGTAAATGTCAAAGTTGGTGAAAGGTGCAGTGCTGACCATCTCTGAAGACTGTAGCCACAAACCAGACACAGGAAGGGCAGTCGCAAGGTAAGCTTCCACCATCCTGCCACTGCAGCTCAACCCTGACCCAGAAAGACTAGTTTGCTTGCAGTACGTTAGTTTGCCACCAGACGTGTGTGCTGTACATAGCATTTCAGACAGGGTTTGTTCCTGGTATACATGCGAGATTAGGCTGGAACTTGAACTGTGTTGAAGGCTGATTTCTTTATAGTTGTAGCTGTTGTGTACAATAAATGCCTCTGATTTAAGATGGACTATGTCACGGCAGGAACGGAAGGTTTGTTTAGTGAAGACAGCCCATTCAGTTATTGTCCTCCCTGTGAGCACAGGTGTCAGTTAATGCCAACTACTGCAGCAGTTTGTGGCATGGACATCTATCCACTAGGAAGTGCAATGATAGCTCACTGGACAAGCCTCAGACTTCTGGTCACAAACAACCTGAACTGAATCAGTACAGCCATACTGGGTCAGACCAATGGTCCAGCTAGCCCAGTATCTTGATTTCTGACAGTGGCCAATGCCAGGTGCTTCAGCGCGAATGAACAGAACAGAGCAATTATCAAGTGATCCATCCCCTATTGTGCAGTCCCAGGATCTGGCAGTCAGAAGCTCAGGGATACCCATACCATGGAGCTGCATCCCTGACCATCTTGGCTAATAGCCATTAATGGACCTATCCTCCATGAACTTACCTAATTCTTGTTTGAACCCAGTTCTAGTTTTGGTCTTCACAACATCCTAAGGCAAGGAGTTCCACAGGTTGACTGTGCGTTGTGTGACAAAATACTTTCTTGGGTTTGTTTTAAACCTGCTGCCTACATATTTTATCGGGTGACCCCTGGTTCCTGGTGTTATGGGAAGCAGTAAATAACTCTTCCTTATTCACTTTCTCCCCACCAGTCATGGATTTTATAGACCTCTAGCATATCCCTCTCCAGTTGTTGCTTTTCCAAGCTGAAGAGTCCCAGTCTTATCAGTCTCTCCTCACACAGAAGCTGTTCCATAGCCCTATCATTTTTATTGCCCTTCTCTGTACCTTTTCCAATTCTAATATATCTTTTTTTGAGATGGGGCAACCAGAACTGCCCCCAGCATTCAAGATGTGGGTGTATCATAGATTATATAGTGGCATTATGATATTTACTCTGATCACTTATCCCTTTTCTAATGCTTCCTAACATAGTTAGCTGTTTCGACTGCCGCTGCACATTGAACAGATATTTTCAGAGAACTATCCACAATGATGCCATGATCTTTCTTGAGTGGGTAAGAGCTAATATAGACCCCATCATTTGGGATGTATAGTTGGGATTAGATTTTCTAATGTGCATTGCTTTGCACTTATCAACATTGAATTTCATCTGCCATTTTATTGCTCAGTCACCCAGTTTTGTGAAATCCTTTTGAAACTCTTCAGTCTGCTTTGGACTTCACTATCTTGTGCATCCAAGACAAGAACAGAGTGGGGACCAGATCCTTAGCTAGGGTAAAGCAGGATAGCTCCACTGAAGTGTATTTACAGCAGCTGAGGACCTGGCCCATGAAGGTTAGATACATGCCAACAAAACCCACCAGGCCACATTATTTTAATTTACATGGGTATAGATGTGGTGACCCGGCTAGGTTAACTGAGGAGAGGCAGAGGCAAACCAAGACAAAGGGAAAATTAAGGGTTGGGTTTTTTTTAGAATTTATAAAGGAAAAATGTCAGAGTTGTATCAGCAGCATAAATATAGAACATTACAATAATAAAACTATAGATTTCCACCACATTAACCTTTGCGCTCTTCCTTACTCTGTGCAGTTATTATCAGGAGCAAAACAAAAGATTATTCAACACTAGACTGTGTCACTTCAGAGAGGAATCAACTTTCCCTTGCCTTGGCTGTGAGCCAAGCTCGACTCTTACTGGCCTGCTCTTTAGGTTGAAGTGCTCCTTAGATTTAATGTTCCCATGGTTGTACCTCTTTTCACTAAGTTTACCCACAAGCTGGGTTTCTTCACCCAGGGGGCCTTTACTTTTCCATTAGGCTCCTTTACACTCTGTTCCTTCACTAGAGGTTCAGTCACTCTCTGGTCATGTCCTTTAGGTCCACTCTGGGTGGGCTTCTCGTTTACATCTAACAGCTTTTTGATGGATTCCTTTTTCACCAATTATATTTCCTTGCAGTTCTTTCCCTTGATACTCTCTCTCTGTGGCAAGTCTGTAGATTTTATTTCCCTCTGCTTCCCTTCTCTAATAGGGTCTGCTCACGTACCCGGCTGTATTTTTTCCCTGCTTCTGACCTGAAACCTTTCCTATTTTCCTTCTTCTCACTTTCCAGTCCCCTATTCTTATTTTATCACCTTGCACCCCAGCTTCAGTTCATCTGCTAGCTCAGCATTTCCAGCCTTCTCATTCTCTGAGAGGTCCCCTAACCCCCAGCTGCCCCTTTGGGTGGATTCTGAGCCCTGTCCTAGCACTGAGAGGGCAGCTTGAGCTGCCATCTCTCCCCCTGAGACAGCACTCAAGCCTGCTGCACCAGAGTTGATGCAGGGTCAGCATTTCTACATAAATTGCTAGCAACTCCACTGGTTTCAGTGAAGTTATACCAATGCACCTAAACATAGAACTAGACCCACTGGCTGTAGGTTTAGTAGCAATGGTCAACAAATTATATTCCGTACTGCATGAGGAAGAGAACATTACCAGAAAGAGCATCTTGGTACTTGTGCAGGCAGGTGTAGGACATAAAATTACAGACTGCAGCGTGTGAGGGGTTTGGGTGCTGGTTTTGATATCACAGCATGCCCTATTTTCAGGCATGAATAATGGAGTGTGTTGAATATGAATGTGACCATCTTTCAGGACCCAGCCAAAGGAAATGCACGTGTCTCAAGGGTACTCTTTAGGGACCAATCGCCTTCAATTTAATCTCAGAGCCAGGCCATTGCTGAAAATGCAGACTCTGGTCAGAAGGGAAAAAAAATCCCCACACAGGGAGCGTGTGTCTCTATTACTCGCAGCGTAGCTGGACACAGATGTACGGGTGTAGAAGAGAAGCCAGCTAGTGCCAGCCAACAGAAAGCAATTAGCCTGCGGGCTTCAACCTACGGTTTACACACTACAGAAACACTGCATATAAATCAGAACAGAAACAGATTGAAGTCTAGGGCTTTGCAGGCACACACACGAGTGATGATTATGTTGTTGCTCTAAATTCCTGTTTAAAAGGGGCAGGTGAGCTGCTGATGCTGAGCCCAAGAAGCTGGATTTGCTGTGTGGCTTCAGGGCTTGCATAGCCCTGTGGCACAAGGTACAGTGCGGGCCCTTTAAAATTCTTCATATCCTCCAAGAAGAAAGTCCTTTTCAGTGTAAGCTCAGTGTTATTCAATGGCATTTACCTGGCAGGGCAAGAAATCCACCTCCAGCACAGATGGAATTTTAAACGGCCACCACTGAACATGCAAGGGAACAGAGGGCATTCAGCAGAATCTTGAATCATCAGCTCCAAGAGGCTGGGTACTTGTGATTGTATCACATCGCAGTGTGTGGTCCCTTACAAGCCTGGTCATTGACATATTCAGTCTGTTGGGCCTCTAAGTGGAACATGTGCATGCAAAATCCCAGACACCTAATTTACTTGGGTTAGGAATGTGTTGGGGGATCCAAGAGCTGAAGCAACTCCATCCTTACACAGCCTTCCTTTCAAGGAGGAATGCTTATGGCAATCAGTCCACGATGGAGTCATTTGGCTGAGGAGCACCACAACTTCTTAAGGACTGATCTGTGCTGTTTTGCCAAGACTGGGAGGTGGGTGGTCTGAGCTAGTCATCAGAGTAGGAATCAAGACCTAGGCCAGGCCAGATACCAGGAGGTCAAAGAGCAAACCAGGATTCAGGCAGGATGAAGTTATCAGGTGATCAGCAGCAGGTTGTAGGTACAGGTGTTGCAAGGGAAGCAGTCCTCAGCAGGCAGAACCCAGCTGCATAGACAACTTTGTGTTCCTATGCTTAGTTCACGTCTTAAATAGAAGCTGTGAACTAAGCAATCAGGACCCCCAGCATTCCACCAGTCAGCTCCCAGGACTGGAGTCCTCTGTCGAGGTTCATCTTATATTCTGGTACCTGTTAGCAGGTCACTACTGACTAGTGCCCAAGGACCCTGTAGATCAAGGATCAAACCCTGCGGTCCCTGATCAGTTTCTTCACCAAAACCCCATGCTGATGGGCTGAAGTTTCCTAAGCATTATTTTACACCCTCCTTGTCCTTATGTCAGACTGATCCTCACCTCGGCCTCTCTTTCCTGATCCCAAATCCAGTCAGGATATTTTAGTTAGAAGTTTCCCCAACCAAAGCCCCAGATTCTGATCAGACTCTTGTGGCATGCGTCCATCTCAGATTTTAAGCAGGCGCCCTGTAGGCCCCTAGTACGGCGCCACACTGAAAGCCCGGGGGCTGTTGATCATACGGAGGGATGTTTCAGTTACAAGCGAGATGCAGACAATGCACGCTGGGGACTTGACTCTCCTCCTGCTGACACCAGGGTAAAGCTGTGTGTCTACACTGACACTGGAAATGGGACCGGCTAGCTCAAGCTACAACAGATGTGAAGCTGCCCCAGCATGGGCTAGCCACTCAAGTACGTACACAGGGTCCCCAGTGGGGTTGTTGAGCCCAAGCTCCCATCCAAACTGCTCACACAGCTGTGGTAGCGGAGCCTGAGAAACTGGATCAACGCTAGCTTGGGTATGTCCACACAGGCGACGGTCCCTCCCCGGCCTGCAGCGTGGGCACACGCCTAGAAATCAGAAGCAGCCAAGGATCTCCAGTGCAAACACAGCACAGAGTAGATCAGGGGTTGGCAACCTATGGCACGTGCGCCAAAGACGGCACGTGAGCTGATTTTTAATGGCACGCTGCTGCCTGCCGGGTCCCAGCCGCCGGCCCCGCTCAGCCCGCTGCCGAACCCAGGCCGGGACCCCGGCAGGCAGCAGCGTGCCATGAAAAAATCAGCTCGCGTGCCCACCGCGACCCGCTCTTCTCCGCCCTGCCCAACAGGGGCAGGGTGAAGAAGCTTGGTCCTGCCGGCTGCTGCTGCAGGGCAGGCAGCTTCCCCCTCCCCTGCCTCTTCCCCCAGCGTGCTGGGTTCCTGCCGCTCCTCTTCTCCCTCCCTGCTGCCAATCAGCTGACTGCCTTTGCGAGGGAGGGGGAAATGCGCATCTGCAGCGCGCTTGCTGCTCTGGGGAGGAGGTGGAGATGGGGCCCTGGGTGGAATCAGGGCATATCCCCTCCAGGCCCCTGCTGTGAGCCACTCAGGGAAGGGAGCACCCCCATGACCCCAGCCCACATCCCCTAGCCCTCTGCCCTGACCCCTGCACCCCCCCACAACCCCAGCCCTGACTCCAGCCCCACCACACCTTATGCCCTGACTCTTGCACCCCCAACATTCCCACTCCCACCCTGAGCACCAAACGGGAGCTCCTGCACCCTCCACACATTCCCACCTGCACCAAATGGGAGCTGCCCAGGTAAGTGCTCCACACCCAAACCTCCTGCCTCAACCCTGAGCCCCCTCCCTCATTCTAGCTCCTGGCCAGACCCTGCACCCTAACCCCCAGCCCTGTGCTCAGTGCACTCCCACCCTCAGCTCAGTAGAGAGAGGAAGAGAATGGCTAGAACCAGGGAGAAGGTAGGTACCTACTCTATGTGGGCAGGGCCGGGATCCCAGACCGGCAGCAGGCCGAGTGGGGCTGGCAGCCTGGCTGACAGGAGCCGGCTGACAGACCCCAGACTGGCAGCGGGCTGAGCCGCTCAGCCCACTGCCAGTCTGGGGTCCCGGCCTAGTGAATGGAACCCCAGGCTGGCAATGGGCTGAGCGGGCCAGCGGCATAAGATCAGCATTTTAATTTAATTTTAAATGAAGCTTCTTAAACATTTTGAAAACCTTGTTTACGTTACATACGACAATAGTTTAGTTACATATCGACTTAGAGAGACCTTCTAAAAAACGTTAAAGTGTATTGGCACGTGAAACCTTAAAGTGAGTAAATGAAGACTCTGCACACCACTTCTGAAAGGTTGCTGACCCCTGGAGTAGAGAATCAGGATTCATGTCATTTACATCTCTGCCCAGTGGGGGTGAGGCGCTGCCCCCAGTGTAAGTGGGTGGAGAATTCTGGCTTGAGACAGAGAGGGATGGAGGCTTACTTTGCAAAGGGCAATGAGTGCAAGCAGCAAATCTGGCCCCTGGCCTCACTTGGGATCATCTTCCCTAGCTGGGGTCCTGCTCCAGTTAAATCTCTCCCCTTGCCCCCCAATCCATAGAGCCTCATGCTGGGCTTCATTAGCTGCCCTGCCCCTGACGAGCCCAGCATCACAGCTGTCATGGCTGGTCTTAAGAAGTGAGGGAGGAAAGCAGAGGCGAGTTCACTGAGCGTTTTGTAGATCAGTGGATGTTATATTCCCATTTAATGCTGCTAGGCATGCACCTACCCTCTTTGCTCTGTACCTGTAAAAACAAAAACCACTCAACTACACACTAGCAATTTTTAGCCACTGCTTTCCCTCTTTATCTGCTGAATGCTCTGTAGTGTAAAGATATATTTCACAGGTAGGCCTGAGCTGCAAAAAATTCAGAGATGGGTTTTGAATCCATTACAATTCAGGAGAGTTCACATCTGGCCCGTGGACTGAAGGAGGAAGAGGTTTGATCTGCCTTCTATACAATGAGTAGCAAGTAGGTGTGAAATTCAGGAACAGGCTCCGATTGGTTCGGATTGCGTGTGGGTGTCACCTTGCTATCTCACTGCACTGAAGTACGTGAGCCATGCGATTCCTTCCCAGCCTCGAAGATCAAGTTAGGAGAAAAGGGCAGACATTTTCGGCAGAAAAACCCAACCCCAGCTTCTGTGTCTGGAAAATTCCCACTTTTA
The DNA here is from genome assembly GCF_965140285.1 of Lepidochelys kempii. NCBI lineage: Eukaryota > Metazoa > Chordata > Testudines > Cheloniidae > Lepidochelys > Lepidochelys kempii. The sequence goes on from NC_136383.1 coordinate 136,352,676, forward strand.
ATTGAAAAACCGAAAACTAAAAATCTTTGTTTCCGGCCCAAAATTCTGGATTTTGGCTGGGAAAAAAAAAGTTCAGATTTAAAAAAAGTTGAGGAAAGCACTCTTTTTGATTTAACCAAATTTCCAGAGTTTCAATGGAAGACTGTCAAGGCACCTTACTCTGAAGGCTGAATTACATTATCTGGTACAGGAAATCCACTGAATCACATTCTACATATTCCTCCTTCCAGGCCAAGGTTCTAGCTAGAGAACAAAATCTTCCCTGGTGCTGCTCCTGACACATTACTGCTCACCTGCTTCCACCCTGAACCCAGTCTTCAACATCCTTGTCAGTTCCTGCCACACATATGTAGCTCACCTTCAACACCATGCACTGCTCCCTGCTTCTGAGGGAGTGTGGCTTCATTTCTTGAGCAGTAGACTAGGACTCAGGAGGCCTGGGTTCTATCCTCAGTTTGGCCAATTGCCTCCTGAGAGGCCTTGGGAAGTCATTCACACCTGAGCCTCAGTTTCCCCCCCATCTGTAAAAATGGGGATGCTGATACCAATCTTTGTCAAGTGCTTTGAGATCTGCTGAAAGGTATTATATGCAAACTAGGGATTATTATAGATTAACAGCAAGGCTGCTGCTCCCTCTCAAACCACAGAGCCAAATTCCTCTCTGGTGTAACTCCAATACCTGTAGGAGGGATTCAGTCATTGCATCACTACTTTGGAGAATCCACTCCAAATGCATCAGATGAGATCTTCCATTTCATTAACCAGGATTATTATTTTTAATTAGAGGTGTCTCAGGTATTCTCCTACACTCTCCAATTCATGTTGCCCACACCTTCCCCCACCCCCCTTCACTGATGCAGATGTATGTAGAGACTTCAATTTCTTGCATCTTCCTTCTTGGAGCCTTTAAAATTAGGAGCTACATACACTCTACAGCTTTGATGGGGGATTGTTTTAGGATATTCTCTGCTTCCAAACAGCTGAACTATATCTGCTTGCAGTTCCCGCTCTCTGTTTGGCCCCAGAATAGGGGAACAGAAACAGTGAAACTGACCTTAAGTCTTAGCAGCTGTCAGACAGATGTGCTACTTCTTTATATCTGCAGCAGGAAGCTGGGCAGAAGGTTTTAGGCAGAAGCACTGCAATGAGGCCAAGAGAAAGATAGAGGAGCATTAGTGAGGATACTCCGACCCCCCCCATAAAAAAAAATCCTTGTTCAGTATTAGAGGAAAGTGACCCATTCTACGCCACTGGTCTCCAGACATTCTGATTCTTCATCGGAATATTCTAGCATGATCCCGATTTCCTTTAATACTTCTTATGACTGGACTCCACTCTGTCTAATTCTGCCATGTTTTCCAGCCTCTTGTCAACATGAATTCCTAGATTTTAAGGCCAAGAAGGACCACTGTGATCTTGTCTGATCTCCTGCCTAACAGCCCAGAGAACCTCACCTAGTGATTCCTGCATCAAGCTCAGAACTCCTGGTTGAGCGAATGTGCACCACATTCTATTTATGACAGGTTTCAGAGTAACAGCCATGTTAGTCTATATTCGCAAAAAGAAAAAGGAGTACTTGTGGCACCTTAGAGACTAACCAATTTATTTGAGCATAAGCTTTTGCGAGCTACAGCTCACTTCATCGGATGCATACTGTGGAAAAAAGAGAAGATGTTTTCCACAGTATGCATCCGATGAAGTGAGCTGTAGCTCGCAAAAGCTTATGCTCAAATAAATTGGTTAGTCTCTAAGGTGCCACAAGTACTCCTTTTTCTTTTTGCGAATACAGACTAACACAGCTGTTACTCTGAAACCTGTCATTATGCAAGGCACTGCATTTAGCCATATGGAGTGGAAATCAACTGCATGAAAAAACTTGTACAGATACAGACATCATCTTCCTTTCCAAATGCAAACAGATGGACATTGTACTAAAAGGACTGAAGGTAAAAAATCCATTACAATCTACATACCACACAGACTATGCTGACAGCTTGTGCCGCACGCTCTCAAAGAAACTGCGGAACCACCTGATCAACATCCTCTACAGCAAACAGGGAAAGATAAAGAATGAGCTCTCAAAAATGGATATTTTCATAAAAACAACCTTCCACACAAACTTCCTCGTGGCTGGACTTTACTAAAAGTAGACAAGCCATTTACAACACACACTTTGCTTCTCTACAAAAGAAAAAGGACACTAAACTTTCTAAACTACTACATGCTACAAGGGGCCACAGCAATGGTTCCCTCAACCCACCCAGCAATATTGTTAATCTATGCAACTATACTCTTAGCCCAGCAGAAGCAGCTGTCCTATCTCGGGGCCTCTCCTTCTGCCCCTCCACCCCCACGAACATGATACAGTTCTGTGGTGACCTAGAATCCTATTTTCGATGTCTCCGACTCAAGGAATATTTCCAACATACTAATCCACAGAGGCCTCCCTACCAACATTACAAAAAGAAGGATTCTAGGTGGACTCCTCCTGAAGGTCGAGACAGCAGACTGGACTTCTACATAGAGTGCTTCCGCAGACGTGCACGGGCTGAAATTGTGGAAAAGCAGCATCACTTGCCCCACAACCTCAGCCGTGCAGAACACAATGCCAACCACAGCCTCAGAAACAACTCTGACATCATAATCAAAAAGGCTGACAAAGGAGGTGCTGTTGTTCATATTCACACCTATTCACGATGACAAGAGGCTGCTTGGCAGCTCTCCAACACCACTTTCTACAAGCCATTACCCTCTGATCCCACTGAGAGTTACCAAAAGAAACTACAACATTTGCTCAAGAAACTCCCTGAAAAAGAACAAGATCAAATCCGCACAGACACACCCCTGGAGCCCTGACCTGGGATATTCTATCTACTACCCAAGATCCATAAACCTGGAAATCCTGGGCACCCCATCATCTCAGGCATTGGCACCCTGACAGCAGGATTGTCTGGCTATGTAGACTCCCTCCTCAGGCCCTACGCTACCAGCACTCCCAGCTACCTTCGAGACACTACTGACTTCCTGAGGAAACTACAATCCATCGGTGATCTTCCTGAAAAGACCATCCTGGCCACTTTGGATGTAGAAGCCCTCTACACCAACATCCCACACAAAGATGGACTACAAGCTGTCAGGAACACTGACATTATCCCCGATAATGTCACGGCTAACCTAGTGGCTGAACTTTGTCCTCACCCATAACTATTTTACATTTGGGGACAATGTATACCTTCAAATCAGCAGCACTGCTATGGGTACCCGCATGGCCCCACAGTATGCCAACATTTTTATGGCTGACTTAGAACAAGGCTTCCTCAGCTCTCGTCCCCTAATGCCCCTACTCTACTTGCGCTACATTGATGACATCTTCATAATCTGGACCCATGGAAAAGAAGCCCTTGAGGAATTCCACCATGATTTCAACAATTTCCATCCCACCATCAACCTTAGCCTGGTCCACACAAGAGATCCACTTCCTGGACACTACAGTGCTAATAAACGATGGTCACATAAACACCACCCTATACCGGAAACCTAATGACCGCTATTCCTACCTCATGCCTCCAGCTTTCACCCTGACCGCACCACATGATCCATTGTCTACAGCCAAGCTCTGCAATACAACTGCATTTGCTCCAACCCCTCAGAGATCTTGTAGGTGTTTGTCTCTGTCTATCAAGCATTCTTACAGCTACAATACTCACCTGCGGAAGTGAAGAAACAGATTGATAGAGCCAGAAGACACCTACTACAGGACAGGCCCAAAGAAAATAACAGAACGCCACTAGCTGTCACCTTCAGCCCCCAACTAAAACCCCTCCAACGCATTATCAAGGATCTACAACCTATCCTGAAGGATGACCCAACACTCTCACAAATCTTGGGAGACAGGCCAGTCCTTGCCTACAGACAGCCCCCCAACCTGAAGTAAATACTCACCAGCAACCACATACCACACAACAGAACCACTAACCCAGGAACCTATCCTTGCAACGAAGCCCATTGCCAGCTGTGTCCACATATCTATTCAGGGGACACCATCACAGGGCCTAATAACATCAGCCACACTATCAGAGGCTCGTTCACCTGCACATCTACCAATGTGATATATGCCATCATGTGCCAGCAATGCCCCTCTGCCATGTTCATTGGTCAAACTGGACAGTCTCTACGTAAAAGACTAAATGGACACAAATCAGATGTCAAGAATTATAACATTCATAAACCAGCTGGAGAACACTTCAATCTCTCTGGTCATGCGATTACAGACATGAAAGTTGCGATATTACAACAGAAAAACTTCAAATCCAGACTCCAGCGAGAAACTGCTGAATTGGAATTCATTTGCAAATTGGATACAATTAACTTAGGCTTGAATAGAGACTGGGAGTGGCTAAGTCATAATGCAAGGTAACCTATTTCCCCTGGTTTTCCTACCCCCCCCCCCCAACTCCCCCTTCCTCAGACGTTCTTGTTAAACCCTGGATTTGTGCTGGAAATGGCCCACCTTGATCATCATACACATTGTAAGGAGAGTGATCACTTTACATAAGCTATTACCAGCAGAAGAGTGGGGTGGGGGGAGAGAAAACCTTTTGTAGTGATAAACACCCATTTTTTCCATGATTGGTGTGTATAAAAACAAACATCTTCTGTATTTTCCACAGTATGCATCCGATGAAGTGAGCTGTAGCTCACGAAAGCTTATGCTCAAATAAATTGGTTACATTCTATTTATGCTTCAGCTCTAAGTTCAGCCAGACTTTGGCTTCCCTGTGGGCACAGGAGCTGTCTGGAGGTAGTGGTCTGAGGAGGAGGACAAATCTCCACAACCTCGCTTCACGTGGGTTGCCAAATATCAGGCCAACCTTCCCGCACTGGGTTTGAACACATGACCAAGAAGTGAAAGGTTTTGTATTGGACATCAGACCCTTATCCAAAGCTTGCGTCTTTCACCCTCCCATTCACTCTCCAAAGGAGTACTGCCCGTGGCTAAGTAGGTTCTGCCTCAACATCCCAAGCTCTGCTTTTCATTAAGAATCACAGAAATGTCAGACTGGAAGAGACCATGAGAGGACATCTAGTCCAGTCCCCTGCATTGCAGCAGGGCCAAATAAACCTAGCCCAACCCTGACAGGTGTTTGTCCAACTAGTTCTTAAAAACCTCCAAGCCTTGAGGGATACCTCTTTGCCCCAAGAGATAGACTGACAAGGAAAAAGGGGTGGATCAGGAGGTAGCTCTCTCAGCTGCCTTTCCCTTCACTTCTGACTCAAGCAACTGGCCCCACAGGGTCTCTCAAAACTGGGAACCTTGCATTAAAAGCACAGTGAGTGCAATCATGCAAATCCTCTGCCCATGGAGCAGACCTGGTCAGTGAGATTTTAGTGCTCAGAGAGTTTGCAGGGTCAGCCCCTAAACCTCAGGGTTAGGGCAACACATCACCCCTACAGTAAATGGATGACAAAATTAAGAGTTCCTGTTCCCCAAAAAAGAATACATAATTCATGGAGGATGGGTCCATCAATGGATATTAGCCAGGATGGGCACGGACGGTGTCCCTAGCCTCTGTTTGCCAGAAGCTGGGAATGGGTGACAGGTGATGGATCACTTGGTGATTCCCTGTTCTGTTCATGCCATCTGGGGCACCTGGCACTGGCCACTGTCAGAGACAGGATACAGGGCTAGATGGACCTTTGTGGCTGTTATCATATGTTCCAAAAGGAGACAGAGGGAGATGGGAGTAGGAGAGTGTCCATCTCAGAACTTCACTTGGCAGGGATGGAGAAGGAGCTCCCATGCAGCTGGGCTCTGACATGAAGGCAGGGCAAGCCCTCAAATGTGACTCCAGCTACCTGCCCCCAAGAGAGGGGAATGCCAGCTCAGCTGCAGGGAAGAAGGGGCAGGATTTGCCCCTCTCAGGAAGAATTTTTTTTTTTTTTGGTGAGAGAAGGTCTGTTTCAGTTGAAAAGAGGTTTTGGCCAAATATTTGTTTAAGCAAAGAATTTGAGCCTTTTAAAGCCAAAACCCCAACATTTTTAGCCTCGAATCGTCCACAAAGAAATTGGACTTTATCTGGATGCAGAAGAGAGACAAATTTGCCCCTGACAACGTCCAGGGTCAGGGAAGCGAAAACAATGTTGTTCTTTTAGGAAGCCTCATTGGGTGGCTGAAAGTCAGGCCTGGAGCGGTACAGCCAGGAGAATGCAGAGAACCTCATCACCACCTGCCGCTCGTCTCTCTCATCCATAACACCTTCTTGGTGTGTGATTAAAAGACAGGCACGAGAGACTTACATTGTTACTGGCTCCAGAGGCTTAAGGTAAGTCAGAGGCCACTGGAGGGCCTGCCTACATCCACTCCTAACCCCACCCAGAATGTCACACCCACTGGTGAGGGGCACTCATTTGTCCTGGGGCGCTGCTGACTGTTGGCGATTTGTGTAGTTGAAGTCACAGTTTGTTGGAAGAGGTGCTATGGGGGCACTGCATTGACTGCAACCCTTAGCCAAACCAGCACAGAACCCAAGCTGTAAGAAATGGGTGGCTTGGCAGTTTTATCTGTGGTGTCTATTTAGACAAAATTCTCTGGGGCAGGAACTCTCTTATGTATGTGTACAGCATATGGGACAGTGGGGTCTCTAGGGTCTAGTGTAATAAGAATCCTGGGAGATAGTCCATGGTCTGTCTCGGGGAAGGGGCATATGACAAGAATCTGCCACGTTTGTTTGCAAAAAAAAAATCTCTTCCCCAATCACTTACACATGCTGTGGTTTATATAGGATAACCATCTGGATGGAAATAAATCTTGTTGTTACAAACTGGTCGTTATTCTTTTGGTTTCTTGGCTTCTCTTATACAAGCGTAGCTATAATTCCATCAGAGAGAAAGGACAATGCATTCATTAGCTATAGCCATAGAGAGAACAAAGATACTCTAGACTTACTGTAAAATGCGGGAAAATGGTCCCACTATTGTGGGCAATTTTCCTGGCTTCTGCACTACCCCAGTGAAGTGGGCTAGCGAAAGGATCCAAGTCCTCGCTCCCACTTCCTTTATCCAGAGGCCTCCCTGCCCTTGAGGACTCCCTTTCCACTCTCCTGTCTGGCAGAATCCTTGTAACCCCAACAAAGGCTGGGCCCAGAATTCTTGGGGGGCTCAACCCCCAACCTTGCTGTGGTAGTCTGGGACAGGGGTTAGGATGTCCCCACTCTGGGGTACTCTCTCTGCACTGGAGACTTCCCTGACTCACTGATTACATTAAATTGTATTTGCTTTAAATTATCAACAATTAGTTGAAAAAGGAATAAGGCAAAATGGGAAAGGTTAAAGGAAACACATCACCCCGCTCTGTGGCAGGGATCACCACAAACAGTGTCTCTGGAATGTCCGGGCAGTTCACAGTCTGTTCCTTGTAGGTCCCAGGCCCCTTCTCCGGCCCTGGCTGTGCTGCAGGGATGCTGCGGGTTGGACACTTGCTCTGGCTGTGGCCTCAGGCTCTAAGTGGCCTTCTTCCCAGCGTTGCCCCTGCCCCATTGGGGTTATGATCCTCCTCCAAGTCTGGCCTGCAGAGCCTCTTGGCTGAGGCATCTCCCTGTGCTGGGCCTGCTGCCCAGGGTCCCCCTCGCTCTCCCCCGCTGCTCACCGCACCCAGCTCCGGACTGCTCCAGCCCCAGCTCCACCACTCGGTCTCAGCACTGCTGCTGCTGCTCTGCCTCCAGCTCCCTGGGCTGCTTCTCTGGCCCCTCTGGCTCTGGGTGCTGCAGCTCTGCTCCCGGGACAGGTCTGCTCTGCAGGCTGCTTCTGCTCCCAGCACTGACCTGCTCTCTGGCCCGCTTCTCTGGCTCAGCGCTGCTCCCCAGCTCAGCTTGGGCCCCTGCTTTCTCCTTAGCTCAGCCCCACTCTGTCTGACCCAGGCAATTCCAGCTCACACGGAGGACACCCCCCCGACTCCGATTAGCCTGCCCGCCCTGTCATTCAGGTTGACCTGGAGCATTGGCCTCTCCCCATTGATCCTGGGGACTGTCAGTCTCAGGGTCCTGATTTCCCATCGACCCTTCCCCTTTCTTTTACTGTTGGGAGCTAGCCAACCAAAACACCCCCACTGAATGTTAGTAAGGGGACAACAGTCCCCTTACATTTGATACATAGCGTCTATCAGTGAAGACTCAGATTACTGTACAAAAACTGTAGCCTGACAAAAGACAATGGAACCAACATGTCTAGAGATCAAGCTGTAGGTAGCTTGTCTTAGGGGATTCTGCTCTGCGTGGAGCGGGAGCTCTCACTGCACCAGGAGGCAGAGATGTTCAGGGTCAGCTGAAAACATGGCCCTGGATCTGTGGATCCTCTGGTCAGTGTCTTTGAGAGAGGACAACAGAAGCAGCAGACATTGCTGCTATCACAGCTGGGTGGGGTTGAGGGCAGGGCCAGATTTCTACTTTGAACTGGCCCATAGGCCCCGTGGATGGATCCAAGGCTCAGAAGATGGACCCTGATGTTATGAGGCTGGGCTACCCCAGACACATGCATATATTAGCATTATGACAGGTTTCAGAGTAACAGCTGTGTTAGTCTGTATTTGCAAAAAGAAAAGGAGTACTTGTGGCACCTTAGAGACTAACCAATTTGAGCATAAGCTTTCGTGAGCTACAGCTCACTTCATCGGATGCATACTGTGGAAAGTGTAGAAGATCTTTTTATACACACAAAGCATGAAAAAATACCTCCCCCCACCCCCTCCTCAGACATTCTTGTTAAACCTTGGATTTGTGCTGGAAATGGCCCACCTTGATTATCATACACATTGTAAGGAGAGTGGTCACTTTAGATGGCTATTACCAGCAGGAAAGTGGGGTGGGGGGGTATTTTTTCATGCTTTGTGTGTATAAAAAGTTCTTCTACACTTTCCATCGGATGCATCCGATGAAGTGAGCTGTAGCTCATGAAAGCTTATGCTCAAATAAATTGGTTAGTCTCTAAGGTGCCACAAGTACTCCTTTTCTATTAGCATTATGATTAATCATGTGTAAAGAGGGACTTAACTAGACATCAGTATCCAAGCTCCAAATAGATCATGAGCTCCCACCTCCCAAGCATCAGTGAAGGCTGATTGGCTGCTCAGGTAGGTAGGCAAAAAGAGTAGGCACCTAGAATGGGTCAGGAATTCATCAAATAACCCCCAAATTCCTTTTCTTCTTTTAGAAGAGTGCATGGCCGCAGGGAACAAGTAAACAGGCTTCTCTACGGGGCTGCTTAAATGCAGCTCCAGACATTAGGAACCCAAAGGAATAACTGATACCCAACCCTCAGCTGGTGTGAACCAGTGTTGGGCCACAGAGCACTGAAGTTATACCAGCTGGGGATCTGGCCCCCAGCCTGGCAGTCAATGGAGCGAGACGGATTTCCATGAGCTGATAATCGTGTCCAGTGTTTACTGGCAGGGAGAGGGGAACCCATAAAAATATTGTTTTCCTTGGCTGAAAACTCATTAAACCCCTCAAAATACATTGGAAAGCTAGTCTGCATTAGGCCACTGTGTCTGTGTGGCCCAGGGGGTCTGTGGACACCGCACATCTATCTTCCAAATGTTACTTCTGAGCCCTTAAGACGTATTATTGGCTGTGCTGGAGCAATGAAACAAACACTGTAATTAAAATCTTTATCAGTCACACAATGACTGAGCTTTAAGTCCTCCTCTGAGCCTGTCCATCTCCTACTGATACCCCCTAAGATACAGGGCTGAAAAGCTCTGCAAAATAGACTAGGAAAACACGCTGCTCTTTTGCTGGTTGTCAACTAATTTGTGTGGGTTTGTTTTTCAAATTCTCCAGCTTTTGAAATTCATTAGACAGTGGGGCAGGAAGTTAAATGGCACCATGTACAAGTCACATTTTATTTTGAGTTGCATACACTCCAGAGAATTCCTGCCCAATTCTTTCCAATTCTAGCACCCTTCTTCTCCCTTTGTTGTTCTTGTTACGCTAAAAACCAGCAAGCCTGATCTTGCCCAGTGGTTTGAGAGTCTTTTCTGGCTCTGACTACTTGTTTTTACACCCGTCAAGGGAAAGCTTTAATATAAGAATGGCCGTACTGGGTTGGATCAAAGGTCCATCTGGCCCAGTATCCTGTCTGCCGACAGTGGCCAATGCCAGGTGCCCCAGAGGGAGTGAACCTAACAGGTAATGATCAAGTGATCTCTCTCCTGGCATCCATCTCCACCCTCTGACAAACAGAGGCTAGGGACACCATTCCTTACCCATCCTGGCTAATAGCCATTAATGGACTTAACCTCCATGAATTTATCCAGTTCTCTTTTAAACCCTGTTATAGTCCTAGCCTTTGCAACCTCCAGGTACCTAACTCCCATTGACTTCCAGTGGAATTTGGGAGCTTGCTCTTCCCTTCTGTCTTGGAAAAAAATATCATAAACAAACAAAAGTATTGAACCACCAGCCACCCAGGTGGAATACAGGCTGGCCCATTGAGGTTGCTCACCCTCCAAAGGTGGCAGGTGATCTTAGTCTTATAACCCTTATACTGGCCTCGCCCTTTTCCTTCCCTACTCTTGCGTTACCTAGACTCATTGGGCAAGGTGTATTGAACTCAGTGGAACTACTGGATTTACACCATCTGAGAAACCAGTCTAACATTAGAACATAATGAAGTCCAGGACCATTCTACTGGATTCTCTTCTAAGTTCTTATTGTGTACCCATCCCTATGGTATCCATGTGCCTTGTCTTTCTATCTGGATTGTAATTATGATTCTCCAACACTGAACTCTTTAAATCAAGACTGGAGATCTTTCTTAAAGATATGATCTAACTCGCCCAGAAGTTATGGGCTTGAGGATGAAATTATTGAGTGAGGTTCCTGGGCCTGTGTTATACTGGTGGCCAGGCTAGATGATCACAACAGTCCCTTCTGGCCTTCACATCTATTGACCTATTTATTAAATGAATGCACTGGATGCTTCCATTACAAATAATAAGACATGATCACTGTCCCCTGGAGCTCATAAACCAGCCTCAGATGGGAGGCCTTGAGGAGCCTAATAAGGCAGCAGGGAGGAATGAAGAGTAGGGGCACCATCAAGATTACACCACAATTTCTGAAGTGGCCACCCATTTTAGGTGGGGATTCTTCAGCATCTCAGGCTGGGCACCCAAAACCTGAGGGTGCTCAAACACCAGAGGCCACTTTTGAAAATGGCAGCTTGTGCGGGAACTCAGCCAGGCTAGTGCCAAAATGATTGGCTTTTAAAAAAAAAAAAAACACCACACAGGGCCCAAGCTGGGGGGGGGGGGGGGGGGGGGGGGAGGAAGGGGGCCACGCAGGGGGAGAAGTGTTCAAGCAGCACTCGGTATTGGTCTAACATTGAAGTCAAAGGGATTCTTATCCTGGACTTCAGTGGGCACAGGGTCAGGCCAATGCTGGGCACTTCTTGGAAATCCCACCCAAATTAGGCCAGGTAAATGGTCATCATTTGACACCCAGTGCAGTTTCAGCGCTCTCCATCATTTGGAGCAGTCCCTCCCACAGCTGCTGTTGACTGAACTAAGCCAAGGCTCCACAGTGTTTGCTACCAGACCAAAGGCAAAAATGGGGGGGGGGGGGGGGGAGAGAAGGCAGAAAAAACACAGCTTGGATTTTGTTTTAGTGGCATCCATTGCTAAATGCCAAAGGGGTACTTACCAGATAAGAAATGGACTTTATCAAGGTTTCTGGAGTTCACTCTTGTAGCCAGAATACATGGGGAAAAACAGCTCAAACCAAATTAACTAGGAATGTAAATTGCTTTTTGCGAACAACCAGCAGGGAGATGCATTCAGCTCTCACAACGTATTAATCAAATCATGGGGTTTGTTTGTTGTTGTAGAAGATATGAGTGATTAAAAAGGAAATGTTATATAAACAGAATAAGAAAGCAGCCACTAGTGAGGAAGTCTAGTACATTATATTTGGCATCTTGGATTTCAGAACTCTAAAACTCTGGTGTATTTGGATGCTGTATGACCCTTGCTCTGGATACAGCAGGAGAACACAATAAGCGTGAGAAATATACTCAACCAGCCAGCCTTTAATTAAGTGTTCTGCTATGCTTAGGTATAACAGATCTTCTGTCTCAAAATATGTATGGAGCCAGATAAAAGTTTATAGTGTTAGCCACATACACTACATAATTGTGACAGGGCGGGACTCACTGCTGTGGCGCCTCCTGCTGGCCATCCAGGGAATTAGTGTTTCCAGCCTCCAGAGTGTCCTCTGCAGGCCGGTGTCCCACTTGCCACTGGGCCTCCTAGTCCCTCCCAGACCCCGGTGCCCCTTTCACACCAGGGTGCTGCCCCTGGCAGTACCCCCACAAATCTGAGTCTCCCCCCCCGGGGAACCCCCACCCTCTAGCCCCACCTTGCTAGTCTTTGGCTACTGCCAGTCACCATCTAGCCCCCGCTCCCTGGGACGGACTGTAGTATAATTGTCACTCATCATTGGCAAGGAAGGTTTGGACCTGCTGCTTCTGCCTACCCTTAGGCTGCCCTCTGCAACCCCAATACCCTTTTCCTAGGCCTTCATCAAGGCCTGCAGCCTGGGGGTTTCTCAGGCCGTAGCTCCCCAGCTCCTCTGGCCTTTCCCCAGCCCTGCTCCACTTTAGGTACCCTGCTCAGCTCCCAGTAGTCAGGCCCTGCCCTCTCAACATCTAGAGAGAGGCTGTCCTCCTGGCCCACTGCCCTCTTATAAAGGCCAGCTGGGCCCTGATCGGGGAAACAGCCACAGCTGTGGCCACACCCCAATCAGCTGGGGCTTGCTGCTTTCCCAGGGTTGATTTCAAGCCCTTCAGGGCAGGAGCAGGTGACTACCCCACTACAATAATAGAATATGTATTTCTGTACAACTATGAATTTTAGTCATATTCAGCTTTTTACTTCTCTTAAATGGTTTAAACAAGGGAAAACAAAGTATAATCTCAGCGTGAAGTAGAGACATTCTAGAGAACATGGACAAGAAACAATTTGTTGTTGCTTTGCTAACAGGCCCACTGTATCTATCAAGCAATAACTGATGAAGGCTGTCTCTGAGTTTGCTGATTTCTGGAATACTAGGATCAAAACAAGATTAACTAGTTACAAACTTTGTCCTGTTTACTGCGGTGTCCGTGCAATCCCAGGGATTTTAAAAAAAAAATTCAAAAACAAGTCAAAGAATACATTAGTAATGCAAAGAAATGGTGAAATCCTCCACCCGAGTCAGAGTACGGCTCAGATTTTGAGTCAGTTGGCCAGCTACACTACTGTCACACAGATTGGTGGTAACATATGGCTCTTCCTATCTGTACTATGCTGTTTGAATCTTTAACTGATCATGTTGGATAAATAAAAATCAATTAAGCCTAGCTATTTGGTATCTCTTGTTACTAAATTAACTTGACCCTGTAACACTGCTTAGTCCAAGCAAAGACTTCGGGAGGCCTTGTGTGGTGACCCTAGACTACGCAGGCCAGAAGTGACGGAACCAGGTAGAACTACAGGGCCTGGCTGGGTCCAGCAGCCTCAATTAAGAATTCCTTCTACGGGTCTTGTCTGTTTTCTCGGTGATGGACACCAAACACACAATCTGAAGCTCAGTGTTAATATGGAACTGACTCAGAAGGCCTCTGCCTAACCTCCAGCTATTGCTATTGAACAGCAAAAAGATGAAAATGAAAGTATGCCCTGATTCAGCAAGCAAGGCTATGTTCCCCATGGAGAGGGTTCCTATGGAGCCAAGTCTAGGAAGCAGATGGCGTTGAGACCAGTAAAGGGCCAGTCACTTTTACAGCATCAACCTCAAGTGAATTAACTATCACAGATAAATAGGGAAAGGCGTGGGGCAGGTTAGTAAATTAAGCACTGACACTTCAATTCTTGATTCTAATCCAATGTGCTACATGGAAAGACTTCAACTGTTGCAGTCCCCAGGGACCCATCTCTCGATCCCAGAACCATCAGTTCTAATCCAGAGAAGTGTGCTGTCAAATGGCTGGTCTCATCTTGGGAGAGGCCCAGGACTAAGATCGCATGAGAAATGAATTAGGTCTTTGCTCCAAAGGAGTTTCACAATTCACTGGCCCAGATTCTGAACTCACAACAGAGGCCTCAGCTGGTGTAAGCTTAGCTACGCTGAGGGAGTTCCATTAAATTCAATGGAGCTACTCCAGTTATCGTGAGCTATGGAGCGGGCCCCAGTGATGTTGGGGTTAAAGCAGCAGAGTTAGAGAGAAGAAACGAAGCATAACTTCTCCAGTGGAAGCTGTATGGGGGCTTAGGGTCTGAAACAATGCCCACGGAAGTCAATGGAAAGGCTGCCCTTATTGGCCAACAGAATGTAATTGCCCAGGACGCTGGATTGAATGCCCTATTCTTACAATAGCGTTATGGGATCTTCCATTACCCCAAGAGGTCAGGACCCCACAGCTTTTGCAGAGACATGATAATAGCAACTAAAGGAAAAGCTGTGTCTCAATTATCTTTAATCTCATTTGTAACCTCAACACAGGATTTCCAGAGTCAGTTATTCATATAAAATCTTGTTGAAGTGTTGTGCAGGATAAATAACTCAGAATTTGCCAACAATGCAAGTTAAATTGTTATTAAAGAGAAACATTTTCACTTCAGGACAGTGGACTCTGGAGGCACACAGAAAACATTTCTGAGCAGGATCGAAAAAGCTACCTGCAGATGAGTTAGGGTTACCAAGCTATTGCCTGCTGGGCCAGGACAACCTGACCACCTCAGAGAAAAGGGGTGTTGTAGGAGCAGGAAGAAAAAGGGAGCCAACAAGAATGTTATAGTACTTAAAAAAAAAAGAAGTGCATCAGTATCTAGTCTATCAGCAGCAACTACACCCAGAGATCTTTAGTCTCAGTTCCCCATAATTTCTGTTACCTTTCAGGCAAATCCAAAATTTCCCAGGGAGGTGGACCCCACCCTGCCCAAACGCTGTACCTTTTCTCCACAGTCATCTTTCCTTCAGCCCCTCTCTGGAGCTGGTTTCCCCTTAGCAGTCTTTCAGCCTCCTAGGGTGTTACCTCTCCTCTTATACCCCTTGGAATAAGCTGGATCTGTTTTATACAGGCCCATACTCCTCCCACTCCCAGCAGCCTCTGACAGGATTGGTTAATTGGAGTAAGCTGTTTAGGTTAGTTTGTCGTCCGTCCCCCCCCGGCCCTCAGGTGACAGTTCACATTCTGTTATGGTGAGCAATCAGGAGCATTTTTCAAGCTACTCCTTCACGTAGCTATTGTGTATGCAACAGTGTATGTCCAGGAGGAAGTTTGCTAAACTGGGGAATAGACATCATTCCAGGACCTACTTTCCAGAAGGGCAGAACACACCCAATGGGAGCTGCAGGTGCTCAGCACCTCCAATTAAAATAAACTCCTAGAAGATATTATTGAAATGAAGGTGGAAGATGCAAGTAACCAAAAGGCCATAGGGATCCTAGAGCAGTTTTATGGCTGCAGGGTCAGGATTTTCATAAGTGGCTGGTGATTTTTTAATTTTTTTTTTTTTGGAGGGGGTCTGTAGAGTTTTTAAGATATGTCAAATGGGGCACCCTAAGGAGCCTGATTTTCAGAAAATGCTGAACATCAACCCTTGAAAATCAGTTCTGCGAAGGTGTCTCAATCTGGGCCCCACCCAAAAAGTGGAGATACCCTATTCCCTTTTGAAAACCTTGCGCATGTAACTCCATTGAGGGCAGTGGAGTTATTCCAGCTTTTCACCACTGTGAGATCACAATCAGGCTCTGTGCACACGCAGTATGCTTGTGTGTCAAGCACTTACACCCTTATTAAGCTAGGGATCATCCTCAAAAATCGCAGCTTCATTTGATCAGAATTTTGTCAAGGATCCCTACTGCAATGGAACGCTAAACTGCATTATACTAGTCAGACACTGGGTGGCACTGTGTGTAAAATGCCTTATTTAAACCAGTGGTTCTCAACCGGGGGGGGGGGGGGGGGGGGGTATGTGTACCCCTGGGGGTATGCAGAGGTCTGCCAGGGGGACATCAACTCATCTAGATATTTGCCTAGTTTTATAACAGGCTGCATAAAAAGCACTAGCAAAGTCAGAACAAGCTAAAATGTCATACAGACAATGATTTGTTTATACTGCTCTGTACATGAGTGCCAGGGTTGTATAATTTTTGTGGTGCCCAGAATGGGTCCAGGCAGAACCATCCCATCCATAGGATGGACCGGGGCAACCACCCCGGGCCCCACGCTTTGGGGACCCTCTCTTTTCAGGAGGATACAGGGTCCAGGGCGGCCTGGGGAGGCTAGTGGGGGGACCTGGCGCCGGCAGCAGTGAGCGACTTGGCCCAGCCCACCCCTGTTCCGCCCCCTCCCCGCCCCACCCCCATACTATCCTTTCCCCCAAGCCCCCGCCCCGCCATTGTTTCTGGGATCTATCACTTGTGATGACATGGAGCCTGCCTGGAGGGTGAAACTGAATATTCATGGCAAGACTATTGACTTTAAAACAGACTCAGAAGCTGATGTCACGGTCATCTCAGAAGGGGCTTAAAATCACCGGACACAGCTCTGACTAGCCCTGGAGGTATCTGAACTGCATGGGCCAGTTCACCACAGAGACAAAAGCTTGGCATTCAGAGTGTGTGTGATCAGAGGACCACAGACCAACAGCCTTCTCAGCCACAGATGGCAGCCAGGATGGGCCTTGTGAGAAAGGTGGAAGAACTCAATGCAGGGGCACGCACAGAAATTTAAATTTGACCCCTTTTGGGGCGGGGGTGCACAGAAGCTCGCTCTCCCCCCTCCTCCTCTGGCCCCGGGAGGAGCTTGCTGCCCCCCTTCCCCACCTGGACCCAGGAGGAGCTTGATCTTCCCTCCCTTCACCCTGCCCCAGTCCTGGCCCTGGCCTCAGCCCAATCTTCCCTCCCCAGGCAGGAGCTCGATCTTCCCTCCCTCCATCCTGCCCCAGCAGGAGATCAATAATCCTGGAGGCAAGGAAGATCGGAGGGGGGCATGCCCATGCTTGCCCCCCCCTTGACTCAGTGGAATATTTGGTGATATTGAACTTTTGACAGAAGATCCAGTACAAATAACCTTAAAAGCCAATGCTGAACCATATCCTGTACGTACACCTTGCAGGATTCCTATCCCATTACTTCATAAAGTGGAAACTGAGTAAAAGAGAATGGAATGGATTGGCATAATCAAGAAAATCTCTCAGCCAACAGCACGGTGTGACCCAATGGTACCAGTTATAAAGAAAAATGGAAAAATATGAATCTGCATAGATCTTAAAAGATTTAATGAAGCAGTGGTGAGAGGAAAAAATATATCCTCCCACCCCTGGATGACTTTCTCCCCAGAGTGAAAGGAGCTACAGGATTCTTCCAGCTGGATGCCGTGAGTAGATTCTGGCAAATTCCTTTAGCCAAAGAAAGTGCTAAACTGACTACAATTATCACACCCTTTGGGAGATTTTGCTTTCGAAGATTAGCTTTTGGGATTACCAGTGCAAAGAAAGATGGCCGCACTGTTAACGAACACAGATGGAGTTGTCATTTTTTCCAAGGATGATTTTCTGATAGACGGACAAGCACAACAAAACCCTCAACAAATTCCTAAGCCCAGTCAGTCAGTCTGGACTGAAGCTAAACAAGGGAAACTGTGTTTCTGTCTGCCCCAAATTGATTTTTGGGGGGACAGACAATATACAAAGATGGAATCAGTCCTAGCCCTGAGAAAGTAAACGCAATTTGAGATTTGAATGCACCAAGTTATGTACCAGAACTGAGACATACTGAGGATGGTAAATTACCTTGGTTGATGCCTACAAGACCTTTCTACAGCGACAAAACTACTGAATGAATTGCTAAAGTCCAACACATCTTGTGGCTATGGGGGCCAAATCAAGAAATTGCCTTCAGAAAAGTAAAAGATACGATCTCAACAGATCCAGTCCTCAAGTACTACAATGTGCAGAAACCCACAATGGTCAGTGTGAATGCAAGCTGCTATGGCTGAGGTGCTGTATTGTTGCAACATCCCTTTGAGTGCAAGTCAATAGCATTTTGCTCTCTCCCATTTACGGAAGCAGAAAAACAATATGCACAGATTGAAAAGGCGTGCCTGGCAAGCGTATGGGCATGCGAGAACTTTTACAGGTTTACACTGATAACAGATCATAAACCACTTGTAACTCTCATCAATGGAAAACACCCAGATAAAGCACTGAGATGCCAACGTCCATTGATAAGGTTAATGCTATTTAACCCAATTGCTAAATATGTTCATAGGAAAAATCTGGTAGTAGTAGATTCCATCATGGAGCCCAGCATCACATTCAACTACCTGTGAGCTTGAAGATAACGTAAAGGTGTCCGTGGATGCCGTGAACACATATAGACCAGTGTCAGAAAGAGACTATGCCAGCTACAACAAGCAACCTCAATAGAAAAGTAAGTACAAGATGGTCTAAGCTACATTAGGAGCGGCTGGCCCAAGTATTTAAAGGACATGAAGGAAGTGACAAGAGACTACTTCGCGGTCCATGGACAATTAAGTGAGTCAAATGGACTCATAATGTAAGGTGATTGCATTGTAATTGCAAATGAAACGAGGAGAAATACTAAACCTCATCCATGAGGGACATCAAGGATAAGTGAAATGCTGTGAACAGGCCAACCAGTCGACGTGGTGGCTGGGCATCAGCAACGGCACAAAGAATCTTCAAGTGAACATTGCAGAACTAAGAGACCAACACACCACAAAGAACCTTTAATAACACCACCTCTACCAGAGAGAAAAGGCGGGTGAAGTCATCTCTTTTATTGGACCAGCTTCTGTTGGTGAGAGAGGCAAGCTTTCGAGCTTACACAGAACTCTTCTTCAGATCTCGGAAACTTAGAGCGTCACAGCTAAATAGAAGGTGGAACAGCTTGTTTAGCATAAGTAGTTAACATGTATTTCAAGGGACCATTCAAGGTGAAGTGGCCTGTTAACACCCCTCCAGTCAGAGAGGAAATGAAGGGGGAGGGGGAAAAGCAGCTGAGAGGGGTTGTGAGTGGGTTATAAATTGTTGTAATAAGTCATAAATCCAGTGTCTCTATTCAGTCCATGATTTTCAGTGTCTAGCAAAGTTATGAACTTAAGCTCCCAGGCTTGTCTTTTGAAAGTGTTGTGCAGATTTCTTTGAGGATGAGGACTGAGAGCTCGGCTATAGAGTGATGACTTTATGGAAGTGTAGCAGTGCGATGAGTCACCGGTGCGGTGCCTCCTGCTGGTTGTCTCGGTAATTAGCTCTTCCAGCCCAGAGCGCCCTCTGCAGGCCAGCGTCTCGCCTGCCGCTGGCCCCCACATCCCTCCCAGACCCCAGTGACCCTTTTCCTTGGGGTGCTGCCCCTTGGCAGTGCCCCCATACTCTGGGTCTCCTTCCCAGGGGAACCCCCAACCCTCTATCCCCTCCTTTCCTCAGTGGCTACTGCCAGTCACCATCTAGCCCCCGCTCACTGGGGCGGACTGCAGTCTATGAACCACTCATCATGGGCAACGGGGTTTGGACTAGCTGCCTCTGCCTATTCCTAGGCTACACCTCTGTAGCCCCAGTACCTTTCCTGGCCTTTAGCCAGGCCTGCAGCCTGGGGGTTTTCCAGGCTGGAGCTCCCCAAACCTTCCCCCAGCCCTGCTCCACTCTAGGTACCCTGCTCGGCTCCTAAGTAGCTAAGTCCTTCTCTCTCTCTACACCTAGAGAGAGCATCTCCCTGAGCCCCTGGCTCCCAGCCCTTTTATAGGGCATGCTGTGCTCTGATTCGGGCATGGCCCCAGCTGTGGCTGTTTCCCCAATCAGCCGAGGCTTTTCTCTCAGCCCCAGCCCACTCCGAGGGCTGGCTTTTAACCCCTTCTGAGCTGGAGCGGGGTGACTGCCCTGCTACAGAAAGAGTTTAGTCACAGGTGGCAGGGTGTTTTTTGACTTTTATCATTTTCCTGTGTGAGTTCATTTGAGAGCACAGAGATTGTCTGCTTTCACCCACATAGTTCCTGTTGGGGCATTTGGTGCACTGGATGAGGTAACTTTCATGTACTGTAAGCTGGGTAATAACGTGATGGGAGGACTCCATATTTCCAAAACTAAACCGATCTCTTTATTAAGAGAACTATTTACAGAGATGCTGGACTACTGCTGGCATTCCAAGCATGTGCATAGACTGACTTTCGGGTGCTTCCTCCAAACTCTTCCTTCCAGGAACCGGCGCTCCCCTCTCCAAGTTCCATGCACGTTGCTACACCCTCACTCCTCATCTTGTGCCTAAATCACAAAACCATCCTACTGAGTATACAGATCTGCTCACTCAGCCTAAGCTCTGCTGGTTTGGGAATGTGACATACTGGGGTGCAATCCAGACTCGTAGGGGATTGTGTCACCCCTGCCCTGCTACCTTGTGTGCCTTACAATGCTTTGGTGACAGTAGCTCCCACCTGCACTGCACACAAACAGCCTTCCAGCATGCAAGCCAAATCCTGAGTGTCTGTGTGTAATTGCCGCCTGACCACCACACTCGGGTTACACTCTGGCTCTCACCAGCCTCGGTTATACTGCAGGGTGATCCCACCATTCTCCCCAGATTTCCCCCCAGAAATGTATGCCCGGTACTGCCCAGCCCTCTCCTGGACAGTCCAAATATATAAATCCATTATTCCTATAAGGGAATAATATACACACAACTTGCTACCCTAAATGGAGTTACCCAGACACACTGGATTAGATGAAATAATAAAATAAGTTTATTAACTGCAAAGATAGATTTGAAGTGAGTATAAGCAATGAGGCATAAGAGTCAGAAATGGTTACAAGAAAAATAAAGATAAAAATGCTTTTTAGTGCCTAACTTAACAGACTATATTAGATTTAAGCAAAGTTTCTCACCACGTGCTTCCAACAGCATTATTGACCAAACTTTCAGATCAGGACCCCTCCCACAGGGTCTAAGGGCTTTTTCCTTTGTGTTCCCAGCTGCAGAGAATGAGATGGGCAGGTGGAGAGAGAGGGGTGTCTTAGGGTGTTTGCCCCTTCTTTTTATAGTTTCAATCTCTCTTTGAAAAGCATTTCCAGCTGAGAACCACGAGAGGGGAGTCTGGTGGAGAAAGGAGACCTCATGCTTCTATTTGCCAGAAGCTGGGAATGGGCAACAGGGGATGGATCTTTTGATAATTACCTGTTCTGTTCATTCCCTCTGGGGCACCTGGCATTGGCCACTGTCGGAAGACAGGATGCTGGGCTAGCTGGACCTTTGGTCTGACCCAGTATGGCCGCTCTTATGTTCTTACACTGTCTCTTTGTCTCTTTGATTGCTTTGTTCCTGCCCCCCTTTCTTGCCAAAAATAGGTGATGGCCCATCAGCTTTGTAGACACCTGACTGGGGTGTCAGTTTTCCCTTTGTAGTTGAGAAAACTACACCCTCCCCAGACTGATCTGGGAAACACATGTCAGTCATGATTTCAGCTTATGTTCATAACTTTACACAGAGTGTTGCTACATGCCTTTTACTATGATATTACTGATCAGCAAGTTAGGAGTTTTCAGATGGGTTTCAGAGTAACAGTCGTGTTAGTCTGTATTCACAAAAAGAAAAGGAGTACTTGTGGCACCTTAGAGACTAACCAATTTATTTGAGCATAAGCTTTCGTGAGCTACAGCTCACTTCATACCTCACAAGGTACACCTAGTACAAAGATTACTACAATAGTGTGGAGGGTTTGAATACAGGGGGGCATTCCGTCACAAGGAAGCACTAGAGACCCGACCTATCAAAGGGAACCGACATCTCCAGATACACCCCAGTGAGACCAGCTCCCAGGAAGGTCTGGTTAGATCGTTGGGCTCAACAGGTAGTGATCAATGGCTCCATGTCTAGTTGGCAGCCGGTATCAAGCAGAGTGCCCCAAGGGTAGGTCCTGGGGCCGGTTTTGTTCAATATCTTCATTAATGATCTGGAGGGTGGCATGGATTGCACCCTCAGCAAGTTTGCAGATGACACTAAACTGGGAGGAGAGGTAGATACGCTGGAGGGTAGGGATAGGATACAGAGGGACCTAGACAAATTAGAGGATTGGGCCAAAAGAAATCCGATGAGGTTCAACAAGGACAAGTGCAGAGTGCTGCACTTAGGACGGAAGAATCCCATGCAGCGCGACAGACCAAATGGCTCGGCAGCAGTTCTGCAGAAAAGAACCTAGGGGTGACAGTGGATGAGAAGCTGGATATGAGTCAACAGTGTGCCCTTGTTGCCAAGAAGGCTAACAACATTTTGGGCTGGATAAGTAGGGGCATTGCCAGCAGATCAAGGGACGTGATCATTCCCCTCTATTCAACACTGGGTGAGGCCTCATCTGGAGTACTGTGTCCAGTTTTGGGCCCCACACTACAAGAAGGATGTGGAAAAATTGGAAAGCGTCCAGCGGAGGGCAACAAAAAGGATTAGAGGCCTGGAACACATGAGTTATGAGGAGAGGCTGAGGGAACTGGGATTGTTTAGTCTGCGGAAGAGAAGAATGAGGGGGATTTTGATAGCTGCTTTCAACTACCTGAAAGGGGGTTCCAAAGAGGATGGATCTAGACTGTTCTCAGTGGTAGCAGATGACAGAACAAGGAGTAATGGTCTCAAGTTGCAGTGGAGGAGGTTTAGGTTGGATAACAGGAAAAACGCTTTCACTAGGAGGATGGTGAAGCACTGGAATTTGTTACCTAGGGATGTGGACAAAGCCCTTGCTGGGATGATTTAGTCGGGGATCGGTCCTGCTTTGAGTAGGGGGTTGGATTAGATGACCTTCTGAGGTCTTTTCCAACCCTGATATTCTATGATTCTAAGGGAAGTCTCCCTTTATCAGAGGGCTTGTTGAGCCAAAACAATGTTACTGCAGAGACTCTGCTGGGCTGAGAGCAGACCAAATGTGTCAGCTTTTGTAGCAATCGAAATGACAATATTTTGGCTTTCAGATACCGTTATCAAAGGAGATTAAAAAAAAAAGCAGCAGCAGCCATTCCCGCCTGAAGGAAGATAAGAGCACTGCAGCTACATTTCATCAGCTGTTCAAAGGCAGCACTCTAGCAGCTACCTGGGTTTCAGAGTTTCTCATTTATTGTCCTTTGTTTTCTGCTTGCTGAAAAGTCTGCCCCAGACAAATTCTAATAATATCACCATTACGGATCAGTGCTAGCAACATCTTTGACCCTGCGCAGTCTCTCTGAGTGTAATCCCCGCAGGTGTCAAGCCTCTTGGCTTCACCTGACCTGGGATGGACTCCTGCTATTCTCCCAGCTTCAGACTGGGTCTTGGCTACACTGCCCTGTAATGTACCAGCCACAACTGCTCAGTAAGCCCAAACAGGGTGCAGCTTCCCTTCAGGAGCTGGGAACAGCACAGGAGAACACAGTGACCCAAACCAGCCTTTTCAAATCAAAGTATCGTTGAAGCTCAACCGTCGGAACAGAGCATGACAAGAGTGGAGGGATTAACACAACAAACAGCCTACACATGTATCCGTCCCACCTACAGCTTAGGTAGGCCAGCCTTCCGTGAGGTACCCCCACTTCTTCCCGTTATTTTAATTTTGATGGAATAAATGGGCCCTGAGAGTCAAAGATGTTAACCAGACTCTGTCACCATACAGCACTAACAGTTTAAAACAAAATTTGGAGTTCTGACTAAAGAGACTTCGGCCTGTTTAGGCCCCTGGCAAACATACCATTAAAAGTTTCCTTAAAACTTTGTATGAAAAATATGGAACAGAAGGAAAAACAATTAAAACGTTGGAGATATCAAGCAGCGAGGGTTTCGTTTCCAAAATATCGCTTATTCCCCTTCCCTTTAGCTGGAAGGAGGAGGAGAAACCACCTAACAGACTGTCAGAGGCAGTTATTAAAAATGGTAATAACTTTCTTTTTGAGGAGAAACAGTTGAGATAGGCTGGACCTCTTGTTGTTGCTGAAGCCCAACCTCATTTCCTAGAAGACAAACACACACAAAACACGATATTTGAAGAAGACTAGCAACAAATAGACAATACAGCTTCTGTCTCTGGTGCTGAATCTCACTTGCAACGGCAAGTGCTGGAAAAACACAGGCCCAGCACATGATCTGATCAATCAGTCTGAGACCTGGCTAACTTGTACCAGCTTTGGGCTGTTCTTCAGGGCATTGTTTTTAGCTGCCTTTCTGGTCACAGGCTTGCAGCACCATTGCAAAATATACAGTCCTGGCTGGCTAAACCAGACTCTTATTAAACAGAAGGCAAAAAAAGAGGGATAGGAAAGAAAAGAAAAAAGAGGTGAGAAAGGAAAGACAAACTGTGTGTGTGGGACAAAGTCGCACAACCCAGGTGGTCAGAATTCAGCCAGAGCCCATAGAGACGGTGATGTCATCTGGGTCCTTCTCTCTGGCCCTGTCTGGGCAGGACATGTCTCAGAATTAGGATGACAAAGGCCCAACCCTGTCATGGTGGATCCTGGGGTTGCAGGAGATAGTGGGGGTGGCAGCCATGATGGTTAAGCTTGGTCTCTCTCATCCACCTGTCTCCCCACTAGCACTTGATTTGATTTTCCCCACAAAGTATTTTAAGGACCCCAAAAGGGAGTGATGGGTGGAATAGCCCATCCATTAATTATTTTGCTCATCGCTTAGGCCTAGCTTCCGACACACCAATTCTAGTCCAGTGATTTCCAGTCCCATGCTCCTGTTGCTTATTAATAATTTTAACACACTCCGTGGGTTATAGTAGCAGGCCTTTTCATTGAATTAATGTAGGTGGGTTTTTTTTTGGCTGGGGTTGTTTTCTTTTTTGTGTGAGGGGTTTGTGCAGGTTTTTTTGTCTCCCTTTTGTACTTTATCGTTTATTGCTATTGGTAATTAACACATTTTATACTTTCCCACAGTTAAGCTTACAACTGGGGAAGGTCTGCTGGGCCCCAGTTATTACAACTCCCCCCACCTGTTTTTCAGGGGTTCCCCTTTCAACCTCCCCCAAGTTCTTTGTCTCCTTGTGTCTTTTGAATCTTGTCAAACTGGTTTATGAGGCCCTCCTGGCGGGGCTTCAAGGCAGTTGGTTCTCAGTGCTGTCTTTGAAGTATCCATAAATGGGTGGCTATCAGAAGGGTTTGTCCTCCTTCCTGCCTATGTGCCAGTCAGCTCCTGCTGCAATGAACCCCTGGTAAACATGTAGCAAACAGCACACTAGCAAGCAGACAGAACAGATAATGTTCATAAAATATGACAGGCAGGTCCACATACTCCAGAGTCACTACACATTCATATGGAGCCTTTCCCAACTGGAATCCCAAAGCTCTTTGCCAGCTTGACTCTAGCTAGACCAGATCCCCAAGGCCTTCCCTTACCACTGATTTTGGACTGGTGAAAATAACTAAACAACACGCAAAGGGCGGGAGGGGGGGGAAATCGATTTACATCATTGTAACGACAGCGATGCCTGGTGCAGAGAGATTCTCAGGGTACGAATGAAGACAGGTGGGCTGATCTGTATAATGGAAAGATCCACCATGGCAGATGAGAGGGCTCAGGAGGAATAGCCACAAAAGAGTTAACCCAGAAGGCTTCTCAGATTGTCAGACCCTGCCCTTCTCATATTGCCAAATGGAAGGGGAGTCCCTGGTATAGCCGCGCCAAATGGGAAAGAGGTATAGGTGGGGAGAGCGTAATGGGGTGTGTACCCCACACCAGTCCTGACAGGGTTAACGAGGACTGAGAGGGCAGCTGGGTTACCTGGCCTCCCCCCAGAGAGGGAGAGCCCGGGTAAACTGAGAGTAAAGCCCAGCTGGGGAAGGGCGGGGCCAGCACTATAAAGCCAGGAGGCTGACAGCAGGAGGAGTCTGCAGGGGCAGGGGGCTGGAGTCACTCCTTGGGAGGAGAGAGGTTGTCTGGGACAAGGAGGAAGTCTGGGGCAGAGTAAGCCCTGTGAGCTTGCCCTGGAGTAAGGAAACTAGCAAGAGGCTAGGAGCGGGTGAAGCAGTCCTGGGGAGCAGAGCAGGCTCCTGTGGTAAACCCAGAAACAGGAGAGAGAAGAGGGAGAGGCTGGATAGGAAGGAGCCCCCATGATGCTGGCTAGGAAAGAGCAACAGGGAGGGGACAGAGCAGAGCTGAATTGCTGTAGGGTCCCCAGACAGGACCTTAGTGTAGTGCATGGGCCTGGGTTCCCCTGACAGACACTGGTGTGTGGTGGTACCAAGCCCAGAGCAAGGGATAAGCACCATCTAGAGAAGGCATTCGACCAGCGATCTGGTTGGACTTCGTAACCCTGGAAGGGGTGGATTAAATGGGGGACCTGGCTGGAAGGCCAAGTTAGCAGAAGAGAGACTATCCAAGAGTGAGCAGAAGGGGGTACCGGTGCCACAAGAGCTACTTTCCCAGCTGCAGACACAAGGAGGCACGCTAGCAGTGAACGGGAACCCTGGTACGGAGAGGGTAAAAGTGGGTTGTTGTATGGCATTGTCCTGCTTATATTATGTTCCCTTCCTTGATGTCTTATATCATGCTGCAGGAGATGGAGAAATCACCAGCAGGCTGCAGACACCAGCTGCCTTGCCTACTACCTGGCAGAGTAAGTGGAGACTCGGGCTCTTATCCCTGGAGGAACCGCTTCCTTTCTTCAGGACCAAGAAGTAAGCACGACTTGTCGGACGATGCTTTCCGGGAACCCCAGGAGTGGTCCTGGGAATGCTGCTGACATCTCACCCCACATGTGATGGCAGAAATGCAGCTTTCCATGGAGCTGAAGCTACATCATAATAGCTGGTTGTTGTTTTTATGGATGGTGGGTATTGGCCTCCTGCTGGCCAGGGCAGGCTAACTGACATGATGACTTAAAGCCACAAATACACACACAGCATGGAAATCAGCAGCCAACCGTGAGCGGGTTGATAGATTGAAGCAAAAAACGTGTGGAGTCAAGGACCTATAAATTTGGCCTCCAGACTCCACAGACAAGGTTATTTGTGCCGGAATTCTTACTAACACGAGCAAATGGGGTCCCTGACAGAAGTAGCCATTATCTGAAGCGGTATTACCTGAGCTCATGAAAGTTCATTCAATCCATTTATTTATGGAATTAATAATAAAAATAAAAGTGAGATTCAAGGCATTTCTGACTGGTCCCATCATTCCTCTCTTCCATGCATGGCAAATCTACAATCCTCTGACTTCATGCCATAGCTGTATATTGCGGGAAAACTAGTAAAGGCAGATCTACAACTAGTAGTCAGTAGAGCTCCATGGATCCTCCCTTCCGTGCTTAATCTAATGGAGATACTTTAGGCGAGATCCTCAACTGGTGTAAATCTGTGTAGGTCCATTGACTTCTATGCAGACTTATGACATCTGAGGATCGATCCCTTTGTCTTAAGGGAACCATTGCTTGCTGAGGTGAGTGTAAAACTAGTGTAACTCTACTGAAATTAGTTTGCCTAGGAAGAGTATAAGAACTAGACCAGTGGTTCTCAAACTTTTTTTTTTTTCCCCCAATGGACCCCTTGAAAATCACTGAGGATCTCGGCGGACCACTTAATGATCTTTTCAAATTTTGTTTGTACCATTAGCTAACTATTGGGAAACGCTTTGGATAAAAGTACTACATAAAAATACCCTTAATAATTAACATTTTTTTGTTCTAGAAATAAAAGCACACAACCCTTATTTTAATATCAGTAGTCTTACCTTTTCAATGCGATGGATGTGCCCTTTCTCCCCTGCCGCAGCAGCCCCCGGGCTGGAAAGGAGGAAGGGTCTCGCCCTATCTCCCCCGCCGCTGCAGCCACAGAGCTGAGGCAGGGAAGGAGGGCCGTCTCTCCCCAGCAGCCACAGCCCTGGAGCTGGGCAAAGTTGCCACTTTCTCTGGCCACCGCAGCCCTGCACATCCTAATTCCCTTCACCCCAGCTTCTCACCCCACTGTCCCCTCCCACCTACTCCTTATTCCCCCCAAGGCCACCACCTCACCTTACATGTGCATCTTCTCTGGGGTCCAGGCACTTAATTAGTGGAGCCACACCTGTGAGGCTCCACTAATTAGGTGGGTGGCCCTTCGTTCTCTCGTATGCAGCTGCCCAGGCACGCACTTTAGAGGGAACTATCCATGGACCACCTGAATGGAGCTCGTGGCCACAGTTTGAGAACCTCTGGAATAGAATCATAGAATATCAGGGTTGGAAGGGACCTCAGGAGGCCATCTAGTCCAACCCCCTGCTCAAAGCAGGACCAATACCCAACTAAATCATCCCAGCCAGGGCTTTGTCAAGCCTGACCTTAAAAACTAGAGCTTGTGTAGTCTGGAAAATGGGATGAACACCCCAAAAGCACCAGGGATAGGCAAAATTGTGGATCTTTTTCTGAAAATTGTTGTAGACTCATTTTGCACCTTCGTGATTTTGGATTTTGCAAAATGGGATTTTCATGCTGAAATGTGTAGTTCAAGTTGTTGCACGCTTTGATTCATCTGGAGTAAAAATCCAGATGTTGACATTGCAATCCTTTTTAGGTTTACTTGCTTGCTTCAAGGGACTCCAATTGGAAGAGTTTAGAGCAAAAACTGGATGATTTGTAGCTGGTTAATGAAATCAGAAATTGCAATAAAAATCAGATGCCTATATTTTTAAATTTTGAAGCTTTAAAATGGCACAAATCTTGTGTGTTTAATGACCCCAAATGATCAGAAGCTGGATTTACATCACTTCCGGCACTGTGATGAAACACTGATTCAATGATGAGTCTGAAGGAAGAGCACGGTGGGAAAAGATTCGTTGCCACAGAATTTTCTGTTGAAAGAATAAGAACAAAACCTCTTATGTGGGTTGACATTAATCTCTGAGTCTGCCTGATATGCCACAGTGCCTCATGGGTGTTTTAGTTCAGGGTATTTGGTGCCTCAACTCTCACATATGGATTGGACTACACCTCCCGTCACAGCTGGCATTCTCTTTCTGTGGCAGAGCTACATTTTGACATCCGAGTTAAAAATTTTCAGAATGTTTTGATCGGTATTTTGACTTTCTGGCTTGATTCAAGATGAAAACAAATGTCAAAATATCAGAATCTCCCAGGGGATGGAAATTCCTATCAACTCTACCTACAGTAGTTCATTTCCTAAAGTGACTGTTTTCTCTCCAATGCTTACCCAATGAGACCCTGGTTTGCTTGAGAGATCTGGTGAGATCACAGCCCACAATGAATCTAAATCACAACAGGATCTTCATTGCAACAAGTCCTCTTTTATGACGGAAATGACTTATTTTAAATCCAGATGGGTTCTTTGCTCCAGGGATGGCATGAAGTAACAATCAAGATACAGTTTGTTCCCTGAAATTAAACTGAAAAATTATTAGCACAATATTTCAGAAGTGACTCTTGTTGCTAAGCTTCAGAAATGTATTAATTTCATTGTTTAAGTCAGTAGGATTTTGTTTGACATGAACGACAATTCTTTAATTTCTCCAGAGGAAGTTCTAGATTAGCGCAACATTAAAGTTAAAACATCAGCCACAAGTTGAAAATAGCAGGTGCATGAGGAGGATTTTGGTGCAATTGATCATCTTTGAGTTTAAAAAAATATATATAAGAAGTCAAATGTGGCCATGAATTGAGAGGGATGTGATATAGCTAGACTTTAGCAAAGCTTTTGACACGGTCTCCCAAAGTATTCTTGCCAGCAAGTTAAAGAAGTATGGATTGGATGAATGGACTACAAGGTGGATAGAAAGCTGGCTAGATCGTCAGGCTCAATGGGTAGTGATCAACAGCTCGATGTCTAGTTGGCAGCCAGTATCAATTGGAGTGCCCCAGGGGTCAGTTCTGGGGCCGGTTTTGTTCAACATCCTCATTAGTGATCGGGATGATGGGATGGATTGCACCCTCAGCAAGTTTGCAGATGACACTAAGCTGGGGTGGGGGAGAGTAGATACACTGGAGGGTAGGGATAGGGTCCAGAGTAACCTAGACAAATTGGAGGATTGCATCAAAAGAAATCTGATGAGGTTCAACAAGGACAAGTGCAGAGTCCTGCACTTAGGATGGAAGAATCCCATGCACTGTTACAGGCTGGGGACTGACTAGCTAAGCAGCAGTTCTGCAGAAAAGGACCAGAGGATTACAGTGAATGAGAAGCTAGATATAAGTCAGCAGTGTGTCCTTGTTGCCAAGAAGGCCGACAGCATATTGGGCTGCATTAGTAGGAGCATTGCCAGCAGATGGAGGGAAGTGATTATTCCCCTCTATTCGGCACTGGTGAGGCCACATCTGGGGTATTGCGTCCAATTTTCCCCCACCCCCACTACAGAAAGGATTTGGACTAATTGGAGAGAGTCCAGCAGATGGCAATGAAAATGATCAGGGGGCTAGGGCACATAACTTATGAGGAGAGGCTAAGGGAACTGGGCTTATTTAGTCTGCAGAAGAGAAGTAATGGGGGATTTGATAGCAGCCTTCAACTACCTGAAGGGGGGTTCCAAAGAGGATGGAGCTTGGCTGTTCTCAGTGGTGGCAGATGACAGAACAAGGAGCAATGGTCTCAAGTTGCAGTGGGGGAGGTTTAGGTTGGATATTAGGAAAAACTAGTTCACTAGGAGGGTGGTAAAGCACTGGAATGAGTTACCTAGGGAGGTGGTGGAATCTCCTTCCTTTGAGGTTCTTCAGGTCAGGCTTGACAAAGCCCTGGCTGGGATGATTTAGTTGGGGCTTGGTCCTGGTTTGAGCAGGGGGTTGGACTAGATGACCTCCTGAGGTCTCTTCCAACCCTAATCGTCTATGATTCTGGGATATACACCTTAATGCATTCAAAACCGCCTTCACTAGACAAGGACATTCCACCAGGGAATTAGACCAGATCTTGGAATGGGCCAAGAGAACCTGCTTCAGTACAGACATAAAACCTCCTCTGATAAAAGACAAAAAGACACAATCACCTGGGGTGAACACTTTTCACAAAGCCATCACTCTCTGTCTAACCCAGGGGTTGGCAACCTTTCAGAAGTGGTGTGCAGAGTCTTCATTTACTCACTTGAATTTAAGGTTTCGCGTGCCAGTCATACATTTTAACGTTTTTTTAGAAGGTCTCTCTCTCTACAAGTCGATATATTATATAACTAAACTATTGTCATATGTAAAGGAAACAAGGTTTTCAAAATGTTTAAGAAGCTTCATTTAAAATTAAATTAAAATGCTGATCTTACGCCGCTGGCTTGCTCAGCCCGTTGCCGGCCTGGGGTTCCGTTCACCTAGGCCGGCAGCAGGCTGAGTGGGGCCTGCAGCCGGGACCCCGGCTGGCAAGGGGCCGGCAGCCAGAACCCCAGACTGGCAGTGGGCTGAGAGGGGCCAGCGGCCGGGACCCCAGACTGGCAGTGGGATGAGCAGCTCAGCCCGCTGCTGGTCTGGGGTCCGTCCGCTGGCTCCTGCCAGCCAGGGTCCCGGCTGCCAGCCCCGCTCAGCCTGCTGCCAGTCTGGGATCCCGGCCCTGCCCACATAGAGTAGGTACCTACCTTCTCCCTGGTTCTAGCCATTCTCTTCCTCTCTCGCCTCACTGAACTGAGGGTGGGAGTGTGCTGAGAACAGGGCTGGGGCTGAAGGAGCAGGCTGGGGGTTGGGGTGCAGGGTCTGGCCAGGAGCTAGAATGAGGGAGGGGGCTTAGGGTTGGGGCAGGAGGTTTGGGTGTGGAGCGCTTATTTGGGCAGCTCCCATTCGGTGCAAGGGGTGCAGGTGAGAAAGGTAGGGTGGGGGGGGGGAAAGATGTGCAGGAGCTCCCGTTTGGTGCTCAGGATGGGGGTGGGAATGTGGGGGGTGCAAGAGTCAGGGCAGGGGGCTGAGGGCATGTGAGGAGGGTGCAGGAGTCAAGGCATGGGGTGTGTGGGGGGGCTGGTATGTGTGGGGGTGCTGGAGTCAGGGCTGGGGTCATGGGGGGTGCACGGGTCAGGGCAGAGGGCTGGGAAGGTGTATGGGGGAGTGCAGGGGTCAGGGCAGAGGGCTGGGCGTGTGGGCTAGGGTCATGGGGCCTGAGCGGCTCACGGCAGGGGGCTGGAGGGGATATGCCCCGATTCCACCCCCCGTCTCCACAGCCACGTCCCCACCTCTTCTCCGCCTCCTCCCCGGAGTAGGGAGCGCGCTGCGGCTCCACTTCTCCCCCTCCCTCGCAAGGGCCGTCAGCTGATCGGCGGCAGGTAGGGAGCGGAGGAGGGGCGGGAACCCAGCACTCTGGGGGAAGAGGCGAAGGAGGGGGAAGCTGCCTGCCCTGCCACAGCCGCCGCCGGCAGGACCAAGCTTCTTCATCCTGCCCCCGCAGGGAGGGGCGGAGAAGAGCGGGCCGGGGTGGGCCGGATTTTTAATGGCACGCTGCTGCCTGCCGGGGTCCCGGCCTGGGTTCGGCAGCGGGCTGAGCGGGGCCGGCGGCTGGGACCCGGCAGGCAGCAGCGTGCCATTAAAAATCGGCTCGTGTGCCATCTTTGGCACGCGTGCCATAGGTTGCCGACCCCTGATCTAACCTATCAGTCCTCATCTCCAAAGGAAACCTGTACAAGGCTTTCAAGAGATGAGCCTTAAATTCATAACTTTGCTCGGCACTAAAAATCATGGCCTGAACAGAGACCCCGGATTTATGGAGTATTACAACAATCTGTAACCCACTAACCACCCCCGGCTGCCTTTCCCTCCCTGTCCCTTCCTTTTCCCCTAGGACTGGAGGAGTGTTAATGGGCCACTTCACCTTGAACCGTCCCTTGAAATGCATGTTAACTTCTTATGATAAACCACCTGTTCCATCTATAATGACAGGTTTCAGAGTAATAGCCGTGTTAGTCTGTATTCGCAAAAAGAAAAGGAGGACTTGTGGCACCTTAGAGACTAACCAATTTATTTGAGCATAAGCTTTCGTGAGCTACAGCTCACTTCATCGGATGCATTCAGTTAGTCTCTAAGGTGCCACAAGTACTCCTTTTCTTTCTGTTCCATCTAGTATTTAGCTGTGATGCTCTGAGTACCTTTCCCAGACCTGAAGAGGAGCTCTGTGTAGCTTGAAAGCTTGTCTCTTCTGCCAACAGAACTTGGTTCAATAAAAGATTGTCTCTATAATACTACCTTGTCTCTATAATACTACCAGTAAAGTAAACACTGTACTTTAAACGGCAGAGTAAGTTCCTCAGCTGCTGTAGATCCGATCCACTGAAGTCAAAGGAGCTATGCCAGTCTGCAACAGCTGAGCATCTGACCCAGACTTACGTATGTTGTTTTGTTCCAAGGGAGAACTGTAATCTGGGAGTCTGAAACAAGAAAGCACCAGACTTAAATTCCCCCCGTTACCATCAGCGCTAAATGTCCTTCAGCCAAAAAGGAAAAAAAAAGTTCTGAAATTCTAAAATCAATATAGATCAGCAGAGAACAAAGCAGGAACCTCGTTAGTCAGGCTTGTGTGAGTAGCCACTAGTTACTGCAGTGGATTTGCACTCTCAGACCCCGGCTTCTGTCAGGAGGGGGAGAACCAACAAAATTCGGAAATACGGATCTGCTTGTTCTAACCAGCTTGCTGTGCCATAATTGCAATCTGCCGTCTCAGGGAACCAGACAGATTTGTTTAAATGAACCCAGCCCCTACAGCATCTGTCCCAAACAAACACTATTCCGTCTCAGAAGCCGGTGTGAAAAGGTACAATTTGTGTCTGTGGTTGGTTATTCAAAGCTCTTCTTTTATGAATATACGCCCCATAATTACTAGCAGAGCCTCCCAGCTTTCTTCTGGACAGAGCAGCCTTGCTTCAGGGGGGCGGAGAGGACAGGTATTTAGGAAAGCAACTGGGGCGCCATTGGTGGGTGAAGAGAATGAGAGGTCATTGTGTTCCCCCGTGAGCAACAAGAATGATGTAGTGGTGGGAGTCTGCTATAGACCACCGGACCAGGGGGATGAGGTGGATGAGGCTTTCTTCCGGCAGCTCGCAGAAGCTACTAGATCGCACGCCCTGGTTCTCATGGGTGACTTTAATTTTCCTGATATCTGCTGGGAGAGCAATACAGCGGTGCATACACAATCCAGGAAGTTTTTGGAAAGCGTAGGGGACAATTTCCTGGTGCAAGTGCTAGATGAGCCAACTAGGGGGGGAGCTTTTCTTGACCTGCTGCTCACAAACTGGGAAGAATTAGTGGGGGAAACAAAAGTGGATGGGAATCTGGGTGGCAGTGACCATGAGTTGGTTGAGTTCAGGATCCTGACACAGGGAAGAAAGGTAAGCAGCAGGATACGGTCCCTGGACTTCAGGAAAGCAGACTTTGACTCCCTCAGGGAACGGATGGGTAGGATCCCCTGGGGGACTAACATGAAGGGGAAAGGAGTCCAGGACAGCTGGCTGTATTTCAAGGAATCCCTGTTGAGGTTACAGGGACAAACCATCCCGATGAGTCGAAAGAATAGTAAATATGGCAGGCGACCAGCTTGGCTTAACGGTGAAATCCTAGCGGATCTTAAACATAAAAAAGAAGCTCACAAGAAGTGGAAGGTTGGACATATGACCAGGGAAGAGTATAAAAATATTGCTCGGGCACGTAGGAATGAAATCAGAAGGGCCAAATCGCACCTGGAGCTGCAGCTAGCCAGAGATGTCAAGAGTAACAAGAAGGGTTTCTTCAGGTATGTTGGCAACAAGAAGAAAGCCAAGGAAAGTGTGGGCCCCTTACTGAATGAGGGAGGCAACCTAGTGACAGAGGATGTGGAAAAAGCTAATGTGCTCAATGCTTTTTTTGCCTCTGTCTTCACTAAGAAGGACAGTTCCCAGACTGCTGCACTGGGCATCACAACATGGGGAATAGATGGCCAGCCCTCTGTGGAGAAAGAGGTGGTTAGGGACTATTTAGAAAAGCTGGACGTGCACAAGTCCATGGGGCCGGACGAGTTGCATCCGAGAGTGCTAAAGGAATTGGCGGCTGTGATTGCAGAGCCATTGGCCATTATCTTTGAAAACCCGTGGTGAACGGGGGAAGTCCCAGATGACTGGAAAAAGGCTAATGTAGTGCCAATCTTTAAAAAAGGGAAGGAGGAGGATCCTGGGAACTACAGGCCAGTCAGCCTCACCTCAGTCCCTGGAAAAATCATGGAGCAGGTCCTCAAAGAATCAATCCTGAAGCACTTACGTGAGAGGAAAGTGATCAGGAACAGTCAGCATGGATTCACCAAGGGAAGGTCATGCCTGACTAATCTAATTGCCTTCTATGATGAGATTACTGGTTCTGTGGATGAAGGGAAAGCAGTGCATGTATTGTTTCTTGACTTTAGCAAAGCTTTTGACACGGTCTCCCACAGTATTCTTGTCAGCAAGTTAAAGAAGTATGGGCTGGATGAATGCACTATAAGGTGGGTAGAAAGTTGTCTAGATTGTCGGGCTCAAGGGGTAGTGATCAATGGCTCCATGTCTAGTTGGCAGCCGGTGTCAAGTGGAGTGCCCCAGGGGTCGGTCCTGGGGCCGGTTTTGTTCAATATCTTCATAAATGATCTGGAGGATGATGTGGATTGCACTCTCAGCAAATTTGCGGATGATACTAAACTGGGAGGAGTGGTAGATATGCTGGAGGGCAGGGATAGGATACAGAGGGACCTAGACAAATTGGAGGATTGGGCCAAAAGAAATCTGATGAGGTTCAATAAGGTAAGTGCAGAGTCCTGCACTTAGGACGGAAGAACCCAATGCACTGCTACAGACTAGGGACCGAATGGCTAGGCAGCAGTTCTGCAGAAAAGGACCTAGGGGTGACAGTGGACGAGAAGCTGGATATGAGTCAGCAGTGTGCCCTTGTTGCCAAGAAGGCCAATGGCATTTTGGGATGTATAAGTAGGGGCATAGCGAGCAGATCGAGGGACGTGATCATCCCCCTCTATTCGACATTGGTGAGTCCTCATCTGGAGTACTGTGTCCAGTTTTGGGCCCCACACTACAAGAAGGATGTGGAGAAATTGGAGAGAGTCCAGCGAAGGGCAACAAAAATGATTAGGGGTCTGGAACACATGAGTTATGAGGAGAGGCTGAGGGAACTGGGATTGTTTAGTCTGCAGAAGAGAAGAATGAGGGGGGATTTCATAGCTGCTTTCAACTACCTGAGAGGTGGTTCCAGAGAGGATGGTTCTAGACTATTCTCAGTGGTAGAAGAGGACAGGACAAGGAATAATGGTCTCAAGTTGCAGTGGGGGAGGTTTAGGTTGGATATTAAGAAAAACTTTTTCACTAGGAGGGTGGTGAAACACTGAAATGCGTTACCTAGGGAGGTGGTGGAATCTCCTTCCTTAGAAGTTTTTATGGTCAGGCTTGACAAAGCCCTGGCTGGGATGATTTAATTGGGGATTGGTCCTGCTTTGAGCAGGGGGTTGGACTAGATGACCTCCTGAGGTCCCTTCCAACCCTGATATTCTATGATTCATCCGCAGGGATTGAACCCTAGCATCCCCGAGATCTAAAAGCATCAGCCTTGGTTGCTTGAGCCAAAAGACCAACTCTGATACCTTGGAGTAGTAAACTCATAAACCTCTTACCTAACCTCGTCAACTTCCCCCAGCCACTAGAGGGAGACAGACTCCCTCTGGCACTCATGCGGGTTCCAGAGCTGTAGAAAAATTAGAGATCTCATAGTCTCGTGTG
Organism: Lepidochelys kempii; assembly: GCF_965140285.1. Classification (NCBI taxonomy): domain Eukaryota; kingdom Metazoa; phylum Chordata; order Testudines; family Cheloniidae; genus Lepidochelys; species Lepidochelys kempii. The sequence continues at coordinate 136,389,341 of NC_136383.1, forward strand.
TCTGCCTCATAGGCTGTTCTTGTAACTCTCCCACACCTTAAAGCAGCCTCCACCCTGCTTTACCTTACACCTTTTCCAGGCTCCACAGTATGCAGGTTACCCCAGATCACAAATAGTTTCAAGCAGGGCTAATCTGCCTTGTCTACAGTGGGGGTCTCCACTGGCACAGTGAGGTCTGGGGCTGGCCTTGGATCCAGCAATCCTCAGTGTAAACAGATTAAGGCATAGCTCGAGGCCCATGAGTATCTCTTAGGAAGCCTACATTGTGTACGGTGGGCCTAATGCTGACATCTGCCCTGTGGAGTTGGCATGCTCCCCTGTTCTGTGGAAAGCCTTTATGAGAACAGCTATTTCATCGGAAAGATCTTTTTCACATGGTGAACAAGACAAATGGAGAGTAAGAGACAACATCTCTTGCCAAACAGAGAATCTGTCAGACAATCTGGCCTAGATTACCAGTAGGGTCTATGCTCGAGGACTCCATGGAAGACTTTTGGACAGTAGGTGGAGCTCTTTCCTCCACGTCATTGTTCAGTCAGTACTCCAGCAGGGTGTTATTAGGTGGTGGTGTACACAAAAGTAAAGCCTTGATTGCCCGTGAGCCTTACATACCTCCTAGCACACTGGGGAGGCAAGTGGCCAAATGCAGCCATAGTGCAAAGAGGAACGACTTCAGGGTGGAATTTGGCCTGAGGTTTCACCCCCTGTCCCAGACAAATTCTAGCCTGGGTAATTACCTTCCCACCTCCCAAACCATTCCCTACAGTGTCAGTTGGGTGAAGCATTCTTCACCCACTGTCCCAGGATGTTGGGTAGAGTTGTGTATAAACAGCTGCCGAGTTTCCTCCCCAGAGGTGGCTGCATTATAGTGGTGGGTGAAGTGAGGTGATCTGTTTTAGAGGTGCTCAGCGATGTTTTGTGAAATCTTATTATTCAGAACAACTAGCAACCAAGATCCCCACCCCCAACTCTCCAAAGTTTCCAGAACAACCGCAGTAGCAACCGAGACAACACCAACCTTTTAAGCACTGTACGCAGAGTATCTGGCCAGCAGGATGAGATTAAATATCAGAACAACTAGCAATCAAAAAGACACAAACATCAGAAAATTAATAATGCTGCTCTATGACCTGTCTTTGTGACCCCTACTAACAGTGCAACTCTGTCCCCTCTAGTGAGGAGTTGGTTGAGTCTGCTCTTGCCCTTGAGTTAATGTGCTGATATTTTATCTCAAGCAGTAAAGTCCCATACCCTTGTAGGCTGAGTTCCGGAGTTCAATCCCCACAGACCATCTAGCCCGGCGTGTTGTTATGTCTGGAATCTGGGGTCACTGGTTGCTGCATCCTCATTGCCTGGAGGAGAAGCCTGCTGCCCTCATGCACTCATCTCCCCCTGCAGGCTGTCTTTTCTTGCCCATTACTCCCCTTCTGTCTATCTTAGGTACTGAAATGGGCCCCATTTCCACCTGAGCACCTCATGACCCTTCATACATCTTTCCTCCCAACACTGCTGGGAGGCAGGGCAGTGCCATTACCCCCCCCCTCCCTGGCACAGAGGAGGAACTGAGGCACAGAGAGACTAAGGCTCAGATCCTCAAAGGTATTTAGGTGCCTAACACCCACTGATTTCTATGGGAGTTAGGTGCCTAGATACCACTGAGGATCTGGGTCTAAGTGACCGGCCCAAACTCACACAGGGATTTCAATTTGCCAGGCTAGTGCCCCTAACCACTAAAACAACAAGGAGTCCAGTGGCACCTTAACCACTAAGCCATCCTTCCCTCTTCCCTTGCTTCCCTTTGGTCTCTGCTTTCAGCTTCCTTTCATCCTCTCTCTTTCTTCCCATCCCCCTCTTCTGTGGTGTTTGCTCTCTTCCCTTTGATTTACTCTCATCTTTTTCTCCTGTTCTTATCTCTCTCTTTGCCTCAGAAACCAGCTGTCCCTAGATCCATTTTTTTAAACCAGTATTTCAATGTCACGTCAATCTCTCCTTCCCACCTCAGCTTTCCCCCTCTGGCCTCCCTTGCATTGACACTCCCTGCTAGTGCCCTGTCACTCCATCACCTCTCTACTCCCCTTGTGTGAACCCCCTTGTTCAGTTCTCTCCTCAGCAAGGTCACAAGTCAGGCAGACACACCCCAGCACCAGCCTGGGAGGGTTTTAAAAAAGGAGAACAGAGAGATGACCAAATAGAGGTGGAAATACAGTTTCTTGCAAGATCCTTCTGCCACATGCTGTCTCCAGAGAGGCTGAGGTATCTATTAGGTTGCTGGGAGAGATGTCAGTTTGAAGACATGCCCAAGTGGATACTGATAAGAGGGACGTTTCTCTCTTGGTCTTTTGCCTTCTCCACCCTTTCGACCAGGTCATGGACAGCACATTTTCCTGGCTCCGAGTGCTATCTGTCAGGTGCCAGCCTGGACCAAAGCCATCCCCAGAAGGCTCCACGTCGGATCAAGGCGGGCCATGAATGACTGAGGTTGGCTGCACAAGTGCTGGTTGTGTGACAGCTGTGGTTCCTGACATTTGGGGGAAGACAGACGTTAATAAAGCCACCACCCACCTCTAGCGGACGTGTCCTCAAGGAAGAGTGATGCCCGTTGTCGGAGAGGGAGAGAAAGGGTAATTAAAAGGCTCAGTGACAGGCCATGTGAAAAACACAACACACAGAGACATCTCTGGTGAGAGAGCCTGTATTGTCTGTCTGTCTGTCTCTCCCCAGGCATAGTTAATGCCATGATAGGTGAACAATTGACAGAGGACTGAAGGCCTTTTGCTATAGCAGATACAGCAGGGGGGGAAGCAGCAAGACAAGCTTCCTCCGTACTGCCTAGCCCCGACTCGGGGGCAGGAGGGGCGGGGTATCATCTCTAGTGATGCAAAGGGAGTTCACTCAGGCCTTGGTCTCTGTGCTTAGGGCACCAGTCAGTGCCAAATGAGGCCTGATTGAGAACCCGTGGCCTAGTAATGGAGCTGAAACTCGCTCGACTGTGCCGCTGCTCTTATCACCAGGGAGATGGGCATGAAAACAGGCTGGATCTTTGCTGCTTGGGGAGATACTGGAATCCAAAGGCCTTCCCCTCCTGCAGTGAGGGTGGAAGGGCCCCTGGGCTGTGTGGCCTCCCTGAGCCAAGCCGACACATTGGGCAGGGAGGATTCATTCCCATACCCGCTCTTCCATCCCCACGAGAAAACCCAGTCACTTGGGCTCCTGGAGCGACGGGTTCACTGTTTGTACTTCAGCCCCTCGGTCAGTGATGGAGTCCCCTCCCCTGTCGCCCTAAGCCAAGACCAAGACTGTGTCACTATCCTGGTGCAACTTCGGCAAAGGCCATAGGCCGTCTAGGGCACCAGTGGCAGGCTGGCAAAGCTACGGGTGCATGCCTGTGTGAATCTGGTACTGGTCCATAGGGATGGAGAGCCATATCCAAGTGATCAGAGCACCCAGAAGGTGATGGAAAACACATGCCAGAGTACTGTGTGTTTCCCCCTTGGTCACCCCCCAGTGCAGCTTCTCATTTAGGGTCTGACCCAAAACTCACTGAGGCCTTCAGTGGGCATGGGTTTTGATGGGCATTGCTGTTGTGGGCCCTGGCCCGTCGGTTGCTGGGCACCTCAGGGGCCATGCTTTGGACCCTCTGGACTGAAGGGGCTGCCCTGCATGGACCAGATGTCTAGGGTGCTCCTCTCAAGGTCTCTTGCTTTGTGCTCGGCCAGCCTGCAGATCGGTGCTCACAGAGCATTTGCAGGGCAGGGCCTTCTGTATTTTAAAGGTGATTTGTGAGGGGGAGGGGAGAGATAAAGCCCAGCTCCTGGCTTTCCTTCTAAGCAGCTCTCGCTGATAAGGGAAGCTAACTCAGTTAGTGAAGAATTGTTCGTCACCTCACCCCTCCGGGTCTCCTTCCTCAGAGGAGGTGAATGCGCAAAGAGACTCCGTGTCACTCCTGGCCTTCCCTGACTGGTGTTGTCTCTCCAGTTCTCACGCTATCACACCCCTCCCTAATCCTGAGCACCCTCTGTAGTTTATGACTCCGTTGAGCAGCTATAGAGGGGGACATTTCTGTACATGCTGTTGTTGTGAACTATTTTATTCATTAAGTTGTCACTATTTTTGCCAGGTCTCCTCTGAGCCTTTACCCTCAGGCAGGTCATTTCTGGATGATATAAGTCACTCCTCGGGTAGAGTGGGTTGCTCAGGGAGAGGAGCAAAAAATCATCTATCCCCCATTGCGGTAGTATTGGAGCACCTCATGGTTGTTGATATAGTCATCCTCGCAGCGCCCCATGAGGTAGGGATGTGCTATTATCCCCACGTGTGAAACCAGGTCACAGAGAGACTAAGTGATTTGACCCAGGCCACACAGGAAGCGTGTGGCAGAGTGGGGAATTGAACATGATCTCCTGACTCCTAAGCTAGTACCGTAGCCACTGGACCGTCCTTCCCCCTCGTTCTGCGTCACTTTCTACAAGGGCAGGGTCGGTTAACTTCAGGCTTTGAGCAAATTTCAACTGGGGGCTGTCCCTAATGATGGGAGAACCTCCGAAAAGTTCTGAGTTCAAGGTGAGTCTGGACCATTATTATTTGTATTACAGTAGGGCCTTGAAATCCCAGTCATGGACCAGGACCCCAATGTGCTAGGTGCTGTACAGACAAAGAACAAAAGGATGGTCTCTGCCCCAAAGACCTTACAATGTAGGATAAGCACCCAAAATTTCAGCTGCTGACCTGAGGCTTATCAGAACCTCGTGAGCCTGCAAAATCGTGCTGGCAGTACCATAAGAAGAGATGGTGAAGCTGCATGGATGATATAATAGATCTTTCCCACCTCTGACTTGGACAAATCTTCTTCTGGATGCAAAAACTGCTGTTAAAAACCATTTCAGACCATGACAAAAAAGATTGGTTTGAGCTCAAGGATAAAAATGGGTGATGATTTGGATGTTATTTTTTCTGAATGTGCACTTCCATGTCTGGAAATTACATTCTGTCTACCTACAACTCCCCCTGGAACCTCCTTGGAAGAAGTTCTTCTTCTTCTACCTTCCTAGACCCTGTAATCTCTGTAATCTTGCTAGCACAAAACGTCGGCCAAGCTACACCCCAGAGGTGGCTGTATTTCAGTGGCAGGTGGAGATTGCTTCTCTTATGCTCTACTCTTCTTCCCTGTCCCCCTCACTTCATTCCCATCCCCTTTCTTTCCATTTAGTGTATCCTGTCCATCACAGAGCCGCTCAGCCTGGAGCACCTTGCAGTGTCAGACCATGGCACAACAGGGGCACCTGCCTCAGTTTCCCTCCTTCAGAGTCCCCAGTAACTTCATGCAAACTTTCTTGCCTCAGTAAATACTCCTCTTGGGGCCAGTTTGTTACAAAAATATAGTTCATTTATCACCCCAGTACATGTAATGCTTAAAATCCCACACCTTCTAGTCCCTCCATATACCTCACTCCAGCATCTTCCACCATACCTGGGCTCTTCCTCAGTCCTCTCCTGTTCTTCCGGCAGGACATCCACCCCAGCATTCCCAGCTGGAGCACTACCCCGCTCTTCCCAGCAGGAGGCCCCACAACCTCTCTGCTGGGGGATCAGCCTCATCGTGACAGCATCCCTCACTCCCCCTGTTCTGCTAGCCTTTTGTCTCAGACAGGCCAACAGGGAGGCCTTTCCACTGTTGCCCTGGCTCCTGCCCTCCAGTGCAGAGACATCAGTGCTCAGGGTTCAGCTGATCACCACATTTGGGTTCGGGAAGGAATTTTCCTCCAGGGCAGATTGGAAGAGGCCCTGGACGTTTTTCGCCTTCCTCTGTAGCATGGGCACGGGTCACTTGCTGAAGGATTCTCTGCTCCTTGAGGTCTTTAAACCATGATTTGAGGACTTCAGTAGCTCAGACATAGGTGAGAGGTTTTTCTCAGGAGTGGGTGGGTGAGATTCTGTGACCTGCATTGTGCAGGAGGTCAGACTAGATGATCATAATGGTCCCTTCTGACCTTAATATCTATGAATAAGTCCATGGCTGTTCCCCATTCTTCAGCCCTGGGCTTTAGCAATCTAGGTTAGAAGGCAGCAGTTCTGCTGCTCTCTGGCCTTCAACACTCTGCAGCCCTATGGTCCTGGCTCAGGGAGATCAGCTAGCAAACCCCGCTGCTGCTCTCCTGCCTTTCCCCAGGGACACCTACAGCTTCCTTCCAGGACCTCCTACAGTCTCCTGGTCTCTAGCAAGTCTCACCTGCCAAGCTCCCCCAGATGCCTTTTTATAAGCCCAACTGGGGTCAGCTGATCAGTCCCAGCTGTACTAGTCTCTTCTCTCTTAAAGGGCTTGTGTCACCCTCCTCACCAAACCCACCCCACCTCCAAAAAACATCATGGAACGAACATGCCATTTGCCACAATCATATCATTCCCTCGGCTGGCTTGTTCTGCCCCTCCCCGCCCCTTGTGTCTGTCTATTTAGACTGTAAGCTCTTTGGGACAGGTTCTCCTGATCCCAAAGGGCCAAGCCCCAGACCCAGGTCAATATATAAAATCAGATCTTACCCACAAATCACGCTGTTGCCAATCCTTTAGAATCTAAAATCTAAAGGTTTATTCATAAAAGGAAAAAGATCTAGATGAGAGCTAGAATTGGTTAAATGGAATCAATTACATACCATAATGGCAAAGTTCTTGGTTCAGGCTTGTAGCAGTGATAGGGTAAAGTGTAGGTTCAAATCAAGTCTCTAGAGTACATCCACAGCTGGGAGGGGTCATTCAGTCCTTTGTTCAAAGCTTCAGTGCAGCAAAGTCCCTCTAGAGGAAAGAAGCAAGATTGAGGACAAGATGCAGATGAGGCAGCTGCCTTTTATAGTCTCCTTCAGGTGTAAGAACACCTCTTTGTCTTACTGTGGAAAATTACAGCAAAATGGAGTTTGGAGTCACATGGGCAAGTCACATGTCTATGCATGACTCAGTTCTTTACAGGTGGCAGCCATTGCTCACATGCTACCTTTTATAGTCTCTTGCCATGTGGTCTTTGCTTTCTTTGTCCCAAGGACAGGCTATCCAGCACATGGCATAGAAAAATCTTAGAGTTCTGTCCATAGGCAGGTCCCTGCAAACCTTGCTGAGTCACAAGGCATATCTGCTTTCTCTCAATGGGTCAACTGTATAGCTGATGGTCCTTAATGGGCCATCAGGCAGGCTAGGCAGAGCTGACACCAATTTGTCTGGGATGTCACCCAGAAGCATAGCAGAAGTTTGAAATACAGACAGTATTATTATTCATAACTTCAACTACAAAAATGATACACATATATGGATAGCATAATTATAACCAGCCAATCATAACCTTCCCATAGACACCTTACATGTCCACCTTTGTACAATATTTGCTGAAAATATAGAACAGTGGTTGCAACAGCGATCTATACGGTTAGAGATTCTGTCAATAACGTCACAGGGACCATCTACTACTCTGTGCTTATGCAGTGCCTAGCACAATAGAGCTGCATTTGTGGCTGGCCCTTAGGCCCTACCCTGATAAATGTGATTAATGCTAATAAGGTGGTACTGTTCTTTGGGATGACAGAAGCTGTGCAGAGCCTTGACAGTACAACGGTGGAATTGTACAAATGCCTTCAGTTACATAATGCCAGTGATGGGGGCGATTGGCCCCATAGACTCTAAGCAAACCCCATGATACAGCTATCGCTGCCTTTCAGCATTAATGTAACTTGTTGTTTTTCTCTTCCTTTTACTTATGTCTGAGTGTTGCTCTGTTTTGTAACGATGAAGGGCATTAGTCCTGCCAGAACTCTGAAGGCAAGGCATTTGCTTCATGCATTGTTGTTGTTTTTTTATTGCCATCAGAGAAGTGATCTGACCTCTAGTGCTTCCTTGTTTTATGATCATCCATATTGAAAGCTCCCTAGATTTATGTACTGTAAATGGTAACTGCTTTGTTCTTTAGGTTATGTGCCTGGTATCCATATGGTCCTGTCGTGCCTGCTTGTAAAGTTTAAGGGCATTTGGGGAAGTAGGCAGAGGAGGCTTTTCCATTGTGTTTTATTCAAATTCTTCCAGTAAGTAACTTTTGTGAATCTCCGATTCTTTGGCTTTTAATTGAATGTTCTAACCCATTTGGCTGAAGTCTCTGAATACTTGGGTACTTTATAAGGTATATTTGTGATAGATTATCTGCAAGTATCTACATGAGCTGACTCAGGGTCAGCTCTGAAGAAGTGGTGTTTTACCCATGAAAGCTTATGCCCAAATAAATCTGTTAGTCTTTAAGGTGCCACCAGACTCCTTGTTGTTTTTGTGGATACAGACTAACACAGCTACCCCTGGATTCTTAAGAGAGAGTGTTCATCCCTTAATGTTGGCTAAATGAAACTCTTTTTCAAAACATAACTAACTGTGTTTCATGTTGTGATGGGTAAATCTCAGGGCAGGTCTACACTACGGAGCTAAGCTGACCTAAGTTACCCAACTCCAGCTACCTGAATAACGTAGCATAGCTTAGGCTGACTTACTGCAGGGTCTAAGCCACGCTGGGTCAACAAGAGAAACTCTCCTGTTGACTTCCCTTATGCTTCTCGTTCTGGTTGAGTATTGGAGTCAACGAGAGAGCAATTGGCTGTTGATTTAGCAGGTCTTCACTAGACCCGCTAAATTGACCCCTGGTGGATCATTTGCCACACGTCAATCCCCAGTAAGTGGAGACAAGCCTGTGACATATTGCACCCCTTTAAGATGCCACCTGATGTACTGGGATACCACTGAGCCCACCTGTACTGCCAGCCTGGACACCCTTTAACCCTGTCTTGCTGAGCCAAGCTCTTAAGCCTCCTCCAGCACACACACACACGCAGGGCCACACGCAACTGCAGAACGACAGAAACTGAGATCAGCTCTGGGAAGACCCAGCTTAAGGGGCTTGCCCCAGCCCTCAGTTGTCACCTTCCTTGGTGTGCAGACCCAAAGGTATATTGTCTTGCGTTGTAGAGAAACCTATACAATGCAACCTCATAAATTCGCCCCCTCCCTCAATGTGGAGGAAGATATGCACAACTTCTCCCCCCCCCCCGTTAGAAATTACAGAAATTGGGTTTATTAATAAACAAAACAAATTTATTAACTAGAAAGAGTAGATTTTACATGGCTAAAGAGATAGCAAACAGAACAAAGCAGATTACTAAGCAAATTAAAAAAACATGCAAACTAAGCTTGATTCACCAAAGAAACAGATTACAAAATGTAGTTTCTCACCCTAAATGTTGAATTAGGCTGGATGCAGAGTTTCTGTAGCTCAGAATTCCAGTTATTTCTTCTTAAACAACAAGGAGTCTGGTGGCACCTTAAAGACTAACAGATTTATTTAAGCATAAGTTTTTGTGGGTAAAAAACACATTATTTCTTCTTACAGACTGTACCCCTGTCTCAGTCTGGACTCACCCCTGCCTTTCGCTTCAGGTTAGTTCCTTCGTCCCTTCGGGTTCTTTCAGCAGTCCTTCTTCTTGGGTAGGCAATGGAGGAGAGTCCCATTTGCCTTCCTCCCCACCCTTAAATAAGATTTACATAAGACAGGAATCCTTTGTTTCCCAAACTTGACCCCCCCCCCTTCTCTTTTAGTGGAAAGTTACAAGAAATCCCAGATAACGTTTAGTATCAGGTGACAAGACCACCTGACCTAGTAGTGTCACAATTACGTCCCGGGATGCCTCCCAGGAAGGAGAGAGATTAGTATCTTCAGAGTCTCATTTCTCCGTAATGGCCCATCAAATTTGATGGCCTGTCATCTGGTGGGTGTCTTCCCAATACACACCCAGTTGTAATTGTTACATAGTCCATATTCCTAACTTCAGATACAGAAATGGTACAGGCATACAAATTGGGTAATCACATTCAGTAGATCATAACCTTTCCAATGATACTTTACATGAGCCATCTTGCATAAAGTACATCTCAGTTATGTCACATCCATATCATAAGCATATTTTCATAAAGAATATGGAGCATAATGTCACAAAGCCCTCAGCAGGCGTGGTGAGGATGGCTTAAGAAGGGGCCTGGAATCAATGAGTGGAGATACCAAGCTCCTTATTTTAAATCTGTCTGTAACAATAAAGAATAATGGACTGGATGTCTAAGGAGCAAAGATGACTCTTGATAAAGGCTCAAATCCTCCAAACTATTTTGGTGCCTAAATCCCAATGAAATCAATGGGAATTAGCTGCCTAAGGACCTTTGAAGATCTGGACGAAACAGCAGGTGAGGGAGTACTTGGAAAGTGTGAGCATACACAGTGTAAATCAGCCATCCAGGCTACATGACGGGAGAGAAGTAACGGGAATGAATTACAACATTTTTCAAACCATTAACCAACAGTATTTCTGAAATATCATGGTGAATTGGAGTGGTACTGGAAGGCTGGAGAAAAACAAATGTAATACCTGTGAGAGATGGAAACAAAATATGGCCAATGAAAATGGAGCATCATCCTGATAATTCTAACCCTATGAATAATAGAACAAACATTGAGAGAAATCACTAGAGATCTAGTGAATTTATTTTTAAAACCCACTCGTAAGCCATAGGTCTGGGTTTATAAAGAGTAAATCTTGCCAGATACCGCTGTTTGCTATTTTTAGCAGAAACCGCTAGTGGATAAAAGGTTTAGGGGATTTTATTAAAACATTTGAAACCCTGCTCTCAAAACGAATTCAAATATGCATAGGTTAGCCAAAGGAGGCTGGGGTGTGGAATATAACGGGCTACATATCTTGGAAGGGTGTAAACTGCTGTAAACCGGTACGAAACTGCAGAAAAACCTGAGTGTCTCTGGATTAAGTTTAGAAGTGTGAGCAACAAGAGTGATGTAGTGGTGGGAGTCTGCTATAGACCACCGGACCAGGGGGATGAGGTGGATGAGGCTTTCTTCCGGCAACTCGCAGAAGCTACTAGATCGCACGCCCTGGTTCTCATGGGTGACTTTAATTTTCCTGATATTTGCTGGGAGAGCAATACAGCGGTGCATAGACAATCCAGGAAGTTTCTGGAAAGCGAAGGGGACAATTTCCTGGTGCAAGTGCTAGAGGAGCCAACTAGGGGGGGAGCTTTTCTTGACCTGCTGCTCACAAACAGGGAAGAATTAGTGGGGGAAGCAAAAGTGGACGGGAATCTGGGAGGCAGTGACCATGAGTTGGTTGAGTTCAGGATCCTGACACAGGGAAGAAAGGTAAGCAGCAGGATACGGACCCTGGACTTCAGGAAAGCAGACTTTGACTCCCTCAGGGAACAGATGGAGGGGGACTAACATGAAGGGGAAAGGAGTCCAGGACAGCTGGCTGTATTTCAAGGAATCCCTGTTGAGGTTACAGGGACAAACCATTCCGATGTGTCAAAAGAATAGTAAATATGGCAGGCGACCAGCTTGGCTTAACGGTGAAATCCTAGCGGATCTTAAACATAAAAAAGAAGCTTACAAGAAGTGGAAGGTTGGACATATGACCAGGAAGAGTATAAAAATATTGCTCGGGCACGTAGGAATGAAATCAGAAGGGCCAAATCGCACCTGGAGCTGCAGCTAGCAAGAGAGGTCAAGAGTAACAAGAAGGGTTTCTTCAGGTATGTTGGCAACAAGAAGAAAGCCAAGGAAAGTGTGGGCCCCTTAATGAATGAGGGAGGCAACTTAGTGACAGAGGATGTGGAAAAAGCTAATGTGCTCAATGCTTTTTTTGCCTCTGTCTTCACTAAGAAGGACAGCTCCCAGACTGCTGAGCTGGGCATCACAACATGGGGAGTAGATGGCCAGCCCTCTGTGGAGAAAGAGGTGGTTAGGGACTATTTAGAAAAGCTGGACGTGCACAAGTCCATGGGGCCGGACGAGTTGCATCCGAGAGTGCTAAAGGAATTGGCGGCTGTGATTGCAGAGCCATTGGCCATTATCTTTGAAAACCCGTGGCGAACGGGGGAAGTCCCAGATGACTGGAAAAAGGCTAATGTAGTGCGAATCTTTAAAAAAGGGAAGAAGGAGGATCCTGGGAACTACAGGCCAGTCAGCCTCACCTCAGTCCCTTGAAAAATCATGGAGCAGGTCCTCAAAAAATCAATGCTGGAGTACTTACATGAGAGGAAAGTGATCAGGAACAGTCAGCATGGATTCACCAAGGGAAGGTCATGCCTGACTAATCTAATCGCCTTCTATGATGAGATTACTGGTTCTGTGGATGAAGGGAAAGCAGTGGATGTATTGTTTCTTGACTTTAGCAAAGCTTTTGACACGGTCTCCCACAGTATTCTTGTCAGCAAGTAAAGAAGTATGGGCTGGATGAATGCACTATAAGGTGGGTAGAAAGTTGTCTAGATTGTCGGGCTCAACGGGTAGTGATCAATGGCTCCATGTCTAGTTGGCAGCCGGTGTCAAGTGGAGTGCCCCAGGGGTCGGTCCTGGGGCCGGTTTTGTTCAATATCTTCATAAATGATCTGGAGGATGGTGTGGACTGCACTCTCAGCAAATTTACGGATGATACTAAACTGGGAGGAGTGGTAGATACGCTGGAGGGCAGGGATAGGATACAGAGGGACCTGGACAAATTGGAGGATTGGGCCAAAAGAAATCTGATGAGGTTCAATAAGGATAAGTGCAGGGTCCTGCACTTCGGACGGAAGAACCCAATGCACAGCTACAGACTTGGGACCGAATGGCTAGGCAGCAGTTCTGCGGAAAAGGACCTAGGGGTGACAGTGGACGAGAAGCTGGATATGAGTCAGCAGTGTGCCCTTGTTGCCAAGAAGGCCAATGGCATTTTGGGATGTATAAGTAGGGGCATAGCGAGCAGATCGAGGGACGTGATCGTCCCCCTCTATTCGACATTGGTGAGGCCTCATCTGGAGTACTGTGTCCAGTTTTGGGCCCCACACTACAAGAAGGATGTGGATAAATTGGAAAGCGTCCAGCGGAGGGCAACAAAAAGGATTAGGGGTCTGGAACACATGAGTTATGAGGAGAGGCTGAGGGAACTGGGATTGTTTAGCCTGCAGAAGAGAAGAATGAGGGGGGATTTGATAGCTGCTTTCAACTACCTGAGAGGTGGTTCCAGAGAGGATGGTTCTAGACTATTCTCAGTGGTAGAAGAGGACAGGACAAGGAGTAATGGTCTCAAGTTGCAGTGGGGTAGGTTTAGGTTGGATATTAGGGAAAACCTTTTTCACTAAGAGGATGGTGAAACACTGGAATGTGTTACCTAGGGCGGTGGTGGAATCTCCTTCCTTAGAAGTTATTAAGGTCAGGCTTGACAAAGCCCTGGCTGGGATGATTTAATTGGGGATTGGTCCTGCTTTGAGCAGGGGGTTAGACTAGATGACCTCCTGAGGTCCCTTCCAACCCTGATATTCGATGAGGCCAGGGAATGATCCAGGCTTTAAGGGATGACAATTAGAGCGTGAAAATTTAGGCAATCAGGAAAAATATCCTGATAGCGATCTCTCCCAGGTTGTGAACAGTCTCCCAAAGGAAGTACTGGGAGTCACGCGTGACATTCAAAACTAGAGCAATTGAGAAAGTGACATGATTAGTCACTTAGGGTCTGACCCAAAAGCCCATTGATTCCCTTTGGAAAGGCTTCCATTGAGTTCAGCGTGCTTTGCATTAGCTACAGCTCAAAATCCAGAAACCTTTCTAATCTATTTTATGCAGGTCAGTGAGAATACTGCATGATCACCAGTGGAAAGGGAGGCAGGCCCACGAGCAGAGCTCCGTGTTAAAATGTGGTCCATGCTATAAAAACATCTAAGAACCCTTCAGCCCCAAAATGTATTCATTCAATTACTTGAACTGCAGCATGGGGCACGGGTCAGTTGCAGGTTTAATCTAGTGTAAATGGTGGATTCTCTGTAATTTAAAGTCTTTAAATCATGATTTGAGGATGCCAGTGATTCAGCCAGAGGTTAGGGGTCTGTTACAGAGTGGGTGGGTGAGGTTCTGTGGCCTGCGATGTGCAGGAGGTCAGACTAGATGATCATGATGGCCCCTTCTGACTTCAGAGTCTATGAACTACTCTCAGCAAAAAGAAAAGGAGGACTTGTGGCACCTTAGAGACTAACAAATTTATTTGAGCATAAGCTTTCGTGAGCTACAGCTCACTTCATCGGATGCATGTAGTGGAAAATACAGTGGGGAGATTTTATATAAAACTTCACAAACAGACTCCAACGAGAGACTGCTGAATTGGAATTAATTTGCAAACTGGATGCAATTAACTTAGGCTTGAATAAAGACTGGGAGTGGATGTGTCATTACACAAAGTAAAACTATTTCCCCATGTTTATTCTGCACCCTCCCCCGCTCCCCGGTTCCTCACACATTCTTGTCAACCACTGGAAATGGCCCATCTTGATTATCACTACAAAAGGTTCCCCCTCCCCTGCCCCCGCTCTCCTGCTGGTAATAGCTCACCTTAGCTGATCACTCTGGTTACAGTTTGTATGGTAACACCCATTGTTTCATGTTCTCTATGTATATAAATCTCCCCACTGTATTTTCCACTGAATGCATCCGACGAAGTGAGCGGTAGCTCACGAACGCTTATGCTTAGATAAATTTGTTAGTCTCTAAGGTGCCACAAGTCCTCCTTTTCTTTTTGCAGATACAGACTAACACGGCTGCTACTCTGAATACTCTCAGCAAGTGTCCCACAACCATACATGCCTCAGTGCAGCAAGCTGTGCATTAGTGCTTGGATCCTTATCCCAAGCCCATCGATGTCAAAGGGAGTCTCTCCATTGACTCCAAATGACACTGGATCAGACTCAATTACTTTACTACTCTGACGAGTGCCACACAAGAATTCATAGATTCCAAGGCCAGAAGGGACCACTGTGATCATCTAGTCTGACCTCCCTGTATAACACAGTCCAGGGAACTTCCCCAAAATAATTCCTAGGGCAGATCCTAGTGTGGCAGGCTCCACATCAGCACTTGGATCCTTATCCTAAGCTCATTGCAGTCTCTGTAAAGACTCACACGGACTTCAATAGGGTTTGGACTAGAATTGGGGGGAAATTTGCAAACAAAACCTTTTTCTGGCAAAAAATGAAGAATCAGCAACACAAACATTTAACAAATTCTTATTGTTTTTGTTTGAATTGTTCATGATGGGGGGAAAAATCTGCAAAATTCAAAACTCTCATTTTGATATTTTCACAATCATAGAATCATAGGGAGAAGGGACCGTTATGATCCTCTAGTCTGACCTCCTGCACAACACAGGCCATGGAATCTCACCCACCCACTCCTGTAACAAACCCTTAACTTATGTCTGAGCTATTGAAATCCTCAAATCGTGGTTTAAAGACTTCAGGGTGCAGAGAATCCTCCAGCAAGTGACCTGTGCCCCACGCTGCAGAGGAAGGCGAACAACTTTTCAATTTTTCAGTTCAAAACTACTGGTTTGAAATTTTCTTCAATTCTATTTTTTTAAATTAAATGTTAAACTCTCAGGCCTAGTCTATACTAGCAGTGTAAATTATGCTACTTAAGCTATGTAAGTTTCATAACTGAAGTCAACACAACTTACATCGACTTAACGCGGTGTCTACACCACTCTGTTGTCAATGGGAGACACGCTCCCATCGCCATAGCTTCTGCCTCTTGTTGAGGTGGATTACTTAAGTCAATGGGAGAGCGTTCTTCCGTCGACTTATGGCATCTTCACCAGACCCGCTAAATGGATGCCCACTGCATTGATTGCAGTGGTGCTGATTTAGCCCATAGTGTAAACAAGTCCTCAAAGTCTAAATGAAATGTTTCATTTCAGGTCAAGCATCTTGTTCAATCCACCAAAAATTTACAAAAGAAAGGGTGGGGGGGAATGGGGGGGTTTCAGTTGAACTGAGATGATCTCTCTTTTCCTTTGGAATTGCCAGCAAACCAAACATTCATTATTCGGCCAGCTCTAACCAGAAAGACTCTCAATGACTTCATCTGGCTTTGGCCCAGGCCTTTAGGTGCTTCATATCTCACAGCACCGGCCCACAAGAGCCTATGATGTAACATCTCAGCATACACTGCAAGACGAAAAGCAGAGGCTCCAATTCAAGCCCATTTTAAAACGTATGTATTCAAGGAAAGGACTTTTTAATGTTTTAATAACAAAATATTACAAGATATTTTTCTCCATACCCGGTGCCTGCTGAGCCATCATGCTGGGCCCATATTTATGGCACTGTAAAACACAATGAAGGCAACAGCACTAGGAATACTAATAGCCTTAAGTTTATTACACTAAGGCTGAGTGCTTCATTTTAATTGCATGGAAACATTTAATTTGTTAGATGAGGTGTCATGTAGTTTTCCTCAGGCACCAGTAACTCATATCCACACTGGGACAATCTGACAAACTAAGGGAGATTATAAAATTACATGGATTTTTCTGTTTCTTTCCTTTTCTTGTGGGCAGGTTCTTCTGTATGGTAAAGTTAAAATACCGATGGCTGCTGCTGGTTGTTGGGAGGAACAATTGGATAGTCCCCTAGAATGAACCCCCCGCCCAAGACAAGACTGATCCTGGAAGGCACAGTATTAGACTGCAAGCTCTTTGGGGAAAGGTCTTGCTGGTCTATACCGCCAGACACAGACTAATGGCACTCTACTGTTTATATAACACTCTAAGCAGGCTGTCCCTCCACTGTTAGTGGCGGGTTCACAAAAGAGGATAAGAGCCTACTATTGCTACCAGCCAGGCCTGCTGACAGCAATTCCGGACCCCAGGGCAGAACAGTCAATGGGGACGCCTCACATTTGGGCCTGCGCTGGCTGGTGCCCAGTGAGCTGCCAGCTGCACAGCTGGGCGTGCTGTCCCGCCACAGCCAGGGCTTCCACATGCCCGCCTGTCTGCCTTGGCCGCCGGTACCACCCCACGCACGCCTAGGAGCCCTTCCAGAGGTGACTAGTGGGAGGGACACAAAGGGGGGTACCCGCTAAGGGGGGGGGGGACACCCCCATGTGACCCCGCCCCCAGCCCGGGGCCTCCGCGTTCTCCCCGTCCCCTCCTCCCCACCCCATGTTACCTGGGTGGAGGCCTCTGTCCTCCTGCTGCGCGGGCTCGGCTCCCCATGGCTGATCAGTAGCTCTTCTGGCAGCCAGGCCCCAGAGCCAGTCCCGGATGCTGCCCGGTGCAGCACGGCAGCTGCCTGGGAGAGTACCTGGCGGGGGTGGCAGCAGGAACACCCCCCCCCCCCCCCGACCATAGGCTCAGCTTCTGGGGACAGGAGCCGACTCTGAGCATGCCAGGGTGGGCTCCGGCTCACTTGGCCACAGTCCCTAGAGAAGCTGATCCCCAGGGCAGCCACTGCACTGCACCGTGCAGCGTGGCTGGAAGAGGAGCCTGCCTCTTCCTCTCCCCAGCCGAGGCTGGCTGCTGGGTCGAGTGCCCCGAGCAGGTGTCTGGGGAGGGCGGGCAGCTGACCCTTCCTGCCCCCCTGGTGTTGCCTCTGCCCTGCGGCCCAGGTCCCTGGGCAATTGCCCCCTTTTCCCCTGCCCGTTGGTGGGCCTGCTACCAGCTAATGGCATTACTCTTTTAGTTCCAGTAGTAGAGAACCAATGACTTTAGTGCTGAAGGCTGTGGGTTCAAAGCCCCCAGAGGGGAAATCATTATGGATCAGATCTTCAAAACAGCTCCCTTCCCCCACCCCTCACCCTTTTTCAGTGGCAAAATTTTAAAAAGGAGGGAAAAACCAAACATGTTGATTTCCCTCTCCCTTCCCCCTCCCCCCACTTGTGAGTTTTGTTGGAGAAACAGGAAATTTCACAAATTGAAAATTTGCTTGAGAAAGTTTCAGGTTTTGTTTTTTTTGTTTTTTTTTTAAAGCACCATTTCTGTGGGATTTCCCTCCCCATCCCCCCCATTTTCCAATATGCCCCCTGTCAAGGTTCCTTCCCCACTCTGAACTCTAGGGTACAGATGTGGGGACCTGCATGAAAACCTCCTAAGCTTACTTTTACCAGCTTAGGTTAAAATTTCCCCAAGGTACAAATTAATTTTACCCTTTGCCCTTGGACTTCCACTGCCACCACCAAACTTTATCTGGGTTTACTGGGAAACGTAGTTTGGACATGTCTTTCCCCCCAAAATCCTCCCAACTCTTGCACCCCACTTCCTGGGGAAGGTTTGGTAAAAATCCTCACCAATTTGCATAGGTGACCACGGACCCAAACCCTTGGATCTTAGAACAATGAAAAAGCATTCAGTTTTCTTACAAGAAGACTTTTGATAGAAGTAAAGGAATCACCTATGTAAAATCAGGATGGTAGATACCTTACAGGGTAATTAGATTCAAAACATAGAGAACCCCTCTAGGCAAAACCTTAAGTTACAAAAAAGATACACAGACAGGAATAGTCATTCTATTCAGCACAGCTCTTTTCTCAGCCATTTAAAGAAATCATAATCTAACACATACCTAGCTAGATTACTTACTAAAAGTTCTAAGACTCCATTCCTGTTCTGTCCCCGGCAAAAGCAGCATGCAGACAGACACAGACCCGTTGTTTTTCTCCCTCCTCCCAGCTTTTGAAACTATCTTGTCTCCTCATTGGTCATTTTGATCAGGTGCCAGCGAGGTTACCTTTAGCTTCTTAACCCTTTACAGGTGAGAGGATTTTTCCTCTGGCCAGGAGGGATTTTAAAGGGGTTTACCCTTCCATTTATATTTATGACACACCCCCCAAATCTCAGCTAGGGTGAAACGCTGGCTGGGATTTCTTCCTGGAGCTCTAGGAAAAACAGAGTTAATAAGACACATGCACCTCTAAATATACTACCAAGTACATAAAGACTGACAATATTTTCCACATCTCAAGGATGATTTTAACCAGTTGATTCTGGGAAACTTTCACGGGAGAAGAAAAGGAGTACTAGTGGCACCTTAGAGACTAACCAATTTATTTGAGCATAAGCTTTCGTGAGCTACAGCTCACTTCATCGGATGCATACTGTGGAAAGTGTAGAAGATCTTATTATATACATGCTTTTTATATACTCCTTTTCTTTTTGCGAATACAGACTAACACGGCTGTTACTCTGAAACCTTTCACGGGAGAGTGCATCAGCCACTTTGTTAGAAGCTCCTGAGATGTGTTGGATGTCGAAATCAAAACCTTGGAGAGCTAAACTCCACCGAATAAGTTTTTTGTTATTTCCCATAGCAGTATGAAGCCACTGTAGCACAGCATGGTTGGTTTGCAGGTGGAAACGCCATCCCCAAACATATGGGCGTAGCTTTTCCAGGGTATAGAAAATGGAGTAACATACTTTTTCACTGACTGATCAGTTGCTTTCCCTCTCAGACAGTTTTTTGCTGAGAAACACAACAGGGTGGAATTCTTGATCAGGTCCTTTCTGCATTAAAATTGCTCCCACACCACGCTTGGACACATCTGTGGTTACTAGGAACGGTTTGTCAAAGTCTGGGGCCCTTAGTACAGGGTCAGACATGAGTGTCGCTTTGAGGTGGTTAAAGGCCTTCTGACACTCTTCGGTCCACTGAATGGCATTTGGCCATTTCTTTTTGGTTAGGTCTGTCAGTGTTGGGGTTCTTGGGGCAGTTGGCCTTTACATGCCCCAGCTCGTTACATTTAAAACATCGTCCAGCTGACGAGTCACTGGGGCGAGGTGGGTTGCTGGAGAACAGGGTGGTGGGACGATAAGGGGTCTGGAGGGTTCTTTGGGAGGTAGGTGGGGCTTTGGGCGGCCCCCGGCAATAGGGTGTGGTCTGGGGTTGTCTCTTCTGGTCTCCGCTCCAACTGCGACCAGTTTTCTTCTTCTCTGCCACCTCCACCCATCTGGCTCCAATCTCTCCTGCCTCAATTACAGTTTTGGGCTTCCCATCTAGGATGTATCTTTCTATTTCCTCAGGAACACCCTCTAAGAATTGTTCCATTTGCATTAGGAAGGGCAAATTTACTGGAGATTCAATACTTACTCCTGATATCCAAGCATCCCAACGTTTCACAATGTGGTAGGCATGTTGGGTAAATTACACGTCTGGTTTCCACCTTAGGGCTCTGAACCTCCGACGAGAATGCTCGGGTGTTATCCCCATTCTGACTCTCGCCTTGGATTTAAACAGTTCATACTTGTTCATGTGTTCTTTAGGCATTTCAGCTGCCACCTCAGCTAAGGGTCCACTGAGCTGCGGCCTCAGCTCTACCATGTATTGGTCGGTAGAGATGCTGTACCCAAGGCAGGCCCTTTCAAAGTTTTCTAAGAAGGCCTCCGTATCATCGTCTGCCTTGTAGGTGGGGAAATTTCTGGGATGGGAAGTGGTACCTGGAGAAGGATTGCTAGGGTTTGATGGTATATTCTGCTGAGCCTTTACCTTCTCCATCTCCAGTTCATGCTTCCTCTTTTTTTCCTTCTCCTCTTCCACATGCTTCCTTGCCTCCATTTCCCTCCTGTGGGCAGTCTCCTGTACCTCCTTCTCCAGCCGCATGAATTCTATCTATCTTTCATGTTCCTTTTGTTTTTCCTCAGCCTGAAATTTGGCTAATTCCAGCTTTTGTTGAGCCGTGGATTCTGTCATCCTAACCTCTCTGTTTTTAACCAACTTTACACCCGAGGTTTAGAAATAAACAAACAAAACTTGGCTGTAAAATTTTGCTGTGCTGGAATAGGATACCTACTCTCTGACAGTGATTGCTCTGGCCCCAAAGCAGAGAAAAAACTAGCTGCTTTCAGTTAGACCTCCTTTCCAGCAGCCCCAAAGGAAAAAAAAAATTTCCTTTTTAAAATCTGTTTTTCTGGTTCAAAAAATCTCAAATTGATCTCAAAAGGATTTCAGGTTAATCCCACCATTCTGCCACCCTGTCAAAGTTCCTTCCTCACTCTGAACTCTAGGGTACAGATGTGGGGACCTGCATAAAAACCTCCTAAGCTTACTTTTACTAGTTTAGGTTAAAATTTCCCCAAGGTACAAATTAATTTTACCCTTTGCCCTTGGATTTCCACCGCCACCACCAAACTTTATCTGGGTTTACAGGGAAACGTAGTTTGGACACGTCTTTCTCCCCAAAATCCTCCCAACCCTTGCACCCCACTTCCTGGGGAAGGTTTGGTAAAAATCCTCACCAATTTGCATAGGTGACCACAGACCCAAACCCTTGGATCTTAGAACAATGAAAAAGCATTCAGTTTTCTTACAAGAAGACTTTTAATAGAAGTAAAGGAATCACCTCTGTAAAATCAGGATGGTAGACACCTTACAGGGTAATTAGATTCAAAACATAGAGAATCCCTCTAGGCAAAACCTTAAATTACAAAAAAGGCACACAGACAGGAATAGTCATGCTATTCAGCACAGCTCTTTTCTCAGCCATTTAAAGAAATCATAATAATAATCTAACACATACCTAGCTAGAACTTACTAAAAGTTCTAAGATTCCATTCCTGTTCTGTCCCCGGCAAAAGCAGCATACAGACGGACACAGACCCGTTGTTTTTCTCCCTCCTCCCAGCTTTTGAAACTATCTTGTCTCCTCATTGGTCATTTTGGTCAGGTGCCAGCGAGGTTACCTTTAGCTTCTTAACCCTTTACAGGTGAGAGGATTTTTCCTCTGGCCAGGAGGGATTTTAAAGGGGTTTACCCTTCCCTTTATATTTATGACACCCCCTTTTGAATGACTGCATGGGGGAGAGCAATGGAGAATCAAGCCTAGTGTGAGTAAGGGTGGCACAATCCAGCCCTGCTGTACTGACCATGCATGGGCAACATACAAATAGTATTAAAAATGGCCTATGTTTCCTGGGTATATGAAGCGGCTCTGGCCAGGACAGAGACTGCAGTGATAAGAATGATTTCATACCATCTCACTTGTCTCCAATGCCATGGTTTCAGTGACTCATGTTAGTTTGTTTCATGCATTGACACAAGAGGCTTTGACCCTGACATTAGAAAAATTCTAATGGAAATAAGAGGTGATTTTTACCAGGGAGGGTAAGTATTCAGTGGAACAGTTTCCCAGAGGACCCTTTTCATTGAGAGGAGATGTCTTTCTGAGAGATACCCTCTAGTTCAACCACCACTCATAGGGTTCATTGGTGTCACTGGCATACGAGGGAAGAATAATTCCTTCTACTGCAGGAATCAAAACAGTGCATTCTCTGATCTGTGCTAGGCAGGAGATCAGACTAGGTCTGTGATACTCAGACTTCAATGGTTCAGGAGCTAAATTAGCGATCAACACTACCCCAAAGAGCCACACTAGTGTGAATTCATGATTTACTATAGTACTATTCATATTTAAATAAATGACAGAGAAAATATTTAGATAGATATTTATTCTCATAACAAATAAGTTAATAACTTAGTGCAAATTGATAATTTAACTGGTTAACAACATAGTAAAAGCATTCTGATTTAATAATTAAATCACAGTGTGTTAATATCATGTGCATCAAAGAGACACATTAAAGAGCCACTTGTGGCTTGCGAGCCACAGTGGGAGTATCACTGGAATAGATGATCATAATGGTCCCTTTCAGCCTTATAGTTAATGAATCTATGAACTAGACACCCTAACTGTATCCAAGTATGACTCCCCCACTATCTGCATAATATCCAGCAGTGTGTTAATGAAAGGGCTGGGGAAGGCGCAAATAATCCACCCAGTTACCTTAAGGAATGTTGCCTCCACGAAGTTGGAGATTGTACCTTAGTAGTGTACACAGTACTGGTATACACCCAAGTACACTCTCTGCAGTGTCTGTCAAGCGAGTTGAAGGGAAATACGAGTAACTTAGTGCTGGACATGGATGTCAATGTTCTAATCGACTGTAGGTTTTCCCCTTTGCTAAATGTCAGTGCTGAGGTTGTCAACCCATCTGAGCTCTTCGCTCCATCAAACGCCAGTGGGAAGCTTTTTATAGAAAGTTTGTAGGAGGTGTCTGCCAGAAAACACTCTGAGGGCAGGAAGCAAGTCACGGAAAGAGAGAGAGAGAAGGCTATGAGAAGGATTTTTCCATTATCTGAAGGAGAGAGGCAGAGCAATGGGCCCGAAACTGGAATGCCTCCAGCAAGAGTTTGGGATGGTTTGCTGAGGGGAAATTTTGGGATTGCTTCTAAGGAGAGCTATGGCAAGCGAATGGCACAAAAGGATTTTTTTTTTAAATCAGTATTCAGTAGGATTTTAAACAAGTTCTCTTCATCTTTGATACCGCTTTGTGTGTGTGTTTTCTGAGATTAGCCTAATGAATGAGCTTGCTAAGAAGAATATCCATTAAAATTTGTTGTTTGCAACAGATATTACAGACCATTCATCCAATGGGTGAGTGGCAGACACCATCAATTTGGTTGACTTAATATACCTGCTCTACACACACACCCATAACCTCATGCATCATTTGAAGCTTATTATGTCTACTTTAAGATGAAGTATGATGTGGAGCTCTCAAAGGGTGCTGTTACCATAGAAATGGGGATAAACAATGACACCATCAACACAGTAAAGTGTCCGCTTTGAAATATCCGCATTAGAGTCATTAAACTAACTGAAACAGTGTATTATTTCTAGACATAAAATTTGATTTCTTTATGACCGCAAAAGCATCACAACAACAATCTAAAGGGTAAAACAAAAATCTAATAATAAATTCTCACAGTATTATTGAAATGTAATAGTGCTGGTAACATTTTCAGTCAACATCATTATCATCTTGTTCATCATTCTGACCTCTGTGGAGAGTGCATGGGTTACTGCAGTCTCCGTTGCCTTGGCATGTACACAGTTCTGTTCAGGGAAGATTGTTCTGACTACAGCTGCCATTAATTGTGCAGTGACCCCTACTGGTACAGGCACAAATACGATCTTGTCGAAGCTCAGATACCATTAGACTCTTGAAGAAGGAAGTAGTTCATCATCCACATTTTTCCATCCATGTTGCAATAGCTGGTTTACTAATGTGCAAAGGCATCCAAATCTGTGTTTGCCAAGATGCTCTTTTGACATGGTCCTCAAAACTGTCCTCACATGGTGGAAGATTGGCCAACGACTTGTCCTATTTGATAGCTAGATTGAGGCACCAGCAATTCAGATTTCTGTGGGTCTCCTTTTCTTTCCTTGGTCTGGTCATACAGCACTGCTTCCAACTTCCTTGCTGCAGAAATTGTGGCTTGTCCATCACTCTTCCAATCTGGCAAGATCTCCGAAGCAGTAAGCTCCCTTTGTGTTGACAATATGAAACACAGATTCCCCGCCACCTGCACCATGACCAAACAGAGATGACACAGAGTCACATCTTGTTAACATGTGTACAGCAGGAGGTATGTTACAGAAAAACAGGAGGGAGGGCAACAAAAATTGCATGCACAAGCAGAAGCAATGCATGTCAGTTGTGTTGGTAATGGTGCCTGTTTCAACACACGCATTGTGTGCTCCATTTATTTTTTTTTTGGAAATTAGTGAAGAGCAAGGACATCTGTAACAGGTGACCCAATTACTATGGTTCCTTTGTTAGCAAGAGACCCAAAAGCCATATTGAGACATATAGCATGAAGAAGCATCCTTGGATCTGCTTCCTCCTGAGTATTGTACAAGCCTTGAGCTTCTACAACACCTCTCCTGGTGATGGGCTTTGCTACTTCTTCATTGGAAAAGCCTCCAGCAAGGAGGAACGTTTCTGGTGGGGATGCTCCTACACTCTTGGGTGCATTTTGAGCCATATATTCAAAGGAATTTTACAAATGACTGCTTGTTGGATGCCATGTTTAGAAACATTTTCCATGGAGGCACAGGGCGTTCACCAACCACCTAGTATTTCTTGCATCCAACCCGAGATCCTGTCTGGCGCTGTCTTTCTGCCGCTTTCATAGAGTTACTGTTGTCATATATGTCAAAGACTTCCATTACAGAATTAGCTTTGTCAAATCCTTTTAGGACCTGCCTCAGGTACTCAGCAGCCAATTCACCAACCTTGTCTCCAGCCATCATTTGCATGACAGCCAGAGCATCTCTGATGTACACTGTGGTTTCTTTGTGGCATGCTCTTAAGCGCATGGATTCTTTTGATTGGCTGGGTCTGTGGACGCAGCGGGTGGATGGGCCAGCCCGCCAGGGGCTTTCCCTGCATGGGCAGCGGAACAAGTTTGGGAGCCACTGATCTAGACTGTTGTCTGTGGAACCAGATGATAGAACAAGGAGCAATGGTCTCAAGTTGCAGTGGGGGAGGTTTATGTTGGATATTAGGAAAAACTTTTTCACTAGGAGGGTGGTGAAGCACTGGAATGCGTTACCTAGTGAGGTGGTGGAATGTCCTTCCCTTGAAGTTTTTAAGGTCAGGCTTGACAAAGCCCTGGCTGGGATGATTTAATTGGGGATTGGTCCTGCTTTGAGCAGGGGGTTGGATTAGATGACCTCCTGAGGTCCCTTCCAACCCTGATCTTCTATGATTCAGCTGATGCCTCATTCAGCTTAGTCTGTTCTGCTTGTCCCATTAGCATAGAAAAGAGACATAAGAACAAGTCTTCTTGGGTGACTAAGAACAGTTGCCACTGTAACATCATCTCTGCATCTTGCTAAGGACAGGGCTCTGTGGAAAACAATTTCTGGACTGACAGCTGCAGTGACTGTCCTTCCCTTGCCAGACTTAAATTTGGTCTTGGCCACATCAGTAAATGTTTTGATGCCAGATTTTCTGACTGGCCTGAAGAGGCTACATGTCCCATCAGAATCAAGTGCAACTCTCACAAATGTCTACATTTGTTCTTCACCGACATCTGCTATTTTCAGTAGAGACTCGGTACTTCTGATGTTACATGCAGTCCTGTAGATATGGTGATAAGCATCTCTGGATCTGATTCAAGATGTTTGTCATATTGTAGATGACAGAAAGAGCTGTAACATGCTCTTCATTCCTCTTCAGTGCAGAGGCAAAGACATGGTTTCTGTAAAGGGAAATCGTGTCTTACTGATCTATTAGAGTTCTTTGAAGGGGTAAACAAACATGTGGACAAGGGGGACCCAGTGGACATAGTGTATTTAGATTTCCAGAAAACCTTTGAAAAGGTCCCTCACCAAAGGCTCACATGTAAATTAAGTTGTCATGGGATAAGAGGGAAGACCCTTTCATGGATTGAGAACCAGTTAAAAGACAGGGAACAAAGGGTAGGAATAAATGGAGAGGGGTAACTAGTGTTCCCCAAGGGTCAGTCCTAGGACCAATCCTATTCAATTTATTCATAAATGATCTGGAGAAATGGGTAAACAGTGTGGTGGCAAAGTTTGCAGATGATACTAAACTCCTCAAGGTAGTTAAGACCAAAGCAGACTGTGAAGAACTTCAAAAAGATCTCACAAAACTAAGTGATTGGGCAACAAAATGGCAAATGAAATTTAATGTGGATAAATGTAAAGTAATGCACTTTGGAAAAAATAACCCCAAGTATACATACATTATGATGGGGGCTAATTTAGCTACAACTAATCAGGAAAGAGATCTTGGAGTCATTGTGGATAGTTCTCTGAAGACGCCCACGCAGTGTGCAGCGGTAGTCAAAAAATCAAACGGAATGTTCGGAATCATTTTAAAAAGGGATAGAGAATAAGATGGAGAATATCTTATTGCCCTTTTATAAACCCATGGTACACCCACATCTTGAATACTACATACAGATGTGGTCTCATCTCAGAAAAGATATACTTGCATTAGAAAAGGTTCAGAGAAGGGCAACTAAAATGATTAGGGGGTTAGAACGGGTCCCATATGAGGAGAGATTAAAGAGGCTAGGACTATTCAGCTTGGAAAAGAGGAGACTAAGGAGGGATATGATAGAGGTATATAAAATCATGAATGGTGTGGAGAAAGTGAACAAGGAAAAGTTATTTACTTGTTCCCATATTATAAGAACTAGGGGCCACCCAATGAAATTAATGGGCAGCAGGTTTAAAACAAATAAAAGGAAGTTCTTCTTCACACAGCGCATGGTCAACATGTGAAACTCCTTGCCTGAGGAGGTTGTGAAGGCTAGGACTAGAACAGGGTTTAAAAGAGAACTGGATAAATTCATGGAGGTTAAGTCCATTAATGGCTATTAGCCAGGATGGGTAAGGAATAGTGTCCCTAGCCTCTGTTTGTCAGAGAGTGGAGATGGATGGCAGGAGAGAGATCACTTGATCATTATCTGGTAGGTTCACTCCCTCTGGGGCACCTGGCACTGGCCACTGTTGGCAGACAGGATACTGGGCTGGATGGACCTTTGGTCCAACCCAGTATGGCCATTCTTATGTTCTTGTTTGTGGACTTTGTCTTCACTACTTCTTTTCCGCATAGCTTTTCCATATTCCTTATATGAAGCTGTGTACTGTCATCTCTAACGCTAACACTGACCTGTGCATAAGTGTCAGTGAACTAAAAATCTAGTTTCTAAAATATGTCAAAGGTTAGTACTGCTTGCATTGGCAATTGCGAACTAAAACATAGTATGTGTAGGGTGAGTATGTTAACTCCAACAATATGGCGCTTTTTGGAGAATTGCTACATGCCTACAAAGGGAATCTTGAATTTATAGATTTTAAGGTCTTGAAGAGACTATTAGATCATCTAGTCTGAGCCGCTGTATAACCAGTGAATGTCATCCAATTGTTCCTATATTGAGCCCAATAACTTATGTTTGGCTAAAGAATATCTTCCAGAAAGGCATCCAGTCTTTAATGCAAACATTAATGTTGTACTATGAAACCTGATTCTTTAAAATTACTCATCCAAGTGAGAATGAAAACAATGTGACCAGTTTGAATTAACCAGTGCAGTTACATGCAAAGATACATGCACACAAGACGCATATATACACACACACTTATACACAGAGCTAGGTGAATAATGGATTTTTTGTTTCACTGGTGATTCTGAAAAATTAGAAATTATTCAAAATTTTCAGTGAATCAACAAGTTGGAAAATTCATTTGGGTCAAATAAAAAGTTTTGTTTGGCCCAAAATGAAATGTTTTGTTTTGATTTCAATAATTTAATGTTTTTAATTAAAAAAAACTTAAAGGAAATTTCAGACCAGAAAATTGTTTTGAATTGAAAAATTGAAATGTTTCATTTAGAAAATGTTAAAACACCTTTTGGCGGTGGAGATCAGAGAAACTGACAACTAGAGTGCAAAACATTTCGGTCTCAGAGAATCTATAATTTTTTGCCCTCCTCCCCTAAAAAGTCACAGGTGAAAAAGGTCACCCAGCTCTACTTATATGGCCCCTCTTGCCATAATAGTCAAGCACATCCGACATTAACAAATATATATAACAAATAAATGTGGAAAGAGAACATTAGCCCCATTACAAATGAGGTATTGGTAGCGGAGAGAGAGTAAGTGATTGTCAGGATCCCAACAACGCCAGTCAGGGCAGGGGCAAACCCGAGGCTAGGAGTAGCCAAGGAGTCATACTCAGCTCTAGGCCAGGTCAACATCCAAATCAGATTTCAGGGTCTGAATCGGGAGGTGAAGTCCAAATCAAGCCAAAGTCAAACCAGGAATTCAAGAGTAAGGAACAGTCATGACAGCAACAGAAAACCCATGCGGTTTTCCCTGGACACTTCCCTGGAATGCCCCTTGGGTTTATACAGGGCAGGGAGCCAATCATGAGTCCTGGGGCTGCTGTCTGTCAAACCCTTGAGGCGGAACGTCCCATGGTCTGTGTAAACAGTGGGTCATGAGAAGTGGAGCACAAGCTGGCTACAATGCTGGGTGGCTGCCTGGAAGCTCTTCAGGCCTCTGTTCTAGACCTGTGGGGCTTTAGAGTGGTTTGCCCTAGGTCAGAACCAGCTCTCCTGACTGCTAGTCCTGGGCCTTCCCCACAAGGCAATGCTCTCTCTCTCAAATAAGACTCCTCACAAATTTCTTATGAATAAACCTAAAGGCCAAGAAATATTCACAGGGTCACCAGCAAGTAATCTGGAATAATGGGCCATTCTGAGAATATCATAGGCTGCTTGCAGACAGCTCATGAACAGAAAGAGGCAAAACTCAAACAAATTAGTCACCAAAAATCCTTTCAGCTGGGTTTATTAATGCAATACAATTGTCTTATCCCTGCAGGAGATGTGATCGTCTGATGTGCATTGAGAATGCAGAAAAACTCAGCAGCTAAGATTTTCAAAAATAGGCTCCTAAAGTTCAGGGATGCTGGAAAAATGGGAATAGTGGGGGTGCTGAGAGCCATTGAACCAAACTGTAAACCCTGTATATGATGGAAACCACTTCAAGCCAGGGGGTACAGAAGCCCCCACCCCCAGTAAACCTAGTTCTAGCATCTATGCTAAAGTTAGGCTCCTAAAGTCTACTTTTAGGCACCTAAATAGCCTGTTTTTCAAAATTACTGCGCCCCCAGTAGCTTCCATTGAGTTAGGTGGAATCTTTTGGATGCTCAAAATCAGTCCCCCTAAGCCCCAGTTCAGAGAGGGATCTCTATTCAGAACAGCACGTAAGCACCGATTAACTTTAAATCTTTAGAGCTCCAAGGGACTTAAGTATATGCTTAAAATTAAGCACAAACTTTAGTGGTATCCCGAACAGGGCTAGACTTAAGCGTATACTTTGTTTTCCTGAATCAGGGCCTTAGCTAGGTGCTTGAAGAAGTCTTTTAGAACTTAACTGTATGCACCCACTTTTGAAAATCTTGGCCAATGGGCCAAATTCATCCTTGTGGGGAACTCCACCACTACAGAGGATTTGCACCAAGGAAGAATTTGGGCTGATGTGGTAAAAGCCATATGCAGATCTGGGGGGTTGGGTTTTTTAAGGAAGAGACAAAGCTACTTGGTGTCCACTTTGAATTTCAGGCAAACGCTTAGCAGATCATTTTCTTCCTAAATTACTGTAAATGAACGTTAAATGTCAAAACGACAGAGATGTGCAGAAATACCGAAGGCAATCCCTGTGCAATTGGAGGTGTTATGGAGCTGCTTTTATCCACTTTGCTTGCATATTAAGTGCTCTTCCTGGAAAGGGTAAAACAACTGTTCCTATGTGAGGGGACTGTTCCCCCTTACTAACATTCAGTGGGCGTGTTTTAGTTGCTAGCTCCCAGTACTAAAAAGGCGGAAGAGTTGATGGGGAATCAGGACCCTGAGACTGACAGCCCCCAGGAACAATGGGGAGAGGCCAATGCTCCAGGTCAGCCTGAATGACAGGGCGGGCAGGCTAATCAGGGAGTCGGGAGATCCTGTCCTCCATGTGAGCTGGAATTGCCTGGGTCGGACAGAGTAGGGCCGAGCTAAGGAGAAAGCAGGGGCCCAAGCTGAGCTGGGGAGCAGAACTGTGCCAGATCCAGAGGGACCAGAAAAGCAGCCCAGAGAGAGCAGACCCTGGCCTGGGAGCAGAGCTGCAGCCCCAAAGCCAGAGGCACAGCCCAGAGAGAGCAGACTTGCCCTGGGAGCAGAGCTGCAGCGACCAGAGCCAGAGGGGCCAGAGAAGCAGCCCAGGAAGCAGGTCAGTGCTGGGAGCAGAGTCACAGAAGCAGCCTGCAGAGCAGACCTGTCCTGGGAGCAGAGCTGCAGCGACCAGAGCCAGAGGGGCCAGAGAAGCAGCCCAGGAAGCAGGTCAGTGCTGGGAGCAGAGTCACAGAAGCAGCCTGCAGAGCAGACCTGTCCTGGGAGCAGAGCTGCAGCAACCAGAGCCAGAGGGGCCAGAGAAGCAGCCCAGGGAGCTGGAGGCAGAGCAGCAGCAGCAGCAGCGCAGAGACCGAGTGGTGGGGCTGGGGCTGGAGCAGTCCGGAGCTGGGTGCGGTGAGCAGCGGGGGAGAGCGAGGGGAACCCTGGGCAGTGGGCCCAGCACAGGGAGACGCCTCAGCCAAGAGGCTTTGCAGGCCAGGCTTGTATCGTAACCCCAACAGGGCGGGGGCGATACTGGGCAGAAGGGTCCTACCACTTGGAGCCTGAGAGCGTGTGGCCACCACCAGAGCAAGGGTCCGACCCACAGCATCCCTACAGCACAGCCAGGCCCGGAGAAGGAGGCCAGGGACTTACAAGGAACAGACTGTGAACTGCCCTGACGTACCAGAGACGCTGTTTGTGATGTTCCCTGCTGCAGAGCAGGGTGATGTGTTTCCTTTAACCTTTCCCATTTTTCCTTATTCTTTTTAAAATTAACTGTTGATTAAATAACTTGCCTTTGCTTTAACTTGTATGTAATGGTCAGTGGGTCAGAGGAGTGCCCAGTGCAGAGAGCGATCCCTGGAGTGAGGACACCCTAGCCCCTGTCCTAGGTGACCATAGCAGGGTTGGGGGTCGAGCCCCACCAGGAATCCTGGGCCCAGCCTTGTTAGGGTTATGAGGACTCTGCCAGACAGGAGAGTGGAAGCGGAGTCCTCAAGGGCAGGGAGGCCACTGGGTAAAGGAAGTGGGAGCGAGGACTCAGATCCTTTTGCTAGCCCACTTCACCGGGGTCGTACAGAAGCCAGGAAAGTTCCCCACAATAGCGGGACTATTCCCCCGCTTACACATACTTAAAGGATTTCCCACTTCCCCTCACTGGATGTGCTGGCATGAGTTCGCATTTCCAAAGACCAACAGAGCAGTAATCATTATGAGTCGTCCATTGTATTTGTTTTTTCACTTGAGTATTTGCAACATGTTCCTAGAACTCTTTCCTCTCAATGTACAAAGTATCAACCAGCCAAGCAGAGGAAAAAATTGAGGGAACGTTTCCCAGTGGTGTGTTCTATGAGGCTGTGGAAGGGAAGTGGTGAAGTCTCTACTTACGTTATTTCAAACTGGTCTAGAAAAAGAACACCCAGAGGAAAAGTTCAATATTGCCTAGATGGTCCCATATGACCAAGCAGGGAATGAGGTACAGGGCTGTTGGGTAGAAGACTTTGATTCTATTTCCGCTCCCTGTCCAGGGTCAACTTCTGGGGACAGGAGTCGACTCTGAGCATGCTGGGGGGGGCTCCGGCTCGCTTGGCCATTGTCCCCAGAAGCTGAGCTTGGGCAAGGGGCAGCCTGCTGGTGCCGCAGCCAGGTGCTCTCCCAGGCAGCTGCTATGCTGAACTGGGCAGCCTCCCAGGCAGCGTGGCTGGACGAGGAGCGGCTCTGGCCCTGGCCCTTCCCCTCCCCCTCCTGGCTTCTGGAGGGTCACTTGACCCTGCTGGAGGGTCACTTGACCGTTTGTGCCCCTCCCACGAGTCCCATCATCCCTGATAGGTCGATATTTTCAACCCCAAAGAGTGACAGAGATTGAGGCCAAAAAATTGCAAATTAGGAGCCTAACTGTGGCTTTAAATTCTCATCCTCAGGGACCAAAGGTTGAGCCTGCTGGGCTAAGTGATTTACCCTGGGTCATACAGGAAGTCTGTGGGAGAGCTGAGATCAGTATACAGGTCTCCTGCCAACCAGTCCTGTGTTTTGGCCCTATAGCCATCCTTCCATCATTCACAGAGAGATTGCAGCATTATAAGGTTAGAATGCCTATGGACTTACCTACAAACACGTCCCCAAGGAGCAGTGCTTTCTCTTTATATGAAAAATACTTTGTAGGAGATAAGTATACCAGTGCATATTACTTTTAAGTGGGATTAACTCAGTAGAGATCTCAATCCTGGTGCTGCAGAATTAAAAATGATCCCTCAGCAACAGAATAAATTATTTTTGCCAAGTATCTTTGGAACTCACAGGAAGATCGAGGGTTCTGGATCTAGAACTTCTGAGGCCCATTTGGCTCGAGCACAGCACAAATTCTGGAACAGTTGCAGGCTTCTTTATTTGCTTCCCCTGGTGGTTCTAGAAGGCGGGCAAGAATTCCTTTGAACAAGACTCTCTATGGTTTGCATAGTTCGGGCTGCTATTTAGTAGGCACACACCCACTTTACTCATAGGAAACCACAAGAGAAATACAGAGCTATAGAAAAACAACAAACCCTGCATGCCAATCCCTTGCTTTCGTGTCCTCCCCACTTCAAGTTTGGTCTGGAATTTGGTCAGTCCTTCCAGGGGTCCCAGGTCCTTTCTGCACCCCGCTCCTCCTGCTCAACTTCCAGATTCTGGTCAGCGTCTCTCTTCCGCTCCTTAGCTTGGTCAGGTCTGGTGGTCAAAAGACTCGCCCCCTCAAAGAGCATGTCCCTTTTTTAACAGCAGCGCCTAACACTTCTTCCTTTGTTTCTTCTTTTCTGCTGGGGATTTACCATTGCTCCAACCCTACCCCCTGCACACAACCTAGCAGAATCAGCTTGGCCACTCTCATTAGCATCCTATTGTTCTACAGGCCGGAGTCATGGAATGTTAATTCCCATCTTAAGTATTTATATGGCACCCATTAGCATAGCATCAGAGTGCCTCAAAATCTTTAGGTTTCAGAGTAACAGTCGTGTTAGTCTGTATGGGGAGGGGGGGTGAGAAAACCTGGATTTGTGCTGGAAATGGCCCACCTTGATTATCATACACATTGTAAAGAGAGTGGTCACTTTGGATGGGCTATTACCAGCAGGAGAGTGAGTTTGGGGGGGGGGGGGCAGAGGGTGAGAAAACCTGGATTTGTGCTGGAAATGGCCCACCTTGATTATCATACACATAGTAAGGAGAGTGATCACTTTAGATAAGCTATTACCAGCAGGAGAGTGGGGTGGAGGGAGAGAAAACCTTTTGTCGTGGTAAACACCCATTTTTTCATGGTCTGTATGTATAAAAGCATCTTCTGTAGTTTCCACGGCAGGCATCCAATGGAGTGAGCTGTCGCCCACGAAAGCTCATGCTCAAATAAATTGGTTAGTCTCTAAGGTGCCACGAGTCCTCCTGTTCTTTTTTCAAAATCTTTAGTGCACACCGCCTCTATGAGGCAGGGCTGATATCCCCATTGTAGAGATGGGGAACTGAGGCACAGGGAGACTATGTGAAATGCCCAAGGCGGTGCAGGAAGTTTGTAGTAGAGTAGGAACTTAAACCCAGAGCCCGAGTTAGTCCTGAGCTAGTGCCCTAATCACTCAATCAACCTTTAACAACTGCTTGGTTGCCCAGTCTCAGCTTCCAGACAGGGTCTGAGAGCTCAGTCTTTGCTACCAAATGGCTGAGTCAGTATACACAGAGTTCCTACAATCAATCAGAAGTCTCAATTTTAGTATAGACCGATTCCCCACAGTGTCGTAGCCGGGTTTCCTCTTTTCCATGATGCACCCAGTACTGGAGTCAGAGGGCCCGAGACAGGTCACAAGCACAAACGGACCATTGGTCTAGTCTGGTATAAGGATTCTTATTTATCTAATCCTGCTACCCTGGAAAGCAATGGGGATTTTGCCATTAAACTTCAATGAGAGCAGGATTAGTCCCAAAACTCTTGACACCCAGAGCCCCTTGTGAGTTCTTCCTCCAAATGAACTGTTCCTAGATGAACAGCAAAGGAGTTGGGCACTGAAGAACTAGTCAAATGCATTATGCAGCATGGCAGGGACATAGTTCCACTCAGGAATAGCTCAACAGCCTGTCCCAACAATACAACCCAGCTTTGATGCTAAGGATGGGAAACCTCCCAGGAGGGAAAAGGAGAAGTTGTAGGTTGAACACCAGAGAAGGCTGCTGCTCCTGGTCTGTCTCAAGAAGCAGCATTCTGTTAACATCACCATCAGTTATTAGGTGGAACCTTTCCGGACGTATCCCATACTGTGCCTCGGACACACCCAATGCATTTACTATAGGTACATGAGCTCTGACAAGCTGGCAGCTCACTCTGGCCTCCTTCTGGACTTAACTCCCTCCAACTAATGCACTCAGTTATGAAAAACATGAAGCTATCTGCCAGGAACCTCTACCTCATCTCCTGCCTCAGTTTCCCCATCTGGCTGTGCCTGGATTTCTCTTTCCATTAGTACAGTCATTTAATTTAGCCTTGTACCTAAGTCAGGGAAATTCCACCCCTTCCAAGGTAAACAAGAGTCCAGACAAGCAATGGCTCCAGCAAGCCCTTCTCCATCATCTCCAGCCACAGCTCTCACTTGAGGGTCTTTGCAGGCTTCCCATTCTGATGCCAGGGGATGCAGAGATGGGCTTCCTTCCATCATTCTCCACTGGGAGCCTTAACCCTGGGCCTTGGGAGGGAAGGAGGTGTTTGATCTAGTCTCTGCTTCAACATCTAGGGTCACTTCCTTCACCCAGAATGAAACCCCTCCGAGCAACCCCATCACAATCCCCAAACTCTCCCATCCTTCACCAATACCTCAGTTCCCTCTGCAAACGCCTTTAATTACCTCTCAAGCTCCATCCCAGATCCATTTTGCAGAGACTCACCAGCTATTAGTGCTTCCTTTGCTGCCCTCCTCCTGGGAGCTCGGATTAGATGAGCCCCGGGTCCAATCCGGAACGGCAATTTGTATGTTCGCTGTGCACTGGGTGTTCTGTGTGGTGTTCTATTGGCTGCTTTCAGCACTTTCCAACTCGTACGTTTCCAAGTAGGCATTTTGGCTTTATATTGGTGCTCACGGTAACTGGAATAAATACAGGAATTCAATACAAGTTACACTACATAAAATTCCTATAGACGTCGCCCGACAGGATTGATTGAAACAGGCAATTTATAATGCGCCACAAAGTTCTTCCCTGAATCAGTGACTCATGGTGTCATATAAAAACACACACTAAAATGTCATAATGACCTATCACTATTATTCCTTCCCTAAATCTTCCCTGTGAGAGGAAGGGAGTTTGCCCAGCGAGGGTGGGAGGAATCATGCTCACTGCAGTTAGGCAGCAGGCACCTGACTCATCCCCTGAAACCTGAAGCAGATCCGTGCGGCTGACATTCTGCATCATCATCAGCCCTGTCCCTGCTGCCCGGGCAGGTGGGAAACGTGACACGGAAACATTGCAACAGGACTGATCCTGCAAAGTGCTGAGCGTAACCAGGGAGCGTTGGCCCCCGCAGTCCTCACTCATTTCCCTGGGCGTGGGAGATGTTGAACACGCTGCAGAATCAGAGTCTAGGCTAGTGCTGCTTTGTGCATGAGGGGACACCAACAGCTATGATTCTGCTTTCCACCAAAACCTGTCTGCCCCTGTTCTCAACGTCATCCACGGGAGTTTTGTAGAACTGGCCGAAAAAGGGCTCGTGATTTTTTTGCGGGGTTTATTTATTGATTGATTGATTGGATTTCCCATTACGCAGAATAGCTAAGTCCAAAGCTGACTGCGAAGAGTTACAAAGGGATCGCCCAAACCTGGGTGACTGGACAACAAAATGGCAGCTGAAATTCAGTGTTGACAAGTGCAAAGTAATGCACACTGGAAAATGTAATCTCAACTATACATACAAAATGAGGGGCTCTAAATTAGCCGCTACCACAAAAGAAACAGATCTTGCAATCATCTTTGAAAACATTTGCTCAATGTGCAGCGGCAGTCAAAACCCGCTAACAGAATGTTAGGAATCATTAGGAAAGGGATCGATAATAAGAGTCAATATCATAATGCCACAATATAAATCCATGGTACATCCACACCTTGAATACTTCTGTACTTTCCACAGTATGCATCCGATGAAGTGAGCTGTAGCTCACGAAAGCTTATGCTCAAATAAATTGGTTAGTCTAAGGTGCCACAAGTACTCCTTTTCTTTTTGCAAATACAGACTAAAACGGCTGTTACTCTGAAACCTTGAATACTGCGGGCAGTTCTGGTCACCCCATCTCAAAAAAGATATATTAGAAATGGAAAAAGTACAGAGAAGGGCAACAAAAATGATTAGGGGTCTGGAACAGCTTCCATGTGAGAAAAGATTATAAAGACTGGGACGGTTCATCTTAGAAAAGAGTCGATTAAGGGGGAATGTGATAGAAGTCTATAAAATAATGAGTGGTGGGGAGAAAGCGACTAGGGAAGTGTGATTTACCCCTTCACATAACACACAAACGAGGGGTCACCTGACAAAATTAATAGGCAGCAGGTTTAAAACAAACATAAGGAAGTACATCTTCACACAATGCACAGTTAAGCTGTCAAGTATCGGGGGTAGCCATGTTAGTCTGTATCACAAAAACAATGAGGAGTCTGTTGGCACCTTAAAGACTAACAGATTTATTTGGGCATAAGCTTTCGTGGGTAAAAAACCCACTTCTTCAGATGCAGTTAAGCTGTGGAACTCATTGCCGGGGATGCCGTGAAGGCCAAAAGTATAATTGGGTTCCAAAAAGAATTAGATCAGTTCATGGAGGTTAGGTTCATCAATGGCTATTCGCCAAAATGGTCAGGGATGCAACCCCATGCTCTGTGTGTTCCTAAGCCTCTGATTGCAGGAAGCTGGGACTGAATGATGGGGGTGGATCACTCGATAATTGCCCTGTTCTGTTCATTCCCTCAGAAGCATGTGGCACTAGTCACTGGTCTGACCCAGTATGGCTGGCCTACCGTTACCGTTTCCTCCCCCTCCCCCCCCAACAAACATTCAAACCAGAAAACTGAACAATTTCAGGTTTTTGAAAGTTGTTTTTGGCAAAAAACATTGGTGTTCAGTCCAAGTTTTCTAAACTAAACCCCAAATATTTTTACTGAAATTTTTTTGATTTCTGGCTTTTCATAAGAAAGAAAGAAAGAAAGAAAGAAAGAAAGAAAGAAAGAAAGAAAGAAAGAAAGAAAACCTGAAAATT
This sequence comes from Lepidochelys kempii, assembly GCF_965140285.1. NCBI lineage: Eukaryota > Metazoa > Chordata > Testudines > Cheloniidae > Lepidochelys > Lepidochelys kempii. The sequence continues at coordinate 136,426,935 of NC_136383.1, forward strand.
TTTGGCCAAAATGAAAATTGTCCACAACATTTTTTTGTTTTCATTGAGAAGCTATTTTTTGTCAATAAAGTGTTTTAATGAAAATATTTTGACCAGATCTGAAGTTTTGCAAAAGGAAATTCAAACAAAATCGCTGAGTTTAAACTGTCCAGTCAGAACTATGTGAATCTGTTTTGCACTGAAAACAAGAAATCTGGCTGAACCCCCACTAAAATGCAGCCCAGGTCTGTGAAGAACGAGATCGAGAGTCACTCACAGTTTGTGAGCTTCTGTCCATGTTCTCTGAGGGCCCAACAGAGCAACTGGACTGGAGTGTTGTTGTGTTAAGTGTGCAATCTTCTCTCTGTGCATGCCATCTAGGGAGGCAGGGGTATTGGCCACCTTAGCTAAGAGGAAAGAATAAAGCAATGCCATGAAATCTAGCTCACATTTGCCATGTAACTCATGAACGAAAGGGCCTCACAATCCCAGCCTGTTAATAATGCCTATCTCTTACGTAACACTTTTCATCCGAAGATCTCAAAGTGATTACTAATCTTTAGTAGATTTATTGTCACAGCACCCTTGTGAGGCAGGGCAGTGCTATTATCCTACACGTACAGATGGGGAACAGAATAACAGAGAGGCTAAGTGACTTGCGAAAGGTCACCCAGGAGATCTGTGGAAGAGCAGGGAACTGAATCCAAGTCTCCCAGCTCTAATGCTAAGGCCCCTACCACTGCGCCATTCGTCTATCCTATTACCCTAGCCCTTAGACCACCCACCCTCCTTAGTTGAGAACACATAGGAAAGATTTCAGGTTGACAATCAGCCATTTCCTCTCATTTTAGGTGTTATAGTCCAGACTCCACTGTAAGGGTCACATTTTCAAAATGAGGTAACTAGATTGGGCCCATGAAATAGTCAATTAGTTGTGCAGACAGGTAATTATGTATGCAAAAGTGGTGATTATGCATGCCACTCCGTCGGTGTAATCTTCCATTGGGCCATACCTTGTGTAGTGATTTTCCATCAATGCAAGTTGAATATAAAATGCACTAAATCAGAACGCCACCTTTTTACAGCCACTTCCCATTGGGTTAAGCGACGACATTGGGTAGGGATAGCTCAGTGATTCAGGGTTGTGAGTTCAATCCTTGAGGGGCCATTTAGGGATCTGGGGCAAAAAATGGGGATTGGTCCTGCTTTGAGCAGGGGGCTGGACTAGATGACCTCCTGAGGTCCCTTCCAACCCTGATATCCTATGATTCTACAGAGGGTGCAGGCCATGGGGAATTAGACCTTAAAAGTGCCATTTCCAATTCATGTGCAATTTAGACAAAGTAATTCCAAGCCTCCTCCACATTCAGATCCTTGAGTTCTTCAGTCTAGTCCAGTTCCCTACCCAATTCCCTTCTTTTTAAAGTTTGCCCTTTTGAAAACAAGGGTCCTAGTTGCAGACCTAGTTTTGTTGATCCTTCCATTTAGATTAATCTGAATTAGCTCATGATCTCTCAAACCAAGGCTCTCCCCTACAGCCAGTTCTTCTATGAGGTCCTCACTACTTACCAACACAAAGTCTAAAATGGCATCACCTCTTCTTGGTTCGGTGACTATTTGGTGAAGAAATCTGTCGGCTCTCACATCCAGGAATATCTGGGCCCTACTATTATTAGTAGCATTCGTCCTCCAAGCTATATCTGGGAAATGAAAGTCTCCCATAATCACACAATTCCCAGTAGTATTTATTTCATTAAAATATTACAGAGGTTCTATCCATATCCAGATCAGATCCTTGGGGTCTGTAGCATATCCCAAGCACTAACCCAGTGGAGCCACTGTTAGGTTTCCTCCCCAAAGTGATTTTGACCCAAACAGAGTCTGTTTTATCCATTCCATCACTTCTAATTTCTTCACAATCTACCTCCTCATTAATATTCAGTGATATCCCATCACCTTTACCTTTATTTCTGTCTTTCCTGAGCAGCATGTACTCTTCAATACCTGTACTCCAGTCATGACGACTATCCCACCATGTTTCCGTTATCCCCATAAAATCTGGTTTCACATTCCGCACAAGTCCATCATTTCAATCATCAGGAGAACCAGTGTCTCAAGATTAAGTACTATAAATAAGGCTGCAAGTCTGTCACGGAGGTCATGGAAGTCACGGATTCCATGATTTTCCAGGACCTCTGTGACTTCTGCAGCAGCCGGTGTGGCTGGCTCCGGGGGCCACTGCTGCGGCAGTCTCGGGATGCCGCACCCTCTCTACACCCTAGAAGCAGCAGCGGGGGTCTCGGGCTGCCGCACCCCCCATCCCCCCAGTAGCAGCAGCGAGGGTCCTGGGCTGCCGCTGCCCAGCCCCCCTCGCCAGAGCTGGCGGGGGTCCCAGGCCATGCGCTGCCCCCCCCCACAGCACCTGCGGTGCCCTCGAGCTGTGTGCTGCTCCCCCCAGCACCCAGGATGCCCCCAAAGCACCCGCGGCACCTACGGTTGCCAACTTTCTACTCACACAAAAGTGAACACCCTTGCTCCACCCCCTGCCCCACGAAGCCCCACCACTTCTCTGAGGCCCTGCCCCTGTTCACTCCATCCCCCCTCCCTCTGTCGCTTGCTCTCCCCACTGTCACTCACTTGCTCATTTTCACTGGGCTGGGGCAGGTTTTGGGTGCGGGAGGGGGGTGAGGGCTCCAGCTGGGGGTGTAGGTTCTGGGTTGGGGATAAGGGGTTTGGGTGCAGGAGGGTGCTCTGGGCTGGGATCGAGAGGTTCTGAGGGCAGGAGGGGGATCAGGGCTGGGGCACCGGGGGGTGAGGGTGAGGGCTCCACCTGCGGGTGCAGGCTCTGGGGTGGGGCCGGGGACGAGGGATTTGGGATGCAGGAGGGGGATCAGGGCTGGACCAGGGGGTTGGGGTGCAGGAGGAGGCTCTGGGCTGGGGAAAGAGTTGGGGTGCAGGCGGGGTGAGAGCTCCAGCTGGGGGTGTAGGCTCTGGGGTGGGCCTGGGGATGAGGGGTATGGGGTTTGGGAGGGGGTGGGTGCTCTAACTGGGGTTGCAGGCTCCGTGGTGGGGCCAGAAATGAGGGGTTCAGGGTGCATGAGGGGGCTCCAGACTGCGGCAGGGAGATGGGGTACAGGTGGAAGTGAGGGTTCTGGCTGGGGGTACAGGAGAGGGCTCCAGGCTGGGGGTGGGGCAGAGGGATTCGGAGTTTGGGAGGGGGCTGTGGGTTGAAGCAGGGTGTTGGGGGTGTGGGAGGCGTTGAGGGGTCCAACTGGAAGTGCAGGCTCTGGGGTGGGTCTGGGGATGAGGGGTTTGGGCTGCAGGAGGGGGCTCCAGGCTGGGAGCTGAGGCAGAGGGATTCGGAGTTCGGGAGGGGGCTGTGGGTTGAAGCAGGGTGTTGGCGTGTAGGAGGGGATGAGGGGATCAACTGGGGGTGCGGGCTCTGGGGTGGATCTGGGGATGAGGGGTTGGGGGGTGCAGGAGGGGACTCCTGGTTTGTGGGGGGGCCCAGACTTACCTCAGGTGGCTCCCGGTCAGTCTAAGGGTCTAAGGCAGGCTCCCTGCTTGTCCTGGCACCACACTGCACCCTACAAGTGGCCAGCAGGTCCGGCTCATAGGCGGGGGGCCAGGAGGCTCCACGTGCTGCTCTCACCCACAGCCCCCCCCCAGCTCCCATTGGCCGCGGTTCCTGGCCAATGGAGTGCAGAGCCGATGCCTGGGACAAGGACAGTGTGCAGAGCCACGAGGCCCCCCAGCCTAGGGGCCGGATCTGCTGGCCTCTTCCAGTGCGGAGCACAGTGCCGACAGGTAGGGACTAGCCTGCCTTTAGACCCGCAGCACCGCCAGCCGGACTTTTAACGGGGCTGACCAGAGCCGCCAGGGTCCCTTTTTGACCAGGCATTCCGGTCGAAAACCTGACACCTGGCAACCCTAATGGTGAGCCAGACCAGGGTCCGGAATTTATGCCAAAATAAGGAAAAAGTGTTTCTAAATATTCTTGCCCTTTCCCCCCCCAACATATACATTTTATTGACTTTTACTAAATCAGTTCTTGATGTTTTTTTAATAGTAGACATCAGCAAATTTAGCTGGGATTGGCAACCAACATACATAGACACAGTAGCATAAAGGTCACTGAAGTGAGACATAAGGTGATAAAAACCTTTTGATTTGTATGAATGCCATCCAGACAGATTTTTTTCTACTTCTTTTCTTGTGTCCTAATTCTACAAAGACATACACACATGCTTAACTTTAAGGTCTGTGAGTAGTCCTATTGGAGCTGACAGGACCATTATTATTATTAATATTTATATGTCTTTGCAGGATTGGGGTATCAACTAGCAGCGCGGGTTGGAAAGTGGCTTTTTCCCTCTGCCCACAAAAAATTTCAACAAAAATGTTAAAGAATCATTTTTGTTGACATTTGGTTTTTCATCAAAATAAGTATTTAGGTTTTTTCAACAAACACCTGAACATTCTGGAGAAAAACATTCTGTATTAATTTTCATGTAGTTGAAAAGCCATTTTCAGGGAAGGGGGTGAGAAATGTTTTGATGGAATTTTTTTAACCATCTCTATGAATCAAAGATATTTTATGTCTGTGCAAGTCTAATATTTTTGAAGAGCTGTTGCGAGGCTAGGACACGAAGAGGCTGTGGGTTTGGTTTTGTGTTTTAAAACACCAGAGCTTGATATTCCACTGCCTTGTACCTTGTGTCGTCACTGATACCAGTGCAAAGAGTGTGTAAATCACTACCGTCCTGATCAGGCAGCATTTTGCACAATACAAAGTGTAAGTCAGGGGAGAATCAGTCCTCAATCATAGAATATCAGGGTTGGAAGGGACCTCAGGAGGTCATCTAGTCTAACCCCCTGCTCAAAGCAGGACCAACCCCCAACTAAATCATCCCAGCCAGGGCTTTGTCAAGCCTGACCTTAAAAACCTCAAAGGAAGGAGATTCTACCACCTCCCTAGGTAACGCATTCCAATGCTTCACCACCTTCCTAGTGAAAAAGATTTTCCTATTATCCAACTAAACCTCCCCCACTGCAACTTGAGACCATTATTCCTCGTTCTGTCATCTGCTATCACTGAGAACAGTCTAGATCCATCCTCTTTGGAACCCCCTTTCAGGTAGTTGAAAGCAGCTCACAAATCCCCCCTCATTCTTCTCTTCTACAGACTAAACAATCCCAGTTCCCTCGGCCTCTCCTCATAAGTCACGTGTTCCAGTCCCCTAATCATTTTTGTTGCCCTCCACTGGACGCTTTCCAATTTTTCCACATCCTTCTTGTAGTGTGGGGCCCAAATCTGGACACAGTACTCCAGATGAGGCCTCACCAATGTTGAACAGAGAGGAACGATCACGTCCCTTGATCTGCTGGCAATGCCCCTACTTATACAGCCCAAAATGCTGTTAGCCTTCTTGGCAACCAGGGCACACTGTTGACTCATATCCAGCTGCTCGTTCACTGTAACCCCTAGGTCCTTTTCTGCAGAACTGCTGCCTAGCCATTCGGTCCTTAGTCTGTCGTGGTGCATGGGATTCTTCCGTTCTAAGTGCAGGACTCTGCACTTGTCCTTGTTGAACCTCATCAGATTTCTTTTGGCCCAATCCTCCAATTTGTCTAGGTCCCTCTGTATCCTGTCCCTACCCTCCAGCATATCTACCTCTCCTCCCAGTTTAGTGTCATCTGCAAACTTGCTGAGGGTGCTATCCATACCATCCTCCAGATCATTTATGAAGATATTGAACAAAACCAGCCCAAGGACTGACCCTTGGGGCACTCTGCTTGATACCAGCTGCAACTAGATATGGAGCCATTGATCATTACTCGTTGAGTCGAACAATCTAGCCAACTTTCTATCCACCTTATAGTGCATTCATCCAGCCCATACTTCTTTAACTTGCTAGCAAGAATACTGTGGGAGACTGTGCCAAAAAGCTTTGCTAAAGTCAAGAAACCAACACATCCACTGCTTTCCCCTCATCCACAGAGCCAGTTATCTCGTCATAGAAGGCAATTAGATTAGTCAGGCATGACTTGCCCTTGGTGAATCCATGCTGACTGTTCCTGATCACTTTCCTCTCCTCTAAGTGCTTCAGAATTGATTCCTTGAGGACCTGCTCCATGATTTTTCCAGGGACTGAGGTGAGGCTGACTGGCCTGTAGTTCCCCGGATCCTCTCTCTTCCCTTTTTTAAAGATGGGCACTACATTAGCCTTTTTCCAGTCGTCCGGGACCTCCCCTGATCACCATGAGTTTTCAAGGATAATGGCCAATGGCTCTGCAATCACATCCACCAACTCCTTTAGCACTCTCGAATGCAACGCATCCGGCCCCATGGACTTGTGCTCGTCCAGCTTTTCTAAATAGTCCCGAACCACTTCTTCCTTTACAGAGGGCTGCTCACCTCATCCCCATACTGTGCTGTCCAGTGCAGTAGTCTGGGAGCTGACCTTGTTCGTGAAGACAGAGGCAAAAAAACCATTGAGTGCATTAGCTTTTTCCACATCCTCTGTCACTAGGTTGCCTCCCTCATTCAGTAAGGGTCCCACACTTTCCTTGACTTTCTTCTTGTTGCTAACATACCTGAAGAAACCCTTCTTGTTATTCTTAACATCTCTTGCTTTAGTTGTTCAATGCTTTAGTTGTTTTAAAAATGAATTGCTAATACTTGTGAAAAAGGCTAGAATGCAGAGCCATCAGTTTAAAGTCCTCTACTCAGCCACGGAGCAGGGAAAAGTTTTCCCCAGAGTGCATTGCCAGCATAACTTCACAAGAGAAGTACGTTTTCTTTTTATAACTCATTGCATTTTTTGCCTTTCTGCTGAGGCTACCAATGAGCACAAGCTGTGACAGGAACTCTTTGCCACTCATCAGTGGTGCTCATTTCACATAGGCTATGACTGAAGACAGCTCTCAGAGGGAAATAACTTCCACCTATCATTGATCTGGGATGGACTTGAACTGATGACCTAAAAGAGGGAAAACCCACAGTCCACAATTAATCCCCTGCAGCAGACCTTTGTATAGTGCTAAGAATTTGTTTCAGATGGATTCTTGCCAGGCAGATCTACATATCTTGATCTGCTGGTAAACCAGGTTCACAGCTGCTGAAATGAATGATGGAAGCCTTGATGATTCATCAAAGGGTTAAAGAACATGCAAGTCCCTCCAGAAGCAGTTTAGCGCCGTGATTACAGGCAGGTAATTGGGAAACTGCACATTATAGCCGCTGAATGAGTGACCCTTAACGTCATGATGACACACCACCATTGTCCGTTGTAAAATATTTCCTTTGGGAGTAAGATAAGTGAGAAATGAGCTCCCAAATGATTGCTATTGAGAAAAAAAAAAAAAGACTGCAGAGGCTAAGAGCAAATTACTCCGCAATTCAGAGAGTGATTTCGGGAACATGCTGCAGGGATAATGTATTCTGAGTGGCTAGAATTTCATCTAATTCCACCTCATTGTGGAGCATCTTTTCCAGTATTTTTATGGCCAAACACTGAGTGCCCATTTTCCTTATTGTTAAGCTCGCAGTTTGACAGTACACTGTGTTCGTGTTTATTTGCAGGAAGCCTCTTTGTGGCAAATCTCTCCCCAGGATTCTCCTTGGCCGGGATGCCTACAAAAAATTTGGCAAGGGTTAGGCGGCTGCTGCACTGACACCACTGCCCATCAGGCTGAACGATCCTGTCTCATTATTTCCTTATTCTCCCCCATGGGTCTGTCTCTGGTCTTAGGTCTGTACCTGCTGTCTCTGGTCTTAGGTCCTTAGACTGTAAACCCTTTGGGAGCAGGGAATGTCTTTTCGGCTATCTTTGTACAGCACCTAACTCAGTGGGGTCCGGGTCCATGACTGGGGCTTCGAGGTGCTACAATAATGCAATTAAGACATAATAAGCGTGTCCCTAGGTAGAATCATAGAATATCAGAGTTGGAAGGGACCTCAGGAGGTCACCTAATCCAACCCCCTGCTCAAAGCAGGACCAGCCCCAACTAAATCATCCTGCCTGAGCAAAATATTCACAAAGAAACCACCCGTCTTGCCCTTAGGTTTCATTAGCGACTGAGAACTCAAGACCTTTGCTTCCGTTCAGCCCTGGTGTGAGAGAGTGAACAGAGCTCTGTTTCAATGAAGAACCTGGAGTTACATCCACTTATGAAAGGGCTGAACTGGGCCTGATGTTCACTGAAAGCTTTTCAATTGTTTTTGAGCTGGGAGAGAGAGACAAGGTGGGTGAGGTAATATCTTTTATTGGACCAATTCTTTCTGGGAGAGACAGATAGTTGAAGGCAGCTATCAAATCCCCCCTCACTCTTCTTTGCAGACTCAATAACCCCAGTTCCCTCAGCCTCTCCTTGTAAATGATTTTCGTTGCCCTCCGCTGGACTCTCTCCAATTTGTCCACATCCCTTCTGAAGTGGGGAGACCAAAACTGGACACAATACTCACCAGCGCCAAATAAAGGGGAATAATGACTTCCCTCAATCTGCTGGCAATGCTCCTACTAATACAGCCCAATACGCCGTTGGCCTTCTTGGCAAGAAGGGCATGCTGCTGATTCATATCCAGCTTCTCGTCCACTGTAATCCCCAGGTCCTTTTCTGCAGAACTGCCGCTTAGCCAGTCTGTCCCCAGCCTGTAGCGATGCGTGGGATTCTTCCGTCCTAAGTACAGGACTCTGCAGTTGTCCTTGTTGAACCTCATCAGATTTCTTTTGGCCCAATCCTCCAATTTGTCTAGGTCACTCTGGACCCTATCCCTACCCTCTAGCGTATCTACCTCTTCCCCCACCTTAGTGTCATCTGCGAACTTGCTGAAAGTGCAATTAATCCCATCATCCAGATCATTGATAAAGATGTTGAACAAAACCTGCCCCAGGACCGACCCCTGGGGCACTCCGCTAGATACCGGCTGCCAACTAGACATCAAGCCATTGATCACTACCCATTGAGCCCGACAATCTAGCCAGCTTTCTATCCCCCTTATAGTCCATTCATCCAATCCATACTTCTTTAATTTTCTGGCAAGAATACTGTGGGAAACCATATCAAAAGCTTTGCTAAAGTCAAGATATATCTCGTCCACCACTTTCCCCATATCCACAGAGCCAGTTATCTCATCATAGAAGGCAATCAGGTTGGGCTGGCATGACTTGCCTGTGGTGAATCCATGTTGAGTTTTCCTGATCTGAATGTGACCAAATTTATCTGCATCCAAGATTTTGCAAACAGAAACGTTTGTCTCATATTCTTGTGCTGTCCCTGTCTGTCGGTCTCCATCCGTTCCCTCTTGTTTTGTGTTAGGATTGTAAGCTCTTTGGGGAAGGGACTGTCTTTTTGTACAGCACCTAACACAATTGAGGTCTGATCCATCATAAAAGTCATGATTCCACAATCAAGAAAGAGGATTTCTTTGACTAAAAGCCCATCATAGTTCAATGGCAAAACGAAGGCAGCAATTAGAAATTTTAAAAAAGCAATATATAACAAATGGGAAAGAAGGACTAGATAGCAACCAATATAAATTAGAAGTTGTGAAGTGCAGAAAATTGATATAGGAAGCTAGGGACATGAGAGAAAAATCAATGGCTGGAAAGGCTAAAGACAATAAGAAGGAGTTTGTATATTGTGGAAAAAAGAAATGCTAGCCACAGTATGGGCCCATTATTAGATGGTGATGGTAAAATTGTTAACAACAATGCACAAAGGCAGAAGCATTCAATAAAATATTTCTGTTCTGTATTCGGAAAGAATCAGGATTATGTATGCAGATCAAGCCTTGGCAGAATTTGATTTTTATAATGTTGATGGATAATATCGATGTTTATTTTTAAGCATTTTTTCTGTTTCTATAAACATATGTTTTCACAGTTGTGGGAAACTGATGGGGGGGAGGGTCAGACAATTATTTAATGACAGTAGACTGAGATTCAAAGAGCTAAAGCTTTACAACTGCTAAAACCCAAACTGTCAACATCACATGCCACAATGCACCAAATAAATATCCTTAAATCAAAACTCAAAAAAGTTCTCAAACAGCTTTTTCTTCCTTTGCCTATCTGTAAATTTCAATTATTATTGATGGAAATATGTTTCCATTGGCTTGTATGCACACAGTGAAATTGATGTTCACGGATAAACATCTAATCCTTCCAAGTCAACTCATATCACATGAGGATGATGAAGCATTTTTCAGTCTGAAGAGGAAGATAGACAATATCTGCTAGGGGTGTCACAGAGCTGGCCTCTGTAGTGCCCCCTTGTGACCCAGTTGGGCACTACTCTCCCTGTTGTGGGGTCTCTGACAGCCAGTTGCTGCATCTCACAGGGTCCGGCACAGTGGTGCTTTAGCCCCCTGGGTAAGGCATCCTTGTATCCCACCTCTTCCAGGGTATTAAAATCCAAAAAGAAAGCAATGCTAAGAACCCCAAACAGGACTCACCAAGGAGTCTTTGGCTGGACCTCACCCTTCTATTTAGGGCTTGTTTTCATGCAGCCAGTGCTTCAGCTGGTCTCTCTAGAGCCAGTCATACCATCTATTGGGAGGCTCATCCAGGCAGCAAGCTGTCTCAGACTCTTGGTTGTACCCAGGTTTTCCTCACCAAGAGAGACACAGAGCTCTGCTCTCCTTCCTGGCCAGTCCCAAACTGAACTGGAGCTTCTTCTGTTACCTTCCCCAACCACAAGTGCCATCTGCTGCAGGTATAGTGGGGTGGGGCCAACTGGGTCCACAGACCCTCATTAACCCCCTCATTGACAGCTTGGGGCCTGCAGGCTCCATCACACCAAGATAAATATATTTAAATCACCAGACCTGGACATCCTGAACGGGTAGTGATCAATGGCTCCATGTCTAGTTGGCAGCCGATGTCAAGTGGAGTGCCCCAGGGGTTGGTCCTGGGGCCGGTTTTGTTCAATATCTTCATAAATGATCTGGAGGATGGTGTGGTTTGCACTCTCAGCAAATTTACGGATGATACTAAACTGGGAGGAGTGGTAGATACGCTGGAGGGCAGGGATAGGATACAGAGGGACCTAGACAAATTGGAGGATTGGGCCAAAAGAAATCTGATGAGGTTCAATAAGGATAAGTGCAGGGTCCTGCACTTAGGACGGAAGAACCCAATGCACAGCTACAGACTAGGGACCGAATGGCTAGGCAGCAGTTCTGCAGAAAAGGACCTAGGGGTGACAGTGGACGAGAAGCTGGATATGAGTCAGCAGTGTGCCCTTGTTGCCAAGAAGGCCAATGGCATTTTGGGATGTATAAGTAGGGGCATAGCGAGCAGATCGAGGGACGTGATCGTCCCCCTCTATTCGACATTGGTGAGGCCTCATCTGGAGTACTGTGTCCAGTTTTGGGCCCCACACTATAGGAAGGATGTGGATAAATTGGAGAGAGTCCAGCAAAGGGCAACAAAAATGATTAGGGGTCTGGAACACATGACTTATGAGGAGAGGCTGAGGGAACTGGGATTGTTTAGTCTGCAGAAGAGAAGAATGAGGGGGGATTTGATAGCTGCTTTCAACTACCTGAGAGGTGGTTCCAGAGAGGATGGTTCTAGACTATTCTTAGTGGTAGAAGAGGACAGGACAAGGAGTAATGGTCTCAAGTTGCAGTGGGGGAGGTTTAGGTTGGATATTAGGAAAAACTTTTTCACTAGGAGGGTGGTGAAACACTGGAATGCGTTGCCTAGGGAGGTGGTGGAATCTCCTTCCTAAGAAGTTTTTAAGGTCAGGCTTGACAAAGCCCTGGCTGGGATGATTTAATTGGGGATTGGTCCTGCTTTTGAGCAGAGGGTTGGACTAGATGACCTCCTGAGGTCCCTTACAACCCTGATATTCTATATTCTATGATCTTGCACCCAAGAGTCCTAAAAGAGTTGGCTGAGGAACCCTCTGGCCTGCTAATGTTAATTTTTAATAAACCTTGGAATGCTGGGGAACTGCCAGAAGACTGGAAGAGTGCTAATGTTGTGGTAATATTCAAAAAAAGGAAAGCAGGATGATCTGGGAAGCTATAAGCCAGTTAGCTTGATATCAATCCCTGGAAAAGTAATAAAAAAGCCAATGCAGGATTCAACTGATAAAGAATTAAAGGATAGGAAGATAAATATACAACCTACATAGATTTATGGAAAATAGGTCTTGTCAAACAACTCTGATTTCATTCTTTGATGACATTACAAGTTTGGGAACTGTGAATATCGAATATACTTTTGGAAATCATTTGACTTAATACCACACAGCATTCTGATTAAAAAATTAGAACCACACAGTATCAGTAAAGTACACGTTAAATAGAATAAGAACTGGCTAAGCAACAGATCTTAAAAACTAGTGGTCAGTGGGGACACATCACTGAATAGGGGTGTTTCTAGTGGGATTCTGCAGGGATCTGTACCAGTCCCGTCATAATGCAACATTTTCATCAATGATCTGGAAGTAAATACAAAAATCACAGCTGATAAAGTTTGTGGATGGCACAAAGGTTGGTGGAATAGTAAATAATGAGGAGGACAGGGCAGTCACACACAGCCATCTGGATCGCTTGGCTCATTGAAATGAAATATGGTTTAATATAGCCAATGCAGAGTTATGCATCTTGGAACAAAGGATGCAGGCCCTACCTACAGAATGGGGGGCTGTTTTATGCAAAGCTGGGATGCTGAATGGGATGGAGGGGTTACAGTGGAGAAACAACTCACTGGGAGCTCCCAGAGCGATGCTATTGCAAGGAGAGCGAATGTGATCCGTGGATATACAAATTGGGGAGTTGCAGGTAGGAGTAAGGAGGCGCTCTGTGCATGGCATTAGTGAGACCGATACGGGAATACTGCATCCAGTTCTGGTGCCCACACTTTAAAGAAGTTGTCAAAAAATTGGAGATCAGGCAGGAAAGAGCCACAAAAATTATTTGAGGGCTGGAGAAAATGCCTCACAGCGACAGATGGAAAGAGCTCCATCTGGTTAGTTTATCAGAAAGAAGATTGAGAAGTGACTTGACTACAGGGGAGTACCTTCACAGGAAGAAAATACCAGACATTAGAAGGGTCCTTTAATCCAGCGGGAAAAGGCAGAAGAAGAACCAGAGTTTGGAGGCTGAAGCCAGATACATTCAAATTAGAAATTAGCACTCTTTTTTTTTAAACAGTGAGGGTGATTAACAAACGTGGGTAGTACACCTCCAGCTCCGTCACTGACCTGCTGGGCGAGTGGGGGCAAATCCCTTCCCTCCTGCCCACCTCTCGTCTACCTCCTTCATAACACAGGCCAGGGAATCTCACCTGCTAGTCCCTGCATCAAGCCCATAGCTTCTGGTTCAGCTAGAGTATACAGAAAAACACCCAGTCTGGATTTAAATATTTCGATGGCAAATCCACCAAATCCTAGGTGAGTTGTACTTTGTAAATTCTTCAGGGCAAGTACTGTCTCTGACTATATGTCTGTACAATATCTAGCACAACAGGGCCCTGATTTCGACTGGGTCTTCCAGGAGCTACTATAATGCAAATAAGCATGAGAGTGGGAAGAAAGTGAAGGGAGAACCAGAGATGGGAAAAGAACCCGTGTTTTGAGGATACCTGTGAGTAACTCTCATTGCACACAGTTGGCAATAAAACCATGCTGCTGACTGGACATAGTCCATCATCCTCAGGAGAACTCAACATAGCATCATGCTGAAAATGGAACAGGAACCACATCATAGAGCGTCATGGGGTTTAAGTCCAGAAGCTTTCCTCTTTCTTGACCAGTGCTTGTCTCGCCACCTAGCCTCACGCCCGTGGCTTCAGTGGGATCTCAGTACCACTGATCTTATGTCCCTTCACAAAGTGTTACGGAGCCTTCCGGGGAGCATCACCTGGTCAGAAACCCAAAGAGACTTAACTGCAATACCAATGGGCATCTGAACTGCTAGCCAGGACTCAGAGCTCATCACATCCAAAAACTGAAAGTCTCCTCACTGAAGCAGAAAATAGGAGCCATCACATGACCTCCAATAAAAATGGAAGTGAAACCAGGGGTTTCCAGGCAGGCTCTGTGCATCCCTCATTTTATTTTTAACATCTTTTTTTTTTTTTAAGGAAAAAATAATATTCCCATCCCATGACGACAATAATGTCTATTTACTCCACAGCTCTTAGCTGATATTCACCACTCTCAGGCTGGCACTGGCCACGGATTTCAGTTACAAGGGATGGAGATGTGGCGGCAGGGAAGTTAAAGTCTATTGGCCCGATCATTAGCGGGTGCAGATTGGCAAAGCTCTGTAGAAGCCAATGGAACTATTAGGAGTTATACCAGCTGAGGATCTGGGGACACGCTGATTAAACCCTGTCCTCTCTTTTTCCAGCCCTTCCACAGCTGTGAGCTCTTGCCATTGCATAAGGGAGCTTGATTATCATAATCCAGCAGCACTGGGATGAAATTAAGTGAAGGAGGATTTAGGAAGAACACCTGGAAGAATTTCCTAACAGTGAGATCTATTCGGCTAGAGAATACTCTCCCAGCAGAGAAACCACATCACTTGGGTCACTGAAACCTAAGCTGCTCAAAGCACTGGACAAGATGCTGTAGGGAATAATCCTGCTCCAGCCTCGAGTAAATATGGGCTCTGGCTGAACTGCTGCAATTGTATGATTATCTGCTTCTGAGTGAGTAATCTGTCTTCCCAACTATATGCTATCCAAGCAGGGCATCGGCTATCCATGATTATCCAAGCAAACACTCTCCCTCTTGAAATCTGGGAAGTTTTCCAGCTTAATTACCATTAGCATTTGTTTTCACTAAGCCGTCTGCCACGGTGCCACCCCAAGCACTAAATACGTGCTCTGAGCACAGGCAGGTAAGATGCCTTTCAGGTGAACCATGCAGTTTTATTCCCAAGGTTTGTTCCTTAAAAGCTTTGTTACGTCTCAGCACTTTAAATCATCTTTTCTTTGAACTGCAGATGTTTCCCTCGACACATGGTCTCACCATAAGCCCCATGTAGCATCTATGGCTCAGCTGCGACCATAAATTAGCCCTGGGCATTTCTGCTGGTATTGCTGTTGGTAGCAGGGTGGAAGGGGAAAGCTTTAGAAAGCAATGAAAGAGGAGGGCAATTGGCAGAAGAGATGGACCAAGAGGCAAGGAGCTATTTTATTGTTGGTACGTTCTGCCCCGCTGCCGACCAGATACAGTATGATCCACTCTCTATTCTCTGAGTGAGCACACACCACTCACCAACAGAATGGTCTGTATGTGCGAATGGCATGAACCCACCACCCACCTTTGCCCTCTTTCCTCTTATTCCTTCTGTGGGTTCGCTGCTCACCCCCCACGTGCCTGGGCCAAGGGCTGTACAATCTCTCTGCCCAGAATCCAGCGCAGATGTTGGAGGGAGTTTGCCAGATGTGCACGGGCAGATGAGATGCCCCAAACAAGGGAAGGCAAAGGGAGGAATGGACACAAACGATCAAGCCACCCAGGCATTCTCCTTGCTAAAAACTGGTTAAATTCCTTGGGGGGGGAAAAAAAAATCAGACAATTGAGACGCAGACCCCCGCAGGCAGCTTTAAACTTGCACAGCTGAGGCTCATCGGATCACCATTGGTTTCCCTGGCCTAGAAACCCTTGCAAATGCCATGTTTTCCCACAGCTGAACTGCTCTTGAGCAATTTATTTGGGACAAACAGGGTCCTCGTCGGCACCGGGCATGTTACACACCTTTGCTTTGCAGCGGTTTGTTCAACAGACGTATGAATCGCTGCCCAGTGAGGGGAATCCCACCCAGCCTTAATGCTTGTGCTCCCCGGCAGCAGGTCCCCGACAGGGTGACAAAGGGGTTCCATGTGCCTGGGTTGCAGTGAGAGATAGGCCTGACCCAAACCCCAGATCTGGCTTCACACTCAGCAGCTTGGTCCCATCTTGGGCTGGGGTGGTAAATGGAACCGTGAAGAGGTTTTTCAAGTGAAACCTGGTACCAGGCAGGCTGAGTTTGGCTTGGGTTCACTGAGTTCAGGTTTGCCAGGGAGGGATTTATGGTGTTTTGGATGGAACTTGGTGGGATTTTTAGGAAGTGGGGCGTGGAGGAGTTTCCATTTGTGATATTGTGTCTGTTTGAGGCAATCAGAATTTGCAATTGGCACTCAGTGGTTTGCAAATTCACAGGCATTGACACAGAACACAAGGTTGGCAGGGACCCCTGGGGTTTGCCCAGCTCTTCTTTTAACCCTTGAAATATCAGACTCCTCAATTTCTGATCCTTCCCACAACCACCTCAACTGCCAAGTCCACCCCCTCCCTCACAGCTCGCTTGCCACTCCCAGAATGCCCCTTCCTCCTCTGCTCGTTTTCTTCTGCTAATGCAGAGTCTTTCCACTGCCACAAACCACCCCCAGCATCTGCTCTCCTACTTCACACCCTCCCACCTGGCAGTTCCCCCGCCCAATTCTGGACCTGCCCCATCTCTGAGGCATCAAACAGCTTGCTGTCCCCTGGAATTAACACCTCTTGGAGGACTCACCTGCCAGGCCTACTGACTCCCCCTGGGGCCTTGCACAGACCACCTATGCTCAGAAAGTAGTGTTTAACTTTGGCCATCTCTGTCTTGGGGTGCCCAGCTTCTGAGTCCCTGAAAACCCACAACTCCAGCTGCAGCCAGCGGTGCTTTTGCCTGGGTGACGGCCGAGAATGTAGTGGCCGGGTCTGACCCTAAATGAATGCACATGAGGAAAGGTCTCTCTGATGGGCTAGGAAAGTCTGTTGTGGATAGGAGATTTCGCTATGGGCCGAATGCGACCCCCTGGTCCCTACCTGAGTAACTGGGCTAGGTACTGGTTGGAGGCAAGAGGGAGAAATCCCCCCAGGGGGGTTGGAGAGTAGGCTGGCAGCTACATACAGCCCCTGACGTGCCCGTTCTCTGTGGGGAGGGCTGCAGGCATAACCCAGGCCTGCTTAGCATGGCACTCTGTTCCCTTCTAGTGGCGGCTAGACCAGCTAGAGCTTGATGAGCCTGCTACAGCCTTGCCGAAGAGAGATGTGTCTTTTAGAGCAGGCAGTAGAGGCTCAGACATTAAGCTCAAGAGGTCCCAGGTTTGATTCCAGATGATGACGACCAGGATCTGTCAGTGTTACACAGGGACAGATCCTCTGGCCCCATTCATACCACTTCTGAGCAAAACAAAAACAAAAACAAAAAAATACCTTCAGGGAGCTATGCCTCCACACTGCGTGGCCATCTGGAATCCTCCCCTCCTCCTGTGAACAGTGGAACTGCACCGATTCCACTCCCTGTGGTTCCCTGTGGCTGGCTTTGGTCCTGGCTGCAGAGATTCACTCCGAGTTCACTATTGATGGTCCTTGCTGGGTAGACTAGATAGAACAATGGTGACCCAGGCTAAACCACCAAGGTGAATGAAGAGGAACATTCCAATAGCGTGTAACCCTTCTGCCCGTCAGAATTGGCAGCAACGGGGGCCGGGTTCAGTATCTAGGGGTTCTATTCCAATAACACAATGCAAAACTGGCTTGAGCCCCCACCCAGTGACAAATCTATACCACCCCTGCTGGGCGCCTCCAAGAGGCAATACTTCCCCTCTTGCAAGCACAGAGTCTGAGTGTAGCAAAGCCTTTTAATAACAGAGAGAAACAATGTGGCATTATGTTGGGGAAACACCACCAACAGGATTCATAACACAACCCATGAGCAAAAAACCCACCCCAAGCAAATGGGGGCGTGTCCTTTCCCTTTGGTTCTTGAGTCCAGCAACCCAAAATCACCCAAAGTCCCAAAAGTCCAACACCCCAAAAGTCTCTGTCCCTGGTCAGTGTAGTGCCAGAGGTCGAAAGTTTATCTGCAGAGTTTTACCTCCCAACCTGGGTGGAGATGGGGGGGGGGGTTAAGGAGCACCTTATGTGGTCCAAAGCCGATTTCCCCACCTCTCCATGGGGCTCCGCTCCACTCCACCAGCCATCCCACAAATTGCTCCGCTCTGCCAGCCGCCCCCATGACCTGCTCCAGGCATCCCACAAACTTCTCTGCTCCTCCAGCCGCTCTGCTCTGCCAGCCATCCCATGAGCCACTCCAGCCGTCCTGTGAACTGCTCTGCTCCAAGAGCTGCTCTGCTCTGCCAGCCATCCCGCAAACTGCTCCGCAATATATCTTCAGGCTCCCCCACTACTTAACACAACACTCAGTGATTTCAGCTCTTAGTAAGTTTAGCTCTTTTGTGATTTCAGCTTGTAGCAGGGGAGCCTCAATGCTAGTGTACCATTGGCCCAAAGTGAATTCAGCTCAGCAGCCTGTAACTAGATTCCTAATAGAATCAAAATTAGCTCTGATATTCCACAGTGGAGAGAGAAGGAAGTGCAATTAGCATCTAAGGCCCTCACCATAGGGCCCATACCATCAGGTATTAATACCTATCCTCAGCCTCTCTCTATTCACTGGGTTTTGGAACCCATGATCCTTGCCTAGCGAGTGCTGCTTAGTTGATGGTGAGTCCCTTCATCATAACAAAAGGCCAAGTACAGTTCCACTGTCCTTGATTCACATAATCGGGATAACAACAGTTTATTCCTGCCCCAATAACAGAGAAACTGGGGCTCCTACAGCAGCCAAAGTGACCATCTAGGCAGGGTGGGTGCGCCTATGCAAATGAGATCAGCCCCTGAAGTTCTTTTCCACAACCCACCATGACTCACCACCAGATGTCAGGGTAGAGCTCATCCTGACTCTGCTTACAAGTGCGTTGGAGATGAAGGGCTTTTGAGAAGGCCCTGGTGGGACCTGAGAAGGGATGATGGGCTGGACAACACACTTGGAAATAACCTGTAGGGAATGACAAGTGATACAAAAGGTGAGCCACATTCTCCCTTCATGCCAGGTCTTCACTATCCAATAATATTAGGCACATAAGAACCCTAAAGCTGATGGGGCGGGGGAGGAAGGGTGAATCTCAGTGGGACTCCTTAAGGAGCAAATTGCTTCTCACCAGAATCAGGTCCTTCCTTGTAACACTATGATTTAGTCTTCAACTTTAGCTGCCTAGTTTAACAAAAAAATTTAAAAATTTAAAAAAATTCACTGGAATACACAAAAATACACTCTCTCCCCTCCCGACACAGACTGGCAGTCCACCGTAAACACTGCCGGATTTAAATATCAAATCTATTCAATGCATCAACCACAACAACAAATAATTCGGGTAATTTTATCTGACAATGCACAAAGCTCAAAAATAGAAAGCCCTGCTCCGCTAAGCTGCCACCTCAGCCTGCACTGTAATTATAATCAGCAGCTTCTTCAGAGAAAAGAAAAAGGGAATGTAGGAAACGGAGGAGAGAGAAATGGGGAAGCACTTTCCATTGCACTTAAAAGACCAGATTCTGATCGCACACCAGCTTTATGCAGGCGTAGCTCCCTAGACTTCAGTGGAGTTTCTGTTACTCCTGATTTACACCAACTGTAAGGGAGGCAGGATCTGGCCCATAATGGTTATCTGGGACCCGATTCTCACCTTTCATTGTCATTTACACCTGTGCAAAGTGGGTTCCCAATTAGAATTTTCCACTCAGTCACAGCGCTGACAGCCTTTTGCGCCTGGGCCCTGTGAATGCAAATGGCAATGACAACCCAGGGTGCAAAGCCGTGGAAATAAGGTCTAGAGTGTCAGTTTTTAATTAGCAGAGGATTTAGCTATTTGGTCCCAGCTTAGTTCCATTAAGTATGCTCTGAGACAAGGAGTTATGAAAGTCACAATCATAACTATATGTGGACAAGACTTCGTAGGTCATTTAGGCCATACTCTGAGGGTCAGGGCTGAGCTCTGTATGTATCTTCTAATCCTTTGTCCAGTCCAGTTGGAAACCACGAGATTAACAGTAAGACGTATTAGTATTAAGTGAGGGGTTCTCATTGTGGGGATAATGACCCTAAGGCATGTCGAGAGGTTTGGACAACACTATGGTTATCATTTCGCTCAATGGGAATGAGGTGCAAGCTGGAAGTGAACAGGGTCCTGGTATGGAAAACTTGAGAACCAGTATATTGTTATGGCAGGAGTCACTAGAGGGTGCTGTTACAAGCAGTGTATATTCCTTGAAGAAATGCCATCTTGTCATTAGTTCTGGCAAGCAGGGTCTTTGGGGGGAGCTGTTGCAAAGAGCAAGAGAGTTTACCCTCTGCCTTAGGCTCTTTAATTAGGAGTATATTCTTGGGGCAGAGATGGCTCCCGAGAATAAGGCACTGGGGTTTGGAATGAGATTTCTGAAAAGGGAGATGCTATTTGCGCCCACCTCTGTTCAAGGACTGGTGCATGCAGTGTTGATAAAGAAGCTGTGTTAAGAAAACATCCAGGGTAAAATCCTGGCTGTATTTAAATTAATGGGAGTTTTGCCACTGACTTCAATGGGGCCAGGATTTCTAAGACACACCTCTCTTCCCCCCAGATGTTATGCCACTGGTTTTTCCTCTAACAGGAATGGACCTGCAAAGCCCTGGAATCTGCAACTGCTCCACAGAGGGATACCAATAGTAAAGGTGTAATACTTAATAGAACTCACTCTTGAGAAAAGGTTTCCTTTAGCCTAAGCTTTTGGATTACCAACCTTGTTTTAACAAAACAGGAGTTTGGGTTTGTGTTCTCAGGATCCTGCACACGCAGGGGTGAGTAATTCAGGATTTAATTGCAGGAACATGCAAGGATCTTACCTTGACACGGGTACACTGCCCTATACCATGCAGTTTGACCAGTATATTGGATTCTGTGACAAAGTGTGAGATTGCATGGAAAATTAAATGGCCTCAGACGGTTGCAGAGTTGAGTGATTCCACCATTGGACGCATATGTACTGCAACATCCTTCATAAATATATTAGCTGCTGCATTGCCTTGGATCTTTAGTTTAATTTGGACTAGAAATATACACTGGCTTCCCATTTATAGTAAGTAGCACTGACAGCATTGGTATTGGTCATTCAAAATTAATTCCTGTTTTGCAGGGCATTTCTTACAGTGCAGGGTGAGCCCTGTTGAATAACACCAAGTAAAGAGTAAACAAGACACTCACTTTCATGCAAGCAGGAGAAATGGTAAAAGGCTAGCACCACATACTGTGAGGATCCCCCCCGCCCCAGACATAGACTCTATTAACGTCGCTATAAAAGATGCATTACATCAAAGTCTGCCTCTCCTTAAGCTACATATCAACTCAGTGGGAACCAGATTTCAGACTTTAACTCCAAGCTTATTTCCTTATCATCAATACCTAGCTTTTATGCAGTGCTTTGCACCCGTAGATCTCAAAGTGCTGTACAAAGGAGTTCAGTATCATTGTCCCCGTTCGACAGATGAGGAAACTGAGGCACAGAACAGCAAAGTGACTTGCTCAGGGTCAGTAGCCCAACGGCAGAGCCAGCAACAGAACCCAGGTCTCCTGTGTCCCTGTCCATTGCTTCAGGCTTGGAACTCAAGCAGTGGAAAATATTTCAAATGTGGTTTGTCAACGTATTTGATTGGAAATTCAAAGGGAAATTCCCCCTCCCCCCCACCCATGAAACATTTAATCTCCATTTTTCTCTATTTTTAGACCAACTCCAGAGCTGGTTATAATATTTCAATAGCGCCCAAAGTAAAACCAGCAAAGGATTTTTTTAAAAAAGTGTCGTGACATTGTCAAGCCGGTTTTCCAATCAGCTCTACCAGGAACTTGCCAGCAGGACCCCGTCAGTGGACCTCCTCACATGAGTGAGGATTACGCCTGTAAGAATGCGTTGCACGGTCCGTCCCCAGGTCTCCAACCCGTTTGGAAGGTGTTTACCCTTCCCTCCTGCAGCAACAGAAGCCGGTCTTTGTTATGGTTACATTTTTTATCGTTGATTTATGGAAATGAAAGTCAGAAACACCAGCACTCCACTCAGAAGGAAAAACGCTGCTTTTACAGGCTCAATATTTCACACAGATTATTCGTTCTTCCTCACGAGCTACTACTTTCCCCTCACATTATGTTTTTACTGGTAGCATTAAATGCTGGATGTAGACAATATCTTTGATATATGGACAATTTACAGCACATGAACACACAGACAGAATCCTGACAGGATTTTCCCATCTTCCGGTACAGAAACAACAAGGGGTGATCAGAAAAGGGGCTTCTGTGAAAGGCAGTTGGGGACATGTTTTGAGGGGCTATAGTATGTTCTGTGCAGGACATACCCCTGGGAGTGGCAGGCTGTATTTGCCCTCATATTTTCGTTGAGTACAGCATGCTTTTAGCAATACTGACCTCCTTTGCAAAGGACTTTGAGAACTACTGATGAAAAGCTGTCTATATTGGAATTGGGTATTTCTCTCTGAGGCCCACGGTACACACCCATGCAAAGGGAGCGTAACCCTTTAATCCCCTCTTTGGGATAGCAGTACTATGGGTCAAAGCATAAGGGACTGAACCGCCTCCATAGAGGGGTGGGGGTGGAGTCAAGGAACTGGCTAGCACAGCTGGGCTTGTGCAAAGCAGCAGGCGATCCAGGCCGAGGATAGGGCTGCTGTGGGTTGTTTTCTCCTGGAGGAACAAGGAACCAGATTAGGACTCTGTCTGCTCTCCTCCAGGGGGTGAATACACGCTGCTCTTTACTCTGGGTTGTGACAAAGCCACTGTCAAACCCCAAATGCTTAGATAACTGGGAAAAAAACCAAGCAGGGTGAGATAGATAATGCTAATGCCATAAAACAATGGATGGCACTTCTACACACCTTCCTGCACCATCAGCTGAGACAGCTTTGCAAACACAAAGGCCAAATTTTTCACACTAAGGTGCCTAAAGTTAAGCACTTAAATCCATATTCAGAGACTTAAAAATCATGGTTTGGGGAGGCGGGTGTGCGGAGCAGCCACACTTCCCTCCGAAATCTAGATTCCTCGGAGGTCACCCGTCACTGTGGTACCTGAGTGGTGGCACACAGAGAAGTCTGGTGCCCTGAAACCCCCAGAAAGCCAGGATCACTGCTTTCAGTCTAATGGTCTTGGATTACCATGTAAAGGCACGGACTATTGCCCAAGGCCATTCCAGAAGCAAGCCTTAGGTATGTCAGCTATACATTGTGCTGGAACTGTACGAACCTTCATCTACACGTGGTCTTCAGATCCCTTGTCTGAGGACATTCAGTCACCCTTATCCCCTTTTCAAGGGGGCTGGTGGGGGAGCCCACTCTCTTCCACCACTCTGGACTCCAGTCAAGGAACCCGGTGACCAGCAGCCAAAGTCTGCTCGGTCAGACTCCTTGCTGCAGCTTTCCTGGCACGTCTTCCTTCATAGCCTTTCAGCAGGCCTCTCCCACAGCCTACCTAAATTCAACCTTCTCTTGGGCCCAGGACTCACAGGGCCTCCCTGGCACACACCCCCTCCCCAACAAACCCCCCAAAGTACACCTGGAAACCCACTTCTGCCCTTCTCCAGCTTGAGCTTTCGTCCCTCTTACATTTCCCTTACTCAGGTCCTCACTTGAACATCCCCCCCGGCGCTGTTCGGGGAAGGAACTGTCTCCTTATTTTAGTCTGTACAGTGCCTGGCACAATGTGGCCCTGATCCTTGATTGAGACCCCTACATATATTATTAGTATGAATAATAAACATAATAAAAATAATTGAACATAGGTCCCCACAGAGCCATAATGCAGCTGACTTTCAGTTTCTACTGACCTGAGCTAAATTCAAAAGAGTGTCCCCGCAGTTCATAGATTCTAGTCTGACCTCCTGTATAACACAGGCCGTAGAACCTCACCAAAATAATTCCTGGAGCAGATCGTTCAGAAAAACATGCAGTCTTGATTTAGAAATTGCCAGTGATGGAGAATCCACCGTGACCCTTGATAAATTGTGCCAATGGTTAGTTACGCTCACTGTTAAAAATTTACTCCTTATTTCCAGGCAGAATTTGTCTAGCTTTTGGTTCCAGCCATTGGATTGTGTTATGCCTTTCTCAGCTAGATTGAAGAGTCTATTATTAAATATTTGTTCCCCACATGATTGTACAATCTATAAGTAACTAACTCACCCCTTAACCTTCTCCTCGCTAAACTAAACAGATTGAACTCTTTGAGTCTATCACTATAAGACATGTTGTCTAATCCTCTAACCATTCTCATGGCTCTTCTCTGAACCCTCTCCAATTTTTCAACATCTTTATTGAATTGTGGACGCCAGAACTGCACATGGTATTCCAGCAGAAATATTGGTTCAACATTAGCTTTCTTCCAGTCTTCTGGAACTTCCCCAATGTTCCAAGACTTATTGAAAACGAATAACAGTCCAGTGAGCTCCTCATCCAGCTCCTTTAAAACTCTTGGATGCAAGGTCCTGAGTGGTGTAGTTAAGCTGACCTAAGTACCTGTATAGACAGCACTAGGTCAATGCAAGAATTCTTCCATCGACCTAGGGACCACCTCTCAGAGAGGTGGATTACCTATGTCTATGGGAGAATCCCTCCCACTGGTGCAGGTGGTGTCTACACTGAAGCACTACAGCGGTGCAGTTGTGCCACTGTAGCATTTTAAATGTAGACAAGCCATGAGTAAGGCTTGGTCTACACTGAGGGGGGAATAGATCTAAGTTACGCAACTTCAGCTATGTACTTATATCTACTGACCGCGGTGTCTTCACTGCGGTAAGTCAACAGTTGACGCTCTCCTGTCAACTCCGCCTGTGCCTCTCGCTCCGATGGAGTACCGGAGTCGACGGGAGAGTGCTTGGCGGTTGATTTATTGCCTCGAGACTAGACGAGATAAATTGACCCCCGCTGGATCACTCGCTGCCCGTCAATCCAGCTGGTAATGTAGACAAGCCCTAAATCACCAAACAGGAGAGAGGCATTGATTAGTGTAACATGCTGGCCTACAACAAAAGGTGTTCGGACCTGCCCCACAGAAAAGACCCATCAACACCAAACAAACTATTGTGGAACATCAAAGAGGGCAAAAGACTCTGTCGATTGCTATCCCCCAAACTCATGAAGAGGAGACCTGCAAAAGAATTCCTCTCATCAGCTAAGCTGGCAACTCAGAGAAGGGGGGAAGGGAATAAATGTCCCTGACAAGGAGAAACTATTTGTATGCTGCTTGGACTCTGGGGGGCAAGATTTTCCAGGCATAAGCAAGTGATTCTCAGTGTTTAGCCTGGGTTAGCTCTAAGGGACATATAGATCTTGCTTATTATAGAAGCTTCTATTACATTTTGAAACTTAAAACTGTAACTAATGTATGTATAAATGTTGTCTTTGGTGTGATATCTAAGGTGCAATTAACATGGGGTAAGTGACCAGCTCCTTGGGACTGGGAGTAACCTGAACATTATTGTGATTTTTTAGTGTAAGAGACCATCTGTCACAAAGACAAGCTTGTCTGGGTGGCAAGGGGGCTGTCTGTGACTCCATGGTTAGGCTCTGATAAAGCCTGAGGAGTTTACACTTGTTACTTGGTTGGTGACATCTAAATATAGACCTCACAGCAAATTTGGGGTTTGTGCCCTACCTCTTAACAGGCTGCCCTGAGGTTGGTGCTCATCCTCTTGAGCAGGGATCTCAAACTCAAATCACCACGAGGGCCACATGAGGACGAGTACATTGGCCTGAGGGCCAAATCACTGAAACCTTTTCATACAACAATACAAAAGTTTAGTCAAAAATGAAAAAAAAGAAGAGTAATATAGTATGCTATTAAAAGTCAAGGTATTCACTTTTTTAAAACTGTAATGTGACAAGTCAGTGCTAACTTTGATAGTCATTTCATTTTTGGCCACTTAGCTGGCAGCATTTCGCATCAACCAGAGCACCAATATTAGGTTTGATATCCTGAGACAAAACCAGTCTCAGTGTTGCTTGCAAATTGTACCACATTCCACACTAAGGGTATGTCTGCACTACGCGCTGGATCAGTGGGCAGTGATCGATCCAGCAGGGGTCGATTTATTGCGTTTAGTCTAGACACGATAAATCGACCCCCCGAGCGCTCTCCCATCGACGCCTGTACTCCACCGCCACGAGAGATGCAGGCGGAGTTCATGGGGGAGCGGCAGTCGACTCACCATAGTGACGACACCGCGGTGAGTAGGTCTAAGTACGTCGACTTCAGCTACGTTATTCACGCAGCTGAAGTTGTGTAACTCCGATCGATCCCCCCCCCCCACCCCCCAGTGTAAACCAGGGCTAAGAGAATGTTAAGACTCCACAGTTAAGCACACGTGCCAGAGTTAGGGTTGCACACACACAACGTTTTCTCTGCCCCTTTGAGACTGTGTGTTATCATGTAATCTTTTAATGAGAGGGTCACATACGGTTTCTCATATAGTATATACGTTTTTTTCTACACCCTTAAATTGTATAGTATGTTTCAGAAGAAAAATCACTGTCTTTTATTGTGTTGTCACAGTAGCCGAATATACGCTTACTAGCAAAGGACTTGCCACTTAGCCACTCAAGTGTATGGTAAGTATGAGTGAGAGTGGGCAAATGGGTGTTGTGATGGGAAGCTGTGTTGATTTGTGCTTGGGCTGTGTTGTGCTGGGAGATTTTGGTTGATTTGTGTTGGTGCAAATAAGGGGTGTGTGCTGGGACGAGGGGCTATCTATACTTGGACTTGCTGGTTGTGTTGTTGTGTAGATGGTTGTGCTGATATGTGAGGTGGCAGCTAGGCACAAGGGTGTGGCAGTAGGGCCAAGTAATCCACCATCTGTGAAGTCTCCCTCATACAACCAATGAAACAGTAGCTTGCAAACTAGCTGTTGAGTAAGGGTGGTGATTAGTTGAGTTCTCTCTGATATCACTGTGGTCTAGTACTCTTGGCACAGCACAGATGCACACCTTTCTGTAGTTGTACACCAACTGTCAAGTCAAAATAGCTGAGAACTTCAAAACTGGTTGGTAACAGACTGCAAAACCCCCACTCTACCCCTTCCATGAGGCCCCGCCCCTGCCCTGCCTCTTCCCACCCCTTCCCCGCCCCCATTCCAATCCCTTCCCTAAAGTCCCCACCCCAACTCTGCCCCCTCCCTGCCCCTATTCCAACCCCTTCCCCAAATCCCTGCCCCGCTTCCTCCCCTGAGCGTGCCTCGTCCCCACTCCTCCCCGCTCCCTTCTGGAAAGTCCTAAGCGCCGCCAAACAGCTGTTTGGCTGCAGGAAGCACTGGGAAGTAGGTGGAGGAGTGGGGAGACGCAGCGCACTGGGGCAAGGGGAGCTTGGCTGCCGGTGGGTGCACAGCACCCACTAATTTTTCCTTATGGGTGCTCCAGAGCACCCAGAGTCAGTGCCTATGGTGGGCCGCAGGAAATAACTCCATGGGCTACATGTGGCCTGCGGGCTGCATGTTTGAGACCCCTGCTCTTGAGCCATTGCAGGAGAGCTTGACACAAAGCACATGTATTGAACACTTCTGCCTTTTCTGCATTATTACTGATAACGCTTCCATTTCTCTCTAGTGATGGACCAGCACATTGTTAGGATTCTTTTTGTTCCTAAGATAGTTTAAAAACTCCTTATTGTCTTAAATTCTGCTGGCCACAGATTTCTCCTTGTGTCCCTTTACTTCCCTTATCAATTGTCTGCAATTCCTAGTGTAACCCCTTGGGGTTTAGAGATCATGGCCCCTTTAAATCTTTTTCCTAAAGGGGGAGGGGAAGAGTGAAATAAAGGGGGGAAACTCCAAGTGGGGCACTGGAGCTGGAGGGAGAGAGAGGGGCTTTGGCAAGCAGGCCCTCACAAAGTGAAGCAGCAGAGAACCTGCCTGAAGCCTGGGAAGGACAGAGCGGCCGATCGGGGACATGCCAGGACAGGAGCCAGGAGGAGCACTGTGCCAGGGGGAATCGCCCGAGAAGGACAGGCCGGAGCTGGACCCAGTATCACTGTTGCCCAGAGCTGCATGGGGCTGTGAGTCCTGGGACTTGTAACTCTGCATTGGGAATAAGGAGGGAGGCTGTAGCTAGTTAAGTGGGGAGGTGGTTGCTCTGTGTGGCTTTGCAGAGAGCGGCAGAAGAGGGCACTGGAGGGGTTTGTTGGGGAAAGTTCACTGGAGCCAAAGATGACCAGGAGCACCCAAGACTCAGCACTGGACTGGACCTTTGCTCAGGCCTCCTGAACTCTGTGTGCAGACACATTGCTCGGCGTCTGCCCTTTCAGACTGTGCTACCACTGGGCCGGTGGGGCCTTGATTTGGATGCAACCCTGTTCTACTGCTCCCCCTACATTTCCCCTTGTTGTTTTTCTCCTCTCATCCCTCTGTAAATAAATATTTCCCTTTCTTATATCCATTGTACTTTTCCGGTGGGGGTGTGTGTTCACTCTGGGGGGTTTGGAACAGGTGCCCCTGGGGTAGAAGGGATTTTTCCTGCTGCATTCCTGTGCGTGCCTTCTCTTGGCGAGAGCTGCCTGCAGGAGCAGACTGCATCTTGGCCACGAGGGCGCTAAAGTTACACTAGCTTCTGATTGATATTCATTACTATCAATTTCTCCTTTCTTCCATTTGTCATATACTATTTTATTTCTTATAGCTGCCTTCAGTTCCCTTCTAAACCTACAGCCTTCTGCCTCAAATGTGGCTTTTTTGGCAACTAGTAAAGTGGTGTTAAACAATTCCCATTCACATATTTCTGATTAAATTCTTCCTCCCAGTTGATCTGGCTCTTAATTGTTTTCAGCTTTGTTACGCTGGCCCTTTTGAAGCATCGAGTACATAGATCACTCGTCTGGACTATATTGTATTTGCACAAATGTGATCAAGTCACGATCACTTGCATCTAAGCTATCATTAACTTTTTAGTTTGTGATCAGTCCCTCTTTATCTGCTGAGACAAGGTCTAAGAAAGAGCCTCTCATTGGCAATTCTATCTCCCATTCCTGATGTAGCCCACCCAGTCCCCTGTCCTTCAGCCCCTTTGAAATGGGTGCTTTCTCTTTTCGCCTGATTGATGCTGACCCTCAGTCATGGCAGATGTTCCTGTTACCCACAATGCAATTGGTGTGCTGTCACTTAACCACAGCAATAACTTATTCAAAGGGGAGGGAGATTCTGCCTAAATGCCTGATCCCATTAACATAAAATCACCAGTAAATAAAAGCCCAGCAGACAAAAGAAAAGCATGCAATCAAAAAGCCTGAGCCAGGCTCACTCGGGTGAATCACAGGGCTCAGGATAGTCCATCAGACACACAATAAAATGTCATACCATGACAAAGCCTCAGTGTCTTGCCATAAATCCTTTCCCTGATTGTTCCTGTCTCCTGCCTTTCTAAAAGCCACTGAACATTTCAGACCCTTCTGTAGTGCTCCCTTTGCCCTGCTGCCTGTGGGAATGGAACCAGAGCTCTTGGAAGGAGGGCGGCCGGGGGTGGGGGGGCTCACTTATCCCACCTGGGTCAGGTTCAGGGTCTTCGCAGAGCTCAGGGTTCAGAGCCAGCAGGAACAGTAGTCATGGGGTTTGGAACAGCAGAGACCAGCTGGGCCTGCAGGATTTCTGGGCCAGAACCTTGTATAACTGCTCATGTGTGATTTCAGCCATGGCTGAACTAGAAGCAGAACTTCTGAATTCCTACCAGGAGGAAAACTCTAGCTGAGGATTCAGATCCAGCCAGTCCTGAAGTTAGGAGGGGCTTAGTTCAGACTCATCTCTAAGGCCCTGGCTCAGCAAAGTACCTAAGCATGCACTTAAGTGTTTTTCTGACTAGGGGAAGATTTAAGCCCATGCTTTGCTGAATCAGGGCCCACACTGAGAGGGCTCAATCCTGCAAGGTGCAGAGCTGAGTAAGCTCAACACCTGGAAGCGGCAGGTTGGGGGTTAGCTGCACAGTGTGCTTCTTATCCAAATTCAGCTCTGCTGTGAAGCCTTTCAGAGTTCAGCTGCCAGAGTGAGATTCAACTACAAGAAACATCCTGGCGGCTTTGGGAATTCTCCATTAGCCCGTCACCGAGGCTAAATTCTGCTCCCAGTTACCCTGGTGTAAATCTGGAGTAACATCTCTTCATCAGCGCGGTTACTGTGGAGTTACACCTGTGTAAGTGAGAGCAGAATTTGACCTGATGGCCATGAACCATACAGAGCAGAACTTGTCCTGAAGAGCTTCATCCAAATCCCATTAGTTTCAATGGCCAGCGGGTCGGGCTCAGAGACTGTGTGCTATTTGGGGCAGATAACTTTCCTTCTATCTATTATATTTATGCCGACTCGTCACTATAGTGCCTTTTTCTAGATCCAG
This sequence comes from Lepidochelys kempii, assembly GCF_965140285.1. Lineage (NCBI taxonomy): Eukaryota > Metazoa > Chordata > Testudines > Cheloniidae > Lepidochelys > Lepidochelys kempii. Next base: position 136,457,152 of record NC_136383.1, read on the forward strand.
AGCGCCCCGGGCCTCAGGACACAAATGGGAACGAATTAAACAGGTAAAGCTCGGATCTCGCTGGAGGTAGAGATGAAGCAACTCAGGCCAGTGGCTTAAGGCTGGCCACACAGAAGAGCCAGAACATTAGCAACAGCAAGCGATTGGGATGAATGACTTGTACAGCTGCAATGTACGGAGATACGTCACGAGGACACCCCTCCACTGTCCATCATAAAACATTTTCCTCTAAGAGGACGGAGCTGTGTGTCTGGGGAGGACTTCTCAGCTGATTACGATTCAAAATCGCGCTGCCCGGGCTGTAGAAAAATCACCCTGCCGTCCAGAGATTATTTCTAGTGAGTGCTTAAAATTTCATCTCAGCTGATTGCTTATCACTACGTGCATTCGCATTTCTCTTTACTCTGGAGGGACAGAGGGCTGCCCTTGCCGTGTTCGTGGGTTGCAGATTAATGCCCATCTTTATAGACCCAGCACCCCTTTGTGTTTTGTCCCACATTTCAGCTCAGATAAATACATCCTGGAAAGAACTCTACTTTTAAGCATGGGTAAACTGCAGGCAACCCCCCTGCACCACTATCTGTCTGAAAGGGGGGTCCAATCCTCCTCCTCCTGATGTCAGTGGCAACACACACATTAGCAACATAGGAATTTCCATCCCGTATCAGACCCACGGACCATCTAGTCCCATGGCCTGTCTTCAACAATGGCCAGCACCAGAGGCTTCAGAGGAATGTGCACGAAAACCCCGCAACAGGCAGTTATGGGGTAACCTGCCCCCCAGCGAAAGTTTCAAAGACTGAATGGCACAGAGGGTGAGACCCTCTGCACCTAATCTGCAGTAGTTTTGTTGGTCAGTGGCGTGTAGTGTAGTGTAGTGTTTGTTGTGTAGTGTCCCCTGGAAAATTGGGGGTGGGAGGGGTGAGTGAGTTAACCCCCTGGAATGAAAGTTTGTTCAAAACGCAGAGGCTACGTCCATGCTAGGGGTGTGATTCCCTTCTTGCCTAGCCAGACTCATGCTAGCTCTCATCTGCGCTAGCATGCTAAAAATAGCAACATAGCTGCAGTACTTCGGGCCACCCCAAATATGTACCCACAAGGTTCAGGCGGGGTTGTGCTTCGGGCAGCTAGCAAGATGCCACCCCTGCGCATGCTACCATGGCTATGCTACTGTTTTTAGCGCACGAGCTCAGAGGAGAGCTAGCCCAAGTAGGTCTGGGTGAGCTGAGGATCGCACTCCTAGTGTGTAGCGTAGACATTGCGATCATCAAGCCAGAAGAGACCGTTGTGGTCATCTAATCTGACCTCCTGTAATCACAGGCCATGTGACTTCCCTGCAGTCATTCTTGCTGTGGTTGAACCAGAACGTGTCTTTTAGAAAAGCATCCAATCAGATGTACAAGTGTCCAGTGATGGAGAATCCACCATGGCCCTTCCTAAGTTGTCCCAATAGTTAATTACTGGAGCTGGCCGGGAAGTTTCTGTCAGAATGATTCTCCACTGGGAAATGCAGTTTCTGCAACAATCTAAGTTTTCCGTGGGAGAGATCTGACTGTGCTGAAAATCAAAATGAAATATTTCATATCGGGTCAATCTGACCCAAACCAGGCAGTCTGTTCCAAGTCATTTCAACATTAACCATGTTTCTTATCACGTGCCCGTTGCTTTATGAGAGTTGTAGTTCCAGTCTCCAAACTCCTCTATGCACGGATGCTTTCTGGTGGCATCCATGAGCTAGGGTAGATGAATTAGTGGTTCCTTCTGGCCTGGAATTCTGTGATCACCTGTCAGGGTCTGCAGCAGCCTCAGGCCTCGGGCAGCCTCAGCTGTACAGCCGGCCTTACAGCAAGCTGCCTGATTAGCCATGCCACCTGCTTGGCTGGAAGGGCCAGCAGGCTGGCTCTTAAGCCAGCAGTAGCAGCCACTTGCTAGCTGCCCAAGCCCACCCCCGTGCCTGCTCCTGGGTTACTTTGTTCCTGCTGCTCCTACTTTGCAATCAGTCCTGCCTCTGTCCTGCCCCTTCCCTGAACCCCTCTGTGCCTGATACCCTGCTTGCCCCAGTTCCTGCCCTCCAGCTTGACCTGTGGTTTTGGCTGAGTGCTGACTCAGGCTCTGACCCTAGTCCTTGGTTCCTGATTCCTGCTCCAACCCCTAGTTCAGACACCCACTCTGACCACTAGGCTAGACCGCCCTCTCTCCAGTTTGGCTGACACTATCTCTCCCACCAAGCTGCATGGCACAGCATGGGAGTCGCATGACTCTGTGCATTATGGAAGATGTAGCCCGGCCATGGAGCCTGGCCTAGAGAATGAAGCTCTCAAAATACAACTCCGATTTGGGATGCAAGCAAATGTTGAAACGTCAGCATTTCCCAGAGGATGGACATTTTTTAAGTTCTCTCAGCTCTATAAATTGCCCGCCCTGTTAAAAAATGGGTGCATTACTTCCAGTCTGAATTTGTCTAGCTTCAACTTCCAGGATTTTTGGTTGTATTTTTGTCTGCTAAATTGAACTGTTGTGATAATTCGGCCCCGACAAATGTAGCTAATTGTGAGCCCAACTGAGAGAAGTGAGTGAAAGTTCATCAAGTGTCACAATAACCTGTAACAACAAATGTTGTTGGGAAAAGTTGCAAACGGGAGAGAAAGACTGAATTGGTCCAAACAAAACGGCCTGCTTGTATAATTCAAGAACTGTATTGAGATCATGCCTGGTTAACAAGAGATGTGTGGGACTGGGAAACAGGGAAACAGTGGACTAAAACCAGTGTGTCAGAGATTGGGGTTAATTGGTGGACAAAATAAATGCGGGAATGGGCTATTCTACTGTGACATTAAGAACAGCCAAAGGCAGACAGCAAGGGGCATCTGATATGTGGTAATGAACTGCAGCTGGCTTAACCCGTTCATGTGTATTCCACTTCTTCAATGTCATGAAATGTATCTAAGTGCCATGCTAGGTGTCAATGAAAAGCTCCTGATTCACAGGTTATTAACATCATCATGTAATGTGGGTGCAAGCAAATGATGCAAAGCTATGGACATAAACTGAAATTATAATTCTTAAAATGTGTTTGCCAGCCAACAAGGAGTTAGCCTACTCTAAACAAAGGAATGTGGTTTCTCCACCTGGAGTTACTTCCAAAATAGTTTGAAAGACCACGAGAATGTATTGACATGTCACATAAGCAGAGCCATCAAGCTAACAAGGGGTGGAGACAAACCACGCACTATCACGGCAGGAGAGGAGACCAACGCAGGAACCAAACCCTGCCACAAACCTCAGTGCCAACTCTGCCCACATATCTATTCAAGGGACGCCATCATAGGACCTAACCACATCAGCCGCGCCATCAGGGGCTCGTTCACCTGCACATCCACCAAGGTGATCGACGCCATCTGCAGCGATGCGATGACTCACCGGTGCAGCGCCTCCTGCTGGTCACCTGGGAATTAGCTCTTTTCCCAGTGTTTGGAGCATCTCCTTCCAGCCGGTGCCTCACCTGCTGCTGGACCCCAGTGCTCTTTCCCTCGGGGTTCTGCCCCAGCAATAGCCCCATGCTCTGGGTCTCCCCTCCCAGGGGAACTCCCAACCCCCTATCCCCACCTTGCCTCAGTGGCTACTGCCAGTCATCATCTAGCCCCTGCTGACTGGGGCAGACTGCCGTCTGTCATGGCCACTCATCACCGGAAAGGGGGTAGTACCTGCTGCCTTTGCTTATCCCCGGGTTGCCTCTCTGCAGCCCCAGTACCTTTTGTAGGCCTTCACCAGGCTGGAGCTCCCCTGTTCCCTTTGCTCTTCCCCAGCACTGCTCTGCTTCAGGTACCTCGCTTTCAGGCAGCCAGCCCTTCCCACTCCCAGGCTAGAGTGAGACTCCTCCAGCTTCTGGCTCACAGCCCTCTTATAAGGGCCAGCTGGGCCCTGATTGGACTGGCCACAGCTGTGGCTGCTTCCCCTCTTTTTCCCAGCTGCAGCCCTCTCCAGGGCTGCTTTCAACCCCTGTTCTGCGGGAGTGGGGCAGCCACCTCACTACACCATCATGTGCCAGCAATGCCTCTCTGCCATGTACATTGGCCAAACTGGACAGTCTTTACGCAAAAGAATAAATGGACACAAATCATAGAATCATAGAAGAGCAGGGTTGGAAGGGACCTCAGGAGGTCATCTAGCCCAACCCCCCCGCTCAAAGCAGGACCAATCCCCAACTAAATCATCCCAGCCAGGGCTTTGTCGAGCCTGATCTTAAAAACTTCAAAGGAAGGAGATTCTACCACCTCCCTAGGTAACGCATTCCTATGCTTCACCACCCTCCTAGTGAAAAAGATTTTCCTAATATTCAACCTAAACCTCCCCCACTGCAACTTGAGACCATTACTCCTTGTTCTGTCATCTGCTACCACTAAGAACAGTCTAGATCCATCCTCTTTGGAACCACCTCTCAGGTAGCTGAAAGCAGCTGTCAAATCCTCCCTCATTCTTCTCTTCTACAGACTAAACAATCCCAGTTCCCTCAGCCTCTCCTCATAAGTCATGTGTTCCAGTCCCCTAATCATTTTTGTTGCCCTCCACTGGACGCTTTCCAATTTTTTCACATCCTTCTTGTAGTGTGGGGCCCAAAACTGGACACAGTACTCCAGATGAGGCCTCACCAATGTCACATAGAGGGGAACAATCACGTCCCTCTGACATTAGGAATTACAACGTTCAAAAACCAGTAGGAGAACACTTCAGTCTCCCTGGTCACTCAATAAAAGACCTAAAAGTGGCAATTCTTCAACAAAAAAACTTCAAAAACAGACTCCAACATGAAACTGCAGAACTGGAATTAATTTGCAAACTGGACACCATCAGATTAGGCCTGAATAAAGACTGGGTCATTATAAAACCTAAACCTAATTTCCCCCATACTAATTTCCCCCTCCTGTTACTCACACCTTCTTGTCAACTGTTTGAAATGGGCCACATTCATTACCACTACAAAAGTTATTTTCCCTCCCTTGGTATCCTACTGTTAATTGAATTGTCTTATTAGACTGACCCCACACTTGGTAAGGCAACTCCCATCTTTTCGTGTATTTATACCTGCTCCTGTGTTTTCCACTCCATGCATCTGATGAAGTGGGTTCTAGCCCACGAAAGCTTATACCCAAATACATTTGTTAGTCTCTCAGGTGCCACAAGGACTCCTCGTTGTTTTTGCTGATACAGTCTAACATGGCTACCACTCTGAAACCTGATTCCATGTTGCCTTCCTCACAGCCGGAAATCGCCTTTATCTGGAAGTATCCTTCAGAAGAATCCACTTAGAAGATTCAATGGACTATAAAAGAGAGGGGGACAGAATCCAAAGTTATCTGTCTTTAATCTAAGACAGCTCTTCGACTTTGTGGAATAGACCCTGACCCAGGAGCTCGGTCAGCATCTAGCTGGAATCATGGGGTGAGGATTTTACGTTGAATGCAGTCTAGCTTGTTAAGTTTTAGTCACTAGTAAGTATTTTAATCTTTGTTTCTCTTGCAACCATTTCTGACTTTAATCCATGTAATACCTCTCTCTCTGGAATTAAATAGATTTTGTTTTATTTTTAATCTAGACCAATCCTGTGCTGCGTTTGAACTGAACTGTTTGGTTACTCCAGTTAGGTAACAAACTGTTTGATATTGATTCTTTAAGGGACCAACAAACCTGAACATTCCTCTGATTGTTCCAGGACAGGACTGGACCTTTCAGAATACATGTTTTTGAGGAAACCAAGGGTTGGGGAGAGTGTGGAATCAACTTACTGGTTGCTCACCAGGGTCTGGTGGAGATCACTGGAAGTCTGTAGTATTGCCTCAGGCTCCTGGATCCAGAATGTTCTACCAGGGCTGTCCAATACACAGACATACAGTGCATGCTTGTTGCCCACTGTGGGTATCCCAAGCAGAGAGCTACAGGAGCAAAGCATGAAGGTACTTAAGAATTGCAGGGTAAGAGGTGGTCCAACTCCTCATCAATCTGGATTGCACCCCAGAAAGAGACTTCCGCCAATCACTCCCTTTGAGGCTCCATAAAGAAAGAGGAGAGAAAATTTTGCTATTGGAGCAAGCAAGTGTTGTAAGCAAGACAGGAGAAGTAATTTTTCCACTCTGTTCCATGCTGATGAGGCCTCAGCTGGAGTATTGCATGCAGTTCTAGGCACCACATTTCAGGAAAGATGTGGACAAATTGGAGAAAGTCCAGAGGAGAGCATCAAAAATGATGAAAGGTCTAGAAAACATGACCCGTGAGGGAAGATTGAAGAAGACTGGGTTTGTTTAGTCTGGAGAAGAGAAGACTAAGGGTGAACATGATAGTTTAAGTACATAAAATATTATTACAATGAGGAAAGTGAAAAATTGTTCTCCTTAATCACTGAGGCTAGGACAAGAAGCAATGGGCTTAAATTGCAGCAGGGAGGTTTCGGTTGGACATTAGGAAAAACTTCCTAACTGTCAGGGTGATTAAGCACTGGAATAAATTGCCCAGGGAGGTTGTGGAATCTCCATCATTGGAGGGTTTTCAGAGCAGGGTAGACAAACACCTGTCAGGGATGGTCTAGTTATTACGTAGCCCTGTCCTGAGTGCAGGGGACTGGACTAGATGTCCTATTAAGGCCCCTTCCAGTCCTACACTTCTATCATTGACAATCATGGCTGCCATCCACACTATCTCCTAGGATCCCAGACCTTCTTTATTGTAATGCTGAGAGATGTCTAGAGACTGGGCTACAGAGAGGAAGCCAAATTACATCACTACCTTCAGCTAAATCCCAGCTACCACCTGGGATGTGTGACTTTGTCTCTCTCTCTCACACACACACACTTCCCATTTGTGGGTTCTTTTCCTTCCCCACTTTATTGCTTCTCTTTCCTATCCCTCTCCTTTTTCCTTCTGCTTAATAAGAGTCTGGCTTAATCAGCCAAACCTGTGTATTTTGCAATCCTGATGTAAGCCCTAAACAACCCGATGCCTGTACGGGTTTGTCAGGTCTCGGAGTGGCTGATCAGACCACGCCCTGGGCCAGTGTTTTCCCAGCAGTGAGGTTGCAAGTGAGAGCCAGTGCCAGAGACAGAGGCTGCATTTTCTATCCCTTCTGTTCTTTTTCCTCCTCTTTTGCGTGTATTTGTCTTGTTTTGTCTTAGAAAATGAGATCAGACTTTAACAACAGCAACACCACCGCCACTAACTCCTTTTCTTCTCCCCAAAAGGACAGTTATTATCATCTTTAATACCATCTAACGACCGTCAAGCAGAGAGGGGTGGGGTCTTTCTAATAACTCTCTCCAGCTAGCGGGAAAGAGAACAAAGGGTGTTATGAAAATGCCAGCCTTAGTTAACGCTTTACATTTCAAATGCTGTTTTCCCTTCTATTCTGTATCTTTAATAAGAGGACCTTTAATGGCACGTTTCCCCTGGTGCTAAGCAGGTTGGGGTGGCTGCATACCAATCCCTGAACCTTGCGTATCAGTGTTTAACATTGGACAGTGAGTGGATTATATTAACACCTTTGGTCCATATGTTCCTTCTAAATTAATACAGCAGAATCCTCTGTTAGCAAATCTCTGTTTCCCAAGCAGGTACCATCCGACTGTGAGCAAGTCACATCTTAACCTTCTGTTAGTAGCCAGGAAATCACCTGGACCCGGACAAACTTGTTAGGGCTTCAGGGAGGGCATTGCGCAGTCTCAGATTTTACAGCCCGAAGGGACCACTATGAACACTTAGGCTGACCTCCTGCCAACCACAGGGCAGAGAATCTGACTAACATGTCAGGACACTGATCACGCCGCTTGCCTGTTTTAGCCTTTCCCCCCACCCTTTGCCTTTTTACACAACGCAGTTTCTCAATTTAGATTGTAAACTCTTGGGGGCTGAGCCTGCCTCTTATTCTATGTTTGTACAGTGCCTAGCACAATGGACCCTGTGATGGGGTATACAAACCCCACACTGGGATGGAAGGGGCTAAAGGACTATATTCAACCCCACTCCAACCCAGCAAAGCATGCTCCAGCTGGAGACAGGCTTGAAAAGGGAGCATCCCAGCTCAGAAGGGGGAGGGCTGGGGAGGAGCACAGACCTACCCTGCCGGCTCCTGCCAAAAGGAACTGGCGAAGCCTCTCTGAAGGAACAGAATTGTGTGTAGACCCCAGCTTTTCTCCTTATCTGGGACCAGAAGCTGATGGAAGGAAGAAGTGGTCAGAAGCAACCCAGGAAAGGTAGCTTAGCGGGCCCCTCCCAGGGGCCAAACCTTCCTAGGGCTCTGGGTCAGAGCCTGATGGAGTGGGTGAGCCGGGCTCCCCTACCATTGCCTCATGACCGAGTGGACGATAACCACTAAGCTTCTCGGCTCACCCGAGGACCCCATTTTACAGACCCACATTCTCAGTCAGCCTCATGGCACCACCATAATAAAAAATAATAATTTTGTCCAATAAATTCATGGCATGTGGGTGGGGAATCTCTTCAGATTTTTGCTTGGGACCCATCAGACCATTACTCCACCACTGGTCCCACATACACATCACTTCACTTCTAGGAGGCACTTGAGTCCCCAAGGAGCCTAAATGCCAGCCATTCGCATGGCATCTCTGTCCCAACCCAAATACTACCCAGAAACCACAGAAGAAGGGATGTCCACATGAGGCTTCAGTCCCTAGACACTGGGGTGACTGCAGCTCTGTACAGAGACAGAATTCTAACTCAGGTGTGCAGAAGCCAGAGATGAGGGTATTCGTGGACCCATCTGAAATCTGGGTGTTCAGTTAATCATTGCTCTGCATCTTGGCCAGTTTTTGACCATAAGGACCAGGGCATCCTATGGAACAATTTCCATATGAGGAGAGATTTAAAAGACTGGGACTGTTCAGTTTAGAAAAGAGATGTCAAGGGGGGATATGAGAGAGGTCTATAAAATCACGAATGGTGGGGAGAAAGTGAATAGGGAGGTGTTGTGATTTACCTCTTCACATAACACAAGAACCAGGGGTCACCTGATTAAATTAATAGGCAGCAGGTTTAAACAAACACAAGGAAGTACTTCTTCACACAACACACAGTTCATTGCTAGGGGATGTTGTGAAGGCCAAAAGTATAACTGGGTTCAGAGAAGAATTAGAGAAGTTCCTGGAGAACAGGTCCATCAGTGGCTATTAGCCAAAGTGGTCAGGGATGCAACCTCATTCGCTGGGTGTCCCTAAACCTCTGACTGCCAGAAGCTGGAATGGGATGGATCACTCGATGGTTGTCTGTTCTGTTCATTCCCTCTGAAGCATCTAGCACTGGCCGATGTTGGAAGACAGGACACTGGGCTAGATGGACCATTAGTCTGACCCAGGATGGCCATTCATATGTTCTTATTGAATTAGGAACATAGGGACCTCCTGGATTACCATGTCCAGTCCACTGCTATCCAGGCAACCACGTCATATAATCTTGTTTATAAATTTATCAAACCAGTTGGCTTATTTATTGGGCACTGGGCACTCATCCAAACTGACCCTCTGAAGTACCCTAGGGTCGCTCCTCACTCAGGGATATGGAATATCAAGTGTCTCTGGTACCTTATTAATCATACCCAAGAGTCAAATCAAGAAGCACAAAAATACTTAACCCAGAAGATGCAAACTGGTGCGGTGTTGTGTTGGCTGAAGCTGTGTTATTTTTCTATTGCATCTGACAGCTGGACCAGTGCCAGCCCAGCATGGTTTCATGATGTCTCTCTAAATTGCAGTTTGACAGTGACAGGCTCAATCAGTGTTAATTCTATCCACAAGACATTCAGAGCAAGGAGAAAGGTCTCATTCAGCCTGTGAGCGTATTGATCTGAGCATGCAGGATCCTTGGCAGGAATGAAAAAGTGATGGTCTTTATGAGCGTGAAAGAGGCTGCATTGTGTTCGGCGGGAGGAGAGGGAAAAAAGGGTGCTTGTCAATTTCAATGAGCGGTTTCATATGTAAGGAACTATTTACGGCCCTTTCTAATTGCTGTAATATTCCTGCAGCAGCCACAATTCTCTTTCTATTTGCTCTGACCGATCGGCCGCCGAGACAAAGGAAAGCAGGAAAGTAAATAATGTAAGAAATGAGCGGAATGCTGACCAATGCCGCTGACTTCTCGATCTGCTGCATGAAGGGATATGCTGCACCCAGTCAAAGCACCGCTCCATCAAGCCTGGCATCCAGCCTCCAGCAATGGACAGCCCAGTACTGAACACTTCCGAGGAAGGCAGTCCCCCTGCCCCACAGTGCATCCGACCTGTTGTGCGCTACTGCCCACGAGCGTTGGCAGCGATTGTTGTCTTTGTTCCTGCAAATGATCCCTCTTGCTTAAAGTTTCCGGCTAGATTGCCCTTGTTTTAACCTTTGTAAGAAGAAATGTCACTGTTGCTCAGAATGTTCCACATCACTTTTAAATCCAGCCACTGCATCTGAGTCAACCTCCTGGTCCAATTGTTAGTTTAGACTAATATTCATTACCAACGTGACCCAGTGTTCGTTTAGCAAATCATTTGTCAACCGATCCTACATTCATACTTAGATGGTAAGCTCTTCAGAGCAGGGGCAATCTTTTCTTTCCTGCGTATGCGCAGCACCTGGGGGCTGTGATCCAGGATTGCAGACTATAAGCACTACTGGAATACCGATAATAAATAATAATCCTATCACGCATCTGCACATGGATTCACAGATGTGCACTGAATAATTCTAGCAAGTCATTTTCAGGATTTGGGTTGTTTCCGAGCTGTCCAGCCCAATTCTTCTTGATTTGTCATTCATGCTTCTCACCTGTGTCACGTGGTCTTGTTTCTGCTCCCTGACTGGATGATTGAAACATTTGACAGGTTTCAGAGTAGAAGCCGTGTTAGTCTGTATCCGCAAAAAGAACAGGAGGACTTGTGGCACCTTAGAGACTAACAAATTTATTAGAGCATAAGCTTTCGTGGGCTACAGCCCACTTCATCGGATGCACAGAATGGAACATATAGTTATATACACACATACAGATAAGTTGGAAGTTACCATACAAACTGTGAGAGGCTAATTAGTTAAGATGAGCTATTATCAGCAGGAGAAAAAAACTTTTGTAGTGATCATCAAGATGGCTCATTTAGACAGTTGACAAGAAGGTGTGAGGATACTTAAGGAAATAGATTCAATATGTGTAATGACCCAGCCACTCCCAGTCTCTATTCACACCCAAGTTAATGGTATCTAGTTTGCATATTAATTCAAGCTCAGCAGTTTCTCCCTGGAGTCTGTTTTTGAAGCTTTTCTGTTGCAAAAATGATTCGCAAAAGAATAAATGGACACAAATCTGACATCAGGAATCATAACATTCAAAAACCGGTAGGAGAACACTTCAACCTCCCTGGCCACTCAGTAAAAGATTTAAGGGTGGCAATTTTGCAACAGAAAAGCTTCAAAAACAGACTCCAAGGAGAAACTGCTGAGCTTGAATTAATCTGCAAACTAGCTACCATTAACTTGGGTTTGAACAGAGACCTTCTTGTCAACTGTCTAAATGGGCCATCTTGATGATCACTACAGAAGTTTTTTTCTCCTGCTGATAATAGCTCATCTTAACTAATTAGCCTCTCACAGTTTGTATGGTAACTTCCAACTTGTCTGTATGTGTGTATATAACTATATGTCCCATTCTATGCATCCGATGAAGTGGGCTGCAGCCCACGAAAGCTTATGCTCTAATAAATTTGTTAGTCTCTAAGGTGCCACAAGTCCTCCTGTTCTTTTTGTGAAACATTTGAAACAAGCGGCTAACAAATTTCCAGAATACATTTTTGGACAAAAAAACCCCATTTGTACTAAACTTCTGGAACACTTTGAGATTCTTGAACACCCAAGTGCTCTGAAATAACAGGTAACATGACCCCGTGCACCCTAGTGACTAAAACTTGGCCTTTTATACATGGGAAAGTTGTGAGTCCCTTCATCTTTACTCTCCAGCTCTGCTCCTGAGATGGTGAATCCTAGGGGATGACCAAATGCTGATAGGACTGTAACAACAGTGGTAAAGATAACAAATATACATTTCTTCTTACTGATTAGTGGATAGGGATCAGATTTTCCATAGAACAGATCCAGCAGACTCACAATACTCAGGGGAGTTAATTGAGTACTTATGTGGGAACAACAAGTGCTGGGAAGCTACTAGCAGACATTGACCCATTATATTGAAGAGTGGGGGGCTCCATTTGGTGTTGCACAGCAGTCCAAGAGGAAGGGGAAGGTACCCCAGCACCCACACACAGGAACTCTGGTTGGGGTTGGTTCTGATTGACACCCATACCTCCTGACTCATGAGTGGCATCCTGGGTGTATGCTCCTAAGAGGTAGGGTGCGATCTTCAAAAACTCGCAATGATGGCCTAACTCTGCTCCCACTGGAGTCAATGACAAAACTCCCCCAGATTTCAGAGGGAGCAGAGTTAGGCCAGCATTGAACGCTTTTGAAAACCCCACCTGTAAAGTGTTGCGGGAGTATTTAAATCGCGGAGCATCCTGATGCATTGATGGCGAGGAACAGTCTGGCTGGAGTTTTGAACAAAGCTGGTGACGGATGTCCTAGAAGTACTAGGCTACATCTGTGAGTTAATGAGCGCTCGGCTTTCACTGGGTAATATTGCTATTCAAAGGGGCTCATAGAGCAAAGGAGATTGCTCTAGAACAAAGTACCCAGCATCTGGTCCAACGTATCTCTCTGTCCACAAGGAAATGGGCCCCTTTTGGAGACCAGCCCCACCTTGGAATCATGGATAATGTCTCTATTTGTCTCACACCCAGCACTGTAAGATCTGAGCATCTTGATATGTACAAGAGCGAACGCACGCACTTCTGTTTCCCTCACTCCAAGGTACATTGGGCTGTATGTTTGCTGGAGAGGAAGGGTGGGTAAGGTGGTCGCCTGCGTCTCAAGAGATAGGGGTTCAAGTCCCTGCTATACCACAGACTTCTTGTGTGAGTTTAGACAAGTCACTTAATTTCTCTGCACCAGATTTTTCAAAGGTATTTAGTTGCCTAAAGATGCAGATAGACAACTAAATACCTTTAAAATCTGTGCCTCTGTCCCCATCCGTAAAATAAGAATAATAGGACTTCCATAGGGCACAGGGGTTGTGAGGATACATACATTCATACTGCAAGGTGCTCAGAGACTATGGTAACAAGGGCCACATAAAGTACCATCGATGGGTCAGTTTAATCGCTGGTATGTCTATTGGCCTGCGGACTGAGACTCATGTCTCTCATGAGTAGCCACGGGTAAGGCATTGCGATCATGTCGGGGAGGGATAGCTCAGTGGTTTGAGCATTGACCTGCTAAACCCAGGGTTGTGAGTTCAATCCTTGAGGGGGCCACTTAGGGATCTGGGGTAAAAATTGGGGATTGGTCCTGCTTTGAGCAGGGGGTTGGGCTAGATGACCTCCTGAGGTCCCTTCCAACCCTGATATTCTATGACTCTATGACCCCTGCTGGCTTTGAAGTAGCAAGCCAGAGGTGAAGTGCTCCAAATCCCATTAACCAACTCCCTAAGCTATTTATTGCCCTCAGTGAAGAGAGAGTTGCAGTGGGGCTCTAATGTGAGCTACAGCCTACAACGAACAAAATCCGACTGGCCCAGTTTCATGGAAAAGGTCCAGATTAACAAGAGTGCCACTTCCCCACCTCTTCAGGCCATGGCTTGTGAAATTAATTAGCAGACACCCACAGAGAGGAAAATTGGAAGCTTACAAGATGGAATTGCACTTTTTCTAATAGAACTGGGGGGGAAAAAAAAGAGAGCATTCCTCGGCCACTTTTGGACGCCACACAATTTGCGAGATGGGCGTGAGCTGTGAAACTGGGAGGTAGGCCAAGATCTAGCAACCTCCCAGTTCCCTCACAAAGAGCAGAGGTGCTGAGGAGGCCCAAGGCGCTGGCTTGTCCTATTGGAGAGAGAAGAGTCAGCTGCAAAATTCAGCTCCTAGATGAGCACTGACAGGACAAAATTCGGTGTGGCAGAAGGGGGCAGAGGCCTGATCATTTGAGGCTTGAGCCTGGGTGATACAGAGCCCCTTCCTCTCAAGATCAGACCCATAGGGTGTGGTTAAGCACCACACTCAGTCCTCTTGGCACTAGCTTTGCCAGCAGAAAAAAAGCATATGGTTCTGGCCCCCCGAGCACTCCCTCAGTGTAAGGGGAGTCCCTGGGTGACACAGATCCAGTTTAACGACTCTGTGACATCTCCTGTAGCCGTCCCCTATGTTCAGGGTGGTGGCACTGGGATGTGACCACAGCACCACCATGCTCCAGCTATTACCAGGTGCTGGAACAGCCCCCTGGGGACAGCAGCAGGCAGGGGAGACCCAAGGTTGCTGTAACCTGGGCCGGGGACCAAAACAGGGGAGACGAAGAGTTGACACAAAGCTACCATTGCCCCCTTTTCCCCTCCCTCCTCTGAGCTGCGTGTGGGTGCCGCGATGAATGTGGCCCACACCCCCCTCTGTGGGATGGAGGTATTTCAAGAGAAACAAACAAAAAGAAGTCAGCTCCAACCAAGCTGGGGCTAGTTTCTTTCCTCCTCCAAAAATCCCGCTCAGTCAGAGAATGAACGAACGGATTGTTTGGGTTTTCCCAGGCCAAGACAAAGGCCGGGGTATATCACAAACACCCCATTTAACAACGGACAGAGGCAGGCCTGCTCGGCCCCAGTGTGGAGCGTGACATTTCAGTCGTGAGCGCACTGTGCCGAATGAGATCACCACCGCACCGTCACTGGCCCAGAACCCTTCGTTAGGAACATACTCCCCCATCTGTTGCCTGTAATATTTCAGTGTCTGCTTCATAAGGTATTAATGGGATCAATTTAGCCAGAGGGAAAGATGGTTATTGTTGCTTGTTAAAACTTTCTCCTTAAACATTAATCCTTAAGGTCCTCTCTGTTATTAATTATTATTACATTAGCACCCACCAGCCTTAGCCAGGATCAGGCCCCAGGATGCTAGGGACCGTACAAACACATGGTAAGAGACAAACCCTGCTTTGAAGAATTTACAGTCTACATTTGATTTTGGTATAGATTTCAATGGCTCTCGAATCAGGCCTATTAACTGCACGATCTTATTAGCATTAGCCGTCTCCTCCCTTCCTATCATTTGATAGTTACATTAATTTGTTGAGACTTATTCTCAATTAGATTGTAAGGATTTTGGATTGGGAACTGAGTCTGTCTGCACAGCACCTAACCTTGGGCCCCTGATCCTGACTGGGACCCGTGGCCGCAATACAAATCACACCCCCTTACAACATTCCCCTGTGGGTGTTACAGGCCGGGAAACTGACACACTGATCGGTGAATGACGGGCCTAGCAGCCCCGCAAGCTGGTGGCAGAAGCAGGGAAAGAATCTGGTGCACAGCCCTGTGCTATAACCATTAGACAAGGCTGTCTACCTTCAGCACTGCTTCTGTGAGCACCATCCACACGTTATGTCTAGCTGCTCATTGGTTTGGTCAACACATGGCCCTGCTGTAAGGGGAAACAGAGACCCCCTGCAGGTCCAGTTACACAGCTTTCAGCACCTATGTGCCTGCTGTTTGGTAAGCCTTAGTACAGAGACAATGGGTTCCCTTCCTGGCAGGGATTCTCAGGGCTTCTCTTGAAGAGGGAAGGATACCCGCTTCTCTTTAAAAAGCAACTTTCAGGCCCCGGCTACCTATCTTTTCTAGATAGACTTTTCAGCTATCGTTCTCAAAGCACGTTACAAAGTAGGTCCATATCATCATCCCAGGTTCATAGATGGGGAAACTGAGACACGGGAAAATGAAGTGACTTGCCCGGCATCACCCAGCAGGTCAGTGGCAGAGTCAGGACTTGTATCGGCATCACCCAGCAGGTCAGTGGCAGAGTCAGGACTTGTATGCCAGTCTCCAGATTCCCAGGCTACTATTCTGTCTACTAAGCAGCACTGCCTTGTGAAACCTTTGCTTCTTGGCATTGATACTGTCACTTAATTATCAATGTTTAATAATTTGTATTGCAGAAGCCCCTGAGGCCTTAATCCTGGCTCAGGACCTCATTGTACTAGGTGCTGTACAAACACAGTACAAAGATACAGGCCCCGCCCTAAAGAGCTTCCAATCTGTGCACAAGACAAGAGGCAATAGATGGGATGCAGCCAGCCGGTTGGCGGCAAACACAGCAAAGAGACCAAACTAGTCAGCACGAAAAGCAGCAGTTCTCAGCACACCTGCAGCCAAATCATTGTCACGCAGTTTGCAGGCCTCGTGGCAAAGGAGAGTTTTAAGGATGGATTTGAAGGATTTACAAGGTGGCTTTGCAAAAGTTTGCAGAGAGAAACTCCTGTGAAGAAGAGGCAGCATGGTGTAACCAGTGGGTGATGAAGGCCGGCTTCACTGCCCGATCGGAGGTGTGGTTGATGTCTCAATAGCGTCTGAGACAGGATAAGGTAGAGAAGGGCTAGGCCATGAAGGGCCTTAAAAGCCAAGCTGAGTCGAATGCAGTTGATGCGATGGGGAAGGGGGAGCCAGAGGCGGGACGTAAAGAGATTGGAAGCAACAAGCCAGGAAAATGCTCTTTGCAATACTGTAACTGCTTCATTAACAAATAATCATTGTCTAGACTCTGGTCTTCCTCTCATGGTGAAAGACAGAGGGGCAAAGCAACTCAGGAGCCTTGCTAGACCTTAGTGACGGTGCGGAGGTCACACTGGTCAGCAAACTCCTCTTGGTGATGAATGAAAAATCACATGTCCATGCTGATTCTTCTGTATCTAACAGGTGTCTTTGGTATTGTTGACCCACCTCAAGGTGGTTTTGAGCACAGGCTATTCTGCATTACCCCACAAACACCCCTGCAAGACAGGGAAATATTGTTAGCATCCCTATTTTAGAGAGGATAAACTGAGGCACAGAGCAATTGAATGACTTGCCCAAGACCTGTGGGAGAGCTAGAAAGTGAATCAAAATCTCCTGAGTCCCATCTGTCCTCTTGTTGACAGGCCTCTAGCAGGGGGACATGGAGCCATTGTTCAGTGGCTGTGTTTTTTGCTTGCTGACAGGATACAGGGGGCAGTGCTGGGTGGTTGTTCATATGCCCTGGGGGTTCTCTCATCAGGGGTGCTGCCGGGGTGTGTCGTGTGGGATTGTTTTTTGTCCTCTGCTTGTGTCTGTCGAACCAAACGGGGAGAGGAACGCTGCCAGTTCATTGTGGAAAGGGATAAGAGTTAAAAAACCCGAACATGAAACATTGTAATTTTCAATTAAAGAGGTGTTTGAATAAATGCAAAAAAACCCAAGCTACATTTCATGGTGTCATTGGTGGTTAGACACAACCCATAATTTCAATAAACAAAGAACAAAACTGAAAAACACAGCAAGAACCTTTCGGAGCTAATTCTGTGTACGCTGCATTAATTCTGCATATTAATACAGAAGGGGAAGCAGTAAACAATATTTAAGCCATCACATCATCCCCAGCCAATCCCCATCATTCGTGCTGGGTCCAAACTAAACAGAGTCTCCCAGCACTACAACTTGTGCTGGTTGAAGAACGTTGTTTTCACTGGGGAAGTGCAGAAGTGGGAGTAATACTTGGTTGTTGCCAGAGGAGGTTAAGAAGAATTGGCTCTATAAAACTGGAAAATGGGCCAGGGATGTAACAAGACTTTCAGGACGAGCACAATCTTGTTCCGAAGGGTGAGTAAACTGGCATGGTTAAAAGGACGTCCCCGAGTCTGCACCCCCTTTCACGTCAGGCGTTGCCGTGAAGTGGATTGAACTCAGTGGAGTTGAGTAAAAATGGAAATTTCTGTCCCACAGGAAATTCCGCTATTTCAGTGTTTGGGTTTCGGCCCAAATTGGGATGTAAAGCTGAAATATAGAGATTTTTTCATGGAATGAAAAGTTCCAGAAGAAGTTTAGTTTTGAGTCAGTTCAACACTAATCCGCATCTCCCAATGCTGCCCCATTGCCTCATGGGAGTTGCAATTTCAGTGTCTGATGCCCCCATTCTCCTGTATGGGCTTGTCTCCGTGGCCTGGACTACATCTCCCATGATGCACCCATAGTCATGTGACTCCTATGGTGCTCCATGCAGCTTGGTCAGAGGACAGACAACATTGTATCATGGTAGCTGTAATATGGCCCAAGAGCCTGGTCCATAGGAGAGAAATGGGGCAATAAGAACCTGAGCTGCAACTCCCTTGAAACAAAGTCCTTTTTTTGCAGAAAAGGACCTGGGGATTACAGTGGATGAGAAGCTGGATATGAGTCAGCAGTGTACCCTCATTGTCAAGAAGGCCAATGGCATACTGAGCTGAATTAGTAGGAGCATTGCCAGCAGATTGAGGGAAGTGATTATTCCCCTCTATTCGGCACTGGTGAGTATTGTGTCCAGTTTTGGTCCCTCCACTACACAAGGGATGTGGACAAATTGGAGAGAGTCCAGCGGAGGGCAACGAAAATGATTAGGGGCTGGGGCACATGACTTACGAGGAGAGGCTGAGGGAACTGGGCTTGTTTAGTCTGCAGAAGAGAAGGGGGGGGGGGATTTGATAGCAGCCTTCAATTACCTGAAGGGGGGTTCCAAAGAGGATGGAGCTCGGCTGTTCTCAGTGGTGGCAGATGACAGAACAAGGAGCAATGGTCTCAAGTTGCAGTGGGGGAGGTCTAGGTTGGATATTAGGAAAAACTAGTTCACTAGGAGGGTGATGAAGCACTGGAATGGGTTACCTAGGGAGGTGGTGGAAACTCCATCCTTAGAGGTTTTTAAGGCCTGGCATGACAAAGCCCTGGCTGGGATTATTTAGTTGGTGTTGGTCCTGCTTTGAGCCGGGGGATTGGACTAGATGACCTCCTGAGATCCCTTCCAACCCTAATCTTCTATGATTCTAAAGTGGCACCATAAGGAGATAGTTTAATATTGAACTAATCTGAAATTAAACATTTTGGGTCAGCTCAACAAACTGAAATATTTGGATTCAGGTTGAAATGACCTGAAACAAAAATATTTCATTACTGTTTTCATGATGGAAAAATTTAAAAAAAAATTGTGTGTGGGGTGGGGGGAGAAATCAAAATTTTCATACAGAAAATTTCATTTTTGCATAAATTCTCTTTTCTGTCAAAAAAATAATTGGATGGAAAATTCCCAACCAACTCTAGAACTCAAGGTTAGGAGGTCTTGAGTTTGAATCCCACCTCACCTACCGATTCACTGAAGGGCACAGACAGGAATAAAGCATGAGAGTCCTTCCCCAGTGCCCAACTACTCCCCTAAAATAATAATTAAAAAAGGAGTGGAGACATAAAGCAAGTCTTTCTATGGCTCACTGACCACATGGAGGCAAGAGTATTCACGAGTCTGTCTCATGATGTTGCCACATGGATAAATTAATTCACTGCATGTGAAAAATACACAGTACTGTATAAACACTAAGAGCTAGATAGAAGTCTGGTTACCAACCCTCCAAGATTGTCCGGGAGTCTCCAGGAATTAAAGATGTCCTGTGATCAAACCTCCAGGAATACATTCAACCAAAATTGGCAGCCCTGTGGGGGGGAATCTGCATCTCATGTTGTCTTCAGTGGGAGCTGCAAGCACGCCTCACCCTTCAGGATTTGGCTCCCGTTAATATTTTAGAGTCCTACTCAAATTAAGCCATTGGTGGGGGAGACTAAAATATTGGGATTAGAGATGGGCCCAAAGTGTAGTGTTTGGATCAGAATCCAGACCTTTCCAAAGTCATGTGTTGGTGGGATGGGTGGATGCGCTTACAAATCCAGGGGTTGTGTTTGTAGGTGTCCAGATACAGAGTCGGGGGCAGGCGGATGGATCGAGGTGTTTTCTTTTGAGCCCATGCATGTTCTTCACTTCAGGTCTCCTTCCTGGGAGGCCAAACCCCACAGTTCTTACTCATGTTTGCTCTTTCCTGACCTCAGGCAAGGGGAATTTGCCAGAGGAAACACTGAATCCAGACCTGAGGATCTCACTCAGGACAGGGAGAAGTGGAAATCTTGTGACATTAAAGCTAAGGGTGGAAATCCTAGAAATCCCATAAATCGACGTAGCTCCAACAAAGTCAAGGGAAGGATTGAAGTCATGACACACCCCGACAGGATATAGGGGGCAGTGTTGGATGATTGCTCCTAGGCCCTGAGGGGTGTCTCTTGTGGGGTGCTGTCAGAGTTAAGCCAATTGATACCAACGGAGGATCTGGCCCAAGGTGTTCTCAGGAGATTTCCATCCCAAAGGATCTGAACTCAGGGAGATTTACCGGAAGTTGGACGCTTACCCTCACTTCATTTGTGAAGTTCCTCAGTGCGTGTAACGGGCTTAGTGTCTAGCTGCAACATATTCGCCATGTCACTCACACTCACTTTTCAAAGGGCTCATTTATCGCCCTATTGAAACTAGAGACTGGCCCGAAGCAAATCGCCTGCTCCAAAGACTCTGGTACTTTGGGGGAGAGAAGATCCAGAGCCCGACGCAGCAGCTGAAAAGGAGGGAGAGGTGACCCAATCTCTGTGAGAGACCCACCAAACCGGACCTTCCCTCCACACTCAAACCACAGCATTCATGCAGGTTCAAAAACATTTGGATCACGTCAG
Source organism: Lepidochelys kempii (assembly GCF_965140285.1). Lineage (NCBI taxonomy): Eukaryota > Metazoa > Chordata > Testudines > Cheloniidae > Lepidochelys > Lepidochelys kempii. The sequence goes on from NC_136383.1 coordinate 136,477,795, forward strand.
AAGAAGCAACTGCACCAGCAGTCTGGAGAGGCTGTTCCTCGTGATGATACCAGCCTGGACAGAGGCAAGAAATAGCAAGTGAGACAGGTTGGAGAAGCACCGGAACTTTGGGGGCCTACCTCAACCAGATGCTGAGTGCTCTCTCCCACGTGCCTGCCTTTCGACGCGTGTGGTGATATGCTTACTTTGCTTTCCTCTGAGAGGTGACTGAACAACCTGGCATGGTGGGGCGCCATGATTTCTGTACCAAATGTGCTCAGTCCTCTGGCACAAAGCCCCATCTTCCAACTGCCAGCCCTGCAAACTCCTCCCCTGCTTCACGAGTCAAAGCAGAGTCTTCCCTTCCCGTGCATCATCCGCGGGCATACAGGCTTTTTGCCTTCAGGTGGGCTCACCCGGGGGGAAAGGGATGGAATTACATTAACCATTTCTGATGACGACGAGGAGATGATGAAAGTTAAGCAGAATCCAGCCTGCTCGCTCCCAGCTATGTGGCGCCATGATTGCCCACTGGGGCAAAAAGCGGCACAATCTTTAACTAAAGGCAGCAGCTAAGAGTGTGACTATGCCCAGGGGCCAGATTGTCAATGGGTGTAAATCAAGGTAACTCCACCGCTGCCAGCTGAAGCTTGAAATCAAGAGATTCACCTGGCCCACCCCCGGGGTTCTCTAGCCCTGGTGCCTTAAATTGTCCTTTACTTAATTTCATAGATGATCACAATGATCCCTTCTGGTTTTCTAACCTAGACTGACCTCCTGCAGAACTCAGACAGAGAATTCCACCTAGTCGTTCCTTCAGCGAGCCCATAATCTCTGGTTGAGCTAGAGCAGGGCATTAGCCCCTAGTTACACTCACATGTCCTCCCTGGATTGATTCCTCTCCCTTCTTGGTGGTTGTGCCCTTTAGGTAACTGCTGGCTGCTATCATGCCCCACCCTTACTTGTTGTTTAGCTAAGCTATAAACAGTTAGCTCCTTTAACCTTCCCACATCGGTCAGATCTTCCATCCCTCTACTCACTTATGTGGCTGTTCTCCAAACTCCATCCAGTCTGTTTATATCCTGCTGCTGTTCAAAACTGAGCACACTGAGCCAGACCCGCATCTGGTGTAAATCAGTGGTGCTCCCTTGACTCCAATTCACGCCAGCTGATGATGGGGCCTACAGGTTAAGGTCAGAAGGGACAGCTATGACCATCTGCATAACACAGGTCGGGGTGGCACAGAGGGGGGCTATTTGCTATTAACCCCTGGCTTGATGCCAGCCCCTCCCCCTGCTTTTGCAGCTTGTCATCACATTATACAGCAGCAGGAAGTCATTGCTGCTTAGGGTTTTATTTTGAAGCCATGGCCAGTGAAAAGGACAGTCGATGTATTAATATGGGCCCCGTGCGGGATGGAAAGGTATGGCTCTCTTGCTGCGGTTTAGAGGACGGAGTGTGGGTGGTAGAACCTCAAAAGGCTTCTCTGAGTGCTTCTCTGAAACTGATCCGATTATTCTTTTCAGGTCCTTTTCCTGCTTCATCCTCTTGTTTGCCACTTCCCACCCTGCTACTACTTTATCCCCATTCCCAGTGGAGTCTTCTCCTTCCCTGGCCACAAATCTCTTCCCTCTGACGAACCCACAGCTGAGTGAGTGGAGGCTCCCCTCCCCACATCTCTCTCTCTCTCTTTATGCTGGGCTCTAACTCCCCTGTTCACGACCTTATGTACTCCTGGACTTGATGTGTTGCCACCAACCACCCCCACCCTTCCCTGGAGCATTCCTCAGAGCTTGCAGGACCTGACCCTGCCTTGATTGCCAGAGCTTTCCAAGACACCCAAGGATGGATTTCACCTAACCAGGGAGTGGGAGGAGAGTGTTTGCACATTGAGTTCAGGTTTGGCTCAAGGTTTACGCTGAGTTAGCATTGGGGCTGCGTTATCTTGAGCTGCCAGACAAGGGAGTTCTTCTTGCCCATCCCTAGCGACCTTGCTCCTACGCATCCCAAGCAACTGTGGCTGAAGACCAAGGGTGAAATCCTGGCCCCACTGAAGTCAATGGTAAAGCTCCCATGGCCATCAGCAGGGCCAGGATTTCACTCCAGGTTTGAGAATATGAGCAGGGATTTGTATTTTAAACACTGAGCACGTAATAAACCCTGTCAGAGGGGGCTAGATTCTTAGATTCCTCACTGCAGACCCGGGCCACCACACCTCCTTATAGCGCGCTAACTCTCATCGAGTAAGTCTACTGATTGTGCAAGGAGCTGAGGCTGCTCAGCACCCCCCAGGCTTGAGCCCGCGGCTCCTTGCAGCCCTTCCTAGCTCAGAGACTGGGCTCTGGGAACAGGCAGGCATCAGGCACGTACCGTGCAAGGCAGGGTTTTTAATTTCCTGCAGGCAGCCCGTCTCAGGGCAAAGGGGCGGGAGGTCTGTGGCCTTTTCTGAGCACACGCTGCCAGGCGAGCGATCAGATTGCTTGTAACAGCATGTCAGCCTTTGCAGGCTACGGGGACACCATGCAGAGGGGAAAAGAGGAGATAATGACGATGACATCGGCTGTGGCAGCATGTGTGCAAATTTCAAATGGCTTGCTGCACCTGCAAGGTGAGTGTGTCACTCACTGAGCCGGACTGCAAATGTCTAGAGTGACACTTGACGCTAATCCCATCCCTCAAGGCACGATTATGGTGCAATCAGTACTGGGCTATTATCCACGCTTGTTGGTGGGCACGTGGTTTGGAAGAGGATGCCGCTGTATGGACATGGCCCTTCACAATGATACTTCCTCAATTTGCCAAGTGCTTACACTGCTCTAGAGCAATTTGTTCTCCTTCGCTTTGACTGGAGGGTTGTTTTGGGAAGGAATTTCTTGATGTTTTACTGCTTCATCTAACACTTATTCCCAGCAATCAATATTGATTTTAACATCACATTTTATTTTAAGACTCCTTTTGTTGCTCTGCAGATGCATCACACGAGAAAGGGGTTTGCAAAATCTGTGATATTTTCTCATTTAATGAAATCTTACTGAGATAATGATCTTGCTCTGTTGAGAGAGAAGTATTCTTTATATAATTCAGACAAAACTATCAGTTTTTCTCTCCTTACTTTAAGAAGGCTTTGCTAGGTGGGTTATGTGTTGTTGCATGAATAGAGTAAACACTGGGAAATATTTATCACATGCATTCCAGCCTCGCTTATAGTTTTCCCTCATCATATACTTTCAGTCCAAATGACCTTTATTTTAGATTAGGAAAGCGAACAAATGAGAGGGAACAATGGTCAAGCCTTCCTGGCGGAGCACATAGTAAGTGCCTGTCCCTTATTTAACAGTCTGCTTGGAACTGGGCACAAAATGGCTGCTTGGCTCTGCAGACAGGAGAGCCTTCAGTGTTACAGTAAAGAGCTTCCCAGCATGGGAGGCTATCGTGTGATGTCTAGCAACTTCCAGAACTCTGCTGTCAGGAAGTGCTTGATGAGAGAGAACAGTATTTATGGAGGAAGGAATAAAACCTAAATGTAGCATAGCAACATGAAGGTGGTTTTTAAGGCCCGGCTTGACAAAGCCCTGGCGGGGATGATTTAGTTGGTGTTGGTCCTGCTTTGAGCAGGGGGCTAGACTAGATGACCTCCAGAGGTCTCTTCTAACCCTGATCTTCTATGATTCTATGATCTTGACTCTACAACCAAGCCCTTAGAGATCTGAAGGTGCAAGACAAAGACAAGAAAGTCTTAACAGTTACACAGTTGGATGCTCCGCGTTATTCAAGAATTTTTTTGATCATCTTCGGCCTGTTTCTCTTTTTCATCCTGGTTGGTGGTTCAGAGGGATGCTAATCCAATCAATTTGAATTTCCTGCTCAAGGAAGTGATAAAACACGTGATCTCTGCTGGAGATGCCTAAGGGAAACCAATAGAAACAATTGCAAGTCTATAGCGCCTCCCCTCTGAGAATCTGAACACAGCACAAATTACATCAGCCATTAATTATGGCCGTCTGCCACAGAGCATATTGAGCCCACAGTGGCACTGGCTGAGATGTGACAATCAGTGTTAGACCGCCTGAGTTGGATTTACAGCTACTAAGTGTAATAAAAAACATTTAGGGGACAATTTGACAGTTTAAGTGTCTGGATGTTCTCTAATAAATAGCTCCTCCCCTATGTCCTAGCAGGATATTTTATTATCCAATCTTCAATCAGCAATTTCCAAGCATTTTCTGCTCCTCTGTAACACGATATATCCGTATTATCACCCATGTCTGCACTTACAGCTGTTCAATTTTGGACCTATCAGCTAGCCTATTTATTTTTAGGGGGGAAAATTGCTCATATGTAGTATAGGATAAGATAAATATAAAATTAAAGAATTAGAGTTGAGTATGATATATGAAATATATCTAGGTGTTATACAGACAGGCCCTGACTAGCAAGTAGAAGGAAACTTTGAAAATAATGAGTTATAAAGGACAGAATGGATGAAGTAGGGAGAAAATCTGATTCAAAGAATAACTAATGAGATAAGGGAACCCTCTAAAAAGAAGGCCCTGACTGATAGGGGTGACTGCCGAAGATTTTAAATAAGACAAAAAAAAATCATCTCTTAAAATGAGGCAACATGGTCTTTCCTGCCCTTCGTAACAGTGTTATATCAAAAAATAGATTCTATGTGAATCCAGGTGCAAAGAAAAAGCTGTTAGCCAGCAAGAAGGAAGGGAAGAGATAGGGAGGAAAGGCCTTGGGGACAAAGGAGATTGTAAATCTGAACTGGATTAAGACCGGAAATAAGGGTGAACTGGCTCAAATTGGTTTTTACCTGAAGTCAGATTAGCAATGACACCATTTGTTTGTTAAAGGGTATAAAAGAGCTGTGAATTTGAGGGTCCTTTGTCAGACCCTACCTGATCATGCTGAAGGATGCAAGAATGAGACAGTCTTCCCTAGGTCTGGCCTATTGGTAAGTGGACTGATCACATAGAATCACAAGACTGAAAGGGACCTCAAGAGGTCATCTAGTCCAGTCCCCTGCACTCATGGTAGGACAAAGTATTATCTAGACCATCCCTGACAGGTATTTATCTAGCTTGCTCTTAAAAATCTCTAAGGATGGAGATTCCACAACTTCCCTAGGCAATTTATTCCAGTGCTTAACCACCCTGATAATTAGGAAGTTTTTCCTAATGTCTAACCGAAACCACCCTTGCTGTAATTTAAGCCCATTGCTTCTTGTCCTATCCTCAGAGGTTAAGAACAACAATTCTTCTCCCTCCTCCTTGTAACAACCTTTTATGTACTTGAAAACGGTTATCATGTCCCCTCTCAGTCTTCTCTTCTCCAGACTAAACAAACCCAATTTTTTCAATCTTCCCTCATAGGTCACGTTTTCTAGACCTTTAATCATTTTTGTTGCTCTTCTCTGGACTTTCTCCAGTTTGTCCACATCTTTCCTGAAATGTGGTGCCCAGAGCTGGACACAATACTCCAGTTGAGGCCTAATCAGCATGGAGTAGAGCAGAAGAATTACATGCTTATGAATACTTTGTTACTGTATTGAGTGTAATGACTGCTTATGTTTAGGCTGACAAGATGGACAAGTTAATATCTTTTACTGGAACGAAAGAGAGACACAAGTTTCCGAGCCACACAGAGATCTTCTTCAGCTCTGGGAAAGGTACTCCTATCATCATAGCAAAATGCAAGATGGAATAGATTGTGCTAACTGCTTATGCTAAACATTGTAAAGGACCATTCAAGGTAGAGTGGTGCATTAACACCTCTGCAGTCATAGGACAAAAGAGGGGGTTAGTGGGTTACAGATGGTTGTAATAAGCCATTAGTCCAGTGTCTCTGTTCAGGCCATGATTTGTAGTGTCTAGCAGAGTAATGAATTTAAGTTCTCACCCAGACTCATCTTTTGAAAGCATTGTGCAGGTTTCCTTTGAAGAGAAGGACTGAGGGGCCAGATACGGAGTGATCACTTTGTGTAAACTGAAAAGGAGGACTTGTGGCACCTTAGAGACTAACCAATTTATTTGAGCATAAGCTTTTGTGAGCTACAGCTCACTTCATCGGATGCTCATTCACAGGTGAAGGGGTGTTCTTGTCTTTTTTCGTTTTCCTGTGAGAGTTCATTTCAGAGCATAGTAATTGTCTGGTTTCACCCACAATAGTTATTGGGGCATTTAGTGCACTGCAGGAGATGTTAGACATGTTTAAAGCAACTGTATAAAATGCTATTTGGCCTTTGTACTTAATAAAGGAATGTATGGTTAAAATTGATGTTTGGTGGTTTTCCATATTAAGAATTCCAACAGGTAGGGCCTGATCCAAAGACCACTCGTGCCAATGAGAGACTTTCCATTGATGTCAGTGTGGTTTTGCATCAGGTCCATCACTAATGACAAGCCCATGAACAATAATCATCGTCCATGGCTAGATCAGGACTCACCATCTACCAATACATCAGTGGTTTCTAGGGTGCCAACCAGTGCCCATCCCCTCCTACCCAACTGCTTACTCCAGTGCCCGAGACAGCAGAGGCTGGGACTTTATGACTGAGAAGGTCCCTTTCAGTCCTAAATTCCCAGTGCCTCACGGATTGCACGGCTGGGATTTGGAAGAACCCAAGCAGCATGGAGAGTTCAAGGTTGCGCAGGTGAGTGGGAGGTAGTAGGCCTGGGCTGAGGCTCATCATTAAGGTGGGGATGGGATATACCATTTACTAAAGCCAGGACTGGTGCACATTCCAACAGCTAGGAACTAGTGCCTCTGCCATATTGCAACCCCGCCTTAGTACTGGATTTGCTCCCTTCTGTAACACCAACAAACCTCAGTCGGCAGTGGCCGGGATCAAACCTGGGACTTCTGAAGCTTAGCGTATGAGCCTCTACTGCATGAGCCAATGACCACATGGCTCTTAGTCAAGGCTGTAACAGACTCATTAATCTCTAGCTGGTCTAGGTGCCGCTAGAGGGAGACAGTGCCAAAACAAGCAGGCAAGGGTTATACTTCCTTCACAGCTGGGAACGAGATTCTTTTAGCTGCATTTAAATGGGCACAGACGGCAATGCCAGCTGTTTGTTCTTGTTGGCCCTGCAACAGCTACTCTTGGTCAATTACAGTTATTGCTGTCTCTCTGCGGAGTCTCTCAGGTTAGCAACCTCTGATGCATTCCAGTGGCTGCACTAGACAGAGCCGGAGTTTGGAGTGAAGGCTTGGGCACCAGCTCGCTCTTGGATTGCGAATCCAACAAACAGCTTATGCTCCATCAAGCGAGGTGCCAGTGAGAGGGTGATACAGAATCTCCTAAGGTCAGGGCCCCCAAAGTCCTCCCCCAAATTTACACAAGAGGAATCACTTCACCAATTAAAACAGAATAGCTGCTTCGTAATACATGACATTGTGCAAGAGTTTTAGGACAGGAAGTAAAACAGAGGGGCAGATTGTGGAGTTTTTGAGCTGAAGGAACGGAGTTCTAATCCCGGCTCCATAGCTCTTTGTGTGCGGATGGGATTTCATTTTACATGGATTTCTACTGCCTTCACTTTATGGGTTTGCTATAGTGCAACTCCCTTTGGTAGCTGCAGGCAGACAGTGAAAAGAAATCCTGGCTAATTAGTTCATCTGCAAACTGTTGTGAAATTGCTCTGCCCAGGTGCAATCCTGAGGGAGGCTGGGACAAGCTGGGTCCAGGGGTGGGCACAGGGAGGATAAATCTGAGCTCCCCAAAGCTCCAAAAAGTCCCAGCATTTCCAGGGACACAGAGCAGATGCAGTCAGGGCTGTGATGAATGGGGAGCCAAGTCAGAATTCCAGGGCAACAGCAGACAGTTTGGAAACCCTGTTGGGGCTCACATGTCAACATTCAGCCAGACGGTTTGCTTGAGCTCTGCTTCTTGGGTCTCCCACGCACCCCATTCTTCACATGAAAGAATCAATCAGGGCCGAGTCTGTGAGGCTCAGCTTGATCCTAAACTGCCAAAGACAGGAAATGCGTGCCTGCATAAGGACACAGGGTCTGCAGAAACAGACTGTGTGGCTTGCCAGCTCCAGCACCCTATAAAAGAAATGGGCATGGCCCTCTGCACAGAGAGACGGGGGGCAGAGATGGGGAAATCATGCAGGGATCCCTATGAACAGCCAGGCTTAGGGCTAAAGTGTAGGCTGAGGTTTGTTCCTTTTATTTCGGTTTCCAGTAAAGGCAAACCCCAGGAAGGTGGTAAGTTTGACCCTATACAGCACACGAAGGCTGTATCTGGGGCAGAACAGGAATATCCCTGCTCACAGGAGGGTTTGTGCTTCTCTTCATAATAGAGAAAAACAGAGATATTTTACATTAAATCCATCTTAAACACCAACTCTGCATTGCTTCTGAACTCAAACTAATGTTGCAGACCTCAAAACCCTCTCAAAAAGCCTAGATCAAGCGCACAAAACCTAGAGTTGTGCAGCCCTCCTTGCTAGAAATAAATCTAAGCAAAACTGGTCACCTTACACTTAGATTGTGAAGTCTTTTCATTGGGGCAGGGACAGTCTTTCTATTAGGTATATACAGCACCAAGCACAATGGAGCCTCACCGCTTAGTTGGAGAGTCTAGGCGCTAACTCAAAACAAACAATACAGTGAAAAATGTCCCATAAAAATCTACATGCCGGTTCTTCCCCTTGATAATGGATGGTGAAAGCACTAACAAAATCGTACAGGATTGGGCAGAGAGATATGCTCAGATAATAAGGAGATGAGGGCAATGTGAGTACAGGGGGAAGTATTGTGTAGTGGTTGGGACACTAGCCTAGAACTTCTGAGACCTGGGTTCAAGTCCCTGTTCTACCACAGACTTGCTGTGTGATCTTGGCAAGTCACTTCATCTCTCTGTGCCTCAGGTCTCCATCTGTACAATGGGAATAATAGCCCTTTGGTACCTCATGGCTGTTGTTGGGAGGATAAATGCCCTGCAAAGATTGTGAGGTGTTACAACAACAACATGAACCATATAAGTTACTTGGAAAAATCTATGCTCCCATTTTATCTAAGTAAGATACTGTTAATGGATTACAGAGTGTATAATTTTGCTATTCACTTTGTGGTCAGGTCCAATTTGCTAATTTTCTTTTAGTCTAACTTGAGACTGGATTGAAAAATTCCCTTCTGGCACATTGAAACCTTGAAGTTGCAAACTCTTCTGCATGGTTTTCATACAGAGCCTTGTTGGGATGGTCTCATGAAATGAGAGCCCAGGGAAAAGAATTACGTGGGTGTTAAAAATTGAAAGTGAATTTTGTGCCGGACTTCCAGTGTTTGGTAGCAATCATGATTGTACTTAAAGCTCGTTATGTGAATGAGGTGTCCCTTCTGAATGGAGGCACCCTCGAACTCTCAGAGAAGGCTATGTACAAGGTCAGAGAGAACTCCAAAACATCCTCCACTAAATATCAATGTGTTGCCGTGTGATGGCATTTTAATGAGCACCAACTGTTTGCATTTTGTTGAGATTTCCAAATAAGTGAAGACAATATGACACTGGAAGGAAGAGAAGCATATTCAGGCTGTTTCATAATAGCAATAAACCTTCCCCAAAAAGCTAATAACTGCAATTAGGAACCAAAGGAGACAGTTAAGCATGGGCGGCTGTCAGACAAGTATGTCGTCTGTAGCTGGAGGATTTTAAGGAAGGCTGTAAGTCATGGCTAACAGGCACTGGGTGAAGGCAAGGATTAATATGAAGTCTCTAATACTGCTTTTAGCAACCCTTTGGGTTGCTTTTCAATGCGCTCTAGAGGACATTCTATAACTACCCAGAAGCTGGCTCAGTAATCCAGGATCTAGAACAGTCTTTCCCTGCCTGTTGGAAGCTGGAAAGAACAGTCCTCAGAAGAGGGATCAGTAATGGGATACAAGTTAAGCCAACAGTTGCAGCTAGCATGGAGTATGCTTAGTGTCAATGAGTGTCCCCATCACCAATTGCTCCTTATAGTAGCAGCAGCCCAACCATCTGCCTCTACTGTCCCCTCACAGACACGGATATTCTAAGCAATCTGTATGAGGCAAGATTTCATGGTGACTGCTATGGTGCGTGCAATAGCCAGGCAGAACTCCTGCTCCCCCAAAGCATAGGATCCTACCACTTGAACTGAGAAAGCATCTCTGTTAGCATTATTGGGCCTACATAAAGGATCCAAGCAAGGGGGAAGGTAAAAACAAACAAACTAAAACTAATGTCCCTTTTAAGACCGTCTCAAGGAAGGACCAATCTTAAAATTCCTAAGGCCGTTACCTTCGAGCCCTGGTTCAAAGCTTCCAAACAAAAGTCTCAGGGCCCAGGCAGTGGAGCACCATGGAGCCTGAGGGTGTGTCTACACTGCAAACTAAGGCCTGGCTCTGGCTAGGGTTTGAGCCAGGGCCTGCCTTCTGTCCATACACAAATCAGTCTGACTCAGGTCAGCAAGCACTCAGGCCCCGGGTCCTAGGACCCTGCTAGGGCAGTGGGTCAGAACCAGAGTCCCTCTGGGACTCAGATCCAAGCCCTGTCATTTTGCAATATGCACGCAGCTCAAGCCACAGCCCCAAGTCAGAAGGTCCGCATGGTGCAGGATGGACGCACTATCACGGCAGCAAGACCTCAGGCCAGCAATTGTAACCCAGGTTTGCAATGCAGGGTGGACACTTAAGTCCACAATCCTGGGTCCCACCGACCCGTTTACAATGCACCGTAGACATACCCCGAGGTTAGGTCTGACACACAGAGCACATGGCCACCCTAGTGTAGGTACAAATAGCAGATTCCACAGCGAGACTTTGTAGGTAAGTAAAGACACACCCGAACCGTAGAGCACCGTACACTACATGGTTCTCTATGCGCCCAAGCAGTACCTCCCTCACCTACACAGCTAGTTTTAGCAGCTTCGTGTCCCATTGCCTCCTCTCTGCTGGAGCCTGGAAAGACTCCGGCAGCAAAAAAAGGCTCTGCTGGGGGGGGTGGGGGGGGAAGAGAGACAGTGGGGAAAGGCTCCTGCAGCTTCCCATCTCTGGAGCTTTTCCCTGCTGCCTCCCGCCACCAGAGCCTTTCACTGCCTTAGGTAGCTATGCATACCACCATAGATGACCTGTGCCTGCTGACAGTGGGGTTGCATGACCCCGGAACAGCTCAAGTCATGCTTCCCTCCCCCTGGCCCCTGCATCCCCTGCTCTCCCGGCAGCGAGTCCTCTCTAAGTCTCCCAGCTGTTCCTTTGCTCCTGCCTCGGTCTTTGCCTCTCCTTGGCGCAGCTGCTCCGCAGGGAGGAGGTCTGGCCAGACCCCCACGCGTTGCCTCTGCCTGCCACACCTACTAAATTTAACACCTTAAGCTCCACCTGGAAGCTGACAGGCAGCAGTGCAGGCTGCTCAGCCCTCGCGCAACGTGCTCTGCATGCGGCAATAGGCTGCTCCGTTCAGCCCTAACTCCAGCTTATGAGCAGGCCCAAAGTGCAGCCCGGTTGCATCGGACCCACTGTCACAGTCTTGTCTCAGGGTGAAAAAGCCCAGAGTCGCTATGGTCAGGTCAGAGTCTGAAGAAGTGGTCACACCCTTCTCGGTAGGTACTGGGTGACCAGACAGAAAATGTGAAAAATCGGGACGGGGGAGGGGGGCAATAGGAGCCTATATAAGAAAAAGACCCAAAAATCAGGACTGTCCCTATAAAATCGGGACAGCTGGTCACCCTAGTAGGTACAGAGAGTGGAACATGCTCCCAGCCACAGAGACTGCTTGAGTAGCCAAGCAACCAAAGATCTCGAGATCACCAGACGGTTCAATGGGAGATGCCTCCTCTCATTCAGGGAAGCTGGTTGGAAAATGCCTAGTTTTTGGTGGAAATTTAAAAAAAAAAAAAAAATTCCCCATGAAAATGGCTTGGTTTTTCAACAGAAAAAGCGAAAAACAGATTTTCAAAAGTCATTTTCAGCAGGAATGTTCAGTTCTCAGTAAAAAATTGGGGGTTTGAAAAAAGCTGGAAGTTTTACCGAAAGCCAAACCAACCCCCCAAAATTTTAACAAAAATGTTTATTGAAAATTTTTACCTTTTCTTCCTTCCCAGTTTGATAAAATGATCTGTTTTCAAAAACCAAAAAAATCCCCCCAAACTGGTAAAAATATAAATAATTTTAATATTTTTACCAAAACCCAAATGTTTTTAGCATTTTTTTGTTTGGTTTTTGCTCTTCACATTTTTAAAATTTCAATCAAAATGAAAAATCTTCTACAGAAATTTGCATTTTGGGCACATTCTTCACTTTCGTGCGGATATAGGCCGAGATCCTCAGTCAGTGGAGCTGGGCTGATATAAGCCAGATAAATATCCGGCCATAATCTTTGTCATTTCCTCTCATTGCTTTCCCCACAGGCGCTTTCTGACCTTGGTCTTGTCTGTGCTGAGACCTTGGCATCATCCATACCCCAGTCTAAGTTAGACACTAGTTAAGTCCAGGGGCTTCTGAATGGGGGGGGTGGGGTGGGGGAACCACACGTGCAGAGGGCCATGCCCCCGTCCTCACTTTTTACTGACCATAAGGGCAAGCGATGGGGTGGGAAGAGGTGGTGTGAAGGTGGGGGCTCGGGGGAAGGGGCAGCGGAACCCTGGTTCGGGTACCATTGGCCCCTCACACTGTTAGGAAGCTTCCACTGCCCCTGGGTAAGTCATTCCACTGTAGGGTGACCAGATAGCAAGGGTGAAAAAAATCGGAACAAAGGGTGGGGGGTAATTGGCACCTATATAAGATGAAGCCCCCATATATCGGGACTGTCCCTATAAAATCGTGACATCTGGTTACCCTATTCCACTGTGCCAGCTGCAATGGTGACATAAATCATCCAAACCCATTTCCTTGCCAATGCAAACCTCTTGCTGAAGTTAGGTCAGGCCTCTCTACAATCTGCTGCCCTTAGGTAGTTTCAGGCTGTGGACCTCCCATGGAGCTTCGGAAATGTCTCACAATAGCAAACAGATTGAGCCAAAGTGTTGTAATTCAAATGATTTACCCCTGGGCTGACTTTGGCCCATTATTGCCATAACAGAGGGATGAAAAGAATAGACAATGTCCTTTGGAAGGTGTGGAGCAATGAATCCAGGCCTGAGTGTCAGGGAATCCTGAGTCCTAACCTGGCTTGATCCCTGGAGGTCACTAAAACTACATTTAAGTGTCTCACTTAGGCACCCGTGTTTGAATATTTGACCTTTAACTCTCTGCCTCAGTCTCCCTGGTGCCAGATCATCAGCTAGTGTAAATCAGCATACACCCTCCCCCCCCCCCCCCAACAACTTTAATGTAGCTAGGCTCATTTACATCAGCTGAGGATCTGCCCTCATCTCAGCTCTTGCACATTCCCCAGCATCCCACCAACGGGGGAGCCTCCTGGATTAGAGTTTACCTCTGTGGAGATGGTGATAGGCAAGAGCAAGTAGATCAGGCTTAGCAAAAGGGCTCGAGCTCAGTTATATCTCTTCAGTAGAGAGTAACACTGATAGTTTAGAAACCACCCCCCACCCCCAAATGCAGTGCCCATCACTCCAACTCACCTGTCGCTTGGGAGTCTGTCTGTGCTCTAGGTAGGCAGGGTTCCCCCTGCCTCAAGGGGTTTCTCGGCAGCTCCCCCCAGCTTGAGCTAGTGTAAATGGCCAAAGAGTCTTTTGCAAAGACCAAGACTAGAGAAACTCCTGCCCATTTTATAACCTTCTAGTCTCCTCTCTGATGTGCCTTCCTGAGTTCCTGACCAGCCTCAACAGATGACCACAGACCCAGGTGACCTCTCCCCTGTTAAACCAGTTCTCTGGGGTAGAAGCCAGCCTTCTTCCTATGGGTGCTTCTATTTGAAGAGAGGGCCATCAAGAGTTAATGACCCTCCATTGTTAGCCTTGTGCCACTATCCCTAGGAAGCCCAGCCCAGCATGGAGGCAAAAGGACATCAGAGAAGGCAAACAAACCCCACATTCAAAATGGAGTCCGCTACAGAAATACTGCAGAGTGTTTATGACTTAACCAGGCTTCGTAAGCTTGACATAGTCAGATGCCCCAAATAAGCATACCACCCTGCCTGCAATGGATTTTTCGGGGGTGAAATTGTGAACACGGCAGGCAGATCCTGAACAGCGTTAGGGCAGCTTCATAGCACTCCCTGCACTGCAAATACATATCTAGAGGCCCCAGCCGAGATCAGGGCCCCATTGTGCCAGGTGCTGCACAGATACATAGCAAGAGAGAGCCCCTGCCCCAGACTGCTTTCTGTTTAAACAGACAAGAGCGATGAAGGAAGTGTTATTATCTCCATTTTACAGATGGGGAAATTGAGGTACATATCGACTAAATGATTTGGGCAAGGCAGAATCAGGTACCAAACCCAGCTCCGGTGCCTTAAACAAAAGCCACCCTCTCTTGCAGTTCAGAATCTGTGCCGATTTCTAAGTGCTAAGTATTATTTTAATTTCTCTCTCCAGTGGTTAGAAAGCGCTCATAGTTTTGGCTCAGACCCAGCTGACCTGACCTCTCAGACATTGCACAGCACATGAAAACTGGAGAGATCAGAGCTGGTGACAGCGTAATAAAAAGCAGGAGGAGAAAGAATGAAATGACTAATCAAAGCGATAGGCACTCACATTAAAAAAAAAAAAATCTATCCAGGTGATGAAGCCCCTATAAATATGGCATGTCAGAGGTTCTGTATAAATAGTCACATTCTAAGGGGAAGAAGAAGAAAAAGAAAGAGCAGATTAAAAATTACTGAGTCTGCATTCCAAAAAAAAATTGATGAACACACATTAAGGATTTTTTTATAGGTTCTCTCCAATAAATTTGGCCCAGAAAGTTCATTATTTAGTAATCCCACCATTCAATATGCTCGGCTCACCATTAACCCTCAACGGTACATGCACTAAACTCCCCGTGAACTCCAAGGGCGCTGCCTCAACGAACAGCTGATGAATTTTGCTGAATGCTGGCCGAGCACTGCATGAATGTTCACCATAATTTATGCAGACGCGAATCCCAGCTCATTCGGGCACAGGTGCCTGTTCTGATGGAAATAGGTTTATGGATAAATTGCTTTCCTAAACACACACCCCCCCCCATTCCAGACCATCTCTTGCACAGATGAAAATTTCGATCTCAAGTAATAACAGAAAAAGACTGACCTCCCACTTGGTAAGGCAACTCCCATCTTTTCATGTGCTGTGTATTTAACCTGCTGCTGTATTTTCCACTCCATGCATCTGATGAAGTGGGTTCTAGCCCATGAAAGCTTATGCCCACATAAATGTGTTAGTCTCTAAGGTGCCATAAGGACTCCTTGTTGTTTTTGCTGATACAGACTAACACAGCGACCCCTCTGAAACCAGAGAGAGTGTGTGTGGCATACACATTTGCTTCATGAAACTGGAATGATGTTATGCATACGCTGTGGGTGCCTACCTGGGACTTGAGGAATGAACACCCTTCCTATCTTTTACTCGGCAGTGGCCATATTAGCAACATTGTAGCCTGGTGGTGTTGAGGTTTTGCATGATCATTAAGGCCCTATTTGAATTGTGGGATGATTGTCAAATAACTGCAGCTAAGTTGCGGACCAGACATGGAAAATTGTGGAAAAGTAATAATGGACTTTAATTTGCAGTAATTTGGAAAACCTGGTCCCACTCTCAGCTGTGCACAGGGCTGAGGGCCGGGGCTCCTGCTGTCAGCCACCCAGCTGGCAAAATTGTGGTGGTAGCCTAATATTGTGGGATCCGCAATTTCGCAAATTAATTAGGGCCTTAATCATCATATCATCAAAGTGAGTTAACCAGCTCCGTTTGGAACGACAGCAGGGCTGAATAGGGGCCCTTCTGTACTAAATGCATGAGCTACCACCATCTGAGCTCAAAGGGCTGGCGGCAGCAGGAGATTTATCCTCCTGTGTTGACCAGCTACCAGAGTGGGGTGGAAACTGCTGCCATTCTCATCCGTTGGCATTTCATGCCCACTTTGCACCCATGAGACTGCCCAACGGGCAGAGCACCTGAGAACAGAGCCCAACGCGTATAAATAAAATGATTGTGAAATGAGGAGAATATACTTGCACAGCATGGGAAATCCATCGTGGGGAGTCATTTAACATGGAGGATTAATTACGCCTGCGAGGCAGGTCAAAATGTGGAGTTTGGAGGCAAAAAATAAATTGAAACCAGCCCATATAAACAACATTCAGTGGAAGGAAACCCATGTGTTCCTGGAAAGGTCTTAATCATCCTGCAGCCAGGAGGCAGGTTATAAGACACAAGGCGGTGTCAGGAGAAGCAGCTAGTGGTTCACGCATCACTTCACTTCAATTCTCAGTCAAAACACTACCTACCGTTCCCATTTCAGAGCAACACCGGGTCCCGATTCTTGTCATGCCTGTGCCCGTGCTGCTCCGCTCAGGGCCATGGAGTCATGACTCTGACTGCTTGTATTACACCAGCACCTAGAGGCCTCAGATGAGGCTGCAGCCCCCATTGGGCTAGGCACGGTAGAGAAACTCCCTGCCCCACGCAGCTGACACCCTAAAGAGTGGTGGTAGAAAGCATAAGCCCTGTTTTGTTGACCAGGAACCAAGGCACAGAGAGATTAAGTGATTTGCCTAAGAAGTCTGTGGACAAAGGTAGCACTTGAATTCAGTTCTCCTGAGTCCCGTTCTACTGCCTTAACCACAACCAATTCCTTAGTCTCTACTTGCTCATGCTTTGCAAAAAGAACCGAGTCTGCTGACTTCATTCATCTCTTCTACCTGGAGGATGCTTAAGAAAAGCTTCCTGTAAGGGCTGTATTGACTAGCTGAGGGAGGCTGCTTTTACCCCTCTCCTCAGTCACATTTTGGGGCCCAATTCTGATCTTTACAAGGTTGTAAAAGTCCAGTCCAGCTGCCAGGAAGCCTGACTCTGGTGAGACCCTAAATCAGGAGTAGCTCCAGGGCAAATCAACAGAGTAATATCGCTGTACATCTAGCATGAGAGGAGAATGGAGCCCTCTACTTTCAGGATGTAAAATGGGCCTGATTCTGACCTCCTGTAGGTTTTACACCACCGCCAGTTAAGTTACTTCTGATTTACACCAGTGCAAGAAAACAGAATTGGGACCTAATATTTAAATCATTGATACTCACTACAGGTGACAACAGCGCAACATTCACTGTTAACTTCTGCAACCAGCCCAGTGCTGTGAGTTTTGTAGTCAAGACCAGAGGGGTCTCAGAGACCAGGCAGAGATTAAAGCTTATACAAGTCAGCTGATTAATATGCAACCTCAGGGATGGCAGAGCTTCACTAGCATTCTTCATCCATTTTAATTAATGGATTAGTTGACCCAATTCCTATATATGCTCTGGACAGGAGATTCTTAATGCTGCCATAGCATGAGGTTTTGTTAATATGCCAACTGACAGTCATCTTTTAAAGCCATCTTTTAACCTAGATATTAGAAGAGAAACAAAAAAGCTATGGACGTGTTTAAGAATAGAAAGGTCTGGGACTAAGGAACAGAGAATTCATAGCTGACTATTACAGCCTCTTCAACCCATCTCCCAGCAGAATGTACCTCTGACAGAGGAGTGTGCCGGATAAACTTATCGGCTGGATTCCTTACAGTTGGTACCCCCATGTTATATACTCCCTTGGAAGGATTGGTGTCCAAGTTGCTGGAGCAGTGATGACAATTGTAGCCAATTAGTTCATTTGGTCATTCCTTTATCCTTGTGTTATCGTCAATTCATAGATAATCAATGTACGCTAAATAGATTTAAGTTACTAGGCCATAGGCTTAAGAACAGTTGACATGAGTGGGTGACCTAGGAATAACCCTTTGCCAGTAAGATCACAAGGCTTTGTACTTTGCATTGGCAGGAGAGTTGAAAACAAGACACGAAAAGTAATTCTTCCGCTCTACTCTGCGCTAATAAGGTCTCAACAGGAGTATTGTGTCCAGTTCCTGGTGCTGCATTTCAGGAAATATGTGGACAAATTGCAGAAAGTCCAGAGAAGAGTAACAAAAATGATTAAAGGTCTAGAAAGTAGGACGTATGAGGGAAGATTGAAAAAATTGGGTTTGTTTAGTCTGGAGAAGAGAAGACTGAAAGGGAACAAGGTAACAGTTTTCAAGTACAGAAAAGGTTGTTACAAGGAAGAGGGAGAAAAAGTGTTGTTCTTAACCTCTGAGGATAGGACAAGAAGCCATGGGCTTAAATTGCAGCAAGGGAGGTTTAGATTGGACATTAGGAAAAACTTCCTGTCAGGGTGGTTAAGCACTGGAATAAGTTGCCTAGGGAGGTGGTGGAATCTCCAACATTAGGGATGTTTAAGAGCAGGTTGGACAAACACCTGTCAGGGAGGGTCTAGATAATACTTGTCCTGCCTTGAGTGCAGGGGACTGGACTAGATGACCTCTTGAGGTCCCTTCCAGTCCTATGATTCTGTGTTTGTGGTGCCACTATCCTTGGACCCGTAGAGTCTACAACTTTGAGAAGAAGCCCCAGAGATCATTTTCACTCTGTTGAACTGTAGCAGCGGGAGCTGAGCCCATGGTAAGTGAATACAAAATTATTCAATTCCATTTAAATAATTTTAAAAAGGTGACACACACAGATTTACAGAGCTGAGGCACAAGAGAGTTGGGGACTGAATGGAGTGTGTTGGTCAGATTCCTGGTAGCCAGCAGGTGCAATGGAGGAGGGGGAGCTCTGGGGGAGGTGACACTCCTTGGCAGTTAGTAGCAGACGGGGCTGAACAGACCCACCTGGGTGATGGGAAAACTGATTCCCTACCCAATTCACCACTTTCTGTTGGAGGATTCCGAGACCCTGGGTGGTAATTACCAGGCTGTTGATACAACTGGCAGTAAGTGAAAGGACAGAAGTGGGAGAGAGGAAGGAAGGAGCTCACAGGGTGAACTGTGTGAAGGAGAGATGCTGCTGGGGGGGGAAGCTCCTGCTGCAATATGCCTGTCATGTTCTGTTTGCAAAAGAACTGCGGAATAAAAGATACACACGGTGAAAGGAAAACAGCCTGGGCACACGTACGATGGGGAGGACGACGGAAAGAGGCAAGACAGTGTGGCACACCAGGTCGCGGAGAAGGCCCCACACATGAACATTCACTCATCCAGTGTCTGTGCACACAGCGGCTTGGGGCGATGCGGTTATTCATGTGAATAGATTTCACAGAGCTTAAGAACAGATGGGACCATTGGATCATCTAGCCTCACCTCCTGTGACTCACAGGTCAAAGAATGTCACCCACACCCTGACATTTAGACCAAACCATTTCAGTCCTCAGGAGATTACAAGGTCATGAGCCACAGGCAGAGACCAGGAGAGATGGAGACGCTGCCAATGGCAGGGAATTGATTAGTAAAACATGCCCAGATGATCCCTGCAGGAGGCCTGCACCCCATACTGCAGAGGAACTCCAAAATACCCAAGATCCCTGCCAATCTGACCTGGGGGGAAATTCTTTCCTGCCCCCAAATCCAGGGATCAGTTTGAAGCAGAGCATGTAAGCAAGACACACTAGCCAGGCATCTAAGAATGAGGACTCTCTGTACCACTGCAGAGCGCTGCTCCACCCCACCCAGTGTCCCATCTCCAATGGTGATCTCAGGTGCGTCAGAAGGTGAAAAAATACAGAATACCTCTGGTCCATTTTGCATCAGGGAAATAATTCCTTCCTGACCACTGCAGGCAATTGACTGAAGCCCTGGAGCCTGAGACTTGATTATAGTCATTGCTTTAATGCAGAGCTGCAATGGTTAAGAGCATGCTGAGGGCAAGGTGAGCAACCCTGTTCTCCCCAGGATGAATAGGGGGATTCAAAGAGTTACAAATTTCCAGGCCAGAAGGGACCACCACAACCACCCAGCCACACATTCCACCTCTGTGCACCAAGAGTGTGTGTCATTTGCAGTTCTCTGGCTGAAAAAGAAAAAAAAGTCAGGGAAGAAGAGGAGAAGCAATACCTTGTGACTTAGGTGACCAATCACACACAAGGAGTAATGACAGGGGTTAATTTGTAGTTAACCCGCAGGCTGTTATTTCAGGCCGTACCCCTGTCCACTAGCTCCCCCTGCCAATGCTGGTGATTCTGCAGTTGAGCTCTTCTGTTTTGATACATGTTTCTCACTCCCCTGTTGATGTGTGAAAGAGCCACAAACACAACTGGGGGGCATTTACCGTACGGGAGAAAAAGTGAAAGTGACAGGACACGGAAGCACTGTCAAATTTGCAGCTTAAAACAGACTGAGACAGGAGAGAAAAATCCTCTCTCGCTCCAATCTCTTGAGTCACTCGATGGGTAACTCGTAGGAAGAGCTGGAAAAACAATTACAGACAGGAACACGCGTGTTGAAATTGGCTGCATTCCCTTTAACAAAACGGCACCACAAGTGGAAAACAAACCTCTCTCCCAGGAGTAATAATTTGCTTACCGAGCACCTGACAGGAATTTTTACAAATTGAAAAATAGCTTTTTGAGGGGGGAGGTCGGTCAGATTTTTGGGTGTTAAAACCTGGAGGGGAAAACTGAGTCTGAATAGGTCACTTAGAGGGCAAGGGCTGAGATAGCAAGCTACACCTGTCTCTGCTTTACACAGAGTGCCCCCCCTCCCCCCCCCAAACGGGAAGACAGTTAATCTAATAAAGACAACATGTCCCATGTGGTATCTCCTAGCACAGCTGCATAGTCAGGAGTGGGAATCTCACTTGTAAAAGAAGCTGGCAGGTCCTAACCCTTCTCTGCCATGAGAGAGGATTAACGGCAGCTTCAGACCCAGGTGGTTGTTGTCGTTGCTGCTTTGTTAATTTTAGGACCAGCTGCCAATCTGGATCGCTTCCTGTCTGTTTCCCAAAAGTGCTCCGAGCGATCACTGGTATTTCAAGTGAATAAAAAATAAAGCAGAGACAAGAAGAAGCTCAAGCCGGCTGTAAAACGGAATAGGAGTGGAGTGGGGGTTTGTTAAATGTGGCTTTTATTGAAGACGCCACAGGATCCACCCAAGTGGATTAACAAATTCCCTCACTCCCCATTCTGTTTTACTTCTACTCCAGCTCCATCAATTACCGACACGACAGCTAGCCTCCAATCTAGCTTTATTGGGCTAGGGACTGTCTTTTTGGTCTGTGCTTGTTCAGTACAATGGGGTCTTGGTGGAAGACTGGGGTTCCTTGGTGCTACCACAAGGAAAATAATTAAGGGCCCTTCATAGCAGCCCTGTATGTTTGTATAGCACTTTCCATCCCTAGCTCCTCAAGTATTATAGAGAGGCAACGGCCATCATCATTTTGCAGATGGGGAAACCGAGGCACAGAAAGGCAAACTGGTTCCCCCCCCTCCCTCCCCCAAGGTCACACCATAAGTCAGTGACACAGCTAGGACTGGAACACAGCTCTCCCAAGTGCCAAGCCAGTGCCCTCTCCTTGGCAGCACCCGGTCTTTACAGAGCAGCTTCAGAAGACGGTAGTTAGGGAAGAGCTAAAGACAGGCCAAAAAGACCAGGATTCAGCATTGGTTTCGCATCGGTTCTCTCTTGTCCAGGCAGCAGAGACATTTCTGGGGTCCTGGGGCAAAATCCAAACCTGAGTCCCTACCTCCCAGCCCTACCCTGAAACTGAGACCCTGACGAGGATGGTAGTTAGAGAGCGACCCCCGGCCCCCGCCCTCACCCCACAAGCACCTGTCTTGTGGGGCTGGGCCATATGCCCCACTCTGGACATTGCAACCTGGTGCATGGGGACATAGTGTCTTCCGTTCTGGCCTGGCCATGCCTCTGTCCGTGGAAAGGCAGCTGGGGTAAATTTGAGGGACTGGCACACAAGGGCACCACTCATTCAAATTTGGCCCAGACACTCCTCTGTCCCTGAGTGGGAGCCAGGCCAAACCTGAGAGGGACTGTGGCCTTGGTGCCAGGTCGCAGCACTACTCATCCAAACTGCACAGGTTTGCGGGGACCTGTCAAACAGGGAGCACAGATTAAATTCCCCCTTTGCCTCTCTCCCTGCTCTTATCTTGTGCTTAGACTATAAGCTCTTCAGGGTAGGGACCATTTCTGTGATCGTACAGCACCTAGCACAACGGGGCCCTGGTCTATGACTGGGGCGCCTAGTTGATAAGGTAATACAGATAAAATAATCCCAGTCCAGCTCTACTCCCCAGTTTGAGAACAGGTTTTATATGCTGTCCCATCTGTTGTGTCCCACACACCACAAAAGGGATAGGACTTGGTTGTGATTAATAAAAAGGGGATTCTTACCCAGGCTCCCCGGACACAGACTGGTTCTCTAACTCATTCTGCCTACACACTGTAAATCGTCCCAGGACACAGAACCCTTGATAGCGGTTGCTAACAGTCTACCATGCTTTATCTTTTGCTCTCTAAACACAGAGCATCTCAGCTTCCCATTAAGGGTTCGTCTACACTGCAACTGAGAGGTGGGATTGCAGCACATCTGAGCTAATTTTGAAATAGCCACACTCTGTAGTGCGCCCAGAACCTCACGGAGGCAGAGGGGGGTGCAGAGTGTAACTGGATTAGAACTGGAGGCTGCAGAGCCTGGGGAAGCAGACATCAGCACAATCGCTACCAGGAGGCCATGCAGAGCTGCAGCCAGAGAGCACTAAGGAGATTAGGCCCCGCAGGACGTACCACCCAAAAGGGGCCAGCACGACAGCGTCCTGTGTCCCTCTCATTGGCCCACACTTAGGATTTAACCCTGGGGCGTGCCCCAGGGAAGCTGCCCAGGCAACCGTGCAGACTTCCAGCTTGCTGCGGCTCCAGACCTGGCCTCACTTTCTGATCTCCAGTCTCCAACCCTGGCCTGACTCTTGCCTCCTGACTCCAGCCTGGTAACTACTCCAGATCTTTGCTCTCCAGCCTTGGCTTGACTCTGACGCTTGCCCGTTGATCCTGGCTCTAGCCATTACTTTGATCCCTGCTCACTGACTACTCCATCAGAGCCATCCTGGACTTTGACACCAGCCATCAGCGACCACCAGGCCAGATCGCCTGTGCCCCAGTCTTACAAAGAGGTGCACAGCTAAACAGCATTTGGCCCTGTTCTCACATGCCACAGCATGACAAAGCTGTTATGGTTTTGCAAATCCAAGCTGGTTCAGATCCACGTTCCATTTTATCCAAACTACAGTGGTCGAAAGCTAGGAGAGGACGACAACCCTAGACTGCCCTAAGTATTTGTCACATTCAGTAGAGTGTTACCAAAAATAAAGAAATCTGCAGCTTTGATTGTGCTGGAGGTGAATAGCTGACGACAGGGAATAAATGCAGTCTGGGTCAATCAATATACCGGGGTGCTTTCAGGGATGCCTCCTTATTAAAAAGGCATTAAACCAGGAAAAGGGATGTAACTGACACATGCACAAACCATGCAAGGGCCAGTTTGCTGGATATCTAAGGTAAATGCCAGTCATTCATTTGAAGGGATATTAGCTTGAATCTACCTCATCATGGGAGATGTAGTCCAGCCTAGGGGCCCAGCCTTCAGAAGAGAATGGCCGTATGAGATACCTGATCTACAGTTCCTGTGAGGCATTGCAGTAGCATTTCCGAACCAAAATATTTCAGATTTCTGCTGGGAAAAAACAAAAACAAAAATTCCACCGTGAAATGCCCCATTTTTTGGCCAGCAGTTCTGGAAACTATTAGAGAAGCAACAGAACGGTGTGCAGAACTCATACTGCTTGGTCAGCTGACGACTCATTTATCGGTCTAGTTCTCAAACAATTTAGTAGCAGGGCTCCCTTACTGATCTTTTAAAACGTGGTGGCTCCCCGCAACCAAATACCTCTTTTTACTGATTCAGAACACTAGATTCAAGACTTCAGGGCAGTATTACAAATTTAAATCAACTCCATACAGTTTATTTGGTTATATAATCCAATCTACTCCAGGTTTTTGAAAGTATAATTTGAAAATATGGATTTTAGTGAGAAGAATGGGCCTGTTTTGAACTGCAGAGTTGTAGACGGTTTGGTTGACTCTTGGATAGCGCTGGACAAGTCAGTTTTGGATAGCGCTGGACAAGTCATTTTCCAAGTTTAAATTATTTCTGTGTTTAGTTTTCATAGCAATCATTACCAGAAACCCAGACTCACGGAGATAACAAAGTGAATGGAAGCAGCACGTTCATAGCTTCCTTGCCAAGTTCGTCCTCTCCTTCAACAGAAACCCAGAACTCCTGGTTTTAGATTTGGAAACTTGATCTTTGGTGTGTGATCACTTGACAATTCTAAGAGATGCTCTTGGGCTGAGATGCTTAAAATTGGAATGGAGGAGTCAACCATTACTGAGAAGTGGTTTCACATCCATTTGTTATCTGGAGATTTGTTTTCAACTCCAGGAAAAATATTTATCAACATGGGAATACAGTGCTGACAAAGGAGTGAATATTTGTGCTTCAATAGCACTTTGATCACTTTCATGCCAGGCTTTTGAAAAGTCTACATCTGGAAACTTTTCGGCAACTCCCTTTGCAGTGTGGTATCTCCTAAGACAAAGCTCTTCATGAATCCCTGGATTTTTCTTTTGAATCTAGTATAATTGTAGTTCTACTTTGAAGTGTTAGGTTCAGTGCATTCACTCTCCTAAATATGTCCACCAGGTAAGCAAACAGTCAAGAAGTCTACATTACACATCTAATTTGCAAAGTCTGTTTTCCCCAGGAGGAAAATTCTGATTTTGACACGCAATTCAAAGATGTATTGCAACACTTTGCCATGTGGAAACCACCTGACTTCACTGTTAAACAGAAGTTGAGCATGATCAGAGCCCATCTCTTTGCACAGCACAATGTGTGCCCATTGCCCAGGATTTTATACAATTAACAATTTTAATAATGTTGCGGGCCTCATGCACTTCACATTGCAACTTCTCCAATGCCAAAGCTTGGGGATGAATTGTGCAGTGTGTCCGAACCGCTGCCGGTGCCACTTTGTTCACTCATGCTGCAATCCCACTATTCTTTCTGATTGTGGCTGATGCTTCTTGGTGCACAGCCCCACTCATGTAGCCCAGTCAAGACCTTCAGCCACTGTGAATTTACTGAGGATCTTGACTAGTTCCTCACCAGTTGCTTGGGTTGGGGTTTCTTTGCAAAATAAAAGTTCAGCTATTCTGCCTGCTTTGACAAATCTCACATTACGCAGAAGCTGAGCCATAGAATCATAGACAGGTAGGACTGGAAGGGACCTTGGTAGGTCATCTTGCCTGAGTGCAGGGAACTGGACTAGACTAAGTATTCTCTAGGCCATCCTTGATGGCGTTTGTCTAACCTGTTCTTAAATACCTCCAATAACTGAGATTGTACAACCTCTTTGGGTAATGTTAAGGTCTAACCTAAATCTGCCTTGCTGCAATTTAAGCCCATTACTTCTTGTCCTGTCCTCAGTGGTTAAGGAGAACAATTTATCACCCTCCCTTTACAAGTACATAAAAGGTTCTTAAAGACTGTTATCATGTCCCCCCTCAATCTTCTCTTCTCCAGACTAACAAAACCAATTTTTTTCCCCCCAATCTTTCCTCGTAGGTCATGTTTTCTAGACCTTTAATCATTTTTGTTTCTCTCCTCTGGACTTTCTCCAATTTGTCATGTTGCCCGTGTCTGTGGATTCATCAAGCTGACGTGCAAAATATTGACTTTAAACTTGTTCTATTGACTGGTCCTGGCCATTTTCTGCAAGGTCATCAGTGCATCAATGGATGGTATTATTTGACATAGGAGTGGTTTTCACTGCCACAGCTACTCGTTCCCCAATCATAATTCTACACATGTGCTGGAAGTAGAATGGTCTCACCATCTATATGCTTGTTTAACAAATTTATTTGGGCAAACGCTTTCGTGGGCCAAAAGTGGGTTTTAGCCCATGAAAGCTTATCCCCAAATAAATGTTGTTAGTCTAAGGTGCCACAAGTACTCCTCAATGGTTTTTTTGCTGATATAGACCAACACGGCTACCCCCTGAAACCTGTCTATATGCTTATTTGCATCTTACAATTTGCACAGCCACAGCATAAGATGCTTCTAAAGCTTTTTGAGAAATAGTGGCTTCTTTTGGCCAGTTTAATTCCTTCTTGTTTCCAAGGAGGAAAAAAAATTGGTTCTTGTTTAAGAGTTCTGGGTATTTGGTTTCTAAACATCTCTGTAACCTCATACTTCCATTTAGTAACCCTTGAAAACAAGTGACATTTTTGGCTGTGGATTTTCGCAGTAATAGCGAGACAAAAATCCAACTGTAATTGGCTACTTTTCTTCCTTACTTCATTCAAATCATCTTCAGCTGAACAGGTAGGCTGAATGCTTGATAAAAATAATTCCATTATAAAGATAAGATGCACCTGTCTCTACCTCATCCCCTTTCTCCTACCAGCTACTACCTATCCTGGGAGGCCCGCTTTGCCCTCTGCGCCAGTAGGGAGCTTTCAGCCAGAGGCTCTCTGCTCGGGAAGCACTCAGCAGGAATCTCTTTAGTGAGGGCCCCCTGCAGAAGCAGAGAGCGTAGAGGCGCTCCCAGCCCAGAGAAGCTGCAGCATTTTAGGGGCTTATCTACACTTTAAATACTACAGTGGCATGGCTGCCCTGCTGTAGCCAGTCAGTGTAAACACTACCTAGGCCAATGGGACGGGTTCTCCATTGGAGTAGGTAATCCACCTCCTGAGAGGGGATAGCTTTGTCAATTGAAGAATTCTGCTGTCAACCTAGTGCTGTCTACACCAGGGTTAGGTCGGCTTAACTACACCATTCAAGGATGTGGATTTTTCACATCCCTGAATGATGTAGCTGGTTTGACCTAACTTTTTAGTGTAGGCCAGTTGACAATTAAGCCCATCTGGGCAGGGGTAGGCTGGGCTGGTATCTAACCAGGGAGTGGAAAGCAAGATGGGGCTGCAGAAAGGAACTCGGCAGTCACTCCCTAGAGAGGAGGGGATTTGGCAAGAGACAAGGAGGAATCCTAGGGGGGTGTAAGCCCTGGGATCCTGCCTGGGAATACAGACACTGGCAAAAACACAAGGGAGGGTGAAGTAGCCACTGGTAGCAGAGAAAGCTCCAATAATAACCCAGAGGGGGACAAGAAGACAGAAAAAAAAGTAGGAAGGACCCCAGGAAAACAGCAACAGGGTCTGAGATCATGTAGGCCATGGTTGCTAGACAGAGTCCCTGGACTGGAATCTGGAGCAGTGGGGAAGGCCTGGGTTCCCCTACCAACCACTGGGGAAGCGGTGCAGTCTGGGCACTGGATTGGAAGAGTGTGTGAGACAATTTGTCCTGAAGGACTTTGTTACCCTGGAAGGGGAGGATGACAGTGACCTGGCTGGTGGGCTACATCACAAAGAGGGTGCACCCTGAGTCAAAGAGTAACCAGACAATGTGGTGAACAACTGAAGGAAGGGGGCATCAGATTGGTCATGGACTAATCCCCAGATGCATCCAGAAGGAGGCACCAAAGCAGTGAGTAGTAGACTCCGTGACAGAAGGGAAAGGAGAACAGGGAACATGCAACAGTAGGGCGTTTATTAGAGCATAAGAGCGGCCATAGCGGGTCAGACCAAAGGTCCATCTAGCCCAGTCTCCTGTCTTCTGACAGCAGCCAATGTCAGGTGCCCCAGAGGGAATGAACAGAACAGGTAATCAAGTGATCCATCCCCTGTCGCCCATTCCCAGCTTCTGGCAAACGGAGGCCAGGGACACCATCCCTGCCCATCCTGGCTATTAGCCAGGATGGGCCTCTCTTCCATGAATTTATCTAGTTCTTTTTTGAACCCTGTTATACTTTTGGCCTTCACAACATCCTCTGGAATGGAGTTCCACAGGTTGACTGTGTGTTGTGTGAAAAAATACTTCCTTTTGTTGGTTTTAAACCTGCTGCCTATTAATTTCATTTGGTGTCCCCTAGTTCTTGTGTTATGAGAAGAAACCAACACTTCCTTATTTCTCCACACCAGTCTTGATTTTATAGACATCTATTATATACCCCCGTGACAAAGCTCCTCCTCTACCTTGGTGGGTCCTGCGCTTATTGGTGGATTTTGCTCGCCTCAGAGCTTCACAGCAGCCCTCAGTTTGGCCACTTCATGGCTCAAATCTGCTGTTTACTCAGATAACCTCATCAATGGCCAGCATGGGGGAAAAGAGTAAGAACAATCCCTGCAGTTTCTGCTGGTCCACCAGCACCTCTGGTGGAAGCTCCTGTGTTGGGAAGTTTGGGGGAACCCGGGTCCGCCCTGGTTCCAGCCCAGGGCCCTGTGGACTGCAGCTGTCTAGAGCACCTTCTGGAAAAGCTGCACGACAGCTACAACTCCCTGGGCTACTTCCCCTTGGCCGCCTCCCAACACCTTCTTTGTCCTCACCACAGGACCTTCCTCCTGATGTCTGTTAACACTTGTACTCCTCAGTCCTCCAGCAGCACGTCCTCTCCCTCCCAGCTCCTTACGTGCACACCTCACTCACTGGAGTGACAGCCTTTTTAAACCAGGTGTCCTGATTAGCCTTAATTAATTCTAGCAGCTTCCCAATTGGTGTCCTAATTAGCCTGCCTGCAATAATTAGTTCTAGAAAGTTCCTGAGTATTCTGGAATAGTCCCTGTTATCTTACCCAGGGAAAAGGAACCTGCTTAACCTGGAACTAATGTATCTATCTTCAACCACTCTCTTGTAGCCATCTGGCCTGACCCTGTCACACCCCTTAGTTCTCTTTTCCAAGCTGAAAAGCCCCCGTCTTATTAGTCTCTCCTCATACAGCAGCCGTTCTAGACCCCTCATCATTTTTGTTGCCCTTTTCTGAAACTTTTCCAATTCTAATAGATCTTTTTTGAGATGGGGCAACCACATCTGCATGCAGTATTCAAGATGTGGGGGTACCAGGGATTTATATAGAGGCAATATGATATTTTCTGTCTTATTATCTATCCCTTTCTTAATGATTCCCAACATTCTGTTCACTTTTTTGACGGCCGCTGCACATTGAGTAGATGTTTTCAGAGAATTATCCACAATGGCTCCAAGGTCTCTTTCTTGAGTGGTAAGAGCTAATTTAGACCCCATCATTTTATATGTACATGAAATTTCATCTTGATAAATGCAAAGTAATCGGCCATTTTGTTGCCCAGTCACCCAGTTTTGAGAGATCCTTTTGTAGCTCTTCACAGTCTGCCTGGGACTTAATGATCTTGAGTAGATTTGTATCTTCCCCAAATTTTGCTACCCCACTGTTTACCCCTTTTTCCAGATCATTTATGAATATGTTAAATAAGACTGGGACCAGTACAGGCCCCTGGGGACACCAAGATTTACCTTTCTCCATTCTGAGAACTAACCATTTATTCCTAACCTTTGTTTGCTATCTTTTAACAAGTTACCAATCCATGAGAGAACTTTCCCTCTTACCCCATGACTGCTTATTTTGAAAGGCCCCTCACCAAAGGCTCTTAAGCAAAAGGTCCCTCACCCAATTGTTTATAATGGTTTCCCTGTGTTTTTGTTGAAGGTTTTGGTGTCGGTTTATTACTGGTGTTTTGGTGTGTTACTGGCAGCTGGCCTGCCTGGCAATAGTTAATCTTGTGCTTTTCTAAAACAGGTTCAAATAAAGGTTTGGGGTTTTTTTTTAAATTAAGAAATTTTATTGCCATCATTGTATCACATCCTATAATGTGTGTTTCAAATAATAAAGGTAAACATAGAAGGAACAACTGCGAAGCTATGTGCAAACATTTCCCCAATACATTTCTCTACATAAAGCCATACTGTAAATCCACAATTCTTGCCTGTTCATAAGTGCTCATGTCATTCATAACTGCAATGCATGGCAATCCACCACTTCCCACACCCAGATTTCATTGCATGACGGCAGTTCCTCATTTACTGTGAAGACTGTACAAGCACATTCATAAACGTACTATTCTCTCTTCCAATGGCCTATGCAAAGCATCCCTGACTTGTGTTGCCCCCGTGCACCCTGCCTCGACTGTTGTAGGTACACTTTCCGGTTGAGTGTACCGGAACAATCCATGACTGTCATAGCTTCATTCAAGGGCAAATGGCTCACCTGTGTCAAGAGCACAGCAAAGCACAATTATGCAGACAGCATTGAGGACATGGGCATCCAAAGGGGCTGTAGACAGCGTCAGCAGGATTTTAAGCTGCCAAACGCACATTCAACCACTGTTCTGCACCTGCTGAGAGAGTATGACTTTGAACCTCTTTGGCCAGGGGCTCTGAAATCATTATGGTTTCATAAGCCCAAGCAAAAGAGGGTATATTGGGTCCCCCAGGACAAAAGTGGGGACAGTAACTCCATTTATTACAACATCATTTGGTGGGAATAGTGTCCCAGGCTGTCCATGAATGTAGACTCCCGATTGTTGGAAACCCTGGCATCATGAACTTTTCCAGTGCAGTCCACATTGGCATCTGTAAATCAGCCTCTGTGGTCCAGAAGGGCTTGCATAACAATGGGGTAGTACCCTTTGCAGTTTATGTACCCACGTGCTCCTTGAGGAGCACGTGATGTGGGCATCTGAGTCAACGGAGCAGTTTGGAAACCCCATTCTCTCAAAAATCAGCAGTTACTTCAGGCATATTATGACCACCACTTTTGGGTAAAATACATGACTGACTGATTGCCTCCAAAACTTTTGCAACCACTTTACATGTGGGTGATTTTCCAGTTCTGAACTGGTTAGCAATGGACTTGTAGCAGTCTGGGATAGCCAGGTTCCAGACGGTTATAGCAACTTGCTTCTGAACCAGTATGGCTGCCCTCATGAGCACGTCCCAATCTGGAGGGTGGGGGAAGCGGCTCACAATGCTCCAGAAATGTAGCTTTTTTCATGTGAAAGTTCTGGTCACTTCATGTGAAAGTTCTGCTGGTCATCTCAGGTCCATATGATGTGATCCCACCAGTCTGTGCTTGTGGCCCTGCTCCAGAAGTGCCAGTCTACGTAGAGGGCATCAGCAACCACAGAGAGTCACAAGCAGCATCAGGCAGTTCTATTCCTCTACACCTGTATCGTCATCCTTCTCCTCCACCAGGCACCTTTGGTGGATCAGAAACCGCCGTCAGAATGTCCCCCAGCGTCTCGTGGATGCTGTCTGTTTGCTGAAACAGGAGTAAAAGTGCAAGCAAAAGAAGTTCTTCAAAATGGTGATGTCTCCGTGTTGTTGTTGCCAGGAGCATGCAGACCCACAAGATGGCATGGCAGGCTGTGTTAGGAACTTGACAGACTGTGACAACTTCCTATTACTTGCAGGGCGAGCAGTCAAGTTCTCGGACACTGCATCACAAACCAGGGGCTAGAACAGTGACAGCTGTTGAGGGCGCTAGGAAGGCTGGTTTGACTTGGGTGTGTGTACTGCAGTGTCGACGCTGAAGCCCCAGGTTTGGCGCCTGGGTCCAGAAATTCTAAACCGAGGGTCAATACACAGCATGGACACTCAAGTCCCAGACTTGCAAACCCAGGGTCTGTGTATTCAGATGCCACTAACCCTGGGCTCACATTACAGCGTCAACATACCCTACGTGCCGGTAGGATTTGGGGCCCTGGCCGTCCCTGCTGTCACATGACAGTGAATCTCTCTTATACTACTTAGCTTAAGAAAAACAGCTTTATCCTAAAGCTTCTCTGCCTCACCTCTACTGAGAGATTCTCCCTAGAGCCTCCCCCTACCCATTCTGCAGCTACAGTTTTAAAGACACAGCACACACACACATCAGCATGTCTGTATCTCTCCCCATTTCACAGGAACAGACTGGCATCCTTCGGACACCTGCTCAGTCTCATTTTACAGGGGTCATGGAACCAGGATAATTCAAATGTTGATGAAGAGCCGGGATCTGTGACTCTTGCAGTGTCTGATTTCATACCCCCTAGACACATGAGGGGCCTCTCCCCATTCCATCCTCTTATTAAACCCTTGCTGTTGGCTGCTAGTGAAGTATATTTGGGGAGCTGCTTGGAATAAGCATTAAAACCTCAAACAGCATATTGATCATCATCTTTCCTGGTACCATTAATCAAGCTGATCCATGTCTTCAGCCATCTGCACACAGCTGCATTCGGTTTGTGTTTCCAAGCTCTGGTCCAGTGCCGCCGCCCCCCCCACCCCGAGATAAAACAGTTCTGCAAAAGGCATGGGAAACCGAAGTGCTCTTTTAGCTCACTGGCTTTGTGTGAGCACCTGTGACAGTGCCCTCTAGTGGCTGGGCCAAAGAGAACGAGACCTATGAAAGCTGCTGGGTTGAGCCACCAGGTGTGGGGGAAGGAGGACTCAGCCTTCACAGACAAATGCATGCCTCCAGTTCCTTCGCTCGGGGCTTTTCTTTAGTAACAGAGGAACAAAGATTCAAAGCAAAGCAGCTCAGCCGCACTGCCCTCGGAGTTGTGTCTAACCTTGTCTCTGGGGCTCCACAACCATTTCTAGCTGCAACTTCACACCCAGCTACTCCTCCTCCCTGCAGGTGTCTTCCTCTCAAACCTTCCACCTGACAGATGTGGAGACCTCTGCCCAGGGCCTTCCCCGCTCCCCAGCCTAGTCTCTCCTTGGCTCCCCGCTCAAGAAGCGGGACATTTTGTATGCAATTTCCTGTAGGACTCACGACAAGGAGCAGGCACCTGCAGCCACAGCCCCCAGTTTGATGGCTTTGGGGCCCTTTAACAGTACCTTAGGATACATGGATGCACACAGAGGCTCAGCGTCCTGTTCCAAACCATTACAAGTGTTGATAAATTGTAGTCAATTGCTTGACTACACATTGGTTCATTAAGATAAAGGCCAAAGAACCAATGTCAATCAGGTTTATTGCTCCAAGCCAATAACAACGTACAGGTAAAAGGTTTATACAATACCTGCCTCTGGGAAGCCATCGCGTGCAGCAATGTTACATTCACCTTATGCAGAAGGTGAACTCCCAAAGTTACACATTTCAGCTGGTAGTATTTATGATGATTTTACAGGTTACACATCTCTTAACAGGTCACTAAAATCCAACTCAGTTTTTCCCAGTTCCCTATTCCGTTCTTTCTCTATCTGTGTTCTGGATACTAGCATTCCAGGTACTGGTCC
Organism: Lepidochelys kempii; assembly: GCF_965140285.1. Lineage (NCBI taxonomy): Eukaryota > Metazoa > Chordata > Testudines > Cheloniidae > Lepidochelys > Lepidochelys kempii. Next base: position 136,510,871 of record NC_136383.1, read on the forward strand.
ATGAAGGCACTTCCCCAAGTCTATCTTGATTTTGACACATTCCCTTCTTCCTTGTGCCAAATGCTTACTTCAGCAAATGCAAGGAATTATGGGATACATAGCATAAATGAACAGGGCTACAGTTCAGGCCCATTTACAAGCAAATATTGTAACAGTGAACTAGCCTAATGTTATTGATGCTTAATGCATTGTAACACATATGGTGCAGATAATACATATTATACATTTCATAATAATGTATATTATCTGCACCATGTGTTAGGATGTATTAAGCACCAGTAACATTAAGAGCAAATATTGTAGCCAACATATAGTAGTCATAGCTAAGAGAGTGCTCTTTTAGATCAAGTGGTGAAGGTTTGTGGTTTTAAAGGATCAAGGTTCTAATCCTAATATTGGGAACCAGGAACACTCAATCATGAATAAGGCCTCCAAAAATAAATTAAAAAATCCCCCAATTTTTTTTTTTTAAATCATGAGGAGTTTTCTTGGGTTTTTTTTTTTTTTTTTTTTAATATTTCTGGGAGTCTCTGTATTTGCCTTCCAGTTTGAGCCTTTATGGCTGCACTTGGTCATGTTTTTAAACCTTTTTCCCCACAACCATCATGGCTAGAAACGTCCTGTTTTAATAAAAGCTTTGATTCTAACTTAATCCCATGACTCCAGAAAGCTGTCGCCGTGTGTGATTTATATATTAACTCTGTCTGTAGTGTATGGTTTCCTTACAACTTTTGGCAAAAAAGGGTGGGGGGAAGACCTGGTGAACATTAGTGTGAGCTTTGCCCATGCTGCCCTGCCAATATGCATAATGTTTGACCTAAAAGGATCCCCCATTGCTGTGGGTCTGCCCCTCTTGATTTAGAGTGAATTTTATTAAAGCAATTGCTACTGCTGGAATTTAAAGGGAGCTGAAATGATGGGTTGTATTAACAGATGCAGTCAAAGCCTCAGAGGACACAGGAACACTGCTGTATTATCAGGCTGTATTTACAAGGATGCTAACTTGTTTATATTGTCACCAGAAATATGGGACACAGAGCATGCATCTTGCTAGCATGCCCAAGAGGGTAATTCATTGCCTGCACTGCTTGCAAAGATAATACATAAAAAAAAACCTGGTTCTTATATAGCACCTTTCATTCGAGAATCCCCAAAAAGCACCTTAGATACATAAAGGCATTAAACCCTTTGACACCACTGTAAAGCATCAACCAGATGTAGGATGGGGAAACTGAGGCAGAGCGTCTTGCTGGCTTATCCGAGCTCACACAGCAAACCAGTAATAAATCTGAACAGAATCTATGTTTCTTGACTTCCAGGCTGCTGCTCTAAATGTTAGACCACCCTCCTCCCACCTCAGTGCATCATCGTACATATTTATACCCTCACCTTGCCAAACAGCAGCCAGTTGACTGACATAGGATCATGGGATTTAAGGATTTTTCCCACTGTTTTCTTCCTAGCTGATTAATGTTTGGTATCCAAAAGTAACTGACTGGCTAGTCATTGGCTAAGACAGTGTCATGACCCTGTCTCCTAAATACCCCAGAAGGTACATTGAAAAGGCAGTATTTTTAGGGCACTTACTTAGGCTGTAAGCTATTTGGACTAGGGAACATCTTTTCCCTTTTACAGCATCTAGCACAATGGGATTCTGTTCTCTGATTGGAGCCTGTACGTGCTACTGTAAAAACCAGACAACCCACCTCCCCCCACAGATTCTTATATCAGAGATATTTAAACGTATGCCACACAGTATAATGTGTTTGCACATTCCCTGGTCTTGATGCGGCACATAAGGTATTTTAAAATCCTACGCCATGGCTGTTACGCAGAGAGAGACTATCCAACAGAACTGCTCCAGGGTGTGTGACAAATTCTGATTTTTGTGGGGGTAAAATTGCTCGGATTCCGACTCAACTGGTCACTCGAGCTCATCAGAAATGGTTCACCACTATTTTTGGTCAAGGAAAAAAGGCATTTTGACTAAATGGGAAGTTGTGTCAGAAATATTTCCATTTTCATTGTGACTCTGGGGGAGGGAGGGTGTATCAGAAAACAGACACCCAGAAAAAACAACTTGTTTTTAAACACCTTCAGAATGGTGTTGGGTCATTGCTCCAGCTCGGAGGGCTGGTTGTGCATTAGAATCATAGAATATCAGGGATGGAAGGGACCTCAGGAGGTCATCTAGTCCAACCCCCTGCTCAAAGCAGGACCGATCTCCGACGAAATCATCCCAGCCAGGGCTTTGTCAAGCCTGACCTTAAAAACTTCTAGGGAAGGAGATTCCACCACCTCCCTAGGTAACGCATTCCAGTGTTTCACCACCCTCATTGTGAAAAAGTTTTTCCTAATATCCAACCTAAATCTCCCCCACTGCAACTTGAGACCATTACTCCTTTGTTCCATACCACCACCCTTTTGTCCAAAGGGGATATCAGTCTAGTGGGCAAGACATGTTGGCAGCCATGGTTTGCTGCCTAGAGTGAGGGGTTGGTTTGGAAGAAGATGCAAATAGAAGAGGCATTGGGACAGGATGGAGGCAAGCAGGTAGAATCACCAAAGGCACAACCTTCTTCTACTCTAAGTCTCAGTGAGCAGTCTGTACATGTTTCATTCAAAATAGTTTGTGCTTGTAATGGCCTGGCACCCACTTCTCACAAGCGCTCCCTCACATCAGGTGAGTCTTCAGTCCCAGCCCTGGTATTGGGCCATACCCCCAGGGCTTCCTCTCTGAAGGCAATGGTTTCGCTAAGTAGTTCAGATGCCCTTCTGGAGATTTACTGCTGTCCAATTGTTGGCTACTTCCCCAGTGGCCTATGGCAGGGAGGACCCTGGCCCATTCACTACTTCAAGTCCCAGCCCAGGGACCCTAAGAATAGGAACCATGTGCTGCCATGCCCCTTTAACTAAACTGCTTCAGTTCCCTCTTCCACTTCCCCACAGCCCCAGTCTTCAACAAAGCTTCACTCTTTTCCATGTTCATGCCCAGCAGCCAGCCAGGAGCTCTCTCTTGCTCCCCAGGTCCCTGCCTACACTGAGCTGTCTGCGGTGCTGCAGTTCCCTTTGGCCAGTCAGGAGCACCACCCACTCTGCAGCTCCTTTTATATGGCCCTCTTGGGCCCTGATTGGCTGCTCCCTGCAGCCACTCTAGGCTGCTTGGAGGACTCCTCTACTGCTCCTTTCCTGGGAGGGGTGGGGGAGGACACTGAGGCCTCCAATAAGGAGCCTCTGGGTCTAGTCCACGCAATCAGAGTGCTCCTATAATGTTTGGCTCTGGTTAAGTCAAAATACCATGAGAATAACCTTCTCTGTGGTATTTTAGTGTTTTCTTTCCGGATCAGACTGGGAAGCACAGAAGAAGTGAGAACTGGAAAATAAAGAGAAACTGGTGGAACTTCTCCAAAGCTCAAAAATAAATAAAGAAACTTTTGGGTTTGAGTTCACAGCACAAGTTCAGGATAGCTCTGATTTTAATCTAACTGTGTGGCCCATTCCTACATGCATTAAGAATAGATACGTTAATGAAGGCTTAAAGAGATATTCCACAAGAACAAATGTTGGGAAAGTCTTTTATGTATCTAATGACACTTAATTTCCATAGTAAATGCCTAATGTTTAATGAGTATTTTATTCTCTCCCCATTTACATATTTATAGTTAACTTTGGTAGCTGTTTGTGAATAATTAGCCGTCTGTCTAAAGGAAGCCAATGAACTATAGAGCCACATGCTCATTCAAGTGATGGCAGTGGAGGTCTGAACCTGTCCCTGGGTTACTCTCCGAACTTGTCTGCTGGGTGCCTCTGTTATGCAAGTATTTTATTATAGGTAGTTGAAGGAAAACCAATGAGGGAGAGAGATGGATTAGGCTATAATGAGGATGAAGCTGAGCAAAAGGAAAATCTGGGCTCAATATCAAGGACAGTTCCTAGCCGCGAGATTAACTGTGCTATGGAACAAAAAAGAAGTTGTAGAAACCCTGTCACTTCAGTCCCCTGAAAATAGACAGGACCAAGCTTGTAAGCAGAGTGCATAAAGAACAATTCTTCATTGGCCAGCATGGGATGGAGGGACGGGGTGCGACTCACCACTGTAGCACGCCATGCTGGACATCTCGGGGAACAGCTCTGCTATCCAGTGCGCCCTCTTCTGGTGGTGTCTTGCCCCAGTCACTTCTGCTCCAGGGACCCACATCACTCCTGGGACCGCAGCATCCTCTTCATGATACAGCCCCTCTGGCTGTGCCACACTCTGTGCTCCCCCCTTCCAGAGGACAGTATCACCATCCGCTGCCCAGCCACTTCCCTCAGTGGCTTCTGCAGCCACTTGTCTAGCCACTTCCTCAGTGGCAAGATGGGGGAAGGCCGGAACCCGGGCCCACCCACTATTCCGGGTCCCGGCCCAGGGACCCTGTAGATGGCAGCCACATGCTGCATCTCCTCCAACCTCTCAGTACCTTTCCCTGGGCCACTTCCCTGCAGCCCCCCACACCTTGTTTGCCCTTGCCTCAGGGCCTCAGCCTGCAGATCCCTGCAGCCCGCTAGGAGCTGCCTTTAGCTCCCTGGGTCTCTGCCTCCAGCACTGTTCTGTCTGAGGAACTTGCTACCTTCAGCCTGCAAGGCAGGCCTCCTCCCTCTTCAAGCACCAGGGAGTGACTGAAGCGGCTCTGCAGCCCTTTTTATATGGGTCAGCCTGGCCCTGATTGGTGCTCCTCACAGCCCCTCTGATTGGCTGCCTCCTGTGCCGCCTCCCTAGGGCTCTATTAATCCCTTAGATCCCAGTGTGTGGGCAGGTGCCCCATCACAGGTGAATTAAGTGACATACTAGCTCGTCTCTCTGTCAGGTGTCTGTGGGTCTTTCCTATACCTTTGACTTTGTTGGGTGGAAAAGTTGAAAGTCATTTCTCTCCCAGAGCTGCCTGTCTAACCAGAGAAATTTGGGAATGGAGAAGTCCCATCCCCCATTGCTGGGGCAGGATTGTTCCATACAGTTTGTTTTCTAGTGCTGTATAATCATGTTTCCACATGGAACGTCCTACTCATGAAAATGTCACCAGAGGTTGCAGAGCAGATTATTGCAGGAGGTGACTGGAGTGTCCCTGGGCTCCCAGCCGGCCTCGCTGCTCAGTCCCCAGGCACGTGCATAAGACAAATGACCTTCATTTGGCTGTTGCTCCCTTTAGTCAGGGCGCCATCTTCAGCAGTCGCACCCCAGCAACAACAAGCCGGCTGCCGGCTGCAAACCACCATGGCAGGCCCATGTCTGGCCTACCTTTCTTCAGGGAATCTCTGGCAGATGGGGGTGTTTCAGGGAGTCCCTGTTCCCAGTCAGGCCTCTCTCTCCCTTTTAACCCCTCCCTCCAAGCCTGATGCCAGGGTGGGGCTGACCAAGCCCTCAGGAGCTCGTTAACCCGTTCTTGGGGTTTCTGCCCTCCATCACATGGGCACAATGGACGAAAGTCTTCTCCTTTGCACCCACAAAACACCACACATGCCAACGGAGCTGGACGATTAGCCAGGGCTGAACTTTGACAAGGGCCAAGCCAGTCTGATCGGGGACTGGTTCAAAGATTATGCCTAGGGTTGCCAATTTTCTAATTGCATAAAACTGAACACCCTTGCCCCGCCCCTTCCCTGAGGCCTCTGCCCCATTCCTTCTCCAAGGCCTCGCCCTCCACTCACTCCACCCCCCCCTCCATCACTTGTTCGCCCCCCCCTTGCTCAGTCACTCATTTTCACCATGCTGGGGCAGGGAGCTGGGGTGTGCGAGGGGGCTCCAGGCTGGGGCCAGAGGGTTCAGAGTGTGGGAGGGGGCTCCGGGTTGGGGCAGGGGGAAAAGGCGGTCACTGGTGTAGGAAAGGGAAATGAAGAGTAAACTAAGAGATAATATACCCCTCAGATGGGTGTGGAGCTCATCAGGAAGTATGAGCCTGTAGTTCTCCCAGCAGTCAGCAAGCTAGCCACATCCAAGCTGCTGCTCAGCAGTAATACGCAATGGGGCTGCTCAGAGCCCGTGGGCGTTAGCAAGAGCCTTTCCATTGACATCAGTGGGCTTTGGATCAGGCCCTATATGAATCAACCTAACCACATGCCTCCCAGTGGCACCAACATGCTCAGGCGGGTATTTCATGCCTGTGTCTCACCGTCTTCTGAATACGTCCCGAAAGGGGGTTGTGCGGGATCTCTGTGGAAAGCTACAAACTCGCCGATTGCCATGGTTACCACATGACGTTACTGCAGGGCGTAATCTGAGTGCTGTGTAACATGTAGGATACAGGGTTCCAAAACGGTCAAGGTGAAACTTGTCACCCATCGACGTGGAAACAATGGACACCCACAGAACCAGCCCTGTGTTCGCCATCTGGACCAGGCATGGGTTTGAGGATTTACAAAGAAAAGAATCCCCCCAAAAGTCTCTGAATAGCCCTCCCCCCCCCCCACCCTGGTAAAAGCCAATAGTCTGTAAGTGTATAAGAGAAGAGGGAAAGGCACAAGATTTGATCCATGATGGAGGAGACTCTGTGCTACTGGGAATGTCTCATGAAAGGTGGATCATAACTTTATGGGCTGGATAAGCGCTGTAAGAACTGGCCGTTGGGTAATACCTTACTAGACAGGAAAATAACTTGTTAAGAAGTACAACAGCCTATGGATTGTGTTTTAAGATTTTCTTTTACCTGTAACCTCATGTTTCGAAATCCTTATGCTTGCTTGTACAGGAATCTCTAGCTCAAGCTCTGCTAAATAAACCCCAATTTGCTTTTACTACAGACATGTCTAGGGGCCTCGTGCTAAGGAGAGTGTTGAACTGAGGCGAAGCCAGTGACTGGGGCGCGTCGCTTCGCTGGAAGCAGTGGATGGGTGTGCATTGCACGGGTCCAGGAGATAAGAGACTGGGCACTCATGTGTAACAAAGTGTGGTGTGTAGATGGCTAGGCAGCCTGCAGAGAAAACATGCGGGGCTTGAGGAACCCAGAGCAGAGAGCTTGCATTGCCAGAAGTTGGGGAGAGTTACCCCTCATGGGCACAGACAAGGAGCCCTCCAGCTGCGTGCAGATGGTAGCAATTCACCCCAGACACTTGAGTTAATCCCGAATAGTGTCACGCCCCCAGTTATCTTTTGTCTTGGTGTCCCTACCCCCAATAGTTGCCATAGAGAGAAAACCAAGAGCTGCTGACCATGACGGCTAAGGAGCTGCAGGTGCACCCCACAGAGAGACCAGAGGGAAGGAGTCAGAGGCAGAGGACGGCGAGGTGAGAGCAAGTCAAGATGGAGGCTGTGTCTACATCCTGCCCCACAGTCGGCTCTAGCTCTGAAGAGGACCTTGGAGCAGGGCCTTGCCTAACGCTCTAGACTGACAGCAGAAGAAACAGCAGCAAGTGGAGACATGTTCATCGTCTCTCAATTGCTCCACGTCAGAGCTGCTCAGCAGAGAATCAAATGGTCGGCTCTGAGGCGGACATTGCCATGTGTTACACCAGGGCAAAACTGGAGTGACTCCATTGAAGTCAATGGAGTTTAACCAGCATGAAACTGAATTAACCCAAAGGCAAGAATCAGGACTTTTCCCTGGAAGGTGAAATCTAAGCCGCATTTATCATGCCACTCACAAAATTACCGGTAAGGAAGATTCCCTCATTAAATATCAGACAACAACTGCATTGGCAATGCTCTAAAGCCAGGCACAACGGACTACAGCTCACTCTTTCCCAGTGCTGCTGAGACCGTGTGGCTAATGGTAATAAAAAACCCCTCCTTTGCATCAATAAAGCAAACAGATTTTTGGAGCAGCAAGGTACCAGTTGGATGCTCTCAAACTTTGAAGGTTTTCACATTAAGAGGCCTTCACGGGAAATGGCAAGTTTGTGACTTGATAAACATTTACAAAGGAGAAGTTGAAGAAAGTACAAATGAGTTTCACCGCAGTTTTAATTACTGTAATTTTCTCTCGTAATGGTAATTTCTGTAATTAATGGCTGTATTTTTCTAGAGTGGCGGTATTTGGGGATGACACAAAATGAGAAAGTGTTTTTGTTTCAGCGACAAAAGGAGCAGATTAGCTGGTTGAATGCTGATAGAACATGTCTGATGGGGAGAACGGGGGGAGGACGGATAGCGATTTTTTCAGCAGTTTGTTTGCTGTATTATCCGTACTTTAAGGGAACTAACTGCAGCATCAGTAATACTGAAGGCTGAAGGCCTCCAACTTCCATTGTGGTCAATGGACATGCACTGTGCTCAGGACCGTGCAGGACCGGATCCATAGGATTTACATTTGACATGTGCTTCAATGGGCAGACTATGCCTTAGAGGAAGGTACTAGACAGGGATTCCACGGATCATGGGTCAAATCCTTGCTCTGCTCCAGCCTTCATGGCTGACTGCTTAATCTTTCTGTGCCTTATCCCCTTTCACAGCTAGCAAATTGCACTAATAATACTCCTCTGTCTGCCTTTTTTATTCATACTGTAAGCTCTTCAAGGGAAGCAGTGGTTCTTACTATGTGTTTGAACAGAATCGAACACAATAGGGCCCAGTCTCAATTCTTCATTTAAACAAGAAAACTCCATGCCGCTATATACTAAAAATGAAATTGTTACAATGTTGTGGATTAGGTAAAATATCACCGAAGCCGATGGGGGTAACCACCACCCTTCATTTAAGAAACAGATAAGCTCCTTGTCAGCATCCCCCATCTAAATAGAGGCATATGCGAGTCCACCCTGGAATGAGACCTATATGGGTGGAGAGCTTTGCTGGGTGCTGTTATGAGTAGGGGGAGGCTAGTGGGGGGAGACAAGCAGAGAAGCACATAGGAAAATATCAGAGAAGCAAGCAACAGACCCAGCCTGGATAAGCACAAGAGTTTGGCGCCCCCTGGAACTCGGCACCCACAGTGACCCTCTTCCTGGCCCACCCCTAGAACCAACCAGATTTTGTTCTATTCTGACATGCACCTGACAGGAGTTATCTTCCTAGAGTCAATCAACTAGCAACTCCGTGAACATTTTCAGTCGAAATTAACTTGTCTCAAGAGACCAACCTACGTTAGCGTTTCCAAGACTAGAGGAAGGAAGATAATGAAGTCCAGGTTTCACCTGAAACCTTTCCAGAGAGAAACAATGATCTCATACTTGCCCGGTCCCAGCATGGAGCCATTTACTCACAGACTTTCCTTTGTTAATGCAAAGGACTCTGGGATTCTCTGGATTTAAGATGATAAATCCCATATTTTATGTCAGAAGATGGCTTTGAGCATTGAAGTCAGTGGTAAAGCAAAGAGCCTGACTGTCTAGGTTCTTATATGCCCCTTCTCACCATAGTAATCTGAGCGCCTAAAATGTTAACGGTGCCTCTTTGAAACATCTGCAGTCAATGCGGATGAAACAAAATCCCTCCCTTACATCAGTGGAATTGCTCCTGAATAACACTGGTGTATGTAAATAGAACCCATGTTCTGTAACTCGCTGGGTTTCAAGAAGCAACTACATTCAAAAAGATTTAATCTGAAATCTTACCATGAAATATATAATAACAATTGTATCTCTTTGACAACTGATTTTTGACCCTGAGATGCAAACTGCTGAAATGGATTTTTAAACCTACAGTGACTAAATTCCACCTTGTGTCCTATTTTGAGAAAGGATCAGAGGGAGCAGACGATGATTGTGCTGTTGGAATGGTTAGCCCCTGGGAAAGACTCCACCAAAGTGTTTGGGTTTTTTACTTTAAATTCTGAAGTTTTGGAGCAGCAGTGCATCTCTTCTCTCAACCCCTCCCCTCAGGAATGGCTACCGAGCTGCACAAAGGTGGCGAATAAAGTTAAAATAACTGCTTACAGCAAAAGACTATGAGAAAGGGAATTTCCAGCACACTCAGATACAAATGGACAACAATGCATAGCTTCAAACCCAGCCTGTTAAACTCCTCCAAAGGAGGCCAAGTTTGCATGAAGCTGGCATCACCTACCTCCTTGGCTGGTGAACTGAGCTGGTCAAAGGAACAGTGGCAGATCATGAACACATCTTACCCAGATTTGCATCAGGTGTAACCCATGCTCATGCAGTGTGACTCTGTCCCTGCTAGACCCTCTCTAGCTGTATATGCAACAATGCCCCTGATGGGGGTGTCTGGAGGGACACAGCCAGGACTGCGGGATCTTAAAGCGTAACCCTCTATTGTCTGAGCCAAAGGAGTAGGTCTGTTAGCCCGAGGGCAGAAGCAGGGAAGCTGTGGCAGCATGGGTGGCCACACTAGTCCTCTGGCAGCTACGCCATGCTGCTGCCTATGCTGTGGTGGTTTCTCTGATAGCTTTAGTGAGCTAGATCAAAGCTTACTCGGGGATCCCTACCGGTGCTGCAGTCACCCCTCTGGCCTCCCCTTGGCTACACTTGCCAAGGTTGTGAGGCTCACCCTCCCTTGGTAGCTGTGTCCCCTGGCTCTGCACTGCCCTCACACTCCGCTGGCCTGGGGAAGGAGACCCCAGCTGCAGAGGAGGGGGTGGGGAAGTAAGCTGTACCCAGTTCTCCCACCCAGCAGCACAGAGCACTAACCGGAGTGCTCCCGGCCTGGCCCAGCTCACATCACCACCACCAGTCGATTTCTCCCTCCAGGGCGTGTCAAATGCCCAGGCATGGAGCACACCGTGGGAAGGCTCAGTCTGAGTGGCCCTGTGCGGAGAGCAATGAAGCAGTAGTAGGCTGCCCCGGAGAGAGCAGAACCATTGTATTGCCACCCAGCCCCGCCCTGGGCCCGGAAACTGATAAGCACAACAATGCAAGTGAGTCACCCAGCGCTGATTCTGGCTCAGGAAACTGCAGTCACTGTGTAGAGCTGTTGGCTTGGGAACCACCAACCCATCTCCTTACCAGATGGGTGCACTGTGTGCGGAGAAGGGATCCACTCGGCGCTGCCATGGCTTCTGGATGTCCTGCGGGATCGCACAAGATTTATCCCTTCCCCCACCCCAGTCGCACGCTCTCTGTCCCAGCTCAGACACTCAGGGTGTCACTTGGGAGAGGGTTTTAATCAGTGCCTCATTTGTAATGAAAGAGGCGCCGGGGCTCAAGCAATTAGGTGCCAGGGCTCAAACAATTGCTTTACGTTCATAATTTACACGGCAAGTCCAGAGGTGCTGGGGCTAGGAAGTGCCATCTGAGAGGTGCCGGGGCTCAGGCCTGGCAAGCCCCGGCACAAATTTGGCACTGTTTTTAATGCAGGAGAACACGCCGGTTGTGCCCGGCATAATTCCACTGATTTTGGCAGAGCTAAATCCAGATTGGGGGTGAGGATCTGGCCTCAAATTAACCTCTGAATCAGTTCACAGGTCTATAAAGGCCACCCCCCTTTCTTGTGTCTCTGTATTAAGGAAAACAGGGCTTTGCCAGGAGTTTCCGGCATCCTGACATTGCCTGTCAGCCAGAACACCGACCAGCGGCAGCCGGCGCATCCTAAATTATGCCAGGGAACTAGATGGGAACATGGCCCATCCAGAATCAGGCATGCACAGATAACTTAAAGTCACCTTGTCCCACTCCATCTAGATTGCACTGTGCACTCCCCATCCACAGCCAAGATTCAGGCATGAAAATCAGGCCCTATTTGTATGAGATCCCCAGGTCAGGGGGTTCACTCAAGAGGTTCAGAACTGAACCTGGACCCCAAAGAGCCCAAGATGGGCAGCAAGGAGGCCCAATCGCTGAGGCTTATTTGTTCAAATGAAACCTGTGTTGGGTAGTTAAACAACTAGAGCATAGCAAGAGGAGGGATAGCCTTGCGAACTGGGACACGGGAGACCTCTGCCCCACCAGGCTTGAGCCAGACTGCCTTCTGTTGCAGTATTCCCAGGCATTGGGTAATACCCCTATCAACCAGTAGGGGAGCGGAAAAAAAGAAGTGGGTAAACTAACCCACACTAAACTCCATATTCCCAAAATGAGACTTGGGTAAACTCAGTTTACTCTCGATTGCACCACTGCTTTAAACAGTCTGTGAATCCCCTCGCCATGGTCACTGTGCTTGGTCTTAGAAAGCAGCTGGAGAGGCAGCGTATCTATGGAGCTAGGCCTTGGACGGTACGTGTGCCTAACGAATGTGGTCGTTAGCCTCTGCTGTGCCCATGTGGTTCTGTCACACCTTTGTTATTGTGCAGAGGGCAATGGCCACAAATGCCTAGAAACCTTAAGGCCTGTTTGGTCATCTAGCCTGTCCCCTCTGCCCAGTGTCCTGGGTTATTTGGCCAGTCTCCTGGACGGTGCTTCCACCATTGTGATGATACGTAGCATAAAGGCAGGTTAACGTCCGTTAGACGAGGGCCACGTGGCGTGGTGGCAGTGCGTAATGCTCATGGGGCACCCCAAAAAGCTGCGCAATAATCGTGGATGCTGCACAGCAGCCTCCTGCAAACACCCCGCTCCGGAGACTCACACTGTCACAGCCTGACTGATCTCCCTGTTGGAAAATGTTTCCCGATACTCAGCCCCCGTTTCCTTTGCTCACCCCCATCGGGCTGGCTGGGGCAAGTTCCCTCCCACGCGTGGTGTTTACACCCTTCAGCTATCACTGTGGGACCAACTTAGTTCCCTACCACTACACGGCAAATATAAAAGTCCAGTCAATGCAGGCCCACTGATTTACACCAGCTGGGGTTCGGGTGCATGCGTCTTGTGCTTCTTTGCTGCTTCAAGGTGGCTCCATAGCTCAGTGGTTAGAGCACTGGTCTTGTAAACCAGGGTTCGCAAGTTCGACCCTCGCTGGGGCCTGTAGTTTATTGGGGGGAGGGATAGCTCAGTGGTTTGAGCATTGACCTGCTAAACCCAGGGTTGTGAGTTCAGCCCTTGAGGGGGTCATTTACAGATCTGGGGCAAAAATTGGGGATTGGTCCTGCTTTAAGCAGGGGGTTGGACTAGATGACTTTCTGAGGTCCCTTCCAACCCTGATATTCTATGATTCAAGGGGACCAGTCCACCATCAGGTCCTTGGCTCTTGTTTTTCCTGGTAACAAGATGGATAGTGGCCATTAACCATGGCTTCCACTGCTCTGAATGGGCACGGGGAGCACTGGGGAAACCAGAGAACATGAAAGCCAGTTGTCATCACACTTGCCGTGTGCAGGGCTGAGGCGGGAGAACAAGACCATGGCACGACGGTTGTAAAGGTGATTTGTCTCTCGTCCTTCCTGGGCTCTATGACCTGCTCGCCTGGCTGTAACTGTTACTGTTCCCCTTAGGCTGCAGAGGTCTGCAGTCAAAGCTTGATGGGGCAGACTCTATTGAGGTAGTGTATACACTCCTTCCATTAGGGCTGTCTGTTTTCACTCATCTGTACTCCCTCCTGTAATTTGAGAAGGGTCTAATCTCATCGCCCCAGTGTTCTCTCACTGTGGAAGGAGGGTCCAGCCTGGAGCCACCAGGTACCATGAGGACATGTGATGTCCTGTTCAGATACATTCATGTCGAAAGAATGCAGCCATCTCTGGGGTGGAATGCAGAAGCTATTTAACAGCATCCCAAAGCACTATGTGACAGTGTAGGACCAAAAGTGAAGACATAGGAGAATGAAGATATAAAGCAATATGGTCTAGTATAACGTTTCTCAGACTGGGGGTCCCGACCCAAAAGGGGATCGCAAGGCTACTGTAGGGGAGTCATGAGATTAGGATTGCCATATGTCTGGGTCTTCCCAGACATGACTTCTTTTTTGGTCCTCCGATCTCCGTCCAGGTGGATTTTTGAAATATGAACAAATATCTGTGATTTGGTTTTGCCACCTTTACTTCCGCACTGCCTTCAGAGCCGGGCTGCCGGAGAGCGAGTGTGGAGGACGATTTAAGGGTCTGCCTCAGTTCCCTGGAGCCACGACTGAAAAGACTGCATGCTTCAAAACAGCAGCACCCCCGCCATTGAGTGTCCAGAAACTTGTTGCACGTAGCTGTGTATAAAGCCACAATCCTTGGACAACATTAGGATTATTACCACAAATTGGACAATGTTAGGGTTAATGCCACAATCACTGGAGAAGGCTTCCACACATCCCCAAACTGCATCCTGTTGTCTATTTTTTTCCAGAAAACGTGTTTCTTGAATGTCCACGTATTTATTCCTAAAACCTGTTGCTTTACACTTTTTGAAGGCCTTCGGCACCCTTGACTGCAGGGCTAATGATTATATGCTTTGTTTAGTGCTCCGATGAGTATGCACGGTAATTTGCCATCCCTTTTTTTGTGTTTGGGGGGGTCAGCAAAATATTTTCAAAGGGGAGGCCAGCAAAAAAAACAGTTTGGGAACCCCCTGCTCTAGTAAATAGGGCAGTGGAGACAGAGTCCAGATACCTGGGTTCTAATTCTGGTTCTGCTGTGTAACCTTGGACAAACTGCTGCGCTGCTCTGTACCAGTTCTCTATAGTAACGGTTAGATCTTCAGGGCAGAAACACTCCCTTATTAGGTTTCAGAGTAGCAGCGGTGTTAGTCTGTGTCCACGAAAAGAACAGGAGTACTTGTGGCACCTTAGAGACAAACAAATGTATTAGAGCGTAAGCTTTCGTGGGCTACAGCCCACTTCATCGGATGAATGGAATGGAACATAGAGTAAGAAGATATATAGATACATACAGAGAAGGTGGAAGTTGCCATGCCAACTGTGTCCATACAGAACCCAGTACAATGGGGCCCTGATCTCAGCTGAAGCTGCTGGGTGCTACCATAATACAAATAAGAAATAATAACTTTTGAATCAAATGTTTCAGCCCTTTTCTGTAGGCACCATGAGATACCAGAAAAGCATGAAGCCAGTTTTTCCTTTTTGTTCACCTGTTACACACAAATTGGGGCAGCAGGAGGGGGAGGGGGGATTAATGTCAGTGCAACCAGTCACCCTCTGCAAATATAAATGCTACTTCCTGCACACACAATGCACAAATGATCATTAAAAACAGGTTTACACTGGAAGTTGGGCACACCGTCTAAAGGAGAAAATAACAGCAATTACCCGCAGAAATAGTTTTCCAAGTCTCTCCCCGTCTGCTTTCTGCATGAGCAGTTAGACTCAGAGAAATTAGAGATGGGGGGGAGGAAAAAGAGATCTTATTAGAATATCTACTTCATCTTGTGGCTAGCACAGGATTGTCCCCTACCATATGTTTTCTAGTAATGCTGGTTGGGTATTTTTCAGCAAAATTTGTTTGTCAGAAATTAAAACATTTTGTGGAAATGTGTCAGTTTTGACGAAGTTTTCTCAGGTCCAGGATGGGATTTCTGGCCAACAGGAGAGCGAGACAGACTGACCCTAGAATAGCCAATCGCCCAGTGGGTTGGGGTTGGGCCCTCCCCTGGGAGGTGGGAGACACAAGGTCAAGTCTCTACTCCAAATTGGGCAGGGCAGGGCTCCAGAACCTGGCTCCTTCCACCTCCGAGGCGGGAGCCCAGACTGCCAGGGTGGGCCTCAAAAACATTCAGAAGTTCTAGATTTCGTTCCAATGCGAAACAAAAACAAATCTCAACACCTCAACATTTCTCGCAAAACAGATTTCTTGTTTTCCAGCCAGCCCTTTTTTCTAGTGCTTTGACCAGTCTAGATGTAAATATCTTGAGTGAAGGAGCTCCTCCCCCGACCTTCGGGGTAGATTTTTAAAATCTATATTAGTCAGGCAAAACATATGCTCAAAATACACTCCAGATGAAGGTGGCTTGTAGTTAGATTTGTCCACAGGTCAAATCTCTCCTTTGACACCTGGAGCTGAACATGCCATGGGCTCAAGGCAACCAGCTCCCACACTGTCAGCATCTTAGCCAGAGAATCTTATTCCTGGGAGTTGAGGTGACTAGCTGCTGACCTGAACAGGAACGAAAATTCCATGTGCTTCTTATAAGCGTAACACCATTGCCATTTACACCCCGTGCCAAGGGAGTGCAAAGTGCTTCCAGATCAGGATGTGCCAGCGGAAGTGACAACAGAAGATGCTGCAGGATCAGGACCAAGGGAGTGGAATCTGGCTCCTGAACTTCATTACTCAGGCCCAGCCTTCAGAAGCAAGGCAGATGTCAGGTGAGCTCAAGGAGAGTGGCGGGGAAAGGGAGTCCCAGTCTCCCCACCCACTGCCAACTCCCTCCAGGATCTTCCACAGCGCTTGAGTCTCCAGCAAACAGATCTCTGCAACTCACAGCAACATGAAGCAGCTTTGACAGTGAAACCCTGTAATATTCTTTCTAAAGGTCACCATCTAAGCGAACCGGGCTCCTTCTATCTACTTATCGGCTCCTTACTCCAACCAGCTTAAAGAGAAACTTTCCACAGTGAATTAAAGTTTAACAGCATGCTGTTTCGCGATAAGCACGTTCTGTGGGCCTCAGACACTCTCTATTACTGAAATCTCTGATAACTGCACACCTCCTTGGTGAAAGGAAGGCATTATCCATGGTGATCAGAATGCACCTTCACCTCAATCTAGACGGTGTACACAGACGCGACACTTTGTACAAACAGATTCCTCGGCGGCAGTTCCTATTTGCTGCACGCCTGACCAAAGTTCAGCTAATTCAATGTCGATTTTAAACAAGGGTATTTGCATATTCTTTGAATCCCATTAATAACAGTAATGTTATTACTGTTAACAATCTGATTTTTCCATGCTGTCCCCGACTTTCCCAATCCTCATTCAATAAGCTATCACCCTGTCGCTCAGATCCCTTCTAGGAAATCACTTCTGCTGTGTCATCCGCCAGCCGTGATACATAGTACAGGCAGAACTGGGCGTGCCCCTTATAGTTAAGGATTCCTAGCATTTCTCGTTGCAAGGTCCTGTTTTCAAGGTCTTATAACTGTGTCAAACGTTAACCCTTCAGGGTGAAGTTTTCCACACACCGTGTCTGCCTGGGGCTGAATTGTTTTGCAAAGTTTCTGCCAAAATGGTTCAGCCATTTCTGAGAAGGAAATTAAGGAAAGTTGCATTCTTTTGCCCCTGTTAAAAGTTTTCTTACAACCCTTTAGTTGAGAAGCCCCAGTGCTTTGGAGCAGGGACTTGAAATTTGCGCTGGGGGTGGGGGTGTCAAAGCTGTGCAAGTCCTTCAGGCTACCAATAATATCATTGTAATCGAACCGGAGCTGGAATAAGGCATAGACACTATAGACTTATGCCAAGGGCTCTTGGATCCACCTCATGATGTCAAAATCTCAGCTTTCTATTCTTTTCTCTTCCCATCACTATGACCTCTGAGCCCCTGCCTGTGAAAACAAATGGTGTTCCTAGCCCTTGCGAATGCAAAGAAAGGCTCCAAAAACGTGACCCGAGTGTAAACGATGCAGCAACATCTGCCTGAGCCTGCAGAAAGCCTGAGCCAAGAGCTCTGAGAGGGAGGAACAGTCTCGTTCACCCAACTGGATTGTTGACTCTCAGCACTGCTGCTCAGGGGGTCCCCAGGAACACCATCCCAGCAGAGGACTCTGCATGCTGGGCCCTCGCTAACGCCACACGTCATACAGCTGGCATGGGAAGGGAGGGACGCAATGGTGGGAGGGAAACAAGTCCTCTCTTGTCTGGAATGGACCCCATCCCCACTGAAGGTAGGCATCAGCGGAGCCTCCTGGACAAAGAGAGGAGGTTGAGTCAGTAGCTGCTGTCTCCTCAAGGAGGGCAGGACCACAGGGCAAGGGCAGGGCCACGGACAGGGGAGGGTAACGAGGCGAAGGGTTCTGCCTTGCCTTAACCTAGCGCTGGTTTTAGCCCTCCCTTTGCTCCCCCCATCTGTTTGGCCACCTGCCAGAATGACAAACCTTCTGTGCCTCCTACCAGCTGCTGGTCTCTGCTCCCCACAGGTGCTGAGGGGCTGGCCAGAGACTCTGCCAGTCCCTGCATCCCAGCTCCTCACTGGGGCAGCCTGGCAGGTTGGGCCTGTCTGGCAGCAGATCGATAGTGTGCCCCAGCCCTGCTGCTCTTCATACCTCTGACAAGCAGGCCACTAAATTAACTGCCTAAATATGGCCGTAGGACTCTCTCCTGTGAAAATCTGCTCAGAAAAATCCCTCTGTCCATGGAAAACAGACTTCCCTGGACTCCCGAGCATGTTCCTGTCAACAAATCAGTCCCAGTGAAAGTCTCTCTGAGCAACTCTCAGAGCTTAGCAATGCTCCAAGAAAGGATTTTTCTGTCACCCCGGGAAGGTCAACCCCATTTCACCAGCAGTTGTTATGGCTGGCAAAGCACCAGCACATCGGAAACTCTCTGGCCAGCTGGCATTAAATGGCTCGCTGAGGTTCAAGCTGGCTGAGGGACGGCAGCGCTATCTGCTCATCTCCTGCAGTAAATAAGAGGAAGGGCCGTATTCTGATCTCGTTTGCGCTGGCGTAAATCTGGAGTAATTATAGTGGCCTAAATGGAGTCACTCTGGATTTGCACTGGGCTGACACCCTCCTCCAGCCAAGTTGTGGTATCCATTCAATTCCAGGTGCTCATTAGCCCCCACTCAGCCACCAAGGCAGTTAATCACTTACAGGTGGCTTGAGATGGGCTCATTCTCCTTAAAGATACCTGTCACAGGTAGACAGGGCCCTGACTCCCTTTAAAGGGGCCAGCCACCCTGTGACAGGCTCACTGCTCTCCACGGGCGTACGGACTGCCCTACACTTCCTAGCCATGCCTAGAGCTAGCCCTGCCCGCTGCATTACGCAAAGCCTAAGGCTATTAGGGCCTGATCTCAGCAATAGTGCCCTACCAGCCATCATGCCTGTCAAAGGAGCCCTCCTTTAATAGCGTCTTACGGGGTGGATCTGTCGCTGATGGGAGGGGTGGCAGTGAGAGCACTGGAGGCCTCAGTTTATCCACCGGGCAGCCTCCTTCGCTCTTGCGCCTCATGGCTCATCCCTGCCGTGAAGGGACCATCTCTAGGAGCAACAGAGCGGTTCATGATCTAGGACCATCTTGTCCTTGACCTGGCTGCTGGGACTTCCAGTGAGTGAGGAGCTTTTCGATGTAGAGTCCAGCCCTCTAGAAATGAGAAATTAAGGCCAGCAGCTCATTTTTGTTCCTGTTCTTAAGGCAGTAAGGACTGTTCTCAGGGGTGGCAGATGACAGAACAAGGAGCAGTGGTCTCAAGTTGTAGTGGGGGAAGGTCTAGGTTGGATATCAGGAAACACTATTTCACTAGGAGGGTGGTGAAGCACTGGAATGGTTTACCTAGGGAGGTAGTGGAATCTCCATCCTTAGAGGTTTTTAAGGCTCGGCTTGACAAAGCCCTGGCTGGGATGATTTAGTTGGTGTTGGTCCTGCTTTGAGCAGAGGATTAGACTAGATGACCTCCTCTCATCTCTTTCAACCTTAATCTTCTATGATTTGATCACTACTGACACAGTCAGCCTAGATTGTGGCTGGATCCTCTCACCATTCCCTGAACCACCTGCTCTCCTGTACATACCCCAAGTGCTTCCAAGACACTGGAAAGACTCCCATGCTGTCTCAACAAGTGAAATGAATTGGTGCTGATCTTAGTAATATGGCCCAGATCCTCGAAGTGGTTATGGAAAATGCTGCATTATCCAAAAGGGATAACATGGCTCTGTTTTACGGGGGAACTAGCTTTTGCTTAATGCAGGACACCTTGTAATGCCTCTCTTTAAATATACTGAAAGGCCAGTATTTTCAAAGTTAGGTGAGCACAACTACTCACAGCTATTTGCATGCACTTACCTTGTGCACACAAGTGAGTCATTTGTGCACACCACAAGACTGTATGTGTACAGATGAACACTTGATTTGCAGGCATACGTTTGTGCATTGTATTTGCATGCAAGTTGATGAATACAGTTGTATCTGAGGAGTTCTCTGGTCTGCATCATGCAGGACGTCAGATTAGATGATCACAATGGTCCCTTCTGGACTTGGCATCTAGGTCTACGTATTTATGCACCTGTGTCACCATAGTATGTTAGATGAGATTAGAGACACAGCATGGTCTCATGACTAGGGCCTCGCATTGGGAATCAGGCATCTGATAGCTATTCCAAGTGCTGGCACTGACCTACTGCACAACCTTAGGCAAGTCACTTAATCAGTTTCCCTTTTCCACCCCGTCTGTTTAACCGGTGCTCTGTGGGACAGGGGCCGCCTGTTTCTTGCAATGTGTCTGTACAGCATGTAGCAACCTGGGGCTCTCATCTCACTTGCAGCTTTTAGGCACGGCCATCATACAATGATAAGCATTTCACACAACACACAGTCAATCCGTGAAACTCTTTGCCAGATGACGTTGTGAAGGCCAAAACTATAACAGGGTTCAAAAAAGAACTAAATAAATTCATGGAGGATAGGTCCATCAATGGCTATTAGCCAGGATGGACAGGGATGCAAAACCATGCTCTGAAGTGTCCCTAGCCTCCATTTGCCAGACACTCGGAATGGGCGACAGGAGATGAATCACTTGATGATTACCTGTTCTGTTCATTCCCTCTGAAGTGGCATTGGCCACTGTCAGAAGATAGGCTATTGAGCTGGGTGGACCATTGGTCTGACCCAGTATAGCCATTCTTATCATATCAGAACACCTCTCAAGTGTCATATACTTATCCTCGTGCCCCTGGGAGGTGGGACAGCATTATCTTCATTTGACAGGCAGAGATCAGTTGATTTACTCGGTGAGAGAAGTATGTGGTAAACGCAGGTCTTGAACCCAGGTCTCCCAAGCCTTAGGCCGGTGCTGTAACCACAGGCCAATTTGCCCTTTTGTAGCCACTTAATGTACCTTGAAAGCTGGGCTAGACTCGGTAAGCAGGTGCAGGAGGCAGACATAGCAATTTACATTAGTTGAGTGTTTTTCCCCCCTCTAACATCTCACTTATTTTGTCCTTGTTTGTATTCCTCTCCAAATTATTTCCTATCCCTGTGTTGGTTTCAGTTTTAATTCTCTTCTTCCCTTGCAATAAATTACTGCCTTAATATAGTAGCACTAATTGATCAAACAACACAGGCCTAGGTGTGTTTTTTGAATAATTCATTTTGTTGCTACACTTCATTTCAAATTCATTTCCTGCGTTGCCACTCTGCTGTTACCCCAGAGTGAATCTTCATTTCCAGTCTCTTGCTCGTAACTGGGTTTCATAGTCCAGAAAATAAAAATCTTATGAAAATGCGGTGGGGGGAGGGGCGAAAGAGGTGGAATTAAACTGTGGGAGAGGACAGAGATCCTAATGGATGTTCATTAATTCATGCATCATCATTAGCAATAAACACGTACGTGGTGCCCTACTCTAGCACAGAGGTTTGTAAAATTTAACATGCCGCTTGTCCCAGAGAGTTTGCAGTCTGAGGCCCAAGCCTGTGTAAGCCTGAACCCCTATGCCTAAGGCTGCGGGTCTGTCACGGATTCCGTGACTTTCTGTGACCTCTGTGCCTTCTGCAGTGGCTGGTGCTGGCTCGGGCAGCCCTGGGGCCCACAGCAGCAGTTTGGGTGTGTGGGATTGGGCTCAGGGCTAGGGGCAGGGGGTTGGGAAGTGCGGGGGGGCACTTACCTCGGCGTGGGGGGCTCCCCGGCTCCCACTGGCATGGCCCCCCTGCAGCTCCTAAGCAGCGGACGGTGGGGGGGCGTCTTGGCATCACACGCTGCCCGCAGGCCCCGCCTCCGCAGCTCCCATTGGCTGCAGTTCCCAGCCAACGGGGACTGTAGCAGCCGGTGCTTGTGGCGGGAGCAACGGAGCCCCTACACTGGCCCTTACCTTCCCCAGCACCCGGGGCATCCCCGGACTGCCCCCTCCCAAAGCACCCGTGGCCCCCCACCCAAGTTTTAGTCAGGGCGGGTATTTTTAGTAAAAGTCATGGACAGGTCACGGGCCCATGAATTTTTGTTGACAACCCATGCATGACCTGTCCATGACTTTTACTAAAAATACCCGTGACTAAACCATAGCCTTCCCTATGCCCGGTGGGTTTAGGTGGGACTTAGGGCGGAAGTATGGTTCAGTGGTTATGGTACCAGTCTGGGTGCTGGGAGTGGTGGGTGCAGTTCCCTGCTCTGCCAGAGTTCTGCTGTGACCTTGGGAAAGTCACGTAAGGTGGCATCCAGTAAATTACTTAGGAAACTTAAGTCCCAGTTTTGGCTTCACTGTAATCCACAGGATTCCCACGGAGCTCAACGGGTGCCTATACTCATTCGGCACCGACGTTTCTCAAGGTAAGAGTTCCCTCTGTGCCTACGTCTCTGTGTGCCTCTGGGCACACACACTGCGGCCTCATGTTTAGCGTCCAGATGCCCATCTGCCACCTAAGCCCCAGAGCGACCCACCAGCCGCGGGAAAGACCCCTGTCATTTGGCCACATAAGTCGCATTCGGGGCTGATCTGGTAGGTGTGCTCAGAGGCTGCCTACCGGATTAGCTCCCATTCAAAATCCAGGAAGAGAAGAGGGCGGTGCTGCCTATTTTACAGCTTTCAGCCCAATGGCTAGAGCACAATTTATGGATATGGGAGACGCAGGTTCAACTCCCCATCTGCCACAAGGGGAGAAAGCCCCTTGTTCAAGTCCTCCCACATCTCCGGAGAGGGCTTTAGTTACTGAGTGGCAGGATATTCTGATGAGGGCTCCCTTGGCCTCTCCTGTGGAAGCTGTTCCTGGATTTGCTAGATGCTAGTTCCTGGATTTGCTAGATCCATACTCGGCATGGCAATGCCCATGTCCCTTCCTGGATCCCACCCTTAGACCGTTGGTGCCTCGGGTCCTCGTCTGGAAAATGGAGACAATAACGCCTCCCCGTGCTGTGAGAATAGAGGCACGGCAGATTGTGAGGTGCTCAGATACTACAGCAATGAGGGCCATATTCATACCTGAGATACAAGTGACATGGGGCCCTTGTGCGAGCCATCCACTTAGGGGTGAATATTGCCCTTCACGCACCAGAACCAAAGTCCATTGAAATCAACAGGAGACCTTTGAACCAGAGAGTGGAACAGGGGGTGGGAAAAAGAAACACACTAGGAGGTGGATTTACAAAGGGCAGGAAGGCACCTAATTCCTTTTGAAAATCCCTTCCTGACTGATATCCATTCCCTCCCTTGTAACAGTCCTTGCTAACAGCTGGTGCAGAGAGGCGTTTAGTGAAGGAGGAGCTGCAGGAGCCGAGGGACTCCCATAGGGTTCCTGGGTGCTCAGGCCCAGATCCCCAAAGGTGTTTAGGTCATTTTCACGGCGGTTAGGACCAAATCTCCAAAGGCACCTATGATCCTAGAAATAATTAGTCATCATGATCATTGCATGGCATTGTCCCTTTAAATGCCATTGTCTCTTCCAATGCCTTTGCTCAGAATGTGTCTGGGCAGCATGTCTCCAGCCCTCAAGTCTTCTGATCCTAAATAAGAGAGCTACTAAGAGGGTTAATATCTAGGTAGGAGTGAGACTGAAGCCACTCCCAAGTATATCCTGGGTGCTGATATTTTTTTAATGGCTTCTATTATTATGACCCTTATTCTGTTCAAATGTGATTACCGGCCCATTAGTATTTAAATCCATTGCTAATACATTAGGAGACATGACTCCTGAAACGGGCTGTACAGCTGGCCAGTGCGGTGCCACGGTTATAATGGGCCGATTTAGCCCATCGATGTCAAACAAGCTTTGATTTTTAGCCTGCAGTAATGGTAAAGCGCGGCCCTACAATTTGATACGATTATCATTCCGCCATCACAAAGGGAGGATTAGGAGTTCATTGTCGGAGGCAAAAATGAGTGGGGGGGAGAGGGGCAGAGGGTGCTTTGCTTTTGTTACAGACAAGTATCCTAATGACAACACTGGCACCAGAGCAGAGGGAGGAGCGGGATTTTTGAATGCTCCCATGGCTGCAGCAAATTCAGAGTCCAGATAACAAAGCCAAGCCAACCCTCATATGGGAAAGCAGGGGGCTGCCAGGGTGTTTTAGCCGCTGAGAATCAAAGTGAGGGAGGGAAAACACGATGAATGCCACCCGCATTCTGATGTGGGATTCAGCTGCTTGCAAGACGCACCAGGTGAGCTCAGGACCAAAATAACTCAGTTAATGGCTTTTTTTTTTCCTTCCTTCCAGTTTTTGTCCTTGGAGATCTCGCTGCTGATTTCGCTTCCCTGCCCAGACGCGTGAACTTGCAGACCTGTGCCAGAAGATACAAGCAGGCATGTTCCCTTGCTCTGTGCTATTTTCCAACTGAAGTGGTGAGTTTCCACATGCGCTTCGGTGGTTGCATTTTCAGAAAACGCTAGCCTGCTCCATGCCTTCCTAGCGGCAGGGTGCTGCCAGCCTCCCCGCTGCTGTACTCTCAGGGGAGGCACCTGTTGTCAGATGCCGTGATTCTAAACTCCGTCCTTAGGGCTGGACCGTCCCCAGGCTGGTACGCCCATGGAAGGACATACAGGGAGTCAGGACCCCATGAAGCCCTCTGTAGGCTACCCAGATAATGGGACTAGGTGAGTGGGGTGCACCTGTCACACCCTCACCCAAACAGATGAGAGGTATGCAGCAAGGGGGGGGGGGGAGTGGATGGGATTTAGCTCTGCACTAGGAGCATACCAGCCAGCACAGTTGAGTCTTAATCACTGCTAGTATAGGCCCTCAGCAAAGGGGCAGCAGGTGGGGAATTATGCACAATTCCTTCCCTGAACTGCTCTAGAGGTGGTACGTCCCCTCCCTCGGGTGTGTGGCAAAGCCAGAATCTAGCCCCTATACATCTGAATGGGAAACATCAATGATATGATTGAAGTTGCTTCCTTCCCCCCATCCACCACCTTCAAATTGCAAAATTCCCTGGGCTGTTTTTTGTGCAGGGCGCACTCCACAATACCTCCCAGCTGCTAAGTGTGTGTGTTTGGTGGGAGGGCATGCTTTGCATTTACCCTGGGGGTTCTCTTCACTCAGAAAGAGCTGCATTTCCCCACTGCCTGCACATATATGCACTGTGAATCGCACGATAGCACTCATGCTGTAAAACCATAATGCAGGCAAAGCAACCTGGATGGAGTTGTCCCTTGGCCGAGGTGAACCCTGAGGGAGGGATTGAGTTCACTTCCATCAGGGACACTGGGGTAACATTCCCACCTGCCTTGTCCACACTATCATGTTATAAGGACAGAGATAGCTTGTGTTAGCTGTCTTGTAAAAACATCCATCCCCCAACCCTCAAACGTAGACACATCCTGAAGGCACCAAGGTTTATGCTCATTCCAATCCTTTGCAGCAGTGAGTTCCATAGTTATGGCCCCCAGGTTCCCTAACCCCATCCTGGTGGCTGACGAGAAGGGTAGCTGTCATGGACAATCAATCTTTGAGGGCAAGGGTCATAATGCGACCCTTGCCTGAGTGCCCAGGCTTCAGCACAGCAACAGGCATGTCTGCCTCAGTTTCCCCTTCATCCAACCAGGCAAAGGAATATTGTCCCTTTTAGCAGACAATTTAAACTCTTTTAGTCACATGAAGGGCCACAATCTGCAGACCCCTCATAGTAGAAACTGTTCCCCCCCCCCGAAAAACAAGGCAAGGGTTACAATGCAGCAGCTCTGCGAACCCCTTCAGAGGTTACCCACCCAAGCCTCATTAGCCCCTCAGTCCCAGGGCCCATTCTCCCAGCTTCCAGGGGAAGCGTTCCAAGCCCCATGTCTCTCCCACTAGCCTTCTCCTGTAGCCCCAAGCCACGGTTCCTAGGAGAGGGTTCCCCATAGTCTCACTCTGCCAAGTCACTTCACTTACCCCTGCTCAAAGGAGCCTCCTTCCAGGATCAACGCCTTACTCCTAGGCTCCCAGCCCCCCCACACAACCACACTGAGGTCTTCTGACAGTGGGTTCCCTGCAGTATTCCACCCTTCCAGGCCTCCTGACCTGCTAGCCCTACCCCTGCGCTTGGGGGCCTCCCTCCAGAATCAGCCTTTACACCAGCTTACACTGACCACACTGGTTCTTCCTCTCGCTCCCAGGGTCCCCTGCACAAGCCTCCCTGCAGGTTGGCAGGGGTTTCCCACTCTAGCAAGGCTCCCAACAGCACGCCACAGACCTTGTCACCAGCAGCTTAGTCACTGCTCACCTTCAGCTTTTCTGCTCCAGCAACTCTCCACTGCCCTGACTCTCTCCTCTCTTGGCCAGCAGGCCTCATCTGCCCCTCATAACTCCCCCACTGTGCCTTCTCTTCAACCTAACGGGGCAGCAGCCGACCCGTCATCCGTGCACTAGACCCCGCTCCCTCTTAAAGGGGCCAGTCGCACTGTGTCTGCGAGGGAGCCACGTGAGTAGCTTTGCCCACCTCCTTGGAAAGCTTCTGAAGCTAAAAAGGATGGTGCAATAGTCAGGGCCCCAGGCTAGTGCTCACGAGACTGAGGTTCACGTCCTAGCTTGACCACAGATTTCCTGTGGGACCTTGGGCAGGTCTGTCTACACAGCAATCGAGAGAGGCCTACCAGAGCTAGGTGGCTCAATATAGCAGTGAAGCTGTAGTCACATGAGCGAGCAGCCCAAGAACAAGCTTGTCCAAGACCGTGGCTAGCTTGCTCTGCCACAGCTTCCCTGCTAGCTTTGAGCTACCTACCAGGGCTGCAATCACACCTCCCGCTTGCAGTGTAGACTCTCTCTGCTTCCGTTTTCCATCTCAGCAAGGGCGATCAAAGCACTGCCCAACCTCAGAGCCGTTGGGAGGGCAAATACATTAAAGACTGTGAGGGGCTCAGATCCTAAGTTAGCAGGGGCCATATACCACAGACAGGCAGAGGTTTGCTGGGCAAAGGGGTGGAATGAGGAAGATGAGGGAGTGGGGGGTCATGGACCCTGCTCTGTGCCCAGATCCAGTGCCTTTTCAACAACGTAACCCGGCAGTGTTCTCAATGACTGCCCCACACCATGTGTCAGTGAAGCATGAGCCGTGGCCACTACTTTGGCACGTCACTCCAATGAGTGTGGAACAGAGCAATGGCGGGACGGTGGGCTCTTGCTGGCAGTAGCTCAAGAATTAAGGCCGGGAGAACAATACCTTTTCATATCTCAGCATGTTAAGAACCTGTGGGGTTTCTGCCTGTGTGTTGAGAGACAGTCCCCGGCCCCACGATGTTTAAAAGGAAGCTCTTGTTTTCCTGACTTCTCTCATCATTTGGAGTGTGCCAATTCAATGTGCCTCTAACGAGCGATACTGGAAGGTATGCAAACAAAAGTAGGAACCTTTATGCAAATCAACAATCTGCTGCTGCTTAGTTTTATTGGAGGATGTTTGTTGGCATGGCCCTTGGAGGCCTGGTCTGAAGAGCTGGGGTGTGGGAAGGCCACCGGGCGGAGCAGATGCTGTTGTGTAAGAATACACGGTGTTGCTGCAGAGACTAAGAGCAAGTCTCAGAGCCCGGCTCAGCTGACTCAAGCTCCTGGAGCTTGTGCTATGGGGCTAAAAATAGCTGTGTAGACATTCCTGCTTGGACTCTGAAACCCAGCGAGGGGGGAGTATCTCAGCGCTCCAGTTCCAGCCCCAGCCCGAGCATCTACGCTGCTGATTTTAGCCCTGTAGTGCGAGCCTGAGTCAATTGACCCGGCTCTGAGATTCGCTGCTCTACCCTGAAGCTCACCCTCCATCTTGGAAAGCAGGGCTTTGACCCACAAGGACAGCTAGGTAACTGCAGGCTGATAAATACCAATCGGGTCAATACAAGCTCTCCATGTCTTCATGAGAAGAACATCCCAGCCTGGAGGAAGCAAGCGACTAATGTCCGGGTAAGAGGGGTTTGGCGGTGCGAATGACTTCTGGGTTAGTGTACTAATAAAGCGGTCATCCCTGTGATGACCACATGAGCCTCTCTCTGTGCTCCTGCCTGCACCCCGACCTGAGAGGGTTGGGGTGCGGGGCAAGTTCCTGGGCAGGAGACCAGGGGACATGGAGGTGCAGCTCAGCGTCACAGAGAGTGGAGGGAAATGTAAGGATCCCCAGAGGATGGCTTTGCGCATGAGGAGGTACCTCGTGAAGTGTGATTCCCACATTCAATCCCTAATCCCAACTGATTAGGAATTAGTTAATTAAGGGTATTTCTTTGATGGTCTCTCTGTTTGTTGTTATTAATTAGCTAGTCTAAGCCTTTGGATTCATAGCATAAGACGATCCAAGCAAATTTATCTCCTGGCTTTCAGCTTTCTTGACATCCAGATGACTGGTACAATTTACATAATCAATTAGCGTAGATTGGTCTGGGCCACCCTCCATGTGAGGCGTGGACATCAGCAGGCTAGTTGGCCTTTCACCCCTGTTGTCTCTGGCCCATTGTCTGCCAAGGTGACTCTTTCACACTCTTTCTGCCAACCCAGTGTTTCCTGTGCTCCCCTGTGATAGCCCCAAGAGACGGCGAAGACGACGTGAACCTCTAATAGAAAAAGAAATGGGATGGGATGCTTCTCTCCTTCCCACACCTGAGAGCTGCCCAAAGGTAGGGGAGAAGATGCTGCATTTCATACATCCAGCTGCATCTTTCCAGGCCAGTTCCCCTAATAAGAGACCCCAACCCCTCGGTGTAAGAAATGTGCTGAGAAAATACACCGGATGCTATGGTGTCAACCACCACATCAGTAAACTAGGCAGAGGAGAGACAGCTAGATCAATAGATCAGAATAGATGGGATTAGACTCAGTTGATTGATTTGCGGGAACTGGTGCAAGGGGAAGTAAATTACAATTCCCTGTCTCAGCCTGGCTCCTGGGACTGGAGGAAGATTCCTTGCCTGCCCCACACCCCCAGGGAAGAAAGAGCAGACAGTATTTGCATGGATTATCCCCTTTTACCCTTCAAAGCTAGCATCCCTCCCACCAGCCTTTAGATACTTTGGGGCTTGTTTTCAGTTTTTTGCATAAATAGTTATTTTAAAATCATGTCTATGAACAAAACATACCCACGCAGAGTACCACATCGCAGGCCAGCTAGCGTTGTAGCAGAGCGGCAGTTTGATCCTATGGACAGGGCCTCGGAGAAAGATCCAGGAGCCCTAGCTTGTGTCCCCAGCTCTGCGAAGGTGAGCAAGTCACTTTGCTTTTGTTTCCCTCCCCCTCTTTATCTTGATCTATTTAGCTTGCAGGCTCTTTAGGGCAGGGACTGTCTCTTACTATGTGTCTGTACAGCGCCTGGCGCAATGATTTCAGCTGGGACCTCCTGGTGCTACTGGAAGATGAATAATAATAGCGTTTCCCAGTGGATGCTTTGCAGTACACTGTGGCCATGATTTGCTTCACAGCAACAGGAAACAGAGACCAGAAAGCCCAGGCCCTTGACACGTGAGCTAAAGGAGAATTGCCATCAGCTAGTAACAGTATGGAGACTGTGACCCACAGTTGATTTCATCCAGGAGAGGGCAATGTGTCTGTGTATGTACACACATGAGCCAGTCACCTCTGAGTAGACCATTTGGTCCTCAGCATTAGTCCTTTGTCATTAGAGATGGGTCTGACCCAAATCCCTTCACCCAAACACCCTCCAATAGCGGCAAAGTCCAGCCCCAAACTTTCCAGTTCATCCCTCTGTAATGGATGGAGCAGAAACTCCAGATCTGAACTTCCCCAGCCTTCACGAGGTTTAAAATCCAGATCCTGATCAGAATCCGGTTCCAGACTTCACACCTCCGGACCATCTCTGATCTACATTCCAGGTCTTCAGGGCCACTGATGCTGCTCAGACTCGGTTTCCCTCTTTATGCTTCAGAGGGGTCGCCGTGTTACTCTCTATCAGCAAAAACAACGAGGAGTCCTTGTGCCACCTTAGAGACTAATACAATTATTTGGGTATAAGCTTTTGTGGGCTAGAACCCACTTCATCAGATGCATGGAGTGGAAAAAAGTAGGCAGGTATAAATATACAGCACATGAAAAGATGGGAGTTGCCTTACCAAGTGTGGGGGGGTCAGTGCTAACGAGGCCAATTGAATTGCGCTACATTGATGATATCTTCATTATCTGGACCCATGGGAAGGAGGCCCTTGAGGAATTCCACCAGGATTTCAACATTTTCCACCTCACCATCAATATCAGCCTGGACCAGTCCACACAAGAGATCCACTTCCTGGACACTACGGTGCAACTAATGCAATAGTCACATAAACACCACCCTATACTGGAAACCTACTGACGGCTATGCCTAGCTACATGCCTCCAGCTTTCACCCAGACCACACCACACGATCCATTGTCTACAGCCAAGCTCTACCATACAACCGCATTTGCTCCAACCCCTCAGACAGAGACAAACGCCTACAGGATCTCTATCAAGCATTCTTACAATTAGAGTACCCCCCTGGGGAAGTGAAGAAACAGATTGACAGAGCCAGAAGGGTACCTAGAAACCACTTACTACAGGACAGGCCCAACAAAGAAAGTAACAGAACGCCACTAGCCGTCACCTTCAGCCCCCAACTAAAACCTCTTCAGCGCATCATCAAGGATCTACAACCTATCCTGACGGACAAATCCTCACTCTCACAGACCTTGGGAGACAGGCCAGTCCTTGCTTACAGACAGCCCCCAACCTGAAGCAAATACTCACCAGCAACCACACACCACACAACAGAACCACTAACCCAGGAACCAAACCCTGCAACAAACCCCACTGCCAACTCTGTCCACATATCTATTCAGGAGACACCATCATAGGACCTAACCACATCAGCTACACCATCAGGGGCTCGTTCACCTGCACATCTGCCAATGTGATAGATGCCATTGTGTGCCAGCAATGCCCCACTGCCATGTACATTGGCCAAACCGGACAGTCTCTATGCAAAAGAATAAATGGACAGAAATCTGACATCAAGAACGGTAACATTCCCCCCGGCATTTTGTGTAGCATTAGGCGTGCTCAGAGCAGGCTCACGGGATCAGGCCCCGCAGTTGAGCTGCATGGAGGAACACTTATCTTCCCGCAGTTCATGCATCGCACCTGGCTTAGGTGTCTGGACGACTTGAGGAAGACAGCAGTGCCCATGCGTGCTCATAGGTAAAGACATAGTTGCCTAAGGAACTTTTCCTGCAAAAATTTAGGTGCCGAGTGAGTTTAAGCGCCTACAGAGTTAGGCAGCAGCTGACTGGGGAGGTTGTGAATACTGACTGCCTAAATCGAAGACGGAAGTGCCTAAAGTGGCAATCCCTTCGTGAATCTAGCCTTTAGTCCCTCTGTGCCTCAGTTTCCCCAACTACAAAATGGGGACAATAGCACTGCCCTGCCTCACTAGTGCTAGGAGGAGAAATACAGTAAAGATGGTGAGACATTCGGCTACCAGGGTAATGGTGCCAGAGAAGTACCAAAGATAGGCGGCCACTTCCAATCCAGCTGTGACCAGAAGCCTTTAATGAGATCTGATGGGTCTTTGGTGGCATGTGTGAAATGAATTGGGTAGTTCTCAGTGGACAGTGCAACTCCTGGTGTCCTTCATGCTAGAAGAGAGACAGGACTCAGCTCTAAGGAATACACCTAATTCTCAGGCAGTCAAGGAGATTGCCTGGCACTGAGCATAAATTACAGCCGCTCTGGTTTATGCTGCAGCAGCGACAGGCCCCTATAGGCCCCCCAGCAGAGGTGGGACAAGAAGGGGTGTAGAGCCATTTCAGCAGCTCTACGCTGCCCAGGAGAGCAAGCTCTGCATCCCCATTTTTCACACTGATATTTGCACTTGCATCAAATTTTTTAACCTCAGGATTTGGGGGTCCGTTCAGAACTAAGTCAAATGCGTTTCCCTGGTGACTCGGTTCTGCATTTGGTTCCAGACAGTTCTGAGAGCTTTCCTCCCAGGGCTGAGCTCTGGAAACAATAGGCCATATCTCCTGTTCATTAAAAGAGTGCTCGCTGGTGTTACTGTGTACGGCGGAGAGATGATCCCTGCCGAGAAGGGCCTGCAAATCAAAAGCAGCAGAAGCTTCCTGCAACGGCATCGCTTCCCTGCTAACCACATGCTGCGCCACTGATCACGGCACACGGCGACAGCCCCAGGTTTGCCTCACTCTAGACATCCGATGAAGGGGGATGGGGGCTGCTTCAGGGTTTTTTTTGCTCCTGCTGTGACTTCCCTGAGCGCTCGCTGTCTGTTGGCGGAGATAACTTGGAGCCGGTGCCGCGGACCATTCTGGTTCTAGTACTGAAATGCTGCTTGGTGGATAAGGTACGTCCTGACTCCACTTTGTGTTTCACTGTGGCAAAGAACATAAGAACGGCCAGACTGGGTCAGACCGATGGTCCATCTAGTCCAGTATCCTGTCTTCCAACGGTGGCCAGTGCCAGGTGCCCCGGAGGGAATGAACAGAACAGGTAATCATCAAGTGATCCATCCCCTGTTGCTCATTCCCAGTATCTGGGAGTCAGAGGCTAGGGACACCATCCCTGCAATCCTGGCTAATAGCCATTGATGGACCGATCCTCCATGAACTGATCTAATTCTTGTTTGAACTCAGTTATACTCTTGGCCTTCACAACATGCCCTGGCAAGGAGTTCCACAGGTCGCCTGTGCATCGTGGGAAGAAATACTTCCTTTGTTTTAAACCTGCTGCCTATTCATTTCATTGAGTGACCCCTGGTTCTTGTGTTATGTGAAGGGGTAAATCACACGTCCTTATTCACTTTCTCCACACCCCTCATGATTTTATAGACCTCAATCATCTCCCCCCTTCGTCATCACTTTTCCAAGCTGAAAAGTCCCAGTCTTATTCATCTTTCCTCATACAGAAGCTATTCCATACCCTTAATCATTTTTGTTGGCCTTCTCTGTACCTTTTCCAATTACAGTACACCTTTTTTTGAGATGGGGTGACCAGAACTGCCTGCAGTATTCAAGGTGTGAGTGCACATGGATTTATATCGTGGTAGTATAATATTTTCTGTCTTATTATCTATCCCTTTCCTAATGGCTCTGAGCATTCTGTTCGCTTTTTTGACTGCTGCTGCACATTGAGTGCATGTTTTCAGAGACTCCAAGATCTCTTTCTTGAGTGGTAACAGCTAATTTAGACCCCATCATTTTCTAGGTATAGTTTTCCATTACTTTGCATTTATCAACATTGAATTTCACCTGCCATTTTGTTGCCCAGTCACCCAGTTTTGTGAGACCTCTTTGGAACTCTTCGCAGTCTACTTTGGGCTTAACTATCTCGAGTGATTGTGTATCATCTGCAAATGCTGGAAATTCATAGATTTCTAGGGCCAGAAGAGACCATTATGATGATTTAGTCTGACCTCCTGCACAACCCAAATTCAGGGTGCTAAAGCAGAGGGCCCCCACCTAGGATTAGGCAGCATGGCAATGTGATGTCACTGCTCACACGCCGTTGGCCTACAGTGTGGGGAATGAGTGACTTCATGCTAACCGAGAACACTGCAGGGATAACTGCTTTAAATGGCCATGGCTTGGGGCACGGAGCACATTCCCCAACCTCCCACTGCCCTGTCTTCCTCCCCGTTGTCCAGGAAACCTGCAGGGACATGGCAGGCGGGGGGCCTCTTGGGGAAGGCGGGGTGAGGAGGGATGCATAGCGGTGCGGGCCCCATGGGAGAGGCGGGGAGGATAGGAGGGACGTGGTGGGTGTTGGGGGCCTCATGGAGGAGGGACACAGGGCGGTGGGGGCCTGGTGAGGGAGGGGGGAGGATAGGAGGGATGTAGCAGGCGGTGGGAGCCTCACGGAGGATGGGGCATGAGGAGGGACATGGGGCGGTGGGGGCCTGGTGGGGGTGGGGGTGCAGGAGAGGAGGGACGCAGCGAGGACCTCCGGAGGCAGGGGATGGAGTGGAGGAAAGGAGCAAGGAGGGACTCACGAGGCAGTGGTGGGGGCCTCTGGGAAGAGGCAGAGCACGGGGGGGGGCCACCACAGCCCCGGTGTCCGGTAGCGTGTCGGTGGCAGGTGCACCAGGGGAGGCTGAGCCTCCCCTGGCCTGTTATACCCACTGCCCATGTGCAAGAGATACAGTAAGCCAGCGAATGTGCCGACAACCCTTTCCTCACTCACATTGGGAGCAAGGGCTAAAGTGGATGATGAGTATTTACTCTTTCCTGCCTGTGCGCACAGTGACATGCCTTCCGTTCATGTGAGCTCCATTCTGATTGCAGCCGTTAACGAGCAGGATTTTCAGCTCCGGGCCATCTTCCCATCCCCGTGCGCTGCAATCTTTGGCATTCCAGGCTTGTTTTGTCGAACATCACCCATCACTCATCACTGAACGAGGGAGGCAACCGAGTGACAGAGGATGTGGAAAAAGCTAATGTACTCAATGCTTTTTTTGCCTCTGTCTTCACAAACAAGGTCAGCTCCCAGACTACTGCACTGGGCAGCACAGCATGGGGAAGAGGTGACCAGCCCTCGGTGAAGAAAAAAGTGATTCAGGACCATTTAGAAAAGCTGGACGAGCACAAGTCCATGGAGCCGGATGCGCTGCATCCGAGAGTGCTAAAGGAATTGGCGGATGTGATTGCAGAGCCATTGTCCATTATTCTTGAAAACTCATGGTGATCGGGGGAGGTCCCAGACAACTGGAAAAAGGCTAATGTAGTGCCCATCTTTAAAAAAGGGAAGAAGGAGGATCCGGGGAACTACAGGCCAGTCAGCTTCACCTCAGTCCCTGGAAAAATCATGGAGCGGGTCCTCAAGGAATCAATTAGAGGAGAGGAAAGTGATTAGGAACAGTCAGCATGGATTCACCAAGGGCAAGTCATGCCTGACTGATCTAATTGCCTTCTGTGACAAGATAACTGGCTCTGTGGATGAGGGGAAAGCAGTGGACGTTGTTATTCCTTGACTTGAGCAAAGCTTTTGACACGGTCTTCCACAGTATTCTTGCCAGCAAGTTAAAGAAGTATGGGCTGGATGAATGGACTATAAGGTGGATAGAAAGCTGGCTAGATCATTGGGCTCAACGGGTAGTGATCAATGGCTCCATGTCTAGTTGGCAGCTGGTATCAAGCAGAGTGCCCCAAGGGTCTGTTCTGGGGCTGGTTTTGTTCAATATCTTCATTAATGATCTAGAGGATGGCGTGGATTGCACCCTCAGCAAGTTTGCAGATGACACTAAACTGGGAGGAGAGGTAGATACGCTGGAGGGTAGGGATAGGATACAGAGGGACCTAGACAAATTAGAGGATTGGGCCAAAAGAAATCTCATGGTTCAACAAGGACAAGTGCAGAGTCCTGCACTTAGGACGGAAGAATCCCATGCACTGCTACAGACTAGGACCAAATGGCTAGGCGGCAGTTCTGCAGAAAAGGACCTATGAGTTACAGTGGATGAGAAGCTGGATATGAGTCAACAGTGTGCCCTTGTTTCCAAGAAAGCCAATGGCATTTTGGGCTGTATAAGTAGGGCCATTGCCAGCAGATCGAGGGACGTGATCGTTCCCCTCTATTTGACATTGGTGAGTACTGTGTCCAGATTTGGGCCCCACACTACAAGAAGGATGTGAAAAAATTGGAAAGCATCCAGTGGAGGACAACAAAAATGATTAGGGGACTGGAACAAATGACTTATGAGGAGAGGCTGAGGGAACTGGGATTGTTTAGTCTGTGGAAGAGAAGAATGAGGGGGGATTTGATAGCTGCTTTCAACTACCTGAACGGGGGTTCCAAAAGGATGGATCTAGACTGTTCTCAGTGGTAGCAGATGACAGAACGAGGAATAATGGTCTCAAGTTGCAGTGGGGGAGGTTTAGGTTGGATGTTAGGAAAAACTTTTTCACTAGGAGGGTGGTGAAGCACTGGAATGCATTACCTAGGGAGGTGGTGGAATCTCCTTCCTTAGAAGTTTTTAAGGTCAGGTTTGACAAAGCCCTTGCTGGGATAATTTAGTTGGGGTTGGTCCTGCTTTGAGCAGGGGGTTGGACTAGATGACCTCCTGAGGTCCCTTCCAACCCTGATATTCTATGATTCTATGATCCCTTGATTTGTCAGTTGCCAGAGTCTGACTAGTTGCATCAGGATGCTCTTTTGAGTCCTCTCCAGGGTCTCCCGAATGCCAGGGAGGTGATGAGCATCTTCACATGTCCCTAGGATCCTAGGGCTTCTGGTGACTGTTTCTTAATGTAGATCATCTACCCATGGATCTAATTTCATCCTCTCATCAGTGTGGGTGGTGTGTTGTGTGAACAGCATATGCCATGGCAGATGGTGCAGAATCAATCCCCGCTAATGGTAATAGAATGAAATTATTCATCCACCATTGCGTAATTTGAATAGGTTTAGGGTATTATTGGGAAATAGGCTTATTTGCTGGTTGAGATGGGAGAGGGTGAAAGAATCAGAAAGAGGTAAGGCACAGAAAGCACCCCCCTCCAGATCATCCAAGAGCCCTATGGCCAGGCAATTCCCAACTTCAATCTAAGCTGGGACGCTGACTTGGAGCAACAAGACTGAAGAGCTCAATGCATGAGCAAGAGTTTCAGAAGAGCTGAGCTGATCAGGCAGCCAGAGGGAACTCTGGAACCAGAGAGCTGGCTCCACCATACCCAGCAACGCGTTAGCATTATTTCTTATTGTAATGAGCTTCATTCACCTCTCTGGCGCCTCCTGCTGCCTGTCTTGGGAATTAGCACTGCGTGTTAGTGCGCCCTCTTCTGGTGGTGCCTCACCACCATCACTTCCGCTCTAGGATCCACGTCTCTCCAAGGACCGTTACATCCTCTTCAGCGACTCAGCCCTCCAGTCACACTCTGTGCTCCCCCCTTCTGGGGGACCTGCAATCCGCTGTTCAGCCACTTCCCTTAGTGGCTACTGGAGTGAATTCTCTGGCCACTTCCTCATGACCCCAGCATCCTCTTTGCCCTTGCCTCAGGGCCTCGGTCTGCAAACCCTGGCAGCCAGCCGGGAGCTGTCTCTCACTCCCCCAGTTCCTGCTAGTAGCACTGCTCTGTCCAGGGTATTGGCAGTTCTCTCAGCCCTCCAGAGACACAGTCCTTCCTTCCTCCCTGGTCTCCCAGGAGAGAACTGCCTTCCTCTGCCCCGCAGCTCCCTTTTTATATGGGCCTGCTTGGCCCTGATTGGCTGCTCCCTTCAGCCTTTCTTTGATTCGCTGCCTGACATGCAGCCTCCCTAGGGCTCTGTTAACTCCTTAGAGCCCAGTGTGAGGCAGGCGAGGCATCACACTTATCTTTTCTCATTGCGCTAAAAGACCCTTCTGGTTGTGGGAAATACAACACAGTGTCTTTGATCTCACATATTAGTAAAAATATAAAAGTATCAAAAATCAAACTCATAATTCTGTGGTCAGTTTGGATGAGCTATTACCAGCAGGAGAGTGAGTTTGTGTGTGTATGGGGGTGGGGGCGATGTCAGAAAACCTGGATTTGTGCAGGAAATAGCCCAACTTGATTGTCATGCACATTGTGTAAAGAGTTGTCACTTTGGATGGGCTATCACCAGCAGGAGAGTGAATTTGGGGGGCGGGGTGGAGGGTGAGAAAACCTGGATTTGTGCTGGAAATGGCCCACCTGATGATCACTTTAGATAAGCTATTACCAGCAGGACAGTGGGGTGGGAGGAGGTATTGTTTCATATTCTCTGTGTATATATAAAGTCTGCTGCAGTTTCCACGATATGCATCTGATGAAGTGAGCTGTAGCTCACGAAAGCTTATGCTCTAATAAATTGGTTAGTCTCTAAGGTGCCACAAGTCCTCCTTTTCTTTTTGCGAATACAGACTAACACGGCTGTTACTCTGAAACAGGCCTACATACTAACATTCTACATACGTACTCAAGCTAAGTGGGTATGGCCTGTTCCATGAAGTCAATGAGGTCATGCCCATAATGCATAGCAACTGCCCTAATTTGGTCAATGTAGCCTCTTTTCCCGTTGATGAATTTATCCCTGAGCATCTTAGCGTTTTCTCGCCTTTGCTTGTTATTCAAATACTCCTTGAGCTATAGATTTTAAAAGCTCGTTGAGGCCATTATTCAAAATCCAAGCAGATGTGGTTATTCCTATTGGATACATAGATCCCATGATATTTGTTTTTGTTGCTTGATTGTAAATGAAGCTCAACCAATCAGAATTCAAAGGCAAACACTTTCTACGAAGATTCTCATACAGTCACTTGGATTTCTTTGCTTCTCCCGACATGATTGCTGAAAACCTCAGTAGCTAGAGTTTTGGGGGAGGGGGAACAGACCCAAAAGGAGCACAAACAGAGTACATTCACTGATGTTATTCTAGGTCTTCCTCCAGGTCTGATATCCACCTCATCGATTAAACACAGTGAGGATACTCTGTCTGTTTCAGTCTGTCTGTCAAACTCCATCTGTTTCAGTCTATTCAAGGCACAAAGGTTAAAGGAGGGTGGAGGGGCATATTGCTATGGCAAGTGCTGGGAGCCAGGGGACTTAGAACCTGATCCACAGCCCAGTGATGTCAGTGGAAAGACTCCCCACTGCCTCCAATGGCCTTTGGGTCCTATTTCCGTCCTCAACACAGACACACTGGGTGACCTGTGGGGCAGCTGTGCCTCAGTTTCCCCAACTATAAAATGGGGATAATATTGCCAACCTCACAAGGAGGTTTTGAGTCTTACTTCACTGATGTTTGTAAAGCCCTTGGGACTGCTCAGCCATATACCATACACCAGAAGGTGCCCAGGCACCTGCCAAATGTAGGGGGGCTGCAAAGATGGTATGCAAAGACCTTTACTCCCCACCCCCGAGCAGCACACAGCTCAGCTCAGAGTCTG
Organism: Lepidochelys kempii; assembly: GCF_965140285.1. Lineage (NCBI taxonomy): Eukaryota > Metazoa > Chordata > Testudines > Cheloniidae > Lepidochelys > Lepidochelys kempii. The sequence goes on from NC_136383.1 coordinate 136,549,500, forward strand.
GGCTGACGAGTTTTCTTCAGCTTTGACTGTAACTAAGAGACCTCTGTCAGATGCAGCCATCTCATGAAATAGTATAGTAATGGATAAAAAAAATCCAATGGATAGTCCCTGGTGACAAACTCGAGATAGAGTCAGATTCCTTTATGAGCGTGTGAAGCTGGTTTTTATGATCACCGTGCCTTATTATACCCCACTCCCTGTGGTGTCATACGCATCCTACGAACCAATTGAATACGTGTCTCTCCAGCAGCATTAGGAAAAGAACAACTTGTAAATATCATTCCACATTCTTGGCTGTTATTTCTTCAGTAAACATTTGGTTGGGGCCCGATCCTCATATAAGAGACGTGGGATCTGAGCATCTGCTAGGACAAGCATTTTTGTCACTTGCCCCGGAACCAATTCATAAGGGCTTTTGTTTCCACATGATATCAAACATTAATGGAAAGTCCTTTAAGCATCATGAACTGGGCCAGGATTGCCTGAGAGGCTGGGTGCTTCTCTGCCCAGCTGAGACCTCAACAGCTCCTGGGGAAGAGGCCTCATGTGGACAGCCCCAGGGCGACAAGGGAGGGTGCTAAGGGCAGGAGTCCTGCTGGGAGGGGTCCATTACCCCAAAGCTCTCTTCCACCTTTTTCCTCCAGAGCCTGCATCTGTTAATCTGCAGAGCTCACTTCAAGACACATCTGTTCCTGGAGGTGATCATTTAGGAGGACCTGAGACTTGGGCTTCAAGGCCTTCAGAATTTCCAAACTCACAGGCCGTAGCTCCCAGTGGAGCCACATCTGCAGACAGCAGATCTGGCGATCCCCCGTGTGCACCCAGCTAGGGCAGCCTAGCAGAGGAGGGTTTGCAAACGCAAAGAGGAGCATGCCCAGGACAGCTTTATGACTGTCCAGAAAGGGACCTGAGGATGCAGGCCGGGTGTCAGCTGAGAGGATGACCTGTCTCTTCCATTCCCCAGCACTCACTGATCAATGAAACAAGATGTCCTTGCCGTTTCTCTTCAGCTTTGAAAATCCCTCGGGGAGCTAACGCAAAAACCAGTTGGCAACAATCCACAGGAGACTACACAAGAGCATTGCATGGTGTGACATGTCCCCTTGGAAGCCTCCTGCTCTGGGCCCTGAGGGACAGATTGTGGAAGGGGGAGAGAGAGGAGTACTGACAAATGAGGTCGTTTTCCGTCTGGGGGGACGTTGCAGGGCAGGGCGATTTCCATTTAGCAGCAGCTCGGGATGCATGCATCCCACCACGTCGATCTCCCACAGTGACAGTAGGACAGGGGCTGAGGCGGGGGAGGAGCGGGGGGGACAGTAGCCATGGCGAAAGCCCTATACATCTGGGAACGGACAGGATTGTTTTCCACACTCGGAAGAGCTATCGCAAAGCAGTCATGATGCTGGGTCAACGTCGGGGCAGCAATGCGATTGCAGCGTTATTAGCTCCAGGACACTTCGCCCTTTTGCTGGCTGGACGCTCACTGCGATAGAAGCACATGGACAGTGACAGACAAAGCCCAGTTCGGGGAAGGCCAGTGAACATGGCTGGATGAAACACCTCCTGCTGTTGTTGCTAAGCAGCCCAAATGGCAGGAGGCAAGAGGGGCCTTCTCCAAGGGTGGCATGCCTTCCTTGTCCGATGGGACTAACTGGCTACAGCAGGAGGAAGATCAAGGACCTGGAAGTCGGGAGGAGAAGAGTTCATCCAGGGGCAGGGGAGAAAGTCTCTCTGGAGAAGAGATGCCAGGCTGGGAAGAAGTGTCTTTTCAGTGTCTGACATTTGGGGACCTCTAAAATGTAACACTCCCTAGTCTTGCTCATTTCTCCTTCCAAAGGCAGCCTGGCGAGATCAGACACGCCCCACAAACCAGGCAAGCGCTGGAGATCCAAAAGCCTTCAGAACATCACCACTCTGTGGGAAAAATCCCAGCGAGGAGGAAAGAGATCAGAGCTGGTTCCCCTCCAAGTCGAGGGTGGACTCAAATAGATCTCCCCTCGTTTACCTGATCCACTCCTCGGCGGGGATGAGGCATTCAGAGGCAGCTCCGGAGCGTTGCAGGAGACGGTGAGGGGAAGAGATGTTTAGTTGGACTATTCAAAGGGCAAAGGAGTAGTGAGGCTGGTTGCTGCTAGGGCCGATCCATTGTGAGGATTGAGTGAACAAATGTGCTGGTCTGCTATTGTCTTGACCAGTAAATGCTTGTGCTTCCTCCCGGTATCTCGCTTCCCCACTTACCTCAGGGCTTTGGTCATCTCTTGAGGCAGAATTGCTCCCTGGGAACCAGCTGTTAGAGTTGAGCTGAGGTTCCTGGGAGAAGGATTTGCCCTCTATGCTTTTTGACCAGCTCTGTTCTGACCAGTCACATTTAGAATAGACCCCAGCTCCATGTCACTGATTCATCTTCTATTGGGATGCTGAACCTGAAACCCAGACACCTTCTACCACTTGCCGAAGGGACAACACTAGAGTAAGAACGGGACACTGGGGTCAGAAGAAGGACAAACAATAACAAATCTCTACCCTTCCATGGCACCTTTCAGCCAAGCGCACTACACCAGCTTATTAAGCTTCACAACAATCCCGTGAGACAGGTCCGACTAGCTTGTTTGGCAGATGGGGAAACAGAGTCATGGGGAGGTTAAAGGGAGCAAAAAAACACACCCAAATGTTTGGCTTTGCCCTGGTTCTTTATAATGTACAAAATCTGCCTCTGCAGAGATGGTGGAGCCCAGAGAAGGAAAAGCTGACTCAGACAGAATTCATCTTAGGGGCTGTGTCAATCACATGGGCTCCTCAGTGCCCATGAGAGAGCCAGAGGCAGAACCTTGCCCTTCGCTGAGGGACCTTGGTAAGATACCGTTGAATTGCGATTTCCCAGGTGGGTCTAACCCCAGCATTAGCTCCTTGCATCTTACAATTTGGCACCAGCATCCCTTGCTTCCTCCGTTACAGGGAAGGTGAACTGAGCCGTGGCTACAACGGAGATGCCATTTTTTTCCCATCCAAACCATCCCCTCCTCCTTCCCGACCCCAAAGAAATTTTTCATGGAAAATCTTCATTTTGATCAAAACACTCCTGAAATGAAACCTGAACATTTTTACTGACAATGGTTTTCAAAGACAGAAAGATTTTTGATTCTGGATTTTTGTTGAAAAACTGAACAATTTACATGGGGAATTTTTGGGGGGTGGAAAAAAATTTCCCACTGAAAAAGGTATTTTTCTCCCAGCGCTAGTTACAGCCTCGTGTGCCATCATTGTTCAGGTCTTTCAAAGACCTCGCCAACAAGGGGTGAGAATCGAGGACCAGATATTTCAAATGGAAAAAACAAGCAGCCAACGTGTTTTGGGGGAAGGGATTTGAGTCTATCCTTATGTATCCCAAAGGCACATTCCTGCGCTCAAATGCTTTTTGCTTTGGCAGCACGTCTTCAGGTGCTGTGGCTTTGTGACAGAGGCAGCCGTAGGACCCAGGAGTCCACCTGTAAGAAAATCTACCTGCTGCAGACACAATGACTATGTAAGTCACAAACGCAGCTAGAACCACAGCCCATTTCTTGTTCTTAATTATTTGCATTACAGTAGCATAGAGAGCCCCCCCTTACCTCCCCGCAGTCAGGGTCCCACTGTGCCAGGTGCTGTACAAACACATACAGCCGCCCTTGCCCAGCTTACAATCTAAACAGACAGAGGGTGGGAGGGAAAACCAGGGCACAGAGAAGTGACTTGCCCATGTTCACTCAACAGGGCAGTGGCAGAGCTGAGCCTAGACCCCTCCAGAGTCCCAGTCCACTGACCATATTCACCTCCAGAAGCAAAGGCTACGGAGAATTCCTTTTCCTGCTAGGAGTTATAGGTTCCAGAGCCTCTTTGTCACTCCAGCCACTAGAGGGCAGCGCCACATCCTCATTTATGCACAGGGACCCGGGATGTTATGCAACTCCCTCCGGCTCTAACTGATACACAGCACTTCCACTGTGCACTGCGGTGCGGGGTCTCATGCAATTGATTTGACGAGACAACAATGCGCTTTCCTTAACAAGGGAGGAAAGAGAAGAGTGGATTTTTCCAGGCTCTCAGGAGGGGAAAGGTCACAGCTGGAGACAAACGTGACTGCCCCAATGCACTTAATGCAGTGAAGTCAAGCCACAGGAACAAGGCGAAGACTAAGATTAGAAAAGACGCGTGCTCTGGTTAGAGCTGTAGAAGGGTGGTAAAGTGCCGTAACGCCTTCCCTCTGGGTGACCTCAATTTCCATAAAACAGCATCTCACTCCCGCGCTTGAATGCTAATTTCCCTATAAAGGGACCCCACAGGGTAGGGTAGAGGGAACATTTTGCCAGGAATCCCTGTCACAAGTAGATCTGTAATCCCCAAACCAAACTGAGTTCAGCTCTCAAGTTGGACCAGGTGAAAGGGAAGGGTATATTTCACTGGCCTTTTCTGGTCCCTTACCCTCCACCTTTTTTCCTCTCCTTCTTTTACCTCTTCAGTTATTTTTTGTTCCTTCCCCCTTTGCAGATGTGTGCTTTCAAAGACATCCCTGAGAGGAGAATGGGAAAGCTACAGAAGCCTTTTTAAAAAATAAATACATTCTAAAAGCTCAATGCCTTGCTCGCTCAACGCAAAATTGAAAGCCTCGGAAATGTGCTTCCATTGCGTTCTTGAATGTCAAGGGAGCGTTATCTGGTCTTGCCCACAAAGAAGGAGTGCAGGAGCCTTGTGATATGCAATAACTAACTCAGCGTCTAATGGAAAATTATTTGCTCATGGTATTTAATTAAATATGCAAATTTATGAACGGCCCCAAAATTGTCAAATAAAAAGGCAGCACTGTGGTGAATTTTTATTTGATTTACTTCCAGTGCTTATTCCCCACTTCACTCCTTTGCCTTGAATTAAATAGTTGGATATAGGGCACATGGTTTCTCATTCATTCTTTCCCAGAGCTTCCCCCCAGTGTGGCAGAAGCACCAGAACAAAGGGGCTGTAATCCCCAGGTATTGGCCAGTGGCACCAGGAAGAGGCAGATGGACATGTGCAAACTCCTCCCCTTTTTGGCCTGCGTGTAGAAGATCCAAAATGCAGGAGGGCAAATCCTGCCTGCCAGAGCACCTAGTGTCCAGGACGTGAAAGTGGCAGATAAACCTCCTGGAATGGACCTAACAGTGAGGACAATTAACCACTGGAGCAATTTACGAAGGGTTGTGGCGGATTCTCCATCACTGGCAATTTTGAAATCAAGGTTGGATGTTTTTCTAAAAGATCTACTCTAGCTCAACCAGGAGTTAATGCAGGGAAGTCCTAGGGCCTGTGCTGTACAGGAGGTCAGACTAGATCAGCACAATGGTCCCTTCCAGCCTTATAATCTATGAGTCTAGTTCTGGTTACCATATGAGATCTATGCAGCACAGCGGGGTAGTTGGGTAGTTCTCATTCCATCCACTAGAGGACAGTGGTCCATATACACCCTTGCTTGTTTCCATAAACGTTCTCAGACCGCGCTCATCACCTTAGTGTCTGAGTGTCTTCCAACCGTTCATTAAACTATGTGACAGGCCCAGGCCCACTTCTGATTCAGTCCCCAGGCGCGCTTGAGAAATCTGGGAGGCTCACAGACTGTTTGATGAAGCTGCGTATACTCCGGAGCTTGTAACATAACCCCACCTCTGGGGAACTTTGTGCCGTTGCACGTTTTGGTTGGCTCCAGCCCTGAAAGGGTTAATTTTGACATCTGTCAGGGTTCCCTCCCCACTCTGAACTCTAGGGTACAGATGTGGGGACCCGCATGAAAGACCCCCCAAGCTTATTTCTACCAGCTTAGGTTAAAACTTCCCCAAGGCACACATTCTTTGCCCTTGGAGGGTACGCTGCCACCACCAAGTGATTTAACAAAGAATCAGGGAAAGGACCACTTGGAGTGCCTATTCCCCCAAAATATCCCCCCAAGCCCTTACACCCCCTTTCCTGGGGAGGGTTGAGAATAATATCCTAACCCATTGGTTACAAAGTGATCACAGACCCAAACCCCTGGGTCTTAGGACAATAGAGAAATCGGTCAGGTTCTTAAAAGAAGGATTTTATTTAAAAAAAAAAGGGGGGGGGGGGGAGGGTGGTAAAAATCACCTCTGTAAAATCAGGATGGAAAATAACTTTACAGGGTAACAAAAGATTCAAAAACACAGCAGAACTTCCTCTAGGCTTAGTTTCAAAGTTACAAACAACAGGAATAAACCTCCCTCCAGCAAAGGAAAAATTCACAAGCAGAACAAAAGATAATCTAACACGCCTTGCCTGGCTTTTAGTTACAATTTTTGTAATACGAGAGACTTTTAGGATGGTTTATAGGAGAAGGAGTTTTCTGACCTGATGCTTCTCTGCTTCCCAAGAGAACACACAAAACAAAGTCTTCCCCCCACCCCAAGATTTAAAAGTATCTTCTTTTCCCATTGGTCCTTTTCGTCAGGTGCCAACCAGGTTATTTGAGCTTCTTAACCCCTTACAAGTAAGGAGGAATTCTAGGCCACCCTTAACTGTATGGTTATGACAACATCTGACACGTTCAGCCGTTTCTCCTAGTTTCTGAGACAGCGTCAGAGGAGAGGGGTTATCCCATATCTGCCTGGCCCGGGGTTGTTACACCTTCCTAGGAAGGATCTGCTGCTGGCCACGCTCAGCGACAAGACATGGGACTAGCTAGGCCTTGGCTCTGATCCTGTCTGGCCATCCCTAAGAGAGTTGAAACTCATGTCCCAGGCTCATCGAGTGAGTCCAGGCAAGCTTGGGTATCACTTTCCAGCAAGTTGGCTGCCATCCGTGGAGCCGGGCTCAGGAATATTGATGGTAACTAAAACCTTCTTGGAAAGATTAGACATCACCGTTTCTTCGTGGCTGCTCTGAGTCTCTTCCCCAAGTCCAGTGTGGGTGGCGGTTACCAGATTAGGGAGCCCAAAAAAGAACCAGTGAAAAGGGTCCATGTGAAGGAGACTAGCGTGTGGCTCAGTAACCATCTATCTATCTACCTTCATGCACACCCAGCTATCTCTGCCCATACACATCCATCCATCTCGGCTGCCATCCCACGTTCAGAACCATGAACTGACGGGCACAGAGCATTCCCCTCCCCACGCCCCTGCAGTAGAAAGTCAGGGAGCCACCAGTCATTTAAAGGTGCAGAGAGCAGAACACTCTCCTCTCCACTCCCTTACATTACACAGGGACAGAATCACAGCAGTGAAGGGGGGGCTTGTGGCGAAAGCATTAGGCTGAGATTTGGGTTCCGTTCCACTGATGGTTTCCTCTGTGATCTTGGGCAAGTCACTTAATTTCTCTGTGCCTCATTTTCCCAGTCTGTGAAACTGGGTTAATTATTTATCCTCACCCTCGCAAACTCTTCAGCACAGGGACTGTCTCTGACCATGCGTTCAGTACTTAATTTGTGCCAGGGTTTGCCAGGGCTGAGCCCCAGCACCTCTGGGCTTGGCAGTTCATAGCCCCAGCAGCTCTGGGCTTGGCACTTCATAGCCCCGGCACCTCTGGGCTTGGCAATTCATAGCCCCGGCACCTCTGGGCCTGGCAATTCATAGCCCCGGCACCTCTGGGCTTGGCAATTCATAGCCCCGGCACCTCTGGGCCTGGCAATTCATAGCCCCGGCACCTCTGGGCTTGGCACTTCATAGCCCCGGTACCTCTGGGCCTGGCAGTTCATAGCCCCGGCACCTCTGGGCCTGGCAGTTCATAGCCCCGGCACCTCTGGGCTTGCTGCGTCAGTTATGAAAGTAAAAAAATTGCTTGAGCCCTGGCACCTCTTTCTTTCCAAATTAAGCACTGCATGAGTTTGCACAGCACCCTGCACAATGGGATCTTGATCTTGGCTGGGGCCTCTAAGCGCTTCTGTAACACCCATAATAATACAGCGTGGCCACTTCAGGCACCACAACCCTTTAGACTCATCATTCTGTATCCTCTCGGCCTTGTGACACACCCAGCCTAAATGGCGTTGTTGGGTGTTTCGATGCTAGTGGGGAGGCAGAGCTGTGAGATTTGGGGGGGGTGGGGCAAACTGCTGGGGAGCAGAGCTTAGAGAAGGTGCCTGTGGGAGGAAGGTCGTGAAGAGGAGGAGGACGCTGGGGTCTGGTCTCTGGCAGCCCCTTTATAAGAGGAGAGGTGGCAGGCAGCGATAACACTTGGTGTGGGGCGGGGGGTGCAGCTGAGTCAGCGACGTCATAGGCGCGATCACCTGGATTTCTGGGGCCTGGAGAGACCCAGGTGCGACGGAGGGGCTGGAGAAGGAGGGCCAGGCCCAGAAGGAAGCCAGGTGGTGTTTGATCGGGGAAGGCTTAGGGAAGGCAGCGGGAACAGGTCTGGGGGGGCTGGCAGGATGGGAGGGGCTGGGTTCTCTCAGCTGCGCAAGGCTAGTTAACACGCTGCATTTTACGCCACCAGAGACAAGCCCAATCGCTCTGGCTCGGCTCTGCAATAACATCCATCACCTGAGCTTCCTGGGGCGGACGTAATGGGTAATTTCATCGCAATTCGGCATGAATTATCGGCCGCGTTATGAAGTGTCGCAGTTCATCTCTGCTAGGAGATGGCCTGTATCGGATTAGAGGCGATTACTTCCCACTCTTACCTCCACCTTGACAGGTCAGGAACTGCGGCAGCCAAGGGGGTCTCCTCCTTCCCCCTCTGTACTTGCTTCCCTCAGCTGTGGGGCCAAGCAAAGCAAAGGGCTGCTCAGTATTGGCCTATGCCCCCCTCCTTCAGACACCTGCTTTTGCACATGCAACTACACGCTTATGCATGCCCAGTCACACTCCCACATGCTTGTTTGCAGTGTTTCACACCCATATGCACAAGTCCGTGCGTGCGCCCATAGCTAAACACACTCGTGCGTGCACGTCCATGCAGACCCATGCGCCCCGCACACGCACAGACATGTTCACACACACGTCTCCATCATGCACGTCGACACAATTCAGTGCAATGAGACGTCAATGGCGTGCCAAGCGAAACGCCTTGGGAACACTTGTAACTAAGCGCCAGACCCCCCCGGTATCTGTCAGAGCTCACTGTGCCCCCCCCACAGGAGAGGGTTACACATTCTATTTGGGCCTGATCCCCTGCGCCCTTTTGTCACCATTGTCCACTTGCAAACCCGCAGGCTGGTTGCTACTCAGTGCGGTGCCGTATCTGCCATCTCACGCTGGTCGATGTGACGTCTTTTAGGCTTCCTGACAGTCTGAGGCACTTACTCGCGATCCCTTGTATTTTGGACAGTGGAGCAGTGCTGCCAAGTCTGACGATTTAATGGTGCCTCTCAGGATATCTGGTGCTTTTCGTAAAGCCCCAGCTCGTGGAGTCTATGGTACACCCACACCTTGAGTTTTGCATGCAGTTTTGGTCACCCCATCTTAAAAAAGCTTTATTGGAATTGGAAAAAGGCCAGAGAAGGGCAACAAATGATTAGGGGTGTGGAACAGCTTCCATGTGATTCAAAAGATTGGGACTGTCCAGTTTAGAAAAGCGATGACTAAGGGGGATATGATAGAGGCCTATAAAATCATGACTGGTGTGGAGAAGGTGAATGGGGAAGTATCATTCATCCCTTCACATAACACAGGAACCAGAAATTACTCAATGAAATTAATAGGCAGCAGGTTTAGAACAAACATAAGCAGAGGTGATGCATGGGGGGGGGAGGTCTTGTGCCCCTCCCCCTTCCAGATTTGCTGCCTGACTTATACTTAGCATGCTCACACTGAGCGGGCACGGTCAGTAACACTGCTGAAGCCGGCTGCCCTCCCTCTGCCCCCACCCCCAGTATCGGCAGGCATGGGTCATCTCTGAACAGAAGGAAGTACGACTTCACACAACACAGAGTCAACCTGTGGAACTCATTGCCAGGGGCTGCTGTGATGGCCAAACTATAACTTGCTTCAAAAAAGAATTATAAAAGTTCATGGAGGACACGTGCACCAACGGCTGTTAGCCAAGATGGTCAACGATGCAACTCCATGCTCTAGGTGTCCCTAAACCTTCAATTGCCAGAAGATGGGACTGGATGACAGGAGATGGATCACTCAGTAATTGCCCTGTTCTGTTCATTCCTTCTGAAGCATCTGACACCAGCCACTGTCCGAAGAGAAGATACTGGTCCATTGGTCTGACCCAGTATGGCCATTCTTATGGAGTCATGGGATGATGACAGCTTAAATTAAAAAAAAACATGTTTCTAACCCTCATGTTTGCAGAGAAAACCTTGGAAACATGAATGCCTTAAAATTATGGCACCAAGAGGCAAATAAAAACAGCCCCATGTTTTTAAAATTTCATGGTTTTTAAGCCAACCCCATGATGTTTGAAGGGTTGGGGTGGGCAGAGCTGCTGGGAGAGGGAATGCCTCTCTGGCTCAGTCTCTCCTCTTGCACTGGGAGCTCCCGTCTGGGTTTGGGCCTCCCGGTGTCGATCTCTCGTTGATGCTCACTGATCCTGGATCTGGCAAGAGGCTGCCTTAGCTTTGCACAATTCCCTGCAGCGAGGTATCTGCACGAGAGACAGGTCTGGGGTCTAGCTCCATCCTGGGTGTGGTCTGTTCTTCCCAGTGACTTGCAGACTGGTGCTTTCCTTCAATTCAATGAGAGTTTATGGGCCTACCAAGCAATCCGAGTGCTGCCAAAGCATGAGCGAGACGGACCCCCGGAGGGATCTGTCCGCCAGGCACACGCTTCCTCCCACAAAGCCGCCCTCTGAGTTATTCCAGCCTCCTATGCTCTTGGATATTTAAGTCTAGTGAGTGGTGCTGAGCGGAAGGTCCGTTTCTTTCCCAGCTTGGTTCCTTTCATGGGAAACTCTCAGACAACGAGCTCTCCACTCGGAGCGTCCCATTCTGAGCGGGTCAGGGTGGGGCGAGACCACACAGCTTCCTATACGGCTGTCGCTGTCTAGGTGACCAAACTCTGCTTTCCATCAAACTGCCCCAGCACTTGGCCGACATCAAGAACCAGATTCACCGCATCGCAAACCACCCTCCAGGAAACCCAGGACCTGCTTTTCTCTCCTCTTCAGCCAAGAAACCTGATATCCCCCGCGTGCTGGGAGTGGCCTGGAATTTCGGAGGGTAAAAGGGCGACGCCGGAGCTGTTTGGCCTTTGCAGTGCCACCAGCTGAACTGGCTGCGGCTGATCCACACGGCGCTAGGCGTAAGGAGACGAAGGGATTGCTTAGGGCCCCGAACATCTGGGACAGGGGGGGCTATTAATTATTAGTATGTGTAGTGGGAGGGCCCCCAAAATATTCCTTCTTAGGGTCCCCAATGGGCTAGCACCGGCAGTGAAGGCCTGTACTGTATGCAGCACGGCTTCCCCGCAGTTTACATTGTTATGCGGCATGCACCTTGAGGTCAGCTGGAGGGAGAGGGGGGAAAGCCGAAAAAGCTAGCAGCCTCATTATGCTAAGGGAGCTGCATTCAGCTGGAAGAGTGTGAGCCCTTCTTGGTAATTGGAGAGGATGGAGAATTGCAGGGGGATGGTGAGAAGTCCTTGTCTCAAGGGCATCAGATAACACTTCCCAGGATGTCCCCAGGGCTGGTGGAAAGAGGGGATTAAAGGCCTGCTGATTGGCAGGAGGTGGAAGATAAAAACTGGAGGGCGGGGAGAAATAGGGGAGGGAGGGGGGACAAGGGCCTCAGAGGAAAAGGCAATCTTCAGGGAAAACAGAGAGGCTGGGCAGAGGTTCTCAGTGATCACTCAGTGGGTAAGGCGCTCACAAGAGCTCTGCTCTGTTCTGTCTGGTTCCATAACAAGAGCTTCTTGGAGCCCTGCCCGGAAGTTCAACCCTTAAAGGCATAGTCTGCCATACCACAGAACACACAATGGACAGAGACATATGGGGACCCCAGTCTTGGGAGAGTCACTGGTCCAGATTCTCATGGGTATAAGTCAGTGGAGCTCCTCTGGAGTTTGCTCAGATTCACACCAGCTGAGGACCTGGTCCATCGTCTCTTGCGTGTGTGTCCGTGTGTGTGTCCATGCCCGTTCCATGGGCTCTTCCTATAGATGTGGGGGTGTCTGCATGTTCTGTATAAAAAGACAACCTGGAAAGTACACTATCTTTAGAAAGTGAAGCACTCCCAAGTCAGGAAATGTCATCCCAAGGCCCAGGTAATGCCCACGCAACCTGAATTCTGCACCCTAGAGCATACGTATTAGGAAACCAGGCCTGATTCTCCTCTCACTTACACTAGTGGTAATCAGAAGTAATGCCATTGTGATCAGTATAAAACTGGTGCCCAAGAGTGCAGAATCAGGCCCACTGGCTTCAACTATGGATCACTGGTGGCAAAGGTTGGATGGCACCTGGTTAACGATGCAGCCGTAAGTACTGAATGCCGCCAGGCTTGACATTTTGGATAGGGAGGTTGAAAAATATTGAAGTGCTGCCTAACTCCCTGTATTCCTTCCAAACTACACACTGAATGCGGCAGGGGCCCTGCAGTTAAAACCAGGACGTGATCCTGTCATCAAAGGATGTATATTGTACAGGCAGGAGGGGTAGAGTTAAATGTGCCCGCCTTTTCAGTGCTTCGCTTTGCAAACTTGGAATGAGATTTTCTAAGCTGCCTAAGGGAACTGGAAGTCCAGTACCCATGAGAAATAAATCCCTGTTGAAAATCTCAGGCTTAAAGTTCTTTTAACATAGTGTTTTCGCATAGGCGTTTCCTAGGTTGGGCTTGCAAAAGACGAACCCAAAGACATTCTATCCTTTGGCACTGTTTGCGGTACAGCGGTAGATTTCTCTGCACAACATAGACACTCACCGAGGCACAGGCTCTTCTTCTAAAGCACTGCCTCTTCAAGTGTGCAGTTTTGAGCATTAAATGAGGTCGGGCTGTTATGAAGCCCACCCTCATTCACTACCTTAGGTGCCTATATGACTCCCATCACCAGAGCATCTGAGCACCTCACAAGCTTTTGTGTATTTAACCTCACAACACCCCTGTGAGGTAGAGAAGTACTATTAATTCCATTGGCTTGATGGGAAACTGAGGCACAGAGAGGCTAAGTAACTTGCCTGATGTCACACAGGGCTCCTAGGCTGGGCTCTAACCACAGGACCATCCTGCCTGTCAAACACATCATAGATCATATCAACATACCTTTGTAAAGTTAGGAAGTGGGACATCCAATCAGAGACGAGCAACCATACCATGTGACTCGGGTAACCCCTCTCACGAGTTGAAAGAGGAATTACAAACATCAAGCACACAGAGATTGGTTCTAACAGTGCTTCGCAGAGTATCCCAGAGATTCCAATATGTGTCTTTTATAAGGTCTGATGTACAAGTATGAACTATACATGACTTCACGTGAAATCCTCATCCCTTCATAGCAAGACTAAAAGGCCGAGTTCTACAAATAAATTGTCTGCAATCAATAGTCCCACCAGCTCTAGGCTTCCCCATCTTTGATTACTGCACCAGTTCCTAAACAGTCTGCACTGAAATCAGGGGTGTTGGTCCAGATTTGCAGCATCTTACCTATGAGTTTAGCCCTTTGCTTCTCCACATGTTGACAAGGATCAGGAAGTCTTTGCAGGGAGGTCTGCGGTGGTGTTTACTGGCATGGGGAGAATCCCCCTAAATACTTTGGGATGCACACATCTGAAAATAGATGCAAAGACCAGACTGACCTGGTGCTAGAAGCCAGACAACAGCTGAAGTATTAGCTGATCTCTGCAAAAATTATAAGCAAAGCAGCTTCCAATTTGCCTCAGGTTCCTCATGGAATATGCCTTATTTGATTGCCGGCTCCCTAGGTAGGTTGTTGATTATCACTTCTGTTTGTTTACACGTCTGTCTGAAACAGGGCGAGGAAATCTGTCATTCATGGCTGTGAGATACAGCAATACATTTATCCTGGCTAGATACTGAGGTTCTGCGCAGCTAAATGGCATGCTTTGAAGTCAGCACCCCTGATTTCAGCTTGATCATATCACTGGCTCTCTGGTGGGGCTGGGGCCGTATCCCGCTGTGCAAATGAAATTCAAGCAACTTAACAGTGAAAATGTGCGCGCTTTGTGGGAGGGGAGAATCTTCATGTCATTTTATGTTCACCTTACTCTACCTGTGACGGTTATTACTCTGGAGGATGTTATTTGCTTGTACAGCTGTGAGGCTTTTCGGGGGGCTGAAAGGTGGATGGAGGCAGAGAGCTGCAACACGCAAGTCCTGATCCAGTCTAGTCTCACCCTGTGACATACATGGAGAGAGGTTCCGGTTCCTGGCACTGTGATTGTCCAAGCCCCTGTAGTCAGTTCTAGGAGCATTCGCTGGAGAAGATGGAAACCTGCAAATGGGAAATATGCCATAGAGCCATCAGTGTGGGCTTTTATCTGTCTTCAGCTTGTGTTGTGCTGGTTGGCTACATGATCACAGTGGGCCCTTCTGGGCTCCCAATCTATGGATCTACATAGAAAAGTTGGACCAGTATAAGCTAAGAGGTGAATTTAAACCAATATAGTTATGCAATATAATGCCCTGTGACCTGGGTAGCTCCTAGCCTTGGGACAAACCACCACGAAGTCCTGGGTCAGGTGTCATGAAACAAAAGTCCCACATCCAACCTACCTTCTCGCAGGGAAGGTCTGGCAGCGAGCGCTGGAGATCTGCTCCCCTCTGCCTCTCGCTAAGCTGGGCTCGCCCCCTTTTACGCCCTCCCTGCAAGTCTGACACCTATTGCAGAGGTAGCGGGCGCGGGGCTGACTGAGCCCACAGCAGCTCGTTAACCCTTTCCTGGCCAATGGGGGTTTCTGTACCCCATCCCACTCCCCAGGTGGTCGCCCTGTCGCTTTGGAAGGGGTTTAAGCAACAAACAAAAGGAGCCCCGCTTGCTCCAGATTAAGTATGTCCACATGCTATAACTATATTGAGTATATTTATAGTATAGTTATCCTGGTATCGCTGGTAAAACTCTCCCATGTAGACAAGCCCTAGGTCTACAGCAGCATTCACTGTATGTAGGGTCAGATTCTCCCCTCTGTGTAAATAACCTGCATAGAGGTAAGAACTCCAGGAGAGTTGACTCGTGAGTCATCGATGTAACCCATGGGTGAGCCCCCTTGCCCCTGGTGATACTCTTCAGGAGATATGTGTTGCTATCGTCATAGAATCATAGAAGATTAGGGTTTCGAAGAGACCTCAGGAGGTCATCTTGTCCAATCCCCTGCTCAAAGCAGGACCAACCCTAACTAAATCATCCCAAGTTATAAAGATTTAGCTCATTTGCGCTTTTAGCTCTGACGGTCCGTGGTTCAATCCCTGGTGTGTCAGCCCATGTGGCATAAATCAGAACCACATTAAGAAAAAAAAGGTGAGCTTTTAGCATGTTAATAGCCTAGCTTAGACAAGGCTTTCATGTGTTAGCTGGCTGAGGTAAGCTGAGGTGTGTTAGCTGGCTGAGGCTCCCCTAGTTTATGCTTCTCCATCCTCCATCAGCTGGTCTCAGTGTTCTGAACATTCTGGTGCCAGGGACATGGGAGCAACACTTGGCACAACATACCACGGGACGGGGTGGATGCTCCATCACTCGGGGCCTTTACGTTCACACTAGCTCAAGCAGAAGTTCAGAAGTTATTGGTTTGATGCAGGGATTACAGGGCGCAATACCATGGCCTGTGCTCCGAGAGAAAGAAGGCAGGTGAGGTCATAACTTTGATTGGACCAACTTCCGTTGGTGGAAGGTACGTGCTTGCGAGCTACTCGGATCTCTTCTCCAGGTCTGGGGAAGGGAGAGCAGTGTCTGAGCAGAAGGTAAGACCAGCTGATCGCAGAGGTCCTTTCTGGCCTTGGAATCAATGACGCCAAGGTCAAAGCCACCCCTGGAGGACACAAGGGAGCAGTCTCCATCCTCCTGGATTCCTTCTCCCCCACTCCCCCATGTTTTCCATTGCGCTGAAGTTTGTTTTGCTTAATCCATTGTTAGATCCTGCTGCGACTTCACTCATGGCAATCATTACTTCCTCCCAGACGGGGCAATCTGTCTGGAGATTGCATCCGTATGATAATGCAGCCATGCTGGAGACGCTCCACGGCTGGCTGAAATTTGATCTGGCTGACTACGGGGAACAATCACGGCAGGAATCATCCTGGGATGGCCCGTTAGCATAATGAGCATGCCGTCGCTCTAATAAATCAATAAAATTACCCTTTGGAATCTGTTATTACCAAGGAAATATCTATTTTTCTGGTACAGAGCTTGCGGTAAAGCTCTCATCGTCTGAGCATGGAGAGTTCAAGTGGTGATAAAGACACGGCTCTGGGATGGCAGAAGAGGGATGAAAGGCTGGGGTTCCTTCTTCTAAAACCTCATTGTTGGCGTTTGGTGCTCAGTTGCAAGGTGAGGTTCCATCCAGCCTATGCACTTACACCATATCCCCCCTTTGCCCACTGTAATCAGTCCTAAATCCCTCACCTAACTGGCACAAACTCAGCTCCTTCCTGCCAGGGAAACATAATCAAATGGATTATAAATACCATTTTTAATATTTCGGGCCCTGACTTTTGGGTGCATCTGAGTGCTGCTCAGGGCAGGATACAGGGACTGGATGCCATCATTGCATGCTGGCCCTTGGCATAAAGTAGAGCAACCTCAGGGCTGCTTCTTCTCAGCATGGGTTTGTAACAATCCCCAAGGGATTATTGTTCCTGCTAGGAATCATCGGAGTGCAGTGTGCTCTGCCCTCTGCCTCTCCAGCATAGCTCCAGCAACATCCACGATACCTGATGAGGGGTAGAGGAGATGGTATAGAGGATCTCTAGGCTGGCTGGGGCTTCTTGTTCATGTAAGGCAATTTAACAGCCCCTTTGAATGGGCTGAGTGCCTCTTGCTGCAAAAACAAGAACTAAAGGAGAATCTGTTAGCAATGTTAGGACAATGACACACCGCTGAGAAGTTCCAGTTCCATCCAGTCGAGGGCAGCGGTATGCACGTGCACACACAAGCCCAATACAACTCTCTCAGCGGGTGAATTAATTTTTAATTTTTCAAGAGGACGCCCTCGCTAAAGCCCAACGTTAATTTTGGTGGTGCTTGCTGTGCTGGTTGTCCTGCTGAGCGCTGTTCAGAGGTGCCAGCAGGAAACAATGCCCTGTGCTTCTGAGCTCATTGTGAAAGAACTTAGGAGAGGTGAACAAATCCTCCCGAAATCCGATCAGGACACACTGCGTACTAGAGATTGGCCATCCCCAAATGGTTCAGGGGTGAGATCTGGACAAGGCTATTTCCTCCCCAGTACAGGCCTTGCCAGTTTTCCATTCCTCTGTCCCATCCAGGGTGGCCCAGCGTAACAGGCCTCAACACCCTTCAGCACGCTGTTGCCCCCCTTACAAGTGGTACATGCTGGTGATGACACACCTGTGTTCCGTACTCTCCCACTCCACTTCCAGGTGCCTTCCAAGAGGTCGGCTAGCATCTGCCAAGCCCTGGCTTGCCTGGGACCTGGCTATGTCTGAAACCACCTCTATCTAGCCCTATGCTCCAGCTGCATTTTGCTAGGAAATTCTGTGCATCTGATTCTGATCTCAGTTTTTTAAACTCCATCGTCTTCAACGGAATCATTCCTGATTTAGGACAGTGTAAATGCAATCAGAATTAGACCCATTGACTTCAGGGAAGTCACTCCTGATTTACATTGAGGTCCTTGGCATCTAAACCAGGAATGAACTTAAGGAGGCAGAAAGGAGAGTGTGAAGAGATATAGAGGGTGAAGGAGCCTCCTTACCTGGTCCAAGCAGAGCCAGAAACACACGGGGGAGTGGAAATGAAGAGCAAGGAGGTACAAGCGTCCTTCTACTTCAGAAAAGCTCCCGATCAGCTTCTGATCCAGACGTGCGTGCCCCAAAGCTCAGATCGGGGTTGGCTCAGGCAATCAGGCTATGGCAATGCTGCACACCACCACCGGCGCCATGTAGGGTATGTGTAGCTACACGCTGGAGTGAAAAGTCAGCTGCGTCCACACCGCAGCGTGCAGCTACGTGCATCAGTGAAAGGCTCTGACTGCATGCAACAGTGAAAGCCTTTGCCAGAGACTTTCCCCACTGCCTCCCCTCTACCAGAGCCTTTCCCCACTACTGGAGTCCTTCCCTGCAGCCGGGAAAGACTCTAGCAGCAGGCAGGCCCTGTGACACTAGGCTGCTAAAAATAGCAGTTTAGATGCGGGGAGGATTGACGTGTAGATAGAGCCATGTAGGGTACATACCCACGGGATTCAGGCATGTCATTCGTTGCCTAAGCAATGCCTCACCATCTACATTGCTGTTTATACCCATGCAAGGGGGGTGTGCCGTGTCTATACACGGTACACCACAGGAAAGATTCGGAGTAGCAGCCGTGTTAGTCTGTATTCGCAAAAAGAAAAGGAGGACTTGTGGCACCTTAGAGACTAACCAATTTATTTGAGCATAAGCTTTCGTGAGCTACAGCTCTCTTCATCGGATGAGTGTGCCACTTAGACTTACCCATAAAGACATTACTGGCCTCTCTTTGACATTCAGACACACCTCTGTATTTGGATCTGATACTGGATTGGACCCACCTCTACCTTTCGAGACTCCGAGAGGCCAAGTGATGACTTCGTATTTAATCCAAACCAGTGGGTCGGCCCCTACCAGTCCCCAGCCTGAGGTTTGTTGAGCTCAGAGCAGGGCCTCACTCACATAGGGCCATGGCTGCCTGTGAAAGCCGTGTGCATTTTTACTAGCCATGCTTGAGGCATGCACACCTCAGCTGACCAAAAAACTGGGTCTTGAGCTCTTGGCCTTTTGTTCCCCAGAGGCTTCAATCCTCAAATGGTCTGGTTTGTAGTGTAGGCTGGATCATGGCAGCTCAGCTTTAAACATTGTAGAGTGGAAAGTGCACCTGCAGCGAGCTACCAATCACCAAGGGTGCTGGAAATCTACAGATTAAAAACTGGCCTCTTCTCGGTCGCTGTTGCTCTCCTGCTTCCTCACGTTCTGATTCCTGGGGTTCACTGCTCCTCTCCCCAGGCTGTTTCTTCATCTAATGCTGCAGAGCAAAGCCTAAAAACGTTCAAATGGAGATGCGGGCTCCTTTGGAAATGTATTGTCTGTATATATAGTCGAATTCTGAGGCCACACCAATGATAAAAGGTTTAAAAAACCATGACCAGTGAGGAAAGGTTGAAAGACCTGGACACATTTAGCCTAGAAGAGAAGACTGAGAGGGGATGTGATAATAGTCATCAAAGGTGGTTATAAAGAGGATGGCAGTCAATTGCTCTCCAGGTACACCAAAGGTAGAACAAGAAGTCATCGAATCAGTTTGCATCAAAGGAGATTTAGGGTAAAGATTAGGAAGATCATTCTAACTATAAAAATAGGGAAGCACTAGATCAGGTTAGCTAGGGGCTTGTGGAATCCCCGTCATTGGTAGGTTTTAAGGACAGATTAGACAAATACCTGTCAGAGATGGTCTAAGTTTACTTGTCCTGTCCCCATGCTGGGGGGGGTGGGGGGAAGCGAGGCAGCTGTGGGATTCTAATTCTGAAGTTGTTGGTACATTCGCACACTTGGCATCTAGACAGAGTGAAAGCCACTAATAGTCTATAGCCAGGTGCGTTCATGGATGACTGCACCTGGGATTTTATCTGGCGTGGGTCACAGCTTTTACAATTGGTAGCTTTTTCTTTCTTTCTTTCTTTATTTTTAAAACCCAACAACAGCAGGATTATGCTAAAAGCCCTGCACTGGGATGTTAACTCTGTCAAGTAACAGGGGAGCTGCCCAATCAAAAGGGGCGATTGTGATCATTTAGTCTGAGCTCCAGCGTACCTCAGAACAGAGCATTTCACCTAGTAATTCTTGCAGCAAGCCCAGTAATTTCTAACTGGAGCTTATCAGTTCGTAAGACATACAGCCTTGAAATGGAGCCTCCAGCTACCTGCGTCTTGTTCTTTAGTTGACTGGTGGTTTGTATTGTGATCTCTCCCTGTCAGAGATCAGGGCCCTATTGTGCTCAGCACAGTACACATTCCGAACAACAAAGTGGTCCCTAGCACAATCTGAGGCCGCCCCTTTACACGCCCCCACTCCAGTCAAACGTGGCACGGCAAGCGCTCCGTGCCTCAGTTTCCTCCTCTGAGGCCTGTCTTGTCCACAAGAGCCAGTGCTGGTGACATGGCTTAGCCCTCTGGCCAAGTCACTAAACAAATTTAACGCCTTCCGGGGTGACAAAAGTCCAACTCAAAATCTGAACCTACAAAAGGTTCTTCTGCCTCGGTTGGACCACTCTTCAGCCGGCTTCTGGGCTCAGTGCTCAGCCCCTTCTGGGCTCCCTTTGAGTCTTTCCCTGCTCTGTTCCTGTGCCCTGACTCCCAGCTGCTGTCCCTGGAGTCCCTCTCACTGTCTGTCACTCGCTGGAGTTCCCAGCTTCCTGCAGACCCTACCTGGGGGCCTCCCACAGGAGCCTGCCCCCCGTCCTTCCAACTGAGTTCTCTCAGCCTGTCACTAGTCCAGCCCCCTCAAGCTGTGAGCCAGCTGACTACGGGCTAATTGAACAGGGTAGCTAACCCAAGGCCTCCTGGCCCTTAAAGGGGCAGGGCGCCCTGTTACCGGCCCTTGCCCAGGAGAATTTACAGTCCAGCACAACACAGGTGCTGACTTTTATTTTTTTCCCAGGGGTGCTCCACCCCCACTCCACCCCGAGGCCCTGCCTCTGTTCCGTCCCCTCCCCGACGTCCCACCCTCACTCTACCTCTTTCTGCCCTCCACTCTGCTCCCTCCCCCATTGCCCCCCGTCCGGCCACCACTCACTGCCCTCTGCCCTCCCCCGAGCGCCTCCCGCCAGGTGCAGAACAGCTGATCAGAAGCCCTGCCCGACAGGGCTGCTGGGTGCTAAGCACCCCCTACATTTTTTCCATGGGTGCTTGAGCCCTGGAGCACCCATGGAGGCAGCACCTATGGCCCATAAAGGTAGAACAGATGTACCTGGCAACTGACACTTCCTTACGCGGTCTCCTTCGTGTCTTGCCCTCGTCCTTGTGGGTTTCAGGATGGACTCCGAACGTCCACATCTCCTCACCCAGCCTGCTTCTTCTTCTGGGCCCTCAGGTCCCAGTTAACAGCTCGGAGCCTTTCAACTGAATCAGTTCCCCATTTCCTCCTAAATAATAATGTGAAAGAAAACCCTGCCTTCCTTCCACAACTAAGCAGCAGCGTGAACGTCTGCAGGATTTAAGGCCCAGATCCTCAAAGGTATTGGGGCTCCTAACTTCCATTAACCTCGGTCTAAGTGGCACACCAGCTTTATGCTAGCCTGCATTCAGGAGTGAGACTGGCAGGATTTGGCCCCCTTTGCAGACCCCAACAGCACTGAATGTAGGTGGGTGGGAAAGCTGTATCTTGGCTTGCGTGAGGTAACTCACTGGGACAGTTTTCTTCCCTTTTCTTTTTTCAGGCTTGATCTTTGCGATGAGCGTAAAAGCGGAGCAGATTCTAGCTAGGGGGAGAGCCACCTTCCACTGCAGGGAGCAAATCGTCAGCAGTCTCTAAGGTGAGCTAGCGGAGTTCAGTGCCAACTGGCAGCTCTGCTTCTGGGCAACCTGCAATGGCCAGCGTATGTTCAAAGGTGGCTATGGCATCTGTACTCTGCCCAGGACAGCTGTTCTAAGCTACAGCCGAAGGGGCGGGGAGGGGGAACCAGTCCGGCAATTACTCTGCATTATCTAGTGCTGGAAGTCAGGCTCTGGGCTTCTAAATGCAGAGCAAAAACCAAAGCGAACCACCTGGGTGGGGAGTCATAAAAACCTACATTTGAAAGGTAAATGTATTAGGCTCTGAGATTTCTAATGTGCCTTCCCTCAAAGTCAATAAACCTGAATACTCACAGGGTGGGGGATACAATGTACCCCAGTGCATGGGGTTCACAATCAGTCTTTGTGCACCCTATACCTACTTAAGCCCCACACTGAAGATTTAAGCGGTTGCCCCTCTGCCCAGGGTGAATTTCACCTTAGACACGATCGCTGTCTAGGCAGCTGGTTAACATGGACTGCCATTTCCGAGCCACACAAGATACATACACACACAAACAAAAATCAATTAAGAAGAGCTGGATAACAATGACTGCAGTGAAACTCTGGATGTAATTAAGGATTTGCTAGGGAGAAAGCGCTGCATCTAAAGGCAACACGATTTGGTGACTCAGTTAAGCTGCCCTCTCTTTGATACGGAAGGGATCTTTCTGTGAAGTGTGAAAACGACCCCACGGAGAGGAATGAAATGTCTGTGGCAATTATCTGCTGATCATGTGAGATGCAGTAGATCCAAGGTTACTGCTCCTGGATAACAGAGACGGGCATATCATCGATACCATAAAATGTACCATAAACTAGAGAAACAAGAGATTTGGGGATAAAGCAGATTGCTCCAGGGACTCGTAATAGAACCACTTTGATCTTTAGGTTGCTGATCCAAAGCTAGCCTGAGAGGGTAGTGACTAGAGCTAACCAAATTAATAATTGTCTCAATGTCTCCTTGTGCTCCCCTGTCTGTCTTGGAAGCTCTTTGGGGCAGGGACCATCTGTTTGTTCTGTGTTTGTCCAGTGCCTGGCCAGAGCTGAGGCTCTTAGATGCTATTGCCATACAAATAAATTATTATTCATTGTTATTGGATGAATCACTCCTTTGTTCCTGTTGGCGAATCTCAGCTGAAGAGATCTTTCTCTGCTCGCATCTTCTCTCTCCCTCTGCTGTTACTTAGCTCAGCAAAGTGTTCTGGGACACGGCTTCCATGCTGGGGGCGCTGGGCCAAATCAACCTTTATTCAACGCTGTCTGGCTTCTCCCAGCGCTGGAGCCAGGATGCTAGACTCGGTAGACTGACGGTCTGACTTGGTAGGGCAGCTCCGAAGTCCCTCAAAGGGTAGGTCTACATTTGTGCTAGGTGTGTGATTCCCAGCCCGCGTAAAAACACTCACCTCAGCTGCGCTCGGGGCTGTTCGGGCAAGCTGCCCGAGCACACAGCCGGGGGTCACACAGGACTGTACTCAGGGCAGCTAACTTGTGCCACCACGGACACGCTGCTATTGGTAGGCATTAGCTCAAGCACAGCTCACCTGGGAGTGCCTCCACGCGCTGGGAATCACACCTGCCAGCTCCAGGGTAGAAATGGCTTCCACTAGTAGAAGGGTGTGATCCGGAGAGGAAAATATGGGTGTGGGAAGAGAAATGGAGAGAGCCTCTTGCAGGGGCCTCTGCTCTAGAGACAGGATGAGCCCAAAGCAGTTACTTTGGATCTGGACATCCCTCAAATTTTCCCCGGGCACCCCTGAAATGTGCATTGTGGGAATTTTGCACAGATCCCTCTCTTCCTCTTTTCCTTTTGATAATGGGCTGAGCCAAACCTTAAAACCAGACCTTCGGGCTCTGGGCAGTGCAGAGCTGCATTAGTCAGCCTGAGCCCTCTCGCGGCTTGGGAAGGCAGCGTGGACTGGCCTTCAGGGCAGGAGTCAGGACGCCTGGGTTCTGTTCTGGGCTCACCCACCCATCCCTTCGTTGCTGCAGGGGTCGGCACAGGGGCAGAGAGGAGACAGCCTGTTCCTTGCCTATTCAGGGCTCTGGTTTTGGCCTACGCTGCCTGGCTGCTGCAATGGCTCCTCTGGGCTGGTGCAGAATTGCCAGGCTGCAAGTCCACCCCAGCCGTGCCTCCTCCTACCACCA
The DNA here is from genome assembly GCF_965140285.1 of Lepidochelys kempii. Classification (NCBI taxonomy): domain Eukaryota; kingdom Metazoa; phylum Chordata; order Testudines; family Cheloniidae; genus Lepidochelys; species Lepidochelys kempii. The sequence goes on from NC_136383.1 coordinate 136,573,236, forward strand.
GTCTGGAATACTCCCAGTGCTGGGAGCAGTGTCAACCTGGTGACACTGCCTCCTGCACCTGGACAGGGCAGTCCTCTGCAGGGAGGGCTACAGCCAAAAGAATGGACTGGGGCTTGCATCATTCCATGCCTCAGTTTGCTCCAGTGTAGCATGGGGATAACGACACCCCCCTTTTTTTGTACACGTGGGGGTAAAAAGGCAGCAGGTGCTGTTATTGTTGACCTCCGAGTCTCTGCTTTGCACTGTTTCTAAAATCAATCTGAATCTAACTAGGACCGAATGCATCTGCTGCATGTCACTGCAGAGACCCTGTGAAGCCCCAGACTATTAATTGGCATGTGTGTGATTACCGCTGGGATTTCATTTCAGCAGCCTGCCGTCCAAGTTGTCACATGAAATCACTGCAGAGCATGGTGTACAAGCCCTCACTGCTTCTGACAGTGTACAGGGTGGGGGGAAGGGAAGGCAAAGCAGAGCAGGGCATCTAGCTACGTGGCACCCTGCTCGTTTTGGGGGAGCCCACCCCAATCAGAAACGGGTGATGGGACGAGTTTGCTGTAGCTGCTAGGTGAGATCTCAGGCAACGTATTTCAGGAACCGCCGTCAGGTGCTTGAGGCTGGCATCCAGGACGGGGGCGCAGCAGTTTGGCTCAATGCCCGTGCTACGCCCACAGAGCACTCAGGGGTTGGTTTGACTGGAGCTAGAACTGAGCAAAAACATTTCAAACAAACCATTTCTTTTTCATTTACAAATGTATTTTGGGGGACCCAAAATTATTTGTTGAATTCGGGTCAAGTTGGATGAATAATTTTGGCTTAAAAAAATAATCAGAAAGGGCCTAACCCTTTTGGTTTCGACACAGCCATTTGAAATGGCATTTCAGTTTCAAATTTGGCCAACTAAAACGGAAAAAAGAAAGAGTGAAACACCTGAAACAGCCAAATCAAAACCAAAATCTCGACAAAAAATGGATTCGAGTCGACTCGAAGCGTTTTGGTCAATCCGACATCAAATTTTTCAAATTTTTTGGTTCAACTAAACGTTTTGTTTTGAGTCGACGCAGAATTTGGGGAGAATTTTACAGTTCAGCCCCTGCACCAAAAAGCCTGCTAATGATTCACTCAGCTCTAATTAGAGCCCACAACTGGGCAGCACTTAGTTGATACAGGTTCTTTTCCCAACTGGGCTATTGACACATCACTTGAACTTTCTCTCTGCCCATTTCCCTCTTTGCAAAGTAGGGATGATAATATTTAGTAACGTGTGGGCGAAGGTTCATAGGATTAATTCGCCTGTAGAGTGCTTTGACAGCTTCGGACAGGGTAAGAAAAGGCCAGACTACGATTATGGTTGTTGCATTTGTTAAGACAAAGTAGATGCGGTATGTGGAGCTGGAAGGTTACTTACCTTGTAAACTCTTCAGTGCAGGAACCAATCCTCTTTTCATTACGTACTTGCACAGAGCCTAACGCAACAGGGCCACAATCCCTGCTTGAGGCTTTGCGAGGCTACCAAAATCAGGCATAGGATGAGGATGATGTAGGAAAGCAACTGGCCCCCCAGGCCAGGCAAAGGGAGTCTTAGGCCTGGTCTACACTGGGGGGTGGGGGGGTCAATCTAAGATACGCAACTTCAGCTACAAGAATAGCGTAGCTGAAGTCGATGCATCTTGGATCGACTTAGAATCACTTACTTTGTGTCCTCGCGGCGCGGGATCGACGGCCGCCGCTCCCCCGCCGACTCCGCTTCCGCTTCTCGCCCTGGTGGAGGTTCCAGAGTTGACGGCAGAGCGATCAGGGATCGATCACTACCCGCCAATCCGGCGGGCAGTGCAGACGTGGCCTTATTATCCCCTTTGGGCAGATGGGGAGCTGAGGCTCAGGGAGACTGAGTGACCTGCCCAGCACCACAAAGCCTGTGGCAGAACCAAGTGCTACCGTACAGCTTTAACCACAAGGCCGTGCTCTCTCTCATAGGCTGAAGCTAACCTACCTGAGCATGTCCCTTACTGGACAAGGATCAAGGCTGGGTCATACGAGTGATATAGTTGTCGGCTCCCATGGGACCTAGCAATCGGATATTTACGTCAGCATGCACAGCCCCTAGAAACACCAGATGGCTGTCACCCTGGCTCATCTTTCAGGCTCAGCAATGCTGCACCCCTCACTGCCCTGTTTCCAATTCCATGCCCGGCCGTCGCTTTCTGGGCCATTCACAGCCGAGAGTGAGCAGAGCATCCTCGTGCCCAGGGGTCTGAATCTGGCCCCTTTGATCGGCCCGGGAGCTGGCGCTAGAGTTTGCTCGTGGCAGTGTTTTCCTATGCGGTGGCCCTGTCTGCGACGGCCCAGCCCCTTTTGTCCGAGATACCCGGGTGGCACGCTTGCTTCCCCGCTGCAGAAACAATTCCTCTTGACATGTTGCAATGGAGTGAAAGGAAGTGTGTGTGTGTGGGGGGGAAATGGTTTTCCGCTCCAGGTGGTCAGGCCCAGCTGCGGGCCGCAGGCTCAGGCTAGAATCTACACTGTGCCAGTGGTCCGGACGGACAATGCAGCAGTGCCCACTCTCTTCTCCGCTCTGACCTGGGAGCCAAGGCCCTGCCCTCCCGCTCGGCCAGGGGCAGCAATCAGACAAAGAGGCTGTGAGTGAGGCCGTCGGGAGGGCAGCGGCAGGGTCAGCGGTGGCATTACGACCCGCGGGAGCGCCCCGCTTGGCTGACGGCGTGCTCTCTTGCTGATCTCCGCTGCTCCCCGTGGAAGGCAGCCGTACAGACGAGGCCTTCCCTGGTCTCTTCCCTCCATTGTGGGCCTGGAGCATGTTTAGTTCTGATTAAACTATGGCATCCCTGCTGTCGCCACAGCCTGTTGGGACTGTAATCCCAGGGGAGTTCTGGGGTGGGTACACACAGCACAACGACTAGCCAGCGTCGAGCCTGTGACTTTCAGCCTCCAATGCCCAGGCAGCTACCACCCGAGCCAAATAGGATTGCCAGGCGGCCAGTTTTTGACCGGAACGCCCAGTTCCGGCAGTGCCGACCGGGCCATTAAAAGTCCAGTCAGTGGCACAGTGGGGCTCGGGGCTAAGGCAGGCTCCTTACCTGCCCGCCTGGCTCCACGCAGCTCTAGGAAGTGACCGCCAGGTCTCTGTGGTCCCTAGGTGCCTGGGCGGCCAGGGAGGTTCTGCATGCTGCACCCATCCCCAGTGCCGACTCCACAGCTCCCATTGGCCGGGAACTGCGACCAATGGGAGCTGCGGGGGCGATGCCTGGAGGCGCAAGGGCAGCACGTGGAGCCTCCCTGGCCGCCCATGCACGTAGGGGCTGCAGGGACCTGGCAGCTGCTTCCTGGGAGCTGTGATAAGCGCCACCGGGACCCCACACCCTGAACTCCCTGCCCCAGCCTGGAGCACCCCCATGCACCCAAACTCCCTCCCAGAGCCTGCACCCCACCCACACCCCAACCCCCTGCCCCAGCACCCCAAGCCCTTCATCCCCTGCCGCACCCCAGGGCCCCACTCCAGAACCCACACCCTTAGCCATAGCCCTCACTTTCCCTCCCCCAGCTCAACCCCCTTCCCACGCCTGGAGTCCCTTCCCACACCCAAACTCCCTCCCAGAGCCCGCACCCCTCACCCTCTCCCACACCCCAAGCCCCCTCCCCAGCCCTGAGCCCCCTCTGCACCCTGAACCCCTCATTCCTGGCCCCACCCCCGAGCCAATACCCCCAGCTGAAGCCCTCACCCCCCCTACACACCCCAACCCCCTGCCCCAGCTCGGTTTAAGTGAATGAGGGTGGGGGGAGAGCAAGCGACAGAGCAAGGGAGAATGGAGCGAGTGGGGGTGGGGCCTCAGAGAAGGGGCAGGGCAGGGCTGGGCCTCGGGGAAGGGGCAGGAGTTCGTTTTTGTGTGATTAGAAAGTTGGCAACCCTAATGGAAGGGAGAATGGCAGGGGCATGGGCCATTCAAAGGAAAGTTACAGGGATTTAGGTTAGATTACGGTGCCATCAGAGGAAGAGAATGAGACCTTTTAGAGGAAGGCTGTGCAGAAATCTAGAAAGCTCATAGCTAACATTAAGCAGTTAGCTACTATCTGTCATTCAAGTCCTGTACATCAGCGGGTTGATTCTCATAGCACCCCTATGACTAGGTACGTGTTCTCCCTCTTTTAGAGCTAAGGAAACTGAGGCTCAACGAGGCAAAATGATTTGCAGAACATCACACAAGTGGCTCTGCTGGGAATAGAACCCAGGGCCCCTACACCCAACCCACTACACTGACCAGGGGCTAGAACTGGGTCAGGGAGGCACTGTGGCCTAGTGCATAGAGCCCTGGACAGGACCCAGGAGACCTTAGCTCTGTTCATAGCTTGGTCACAGGCTTGCAGGGTGACCATGGGCAAATCCCTTCCCCATGTTGTGCCTCAGTCTCCCCATCTGTAAAATAGGAATTACAATCCTGACCTCCTTTGTAAGATGCTGTGAGATCTCTGGTTGAAGAGTGCTCTGTAAGAGGCAGTTATTGTTATCATCCCGGGCATGTGGAGGCAGTTACTGCTGAAGTAACCGAACCTAAAGTTGCTGTGTGGATTGATGGCCCTCAAGTGGTCCCCAGCTCCCGATGGCAGATATTTGTTTACATTCACAAAATGAAGAGGGCCGACCCTTGCCTGGTTTGAACCCATACTAGCAGGCTCTCAGGTTTGCTGCCGAGGTTACTGGAAGGTGGCGGAGGCCCTAGAGGACGCGTGGCAGCTGTGTGAAATATGGAGTTAGCATCGGGAACCAGCCAGCCCCCTAATGCACTCACTCCCGCTGGCTGTATCTACCATTCACTACAGTTTTATTGCAGAGTGCAGTACATCTCTTTGGGCATTACACCCACCAGCTTGCTGGGTGTGTGTGTACGCTCTGCTGGAGGGAGTCAGGATGGCGGTCTGTGCATCATGGGCCCCATACCGCTAACAGCTATTGGAGAGTTATAAGAACATAAGAACGGCCATACTGGATCAGAGCAAGGGTCCATCTAGCCCAGTCTCCTGTCTTCAGACAGTAGCCAATGCCAGGTGCCCCAGAGGGAATGAACGGAACAGGTAATCATCAAGTGATCCTTCCCGTCGCCCATTCCCAGCTTCTGGCAAACAGAGGCCAGGGACACCATCCCTGCCCATCCTGGCTAATAGCCATTGATGGACCTATCCTCCATGAACTGATCTAATTCTTGTTTGAACCCTGTTATAGTCTTGGCCTTCACAACATCCTCTGGCAAGGAGTTCCACAGGTTGACTGCGTGTTGTGTGAAAAAAAAACTTCCTTTTGTTTGTTTTAAACCTGCTGCCTATTAATTTCATTTGGTGATCCCTAGTTCTTGTGTTATGAGAAGGAGTAAATAACACTTCCTTATTCACTTTCTCCCCACCAGTCATGATTTTATAGACCTCTATCATATCCCCCTCTTTCTCATCTCTTTTCCAAGCTGAAAAGTCCCAGTCTTATTAATTGCTCCACATACGGCAGCCATTCCAGACCCCTCATCATTTTTGTTGAGCTTTTTTGATCCTTTTCCAATTCCAACATATCTTTTTTGAGATGGGGCGGCCACATCTGCAGGCAGTATTCAAGATGTGGGCGTGCCATAGATTTATATAGAGGCAATATGATATTTTCTCTCTATTATCTAACCCTTTTTTAATGATTCCCAATATTCTGTTCACTTTTTTGATGGCCGCTGCACATTGAGTGGATGTTTTCAGAGAAATATCCACAGTGACTCCAAGGTCTCTTTCTTGAGTGGTAACAGCTAATTTAGATCCCATCATTTTGTATGTATAGTTGGGATTATGTTTTCCAATTTGCATTACTTTGCATTTATCAACGCTGAATTTAATTTGCCATTTTGTTGCCCAGTCACCCAGTTTTGAGAGATCCTTTTGTAGCTCTTCGCTGTCTGCCTGGGCCTTAACTATCTTGAGCAGTTTTGTATCATCTGCAAATGTTGCCACCTCACTGTTTACCCCTTTTTCCAGATCATTTATGAATATCTTGAATAGGACTGGGCCAGTACAGACTCCTGGGGGACACCACTATTTACCTCTCTCCATTCTGAAAACTGACCATTTATTCTTACCCTTTATTTCCTATCTTTTAACCAGTTACCAATCCATGAGAGGACCTTCCCTCTTATCCCATGACAGCTTATTTTGCATAAGAACCTTTCGTGAGGACCCTTGTCAAAGGCTTTCTGAAAATCTAAGCACACTCTATCCACTGGATCCCCGTTGTCTACATCCTTGTTGACCCCCTCAAAGGATTCTAGTAGATTGGTGCCCCATGATTTCCCTTTACAAACACCATGTTGACTCTTCCCCAACAAATCACGTCCATCTATGTGTCTGACAATTTTGTTCTTTACTATAGTTTCAACCCTTTTGCCCGGTACTGAAGTCAGGCTTACTGGTCTGTAATTGCCAGGATCACCTCTGGAGCCCTTTTTAAAAATTGGATCACATTAGCAGTCCTCCAGTCATTTAGTACAGAAGCTAAATTTTTACAGAAGTTAAATGTTAGCTTACAGGTGACAGTTAGCATTTCACATTTGAGTTCCTTCAGAACTCTTGGGTGAATACCACCTGGTCCTGGTCCTATTCTCCTTTGATTCAGGCAGTAGGGACCTGAGCTTTGGAGCATGATGATCTGAGCTCTCAGCAATGGATCTGGGGCAGGCATGGAGCCCCAGAAGCAGAGAGGAGGCCCCAAGGCCCAGTGCTTCATGTGGCCGCCCCAGGAGATCTGCACTAAGGTCCCTGCTGTTTCCATGGTGGGGCAAACCAGGTCTCCCCTATGGAAGAATCTGGAGGGGGCGCCACATTGGCCTGGCTGCTGTTTCTCTCCCGTTTGTGCAGAGGAGATTGGGCCCCATGAGCTTAACATCACAGGATGATTTAACTGACTGTAGCCCCAACATCCCTAAAAGAAGCCAGCTACAAAAACCTGCCCTCTCACACTCCGCTTCCTGCCCCTCCAGGGCGATTACTGTATTGTCACCCTAACGGCTACTCTTCCCTGCCCTCCAGGAGGGTTGAATGGCTTTGCTTGCCGAGTGAGCACAGCTCATCCCACATCCCTCATCTGGTGTACTCCCGATTCACAAACTCTCCACCGGGGGTTGCAAGCTTTACGGATTTCTCATAACTGAGCCAAGCAACAGCAAATAAAACAGGAGTTGGGGACAAGGTAAGCTTAGCAGGCAGGCTCGAGGGAATTCAGAGAAGCACAACAGAAGGGTTTTGGAGGCTGGAGAGATTGCTGGACAATGGAGGAGGAAAACAGCTAAGCACGGTTGGGGTATGTCTACACTGCATTATAAACCCGGGGCCATGGCATCCAGGCTTGTGGACTCCATGTTTCCAAGCCAGAGCTTAAGTGTCCACACTGCATCATAAACCTGGCTTACAACTGCTGGACCCAGGTCTCACAGCTCTGCTAGTGCATCCACACTGCACTACATAGACCTTCTGACTCAGGTCTGTGGCTTGACCTGTGTCCAGACTGCGGAATGACAGGACTTGGACCTGCATCACACCAGGACTTGGACTCTGACCTACCTGCCCAGCAGGGTGCTAGGACCCAGGTCCTGGGTGATTACTAACCCAAGGTCAGACTGATTTGTGTAGATGGAAGGGGGAAGTTAGGCTCAAACCTGAGTCAGACCCCAGGCTTAGTGTGCTGTATAGACATACCCATGCAGGGCTAAGTAAGACAAAAGAGAAGGATATAACAGCCAGGAGGGAGAGGAATTATTTGTGGTGGTCCAATGAGGTGTAGCGAGGAGATCAGTCTTATTTGTGGGGGTCACAATGGGCCTGATTCTGTTCCCTGCCCATACAACATGAATGTGTTGTTAACCCAGAACGAGCAGTCACACACAACACATTGGGGAGGGATCAGATGGGGAAGATCAGTGCATCTTCTTTCTTATCTTCTGGGATGAGCAGGGAAATAGTTAACTGTCATCACTGGCATCTGAGCAACACCTGCTGAGATGAAGGGGGCAGTTCACAACATGCATTTCAGGCTCTCTGCAAACTCAGACAGTCATCATGGCATCCCTTACCCTTAGTCACATTTTCAAGGTTTCCTTCACAGCCGTAACAGCTAGATCCTTCCTTTTTCTTGTAATGAAAGCTGAGTCCTGGGGCACAGTTGCCTGTTCACATTCCTCACTAACCCTCAGTCCCCTCACCCCAGAGGGGCACCATGCCCCACACTTGGGCTATGCTCTGGGGATCATTAACAATGAGGTCTAGTAACCTGTGAAACAGTTTCCCACAGCGAGGGCAGGCTGTGTTTGTTTGTGGCTGGGATTTCTGAGGAGGAGCTGGAAGACAGGCTGTGTTGAGTTAGTGCATCCTGGCCATTCCCACTTCTTAGCCAGTGGCACCTACTTCTAGGGGAGCCACAGAGAGCCAGACTCTCCTTTCGTTTACACTTGGTGGCAGCCAGTGGAGATACCCCAGGTGCCAGGCTTGGTCTACACTGAAACGTTATAGTGGCCTTGTCCAGGGAGGCGGCGTTCCAGCACCAACTCCTGTTGGCTGCATCTACGCTGGGTGGCTATGCTGATGTAGCAACATGGGGATGGCCTCTATAGCGCAGACATACCCTAAGGGAGACCAGAATCAGGCTGCTGATCTGTCCAGCTGGGGATGAGGTGGAGCACTTACGAGAGATCGACCAAGCACAGCCCTGGAGCCGGGGAAGAATGTGGATCCTTCAAAGCATGGGAGGAAACTCCTGCTCCTAGCAACAGCAAAAGCAGCACCACATGCCCTCCCTAGTCAATACCTTAGCCATATGGCCAGATGGCCTCTGAGGTGAGCAGATGCTCAATGCAAGACAAAAAGGGGGGGGGGTTGTAGTTTATGTCAGCTGATCCCATCCAGCCGATACTTAGCCACACATCAGAGCAAGACCACACACCAGCGCGGAGCCCGCTTGCCAGGAAGCTGCATTTATCCTGCCCGGCAAGGCCCTGTCGGTGGGAGGGCTGGTCGGACATTTTCCATCAGATTTTTTTCCCAACAGAAATTTGGCCTCTTGGTGACACAAAGCTTTTAATGGAAAGTGGCTGCTTTTCTCACAATTTTTTGAATTTCCCTTGAAAAATCCAAATTGGTCAATGTCAGTGTTTTTTGGTGAACATTTCAATGAAAATAATTCCCTACCTCCCCCCCACCCCCCAGTTTTCATCAAAATCTTCCACAGGGGCCAAAAATACTTTTTGTGATCCGCTGTAGTCTTCTTTCCCCCTTACAGTCTCCCGTCACTGCAGCGCCCCCTAGTGTTACCAATAGGGAAGACGCTACTGTAAACAAGGTGCCAGTGGCCATCTGCAGACCAGCCACCATGTCTTCTGGATTTGAAGGAAGACCACACTGTTCTGATTATCTGTCATTTACCCACCGTGCTGCAGACCTTCCTGCGAGGAAGGTTAAAGAAGGCCGCAGAAGCACAGCGGCCCGAAAAGGAGAAGCCTGTAATGAAGGCAGTGTCCCAGTTGCCTTACATAGCATGATGAGAATGTATGTATGTATGTATGTATGTATCTTCTGTTCAGGAAGATACACTTCGGTCCAGCTCAAGACGGGTTAAGCAGATGACAATTAATGGCCTGTGATAGAGAGGAGGAGGTCAGACTCGATCATCTGACAGTCCCGTTTGGCCTTAAACTCTAGGAATCGGGCCTGCTCCAAGCAGAGTTAAATGGCAGGGAGCTTAAATGTTGGTATCTTGTCTACAGCAGCATTCCCACCAGGGTTATTGTTTAAGCACATCATGTACAAAGGGCAGCAGGGGAAATCTGACCTGAAAGGACCTGCCAGCACGGCACTCCAGTCCTGTTCCTCTATGACAATCCGAGATGGCACAGAACCAGCGCCCAGCTCTGCGGAAGCTAAAATCCAACCACCGTGTAATCACGATGGGCCCACTTCTGAGCGAACTTACACTAGCGGAAATCAGGGATAACGCCCTGGAAATCAGTGCATTTACACCAGTGCAAAACCGGGGTAATGTAAGAGACAGGCTCAAGCTGAGGCGCTGGGCCCGATTCTGATTTCCCGTTGGTTCAACATCAGTGCAGCTCGCTGGCTTTACGCTCGCACACCTGTGAGCAGCGTTTGGCCTGGCAGCCGGATCGTCGCCGGGGGCGGGTGAAGGCCAGAGGAAGCCGTACATTGCTGCCACTGCCCCGGCTGCCTGGCAACATTTCCTAGCAGTTCGTCACAGATCTGTCAGACTATCTTCCTGTGCATTGCCAGACAACTTATTAGCCTGTCTGCCTGCTTTCCCTGCGGGCTCAACCCATCCTCTGCCAGCCCGAACTGTCGAGTGGGACTCCACATAGAAGAGCAAACATCACTCAAGCCCACCTGACTTCTCCTCTCCCCTTTTCATCAGCTGTTTCCATCCGAGTTCTGGAACAGGCTAATTAAACACTGCCTCCCTTCCGATCACGGCTTGTCTCCAGCAATGACCGTGAAGGCATCTGATGGCATGGGCCAGCACCGCTGCCAGGTCACTCTTAATTAGCCACTAGGGGAAGCGGTGACAGGCATGTGGTGGTTTGCTCTGCCGCTGCCTTTCAATCTGGCTGCTTTTCAAGGGGCCGCCAGCTGAGCTTGGCCCTGTCGTTTGCAAGTGTAAAAAGAAATTGTGATACACCAAGCAAGCTGCAGCCACTCACTTGAGTCACTGCCAACGGCTCTTTTAGGGAGCCGAGGCCGGGAACCAGCCCCGTGCCCAGCTTACGGAGGCTAGTCAGGCACTGCTTGCTCCTGGGGGCGGCCTGTGTTACACGTACCTCACAGCAAGTGACTGCCGTTAGGTAGGATGCCCTCAGTCACAAGAGCGGCACAATCTTTGCCTTTCAACCACTGAACGGACAGACGTGGGGACAGCTGGAGGCTACGCTACTGGATCTAGGGTGGCAAAGGTCCAACGGGTGTGCAGCATAGGGAGTAGAACTTGGGTCCCTCTGCTCTCCGAATAAAAGCTCCTTTCCTCGCAGTTCACAGAGGCACGCCAGTAAATGATACTCAACACTAAAGCACCCAGTCTCAGTGAAACAGCATGGGCCAGTGGCTAATGCACTGCCCTGGGACTCAAGCTGGGAAAAGGGCTTAGCCCTGAGAGCAGAGCTGAAGACAGATTGTCCGGTCAGAGAGAGAGACACTTTCTGGTGATGAGTTTCAATGTTTCTTGTGGCCACAGCTGGTTCTGTGGATCGTATTTACTGACGTGACTATGCTTGGAGAGGCCGATCGGGGCATCTCCAGGAGCAGTCACCTTCCCTTAAGTATCTGAATAACCTTTCAGGAAAGGATGGCCCAGTGGTTAGGAGCCTAACTTGGGACACCTGGGTTCAATTCCCAGCTCTGCCACAGACTGCCTCTGGGACCTTGGGTGACTCACCTAATCCCTCTGTACAATGGGGACAATAGGTGTGGCTATCAAGGGCTGGTGTGGCTATCAAGACTGAGGGGCACTCAGGCCCTCTAGTAATGGGAATTATCTAAGTAGCTCTGATTGGTAAAGAGACTTCGGCTCCACAGTGGCACAGCTGTACCAATGCAGCCGTAAACTCTCTAGTGTAGCTGCCCTAAGCCGATGGGCAAGAGTTCTCCCATCGGCATAGTTAATCCACCCCCAACAAGCGGTGGCAGACGCTCTCCCACCAAGATAGTGCTGTCCACACTGCCGCTAAGGTCGGTAGAACATATGTTGCTCGGGCTTGGGGGTGGCTTATTCACACCCCCGAGTGACATAAGTTATACGGACATAAGTGGTCGTGTAGAGCTAGCCTTAGCCTTGCCTCTCCGGAGATTAAAGCATGTTAAGGAGAACTGGTTTCCCCAATAACCCACTGAAACAACTTGCCACGGATTCTCCACCCCTGCCAATTGTTACATCAAAATGGGAAGTTTTTCTGAAAGATCTGCTCTAGCTGAAACAGGAGTTAATTCAGGGAAATTCTGCAGCCTGCGCTACACAAGAGGTCAGACGAAATCAGCACAGTGGTCCCTTAAAAACGTACAACTCGATGAAAACCTGGGTGCAGTGCAAATCAGATAGAAGGGTTTGACAAAACACACCTCTGAACTCTGTGGGGGGGGGTGTGAGAGACAGTCTCCCGAGGGTCGAAGCCCCAGCACTTTGCACATTTAAAACCAGACTGAACAAAACACAAGTCGATAGACAACCAGGAATACTCCTTCGCTGACAGGAAGAAGGTCTCAATGACCTAAGAGTGTTTTTCCGGCTCTCTTTCCTTTGGGAAATATCAATGTAAAAGGTCCAGGTGTTTCATAATGGGTTCCAAAACAAATTGGCGTGTATGTGTAAAACACGCTAGGGCGTACGTGGGACTGAAGTGATGTCTAACTAGAGGCGGAGTAGATCTGAAAAGCCCGGAAAACAAAGGGTTTGTTTCCATCAGATTTTTTTCCCCCCTTTTGGTAAAATGTCAGTTTTTTTCTCAAGGAGCCCACCCTGAACCTTTGCTGGAGGGTGTAAAAAAAAAAAGAGTATGTTTTGGGTTTTTTTGACAGAAAGTTAAACAAATGTTGATGAAAATGGAATTTTTCTTGCAAAAACATCCATTGTGTTAGAACGCTACAAAATCCCAAGCTAAAAATAATGCAGTTCTGCCCCCCTCAGACTTACCCTTTCCGTCCCTCTAATGTTTGCCTTCCCTGGGGGAATGTCTCCCAGAGCTCGCTTTCTCTCCCTGGAAGTCCAGATCCTGCCATGTTATCAGGGCTCCTCACTGCCAGAGCCTGCTTCACCCCAGACTTCTCTGCTCAGCCATGGATCCCAGAGCCAACCGCCCACATGGGCTTCCTCCTGGATCCTGCTGAGAGCATGACGTGCGAGTCCCCGACGGCAACTGTAGGGTGTCTCCCTTCTGTTCCAGACTTTCTTTCCCCATAGTCATCACCCAGCTCCTTTCCCAGTGGGGAGCTTCATCTTTAATTAAGCCTAGTCCACCCACCAGGTGGGTTAAATGGCCTCTCAGGCCCACCTTAACCCTTTCAGCGCTAGGATGGGGGATGCACCCCATCACACACCCATGGTGAACTTCACCCAAGTGGAATTTCCTCAGGAGACCAGGGGTCATGCCCCTATTCTCGTGACAAGTGATCTTCAGCAACCACAAGGCCAGGGCCAGGGCCTTCGTTTTCCATAGAATCATAGAATAATCAGGGTTGGAAGGGACCTCGGGAGGTCATCTAGTCCAACCCCCTGCTCAAAGCAGAACTAACCCCAACTAAATCATCCCAGCCAGGGCTTTGTCAAGCCGGCCCTTAAAAACCTCTAAGGATGGAGATTCTACCACCTCCCTAGGTAACCCATTCCAAAGATTCTCTTTAAAGTCTTGAGCATGTGGGGTGGGGAAAAGCAGAGACAAAATTAAGTCCCTGACTCAATGTGTTAAGGACATTACAGTAAAATCCATCTGCTTGGCCATTCTTAATGAAAGCCCTGGGGATGACTTTAGCACTGTAAGAGGGTGCATGGCTAGGTAGGTAGTTTGGGGACACTCTAACAGGGCTCTGAAGCCTAGGATCTAATGGCTGACAGTAGCCGATGAGAGAAATAGTTAGCTAAATACAGAAACTATTGATAACCCTTGCACCAAGTCTCTATAATTTGTTAGAAGTGATGCCAAGCAGGGCATGGGCTCCCTGTCTGGCTGGCCTGTGCCATTGCAGCACCAGGTTCTGCCGCCACCTGGAGGCCCAATTTGGCTCTGTGGAGCGGATACCCACCTTGCTCCTGGAGGGGTGAGCTCAGCTGCACATCCCCTCGCATCCGTACACAAGTTAGAGCAACCAGCCTCACAGCAGCGCCACCCTTGGGCTGCTTGCCCTGGAGAGGGGATTGAGAGCTGGCTGCTGTTTTGGCAGCGAAACAGGGGGTAGAGGATGAAGTCATGAATTCCTGCCAGGTGCCTAGTCACTTCAGAAACAGGGGCCGTGTTATCTGCAGTGCACTAGCCGAGGGGCCGCCAGCCACACCGGGCCCTGTTGCCTTAAGCACCGTGCTGACACACGTTCGGAGACAAGAGACTGTCATTTAAGCAGACAAAATGGGCGCGGGGGTGGGGAGGGGAAGAGGCAAACAGAGACGAAGTGTGACAGAGGTGGGAACAGACCGCAGGATTTCTGACTTGAAGCCGCTGACCAACAATGACTTTCACAAGGACCAGCCTCGAGAGACACATGGCAAGAATTGAGCCTCACAAAACTCCTCTGAGGTAGAAGTGCTCTGTGTTAGCGTAGCCCAGGGGCTACATGCTAAACTAGCAATCGGGAGTCCTGGGTTCTAGTCCTAGCTTTGCTACTGGCCTGCTCTTGAAGAGTTCTCTTCACCTCTCTGTGCCTCAGCCACAAAACGGGAGTAATGAGACTTCCTTTGCAAAGCACTTTGAGATGCCGCTGATAAGAGCTAGGTATTATTATTATCATCATCATCATCATCATCCCTGCATTTCACAGCTGGAGTACCAGACAGATATTAAGGCCCACATCCTCAAAGGCATTTCCGCTCCTTCCTCCAACTGAAACCAGTGGGAGTTAGGAGCCAAAATACACGGATCAGGCTCAAGTGGACATACCTTTGAGGATTGGGCCCAAGTGACTTGCCCCCGACCATGTGCTGAAAGTCTTTAGCAGAGCCAAGACTGGAACTCAGCACTCCTGAGCCCCATCAAGTGTCTTAAACACAAGACCACAAGCAGCCAAGCCCAGGGAGCTGCCTTTGGACTGGTCACATTGTTATAATTAGTAGAGATGGACCCGAGGTGCAGAATTTTGATCCAGGTCTGGATTCTGCACTGCCCAGACTTCGGAGGGAGGTGGAGGCATAGCCTGGGGCCACAGTACGGCCCTCCAACCACTGCCGGATCCCAAGTCAGCAGTGCTTTAAGTTCAGCTCTCTGGAAAGTTCTCTGGGAGAGCTCGGAGAGCCGGGGCACAAAGGGCAGGCTGGTGTTTCCAAATAGCTTTTAGCCCCTTTCACAGGCTGTTCTCTGAACGCCGACTCACTCTAGGCAGACCTCAGATCTCTGTTGCTTCCCAATTCAAATTCAACGCTACTGCAGCATTTCAGAGCATCCTACTTTGGCGGAGACAGGTGGCTTCTTTTCCCTCGCAGCTAGGTCCAGATGTTGCATATTTGAATAGTCTCTGCCTTCTGTTTAGCTTCATGGTCGCTGCAAATCTCAGAGGGCCGATCGCTATTTATCATAATTTACTCTCCTCCATTTGTGGCCTAAAAGGCAAGAGAGGTGGTGCGGGGAGAGGGGTGATCCCAACCCCTGTGGTCTGCTGAGCTGTTATTCCAAGCTGCACAGTCAAAATAGCACCGCCTACAGCTGTGAAAGCATAAGAAGAGATCAGCTGGGGCTGTGATTGGCCTGTTTGACTGGTGCCCCTTCATGCACTGTAATGCAGTGAGTCATCCATTGTCCACCCGGTGAAGTATTTCATTCCTGCAACAAACTGTCATGGCAACAGTATCAATCCTCCTTTGCAGGTCGATAGCTCCCTTCATCTGTGGAGTTCAAAGGTGCTTTACATGCATTAATGAACTGAGCCTCACAATGTACCAGGGACATCGGGAGACAGGCACAGACTGCAGAGTTTGCATCGGAACTTCCCTAAAGTTGTGCGGGGATTCAATCTTCCTGGGAGATGCATGCATCCAAGTCCTATTGAAGGTACTTGGAGTTGTATGCACACCTCCTGGGCACCAGAGGACCTGAATCCAAAGGTGTGGTTCAGGCCTGTCTTTACTTACATACCTGTAAGAGTAGAAATATACTTCCGACTGCCTGATCAGGATGGTGGCAATAATTGTGAAATGCTCAGGGAGATTAGAGGGGCACCAAAAACAGAAAACCTCATAATAATGGGGGATTTCAACTACTTCCCTATTAACTGGGTACATGACACCTCAGGACAAGGTGTAGAGATAAAATTTCTGGATAGCGTTAATGTCTACTTCTTGGAGCAGCTAGTCCTGGAACCCACAAGGGGAGAGACAATACTTGATTTAGTCCTAAGGGGCGCACAGGATCTGGTCTAAGAGGTGAATATAGCTGAATTGCTTGCTAACAGTGACCATAAAGTAATTAAATTTAACATTCTTATAGGGGGGGAGACACCAAAGAAATCCATCAGAGCAGCATTTAACTTCAAAAAAGGGAACTACACAAAGATGAGGAAGCTACTTAAATGGAAATTAAAAGGAATAGTCGCAGGAGTGAAATGCCTCCAAACTGCATGGAAACTATTTTAAATAGTTTCCAGAATAGAGGTTCAAACTAAATGTATATCCCAAATCAAACAACCAACCAAAGAAGACTAGAAAAACGTCACTATGACTAAACAACACAGTAAAAACAGGTGGTTAGAGGCAAAAAGGCATCCTTTAAAACCTGGAAGTCAAATCCCACTGAGGAAAATAGAAAGGAGCATAAACTTTGGTAAGTCCCAGAGTGAGGTACCAGTACAGGAGGTTTGGGAACAAATTTATAAATTAAACAGAAATCAATCACCAGGACCAGATGGTATTCACTTAAGAGTTCTGAAGGAACTCACGTGAAATTGCAGTACCACTAACTGTGATATTTAACCTATCGCTTAAATCAACCTCTGTACCGTATGCCTGGAGGGTAGCTAAGGTAATGCCGATTTTTAAAAAAGGCTCCAGAGGCGATCCCAACAATTACAGGCTGTCAAGCCTAACTTCACTACCAGGCAAATGGATTGAAATTATACTAAACACTAGAATTGTCAGACACGTAGATGAACATGATTTGTTGGGAAGAGTCAGCATGGCTTTTCTAAAGGGAAATCATGCCCCAGCAATCTATTGGAATTCTTCATGGGTGTCAATAAGCATGTGAACAAGAGTAATCCAGCTGACATAGTGTATTTGGACTTCCAGAATGCCTTGGACAAGGTCCCTCACCAAAGGCTCCTAAGCAAAGTAAGCTGTCATGGGATAAAGGGAAAAAGTTCTCTCATGGATCAGTAATTGGTTAAAAGATAGGAAACAAAGGGTAGGAATAAGTGATTAGTTTTTAGAATGGAGAGAGGTAAATAGCCTAGGTCCAGCAAGGATCTGTATTGGGACCAGTGCTGTTCAACATATTCATAAATGATCTGGAAAAGGGGGTGAACAGTGAGGTGGCAAAATTTGCAGATGATACAAAACCACCCAAGACAGTTAAGTTCAAAGCAGACTGCGAAGAGCTACAAAGGGATCTCACAAAACTGGATGACTGGGGAACAAAATGGCAGATGAAATTCAATGTTGATAAATGCAAAGTAATGCACATTGGAAAACATTAACCCAACTACACATATAAAATGATGGGGTCTAAATTAGCTGTTATCACTCAGGAAAGATTTTGGAGTCATCATGGATGGTTCTCTGAAAACATCTGCTCAATGGGAAAACATCTGCTCAATGCCATTAGGAAAGGGATAGATAATAAGACAGAAAATATCATATTGCCTCGATATAAATCCCTGGTATGCCCATACCCTGAATACTGTGTGCCATTCTGGTCACCCTCTCTCAGAAAAGATATGTTAGAATTAGAAAGATACAGAGAAGGGCAACAAAAATGGTTAGGGCATAGAGCAGCTTCCATACAAAGAGAGATTAAAAAGATTGGTACTGTCCACCTTAGAAAAGAGATGACTAATGAGGGGGGATATGGCAGAGGTCAATAAATCAGGAACAGTGTGGAGAACACGAATAAAGAAGTGATAATTTACCCCTTCACATAACCAGGGATCACCCAATGAAATGAATAGGCAGCAGGTTTAAAACGAACATGAGGAAGTACTTCATCACACAATGCACAGTCAAGCTGTGAAACTCGCTGCCAGGGGAACCTGTTGCCAGCGGATGTTGTGAAGGCCAAAACTATAACTGGGTTCAAAAAGGAATTAGATAAATTCATGTAGGCTAGGTCCATCAATGGCTATTAGTCAAGATGGTCTGGGACACAACCCCATGCTCCGGGTATCCCTAAATCTACAACTGCCAGAAGCTGGGACCAGATGACAGGGGAAGCATCTGGCACTGGTCATTGCCAGAAGACAGGATACTGGGCTAGAGGGACCATTGGTCTGGCCCAGTATGGCCGTTCTTATGAAAATACTGTGTCCTTGAGACATCTGTGATGTTGAGCGTGGGTATAGTCTGAGTAACTTGCTGTATTTACACACATCACCTCTGCTCTGGGACTGGGGTGTCAAACAGCGTGCAGGGCAATCCCTTCTCCTATGAATTTCAGCCCTGCCCCAATGCTCTGCACCAAGAACAGACTCTAGCAGAGAGCAAACCTTCCCCCTCTTTTTGGCAACAGCTCCCCCTGCACTGAGCCGTGGAGAACCAAACCAACAACAATACAACCTTTCTTCAAAGAGAAAGCTTGCTCACCCGCTGAGAAAAAGAACAAGACAATGTGTAACTGCATCATCTAGGGACTTGCACCATAACAAGCCTTCCCTGGGACCCAATCCTGCTCCCATCAAAGCCAGTGGAGGTCTTTCCACCAATTTAGTTGGCCATTGGTGCAGTAATCATTTTCCTGCATGAGACACATACCCTATGCTTTCCAAAATCTTCAGGCTGTGCAGCAAGGAATGCTTGCACCTGGCCATGGGTCCTGGTACTCCAGCGGTTAAAAATACCTACTTACAAACACCTGCGAGCAGCTGCATTTATTGACACTTGGATTAACCTAATGAAACTGCTGCTGAAGAGGAGGGAATAAAGCAATCGTGTGGATAGTCTGCTAACGAAGCACATGGCTACCAAACCTGATATCTCCTAGCAGAGAATGGATGACAGGGTGGTCTGCAGGGGGGAAAGTGACATGCCTCTTGAAGCTGAAATGCAACCTCACTTGATCAGCAGAGCTCGCTGGTTGTGCCTTGGGCAGACCCTGCTGGGCAAATTAACGTTGTAGTCGATCAAGGGTATCTCTAGACTGCGCACTCATGAGTGCCTCCTTGTCCCCGTCAGGATCAGCGTTACCGTCTCTGCAGAAAACAGCCCTATAAAGTCTGGGGAAAGAAAATGTATTGCACAGAACTAAGCCCCGATCCAACAAAATACCTAAGCACATGAGTAGTCCCACAGACCGAGGAAACTGAGTGGGCCTAGTACGTACCTTACAGAGGGTATTGCATAGTGCAAAGGACAGCAGTCCTATAGAGGACGATTATAATGTGCTGGTAAGTACCTTCTAGAAGATACAGGGTCATGTATAGTAAGTACCCGATAGTGGGCGTAGCACAGTGACCCTACAAAGGGTATAATATAATGCATAGTGAGTACTTCACCGAGACTGAAGGCCATGAGCCTTTCTATTCACTTCAGTGGGATTTGGATCGGGCTCTTAGAGGGGCAATGTTTTCTGTTTAGAATTCAGTGCTCTGGCTGGACAGCCCGGGAGCCTGGACTCTTCTGCTGACCCAAAGCCCAAGGACAGCACATACTGTGACAGTGGGAGCTTCCCTCTTTATCACCATTACCTCTCTCTGGCCAACATGTCTCAGCCCTGGCAAGGAGTTACACCTTCCTACAAGCCAAAGCACGATCCCACTGCTGACACCATTCTGTGCTCGGTGGCATCTCAGCAGAGCAACCATTGTTGCCAGTAGTGATGGCGGTTTTCATAATGTGAAGATTTGCCCTTTAAGAACTGGGCTAAGAGATCCACCACCTCGTTTCCCAAAGGTTACTAAACAACCTCATCACACTCACCTCTGACATTCATACAGCTTCTCTCCCCCTTCTAAGGATCCCCCCATTTGTAAATGTCCCAGCAAACTTCTGCCAGGTCAATGGGGGGGGGTCTACTTACTAATAGCAAATGAGGAGATGTGGTTCCTGCCCCCACCTCCTGACACTCTGCATCCTCTCCCATCCCTCTCGGAGATAAAATGCCTGGATTCTCATCCAGGCTGAGTTACCAGACTTCACCCAGCTTTTAAGACACCCCTGATGGTTCCAGGAGTGGGAGGAAATCTCACCCCTGCTGCCATGATGCCTTGCCGCTGCAGGAAGCGAATGCTCCACCAGGATGGGAGCTCAGCCCTGCCCCAGTAGAGACAGGAGTCTGGACTGCAGGCCACACAGCTTAGGGGAGAGCACATGTTGCTGCTAAATGCAGCCTAGACCTGTGGGCTGAGGGAGCAGATGGGGGTGGGGGCAGCTTGGACACAGAACCACCCAGACCAGCATGGCGATGGACACGTGCAATACAGCAGCTGTGGTATTTTAAGTCACTGTACATAAGGAAGAACCTGAGATACTTTTCTTTAGGATTCCTCAGATAAAAAGTCGCTCCAATAATTTCCAGCACAGGGATGGATGTGTGCACCAGACATCCCCAAGTTGTTTCTTCAGGATCCCAGAACCAGACTCACAGCACCCATTCCGGGTCACACTTCTCTCCATCCCTAGCAGTTTCTCCAGCAACCCCCTGCTCTTTCTGCAGTTCTCCCTTGTGAAGGTCGATGCACTAGGACGGCCTCTTGCTGCCTCTAGCCCAAGTGGCTCATGCTGCCTGGATCGACACGCAACCGGACAGCTTTGCCCCACTTCCAGCTCCTCCAGATCCAGCAGTGTCTCACGCAGGCCTGTTGCCAGCGCTTCCCTTCTGTGGTCCCTGCTCCATGGCTAAACGCTGTGCTCACTCCCTCACTAAGCGCTAGACAAGGCAGGGACTGATCTGTGCCAGCCCAAACCCGCAGGCCTGTTTCCGTAGGAGGGTCAAGCCTCTGGGGAGCGCGTGGCCAGTCCTTTTCCTCTGACCGTAGATGGCTCTCTTCTCACCCTGCTTGACCCAAGTGCAGCTGGCAGTGCCAGAGGGGCTCAGTTCTTCTTGGACGCCTCAGGCAAGATGCTGGCATCGCCCGCGCTCCCTCCCTTGTCTGCCCTGCATCTCCTCTTCCACTCCTGGTGGAGACTCTCCTCTTACCCCGCCCCTGCCATGGCACTCCCCACAGCTATTCTTATTAGTGTGCCCCACAAAAACCACATTAAAAGAACACCACTGGGGGGCAGAATCGAGCACTCAGAAGTGAGCAGGTGTCAGATCTCAGCCAGCTGGTGCAATGGGGAGACAGCGATGGTGGGGAGGCAGCCAACCTGGAGAGCGGAGCAGGCGAACTGCGTGAAATTGCAGGGGGGGTGCGGGGGGGGGTCACCAGCCAGGGGAGGTGCCAGACAGGCTGCAGAGGAGACGGGAATCCTGGAGAGTGAGATGGGCCGCCTGCCTGGTTCCCACTGATGCACCCCCACAGAAGGTTTCAGTTCTGTTGAATCGGCATCTTCTGACCCGCTCTCAGTCTCCAGGCCAGAAATCGTGGACTTAGTGCTGGATCCCAAACATCCTTTCCTCCCCCAGCCGCCCCAGACAAGGCACCGGGGGTGAGTCTGGCAAACACAACCCATTCTCCTCAGAGCTACTGTGTGAGGGTCACCTCAGGCACGTCACTTTATCTCTCTGTGCCTCAGTTTCCTTGTCTGTAAAACAGGGATAACCACAGTTATTTACATACATGGAGTGCTTTGGTATTGGCCCATCATGGACAAAGTCCTATATAAATACTAGTCGTTTTGATTATCTCCCTTGCTGCAAATTGTCCTAAGGCAGGTGCCTCCTCTCCTCCGTCCCTGCCATCTCCTGGCCAGTCAAGCATGCACACACTACTTTGCTCCCCCGTGGCAGCTTAGAATTACCTACCACCCTTTGGGCACAGGGCAGGATGGGGCTCTCATTGCAATGCTTCTGGGTCAGATTCAATAACAAAGTACCTAGGCCTTGGCAATAACCTGGACAAAAAAGAGAAAAGTCGGTAGCACCTGGAAGTCATTGCAGTCCAGGAACTCTTCAGTGCCCTGTGTGAGGTGTGTTTGACCTCAGTCCAGCCATTGGTGGAGCAAAACCTGCGCCAGGACTGGAAGGAATACCAACACCCTTGCTAGCAGTCTCAGCAGAGAAGCCAAGGAGTGAATGGCCTCAGCAAGTGAATTGCTCTCTCCACCACTGCGAGTGGTCCCACAGAGTCAGGGCTGAGACATGTTGCAGTGGGGGAGGTTTAGGTTGGATATTAGGAAAAACTTTTTCACTAGGAGGGTGGTGAAACACTGGAATGCGTTACCTAGGGAGGTAGTGGAATCTCCTTCCTTAGAAGTTTTTAAGGTCAGGCTTGACAAAGCCCTGGCTGGGATAATTTAATTGGGGATTGGTCCTGCTTTGAGCAGGGGGTTGGACTAGATGACCTCCTGAGGTCTCTTCCAACCCTGATATTCTATGATTCTATGTTGGCAGAAGCTTGCCCTGTCATTGCCTTTGCTGTGCATGTACCACGGCTAAAGAGAGGACAGCAGTCTCCAAGGATGTCAGTCGGGCACCTCTCACGAGCGCTGTGTTCACCAAAGACCAATTGCCATCCTTGCCCATGCCAGGGAAGGCCACTGGGACCCCCAATAAATCCAGCCTTACTACATGTATGGTGCTGCACTTAAGGAAGAAAAACCAAACGCATAAATACAGAATGGGGGTATCAAGGTTCCTTCCCCACTCTGAACTCTAGGGTACAGATGTGGGGACCTGCATGAAAACCTCCTAAACTTATTTTTACCAGCTTAGGTTAAAACTTCCCCAAGGTACAAACTATTTTCCTTTTTCCCTTGGACTATATTGATGCCACCACCAAGCATCTAACAGATATATAACCGGGAAAGAGCCCGCTTGGAAAGGTCTTTCCCACCCAAAATCCTCCCCAAACCCTACACCCCCTTTCCTGGGGAAGGCTTGATAACAATCCTCACCAATTTGCATAGGTGAACACAGACCCAAATCCTTGGATCTTAAGAACAATGAAAAAGCAATCAGGTTCTTAGAAGAAGAATTTTAATAGAAGAAAAAGACTCACCTCTGTAAAATCAGGATGGTAAATACCTTACAGGGTAATCAGATTCAAAACAGAGAATCCCTCTAGGCAAAACCTTAAGTTACAAAAAGACACAAAAACAGGAATATCCATTCCATTCAGCACAGCTTATTTTCTCAGCCATTTAAACAAACAGAATCTAACTCGTATCTAGCTAGATTACTTTAAGTTCTAAGACTCCATTCCTGTTCTGTTCCCGGCAAATGCATCACACACAGACAGAGAGACTTTGTTTCTCCCTCCCTCCAGCTTTTGAAAGTATCTTGTCTCCTCATTGGTTAGTTTGGTCAGGTGCCAGAGAGGTTATCCTAGCTTCTTAATCCTTTACAGGTGAAAGGGTTTTTCTTCTGGCCAGGAGGGATTTTAAAGGTGTTTACCCTTCCCTTTACATTTATGACAGGGGGATAACTGGCACGGCAGCAGCACTGCTGAGAAGGATCCAGGGATTGTGATGGATCACAACCTCGGTGTGAGTCAGCAATGCGACGCTGTTGCCAAAAAAAAAAAAAAAGGCAAATGCAATTTTGGGTTGCATTAACCGAGGCATAGCATGTAAGTCACGGGAGGTGATAGTAATGCTCTACTCAGAGCTGGTTAGGTCTCGGCTGGAGAACGGTGTCCAGTTTTGGTCACCAGTGTATAGAAAGGATGTGGAGAAACTGGAAAGGATCCAGAGGTGAGGGACGAAGATGATCAAAGGGATGAAATGCAAGCCATATGAGCAAAGGCTGAAGGAACCAGATATGTTTAGTTTGGAAAAAAGAGGAGATTGAGGGGGGACATTATGGCAGTCTTCACATATGGGAAAGGCTGCCATAAGCAAGCTGGAGAAAAGCTGTTCTCTCTTGCCACAGAGGGCAGGACAAGAGGCAATGGGGTCAAACTACAGCACAGCAGACACAGATTAAATCTCAGGACAAAATTCCTGACTGTCAGAACAGTAGGACAATGGAACAGATGTCTAGGGGGGTTGCAGAAGCTCCTTCATTGGAGGTTTTCAAAAGGAGGCTGGTGCCACCTGTCTTGGATGGTTTAGACACAACAAATCCTACATCTTGGCAGGGGGTTAGACTAGATGACCATTGTGGTGGCTTCTAACCCTATGACTCTATGATACTGTTGTCATCTTCCAAAAAATACCACCCCATGAAGTCAGTGTTGTTATCCAATAGCGATACCCAGCTATATGGCTGCACTTGACTATGAAATGCAGAAAATCTCCAAATGGGGATGAAATCTGCCAAGGACTTTTTGATGGGTGTGTGACGTGAATATTGACAGTCTGAGTTCCCTGCCTAATAAATGGGGTGGATTGATGTGGATGCTTATTGTTCAGTTTTCTTTGTCATAAAGCAGCTCTGTTTTGATGAAGGTGATTCACTCTGCTCTGCTGTATCATCTGCAGCAGCTTAAAATTGACTTGATTCCTTATTAGCTTTTCCTCCCCAAATCCCATGTTCACAGATTCATAGATTTGAAGGCCAGAAGGAACACTTGTGATCATCTAGCCCGATGTCCTCTGTAACCTCGGAACTAGAGCAGATCTTTTAGAAAACCATCTAATCTTGATTTAAAGATTTCCAGTGATGGAGAATCCACCTCAACGCTTTTCCACTGCTCGGGCTGCTCTCATTTTAGTGTCCTTGCTCCGCAGTGCTGGGGAAGCTCCGCACACAGTTCGAGGAAGGTGGCTTTATGCATCTGACAGTTCTTCAGCCACTACTGATCATCCCAGCCCTGCATCACAGTCCGATCCCACCACTCAGTGCTTGTTGCCCAGGCCCAATAGCAACAGTCCACCATGTGCAGCTGCTCCATAAATGCCATCTATCTTGAATGTTTTCTTTCCATGGTTGCGGCGGGTTTTGTATCTCATAAACCCCTTGAGTCGGGGGGGGGGGCAGGGGCGAGTGGTAACCCCACCTCTCTATGCCTACGTCTGTTTTTATGCCCCCCAGGCAGTAGTCAGCACAGTGTGGCTGAATGGCCAGGGTCTGTATACTGCCTCTCCCCAAGTGGGTTAATGTGGCCTAGCGGCTGGAGTCCATGCAGTGTGCCCTTAGGGCAGTGCAGCCCAATGGCCGGCATCCATCTAATTTCCCTTCCCCTAGTGGGATAGCGTAGCCTAGCGGCTGGAGTCCATGCTGCCGCTTTTGGAGGCAAAACAGGGGTCAGGAAACTGGGGCCATCGCAAGTGGGCAGTGGCCTCTGGTTCGGGAGCCCGGGCCCACCTAACTCCACCTGGCCCTGACCCAGGGCCCTGCCAGTGGCAGAGCAGTCTGCCACAGGGTTAGCATGGAATCTTACTAAAACACGCTGACCTCATAATGATGGAAGGTACCACTTCCTTACCTTCCCTGGGTCACTTCCTACCAGTTCTCCAGCAGCAGTGGTCCATATGGCATCAGGGTCTCCAGGTTCCCCAGCACCAGACACTCCCTGGGGTTCCGATAGCTGCAAGCCTCTGGTCCGGGTTTCTGGCTCTTCAGCTCCAAGATCTCCAGGCTCCTCAGCACCCGACACTCCCTGGGCTTCTGATAGAAACTTGGACCAGAGGCCTGATGTTGGTTCTTCAGCTCTCGTAGGTAAGGGCTGTAGCGGCTCCTGGGCTAGAGCCTCTGCCGAGCATCCTTCCTCCTTGGCAGCCAGCCCTGACTGAGCAGCTCTGCAGGCTTTTATACCTGACTTCCAGTTGGGGCATGCCCAGCAGAGCCTCAGGGCGGGGCTTCCTCTGCTAGGTACCAGTGCGGGGCCGATCCGTCCCGTCACAATGGCACACAACAGGGCAGGCAGCACGGATTCTGTTCGGATTTGCAGCTCATGAAATACTGCAGAATCAGCCGTGTTGTGTTCATAACTCTCATCACAAGACTGGTGAGCTGTGCAGGTTCCATGCTTTCAGGAAGAGATGGCAGGCACAACGTTTACAGGGGCTGTTGAAAAATGGCACCAAATGCAGTCGGAAGCAAGGGACAGAGAAAACTGCACAATGGGGCAGTGAGTCTGAGCAAGAGTCACAAAGGCTCTGTCTGGTCTTGATTATTCCATTAGTAAACAGTGAGCAAAACAAGGTGCCAGAGGCAACCAGTGTGTCTGAGATTTAAGCCTATGGCAGGATGTGTCCAGGGAAGTTAGTTGCGGTGGTTTGTTAAGGAGTCCTATCAATCCCCAAGATTCACGGATATAAAAGCACGTGTCACGGTTCCTCCCCCACTCTGAACTCTAGGGTACAGATGTGGGGACCTGCATGAAAAACCTCCTAAGCTTATCTTTACCAGCTTAGGT
This sequence comes from Lepidochelys kempii, assembly GCF_965140285.1. Lineage (NCBI taxonomy): Eukaryota > Metazoa > Chordata > Testudines > Cheloniidae > Lepidochelys > Lepidochelys kempii. Next base: position 136,599,567 of record NC_136383.1, read on the forward strand.
CAAAACTTCCCCAAGGTACAAAATATTACACCCGTTATCCTTGGACTGGCCGCTACCACCACCAAACTAATACTGGTTACTGGGGAAGAGCTGTTTGGACGCGTCCTTCCCCCCAAAATACTTCCCAAAACCTTGCACCCCACTTCCTGGACAAGGTTTGGTAAAAAGCCTCACCAATTTGCCTAGGTGACTACAGACCCAGACCCTTGGATCTGAGAACAATGAAAAAGCATTCAGTGTTTTACAAGAAGACTTTTAATAAAAAATAGAAGTAAATAGAAATAAAGAAATCCCCCCTGTAAAATCAGGATGGTAGATATCTTACAGGGTAATTAGATTCAAAAACATAGAGAACCCCTCTAGGCAAAACCTTAAGTTACAAAAAAGATACACAGACAGAAATAGTTATTCTATTCAGCACAATTCTTTTCTCAGCCATTTAAAGAAATCAATCTAACACATACCTAGCTAGATTACTTACTAAAAGTTCTAAGACTCCATTCCTGGTCTATCCCCGGTAAAGACCAGCATAAGACAGACACAGACCCTTTGTTTCTCTCCCTCCTCCCAGCTTTTGAAAGTATCTTGTCTCCTCATTGGTCATTTTGGTCAGGTGCCAGCGAGGTTACCTTTAGCTTCTTAACCCTTTACAGGTGAGAGGAGCTTTCCCCTGGCCAGGAGGGATTTCAAAGGGGTTTACCCTTCCCTTTATATTTATGACACGCCCCCCAAATCTCAGCTAGGGTGAAACACTGGCTGGGATTTCTTCCTGGAGCTCTAGGAAAAACAGAGTTAATAAGACACATGCATCTCTAAATATACTACCAAGTACATAAAGACTAACAATATTTTCCACATCCCAAGGACGATTTTAACCAGTTGATTCTGGGAAACTTTCACGGGAGAGTGCATCAGCCACTTTGTTAGAAGCTCCTGAGATGTGTTGGATGTCGAAATCAAAATCTTGGAGAGCTAAACTCCACCGAAGAAGTTTTTTGTTAGTTTCCTTGACGGTGTGAAGCCACTTCAGTGCAGCATGGTCGGTTTGCAGGTGGAAACGCCGTCCCCAAACATATGGGCGTAGCTTTTCCAGAGCGTAGACAATGGCGTAACATTCTTTTTCAGTGACTGACCAGTTGCTTTCCCTCTCAGACAGTTTTTTGCTGAGAAACACTACAGGGTGGAATTCTTGATCAGGTCCTTTCTGCATTGAAACTGCTCCCACACCACGCTCGGACGCATCTGTGGTTACTAGGAACGGTTTGTCAAAGTCTGGGGCCCTTAGTACAGGGTCAGACATGAGTGTCGCTTTAAGCTTGTTAAAGGCCTTCTGACACTTTCCGGTCCACTGAACAGCATTTGGCTGTTTCTTTTTGGTTAGGTCTGTCAGTGGGGCAGCGATTTGGCTGTAGTGCGGTACAAATCGTCTGTAATAACCAGCCAAGCCTAAGAAGGATTGAACCTGTTTCTTTGACTTTGGGACAGGCCACTTTTGGATAGCATCCACTTTGGCCTGTAGGGGGCTGATAGTTCCTTGACCCACCTGGTGTCCAAGGTAAGTCACTCTGTTTAGGCCTATTTGACACTTCTTAGCCTTAACAGTTAGTCCTGCCTCCCTTATGCGCTCAAGGACTTTTTGTAGATGTTCCAGGTGGTCTGCCCAGGAATCCGAAAATATGGCCACGTCGTCAAGGTAGGCGACTGCATATTCTCCTAATCCTGCTAGGAGACCATCTACAAGTCTTTGGAAAGTGGCGGGTGCATTTCGCAGCCCGAAAGGGAGTACATTAAATTCATACAGCCCGAGATGTGTGATGAAGGCTGACCTTTCCTTGGCAGATTCATCTAGCGGTACCTGCCAGCACCCCTTGGTTAAGTCCAAGGTAGAGATGAACTGGGCCCGTCCCAGTTTCTCTAATAGTTCATCTGTGCGTGGCATTGGATAGTTGTCTGGGCGAGTTACAGCATTTAGCTTATGGTAGTCCACGCAAAAACGTATTTCCCCATCTGGTTTGGGAACTAGAACCACTGGAGATGCCCATGCACTTTCAGAGGGGCGGATTACACCCATCTGTAACATATCCTGGATCTCCCGTTCTATAGCAGTTTTAGCTTGAGGAGACACCCGGTAAGGTTGGACCCTAATTGGGTGAGCATTACCTGTGTCAATGGAGTGGTATGCCCGTTCAGTCAGTCCTGGGGTGGCTGAGAACGTTGGTGCGTAGCTAGTGCACAGCTCCTGGATCTGCTGTCGCTGCATACGCCCAAGGATCATGGAGAGGTTCACCTCTTCCACACCACCACCACATTTCCCTTCGTAGTAGACACCTTTGGGCCACTCAGCGTCGTCTCCTCCCTGGGCTGTAAACTGACAAACCTTTAATTCTCTGGAATAAAAGGGCTTTAGAGAATTAATATGGTACACCTTAGGCTTCCGGTTGGAGGTGGGGAATGCTATGAGATAATTAACAGCTCCCAGGCGCTCCTGGACCGTGAATGGCCCTTCCCACGATGCTTCCATTTTATGGGCCTGGAGCGCCCTTAAGACCATGACCCAGTCTCCTACTTTGAAGGAACGCTCTCTGGCATGTTTATCATACCAGGCTTTTTGCTCTTTTTGAGCATCCTGTAAGTTTTCTCTAGCAAGGGCTAAAGAGGTTCGGAGGGTGTTTTGTAGGTTGGTTACAAAGTCCAGAATATTAGTTCCTGGAGAAGGTGTAAATCCCTCCCATTGCTGCTTCACCAACTGCAATGGCCCCTTAACCTCACGGCCATATACAAGTTCAAATGGGGAAAACCCTAAACTGGGATGTGGTACAGCTCTGTAGGCAAAGAGCAACTGCTGCAACACTAGGTCCCAATCATTGGAGTGCTCATTTACGAATTTACGTATCATGGCCCCCAAAGTTCCATTAAACTTCTCCACCATGCCATTTGTTTGATGATGGTAAGGAGTGGTAACCAAGTGATTTACCCCATGAGCTTCCCAAAGGTTTTTCATAGTTCCTGCCAGGAAATTAGTCCCTGCATCTGTGAGGATGTTGGAGGGCCAACCTACCCTGGCAAAAATGTCTGCTAGTGCCTGGCACACACTTTTAGCCCTGATGTTGTTTAGAGCTACTGCTTCCGGCCATCGGGTGGCAAAATCCATGAAAGTCAGTATGTACTGCTTTCCTCTGGGTGTCTTTTTCGGAAAAGGACCCAGAATGTCCACAGCTACTCGCTGAAATGGAACTTCAATGATGGGGAGTGGCTGGAGAGGGGCTTTGACCTGGTCTTGGGGTTTTCCCACTCTTTGGCACACCTCACAAGACTGGACATAGGTAGAAACATCCTTGCCCATTCCCTCCCAGTGGAATGACCCCCCCAAATGGTCTTTGGTCCTGTTCACCGCAGCATGGCCACTAGGGTGATCATGGGCTAAGCTCAAGAGCTTGGCCCGGTATTTAGTTGGAACTACCAACTGTCTCTGAGGATGCCAGTCTTCCTGGTGTCCCCCAGAAAGAGTTTCCTTGTATAAAAGTCCTCTTTCTACAACAAACCTGGATCGATTAGAAGAACTGAGAGGCGGTGGGTTGCTCCGTGCCGCCGTCCAAGCTCTCTGGAGGCTTTCATCTGCTTCCTGTTCGGTCTGGAACTGTTCCCTTGATGCTGGAGACATCAGTTCCTCATTGGATTGGGGACATAGGCTTGGTCCCTCTGGAAGCGATATAGGGGATGGAGCTGTTTCTGTTGACTGTGAACCGCTCTCCGCTGGTGCACTATGTTGGGATTCAGGCTCCGGCTGAGCCTCTTGTGTAGGGTTATCAGCTGCTGCCAGTTCAGGTTCAGTGGGGCCCTCTGGTGTTGAGGTTGCAAGTACTGGATTCAGTGCTGGCACGGGGTCTGGTGTTGGTTGTTTGGCTGGTTCCGGTTCTGGGACTGGTTCCGTCTGGGTCTCTGGGACTGGATCCACTACTGCTGTTGCAGACATTGGCCTGGGGTCCGGGTCCATCACCTCTGATGGGGTCCTGATAGAAGTTTCCAAAACAGAGCTAGGCCTCACGGCTTGTTTAGCCTGGCTGTGGGTGACCATTCCCACCCTCTTGGCCTGCTTCACATGATTGGCCAAGTCTTCCCCCAACAGCATGGGGATGGGATAATCATCATAGACTGCAAAAGTCCACATTCCTGACCAGCCCTTGTACTGGACAGGCAACTTGGCTGTAGGCAAATTGAAAGAGTTGGACTTGAAGGGTTGAATCGTCACTTGGATCTCTGGGTTGATTAAATTGGGGTCCACTAAGGAAGCATGGATAGCTGACACTTGTGCTCCGGTGTCCCTCCACGCGGTGACCTTCTTCCCGCCCACACTCACAGTTTCCCTCCGCTCCAAGGGTATCTGGGAGGTATCTGGGTCTGTGGACCTCTGGTGTGATTCCGGTGCAATGAACTGTAATCTGTTGGGGTTCTTGGGGCAGTTGGCCTTTACATGCCCCAGCTCGTTACATTTAAAACATCGTCCAGCTGACGGGTCACTGGGGCGACGAGGGTTGCTGGAGAACGGGGTGGTGGGACGATAAGGGGTCTGGAGGGTTCTTTGGGAGGTAGGTGGGGCTTTGGGCGGCCCCCGGCAATAGGGTGTGGTCTGGGGTTGTCTCTTCTGGTCTCCGCTCCAACTGCGACCAGTTTTCTTCTTCTCTGCCACCTCCACCCATCTGGCTCCAATCTCTCCTGCCTCAATTACAGTTTTGGGTTTCCCATATAGGATGTATCTTTCTATTTCCTCAGGAACACCCTCTAAGAATTGTTCCATTTGCATTAGGAAGGGCAAATTTACTGGAGATTCAACACTTGCTCCTGATATCCAGGCATCCCAATGTTTCACAATGTGGTAGGCATGTCGGGTAAATGACATGTCTGGTTTCCACCTTAGGGCTCGGAACCTCCGACGAGACTGCTCGGGTGTTATCCCCATTCTGACTCTCGCCTTGGATTTAAACAGTTCATACTTGTTCATGTGTTCTTTAGGCATTTCAGCTGCCACCTCAGCTAAGGGTCCACTGAGCTGCGGCCTCCGCTCTACCATGTATTGGTCAGTAGAGATGTTGTACCCAAGGCAGGCCCTTTCGAAGTTTTCTAAGAAGGCCTCAGTATCATCACCTGCCTTGTAGGTGGGGAACTTTCTGGGATGGGAAGTGGTACCTGGAGAAGGATTGCTAGGGTTTGTTGGTATATTCTGCTGGGCCTTTATCCTCTCCATCTCCTCCACATGCTTCCTCTCTTTTTCCTTCTCCTCCTCCACATGCTTCCTTGCCTCCATTTCCCTCTTGTGGGCAGCCTCCTGTACCTCCTTCTCCAGCCGCATGAGTTCTGTCTGTCTTTCATGTTCCCTTTGTTTTTCCTCAGCCTGAAATTTGGCTAATTCCAGCTGTAGTCGAGCTGAGGATTTGGTCATTCTAACCTCTCTGTTTTTAACTAACTTTACGCCCGAGGTTTAGAAATAAACAAACAAAACGTGGCTGTAAAATTTTGCTGTGCTGGAATAGAATACCTATTCTCTGATAGTGACTGTCAGCCTACAGAAAAAGACAATTCCCTTGTCTCTGCTCTGGGCCCAAATTAAAGCAAAAAACCTCCAACTACTTGGAAACCTGCTTACCCAGCCCAAAGAAAAAAAAAATTCCTTTTCAAACCTGTGCTCCTTGTAAAACAAAAAAATCAAAATCCTAAAAAAAAAAAAAAACCCTGCCACTTTTGTCTCCAGCAAATGGGTAGAACACACCCCCCCTATTTACTTTTAGGAAGAAAAGAAAAAAAAAACCTCTGGGTTGGAAGACTGTGAAGTTCCCTGCAGGAGTTAAGTACCCTGCCTCCAGGCAAAGAAAACCTGCAATTCACAAGATAATCCCCTTTTGTCTCTGCTTGGCCACAAAGCAGAGAAAAAACAAACAATCTGCTTTCAGTTTCAACTGCTTTCTGGACTTTCTTTCCAAAGGAAAAAAAAATTGCTTTTTAAAATCTGTATTTCTAGTTCAAAAAATCTCAACTGGATCTCAAAATGATTTCAGGTTAATCCCACCACTATGCCACCATGTCACGGTTCCTCCCCCACTCTGAACTCTAGGGTACAGATGTGGGGACCTGCATGAAAAACCTCCTAAGCTTATCTTTACCAGCTTAGGTCAAAACTTCCCCAAGGTACAAAATATTACACCCGTTATCCTTGGACTGGCCGCTACCACCACCAAACTAATACTGGTTACTGGGGAAGAGCTGTTTGGACGCGTCCTTCCCCCCAAAATACTTCCCAAAACCTTGCACCCCACTTCCTGGACAAGGTTTGGTAAAAAGCCTCACCAATTTGCCTAGGTGACTACAGACCCAGACCCTTGGATCTTAAGAACAATGAACAATCCTCCCAACACTTGCACCCCCCCCTTTCCTGGGAAATGTTGGATAAAAAGCCTCACCAATTTGCATAGGTGACCACAGACCCAAACCCTTGGATCTGAGAACAATGAAAAAGCATTCAGTGTTTTACAAGAAGACTTTTAATAAAAAATAGAAGTAAATAGAAATAAAGAAATCCCCCCTGTAAAATCAGGATGGTAGATATCTTACAGGGTAATTAGATTCAAAAACATAGAGAACCCCTCTAGGCAAAACCTTAAGTTACAAAAAAGATACACAGACAGAAATAGTTATTCTATTCAGCACAATTCTTTTCTCAGCCATTTAAAGAAATCATAATCTAACACATACCTAGCTAGATTACTTACTAAAAGTTCTAAGACTCCATTCCTGGTCTATCCCCGGTAAAGACCAGCATAAGACAGACACAGACCCTTTGTTTCTCTCCCTCCTCCCAGCTTTTGAAAGTATCTTGTCTCCTCATTGGTCATTTTGGTCAGGTGCCAGCGAGGTTACCTTTAGCTTCTTAACCCTTTACAGGTGAGAGGAGCTTTCCCCTGGCCAGGAGGGATTTCAAAGGGGTTTACCCTTCCCTTTATATTTATGACAGCATGCATGATGCCAATGGAATAGTTTGGCAACCCACTCCCACCGATTAGAACCGATTAAAATGAGTCTGATCGCTGATACACAATTGCATTAACTCTGCCCCCTAAGGATGGCATCTCTGGATAATATACAGTAGAACCTCAGAGTCACGAACACCAGAGTTACGAACTGACCAGTCAACCACACCCCTCATTTGGAGCCGGACGTACGGAATCAGGCAGCAGCAGCGGTCAAAAAGAAAAAAAAAAAAAAAGGAAAAAAAAAAAGGAAAAAGCAAATGCAGTACAGTACTGTGTTAAATGTAAGCCACTAAAAAAAGAAGTGGGGGGGGGGGGTAAACATTTTTTTGACAAGATAAGGAAACTGTTTCTGTGCTTGTTTCATTTAAATTAAGATGGTGAAAAGCAGAATTTTTCTTCTACACAGTAAGGTTTCAAAGCTGTACTAAGTCAATGTTCAGTTGTAAACTTTTCAAAGAACCACCAAAGCATCTTGTTCAGAGTTACAAACATTTCAGAGTTACGAACAACCACCATTCCCGAGGTGTTCGTAACTCTGAGGTTCTACAGTGCCACAACATCAAGCATCCTCAGCTAACAGCGTTGAAAGGGGGCAGTCTGGCAAAGGTGGGTGTAGAGAAGGGTGGATTGACCGAGGCAGAGTTAAGGTTGCGGTGTGTGGTCTGCGGTTTACAACAGCGTGGTAATAGGAAGGTGTGTGCTTGTGGGTGGACAATCAGAGTTTGCAGTGTTAGGTGGCTTAATTTTTAATTCCCTTGGGTTTGTGGGTCTGTCTCCGGTGTGTTGTGTGTAGCAATCCAAACTGCTTCTCAGCCAAGGATTTGGTGTATTCATGTTATAAACAGGTGTTCAGTTCCTCATCACAAGCTTTTGTAACTCCTTTTTAGAGACTTCTCTCCTGTACGGTCGGCACCCGACGGCGCCTGTCCTCTGATCTTTGCAGTATGTTGCAAAGTTAAGAGGCAGGAGAGATTTCAGCATGAAGGAATGTCCTCTAATCTGTCTGCACAGAGATTTCCAGCAATCTGCTCCATAGGAGTGCAATGCTTGGTACCCAGGGCGCTGGAGAAGAAAAGCCAATGTAACTCTCCCAGACGGCCACATGCCAAGAAACACAGAACTTGCCCCTGAAACCGAGATTCAGACACAATCCCCCTGCCCTTCGCCAGTCTGAGGATTTCAATGATCAATACGAAGTGGGTGCCCAGAACGAACCCCCAGCTGCTGTTGCTCAGTCTGGCTTTCTTGGTGACGAGGGATTTTCAATAAGCCCTCAACTGCGATGAAGTCAAGACAGTCCGATGGCAGAGTGCAAATAGCTGCTTGTGGAATACAAACAGCTCTGGGTTGACTAGTTCTTGTTCCAGGGGGCAGGGGACAATGGTGCTATGCACAGCTGAGGTTTCCAGCAGAGGAGGGACTGCTCTGACCCAGTGGGCTAAGCACCCTAGACTTTCACCCTGGAATACCTGCATTCAAAACACCTTTGTGGGCCTCCTCATTCTTATTATAATTTGTTTTACAGTAGCACCCATAGACATTAACCCTGCTCGCTGTAGTATAAGTGCTCGAGCAGACTGTAGGCCCAATTGCACTAAGTGGTGTCCATACACAGTGCCTGCTCTGCAGATCTTCCGATCTAAAACAGCCAGACAGACAAAGGAAGACTTGTTCAGGTCACCCCGGGGACCAGCTATTCCACTGCTCTGCCCCTGGTGTAATCAGTGACCCCAGTGCAAAGCACTGCCAGACCAGAATGGGGATGGTTGACTCCCACTTTGGACTGGTGGCAAGGACTATGCCCAGGGTAAGGCAATGGACAGCTGGCCTGGGAAGGATGGCCTGGAATTTAACCCAGAACCCAAGACCCAATCTAGTGGCTTAGCCACAATACCACAACCGTCCTCACTCAGCTCAGCTGCAGACTTAGCCCTGGTCTACACTAGGAGTTGAGGTCGAATTTAGCAGCATTAAATCGATTTAACCCTGCACCCGTCCACACGACGAAGCCCTTTTTTTCCCCGACTTAAAGGTCTCTTAAAATCGATTTCCTTACTCTACCCCCGACAAGGGGATTAGCGCTGAAATCAGCCTTGCTGGGTCGAATTTGGGTACTGTGGACGCAATTAGATGATATTGGCCTCCAGGAACTATCCCAGAGTGCTCCATTGTGACCGCTCTGGACAGCACTCTCAACTCAGATGCACTGGCCAGGTAGACAGGAAAAGGCCCACGAACTTTTGAATTTCAATTTCCTGTTTGGCCAGCATGGCAAGCTGCAGGTGACCATGCAGAGCTCATCAGCAGAGGTGACCACGACGGAGTCCCAGAATCGCAAAAGAGCTCCAGCATGGACTGAACGGGAGGTACGGGATCTGATCGCTGTTTGGGGAGAGGAATCCGTGCTATCAGAACTACATTCCAGTTTTCTAAATGCCAAAACCTTTGTCAAAATCTCCCAGGGCATGAAGGACAGAGGCCATAATAGGGACCCGAAGCAGTGCCGCCTGAAACTTAAGGAGCTGAGGCAAGCCTACCAGAAAACCAGAGAGGCGAACGGCCGCTCAGGGTCAGAGCCCGAAACATGCCGCTTCTATGATGAGCTGCATGCCATTTTAGGGGGTTCAGCCACCACTACCCCAGTGTTGTTTGACTCCTTCAATGGAGATGGAGGCAACATAGAAGCAGGTTTGGGGGATGAGGAAGATGGTGAGGTTGTAGATAGCTCACAGCAAGCAAGCGGAGAAACTGGTTTTCCCGACAGCCAGGAACGGTTTCTCACCCTGGACCTGGAGCCAGTACCCCCTGAACCTACCCAAGGCTGCCTCCTGGACCCGCCAGGCAGAGAAGGGACCTCTGGTGAGCGTACCTTTTAAAATACTATACATAGTTTAAAATCAAGCATGTTTAATGATTAATTTGCCCTGGCATTCGCGGCTCTCCTGGATATACTCCCAAAGCCTTTGCAAAAGGTTTCTGGGGAGGGCAGCCTTATTCCATCCACCAGGGTAGGACACTTTACCACTCCAGACCAGTAGCACGTACTCGGGAATCATTGTAGAACAAAGCATTGCAGTGTATCTTTGCTGGCATTCAAACTACATCCATTCTTTCTCTCTCTGTGTTATCCTCAGGAGAGTGATATCATTCATGATCACCTGGTTGAAATAGGGTGTTTTTCTTAAGGGGACATGCAGAGGTGCCCGTTCCTGCTGGGTTGTTTGCCTGTGACTGAACAGAAACGTTCCCCATTGTTAACCACGGGGAGGGGAGAGGGTGGAGGGGCTAGCCACACACTGGGGGGAGGCAAAATGCGACCTTGGAATGAAAGCACATGTGCTATGTATGTAATGTTAACAGCAAGGTTTACCGTGAAAGAGTGTACTCATTGTTCTATAAAATGTGTCTTTTTAAATACCACTGTCCCTTTTGTTTCCTCTCCACAAGCTGCATATGTTTCAAGGATCTTCTAATCTTTGCTAGCCTCTGGGAAGGAGAAGGTGAAAAAAAAAAACCCCACACTTGCGATGAAATGTTCTGCGCTTATGCTGTCCTCCCACACTGACAGAGCACAGACAAATGCGTGGAGGCAGACAATGTCAGAGTGCAGGAAAGCACAAAATGGCCGGGAGGAGATGTGGCGGGCTGAAGAGAGGGCTGAAGCTGAAAGGTGGTGGCAGAGTGATGAGAGGAGACAGGATTCAATGCTGAGGCTGCTGGAGGATCAAACTAATATTCTCCAGCGTATGGTTGAGCTGCAGGAAAGGCAGCAGGAGCACAGACTGCCTCTACAGCCCCTGCGTAACCAACCGCCGTCCTCCCCAAGTTCCATAGCCTCCTCACCTAGATGCCCAAGAACACAGTGGGGGCCTCTGGCCACCCAGCCACTCCACCCCAGAGGATTGCCCAAGCAACAGAAGGCTGGCATTCAATAAGTTTTAAACTTTTAAAGTGCTGTGTGGCCTTGTCCTTCCCTCCTCCACCACCACCCCTCCTGGTGCTTCTCTCCTCCACCACCCTTCCTGGGCTACCTTGGTAGTTATCCCCCTATTTGTGTGATGAATTAATAAAGAATGCATGAATGTGAAGCGACAATGACTTTATTGCCTCTGCAAGCAGTGATCGAAGGGAGGAGGGGAGGGTGGTTAGCTTACAGGGAAGTAGAGTGAACCAAGGGGCGGGGAGTTTACATCAAGGAGAAACAAACAGAACTTTCACACTCATGACTGGCCAGTCATGAAACTGGTTTTCAAAGTTTCTCAGATGTGCACCGTGCCCTCCTGCACTCTTCTAACTGCCCTGGTGTCTGGCTGTGCGTAACCAGCAGCCAGGCAATTTGCCTCAACCTCCCACCCCACCATAAATGTCTCCCCCTTACTCTCACAGATATTGTGGAGCACACAGCAAGCAGTAATAACAGTGGGAATATTGGTTTCGCTGAGGTCTAAGCGAGTCAGTAAACTGCACCAGCGTGCGTTTAAACGTCCAAATGCACATTCTACCACCATTCTGCACTTGCTCAGCCTGTAGTTGAACAGCTCCTGACTACTGTCCAGGCTGCCTGTGTACGGCTTCATGAGCCATGGCATTAAGGGGTAGGCTGGGTCCCCAAGGATAACTATAGGCATTTCAACATCCCCAACAGTTATTTTCTGGTCTGGGAATAAAGTCCCTTCCTGCAGCTTTTGAAACAGACCAGAGTTCCTGAAGATGCGAGCGTCATGCACCTTTCCCGGCCATCCCACGTTGATGTTGGTGAAATGTCCCTTGTGATCCACCAGTGCTTGCAGCACTATTGAAAAGTACCCCTTGCGGTTTATGTACTCACTGGCTTGGTGCTCTGGTGCCAAGATAGGGATATGGGTTCCGTCTATGGCCTCACCACAGTTAGGGAATCCCATTGCAGCAAAGCCATCCACTGTGACCTGCACATTTCCCAGGGTCACTACCCTTGATATCAGCAGATCTTTGTGTGGGCTACTTGCATCACAGGCGCCCCCACAGTAGATTTGCCCACTCCAAATTGATTCCTGACTGACAGGTAGCTGTGTGGTGTTGCAAGCTTCCACAGGGCTATTGCCACTCGCTTCTCAACTTGAGGGCTGCTCTCATCTTGGTATTCTTGCACCTCAGGGCAGGGGAAAGCAAGTCACAAAGTTCCATGAAAGTGCCCTTACGCCACTGGGAATCGTCCCAGACCTGCAACACTATGCGGTCCCACAAGTCTGTGCTTGTTTCCCGGGCCCAGAATCGGCGTTCCACCACATGAGCCTGCCCCATTAGCACCATGATGTCCACATTGCCAGGGCCCCCGCTTTGAGAGAAGTCTTTGTCCATGTCCTCATCACTCTCATCAGCGTGCTGACATCGCCTACTCACCTGGTATCGCTTTGCCAGGTTCTGGTGCTGCATATACTGCTGGATAATGCGTGTGGTGTTTAATGTGCTCCTAATTGCCAAAGTGATCTGAGCAGGCTCCATGCTTGCCGTGGTATGGCGTCTGCACAGATAAAAGGCGCGGAACGATTGTCTGCTGTTGCCCTGACGGAGGGAGGGGCGACTGACAACATGGCTTACAGGGAATTAAAATCCACAAAGGGGGTGGCTTTGCGAGAAACTGAATGGCCCCCTCAAGGCTAGAACTCAAAACTGGGTTTAGCAGTCCGTTGATTTCACGGATGGAGGAGAAAATGAATACAAAACAAATCTGGTCTATTTCTTGTTTTGAGCCACTTCATCTATCTTTATACATCTTGCTAGCAGCAGACTGCAGTACGACCGCTAGCCATCGTCATCTCCTGGGTGCTCGGCAGAAGACGGTACAGTATGACGACTAGCCATCATCTTCTGCTGGCTGCAGGTTAAAAGACAGTGCACTGTCGGTAGGACTCAATCGCCACGAGACAAAACAAGGGAAATGACCTGACTGAGTCACTCCCATGTTTGCCCAGGTGCCCGGTTAAAAGAGCACCCAGGACTACGTCGACGACAGCTACCCGTCATACTGCACTGTCTGCTGCCAAAAGGCAATAAACTGCTGCTGTGTAGCAATGCAGTACCATGTCTGCCAGCACCCAGGAGACATAGGGTGACGGTTAGCTGAGCGGGCTCCATGCTTGCCGTGGTATGGCGTCTGCACAGGTAACTCAAGAAAAAAGGCACAAAACGATTATCTGCCCTTGCTTTCACGGAGGGAGGGAGGGAGGGAACAGGGGCCTGATGACATGTACCCAGAACCACCCGCGACAATGTCCAGTCCCATCAGGAACTGGAATTTCTACCCAGAATTCAGATGGGCGGCGGAGACTGCGGGAACTGTGGGATAGCTACCCACAGTGCAACGCTCCGGAAGTTGACGGTTGCCTCGGTACTGTGGACACACTCCGCTGACTACATGCACTTCCATTGTGTGTGTCTCCACACAAATGCTCTACTGTATAAAAACGCTTTCTACAAAGCCAACGTCTATAAATTCGACCTAATTTCGTAGTGTAGACATACCCTTAACTCCTTCTTTTCTTTCCTCCTCCCATTCATCCAAGCAACTCACCAGCTGGTGTGCCCCCTTCTGGCCGGGTGTGGCATTGCGTGGTTTTCCTCTCCTTTGCCCTGCGGACTGGTCATTCAGATCTGCTGGTGCTCACCTCCATCTTGTGACTCAGCCCTCTGGCCAGGTCACAGTCAGTCCCACCTCTTCTGGGGTAAGCCAGAGTGTGGCTCAACAGTGGTCCCACAAACTCTCCAGCCTGACTCTGGATTCCATAGCATTTCTGGACCTCGTCCAGAGTCTTCACCACACTATCCTTGGTGGGCCCTTAGGGGAACCCAATCCTTCCCTCTACCCTGGTTTCCAGCCCAGGGACCCTGCAGCAAGTGGGTATGTTCTCTCTCTTCAGACTTCTTGTTTCTTCCCCAAACTACTTCCTCTAGGGCCTCTCTCTAGGGCTTTTCCCCAGCCCTCATCAGTCTCAAAGGAAAGCCACAACTCCTGACTAGTCTGGATAGGTCACCAGCCCCATCTCCCTTCTGGAAGTGTCTGGCAAGCCATAGGCCAACTTAATGTCCTCAGGTGAGCTACCCTGGAGTGGCTTGAGGGATTCTGGGTGGGTGGGGGTCAGTCTGCCTTCCTCTCCTGGTCCCAGTTCCCAATGAGGCAAAGGAAAGAAAACCAAACTAATAGGACCAGAGACTGGCAAAAAGCTTTTCCCTCCTGCAAGGGGGCCTCCAGCCAGCCATACTGCTACACGGTGTCCACGGGAGTCCTCAGGCAGTCTTGCCTTGCCCTGTGCTCCTCTCTGGGGGCTGAGGAGAAGAGATCTGTCTACCTCCCAGGGCTGCCCCAATCTGAGCTGGGATCCTCCCTTTTCAGGCCCCTCCCGTCTGGCATTCATGGCAGGACAGGGGTGCCTGAGCCCCAGCTCTTCTTTAACCCAGTCTTGTCTGAGCTGGGAGTAGGGTGAGTGATCAGGACTGGAATGGCAGAAGGTTTCACAAGTGAAGAAGGAGGTGCATTGGCAGAGCTGTGGGGAGCTAGACCTAGAACGTAACCCTTGGGGATGCTGTACACTGGGTTGGGATTAAGGTGTATTCAGAGCATTATGGCTGGGCCTAGGATCCAGTTATAAGGGTTGCTATAAGACAGGATTGTTACGTTATATGTGAGGGAAGATTGCTCGGTCCCTACCTGGCTCTAACTGAGGTCTGATCCAAAGCCCAATGAAGTTAACTGAGGGTCCTATTGGCTTGAATGGGCTTTGCACCAGCCCCTCACTTTTTGAGAGCGCTACATTCCCCCACAAGTTATTACACAGCATAAAGAAGGGTGGAGATGGTCACACAGCTTTTGTCACCCCCTGCCTTCTTTCCCAGAAGCCAAGCTACCGAAGATTGCTGCCACGACCCAGGAAATAAAATCAGAAAGGGTGGAAGAAATCCATCCTCTAGACCAACCAGCTGCAGATTGGGTACAGCAGTCTCCAACTTGCAGTCATCGCTATCCTACGTACCACAGCCACTCCAAACTTCACAGCCAGAGGTCACCCCAGCCACCAGATCAACGGGAGAGTCTTCATCAGCTGTCAGTAGTATAGCATCTCTGACTGGTGAGGAGTTCTCCTTCTCTCCAGGAGAGGGCAGAAGTGCATGTCACAATTTACAGCGGTTTCATTTTCCTGCGAAGTCCCTATGAAAACAGCAACAACAACAACAAAATAACCCGCCCCGAACGTTTTGAAATTCCGCACTTTCACTGCTGGTAAATGAATGTCTGACTGTACAAAGTGGGACGAGGGAACGGGCTAGATCCTTAACTGGTGTAAGTCAGTGTCACTCTGTTGAATCAGTGGAGCTAGGCTGACGTACACCAGCTGATGGTCTGGCCTGATGCCTTTAACATTCAGTGAAGAAAGATGGTGTTATTGATCAGACACCAACCCTCGCCAGGACAGGGGAGAGGTTTATATTTCTCTGAATGTGACGGAGCAGGACAGAGCCTGCTGAGAAAAGAGGCAATGGACTAAGTGCTGAAACATGCTGTAAGGAAATGCAATAATCAGCACAGCACTGAGAAGCAGAACATGGTTCAAACGCAGAGGGAGGGTTCTTTGCAAGGACCGGATTAGCAGCTGGTAGCCTAAACCCCAGTGGCTAGGCTGAAAAATTGTGGCTCCTCTCTGCTGTAAATATGTCTGCATTGGAGATGGGGTCACTTAAAATAACCTGAGGGCAGCCTTGTCCACACTAAATTTGCCTGATAAAGTCCTGATCATCATCATAATAAGACCTGACAATAGTTGTCAGCGTGAGTTAGCCACTCAGAGCCAGAGCCCAAGAACTGGGGAAGGGATTGAGCTGCTGCTGGAGATTTTTTTTAATACACTGGAATGGTGAGAGAGACACAGACCGAGGGGCTCAATTCAGAGTTGTCCAGTACCTGGGGCCCAAACCTCCTGCCGTCATTTACAACAGCAGCGCAAGACTGTCACTCACAATACCCTGGTGTAGAGGGATATGCAGAGGCAGGGCAGTGGTGAATGGTGCCAGGGACTCTCCGGGCCTGAATCTTAGTTACTCCAAGGACCCCAAAAAAACCCCCTCGGTGTAGTTTCGAGCAGCTCCCAAAGGCTCTATGGTACAGAAGCCCATCCTAGAGCCTGCAATGCAATCTGGAATTCTTATAGCACTACGGGTCCAGCTCCTCCCCCATCTCCTGCACAAGCCCCACCCCGACCTGCCTGCTACACCAGCGCTCGCAAAGGGGAAAGCATAAGGTTGATTATTATTAATTATCTGTCATGGACCAGGCCCCCTGTGCTTGGCGCTGTACAAAGCCAGTCTGTGACTGCACATGCTTCCGGGTCCCAGAAACAACACAGGCTAGGCGTAAGTAGGGGGCAAGAAATCCACAGAGTTTATTGAGGCAGTGCCCACACCCCTCCTAGGCAGGGCTTCCCGGCAACAGGCTTGGCAGGCCCTTCAGGCTTCACCCAGGTAGTCCAGCCTGGGCCAATAGGCCTTTTATAAGCAAGCAAAGAAAAATAGTCCCCCAAACAAACTCAATAGTCCTATGCCAGTCCTCGGGCAGTGGTTCTGGGCTGGTCTTTTTCCTCAAGGAGCAATGGCTAGGAGGTCTGTTCTCCTCCCTGGTCAGCCAGCCACCAAGCTGTCCACCACCACTTTTACCCGCCCTTTCCTTGCCTGACAGCGAATGCCAGCGTGGCAGAGCAGGGCTGAGTGGGCCTACGCAGCTCACTAAGCCTCGCTGACTCAGCGTGGGTTCGGCCTACCTCATCACTCAGTCTCTGCCCCAAAGGGGTTACAACCTAAGCATAAGCCAAGGGACAACAGAGGGCTCCAGACAGACCGACGGGGCGAGCACAAGGAAACCATGAGACAGTACTGGTCGGCGCAGAGGGCCGTGATTTCAGCACACTAGGCCTCTGCTGGGCCTGGGCCAGGAGAATTCTCCTAGGCTTTTTTCACACTCTACGTGATGCCAGAACATCACTTAGTCTTGAGAAAAGATGACCGGTGGGGCCGGGGGCGGAGAAAGAGCGGCTGCTGACTGTCTTCTGTAGAACAGTGACAGGAGACACACATCTGTTGTGTGTCGTTCGCTCCCGTCCCCTCCCCAGAGGGAGAATGGCGTGTGCCGTGGCGTGTTTTAGTTTGGTTTGGGTTTTAATGTGGATGTTGCTCTGTGTTTGTGTCAGGGAAGGCAGGTTGGAGCCTGGCACTTAGAGCTGACGGTGGCAAGATTTGGGATGGGCCTCTGTTCCTGGGGGAGGTCGGTTCACAGTCTCAGACCAGCCCCCGAGAAAGCTCTGTTCCCTGCCCTGATGAGCGATATGCCTATGGTAGAAAGTCCCATGGTGCCTGAGGAGCGGAGTTATTGACCACAGGCCTCATCCCCCAGCTTGAGAATCCTTTAGATACTCTGGGCCCAGGCCATAGGTGCCTTGAAGCATCAAGGCCTCGAACCTGACTCATCCTCTCTAATCCTGCCCTGCAAAGGGCAGACTGCACCCAGCCATTAGTACAGGGCCGACAAGCAGCACTATTGGGAAAGAGAACATTGCGGAATTCCAAGGGATCCGACGGGAGCCACAAACCAATGCCGGGGGACGTCAGGGACTGCTGCAGCAGCAATACACCCAGACCTCCAGCAGCATCCCAGCCCACCCCACCCCGGTTTCTGCCTGCTTCGCTCACTGTCGGCTGATTAACAACAAGAGCTCCCCCGCCACCCCGGACTACTTTGCCTGGCACAGCCAGGATTCCACCACGACTTGTCACGATAAAGGCCTTACCTTGGAGAGCACCATAGAAACTGCGCGAGCGGGAAGCGCCATCTACTGTACTAAGTCACTTTCCGCACCACCACAGGTCTCCCACCCTGCAGAGGTTAATGCAGTCCAAAACGAGATTGCAACCCATAAAGCTCTTAAGTCGACATGCATGGTACCTTTCCCTCCCACACACCACATTGCTACCGATGCTAGATGTAGACAGAAAGTAGACTTTCAAGAGCGTCCTGCCAAGAAATCAGCGTGCAAGAAGAGCCACACACACAGAAAAAGGACATTTTGCTAAAGCCTATAAGTCTGCCATCAAGGTGTCTGGAGTTCTCACAGGCGAGGAGGACAGTGAACAGAACGGGATAGGAGACCACCACACCACCTCACATTGCCAAGTGCAAGTCAATGGCCAGGAGATGAGGATGTTGGTGGATTTTGGTTTGGCTTATGCTATAATTCCCAACCAACTTAACAGTGTGTTGTTTGCCAGCTCCCAACACAAGTTGCCTCCTCCAGATACATACCCAAGAGAGGATAGCGAATCTTCTATCCCCATCAATGGCTACTTTACAGCTACCCTCGAGTACAAAGGTCATAATGCCCAAGGGGGGTGGGCGGAAATCTATGTAGCCCAAGAAGGAGTTTCTAGTTTGGGATGGAACCTCCACAGGGATCTTCAGATAACATTAGATCCAAATAGTACAGAACTTGCCCTGCAAATGGAGGATAGGCTACCATCAGGAATTCTCTGACTTTCCAGATGTTTTCACCGATACCTAAAGGCGTTGTATAAAAGGTTCAGGGCACAACATCCAGCTAAAAACAGTTCAGGACCCTGTATGGCATAAAGAGCAAAATGTCCCAACTGCACAGAATCAGCCCCTCAAGGAGGAGATTCTGAAACTATGCAAGCGGTTTTCATTGAACCGCTTGAGTCATCAGAACGGGCCTCTCGGATTGTTCTTGCCAGGAAGCATAATACAGCCATCTGCATGTGTGTGGGTTGGAGAGATCTAAACTCCAACATTGTGGTAAATTGTCATCCTCTACCTTACCTCAATGAAATGCTGCTCACCTTGAAGGAGCCCTTTACTCGTACAGTGAGGATAACAACATTTCATTACCTCTGCATTCGAAGACTATAGTGATTTGTAACCCCAAACCAGCCAATGTTGATCATTGTGGCAAAGCAGCTCCATCTGCTGCACACCTACGCAGTGTAGGTAGGTCTGTGCAAACACATCCTGAAGTCTTTTTCCCCAGGTCATCACTAGATGTCAGGGGAGGCTCATTCAGACCCTGCTTACATGTCCGACCCTTAATTTATCCTCCGCTTACCACCAGAGTCCCTTAATGGAAGAATCCTGCAAGTACACAGCTGTCATCACTCCAGAAGGTTTGTTTCAATTCAAACAGATCGTGTTTGGGTTAGCATCTACAGTGCCTGTATTCCAGAAAGTGAGGCATGGGTGTTACTTGCTTTCAAGATGACATTCTAGTGTATGGCAAAGATGAATCTGAACTCAATGTCATCCTATAAAAGGTTCTAGAAGAACTTCGACAACATGGACTTAGCATCAGCGAGAAGAAATGTCAATTCTGAAATGACTCCATGACTTATCTAGGACATCCCTTGGAATGGCATACAACTGAAACCAGACCCGGTGAAAGCCATACATGACGTGCTAGAGCGTGACAAGGACAGACAAACTTTGATCCTGCTTGGGATTGTGTGAATACTATTCAAAGTTTGTACAGCAATTTGCTATGACAGTAGTGCCTTTTTGTCATCTCCTAAAAAAGGCTAGGAGGTTTAAATGGGAGGATGCATGCAAGAACAGCTTTGGTGAGACAACACGCTGGGGTTGGCCTGTTCATTCCACTCACCCACTGGCTGGAGGCCTCAGTGACTCTGCTCAGCTGGCACAGTGAAGGCAGCAACAGTGCAAGGTTCCTCTGTGCTGCCCACCCTCGTCCCTGAACCCTGCCCTAGAGACCACGCGGGTAGGCGAGAGGGTACCTACATCTCTCTGGACTCTTTCCATTGTTACCTAGCAGCTCTGTGTTCTTGGGGAACCAGGGCGCAGTACCCAGCCTGTCTGACTCACGACAAACCTTCCCCCCGCCCCCAGCCCCAGCCTCTGCTTGAACCAAAACCGATCAGAAGAAAGACTTACAAAAAGCCATGAAAAGGCCGTGGGAGACCCACCTCTACCCCTCCGGACAAGGGTGACAGGATTAAGGAAACTCCCCTAGGCTCATCTGCATCGAAGATGGGACAAGGAGGCATCTCCATTAGTATACAGAATGGAGAACAGAGATTCCAAGGCAAGAACCTCACGGAACTCTGGGACCAGAAAAGCAGGGAATCACTGCATGATGGGGGAATCTCTGCTCCAGATATTAATGAACCCACGCCTGCACACACCCAGCTCAGTAGTTATCAGACCAATTCTAGTCATAAATCCTTTACTGGTATCCAAAATAGTGAAGCTCTCTAATTGCATTTTGAACTCCCTCCAAGAAACACCGCCCAAAGCCAGGAATGGTCAGCTCCCATTGTCTAGCCTGAACAAAACAACTTTGGTATTCTCCCTTGAGCCATCAGTTTACACAGACAAATCTAGTGTTCTCCCCTAGCCATGCTCAAGTCAGCGTTCTGATGCCTGGATCCAAAATCTGCATCAGTTCCATTGGGACTTCATCTTGTCCTGACTGACCGTGCTGGGGGCTCTGCCTCTCTCCAGCACTCCGGACCCTCAGCTACCATCACCATCTAGGACCCCTGATTGATTCAAGCTTCATGGAGTGGGGAGAACCCAGCTCTCTCTCTCTTGGTGTAGACTTCCGACCCTGACTTGTGTGATCAGTTAGAGTGGTCTAAACCTGACTTTTGGAATCAAACGTAAGTTAGATTTAATATTATCACAGTTTTGTTTGTTTGGGTCCTCTATGGTTATTACCTGGGAATAAATAACTTTCATGATTAAACTGGTTGCTTTTCTCTCTCTCGCCCCATCGTGGGGGGTTTTTGGTTTCCTCATTTACTCTGCAGCAACGCTCCTTGTACCAAAGCTAAAAGATCCCTGTGGCACCCAAAAATCCTGTGTGCTTCGTTCATCAAGTGGGTTACGACCAGAACAATTGTAACATAAAAGTGGGGAGAGGGACGTGCTGAACCTGGGACACATGAGGGTGGCAGATTGAAAGTGCTGCTCGACCCAGTCTGATCAGATGTGCTCTATGCTGGTGCGGTGCCCGTGGCTTATGAGGGGGACAGCTTGGAAGTGCTGCTCGACCCAGCCTGCCGAGTCCAGAGATATATAAGGGGTCGGCTTGGGAGTGCTGATTAACTCGGTCCTCTCAGACACACTCTGTTAATGTGGGTGCGTGTTCATCTGATTCTGGGGCTGGAAGAACCCAGCCCTGGGGAATCTAGGTCCTGCAGGATAGCTCCACTGGGAGGGAGCTTGCAGCAGGGAGAAGTAGAGCTCCGTATGCGAACACAAGTGGCGCAAGCAGTAGGTTGATAGAAATACAGAACCACCCCTCCCCCAAAGAGTAACCCTAATAAATGAGCATACCCAAAAGTAACAGGCAAAGCTGGTAACACTATGTGTTTGGCCTGTAGGGAGCTGAGCATCCTCACACTCAGCAAAATCCATGGGACTCCACCACACCACATCCGGCCCTCTGACTTTGTGCCCCGCCCCACGCTGATCACCCAGTTGGCCTTTGACACATTAACATCCCCCACAGCAGGGCATGAATCCAGACAAGCCCCTACATTTACTCTGGCCACCAAACAGCTGTCAGACAGTAACGACCGCCCGGTCACAGCTGACCCAGCCGGTGACCTACAAATGAAAGGGTCCCTAGACTGCTCTCAATGCACTGAGCAGCTCTCCATATAGTCCACCAGCTGTGGAGCCCTCAGCAGGGCAGAGATGGAGGCACAGGGGTCCCATTTCTCTGGCTGTCCCCACTTAGAAACCAGTGCCACTTATTCCAATGACCCTCTTTAAGAGCTTCAAGCGGGGGGATTCAGCAAATGCTCCCATTTCATCTGCATTCATTGAAAAGGTTTGGGGTTATTTCTTTCCTCTTGCAGGACCAGAGTGATTTCCTGTGACATTTCTTGCCATTTTCCTGCCTGTGGTACCTGACCAAGGCCCAGGGAGGATTTAATTGCGTGTTGGTGGGGTGGTTTTATATAAACAGCTTAAGCTGCTCTCACACGGTTTTCCAAAGGCCAATTTTGTGAAGGGGCCATAGTGGGTTTTGTGAAGTGTACTTAAGAGCTTAGCATCTGCTACTATTACCTCGTGTAGCAAGGGGCATCATGTCCTTTCACAGTCATGCCATGGTCAGGGAACTTGCTGGTTGGTTGCTTTTTTAACCTTGTTTTTTCTCAGGTCTGGTCTACACACAGTTTTTGTTGCAATTTAACTATGTCAAGGCTGAGCTTTATGGATGAGAGTGTGACCCAGTAGATAGAAAGATAGCTTGGGAGACCTGGGTTCAATTCCCAGCTCCTCCACTGATTTACTGGCTGACCTTGGGCAAGGCATTGCCTGCCCAGTGCCTCAGTTTCCCCATCTATAAAATGTGGGCAATGATGCCTCCCTCCTTTGTGGGGAACCTACGGGTGAAAAGCACTATGGAAAAGCGTTATTAGAATCCTAGAATATCAGGGTTGGAAGGGACCTCAGGAGATCTAGTCCAACCCCCTGCTCAAAGCAGGGCCAATCCCCAACTAAATCATCCCAGCCAGGGCTTTGTCAAGCCTGACCTTAAAAACCTCTAAGGAAGGAGATTCCACCACTTCCCTAGGTAACGCATTCCAGTGCTTCACCACCCTCCTAGTGAAAAAGTTTTTCCTAACATCCAACCTAAACCTCCCCCACTGCAACTTGAGACCATTGCTCCTCGTTCTGTCATCTGCTACCACTGAGAACAGCCTAGATCTAGATATTGTTATTTCACACTGATCTGGATAAATTAGTACAACCCCTCACAGGCAGGCCGTTATACCATTAGAGCAGTGCTTCCAAATGCACAGGAATAAGCTGTGCCAGGGTAAGCCACCCTTACAGTGGTGTAACTGGATCCACATGAGGGGATTGGAGCACTTTTAACTATATTGGTTTAGAAAGCAACATAATTAGTCTACATAAAAATTCTGCATCCCAGATCTTCCACTGGCGTGAACAGTCTCACCCATGCCAAGCGTGCAAAAAATAAAATAAAATAAAAAACCATGAGTCAGGCTCCAAACAATCCTGAGATTTTTTTAAGCCAACTATAATATTTTAAAATAGCATGTTGGGTTCTTTTGCTTTGCCTTCTGGCTTTTGAGCATTTAGGGGTCACTTTTTCAAGCATTTCCCTGCAACCAAGTGAGCTGGAAACGGACTTTAAAAAAAAAAAAAAAGTTGAGATTCTCCTGTAACCCCGTGACTCCAGGAGCAGGGGCTTTAAGAAAAGCCACAAAGCATCACAAGACTCATGATAAAAATCGCAGGAGCCGGCAACACTGTTTAATGGGCTTAACAGTGGAGCTCCATAGACTTCCATATAGCAATGTCTATTTAAACAAGCTGAGGATCTGGCAGGGGTGGTACAGGGAGCCTTTCCCAGACTTTTGAAAGCAGAGGCCTCCTCTTCCAGCAAAATGAAGCCCACTGCCCTTCCTGAATCCCACAGTGCATTGCAAAAGCCCTTCCCATCTCCTAGGATTCTAATGGCATGAAATTAAATTGTATTTGAAAACATGCCGTTTGCAGATCTTCACAATATGATCTCTCACTCCTCCTTTCTTATGAGCAGTAAAATAATTAACAACATTTAAAACAGCATCTGCATTAGTACCAGCTGAGATGAAGAGACAGCTTGCACCTCACTGAGCTACTGTTCCAGACTCTCTGCAAACTCAGGCAAGCATTGACAATGTGACCTAGGTGTAACTCACATAGCAAGGGTTTCTTCACGACCAGAACAGCTAGCAACTAAGGGCATGTCTTAGAGATTTCCCACAGTAGCTATTCCAGAATAACTCCCCAAGTGGACACTCAGACTGGAAGGTGGTGGTCTTTTCTTGATTAAGCTTAGCCCACTTCCAAAGCATGCCTCTCACGCTCAGTGCTACTGGTGGTGGAGACAGCAGTTTGGTGACTAGGGTCCCACTGAAGAGACAGGAACAGCTCTGGTTGTCCTCTCTCTCATGTTTGCATGGTCTGCTTAAGCATATTGCCAGGAAGAGAGTCACCTTGAGTCACCTTGGACAAAGGGACAGATGGGTCTCTGCAAGCAGGGTGACAGATTCTGCTGCAGGTGCTGAGGTGACCAGTCATTCTCCAGAGGCAAGAGGTACCTTTGTTTTCCCGTTGTAGGAATTTCTGCCACCCTCCAGAGCCTGGGGAGAAGACATATAATGTCTGCGTTCCTCCTGTTGCCTTGCTCCTGTGGAGTGATATCCCCAGCTATTCCAGCAGGCCTGCCCTGTGGTTTGCTACCCTGGAGAATTCACAGCTCAGATATAGGTCTCTGCTCAAAAAAGAGCAGTGGGATGGAAAAAGGGGAGGCAAGCATGATACGGAGACACTATTCTGGCACTATACAGAAGCCAGAAAGCCAGCTTTCCTGCTGGCTTCACAGGACAGGAGCAGTCAAACACTGACCCACAGAAGTTTCTGCTATTGCATGTGTAACACACTGGCGAGTGCATTGCAAGGCCCACTCCGTGCCCAAGCCACAGAGGCAAGGACTCTGTTACATTCTCCAGCCAGGTAGCCTTGGCTCTTTGGCTCAAGCTCTTAGCTCGAGAAATCCCTGGTGCGTTGGCCAAGATGGTGGCCATCACACATGCAGCCTGTATCGCTTAGGGTGTGTTACTCTGTGCACCGCACCTTTAAATGGAGGTGCTCCTCCCCCCTGCCTGCCGCACCGGTGCCTGCCATTCTGGGGTCAGGAGCAGCCCGTTCTAGACGAGCGGCACACAACGTGCTCTCTCCAGGAGACCTCACCTTCATGTTGTTGTTCTCTTAATATGAAAAAACGAAAAAGGGCTGTTCCAACGGGAATTAAGCAGCTGTTCTCTTCGTGTTCAGGGCACTACCATTGCTGCCAAGCGTTGTGAAGCTTGCTGTAGGACACTTCATGCAAATTTAGTATAATTCACATTGTAGCGATGCGATGACGCGTCAGTGCGGTGCCTCCTGCTGGTCGTCTGGGAACTAGCTCTTTCCAGCCTTCGGAGCACCCTCTGCAGGCCAGTGTCTCGCCTGCCGCTGGCCCCCGGGTCCCTCCTGGACCCCAGTGCCCCTTTACCTTGCGGTCCTGCCCCCTGGCAGTGCCCCTACACTCTGGGTCTCCCCTCCCAGGGGAACCCCCAACCCCCTATCCCCACCTTGCCTCAGTGGCTACTGCTAGTCATCATCTAGCCCCTGCTCACTGGGGCAGACTGCAGTCTGTCATGGCCACTCATCGTTGGCAAGGGGTTAGGACCTGCTGCCTTTGCCTATTCCCAGGCTGCCCCTCTGCAGCCCCAGTACCTTTCCAGAGACCTTCAACAAAGCCTGCAGCCTGGGGGTTTGCCAGGCTGGAGCTCCCCAACTCCCTTTGCCCCTCCCCAGCACTGCTCCTCTTCAGGTACCTTGCTCCCAGGCAGCCAGCCCTTCCCACTCCTGGGCTAGAGTGAGACTCCTCCAGCTTCTGGCCCACAGCCCCCTTATCAGGACCAGCTGGGCCCTAGCTGAGCTGGCCACAGCTGTGGCTGCTTCCCCAATCAGCCTAGGTTTTCCCAGCCACAGCCCTCTCCCAGGCCTGTTTTAACCCCTTCAGGGCTGGAGCGGGGTGACCATCCCGCTACACACATATTTCAAAATAATTTGCATGTAACCAATAATCACCAGTTGGCATGCAAGGGATGTGGAGAGTCTGTGGCTAGCATATGCTGTGCAGTAGCTGGCCCCAGTTGGCTTTTGGTCCCTTGGAACCTTACTTTAACCACCGCTTCTCCTTTTGATTCGGAATGAAGAAAATTTTAGCATTTTCCATGAAATGGGGATTCTGGGTTTTGGCCATTTCCACTCCCATTGACGTCAGTCAAGCCCCGTAATTGCTTAGTGTTACCATAGTCATTAAAAATTGCACGGCAAGTTCCTCACACAAATCGCTTTGTCTGTCTCGGGGTTTCCAATACCACCCATGACTGTAGTATCTAAGCTTCACTTGTAGAGGAACTTCAGCTCAAGATATACCTCAGTGAAGTCTCTAGTTACAGTTGTAATATTTGCCATGATAAGGCCAATTTTTGAGCCCTTCCTAACATTAGTTCCAAAATGCCTCTTGCTCTGAGATTTCTCACCTCTATTTTATTATTATTGTTGTGGCACTAACCTGTGTTCCCTGCTTTGGGAACCTTTCTTCCTTCCTATCTGATCTACTTATTTTATAGGAGCCGCATTGAAATCAAGTGACTCAGCTGGAGATTATCAGCGAGGCAAAGCAAGTGTTGAACACGTCCTTGGGTTTTCCATTATTAAGGATTTAAAGCTTTTAAGTAAAAGGTCTAACTGGGGTGGCTGGTAGGTGGAAAGGGTATTCGTTACCCCTCTGATCAGCACAGATCAGGATAGCTTAACAACTTTCACTCCTGATTATTCAAATCCTTTCAAAGGGAATAGAATAAACATCCCTTGTGCCTGATATAGTGAAACTGTTCTTGACATCTTCCAGCACAACAGAGAGAAGGAAAGTTTTGCAACATGGAAATTCACCCCTTCATCCAACTGGAAAGGGAATTTTCAAGAACAGTCAGTTAAATGATTTTTAAGTAATTTATTAATTAATAATAATAAGTAGCTCTTATATAGCACATTTCATCAGTAGACCTCAAAGCAGAGTTTTCATATACAGTCATTTCAAAGGTGGGATCTGAGATAGTCCCAGCAAATAATACATCATCATCAATAAGACACAGGTGGAGGGTGTTTTTCACCCAAAGACCCCCGAAACACTTTCACACACTATGGCCCTCGTCACATGACCAGGACGTGGGTGGGCGTGCCTAGTGGTTGGAGCAGGAGTCAGGCTCAGTAGTCAGAAGAGGCGTCAGTAGCCATGTGCCAGAGCCAAGGGTCACAGCCAGGGCCAGGAGCTGGAGCTGAGGGTCAGAACCGGAGTCAGGGCAGAGCCAAGGATCAGAGCTAAAGTCAGAGGTCAGGAACTGGGTTACCTGAGTGAGGTAAGGCTGGGTCCACGGCAGGGGCAGAGCTGGGAACAAGCAGGTACAGGAGCTATCTCAGCCGTGGGCAAACGCTTTGACAATCCAGTGGTGGAACCAATCAGGCAGACGACTGCTGCTCTGCTGCGGGCCCGGACTCCTGACAGCCCTCACCCTGCAATCGGATGCCCCGAGCCCACCCGAAGCTGCATGGAATTCCATAACTCAGGAGGCCTGGGCTGCGGTCCCACCTCTGCCACTGACCAGTTGTGTGATCTTGGGCCAGTCACTTCACCCTCTATGTGCCTGGTTCCCCTCCCACTCTTCCCTGTCCGAACTGTGTAGACAATAAGCTCCATGGGACAGGGACCTAGTGCCACAGGAGCACTCCTGATATTTAAAAATCTAAAAATATTACAACAGTAACTAGAATCTTCACTGCAGCTCTGCCCTTTGAAGACTCTAGTTACTGTTGTAATATTTGCTGTGATAAGGCCAATTTTTGAGCCCTTTCTAACATTAGTTCCAAAAATGCCTATTGCTCTGAGATTTCTCACAGCTGGTCGGAGGCTGGAGGTGAATTTTTTGGGAAAAGTTTGGATTAGTTCTACTTAGCCGTTTTTGGGTTGGCGCAGTTAGAGAAAAGGGCGGTTCAAAACCAGAGGAAGGATGGTCTAGTGTTTCAGGCATTGGTCTGTTGAACGAGAGAATCTGAAAATCTGGAAGTTACCTGCCATCTCTATGGCCCTGCTGTGGAATGGGGTGGTGGCGAGGGTTAGCTCATTACTGGCTATAAAAGGCTTGGAGCTCCTCACTTGTAAGGTGCAAGAGAAAAGCAAAGTATGAGCCGTTACGGGACAGCACTCTATTGTTAGTTCTTATTGGGCCGAGGCGCCCCAGCCCTGGACAGGATCCCATTGTGTGAGGCCCTGTACAAACACAAAACACAAAGAAATCCCTGCCTGTGACGGGGTCCACTGACTGCAAGAACACCTCCTCCTGGCCAGGTGTGGCTTAGCGGCTTCTTTCCTTTATGGCGTTCCCTGTCGGTGGTCACTCCGTCGCTGTGGTGGTCTCTCTTCCCATAATTCACAGTGCTCCATCTTCACGGCTCAGCCCTCCGGCTAGGTCACTATATAGTCACTCGGGGCCAGCTGTTTGGATGGCGCCTCCAACAGTCCTGCACCGCTTACCAGTGGCTGGTAGAAGAACCCAGGCCCTCCCTCTGCCCTGGGCTCCAGCCCAGGGACCCTATGACCTAAACAGTCTCCCTCCTTGCTATGGTTTTCCTGGGCTTCTTCCTACCCTGCCTCCACAACTCCGCTGCCAGGGTTAGGATCCTAGGGTTTATTCTTCCTCCTGGGTTTTCTTCCCTCCTTCCCACCTCTCTGCTCCCAGCGAGTGACTGCAGAATCTCCCCCGGCAACCCCCTGCTACTACCAACTTCCTCTCTTTATATTCCTTACCCAGCTTCTCCCCCAGCTAGGCTCCATCAGCAATTATGACTTATATATCCCAGGGCCTCCCTTCAGGTGTAACTGAGGAGGTTGACTGGCCTCTTCTGGGCCTCCTTATCCCCCTCAGTGCTGGTGTGCACACCTTATCACCCTGCCCCAAAGAGCTTACAGTCTAAGTATTGGACAAGAGACAGCAGATGGAGACAGACAGGGAAACACCAGGAACCAATGAGACAGTAGAATGATCTCAGCACGCCCGCTGCCCAGCTGGTGTCAAGTTTTTTTTGTAAGCACTGCAGCAAATTCTTACTCACACGAGCAACTTTACTGACACCAAAGAGCCGCCTCCTCCTCCCAGTACGGTTTGCTCACGTGAGTAAAGGTTTGCACACCTGCTCCTCTCGGCCCTGGCAGATCAGTGCACCGATTCGTATGCTTTATCAGCGTTCAGATCCCGTAATGCCAAGTCTCCCAACAGACGTTCCAGCTTTTGTCAGCTGCCAGCGGAGCCTGTAGCCACCGCAAGCCCTTACTCCTGGCTGCTACGGCCTCTGTCAGCTCGTCCGGCAGAGCTTGTCACCCTCCCCGTGGTGCCCTTGCCCTGGGGATTACAAGCTCTGCGGTGGGAAACGCTGCACTTCGTTCTCTGCGTCCCCTACTGGTCAGCCTGTGGAACGTCACCAACGGCGGAAGAGGTGTCCCCCGTCCTGCCTTTCTGTATGGCTATGATCACGGGCCGGACGTGCGCTGGGGTTCGGGGAGGCGTGGTGCGGTGGTGCCTGGGGAGGAGGAGGAGAATCCAACAGCCTTCCCTGGGGCTGGCCCTGGAGTTTCCGGGCCAAGTTTAGCCAAGGAGCACGTGGAGGTGCGTACTCACTGCTGGCACATCCTCCCCTTCCCTCATTGGCCAGGCGTGGCTTAGCAGCTCTTTCTTCAGCTCCCCTGGCAAACAGCCACTCCGGGTCCAGCCCTGCCGTGGTCTGCCCCCCTCTTGTGACTCAGCCGTCCCCTACGCACAGCGTCCCACGCAATGCTAGTCCTCCGTCTGGCACTTTCCACCCCGCCGGGGCGCCTCATCCAGCCGCCTGTCAGAACAGCGGCCCCAGGGCTTCCCCCTGGAGTTTCGCCACCAAACTCAAATGCTGAGCCAAACAGACCAAAAGCAACTTCTGCCCCTCCCCTGGGCTTGAGTTTTCAAGCCAGCCCAGGGCCTCCCCAACTCCATTCTTCTGACTCTCCAGGGTTACCCCCACACCCTCCTGGACTCCTCAACTCCAGTCTATCCCCACCCCCGTCTGCCTGTGGGTTGGCCTTCTCCCAGCCCACTCCAGGAGTCTCTTTCACCATGGCTGCCTTCTCCTGTGAGGCCCAGCTCTCTCCTGTAGCTCCTCTGTTCTCTGCTACCCAGAAAGAGCCTGCAGGTCCCTTTTCCTCTCCCCCTGCAGCCTTTGCCCCTTGAACCTTCCTTGATGAGACCAAGCTCCCCACCAGCTGGGTTCAATCACCAATTACGCCTGATGCCCAGTGGTTTAATTGGCCTCCACCTCTTGTTAACCCATGGTTAATCAGGGTGGGGGTCTACACCCCATCACAGGGAATCAGTACATGCATGAAGGGGGTGTCAAGGAAAACCCAGGCTCAGATATACACTGTCTATGGCACAGATGCTCTTTCATCAGCGTAGCATATTCTCAGATGTTTATGGCTCAACATGCCCATAATGATTGTGATGGAAATGTACAGTAAAATGAAAAGAAAAGACGAAATTAATGCAGCCCCTAAAGCCAATGACCCATTAAGTAAGTGACAGTCATCTCTGGAGAAGTTAGGATATTTAATTAGCACAAACTAAAAAAATAATATAAAATAAAACACCCATCTGGATTCACAAAAGAAAAGGAGTACTTGTGTCACCTTAGAGACTAACAAGTTTATTTGAGCATAAGCTTTTGTGAGCTACAGCTCACTTCATTGGATGCGTTCAGTGGAAAATACAGTGGGGAGATTTATATACATAGAGAACATGAAACAATGGGTGTTACCATACACACTGTAACCAGAGTGATCACTTAAGGTCAGCTATTATCAGCAGGAGAGCAGGGGTGGGGGGATGCGGGGAATACCTTTTGTAGTGATAATCAAGGTGGACCATTTGCAGCAGTTGACAAGAATGTCTGAGGAACAGTGGGAGGTGTGGGGGGGGGGAATAAAAAAGGGGAAATAGTTTTACTTTGTGTAATGACCCATCCACTCCCAGTCTCTATTTCAAGCCTAAGTTAATTGTATCCAGTTTGCAAATTAATTCCAATTCAGCAGTCTCTCCTTGGAGTCTGTTTCTGAAATTTTTTTGTTCATGAATTGCAACTTTTAGGTCTGTAATTGAGTGACCAAAGAGATGGAAATGTTCTCCAACTGGTTTTTGAATGTTCTAATTCTTGAAGTCTGATTTGTGTCCATTTATTCTTTTACGTAGAGACTGTCCAGTTTGGCCAATGTACATGGCAGAGGGGCATCGCTGGCACATGATGGCATATATCACATTGGTAGATGTACAGGTGACGAGCCTCTGATAGTGTGGCTGATGTGATTAGGCCCTATGATGGCGTCCCCCGAATAGATATGTGGACACAGTTGGCAATGGGCTTTGTTGCAAGGATAGTAGGTTCCTGGGTGAGTGGTTCTGTTGTGTGGTGTGTGGTTGCTGGTGAGTATTTGCTTCAGGTTGGGGAGCTGTCTGTAAGCAAGGATTGGCCTGTCTCCCAAGATCTGTGAGAGTGATGGGTCGACCTTCAGGATAGGTTGTAGATCCTTGATGACGCGTTGGAGAGGTTTGAGTTGGGGGCTGAAGGTGACGGCTAGTGGCGTTCTGTTATTTTCTTTGTTGGGCCTGTCCTGTAGTAGGTGACTTCTGGGTACTCTTCTGGCTCTGTCAATCTGTTTCTTCACTTCAGCAGGTGGGTATTGTAGTTGTAAAAATGCTTGATAGAGATCTTGTAGATGTTTGTCTCTGTCTGAGGGGTTGGAGCAAATGCGGTTGTATGGTAGAGCTTGGATGTAGACAATGGATCGTGTGGTGTTGTCTGGATGAAAGCTGGAGGCATGTAGGTAGGAATAGCGGTCAGTAGGTTTCCTGTATAGGGTGTTGTTTATGTGACCATCGCTTATTAGCACCATAGTGTCCAGGAAGTGGATCTCTTGTGTGGACTGGTCCAGGCTGAGGTTGATGGTGGGATGGAAATCGTTGAAATCATGGTGGAATTCCTCAAGGGCTTCTTTTCCATGGGTCCAGATTATGAAGATGTCATCAATGTAGCACAAGTAGAGCAGGGGCGTTAGGGGACGAGAGCTGAGGAAGCGTTGTTCTAAGTCAGCCATAAAAATGTTGGCATACTGTGGGGCCATGCGGGTACCCATGGCAGTGCCACTGATTTGAAGGTATACATTGTCCCCAAATGTAAAATAGTTATGGGTAAGGACAAAGTCACAAAGTTCAGCCACTAGGTTAGCTGTGACATTATCGGGGATACTGTTCCTGACGGCTTGTAGGCCATCTTTGTGTGGGATGTTGGTGTAGAGGGCTTCTACATCCATAGTGGCCAGGATGGTGTTATCAGGAAGATCACCGATGGACTGTAGTTTCCTCAGGAAGTCAGTGGTGTCTCGAAGGTAGCTGGGAGTGCTGGTAGCGTAGGGCCTGAGGAGGGAGTCTACATAGCCAGACAATCCTGCTGTCAGGGTGCCAATGCCTGAGATGATGGGGCGCCCAGGATTTCCAGGTTTATGGATCTTGGGTAGTAGACAGAATATCCCAGGTCGGGGTTCCAGAGGTGTGTCTGTGCGGATTTGATCTTGTGCTTTTTCAGGGAGTTTCTTGAGCAAATGCTATAGTTTCTTTTGGTAACCCTCAGTGGGATCAGAGGGTAATGGCTTGTAGAAAGCGGTGTTGGAGAGCTGCCGAGCAGCCTCTTGGTCATATTCCGACCTATTCATGATGACGACAGCACCTCCTTTGTCAGCCTTTTTGATTATGATGTCAGAGTTGTTTCTGAGGCTGTGGTTGGCATTGTGTTCTGCACGGCTGAGGTTGTGGGGCAAGTGATGCTGCTTTTCCACAATTTCAGCCCGTGCACGTTGGCGGAAGCAGTCTATGTAGAAGTCCAGTCTGTTGTTTCGACCTTCAGGGGGAGTCCACCCAGAATCCTTCTTTTTGTAGTCTTGGTAGGTAGGTCTCTGTGGGTTAGTATGTTGTTCAGAGGTGTATTGGAAATATTCCTTGAGTCGGAGGCGTCGAAAATAGGATTCTAGGTCACCACAGAACCGTGTCATGTTCGTGGGGTGGAGGGGCAGAAGGAGAGGCCCCGAGATAGGACAGATTCTTCTGCTGGGCTAAGAGTATAGCTGGATAGATTAACAATATTGCTGGGGGGGTTAAGGGAACCACTGTTGTGGCCCCTTGTGGCATGTAGTATAGTATCATGACCAGCCATCTCTCCCTGGGACTGCCATGCTGCTGGAGACATCCTTAGCCAAAGGAAGGGGGGGGAATTGGTTTAAAGAAAAAAAAATCTCAGAATTAAAAAAAGAATGGGCCTGATTTGGGACCCCCGCCCCAGCTTCTCTACACTGCTGCAGTGGCACATGGGGATCATAAACAGGCCAGGGGAGAACAGCCCGCGTGTAGCGGCAGGGTAGGTCTGACATGAGCGGCTTTGGTCCCTGCAGCAGCCAGGAATCCAGACAGTGCAATGATGGGCTGAAGCCACTTTTACCCCCCTCTCCCCCTGGCTGGAGCCATGCCTCTCGGAATCCAGCCTGCTCAGTTTGCCCTTGGCAAGCTTGGCTTTTCTCATATATCGCCTCAAACTGAGCTCAGAGCTGTGACTCTGACTATGCGCCTCTGCAAGGGAGTAAGAACCTGCCCCTCACACCAGCTGCCTTGGGAGCAAACAGAGCTACCCTCCTGCTTCCACCTTCTTGGGACTAGTGGGTGTCGCCTCAACAGCCCCACTCCTCCTGATCTCTGAGCCAGCCTGGCAAGGGGGCAGTACTTTCCTCCTGTTATAGGCCAGCAGTAAATGACTATGTACCTCCAAGGAGCCCTCAGAGAGGGAGCTGTGACTCAGAGGAGTATCTCTGTGCTGTGGGTTCAGTCCTTCCTGGTGCTACCCATGGGTTGATGCACTTTCTGTGCCAGGTCTGTGACTTTGGGCATAGCCCTGAGCATATCTAGCCCCTCACAAGTGCCAGCAAAGGGCGTTTGTGGGGGCACTTACGAGAAGCTGAGAGGTGCCTTGATTTCCGTGATGCGCTTTGTCTGGTTTTCTGGGTATTTTTTTTACGCCCTGTCTGAGGTCTGTTGGAACCAGAATGTGGATTAAGAACCACAGGCTGCTGACAAGGGCAGGGACGGCAAGTGCCCATGAGGAAACGAACTGAGACCCACCCATGCGTGGTAATGATTTCCACTGATGCCAGCCTGGGTCCTGCTCACAACAATAGCCTGACAATCCTGCTCAGCCTTCAGTCATGGAGAGTTTGACTCCAGCACAAGTGAAATCAGGGCCTGTGGATGGAAGATTCCCTGGCCCATTCCCAGCCCCGAGTCACACTTCTCTTCCCCTTCACAAACTTCCCGGGAGAGCCTTAAAAAGCAATATTTTTCAAACGAGCACAATTTTGGTTATGGGAGTTGGGTGGGAGATGGATATATTCTGAGTAGCAAATCCCCATTGACTCCGGCCGTTATGTTGTATGGGGCCGCATCTGTCACATCTGATTAGGTTGCATTGTCCTTTTTTATCTTCCCTAGTCTAATCTATGACTCTTCTGGTTTTATGTGACATTTCCTTGGCAATATAACTGTTAGGATGATATACTCCGAATGTCTCCCGAGCCATAAAACCCCCAGATTGCAAAGGGTAGTGATTTGTACAGTTTGGGCTTTTTCAAAAATTCATCAGACTCCCCCCACCCCCTCCCCCTTTGTTGTTTGGAGAGAGAGAGAGACTGTGGCTATTTGCATGAAAAATCAACAAGCTAAATTCAGAGGTAATGTGGACTTTGGTGTCAAATACACTCCAGTGGGAGGGTATAAGGAACCTTGGTCAAAGGCCCAGATTCTGACCTCAGTTGAACTATTGTCAACCCAGAGTAAGTCCATTGAGCTATATGGATTGACACCAGTGAGGCTGGAACAATTTGTATAGTGGGGGTGCTGAACCAAACTGTAACTCCTGTGTCTGCTGCACCCCCAGATCCTCTAGTTCCAGCACCCCTGACTGACACAGACATAACTGAGGTCAGAATCTGGCCCCAGGTGACTATGTCTCCCCTTGACCTTTTGAGGAAGTCTCCAGACCACTGCCCTAGTCATGGTGATAGCAGCGTATGCTCTCAGATGGCTGCCAGAGTTCCATTCACTGTGTTTTCTAGACCTCCTCTCAACAGGGTGACATGACACAGTAGTAAATTGTCAGCGTCCCATCTACAGTGCCACCCCCTCTGCCATCAGTGCAACGGCACTCATGACAGGGCAATGGAGGAGGATCTCAAGAAACTCTGGCCACACTCAGTGTATGAGGAACTTCAATGCTGAGAGGACGTAAGGCATGTTCATTTAAGTAGGGGGCATGCTTCAGCTCACCCCCTCCCATGCTGATTTTCCTGCCCCATCCCTTCTCTTCCAGCCCCACAATGTGTAAGTTGCACCAGCTTCCATCCACCTACCCTGTATTCACTCACTGAGTTTGGCCAGTGCCTCATCCCTCACCAAGTTCATGTCAGAGGGCGCTAACCCCTGCTCAGCTCATACTGATGCTCCCATCCTGTTCTTACTACATGGGCACTGTAGCTTTTCCTCTTTTTGGAAGCCAAAGCTTCTGCTAAGCCAACCCATCAGGACAGAACCATGTCCTAAATCTTCATATTCTCTTGCTAAGTATCTCTGAAGGACCTTGAGTTTCAAGGTCAGGCTAGCAAAGGAAACACAAAGATCCTGGGTAGAGATAAGTGGGGTTGAGGAGGGCTATCCCTCTTGAGAGGCTAACAGTGGGGAAGTGGATAAAAGTTCATAAAGTGTCACAAGAACCTATTACAATAAATAGCAATGAGAAAAGTTGCGAAAGGGACAGAAAGACTCAATTAGTCCAAACAAAAAGGCCTCCTGATATATCTCAAGGGACATGCTAAGATCATGCCTGGTCAACAAGAGAAATGTGGGACTGGAAATCAATGGACTGGAATTGATGTGTCAGAAATCGGGCCTAACTGGTAGACAAACAAATAAGGGGATTGGCTATTCCACCCACCACTCTGTTTTGGGGCCCTTCTAAAAAAGAAAGACTTGGACAGAGGAGGTTTGGCAGACACTGGCTGAGAGAAGGAGAAGGAGCAAGCTTTGTCATCATGTCTGCCACTCCAACCCTCTCCTGGGACTCTGGGCTTTAGTTTAAAACCCTCGGGCCTTTGTCATCCTGATCCTGAGAAATGTCCTGACCGGACCAGGACTCAGTTGACACCACCATCTCCATCGGCTCTGGCTAAATCCCAAACACCACCTGGGACGTGAAACTTTATCTTCACCCCCCCTGCTCTGGCAGACAAAGGACTCTGAACAGGGAAGGGGGACCCAAGCTACAAGGATGCAGCTTGTGTCTCAAGGATCTGTAAGCCTGCTTGTATCATCAGTCAGGGTAAGATATGGTTGATTCAAATTCTATCTAGTATATTAGGTTTAGTTTGTGTTTTTATTTGCTAAGTAATCTGCTGTGATCTGTTTGCTATCACTTACAGTCACTGAAAACATAAAATAAGTTTATTAACTACATAAAAATAGATTGTATCTTAATCAGTGTGTCTTTAAATGAAGTGTCTAGGAAAATCTCATCTTGGTTAACACAGGCTTATTGCATATCTTCCCCACATCGAGGGGGAAGCGAACTATATTAATGAGCTTGCGTTGTACAGGTTGCAAGTAGGGCATCAACAACAAAGACAAAAGCTGCATTTACTATCTTTGCTGTTCTTTTTCCTCCCACTCTTGTGTGGATGTGTCTTCTAGGACAGTGGTTCTCAAACTAGGGCCGCTGCTTGTTCAGGGAAAGCCCCTGGCAGGCCGGGCCAGTTTGTTTACCTGCCGCATCTGCAGGTTCGGCCAATCGCGGCTCCCACTGGCCGCGGTTTGCCGCTCCAGGCCAATGGGAGCTGCAGGAAGGGCGGCCAGCACATCTCTTGGCCTGCGCCGCTTCCCGCAGCCCCCATTGGCCTGGAGCGGTGAACCGCGGCCAGTGGGAGCCGCAATTGGCTGAACCTGAGGATGCAGCAGGTAAACAAACCAGCCCGGCCCGCCAGGGGCTTTCCCTGAACAAGATTTCAGAGTAACAGCCGTGTTAGTCTGTATTCGCAAAAAGAAAAGGAGGACTTGTGGCACCTTAGAGACTAACCAATTTATTTGAGCATAAGCTTTAGTCAGACAGCCCTAGTTTGAAAACCACTGTTCCAGGAAATAGGATTGGACTTTAACAGCAGCAGCAATGGCTCCAGTCCATCGCAGATAACTTTTCTTTTCCCCCAAAAGGACAGTTATTGCCATCTTTAATACCAAATAAAAGACTGCCAAACGGGGGGAAGAGAGGAGACCCCTTCTAAAAACTCTCTCCAGCTGGAGGAAAGGGGTACAAGGGATGTTGTTAAAATGAAAGCCTCCCTTAATGCCTTCCCTCTCAGATGCTTTAACCTTTTTTCCTTCTAGTCTGTATCTTTAATAAAAAATAAAGATTTTAATGGCATGTTTGCCATGGTGCTCAGCAGGCTGAGGTCTCTGTATACCAAACACCAAACCTTGTTTAACACTCTTTAATGTTGGACAGTGACAAGGTCATGTTAGAATCATAGAATCATAGAATATTAGGGTTGCAAGAGACCTCAGGAGGTCATCTAGTCCAACCCCCTGCTCAAAGCAAGACCAACACCAACTAAATCATCCCAGCCAGGGCTTTGTCAAGCCAGGCCTTAAAAACCTCTAAGGAAAGAGATTCCACCACCTCCCTAGGTAATGCATTCCAGTGCTTCACCAGCCTCCTAGTGAAATAGTGTTTTGTAATATCCAACCTAGACCTCCCCCACTGCAAATTGAGACCATTGCTTCTTGTTCTGTCATCTGCCACCACTGAGAACAGCCTGGCTCCATCCTCTTTGGAACCACCTTTTAGGTCATTGAAGGCTGCTATCAAAAACCCCTCCCTCTTCTCTTCTGTTAACACCCTTATACAGTCCATCAAAATACCATCAAATCCA
Source organism: Lepidochelys kempii (assembly GCF_965140285.1). NCBI lineage: Eukaryota > Metazoa > Chordata > Testudines > Cheloniidae > Lepidochelys > Lepidochelys kempii. The sequence continues at coordinate 136,637,362 of NC_136383.1, forward strand.
GATCATCAGTTGGTGTCAGTTGGCATTGCTGCACTGAAGTCAACTCTAGGACTGAAGTCAATGGACCAACACTGATTTATAACTGAAGATATGCCCAACAAAAAAAAATTCCCCAAGCTGTTCTTCATGGAGAGATGCTTATAGCTTTCTTACCACTTTCCTCCTTATTTGAATTTTCAAAGCTCCCACAATTAGTTTGCATCCCTGTCTGTCACAGAGGCATGTGGATTAGCTGGGCCACGCTCTCAGAGCAGCATAATGCTGCTTTTAAAAGCATGTCGCCAATTAAAGCTAATCAGGAAATGTGCTTTATCTTCCCAGGAAATAGTTCAACAAGAACGAAAAAGGTTTAATTTTTTAATCAAAAATTTTCTTCGGAATTTTTCAGGGTTTCATCAAAAAAACCCAAAGCTGATTTTATTTTTCAGGGTTTGTTTGTTTTTTTGCGGGGGGAAGGGATCGATTTGTCAACTAAAGGGTGAAAAAATCATCAGAAATAGGCATTGGCCACAGAAATTTCCATTTTGATTAAATAAGCCATTTGCTTCAAAAAATGTATCAACCAATAAATGTTGACCGGCTCCATTGCCAATGCTCTGTCCCTTCCTAATGAATGGTGTTCACACCCTCAGCCCACTGATGCTTTAGAAACGGTGGGTTTTATTTCAGCTTTGTTGCTTTTTAGGCAGTATACTCATTAGTTTCTCCAACTCTCACACAGAGGCTCTCCATCGGATTGGCATAGCAGCATCTGCCCTGGGTTGTTTACAATGAATATGGAATCAACATCATAGAATCATAGAATATCAGGGTTGGAAGGGACCTCAGAAGGTCATCTAGTCCAACCCCCTGCTCAAAAGCAGGACCCATCCCCAATTAAATCATCCCAGCCAGGGCTTTGTCAAGCCTGACCTTAAAAACTTCTAAGGAAGGAGATTCCACCACCTCCCTAGGCAACGCATTCCAGTGTTTCACCACCCTCTTAGTGAAAAAGTTTTTCCTAATATCCAACCTAAACCTCCCCCACTGCAACTTGAGACCATTACTCCTTGTCCTGTCCTCCTCTACCACTGAGAATAGTCTAGAACCATCCTCTCTGGAACCACCTCTCAGGTAGTTGAAAGCAGCTATGAAATCCCCCCTCATTCTTCTCTTCTGCAGACTAAACAATCCCAGTTCCCTCAGCCTCTCCTCATAAGTTTATGTGTTCCAGACCCCTAATCATTTTTGTTGCTCTTCGCTGGACTCTTTCCAATTTATCCACATCCTTCTTGTAGTGTGGGGCCCAAAACCGGACACAGTACTCCAGATGAGGCCTCACCAATGTCGAATAGAGGGGGACGATCACGTCCCTCGATCTGCTCGCTATGCCCCTACTTATACATCCCAAAATGCCATTGGCCTTCTTGGCAACAAGGGCACACTGCTGACTCATATCCAGCTTCTCGTCCACTGTCACCCCTAGGTCCTTTTCCGCAGAACTGCTGCCTAGCCATTCGGTCCCTAGTCTGTAGCTGTGCATTGGGTTCTTCCGTCCTAAGTGCAGGACCCTGCACTTATCCTTATTGAACCTCATCAGATTTCTTTTGGCCCAATCCTCCAATTTGTCTAGGTCCCTCTGTATCCTATCCCTGCCCTCCAGCGTATCTACTACTCCTCCCAGTTTAGTATCATCCGCAAATTTGCTGAGAGTGCAATCCACACCATCCTCCAGATCATATATGAAGATATTGAACAAAACCGTCCCCAGGACCGACCCCTGGGGCACTCCGCTTGACACTGGCTGCCAACTAGACATGGAGCCATTGATCACTACCCGTTGAGCCCGACAATCTAGACAACTTTCTACCCACCTTATAGTGCATTCATCCAGCCCATACTTCTTTAACTTGCTGACAAGAATACTGTGGGAGACAGTGTCAAAAGCTTTGCTAAAGTCAAGAAACAATACATCCACTGCTTTCCCTTCATCCACAGAACCAGTAATCTCATCATAGAAGGCGATTAGATTAGTCAGGCATGACCTTCCCTTGGTGAATCCATGCTGACTGTTCCTGATCACTTTCCTCTCATGTAAGTGCTTCAGGATTGATTCTTTGAGGACCTGCTCCATGATTTTTCCGGGGACTGAAGTGAGGCTGACTGGCCTGTAGTTCCCAGGATCTTCCTTCTTCCCTTTTTTAAAGATTGGCACTACATTAGCCTTTTTCCAGTCATCCGGGACTTCCCCCGTTCGCCACGAGTTTTCAAAGATAATGGCCAATGGCTCTGCAATCACAGCCGCCAGTTCCTTTAGCACTCTCGGATGCAACTCGTCCGGCCCCATGGACTTGTGCACGTCCAGCTTTTCTAAATAGTCCCTAACCACCTCTTTCTCCACAGAGGGCTGGCCATCTATTCCCCATGTTGTGATGCCCAGCGCAGCAGTCTGGGAGCTGACCTTGTTCGTGAAGACCGAGGCAAAAAAAGCATTGAGTACATTAGCTTTTTCCACATCCTCTGTCACTAGGTTGCCTCCCTCATTCATTAAGGGGCCCACACTTTCCTTGGCTTTCTTCTTGTTGCCAACATACCTGAAGAAACCCTTCTTGTTACTCTTAACATCTCTCGCTAGCTGCAGCTCCAGGTGCGATTTGGCCCTCCTGATTTCATTCCTACCTGTCTGAGCAATATTTTTATACTCTTCCCTGGTCATATGTCCAACCTTCCACTTCTTGTAAGCTTCTTTTTTATGTTTAAGATCCGCTAGGATTTCACCGTTAAGCCAAGCTGGTCACCTGCCATATTTACTATTCTTTCGACACATCGGGATGGTTTGTCCCTGTAACCTCAACAGGGATTCCTTGAAATACAGCCAGCTCTCCTGGACTCCTTTCCCCTTCATGTTAGTCCCCCAGGGGATCCTACCCATCGGTTCCCTGAGGGAATCTAAGTCTGCTTTCCTGAAGTCCAGGGTCCGTATCCTGCTGCTTATCTTTCTTCCCTGTGTCAGGATCCTGAACTCTACCATCTCATGGTCACTGCCTCCCAGATTCCCATCCACTTTTGCTTCCCCTACTAATTCTTCCCGGTTTGTGAGCAGCTGGTCAAGAAAAGCTCCCCCCCTAGTTGGCTCCTCTAGCACTTGCACCAGGAAATTGTCCCCTACGCTTTCCAAAAACTTCCTGGATTGTCTATGCACCGCTGTATTGCTCTCCCAGCAGATATCAGGAAAATTAAAGTCACCCATGAGAACCAGGGCGTGCGATCTAGTAGCTTCCGCGAGCTGCCGGAAGAAAGCCTCATCCACCTCATCCCCCTGGTCCAGTGGTCTATAGCAGACTCCCACCACTACATCACTCTTGTTGCTCACACTTCTAAACTTAATCCAGAGACACTCAGGTTTTTCTGCAGTTTCGTACCAGAGCTCTGAGCAGTCATACTGCTCCCTTACATACAGTGCTACTCCCCCACCTTTTCTGCCCTGCTTGTCCTTCCTGAACAGTTTATAACATCATCTCAGCATGACAAACAAGTACAGGATCTATTTGAGCTGTGTCCTCCCCGTACCGTTCTATGGCTCCAAAACATGGACACTACACCGCTCAGACTGATCAAAGTTGGAGGCTTTCCATGCAAAATGCCAACATTGTATACTGGCCATAAAGTGGAATTACTTCATTTGTAATGCAGATGTTTACAGTCACTCCTGTCTACAGACTATCGGGGCCATTGTCCGCAGATAGCATCTTACGCTTTTCGGACATGTCGTGAGAATGCCACAAGACATTCCAGCGAACGCTGTTCTCCGGGTGGCTTATAACATCTGGGATAAAATTCCACCAACCAAGGGGTTGAGGCTGCCCAGAGGCAGACCTCCTATTACATATAATCATAGAAGATTAGGGTTGGAAGAGACATCAGGAGGCCACCTAGTCCAACCCCTGCTCAAAGCAGGACCAACATCAACTAAATCATCCCAGCCAAGGCTTTGTCAAGTCAGACCTGTGTTCAGAGGGGCCTGAGCCAAGGAACAAGGCTTCATGCTTCAACCCCTACCCACCCCCGTGGATCAGCCACCAAGCAGTGCATAGCCACAGGGCCAGCATGTCCTATGCTCCCACATATACAGTTCCTTTCATTCTGAAGGCTTCCAGAGCAGTTTCAAGAATGATACACAATGATACTGTCCCTATGGAACACCATATCCACCAGTGAAATCCATCCGCCTCATGGATGGAATTCCACTGTTTATTTTAATAACGCGCAGCAACATGACAGAGCCGCTTAGGCCAGGAAGCGAAGGAGAAGATGCAGAAGCTGCAGGAAGCAGATTGTGATCACCCATGTTGGAATTAGGCTAGGATGTCAGAGCTGACCCTCCCCGCCCCCAATTCTTGTGAAAAGCCCAACATATTCTCCTGGCTGAGTCTTGAGCGGCGACTCTCATGGCCCATAGTTAGGTGAACCAGAAAACAAGTTTCATTGACCGTGGCATAAATCGCCTTTTGTGAGCACAGCGATATACCAGTTCCAGCCAGTGCCCTGTGGTATTAAATGCATGCCCAGATCAACACACACAGCCAAGGTGTGAGATGAACTGGCCATGGGTGACCCTTGCTAGAAATCTGCTAAGAGTGACAGGAGCAGCCATCAAGCAGTCCCAGTCCTAACTGGAATTTAAGATTGTTTTTAAATCTCTCCACCCGCCTAGCCTGTGTCACTAACCCGGTCACATCGCCACGGCATGCGTGATCAACCTAATCTTTCCTCTGAACTCATTTTCATCCCTTATCAGCCAGGGCTGAAAGGGCCATATTAAAAAGCAACTTTGCCTATATGTGCATGTGCACTCAGAAGATAAATGTAATCACTGGGACTGATTAACTAGTAAACTCATTTCCAGAATCTGCTAATTGTTCTTACAGAGGCAAGAGCATGCTGATGAATTCGCAATAGCTTGCTGGAGCAGTCCCAGGTCTTGTCTGTAGGACTTAATTTCCCTGCTGTAGTGATGTGTTTACTAAGCCACAGATTTGACTGTCTTACCTTTGTTCCCTTGTTTATGGAAAAAAGTAACACAATGGGCCCCCCACGAAATAATATTCATGGAGGGGGTCGTGCAGGAAAAGTTGTTTAGTTTGACAGTCAGCATGAAGGGATGGGTTCAGATCTCACTGCTGACACTGTGGTATGTGGAATCACAGTCCATCTCAAACACCAGGCATGTATTAAATAAAACAGCTACAATGATAGACAAACAGGCTTCCACACAGCCCGAGTGCCAGCTTTGTTTCCTTTGTTCACCAAGACCACACGCTGCCTGGAACTCTGTAGAGCGGTGCTACTCAAAGTGGTGGTCCGAGGACCGGTGCTGGTCCGCGAGCCATCAGCTGCCGGTCTGCGCGCACATTGGAAAAAAAAATTTGCCAGTCCATCACATCAGAGAAGCACGGCTGTAGAGCACACAGAGACATCCCGTGGTTGAATGACATACTGCAGATATCGTTACAGGTGTAAACCCTGCAGTTTGACACACGAGAAGGAAGCAAATTTGCCACCACCATTTATTAGTGAACTGGAAGAAGAGACAGAATGAGCCAAGGTTTGTTTCCCACCAATTCAGTGTGAACATTTTGGTCATTTTGAGAAGATTCATTTACGTTTGCGGGTGGGGGGAATGAAGTGGTGTTATCCTGATTGAGTGACAACAGAACCATGCTTTACAGGCTCTGGGTGAGGGGGGTCACTCAAACTAAGGCTCATATGCCTTCAGTCCCCCTCCACTGAACCCTGTGGGTATGTCTGTCATTTGAGCTGGGAGAGGCATTCCCAGCACTGGGAGACATGCCCGTGCTAGCATGTTAAAAATTGCCGCAGCCGCACAAGGGGCTAGCCTGTCCGAGGCTGAAGCTAGCCGCTCCCACGGCTCACACCTTTCAGCTCCGTCAGAGCGAGCACGGGTATGTCTCCCCATGCTGGGAATTTCACCATCTAGCCCCAGTGCAGACACCCGCTTTGCCAGGAGGGGCCAGCAGCTAGGTAGCTCTTCACTGAAGCAACAGGAGAGCTGAGTGAACTCCGCTGAGCCGCCCTCGCCCACCGCCAATAAAGTGGAAACCATGGTTGCTGGAGGAGACTCCAGAGTGGAGCCAGCTGCACTGCCTCCTAGGGGATGGAGCTGGACCTGCATGAGCGCACTGCTGGACTTTCGGCCTTCGCTATCCGCTGACACCACATGGCGAGCGGGGAAGGGGAAGTGATGTGTTAACGGGACGGTTGGGTTGGTTAGTTTTAAGAGGACCCCCCCCTAAATATTTGAACCTGGTCCATTTTGCTCCTGATGCCCCTTGGCAGAAGGCCGTCGCAGGACAGGCAGACACGCTTGGGTACTGGCATTATTTGCTATGTAGCACCAGGGGTGGGCCTCATGCTAGACAGACCACTTAAAAATGGCGGGGCTGTAGTGAAGTGGACTCACCACTGGCATGCCCCGTCATGGCTGGGCGTGGAATTGCGGGGTCTTTTCCTCTAGCACACCCACTGACAGCCACTCCGGCCCGCAGTGGTCTGCCTCTTCTCATGTTTCAGCCCTCTTTAAAGTCTCACCCCTTCTAGTGGAGCCGAAAGTCCAACAAACAATAGTCCCACAGCTTCACGCCAAGTCTTTGGCCTGAGTCACTGTTCATGAGTCCTTCCCCCCGTGGTCTCTGGGGTCTTCACATCACCTTTTTCCAGTGAACAGTAGGGGAACCCGGGCCCTCCCTCCCCTCTGCGTTCCAGCCCAGGGACCCTGTAGTGAGCGGCCTATTCTGGTTGACCTATTCTGGTCCCCGGCTTCCTCCGTGGGGTTCTGCCTCCCTCAGCCTATCCACAGGCCAGTCCCACAGACCCTTCCTAGGCTCACTGCATTCCTCAGGTGCCCTGAGGCCTCACAATTCATCCTTCTCTCAGGGCCGAGCTCACAGGATTCCCCCTGGAATGCTCCAACAAATTACAAACCAAAAGGGCAGCTTTAAACCGCTTCCGCCCTTCCCGGGCTTGAACTTCTTCACCAGTCTGCCCTGACACTCTGCTCCTCAGCTGAATGCTGACACCCAGGAAAACCTCCTTTGAGTCCTGCCTCCAGCCTCCACCGACCCCAACCCCCCCCCCCCCCAGGGCACCTCCGATGAAGGTGAAGTGAGCTGTAGCTCACGAAAGCTTATGCTCAAATAAATTGGTTAGTCTCTAAGGTGCCACAAGTCCTCCTTTTCTTTTAACTCTCCTTCTGGGACTTTTCCCAATTCTCCTCTCTCCTGACTTCAGCCAGACCATTCCCCAAGCAGGAACTCCCAACCTCCTCTCTCCTGGGTCTCTCTAACAGAGACCTCAGTTCTTTTAAGGAAACCTGACAGCTTTCCAGCTGGACCTGCTAACTTACCTTCTTAACGCCCCTCCGGCTGCCAGCAGATGGGTAATTGAGCGCTCAGGCTCCTGTTCACCTCGTCAGTGCCAGTGTGGGGTTTCCACCCCATCAGAGGGATCCTGCTCCAAGATGATAGCAGCTGGTGGGTACTGTGCTCCCCCATTGCAGGCGTGCCCCGAGAGGAGCCTCTGCCCACCAATGGGGGCAATCCAACCTCTGCAGTATTCACCCCCAATGCAGGGCTTGAGCAGGCCTAGGGAATTTTAAACCTTTTCCACCAGAAAGAGCAGTGTACCAGGCTACATGATGCCCAGATAGGATCATATTGGGGTTCCTTGTCCGGAAGGAAAAAACACATTAACATAATGTTATTGACTGCTTAGCAATCGTCACACTGAATTTCCTCTGGGCTCTTTCACCTGCAGCCTCTGGGGAGTTACCCCATAGTAACTGGGAAGGCCTGCCCTGCCCCCTAGTGTAAGCAGGAAGAGGGGGGCAGGGCAGGCCTTCCCAGTTACTATGGGGTAACCTCCCCAAGAAGAGAGACAGAGGCACCATGCTTGGGAATATGCGGAAGGGGACAATCCTGCAGCGCATGGGGATGGACCATAGGGGTTAATAAATCATCTCCCCTTTTCTATACTATAGGTCTGTGAAAGGAGGAAGCAGGACAGAGAGGAACCTGGTTTGTGGATCTTGGGCTGCCCCTGAATTCAACACTGGTCCTAGGCCAGGTCAGACCACCCCCACAGACCACCCAATACTGACCTAGGGAGCCAGGAACTTCAACTCAGATCAACACAACTTCAAACTGATCTGGCCTTGGTTCCTGGATTCTGTCATAAAGCTGATTGGTAGTGAATCTGTCTCTAGCAGGGGGCTGGGATGAGACCTGCTCTTTGTCACAGCTCAGCTTCCATCCAAGGCTGAACGGTCCCTGAGCACCTCCCTAGTGGTTAATATAGGTCAAGTTCCCACTGTTTCCCGCCCCTACCCCTGCAAATCCCTCTAGCCAATGGAGTTCCAGGTGGAGAATGTTGCAGGACAGAGAGTTTCTCCCGCTGAGACCCCTTTGGTTTCTGATCCCGGCATTGTCGTCAGTCAGCACCCCACGTTGTGCTCTGCTCAAGTAGCACTCGACGTTCAAAGCCTCTGAAGTGTTCAGAGCATGCTGCATCCTGACATCAGAACACGGCGCAGAGCCTGGTTCAAAACCCTGACCCCCTCTCTTTTCGATCAGTAACTGCCAGCAGTAATTCCTGCAATGCTGTCAGAGCTCCACGGGACACAGGGACCGAATGATGGTGCCATCAGCTCTCGTCCCCTAATGCCCCTACTTTACTTGCGCTACATTGATGACATCTTCATCATCTGGACCCATGGAAAAGAAGCCCTTGAGGAATTCCACCATGATTTCAACAATTTCCATCCCACCATCAACCTCAGCCTGGACCAGTCCACACAAGAGATCCACTTCCTGGACACTATGGTGCTAATAAGCGATGGTCACATAAACACCACCATATACCGGAAACCTATTGACCGCTATACTTACCTGCATGCCTCCAGCTTTCATCCAGACATCACCACACGATCCATTATCTACAGCCAAGCTCTACGATACAACCGCATTTGCTCCAACCCCTCAGACAGAGACAAACACCTACAAAATCTCTATCAAGCATTCTTACAACTACAATACCCACCTGCTGAAGTGAAGAAACAGAATGACAGAGCCAGAAGAGTACCCAGAAGTTACCTACTACAGGACAGGCCCAACAAAGAAAATAACAGAACGCCACTAGCCATCACCTTCAGCCCCCAACTCAAATCTCTCCAACTCATTATCAAGGATCTACAACCTATCCTGAAGGATGATCCATCACTCTCACAGATCTTGGGAGACAGGCCAGTCCTTGCTTACAGACAGCCCCCCAGCCTGAAGCAAATACTCACCAGCAACCACACACCACACAACAGAACCACTCACCCAGGAACCTACTATCCTTGCAACAAAGCCCGTTGCCAACTGTGTCCACATATCTATTCGGGGGACATCATCACAGGGCCTAATCACATCAGCCACACTATCACAGGCTCATTCACCTGCACATCTACCAATGTGATATATGCCATCATGTGCCAGCAATGCCTCTCTGCCATGTATCATAGAATCATAGAATATCAGGGTTGGAAGGGACCTCAGGAGGTCATCTAGTCCAACCCCCTGCTCAAAAGCAGGACCAATCCCCAATTAAATCATGTACATTGGCCAAACTGGACAGTCTCTACGTAAAAGAATAAATGGACACAAATCAGACTTCAAGAATTAGAACATTCAAAAATCAGTCGGAGAACACTTCCATCTCTTTGGTCACTCGATTACAGACCTAAAAGTGACAATTCTTCAACAAAAAAATTTCAAAAACAGACTCCAAGGAGAGACTGCTGAATTGGAATTAATTTGCAAGCTGGATACAATTAACTTAGGCTTGAATAAAGACTGGGAGTGGATGGGTCATTACACAAAGTAAAACTATTTCCCCTTGTTTATTTCCCCCCCTACTGTTCTTGTCAACTGCTGGAAATGGCCCACCTTGATCATCACTACAAAAGGTTCCCCCGCATCCCCTCCCGCTCTCCTGCTGGTAATAGCTCACCTTTCCTGATCACTCTTGTTACAGTCTGTATGGTAACACCCATTGTTTCATGTTCTCTGTGTATATAAAATCTCCCCACTGTATTTTCCACTGTATGCATCCGATGAAGTGAGCTGTAGCTCACGAAAGCTTATGCTCAAATAAATTTGTTAGTCTCTAAGGTGCCACAAGTCCTCCTTTTCTTTTTGCGGATACAGACTAACATGGCTGCTACTCTGAAACCTGACATTAAAAAGCCTGGCTCTGATTTTCCTCTCACGGGTGTCTATCTGTCACAGTCCATGCGGTTACTCTGGATTTATACTGGTGTAACTGGCAGATGCCTCTGCCCCATTGGCTCCAATGAACCCTGGAGGGTTGGCAGTGCCTAGCACCTCGCAGGATCGAGTCACAGCCAGAAGTCTGCTGGACTAGAGGCAGTCAAAGAAGGGAAAAGCCTGCCTTCTTAAATTGTAAGATCTTTAGGCCGGGACTGTCCCCCTATGTACTGTGCCTCGCACACTAAAAACCCATGCAGCCAGGGCTAAGACAATCCCTGCCCCTGAAGAGCTGATGGTCAATCAGCCCCTTAGTCCTCTTCTCCAAGAACAGGCTAGCACTTTGCGTTAGTTGCCTTTCCTGTTCTGGGTGTTCACGTCCTTTTGGGTGACGCCACGCTGGCTGAGCTCCCTATTTGCACTACGTTTCTTGAAGCGTGATGGTGTGATGGACGCACCGGCCTACTTTGGGAGCTACAATGGAACCTGTGAGGAGCCCCACAGGTTCTGAACCATCTCTGGCTGTTCTGCCAGCCAGCATTGGGGGTCCGGCCAGGACATCTGCTTATGGAGTCGCTCCTGGAGATGCCAGGTGTGAATCTGTCCACAGGTCTCTGTGCTCTTCAGAAAAGTATCCAGTACATGTGGAGATGTTTTGAGCCATCTGGATTGCTTGGCCATAAATAAAATAGTCATTAACCGTAATGTAATGGGAATAGAATCGAAGAGGGCTGAATACCAGACATTTGTTCAAAATGTCTGGTCTCCCGAACAGGAAATGAGGCCACACAATGGACAAGGATGTGCCATGCATCAGGTGTGCACACATACACACTCACTCACACACACACACACACCCCTTAGCCTCATTTCCTCCTCTCAAACATCAGTGATGGGCAAACCTTAGAAAAATCGGGAGGATGGGGCTTTAACTGTGCCCAAAAGATTAGAAACCATTTGAACCCACGGGGCTGACGGGAGAGGTTGTGCAAACAGACGCGTTTGCAGAGGCTGTATTTTAAAGGACTTCAGCTGGGCTCAGGATACTTCTGTCATTTCATTTCGCTCCTTCGACTGCAGATCCCGGCAAGACTCACGGGAGCACAGAGATGCATAAAACTGGAGATGGGGAGGGAAAGAGTCAACCAGATTTTTTCTAACCTCAGGAGGTTATTCACTGGTTCAAGTTTGACCGGCGCGTTGGCTGGGGAAGCGAGTCAGTTCTTTAATCTAGATGTAACATGCTACTAAAAGGGGTGCTACATCCCCTTCTAATGGCTGGCCCAAAAGAAGATCACAGCCTGTTCTTGCTACCAGCTAATAGCAGTTTGTCTTTAGGTCAAGTGGTAGAAGTCTGGGTTACGGTGCTGAATGGTATGGGTCCAAATTCTGTGGGTGGCCCATGCATGGGGATCATTATATTAAATTCGTCACAAAGTCTGTGTGCAGATCCAGAGTTCCGGGCATTTGGATTATGGTTCAGCCTGGGCCCATTCATAAAGCTGAACTATGGCTCAGATTTGCATGTTGGAGATGTTCCCGTCGGGGGGTTTGGTCCAGGTCCTTCCTTTGTGTGTCCCAGGCAGTTCAGGCATCTCAAAATAGAATTGAACGTTGCTGTCTGGGTTCCCCTGGGAGCTGTTTTCAGCCACTTGCTTTTTGCAAAGGACTGGAGTGTTTGTGCTAGAAAATCCTCTTTCTCCATTAAATGCCTCCCCCTTGCAGCAACAGCATCTATTTGTTTACCGGTCCTATTTTAGACCTGAGTATTAAACCAGTATTGCTCTCTTGGTGAGGGTTTTTTCCCCATCAATGGCGAAATTGCATGTGAATTCTGAATTTTCCAGTTAATTGAACAAGCTTAAGCACCCAGCAATACAAGCAGCCCCGGTACTGTACATATGCTTTATTCTGCCGTTCCTCAGGGGCACATATTAAAATAGTCAGAAGGGAAAAAAAGAAAGACACTTGCAGTTTCTCTTAGAGTTGCCTCCTCTGTAATCCTGTTTAATCACCAGCATCCTCTGCTGTTCTACATTTTAGGGGGTTGCCAATCAAAACCACAGTAACAGGTCTGGGATATAATTGAGCTGGCCAGAGAATGGGATTCCTGTTCCGCAGGAAATTCCAAAATATTAACCCAAAAACTCATTTGGAAATGGAACGAAAATGAAAATTCCCATCCCAAAATTTGGTTTAGAAAAAGTGGGAGCTCTGGGAGCCCGATTCTGGGACAGCCCTGCCCCAGCAGTAGAGAACCTGGGAGCCCAGGCTGCTGAGTCGGGGAACCCAGATCCACCAGGCAAGATGGCAAGGGTGCAGGAGCTCAAGTTGCTGAGGAGCTGGACAGATGAGCTGGTAGGAAATCAGGCCAGGTGCCAACAGAATCACAGAAATGAAGGGCTGGAAGGGATCACAAGCGGTCATCAAGTCCACCCCTCTGCCCTGAGGCAGGACCAAGTAAACCTAGACCATCCCTGCCTGGTGTTTGTCCGACCTGTTCTTAAACACCTCCAATGGTGGGGATTCCACAATCTACCTTAGTAATCTGTCCCAGAGCTTAACCAGCCTTAGATATTAAGAAAAATTTTCTAATTCTAACTTAAATTTCTCTTGAAGCAAATTAAGCGCATTATTTCTTATCTTACCTTCAGTGGACATAGCGAACAATTGATCACCATCTTCTTCATAATTGCCCGTGACATATTTGAAGACTGTTATCAGGTCCACTCTCAGTCTTCTATTCTCAAGACTAAACTTACCCAGTTCTTTTAATCTTTCCTCATAGGACAGGTTCTCTCTTCTATCATGTTTGTTGCTCTCCTCTGGACTCTCTTCAGTTTGTTCACATCTTTCCTCAAGCATAGCAAACTTAACACTGTACTCCAGCTGGGGCCTCAGCAATGCTGAGTAAAGTGGGACCCTTACCTTCCATGCCTCACATACAACACTCCTGTTAATACACCCCAGACTTATATTAGCCTTTTTCAGAACTCCATGATATTGTTGACTCACATCCAATTTGTGATCCATTATAATCCCCAGATCCTTTTCAGCAGTACTATCGCCTAGCCAGTTATCTTTTTGGCCATCACAACATCTCACGACAACGAGTACCGCAGCTTAGTTGTGTGTTGTGTGAAAACAAGCTTCCTTTTGTTTATACTAAACTATACTAAATTAATTATACTATTAATGTCATCAGGTGGCCCCTAGTTTTTGTATTGTGTGAAAGGGTAAATAACATTAACTTTATTCACTGCTTCCACGTGATTTTATAGACTTCTATCGTGTCCCCCTTAGTCATCTCTTTTCTAAACTGAACAGCCCTAATCTCTTTTAGTTTCTCCTCATATGGAAGCTGTTCGTATCCTTGATTATCATTGTTGCCCTTCTCTGAACCTTTTCTAGGTCCAATATATCTTTTTTGAGATGGGGCGACCAGATCTGCACGCAGTGTCCAAGATGTGGGCGTACCATGGATTTATACAGAGGCAATAAGACATTTTCTGTCTTATTTTCTATCCCTTTCCTAACAGTTCCTAACTTAGCATTTTTGACCACTGCTGTACATTAAATGGAAGTTTTCAGAGAACTATCCACAGAGACTCCCAGATCTCTTTCTTGGGTAGTAACAGCTAATTTAGAACCCATCACTGTATATGTAGAGTTGGGATTATTTGTTCCAGTGCTCATTACTTTGCACTTAACTTGAATTTCATCCTCCATTTTGTTGTCCAGTCACCCAGTTTATGAGATCCCTTTCAAACTCCTTGCAGTCACCTTTGGACTTACCTATCTTGAATAATCGTCTGCAAACTTTGTCACTTCATTCTTCATCCTCTTTTCCAAATAATTAATGACTACGTTGAACAGCACAGGTCCCAGTACAGATCCTTGGGGGACCCCATGGTTCTTTTCATTGTGAAAACTGACCATTTATTCCTACCCTTTGTTTTCTATCTTTCAACCAGTTACTGATCCATGAAAAAATTGTCCCTCTCATCCCATGGCTAGTTGGTTTCTGTAAGAGTCTTCATGAGGAAACTTGTCAAAGACTTTCTGAAAGTCCAGCTATGCTATATCAACTGGAACACCCTTGTCCACATGCTTGCTGACCCCTCAAAGAATGGGTGAAGCACAATTTCCCCTTACAAAAGCTCTTCCCCAACACATGGTTTTTATCTACATGTCTGATAAGTCTGATATTTCTCTTCTTCACGATGGTTTCTACCACTTTGCCTGGTACAGAAGTTAGGCTTACCAGCCTGTAATTGCATTACCGTCCAGGCACCTGGTACGGAGGCTGATTTCAATGCTGGGTTACATCCTACAGTTAAGTATCAGAGGGGTAGCCGTATTAGTCTATAAGATGCTACAGGACTCTTTGCCGCTTTTACAGACGAACAGACTGTTAGTCTATAAAGTGCCAAAGGACTCTTTGCCAATCCTACAGTTAGTAGTTCTGCAATTTCGTATTTGCATTCCCACAAAACTCTTAGGTGAATAGCATCTGGTCCTAGTGACTTATTACTGTTTAATTTACCAATTTGTTCCAAACCCTCTTCTGTTCACATCAGTTTGGGACAGCACTTCAGATTTGTTGCCCAAAAAGAATAGCTCTGATGTGGGTCTCTCTCCCCCACCTCACTGCCCCCATCCTCTGCAGTGAAAACCAATGCAGAGAACTCAGTTAGCATCTCTGCAATGTCCTTGTCTTCCTTGAGTGCACCTTTAATACCTTTGTCATCTAGTGGCCCTTCATCTGTTTGGCAAACTTCCTGCTTCTGATCTACTTTTTTTAAAAAACGTATTGCTAGTTTTAGCATCTCTGGCAAGTTGCTTCCCAAATTCTTTCTCGGCCTTCTTATACTTTTATATTTCACTTGCTGGAGTTGGCGGTTTCCTATTTTCCTTAGTAGGATTTCACATCCAGAGTGTAAAGGATGCCTTTTTGCCTTCCACAGCCTCCATTACTCCATGCTGGCATGCTTTTGGTCCTCCTGCTGTCTTTTTTGATTTGGGGTATACTTTTAGTCTGAGCCTCTACGATGGTGTTATTATGTAGCCTCCATACTGAGTGCAGCCATTTTACCCTTCTGACTGCTCTTCTTAATTTCCGGCTCATTGACTTCAGCGGAGCTAGCCCTGGGGTAAGGTTACTGTTCAAGATGAGTCTGTGTATCAGATTATGGCCCATGGAAATTGGAGTCCTATGCAGTCCACCCCGACCCTCCTCCAAGAACTGGATAGATAGATACGGAGATTGCATTTACATAAAACAGTCAAATCAAGCATGTTAGTCAGAGCATCTTAACCCTTGAATAGCTAAAGGAAGGGCATTGTGCAAGGCATTGGCCCCTTGCCAATGAGTGTAGTCTACAAATACGTGGCTGACATCTTCTAACTTGCCTCAATGGCCAAGGAGGGAGTCACGAAGGCCCCACTTATGGTCCTTAGCTGCACATCAGGCCACTCCACACCTAGAGCGATGGAGATTGACCCAAAGATGGCCTGGAAGGTCAAAGCTAAGGGCTGGAGTATTGGATCTGTCACAAGACAGGCATGAGCTGTTTGATGCTTGCTCCTGCCACCTCGTACACTAACTGGAGGGGATATCAAGGCTCCACAGGGGAATTGTCCAAGCGGGGAGACCTGAGCTGAGATGGTAGCTGGGTAGATTAAACACATCGCTAAACAGGGGTAGGTGTGTATGTCTTGCACCTTAGGGAGCAAATTCTGCAAGATGCCATGTTGCCTAATGCCAGGCGGGGCGATGATGGACAGGACAGGCAGCCAGGCCAGGTCAGTCCAATCAGTGTCACGGTACCTGTTACCACACGCATGGTTTCATTCTGCGAAGTGTCTAGTAGTCCTGTGTGAGAAGAGCTGAGCTATCCCCCGCAGCAATACGCTGCTACAGAAGGCAAGGCCAGAGTTTTGGGGTACGGCTACATTACGATAAGAAACCTGCTGTACTGAGGCTCACAGCCGCCCCTGTCATGGGGTCTCAGCAGCCCAAACCCAAACATCTACACTGCAGTTTTACAGTCCTGCAGCCCAAGCCTCGCGAGGCCAAATCAGCTGACCAGAGCCAACTGCAGCCATGCCACGGGTCTTTCCTTGCAGTGTAACGTACCCTTAGTCTCTGCACATTGGCCCCCTAGGTGGCACCAGGTGGTTTGCTAATCAGGTTCTTCTTGTCTTTAATTTCAGCAAGGTCTTGGTAAGGTGGTTCCTTAGTTATGACCCAGGGTAACACCCAGTGTGTCCGTCCAGAAAAATGTTGAGCTATTTGTTGGCCTTTGTTTGGTATGGATGGGAGCAGCTGGAAACCATCTTTTTGGTACTAGGCTTAAGTCTCCATCTCTCACAACAGTGGGCCATCTCTCCGGACTTCTAGGTGACTGAAATCCTGATCCTGTCATTTAAATCCTGGCTGGCATGGACTCCCAAGCGATCTCCTCCAAGGTTATTCCATGCAGCACATTTCCCAGAGGTTTTCCCAGTCTAGTGGCAGGTTTCAATGACCATACAATGGTGTTTCCATGCCTTTTGGGAGACTAATCCACACCCCAAAACATTCCACTGCTAGCAAATGCATCCTCATACTCAACCTGTATTTTCTATTTCTTGGTGTCAACCTGCTGCCCCTTGGGCCACCCTAAACCAGCCCTCTCCCTTTTATTGATTCATACCTTTCAGACACTAGCAGGTGGTTAGTTACCTTACCCCTCTTTAACCCAACTCTGCAGCACTTACTCTATTCATTTCTCCAGCCCCTTACTCAAAACCTCTGAAATTCCTCCCAGTTTTGCCCTCCCATGAAGGGGTTAAAAAAAAAACGAACAACCAAACCACCCAAGCTACTCCCAAAAAGGGCTTCCACGGGGACCGGGCTGTTGTTGCCTGATCACATTTGCATCCCATTGTTCCTGTCCATGTGGCGGATGATTCTTTAGTCACAAAGCATTTACTTTCTCCGTCGGGACTGTCATCCAATGTTTACTCCGGTGCAGCAGGAAAGGAGGGTGCCAGCCAGGCAGGTTAGCAGAGGTGGGCAAATGCAGAAACAACTCATTTCCTGCCTGGCATCGGGTGTCATACATTTATTAACACCCAGACAAGCCTGACACCTCAGTGACAGACTATAATTTCCTTAACCAAATGCCTTAACAGCCCTTGACACAAAAAATTAGGCTAAATTACCTTGTTTTAAAGGAGCAGATGGGGAATGCTAAACATTTACCCAGGGAAACAGGCCACTTATATTACCATGCTCCATTACGGCTGCTAGCCAACAGCGCTGGAGACCTAATGGCTTCCATTAGCAAGCCAAAGCCGCAGGTAAAGGACCATCCCTGGGTACTGTGCTTCACTAAAGAAACAAACATCTTCACCCCTCGGAAAACAGAGCGGAGGGGGGTCACGCGTTACAGCAAGGTGCTATTGATCGTTAATAACAAACGATCTGACAAATGAGTGTTACAGATGCTATAGGCGTATCAGTGTCAGCGATGGTCATAAGCAACCTATTGACCAGCTGGACTCTAACAATCCGTAACAACTGACTAGCCATTTGTTAAAACACCCGGTAAGCATCATTCTCCTTTTATAAACTATTTGTACATGGACTCTTAACCTAAAGTGTGAGTTACCTTCCACACAGAGAATTAGGGCAGCGTCTACTGGCTCAGACTGGGGGACTGCTGCCAAAGAGGGGTCAGTGTCCCCGCCTGAGGATAAGTGTGGTCCAGTAATAGGGCCCTGGACGAGCGCTCAGGAGCCCTGGGGTCTCATCCGTGCTCTGCTGGGTGAAAGTCACTTCACGGCTCTGTCACTCAGTTTCTCTGCCTGTAAAACAGGGATAATGATGCTTCCTTTGTAAAGCGTTTTGCAATGCCTAGGGGACAAATGCTATAGAGGAACTAGGTATTATTCACAATCAGTTCGGCAGACTAGACATGGTGACTTGTGGGTTCTCTTCTGAAACTCGGTCCCCGATTTGCTGTGTGGACAAGTCACTCGACCTCCCCTGGAAAAGGAAGGCAATGGGTGTAGTGGGGTCTCATTAAGCTTTGTAAATGTAAGCAGGGTGGGAATGAGCTCTCCCCTGACATCTAGTGATTCACTGAGGGGGAAAGGCTTCAGGGGCAGATCCTGTTTGCATAGACACGCCTTTGCCGCCTAGGTGTGTAGCAGATACAGCTGCTTTGCCAAAACCCAAAACGATCCATTTTGGCTGGTTTGAGGTTGCAAATCACTCTGGTCTTCAAACACAGAGGTAATGCAATGTTGTTATCCTCACTGTACAAGTAAAGGGCAGCAGAACTGGTTTGACTGAGGATTTCACCCTAAATGGACCCTTACTTGCTAAGCAGGGTGTAGGGGTGCCAAATCCCTGTGAAGAGAAGAGTTGGGGTGAGGGGATGGGTGTTCCTATGTAGTGATGTGAAGTCTGCCTAAAGAGTTCTGGACATCATTTGATCGGCCCCTTTCCAGCGTTTAATAACAGAGCGGATTAGCCTCCATTGAGAGTTCTTGTTTCTGCTTGGTGAGTCCTAGAGCTGATATCACTGCTGAGCAGTCTAGGGGCTAAGGCTTAGTCCTTGTGTGGGCGTAGAGAACTCAGAGACTGCACTGGCTGTGAGGTTCCCCACTAGTGGCTGAAATCACTAAGAGCCGGGTTAAGCGGTGGGATCTCAGAATGTGACACCGTGGGAGCAGCAAGAGGTGGCTAGCAGTGGCAGAAAGACAGCAGCCAGGGGTGGCCAGCCATGGCAGAGAAGCAGCAACAGCTGTGAGCCAGCTGCAGAGGCAGGGGTTGGAGGTGGGTCCCATGTACAGCCCTCTGAACTCTGGGTCTTCGCTAACCAAGAACAGCCAACTGAGAGTGGGTACAGCAGAGGAAAAGGGGAGTGATGTGTCACGGGGATATTTGTTCATCAGACTTTCCCACGGCAAGGCAAAGGACACTGCCCAGGGCACTGTGGGGTCAGGTTTGCTTGTGATCACATGCTTGTGAACATGGTGGTGGTGGTATTTTCCCAAATTAATGCTGAATTCCCTTTCCCTTCCAATGAAAGTTCTCTCTTGCTATACCCAGATTCAGTTCTTGTGAGAGGGGAACTATTGCTTCTTAGAGGTGCTCGGGGTGGTGTTAAATTTTCCCAGATTACTGGGTGGGGGCTCAAGCCAATTCTGTTTTGTACTATTAAGAGGAACCCCTAGATATTGAACCCGGCTGACTACACCTGGCAGAAGGGTGACCTAAAGCGCGTTGAGGTCTTCAGTTGAAAGGTGTTAAAGAAATGCCAAAAATGCCCGAGTGCTGCAAGGTCCCACTCCTTGTGGGATGTGCTGCTCTAGCTCCAGTCTAACTTTTCGGAGCAATTGAAACAACTGAGAGGACGGCACTGCATTCCCTCGACCCAAAAGTGAGCTCATTGCATATTAAGAGCTTCGTTTTGAAACAAGGCCTCCACTTTCGCACAGGCAACTGTCACAGATAACATTTATACATCTAAGTCACTGGTTTGCAGGCAATTAGATGTGCACTGTGGGCAAAAATATTATGGGTGGCGGTATGTGTGAATATAAAATCGGGAATGTGTTTCAGTGGGAAATGCAGGGGGGTGGGAGCCAGAAGCTATTCCTGGCTCAGCCAGTTCCTCCCCATCCTTGGGCAAATTGCTTCACTTCTCCATACCTCAGTTTCCAAAACTGTAAAACAGGGGATGATGATACTTACCTTACCCATAGGCGCCAACTCCATGGGTGCTCCGGGGCCGGAGCATCCACAGGAAAAAAACGGGTGCTGAGCACCCACCAGCAGCCCTCCTTCCTCCTCCTCCTGCCCCCAGTGCCTCCCTCCCACCAGCAGCCCTGCCAATCAGCGCCTCCCACTCCCTCCCAGCACTTCCCACCTGCTGGATTAGATGGACCGTTGGTCTGACCCAGTACGGCCACAGACTCACCCCAAGGGTCATGATGTTGCTCCTCCTTCACCTGGAGACCTCCCTCACAAAACTCCCCTCTTTGCTGCTCCTGCTTACTAACTCCTCTGGTTGCTTAGGAGCTGGCTTTTCAAACCTCTCTTCTCCCTGAGTAGTCCCGCGCCCTGGTTAATGGATCCTAAAGGGATTAGGGATCAAAGCCTTGTTAAGAAGCTTTCACCCTTGCCTAGCAGGCTTCTAGGCTCAGCACATAGTCCCCCAAACCAACTACACTATACGCTACAGTCATACTATAAGGAGGGCTTTGGGAGGTTCGATCACTGGGAAGCATTAACAGGCAGAAAACTGTTCTCATGGGATCGACTCCACCTGAGTAGGGAGGGATACAGACTTCTGGGGTGGAGGTTGGCTCAACTGGTTAAAAGAGCTTTAAACTAGGAATTCACAGGAGACGGTTGGGAGATGCTCAGATAATCTCCACCCCCGATTCTAATATTGAGCAGGAATCAACTCACATTAGAGAGGACACTGCAATGGAGAAAGGAACGACAATGGGTAGGAAAATGGACACCAAGAGGAAAGATAGTGTCAGGCATCGGCACTGAGTCAGGTAGGCAATAATGGCAGTAGAATGACTGTACCTAATCGGGCAAGGGATCCGGGCAAAGCCAAGCAGAAACAACTAAGTCGTTTGTACCCCAGTGCGAGGAGCCCGGGTAACAAAATGGAGGAACTAGAGGTACTGATGCAGGAAGTGAAACCGGCTATTACGGGGAGAACAGAAAGAGAGCGGCACAGTCGTCATGACTGGAGTGCGGGTATGGAAGGGTACGTGGTCAGGAAAATCAGAAATAAAGGTAAAGGTGGCGGAGTAGCACTGAATATTAATGAGAAGATAGGTTGTAAAGAAATTATAGGTGATGGAAGGGATAAAATGGACCCTGTCTGGGTCAAAATCACTTTGGGGAAGAAACCTAACAGTGGCTCCACTGGGTTAGTGCTTGGGATATGCTACAGACCCCCAGGATCTGATCTGGATATGGATAGAGACCTCTAATATTTTAATGGAATAAATACTACTGGGAATTGTGTGACTATGGGATTATCTAATTTCCCAGATATAGATTGAATAACAAGTGCTACAAGTAATGGTAGGACTCAGATATTCCTGGATGTGATAGTTGACAGATTTCTTCACCAAACAATTGCTGAACCAACAAGGGGTGAGGCCATTTTAGACTGAGTATTGGTAAGCAGCAAGGTCTTCAGAGAGGAACTGGCTGTAGAGGCCAACCTTGGTTTGAGTGATCATGAGCTAATTCAGTTTAAACTCAACGGAAGGATCAACAAAAAATAGCATCCTTGATTTCCAAAGGGCAAACTTTAAAAATTAAGAGAAGTGATTAGAGAGCTGGACTGAACTGAGGAACTCAAAGATCTGAATGTGGAGGAGGCTTGGAATTACTTTAAATTAAAGTTGCAAAAACTATCTAAAGCCTGAATCCTAAGCAAGGGGAAAACATTCATAGGGAAGGGTTGCAGACCAAACGGGATGAACAAGCATCTCAAACAGGTGATTAAGAGAAAGCAGAAAGCCTGCAAGGAATGGAAGATGGGAGAGATCAGCAAGGAAAGCTATCTCTGGGAGGTCAGAAAGTGCAGGGATAAAATGAGAACTGCCAAAAGCCAAGCCCAGCTGGACCTTGCACAGGAAATTAAAACCAATAGTAAAAGGTTCTTTAGCCATATAAATAAAAACAAAACAAGGAAAGAAGTGGGACCTCTAAGCACTGAGGATGGGATGAAGATTAAAGACAACCTAGGCCTGGCCCAGCAACTAAACAAAAACTTTGCCTCCATTTTTAATAAGGGTACTGGGGAGCTTAGGGGTAGCGCCAGGGTGGCTAATAGAAATGAAGATGTGGAAGTAGAAATTACCACATCCGAAGTGGAAATCAAACTAGAACTAACCAAAAGAAATACATCAGAGGGATAAACGCCAGGGTGGGAGAGGAGTTATTTAAGTTAAGAGCCAATGTTGGTACAAGAACAAATGGCTATAAACTGGCCATTAACAAGTTTAGGCTTGAATTTAAACAAAAGTTTCTAACCCTCAGAGGAGTGACGTTCTGGAACAGCCTCCCAAGGGGAGCAGTGGGCGCAAAATACTAATTGGTTTCAAGACCGAGTTTGATAAGTGAATGGAGGGGATGGTATGATGAGACTGCCTACAATGGCACATGACCCATCTACAACTGCTAGTAGCAAATACCTCCAATGGTCAGAGATGGGACACTAGATGGGGAGGGCTCTGAGTTACTACAGAGAATTTTTTCCCAGATGATGGGTCTTACTGATGGGTCTTACTGATATGGTCTAATTTATCACCATATATATGAAGTCAAGAAGGAACTTCCCCGCCAAGATCAGATTGGCAGAGACCCTGGGGATTTTTCACCTTCCTCTGCAGCATGGGGCACATGTCACTTGCTGGTTTGAACTAGATGAAATGGTGGATTCTCTGTAACTTGAAGTCTTTAAATCATGATTTGAGGACTTCAGTAGCTCAGTCAGAGGTTAGGGGTCTATTACGGGAGTGGATGGGCGAGGTTCTGTGGCCTGTGGTGTGCAGGAGGTCAGACTAGATGATCATGATGGTCCCTTCTGGCCTTAAAGTCTATGAGTCTATGACCGGTCAGTCTAGTATCTGGCCTGGAAGGCCCTAGACAGCTGGCGATTGTAAGAAGGGAATTAACACAGAAAGCAGAGCCTGAATTGCAGAAATGTGAAACTGAGTTCAAACTGGACGTGATTCAAGCATTTCTGGGCAATCAAAGTGTGGAAACGGAGGAAGCTTTTAAGGAACAGTTGGGTAGAATGCAATCAAGAGACCAACAAACAAAAGAAAAAACTCAGTGTGACAGAATCCAGGGCAGTTAAGTGGGAAAGTAAAGAACTGCTGAAGAGACCAAGCGGACGGCATTTTAAAAAAAGAAACATGACAAAGAAACAGCGACGGGGAAAGATTGCAAGAGCTGCAAAAGCAAGCAGGGAAAAGTCAAAGGGAATCATTAATTAGAGAGACCAAAAGGAATAATGAGCAGCAAATTGCAGGAAACATTGGCAATTAGCAGCCAGGATTCTGTTCCGATATGTACACAAAGGAGAAGAGCAGCCTCTTAAAAACGCCAGTGAGGGGTGGTCTCCATCCGGGGTGGCAAACGAACAGAGCAGGTGTTGTTCTTGGCATCCATCCTCCCAAAGGGAGGAAGGTCAGAAAGCCAACCATCAGGGGGATCCGTTTTCCAGGGGTATCGCAAAAGGATTTGGATAACATGCATGTGAATGGTTTAAGGGAAGCACTTCTATTCAGGAAAGCACTTGTTAATTTGAAGCACGTGCCATTGAAGTTAGTGAGATTTAATCATATGCTTAAAGTTAGGCCTCTGCTTACGTGTTTTCCTGAGTCAGGCCGTAAGTGAGGTTGGAGGCAAAACACCCATTGATGTCCCTGGTGCAGGGTCAGGTGTTGAGATCGCAAATGCTGCTTGCAGCGTAATGCATGCTGGGAAGTGCTTCAGAGTCTGAGTGGAACAGTTCCTTCTTCCCAGGCCTTGGCGCAGCACTAATTCTGTTCCGTTCTTTAGCTAACCCAGGGTGCTTTTCATAATTGTAGGGATGGTATTTGCAAAATTCCAACTCAATTAAACACATCCAGCCTGTTCTTTCAACTGCAGACTGCATTTTTTCTTCACTTCCTGCCTTAAACTCTTGCACGGTGTTGCTATGCGCTGTGAAACAGCTTCTGTGCTGCACCCCAGAGGTGGCTGCATTTTCAGTAGTGGGTGTAGTGGTTCCTCTATGTACATCTTTTGCTCACCTCACATGGGCATGGCCAAGCTTGAATTAGTTCACGTCTGTAAAGCATGTTCAATCAGTTTAATGATGGCCGGGTAGAAAGTCCTAAGAAACCATTTTTGGAATGTGGTGGGTGCCTACCTTGAAAAGCCTAGTCTGACTAAAGACACCAGACCAGAATAGTAGCAATTTACACTGGTGTAAATGGCTTCACAAGATGCCGAGCAAGGGAGAATCTGGCCCAAGGTATCCCGCTCCGGGGCCAATACTGCACCTGAGGTCTCAGCACTACCCTTCTTCTCCAAGCAAGCGCCCCACAGACCAGGACACACCGACTCACAGCAGCAACAGGCCCTGCCAGAACAACGCATGCAAAACCTGCAGCCATGTCTCCACTTCTACAATGATCACCAGCCCCCACAACACACCTTTCAGAATCCATGGGTCCTACACAGACCTATCACTACATGAACTGTACCTCAATGGCTAAACAGCAAAGAAAAACCCGTGGCTGACGCAGCTGACTCGGGCCTTGCAGGGCTCAGACCGTGGGGCTGTTTCATTGCCATGTAGACTTCCAGACTCAGGCTGGAGCCCAGGCTCTAGGACCCTGCAAGGTCGGAGGGTCCCAGAAGTAAAGACACTCCTACACCGACAGGAGAGCTTTTCCCATCAGCATAGGTCATCCACCTCCCCGAGGAGATGGGAGAAGCGTTGTCCACCCCGGGGTAGGTCAATATAACTATGTCACTCAGGGACGTGGATTTTTCACACCCCTGAGCAACGCAGTTTAACCAAGATCAGTCTGTAGTGGCCTACGTTACTTTCCCAGATGGAAGAAGAGCTCTGTGTAAGTTCGAAAGCTTGTCTCGCTCACCAGCAGAAAAGATATTACTTCCCTCACCTGGTCTCTGGGGGGAAAATGAACATTTTCAAATTAAAAGTTTTTGTTCAAAATGTTTGCAGGGAATAAAGCAGCCATTTTTTTTCAACCAGCTGCACTGTTAGGAAATTGTCCCTTAAGTACATTTGGCATGGCTGTGTGGCTCCTTAGAAATCCTTACGGTAGTATAGATAGATTGATCAGATAGACAAAGTCGCCCCATGCAGGTAGACCTATGATCTAGTTAACCCTAATAATTGTACCTCTCTTTGCGTTTCCCAGTTTCTCCATCAGGGATGGACTCCACTTCTTGACTTAATGTTTCATTCATGGACTCTGGCTTCTTTTTGGCTACATCCCACTGCTGCAGCTGATCAGCAGTAATTAAAGACATCTGACACACCCCTCAGCACCATGCTGATAAATGGTTCGTGTCCGTTACAAACTTGTAACAAATTTATTTTGGAGGGGAAAACTTGATAGTACCTGTTCTGACACCAGACTAGCAGTTACCCGAGCTCTCCCGGAGCAGAAAGGCCCGATGGGGCCAGTTAGTGATCTCACATAGGCACCCCGAGTCTGAACCAGAGAGGGGCTGAGTACCTGGGTCGGGCCGCCCAGACATGGTCTTCCCTGTAGTCCCAGTTTGAAATGACTGTTTCCTTGCTAAGTGCACACAGCGCTGGTGAAAGGGGCCAGACTGAGTACCCCACAGACTGAGCAGTTTTCAGCCACATGTTCCCCTAGACCACTGGTCGCCGAACTGTGGGACACACCCCCAGCCCAGCTCCGGTCCCAGCCGCGGCTCCGCCCCGCCCCAAGCCCGGCTCCGCCCTCATTCCCTCTCCACCCCCAGGCCAGCTCCAGTCCCAGCCGCGGCTCCGCCCCGCCCCAAGCCCGGCTCCGCCCTCATTCCCCCTCCACCCCCAGGCCAGCTCCGGTCCCAGCCGTGGCTCCGCCCCGCCCCAAGCCCGGCTCCGCCCTCATTCCCCCTCCACCCCCAGGCCAGCTCCGGCTCCTCCCCCATCCCCAGTTCCGCGCCCAGCTCCACCTTCAGCCCAAGCTCCCCTGCTGAGGAAGCCTTGCTGATCGAGAGGGGGTGTGAACCGATTCCGTCACCGGGAATGGGGGCGGGGGACGTGACAAGAAAAGGTTTGGCACCATTGCCCTCCACCAGCGCCCACAGCACAGTTGTATGAGACACGTAGGCAGGGTGTAAAAGTTCACAGCAACATAATACCCAGCTCTTATCCAGCAGATCAGCGAGCACTGTACAAAGGAGATCAGCATCAGTATCCGCATTTTACTGGTTGGGAAACCAAGGCACAGGGAGGGGAAGTGGCTTCACCCAGCAGGCCAATGGCAGAGCCGGAAACAGACCCCAGGTTTCCTGACTCTCCATCCAACAATGCTTTAGGACAGGAAGTTGAAACTAGCAATTGTTAATTAGATGTATTTCTTGCCCACATGCATGCCCACGCCACTACTAACCCTGTTTATATGCAGACACGTGCCACACACAGGCACACAACAGCCAGGTGAGACACAAATCACCCACACCAGCCTCAGAAATGCACATGCAACAGCCTCCTGCTTGCACAACCCCTCAGAAACACACACACACTATACACAACGCACACACACTCTTTGAGAACTTGCCCTTCAAATGCAGATAATGGGTAAGTTCGAGAGTGAAGGCAAGCGGCCGAGACGATGCCTGTGATTTTCATTCCAATTGAGCTCAACACCCTTGAGAAGCAGAGCCGGGCAAGCAGGTTGATAGCGGATTTCATACAAAGTAATCAAAATGCAATAATATTCTCCCTGGTAACCGCCCCGACAAAGTCTGGGAGATGTTGCCGTTATTTGCATCTTTATTGTTCCTGAGCACTAGAGCGATGATGCTGTGGTGTTTGACTAAATAGACCAAGAGAGATGCTTTGTTGCTTCCTTCAGTATGGACAGATTATGCCCAATTACATGTTCCGTGCTTCTTCCCCATTTATGCAGACAGATGCCGCCTTCGTCAAAATGACAGAGCTGCCCTACGAGTTATTTAAGAGAGACGCTAAATGCAAATGAATACAATTCACATGAAATGGAGACGGATGCTACAAGTCAGGTTGGATGATTATTATTTTGTCTAGACAGATTGAGAGCAGAGCTTTATGGGAATTTAAACCTTCATAAGAGGCAGCAAGCCCGCCTGGGAGCCGTGCTTATTCAGTGCTTTGGCCTCCAGAACATTGCCCAACCCACTGCTTTGGGGAGAACTAGGTCCTGGGGCAGGTTCTCTGCCATGCTCCTTGTCTTTTGCGTTGCTCTGGGGGTGCAAAGGAGCTGGAATTGGCCGAATGTTCTCTGCATTGCTGTGGGCTGGGAGGTGTAGCAGGGTCTGGGTGTGGAACCCACTCACTGTGAAGCTCTGTCCCCATCTAGTGGTGACCGGGTCTCTTACACAGGTTGACAAGCCTGCTACTGCCATTGCTAACAAAGCAGGGATATTCCAGATCAAGCAGTAGAAGGTCATGTGTTAGGATTCAGATATCCCAGATTCAATCTCATTTGCTGATGATGCATGGCAACCATCTGCAGCTACTAAAATGGTCCCTTGTGGGCTCTGGCCTGCTGGTTCAGGTTAGAGCAGCCCCTAGGCTGCTCTGAGTTGCACTGGCAACAGGAAGAACAGGAACATTCATGGCTCCCCCTCCGTGCCCAGCAGAAAATCTGTCAGAGATAAAAATGGGACATCTATGGTTAAATCTCTATGGTCTCTACTGACCAAAGAGGAAGCGCCATATAAAAAAGGAGGGGAAACAGAAAGCTGGATTTAGACGGTAGGAAGCAGTTCTCCCCTCACTTGCACACACAGAACTCATCACATTCCATAGCACTGGGCCCTTGCCCGCCCCCCAGGGTATTGAGAAGGGGCACACACACACACGCATGCATCTCCCCCCACCAGTGGAATTGCATTGACTTCCTGTGAAAGAAGAATCAGGGCACACAGGGTTCAGGCCAGAGGCTGGACTCTAAGGGGCTGTTTGGATGTAGAAATAACGGGTCATTAGAACCTGTCAGTATCTGCTGCATATTGAAGCGTGACCAGATTTCTGGATCTTGAACCTTCCCAGTTCTCCATATTAGAATTACAGCCAGAGAGAAGGACAAGGGTTTGAGTTCAGATCCTGATCCCAACGTTCCCAAAGTTCAGGAGGGTTTGGATCCGGGGCCTTGGTTCAGCCCATTACAGTGATCACAGAGGATCCTGTGTCCAGACTTTCCCAAAGACAGGGTGGGGGGGGTCCATTGGGTTCAAGAATATCCGATTAAAATGGGACATTCCAGTGCCTTAACTAGCCTGGTGTACACTGTGTATCCACCCATTTATTGTCTGCACATTTTCCCATTGACATCTGCTCCCCAGCCTGAAATCCCAGGGGCTGCACACTTCTTCTGTCTCATGAGAGAGCTGCAGCAATCAGAGGACTCCTCACTAGCTGGAGGAGGAAAGCAGGTCTTTTATAAACCAATGCTATTTGCTTTCCAAAGGGGACCATTTGCACCTTCCCCCCTTCCCCACCCCCATCAAACTCCCCCTCGGCTAGGCTCAGCTGCCAACCAATCCATCATTGCTGCTGGATGTCTGGTGATTGAGATGTATTCACCTCCTACCTGACTCATCCATAAGACGAAGATTTGCTCACGGATATTTTTAATAAGAGTCAGGGACAGGGCATGGGCAACAACAAAAAATTCAAGGAAGCCCATGACTTTTACTAAAAATATCTGTGACAAAATGGAGATCTGCGGGTCCCCAGACCACCTGCATTGGGGCAGCTGCACATTGGCTAGGAGCTCCTGGGGCCCCCACTGTGGGTTGGGTGTTGGAGCTCCTGGGTCCCCGACAGCCCACAGCTGGGAGCTGCGGGGCCCCCCACCACCTGCTGCAGCTGGCGGCTGTGGGGTACCCCTGCTACCTGCAGCTCCAGGGGCCCCACCGCCCGTGGTAGCTGGGAGCTGTGGGGTACCCTTGCCGCCCAGGCTGGCCAGGAGTTCAGGGGTTCCTCCATTGCCTGTGGCAGCAGGGAACTTAGGGGGTTCCCCCACTGCCCGCAGCTCCAGGGGTCCCCACCGCCTGCCATGGTCAGGAGCTTGGGGATTCTCCTGCCACCCGCAGCTCCGGGGCCCCACACTGCAGCCGGGAGCTCGGGGGTTCCCCTGCTGCCCACAGTGGCTGTTTCCACCTGCGGCTGCTTGGAACTCCAGGAGGGTCACCAGAGGCAACAGGGGTACCCCGCAGCTCCTGGCCCCTGCAGGTGGCAGGGGACCCTGCAGCTCCTGAGCGCCACAGGCTGAACTCATGGAGGTCGCAGAAGTCACGTAGCCTTACTCATCCACCAGTCTCCAATTGCCTCAGGTGATGCGAGGAGCCCTGAAATGCATGATGGGATTCTCCCCATCAACGAACCGCTTGTCTGCAGAGCTGATCCAGTCCAGTCTGCAGAGCTGATCCTTAGCAAGTCCATCCCCTGGGCGCCGAGCAAAGGGATCCCCTGCTCCAGGGAGGGAAACCAGCTGGACCCATCTCCGCCAGTCCCTTGCCAGCAACGTGATTACAGTAGCACTCTGGCCAATGCTAGCTTTGAGACTTCTGGCTCCGGGACAGCAAAGGAGGGGTATGCTGGGTTGGGGGCGAGGCCTAGAAGAGTGAAGGGAGGGTTTTTTGCAGTAAATTGGGTGACAGCTGGTGCCATAAAATGTGAGTGGCAGGCAGCCAGAGAGGAGGAGGAATTGAGCTTGCAGGCATTCCCATCTGGGTCGGTGAAATAAGAGGGGGCTCATGCTCTGCAGGGGCCAGAGAAGATGGAGGACTGGGCTGTGGTCAATCTAAAAAGGCATCTTCACTGAGGCTGCTGGACCCAGACAGACCCTGGGGCTCTCCCTAGCTCCTTGGCTGGGTAGTGTCACCATGGAGTCCTGGCCTGGATTTCGTAGTCATGGAAGGGGCTGATGTTTACACCAGAGGCCCAGACCTAACCACTATGTTGTTAAGTGCTAAGGATAGAATTTGTGTCAGGACCTACAAGCTGGCATGGGGATGTAAGCCGGTGCGGGGAGGGGGTATAGGCAGCCTCCACTCCTACTGCATGGGAGTAGGCGAGAGACTGGCCCTGTCTCTCTGCTCACACCCACTGCTTTGAGTTTTGCTTCTTTCGCTCCCTGGCACTTGTTTGCAGAGCTCCAGGGCTGGGGCCTTCTCGCCAGAGCTGTCTGCGAAGCGCCACACTCCCAGCTGGCACTGTGCAAATAATGAAATAACTGGCCTCATCGGCCACAGTCAATGTAAACAAAGAAGTAGGGGCCATGTCCGCAGCTCGGGAGATGGACAGGCCACATGGCGCCGGCTGGCCCCATCCATGATCTTGGACAAGCAGCTGTGACTTTGTGAAAGCCGGAAGACGACCCTTCGAAATGACCAGCCGTCTCAAGTGAGCATCCTGGGATCCCACGCCTGGGAAGAGACAAACACACAAATCACCCAGACTGTCACCCGCTCAGCCTCGGCTTGTTTGGACTGAGGCACCTGTCCTTCCACCCTGGGGATTTATGCCTCCCAAAGGGACTTCTCCAGCTTCACTGTAAATTTCCGTACTGCCAGCTGGTGGGCAGCGGCTCTCTGCACTGTTTGGATTGAGAGCTCCTTGACCCACTGAGCAAGCGGCATTAGCCGCCAGCCAGGTGTCCTCCCCACCCCCACATCCCATCAATCTCCCCCGGGGTGAGGCCCAACAGCATCCCACTTGTCTCCTGCCATCAGGCTGATTTCGGGAGCGTCTGTCACTCCCCTAGTTACGCAGAGCTGGCTCTTTGGCCGTATCCTCCAGGGAGCACTCAGAAAAGCTCTCACACCCAAGGACACAGAAGAGTTTAGCAAACAATACACACTCCATGGCCCATTCTTTCTCCATATAAATTATTGCATGTCCCTCCCTACAGGCTTTTCTTACTTGTCGCCTTTCACAGACCCCCAAAAGACCAGGACTCCACTGGAACATCATCCGACCATAAAGAGATCCATCGTATCTCCTCTCTCTCAGTGCTGATTCAGCCCCACCACCAAATCTGAGCACTTAGGAGATGGGCTATCCCTCCAGCCAAGGCAAGATAGCTCCCTACAGAACATTCTCTAGTGCATTGTCCATTCCAGTTTTAATTCCCAAGCAGCAGGGTTCCCACCACTTCTCCTGGGGAAGATTATTCTACGGCCTAGTAGATTTCGCCATCAGTATGTGTTTCATTGATTTTAACACCAGAAGGGATCATTAGAGGACAAGAAACCATGGACTCAAATTGCAGCAAGGGCAGTTTCGGTTGGACATTAGGAAAAACTTCCTCACTGGTTGTTTTTCTTCCTAACCAGTGGTTAAGCACTGGAATAAATTGCCTAGGGAGGTTGTGGAATCTCCATCGCTGGAGGGTTTTAAGAGCAGGTTAAACAAGTACCTGTCAGGGATGGTCTAGCTATTACATAGTCCTGTCTTGAGTACAGGGGACTGGACAAGATGACCTACTGAGGTCTGACACTTCTGTGATTATGATTATCTACTCTGACCTGCTGCACAACACAGGCCATAGTAATTCCTGCGTCAAGCCCATCATTTCTGTATGAGCTCTGGCGTCTCTCTTAGTAAGATAATAATTGATAATTCAATCTCCACTGTCTTCTTCGGGTACGTCCACACAGCAAAAGAAAGGTGGCAGTGAATTTCAGAGCCCAGATCAGCTGACTCAGGTTTGCACTGCGGACACGGGGCTTGGGCTGGAGCCTGGACTCTGAGACCCAGCCAGGGCGGGAGGGCTTCAGGGAATCACTGCTATTTTAAGCCCTGTAACCTAAGTGCCATGCACCTGAGTCAGCTGACCGGGGCTCGAAGACTCAATTACCGCGGGTCTTTTTTTTTTTTGGCCATGTAGACCAGCGGTTTTCAACCTTTTTTCATATATGGACGCCTAAAAAATGTCGACTGGAGGTGCGGACCCCTTTGGAAACCTTCAACATGGTCTGTGGACCCCCGGGGTCAGCAGACCACAGGTTGAAAACCACTGATGAAGACATACCTTTAATTTCATCCTATTCCTACTAGTTATATCCCTGTGGACCACCCTCAATGACTCCTCTCTCTCCTTGGCATTGGCATCCAACAACTACTTGTAGCTAGGGCAGCTCAGGGTGGCCAACGGTGGGACTGAACGGGGGCCCTCAGAACCCCAAACACAAGCTGCTATAGGTCGGTAGAGTAGGGCTCTAACAACTCACATACTCTGTACATCAGGCAACCCAGGGACCTTTTGACACATACTCGCCAGTGGGTTACATAGGCGTTCACCACCCTGTTCCCTCTGGTCATTATTCAGCCAAGTGCCTCATCCTCAGTTCTCCAGTGGGAACTGGGTACCCAGCTGCCCTTGGCTGCCCTGAAAACCCCAGCTGAAGTCTCACAAAAGCCCGTCAAGCTAGGCCCAAGCCCTCGTCTATAGAGCTGGAGCTACTGGTGCTCGAACCGTGTGGTTCCCAAATTTCTCACGATCACGCCCTGTCCGTGCCCGCCCCCCGCCCCCTGCCCCCCCCAGGAGCTGGGCTAGCACTGGGGCCACAGCTCGGGGCGGGGGAGGGGCAGACAGAGGTAAGGGGGTCGAGGCTGGGGCCGCAGCGAGTGGCGGGGCTGGGAGCAAGGCCGGGAACGGAGCCGCACGCAGAGGTGGAGCCGCAGCCAGGGGGCTGAGGCTGGGGGTGCGGCTGGGGCCAGGACCAGGTGCGGAGCCATGGTGGGGGCTGGGATCTGGGTCTGCAGCTGGGTGCAGAGCCATGGCCGGGAGCCGTGGCCGCGGCTGGGGACGGAGCGGGGCTGGGGGCAGTCCGGGGCTGGGTAACGCTCCCCCACTCCCCCCCCCGTGGGGGCTGCCATAGGCCCCGCTGCCCCCCACCCAAATGTTCCTCCTCACC
Organism: Lepidochelys kempii; assembly: GCF_965140285.1. Taxonomy (NCBI): domain Eukaryota; kingdom Metazoa; phylum Chordata; order Testudines; family Cheloniidae; genus Lepidochelys; species Lepidochelys kempii. Next base: position 136,670,371 of record NC_136383.1, read on the forward strand.
CGCTTGAGGGTCATGCCCCACTATTTGGGGTCCACTGGCTCAAACTATGTGGTGTTTCAAACACAAATCTGAATTTTACAGATTTTTGCCTCTGAGACCAGAATCTTTTTTTCAAGGGCGTCTGCTCCTCCCGGATACACACCTGCCCCTTGCTCCTCTTTCCTTGGCTTGCTTTTAGTCTCAGACTTGTAGCCATCTGTGGCACTGAACTAAGCTACCTGTTACCTAATTCACCAAAAGTTCAATACAAAGATTGTCAAAACAAAAACTAAGCACACTCCATCATTCAGCAATAAAGCATGGAGGCTTGAAATATCTTTAGTATTGTCTCATTTCTCTTGCTGTATCTGCCTCTTAATAACAAAAGGATGTCATTTATAGAATGCCCCAGATCTAAAGCCTCCAGGCAGCTAACAAAATATTCGTAAAATCAATGCAATTTTTTTTAAAAAAGCATCATAGCCTTGAATTGGAAAGGGAAACAAACAAACTTCTCACACTGAGCCTCCAAATTCAGTGTTACTAATTGGTACAGGCAATGGGCACTAGTTCAATTCAACCACAGCTTAAATAATCACGCCAAATAGTCAGAGCTCCACTGTTATCGTGGCCCATAGTTATTGCCTGGCACTTCCCCGTAAAAACTTGATCCTGCCAGCTGGTCCATGTAGGAAGGCTCTTGAGCCTGTGAGATGCCTCCATGGGACTCGTTGTGGACATAAGGGTCTGCCTGTGTGCAGGTGATGGCGTTTCTAAGTCTTGCAATATTTGATGGGTTTCTTAAAGCCTCAGCTCCTGGAATCATGTGAATATGTGAGAAACTCAACTTTCTTTTTTTAAAACAAGTGTCTGACCTGGTTGAGGAGTGAAACTTGAAAATAGATGCCCCCTGCTCAGAAACCAGAAAGTTAAAACTAAACCTCCCAATGTATTTTATTCTAAATCCCATGATTTTTAAGACAGCCTCGTGATTCTAGGGGGCCTGGCTCATGGTTTGTGATAGCTAAGGCTGGCAGTGCTGAGGTCAGATAGTAGGCCGGGATGGGTCTGTCAGTGGCTATTCGCCAAGATGATCAGGGACACAACCCCATGCTCTGGGTGTCCCTACACCTCCGACTGCCGGAAGCTAGGACTGGACGACAGGGGATGGATCACTCATTAACTGCCCTCTTCTGTTCATTCCCTCTGAAGCACCTGGCACTGGCCACTGTTGGAAGACAGGATATTGGGCTAGATGGACCATTGATCTGAGCCAGGGTGACTGTTCTTATGAAATGAGTGAGGCTTACCTAAGCTGAGAGTCACACTGATCCTCCCTCACAGTCAGATTGATCCCTAGAGCTAGAGTGGGTGCTGTCTGAAGAGTGGGTGCTGTCCTGAAGCACTTGCATGAGAGGAAGGTGATCAGGAACAGCCAGCATGGATTCACCAAGGGAAGGTCATGCCTGACTAATCTAATCGCCTTTTATGATGAGATTACTGGTTCTGTGGATGAAGGGAAAGCAGTGGATGTATTGTTTCTTGACTTTAGCAAAGCTTTTGACACGGTCTCCCACAGTATTCTTGTCAGCAAGTTAAGGAAGTATGGGCTGGATGAATTCACTATAAGGTGGGTAGAAAGCTGGCTAGATTGTCGGGCTCAACGGGTAGTGATCAATGGCTCCATGTCTAGTTGGCAGCCGGTATCAAGTGGAGTGCCCCAAGGGTCGGGTCCTGGGGCCGGTTTTGTTCAATATCTTCATAAATGATCTGGAGGATGGTGTGGATTGCACTCTCAGCAAATTTGCGGATGATACTAAACTGGGAGGAGTGGTAGATACGCTGGAGGGGAGGGATAGGATACAGAAGGACCTAGACAAATTGGAGGATTGGGCCAAAAGGAATCTCATGAGGTTCAATAAGGATAAGTGCAGGGTCCTGCACTTAGGATGGAAGAATCCAATGCACCGCTACAGACTAGGGACCGAATGGCTAGGCAGCAGTTCTGCGGAAAAGGACCTAGGGGTGACAGTGGACGAGAAGCTGGATATGAGTCAGCAGTGTGCCCTTGTTGCCAAGAAGGCCAATGGCATTTTGGGATGTATAAGTAGGGGCATAGCGAGTAGATCGAGGGACGTGATCGTTCCCCTCTATTCGACATTGGTGAGGCCTCATCTGGAGTACTGTGTCCAGTTTTGGGCCCCACACTACAAGAAGGATGTGGATAAATTGGAGAGAGTCCAGCGAAGGGCAACAAAAATGATTAGGGGTCTGGAACACATGACTTATGAGGAGAGGCTGAGGGAGCTGGGATTGTTTAGTCTGCAGAAAAGAAGAATGAGGGGGGATTTGATAGCTGCTTTCAACTACCTGAAAGGGGGTTCCAAAGAGGATGGCTCTAGACTGTTCTCAATGGTAGCAGATGACAGAACGAGGAGTAATGGTCTCAAGTTGCAGTGGGGAAGGTTTAGATTGGATATTAGGAAAAACTTTTTCACTAAGAGGGTGGTGAAACACTGGAATGCGTTACCTAGGGAGGTGGTAGAATCTCCTTCCTTAGAGGTTTTTAAGGTCAGGCTTGACAAAGCCCTGGCTGGGATGATTTAACTGGGAATTGGTCCTGCTTTGAGCAGGGGGTTGGACTAGATGACCTTCTGGGGTCCCTTCCAACCCTGATATTGTATGATTCTATGATCTAATCTCAGTGTTTATACTGGCTCCGCACAGTCCTCCCTGAGCACTTGGCACTACAGAAAGCCAACACAATCAGCATTGTCATATCGGCTCACTGTTGCTAGTAGGGGTCATGGAGACTAGAGCATTCCCCCACTCTCGTGAGGAACACCAGGGTCTAATCTCCCCGGGCCTCATGTCCAGGAATGTGGCTCATTTCAGTCCCAAAGATGCCCACATTCCACACAAATTTGGTGCCTCCCCAATTGCAATTATTTGCATCAGAAACAAAGAATGGTGCATCGGAGGTTACAGAAAGAGTGGCTTGCAGCAAAGGAAGGACCTGCAGCTTGTTACCATTCTGGCATGAGTCATTTGTGTGTGTCCCTCTCCCCCTGTCTTTTGCTCTTTGCACAACACACAGACGATGAAGGAACCCTGCAGGCAAATAACTCTATACCTTACTTAGTATAACTTACTAACTATATACAGTATGCAAGGCCCCAGTGGGGAGCAGGCTGAAGAGTGGTTAAGCCCTACTGGGGATTTCCTGGAGAAGAGCCCAGGGAATAGCTATCCTCCTGCAGCTAGATTTACACAGATCTAGGCACAAAATCTACACCCTGCTTGTCACACCTGGAGATCATGAATGAAACTGGAGCAGAGCCACACATTCATAGATTCCAGCGGCCAGAAGGACCATTTTGATCACCCAGGCCCACCTCCACTGCAGCACAGGCCAGAGAACTTCCCAAAAACAATCCCGAGGGTAGATCTTTCAGAAAAACATCCAACCTTGATTTGAAACCTGTCAGTGACGGAGAATCCACCGTGACCCTGGGTAAATTGTTCCAACAGTTAATTATCCTCACCATCAAAAATTTACACCTTATTTCCTGTTTCAATTGGTCTCGCTTCAACTTCCAGACATTGGATCATGTTATACTTCCTCTGCTTGACTGAAGAGCCCATTATTAAATATTTGTCATCCCCTCCCCCCATAGAAATTTATAGACTGTCATTAAGTCACCCTTGAACCTTCTGTTTGTTAAGATAAATAGATGGAGCTCCTTGAGTCAGTCACTATCAGCCACGTATTTTAATCCTTTAATTATTCGCGCTGCTCTGCTCTGACCCCTCTCCAATTTATCAACGTGCTTCTTGAACTGTGGACACCAGAACTGGACACAGGATTCCAGCAGCGGTCGCACCAGTTCCAAATACAGAGTTCAAACAGCCTCTCTGCTCCTACTTGAGAATCTCCTGTTTATGCACCTCCAAGATCACATTAACTCTTTTGGCCACAGCAGCACACGGGGGGCTCATGCTCAGCTGATCAGCCATCACAACCCCCAAATCTTTTTCACAGTCCCCACTTCCCAAGAGAGAGCCCCCCATTCTGTAAGTATGGGCTCTGTTCTTTGTTCCTTGATGAGTACATTTACAGGAAGACTTTGTCTTCACTATGCAGCTTTAGGAGACACGGCCGGGCCGCTACAGCGTGCCGCTAAAAGGCCCAGAGCGTAGCGCTGTTTGTCAGGAGGAGAGAGTTCTCCCACCAACAAAAAACTTTCACCCCCAACGAGCAGCGGTAGGTTTGTCGGCAGGAGACAAAGCGCTGTTCACACCGGCGCTTTTCGTCAGCAAAACTTATGTTGTTCGCGGGGGGGGGGTCCACACCCCTGAATGACAAAATTTTGCTCACAGAAGTCCAGTGTAGACAAAGCGTTAGTCATAATAAAACACACATTGTTTGCTTGCGCCCAGTTTGCCCAGCTGAGGGCCTTTGGATGCTTCCACAATGTCAATGCTTAATACTAACGAAGGAGCTATTGCTGTCCCTATATTGCTCACCCCATGCGAGTGGGTGAGGAGAACGCAACAAGCAGCTCTACTGAGCATCTGGCACGGACTCACAGGACTCGTGCTCTCTCTCGGCTCCGTACGGTCCCTGGGGGGAACCCCCTTCAGTGCGACGGCCCTTCTCGGGGGTCCACTCTCTCTCGGGGGTTAAGCAGAAGGCCCCTCCGCCTACTGGAACCGCACCTCTCTGAGCCTTAGCACGCTTGTCTCTTGCCGTGGGCCCCCTCAGGGAGTCTACTCGCTCTGGACCCCTGGGGCCTCCACCCCCAGAGGGCACAATGCCACCCTGTCCTCTAGACCGGAGCAACTCGCAGCCAGCATAAAACAGGGGGGTTTAATTGAGCATCTGAACACAGCACAGGAAACTCTCAGGGCCCTCAGGCCTGGCCTCCCTCAGCACAGTACATCTAAGTCTCCCCGGCATCCAGGTGGGCTCTGCCTGCTCCCTCTCTCCAGTCCAGAGACCCTGCCCTTTCCAGCAGGGCATCCAATATCAATGGCCCCAGCAGCTTCTCCCCTGTCCTGTGTCTTCTGTCCCAGGTAAACAGGTTGCTGGGGCCCGCTCTCTTCCATCCTTTGTTTCCCTCTGGCTGGAACCAGTTGGTCAGGTCACCGGGGTCCTCTCTCCTCAGCCCATTATCTTCCCACTGGCCAGAACCAGCTGACTGCCAAGCTGGGCTTGGCCTCTTGGTCACCAGTTGTTACGGTTCCCCATCTCCAGGCCGTTGTCCAGGGGTCCCAGCTGCTAGACGAGGTCACACCTGGTCCTCTGCAACAACAAACTCTCTCCCACCACTTCGTTAAATGTGCAGCCCACAGGGAAACTGAGGCGCACACAAACTGTTCCTGTAAAACACAACAAAAATCCCCAACTTCGTCACATCTCTTCCCGCTTCAAGTCTGAACTGAGCGGGGTCACTCCAGCCGGTGACCTGGGGAAGGTCAGGCTCCCCTCACCAGGACACAGCATCAGCTATAACATCCACGCTCCTCTTAACAGGGACCACCCCCATATGATCACCCTGGCGGATCAGACTCCACCCTAGGAGTTTGGCATTAGCCCCTTTCATCCGGTGCAGCCACGTCAGGGCGACTGGTCAGCGTACATCATAAAGCACCGCCCAAATAGATACGGCTGCAACTTTTCAGGAGCCCATCCCTGGGCCAGGCGTTCCTTCTCTACGGCCGCGTAGCTCTGCTCCCGGAGGAGCAGCTTCTTGCTCAGGTACACAATGGGGTGTCTCCTCCCCTTTGGACTGGCCTGCATCAGCACGGCGCCCAGCCCTGCCTCTGAGGCGTGTCGGTGAACACCCTAAAGGGTTTGTCCAAGTCTGGGTTTACCAGCACCAGTCCCTGGGTTAGAGCCTCCTTCAGGGCACAGAGTGCCCCCCTGCACTGCTTGGTCCAGACCCCCTTGTCTGGCTTGTCCAACTTACCAATCTTCGTAATGGGAGCTAAAGTGGGGTACAACCCTTCAGTGGTACCCGGCCATCCCATTAGACGCCTGGGCCTGTGTCTTGGTTTGAGGAATGGGCCAATCTCTGGTTACCTTCACCTTGGCTGGCTCTGGCTTTAGGCAGCCGCTTCCCACCTTGTGGCCCCGGTACAACACCTCTGCCATCCTCATCTTCCCCTTTCCAGCCTCTATCATCCGTCCTGCATCCTGGAGGTGTCCCAGCCCCCACTTCACTGGGACACATGGTTCTCCTAGGCCGGGCTGAAGACACGGATATCATGAATGTATGCCAGGCACACTCCTCCACTCCCCTCAGTAACTGATCCCAGGCACTGGGAGGTGGCAGGTGTCCCCTTGAAGCCGAAAAGTAGGACTAGGAACTCAGAGCCCGGTAGGGGTGATGGGAGCAGATTTCAACCGGGCGACTGGGTCCAAAGGCAACTGCCAGTAGCCCCTGGTAAGATTCACAGTAGTGAGGTAACGCCCCCCACTCTCCTGTCTAGGATTTTGTTAGTCCTGGGCATGGGGCAGGCATCAAACATGGTGACGGCACTGAGCTTCCAGTAGTGCACACCAGGTCTGATCGACCCATCTTACTTGGGGACCAGCTCTACGGGTGAGTCCCAGGGGCTGGAGGATGGCTGGACCACCCCTAAAGCCAGTTTGTCACTGCCCTCTCTTTCCAGATCCCGGGCTGTTTTCCTAGTGACTGTGAATGGGGAATACCTCCCTGTCCCGCAGGGACAGCTAGATTAGTGAGCCCAGGCCAGCTGGCGCCCGGCTGCGGGTATGAACGCAGCCCCTCTGCCAGCAGGCAGGGGTTAGCTGGTCAGAGAGGGGAAGTTATTCCAGCAGGAGGTCGGCTCCTGGCTTAAGAGAGAGATTCCCTTTCCCCTGCCCACACACATGGCTGCAGCACAGCTAGATGCCACAAAGGCAAAGATTTTTGCCATGTGCTATTGCAGGTCCCTAAAGTGAGTTGTGGCAGTAGATGACATGGGACAGCAGCTCGAGGGTTAACCATAACACACAGATCCTTGCCAAGCCTGCTTTACCGGCTCCAACTCCTGAAGGATTAACTTCAGGGCAAAGCTGTCTTTGGTGGGCCACAGATCAGCTCTAAGAAATGAAGACGGTATTTTCTGATTCCATCACCTCCTCCGAGGATTTGGTAACTCTTTAAAATGGCACATTTTTCATTAACCAGGGAAAATAAAGGTTAGTTTTTCATCTCCCTGGGCTGCTGTTACTTCCAGACTGAACGCTGAAGTGGCAGACACAAAGCATAAGTCAACGGCAACTCCTTTAAAGACCTGCCAGTACCCAGTGGAAAATGGGGAATTACTTTCTCTAATTAGAAATACAGTTAGCTCAAAGCCCTTCACCTTTCTACTCTGTCCAACCCTTCTGTCTGGTCTCCAAGGGTGAAATTGACCCTGGCCCAGAAAGTCAACACATAGTCCATGCAGCATTTAAGCACTACCTAAGCCTTACTTTGAGGATTTAAGTGGTGCATCAGCTTCTTGTATGGAAAGGAATTCCCCCCTGGTTACTCTCTTGTTCTGCTTACTTAAAATCCCTCCTGCAGTATCAGCTGGGTCTGCAGTTCTGATCCACTTCCTCTCCTGAACCATTGCATAGGCCTGGCATGTGCTGTTAAACAGACACCGGGATGGCATGTTCACTCTACACTAGAGAAGGGGCAGGCTAACCAGATAGGCCACAGCTGAGGGGAATTAGGTGGCCTAAGTGATCCCCTGAATGATGATGGAGCCAGCTGAGAAGGAACAGGCAGGGCTAGGATAAAGCCAGGAAGCTGGCAGCAGAAAGGGGCTGCAGGAAGGGAGCCGGTAGCCACTCTCTGAGAGGGAAGGAAACTCAGGGGAGAGGTTGGAGGAAAAGGCTCAGGGAAAGGGCAGCAAGGTTGAAGATGGTACAGACCTTGGCTGCTGATTAGAGGGTCCCCGAGCTGGAACCCAGAGTAGAGGGTGCATCCAGGTTCCCCTCTGAACATCTGGGCAGTGAATGGGAAGACTGCCTGAGAGAGTTTGTATGGAAAGACTTTGATAGCCCAGAAGGAGGAAAGGACTACAGTGACCTGGCCAGAGGGCTACGCCATGAAGAGAGAGCACCTGGAGTAGCAGAGAGTGAGAGAGCAAGGCAGCAGGTGCCCAATGAGCCGCAGAAGGGGGCATCTCCAGAGCAGCCAGGAGGAGGTGCCCTAGCAGTGAGTGGAGCCCCACTACAGTAGGCCCTAGCATTTCACCAGTGGTTACAGTAGTTTCTGGATAACGGGCCTGATCCTGCTAACCCCCATGCACAGAATCCCCACTGACCTGAGCGGGAGTTCTGTGCATGGAAAGCTTTAGTCCTACTTTTACCACTCCTATATTACACTTGCGTAACGCCCATCGACTTCAGAGCTCTGGGCTCCCTATAATTACAAAGGAGGTCAGCCTCCAGATGCCCATTTTCCATGTGTGTTGTACAGCTCCTAGCACAGTGAGGTCCTGACTTTGGTCAGGTCTCTAGAGGTCACCACAATCAAAATGTTAAAAAATAAGCACCTTGCTGTTGAATCAGTGTTTTAGTGGCAAGCAACTAGGGGATCAGGATTAAGATTTAAGGGCTGGGACCTCAATGCTGAATGTACCTTCCCCTAACCCAGCAAAATAATCTCTGGGCCAGACCATCTGTTGGAGGAAATCTGTTAGGGAAACACAAGTGTAGCCTTAGAAGACAATAGTATCCACTTCACTTCAAAAAAAGAACTCGAAGAAAAGGACCATTAGATACTAAGCAACACAGACCTTTCCGAAATGAAAGACAGAGGGGGGAATTAATGAGCATAAATTCAATCCAGTAATTAATTGATAAACAGCATTAGAGAGCTTCTTAAAGAAGTGGAGCCCAACGTGATTTATCTTCCCAATGCCAGAAGAGAATTTCTCTCTTCTTTCACCTTGTAGATAAGGACACTGAAAAGGGGATCCTTCAACTTTGAAGCTTAAGAGCAATCTGCAAATTGAAGACAAAAGGCAGGAGACGAAAAGGAAAAAACCCGCCCACATGGTGGGAGTGAGAAATAGACAGGCCTGTTGCCAGCCAAAGGAGGAGGTTGCTGTTCCTGATTGAGTTTTATGCATTTGAAAAGTGCTTTGCGGGAGCAGGAATTACAATCAGCGCAAAATAATAGTGTCTTCCAGGGGTGGGGAGGAAGCAAAGTGGGGAAATTTCAGTGGGGAAATCCAGCCTGTAAATTTACAACACAGGGTGGAGAGTGGAAAGGTGCCACCAGGGAGAAATCTGGCCCAAGGTTTCTGCTGCATCACTAAACTCAGCCATGTTGCATTCCCTCCCAGTATATGGGATGTGTTAGCAAACAATACACTAACACTTTCATTTGCAGCTGCAGCGTTCTCCTCTGTGGCCTGGAAAACACACACACCTGGCCCACTTCAGTCCACGGAAAACACAGCTGCTAACGGCTTCTTCCTCGTCTGTCCGTCTCCCAGCAAGTGTCCTAACCACTAGGCTGTCCTTCCTCTCCAATATAAAGAGGACAGCTGCTAGAAAAGGGCACGACCAGAGAAACGGCGACACCCCAGCAAGTTCTGGCTGCTGTAATGGCTGCTTGGGGCTGTTGGCCTCTGGTGCAGTTGACCGCAGCTTGAAGGGGGAAGGTGGCCTTGTGGTTAAAGCACTGGAGGGGGCCCCAGGAGATCTGCATTAAGTTCCCGGTTCTGCCACCAACTCCATGTGACTTTGAAAATCACTTTGTGCCTCAGTTCCTCATCTATGCTAGGGAGAGAGCAGCACTGCCTTTGTCCTGCCTGTTTTGCAAGCTCTTTGGGGCAGGGACTGGCTCTCCCCAGGTGTCTGAGCAGCACCCAGCACAATGGGGCACTGCTTGACATGCCACTGCACTGCAAGTAACAACAGCTTCCTCTCCGGCTGCAAAGCCAGCAGGTTGAATGGCCCTAATTAAACCTAACCTGGCCCCCTTTCCAAACAAAACCCACTTCTTTAACCCCAGCTAGTCCTGGATGAACCACAGTCATGGACGGGAGGTGAAGGGTCTTCTCCAGAACCAGCTTAGATTGGGGGGCTGATAGCTCAGAAGGGTTTCATCCCCAAAGCCCAAAGAACCAATAAGGCAGGCATCAGGCTGAACCCATGAGAAACAGGAAGTGAAACTGACTAACGGGAAGTGAGATCATACCAGTCTGATTTCATTGTCCAAGCTAAGTGAAGTGCAGGAACTAAACAGCTGCCCTACGATAACAAAAAGCAAAGTTAGACTCCCAGCACCGTGATCCTGTCATTAGCTCTGGGCCAGTGGATCCCTAGGCTGAGCACCTAGGAATTCTGCAAGGCTGGAGAGGACTTAAAATGGAGTTTCATAATACTGATTTCACTGGGGCTCCACGCTGGCAAAGGGGCTCAAAACCCTTTGTTTTGGACCGAATTTAGCACAAAGGGGTCTCATCCATGCTTGGGCTTATACCACAATAGAGATAATAAACGATAATAGTCTTTCACAGCTCTAAAACTCCAAGGTGGTGTTAGGTAACAGAGAGAAGCAGATTCTGGTTATATAGACAGCCAGATTTTCAAAGGGATTCAGGCTCTTAACACTGATTTTCAGAGTTAGGCACCTAACGGTGGTTTGGCGTTGCTGCACTCAGCGTTGCAAAGCCTGACTGATTTAGGAGCTTAAATGTCATTTTTAAAGAGGAATTTAGGCACTTAGCCCAAATCCAATTGATAGTTGATAGGAATATGGCTCCTGAGTGATGCGTTCAATGGGCCTTAAATCCTAGCTGCATCTTTAGCCTCCCGAATACCTTTGCAAATGTGGCTCGCCAAGCCAAGGTTTCTGCTGCTTGCACGACCCTACAGTACATTTGGCCCACGTTTAAGTTTATTTTGACCCTCTCCCTTTAAACCCCGCCCCAAGGGAACTGAGTTGTGGGGTGTGATGGGGTGTGCACCCCACACACGCAGAGCACCTTAAATTAGGTCCATTAACTGTCGATGCTGCCCCCGGAGGAGAGCCAGGGCTCAAAAGAGCCAAACAGAAGATGGGAAGGAGCAGGCTGGCGTTGCATAGAGGGAGGAAGCTGAGAGTACAAGGGGGCTGCAGATATAAAGAAGGAGTACTGCGAGTCCCGGAGAGCGAGAGGGATACACAGTGGGAGCAACCGGGGGAGGGGGGGCCGTCAGACGTGAATGGAGCTAATCCCCAGACGCAGCCACGAGGAGGCACCCCAGCAGTGAGAGGACCCCATTCCACGGTGAGACAGAACTCCCCAGCAAACCTCCTGCCACTGGGGAGATCACTGTAAATGCCAGTTACCAGAATACCTGGATCCCTCTTTAACACCATGCGGCTGGCTTCAAGAGCCTTCCCCCTTTCGCTCACTGAGCGTTGTCCCCACTTTGCTTCTGGTCCAAAGAGGCTCACGACACACATGTGACCAGACAGAGAGAAAAGCCTGCTTCTTGCTGCCTGCAGGGAACCTGCCCGAGGTGCTTCACCACCTCACGACCTGCCTTAACTTCAACCATCATTTCCAGTGTAGATTCCTGACTCTTCCAATACCATCCGTGCATACAGCCATTTCACGGTGATGATGATGAGCAGTGGGCTCACATGCCACCCACTGGTCGGTGTTATGCAGTCATCTGACCCAGGGGATCCCTGTAAAACCCTGTGCACCCCACCATGCCTCTGTCAGTTGGCACCAAGGGGTCCCTGGGCCACAGGGGGGCAATTGAGAAGGCATGGGGAGGGTCAGGCTTATAGGTGGGGGGTGGCTCCTAGGAGGGGAAGAGGAGGCTCAGACTGGTGTGGGGGGCCATGGATAGCTTTTCTGCTCCTCGGGGTGGCAATCCTCTTTGGACCCTGACCAGGTTTGACCTGGCCGTCCCCACCTCCTGCATGGGGTCACAGTGCCACAAAGGTTTGATCCCCTAGGCAGAGCACAGACAGGCTTGGTGCCCTAGACAATTGGGCCTTGTCTTGGCCCCTCCCTGATTGCCCTGGCAATCAGAGCCCCCATAAGAGTAGGGCCAGGGGCTTCTGGGCAGTTTATGACATCCCTTAAGAGAGGTGGGGGGGAGGACCCAATATCCATCATGCACAGGGCCTCAGAATTCATTTATCTGGTTCCGAGTATCCCGCATCCATCCTTCTTGGCCCCAGGCCCCCTTCCCTGTATCCTTTTACTTTTCAAGCCTTGTCCATATGGGTGTCATCCATGCCACCAGTCCCAGTGACACGCGTCCAGGCAATCTTATTACCAAGACTCAATCAGCAACCGCCCCCTATATGAGTGTCCGCTTGCAGCACGGCAACCCAGCCTCTGAGCCCCCAAGCATGCACCCTGCCTTCAGTGGGGTTGCAGGTCATGGCCGGTGTAGCCTGATCACTGATACACAAACCAGAGACGGATGAGCTAGCTGGGATAGAAAAGCAAGAACAGAGCCATCACCCTTGGTCCAAACTGTACTAGGATCAGTGAAGATGTTTGCTTCGCCTTCTCAGGTCTGTCTTCACAGCTGACTTATGTGTTGGCCCTAACCCACACCCACTGTCCATACACAAAGCTCTGGCACCCCAATTTAGTGGTGCTTTCAGCTTGGGCTAGCTCTAACTGGCCCAGCTAGCCCTACAGGTGCTGTTTGACTCAGGTCAGGTGCTGTTTGACTCAGGCTAGTAACCAACCCCCTTTGTAGTGAGGACACAGGATAAACCACCCGAGTACTGAGAGTCCTCTAATGTCTTCGCACAATTCACTGGGCGAGAATCCTAAAGCAGCTGACCTTATGGCAGCACAAAGACCCATGGGATGTGCCCCCAGAATTCCTCCCAATACACATGGGGGAGCGCAGAACTGGAGAGAACACCATGAGATGGGCAGGGCTTTGCAGCCCTGCTGCTCACACATGTGCTAAGCTACCCCGGATGGTCAGACCCAGGTGCCGATCACGCGAGTTAACTCTGCACTGAGGAAGTACCCTTAGCTTCATTTCACATCATGCCTCTGTTATTGCTGGGTTCCCAATGGGCCTGGAAGCAGAAGGGTGGAAATACAGCGAGGTGAATGGAAGAACAGGGACCCAAACCCTACTTCAGAACCCGGTTGCCTTAAGAATTCTGGCTCTGTATTTTGGCCAGATTCTGATATGACACTGCTTTTACACCAGTTTAAATTCAGTAGGCCAAATTCACACTGACGTAACTTCATTCACTTCCGTGAAGTCACGTGAGCAGAGAATTTCGCACAGTGACGTCAACGGAGTTATACCAGAATACCCACCTATGAACGGGGAGCAGACCCAAAGAGCTTCATCCTGCAGGCAAAGATCAACAGGAGCTTGGGTTGCATATGGTTCTGTAAGCTCAGGTGCAAGGAGGTTCAGGAGACCCTCAGGTGTGCACCCTACCTGTCCCTCCAACTGTTCTGAGATGGCCTCTTCACTAACACAGCCCCTTTATGGTGTGCAATGACACAGCATGTCTCAGCATCAGACAGGTATGTCGCCATTTTGGCCAGTGCAAAGAACAAATTCAGCAAACTCACAAGCAGTCTCCAGCATCCAGCTACCTACGAATCAATAACTCCAAATGTCCTGGCTTCATCTCTGGAGGCACTACTGTCATAGCATCTCAGCCCCCAAGGTGAAGCCAGCCCAGCAGGGAAGCGGTCACCCTCTTCTCTATAGGACTCTGAAACCAGTTCCGCCCTGCTCCTGTCTCCTTGTGTCTGTTTTTCTGAATTTGGTGGAAAGCAGTGAGGTGTCATCTAGAGTCTATTAAAATAAAGCCTTCCATTAAAGGAGGGGGAAATGTGCTGTGTCCTTGAGGGTCGTGTAATCTAGCAAATCACCCAGGAGCCATTAACACCACATAAATGACCAGGGGGAAAATAATGCAGAGAGTTAAGCGCCAAGGCGATCCCAAACCCATCAGCTGCCCCCATTATTCTGATGTCATGTAGGCGTAGCATATAATCATCCAAATTGGTGTTCCGCTACAAATCATCAGCCTTCTCGCTTTTGTGCCAGAGACTGCATGTTGCTGGACACTGGGAATCAAGGAGAAAAGATGGACTCGGCCCGGCATTGCCCTGCGGTCCTGGGCACAGCTTATCCAGCCTGGGAGAGAAGGAACCCCCAGGTAGAACACACATGCCCAGCTGTTGCTAGTAAATAATTCCTGCCGGTGAGAACACGGTAACTAGCAATCTCCCTGGGAGGGGGATCAGGAGTGGACTTTGCACGGGCCACCCCCAATATTCCCTCTAATTTTTGACAGGCCGTGTTCACATAAAATGTCTTCTGTGCAAATTTTTGTGCACGCGGTGTTTCGCCGTGTGCGCGGGGTTTAGGATCCGTGTGCGTGCATACGCGCCGCACAGTTTAGGGGGAACAGTGGCCACACCCACAATCAATAAGACTCTTGTTCTGATTTGCTTTTCGAGCCTGCAGATGGAACAACTCGGTCTGTGATTGGACTAGATCTTAACGCTAAGCAGCATCAAGCCAAGTCAGGGCATGTGTAACAAGGTCCCCTGTGCAGACCGGGACCTCTGGATCCAAAAGCATGAGCTGGCTGAGCTAGAAGATCAAGGCAGATGTAGACCCACACTGTGTACTGGTGGGTTATGCTTTGAAGGGAGACCAGCAAAGACCGTAGTGATTCAGAAGGTGGTGCTCTTCCCTCGGCGCTGAGCCAGTTCTACAGTGTAACCACAGGTGCATCAGCAGTGCACAGAGAAGACCAGCCTTGTGTCACTGAAATCACAGTAGCCCAGGCACTAAATCTACCCCACCCCTTTTTCTAGGGCAGTGAGAAAAGGAACAATCCTTTGCTCAGTTGCTAAAAAATGATCTGGAAAAAGGGGTAAACAGTGAGGTGGCAAAATTTGCAGATGACACAAAATTACTAAAGATAGGTAAATCCTAGGCAGATGGCGAAGAGCTACAAAAGGATCTCTCAAAACTGGGTGACTGGGCAACAAAATGGCAGATTAAATTTAATGTTGATAAATGCAAAGGAATGCACATTGGAAAGAATAATCCCAACTGTACATATAAAACGATGGGGTCTAAATTAGCTGTTACTACTCAAGAAAGAGACCTTGGAGTCATTGTGGAGAGTTCTCTGAAAACATCCACTCAACGTGCAGCGGCCGTCAAAAAAGCAAACAGAATGTTGGGAATCATCAAGAAAGGGATAGATAATAGGACAGAAAATATCCTATTGCCTCTATATAAATCCATGGTACCCCAACATCTTGAATACTGCGTGCAGATGTGGCTGCCCCATCTCAAAAAAGATATATTGGAATTGGAAAAGGTTCAGAAAAGGGCAACAAAAATGATGAGGGGTCTGGAACAGCTGCCGTATGAGGAGAGATTAATAAGACTGGGACTTTCCAGCTTGGAAAAGAGACGCCTAAGAGGAGATATGACAGAGGTCTATAAAATCATGACTAGTGTAGACAGAGTAGATAAGAAAGTGTTGTTTACTCCCTCTCATAAGACAAGAACTAGGGGTAACCAAATGAAATTAATAGGCAGCAGGTTTAAAATAAATAAAAGGAAGTGGCAAAGAGTCCTGTGGCACCTTATAGACTAACAGACGTATTGGAGCATAAGTTTTCGTGGGTGAATGAATACCCACGTCGTCGGATCATCTGACAAAGTGGGTATTCACCCATGAAAGCTTATGCTCCAATAAGTCTGTTAGTCTATAAGGTGCCACAGGACTCTTTGCCACTTTTACAGATCCCGACTAACACGGCTACCCCTCTGATTAATAAAAGGAAGTATTTCTTCACACAACGCACAGTCAACCTGTGGAACTCTTTGCCAGAGGATGTTGTGAAGGCCAAGACCATAACAGGGGTTCAAAAAAGAACTAGATAAATTCATGGAGGACAGGTCCATCAATGGCTATTAGCCAAGATGGGCAGGAATGGTGTCCCTAGCTTCTGTTTGCCAGATGTTGGGAATGAGCAACAGGGGATGGATCACTTGATGATTACCTGTTCTATTCATTCCCTCTGGGGCACCTAGCCACTGTCGGAAGACAGGATACTGGGCTAGATGGACCCTTGGTCTGACCCAGTAGGGCCATTCTTATGTTCTTAAATACTTACTTGCCCCAGGCAAAAGGTGCAGAGAGTTTTGCAAACTGAGATGCACCAGTTGCAAGCCGAGGCTCTGACGCCTGGTGAATACCACTTAGGGATAAGCTGCCTTCCCTATTGTTGACCTCCAGCACCCTGATTGTCACTCACAACAATTAGGCATGGAGCCTTGGGCTCTGCCCCAGGGAGAGACTTCTTGTCTTTGTCTCACAAGAAGCTCCATCCTCTCGAGGTTAGCAAACCCCTGTAGCAGCTGAGCCTAGACAGGCCACAATGCTGGGGAGAGTTTCTAATTCTGACATGCCAGCGTTTGGTGCTCCATGCTTCCTGACAGAGATTGATCTGACCTCTAGATTGTCAAGTGCTTTGAGATCTGAGAGGAAACCAACCAGAATGGCTAGACCTTGCCTGCACTCCTATCTTCATGCAGCAGACACTCCAGATGCCATGCAAGACTAAGGGAGAGCACTGAAGATCTCTGGGTGTTTAAAAAGGCCCAATTCCAGCTCTGCCCACCCTGGCTTCGCAGTCCAACCTCCCGTGAAGAACTTTTGATCCCATTCTAGTTTCACTCAGTGGACTCTTCTCTAACAAGTCACAGAACGAAGCAGCCATTCCCACTAGAGAAAACCACGCTTTTGAAGATTAATGAAGAAACATCTTCCACTGATTGTTTTGTGGGGAGGTTTTTATTTCAAACTATTGTGCTGGTTGCACGATGCCTGGATTTCATGGCACTGCATTGTTGATTTTTCTTTGTCAAGATCTGTCTGGCTTCCAGAGCCTGGCTGGATGATGATCCCAGGCAAAGCTCTGTCAATTATGATGCTGATTTGAAACCTTTCTGCATCTCGCTTAAATTGATTTTCTTCTGCTTTGCTCTAAAAGGGGAAGGAAAAAAATCCACAGAAAAACAAACCCACCCCCATGCAAGTGAACATCAAAGGCAGCTGAGCTGTTTTCAGAGCTGCTACAAAAAAGAAGCCCAAACTGCAAGCCCGGTGCTAATAGAGAGTCCAGCACTCCATCCCCACAGAGACGGGGAACAAGCACACCAGGTGTGATTGTAATAGTTGTATTGTGCGGCTAGGAGACGTGGGGATACAAAAGCAACGTGCATGCAAACCCCCTTGGGCCGCAGCTCTGCAGCGTGGGGGAAATAATGCTGAGTACCCCCAAGCTCAGACAATGACTAGACTTTCATCTTCTTGCCACATTGGTTTTTATGCTGGGGGGTGGGGGCGGAAAAACCAACCTCCTTTGGAAACATTCGCACCCAGCAGAAAATTAGCCCTTTTATCCAAATTACAGGTCATTTTGTGTCCATTAAGCAGTCAGATGCAGAATGGCCCTGCAGTTTGGGGTCTTGTCTGAAGAGACGCCTGCACCTTGGAATCTCTCAGGTGTTTGCCAGCTTTGAGCTGCGGCTGTGTGTCGTGAGCCCACTAGAGACCAGGCTCGTCCGGTCCCTGTTTGCTAGACAGCTCCTCCTTCTTGTGCATCAGCTGCTGCAAGCCATTGCTCAGATCCAGTCCTGAGACTCACTTCTTCCAGGTTAATTACAAAGAGGTTAAATAGGTGACGACTAAAAAGAACATTCTGAATGGAATCAACATTATCTGGATTATGTTGCCCTATTGTGCCGGGCCCAGTGCAAACACACAAGAAGAGACAGCTCCTGGCCCAAAGAGCTTTCCACCTTGAGAGACAACAGACAGGATGGGAAGCAGGGGTGGAGAGATTAAGCGAGCTGCTCAAGGTCACACAGCTGTTCATGGCCAGAACCAGGAAGAAAACCCCAGGCTCCCAAGTCCCATGTGGTGTCCAGCCCACCGGATCACCAGCTTCCCAAGGAGGCAGTAGCTGGCACAGAATGGCTTTGATCTCTCAGTCTCTGGTTTACAGGCCCTGTGTGCTCTTGCTAACGACAACTAGCCGTGCACTGGCTTGAACTGGGCCACCGTCATCTTGCTGGAGCCCTTCCTCCCCCTGCCTGTTTGCCCCCCTCACCCTACCACCATCTTCACATACAGGCCCCAGTCCTGCAACAGGGTCTCCCCTCAAGCCCCTGCAGAGTCTCACTGACAATGGGGCTCCCTGTACGGCATAATGCAAAGTGCATCTTTTGCCGGGGCTGCTGTGGGAGGTGGAGTGTGGAAAAAGGCACCCCCTTTTTATTATGGTGTACAGCCACATAAATCACTACACTATCTCTTCGTGGCAGGGATCTTGTCATTTCATTTGTCTCTTTAGAGCACCTTTGAGTGCTGGAATGATAATTATTAATAATAAGGGCCATCTGGTCAGTTTCATGTTGGCCGCTTTATTTACATGCAAAGTCTCACCCCAACCATAACTACAGAAAGAAAGGCCATGAGGCAGGGGACGGCCAATGGAATGCATAATCGTTCAGCAAGAGATTTGGGGTTTATACCCGGCCCTGCACCGAGCAGCCCCATAGATTCTAAGTGTGATCATCTAGTCTGACTTGCACAACACATGCCACAGAACTTCCCCAGACTCATTCCTCTTTGAAAGGGGGCTTTTTCTTTAAAAAAAAAAAAAAAAAAAAAAAAAAAATCATCCAATCTTGGTTTAAAAATGGCCAGTGATGGAGACTCCTTGGTATGTTGTTCCAACGATTATGGATGAATCAGATGGAGCCCTTTCCTTTAGAGTTGCATCCGGGTTTTAAGTGATCGTGTCATTTTTATTTCCAGCTATTTATTAGGCCCTTAAACTTCCAGCTAGTGAAGTGAGTTAGGGCTCTGAGCTTATTCCTCCTTATTTCTCAGCCTAGTCTGCTTCAAATACTGCTCAGGTTGGATTCTGTGTTTTGGAGGAAGCTGCTCTTCTACAAAGTTTGTTGCAGCTTTACATATTAGGAAAAAACCCAACAGTAAACCCGCTTCTTTGCTTGTGCACACTCAAGTCACTGGGAAATGTGCATTCCCTATGCCGGAGGTGGTGTGAGTAGTTTATACTTGTCAAGCAAAGTTTTGACAAATCATCAGCGCTTTATTGAAGCATGCTAAGGTCATAGCAATAAAAACACAAGAGAGGCAGTACTGGCTGGCTCCATGGACGGGCCATGGGAGATAGAGCCTGTCACCTTTGCATCACTGGCGTGGCTCAGTCCCTAGCCAGTGGTGATTAAGAATAATCAACATCTGAGAGCAACTTGGTGATTAAGACACAGCTTCTTGTCCATCCAAGTTGGCCCATGTCCCTGCCTTTAGTTACTGTCGATGATTCACGGTGTAAAGCCGCCAGTGATAGGTGAGGTTATTGTTGCTAAATAAATGCATCCCACTCCTCGGCATGCTTATTATATTCCTATTATGGCACAGCCCTTGTTCTTAGCCCTTGTCCCACCTTTCTGGCTAGATTCTCCAGTGTGTTAAGACAGCCTGGGGAGATTTGCCCCAGCATGGGGGAAGTTTCGGGTGGCAGTTCCATGCCAAACCCCCTTTTGGCCCTTCTTGGCATTTAACAGCTAGTGCTTGGTCACTTCTGGGCAAAGCATCTCAGCCAGGCTTCATGTTTCAGTTGAAATTTGATGGAGTTCCAGGGTTGTCAGGAAAGAGCATCTGGGTGCTGTGTTATGTCCAGCAGCCCCCCAACAACTTTCATTGCTCTGTTTTAGTGTTCTACAGTTTCCTCGGAACCAGTGCACAGAAGGGACCCAGCAGCCTTTTAACAGCCCAGTTTCTGTTTCGTGATGCCTCCCCTATGGCTGGGTCAGGCTTTTCTCCACCTCTTGTTTCAGCGAGGTCCCCGGCTGTCGTCGCAGCATAGCTGGCTAGATCTACAGCAACACACCATTTTGTGATGTCTTTCAATGAGCAGCTCTGGCCGATCGTATACAGAGCGGCAAAGACTCACTGCCGCCCCACCCCAGGAGTTGCCTTTGTCGCTGACGCACCCTCACCGAATTGCGTGATCTCTTCTGCGAGGCTGCTGCTCTCTGTCGTGGCCAGCAGGTCACTGAGAGCAGAACGTACGCTGGATGTATGGAAATGGACTTGCCTGGCCTAAGGGGAGTGACTCTAAACACATCAGTCTGCTTTTCCAAGGAGACACCGAGACACATTTTTGAAGGGCGCTGCGTGGTCGGGTGTAACGCTTTGCAATTTCTAGAGAGCTTTGTTATTTTTCCCCCTCCAAGAATTTGCAGCACTGGCTGGCTCCATGGACTGTCCATGGGAGATAGAGCCTGTCATGTCACTGGGAAACGGGGCGTGTCTGGGGCTCCTTTCCTTCAAACAGCTCTCCGCAGGGGCCAGCACAGTTCAAGGGGGTTTCATGGGCACTCAAACAGCCCTAGCATTGGGAGAGCACCACCTCTGTCCTTCTTGGATGCCTGTGACACTCTGGGGCCTCATTCAGCTGGATCAGTGACCCCAGCCTGGGCGAGGTCAACTGGGAGGTCCCCTTCTGCAACTGCCGCACCTCAGAAGCTCCCAGCCACTTGGGCAGCTTTGTCAGCAGGAAGACCAAGAGCTAGAGGACCCACAGAGACTCAGTTCTCCTTTCTTTCCCTAGAGGCGGCCCTGAATGTGTCACCCAGAGACGGTCCCTGAACTCAGGCTTGCTCAGATGAGGGCAATGTGGCCTCATGTGCAGGATGTCAACTGATCGCCGCAGAGGTAAGGAGGAGCATTCACCTTCCACTGAGGTATGTGTCAATGGCCATTGCTGGAGGCAGAAGACCGGTCGTGGTGCGCCAATGCTCTGTGTCCCTGGGCACACACCAACTGCTACCCTCCGTCCTGCCTCCTCCTGGGACAGGACTAAAACAAGATCTCGCACCCAGAAGGACAGGTCAGACACCTTTACGCTTCACAGAAACAAGAGTGGGCGCCGGCTGCAAACCAAGTTCCAATCCACACCTCCCCAGGGTTTGAAGGGGGATTGCACCCAGCACTATGGTTCTCCTCCATCTCTGGAGATTGGACTTGCTGGCTCATGCCTGATCCAGACCCACACTCCCTAGAGCTCAAAGGACATGGGTTGGATGTTCCGGCTGGGCCCATCTCTAATGGAAGCATGGTACCGCAGCCAGACCTGTTTCTCATGTAGGCCCCACCTGAACTGTCTGGATCACCTTGTGCTGCTGGCTGCTCGCCGGCTTTGAAACCTAGCAAAGGCCTGGTCCATCATTATTTCCCAGGGTGGGGCTGCGGCTTGTATCTGTTACTAGCACCAGCGGTTGCTTCGAGCCTTGCACTCCCTTCATCCCCGACTGGTCAGCAGCCGATCCTAGATGGGAACATCTCCAGGCATGGGCTGCCCTTTCCTGGCCTCCACCGTGACTTGCAGGTGCAGTTACTCACACCTCACCGAGCTCTGCACACCAGCCGTCGGCTTCCCCATTCACACCATTGCACGAGCAGCTCATTGGACAGCGAGGTCTCCTTGACAACCAGAACCTCCAAAGCCCCAGGTTCTCTCTGTGTCTGAAGAAAAGATTTTTAAAGAGACATTTCTTTTTTTATTTTTTGGCCTGGAAAGCAGATGCCATTTTCCCTTCCCTGCCAAGGTGCTTGTTGGTCAAACCATCACGCAATCTCTCCCCCCGCCCTCACCCCCAAATCTGGCCACCTCTGGTGCAAAAAGCAGCTGTTCTTTACCAGTGCATTGCAAAACCGTCCAGCACAACGGGAAAGGAAGGGACCAGTGCCATGTCCAATTGAAACCGTGGAGGTGAATTTAGACAGGGAGAATATAATTATCCACATGCCAGGACCCCTGGGTTAACTGCTGGGTCTACTGTCTGCAGAAAGTGATCCCGGCTCGTTACATGACCTCTTCAGTCCTCGGTTTTGCACCTTACCGCCTGCCTGCCTGCCTACATCTCATTCAATAGACAGCCTGTCCACCACAACTCACCCTACCACCCCCCGGGGCAGGATCAGTATGGGCAGAGGGGGAAGTCACACATTACTCCCTGCAGTAGTAGCCCTCCGGCACCACACTGGGGTCTTGCAGACAGTGTGGGGCAGGTCCCCCTTACTGAGTCACCTGCATTGCTCTCGGCTACACGGCATGCCCCCCTCGCCCCAACTCAACTGCCTGCAGTGCAGCACTGGCTTCATAGGGGACAGCGCCCCCTACAGGGGCACCTCCCCAGGGCGATGGCACTGGGGCATTATTCACACTGAGTCAAAAGGGAACGTGCCCCCCCTAGGCTTTTCCTGGAGGTTGCCCTTCCGCATGCTGACCTGGCTTCCCACTGCTCAGCTTGCGAAACCTGCTACAAGGCAACCCCCCAGCCACCAGGCACCGCCCGCCATATGCCCAGCAACAGCAGTGGCAGGCTCAGAACGTAGCCCAGGGTAAATTTAGTGGCCAACACGCCACAATGGTTAAATGGCCCATTTTTCTCAAGCAAAGACTGAGGGGCAAAGATTTTTTTCCTCTTTCCAACGGAAAACAGAGCCCTGGGCTGGCTTCTTACACCTGCCTCGCACTCAGTGCTGGGCTTTACCACAGAAAGGAACAGGGACTCCTCCGTTTGGCCTCTTCCTTTGACACCCAGGCCCCAAAGCGTTCCAGTGCCGGGCTCGTTTCCACTTCACAGGACAGGGACTTGAAAGACACGTATTTCTTTAGAAACATTTTGAAATTAGGGAGATAAGAGACAGGCTTTAGGCAACACTTCAGTGGCAACACTCGACAGGGTTCCCAGCGCTGCGTTCTCCCGGGGAGGGGTGTGCACGTATAATAAATTTATACATTTCTAACTTTGATGGAGTGAATGAAAATCAAGCTGTGCTTTATACTTTCATTTTTAATAGGACCAGTGTGGGCACAGAGTAGCAAGCCCCGGAATGTCAGTAATGGGCAGAGAGAGTGATCGTGTTCTGCGGATGAAAAAGAAAAAGAGCGATGGAGGTTTCAACCTTCTCCGCTGCCGGAGTCGGGCCATTAACCGCGTGGGTGCTGCACGGCTCGGCCTGGGTATTGGCTGCACTTTCCTTCCCTGGGTGGAACGTTAAGGAGGGACATGATGGATGATCCGCAAAGAGATTTGCTGGGGGGTTGGTCCAGAAAAGCCCCCAAAGTCTTGTTGTGACAGGGGTGCTCTGCTCATTGCTGAAATGGCGCCTCCTCCTGGCTGCTCTGGGGATTAGCTCTGTGAGGCAGACTCCCCTTCCTGTGCTTGCATGCTGTCTCCCTGTCTCCCACTCTCAGCTCACAGCCTCTCTCCCGCTCCACGAGCTGCTGCTGCCTCCTCGTAACTCGGCCCTCCGGCCAGGTCACTCCGTGTTCCCCCCTTCAATGTTTCTTCTGCTCCAGGGGCCTCTGGCGGTCCTCATGCCCAGTGCCCTGACCTTATCACTCCTGAAGTGGCTCAGGCAGTCTTCCTGACAGTTCACTGCCCTGCCGGTGCCACTAGCAGGCAGGGGAACCCAACCCTGCCCTCTAATCCTGGTTCCAGCCCAGGGACCCTGCACCACCCAGCCAAGGTCTGTTCAGTCCCCAACCTTGCTGCTCACTCCATGGCCTCCTTCCGATCCCATGTCCCACAGGCTCTCTTCTCTACTCTGCTCTCTTCTGTATATGCCCTGCCTCTAGGCCAGGCCCCCAGGGGCCTACTCCTTCCCTGGGTTAATCCTTCCCTCTCTACTACAGAGGGTGACTGCAAATTTCTTCCCAGCAGCCTTTGCTGCTGCCAGCTTCCCGGATTTATGCTGGCCCAGCCCACCTCTGCTCATGGGAGCTCCCTCCTAATTAGGCTTTCCTCTCACCCTTAATTCCCCCAGTTTGCGGCCTAATTGGCTGACTGGGCCCCTTGGCCTAGCTCAGCCCTCTCAGAGCCAGCATGGAGAGTCCACCCCATCACACACACCCAGAGCCATGGTCTATCTGCTTCATTTCTTCTCCGTTTCTTGGATTGTTATTGTAGCAGCGGAGGGGGCCATGCCCAAGTGAGATCACAGCCCTCGCTGTTCAAACACAAAGTAAGAGTCCCTGCCCCAGAAAGCTCACAGTACAGACAGACAAAGGGTGGGAGAATGGTGGGATTAGTAGCCTCGTTCCACAGACGGGCACGGAGGCCCAGAGAGACTGAGTGACTCACACAGGGAGACAGTGACAGAGCAGGGAAACAAACCCAGAGCTTCAGATTTCCAGTCCGGCTTCTTAACCATCGGATCACCCTCCCTGCCCCTCAATCCAGCCGGCTCCTTCTCCCTTGCCCCGCCTCGCCCATTCTACTCTTCCCTCTGGCCACAGTCAGCCTCCCTGAGCCCTCCCCTCCCGAGCCTCAGTTCATAAGGACGCCGGCGTCCCACTTCGATTCCCTGTGTGCTACCATAATGCACTGCTCAGCGAGTTACATATCCTGCTCTGAGCCTGAGCTAGAGAGATTGCAGGTCTGCCAGGGTATATCTACACCAGAGGTCCCCAAACTGTGGGCCGCGCCCCCCTAGGGGGGACATAGCAGAACATCTAGGGGGTGCGGCGGGTCCATGCCAGCCCCCACAGGGGCAGGGAAGGGGTGCCACCCAGCCCCATTCCAGTCCCACCCCCAGCCGTGTCCCCGGCTCCCAGCCCTGCCCCCAGCCTCAGCTGCTGGCTGCAGCATCATTCCCAGCCTGGGGCTGAGGCTGGGGGGAACCCGGGAGCGGAGCCGCACCTGGCCGCAGGCCCAGCTGCCAGACCCCACCACAGTCCAGCTGCAGCTCCACCCCCAGCCTTAGCCTCAGCCCCTGGCCCCACTCCCGGCCCAGACCCACCCCCAACCTTGGCCCCTTTAGCCCTGTCCACGTCCTCTAATGCCATGCCCCACCCCCAATCCTGGCTCGGTGGGAGGCGGGGCCATGACCCTCAAAAGCTTGGGGACCGCTGACCTATACCCTGCAGCCAGGAGCGGGCCTCCCAACCTGGGTAGACAACCTCTGCCAAAAACAGCTCGGGCCGGCCACTCCCAGTGCTGCAGTCACCACACAGCTGGTTTTGGCATGCTAGCTCGAGCAGAGTTTGTCCAAGTTTGGCTGGGCTCGGGGCGCTCCTTACAGCCCTGACTCTGGAGCCTGGCTGCTTAGCGAAAGCTGTAGAGACTAGAACCAGTCGTGCCTTTCTTTTTTTTTTCCAACTGTTTTTTTTTTTAATCCAAAACACACCGCTTCGTCAAAACTGAAACTGTTTGTGAAGCAAGCTCAGGTTGGATGAATCTCCCAGCTAGAAAGAAGGTCCAGAAGAAATGTTGGACAACGGTCGAATAAGTTCCTAAACAAAAATGCCAGTTGTCCAGTTCCCATGGACTTTTTGTTTTGAAATGTACATAAAATAGGGGGGGGGGAATCATTTTTTGGTTCATGAACAATTTTGAGGTTTTGACATTTCATCCCGATTTGCGATGAGAAAAATGTTGAACTCTCAAAAGTAGCCACAGGATAAGAAAACCATTTCCTGCCCAGCCCTAGAAAATACGCATATGTTCAGTGCTAGCATTCCCCAGGGTGACTAAGAGCTTGTTTACACTTAAATGGCTACCAGGGGGCCGCAGTAGTGCTTCAGCGTAGACAGACACTTACTACAGCAACGAGAGGGGTTCTCCTGTCAGCATAGGTAACCCATCTCCCTGAGAGGTGGTAGCTAGGTCAACAGAATTTTTCCACTGACCTAGTGCTGCCTACATGTGGGCATGGCTACACTTACAGATGTAGGGTGCTGAGAGTTAAACCAGCCCTCGGAGAGCACAGTAGGGAAAGCACTGTAGTCTGTCCACACTGTCAGATTCAAGCGCACTGGCTTGACCACATTAGCAACTCTTGCAACAGCCACAGAATCATAGAATATCAGGGTTGGAAGGGACCCCAGAAGGTCATCTAGTCCAACTGCCTACTCAAAGCAGGACCAATCCCCAACTAAATCATCCCAGCCAGAGCTTTGTCAAGCCTGACATTAAAAACTTCAAAGGAAGGAGATTCCACCACCTCCCTAGGTAACGCATTCCAGTGCTTCACCACCCTCCTAGTGAAAAAGTTTTTCCTAATATCCAATCTAAACCTCCCTCACTGCAACTTGAGACCATTATTCCTCGTTCTGTCATCTGCTACCACTGAGAACAGTCTAGATCCATCTTCTTTGGAACTCCCTTTCAGGTAGTTGAAAGCAGCTGCCAAATCCCCCCTCACTCTTCTCTTCCACAGACTAAACAATCCCAGTTCCCTCAGCCTCTCCTCATAAGTCATATGTTCCAGCCCCCTAATCTTTTTTGTTGCCCTCCGCTGGACGCTTTCCAATTTTTCCACATCTTTCTTGTAGTGTGGGGCCCAAAACTGGACACAGTACTCCAGATGAGGCCTCACCAATGTCGAATAGAGGGGAACGATCACGTCCCTCGATCTGCTGGCAATGCCCCTACTTATACAGCCCAAAATGCCATTGGCCTTCTTGGCAACAAGGGCACACTGTTGACTCATATCCAGCTTCTCGTCCACTGTAACTCATAGGTCCTTTTCTGCAGAACTGCTGCCGAGCCATTCGGTCCCTAGTCTGTAGCGGTGCATGGGATTCTTCCATCCTAAGAGCAGGACTCTGCACTTGTCCTTGTTAAACCTCATGAGATTTCTTTTGGCCCAATTCTCTAATTTGTCTAGGTCCCTCTGTGTCCTATCCCTACCCTCCAGCGTATCTACCTCTCCTCCCAGTGTAGTGTCATCTGCAAACTTGCAGAGGGTGCAATCCACGCCATCCTCCAGATTATTAAATGAAGATATTGAACAAAACCGGCCCCAGGATCGACCCTTGGGGCACTCCGCTTGATACTGGCTGCCAACTAGACATGGAGCCATTGATCACTACCCGTTGAGCCCGACAATCTAGCCAGCTTTCTATCCACTTTATAGTCCATTCATCCAGCCCATACTTCTTTAACTTGCTGGCAAGAATACTGTGGGAGACCATGTCGAAAGCTTTGCTAAAGTCAAGGAATAACACACCCACTGCTTTCCCCTCATCCACAGAGCCAGTTATCTCATCATAGAAGGCAATTAGATTAGTCAGGCATGACTTGCCCTTGGTGAATCCATGCTGACTGTTCCTGATCACTTTCCTCTCCTCTAATTGATTCCTTGAGGACCCGCTCCATGATTTTTCCAGGGACTGAGGTGAAGCTGACTGTAGTTCCTCAGATCCTCCTCCTTCCCTTTTTTAAAGATGGCACTACATTAGCCTTTTTCCAGTTGTCCGGGACCTCCCCCGATTGCCATGAGTTTTCAAAGATAATGGCCAATGGCTCTGCAGTCACATCCGCCAACTTCTTTAGCACTCTTGGATGCAGCGCATCCGGCCCCATGGACTTGTGCTCCTCCAGCTTTTCTAAATAGTCCCAAACCACTTCTTTCTCCACTGAGGGCTGGTCATCTCCTCCCCATGCTGTGCTGCCCAGTGCAGTAGTCTGGGAGCTGACCTTGTTCGTGAAGACAGAGGCAAAAATAGCATTGAGTACATTAGCTTTTTCCACATCCTCTGTCACTAGGTTGCCTCCCTCATTCATCAAGGGGCCCACACTTTCCTTGACTTTCTTCTTGTTGCTAACATACCTGAAGAAACCGTTCTTGTTACTCTTAACATCTCTTGCTAGCTGCAACTCCAGGTGTGATTTGGCCTTCCTTATTTCACTCCTGCATCCCCGAGCAATATTTTTATACTCTTCCCTGGTCATTTGTCCAATCTTCCAATCTTGTCATTTGTCCAATCTTCCACTTCTTGTAAGCTTCCTTTTTGTGTTGAAGATCAGCAAGGATTTCACTGTTAAACCAAGCTGGTCGCCTGTCATATTTACTATTTACTACACATCAGGATGGTTTGTCCCTGTAACCACAATAGGGATTCTTTAAAATACAGCCAGCTCTCCTGGACTCCTTTCCCCTTCATGTTAGTCCCCCAGGGGATCCCTGTAACCACAATAGGGATTCTTTAAAATACAGCCAGCTCTCCTGGACTCCTTTCCCCTTCATGTTATTCTCCCAGGAGATCCTGCCCATCAGTTCCCTGAGGTTGTCAAAGTCTGCTTTTCTGAAGTTCAGGGTCCATATTCTGCTGCTCTCCTTTCTTCCTTGTGTCAGGATCCTGAACTTGGACCATCTCATGATCACTGCCTCCCAGGTTCCCATCCACTTTTGCTTCCCCTACTCATTCTTCCTGGTTTGTGAGCAGCAGGTCAAGAAGAGCTCTGCCCCTAGTTGGTTCCTCCAGCACTTGCACCAGGAAATTGTCCCCTACACAGAGAGCAGTGCATTGTGGTAGCTATTCCGGCATGCAAGTGGCTGCAACGTGCTTTTCAAATGGGGGGTGGGGGTGGGGTGGAGTGTGACAGGGAGCATGTTAGGTGTATGTGGGGCGAGAAAGAGTGGGTTTTAGGGGGGCTGAGACAAGCATGCTGTCTTGTAAATTCAGGCAGCAGCAGACCCCCCTCCCCCCACCCCTCAAGCAACATTCCACAGTAATGGTTGCTTTGTCCCAGAGCAGATAAGCAGCCGGCTGTCAGAAACGGCGCCATCAAAGGGCATATCCGCATTCCTGCAGCCAAGTTCAAAACAATGAGAAGCGTGGCCACTTGACTTAAGGGGATTATGGGACATTTCTGGAGGCCGATCGCAGCGCAGAGTAATGCAACATCTCGTTCACACTGACACTGGGGCGTTTCAGCCAAGACTCACCAAGTGTTATGCTTCTCGTGGAGGTGGATTACCAGGAACGCTCCAGCTGCAGAGTCCTGGCACTCTACGTGCCTTGGCAGTGTGGGCGGGTCATGAGTTCGGGCGCCTGGGGCTGCTTTAAGGTGCTCGAACTTGCAAGTGTAGCCAAGTCCACAGGGACTGAGGTCATCTTACTGACCTAAAAATCCACCACCCCACCCCCGACCAATGTAGTTAAAATGACCTAATTTTCTAGTGTAGACCAGGCCTCCACACTGGTCTGAGCTGCTGTCTCTGTCAGGTACTTGGGATGATCCCAGGAAGTATGTCACCCACTGGCCAGTGTGTACTACGTGTCCTACTCTGTGTCTCATCTCCAGAGGAGCAGCATTTGTTCAGTGCCAAGCTATAGAGCATGACACTTTAGTTCAAGCTGTGGAGACGCAAGCTCAGAGCTCTGGATGTCCCTGGTGCTTTGGACAAGATAGCAGGTCTCACGCTATTCCGCAGGTATCTCCCAGCTCTGTCTCTGGCTGAGCTATCTAGATTTCGTCTGCCCTAGCATTTCCTCAGGTCAGCGTCCTGCAGAATGCATCACTTCACCTTCCTTCTAAGACCAGAGCAGGCCAAACCTGGCTAGATCTCCTTGGCAGAACCTGCTTTTGGACCATGTAGGTTTTTATATCCTGGATTGTAGGTTCAAAGAAGTCCAAACATTTTAAGAGGATCTGTCAGATTTATTAAAAAAAAAAAAAAAACCAAAAAAAAAAACACCCCACCTCTCAAAACCAAATTGTTTCAAGTAAGAGATGAGATGATTACAAGTGAAACAATCTATGCAGCCCATGGGACCTTCTTGACAATAACACGGTAAATTGGAGGGGAAACTCTCTGGTGCAAAGACGGTTTTGTTGTTTGTTTGTAAAGTGCCTAGTGCGATTGAATAAGAACAAGGATAAGATGTAAGCGAGAGAATGACAAGACACCCCAGTTAAACTTCACGGGGAGCTCTGCAAAGAGCAGCAGTAGATGGGGAAACAGCTGGTTATTCCGCTTCTAGCGGACACATTAAAAAAAAAAATCAGCATTGCTATGGCGTTTTTGACTTTTATTTTTCAGAGGGAGTTCATGCAAGAGCAGAGGGGTTGTCTGGTTTCACTCCCATAGCTGTTCTTGGGGCATGTAATGCACTGGATGAGGTACACCACCTGATTAAAAGAGGATCCACCAGCGATCCTGGCAATTACAGGCCAGTAAGCCTAACTTCAGTACCAGGCAAATTGGTTGAAACTATAGTAAAGAACAGAATTAGCATATAGATGAACATAATTTGCTGGGGAAGAGTCAACAAGGCTTTTGTAAAAGGAAATCATGTCTCACCAATCTATTAGAATTCTTTGAGGAGGTCAACATGTGGACAAGGGTGATCCACTGGATATAGTGTACTTGGACTTTCAGAAAGCCTTTGACAAGGTCCCTCACCAAAGACTCTTAAGTAAAGTAAGCAGCCATAGGAAAAGAAGGAAGGTCCCCTCATAAATCAGTAACTGGTTAAAAAACAGGAAACAAAGGGTGGGAATAAATGGTCACTTTTCACAATGGAGACAGCTATATAGTGGTGTCCCCCAGGGGTCTGTACTGGGATGAGGGCTTTTCAACATATTCATAAATGATCTTGGAAAAGGGCTAAACAGTGAAGTGACAAAATTTGCAGATGATACAAAATTATTCAAGATAGTCAAGTCCAAGACAGACTGCAGACTTACAAAGGGATCTCACAAAACTGGGGGACTGGGCAACAAAATGGCAGCTGAAATTCAGTGTTGATAAATGCAAAATAATGCACATTAGAAACCATAATCCCAACTATACATATAAAATGATGGGGGTCTACATTAGCTGTTGCCACTTAAGAAAGAGATCTTGGAGTCATTGTGAATGGTTCTCTGAAAACATCCGCTCAACGTGCAGCAGGAGTCAAAAAAGCCAAAATGGAATGTTAGGAACCAATAGTAAAGGGATAGATAAGACAGAAAAATATCATAATGCCAGTATATAAATCGATGGTAGGCCCACACCTTGAATACTGTGGGCAGTTCTGGTTGCCCCATCTCAAAAAAGATATATTGGAATTGGAAAAGGTATTCAGAAGGGCAACAAAGGGTGGTTAAGGGTATAGAACAGCTTCTATCTGAGAAGAGACTAGGAAAAGACTAGGACTTTTCAGCTTGGAAAAGAGACAGCTTTGGCCACGTCTACACTAGAGACCTGACAGCGGCAGGGCTGTACTGATGCAGCTGCGCTGCTGTATGGTTCACTGTGTAGCCGCTCAGGCCGATGGACGAGAGCTCTCCCGTCGACATAATGCAACCACCCCCAACGAGCAGCAATAACTATGTTGGTGGGAGAGCAACTCCCGCCGACATAGCGCTGTCCACACAGGCACTTCTGTCGGTGTCACTTCTGTCGCTCAGAGGGGTGTTTTTTCACACTCCTGAGTGACACAAGTTTATACTGACAAAAGTCCTGGTGTAGACATAACCTAAGGGGGGATATGATAGAGGGCTATAAAATCATGACAGATTTGGAGAATGTGAATAAGGAAGTGTTATTTACTCCTTCCCATAACACAAGAATTAGGAATCACCCAATGAAATTAATAGGCAGCAATTATAAAACAAACAAAAGGAAGTACGTCTTCAGACAATGCACAGTCAACCTGTGGAACTCATTGCCATGGGATGGTGTGAAGGCCAAAACTATAATAGGGTTCAAAAAAAGAAATAAAGAAGTTCCTGGAGGACAGGTCCATCACTGGCTATTAGCCAAGATGGTCAGGGATACAACCCTATGCTCTGAATGTCCCAAGCCTCTGACTGCCAGAAGCTGGGACTGGGCAATGGGATGGATCACTGGATGATTACCTGTTCTGTTCACTCCCTCTGGGGCACCTGGCACTGGCCACTGTCGGAAGACAGGAGACTGGGCTAGATGGACCTTTGGTCTGACCCACTATGTTCCTATGTTGTGATAGGCATGTGTAGTACCTATGGATTCTGAAAGGTGTGTCTGAGGCATATTGGTCATTGTAGCAGTGGAGATATGTCTGCAGGTTTTGTACCCGCTGTTCTGGCTGGGTCTGGTGCTGCTTTGAGTTGTTGTGTCCTGGACTATAGGGAGCTTGCTTCTGATAATGAGCTTGGTGAGGTTGGGGGTTGTTCGAAGGCTGGAAGATGGAGTTCAGGAGAGACTTATTTTATACAGAAAAATGAAAAAAGACAAAAACACCCTATCTAGGTTGGCCGCTGACAACCCCCACAATACAGGACATCTCCACCTCCACCTGTGTGGTCCTGTCCCTGTCCCTGCCTGGATCACTCAGCACGGAGGCACGGCCCCCACCTCCCCGACATCCTCCTATATCCACCGTCTCCCTCCTCTCTCCTCTCATTTTCACTGGACACAGCCATGTCTGGTGCTAATTCCCTACCAGACAGGGATTATGCTGCACAAATCTAGGACTGTCTGGCTTTAAACTGGCCACATGGCCTCTCGAACCCTATGACCCCTGGGCGAACACTTTTCCAGAGCGATCACTCCATATCAGACCTCTCTGTCCTCGTCCTCAAAGTAAACCTGCACAGCACCTTCAAAAGACTGGTCTGGGAGCTTAAATTCATTCCTTTGCTAGCCACTAAAAATGAAGGATTTAATAGAGATACTCTACTATGAATTATGTCTCTTTGCAACAATCTGTAACTCACTAACTCTCCTTTGTCCTATGATTGCAGAGAAGCTAATGGCCCACTTCATTTTGAATGGTCCCTCACAACATGGTAACGCCTATGCTTACCAATCTGTTCCACCTTGTATTTAGCTGTGACACGCAGAAGCCAGGTCTACACTACAGACTTCCTTCGGTACAACTATGTTGCTAGGGGGTGAGAAAAATCCACACCCCTGATATGCAACAGCAAGGAAAGTAACCACCGCCCAGGCGGGGTGTCAAACAACCCATCAACAGCCATTGTCCAGCAAGGGAGCTACAATGCAATGACTCACCTGCATGAGGCCACACCAGGTGAATTGCTCAACTTTGTTTGGAGAGACTCAGCAATGCCCCCCCAGACATGCCTGGACTTGCGCTCCCCAAGCATATGGACTGAGGGTATAAAACAGAGAGAGTGGACACATACTGGGCCCTTCTCCTGCCCCACTTATGC
Organism: Lepidochelys kempii; assembly: GCF_965140285.1. Classification (NCBI taxonomy): domain Eukaryota; kingdom Metazoa; phylum Chordata; order Testudines; family Cheloniidae; genus Lepidochelys; species Lepidochelys kempii. The sequence goes on from NC_136383.1 coordinate 136,703,384, forward strand.
TGCAAGCAAACAAGACACTGAGAAGAAGAAGACGACAAGACTCCAACAGAGGAGATTGGCCCCGTATATTAAGGACTGCAATATCCAGTGGGAAGAGGAAACCTGCTTCATCTAGTTGCTGCATAGTCTAATAGGGTTGAGAGCTTAGACCGCGCGCTTATATTTTACTTTATTTTGATAACCATTTTGTTATGTTTCAGAGTAACAGCCATGTTAGTCTGTATTCGCAAAAAGAAAAGGAGTACTTGTGGCACTTTAGAGACTAACCAATTTATTTGAGCATAAGCTTTCGTGAGCTACAGCTCACTTCATCGGATGCATGCTGTGGAAAGTGTAGAAGATCTTATTATATACACACAAAAAGCATGAAAAAATGCCTCCTCCCACCCCACTCTCCTGCTGGTAATAACTTAAAATCTATCTTTATAGCTAATACATGTGTTTGTTTATTCTACCTGAAGCAGTGTGGTTGGTTTGAAACGTGTCGGAGGCTCCCCTTGGGATAACAAGCCTGGCGCATATCGATTTCTTTGTTAAATTGACAAACTCATAGAAACTTGCAGCATCCAGCGGGGGCACTGCAAGACGGGGGCTCCTAGGGTTGTGTCAGAGAGATTGGCTAATGTCATTCAGTTGCACAACCCAAGAAGCAGCTTCCATGCCAGAGGCCGTGCGTGACCAGCCCGGGAGCGGGGGCTCTCTCAGCACAGCAGGGTCAGGCTGGCTCCCAGAGTCAAGGATTGGAGTGGCCAAGCAGATCACCAGTCCGGATAACACCAGAGGGGAACGTCACACCCACTCTTTCCAGTGGATAAAGGGGGAAGGAGTAAAACAGGAAAGAAAAGAAGGAAAAAATCCAAAACTTCCAGGAAAAAAACCCCCCAAAAGAAACAATTTTAAGTAAAAAAAGATGAAAAAGCTCAACCCAAACTATATTTTTCTCTGGAGAGTGTCAGTCTGGTTGAAAACCCCCATTTATCATCAAAACATGACTGCTCAGCGAGCACTGTCCACAACTTTTCCTCTCCAGCTCCTTTAGAGAGCTTTGATCACCTTTCCTCTGATCCCAGACCACCCTGTGCTTGGTGTCTCTTATCTTCACCTGGTTGGTCCCTCTAAAGCTATTCCGTTATCCTCCCCGTCCCCTCAGCTGCTCCATCCTTCTCCTGTTTGGCTCATGCCACAATATCTACCTTATCTGCATGCACTGGCAACTAGTGGATAATGCAGACCCCAAAGCACCTGAGAGCAGGGGACAAAGCAATCTCTGTCAAGGGGATCCACCAGTGGATCCAACTTCCCAAGGAGATCAGGTGAATCCAGAGTTTGACCAGCTTTAGGAAACGCTGCAAAGCTCTTCTTTGAAAAGGCCTTTCCACCATCTATGACGCCTCCTTCTATTCCCAGATCTCTTCCAAGCCCCCCATCTCCCCGCAAACCCCCAACCGGAGTTCTGACCCCAAAAAGGAAGATGGGACAGAGATTCCATGGAGACCACTAGGGACTTGGCTGTTGCTCTTGATATTATGTGGAAGGGACCCAGATACCATGGTGATGGGCAGCAGGCTAAAACCCTAAGATAGAATCCCCAATTTTAAGGCCAATTATAGAAGATACCAAATAGTCTAGAGAAGGGAGATTGGGAGCTTCTGTTCTCCCTCTCTCATAACACAAGAAAAAGGGGACATTCAATGGAATGGAAAGGTGGCAAATTCAAAACTAATCAAAGGAGTGTTTTTTTCATGCAAAGTGGGGATTAGTGTGCAGAATGTTTCTGAGGCCAAGTATTTAGCAAGATTCAGAGGGAACAGGACATTTCTATGGATTACAAGAATGGCCAGAGTTATGAGTGCTGACAAAAAAGTTTGGAAGGCAGATATGAGGCTCAGGGTTTAAACCAATCTCCATAAGGGATTAGGAGATCTTCTTCATGGGGAGTAGATTATCCCATAGCTGCCTATTTTGGGGTTCTTGCTCCTTCCTCTGAAGCCTCTGGTGCTGACCCCCATCTGAGACAGGATGCTGGGGTAGACTGCCCATGGGTCTGATCCCGTCTAGCAATGCCTACTCCAGTATGTCCTGCCTTTCCAAGGCACTATTGGGAATTATGGGCCAGTTTATTTCCTTCACGCCATGCTGGTGGAACATCATTGACTGCAAAGAAGAGTCATCATCATCAAATCTGTGTGATGGATGGGAGACTCGGTTGAATTTCCTGTACATAGAGACTTTCCTCTGGACATCTCAAAGGGCTCTGAAAACCGTAAGTAAGCCTCCTGTAAGGTGAGTACCAGTCTTATTTCATACATGGGGGGAAAGGAGGCACAGAGGGGAAACTGGATTGGCTGGGAAGAGAACCTTTGCCAAACCCCCAGATCTGTAACCCTTTGGGAGATTCAAAGTTTGATCAGCAGAACAAGTTCTCGTGTGTCACACGGCTTCCTGCTTTACATTCATGGGAGTTTAAGTGAGTAAACCAGAGGCACCTCCTCTTTACACTCAGCTGAGCGTGTGTTGCTCGGCAGAGGTTTCATCAACCTGGGAGGCTCCTTTGAATCTTGGTTCGCTGTCCAGGGAAGTGCTGTGCTTTTTGGAGCTTTCACCACGAGCTTCTGAGGTACCAGAGCTTGCAGCGGACCCCCTTATGAAAGGGAGAACTTGGATGGAGAGTACTTCAGTCTCAGCCAGTCATCACAGATGTTCAGCGTGCTTCATGACCACCTACATGCAGAACAGGATGAGAGATGGGAGGGAAAAGCTACTTAGGATGGTCCCTGCAGAATTCTAGCTGCTCTTCAGACACAATGTGTAGCTGGCTGCGGGCAGAACGTTTCCTTTTGCAGTCATCTGCCGCCACCAGGTGGATAGTTTGTGAAAAAGACCCAGTTTATTGAACCCGAGTTAAATACTTTCACTGGCAGGTGCTTAAGCATGTGATTCCAATTAAGCCCCCACTTAAGTACTGTTCTGAATAGGGGCCTCTGGGGGCTAAACTTCGGGGCTGTGTTATACTGGATTTGGGAGGAGCTCCTAAAGCAGCACCTGGGAATGCACTACCCCCATTCAGGGTTCAATGTGGCTCCCCTGTTTACGGATATTTTCCATCAAGCGATGAAGAACAGAGTGAGAGATGTTTCCAGCACAGGACAGAAAAGCAGAACAGTGTACCAAGCTCCCCAGGAAGAAGTTGCTATTCTGCTCCATTGCACAGCAAGGAAAGATGAATCTGATGGTTGCAGCACTGTTTGGGGCATGGCAGCTCACCCAGCACAGAGATCCGTCCAGCTGAGGAATGCTCTCCCAGAGGAAGGGGTGGAAGAGTCATTGTTTGGGACATTTAACCCAGAACTGAATGGCCCAGAGAAGGGATATTTGGAGCTGCTGTTCTCCCTGTACCATCACATAAGATCAAGGGGATATTCAAGGAAACCAAAAGGTGGCAAATTCACAACTGATCCAAGGAAACACTTTCCATGCAAGGCATCATTGGCCTGTGGAACTCACTGCCACAAGATGTCATTGAGGCCAAGAACTTATCAAGACTTAAAAAGGATTGAATGTTTATCTGGATAATAACCATAGCCAGAGTTATAATAGTTCATGCTGATAAAAAGAGCTTTGGCAAGGAGATACAGCCCCTGTATAGGGTTTGTCTGTCTCCAACACCTCAGCCTTTGTAATTAAGACTTAAGCACAGCAACAAACATTTAGCTCTTTGACCTACTGCTAAACACCGATATTGACCAGGATTTATAAGCAGCAGAGGGCAGAAAACGCTCAGTCCTGCTCCATCAGGACTGAAGTGGGCCAGGTTCTCAAGGGCAGCCCAGCCCCTTTGCATTGCTTGGGGGGGCACAAAGGAGCTGGATCCTGGCTAGCTAGAATCCTCTGTGGAGGGAGGTGAGAGCTCAGTTGGTATAACGTTGGCAGAGCTGGCTCCTGTGCTGACTGCCCCTTCCCCCGCCTGGCAGATGGGGTCAGAGGAGCAGAGGTGGATTGTGGGGCCCTGGGCCAGAGCAAGTGCAGTCGCGCCCCTGCTTCCTCCTCCTGCTGGGGAGCGGGGTCAGGATGCAGGGGCACCCATTTTTCTAGGCCCGCCCCCAATTGGCCAGAGCTAATCCGCCACGGTTGAGGAGGGAAAGCAGAGCTCACACCAATCCAATCTTCACTTAGCATCAATGAGAGCCGCTATTAGGCTTTTCTAGCTCATCCTGGGACCAGCACAGATCAGGCCACAGAATCAGGAAGCTGGAGCCAGCTCCCTACGATCCCTCCACCCCCCTCCCTCCCGATGCAGGAGAGAATCGGCCCCTGGGCTCAGCTTGGAACGTCAAGCTTCAAAGATCCACACGTTGGCTGGAACTCGGTTCAGCGGGAGTGAGAGGCGCTGCAGCTTACTCAGACGGAGACCGGCTCCTCCAGCCGCACCTACCCGGCCGAAGGTGCCATTTGCTGGAAGATTGGGCTGGGCTGCCTTACCTTCGGAGAGGGCAGCCACTTGCTCTGTCCTTGGCTGAGGTAGGGAGGAACTGGAAGAAGCTAGACAGGTAACGGGGGCTGTCATAAATATAAAGGGAAGGGGAACCACCTTTCAGTATACAGTGCTATAAAATCCCTCCTGGCCAGAGGCAAAACCCTTTCACCTGTAAAGGTTTAAGAAGCTAAGGTAACCTTGCTGGCACCTGACCAAAATGACCAATGAGGAGACAAGTTACTTTCAAAGCTGGGGAGTGGGGGGGTGAAACAAAGGGTCTGTCTGTGTGATGCTTTTGCCGGGAACAGATCAGGAATGCAAGCCTTACAACTCCTGTAAAGTTAGTAAGTAATCTAGCTAGAAAATACCTTAGGTTTTCTTTTGTTTAATGGCTTGTAAAATAAGCTGTGCTGGAGGGAATGTATATTCCTGTTTTTGTGTCTTTTTGTAATTTAAGGTTTTGCCTAGAGGGATTCTCTATGTTTTGAATCTGATTACCCTGTAAGGTATTTACCATCCTGATTTTACAGAGGTGATTCTTTTACCTTTTCTTTCAATAAAATTCTTCTTTTAAGAACCGGATTGCTTTTTCATTGTTCTTAAGATCCAAGGGTTTGGGTCTGTGTTCACCTGTGCTAATTGGTGAGGATTCTTATCAAGCCTTCCCCAGGAAAGGGGGACTAGGGCTTGGGAGGGGATATTTGGGGGGAAGACGTCTCCAAGTGGGCTCTTTCCCTGTTCTTTGTTTAAAACGCTTGGTGGTGGGAGCATAGGGTTCAAGGACAAGGCAAAGTTTGTACCTTGGGGAAGTTTTTAACCTCAGCTGGTAAGAATAAGCTTAGGGGGTCTTTCATGCAGGTCCCCACATCTGTACCCTAGAGTTCAGAGTGGGGAAGGAACCTTGAGAGGGGCCTTGCAGACAAGCTCATTTATTCTCTGCTCAGAGTGGGCAGCTCCGGAGCGGCGGGAAGGCAGCTGAAGAACAGAATGCAGCCCATCCCCCACACCCACCAGCACTGAAGAAGATGGAGTGGATTTGAACCCGTGCTTCCAGAAAGCTCGTATGGGGCGTCAAGACCACTGAGCCACCTTCTGGAGCCTGGACCTTGCTCTCAGAGCAGCCTGTCACTGGTCACACTTTTTTCTCTCCAGTTATCTTGGAGCTGCTTCCTCAATTTTAAGGCCAGAAGGGACCCTTAGACCATGTAGCCTGCCTGCCTGGAGCTCACAGGCCCTGACATTTCCCCGGCACACCCCTTTAATGAGCCCTGTTACTTGGGTTTGACTAAAGCATCTCCCAGAAAGCCTGGATCTGAAGCCACCAAAAAATGGAAAGTCCACCACTTCCCTGGGTTATTAACGGCCAACTACTCTCCTTGCTCAAACCTATGCCTGGGTTTGTCTGGTTTTAACATCCAGCTGTTGGACCTTGTCCTGCCTTTCTCGGATAGATTCTTCTTCCTGCCCATGGCGAGCAGCAGCAGCCTGAGCCTTGGCTGGAGGTTCAATGCCTCGCGTGCTGAGAGGCAGAGGTGACTGTGTGCAGGGAAAGCAGAGTGGGTTTTGGACCTGACCCTCAGATGCTGGGGGATCCGGGCACAGGGGCTCTGCCCCATGCAGGTGATCATACCCGTTCCCCAGAAAAATCAAATCAATTTGGTGATCCAGTTTTAAACAGCTGGGGGTGGGAAGGCCCTTCGTTGCTTTGTGACTTTTGTTTGAGGAGGATGAGTTGGGTTTGTGTCTTCAGACTAAAGGAGCAAACACCTGTCCACAAATGGCTGCAAGAGTCTTTGCATCAATCGGGGGATATGACAGAGGTCTATAAAATCATGACTGGTGTGGAGAAAGTAAATAAGGAAGTGTTATTTCCTCCTTCTCAGAACACAAGAACTAGGGATCACCCAATGAAATTAATAGGCAGCAGGTTTAAAACAAACAAATGGAAGTATTTCTTCAAACAACACACAGTCAACCTGTGGAACTCTTTGCCAGAGGGTGTTGTGAAGGCCAAGACTGTAACAGGGTTCAAAAAGAACTAGATAAGTTCATGGAGGATAGGTCCATCAATGGCTATTAACCAGGATGGGCAGGGATGGTGTCCCTAGCCTGTGTTTGCGAGAAGCTGGGAATGGGCGACAGGGGATGGATCACTTGATGATTCCCTGTTCTGTTCGTTCCCTCTGGGGCACCTGGCATTGGCCACTGTCCGAAGACAGGAGACTGGGCTAGATGGACCTTTGGTCTGACCCAGTGTGGCTGTTCTCATGTTATGTTCTTATGTTCCCGAGTCACAGGAACCCAGCCCGCAAGGCCTACAAGGAGACAATCCTCTTGTCCGCTACAGCCCGGGTGGCTCATGAACACAGCCGACAGTTGCCAGTTGTCTGTGGTACAGAAGGGTGGAAGCTGTAGACTGTGCCCAGAGCTGGGCCACCCGTGGGGCCTGAGGAACGCTAAGAGAGGGCAGTGGTGCAAATACACACGTTAGCTCATCACACACTGCTGGTTGTTCTCATAGACTCAGCTTCTCTCTGCCAACCCCTGCCCTCTAGTCCCCAGTCATTCAACTCTTCTTCATTACAATATTTCAACAGTAAAGACTGTACTGTCCTCACACTCCAGCTGCTCCCTGCCATCTCCCCTAGGGTCCGCTCCCCAGCTCAGCCCTGCTCTGTTGCAGATGCTCTCCTACAGATTTCCACTGGTCTCTGAAAACTTAGGGGGTCATGGTGGATGATTGGCTGAACTTGAGCTCCCACGGAGATGCTGTGGCCACAAGGGTTAGTGCGATCCTTGGCTATACAAACAGGAAAGTTTCGAATAGGAGCAGAGAGGTCATTTCACCTCTGTATTTGGCACTGGTGCGACTGGGGCTGAAACACTGTCCCCAGGTCCGGTGCTCACAATTCAAGAAGGATGTTGCTAAATTGGAGAGGGTTCAGAGAAGAGCCACGAGAATGATTAAACCTGCCTTACAGTGATAGACTGAAAGGGCTTAATCCATTTAGCTTAACAAAGAGAAGGTTAAGGGGTGACTTGATCACAGTCCGTAATTACCTCTGGTTAATAGACCTGGTTGGGGTGGATTCTCCATCACTGACCATCTTTAAATCAAATGGGATGTTTTTTCTGAAGGACAGGATCTAGTTCTCTGTCCTGTGATATACAGGAAGTCAGAGTAGCTGATCACAGTGGTCCCTTCTGGCCTAGGAATCTGTGAGTGGGTTGAGAAACGAGAGCCTTGACAACTGCACTTTGTGACTGAAGTGCCCGAGGGACGGCGGTGATTCAAATCGAGCAAAACGAAAGAACACAAGGAGACTGGAGAAAGGCATTGTTCTCACTTCAGAGACCCTGACGACGTCAGGTGTCATGTCATAGGAAAGTGACTCAGACATTAAACACATCGTAATACTTCGCAGCACCTTCCATCTGAGGATCGTAAAGCCCTTGAGAGACATCAGTTTGTCAAACCTCACAACACCCTTGTGAGGTAGGTATTATTACCCCCATTTTACAGATGGGGAAACTGAGGCACAGAGTGGTGCAGTGAGTTGGCCAAGGCCACGCAGTGAGTCAGTGGCAGAGTTGGGAGTGGGTCTCCCCAGCCCCCTGCTCTCACCACTGGTCCACACTTCTTCCCCCTTTTCATAATAAAACATTAGCAGCTCAGAAAGCAACCACATGGCTTACACCATATGACGGGAACAAAGCACGTGGCTGGGAAACCCCCCGCTCCCTGAAATAGCCATGCAGCTGAAACCCCGTTGCCACACGTGCCGCACGAAAGAAGCACTCCCAGCTGGCTCCTCTTCAGAGCACCTTATTCTGCTGGGCTCTCCACGATTGTCACGGCCTTTCAGACCAGGAGGAAGCTGGGGAGGGTGACAACAAGGATCCTCCAGGGACACGCCAGTCAGACACCCCACCGCTAGGTGGCACCGTTTGAGTCGGCAATTGCATTGTCCCCCGGGCCGCGTGGATCGCCCATGCCAGCTGTGGTAACAACGTCCAGCATTGGATTCTGCTGGCGAGAGAGGCAAAGGTAGCTAGGCCCTGCCTTGGGACTGGTCACCAGCCTCTTCCATCAGTGCTGGCTGCTTAGGGCACCCAGATCTGCTGCTTCCCAGCCCAGCAGGCATGGCTGGGAAGGAGCAGAGTCTGGATGATGCCCCTGGCAGGCAGCTGATGCGTCATGGTTAACCCCACAAGCTGCCCTGCCCACCCCACCCCAATGATATAGCTCCGTACCACTTTCCCCTCCCCCACACCCTCCCTCTTTTATGTGCAGAAACATTTCCCCTCATATAAAAATAGTCCTTTGGTATCCAAAAGAGCCCCGTTGCCTGCAATAGTGCAAATGAGGAGAACCAGTTCGGGGAGCATGTGCGAGGATTCCTCTTGCTTTTTCCACGTTTGTCATTTCTTAAAGGGGAAGGAGGCGGACTGGACTTTGAACCCCGGGACGGGCCTAATGGAGAGAAAGAGAAAAATGCCACGTTCGAGAGAGCAGAAACCAACCGGCAATTGTGCAGCTCTCGGCACTGAAGGGGCTTCATAAACATCGAGCTCAAATTCACACCTGTGCAGCAAGACGGCTCACGGCCCAGGCACCACCCAAGTCCTGTGGGCGCCAGGGTCTGGCTTGTCTATTGAGACCGTAAGCTCTCCGGGGCGCCCCCTTGTGTTTGTGCAATGCCTAGCAGCATGAGGCCACATTCCTGGCTGACCCGTAGGAACTGCCGTAATAAATATGATTCCCAGTGAGACGCCAGCTCTCTGATACGGGCCCGTAGTCACTATGGCCTTGCCAGGAAGGGCAATATTACTGAGGTCCCATTTTATGTACCACATGGGAACGAGGCCCAGAGTGACTAAGGGGATGTCTACACTGCATTGTAAACCTGGGTCTGTGGGACCCGGGCTTGTGAACTCAGTGTTTCCAAGCCCACGCTTGAGCGTCCACGCTGCACTGGAAACTTGGGCTTACAATGGGTGGACCCAGGTCTCACAGCCATGCTAGTGTGTCCACATTGCGCTGCATCCTCACTGCACAATGACCGGGCTTGGACCCAAGCCACAGGAGGACTCACTCTCTGACTCACCCCCCTAGCAGTGTCCTGGGACCTGGAGCCTGAGCGCTTGTTGACCCGAGTCAGACTGATTTGTGTGTGGACAGAAGGGGGGCTTGGCTGAAACCTGAATCAGAGCCCAGGCTTAGGCCAGGTCTACACTCAAAAGTGAAGTCGACCCAACCACATCGCTCAGGGGCATGAAAAACCCACACCCCTGAGTGACATAGTTAAGCCGACCTGACCCCCCAGCACAGACAGCTCTGGGGCAATGATGGAAGAATTCTTCCGATCGAGCTACTGGCTCTTGGGGAGGTGGATTACCTACGCCAACGGGAGACCCCCCGCCCCCGTTACTGCAGCAGTAGCCTTTCAAGTGCAGACATGCCCATAGCGTGGAGTGGAGACATATGGAAAGTGATGTGCCCAAGGTTACAGAGGGAGTCTGTGGCAGAGCAAAGGATTGAACCTGCAGTTCCCCGCTCCCCAGTCCGGCCTGTTAACCACAAGGCCGTTCTTCCTGCTGGCAAGGCAAGCTCCTGCCACAGAGTGCAGCGTCAGCGGGATAGCTGGAAGGGGGAAGGGCGTGGGCAGGGAGAAAAAGGAGAAACAGCCCGGTCCCCTTGTTACTGCTCGCTGTCCTCTGGGCACATGGCAGGGAACAGGCCCGAACCCTGCAGGGAATCCCTGCACGCCCCCCTACCCCCCACACCCCAGGCCTTTGGGCAGAGCCTGGCAGGTTGCGGGCAGCTGAGTCTGAAGGAAGATGCCATCTGACTGTACAGAAATTTCCCATGCCACAGCCCCTTTGCAGCAGCCCCAAATGGACCCTTCCCCACCAGGGGCCTCTCAGGCAGCGAGAACTTGCTCACCCTTGCCTCATGGTGCCCCTCCAGCCACACAGAGCATTTACTAACCTCTATAGTGTTTCCTTAAGCCATCCAGCTCCCTCCCCCAGACCGCCCCCCAGACCATTCCCCTGGCCCCTGCTCAGCCCCAGCCCCGCCTCCCCCACCACACCGACCGTCCCCTCGGGCACTCCATCAGGCTGCCTTTGCCTAGACTTCCCACATCTCCACCAAGTGCAGCCTCCTAGGCCAGTCATCTGGCACCCCTCAGCCCGGGAGACTTGCTGACATGGGCCCTCTCTCAAGCCCCACGGACCATTTGCCTGGGCCCAGGAGGTGCTGGCCGCCTGCTCACTGTTGTTACACACTCGCCTGCAGCTCCTCCATTACTGCTGTAGCAAGGGAATGGGACCCTGCTCTCGACAGCTGCAGGGGAGGGGGGACATCTCCTGGTGGCCTCAGCCGCAGCGTGCTGTACCACCGGATCCTGCCAGGATGCAGCCAGGCAAGGGGGCAGCCGAGCTTCGAGCTTCACTCTGGACTTACTTGGTTAGGTACCTGGCAGAGCTGGCCCCTGCCGCCTTGAAGTTGGTGGGAGGGACCGTGACCAGCAGGGTCCGTCCCTGTGCCAAGGGAGGTGTTTTGGCCAGGAGAGGGCTCCCAGGCAGAGGCCGGCGAGGGGGTCCGTGCTTTGAGACGATCTAGAGGAGACCATGGTACAAGCAGGTGTCAATCCAGCAGATTCTCTGTCCCAGGAACAGTCCCCAGCTGCCCACAGCACGGCCTCTCCAGCTGCAGGACAGAGCTGGGGCTACTGGAGACTAGAAATGGCGTATTGCTGTACATGCTATGCCCCAGGGGACCCAAGCGGACTTCAAACCCTCTCTTGCTGCTGGACATGGCTAGCTCTGCCCACCACTGCAACACAGCCACCTCTTGTGGGGGACCCAGCGGCTGTTTAACTCGGCCCAGCACCTCATTGGAAAGAGCCACGGAGGCAGAAATCCCTTCTCGAGGCGGCTAGGGGTGGGGTGGAGGCCCCGGGGCAGAGTCCTGTTCTGCAAACAGGCCGTCAGCACGGCAGCCTCTGAGGCTGCCAGCCACCAGCCCCGTGTGCACCAGGCGGGGTCTGAACCCAGGCCCTTGGTATCTAAAAGCATGAGCTTCTACCGCTGGAGCTAGAGTCAGCTCAGAGGCAGATAAGCCGCTACACATGGCCTCGCCCCGAGAGCGGGACAAAGAGAGACCCAGCAGTAGCCTGGGTCCTAGCAGCATTGAATGGGGCCTGGCTGACAGAGGTGAGAGAGGACACCTCATTGTACCCCAAGAGGGACCGACACAGTAACTGAACCCTTGTGCATTGGGGAGCGACCGGGAAACTCACCACAGGGGTCCTCACAGGGCTGCTGGGAAGAGGCTTCTTTGGAGGCAGCAGCTTGGGTTGGGAGCCGATTGTTTTGGCCGGAACGACGGGGGATTTGCCGCCAGGAGGAGGCGGCCTGGACGGCTTGAGGTCTCGGTGGGGCTGAGCAGCTGGGCTGGGAGCCTGGCGAAGGGGGTGGACAATGCTGATGGGCTGGGAACCGTTCGGCTTGAGGGGGAAGATGCTCCTGGCTGCCTGCAAGGCCGGAAGAACAAACAAATGAAGTCAAACCTAAGGCCCAGGTCCCCGGTCACTGGGAGGGGACTATCCTCAGCGGGCACACAGGAGTCCAGTGCCTATGTGTTCCTCTGCTTCTGTGCGGGTTGGTGCTCAACTGTTCCTGCCTCTTCACCTTCCCTTCTCCCTCACGTGACTGAAGGCCACGCTCACTCTTTGCAAGTGGAGTGGAACACAGTGCCTTGGGACTGTCGCCCCAGGAGAGGGACTAGGAATAGCGACTACCTTGGAAGTATCCAGCCCAGATTTTCCACCAGACCCAGTGCATTCTGGGACAGGACAGGACCAATGTTCCCTCTAATTTTTTCCATCCATGTGCAGAATAAATTTTGTTATGCACACCAAGGTATGTGTGGGCGTGCGCCACTAGGAGAAACAAAAAACCTAGATATAATATATATATTTTTAAAAAGTTTACCATAGGAATAATTACTCCAGCCAGGACAGGTTAGGCTTTATAGAACTCACTACTCAAAGAATTAAATTTAAGTGTAAGAGAAATAAAAATTATGAAATGCATAGACCAGTCAAAACACTAAAATAACACATCTTGAAAGAATAAAATTACAGAGAATATATGTGCATTGTAGGAAGTACCAAGAAGTAACAACAATAACACAAGTGTGTTAGGAGGTGAGTGTGAAAGAGACTGTGTGTGGGGGTGGGATAGCTCAGTGGTTTGAGCATTGGCCTGCTAAACCCAGGGTTGTCAGTTCAATCCTTGAGGGGGCCGTTTAGTTGATCTGGGGCAAAAAATGGGGATTGGTCCTGCTTTGAGCAGGGGGTTGGACTAGATGATCTCCTGAGGTCCCTTCCAACCCTGATATTCTGTGATTCTGTGATTCTGTGTGTGAGAGAGAGAGAGAGAGACCGACGGACCCAGAGACAGTGTGTGTGGGGAGAGGGGCTGCTGGGGAAGTTTCTGAGAGACACCATGCGCTCTCTCTTTGAGGCACTCACTAAAAGCTCTCCTGCTCTGTCCTGACTCTGAGCCCTGTCTCCCCTCCCGGCTCTGCGGAGATGGGGTACATGGGCAGGGGGAGGGGAAGGGAGAGAGACTATGTGATAAGCTGGCTGCTGGGGAAGGCTTCGAGACCATGCACTGTCTCTTTAAGAAATGCACACTCACTCACTCACCCTAGTTCTGACCTCAGACTGCCGCAGCTCCAAGTCCTGAGCCAGGCTGTCCCCTCTCCCCTGCTCTGCGGAGACGCGGTACAGGGGTGGGAGGGAGGGGGGACACCCTGACCTCGGCATCTCCCTCCCCCCGCACTCTGCACAGCCAGCAGGAGGGTCCCGGGAGCAGCTGCAGGAGCAACATGGCTGCAAAGCAGCGGGAGGAGGGGCACCTGAACACACGCTGCCAGATGTGTGCGCTCTGCCAATCAGCTGCGGGGCACCTGAATCTCTCCTGGACGGCCGCCCAGCTGCGCAGCTTAGAGGGGACAGAGGACAGGAGAGTTGCGGACTCCGTGCAGCCCTCCAGCCAGAGCGGACGCGCTCACTAAACCCAAGGCTTCCTTCCATCGTATTGATTCCAAGTGCCAGCGCTGGAACAGAACGACAAGCAGCGAAGCTGTCCACAGTCGCTGAGATTCAGTGTCAACTCCTGGCCTTGAGCCATGAAAGGAGAGTCATTTGCAACCTCTGCTAAGCTGCACCTTCGGGATGTAGTTCGAACCTGCTACAACTGTCCACCTCCCGCCCTCCGCCCCCCCCGGCCCTTTGCCAGGTTGTCCCGGAGAAGATGAGACTTAGGGGAATGGTTCAAAAAGTGAACCACTGTTTCAAGGGCAGGGGTGAAAAGCAAATCAGTATTGGAGGAAGAGGCCTTGGTGGGAAAAGGAGCCATGTGACTGGATTATAAGGGTCTTGTCATTATTTATGAGAGCATAACATGTTTTAGCTGGGTTATGAGTGACTGGAAGCCTTCATTTAATGTAATAGTCAGTCAAGCACCAGCCAAGTTGCAGATTCTTGGCCCAGTTCTGGTCTCCGTTACGCTGCTTTTTTCTAAAAGCTCTGCTCTAGGAATTATTGTGGGGCAGTTCCCCAGCCTGCGTTACACAGGAGGCCAGACTAGATGATCACAACGGTCCCTTCTGGCCTGGAGTCTGTGGTGTAAATCTGGAGTGACTCTTGGCTTCGGTGGAAGTCATTCTGGATTTAGAGCAGTAAAATGCAGAGCAGTGAAATTCGGCCACGATGCTAATGAAATAAACCATGGCCACGTACACCCAGCCACCAAGGTTATTAGCGGGTGTAGAACCCAGGATCTACAGCACCAATAAAACTACAAGCCCTGCCTATCGAGCTCCAGGAATCACATTACTCGGTTCTGCTGGGTAGCAGATTTGGAGGTGCTGGAGCCAGCCGCTAGAGAGAGACGTGAGCACAAACACAGGAAGCTAGAGCACCATTCTAGGAAGAGGAAACGTAAACTTGGAGTAATCGGTCATGCAAAGATCTGAAGCCCCCACTTACTTTGTTAGAGCTGTTGGCAGCTTTACCAGAGGAGGAAACATCCTGCAAGGTGAAAGCCGCGTTCGAATGGCCCCCGGTTCCCTTCTGATGGATGGCTCCGTTCCTGCCCCCAATCACAAACAGAAAACACAAGCTATAAAGAAAATCAAATGCTTTGCAATAGCTGCCCTCGCGGGTGTTGGCTATCAGACCCCGGAATGGACAAGTGAGCCATAAGGGGAAGAGAGTACGGTTACACGGCTGCTTTTAATACCCGAGGGAAGGTAGCATTTTCACTGAGGCATATTCTGAACGTGCCCGGGATTTAAATCGACAGATGGGGCTGGTTTCCTTTGCTGTTAACCATGTTTTTAAATATTTGGGTGCGGCTCAGAGAGGAGAGGATGGGGACCAGACAGAACACATGAAATGCTGAACTGATCTAGTTCTGGTCTGACACCGAAAACGTTTGCAGTCCCCTAGGAACAGAAGATGACACATGGATGGAGGTAGGCAGTGTTCATGTAGGATGCCCCTGAGTCTAGTGGATCATTCCTGCTCAGTGCTTTGGAGGAGAGATGCAAACTCCAATTTAGCCAGGGGAAAATCCCTTCCCAACCTCAAATCTGGCTATCAGTTTACCCCCATGCATGCAAGCAAGAATCACACATTCTGATCTCACATTAGTGTATATTGCAAGTAACTCCACAGAAGTGACACCTTGTGAAACTGGCATTAGATCAGATCAGAGGTAGACCCAAATTTTTAAAGATATTTAGGAGTTGCAGGTGACTGTCGATGGGATTTTGGCTCCTAAGTGTCTAAATCCCTTCTGACAATGAGATTTAGGCTCCTAAATCAGGTAGGCATTGCAATGCTGAGCGCAGCAGTGCCTAAATGCCTTTAACAATTTGGGCCCTATGCCCTATACCTCTAACCCATCCATTCTCTCCCCCAGTGAGTCGAGGCGCAGAATCAAATAACTGTGGGTGTCGCTGGGTCCTCAAGGGGGAGATGGTCTCCGGCTCCATCAGTCGCTCACCTGCACGTCTCCTGGCTCTTCCTCGTGCTCTTTATCCATTTGCTCAGGAGCGAGTTCTTCCGTCTGTAGCACCAGTAGATCCCCAAAGCTGTGGCAGGGAGGATCAGCAGGAAGACGAGCAGCAGGGCTATCAAGATGGCTTCATGGTCTGGGGAGGGGGGGGAAATGGAGAAATGAGGAGGGGGCTTGAAGTTGCATCAGCCCCTTACATTGGGGGTGGAAAACACCCCTTCCCATCTGACAGGAAAGCTCGGAGCAGTTTGGCTCTGCAGCGCGGCTGCGTAGAAAACAGCGATCTGTGTCCATCCCCTTCCATTGCACCTCGTAGGGGTTCACAGCAAACCAGTACAGAGCCACCTTCTCCGACCGCCAGTGCTGCAAACCCAGACCCCAAGACCTTTGGCGTGGGCCTAACCTGCACACGCAAAATGGCATGCCCAACGCATGCCCCCCACACAGGGCAAGCCGGAGTTGCAGGCACATCTCTGCAAACAGCCTGTAGCTCCTGCCCAGCCACCGGGGACCCGAGAAGCTGCTAAAGAGGCAGCTGTGGGGAAGTATTGCCAACAGCTCTCCCTATGTATGGGGAGATGCCTAATGAACCTCCCCACTTGGGAACTGTCCCACCAGCTGCTTTCTCTCTCCGCCTCGCCGTTCTTGAGCCTCTGGCATGTTAACAGAGAGAGCAGCTCCATGCTTCACTCCCACCTCCCATCCCAGGGAGTGGCCCGGCTTTGAGCTGAGGGCGGGTGTATGGAAGCCCTGGGGCCGCTGCCCCGCCCCCCTCCACCTCGGGCCACCGGCCTGACATCAGAACTCACTGTCGTGCTGCACGGGGCCGCTGTCCACGCTGCCCCCCAGGCCCGGCTTCTCGCAGTACGGGGGGGCCCAGCCGGCACTGCAGTGGCAGTTCTTGTTGCTGTTACAAACCTACAGGTGCAGGGAGAGGGTGTCAGGCCAGGGCAGGGTAATGGTCAATAGCAGACTGGTAAGAGGACAAAGTGCAAGGAGATGAAAAGCCGGTGACGAGCTCCCACAGGCAACCAACACCGGAGAGGGCCCAACTGGGGAAGGAGGCATAGCCATGGTTAGTTTCAGCCTTCCCAGGCTCCACCTCCCCAGGAGAGCTCTCAGAGCAGTGACAGCAGCACTGGAAGAGCTCCGGACCATCCGTCTAGGTGCCTCTCTCACAGCCACCTTGGAGCACCCACGGTTCTGGCCAGGCCAGTCTGTAATCATGGGACCAAACCAATGTCCTTGTTGGCTGTCCCTTTCCCACTCCCGGCGGGGTGAAGTGCTTGAGCCATCTAGCGGCCCACCCGGACATCTGCAGGTCCAGTTCCGTGGACTTGGGCGAGGCAATGCTTTGACATCGCATCGTTAAACCAACTGTGCTCTGGAAGCCCTTTTCTCCACTCATGCTCTGGAGGGGGGATTTTCTCCTGAAGAACTTTGCACTCCACCCAAACTGCTCCAAGTTCACTCACCCTCTACTCACCAAGGAGCCCTTGGGGACCTGCTGGGAAGATACTGACCTACGATGCCAGAAGCTCTGGATTCATATCGCAGGGAGCCCTGCCTCTGGAGACCAAAACTTCATCCCCTTTAAACTTTTCATCAGAATGGCTCCTTGCTGGCCTACGACTCTCCCTCCTGCATGAAGGTCTCAGCCAGGCTTCTGAGCATAGCTGGATGCTAAGCTGACAGGCATCTGAACCACACTCTGACCACTCCCAAAGAGAGGCGAAGTTCAGATCTAGAACCCAGGCCCTTAGAACCCTGGTGATCCAACCTGTCCCCCCTCGAATTCGACCCCAGACTCAAACAGACCAACTCAGCCGCATCTCTATTTGACATGGATGCAAAGGGCAGGTGAGCACTTGGCTGTGAGACGCTCACCTCACTGGAGAACCTGAGCCAACCTCAGGACTCCACCAAAGCTCTGGGATGGTTACTCACCCCGTGGCCATGGCACTGCGAAATGCACGTCTCCAGCTCAAAGAAGGAAGCATTCTGGCACCTGCGATCCTTGCAGACCTGAGTGAAATGAGCGAGGGGGGAGTTAGTGGGGAAAGACCTAGGAGTTCAGATAGGAAAATGTAACCTTGCATTCCTCAGCTAGGACCCCTGGGCACCTAGACATCTTTGGAGATGGAGCCTCCAACCCGTCATTCTGCAGTTGTAATGTGCAAACCCCAATAATATCTCAGACACTTCAGACCCAATTAGCGAATCCAGTCCCTTCCCCCCTGCCTCCTCCCTTCCCCGCAAGGGTCAGCTGGGACCCCAGAGTGCCTTCCCAAGGGTTCAGTCGGGGCGATATTCCCGGTATGCCAGCAGCACTGATCCACTTTGGAAACTCTTTCCTAGTCTAACTGAGCTGGCTGACTTCCTTCGTGAAGCGTGTGGAGATGCGGGGTGAGCAATGCTGCACAAGGGCGAGCAATGCCCCTTCGCCCCTCATATCCCCGTCCCCGCATGTACAGACGTGTGGGTTGTGCTGGGATGTTCTGAGGTGAATTCAGCACTGGAGGGACGGGATCACATTGACAGCCCAGAGACTGGAGTCCTCTCTGGCTAGGGCCCCCCGCCAGCCTTGATCTCTCCCACCACCGTGCCTCCACCCTGACCTGCAGGGACCATCTCTCTGGGTCTGGAGGGAGCTCCGCCCCATGGCCCAGCCAGTCCTGCCTGCCAAGCAGGAGGCTAACTCATGCCCCCTGCGGCGGTGTGGGCACCGTATCTCTGAAGCCCGTAATGAGGCCAATTCCCTTCAGCTGCAGGGGCGAAGGGGGTCAGGAGCCCCTCTGTGTCCTGCATCTTCCTGCCCAAGGCTCTGCTGGGTGAGTCTCCAGGAACCAAAGACCACAGCATCCTCCAACCGCTCAGGAAGCTTACCATCCCGTCCCCACACTTGGTCCCCGTCATCACCAGGCCGGGGTCCGACAGGTCCCCCTCGTCGTCCTTGGTGGCGTACATGAAGGTGCCTCTGCATTTCACCTCCCGCCCGTTGAAGCGGATGGTGGTGTCCATGGAGACGGTGTTGGTCCCCTTGGGTTTCCTGGCCGAGCTCTGGCACTGGATCTTGCCGCACTTGGCGTCTCTAGGAAGAGAGGCGCCAAGGTTACTTAACAGGAACAGGCTGTCGCCGGTCGAGCTGAACTCATCGAGTTATTGGCCCCCCCCACCTCGGTATCAGAGGGGATCGGGACGTGCTGTAGGAGGAGCTTAACAAAGCAAGGGATTCTGGGTAGGAGGAGCTTAACAAAGCAAGGGATTCTGGGTAATTCATGAGTTGTCTGCTTAAGCACGTGGCGGCTGTTGTCTCACATGACACCGCCTGCTAGGCCCAGGGCTCAATTCCAGAGAAGTCAATTGCCCATTCCCCAGAAACGCTCAGGCCCCAGAGCATTTTCATTTGGACCCCTCTCCCTGCAGTGTTGTGAGACCCCCTCACTTGCCTAAGTACCACTTCTAGTGCCTGTCTGCCAGGGAGCTGAGGGCATGGACCACAAACGATTCTCTCTCTGCACCAGACACAGCCCCGGGGCAGCATGAATGTCTCCACGGAGCAGTTGCATGCTATTAGGATATAGATATTCAGGCCTGTCTGTAAAGGCCTATACTCTAAGAATTTAGGTGTATTCTTATCACTTGGCTAGTTGGAGGTATAAAAGAAAGAATCAAAATCACTGTCTGCCGGTGTAAGGGCCTTCTCTTACTGTGACAGCCTGAGGCCCTGTTCTTAGGCTAAGGCCTTTGGCTAAGCAGCAGAGGCAGCCATAAGCTGGGAAGCGACCGGTCACCTCCTCACATTCCAAACTAGTCACATTGAAATAAGGTGCTATTGGGCTGTTAGGATACAATCCTGTCCTGATAGTGCCTATCGCCCCCAGAGAAAGGGAAGTGCCTAGAAGATGTAAAAGAAAACTTAGTTTGATAGCATCCTGTCTGGCAAGAACTCACTTATCAATAGCTGAGGTGTGAAATCCTCACTTCTGTGTTTGTTCTATCACTGTAGTCCCCATTTCCCTATTGTTTGTCTGTATAATCTCTGTCTGGTTCTGTGATTGTTTCTGTCTGCTGTATAATTAATTTTGCTGGTGTAAACTAATTAAAGTTGTGGGATATAATTGGTTAAATAATCAAGTTACAATATGTTAGGATTGGTTAGTTAAATTTCAGGAAAATGATAGATTAAGGTATAGCTAAGCAGAACTCAAGTTTTACTATATAGTCTGCTGTCAATCAGGAAGTGTGTGGGTGTGGATGGGGGGGGGAATGGGAACAGGGAATGGGGGCGGGGGAAATTGGAATCATGTTTGGCTAAGGGCAGGAATGGGAACAGGGACACAGTTAAGGCTCTGTGGTGTCAGAGCTGGGAAGGGGGACACTAAGGAAGGAAACTGGAATCATGCTTGCTGGAAGTTCACCCCAATAAACATCAAATTGTTTGCACCTTTGGACTTCGGGTATTGTTGCTCTCTGTTCATGCGAGAAGGACCAGGGAAGTAAGTGGGTGAAGGAATAAGCCCCCTAACACATGCTACCAATGGATCAATGCAGAACAGTTCCTCTCCAGTCACCCGTTTCACGCTCCGATACTATCACTGGCCTCTCGCCCACCGACCGGCAGGTACATGAGGGTGACAAACCTACAGCTGCTAAATCACAGAATTGTAGGACTGGAAGGGACCTCGAGAGGTCATCTAGTCCAGTCCCCTGCACTTGGGGCAGGACTAATTATCTAGACCAGTGCTCCTCAAAGTGGTGGTTCGCGGACTGAGCCATCGGCTGCTGGTCTGTGCGCACACTGGAAAAAAAAACTGCCGGTTCCCCACATCAGATAGCTTGAGAAGAGCTGATCTAGACCATCCCTGACAGGTGTCTGTCCCACCTACTCTTAAAAATCTCCAGTGATGGAGATTCCACCACCTCCCTAGGCAATTTATTCCAGTGCTTCACCACCCTGACAGTTAGGCAGTTTTTCCTAATGTGCAACCTAAACTGCCCTTGCTGCAATTTAAGCCCATTGCTTCTTGTCCTGTCCTCAGAGGATAAGAACAATTTTTCTCCCTCCTCCTTGTAACAACCTTTTATGTACTTGAAAACTGTGATGTCCCTTCTCAGTCTTCTCTTCTCCAGATTAAACAAACCCAATTTTTTCAATCTTCCCTCATAGGTCATGTTTTCTAGACCTTTAATCATTTTTGTTGCTCTTCTCTGGACTTTCTCCAATTTGTCCACATCTTTCCTGAAATGTGGTGCCCAGTATTGAACACAATACTCCCGTTGAGGCCTTAATCAGCGCAGACTAGAGAGGAAGAATTACTTCTCGTGTCTTGCTTACAACACTCCTGCTAATACATCCCAGAATGATGTTTGCTTTTTTTTTTTTTGCCACAGCGTTCCCCTGTTGACCCATATTTAGCTTGTGGTCAACTGTGACCCCAGATCCCTTTCTGCAGTACTCCTTCCTAGGCAGTCATTTCCCATTTTGTATGTGTGCAACGGATTGTTCCTTCCTAAGCGGAAATCGGACACTGTGCTACCTGCTAGGAGGAGGAATTGAATCAGGAGAGAGGGAAGGAGAAACAAGATTCTGGCTAAGGGAAGCCCAGACACTGACGCTGCTGGTGTGAGGATCGAACCCATGATCTTCGGCACCGGGAGCACATGGGGTCTCCCCCTGAGCTGCTGGGGATCTCCAGGAGCTAGGAGTGAGCAGCAGGCTGTTACCACCGGAGGCCAGCTGCTCGGGGGAGCCGTGATCACACTCACTAAGCTGGTGTGTTACACATGTGGGTGTGAATCCCCAGCGCCCACCTCCGGTCACATTTCACGTAATGCCCCTGGCTGTCCTTGCCGCAGTTCCCATACGTGTCGCCGGCTGTGTTGACATCTTGGAAACAGGCGTCGGGAGCCGGCCAGGCGCCTGCAGGGGAGAAGAATCAACGCGCCCTGAGCAACCCTGCGTGCAGACCCCACGCCGTGGGGATGGCGGAGACCGGTGGGGGTGGAAAGCCAGAGCAAGGGTGGGGGGCTCAGAGGTTGCAGCCGTGTGGAGCACGCTGGAGGTTCAGCTGCTCACACAGACCCTGGGGTTTGCCATGCGGGGCTGGAAATGCCCGGGGTGCGGGATCTCCCCGGAGACGCTTGCAGCTCCGGCATCAGGCCGCGCTTGCACCCAGGCTGCACAGAGGTGGCAGGGAGACTCGGGGGAAGAAAAAGGAGCCACTTTTGCCCGGTGGCTTCGCGGAGGAATTCAGTCTCCAGGGCCGTTTCCCTTGCTGCACTGCGCAGTACACAGCCCAGCCCAGTAGGTGGCACTAACAGGAAGATTCTCCATCGTAATGGGGGGAAACGGGACAGGCCACGCGCGAAGTCTCACACCTGCTAATCTGTAGCCTATGCGCCAGGCTCCCCCAAGGCTCACCGCTCCACCCGGACCGAGATGACCAGGGATACGGATGCCGTGCAAGCAGAAGCGCAGACGCAGTGCTTCTGGAGGCGGCTGGCGCACGGCTGAGTGGGTTTAACGCCCATCCCAGTGACACAGGAGCTAGAGAACCTGCATACGGCAGGAGGGGGCTGCCCAAACTCCCACCCCAGGCATAATGCAGCCAGACCTGCCCTGGGGAGCAGCGGCCCCAGCCTGGAAACATGCTGCCCCTTGGGCCTGAACATCACAGGCTCGTCCCGACCGCAGGGGAACGTCGGCGGACGCACCGGCTGGGCCCGAGGGCTGGCAACAGAGAGGCCAACGGCTGGGCAAGCTCGGAGCCGTTCGGTGTGTCCCTCCCCCCTGCCAAAGCCAGGTGCGAGCCCTGTAGGCAGAGCGAGGAACGGAATGGGAGGGAGCCGGGCTCACCTGGACCCCAGAGCTGCACGCATTGCTGGTGATGAGTCAGGCACATGCCGTTGCTGCAGTATGCGTCCCCGCTGGCGCAGGCCGAGCCATCCAGCAGGTACACGTTGCCGGGGCAGTAGGGCGAGGCCCCCGTACAGTATTCAGGGAGGTCGCAGGATCCAGCCGGCTCTCTGCACATGGTCCCAGCTGTCTTCAGCTGCCAGAGCCGGAGAAGAAGAGAGACATTTGCACCTCGGTCCCATCAGCCGCAAAAAGCCCTTTAGCCGTGCCCGCCTCGTAGCCACACCAGGTGGCCTGGTCCCGAGCCCCCAGTGGGGTGGGTTGGAGGCTGACTGGCAGCTGGACTGGCCACTCCAACAGCACTGGGATTAGATCTACTCCCTCCTGATCCTCTCCCCTGGGGCCCAGCCGCGGTAACATGTTCAGGGCCAGACGAAGACAGGAAATCCAGGCCTCCTGACTCCCAGTCCCATGCGGTAGCCACAGAAGCAGTCAGCAGGGATTCCCGAGGGAGCCTGGCCATCGGAGGGCTAATGGGCAAGAGCCACCATCGTGGTAGCCAAGGGGACTGAACCCAGGCCCTCCAGAGCCAACACAAGAACAGGTTGAGCTAGAGGATTACGCTGGGATCCGCAGCCCCTTGCTGAGGATCAGGCCCAGAGGGGGGCTCTCTTCCTCAAACCCGATCCTACACAGAGCCGTCTGCTCCCACCTCCCTCCCCCAGCACCGAGTCCGGCCAGCCCCCGGCCCAGCCAGGCAAGGTTACCTGGCAGCTCTGACAGCAGTCCCCGTGGGCGCACTGGGCTCCGGCCTTCAGCGTGCAGTTGTGAGCGTTGCAACAGGGGTTGGTGCACTCCTGTACAGGGAGAGCCAGCCACGGATCAGCTGGCTACTTGGCCTTTTTCAAGCTGACCCTGGTCATTTCCTTTCCCCCCCCACCACCACCCCAGGGCTGGCTTCTGGGGACCCTCCCCCTCTCCAAGATAGCTCTTCAGTCCTCCTTAGGGGAGGAAGCACTTCACTGAGGTCAGTATCATTACCCCTATTTTGCAGATGGGGAAACTGAGGCACGAGGTGGGGCGCAACTTGCCCTACGTAGCGAGCGGGAGGACCCCCTGGTTAACAGCCTTTGGCCAGAACCTCGCCTTGGTTCACACTGATTTCTCACTGACGACAGGTAGCGCCCAGAGGCCTCATCCAGATCAGCGTCCCACTATGCTAGGTTCCACACAAACACACTGTAAGCGCTCAGAGTCAGAAGGTCTGATCTAAAGCCCACTGAATTGAACTGAATCCCCCCCTTCTGTCCCCTGTTCACTCCCCCTCCATCCACGAGGTGTTCTACCCCTGCGCTGCCCCGCATTGGGCACAGCAGATAATGGGGCGCCAGGTGCCTGCAAGGGCATGGCTCAGTTCTCCTTGCAGAGCCAGGGCACCTACCCCTAGCTCCCCACAGTCACACTCCTCCCCGTCCTCCAGAAAGCCATTTCCACACTTCTTGCCCACCACCAGGTCTTTGGTGCTGGGCATGTTGAAGAGACACATCCCGCCTCCCTTGTGGAAGTAACTCTCCAGCTGTCTCTTGCTGCAGAAGCTGAACACGCGAGGGAACGGGTGGCTGCGGAGGGGGGGGAAGAGAGAGAGAAAGACAGGGAGATATTTAAATCGGAGCAACCAGTTCCGAGGGGAGAAGGAAAGACACCAACACATCTGAGCTTGGCAGCCCAAATGCCTGGGAATTAGAGAGCACAGGGTCTTCAATGCACACGCGGTGATATCCACCCCTAGGCCCCACTTAATCCCTGTTTTGAAACAGGCCCTGTAGGCAGACTTCATAGTACTGGAGAGCAATGACCAAAGCGTCCTCCAGAGCAGGGTCACATGGGCAAGCAGCCTGTGAGGTGCTCAGGTATTACAGTGATGGGAGCCAGAAAAGTTCCTAAGGTAGATTACTCCTGGGGGAATTCTGCGCCACTGCGCAAGCGCAGAATTAATGTCCCCCGCAGATTTTACTCTTTCCCCACAGAAAAATTGATTCACACGTCCCTCCTGGGCACCGGGGGGTGGGTCTGGTTTGAGCATCGGGAGCAGCTGGGAGAGACATAAATTGCCACCTCAGGGGACGGGGATGGGCTCTCTCTGTCCCCTATCGCGGAGAGCCCGGAGCTGGGGAGGGACAGGGCTAGGGATGCCATGGCTGGTGGCTCCTACTGTGTGCCTCGGGGCCAGGGCCAGGTCAAAATCAGACCTGCCTCTGGAAATGTCCCCCGGCTGCAGGAAGTTCCCCAAGGACCCCCAGCTTCCTGCACCAATCACTCCCCAGCTGTGGGGGGGAGGGGTCACTGTACGAGGAACTGCCCAACCCCCATGCATCTGGACCACCCCACACTCAGAACCCCAACGCCGAGCTCCACCCTCCCTGCACCTGGATCACCCCATCAAGCTCCCCCACATCCAAACCCCTACCCCACCGAACCCCAACCAGCTGCAACCAGACCCCCACCCAACTCAGCCTCACTCCCCCAGCACCCAGACTCCCCCACTCGCTGAGCCCCAACCACCTTCACCTGGATCCCCTGCAGAGTCCCTAAATCAGCGGTTCTCAAACTTTAGCAACCTGAGGACCCCCATTTTGATTTAAAAAATTTTGCAGAGCCCCCAAAGCCTCCGCTCAGCCCCAGGCCGTACCCCCACTGCACCCCTTCCCCCAAGGCCCCACTCCCCCCACACCTCTTCCCACCCTCACTCCTCCCCCTCCCTCCCAGCACCTCCTGAATGTCACTGAACAGCTGTTCCCCAGCATGCAGGAGGCACTGGGAGGGAGGGAGGGGAGTTGATCAGAGGGGCCCACGGACCCCTTGGAGTGACCCCACAGACCCCTAGGGGTCTACGGAGCCCAGTTTGAGAAACGCTGACCTACGTAACTGAAAACGATGTGACTGTATTGTGCTATTTTGACAAAGCAAATATTGTGCGTAGAATTCTTAATTTGTTGGTGCAGAATTGCCTCAGGAGCAGCAGAGCGATAGAAACCCCTTTCAGAGGAGACCCGTGAAGCAGGAACTTGGGTCTTCAGAGGGGAACAGCTACTGAGTTTGCCCGTTCGGTGACTCTGTGGCTGGGTCCGTTCAGAAACCGCCGGTGTCAGCGAAAGCACCCGAGGTAGGTGTGGGGAGAGCGTGCCCCGCCTCACCACAGAAACACAGGCCTCGGCCACAGGAGCGAACAGAGACTCCGGCTCTGCAGAACAGCAGCGCTCCCGTTAAACACGCTCCAGCCACTGGAAAGAGACGTGACCACACGCGTGTGCAGGCCTGAATGGAGGGTAGCGGTAAAACACGCACCAGCCGCGCCGTGATAACTCAGACACAGTGCTCATCGCTACGCCGGACTCTGGTAAGGGCAGCACCCCTGGGGCCTGCAATGAACAATGCACGCGGGGAGCCGCGGGCAGCCACTTCCTCTGCCGACACCCTCTCACCCAGTGGCAGCGGCCATGACGCAGCCTCCTTGAGCCGGGGTGGCCTCCACGCAGCAGCCCTCGCTGTCGTGGCTCATGCCGAAGTTGTGCCCGATTTCGTGAGCCATGGTGGCGGCGGCTCCGATCGGCAGGTCCGAGTGGTCCTGGTGCAGAGAAGGGGAGGGACGAAGACGGCATCAGGGCCTCTGCCCTCCAGGCTGGGGAGAGCAGCTCGGCCTGGTAAAGGAGCTGGTGCCACTTGGCTCAGAAGGGCTGGGATCGTGTCCCCGATGGTGAGGAAAGCAGAGGATGCCCGTGGCACCTCAAGGCTGGTCTCCGCCTGGGATCCCAGCTCCGAGGGGCACGGGGAACCGAGATGCGGAACGGAGCCAGAGCCAGAGATCAGGGCCTGTGCTCCTGTGTCGAGATTTGGACCCAGAGCTTCCCATGAGGTGGTGTCAGGCCTGGAATCGGGGTTCAGCCCCCTATGAAATGCAACCCCAGCTCTGAGTTCCCCCAAGTTCCGGGGCGTTTGGGTGCAGGGCTCAGGCTCCAATGGCGGGATTCTGTTGCACAGCTCAAGGGGGACCCCAGGATCTGGCCACCCTGTGAACAAGCACCAAGGCCTCGGACCACAGAGGGAAAGGGCTCCAGCTGACAGAGGAGCAAGGTCCGCTAAGCTCCTACAGCTACTGATGCTGCTCAAGAAGGCCTGGGCCGGCAGAGGAGCAAGCAGCTCAGGAAACACAAGGCCAGGCAGTTCTAGCCTACAGATTCCACGGGCACCGGCTCTGGAGGCTGCTAACTTGGCCCAGGAGAAGAGGGAGCTGCAATGACGTAATCCCAGCAGGTGGGAGGGAGCCACGGGGGGGGGGAGGGTGCCCCAGAGAGCGAGGGGATCATGGGAACCCCTTTCTCCTTACCGCACTCACACCTCCCGAGTTCTCTGCGCTGCACATCCCCTCCAGCGGAGCCATCCCGATGGTCGTCCCTCGGAAGGTCCTGCCGCTGTCCAGACATGCACCGGAAACGAGAAGGGACGGGGTGGGCTCATGTTAGTGTGCCCTGGCGGCAGAGCGCTCGCCTGGGGAGACACCCACAGAGAAACCAGGGGACTCACGTCAGCAGCTGGGCATTGTCATGCTTCTTCCGAGACCTCAGCATCTTCTTCCACTGCAGGAAGGACCACAGGGTGGCATTAGCGTCGCTGGTGACCATGCACTGGTCCCTCTCCGTCCACACCTCCAGGCCGACGAGGGCCACTTTGATATTCAGAGACCTGTAAAACTGAGCAGGGGGCGGGGGGAAGACAACCAAACAGTGCTTCACAGCTGGGCCTCCGGTGGACTCCTCTGGATTCAGATCACCTCTGCCACGCTTCCCTCCCCACCCCATGGGGCAGAGGCCGTCATGCGTTCAGGTCTCGCGTTGCTCGAGGACACACTGGTACTGTGAGTCCTATCTGCAGTGACCCCTAAGGGAAGAGCTGAACCTTAGCCCCCTAGTAGTCTCCACCCTCGACACGGTGGCAAGGCTTGTGCCAGTGGGAGCCACCCAAACTGGACAGGCCAAAGGGCAGGGACCAGATGAAGATCAGGCCACTGGCCACTCCGCTTACCCTGCTCCTGCCCTGAGCCACGCTGGATGGCGCAGGAAGGATTCAGACTCAGTGGCCCTGTGACTTAATCGAGACACAACAATGCTGGGAACCTTGGGGATAGGTCAGGGGCGCTGTCTAAGACAAAGGTTTGCCTGTCCGGAGCGGGGGCCTCAGCTCAAGTCTCAGCGCTGTGAGCCTGGACCCGGGGACGCAAGGTGCTGTACACACGCGATGCCACGCAGAGAGCAACCTGCTCTGCCAAGGGCACCTGGGCGTTACCTTGTCCACGTAGTTGGCAATCTCCAGAATCCGCTGCTTTGTTTGGCCCAGGTTGCGATTCTGTTTGAGGAACTGGAGAGAGGGGAACAAAAGAGGGATTAGGCGAGGCGGGAGGGCATATTTAAGTCCCGTCTTAAGCAAAGCTACTGAGGGACCTTGCTCGACAACCATACGGGACTGGTGGGGGTGGATCTCACAATAACTTCAGCCACGGTCGAAAGAGATGGTGTCCATTTCCATCACCCACGATGGGGCGTCTGGGGTGGCCATGCCGAGCATTCAGGCTTGAGGGGCTCGGCGCATGGAGCAACAGGGGGCTGGAGCTACTTCTATCGACCTCAGCAGCCGCTGGCCCAAATGAACTCTGACCGCAGCAGTGGCAATGAGCTTAGACCGACGCGTGTGAGAAATCATTAGGTTAGTTTAGCTACCCGCAGGAGCGGATCTTCCTCGACCACTTCCTGCCACGCTAGTACCTCCAGCTTGTGCAGCCGGAAGGGAGGGGTTCCTGTCTGTTAGCAGAGCGTCCTGTTATTCGGTGCCCCACCCAGACACACGACACTGCAGCAGGACCCTAGCTGCGCCAACGCGTCCCACAGACAAGGGATGAGTGTTCACAGGCCTCTCCTTTGTGGAGAGCTGAACTGCCGGGAGATTTCCTCCTGTGCTTCACCCAGGTCAGTGTCTGGATGTATTGCACAGCAGAGGCCTCAGATTAGTGTCTCGGGGACCACGCTGGGGACCGGCTGCCCACCTCCGCTCCCGTAACTGCCGGGCGACATTACCGCCCATTGCTCAGGCTGGCGACGCAATGCCAGGACAGGAGTCCGTGCGTTTTAGCTGGCTTGCCAGGGGACTTAGCAATGGAAAGCCAGCGGGAGGATCCAGAACCACAGGGCCAGCTGACCTCTGCACAGTGCATCTTGACAACCTGCGATCTAAATCTCTGGGCCCGATTCTCAGCTGAGGCTGAGCGGAGAGGGGAGGGGAAGAGAACCGGTTACAGCTCCCTGATCCCAAGGACTAGTCTGCCCGGGCCTCACAAAGGCTTGAGTACCCAAGGAACTGCCCTAATATGCTACTGTCACTGGGTCTCTAACGGACCCTAAGCCAGCGGAGGACAGAGGCCTGCTCTGCCAAAACCCCTCCCCACCGTGCCCCCTACAGAAGCCAGGGGAATTCCCTAGTGGCCACTCACAGCCAGGCAAGAATCAGGCACTGGGTGTCCCATTCTCAGCTCCCATGCAAACGGGGTGTGGCGGGGGGGTTAGCAGCACCAGCATACGCGTGGCCTGAAAGAGAGACCCGGCATAAACGAGGTCTTACAGAGCCACACAGCGACAGGCACGCCGCTACGACTCCTTTTGTCAAATTTCAAATAAAAGGGTGTTTTTGCCTGGCAAGCGAGCAGTCACCGTTGGCAGCTGCAGCCCAAGCCCTGTGGCCCTGGGAGCACTCAGTTTCACACTGAGGCAAGTCAAAGGGAAAGCGACCTCGCTGAGTTCCAGTGGCCAAGCTGAGAGGGCTGAGAAGGACAAACACGAGGGCAGAAGTAGTGCAAAGGAAACGGGGTTCCCAGGACTTGATCTGTTGCAGCTGCTGAGGTGGGTGAGCAGGATTCCTCACAAAGAGGGAGAGGGAGATGAGGTCCTGTGCTCTCAGCACCTCAGAACTGGGGGCTAGGAACTCCCAAGCTCCGACACTGACATGCCTTGTGCCCTTGGGCAGTCACTGGCCCGTTCTATGCCTCTGTTTCCCCACTTGTGATTAAAGCCTCACCTTGGGGTGAGCATTCATTTGCTCATATCTGTCACGTGCTTTGTATATGGAAAGTCCTATATAAAAACCACCACTCTGAGCTTTTCCAAGGCAGTGACTCAGGAATAGGGCACCGGCAGCCGTGCTTCATCGAGCCACGTGCCCGTCCTTTCACGCTGACTTTTACATATCCCCGCAGTCATCCCATCTCTCCCAGGACTGATTTGTGAGCCTAATCATTGGAGTGTTAGACCCGCAATAGAGGTGTTTCTACGGGATGGGGAGCAAGCAGATACCGGACAGTGTTGGTATACAACACTTTAAATGCTTTTTTTCCCCGTATTTTTCTCGGAACATAAGATTGTTTTTACACAAAGATTTCTAATAGTCCTTGATCTTAAGTCCTTGCTTCAGTTGCTAATTTGCAACGCACGCATTCATGCCAAACACACGTCATTCATACCAAGCCTCAATGACCTATAACATATTACATGGCTATATATGAATCACAACATATATTGAGTTTTATATTATATATCTCCCAACATTCCCCCTTCTTGATACATGATTAATGCCATAAATTATTGCAGATTTCAGAGTAGCAGCCGTGTTAGTGTGGATCCTCAAAAAGAACAGGAGGACTTGTGGCACCTTAGAGACTAACCAATTGATTTGAGCATGAGCTTTCATGAGCATCTGATGAAGTGGGCTGTAGCTCACGAAACCTTATGCTCAAATCAATTGGTTAGTCTCTAAGGTGCCACAAGTCCTCCTTTTCTTTTTATTAATTATTGCATCACTTTATAATTTTGCAAGCAATTTAATTGTATATATGACTTGCATTGAAACTTTCTATTTGGCAGTATAAACATAGGTTAACAAAATGTTAATGCAAATAACGAAACAATAGGATATAGCATTCAATTTAGAAGAGCTGGGACACTGGGAGACCATTTTTTAAACATTATACCAATGAGAAATTACCAAATTTTTTTTTATGTTAAAATTTGACCACCGTGAGTTAAAATAACATTTGTTATTTTTTTAGCTGAGCAGATAGATACATTTTTTGCATATTTCCTGATTTTTTTGCTTTTACCAATTAATTTTTTTATCGTTTTTAATGTATTTTTAAATTAAAGGACCAGTTTACATTTTTTGGTTTTTAAACAATTTTTTTTTTAAAAAAAGAGAGGACGTTGGTAAATAATTTTCTGAATAACGATCTTTGTTACGTTACCTTTACATGACTTAATTGGGTCTTCTTTTGTTATCCTTTTTTAAAACACACAAATACACCCATTGCCTAAATTAAACATGGTTGTGCCATTAGAGGTTAAGTACTGCATGGTACAGTGTTTGCTTGAACGGTTTAAATGACATTTTTTCAGGGACCAAGTTGGTTGTGGGCACACCTGTTTGCTTTGTTTTTACTTTTTACAATGTTTTGTTAAATTTTACTAATTTATCATTTTCTTTTGAATTAAGTGTGTTTCACTTATTTTTATTTGCCATAACTTTTTATTAATCATTTCTGGCAACACCCGGGCGACTGCCGCTGGTTTTTGTGTTGGGTAACAGCATTTTGCCTTTATATGTTGTTTTTTTTTTTTTTTTAATTTTGTAATTTGTTGATTTTGTATACGAGGATTTTTGAACCCTTTAAAAGGCCATTGCCCATTACTTAACAGAGTAACCATTTTGTTTTATAAGTCTGCATTTTTACACATTGTATCGCTAGTACCATTTTACTGTTAATTTTAGACAGACCAAAAAGATTTGCATTTAGAGACGTTTCTAAGGCTTGGGCTTGTTTTAACTGGAGTTTTACACCTTTTTTGTTCCGATAATGCATCACAATTTTGACACGTGTTTGTATAGCCCCCAAAATTTTACGCAAAGCTGACTTGTTTTTGGTAACGTTTTAATATTAAATGAGATTAAAACTAGCTTCAGCTTCAATACTGCCTACGATATATTTTTATACACTTTTTATTTTGTATAGTTGTGGTCTTTTATTGTTGTTGCCATGCTTGTACTCGAGGCAGATGGCGTACACGGCGGAGGTTGTGCACTCATGTTTGCTTGCGCTTTTTTTAACCGGATTGTTTGATTTACAATAGTTGGGGCTTTGATTACATTTATATATAGGGGCTTGTTTGCCATGATTTTTGGTGCAATTTGGTTTACTGGTATTCAATTAATAAACATAAAAAACTGACCATATTTTTGAAAATATATTCCCCTATTAATTTTTTTTAAAGCAACTTAATTTTATTATTACGGAAGGATTTGCTATTACACCATATTTTGATCATTTAAGAGCCACTGACATTTTATTTTACATGCGTATTAGCCAATTTTTGTTTATTAGTTACATTTAGGGTGACTACATTCAATTTTAAACTTTAAAAGGTAGTTTAGAGTACTTGTATCTAGATTGTTTTTATGATAACTAAATTAGTACGTATTGCTTTTTAAAATTTTTTGGCTTGAGATATTCCCATGTTACATTTTTGCCATGTTTTTGCCCTGTTTTAAATTTTACCTCAAAAGGGTCCCGAATTCGGTGGTTTATTTTTGATTGCTGCTCACCTTATGCAGGTTTTAACAAAGTTTTTTACGTTCTTTTGCACCCTAGGCCATAGGGTGACACAGGTTAATAATTTTTATTATTTTTTGGAAGTTTGTTAGGTACCCACTTTACCTTTTCCGTTTTTTTATTTACCACATAGCCACCATGTATGTGTGTGTATACACACACACAAGGTTTAACCTCCTGTTTTATAGCTTGAGCTTTAGTAACTATCATAACTTTTAAAGGCTTTTTGCTGCTAATTTAGCTAAAGCATCCGCTTTATTAATTATTATTATTATTGATTTTTATGCCCTTTAATACGTTTTACTTTTAATTTCTCTGGGTTTTTTTTAAACCAATTATAGATAGATTTTCAAAAACAAAAAAAAAAGAAATCTGGACCACATTTGTTTCTTCAGCTGTTTCCCAATGTTTTTTCTTTTTAACTTTCAGTGGAATATAACAGGGTCTTGCACCACAAAGTTTGAATGTATATAGACAAAGAAAGTCTGCAACATAATTTTTTTGTTCAAGCAGATCACTAAGAGCTTTGACCTTGGCTCCCTGAGCTGAAATTCTACTTACAGAACCAGAAATAGCTTCCCCATCAGTTTGTGCAGCTGCAGAACCCTGTATATTTTTTAGAGTTCTTATGGTATGAACTGCCACTTGTAAACCAACCCTTTTTTTTCTTCCCCTTTTGTCCCGAGGCTTAACACTTTATTTACCGGGGGTGCTTTTTTAACAAACTTTGGTTCAGTTTTTGAAAGTGGGCATTTATGCTTCTTTCCTTCCATCAGGAGGGCATATGGTAACATTATGGCTTGTTTGTTATTTTTACAAGTAACTTTTTTGCTAGTTAACATTAAGGTCTATTGGGCCCTTCTGGTATTTGATATTTTTTCCCTGCCGTTTTTCTGATAAAAACATACCTCAGGGGAGAGCGAGGTGTTTGTAGGGGCTGTGCCGGTCGTCAAAGCAAAAGCTTTGGTGGCCCACACAGCAATTAACCATTTTTCCACCCCCCCAGACTCCAAACTGCTGCTTCGTAGGGGTTAATTTTTTAGACTTGTATGTGACCGGTATTAACTTTTTATTAGTTTTTGCATCAATACCACTGCTAGACTGTGCTGAGTTGCTGCCAACTTACTGACAAACGGCTTGTTTATCTCTGGGAATTTCAATGCTGGAGCTTGCATTAAGGCTTGTTTTAAATGACAGAAAGCTTCTTTTGTTGTTGTTGCTGAGGGCCCCCCTCCCTAAACGTTTCTTAGTAAATGCCACCAGGGTCCAGTGATTGCGGCAAAATTCCAGATGTGTTTTTTTAAATAGTTAAACCCCCTAACATCACCCTTAATGCATGAGAATTCTTTGGCCTGGGTACATTTAATAATGATTTTACCTTTTGTTGATTTACCTGAATTTTTTGTTTCCCTAGGGTCACCGCCAAATAATTTTTTTTTTTTGCACTAGTTGGGTTTTTTTTTTTTCTTAGCCTTGAAACCCGTTTTCTGAAGGAATTTTAACACCTTTTCAGTTCGCTCAGTCACCTCCTCTTTCGTGCCCCCCCCCACTATGTTATTTACCTAGGAGGAGACTTTTAATTCTTTTCGGAGAATTGATCCAGCAGTCGCACCACATGTTGCAGCGCAATAGCCAGAGCGCAGCGTAGGTCCTGGGGAATGGTTTTCATAAGCACGGTTGTTCCTTAAAAGTAAACGCAAAGCGGGCCCAGCAATCGGGATGCAACAGGATGGCGAAAAAACAATTTGCCATATTTATGACAGAGAACCATTTAGGGCCCCCCTGTATTTTTACCATTCCTTGAGGTCGATCTGCTACTATTGGTACCATGGGGGGGAGCGGTGGGGGAAGCTTTATTGATTTGTCTAAAATCCACGGTCAATTTTTAATTGTTTGAGGCTTTTAATACGGGCCAAATTGGGCTACTGTATGCAGAATTTCCCTTTTTAATTAATTCCTGTTGTTCTAATGACTTAAAAAAAAAAAAAAAATTAATTCCTGCCTCTGCTTGCACACGATATTTATATTATTTCTGTGGTGGCCCTTTATTCCCCACGATTTTAACACATGCTTTGATTTTACCACATTTTGCTTTATTTTTCATGTATACATTGGGAAACCCCTTTACCCTCACATGCCGTTTTTCACAGATTCATAGATATTAAGGTCAGAAGGGACCACTATGATCATCTCGTCCGACCTCCTGCACAACGCAGGCCACAGAATCTCACCCACCCACTCCTGCGAAAAACCTCTCACCTATGTCTGAGCTACTGAAGGCCTCAAATCGTGGTTTAAAGACCTCAAGGAGCAGAGAATCCTCCAGCAAGTGACCCGTGCCCCACGCCGCAGAGGAAGGCGATCCAGTATAATTTTTTACACTGCTTCTGCAGCACATATGCTGGGAACGTACCCCGCTGTCAGGACGCTTTCCGTCCAGCCCGGCACACGCCACAGAACTTTATTAGGTAAATTAAAAACTAACCAATTTCTTTTTTAAAAAGGAGTTCCCAATGTTGCTGGCTCAGCCGCCTGATCTGTCTGAAGCATTTGTTTTCTACAACAAAAATCCCCCACTCTCTCTCTGGGGAGAGCTATTTTTACTGAAGGATACTTTTTTTTGTCACGCCTTCCCCAGTAAAGAAGGCTGCTACACTAATTTCTGACACATATCGAGTTAAATTACAACTTTTATTTACAATATTTACACCAGCCCCACTATTCAATGGGGCATCTTTGGGTTCATTATTTTTTTGACAAGGACAGTTGTCCTAGGCCTACCGTTTAAAACCATTTTAATTTAGTGACCATTTCCCACTTCTGAGGGCCCATTTCCGGTGGGAGCAACTGGTCATCGGGGCTACCCTACAGAGCAGGCATTTCTGAACCCTCGGTTTCTAGAGCTGTGACCTTTTTTTGCTCCTTAAAATTTTTTTTTATTCTTTGCCTTTTTTTTTTCTTAATTAATTCATGCGTCCGTTTTCCATTTTACTTTCCTTAATTTTAAATACCTCCAAGCGATATTTTGAATCACATTTACTCCTTTTGGGGGCTCATTTTGATTATTTCACCCTCTCTCTCCTTGGGATGGGGTGTTTTGTTGTTTACCATGAGTTTGGGGGGGTTGTTTTTTTCAGTATCCTGATTTATAAGCACTCTTATCTGCATATGTTATTGCTTTAACAAAAGGTACTTTGGGTTTTCATTCTTTTACCTGGCTTCCCCCGTCATCATTCGTTGGCAAACGACCCAGTGCATCCATAACAGGTAACCCCTTGTCCCGGGCTGCTTGGCTCACCAGATTAGTAGACAGTGCAAATACATTTTTGTTCAGTCAGTTCAGTTCAACACATTATTTCAAAATTCCCGCGAACTCAAATCAGCTGCCATCAAAGAATCAGCTGTGACATGTCTGGTGACCTCTGCCCTGGGATTAGTCACCGGTTGCATTTCTTCAACCCATAATCCCAGCGCTTTTTTCCTTAACAGGTAATCCCTGGGTGACTTTCCAGGCTTCATGTAATCTGCACTGGACAACACCTTCATGGGTCTTTGACCTCTCTTTTTTTTTTTAAAACAGCATCATAAATCGCGGTATCAGTTGGTGTGCTTCTGGCTGCCTGTCCAAGGCAGTTTTCACTTGATTTACTGCCTGTAGCTGCCACGATGAACCTATAAGATTAATTCATATTTAAATTCTTTGTTCCTCCTAATTCTGACCACATGTAGCTAAATTTTTTATATTTTTTATATTCACTGGGCCCAGTGACTTGACCACCAACTGTAAGTCTGACGAACTTACAGGAATTATTTGGGTCTGCTCTGACCGTATCTCCCCGGCGGCATCCTTAATGGTTGATCTCTGGTCTGTTGCTGCTACAGGCTTCTCTGGCTTAGGCTCTTCCAGCCAGTTTCTGATCTCTTTTCTTAACTTAGTATAAAGCCCCTCTCGAGGTTGGCCGAATTCCCTTCTCTTTTGACCCCCCTCGCAGATTTTCTTCAAACCAAATAGCATTTTGGAATCCAAATCCAAATCAAAAAATTTTTCTTTTATGACACAGACAACTTGCAGCTCCTGTATTTTCACTTGCTTTTTTAATGTTGCTAGAGTTTTCTGGCACCAACTGTGAGAAACGCTTGCGATTTTCTCTTCCTTTTCCTTAGTCAAATCCCAAATTAACTGTTTCATTTCTATGACTTGATGGTCTAGTTTATCTTTGTCTGCTTTAATTTTTTTTCCAAGCCATCACTCTTTTTTCCAGTTCCCTATTTTGTTTTCCCATTGTTCTAACTGAGTCTGCATTATCTGTGCCTGCGTATGTGTTATACATGGTTGTAAGCGCCGGTTATTAGCAACCTATTGACCTGCTGGACTCTGTAAACCTCTGTAACAATTAACCATTTATTACAATATCCATTAAGCATTTATTAACCCTTTATAAAAGGAAACTTTAATACAAAGGGCTCCCGTTTCCTCTGCAGCCCCACTCCTATCCCAGCACTATGCCTTTGCCCCACTCATTGGTCAGACATTTTGGTTACAGATCAACTCCTTGGGGGTAGAGACCTGTTTTCTCTGCATGTCACCCAGCACACTTGTGGGCCCTATAAAGTAATAATGACGGGTACCTTCTGGGTACCACTGGAAGATTAAGAGTGAATATAATTATGATGGATGGATGAATATGACTGATCTTGGCCATTCCGAAGAACAGATAAAAAATAAAAACCTGACAGAAAGACAGGGATCCTGGCTCTTCTGAATGACAGACAAAGACCACGCTGTCCCAGCATCCAGCCTCCCTCCCTGACAGTCGTCTGTGTTCCTCCAGCTGACGGTCAATTGGAGCCAGTTTCTGAGAGTTAAGTGCTCACCAGGGTGTAATCAGCAACAATGAACAGCTCCATGTACTTCAGGGTCCTCCAGGTGTCTCTCTTTGCCTGCACAACAAATGACAAGCGTCACCAGAAAGGAGGAAAAGGAAGCCAGTGCAACAGACAGGAATCAGTCCAAATTCTCAGCAACCCCGATCTTGACATTCAAGATCACGTGCATTGAATGGCAATGGGGAAATGGTCAGAGAATGGGAAACTGAGGCACGGAGCAGCCAAAAAAATCTTGGCGGCTCAGATGCAATTTGCTGATCTGGAACAGGACTGACACCAACGTTAGCCCCCCCATATCTCGCAGAACCCGCTGTGGTATCTTTCTGGACCAATACTCAGTTTCACGTTTCGTCCAAACCAGGGCAACCTTCAACACCGTACTAGGGCACCAGGCTCCATCCCAGCCCAGAGGGAAGACCACCGCCTGCTGAGCCACGAGCTCTCAGAGCTCTCACCTGCCTCCACACAGGTAAGGACCCTTTAACAGGACAGTGAAAGGAAAGCAAAGACTTACCCGCTGATGCACCGGCTTGACGAGTCTGGCAATGTCAGCTACGCTGCTTCCTAACAGGCCGCTAGGCCCACAAGTCCCACCTTCGACTGGCAAGTGCTCTGCCCGAAAGAGGATGTGATGCTCAGGTTCCGGGGTCCCCAGGGGTTTCAAGTAGTAGCTGTCATTGACATTCAGCACGATCAGGCCGCTGGCAATAAAGAGAGGAGAGCCGTGAATGGAAAGGGAACTTCATGCACACGAGGAATTAAAGGGCAACTCTGACCAAGTTAACCAGGGGAGCAGAGCAGAGACAGACGCCCTGACCCAGCGAAGCACTTATGCATGGGCCTAGCTGTAGAAGATGAGCAGTTCCATTGACTTCTAACTACACGTTAATGTCTGCATGTTGCTGAAAGGCGATGCTGGATCGGGGCCCAACATAACAGCCTGTTGGCGTGCAGTCTGAAGGCACTCGCTGGATTAGTATGGACCAGGCACAGAGCGGCATGAGCACTTTACAGCTGCTACAGGAAAGGGGGGGCGTCAGGGTAGACTTTGAGAGGGAAGGCAGGAGTTGCTTGGCAAGCGTTCCCCGGGGCTGTTCCCAGGGGAAAGGGTGGCACGAGTCAGAAGTGGGTGTGGGAGACAATGCGAGAGAAATTCAGATGGAGGGTTAGGGTGAAGGGCAGGCATTTGGAGAGGTGGGACAGATAGAAGACAGACAGACAGAGAGATGGGGGAAGAGATGCCGACGGACAAGCGAATGAATAAACAGCTGTGAATAAATGGATCCAGCAATTTCATGCCTTGGAAAGGATCAGCTCACTCTGTAACTAGGGGCCTAGCTCGCTCCTTACGGATTTGATCCGAACCGTTTTGGCCCACCGGCAGTAACAAAGGTCTCTCATGCTAGCTCGTCCCCAGCCCTGCCCCAGCACTCCCCACCAGGGAGCCTGCACACCCAGCTAGATCATGCAAACTCCAAGCTGCTGGCAATGCAGGGTCTGAACCAGGAATCTGGTGCTCATGCAAAGCCATTTACCCCAAGCAACCACAGCAAGCCAGGGCGCATGCCTGAGCAGGAGAGCGGGCCCAGAGTGCTGGAAAACAGACCCCTGCAGACACCAGAGACCTTGGCATCTTTATGGCACAAAGGAGAACGAACATCAAATGAAACCCCCAGCTGACGAATCCTCCACCACTGTCTCGGTCAGTTTGCAGCCTCTGGCAGGAATCCTGTGTCAGATGAAAGCCGACACCCAGGCCGTCCAGCTGAGGGGCTGGCCCCAACATCCATAACATTCCCCCATCAAATCGAAATCACATGTGCGCGTTGCTGGGCAATTACTTCACCTGCTTGGATTGTTTAACATGTGGCTCAGAATCTGCCATATCCTTAATCCTCCTGCTGTCACCAGAGAGCTAACGGCAGCACTGAACAATAGGGTACAGTTTCTCCTCCTCCTCCCGAGCTGGCAGCCCTGCCAGATTTCATTATTTAACCACCTAGGCATTTGGACGCTGATCCCCAGCTCTTCCATAGCGCTTTCAAAGGAGGCCAGTATCATTAGCTCCACTGTACCGATAGGGAAACTGAGGCACGGAGTGGGAAAGTGACTCGCCCAGGGTCACCCTATAGGCCAGTGGCAGAGCCAGCAATAGAAATAGGTCATAGGAATAGCCAGGTCTCCTACGCCCCAATCCAGTGCTCTATCCATTAGGCCACATTGCCTTCATGCTCCCAGGGACGAGTGAGAGGCAAAGACCTGGACAGACAGACCGACTGTTTAGACAGCCTCCCCCTCAACCCTCCTCACTTTATCTAAAACGCTACCAGCATCAGCCATTGCTATTCGATCTGTTGGTAAATTGCCACAGGACTCCAGCTTTGGGAGACAGCTCCGTCCTTACCTCTAGCCAATTACATGGGACTCTGCCATTCGGGGCCGTGCCTGGGGCGTTGGCCTTTTACATGAAAATGGCAGAGGGGAGTTAAATCGTAAAGCGAGCCAGTTCCACAGGCGATTCCAGACCCATCCTACCAGCTGCTGCTGGAGAAGATCGTTTATTGTGTGTCTGTCATTTTACAGACAAAGAGCCCAGTGCTCCACTGCCCTGCATTTTGCGTCGTCAATTTCGTCAGGGCGGAGCGCCTGTAACAGACTCCCAGGTCAGAATGGCACAGGAAGGCACAAGGCAATGGAGAAATGGGCCCAAAGTCTCTATCTAGCCATCCATCTTCTTATGCTGTGCCCATCACTGAGGCATCAGGGCAACTGCGTCCAGATGATCTGACGGTCTTGTCTACAGCGGCGTCCTTTGCACCAGTGCACGTGACTGGGGAAGGGAAGCGATGAAAGATCAAGTGCAGCGTAGCGCCTCGCTTGCTTCCCGAGCGCTGCGTCTGCCACAGACAAACAGCGGAGAACGCACTTGGCACGGTAGGTGCGTTGGCTTCACTTGGAGTTTTCCTTGTTGGTTTTGTTATGGCTGCTGTGAGTTGGGGAGTTGATTGGGCCCCTGGTCGAAAGGAGTTTGGAAGCAGGATGCTTTATAGTTTCACAGTCTGAAGGGACCACTGGGAGTGTGATGTGCTGCACAACACAGGCCAGAGAAGCTCCCTGTGCGAACGCGAAGAGCAGTGGTCTAGTCAGCGGGCAGGGGGGTCCAGGCTTTGCAGGCCACATTCAACGGCTTGGCCAGGATGAACAAGGGCCTTGACTACGATGTATGAACTGTGCTTTCCCTGCCAGGAGTTTCCGCCTCCATTGTGTGTCACACACTGAGCCCACATCCTGCCCCCAGTTCCCCCCCGCAACCTGCATGCCAAACTCTCCTCCTTACCTGATCCCCGAGCAGGTGCTGAGAACCACCCAGGAGCCCTGGTACCCTCGCACATGGCCGTGGTAATGACAGTGATCCTGGGGAAAGGGAAACAGACAGCAGTGATTGGCTACCATTGGCCATCAGACAGACAGACCCTGCTACTTGCTATTCCCACCCACTGCTCGGTGACAAACCAACCCTGCTGTGGCCCCAACTAAATCAAGACTAAATCATGTCACCCGCCAACCCAGTCCATCTAAGGACAGGGAATTCAACACACCTTGTCTGCAGCCCCCGTAGGCTGTGTGAGGGACTGTACCAAATTCAGCCACTTGTCCTGTCCAGGCCTGATCGCACTCCCATCAAAGGCAATGAGCGTTTCGCCATGACTTCCATGTGAGCTGGACCGGGGCGCAGATGATCAGAGCTCTCTCACTTAGAGCACCCTGCTCCTGTAGCTCTGGGCCATACGTCAGGCAGCCCATAGGGGAAATAATCCCCGCCCCAGAGAATAAACCCCACACAGCTGCTAGAACAAAGCCAGACTCACCATGAAT
This sequence comes from Lepidochelys kempii, assembly GCF_965140285.1. Lineage (NCBI taxonomy): Eukaryota > Metazoa > Chordata > Testudines > Cheloniidae > Lepidochelys > Lepidochelys kempii. The sequence continues at coordinate 136,744,280 of NC_136383.1, forward strand.
CTGGATCCCAAAGTTCACTGGACTCGGGAGTCCTGGACTAAATTCTCACTTCACTTTACGAAAGTGGAGGAGTATCATTATGCCCACTCTACAGATGGGGAAACTGAGGCGCGGGGCGGTGACCTGCCCAAGGTCACGAAGCAGGTCAGTGACAGAGTTGGGAACAGAACCAGGGGCTTCCGACTCCTGTCCCTTGCTTTAACTACCATCTCCCGTCAAGCTGCGGCACAGCCAGTGAGGATAATTTGAAGGCCAGCTGCCGTGCGGTACAAGGAAGGCAGATACGCACGAGGCAGAAGGATGGAGTGAGACACCATCGGAAGGGCAGGAACGCCTGAGGCAGGCTGTGTGGGGAGACCAGATGGGGGAGCGGGAGGAGAACGGGGGCAGGAGGAAAGCAGCTGCCTTCTGCTGCGTGTTTCTCTTTCCCTGGGATGGGAGGTGCCGTATCCCGTCCAAGAGACACAAGCAGCCGTGTGCTGCTCACATTCCTAACAATACATGCGTCAGCCCCACTGCCAGGGAAAACAGGTCACCCCAGCTCCTCACACAAGCAGGCCCATGGCGAGCCATGTTGGGAGGGGAGGGTGTCCAGTTATCAGCCTCGGGGGGCCTACGTCTGCACATCGGGGCCCAACATTTCAAAGCAGGCACCCTCAGTGCACAGCTGTCTGGGGGCTGAACTGTGCCCACTCGCGGGGGACTTGGGGAGACGGGGCAGAGCTGCCCCTGAGAGAACTGCACCCACAGTGGAGGGAAAACTAGCTCCGCGGGATCTGCATGGGCCCAGCAAAGCAAACCTGAGCTTCGGGGAACACGCTTTCCGCTGACCTGGCATCCCGATGTCCTCAGACCACAGCCCGAGCCTGGAGGAGCCTGCCTCCAGCAGCCTGGCCCAGGAAGGGAGGAGAAGCAGGGTTCCATGGGTCTGGAGAAACCATGCTCTGGGCCAGCTTTGTGATTTGGGGTGTGGGAGATGAGTGGGAGACAGATACCCTGAGGACAGGCTGCTTAGACTATCACACGTTAGAGATGGAGGGATGGTGCCCTGGTGACAGAATATCTTAAAGTGGGGTTGTGGGATCACTGGAGAAAAAAAGAGAGAGAAAAAGAAAAAGAAAAAGGCTTAATATTGAGGCTCTAACCTCCCGGGGCGATAGATTCGATTCCGATAGATGGGTAGGCTGAAAGAACAAAAGCCTAAATGACAGCAAGGGCGTGGTGGATGGGGCAGACTCGCTGGCTCCTCTGAAGCCTGTAGCCCCATCTCCCCTGGCCACAGAACCGTGGCTGTAACCACAGTTCAAGCCTGGTGCCAGACAAGCTGGTTTCCAACACCACGTTTGGCCGGTAGGAGTGTGTGGGTGGGATTTACGATCACCTCCGCCCGTAGAGAAACGGACCTGAATGCGTTGGACGTGAGGTGCACTGGGGCTCCAGCGTGGTTTTTAAATATCTTTAGTTCAGCCTGGCCCCTACTAATGCTGCCTGGCCAGACAGCAATGGCTTTGTGCCACCGGCTGCTAAACGGAGCTCGCCACTGAAATCAATGGGGCTTGAAACCAGACAGCAGGATCCAGGCTTGTAACAGAATCCAGTTTTGTTTTTAGATGGCAGTGTGGTCCTGGGGGAAGGTCTGGGAGGCCGGAGTCCTGGTTTCTCTTCCTGGCTCTGCCACTGACCTTCTGTGTGGCCCTGGGCGAGTCACTTCCCCCTCTCTGTGCCTCAGTTTCCCCACACACACACCTTTTGTCTGGCTTGCCTTTGGGGCAGAGACTCTCTCTCGCTCTGGGTTTGTACAACACCTAGCACAATGGGACCCTGATCCCAGTTATGCCCCCTGGGCTTTCCTGTCATACCAGTAATAATAAACCAAGTTTTTAAGCCTGGTTCTTTAGCCAGCACAAGGCTGGCTGCCCAGCAGGCATCCAGCAACAGCGCTGTGGTCTGGCTATTGAGGTATTTAGACTGAGCTCCCCTGCCCTGGAATCTGTGCCCATAACACCAGGCAACTTGCAGAATCGGTGCAGCAGGCTTTCTGCGAGGGATTGAATTTCCCTCTGGCTCCATCCATCCACCCGCTTCCTTTCACTAAGACAGCTTCACTTCAGGGCTGTTTGCCCAGCCTGTCGGTGGGAGCCTAAAGAGAGGGACTCCGTCTGTTAAATCAAGCTGTCTTTCCTACACCCACCTCTTCCCCAGTTTGGGCGAGGTTAGCTGACAGGCGACCTTCACAGTGCCATGCCAGAGTGCAGGTAAGGGATACATGGCAAAGGGCACTGTGCCCACCTCTGGGGTGGAATGGGGCTGCTAATCAACAGAGCCCAGAAATTTAGGACAGGATCTGAAAAGCAGAGAGCTGGTCAAAAAGCAAAACAAACAGGAGAGGGAATTTAGTGAAATTTTTCCCCCCTATGTTTCCTCTGTTTTACAAAATGTGGCGTGTTTCTTTCTTTCTTACTTTTAGAGTTGGTTAAAAGCTCAGGGGGAGATGTCACAAAATTTGTAAGTGTTTTCCCTGCGTTGTTTGAATTGCAAAGTTTGAAATGCTGAGGAGACGTTTTAGGTTCGAAAGCCATCGTCAGCCATCTGCAGAAGAATATAGCACCTAAGGTCTGGGAGTTAGGCAGACAGAATGAAAAGGGAATCTAGCCAGGAGAGCAGAGTTCCCAGCACTACGCAGACAAGACATGAAAAGAGCAGCTCTGGGTAAGGAGACTGTCGGTCTAAGGGGCTTGGATGGCCCCTGTGACAGTCGGATCTGACAGTCTTTAATGCATGTATCCTCACAACACCCCAGTGCGGTGGTGAAGTGAGCTGGAGCACTCACACCCTTTGAGAATCTGTGCGGTAAACCAGCCACAGCCCTCGGAGGCTCCCGAAGAGGAGGCCCCCCAACAGAACAGCCATGTCAGCCTTGTGGAACTACACGGGCAGGGTGTGCTGTCCGGTGGTCACAGGAGGTGTCTGGGAGTCAGGACTCCTGGGTTCCATTCCCGCCGCTACACTCGCCAGCTTTGCTTCAAGTCGCTCAATCGCTGAGTGCCTATTTCCATTCCCACAGCGCGTGTTGGTTTATGGGTGTTTCCATGGGCACTGCCTCAGGGCGGGAGTCGAGCAGCTCCCCGACACGAACAGAGTCAGACGGGGACAGTGAGCCGACCTGAAGTCATTAATGACCGTTCAATGCCCAAGAACCCAGCTGGGAGGGGTTTATACTATTACTTTAGGGGATCCCCTAGTCTCTGGTTGCCATAAGCAACCCCCAATAAAGCAGGACTCCTGAAACCAGAGTAATACGGCGGCTTCTCAAAGAGCACGCAAGCAAATAGCGACAGTCACGTCCCGCAGAAATCTCCACAAACCATACACATCCTGCACTGTGGCCCTGATGGAAGCCTGAGTATGCATCTATGGGACTTATCTAGGCCTCCCAAACACCCCTGGGAGGCAGTACTATTATCCCCATGATAGAGGGGGGGAAACTGAGGCACAGAGAGGCTAAGTGAGTCACCCAAGGTGAAGGCTGTTGGAGAGCAAGGAACTGAACCCCTGTCTCCCAAGTGCCGGGTTAGAGCTCTGGCCATTGGACCATCCTTCTTCTCTGTGGTTTGACTTGTATTGTGACTTATAGTGAAGGGGTGACCCTCACAGCCAGTGCTGTCCTCCATTCTTACCAGCCTGCACCCCTGGAGGGTCACCAGATCCCATCTGGAGGCGATAGGATACAAGCTGGTGAGAGGGAGGAGGTGTGAGAGGTGGAGTGTCGCAGATTAGTGCAGTGCTGGTGAAAGATGCTGGCGGCAGGGATTCTAGAGAGATAGAGGCCAGATTCTCAGCTGGTGTAAATCAGCAAGCTCCAGTGATTTCAATGATCCTGATTTACACCTGCTAAGGACAGTCTCTTCCATTAATGACTGGGCAGACACGACAACTACCTGACCTCTGCATTTGCCCAGCTCCTCTCATCCCACAAGACCCCAAAGCGCTGTACAACCATGAAGCTGTCCAGCTAGCTCTCTAGATACTCATCATGATGTCTGACCACCCCACAACATTCCCCGAGTCCAGATGGGCCGTCTAGGCACACATCGTAAAAATCTCTCTTTTCCACCCCCTTCCCCAGATTAGGTACAAGCGCTACACAGGTATCACTTTGACCACCATAGAAATGCAGCCACCTCTGGGGTGGATCACGGCAGCTGTTTAACAGTAGCACCACACGATAGTTTGGGACAGGAAGTGAAGAATGCCATATCGTACAGGGGGGCTATAGACAGGTAGAATGTAATAACCTGAGCTGGATGGAATTTGCTTGGGACAAACACGCCCAGGCTTGCAAAAAGAGCCACCGGACCCTCAATGCCCACAACGGGACAGATCCTGAGCTTTACAGGTCATTCAAGGGACGGCGCCGCCAGGAGCACATCACCCCGAGCCGGGCGCTGGGCGAGCGCTGACTCAGAGGGAAGGAGTCACCACACCACTGCAAAACCTCTGCCGTTGGCAATGCTGGGCACCCTACTCACGGTGTAGTTGGGAGACAGCGTCACCGGCTGCCCGCCGGCTGAGTAGTGAGTCTCGGTGTAGTCCGGCGACAGCAGCCTGCTGGGAGAGAACAAGAGAACCCGGTGAGCAGTCCCAGGTCTTCCTAGCCCCTCCTTATTTTACTGCCTAAGAGGGGCAAGGACTAGCCAGTAAAAGGTGCGGGCTGGAGGATCCGATCTGGGGCCTTTCTGCTCCCAGCGAGTGCAGACCAGGTCAGGAGTGACCGACACCCAGGGCCACCTGACGGCTGCTTGGCGGCCAATGTGCGTCCACGGCTCAGAAAACACGGCCGTTGCTGGCACTGACGGCCGCCTGGCCAGTCAGGCTGGGCTGGAGGCTCCCGTCTCGGCCCGGTGGTGGCCGCCCCTGGCACAGGCTGGGCCGCGGGAGCTTCAGTGGAAGGTTGCCCGGGCGCTGCTCTGGCTGCACCGGTCCTGTGGCTCTACCGAGAGCCTCAACGCAGATTCCTTCCCTGCAGGCCCCTCCCGCTGGGCACGTGGCGTTGGCATGGCGCCCCTCCCGCCGAATCCCAGCGCCGCCGTCCCGGCAGGCAGACGCCCCAAGGGACTGCACACAGACACGTCCCCGGACGCACACATGTGAAGATCCACACAACACACCGAGGCCACAACCGCAGCCGTACATGCAGACACACGCCTCTGTGCGTGCCCTCACCTCGCTACGTGTTCGCACAACTAGACACACCCAGGCAAACGGGAGGGGAGCTGGAAGGGGTCAATCGGGGAGCAGCGGGGCAGGCAGGGGTAGGCCGGTAGAGGAGAGCCGGGCCTGGGGAAGGGGAGAGGGCTAGGGGAGCCTAGAGCGCATAAGCCAAACCCTGAGCCCCTGCCCCAGTGCTGTTGTCTTGGAAACTGAGGCAGCCACACAGAGGGAGCCATTCAAAACCAAGGCTGTGGGCTTCCCTGTCTCCCCCCCCGGCCCCAATCATCGTTAGCCCAGAGAGGGGCGCGGACCCGGGGCCTGCTCACAGACATGCCTGGCGTGGAGAGGAGCGCGGCTCGGCCCCAGGGTTGGCTGCTGACTGGACCCCGCTCCCCTGCCTCTCTGGCTCTGGGATTAGGAGACATACGTTGAGCATGGATCACAACCTCTGGCTTCTTTCCAAAGGCCTCTGAGCCAGAAGTGCTTTGCCCCCTTCTGGCCTCCCCTCGGGTTCCCATCTCAGCACAGGCTGTCTGCTGATGGGACACTCCCGTAACGTCCTTGGGGGGATGGAGGCAAGGGGAACGGAGATCCGGGCCGCTGGGCCAGATCTGAGGCGGGAGGGCAGTGGGGAAGTGGCAGGGTCCTGCTGCTCCAGCAGTAGGGAAGGAGGGGGTGATCCCACCCCAGAGCTGGAGAAACGGGGCAGGAACTCAGAGGGAGCTGCAGAGAAGGGGCTGTCTGGGTTTTAACTCCTAAGGCCAGAGGGGATTTCAGAACTAACTCCAGGGAAGCTGGACTTCCTACAATTCCTCCACCCACCCACATACCTGCCACCCGTCCCTGACCAATGCAGGCCTGGGCTGACGATTGTCAAGGATGCCCAAATCCAAATCTGCCTGCCCCCCTTCTTTGGGAGCTGCCGGACCTGGGGCACGACAGACTCAGGTAGGCTTATGCTGGGGGCCACGTGGGATGAGTCAGGAGAAATAAAACAAAACACAGTCAGAGTCAGTGAGGTCTCTTTCCTGAGGCATAGTATTTAGAGCGAGAGGTCCCAACAAGAAAACTCCCCGATGCCATGGCCTGGGGCGTGAAGCTCACCCCTTCCCCAATTTTCATTCCTCCAGTAGTCTCCCCAGGGGCAAGATCTCCACCACAGGGCCCGGGCGGAGTTTGAACCCAGCACCAAAGCACAAACCTCTACCACTTAAGTTACAGGAACAATGCCCTTAGCTGGCAGCAGAAGTAGGCTATTACCCTCTACCTGCGGAGGGGGATGTGGCGGGGGATATGCAGCCCAGGCCTCTGACACAAACAGCCAAATTTACAGCCCTGCCAAGGAGCAGAAGAGAGAAGCTGAGCTGGAGTTAACCCCTTGATTGCCATGGATCCGCCGCTGCCAGGCATGAAATATCACTGAGGCAGCAGCATCAGCCGGCAAGGTTTGCAGTAGGGCATCACGGTGCGTTTGTCCCTGCGAACGCGCTCTGCACAGCAGAGGGGCGGGAGGGTGGGACTCAAACAAGAAAACAACCCCCAACGTGCAGAGGGAGCCAAACATTTACATATCACTGGGGTAGGGGGGAGAGAAGAAAACTTTTCAGAGCCTCAGAACAAAACCAGGATCCGAGTTTTGGGTGGGGGAGGGGGCCTGGGGGTCGGCTCACTCCCCGTCTCTGTGATACCGGCAGGGTAGAGGGAGGGGCCTGTGTGCAGGACCCAGCCCCCCGCTGACAAGCAGTCTGCAGAAGTGGCATGTTTCAAAGCAGAAGGAGGGTCCAGTGCTTAGGGCACTAGCTAGGCCTTGGGAGACCTGGGTTCATTGCCCTGCTTTGCCACAGACCTCCCGGGTGACCCTGGGCAAGTCACCTCGCCTCACCTGCAGAGGGAGGCGTGAGGCGAAAGCCCATAAAGTCTGTGAGGCACTGAGACACTACCCTGACAGCAGCTTTCTACGCCCCTGAGCCAGAAGAAGCTGGTTCTGAGAAGCAGCAAAACTCCCCACCCCATACACCCCCCCCCAATGAGTCACTTTCCCACAGCTGCCTGCGATCTCTCAGCAGCCCTGCAACTGCGACACACCCAGCCCCGCGCTGACAAACAGCTTCCTGCTGTTTGAACAGACGACAAGACTCGGGAACAGAGACAGAACGTCTTAAAACCCCGAGCGAAGGCGGCGTTTGCCTCTTTCGGGGGGCTCCTGCGTGGGGCAGGACGGGCGTCTCCGGGAGCGAAGTGAAGGGGGTTAGACAGGAATGACCCCACTGGAGGTGGGAGAGCAAAGATGGCCAAGTTCCTCCCCTTGCAGCCTACAGGCCAGAGCTCCTCGGAGGAGCTCCAAGCCTGGAGAGGAGCCAGCCAGGGTGGTCCAAGCTGGAGGGAGCGTGGTGGGAGGAATGGGATGAGCTTGAGCAAAATTGCTAATGGCCCTGCCTGTTAGCCTGGGGAATCATCTCTCCAGGACATGGAGGCCCCATCTCATGGGGCACTTAGACCAGGCTGCAGAATATGCTCTGATGTGCCACACTGCTCTGGCCACAGCACTGTCATCCTGCAGGACCCCCGAGGGCTGCACAAGCTCTGTGTACATGGACCCACTTACTCTAGCAGTGGAATCCGCCCCTTGTGCACCAGTCTCCGCTTCCATTTCAGAAACACCCTCTAGCCCTCCTGGCTTCGAAGGAAACCTTGGCAATGTGACCCAATGATGCCTGCCTGAGCGTGCAGAGAGCCTGAAACCATCAAAGAGGTTTGAACTGAGAGCCGAAGAGGGCAGTCTGAATATTAACCCTGTGAGCTATTTCACCACCGATCAGTTTGGCAGAAACATCCAGCTACCGTGCTATGCCCACAATCCCAAACTGCCTCTCCAGGTGCCAAAAGCCCCATCTGCCTCTCACCTAGCGACCCAAACCTCCAGCATCCCTCCAGCCATATCTGGGATGCAGCCACACATGGTCCATGGAAAAGTCTTTGGCATCCAAAACTGCAGCTGTGGGGACAATGAGTGAGCTGAATTCAGCAACAGGATAAATGACCCAGGAGCTGCTGTGCTGATCTCACAATATGAATTTTTGTATCTCAACAAACATCTGGATTTGAATGAAAACAAAACTACTGCAGAATCGAGGGCTCTTGCCACAGAATTCAGCTTGTTGCTGAGTACATGGGGCCTTGGCCTGGCCCCAAACACATAAATTACGTTCTCCACCACTGAAATGCAGCCACCTCTGGGGGAGCTGTGACGTGGTCAGCCAGGGCGCATCCACACTACTCGAAGACAGCGGGCAGCTCGCCAGAAGCCCTGCAGGATTTCTAGCGTGCAGAGAGAAGAGCCAGGGTTAAGATCTCCTCTGAGAGAGCCACGCAGAGCCGTTGGCACAGAACCAGGCTCGCCGAGGAGGTCGGAGATGGCTCTGCAGGGGGCTGAATGTTTGTTTCCCAGGAATCCAGGGAGCCGGAATCTCCTGCTTCGGCCACTGAGTAATTCCCTCGGTGATAACTTTCATGCACTGGCTGGAATGGGGGAGAGACTAGAGAGCTCCCGAGATCCTCCCCATCTCTGGGATTCAGATAGAAGATGCCGACGGACGCCCATCCTCCCCTAGGCGTGCTGGCAGGAGGCGGCTCGCTGCACCCACCCAGAGGATGGGGGAGGACGTGGTCTGGAGACTCCTCCAGGGTGGCAGTGACTCACCCTCTCGGGCAGCAGGCAGGAATTGAGGCGGGTGCTAGGAAAAGGCTCCAACATGCAAGAGCAATTGGGTATTGGGCAGGGCCCTCAGGGGAGGCAGCGGAGGAGCCCCAGCTACGGAGGCTGGAGAGCAGGGGGAGACGCAAGGAGCAACACTCCGCGGCGCCGGGCTCCGGCCCAAGTGGTCCTCCCGGCGGGGCCCTGCCCGTGTGTGGTGACCGCCATCGGGCAGCGCTATGAACAGTGACCATTGCACAGTAACAGGGGACGGGAGACAAGGGCAACCATCACGTTGTGGCAGGAGACGTGAACCCAGAGCGCGTGCGTCTCCTGGCCTGCTTCCATTCATCCCCCTCCCTCTGTAGCAGCCACTCCTCTCCTTCACTTCTGCCCTCCCCCACCTTCCTCCTGCCTCTTCCACCTTTGTCCTGGGCCCTTCCCTCTGCTCTGACAGGCTGGACCCAACGCACCGGGGCTCTCCAAGGATGGCAGGGAGCTAAGCTCTCACGAGTCACAGCCACAACACATCCCCAAACGAAGGGCGATCCATGAGGAGTTCCCATCCAGACCCTCTACCATGGTGCTGGGCACCTGGGACACATCCTAACGAGGATGATGCTATTTAAGGGCCCAATCCCACAGAGTGAGTTCAGTGGTAGCTGAGGGGACCCAGCACCTTTGAGGATCAGACCCTGAGGGCTAGATCCCCAGCGGGTGTAAATCAGTGCAGTTCCACCAAAGTCAACGGAGCTGCACTGATTTACATCTGCTGAAGACCTCGCCCTAAATCCGTAGGTTACTTCCATGCCCTTGGGCCCCACCTGGTCTATTTTATACCACAGTAAAAGAGGGAAAAGCAGAAAGAGAAAAAAACAAACAGCAGCAAAAAATAGCAGCCAACCTTTTCCCTCGCTCCCGGTTTCTTATTTTGCAACCAGCTGAGTTGTAACAAGTACTTGTGGATTCTGGGACCACCCACTCCTCGCCTGCCCCGCCCCTGCCTGGGCCAATCAGCTGGCATTGACCAAGCTGTGGCTTCCCACCTCATGCACCGCCTGGCAATTAAAAGGGAGCTAAAATCAGGCAGTGTGACCTTTAGTGCCCCACGTGTCAAGAGCGGGGGCCGTGCTCTTCTCTCGTTGGGGGAGCATAGGAGTAACTCCACTGTCTTCGGTTAGTGCAGCTTTACCCCAGTGTAACTAGAGCCAAGTGCAGTCCAGAGCATGGGGGCGAGATTTAAACAGAGACGATTTCTTGGCGACAGGAACGTCTGCCATCAAAAAGGACGTGATGTTCTTCACAAACCGTCCACGAGAGCCCCACCAAAATTCAGCCACTTATGGGGTGGAGGGCAGCAGAGATAGGGGACATTTTGGCCGAGTACAGCAAAGCAAACCCCTATGGTTATGAAAGTTTCCTGAGATCTTTAATGCCCACAAAGACAAACAAGACTTTAGCCCGCCTGTGGACCTGCTTGATATTCTTTATGACCTTTACTCTCCCTCCCCTTTCACCCATTGGGTCCAGTGGCCAGCCCCAAAATCATGGGTACCTCCGATCTCCTTGGATCCATCCCACTTCCTGTCCCTCTGACTCACAGGGCAATGAAACGGTCCCAGATTTGTGCTGGATATCACAATGCTGTCAGCACTAATCACTCCAGAGGGAACAAGCTAGTACATGCAGTGCTCAGTGGGTGCCTGGCATTTAAAGCAAAGCTCCTGATACCAACACCGCTCAGGGTCACAATCCCATTCGGCAGGGAGAGAATTAAGAACCACCATTGTCATGATCCCACTCCATAGCACCTCTGCACAGGGCTGGAGATCCCTAGATGTCTGGCGATCCCTTGTCCTAGCACGGGGAAAGCAGCCCTAGTGACCACGGCTGGACAGTGCTTCGCTCTGAAGTTCCCAGTAAGAACTCCATAGCTACAGCTGCCACCAGCCACCCATTGTCCCATCAGACCATAGGTGCCGACTCCGTGGGAGCTCCAGGGCTGGAGCACCCACGGGGAAAAATCAGTGGGTGCTCTGCACCCATCAGCAGCCAAGCTCTCCCCTCCCACCCCCACCCCACCTCCTCTTCCGCCTCCTCCCCTGAGCGATCCGCACCCTCGCTCCTCTGCCTACCTCCCAGCGCTTCCCGCCTGGCCGACGCCAAACAGCTGTTTGGCGGCATGCTTGGAAGGAGGAGGAGGAGAGGGAACGTAGCGCGCTCAGGGGAGGTGGTGGGGCCAGGGCGGGGTTTTGGGGAAGGGGTTGGAATGGGGTAGGGCAGGGGCGGAGCTGGGGCAGAGAGGGGTCGAGCACCCACCGGTGGCAGCAAAAGTCAGCACCTATGCATCAGACAGTCCAAGCCACTTTGATCATGAGAACGTCGCTTGAGCTCTTTTCCCTGGACACATGATCCTTGAAAGGCTGTTGAAGCTCTACGGGGTAATTATCCTGTGTCCTCTGACAGCACCCGTCATGCGAAGCTCTCAAGCCACGGTACAACAAATGAAGGCTCGGGGTCTCGGAGGTAGCATGGTTATCCACCGCATAGACTGGCGAGCCGAGGCGCAGAGACATGAAAACACATGACGCTAAGGCCATAAAGCGATTCAATGGCACAGGCCAGGAACAGAACTCAGAATTCTCATTTCCCAGTGCTCTGCTCTAGCCACCGGACAATACTGCCTGGGATTGCAACAGCCCCTACCCCAAATCTGCACTAGACACCGAATCTAGGGCCTTCAGCACCTGAGGCCCAGCCCTCCGGAGCTAAAGGAGTAACTCCATTAGCCAGCAGCAGTAGAAGGCTGTTAGGACACTGAGCAAGTGCGCTACGCAATGTGCGTAAATCACTAACATACTTTCATTCATTCACCTAGTATAATGCTAATGGGCAAACGCTACGAAAGCTGCTTTGAAAAGTCGATGCAATATATGCATCCATCTCTCCCTATGGCCTGGCAGCCCTGAGAGGGAAGGGATTGGTGGCCTGTTTCCAGTGAAGTAATTCATCTGAGGCCAGCTCCTGAGAGGATTTGACCTCATGAAGGAGGGGCATGGCGGTACTGCACTGGTGCAAATGAGATATTGTTTCCACAACAACTTTCACAGTGTTTAGCCACTGGGTTGCCGTATGCAAAGTGGGCTGCCAGACGACTGGCTGAATTACCTCAATCAGGGTCCTACCTCTGCAAAAAGACCTTTTCCCTTTGCAATCAAAATGGGAAACTTCAAACAAAAAAAGCCTGAAGAAGTCTCCCGTGAGCTTTCCCTCACGTTTTTCTGGCAAACAGCATCTTAGCCCTCTCACCTTTCATTTTTCTATTTAGGACAGGATTCAATCCCCTTCTTTTCCCTTGCTCAAGGAGAATCACAAACACGATTTTTAAAAAAAGTATTAATTAAAAGGTTTACAATTCCTGACCATGAATGTGTACATGGTAGATAGACGGGGGCCAGATCCCCTGCTGGTGTAAATTGACCTTGCCCCACCAAAGTCAATGCCGCTGTGTTGATTTAAACCTGCAGGGCCCAAGAACTGCACACGCGTTTACAACAAGCTGGTGAAGTCCGTCCATCTTCTACTTCCCCCGCCAGGGCTGTGTTCAGGGCTCAGCACCTCCCTTTCGCTTGCTGATGAGATCACAAACGTCTACAGCTTCCTCTGTGGTTTTAAAAGCGAAGGAAGCTGGCAGGTTTGGGAGCAGAGATGCAGCTCCAGGAACTCAAGACAAGAGGAAACCCTCAGTGCCACCTTTACTATCTCTGGATATAGAAAACAGGGGGCTGGATGGGGAAATGAGGCTACACACGTTACAGGTCAACAGCCCCAAGCCAGCTCATCCTTGCTCTTACTGGGTCTGATCCAAAGCACTTGGAAGTCAATAGGAGCCTCTCCACTGACTTCCGATCAGACCCATGGTTCCCATGGTGTTATTAGAAGCCCTTAAGGGGGGGGAAGGACGGGCGCGTGCACGCACATATATCCTTGTAGTGTATCGGATAGACAAACCCCTCACCCGCATGCTCACAACGCTCTGGAACAGCCGCCTTCATACAGTATCAGCAAGGTCTGAACCTGGGACATTCACCACCACAGCACAGACCTCCATCACTTGAGCTACAGGAATAGTCCCTTTAGCCAGCAGCAGTAGTAAGCTGTCATCACCTACGGGACCAGTGGTAGAGGGAGAAGTGACACACACCTTCCCAGAGTGTTGTGCCATTGTCCCTTCATGAATGCAAACACATGCATAATCTTGTGCTCCTCCCTCCCTGCTCCCAAGGACACCAGAACCTTTGCACACACCTTACATGCATGAGCACACACTCTCTTGCACATCCACCTCCTTGCATGCACCGCCATGCTTTCTCCCCTGCTGGGAAACTCCACTGTTCTCTGCTCAGAGCCAGCATCATTACTCATCAGACTTCTTCAGTGGTCAGCATTTTTCAACAAGAGCGAGCTCTGGTTTCCTTCTGGCTTGTCCCTCGTTACCCAAAGCAGCCAGATGGCCGCAAACGAGCCTGGCTTCCAAACGTTTATGCCCTGATGCTAACAAGGGAAGAACAGGAGGGCTGGGGTTCCATCCAAGGGCTGGCAAACAGGGCGCATCAAATTAAGCCAGAATGAAATTTAAACCGGTCTCCACACACTGCTCTCTCTCTCTGTCTATGAATTGTTCATGTTGTAATAAGAGGAGTGGAGGAGATATATGGGAGGGTTGGGAAGAGACTGATTTTTACCCCATACCCCATCACAGACATTGGTCAGGGCTATAAAGGTTATAACCCATCTCAAGACCAAGGCCAGTACCCACTGCTTCCCAGCACTCCAGTTATGTACTGTGACAAAGCTCTGTCCTTGCCTCCGTGGCTCCCGCGTTTCCTGGCGGATTTCACTAGCCTCAGATATTCACTGTGACCCTCCACGTAACCCTTCTCTCTCTAGAAAGAAGGGTCATCATAAGCCAGCTAGGGAGGTGAGGAGAAGTTATCCTTCCTTGTACAATCTCTGTTGTCTCCCAGTCTCAGTGATTAATCAGGGGGCAAAGGGTGTGTGTGGGGGAACCCGGGCCCACCCTCTACTCCGGGCTCCAGCCCAGGGACCATAATAGTATCAGCTATGGTAGCTGACCTTTTAGAAACATGACATGTACAATTCCCTGGGCTACTTCCCCCACAGCAGCCCTCAATTCCTCAAGCTCCACTTCACCCTTACCTCAGGGTCTCCTTCCTTGTGCCTGATATGGTGTGTACTACTCAGCCTCTCCAACAGCGCAGCTTCCTCCCACAGCTCCTGACGTGCACACCCACCTGACTAACTGGGAGGCTTTTAACTAGTTTCAGGCAGCCCCTGATTGGCTTCAGGTGTCCCAATCAACCTAGCCTTCTCCTTGCCTTCTGGAAAGTTCTTAATTGGCCCCAGGTGTCTTACCTGACCTGGAGCAGCTGCCATTTCACTTATCCTGGTACCAGGGATTTGTTTAGCCTGGAGCTAATATATCTATCTCCCACTACTTTTTCATAGTCATCTGGCCTTGCCACGTCACAGTACATAAATGTACCCTGGTATGTGTCACTCGCCTTGTACTGCATCGGGCTATGGGAGTAGGGACCGGTGTTAAAACTGGGGTTCTACTGATCTTAAGATCCAAATAACCAAATGCAGTTTGCACAATGCTCCACAATTGCTCAGTTTCCCAGGGGCCTCCCCTTCCTGGGGCCATGCCCTCCTTCCCCACTCTGTCCCCTCTAACCTCTTGGGCAGAGCGCCTGACCCGGGATAGGGCACGGCCTGCAAGCAACACGGTGCTGAGGTGTGAAGCCTGAGTTAAACCCAGAAACCAGTATTGGATGCGGGGTCGGGGGGGAGACACGGGGACGGCACTCCGCATAGAACGAATACTAAACTTTTTTATGCTGCTGCCGCCAACTCCCCCTGCGCTCGCTGCCCCAGAAGGCATCGCCCTGCAGGCGAGAACCCTCGATCAGCGGGGGCCCCGCAGGCTGGCTCAATGCCCCGCTGCTTCCCAGGGGCGGTGACGTGCCAACACGGGTGCACCCGCAGCAAACCCCGGGCCAGCATCAGGCTGTTCGGGAGCAGACAGAGAGAAACCCAAGGCAGCCTCCTGGCTATGCTGGAAGTCCCCGCCGCGGCAGAGTGTGGAGAGAGAGAAGAGCCAGGCAGCACGTGGTGCTAGTGAAAACCCTGCAGATTCAAGCCCTGTCTAGCTACAGACCATGCACGATTGGAACCGGTGCCTGGGAGGGGGAGGACACGTGACCTTTCTCAACCAGTTAGGTCATCCCCGAGGCCCCTTCAGTCAGTATTTCTGTGGTTAACTCTCCCTGCCCCGTAACAGTGATAGCACTGGCCTAGGACTTTCAGCTCCTGAGCTGGGCTTTCCTCTGGGCGCTGAGTGAGCTATGGGCTGTATGGCTCAGTGGGGCTCGCTCTCTCCTCTTCATTTGTTGCCCTTCGTGACCCTCCCTCTCCTGGGCCCGGAGCCAGCACAGGCAGGGATGCCGGGAGAGCACTTCAGCTTATGCTCTCACCTGTTCGAACCTGGCTACCCACGTCAGCACCAATCAAAGGCCGATGAGTCTGGGTAACGCAGGTCGGGTGAGAGGATCACAAGGGGCCCTTGGAACCCCAGCCAGCCCTGCGGATCCAACACACCAAGGAAGGGGCCACAGAACAAAGGGCCCAGCCGGGCCGGGGTCAGATTTCATGAATGGGCCTGCAAATGGCTTTCCCTATCTTTTGCCCAGGCAGGTAGATGTAAGGTGACAGCAGGTCCAGCCGGAAGTGAGAGGAGGCAACCCAGACAAACACTGCTACGTAGGAACTGGGCCTGCTCCTCCTGCCGCTGACATCAGTGTAAATCCGGAGCAGCTCCGCTGAGGTCAGAAGATACACGCCGGTAGAAGAGTAGAACCAGAGAGAGGAGAATCAGGACTAAGCAAGAGCCAGACTCTCCGCTGGTGTGAATCAGCAAAGACCCACTGACACCAGAGCAAAGGGAGAAGAGCCAGAGACTCCCCAAAATCCACTAGGGATGTTGCTATTGATTTAACATGGAAGGAGCTCGGATACTACCATGATGGGCAGCCGCGTAGAACCCGAAGACAGACAGACTGATTCACACCAGCTGGGCACCTGGCTTGTTGCATTGCGCGAGGGGAGGTACAGACCTTGGCACGACATTGTGCCTTCCTGGCCAGCGAGAACACCGACATGCCCAGACTGTGACGAGGTGCTGGGGCATGAATGTGTCCTGCGCCCGCCCCAGCCGGGGGAAGATGCCACCCCAGGAGTCCTTGTCCAGATCCCACCCAGAGGTTAGGAAAAGACAAAGGAATGAGCACAGGCCCCTGCTAGGATTATGATGCCTGAAACATTCTCTCTCTCCCCCGTCCCTCTCTTCTTGGTTACTTTGGAGAGCGCGCGTTTCTTCATTTCATTTGGTTTCCAAAATCAAGTCTACCCTTCCAAATACTTCCTGCCTAGGCCAGGCTCCAAGCTAAATACGATGTCGAGCAGGGCTGCTGGCAGGAAAGGGCCGTAGCGTCGTCTCCTGCGATTTTTTTGATCGGCGCGGACGCAGTGTGTAGAAGAAACAACATTCCAGATCCCCGGCCCGAGGAGGGTTTCAGGCCACAGGCTACGGAGAAAGGATGCTGCCAGCCCCAGCACAAATCCAAACCAGCTCCGAGCGGAGGAGAGGCAGCGACACCGACGGACCAGGCTCGTTAACGCTGGAGCTGGGTGCAAACAAGCACACAGGAGAGTCACGTCAGGTCAGGCGGACACTGGCTGCTGGTAGAGCCATCAGGATTTTCCCCTCGTGGTCCTGCCTTTGCTGGTGCGATCTCACCCGGACCAGGAGGGGCCCGCAGAACAGCGCCGGGGAGGCTTCGAAGCCCCCAGCACGGGTCTAACAGTCCCGCTCCACCGGGGGCCCAGCGAGGCGCTTTTGAAAATCCCACCCCTTGGCATCTTGAAACGCTACCCGGGGCCTGCACGCTGCCACTCTGGCGAGCTGGCCTCATGGCCGTCTGACAGTCCCATGTGGAGATCAGTCCATGCTGCCACAAGCCACGAACTCCACCCTTCCCTGCTGGTCCTGCTGAACGTGCCCAAAACATCCTTAGTCTGGTCCCCTCGTTATGCTCCCTGCGCCTGCCCGTTCCAGCTGGGATCCAGGGCAGAGGAACGAGATGCTGCACAGGAAAGGCCACTGCGGCAGCATTTCCAAAGAGAGCCAGGAATCCCAGAGGGAAAGCCTTTTCCTGGGAGATTTCTAGTCCAATATCCAGACCTAACAGTCTGAGCTAACGCTCAGAGATGCTGGGGAAATGTTGCACATCAACGCAATACACTTCACATGCTGCACAGATTCCTGGGTGTTTAGCTGCAAGGACCCTCCAGATCTTTGTCCATCACTGTTTAGGACCAGAGGGTGATGGAGAGTCGTACATTAGCTAAGGGGTGGGGGCCGAGGGAGGGAGAAAGGGAGGGGTGGGTGTGGGACATGGAAAAGAGAGAGATTAACTCCTACCACGAGATGCACAATTCCCCAGCTGGCTCAGGGAGGTTGCTATCGGCAGGAAGCTCACAGGGTTGGTACTTCCCTTGCAGGACAGAAATCGTACTATTGACTCAGTAGGGGAAGGTGAAATCACCCCATTCACACGCACAGGGCCCAGGACACGACAGCACTGCGGCCGGCGGGGGACCCCGCCCCGGGAAACGCCCGCCTCGCTCCCACGGCCCGCACCAAGGCCGACGCGCTCTTCAGGGAGAACATTCCACTTGCTGCTCGGCGATCGGGAGGGAGGCCTAGGACCAACGTCCTGCAGCCTGTTGCCCACGGGACCCAGGGGCGAGAGGAATTCTACGGCGGGGAGACGCCTCGGGAGCATCTCAGCCCAGTGGTGGGGACGCAGGTGGTGACTCGCCCCACTCTGGGTGTCAGGGAGGCAGGAGAGACACATCGGCCCAGTGCTAATGCTGAGGGCAGCTCATGGCGGAAACCACAGAAGGGAAAGCCCTGGTCAGGCTGTGGAGCCTGTTCCCCCCCAGCAAAGCAGCCTGGCTTCCCGTGTTTGGCTGGTCCAGTTTTAAACGCCCCCAGCGATGGAGCGTCTGTCACGGCCCTTGGGCCGGCTGCCTCCCAGCCTAGCCGTCAAGTGCTTTGTGGTGCTGGGGTGGAACGTGCTCTCCCGGCACGCTCAGATCCGCCGCGAGCCGGCATTACACACGAGGTTAGAGCTTCCTCTGGTTAATTACGACCCCAAGCAATGCCCCAGCTCACGCCCCTCGGTACGCACTGCAGCCACCCCCAAGGAAAGCGCCCAGGCACCCTCGCGATTTAGGTGCTCATCGGACCCCCATCGGGGCCTTATCCTCCCTACTGCTCTGATACTCGCTAGTGGAAATCAGCACTTGAGCTTTTGACCAGAGGCCCAGTGCAGGGAGTAACTGGTTCACCGTCCCCGTCTCCAGCTAGGGAAAGGCTGACGCTCAGATCACCCGGTATCTCCAAGCGGCAAAAGCCGTGAATGGCTCGCCGGCCCGAGGGAGCTGGATGCCAGCTAGCACGGGCAGCAGCAGCGAAGCCAGAGCAGGCTAGCGAGCCGAGTACGTACTCGGGGCCTGGGCCAGGGCAGAGCTACCCACCCGGAAACCTGAGCTGTGCTGCTTTGACTGCTCCTATGCCCGCGCCAGCTGGATTCCTGCCAGGGTGAAACTCCAGACGATTCCCAGGCCCGTGGTCTCTAACCACTGGACCACAATTTTTCATGACATCTGTCTCCCCATCCCTAAGGTTATGTCTTACTCTCCTCTTATTCCAGCTTCCCTCCCCATGTGGGCTACTTCTGCTGCCACAGTGCGTCCCTTGCCCTCTTCCCAGGCCAAGATACCACCGAGCATCAGCAAATGTCATGCTTCAGGGCGCAGGCCGATGGCCTGCGGGGTCAGGAAGGAATGCCTCCCTCAGCCCACCCTGCTCCAGTAGAGCAACCAATTGTATTTGACAGGGGAACAGTGCGCCCTCCATTGAAGCCATAGGTACTGGCCACTGCTGTAGGTGGGATCCTGGACCCGGGCAGGTGGATGGAGGGTCTGGACCAGGTTGGCGGTAAGAGGGAGGCTAGATGGACGAATGGTCAGTATGGAAGGCAGTTGGATACTATGTTAGGGCTCAGGATGGGGCAGAGAGAGAACAAGAATTCTTGGCCCAGGGCCTTGGTTCATGCACCAAGAGGCGGCAGGCCGAGCCTGGTTCGTGCGCCAGGCAGTGCGATATGGAACCAGATGGCCCAATTCACCACAGCAGTTCTTACTGCTTCTCTGCTCCCTTCACGACTCCCCTCCTGCTCACCAGACCCTGCTCCCCAACATCCTTCTCTCAGGGCTTCTCTAACCCCAGACCCCTCTCCCTGGGCATCTTTCACAGCTTGATCCAACGGGAGCTTTGCCCCTTCGCTGTTGCATTTAGGAGGGAAGCTGAAAACGCTCTCTCTGGCCTGAACTTTCACTGGTTTCACTCCCTGCCAGGGCACAGCCCATCTGCAAACAAATCCCTGTCCCAGCGGGGCCCCCGGCACCGCTGACCCCCCTGCCCGCCAGCGAGAGCCCCAGGAGCCTGGCAGCCTCCAGCCGCAGAAACCAAAACAGTCTGGCGGGCTCTCCTCCACCGAGCTCCATGCAGAGTCCAAAGAGCTCAGCTTCCATCAGCAGGCAACTCGTCAGGACCGCTCCGCACCAGTTACTCAGCCAGCACAGGGTCAGAGGGGGGACAGGGAACGGAGTCACTGGGATGCTCACAGGGCCAGGCATTTCCACAGACCGGCGGGGGAAGCCAGCTCTGCATGGGAGGAAGAGGGGGCATGTGGTTACAGAACTGACTGGGACTCCAGAGACCTCAGTTCAAGTCCCTGCTCTGCTGCAGAGCGGTCCCTGTGCCCCTTTGGCAAGTCACTTAGCCTCATCTGTGCCTCAGTTCCCCCAGCAGTGCAATAGGGTTACCAGCACTGCCCCACTGGAAGGCTAACTTGACTGATATGAGCAGGGCCCACAGACACTGCAGTGCTGGGCGCACCACGGAGATCAAGAGGTTAACGGTTTTCACAGCTGTTTTGAATTCCAAAATGGCAGGAGGAAGGAAATCAATCAAAGCAGATGAGTTCTGAGAGACCCTACAGTAACAAGCCATGGTGCTCAGCCCCGTCCCTGCGAGCAAGCCTGTAAAAACAAACCAGTGTGGACGGATGAACAACCCTGTAGGAACAACGGACGGCACACAGCCCAGCCCCCACCAACCCCCTGAGAAGAACCAACAGGCCAGCCCTGGCACGCCCCCCAACAATACCAAAGCAACCCGCAGCTTAGGAACTGCTGTGTTCTGGCTGTGAGTCACTGAGAAACCCCGGTGAGCCGGCAGCGGCTCACTCTCCCAGCTCTCGCAAGTCGCCCCGTCTACAGGGCGAGTGCAGCTTGCCTGAGAGCAGGCACGTGCCCACGTGTCTGAGCGGGGGCGTATGGGAATGCCCAGCCCCCTGGCAGCGTGCGTGGTCGTCCACGCTCAGCGCATAACATGCCACATGAATCCGGCTCACGCCGGCTTCCCGCTGCGCGAATGACTGCACCGGGGCAGGGCAATGACGCCTCCGGCATGCGTTTGCACCAGCACTGCAGGGAGGGAGTGTGCCAGGCGAGAGACACGTTCCAGGCTGGCAGGAGACTGGGCAGGGGAAAGAGGGAGGGAGCCGATGGGCAGGTGAACCAGGGAGCGGACAGTCAACAGCGTTGGTGGCTGAGCGGCGACACAAGGGTGTGACAATCTACGAGACAGGGTCATGCTTGGGGCAACACTGAGATGATTCCTTGCACAGCCAGGTGGTCCATGCAGACACCCCCACCCCGGACACCTGCTGCACACATCCAGGGCCAACCCTGCAGCTAGAGTCCTGCAGAGCCCCCCGTGTCCCAAGGTGGATACTTACTGGTTCCTTTCCAGTGCCAGGATGAGCTCCCTGCCCTCAGCAGTCACGGCCACATCCCCCCTGGCGGGTGCTGGCACCTGTGGAAGGAGAGCAAGGGAGGAATGGGGTCACAAGGGAAAGCTGGGGAGACAGGGCAAACTGCTGCACAGCTCTGCCTCCATTGCCAGCTCTCCCCAGGCCAGGAGATCTGCAGGGTGGGGAATCTGGGAACAGGCCATGCCCAGCTCCCCCACGTAACAAACCCTCCTGATGCAGTCAATGAACAGATCCGCCCCGCACCTGGGCAGCCGGGTCTAGAACCCTGCTCCAGCTGCTGCAAAAAGGCAGGCCCTGCCCACCCGAGCTAACAGAGATCTCCCCTAGGCAGAGCGTCGGCACCAGTAGTAGCCTCTCGGCGGGTATCCCAAGAGAGGGATGTGACCTCATACGCTGCCCTCTAACGTGGGTTCCTCCCAGAGCAGATCTGGTCGCCGGGATCCCTAGAGAGTGGCATGGCCTCTCCCTGGAAGCGGTGGAGGCTCTGTTGCCGGGAGCGTGAAGAGCACTGGAGAAGGGATGGGGTCTCAGCCCAGGGGGCACAACCAAGTGTCAGGGGGTCACGACCGCCGCCTGTTTTTATCGATTGGCACGTGGGCAGACGGTGTGGAAAGGCCATCCTGCATTCCCAGGTGATGGGCTGGCTGGCTGACTTCACAGGCCTTCCCCCCATGCTGCTGAACCCCCAGGCTGTGCTGGCCCTGCTCTTGTGTTCGGCAGCTCACGCTGTCCGACTGCCTGCACACTCTGCCTCTGCTGGGTCCTCCCCACCCCCGGGTCCAGCTTCCGGACGGGCAGCATGCCAGGGCCCCCAGAAAGCAAGGGAAAGGCTGAGATACCCTCCCTGTGCCTCCGTCTCGGTGACGCTGCTTCTCACCCCAGCCCAGACGCCGAACTCGTCCTTAACGCAGCTCTGCCTCCGTAACGCTGCCAGGATCTGGGCTCTGGCTCCCCTGAAATCCCCGCTTGGGTCCTCGCCGCTTCCCACCTGGACACCTGCAACCCCTACCCCAAGGTCGCTCTCCAGCCCCTCCTCTGTCAGGCCAGGGCGGCCTGTTCTCCGGCTCCCGGTCGCCGTGACCACTGCCTCTGTCACCGACGCTGGGCTCCTCCCCCAGCCGGGATCCAGCTCATCCACCCCCGTCATGGATTTGCCTCACCCACCGGAGGAAAACGAGAGACAAAGAACATCTGAGATGTGGATGCATGACCACTCTCTGCAGAGACACGCATGCGTGCAAGAATGAATTGGAAACATCCCAGAGAATACACAAAGGGACGAGACGGGATCCCTGCCCCAGATCGGAAATGGGACATCCCTTCCCCAGGGACAAAAATAGTTCCTAGTGTTTGCTCCGCAGTAACACCAACCACGATCCAGGCCCAGCTGTGCTAGGAAGGGACCGTCCCTGCCCCAAAGAACTGAACTGAAAGCGGCCAGGGTTATTACCCCGCCAGGCAGATGGGGACCTGAGGCAGAGATACCAAGGGCCTGTCCAAGAACGCACAGGGAGTCTGTTGCAGAGCAGTGAATTGACCCCTGCCTCTAAAAGTCACAGTCCAACTCCCTAACCACTAGGCCAGCCTTCCTCCCTGAAAATTGAATTCCAGCCCTGAGTAGAATGTCTCCTGTCCCCAGGAGATAAGACCCCCACCCTGGGGTGGGACAAGACATCACAGCTACAACAACCCAGCCAGCACCCCCAGACCAGCAACGCCTTGGGGCTGGCCACATTCCAACCCACGCTGGCAAGCGACTGTCAGCCCACAGGGTAAGAACCCAGGGGACCATGGCAATTTGGACGAGCAAGAGAGGAATCCAAGTGGCAAGCTCATGCCAGCGGAGGCTCCCTGCAGCCAGCGTGGGAGCCAGCAGCTCTGCTCCCTGGGCCCTACTACAGCCGGAGAGCAAGGAGGACAACCTCCCTTCCCCCCTCCACAAAGAGCTCTTCCTCTCAACCCATAGCTCTTGCTTTTATCTACCTCCAAGCCCTGCCACTTCCCTCCTCCCCCTTCTTCTGCCCACCAGCTCAGCCTCCCGCACCTTGAGGCTCGACTCTGCATTGAATCAGCCCCCCGGCGCTTTGCACTGGAGTAAACGGCTGCATGAGACAATGGAGAACTGGGCCCTTGCTGTTCATTTCCTCCCCATCCTCTGCACCCTGACAGCTACCTCCAGCTGGTTTGCCAGCTGTCCAGGCAGGGCCCAGCATCCCTGTCTCCGCAGGCTTTGATCCGAGCGGTGCAGTCGGGTGACTGCAGGGTTTGTCATGCCAGGGCAGGGGAATAAATAGAAATGTCAGCTTCCGGGCACTGCCTAACACACGGCTGGTAAAAATACCGGGTGCAAGGGGAGGAAATGATTGACTCAGCTTCCCCAGGACGCTACAGGCTTCTGGGCCGGGCCCGCAGTCCAGGGCCTTGTCTGGCACAGATCCCATCGGAGCCAACCCTGCTTCACACCAGGGTGGCCCATCTCCACAGGGGCTTGGCACCAGGGTACAAATCCTTGACTTAAGAGCAGCTCTGCCTGGCTAGCAGCAGCCCTTCCCCCCACAGACCCATGCTCTGTGGGCTGGGGCCACTGGCTAAAACCAAAACTCTCTCTCTGACTTGTGTCCAGGACCCCACCCCGTGGGATCAATACTTCAACATAGCGTCTTGGACTCCAACTGGAGCAGTGCCTGGGATTTCAAGCTGCCCATACGGCTCCCACATCTTGCTAGAACCAGCAATTCCTGCCTATACACCAAGGCCCCAGGATCCCAGTGCTGCAGGAAAGTGGCCAGACAATAAGATTCAGCTCATCAGCTGGGAAAAGCAGCCCAACGCAGAGGATCTGACCCAGAACCGGGGCAGGAACAAAGAGCTTGCATTCGCCCAGGGTGCCCCTGCGTTGTGCATTTGTCTGATTGGCCAGCGCTCTGCCAAGTGGAGTTGATCACAGAACAGATCTGAATGAAATATCAGTGCAGACGCCATCTTCAGGTGCTGAAGTGACTCCAAAACTCTCACCACCTGTGCCGGGGCAGAGGCACCGGGGAGCCCTGTTGGGGGCTTCCAAATTCTATCTCAGCTCTAAAGCACTCATCTTCCTGGTGACAGCGAGTAACAGAGAGGAGTGCAGCATTTCTCCAGGCCTCTTCTACGCTGCCAGAGGGGAGCCGGGAACTGGCCGCTGGCATAGGGAGACCACCTTTTCAAAAGGCAAAAGCAGGATGCATACCCCGCCCCCGCGTTGGCCCCACCCTTGACTCCTCCTCTTCCCCTGAGGCCCCTCCATCTCTTACCCGAGGCCCCACCCCCCCAAAACCAGAGTCGGGCCAGGGTAAAAGCTGCCCAGGGAGCCCAGGCCACTGTCGAGGTCCATACCCTCCATCTGCCCTGGGTGGGGTGGGAGCAGGGTGCCTGAAAACAGCCCCCAGGGCAGACGGAGGGTCTGGGGCTCCCCATAGCAGCCTGGGCTCCCTGGGCAGCTCTTACTACTTCCTGGCTCTGGCTTCCAGGCTGGCGGTGAGGCCTCGGGGGAAGAGGAGGAGCAGGGGTGGGGCCTCATGGAAAGGGGGGGCTAAGGTCCAGGTGGTCATCCTACCTGGTCACCAAGTGCATCTAACAGGGGATTACATCAGCCCGAGCTGCGTGGTGTGTACACAAGGGCCGGAAGGCTGGATCCTTTCTCTCTCTCTGGGCGTGTGTCTCAATCTCTGTTTATGTCTCTCCCTGATGTTACTGACTTGGTTTATGTCTCTCTTGCAATCTGCCCCTCCTCTCCACTTCTCCCCACAGACAACGGTTTAACATTTCCCTTCAGTAAACAAGGCCCTCGCAAGCCAAACGACACATTGAGTCAGGCTCCGGTTTCCCAGCACGACTGTTGTCATTCCAGAGCCATGTGCTTAAAGGCAGAGCAGAAGGAGAGCCCCCGGGGGGGCTGTCAGACTCCCCAAGCCAGAACACCCTTCCAGGGCTCATTGCGAGGGCTTGGTGCTTTGCCATTCTGTAGATACATGGATTAACGTGACCATCCTGATCATCTGGTGCGACCTCCCTCACAAGCCAGGCCTGAGAAAGGCACCCAGTGATCCGAGCCCGGAGGGTTCCCAGCCAGCTGCTTCATGGGAAGGAGTTTCTGGAGTTTGCAAAGGTAACAAAGCTTTTGGCCCACCTCAGTCTCCATGGCTCATTCCATCTTTGGCCTCTGTTGAGACTGTTCCCGAGTAGCAGAGCTCACTGGAGCACCTGTGCACGATGAACTCAGCTACAGCCCACCACCTATTGACGGGCGGCCACTTCTAGATTCCTCCACTCTACTGGGACCGGCAGGGTCCCTTGGCCTCTGACCCTTCCAGTGAGAGGTCCTCGCAAAGGGGGAGGAGAGAAGCTTTGTTTCTTTTGGGAGAACTGCCTGTTGGTGAAGAATCACAGAAGTGTAGGACTGGAAGGGACCTCAAGAGGTCATCTAGTCCAGTCCCCTGCACTCAAGGCAAGACTAAGTATTTTCTAGACCATCCCTGACAGGTGTTTGTCTAACTTAAAAATCTCCAATGATGGAGATTCCACAACTTCCCTAGGCAATTTAGTCCAGTGCTTAAACACCCTGACAGTTAGGAAGTTTTTCCTGATGTCCAACCTAAACCACCCTTGCTGCAATTTAAGCCCATTGCTTCTTGTCCTATCCTCAGAGGTTAAGAAGAACAATTTTTCTCCCTCCTCCTTGTAACAACCTTTTATGTACTTGAAAACGGTTATGTCCCCCCTCAGTCTTCTCTTCTCCAGATTAAACAAACCCAATTTTTTCAATCTTCCCTCATAGGTCATGTTTTCTAGACCTTTAATCACTTTTATTGCTCTTCTCTGGACTTTCTCCAATTTGTCCATATCCTTCCTGAAATGTGGCGCCCAGAACTGGACACAATACTCCCGTTGAGGCCTTATTAGCGCAGAGTACAGCGGAAGAATTACTTCTCGTGTCTTGCTTACAACACTCCCGCTAATACATCCCAGAATGACGTTCACTTTTTTTGCAACAGCGTTACACTGTTGACTCATATTTAGCTTGTGATCCACTATGACCCCCAGATCCCTTTCTGCAGGACTCCTTCCTAGGCCGTCTAAAGAACATTTGCAATGAAGCTCTGGGTGCCAAGCATTGTGATGGAGGCTTTAGAGATCTACATAGCTTCCGTCCCTGTAGAACGGCCGCTGCTCAGAGCTGGCTGCCGGGCCGGACTGCATGTGCTGGGACTGCAGCGACACTTGGTTTGGGGAGGCTCTTGCGGAGATTAAGACTTAGACAAGCAAATATGGCTCTCCCTTGGCACCGCGTATCCCTCCGAGAATCGCCCTATTGGCACGGGGCCGTTTCCACCCCTGCTTTGCTCATAACGGGTCCCACCTTACGCTCAAAACGCACGCCAGGATGGACTTTGCCTGTACAAGGAAGAATCAGCCGTCAGAGCGAAATCCACTCCCGATGCAGGGCTTCGCCTCCCCATCTCTTTGATCGCCACAGACGCTGGTTAAAACTCAGGAGGCAAGACGAGCCAGAGGAACTGCCGTGTCTTCACCCCAATTCAAAGGCCCACGCACGTCCAATGGCAACCTTCCCCCTCTTTAATCAGCCAGCACTTCCCGATCAAAGACAGCCCCAGCTCCCAGGATAAAGCATACCCCCAGCCTGGCATTTGGGGAAGCCCAAGTCCCAGCACTTGGATCTGGGCAGCCCACAGGTGCTGCTCTGGAGCCTGAGACTTCAGACTCTGACTCAGGAACCTGCGAAGCCCTGCTTGCCCAAGGCAGCTCCACAAGGCCCGCTGTGGTGGCGGCTACGAGGCCACAGCGTACAAGCCTTCATCGTGAGCCCCCGGGACTGGCCGTGGGTTCAAATCCAGACCAGCAATGACTAGCTCTTTGGTGGCCTGGGAGGTGAAAAAGCCACGCCCACAAGTGGGGCTAATTATGGGCAGCCCCTACAGGGAAGTGACCTGGCCGTGGTCTCTATGCCAGGGCAAGGAAGCGGGTGTTGCCACATCAGAGGGCTCCAGGCTGCCAGACCAGCAATGCTAAACGTGTAGGCCACACACCCAAGAGGCAGCAGTGGGATCCGCAGGCTCCATCTCCCTAGCAAGGCTGGAGTTTGTTCCTTATTGTGCAACTTTTGGTGTCGCCTGCAGGGCTCCAGGCCAACTGGGCAGAGGCAGGGCTCTCCTCAAGGAAGGCGCAAATCTGCACGGAGTAGCCCAATCCAGAGACAAAACACTCAGGGAAGAAGATGTGGAGGTTCAGGCACTCCAGGGACTGGGATTCATCAGGAGAAATTTGGGCCCCCAAGTACAATTTGGGGGCGGGGGGGTGGTTAACCTGGTACAATTATCCCCTTTCCTTTCCTCAAGGCCTAAGTGGTTTAGGAGCCTCATGCACTCTGTGTGGCTCAAAAGCTTGTCTCTTTCATCACCAGAAGTTAGTCCAATAAGAGAGGCGCCCTCTCCTGCCTCGTCTCACTGCGAGTCAGAGGCACTCAGGATGCCAAGGGGGAACTTCCAAAGGCACAAGCGGTGAGTGGGTGCCAGACTCCACCTGAACGCCGGGGCAGTTGGGTGCCCAGCTGCCATTTGTACCTCTGAAAAACCTCTCCCCCAAGTGCCGGAATTCCTTGTGAAAATGAGGCGGCCAAGGTATTTAGGTGCCGAATCTCCACAGAACTCGGGAGCCATTGAGGATCTGGGCCCCCATGCTAAGCACTTGTGAAAATGGTGCCCCCGGCTTCTCCCTGCCTCCGTTCCCGTCCGCACAGTGGGGATCCCAGCACTGCCCTGTCTCACAGGGGAGCCGGCAGAAGAAATAAATTGAAGACAGAGGGGCTTAGCCCCTATACACATCTATGCCAGACTCACTGCCGCATGGTGGCAGCGTGGGGCAGGGGACATGGGGAGCGTTGAAACTGCCAGGTGTGATATCGCATCAGCCCCACTTCCGCCACCAGAAGATCTTCCCAGCTCCAAAAAAGGAGACCAGAGCACAGGAAAAAAAAAAATCCACGATTTCCCTGGGAGTCCCTTAGTCATTCCCAAAACATGGCCACTCAGCTCCCCGCGCCAGCCAGGCACAGCGCGCTGCGGTGATTTCACAGGGTGAGGGAGGCAGGGAAGCAGAGGGTCTCTCCCTGGGCGATGCTGGGAATGGGCTGTATTTTTAGAACATGATCTTATACAAACAGCGCTGCCTTGGCCAAACATGGTCTGTGCGTTCTTCTGTTCAATTCCCTTCTATCCCCCAGTTGGGTCCCAGTTCTTCCCCCCATTCTTCCTGCCTCCCTCCCTCTCAAATCCCCCTCTGCTTTCCCCTTCCCCAGCGCCCTGTTGGTCTCTTCCTCTGTGGAGTTTCGCTCCTTCAAATTCCCCAGCAATTACATTGTGTTTGCATAAGCGCATTGTTGGCAGGATGCTCTTGTCAAACTGAATTCTTAAAGGGCCATGCTCACAAAGCTGCTGCTCCCCTTCCTAAAAACGCCACCCTCCCCCCCACACACACACCCACACCCACACTAGACTTAAAGCCCTTGGCAGAGAAGGTGATTAAGGCCTGGAACTAGCATGCTGGTGCTGCCAGAGTTCCCCACTCTGGGCCTCAGTTTCCCCTTCTGTGCCTTGGGGCTCGGATGAGAAGGGCCGAGGGTCACTCACAAAGGAAGATTACTGTCTCCTCTGGCCACGCACAGGGAACCGCTCTCCGCCTGCTCCGTCCATCTAGTCACGTGGGGCTTGAGTCTGCTCCAGTGAAACCAACAGAAGAGCTCCCATTACCCTCAGTGGAGCAGGATTGGGCCCTTATCTGCTGCACGCCACAGCCAGCCAGCCCCGACTGTCCAACGGCCTTCACAGGCCTTCCCCAAATCCTTGCTGAATAGAGATATTGGGAAAGAATAGGGGGGGTCAGCAGGGAACCCTCCAACACTGGGGTGGCCCCTTTAAAGCCAGCTGCCCCTGCACTTCTGGTGTGGAGTGAGGAGAGGACCCAGGCAGGCCCCGGGGAAGCCATATAGACTTGCAGGTCCCTGGGGGAGACGACTGAGCTTCAAGCCAAGCAGATGTCGACTCCCCCCCAGGGTGTTTAGTTCACCCGGGAGATGGATTATCACAAGATGCCCGTGGAAATGAAGGGGACAGGACTGAGCGTCGGTGGAGGTGGCAGCAGGGTCTGTCCCCGTGCCGCAGGGCCGGCTGGCGAGGGCTCCTGGGTGGCCAGCACGGCCTAGCAGAGAGAAGGGAGTGGCAGGCTGTGCCTGCAGCCCCAGAGCCCCACAACCCGGCGCACCGGCTTATCTACGGGACATAGAACCAGCACCTGCCTTTAAGCAACCAGCCGAGGTCACCGCCCCGCATCTGGTCGGGCTGAGTCAGACACAACAGCCCGGGGCTGCAGCTCAGAGTCCTCTCCCAATTCTCAGCTCCTGCACCTGGCTTTAAGCCCCACTCCCCTTGGAGGCAGAGAAATAGCCCAAGTGCCCTGCACACCAGCCAGCCACCCCCACTCCTAGCACACCCCCGACCCTGGGGGCCTGGCTGGTGGAGAGCCAGGGGGCGGCTGTGTCTGGGGTCTAATTGCCACCCCCTTCATGGTGCCAGAGTGTAACAGGCCACAGACCCTCCCCCAGCAGCAGACAGAACCAGTCTCCCCTGCTAGGTCTCTAGTCCTGGGGCTTCTCCAACAGGGGTCAAAGCTCGGAGACCGAGGGAGCTCTAAGACTCCCATCCAGAATGGGCATAACCGCGCCATACTGGGAATTCCTCGCTGAACTGGGCGCATGCCCTGGAGCATGAGGATTGACAGCCCGTATCTCAGCTAGTGGCAGGTGGATGCTCCTCTGCTCCATGGCAAAGCCCTTCGCCTCCTTGCAGCAGTGAGCCCCACCCGCCAGCTGTCATCTGCCGCAAGACACTTCCCAGCCATCCAGCCCGGGGGGCTTAAGCAGACGCTGGCGTTTCCACCACTGCCGGGGCTAGAAGCAAACTGGGGAATCCTCTCTCCCCGTGGCGCCTGCAGAGAGGGCAGGCAAGGGGTCTAGTTTGGGGGCACTCTCTGCACAAGACTCCAGCTCCAGGCTCCAACAGCACGTCCAAAATCCATCAGTGGCGGCCAAGTTAACAGCAGCTGGGGAAGGAGCCACGGTGTCGGAGACCCAGCCCCGGCGGGTGAAATTCAAGAGTATTTTTCTTTTTCAATCTGCTGATGAGAAAAACCGCAGAGCTGTTGATGGAGGAGCCAAGACCAAAGCTTTTTGTTTTCCTTTGGAGGGGAAATGATCTTTGGTTCTCCGCAGCCCGCGGCCTCGCCCAGGCCACCTGCACCCTCGCTGCATGGCTCATGACGCCAAACCCAAGAGCAACCGTCAACCCTGCCCAGAGGCACCAGCTCAGGCAGTGCCAAAGCACCAGTGAAATCAGCGGCTGCCGGGTGCCTTAACCTAGGCACCGAGGCTGCCATGGGCGCGATGGAGAAATCAACACCCTTCTGCCCACATGGAGGGTACATGGAAGCGTTAACGCATGGCAAGATGGGTGGGTCTAGCTCCTGGGACCCCTCTGCGGCCTGGAACTCAGAGAGAGATCAAGGCAAGCTCCGCAGAGACAATCTTGCTGGTTGCACGCTGGAATTCTCAGCTGGAACGTCACTTGGCTGAGAGAGATCGTTGTATGGTTCCCCGTGACATGGGCCCACCTCCCCACCCAGAAAGGACAGTCCAGCGATTGGGGCACTAGTCCAGGAGACCCACACTCAATTCCCTGCTCGACCGCAGGCCCACGAGCCCACAGGCAGCAAGTCATTAAGGCCCCGATCCTCCAAGTCATGGAGGTATTTCATTGATTTCAATGCAAGTTAGGAGCCTAAATACCTCGGATGATCTGGGTGTTATCCTCCACGTACCATGGGGACAATGGCACTGCCCTACATCACAAGGGCCGTGGGGAGGGTAAATACCTTAAGAATTGGGAGGTGCTCAGATACTGCGGCGCTGTGGGGGGGCGGGGGGGGGCCATGTAAGTACCTAGATCTAAGACAGAAGCAGGACAAAACTCCGGGGTCTGATTGTGCATTGCCCTGTGCCTAGAACAGGCATTGACACCAGCACAGAGTGAGTGCGAAGTGGGAATAAACCCTTTCCCAGTCAGAATGGCAGCATGTCCCGCCCGCTGAGTGCCAGCCTTCCAAGCAGTGCCGGGCGCAGGGCAGACGGGGCTCAGCAGCCTGTACCAAGCGAACCCACCCATGGAAGATCTGGAAGAGGCTACCGATAAAATCCACCAGCCTCAGATGGGCTGACATGCAATTGACGTCCTCCCTTACACAATGTTTCTGGATGTTGTCTCATTGCGTTGACAGGTGTCTTGGCTGGCGCAGCATTCGGCCCGAGGGGCCAGAAGAGAGCAGGGCTGCTGGGATAGAGGAGGGCCGATCCTGCTGTTGTGTTTGGGGGAAAGAGCCCAGCACCTTTTAAAATGACTCAGAACCAACAATGAGTCCTTCAAGGCAGAGCCATCTCTTACTAAGGGGTTGTCCGGCACCCCACAGAACGAGGCCTGATTCTGATCAGGGCCTCTGGGTGGTGCTGGAGTACACATAACAGGAAAGAGGGTGTCGGTCGAAGGGGATCTAACAGTCTAGAATGATGTGATTTATACCCTCCCTCCAACAGGATAACTTTCACCACCTTAGATTTCTCCTCTGGGTTTTTGGCCCCCAAAGTTCAAATGAACTAGGACTTGGCTCTAAAATCCAGTTCAGGCCACAGGTCTTCGTGACCTTTAACCCTTCTAGAGGGCTTTCCTATTCAAAGAACTTTAGAGGCACTAACTAATCCTCCCCAACCCTACTTCAGGAAGGGATTCTCTCTCCATATTGTATAGATGGGGAAACTGAGGCTGAGTACCTAGAGCCAGGGGCAAGATCCCAGCCACTTCTAGCTTCGTCAGCCTAACGACTGTGCGATGATTCAGAACGAAGCTGGGTCTGGTTTGCTGTGAGACATTCACCCACGCTGACCCAGCACCCAGCTCTGCCTATGCTGTTAGTACTAGGGCGCAGGCCAGGATGGTCACACAGGCTGCTCTCGCTTTATACTGTCAGCAAGAGGAGATCCAGGCTGGTTCCTGCAAAACCACAAAGCCTGGGATACCACTGTCATCAGGAGTAGCACCCAGAGGCCCCAGCTGAGATCGGGGCCCCACAGCAAGAGAGTCCCTGCCCCACAGAGCTTACCGTCTGCACAGTCAAAGGGTGGGAGGGAAACTGAGGCATAGAGAGAGGAAAGGACTTGCCCAAGGCCCACAGCACAGCAGTAGCTAAGCAGGGAACTGAACCAAGGTCTCCGGAGTCCCAGCCCAGTGCCTCATCTACAGGGCCCCGCTGCCTCTTAGCTCCTCCCTCAGCCTGTTCTGCCACTCACATGCAGCCCACACCTGCCCCAAGATGCAGAGTCACTGCCCCACGCTCCTCCCGCCAGGGCTCTGGCTGCCCCAGCCTGCCACGCTCTCCCCCGAGTCACAGTGGGAGCACAGAGCACTCATGGGTCTAGGGAGAGGGTGGTGGCTGACACAGAGGTATCTGATCAGAGCCACCGGGACGGCCAGTCCCAGAGCCCACCCTCCGGCAATGCACGGCCCCTCTCCCCGTGTCACCCCCACAGCAGAGCGATGGCAGTTGGCAAGAGCAGCCAGTGGGCTAGCCAGCTCTGTGATGCACGCAGAGCAAGGGGGAGAGAAAGGAAACAGGATACAAGAGACGTCCGCCCTGCTGTCTGTGGGGGCGAGACCACAGCGAACATGAGGCCACCCACATACCTGCTCCAGGGCGGGGCCCCCAACAAAACGGTGGCAGGGTTAATGCTTCTCCCTGCCTCTACTCTCCCCAACCCCCAGGATCCTGCACAAGCTGCTACATGGGGAACAGAGCAAACCCTCCTGGCCTTGGGCAGATCCCGTCCCTGTGCTCCTAGGATGGAGCTTAAGGCCAGAGGGGAGCGCTGTGATCATCCGGCCTGACCTCCCTGCACAGCACAGGCCACGGCCCTCCCCTGAATTAATTCCCAAGGACACTCGCTCTGGCTGAACGAGAGTGGATCTTCCTGCCTAGATCATCCGATCCCCAGCAATGGGGGATCACCACAAGCCTCGGCAAGGCGGGGTTGGCTCCTCTGGTCTGAGCTCCTGTGCGTGCCAGGCCATTAAACGTCACCCAAACACCCCTGGATTGAGCCCAGTGAGGCTAGTTAGCCCAAAGCATTTCAGTCCTAGGAGACTGGTGCTGCGAGCCACGGGGAGAGACCAGGGGAGACGGAGGCCCCACCAGTGCCACGGCAGGGAATTGATGAGGTGAGCTGTGGCCAGATGATCCACCCCAAGGTCCCCGGGGAGAAATCCCTTCCCAGCCCCACATCTGGCCACCAGCGTGACCCTGAGCACGTGAGCAACACACAGCAGCCAGCATCTAATAAGCGGATTCTCTGTCCCACCTCAGAGCAGTGGGTCCACCGGTTCTGGTGCCCTGTCTCCAGCCGAGCTAATCTCGGATGCTTCAGAAGCCCCTGAGGCTGGGGATAGGATGACGGGGGAGACAACACATCGGATCATTTGTGCATCGGGGGGGAAAAAACTGTTCCTTCCTGACCCCTTCAGGTGACCAGCTGAAGATGGAGATTTGGTTAACAGTGTTAATGCAGAATTGCAATTGTCAAGATGAGCAGGTTGAGGACAGGCAGGTGACCTGTTCTCCCCATGGCCCAGGAAGGAAGGGGACGAACAGGGGGATTCACAGATTGACAGACGGGACCACCCTGACCATCCAGTCCGACACCCCTCTTCCCGCATGCACACAGGCTGTGGAGTTGCCCCTAGAAACCGATCTTAATGACTCCAAGCCATGGTGAGTCCCCCACCCGCCAGGGAAGCTGTTCCAATGTCTAATCACCCTCGCTGCTAGGAAACTACATCTTATTTCAAGGTTAAAATTTGGGTGTCCTCAACTTCCAGCCATTGGATCTTGTTATGCCTTGATCAGCCCCCGCAACAGATATCTTTGCCATGCACACAGGCCTATACGCAGTGACCAAGTCCACCTTCACCTCGAGAAACTGAATAGGTCAAGTCCCTTACGCATCACATGCTTGTTTGCAGGCCCCTGCATCATTTTCATGGCCCTCCTTTGAACTCTCTGCTGTGTTCCCACAGCCTTCTTGATGCATGGGAA
The DNA here is from genome assembly GCF_965140285.1 of Lepidochelys kempii. Lineage (NCBI taxonomy): Eukaryota > Metazoa > Chordata > Testudines > Cheloniidae > Lepidochelys > Lepidochelys kempii. Next base: position 136,778,477 of record NC_136383.1, read on the forward strand.
CCAGATCAGGACCCAACATCCCCGTGGCAGTCTTGTCAATACAGCTCGTAGAGGCAAGATCACTTCCCTACTCCTCTGGGATGTGGCCCTGTTTACACACCCAAGGATGACGTTAGCCCTTTTGGCCGCAGCACTGTGCGGAGAGCTCACGTGGAGGCGATTACCTGCAGCGACCCCAAGTCTTTCTCTCAATCCTTGCTGTCTACGACGGAGTCTCCCATCCTGTAGGGATAACCTGCATTCTGGGTTCCCAGATGTGTACGTTTAGCACAGTGCTTGCTGGCACCCTGCTTACGGCACAATCTGCATTGCTTGGCAGCAGTGGCCTGTCCTCTTCATTATTCACCACCACTCCTGCAGTCTGCATCTCCTCGGCAAACCTGATCAGTGATGGGTCTCTCTCTCCTTCCAGGTCATCAATACCGGTGTTAAATAGCATAGGGCCAAGAACTGGGGTGCTCAGAGCTAGCGGGTGCTGTGCAACACAGTGGGTACCCCGCAGCTCACCCAGGCAACTGGGCCTATACTCTCCTGGCTGCCGAATGGAGCCAGGCTGGCACTGACTGCCCGAGCAGTCGCTCACAGTGCCAGCCTGCGGGGTGGGGCCATGCCGGCTCCAAAGGGGTCCTTCATAAAACAGGTGGGTTCTGACCATTCACGTGGCCTCATTGAGTCTAAGCAGGCTGTTTGATTGGCGGGGTGGGGAGGGGGGGTGGGGGATAGGACAGCATATGCAGAGCCCTGTCCTTGGTGTAAGCAGGGGGTTGCCTCGAAACAACTGCCATTCACCACCAAGATCCCACGGTGATGGGCACAGTACTGAAGTCCACTTCAGATCTAGCGCCTGGAAATTCTGATCCCCTGAGATCGCCAAGAATGCAGATCTGCCGTCCCCCACCCCCAGTCTGGTTCCCACAATCCACCCCCCTGCCTCCACACACCCTTCCTGTCCCTCCCCGCCAGGACAGCCGCCTTCTTGTCTTGAGCTGCCTGGAGTCACTTGAGGCAGAACAGATGCCAGGAAATGAACGGGGGTCTCGCCCCTCCCTCCTTGTAATCCCGCTGGTAAGTGATGTTTTAACATTGCCGCTGATGCCCTGTGCAAAGCCAGGGCCCCAGCCTGCGCCTGTACCCCCCCGATTCAGATTCGGTCTCTCCCAGCATCTTGTGAGTGAATTCCGGGCAGAGGAATGTAAGTAGCAACATAAATAAACTTCCCGGCTATCCCGCATTCCCCGCCTTGACTGCCCTCTGGCCTATATATAGACCTGGGCCCTCTCCCCCTCGCTGCTGTAACTCACTGGGAATGGAGCGATCCCTTCCTAGGAATGGACCACAGGAGCCATAGCAACCCTGTGGGCTAAGGTGGGAGGGCGCCTGGTGCTGATCCCCCTTGCTATAGGCAGGGCGAGGAGCCGGTCATGAAACGCAGCTGCTGGATGAAGGCGTCTCACCATGGAATTCAATAGCCACTAACAAGCTCAGTGTTCCAGCCGGGTGCTATCACCCCAAAGCCTCAGAGTGCTTTACGAGACATCAATCAGGCCTCACAGCCTCGCCAGGGAGGTGAGTCAGTAACATTGCCCCCATTTTACAGGGGGGGAAACTGAGGCACGTGGAGGGAACATGAGACAATTGACCCCTGTACCAGGGAGCCGGGGGGGGGGCGGGGGAGGGGAGAAACCAAGATGGTGAGCACAAGAGTATACCAAGCAGCTGAGAGGCCAGTTGTTTGAGAAGAGTGGCAGCACCCAAGATCCAGGATCCATGCCCTGACAGGACCAGGGAAGGTCACAGAGCAACATCACACAAAACACGTTTTTTTTAATAAAGGAAAGAATTGGTGACTGCAAAGGCAGCCTTGCAAATGAAGGCTGCACCTGCCACGCAAGCAGCACGTGCCAGCCAGCTGGGGCTGCCCCAGGCACTGCTCGGCACTGTGTCCACCTCTCCAAGGTCACCTGAACCATCGTGGTCTTTAAGGGTCTCCCCGTGTGTCCCGGCCGAACTCCAATCAAAAGTTACATTCCATCCTCCTGAGTCCGCCTGGGGTTGCATTCAAAGATGTCACCTCCCCCTTCCCACCTACAGACCACCACGTAGCCACTACAGAACAGATCCCATGTGCCACTCACCCAACAGCTGCATGCTACTGATCCCCGCACGCAGGGTCTCTAGCGCTTTGGGATCCTTCGGGATGAAAGGCCCTACATTAAGGAGGCTATTTACACAATTGCGGCCTCACCCAGCCCCTTCAGGCTACGTGCACATCCGTCTGAAACCCAAGGCCTCCTCCTCACAACTGCTCCTTGTATGGCAGGAGCAGCGGGCAGCTTAGCCACAAAGGTTCTAGTAACACAACAGAAGCAATCTTGCTGAGACAACTGATGCTTTCTAGGGGTTTTCCCACCAGAGAGACAACTGCATGAGAGCCAGATCTTCATTACCACTTGCCTGCTGGAACAGGATAGAAGTCTTTTCCCCCTGCCACTGCAAAATCCACAGACAGCCAGGAGTCTGCTACTCTGCCCCTTACCCAGCCTCTCGTGTTTGAGGTGTCCGTCTCCTCAGAGTAGCCCTTTTCCGCAAGGAGCAGCAGCAGCGTGAACTATACAGAAATCTCGTCAGTTTCCTGGCTGAACAGCAGCTGTGAAAACTGACCCAATAATCTGGTGGAGCTCTATTCCAGATCCAAACTCATAGCTGGTACCTACCGCCAGCAGGAAATTCACATCCTAAATAAAAACTGGCCTTGGCCAAAGCTCTGAGCAGCAGCCGAGGCGCTGGGGCTGCTGATCTGTAGGGGCAGGAGGACAGCCTTACACTGCACCGTGGGAAGAAGGTTATTTCAGCAACCTACAGGGCCAAAAGATCTCTTCAAAAAAATATATCTCACAGCTCAGATTGTGCAGATATTGACTTCTTAGCCCCACACATGGACACTGGGGAAGGAGAGCTGCCCACTCACAATACAAGAGCATGTTGCTCAAGCCCTGGCTTAACCCTTCATGTCCCAGGACACTCAGGGTGGAGGGGGAACCAAGAAACACGCACGCTTTGAATCTCACCCACCTTTTCGGCCACGCTGACTGCTCGCCTGCTGCGTCCTCTCAGAAGCCAGTGAGGGGTGACCAGTTCTCCGTGCGGTGGCAGCCCTGCAAGCGAAAGCGTCACGGTGAACAGGTGCAGAGAACACAGGCAGGGGTTCTTCCCTCCCCGCAAGAGAACAAAATCAAGAGAGAGGAACATTTCTCATTCATGTGCTGACGGTAGGACTCCCCTCCAACTGCACTGGCAGAATGTGACTGAGGAATCCAGCCTGGCAAAGCCCTTTGAGAACTCTCTCATCTATTTCAGGCTCTTATATGACAACTAGGGTGACCAGACAGCAAGTGTGAAAAATCGGGATGGGGGGGGGGGGTAATTGGAGCCTATATAAGAAAAAGCCCCAAATATCGGGACTGTCCATATAAAATCAGGACATCTGGTCACCCTAGTGATAACACAGGCCCTAATGTCGGAATGTCTCACAATATTTAATGGGTCCTGGTGGTTTCTCCATCCCTGGCAATTTTAAAATCAAGGCTGGGTGTTTTTCTAAAAGATCTGCTCTGCTTCAAACAGGAATTACTTCGGTAAGGGTCTCTAGCGGGTATTATTCGGGAGGTCACATTAAATAATCACAGTGGTCCCTTCTGGCCTTGGGACCCACAAATGTGTGTATTTATTCCCCCTGTGAAATAGGAAAGTGCTATTCTATAGATTACAGGAACTGAGGCACATAGAGACTAAAGTGACTTGCCTGAGGTCACATGGGAAAAATATCGTGAAAAAGGGGATTGAACGCAGGTCCTCCAATTCCCAAGCTATCATTCTAGCCACTGGCCCATCCTTCCTCTCAGGCAGAGCACCCTCCCACCCCCCAAGAAGTGCTACCTGAATGTAACAATCAGTACATTATAATAATCTGGTGGAGCTCTGTGCCGGATCCAAACTCACAGCTTGTACCTAGTGCCAGCACAAAGCCTGCATCCTGAACACAAACGTATTGCTGGTGAAAGATGCCAGACTGCCCCTGGAGACCACAACGCTCTAGTGAAATCACCCAGCAGGCACAGCACTGGCAGCAGCAGGGAACGCACGCTGACCCCGCTGCATCAGTTTGCTATCCTGGGGCCACATCCAGAGGCGAGAGCATTCACCATGACCCAGTGCAATCCTTGGCTTCTATACTCCAGCAAGGAATTTGGCCCTTGGAATGAGTCTCTCCACTTCATTTCACACCGGTCACCAAACAGCCAAAAGTAACAACTTTCACTGATTTCCAACCTGTATTAGAGCCTGCAGCCTAGCAGTGAAAGGACCTGCAACCCATCACCACTTCCTCTGACCCATCCCAACTCCCCAAGACAAGGCAATGCGTGTAGCCCCCCTACCCGATTAGAGACATGCAAGTGCCCCAAGCTTTCATAAAAATTCCACTGCATTTGACTGCAGAATAGTGACTGATGACTCAATTTTAAACACAAACAAATCTGTTGTTGCTGAAGAAACACGTGAAACTTGCAGAACAGCACAAGATCTTGCAAAACCTGAAGTGACGGGCACACTGTACAAATGAACACACTTTCAGTCAAAGATTGGATTTAGTCACAGCCCAAATGGGAGGGTTTAGGATCCGAACAGCAGGGCTCCTTACTTCAGGGTGCCACCTACTTGTTTCAGTTCCTCAGTGCGAATATCTGAAAGCAGACTGGGCTGGGGGAGATGTGAAGGGTGGAGTATTTGAAAACCAGGGTTTGGGTTAAAACCAGCTAAAGATTTGGTCAGAAATTACATACACATTAAAACCAAGGCTACAATAACAAGATCATCAAAAGCGTAGCTGTGTCAATGTTGCACAGACTCACAGTTTATTAGGCCATCTTGCCCACCCTCCCCCATCATACAGACCACAGAACTTCCCTGAGTGAACTCCTGTTTGAACTAGAGCAGATCTTTTAGCGAAACATCCAGTCTTGATTGCCAGCGGTGGAGAATCCACCCCGAACCCTTGGTAAATTGTTCTGAGGGTTAGTTATCCACACTGTTAAAAATCTGCACCTTATTTCTAGTCTGAATTGGCTGGAAGCTGAAGCCAGACCAACGGATCTTGCTCGATCGTTGTCTCTGTTGCTGTAGGAAGGGACTACACTACAGGCGTTACAATGGCACAGCTATGATGCCCTACCTATGCCACCATCGTGCCATAGTGTAGTCGCTTCCTACAGCGACAGAAGGGGTTTTTCCTGTCGCTGTAGGTAATCCACTCCACCACCCCCCCGAGCAGTGGTAGCTAGGTTGATGGATGCATTATTCCATCAACCTAGCCACGCCTACACTGGGTTTAGATCAGAATGGCTACGGCACTCAGGGTATGAATTTTTCACACCCCCAAACGCCATACCTATGTTGAATGAACTTTTAAGTGTAAGCCAGGACCTAGACTGAAGAGCCCTGAAGTCTTGTTCTGTAACATGAATATGACACTGGGTGGGTCTGAGATTTTTTTGTTTTCTCAAACGGCAGCTTAATAGATTGCATGAAGAGTTAAAATAAGGCGGCAAATTTATGAGCAGCTTTCGTGGGAGAATCTCAGCATTTTTACAAACACTAATTAAGCCTCAAGCCTCTGGAGGTAAATGACTATTTCCCAGGCAGAGAAACTGAGGTACAGAGCGGTGAAGTGATTTACCCTCAAATTACAAAAGGAGATGCTGGCAGAGCTCGAATTAGAACTACAGGCCAGCATCCCAACCCCTAGGAATCATTTCCCTTTGTGGTTTTCTAAGGTCTCATTACAGGATACCCAAAAAGGGAAGGAAGGGGAAAAGCAGAACTAACTGTTTCTATACTGCTCCTGCCCTTGCTCAGAAGGTCTGGATTCCTGTCACAACTGGGGGCAATCTGTGGCTTCAGATTTTTGATGGAGGCAGAAATAATCATTACACTGAAAAGGCCAAACAACAATGTAAAGAACGAACAAGTTCAATACCCAGGTTTGAAACCTCCAGCTGCTTAGGGAAGCTTCCAGGAACCTACAGAAAGGCTCTGAGGCCCAGATCCTCAAGGATATTTGATTGATTTCAAATTGATTACCTTTGAGGATCAGGGCCTTTCCATTCATCCAACTGAGCAGGGGTCCGAACCTTGCTGGATATGCTGCAAAGCCCACCTTTCTCCAGGGGTGTTTGGAGATAGGATGGGACACGGGGAGTTGTTTATAGTGATTACTTGGGGGGCCTGTGGTCATATCATAATGGCTGTTCCTTATTATGCTAGGATCCTAGCTGTGCTGAAAACTGTCCTTGCAGTGAATGGGAGGGGCTTAGACCCTGACATGGGACCTTGTTAAAATCTAAATCAAATAAACTACAATGGGACGTTTTATCCATCTCCCTGTTTTTCAGGGAATTACATACACACCCCACCCTCTTCTGCAAACATGCTCTCCAGGAGCGCACCTTTCCTGCATTTGATAGAGCTGTCATTATTTATTTGCATTGGGGGAGCGCCTAGAATCTCCAGTCACAGAACAGGGCCCCCTGCGAGGTGCTGTTCAAACACTTAAAGGCAGTCCCTGCCCCGCTCAAAGTAAGCTGCTCAAAGTAAGCTTCCCGCTCCCCCTTCACAGCTCCTGCCTGCCCCCAAACTTGATCAGTTGTTTTTCCCAAGCCAGGATCCTGCCATGCACCCAGTTCTGAGGGTCCTTTTCACATGCAGCTGCTCAAAACCATGTGGTGTGTTTTCAGAAAGAAAACAAAAAATCCAAAGGATACAAAATTGTTTTTGTTTCATTTCAAGCAGAAAAATCTAATTTCATTTTTCTGGAGGGAACCCACCCCCCATGCCAGAAATAGAGACAAACATTCTGGTTTGGTCAATAGCAGAAAACTTTCAAGGTAACAAAAATTTTCCCAGAAAACGTTCCTGTCCTTCCAAAAAGCTGGTTTTCATCTTAAAGAGGGTGCACAAGGAAACCTCGCTCCTGCCCCCTGGGAGTGGTGGCTGGGGTAGCTGTGGATTGAGCGAAGGCTGTGAGCCCCTCCACCGCAAGCTACTGATGGTCACTGGGGTGGGGACCCCGCAGGGGCACAAGGGGCCACTGGCTGCGATGTCCGACAGGGGCCCCCGATGGATGGTCCCCCGGAGCCGATGTCTGCAGGGTGAGGGCTCGCTAGCCCAGCCCAGGGCAGAGGGAAGTTGGCTGCGAGCAGCAAGCCGCCTCCTGATCCCCCAGCACGACCATATAGAGGCATGGAGCGGAGCCCGCCTGGCCTGGGGCCGCAAAGCGGGAGCCGCTCTGCTGGGGCAGCCGCTAGCCCGGCTGGGTTACCAGGAGGACGATACTGCAGGGGACCGGCGCTCCGGTCACATCGCCAGCCACAGTCCCCGCTCCTGCCCAGCTGTCTGCCGGCTCCAGTCAACCTACCAAGCTCGCCCATGTGCACCCGGGCGCATCCCCCTCCCCGCCAGCCAGACCCGGGGGGCTCACCCCTCGCCCGGGGGCAGCCCCCCCAGCGGGCTGCACCCCTCGCCCGGGGGCAGCCCCCCCAGCGGGCTGCACCCCCCTCCCTTCTCCGCCAGCCAGACCCGGGGGGGGGCTCACCCCTCGCCCGGGGGCAGCCCCCCCAGCCACACCCAGGGGGCTGCACCCCCCTCCCTTCCCCGCCAGCCAGACCCGGGGGGGGCTCACCCCTCGCCCGGGGGCAGCCCCCCCAGCCACACCCAGGGGGCTGCACCCCCCTCCCTTCCCCGCCAGCCACACCCGGGGGGGGCTCACCCCTCGCCCGGGGGCAGCCCCCCCAGCCACACCCAGGGGGCTGCACCCCCCTCCCTTCCCCGCCAGCCAGACCCGGGGGGGCCCCCCCAGCCACACCCAGGGGGCTGCACCCCCCTCCCTTCCCCGCCAGCCAGACCCGGGGGGGGCTCACCCCTCGCCCGGGGGCAGCCCCCCCAGCCACACCCAGGGGGCTGCACCCCCCTCCCTTCCCCGCCAGCCAGACCCGGGGGGGCCCCGCCAGCCAGACCCGGGGGGGCCCCCCCAGCCACACCCAGGGGGCTGCACCCCCTCCCTTCCCCGCCAGCCACACCCGGGGGGGCTGCACCCCATGTGCACTCTCCTCCCGTCCCCGCCAGCCACACCCGGGGGGCCCCTATGGGAACATCCCCCCCGGCGTGGCCCGGGCCCCTCTCCCAGGCCAGGGACCCCTTGGGGGCTCTGCCCCTGCGGCCGCCCCGCTCTCCCTTACCTGGCGCCTCGGAGGCGGCCGCGGGGCCGGGGAGCAGGAGCAGCAGGAGGAAGAAACGCTCCGCAAGGGGCCCCGTGCGCGTCCTCCGGCAGCAGGGCGTGCGGGGGCCGCCCGCCTCCATCCCCGCGGCGCGCTGCCCTCTGCCCGGCGCGCCCGCTGCCCTGCCTCGGGTCTTATGCAGCGCTGCCTCCCCGTGCCCCACCTCCTCGCCGGCAGCTGGGGCCGGTCCCGGGCGCCCCGCTGCAGCCTGGGGCTTGTAGGCGGCGGCGGGGCCGCGGCACGGTCCGGGTCTAGTGCTTGGCCCGGCTGTGTAATGAGAACCAGACGCTGTGCTAAGCGCCCCCCTTGGCTGCAGCTACGCGGCCGGGTCTCTGTGATACAGGCAGGCTCAGAAGCCCAGGCCCCGAGGCCGGGCCAGGAACACAAAGGCCCCATCACGCACACACACCCCCTACCTACGGTACACTGTCCCCCCGACCCCGCACTTTTGCCTTGCTCCAAATGGCCCAGGTGCCATAGTGTTTGGCTGGGGCACAAAGCCAACAGCTGTGACTTTCTTTTGCTGCAAATTCCAACCTCCAAAAAAGGAAGAAATAAAAATAAAAGGGCCGTTTCAGGCCGGCATAGGTTTAGAGGTGTAGATATATTGCTATAGATTTTCTCTCTGCAGCAGGGTGGGCAAACTACAGGAGCCTCCAGGTGCTCCAATCTGGCCTTCCAGCTCCTGCTGGGGAGTGGGGTCTGGGACTCGCCCTGCTTCCACACTCCAGCCAGAGAGTGGGGTCGGAAGCCGCTCCGCGCTTGTGCAGAGGCTCCCGGAAACAGCAGCATGTCCCCCCTCTGGCTCCTATGCTTAGGGGCAGCCAGGGGGATCAGCACACAGCTCCTGCCCCAAGCGTCACCCCTGCAGCTCCCGTTGGCCAGGAACTACGGCTAATGGGAGCTGCAGGGGCGGTACCTTCAGATGGGGCAGCCCGTAAACCGCCTGACCTTACCTCCACATAGGAGCCGGAGGGGGGACGTGCCGCTGCTTCCAGGAGCTGCTTGAGGCAAGTGCCGCCCGGAGCCTGCACCCCTGACCCCCTCCCGCACCCCAAGCCCCTGCCCCAGCGCCCCCATACCCTGAACTCCACATTTCTGGCCCCACCCCAGAGCCCTCCCAGCCAGGAGCACCTTCCTACACCCCAAATGAGCCCTCCCCCCCCCCGCCCCAACCCAGAGCCCCCTCTTGCATCCTAAACTCCTCATTTCTGGCCCCACCCCAGAGCCCGCACCCCAACCCCAAATTTGTGAGCATTCATGGCCCACCATACAATTTCCATACCCAGATGTGGCCCTCGAGCCAAAAAGTTTGCCCACCCCTGCTCTACACACACAGTTCCCATTGTATACATAGTACTCCTTTTCCTGCCTTTGACTAGTTTACAGCTCTTCTCCAGGGTGGAACAAAAGCATGGATGGCTTGCAGCAACCATTCAAACTGGGTGCCTCTCGCTTTCCTTTCCAAATGTGCCTGCCAAAAAAAATACACATGAGTCTTGTTCATCGCCACAAATGACTTGACTGCTTTTGAAAGGTCACAGATATTCCTCCCCTGGGGGTCAGCTGATGTCAGGACTTTTCTCAGGATGAAGGGAATATATTTTTCTTTAGCTTCCTGGCCCCCCCACCCTCCTTTCTTGAACTTAATGCCCCAGCTGGGTGTTAGCAGAGCAAGACGGAGCAATGTCCCCTACACATTGCCGAGATGTAAAAACAGAGAGATCCCCTGGCACTTTCAGAACGTTATTTTTTGTTTAAATCTGTGCCGTAGCAGAGGGCTGCATAGATTTAGATAAATCAGTACACAAACCAGCCCTCAGAGTAAAGAAGAGTCTAAGGGAAGCAACGGCCTGCTCTAGAAAAGGTCATCCCCAATCCCCACCACATCCTGCTCTCTGAGGATCCTCTGGCCTCTTGACAGAAGGCGGAGAGTTTAAATCAACTGTTAAACCCAATCCTCATTTTTACAGTGTTCCCAACCTTTACAAATAAAAACATGTTGAGGTACCCCATCACATTCAGAGAGAGGATACACAAGCAATATGTCAGCAACAGTGACCTCCTTCCTGGGAATCAATGTAACTACCTCCACACGTGCTGGAACTCGGGGTGCTGCCTCCCTCTCTGGCTTGAAATGGTTTCTATCATATACAGCGTTTACGGTTTGGTTCAATGGCTCTCAGCACCCCCACTATACAAATTGTTCCAGCACCCTTGCCTCCACAAAAGACAATATGCTCTAGAAGTTGGAGGAGGGGATGGGGAGCCAGGACTCCTGGGTTCCAGTCCTCAATCTGCTACTCACTAGGTGACCTTTGGAAATTCACTTCATCTCTGTGCTTCCATTTCCCCATCTATAAATTGGGTCTAATAATTCTGGAGGATTAAGATACAGTCAATTTATTTGAGAATCTCATTTGATAAATGGGATGCCACTTAGCAGCACATAGCTGTCACAGTCATGTCAGGGATGGAACTCAGAATCCGCTACTCTAAAAAGCACAAGCCCCTATCACTTGAGCTAAAGGAAAATCTTCATTAGCACTTTACAGTATAGGGACCATAAAACAAAGCTGTGCAGTTCAAATCCTCTCCAATATGGGGCAGTGATGTGAATACACACACACTCACCACCCACCCCCACCAGTTCATTGGCTTAAAAGTTACCCTAAGTAATAAACCTGTGTAAACGTCATGGGAGTCTTCTCAGAACAAGATGGAAAATAGCTTCCCATCTCACATAATTAATTCCCGCACACAGGCATGGAAAATTCAATATAATGCTGCTATAAATCAGCAATAAGTCACTGTTTCAAACAGATGAGAAGGGTTTTCCCATTCCACCCACTGGAGAAACACACAATATAACAATGACAGGAGGAGAGGAGGGAGAGAGAGAGTGTGTGTGTGTGTCTATATACACACACACACACACTCCTCCTGTCGTTGCATATATACACAAACACACATACAAGAAACGGCAGAGTCCGTGGTCAAGATTGGTGTGGGGAGGCTAGGCCTTACAAACTCAAGAGGTTCCCACTCAGCCAAGGGACTGGATGGCTCTGGGGACTCTTAATGAGGTGGAGTTTAGATAAATGAGGATCACAGGCCAGAGGTGGAGGGCAGGGGACCCAAGACTCACTGCAGGCATTTGCTGCGCTGCTGCAAAACCTCTCTGACTTCCCACTCCAGTCTCCAGCAGCCTCTAGGAGAGGATCTCAAAGCCTCAGAAGCAGCCTGCACCCCGGAATTAACCACTTGGGAAGCGGCAAGTTTCCTAAGTGTGTTCATGCACATTGCCTGCCAAGCCACGGTGATACACCTGGCTACACCACTGCAATACCCACATGAGTTTCAGTTCTCTCTCATTCCTTGGCTTCCTCCTTAAGTGCCTCTACCATTCCTGCAACTTAACAGGCCCAATTTTCAGTTACTCTGCTCCAGCACTTGGGGCAGGGACAGTAAAGGGCAAAGATGGCTTTAGCTGTGTTTACACTGGGATAAAATACCCACGGCTGGCCCGGATCAGCTGAGTCAGGCTCGCGGGAGTCACGGGGCTCAGGTTAGAGGCTGAAAAAAAAAAAAACAAATCTTCATAGATTTTTTGGGACCTGGTGAGGGTGGAGGGTCCCAGAGCTAGGGCTCCAGCTCGAGCCCTATCATTTACACAGCAATTTTTAGCCCCGCAGCCTGAGCCAGCCGTGGCCAGGCCGTGGGTCGAATCTCGAGCTGTGCAGGGCACTGCCTGGCTCTGGTATATGTTAGGCCAGGGAAATCATCTATACCAAGGGCATTCTCAGGGGCCATTTCCACCTACTTTGAGACCCCTTTACAGTGCTGGGTTTACAATGGTGCCAGGAGCACCACGGAGCCGGGCCCATGCTCAGAAGGGGCCCCGGCCTGCTCTGCTTGCACTGTGCCCTGAAAACCTGCCAGCTTACTGGCTCCCCCACCTCCCTGCCCACTTGCTCCTCTCAGCCTGCCCACTAGCCAGCTGAGGGCTCCTTTCCACCCCCTGGCCCTACTTGCCGGCTTCTCTCTGTCCCCTGGCCAGGCCCCAGTGCACCTCCGGTTCCGGGCAGTCTCTGCTTCCCACCACCTGCGAGGCCCTGCCTATTTCCCTGTAGCTGAGCCGCCTGAAACTGGTGCAGAAGCCTGGCCAGTCTCAGCCAGCTGGAGGGGGGGCCTTGGCTGGGCCCCTCCAGGCAAGTGGGTCCTGAGAGATCCTGGCTGGGGCAGGCCCAGTGGCTGATTGTGCCACTCCTGAGGGGCCAGAGTGATTCTCTGCTCCAGGACCAGCCATGGCTGCACTGGTGGCTCAGCTCGGCAGACATAGTCGCTTCCTAGCAGGGCTGGTGAGTGCGGCCAGGAAGCAGGGCCTGGGGGAAGTGGGTCTCTGGAGAGTCTGGCGGGGGGGTGCTGGGCTGTGTGGGGGTGGGGAAGATCTGTGTGTGTGTTGGGGGACTAGGAAGTGGGGGTTCTGTGAAGGGTGCTGGGCAGTTGCGGTAGGGCTGTGAGCAGAGGTGGTGTTGTGCAGGGTACTGTGCATTTGTGGAGGAGGTCGGGGGGGGGGCCCCTCTGGCCATAGGGAATGGGAGGGGTGGGTGTTCCAGTGTTGGGCGGTGGTGGGGGGCGGGGACAGCATGGGCCTACCCCTGAGGGGAAGGGGCATGCTGGCAGCACAGGGCCAGGCGGACCAGTTTGTAAATAGTGCCCTAGCACTGGGCTGGGCAGAGCGGGGCCACCCCATCCATGACAGGACCCTGGCCGGCCCCTCACTCTGGGGACCAATCTCCCTGCGCCATGCTCCATTGCTCCCAGGGGGGCCCACAACTATGTTTTGCACCAGGCCCACAAAAGCCAGAGCAGCATAAAGGGCCTTTGTATAAATGAGAACCAAGCCCTCTACCTCCATGTCCCATTAACCTCTTGGCTTTAAGCACTGGGTGACATCAGTACTGATATAAACCTACAAAAACTACTGCCACTGAGTACATTCTGCAGCGGGATCACGCTGCCAGGCAGCTATGGTGCAGATTCACATATCCATGCATGAGCCAACAGTAGCACATGGGCAGCGGAAAGAGGGATTAACAACAAATGTTGCACACAGAAAGGGGAAGCACTCCCTTGGCACTAATGCTTCTCCACAACAGACTCAGTGATGGACCTAACAACCTCCCAAGTCCTCCATGTCACTCACTCTCCACTTCTCTGCTGCTCTTTGTAATCACGCAGGAGGCGATTTTTAGGCAGGGATATTAGAAAGATACGCCTCACACCCCCACTTTGACACAGGCTGCCACTTCCTTGGCCCTCAGCACATCTCCAGCACCACTTTGGTCCTTTAGCAGCTGGTTCTGCAAAGAATAAAGAGAAAAAGCTCTTATGTGGTACTAGGTGTAGGGTTTACTCAGGCACTTGCTACAATCCTTGGCTGAATATGCAGGCAGAAGTCACTGGCCATGGTGGAACAAGGGGAATTTTCTGGCAGGGGAAATCCACAAGCTCAGCAGATAGAGGGTCTGTCCACAAACAGTCCCCAGAATCTAAACTTTCAGTGATGTTATGTATCAAACCTTTCATCACCATGCTAATGCAGCCACAGTGACCTGCTGTAGGACTGGAATGGAAACTCTGGCCAGACACCCCAAGGCTGACTCTTCTACAAAAATCCCCAAGGGGACCGTCCAAAAAATGGCAATATAGAAATGACACTGTCTTATAGAACAGCTCTGTCCTCTGGGCGTATTCAGGGCCAGATCTGCTAACCTTGGGAACTCCAACAAAACATTACTGCTTTTGACCCGATAGCCCTGTAGGAGCCAACACAGCTACAGAGGAAGGAGCTGGATTCTGTTCCCTTTTTTGCATCATCAAAACATAGTCTATCAAGTTCCAAGCAGTTACATCGGTGCTAGCTGTGGAAAGTAATAGGGTTGCAGAGGTGTCACTTATAGCGTGATATGAACACAACAGGATTGTACACTGGTTCTTTCATTTCCCTCATCACTGTGGTATCTAGAACTATACTAATCAATATGACCAGCATTTCTCATGTGGCATTTGTTCCTTTTCCCCAAGGGCCTCACTTAGCCTTTTCATTTACCTGGTGATGTATGAGGAGAAAGGAAACCAGCTTGATTCTCAAATGTTGCATTAAGGAATTGCACTTTTCCAACTTACAGCGGCTCAGCAGAACCTGTTCAGCATGCTCACGCTGAGCACTCCCTACAACTCTGTGGGTCCCTATCCTACCGTCCGGGATGTGGGGAAGTAGCAGTCCACAACTGGAGAGGTGATTGCATGATTAGTTCTATATGAGGATTTTCCAGTGTGTATAATAGCACATGGCCTCAGCTCCTTACTGGACCCAACCGTTTCTTCCCTGAAATCCAGGGCCTGCTGCCTCCGTCCTGGTCCTCTTCCGTCTTTCACTACAGTAGTTCCAGCCAGCACTTTCCAACTAGCTGGTGTGGAAAGCCCCTTCCCAGTACGCGTTTTACTGTTGACTTCAGTGGGGCCAGTATTTAATCCACTGATCTTCTGCTCTATGCCCGCCAGGCACAGGTCTCTAAAGAGCATATATGCAGCATTGTGGCTGACGGGGTGTGTCAGGGGGAACACACCGGTAGGAAAGCAGACTGCAGGACAATTAGCCGCTGGAAAAAAAGGGATCGTGGTTAAAAGGGCCTGGGATCTGGGGAGGTTAAAAATTCTACTGTTTTCCTAGAATCTGAGATGCGGGAGGCACCACTCCCCTTCCTCTTTGACAGTTCTCAGTCATGTAGTGAGATGGCTTGAACACAAAAAAAACCCAAAAGAGATTCTCTCCTAAGATTGCCCATTCATCAGAAGAGACTGACTCCTACCAACAATCTTAAAGCTCCTACAGACTATAACAGCATTACCTTGGAGGGAGGATAACGCGCTCCACATTGTAGAGGAGACAGGCCCTATCCCAACGACTTTACAGTCTAATTCAGATTCAGAGGCCCCGATTCTCTTCTCACTCATACCATTCTTACGTTGGTGCGACTCCATTGGCTTCAGTGTGTTACTCGCAATATATACTACTGTAAAGGGATAATCTGGCTCAAAGAGTATATAGACTAGGGGCCAAATCCTGAGGTCCTTCTTTACTCAGTTTTCACTAATCCCTTCCTCAGGCAAAACTGTCACTGACTTCAAAAGAGTTTTTTCCTTAGAAAGGCCTTTCAAAAGTTGAGTAAGCACCTCAGAATTTGACACCACAGGCTTAAGAGCCCCCATGTGATGGTGTTTCTAGAAGTGGTGGTAACTAGGAGAAGATCAGCCTTGGAGACTACATGGAGGAAATGAAGGAAAAGAAAGCTGTTTGGTACAGGAAAAGGGCACCCTTCCAAGCATAAGTGCCTTCCTATAAACCTGCTTCCCACCCCCAAACAATCATTTCCCCAACATGCACCACGTGTAGTTTCCTATCACCTCTATTCCAGCCTTGTACATGCTTTATCCTCCAAAGGGGGATAAGACAGCAAATTTGAATTGGGTTTGCTAGGTATCTATGGCAGGGTGCCAGTTCCCATACTATCCCTTCAGCAAAGCATATGGTAGCAAATATACACTACGTGATAACAGTAAAAGCTCGAGGCTTCTCTCAGACTCTAGTGACAGGATTCTAAATCACAAGACAGTGCTTCCGCCCAGCAAACTGAGATAGGTGACTATGATACCCAGGGTCTCAGTGATGTTTAAACACATTCCCTCTCTGCACACTGGTAGTAGCAGTTGTGGCAAAACATAAGAACGGCCATACTGGGTCAGACCAATGGTTCATCTAGCCCAGTATCCTTTCTTCAGACAGTGGCCAGTGCCAAATGCTTTAGAAGGAATTAACAGAACAGGGCAATTATCAAGTGATCCATCCCCTGTCATCCAGTCCCAGCTTCTGGCATTCAGAGGCTTGGGACGCCCAAAGCATGGGGTTGTATCTCTGACCATCTTGGCTAATAGCCATTGACGGATCTATCCTCCAGGAACTTATCTAATTCTTTTTTGAACCCACTGGTTGACCGTGCGTTGTGTGAAGTACTTCCTTTCATTTATTTTAAAACTGCTGCCTATTAATTTCATCAGGTGGCCCCTGGTTCTTGTGTTATGGAAAGGGATAAATAACACTTCCTTATTCACTTTCTCCACACTATTCATGATCTTCCCAAAAAAGCAGACAGCAAAGCATCTCAGACAAAATAAGAGATCGGAGAAATTGTGCACAGTCTCTGGGCCTCCACATAAATGCCTCTGCCTTCCACAGATGTCCAGAAATCTGTAGGAATTCCTCTCATAATGCCGCATGGCAGGGAGTTAGGAAAATCATGTCCCCTGCTGTTTTCACAGGCAATTACAATTTCCCTGAGGAAATGATCTGAAGGACACTGCACAGTGGGACTCATGGGGTTTCCTGGCCCTTCAGCGTTTTCCCCCTTAGCTGGGGACAAGACAGTCCATTAGTATTCATTGATTGTTCAGTGTACTTGGTTCTGTACAAAGCATGGGGGAGATATTATCTCTGCTCCAAGGATCGGAGAGGAGAGAGGCCAGGTGGATTGGGAGGAGGAAGGGAGTTCCAGGTGTAGGGGGCAGCACAGAAGAAAGTACAAAGAGCAGAAAGAAGGTTCATAAGAGAGGTGGGCCCAATAAAATCCTGAATTCAAACAGATCGGAGTGTTTGGAAAGTCTGGATCTGAACTTTGCAATTTGGGCCCGACTCTAAATTCCCCCTACTGCTCAAACCAAAGGAGTTGCTCCTCTACCTCACTGAGTAATTATTTTATCTACTAGATAGCCTTTCCCATCAGGGTGCTGTACAAATCATTAAAATAAGAGTAATTATTTACCACGCAAATAAAACAAGATAGAAAAAAAGAGGAACATGAATCTCATAATTAAAACAAATTCTCGGGAAACGCATGTGTTTTGGAGGCTGGGAGTTGTGGGTTCCAATTCCCTATACGTGTTTACAAAATTGGAACAAGACTATTGTAAAGAACTACGAAACTCAGATGCTCTGCACCAAGCATGAGTTCCACCTTATTTGTGACAATATGGAACAGAATAGTGAAGTATGTGTTGAATACACCACTGCTCTCCATGAAGAAGCACGAAGAAAGATGGATGGTCTTGTTGTTAAAGCCACAGGATTGGGGAGACAAAAGACCTATATTCTAACTACAAACTTGCTGTGTGACTTACAAATCACTCGGACCCAATTTCCATAGGTGCTGAGAACTTGCAGTTTATGTTGACTTCAGGTGAAATTCTCAGAACCTCTGTAAATCATGCCTTTACCCTCTCCACATCTCATTTTTTCATCTGGAAGAGAGAGATAATATTCCTTTTTCTCCCTGCAGTATTGTAAATATTAAACAATGGTTAAGCGGCTCAAGTTCCTTGATGAATGATGCTGTAAAAGGACCAAGCATAAATTCCAGATGCAACACAAACTGTATTGTAGACTCCTTGAACATTAAGTAGTTCCAGCAGCAGAATTGTTTTTCAGTTGTTCACCAGATTAGACCACCAATTATGGGGTTATGCCTGTTTGTTGCTAATGCTTCAAACCTGCAGCTCCAGCAGCTTCTGGAAGTCCAAGTGGCAATGTCAGCCATGATCATTTAAGAACCAGACTGTGAGTGTTTCTTTCAGAAAGAGATCATGTCTAAGTCATCCATTTCTTTACAGGTGGTGCAACATGTAGCTAGCTGCTTGTTATTTCTTATTTCTATTGTGATAGCACCTAGGAAAGCCTCAAACAGTTTAATGGACAGCCTCTAATGTCCTTCTGACTTGCAATAAATTTGATTGATGAGGAGAAATTAAAGAGGCTAGGACTTTTCAGCTTGGAAAACAGGAGACTAAGGGGGGATATGATAGAGGTATATAAAATGAGTGGTGTGGAGAAAGTAAATAAGGAAAAGTTATTTACTTGTTCCCATATTATAAGAACTAGGGGCCACCAAATGAAATTAATGGGCAGCAGGTTTAAAACAAATAAAAGGAAGTTCTTCTTCACACAGCGCACAGTCAACGTGTGGAACTCCTTGCCTGAGCAGGCTGAGAAGGTTAGGACTATAACAGGGTTTAAAAGGGAACTGGATAAATTCATGGAGGATAGGTCCATCAATGGCTATTAGCCAGGATGGGTAAGGAATAGTGTCCCTAGCCTTGATCATAACCCGTTAGGTTCACTCCCTCTGGGGCACCTGGCATTGGCCACTGTCAGTAGACAGGATACTGGGCTGGATGGACCTTTGGTCTGACCCAGTTTGGCCATTCTTATATTCTTATGACGCTTGTAGTTTCTTGGGCAGCTAGACAGGTATAATGTAGAAATCTAAATATAATCAAACCAAGAAGAACTAACTGAAAACAGGAAGGTTCCTAAAGTTTACCATTGGGCATTAACAGACTATTAAAGGTTACTGTGGACATATGCTTTTCATCAGCTGAAAACTTAAAAAAAACTCGAACAATGAAGCTATTAGCATCTCTGGCGAGAGAACATAAAACCAAGAAGATTCCATAGAGCTATATTTGTTTTCATGGGGGAAAAGGTCACCCACATTTATACCATAGGAATGGGTCCAATAAATAAGGCAAAAGCTATAGCAATCACTTGTAGACTCTTCTGCAGCATTTGGAGGTGATTACATGACTCCAAATGGACACTTTGAAAGTCATTAACAGCAACTTTCATCCCAGAGGATCCCAAGCAGTAATAATTAGTCAGGTGGGCAGAAGGGATATAGTCTAGTAACATAGGTTTCAGAGTAGCAGCCGTGTTAGTCTGTATCCACAAAAAGAAAAGGAGTACTTGTGGCACCTTAGAGACTAACCAATTTATTTGAGCATAAGCTTTCGTGAGCTACAGCTCACTTCATCGGATGCGTTCAGTGGAAAATACAGTGAGGAGATTTATATACACACAGAACATGAAACAATGGGTGTTACCATACACACTGTAAGGAGAGTGGTCACTTAAGATGAGCTATTACCAGCAGGAAAGCGGGGGGGGCGGGGGGAGGGAGAAGAAAAGCTTTTGTAGTGATAATCAAGGTGGGCCATTTCCAGCAGTTAACAAGAACCTCTGAGGAACAGTGTGTGTATGTGGGGGGGAATAAACATGGGGAAATAGTTTTACTTCCTCAGCTCTCGTCCCCTAAAGCCCCTACTCTACTTGCGCTATATTGATGACATCTTCATCATCTGGACCCATGGAAAAGAAGCCCTTGAGGAATTCCACCATGATTTCAACAATTTCCATCCCACCACCAACCTCAGCCTGGTCCAGTCCACACAAGAGATCCACTTCCTGGACACTACAGTGCTAATAAACAATGGTCACATAAACACCACCCTATACCGGAAACCTACTGACCGCTATTCCTACCTGCATGCCTCCAGCTTTCACCCTGACCACACCACACGATCCATCGTCTACAGCCAAGCTCTGCGATACAACTGCATTTGCTCCAACCCCTCAGACAGAGACAAACACCTACAAGATCTCTGTCAAGCTTTCTTACAACTACAATACCCACCTGCAGAAGTAAAGAAACAGATTGATAGAGCCAGAAGAGTTCCCAGAAGTTACCTACTACAGGACAGGCCTAACAAAGAAAATAACAGAACGCCACTAGCCGTCACCTTCAGCCCCCAACTAAAACCCCTCCAACGCATTATTAAGGATCTACAACCTATCCTAAAGGATGACCCAACACTCTCACAAATCTTGGGAGACAGGCCAGTCCTTGCCTACAGACAGCCCCGCAACCTGAAGCAAATACTCACCAACAACCACATACCACACAACAGAACCACTAACCCAGGAACTTATCCTTGCAACAAAGCCCGTTGCCAACTGTGCCCACATATCTATTCAGGGGACACCATCACAGGGCCTAATAACATCAGCCACACTATCAGAGGCTCGTTCACCTGCACATCCACCAATGTGATATATGCCATCATGTGCCAGCAATGCCCCTCTGCCATGTACATTGGTCAAACTGGACAGTCTCTACGTAAAAGAATAAATGGACACAAATCAGATGTCAAGAATTATAACATTCATAAACCAGTCGGAGAACACTTCAATCTCTCTGGTCACGCGATCACAGACATGAAGGTCGCTATCTTAAAACAAAAAAACTTCAAATCCAGACTCCAGCGAGAAACTGCTGAATTGGAATTCATTTGCAAATTGGATACTATTAATTTAGGCTTAAATAGAGACTTGGAGTGGCTAAGTCATTATGCAAGGTAGCCTGTTTCCTCTTGTTTTTTCCTACCCCCCCCCCCCCAGATGTTCTGGTTTAACTTGGATTTTAACTTGAAGAGTGGTCAGTTTGGATGAGCTATTACCAGCAGGAGAGTGAGTTTGTGTGTGTATGGGGGTGGGGGGGATGTGAGAACCTGGATTTATGCAGGAAATAGCCCAGCTTAATTGTCATGCACATTGTGTAAAGAGTTATCACTTTGGATGGGCTATCACCAGCAGGAGAGTGAATTTGTGTGGGGGGGTGGAGGGTGAGAAAACCTGGATTTGTGCTGGAAATCACTTTAGATAAGCTATTACCAGCAGGACAGTGGGGTGGGAATAGGTATTGTTTCATATTCTCTGTGTATATATAAAGCCTGCTGCAGTTTCCACGATATGCATCTGAAGAAGTGAGCTGTAGCTCACGAAAGCTTATGCTCTAATAAATTGGTTAGTCTCTAAGGTGCCACAAGTCCTCCTTTTCTTTTTACTTTGTGTAATGACTCATCCACTCCCAGTCTCTATTCAAGCCTAAATTAATTGTATCCAGTTTGCAAATTAATTCCAATTCAGCAGTCTCTCGTTGGAGTCTGTTTTATTTACAACAAAAAAAAAATACATTTTGTTGTAATATTGCGACTTTTAGGTAATCGAGTGACCAGAGAGATTGAAGTGTTCTCTGATTGGTTTATGAATGTTATAATTCTTGACATCTGATTTGTGTCCTGGGAGTGGATGAGTCATTACATAAAGTAAAGCTATTTCCCCATGTTTATTCCCCCCCACCCCCCAACACACACACTGTTCCTCAGACTTTCTTGTTAACTGCTGGAAATGGCCCACCTTGATTATCACTACAAAAGGTTCCCCCCCCCCCTCAGCCCTCTCTCCTGCTGGTAATAGCACATCTTAAGTGATCACTCTCCTTACAGTGTGTATGATAACACCCATTTTTTTCATGTTCTCTGTGTATATAAGTCTCCTCACTGTATTTTCCACTGAATGCACCCGATGAAGTGAGCTGTAGCTCATGAAAGCTTATGCTCAAATAAATTGGTTAGTCTCTAAGGTGCCACAAGTCCTCCTTTTCTTTCTAGTAAGATAGAAGGGCCTAGAGAGATTGCTAGTCACCACCTTGACGCTCCATCCTTGCATGCTATTTCACATTCCCCATCCTTTGTTTACAGTTTTTTAGACTGTAAACTCTTCCCAGCGTTTACCACACTTTGGATGCTATTGTGACAAACAGGTAATAATAAAAGCCCTTTCTAAAACTACATACAGAGATGATTTCACTCTGTCCCATTTCCTCTTGACTCTGGGGTAGGACATGACAGCTGCTTAAAGCACATGGTACCACTAGTTTAGCAGAGGTGAAAAATATTGAACTGGATCCTCGTATAATGGGATAATTCAGTGTAGCTCCACTGACTTCACTGAAACTTCACCAATTTACATCAGCTGAGGATCTGGTCCATCATATGCAATGGAAGCTTCAGGGGGAATTTAGCTGGGCAGACTGTAATTAATCAGGACACTGGGGCTTTCATCTCTAACTTTTATGAAAAGTGCTGTGAAATTTTTAATGATCACAAGAGGTCCCCCTTTTATATTTCACCTTTCTAGAGTAAATGAATACAGAAATATACAGTAAAGCTTTATACCCAAGAGCATTCTTTGTAATTAATAAATAATATCTCCACCTTAACTACAGTGAAGCAGGAAATATTGCAATTATAACAACTCACAGTTTGCATGTACTTGTTTTACTCAGATGCCTTTCCTGTTTATACATTCATACAGCCTCCTCTGCGGTAAGCAAAAAAGCCGACAAAAAAGCAGCTGTACACTGAGAACCACAGCCTTTACAATTTGTATTCTATCACTGGGACATCAGTTATGTGTATAACCAAACATCCTGGAGAGGGCATCTAGCTAACGGAAGGTGGATTAGAGACAGAAAGAAAGATCAGTTCAACCAGAACTGGTTGAAAATTTTGCATCAACAATTTTCTGTCCACTGAACACTTACCAAATTAGACTTCTTTATCATCATCATCTTCCTGTAACGCAAGTCCAATGTACCATGGGGACAGTTTGCTGCCTTACCTGCTCTTATGACACTTGAGAATGGACTTACTGATCATCTCAAGATAGACTCCCTAGTGGATGGGAGGGCAGGGCATTCTCTTCGAAGGGCATGAGTCTAAAAAAATCATCTCCACAATTGATGTGTATAATTTGTGCTCATTAATGAAAATTCAACATTGTTGGGGTGGTGGGGACAGGGATTTTTTTTCATGCTGAATGTGGTAAGATGAGGCCCTGAAACATAAACCCTTGTATCAGAGGCCCAGTATGAGACCTAAGGCCTGAGCTAAAGTAATGGTCAAGACTTTGTTAACATAAAGCAAAGTTAAGCTGAGCCAGAGGCAGGCCTTGCTCACAGAAGTTGGCAAGAAGAAGGCTGCTAATTGCACGTATACACATAGTTAAAAGGTATCAAGTACTAGTAGGATGAATAGGTGCCAGGATGGCACCAGAACATTCTGGTACGAACACATTCCACAGAGATAAGGAACAGGCTGACCCATCCTAAAGAAAGGGTCAAAAGGATAACATGATGGATAGACTTGTTTGTTCAAACCAACATGTACCAGGAGAGAGGTAGCACCCTAAAGCACAGAGGGGTTGTACTTGATGTGTCAGGAGTGATGTGTAACTTGTTTGTACCTGTGTATAAGAATGCATCCCTGAGTGGATGTCTTTGTCTGTACTAGCAGATCTGTAGACATCTGATCCAGGGAGCTAGAGACTGTGTTTCGTTTGGCAATAAACCTGGCCGGGTGCCTTCATACCTTATTGGAGTCTGTGGTCATTGGGTGGTTTGCTCAAGATCTGCTGTGCCAGCGATCTGCGCAGAGCTGGGACAGCACACATGCACGCAGCCAACTGTTATCAACATTGAACAGAGTAGCACACAGGTGACGTCTGACGACACTGGTTAACATTTATTTGTAACTGGAACCTTGACTTTTTTTGAGTTGAGGCATTTTAGGCCTTCAAGGTTTGAGTGCCAAAAAAATTAAAACTATTGTTCTCTCTGGATATAGTTTGGGAATGGGATAACACTTTGGGAATGGAAACAGTGAATTCCCAACAAAATGGAAAAACATTTTCCATTGGCCTCTACTGGTGAGTACAACAGGATTGTACAACTGTAGAGTCATTATTAATGGAAGGAACAAATCTAAACCACTCCATAGAGTGCTAAAATTGCCCCACCTTAAAGATGAAATCAGTTACAGTCTGCAGGCTTATCCTACCCAATAGAAACCTTTCATGGCTGTTTAATTAACTCACTTTTGCGGATGCCATACATACCAAAACCCTAGAAAAAGGACTACAGTAAAGTGACAGTTACTGCAAATCAATCTGAAGCTATTTAATTTTTTCAGCAGTACAAAATAATTACAAACAGTGAGCTATGAAATAAAAATTAAAAAATCATTGTTAAAATAGTTATTAAAAATAAATATTTAAAATCGGTTGTCCACATGAGATCATTGATTCTTAAGTATTTATAAATACTACAAAACTAAATTAATCTGGGAAGGGTGTAACAACATTACTGAAACCAGTAATTTATTTTTTTTAAAATTAAAAACCTGCCATCCACATAAAATCACTGATCCTCAATTATAAATACATCCAAACTTTCAATATGTGAAGAGAATACGACATTACTGAATTGCACCAAACATACTCTGCACATTGGAATATTTACTGTGTATTCTATTCTCACGTCATAAATTAATGTACATAGGAAAGACGCATGAAAATTCACTACATGCAATACACCTTATCGAAACAGAAGATTGTTTTTCCGATCAGTTCCAAGGTACTTTTCTCCCTAAGATGTGATTGGTGATTTTCTGTGGGGAAATATGAAGATAAATGACAGATTAATTAGTATTATTACTACCTAGCATTTAACTGTTCAAAACACTGTCACCAATAAGTAAATACCGATAAATCCCTTAACATATATCTTGCACCAACTGTGCTTTCCCCCATAGAGGTATAAGGAGACAAGAATGTTGACACACTTCCCACTGGTGGAATGGCACAAACAGAGAACAAGAGAGGGAGCAAGTGCCTATTGTTATTGCACAAGCAAATGGAGGATTAATGTGCAACTATCATCTTCCAAATAATGGTTGATATTTCAATTATGAACTCACAAACTTGTTTTGACTGACATAATGAACTTATTGTGTGATGAAAGCAACAGTAGTTATTCCACTGTTTTAGTTGCCTTTGAGTAAACAAAGAAAATTAAGCAGGCGGCCTTCCAGAAGGCTAGATCAGAGACTTAGCTGTCTATCACTGAATAAGATAAAACTCCCTTACTCCTCTTGCCTAACAATGCTTTGTGGCTGCACATACACAAAGACACCAGGACCACTGGCAAAACATGTGGCTTTGGGAACAGAACTCTCTTTTTTCAATTTCTGTAATTGTATTGTCATGACAAGTAGACAAGACAGTTAATAAATCAAGTAATTGTGTGTACGAACAGATTTTCCACTGATGATGGGGTTTTATTAAATATCTGTTCTATATTATTATTCTTTTCTGATTCAGTGACAGGCTGTCCCTTATTGTGAGGCTGTTTCGACAACTCTTACCCTTTGCCCAAGGAAGTGCACAGAATTTCTTGCCCACATTTTAGTGGAAAAACTTCTATTATTTCTGAAAGTTCAAGTCTCTCTCACTTTCCACATCTCTCTCTGGATACTAAGTCTCTTCTCTTTGAGCATCCAGTGGCCTTGTGTCTCCCAGTTTATGATCTCTGATATTAAGTGAACAAACTTCAGATATAAAAGCACCACACCTTTGTGCTGATTCAGTCAGCAGGTTGTGGTATCTCTGAAGCACGGAGAAGTCTTACTCTGCTTTGTAAAGTGCAGTGTAAACACACAGGATTATCTATATAATCTACTAATAGAGAACTGATATGCTCATTAGCAGATCTGATCTACTGCACGACAGAGGAAGCAGATGCACACAAACAAATGATCCAATTTATTAAAGTATAATAATTATACTGTATATTCATTACAGTATAATGGAAAACTTTGTAAGCAACAGAACAATCATCATCCATCTCGGTATGGAATCTGCCCCTCAATACTGCACACATACTGCCCTATTCCATCCTGCGATCTCAAGATACTTGCACAACTACTGAAGAACAGCCCTGACTGGAACAAATTACATTTGCCATGTGCAGCTGCACAGTACATGGCACTGGTGCCAGTGGTTATGCCTTGCTGTTTTCTAACTGGCAGTTTTGTAGAAACGTTGACTACTCTGGACTCAGAAAGTTGCTCCAGACTGAACTGAACTCTGGTCCCAAAGATGGAAAATAAGAACTTTAACAACCTCTCCCTTAACAATTAAAAAAACTGTTTAAAAGTCGCTGGTGGGAGGCAACAAGAAGGTCAAAAATCAGATGAACAGATTCACTAAAGCAGCAAGTGGGAATCACAGCTCTGAGAAGACTATTATATGCCTATATGCCTCTGGAAACAACATTCTTCCTTTCCAGCTGGTGTAATGACACCTACTGGCCAATATCTTACTTACAGCCTCCCTCCCGCACCACCTCCTCACCCTTAAAGTGACATCTAATCTCAAAAACTGGCTCACTGTTTCTGATTTTTAATGCATGCATGGACGCTCAGATCTTTAAAAGGGAAAATATGTAATCAAATTAATTTGTCCAACACCTGTGGGATTTTCTTCCTATGCTACCCAGCTCTGAGTCACCAACAGAGCAACATCCATCCTGTGCCCTGAATGAGACAGGAGGCCCGTGGGAAAAAAAATAGTAAGTGATCATGTAATTAAAGACTGTATCATAACTCATACACACAAGAGGGTCCAATTAAGGTTACACAGTCAACCTGGAATTCTGCCCCAGTTCCAGTCTCCTTGCCCAGCCCCTCCCAGTCTCACCTAACCCAACTCCCATTTTCTCTTCCTCCCTGTGTCAGCCTCCAGTTCTAGTTTCCCTCTACACACACAATGCTCCTTGTTCCAACCTACTGACCCAGCAGGTCTGGCACGTGTCCTGTCTGCATTCAAATCTGAGAGCTTACTCCTCCACGCTTTCTGGGCTGGGAAGGGAGTCAGCATTGAGAACACAACAGATAGGGTCCCTGCTCCCAGTTATTGTGCCCACAACCCAGCTCTGACAGAGTCTACAGCAGCTCAGAGCTGCAATGCAGGGAAATTCTTGCTCAGCCACAGGCTGTACAGTCTGGCTTCGTTCTTCAAATGGGAAGTTTCCATTTTAAATGGCAAAATTCAATATCTTCCATCAGTGTTTGACGTGTTGTAGGAGCTGGGAAGGTCCCAGGATATTTGTCCAGTCAAAGATATTACCTCATTTACCTTTTCTCTCTCATATCCTGGGACCAACATGGCTACAACAAAATACATGATATATAATTTATGCACATATACATAAAGTAGTTAATCCATCTTTCATATTAGGGGGACATGAAAAATCACCTGAGTCTTGCAATCCTAATGGTTTATGCCATTTCCAGAGCCACTCCATGGAATTAGTTTCTTTATGTATGGTCGAATCCCCTTACATTATGAACTTATATCAATAGCATGTTAACAACAAAAGCTAAACAATTCCGTCTGCAGTTATTCTGTACAGCCACAGAAGAAAATAAAGATATACTGTATTTATTGCAATGAATCACCCTTCCTCTGAACCAAGGACACATGCAGGTCTGAAATGTCCTGCTTTGCACCATTCATCTCTCTCTCTCATGTCTCCTGCTAACTATACTAATTCAATGTCAACTCCAGAAAGTGTTCATTCACATTGTAAGACTTAACTGTACTTTAGATCCAGCAATGGCTATGACCATTAATAAAAACCACACCCCTCTCTCTTTGAATTGTGGCATTCTGTTCTGCCCTGACTTTAGCCCTTCAGAGTGTAAGCTTTTGGCCATTTACCATTTGCACAGCAAGGTGTACATTTAAGACATTAATACAAATAATATTTATATACAGAATCTTGTTGTAGTCATATAAACTTGGATCATTATTATGGTTCAGTATTTACCATCCTAAGACAGAAAATCAAAGAAACATATCCAAAATATTCTTTATGAAGCACTTTTCAGACTGGTAAAATATTCTGAAGGTAGCCAGCAAAAGGATAGTACCAAATTCCAGTAACTTAAACAACATGCATCCATCAGGCAGGTTAAGAGGGCATTCAGAATGGTACCACATTTAAACAAATAAACAAACCTTAACCATAACCTTCTTTTTAGACATTAATCTCTGTTGTGGCCGGCCAGCTCCTGCTTTGGTGGGATGCCCCAGCATGCAATGGGCCATTACACCAAAACTTGGAACATGTTGGAAGTATGGAGACAGGAGCCCAGTTTGCAATTTAGGTGTATATCCAGAGGGACTGTTTACTAAACAGCATATGCAGCGTTGCTGTAACAGTGTTGGTCCCAGATTGGGACCACATCCTGAAAGAAATCTTTCCTGGACCCACTCTTCTTGCCTTCAGACAACGCCCCAACATCATCATCAGAAGCAAGCTCCTCACAGACGGGGGACACATCAACTCAAAGTGGCACCTGACCCTGCTAAAACAACAGGTGCAAAACCTGCAGACATACCTCCCCTGCTATGGTGATCAACACCCTCCACAACACACCTTTCAAGATCAGTGGGTCCTATATATGCCTATCACAACATGTGGTGTACTTCATCTAATGCACTAAATGCCCCAATAATAACTAAGTGGGTGAAACCAATCACTGCGCTCTCACATGAACTCTCACAGAAAAACGATAAAAGATAAATACCATATCCCCTGTGGGTGAACACTTTTTACAGAGCAATCATAGAATATCAGGGTTGGAAGGGACCCCAGAAGGTCATCTAGTCCAACCCCCTGCTCGAAGCAGGACCAATTCCCAGTTAAATCATCCCAGCCAGGGCTTTGTCAAGCCTGACCTGAAGAACCTCAAAGGAAGGAGATTCCACCACCTCCCAAGGTAACCCATTCCAGTGCTTCACCACCCTCCTAGTGAAAACGTTTTTCCTAATATCCAACCTAAACCTCCCCCACTGCAACTTGAGACCATTACTCCTTATTCTGTCATCTGCTACCACTGAGAACAGTCTAGATCCATCTTCTTTGGAACCCCCTTTCAGGTAGTTGAAAGCAGCTGTCAAATCCCCCCTCATTCTTCTCTTCCACAGACTAAACAATCCCAGTTCCCTCAGCCTCTCCTCATAAGTCATGTGTTCCAGCCCCCTAATCCTTTTTGTTGCCCTCCGCTGGACTCTTTCTAATTTTTCCACATCCTTCTTGTAGTGTGGGGCCCAAAACTGGACACAGTACTCCAGATGAGGCCTCACAAATGCCGAACAGAGGGGAATGTTCATGTCCCTCAATATGCTGGCAATGCTCCTACTTATACAGCCCAAAATGTCGTTAGCCTTCTTGGCAACAAGGGCACACTGTTGACTCATATCCAGCTTCTCGTCCACTCTAACCCCTAGGTCCTTTTCTGCAGAACTGCTGCCAAGCCACTCTGTCCCTAGTCTGTAGCGGTGCATGGGATTCTTCCGTCCTAAGTGCAGAACTCTGCACTTGTCCTTGTTGAGCCTCATGAGATTTCTTTTGGCTCAATCCTCTAATTTGCCTAGGTCCATCTGTGTCCTATCCGTACCCTCCAGCGTATCTACCACTCCTCCCAGTTTAGTGTCATCTGCAAACTTGCAGAGGGTGCAATCCACACCATCCTCCAGATCAGTAATGAAGATATTGAACAAAACCTGCCCCAGGACCAACCCTTGGGGCACTCTGCTTGATACCAGCTGCCAACTAGACATGGAACCACTGATCACTACCCACTGAGCCTGATGATCTAGCCAGCTTTCTATCCACCTTACAGTCCATTCATCCAGCCCATACTTCTTTAACGTGCTGGCAAGAATACTGTGGGAGACCGTCTGATCTCTCAGTCCTCATCCTCAAAGAAAACCAGCACAAAACCTTCAAAAGACAAGCCTGGGACGTTACATTCATAACTTTACTAGACACTAAAAATCATGGACTGAACAGAGACACTGGATTTAATTGGAATTAATTTGCAAACTGGACACCATTAAATCAGGCTTGAATAAAGTCTGCGAGTGGATGGGTCATTACACAAAGTAAAACTATTTCCCCATGCTTATTTTTCCCCCCTGCTGTTACGCACACCTTCTTGTCAACTGTTGGAAATGGGCCATCCTGATTATCACTACAAAAAGTTTTTCTTCTCCTGCTGATAATAGCTCACCTTAATTGATCACTCTCATTATAGTGGGTATGGCAACACCCATTTTTTCATGTTCTCTGTGTATATATACACATCTTCCTACTGTATTTTCCACTGCGTGCATCCAATGAAGTGGGTTTTAGTCCATGAAAGCTTATGCTCAGATAAATTTGTTAGTCTCTAAGGTGCCACAAGTACTCCTCGTTCTTTTTACTGGATTTAACGTTTATTACAACAATCTATAATCCACTAAACATTCCCTCAGCTCCCCGCCCACCCATGATTGGAGAAGTGTTAACAAGCCACTTCACCTTGAATGGTCCCTTGAAATATGTGTTAACTACTTATGCTAAACAATCTGTTCCACCTCTATTTATCTGCGACACTGGGTACATTTCCCAGATCTGAGGAGGAGCTCTATGTAATCTCAAAAGCTTCTCTCTCTCACTAACAGAAGTTGGTCCAGTGAAAGCTATTACCTCACCGACTTTGTCTCTATTATACAGTGGATTATTCCCTGAATCTAGTGTTCTCTGAAGACTGATTTATAGGGTCGGGGATGGGGGTGTAACAGAAGTGAGAAGCTGAGCCAGTTTTGA
This sequence comes from Lepidochelys kempii, assembly GCF_965140285.1. Classification (NCBI taxonomy): domain Eukaryota; kingdom Metazoa; phylum Chordata; order Testudines; family Cheloniidae; genus Lepidochelys; species Lepidochelys kempii. The sequence goes on from NC_136383.1 coordinate 136,809,099, forward strand.
TAAAGCCTGGGACTTCAGTGTTGTGACATCAATGAAGGTCACAAGCAGTAATTTCTATTTTTTATTAAGTCACAATGTAAGAACTACATATATGGATGTCTAGAACACTGATATCATAAAAGTGATAAATTGCCAGTCTCAGAGATATGTTTATTAAGAGAATTTATGGAGCACTTCTGTGGTACAAAATATTTTTAAATCATGTCACAGTACATTATATATAATTGCAACCTCCTTGTTATAGATCACCAGATGCCATGACCCAGAAAAACACCTTCTCTCCACTGAATACAATGTAGTTACCATGTACCATGTCACAATGAACTCAGATTAGTCTCTAGAGCATATTGGTCCACTCCATAAAACCACCACCAATCTCTGCTAAAGAGAAAGATCACTGGTATTGGAATGGTAAGACTGCTGCACAGAATAAAAGGGAGGTGCATTAACATAGATGTATCTATGGAACTGTGCATGATGTATCTTTTATTATAGCTGCCTCTAAATCACAACTTAACTGCATATGGAATTCTGAGTATTAATCTTTAGTACATTAACATTAGCCAACCTGCCAGCTAAATGAACACTCAAGAATCTACTGTCCAGTCTCCAGAGGGATAACAAGTCATTTTTTCAAAGTCCTCCCAAATCATACAACCAAAGCTATAACAAGGACAGTGATTCATTATTAAACTTGTCAAACATGGTTTGCAAATCCCACTGTGAATTCTGAAAGCTCTTGTGTTTATAATATACACCAGGGCTAAACACCAGAGCTCAAAGACGTCATCAATTGAACACTTTCAGTATGCCCACCAGAATCTCTCTGCTCTGTCTTCAGGGATTGGGGCAAGGCCTTTCTAGTCATATTTATTTATTTGGGACCATTTTTCCTCCCTTTTCAACAGATTTTCTTTTTCATTTTTATGTATCGAGTGTGCACATTGGGTAGAGGTTAGTCTGTTGAAGTGAGGCTAAGTTGGGTCACTGCAGCTTGGTTTAAGTGTTGTATATATATTCTGTTCAGCATCCACACACAGAGATGCATACTGTAGAAAATATATAAATATAATAGAATCATAGAAATGTAGGGCTAGGAAGGGACTTTGAGAAGTCATCTAGTCCATCCCCCTGATGCTGAGGCAGGACCAAGTAAACCTAGATCATCCCTGACAGATGTTTAACTCGTCCTTAAAAACCTACAATGACAGGGATTCCCCAACCTCCCTTGGTAACCTTTCCCAGTATTTAACGATCCTTATGAAGTTTTTCTTAATATCTGACCTAAATCTTCCCTGCTGCAAACTAAGCTGATTACATGGAGAACGACTGATCACCACCTTCTTTATAACTGTCCTTAACATATTTGAAGACTTATCAGGTCCCCCTCCTCAATCTTCTCTAGACTAAATATGCTCTATTTTTAAAAAAAATCCTTCCTCTTATGTCAGGTTTTCTAAACCTTCTATCATTTTTGTTGCTTTCCTCTGAACTCTCTCCAGTTTATCCACATCTTTCCTAAAATGTGGTTCCCAGAACTAGAACAGTACTCCAGTGCTGAGTAGAGCAAAACAATTACTTACCTCCTGTGTCTTACATACAACATCCTGTTAATATCCCCGTCTTTTTTGCAACTGCATCACATTGTTGACTCATATTCAATTTGTGATCTACTGTAACCTCCAGATCCTTTTCTGCAGTACTACTGTCTAGTCAGTTATTCCTCAAGTTGTAGCTGGACATTTTATTTTTTCCTTTCTAAGTGTAGTACTTTGCACTTGTCTTTACTGGATTTTATCTTGTTGTTTGCAGACTAATTCTCCTATTTGTCAAGGTCATTTTGAATTCAAATCCTGTCCTCCAAAGTGCTTGCAACCCCTCCCAGCTTGGTGTCATCTGCAGATTTTATAAGCATACTCTCCACTCCATTATCTAAGACATTAATGAAAATATTGAACAGTACAGAATCATGCAGGACCCCACTAGATATAACGTTCCAGTTTGACCATGAATCATTGATAATTACTCTGAAAAATAGTTTTTCAACCAGTTTTGCATTCACTTTATAGTGATTTAATCTAGAGTAAATTAATTTGACCCAAAGTAAGAGATCTTGAATATCCTAGTCTAACTTGTTTGCCTGGAATTCTTTTTTCCTTGATGACCTGTAGAAGGCCGGCTTGTGAGACAGAACACCTACCGTTTTGTAAAGTTGTGCTTTCAGTCGGTATGAAGTATATTCAGATTTTCTTTTCTCTTCCTCTCGCCTCTTCTGCACCTCAGGCAGCTGTTCATAGATTCTTAGTGTAAATACAAAATAAAGACAAAAAAAGTTACTTGGGAATAAAGGACCTTGGAGATAAAAAGCAGGATGCTTTTTTCACTAACGTTCTCTCAAAGGCTTCTGGCCAAATATAGCGGAGAAAGATTATCTTTTGGGGTAGCTAGTGTCATGGAGGCCAAACGTGGAATACACAATCACAGCCAGCCATGGTACTGGAAGTTTCCACATCCCACAATGCCATTCATTGAAGTATCACCCCCTAAAAGAGTATTTTTGGGAGTAATGTCAATGATACAGCAGCACTCTCCAAAAAGTGCAATTTTCAGGATCACCAGCAGAGAATGGTGCCACCAGTGGATAGGCACGTTGGGTTCCAAATACCAAGTTTATCTGTAAATGGTAGATATTTTTGTGGCAAGAAAGCACTTGAAATGGATCAAATTTGGCAGAATCATCTGTGATATTCAAAGATCTAGGGCCAGATTTTGCCCTCTCCTCCTCTTGAGCCTCCCCCAGGCAGGAGCCAGGAATAATGGGAAGCCTTGAACTCAGGAAGCATAAGGACTAGGATCTCTGCAAGGCCAGTGCTGCTGTTGCCAGTTCTGTACAGTGATCAGGATCTTAGTCTCCCTTCTACACACTGGCTAGGCACAGAAGGCAACAGACTCTGTACCCTCTTCCTAGGGTTGGCACAGGAGCTGTGCTCAGCCCACACTCCCCAAAGCTCTGAGTCTTGTGTCTGCTTTAAGACTGGAAACTGCTAATTTCATGAAAATGGCTGCCAAGTTCACATAGGACTGAATGCCTCCAATAATAAAAAAAATAATTGGAGCAGAGACACTACCATATTCTGAATGGTCAGCCTGGTATAATACTTAAACAGGAGAAACTGTACCTTGCTTCTTTTCTCACAGATTCGAGATCGAGTGAATACAGTAGAAACTTTCTACACACACCATGTTGTACCTAAAATATATTCTTTTAAGAGATTGATTGCTTTGCTCTTTTATGCAATAGATTTCATCAGATCACGGTCTACAATGCCAGAGGGAACTGGAAGCAGATTTTCTCTTAAACACATTTATTCCTTCAACTGGTAATCATTTGAAATGGCTTCAGTTTATTCTGTTTTGAGGATGAGGGATACACAGTGTGACGTGGCAAGGCCAGATGGCTATGGAAAAGTAGTGGGAGATAGATATATTAGCTCCAGGCTAAACAAATCCCTGGTACTAGGATAAGTGAAATGGCAGCTGCTCCAGGTCAGGTAAGACACCTGGGACCAATTAAGAACTTTCCAGAAGGCAGGGAGAAGGCTAGGTTGATTGGGACACCTGAAGCCAATCAGGGGCTGCCTGAAACTAGTTAAAAGCCTCCCAGTTAGTCAGGTGGGGGTGCATGTCAGGAGCTGTGGGAGGAAGTTGCACTGTTGGAGAGGCTGAGTAGTACACACCATATCAGGCACAAGGAAGGAGGCCCTGAGGTAAGGGTGAAGTGGAGCTTGAGGAAGTGAGGGCTGCTGTGGGGGAAGTAGCCCAGGGAATTGTACATGTCATGTTTCTAAAAGGTCAGCTACCATAGCTGATACTATTATGGTCCCTGGGCTGGAGCCTGGAGTAGAGGGTGGGCCCAGGCTCCCCCCTGACCTTTGCCCCCTGATTAATCACTGAGACTGGGAGAAAACAGACTGTGCAAGGAAAGATAACTTCTCCTCACCTCCCTCGCTGGCTTATGATGAAAATGGCTCAGTAGACTGTGACCCTTGTCTCTAGAGAGAGAAGGGTTATGTGGAGGGTCACAGTGAGCCTCTGAGGCTAGCAAAATCCGCCAGGAAACATGGGACCCACAGAGGCAAGGACAGAGCTTTGTCACAATAGGATCAAATGTAGCTGAGAGTAAGTGGGTGCATCTCCCATGGAAGTCTCTGTGCTAATTTCAGCAAGGACATAAGATGGTCAAAAAACAGGGGCAAGTGGCAAAGTTGTGTAACTTGCACCAATTTGACATTTAGCAGGCCTGTAAAATACATCACAGGGTATGGAAGTGAGGGAAGTTAGCAGGAAAAGAAATGGGAGGGTACTAGATAAAGCAGACTCTCCCTACTTTAAATTACCCTTCCACCCCCAACGGTCCCAGGGAATGAATTTGACCAATGCTGTACCTGATTCCTATGCAATATCCTAAAGCTCAGACTACAATTAAACCACACACATTTGTAGAGAGTCCAGACTACCATGTACAAACATGTCAGTTAACATGTTGAATTAGTAATCAGTTAACCTGAGTTAAACTCTAGAGTAGATATACCCGATGAAGCTGATTCTTGTGGGAGTAGACATATACAAATTAAAATAGGGTACTTAAAGAAAACTCCATTATAAAAATAAGAACACGGCCACTACAGTATTAACAGTTCCCTTAATGTAGAGCTCTTTGCTATTACCTTCTCACAGACATACCTTCTCTTTTGTCCCTGTTTTCCTACTCTGTTTGTGGCTGCTCCCAGACGCCCAACATTTCTAAAAACTTCACTAGCAGCATTACCTCTATAGAGAAGACAAAATGAGTAACATTTGGATTCTTAATTTTACTTCTACTAAGACTTAAACTGAAGGAGTTAGGCAGTACTTGGATTAATACACTGGCCTTTCACCTCTGAAGTCACAAGTATAGAATTGCATCCATTCATAAGTGAAAAGGCTACTGGTGGTTTCATTCTCTGGGTGGATGCTTTATCCGCTTCATCAGGAAGGGTGGCCTGAAGTGGTTAGGGCATTAGCCTACTACTTGGGGAGATCTGGGTTTGATTCTCTACTCTGACACCAACTTCCTGTGTGACCTTGGGCAAGTCAGTTAGCTTCTCTGTGCCTCAGTTCATCATCTAGAAAATGGGGATAATAGCACCAACCTACTTCACAGGGCTGTTGTGAGGATAAATACATTAAAGACATTAAATATTGTGACGTGCTTTGAGAATTACCAATCAAAAGTGGTGTACAACAGAAAGGTACTATCATCATGGATGGGATTTTCAAAAGCTTTCAGCACAGGCCAAACCCTGCTTCCACTGAAGTCAAAGGTAAGACTTCCATACGATTTCAGAGGAAGTAGAATGAGGCTGATGCTGAACACTTTTGAAAATCCCACCCCATAAAACCACGGCCCAATCTGGTTTATAACAGCACAACTAGCTGCCTTTGCTGATGAGGGGTCCAAAACTGTAGAGGACTGTGTTGCAAGTCAGAGCTGAGGTGCAATGGCTCAGCCGCATGAAGAGATTACAGAGCACTTGCCAGCAAAACTGCCTTACCTCTGGCCAATGTGCTCAGTTCCCCACTGCACACTGAAACATTCATCCAGAGACAAAACTGCCATGTATTTTCAGGAGGAGCAGAAGCATTTGCCTACTAAGACCTACTGCCTAGATTTCGTATTCATCTTACTATTCTGTAACAACATGTATTCCATCTGAGGCAGCTTTTCTATGTAAAACAATCAGTTCAAGGCATGAGAGTTATCACCATCCATGATCCCCTATTAGACATTAGCACATACTCCATTTTGAAGTTTCTACCTCAGGCCATACAAGTTCTCCACTGGAAAGGGGATCAAAGCCTCTTCAGACCTACAAATGATCTACTGGATGGGGGTGGGAAGGTCTACCAGGAGTCCCTCAGACTACCATCCCACTTACTCTCCAAGGCTCCTTCCAGGATGGTTGGAGGTGCCTCATTAACTAGAAAGTAATCTGCTGTTCAGGTATGAGGCCATTGGCTCACCCATTCATGGAGACATTTAACTTACGTAGGGAATACACGACTGTAGCTAAATTCAGCACCCTGTTCCATAGATGATTTATAATTCTAACAAGGTGTAAGGAGAAATAGAATAGTCACCTCATGGGAATGACCCACAAAAAACTGTGCTCATTAAATGGGCAGATTTTAAAAGGCCAGTGAAAGTGATAAATTACTTTCCAACTTCAACTGAGAGAAAAGTTAAAAGTGCAGCATGAACAAGTAAATGGCAATAAAAATATCACAACTGGATCCAGTTTGGGTGAATCAGCAGACATGCTATGAATTCAGATATATATGAACTCTGAGTTCATGAAGATGCTGCAGTTAATGGCACATATCAAGGAGTACTACTGACCTGTGATTAGAGTTTTCCCCAAAGTAACGAGTATTTTAAGATTTTGGCATCTGCATTCCCGGGGCAAGTGGCAACTTTCAAAGTTACTATAAACTTTCAATGTATGGCCTTTAAAACAATTTTTGAAATGCCAAACAGCACTGAAATCAAATTTATCATCTTGCTCACTCTCCTCCAGCCTTTATATTAAATCACAGGGTTTATTTTGTATATTACCTAATCTTTCTGGCATATATTTGCCCTATATATAGTCTTACACTCTAAAGTCCCACTTCAGCAAAGTAATTAGCCATATGTTTAAGTCCCATTGACTCCAATATCCCTGTGGCTGCTGTTTTGATTCTTTAAGTATCTTATGCTTCTGTAGCACTTTTCATGTCAAAAGACTTTAAATATTTTACAGACTATCATGTAGATATAATACCCCTCCCTTCCTTTCTCACCTCTTTCCTCCTACACCGTTTCAAGACCCAACTGAAAGTTATCACATTTTTCATATCTACCTTTCACTTATTGTCCCTATCTCACCATTTATTTGTGTATTCTTAATTCACTATCCAAATATTATGCACTCCCCCGCAATATCTACCCAATTTCATATCCTATATAAATACTTGTCCCAAATTATCATGTAGCGGTATGTGCTGTTAGACATCTGCTACATTCCACACCCGTAAAAGTTTTAGATGAGGAAGTTACTCACCTTGTGCAGTAACGATGGTTCTTCGAGATGTGTCCCCCTATGGGTGCTCCACTTTAGGTGTCTGTGTGCCCCTGCACCTCTAATCGGAGATTTTTGGTAGCAGTGTCCTGCTGAGCCCACGCATGTGCTCTCCCTCCCTCATGGTCTGCCTTGCGCGAACCCCCCTCATTTCCTTCTCTACCACAGAGCCCTATAGAGAACTCCGAAATAGAGGGGAGGAGGGCGGGTTGTGGAGCACCCACAGGGACACACATCTCGAAGAACCATAGTTACTGCAAAAGGTGAGTAACTTCCTCCTCTTCTTCTTCTTCTTCGAGTAGTGTCCTTATGGGTGCTCCACTTTAGGTGACTCTGGAGCAGTACCCACCACTGGAGGCTGGGACTTTGGAGTGGAGTCTTTTACTACAGAGAGTACTGTGGAGTCGAAGATGCTGTCAGCGGCCAAATCTTCAGTGATCGCATAATGTTCTGCAAAAGTATGGACAGAGGCCCCGATCATTGCTCTATAGACTGGGGAGATAGGGGTATCCCTATGGAATGTGATTGAGGTAGGAACTGATCTCATGGAGTGCATATGGACAGAAGCAAGTTGCACCCTTGCTAAGTGATTAATGCAACTAGAGACCCATTTGGATAGTCTTTGAGGAGAAATCACAGAGCTTTTGGATCTTTCTGTGGACGAAAGGAAGAGTTTAGGGGATTTCCTGAAGTCCTTAGTCCTGTCCAAGTAGAATGCTAATGTCCTTCTAATATCTACCATATGCACAATTGTCTCCCAGTTGTCACAATGTGGTTTTGGGAAAAAAAACAGGGAGATGGAGCTGTTGATTCATATGGAAAGTGCAGAAAAAGTAGGGAGAAACTTGGGATATGGCCTTACAGTTATTATTTATTATTATTATTATTATTATTTTTTATTTTTTTAAAGACAAAGGCCGTGAATGATGGGTGTGCCATCAGGGCCGCTATTTCTCCTATGTGCCTAGCTGAGGTGATGGCAATTAGAAATGCAGTCGTCATGGACAGCTGTAAGAGAGAACAAGTTGCTTTGGACTCGGAGGGAGGTCTAGTCCAAGCCCTGAGAACTAGATTAAAGTCCCAGGCTGGAGCGAGTGGTGTCACATGGGGGAAGAGAGTCCCAATGCCCTTAAAGAGTCTACGCATTAGTGGTTGAGCAAACTCCAAGTGGGAAGCCATTTTCACCATGAGATGTACCTTAAGGGACCTGAGTGAGTTTAAAATATAGTTCAAAATCAGAGGGAGGAAAGATGAGGTTGGGTCTGTCCGCTTCGAATGGTACCAACTTGGAGTCGTTTCCATTTTGTAGATAGGTATGTGGAGTGGTCAACTTGTGGTTGTGTTGCAAAATGTGTTTCAGCTTGTCAGAGCATTCTGTTTCTTAGCCTTGGAACGAAGAAAGATCCAAGCCTGGAGACAGAGGACCCATGGGCTGGGATGAAGGGTCAGCCCATTGTTTTGAGAGAGCAGGTGAGGAATGGGCTGACATCAGAGGAACAGGAGGGCATATTGCCATCTGCATCAGGTAAGGCAGCCAGACTTGTCTTAGTCAAGAGGGGCAATCACAATAACTCTCGCTTTGTTTCTTTGAATTTTCAACAGAATCTTGGGACAGGGTAGGAAACTGGGAAAAGACATACAAGTGGGCCCTGACCGCTGGGAAGATGAGGGCAACTGCCAGTGAATGTTTCCCCAAAGGGTGGCTATATCTTGAAGCACCTGTGAATTCAGTATACACTCATTCTCGTGAGAAAATTCCAACTGAGACTGTTGGTTATCCCATTCTGTATCCCTTGTAGACAGACAGCTAAGATGAGCACATTGTGATGGGTGCATCAATTCCAAAGTTTGAATGCTGTCTTACAGAGGGAGGGAGATCTGGCAGCTCCTTGGCAGTTTATACAAAACATACAGGTCACATTAAGTCCATCATAACCTTTGTGTGTTGTTTTTGATGAAAGACAAAGCTTGCGCACAAGCACTCCTGACAGCCCCTAGTCCCAAAAGAGTGATATGGAAGGTCATTTCTGTGGAAGGCCATTTGTCCTGAACCTTGTTGCTGTGTAGGTGAGCTCCCCAGCATATTAGGGAGACATGTGTCCCAGGGTGGTGAATGTGGGTAGTGAGAGGAGCGTTCTCGCTTGTATTGCATCAGGTTGGTGCTGATAAAGTCGAGTCACTGTACCAGGGTTAGTATACCACCACAATGAAGTGAACCTTGGAGACTACCCTGTGTGGAGCAGTCTGTACCTATAATGATCCTGTCCCAAAGGTAAGCAATAGGAAATCTCCTGTATGATGGTTGTATTGAGATATGGAAGTAGGCACCCTGTAGGTTCAGGGCTAGAAATCAATCTCTTTGCTCTAGAGCTGGTCCTAACTGCTGTGAAGTAAGGTAAGGTGACTTCTGAGTGGAGTGACAGGTGTATAGATGGCAGCTGATGCTGTAAGGTATCATTGTTCAGGCCCCTGACCAGCTCATCAAAGTGCTTATAAGAGGCAGTTTGAGAGGTCATGAACTGGGGTGCAGACTGTTCTCACTTTTGAGCCCTGGGCCTCTTACACTGTGGCTTATAACAGCACAGAGATGGTGAGTATTGAGAAGATTGTGATCTGTGGTCTGGTTGAGAGGTATATCTTCTCCTCTTTTCCACAGTGTAGTGCGGTCCAAGAATCCTTCAGGATGTGGAGAGAAAATCTGTCTTCTCCGCAAAGAGTTTGGCCCTTCAAATTGGAAGTCTGTAGCTCTTTGGGCAATCTAGAGAGGTGTAGCGAACAAAAAGAAAAAACACCCCACAACCCACCTCAGTACCACTGTCATGGAGACTGGGCAGGCTCTGTAACGCCTACATCTGGTCATGTCTCTAGGACCGGTCTGGCTATTAACTGACCTTCTCTAAGAATGGTCTGAATCTGTTCTTTTTGTGTTTCCAGTAATGTTTCAGAAACATCCTGGGTTTCCCAAGATTAACAAAATTGTTTTAGCCATGGAAGTTTGGTAATTTATGACTCTAAACAGTAATGCTGTCGATGAATACGACATCTTGCGAAGCCTGATCACATGGAGTTGACTTGGTATTATGTTGCTTGCTTCATGAATTAACCACATCCACTATGATGAAGTTGGGTTGCAGATGTTGAAAACAAAGATGGTAGAGATGTAGGGTTGTTTTTGTTTACACACTGTTGCGGGTTGGTGCAGTGGAGGCTTGCTCTGCCAGATGATTTTGGTAGGATCTAAAATCAGCTCATTAATTGGGAGGACAGTTCTAGATGAGAAGGTAGCGTGCAGAATTTCCACCAACTTGTGATGTGTATCTGCCACCTCCTGTAAGGGAATCTGCAGCTTGTCTGCCACCCTCTTGGTAAGATCCAGAAAGTTCTTAAATCTTCATCTAGTGATGAGGGGTGGGCAGCAGAGTCTCATCTGGGAGAGATGAGGAGAAGTGTGCTGCAGAGGCAGCTTCCTCTTCAGGTGTGTGGGTTTTTTTTAACTGAAAAAGAAAATAATTATCAATCTACTAGATGCCCGGGGAGAGGGGAGAATGCCCCCAGACAGGGAAGGAAAGTGAAGTTCTTGTCCTTTTTCTCTTTTATTTTTAAACCAAAGGAATAAAATAAAATAAAAACAAAACACACTAGCCTGAGTACTTTTAGGGAGAACAAAGGTAACAAAACAAACACTACATATGCTCATGACACACATAAGGAAGGAACAACTGCTCGTTCTGTCAGAGGCCAAAGGTGGTAGAGAAGGAAGTGAGGGGCGTTCGTCCGTGCAGTGCTAAATAGCCTCAAGGCAGACCACGAGGGAGGGAGAGCACATGCACGGACTCAACTGGACACTGCTACCAAAAATCTCCACACACAGACACCTAAAGTGGAGCACCCATAGGGACACTACTCGACGAAGAACTCTGATTTACTTTTCACTATTTGTGGTGCTTGATTACTTTTTGCATTTCACTCAGTTTGTCCAATGGCTAGGCTATTCACTGACCAAAGGCTTATGTTCCTAGACCATTTCAGTTCTAGTGCTCACCTACACAATTCTGCAACGTTTGACTTGCAAACATTGCAGTGAAATGTTCAGAGGTAGCTAAAAGAAACAAATTTCCCAAAATTAAAAAAAAACATGGAAACTTCTATTAATAACAAGTCATGCTCACCTTCTGACAGAAAACCTTCCATTTTGTACCTAAACCACCTGATGTTTCCCAAACGTCCAAAACCTTCACTTACAAGAGTGATTTATCTATTCTCACCACCCCATTGAGGTCACCTGATTTACAGTCTATTTGAAATAAGTCTTTCTTAGCCTTACCGTTTTGATCTCTGAACCATTTCACCTTTTAGAATGGTCCTTCTCTTCTGTTTAACCGGGCAGTCTAAATGGAAAGGCAAAGTTTTGAGCCTGATAAAACTTTAAAGCTTACAAAAACAGTGAACAAGTTTGTTTAGATCAGAGAACTGTTCTAATGCACTCTATATGATTTTATGGAAATATGCTAATGAGTGTGAAGATAATATAACTGGAATATGCTTCATGCAAAAGGTCTCTTGTAAGGTATCATTACAAAGCCTATAATCTACTGAGTGTGGTCATCCAATTTGTATAAATGTATCATTCTTGTATCTGAAACTAGAAATATGAAATATAACTCTGAGGTCCTATTGTAATTATGCAAAGTGGGGGTTATTAATGGTGGCTTGGAATCTTGATGGCTCCCATTAACCAGGACAATTGGTTGTAAATGGCTCTGTTTACTTGTAAGTCTTCCTGTATACATGTGTGCTGGCAAGTGGGCAATGAAATCTTACAGTGACATGTGATCATGTCACCTGAACTGAAATCCATCTTTTACCTGGTGCTTTTCCATTTAGGAGGAGGGGTGTGAACCCAGAGAGGGACAAAGGATTCCCACCTTGTGCAAAAGATATATAAGGGGGTGGAACAGAACAAAGGGAGCTGCAATCATGAGAAATCCCCTAGCTACCACCTGAGCTGGAACAAAGACTGTACCGGGGAAAGGATTGGGCCCAGACTAGAAAGGAGTCTAGTCTGTGAAAGAAGCTTTCTGGAACATCTCTGAGGGTGAGGTTTCATCTGTAATCAGTTTCTCACTGTATTTGGCTTCGACTTGCATGTTTTTGTTTTCTTTTGCTTGGTAATTTACTTTGTTCTGCCTGTTATTACTTGGAACCACTTAAATCCTACTTTTTATATTTAATAAAATCACTTTTTGCTTATTAACTAACTCAGAGCAAGTATTAACACCTGGGGGAGCAAACAGCTGTGCATCTCTCTCTATCAGTGTTATAAAGGGCAGACATTTATGAGTTTACCCTGTATAAGCTTTATACAGAGTAAAATGGATTTATTTGGGGTTTGGACCCCATTGGGAACTGGGTATCTGGGTGCTGGAGACAGGAACACTTCTTAAGCTGTTTTCTGTTAAGCCTGTAGCTTTTGGGGGACATGGTTCAGACCTGGGTCCGTGTTTGCAACAGGCTAGTATGTCTGGCTCAACAAGACAGGGTACTGAAGTCCCAAGCTGCCAGGGAAAACAGGCTCAGAGGTAGTCTCAGCACATCAGTTGGCAGTCCCAAGGGGGTTTCTGTGACCCAACCCATCACAATCTCATTATTCATATAAAATGGATAACTATCCTATTATAAGAATGCATATATAAAATGAATTTATATAAAATGAATAAGAATGTTAAAGAATCTAATTAGAAATATGTACACTTAGAATAATGCTCTGTAGGCAAACAGCGTACATTCAGTATTTCCTATAGAGCATGAAAAGGCATAAACATGAGGCACCTCTGTTATAGAGCAGGTAACTAGCATTCTTATAATCCTTCTTCTCAGGGGGATTGAACAGCTCCTCTCGCTCACTCTGCAACACACTCTGTAGCTTCCTTTCTTCCATGATGAGCTTCAGGCGCTTCACACGTTCCCCAGAGCGGGAGATGAAATCAGGGCGGTGCAATGCAAGAGCCTCCTAAGAAGGTGAAAAAACCCTCAGAGAAAAGTAGTTTCAGGACGTTCCTCCAACCTGGGAGGGGATGATCAAAATATCTAACCCCATGAGTGAACCATGGCATGCATTCCTTTCAAAGAGTCATCCTCACATGGCACAGAATGCTGCATCCATAATGCTGAGCAATTCTCTGGGGATCTTGTTAGCAAATACTTTGGTTTTAAACAACGTGAAAGCTAACTGGCTGAGGAAAAGAGTAGCTGAAATAATTTGCAAAAAGAATGTAAACTTCAGTTTAAACAAGCAGGCCAAAGATCAGGCAGCCACACACACAGGACAAGATACTGTTAACCACAGAATTAGACACCTCCATCAAAATAAAACTAAAGTCCATTATAGCTATCTTTTTAAATAGCATATGTTCATTAGTGTCCACATTATGTTGGCTTCTAAGGAAAGTTTTTAAATGGGGTCTCAGCATTTCACTTCCATTTTAACCCCAAGGTTTAGTGGTAATAAGAAGCTTTCAATATGCAAAGCCAATGAGTACTATGACTTGGCTGCATCTGAGACACCTTCCTTGAACTTCTTCCTGATGTCTGCTTGTGCTGACACAACTGCCTTCACTCTGCTCTACTCCTGTATCTCAAGGCAGCAGGCGATTATGCCCTTGCTGAAGTAGGTGTGAAACTCACTGCCCCTTGACATCAACTTCTGTTCAACCCTCCTCACTTTTGATCATCACCATAAAACTGTATTTTTCACACTTGGCCTTGAGTGTCTATATAATTTGCTGCATGGGTACTTGAAATCCACATTTTAGTTTCCATTTCACAGGTAAGTTCCCTGTTTTTATTGTATTCACTGTTTGAAATGTATCACGCTCTTTAATCTTTATTACTAAGCATCCATGGATACTTCTGCAGGGCAGCAATTAAAAAACCAACTTGCTACTGCTGCTGCTACATTCCTTCTGAAGCCCAACAACATGAGATTTGATCATCCTGATTATTTTAGCTTGTATAGGCATAGGTGTTATAAAATGTATACAATTATCCAATCCTTTTTTCAAAAACAGCAATAGTGTTGTATTATAGGTTGTGTTGTTGACTACCTACAGCAGTGAAAGCAAAGTGGTGAAAATCAGGGCCACAAGTTTTGTTTCTATGAGCACCTAAACATGGCTTAATCTTCTCCATCTTTTCACCTCTCTCCTCCAAAACTTACAGTAAAACAAGAACCTCTACAGTGGAGTGTTCTTACCTGCAACGTCATTTTCACAAATAGTCTTGGGGGCTTGTTCTCAACATCTCTTACTGGGACTACCGGTTGAATCTTGATGCTGCCTTGCTGCTTTTGCCAGTTCCTCTCTCGGAGTGGATCTCTCCATGGCTTTGTGTTGGTCAGTGGCTCAAACCAGGATGGACCTGGACCAGAAAAGGAGCTAGATTTGTTCTCCTTCCTAGAGTCGGACTTTAAATCCTCAGCAGGAACAAACCAGGAAACTCCTATTGAAAATATTTTTTAGAGCCAAAAAGGAAAAATTAGAGAAAAATTTATTTTGAAGAATATACAATTTCTCATTTTCCATCTCCCTTTGAGCGTCGGCACCCTGACAGCAGGATTGTCTGGCTATGTAGACTCCCTCCTCAGGCCCTACGCTACCAGCACTCCCAGCTACCTTCGAGACACCACTGACTTCCTGAGGAAACTACAATCCATCGGTGATCTTCCTGATAACACCATCCTGGCCACTATGGATGTAGAAGCCCTCTACACCAACATTCCACACAAAGATGGACTACAAGCCGTCAAGAACACTATCCCCGATAATGTCACGGCTAACCTGGTGGCTGAACTTTGTGACTTTGTCCTTACCCATAACTACTTCACATTTGGGGACAATGTATACCTTCAGATCAGCGGCACTGCTATGGGTACCCGCATGGCCCCACAGTATGCCAACATTTTTATGGCTGATTTAGAACAACGCTTCCTCAGCTCTCGTCCCCTAAAGCCCCTACTCTACTTGCGCTATATTGATGACATCTTCATCATCTGGACCCATGGAAAAGAAGCCCTTGAGGAATTCCACCATGATTTCAACAATTTCCATCCCACCACCAACCTCAGCCTGGTCCAGTCCACACAAGAGATCCACTTCCTGGACACTACAGTGCTAATAAACAATGGTCACATAAACACCACCCTATACCGGAAACCTACTGACCGCTATTCCTACCTGCATGCCTCCAGCTTTCACCCTGACCACACCACACGATCCATCGTCTACAGCCAAGCTCTGCGATACAACCACATTTGCTCCAACCCCTCAGACAGAGACAAACACCTACAAGATCTCTGTCAAGCTTTCTTACAACTACAATACCCACCTGCAGAAGTAAAGAAACAGATTGATAGAGCCAGAAGAGTTCCCAGAAGTTACCTACTACAGGACAGGCCTAACAAAGAAAATAACAGAACGCCACTAGCCGTCACCTTCAGCCCCCAACTAAAACCCCTCCAACGCATTATTAAGGATCTACAACCTATCCTAAAGGATGACCCAACACTCTTACAAATCTTGGGAGACAGGCCAGTCCTTGCCTACAGACAGCCCCGCAACCTGAAGCAAATACTCACCAACAACCACATACCACACAACAGAACCACTAACCCAGGAACTTATCCTTGCAACAAAGCCCGTTGCCAACTGTGCCCACATATCTATTCAGGGGACACCATCACAGGGCCTAATAACATCAGCCACACTATCAGAGGCTCGTTCACCTGCACATCCACCAATGTGATATATGCCATCATGTGCCAGCAATGCCCCTCTGCCATGTACATTGGTCAAACTGGACAGTCTCTACGTAAAAGAATAAATGGACACAAATCAGATGTCAAGAATTATAACATTCATAAACCAGTCGGAGAACACTTCAATCTCTCTGGTCACGCGATCACAGACATGAAGGTCGCTATCTTAAAACAAAAAAACTTCAAATCCAGACTCCAGCGAGAAACTGCTGAATTGGAATTCATTTGCAAATTGGATACTATTAATTTAGGCTTAAATAGAGACTTGGAGTGGCTAAGTCATTATGCAAGGTAGCCTGTTTCCTCTTGTTTTTTCCTACCCCCCCCCCCCGAGATGTTCTGGTTTAACTTGGATTTTAACTTGAAGAGTGGTCAGTTTGGATGAGCTATTACCAGCAGGAGAGTGAGTTTGTGTGTGTGTGGGGGTGGGGGGGATGTGAGAACCTGGATTTATGCAGGAAATAGCCCAGCTTAATTGTCATGCACATTGTGTAAAGAGTTATCACTTTGGATGGGCTATCACCAGCAGGAGAGTGAATTTGTGTGGGGGGGTGGAGGGTGAGAAAACCTGGATTTGTGCTGGAAATCACTTTAGATAAGCTATTACCAGCAGGACAGTGGGGTGGGAATAGATATTGTTTCATATTCTCTGTGTATATATAAAGCCTGCTGCAGTTTCCACGATATGCATCTGAAGAAGTGAGCTGTAGCTCACGATAGCTTATGCTCTAATAAATTGGTTAGTCTCTAAGGTGCCACAAGTCCTCCTTTTCTTTTTATGTATACATAGTGTCACTAAACACAATTAGAGGCCTGATCCTACAGTCCTTGCTCACGTCAATAGTTCCACTGATTTCAATTAGACTATTCATGTTAACACCAGGGCTGTTTCAAACAACTGCATTTACCAAACACTAGAGAAAGTCCTCGAGTCTCTATCAACGAACAGGGATAAAACACTCTTTGAAATGGCTCAGCTAAGAAATTTCTCTTTACTTATACCCTCAATTACTAATAATTTCACATTTCTAAAGCACCTGTAATCCCAAAAAGTCCTATGGCTCTTAAAGATGTTTCTGAGGGCACATGCTTTTCATCTTCCAACGCCATTATGTTCACGTGCTAGGCCCTCCTGAATTTATAGCCTTCTGGAATTTAAATACAACTAGAAGATACCCTTTAGAAGTTTTCAAGTGAAGCATATACAAGTCTGTGATGAGTAGGATTATCTGTTCCTAACCAAAAGATGATAAAAAATTGCATCAAGGGATGGAAACTAACATATTTTAGAACATTTCAGCAGCCAGGCAGCTGAGTGTTGATGGGAAATTCAAATTAGGAGGCTGGACCCTGTCCTTCCCCAAGATACAACCACAGCTGAAGAGGGAGACAAGAACACTTCCTTCCAACATTATGACCTTCTCTTCACCTGAAAACTCACTTATTCCATGAAGCCCTCAATAAATGAATCAGTAAAGTTATGAAATACTGAATATTATCATTTTAATATATGCAGCTTCACAGAAATGCTAAGATGTTCACATGCCTAAACAAAGTATCCATGTGAGCATATACTTGATTTGTCTTTTCTTGCCACATTCACTCCCTATATTTGTCATCATCATTTGATATATCATGCCTGAAATTTAGATTGTGAGCTCTAACACTTCGGGGCACTAAAAATAATCAACTATAAACACTTGATAAAAGTTAGTGATTCCATTGCCTTTTAAAAAAATATAATTGTGCCATTGTTAGAAACTGTTCTTACAGGGCCAGCTAGAGATCTCATGAATATATACATTGTGTACTGATAATATATGCTGGCTGATGTGAAATGTGAGCACTTCCCCATTCACAAAGGTGCAATACTGGGTCTGACCTTGTGGTAGCTGTGGCCTGTTGCTTCCTGTCTTTTTGTCCATGAGAAAATTGCCGGGCTGTCCCTTCAGTTTCCCCTTGCCTGGTGGGTTTTGAAAGCCTGAAAACCCACCATCCAACTGCCCAAACCCACCATCGGCACAACTTGAGGGTTTCTGTGGCCTCACTTGGCTAGATCTTGGGGTGGGGAAAGTCATACCAACATCTCGAGTGTTTTTCTTAGTTGCACTGTTCACAATCTCCAAATCTCCTGTAGTTCAAAAGAAAGAAAAAGGAACACATTACTCGGGAGCAGCAGTGACTCAATAAGCTAAGATGTTGGAAAGCCCTCCCTGGTCCTTCAAACTAAGTAAGTGGCCTACTGCCATACCCCCGTGTATTCTAACCATGTCAGATCTCATAAACTAAGCTGGGTTGAACCAGACCAGAAGATTGATAGAAGACTTCCGAGGATCTACAAGCTGCAGAATGTGGTGTTAGTGATTCAGAAGGTGGTACTTGTGCAGGTTTTGTCAGAGTTTTTTGCCATTTTACTGTAATCTTAAATATGGGGCTGGAGGACTCTAAGGGTTGGTAAAAACAGACTCACGCCTTTTAAGTTATCACTCCAAATCCAGCTCAAGTTCAGTGACCAACGGTTGTTACTATATGATGATCCATGTGAAGTTAGTTTAGTGCCATCATTCTAGCTCCCAGGGCAAAAGGTGTCTACATCACAACACCATTAACACAACTGGAACTCTCTTGTTGGCAGTTACAGCAAAGGTCAAGCACTGAAGGGGATGAGAGAGTGAATTACCACCTCTCTGCTAGAGGAAGATTCCTGTATCCAGGTTGAGGCACAAAGGTAAGTCAGCATATGCTTGTGCTGCTTACATTTTACTGGATAAACAGAATCCTTTGCTCAGGGTGATCCCTCCAGCACTTTCCACGGATGCTAAATTTTATTTGTAAAGATTTTTAAACAGTTGGGATGAAAGGGAGAACTAAAAATGTGTACAACTGAAGGTGTTAACCAAGGCTTAAGAAACTGTAAGAAATCTTGGAAAAATATCATGAACATTTACCATCCCAGATGCAAAGTTTACTCACAAAATAATGATAATGAAAAATAGGTATTTTGTTTGCCCATCAAAAACAGTCACTCATCCCTTAAAGGAGGATTTTGCAAGCCTGCTTTCAGGGAATGGTGTAATTGAAAATTGCCGTTGGGGGGAGGGGGGAAGAGCCTGAACACAGGAATTATACCAGTCAATGGATACATCATATCTTAAGCAGAGGACAAGAGATGTTCAAAGGGACAATACTGTGAACAGGGATAAAGGGTGCTGTTGGCATGCTGACTACACTGATAAAATAGCAAGTGCTTAGAAAGACATTCAGTGACTTACATACAGACAAAGAACCTCAGGAACTTTAGAACTCTTGCAAAAGAAAAATAACATGGAAGCTAGAGCTAAGTCACTTATTTGATACTTTTCAGAGTAGCAGGCGTGTTAGTCTGTATCCGCAGAAAGAACAGGAGTACTTGTGGCACCTTAGAGACTAACAAATTTATTAGAGCATAAGCTTTCGTGGGCTACAGCTCACTTCATCAGATGCAACGATGAAGTGGGCTGTAGCCCACGAAAGCTTATGCTCTAATAAATTTGTTAGTCTCTAAGGTTCCACAAGTATTCCTGTTCTTTTTATTGGATACTGAGATGGATTAAAGGTCTGGGTTAGCAGAACTCAGATGAGCAATGACATTGGCCAGTAGCATAGTGGGAGCCAGCAAATGGAAGTGTCTGATCTTAACACAATACTTTATTGTGAAAGCATCTAAGCAGTACAGTTTGTGGGCAGTGAATGTCCAGTGTACATACCAGTCTGCAAAGACATGCATTAGACTCTGAAGCAGCCCTCTACAATGGTTTTGAAGAGATGAAAGTCAGAAGTGAATAAGCAGAGGTGAAGTTCGGACCTAAGAAACTCACCTGCTTGGATGCCCTTGTTTAACATCCGTATGTGTCGCTTGTTACCGAGGGCAGAACTTGGTCCACAGGAACCGTTGATTGTAGCAACAGAATCTGATGAAATAACAGAGTCTGACATCTAGAAAAAAACATAACAGGTTCTTGGGAATCTCTATTCGACTCAAGTCAGCATGGGGGCAGGGGTGAGGAGTCAAGCTGCAAAGGAGCAAGAGTCCCAAGTTCAGTTCTTAAAATGATTCAATTAACAATCAAGCACAGGCCTACAAACATCTTTCCACAACTTTCTACACAATTCCGCTAACCTTGGCTTCCTTTTGTTTAGGAAGAACGGACGTACATTGCTGGCATCAAACCTGATGAACTAGGAGCGTCACTCTGCCAATTTTTCAGGTGAGAAAATGGCAATGCTTTAACAGCTCTGCCACCAGTAACTAACACAATCAGCCACGAAATCCTAATGCACATCCATTCACATATATAACTGTTTGCTTTCTTAAAATAAACACTGTTTTAGAAACGACATTTTTTAAAGCTTTAACTTCATGCACTAGCACAGTGGCTCTCAACCTTTCCAGACTACTGTACCTCTTTCAGGAGTTTGATTTGTCTTAAGTTTCATCTGACTTAAAATCTACTTGCTTACAAAATCAGACATTAAAATACAAAAAAAAAGTGTCACAGCACACTATTACTGAAAAATTGCTGACTTTTTCATTTTTATCATACAATTATAAAAAAAATCAAATGGAATATAATTATTGTACTAACATTTCAGGGGGTGAGGAGACAAGTGGCGAGGTGAGTGGCAGGGGAGTAAGGAGGCAAGCAGCAAGCCAGCAGCAGGGTGAGGAGGCGGGTGGGGGGGGTCTGGCTGCGAGGGGGGAGTGAGGAGGTGAGCGGCAGGTGTGGGGGTGAGAGGAGGCGAGCGGCAGGTGTGGGGGTGAGGTGAGTGGCAGGCGGATGGGCAGTGGGTGGAGCCCCCCTTTGGGGAGGCTAGCCCCCAACTGTAACTGTTCCGCCTGCAACCCCCGGAAGCTGGAGTACCGAGACCCCCTACCCCCCCTGCGGCTGAAGTCACACGTGCCCCCGCCGGGAGAAGCCCCAAGCGTCCCCTCCCACTCCATCCGGCCAGAGGAGCCCCGGGCTGGCTGAAGCCCCAAGACCCCACCCCACACCCAACACATACACCTGCCCAGAGGAGCCCCCCCAGCCAGAGGAGCTCTGGGCCCGCCAAAGCTCTGAGCCCCCCACCCCACACCTGCCCGGAGGAGCCCCGGGCCAATCACAGCCATGCCTCCCCTCCCCAGACCCAAGCCACCCACATATGTTTTTCATTATTATTTGGACTTCTATTGTGTCAAACCATTTTTAAATTTACTTCAGAATTGTACAGACAACCACTTTTACCAAAAAAGCAAAAGAATATTAAAAAAAAGACAAGAACATGCACAGCACCTAATTTGTATTTCTATTGTGTTAGGTCCAGTAAAGAATAGAGATAACTGCATCATTTTTATTATTCGCAAAAAGAAAAGGAGGACTTGTGGCACCTTAGAGACTAACCAATTTATTTGAGCATGAGCTTTCGTGAGCTACAGCTCACTTCATCGGCATCCGATCTGTAGCTCACGAAAGCTTATGCTCAAATAAATTGGTTAGTCTCTAAGGTGCCACAAGTCCTCCTTCTTTTTGCGAATACAGACTAACACGGCTGTTACTCTGAAACCTATTTTTATTACTGAGTCTGCAAAAAAAACCCAAGACCTTACATAAATAAATTACAAGGATTTGGATGTGTATATGTGCACATTACTTTATTAACTTTAGGAAAAATAAATAATTTTAGGAAAAAAAGTATCAGTGTGGCCACCAGCAAGAGTTGGTGCCTGCACTCTGAGGCCACCAAAAAATTTGTTGCTAGAACCCCTGCTCTAAAGTGAGTCACACATTCCCACCCTTTGGGCCAAGGGTACCTGAATGCTGCAGAGCCTGTTAGGGGAAGGGACTAGCCTGGAATTCTGATGTGTTCTCTTGCTGCTCAGTAATGATTTCTGGTTCTACAGTACCAGAGAGAAAGCAAAGGACTTTCAAAAAGGCATCAGTGAAGGTTCCCCCACATTTTTGTACCCCCCCAAAATCAGTGTTCTTTACTGAGGTGAAACCCATCCAGAAAATAGTAATTTATAAGAAACAAGGAGCTAAGTACCTGGGAGATTGCACAGGCACTAGTTCAATATAAAAATAGAACTAGCTGCACTCACAGAGCCTAACATTGAATGAGATGGCTTTGTAAGTTTGTATAATGATCTTATTGCCCTTTAAAATGTAGGGTCTTTTGTCTGTGAATATAATGCACCTAGTTACGCAAGCTTTGTATTCGGATTATCTAAATGGGGATATGTTGGTGCTTAAATAACACAGCACTTATTGACAATGCTTCTACAGCCGTCAATTCTGACCATGTGGCGTCAAACAGCTGTTGCAATGAAGTTAGTTGTGCTTCATTTTTAATTAGGAAACAGATTTTTCTCACCTATCACAGTAATCCGTATTCTATTTATAACTCATAATACTAAATATGATGGGAACGACAGGAGCTATATTTTATTGCTCAGGAACTATTGTACCTTCATTGTCACCAAATCGACATAATGCATAATTTCAATCACCACATTTAAAAGGCCTGGTTTTTATTCTCTCACATACAAGAATGCATCACTTTGCATCTTGTAAAATCAATTACTGCTCTGGCAGATTTTACAAGACAGATGTGGCAGATACACACCTGCGTATCAGAGGACAGAATCAAAATGCAGATATACATTCTGAGAAAACAGAATCCTTATTCTATATGCAGAACAACGTGATTTCCCTCCCATCCAAACAAGCATTTCAGCATTCAAGAAGGATTAGATATATTCAGTCATTCAGCAATGAATATATACATGCTTATTTCCATTCAGACCAACTTTAATGCAAACCTTGGTTTTGCAGCTGGCGCCAGATATAGCTTTGAGGGGTGCCTTAGGAACGAGATAAATTATATTAGATAGCAAACACCCTGAGGAAGGGTTCAGAGTTTGTATACTGTTCAGCATAAAATTGGCATTGAAATGATTAATAAATAAAAAAAATTATCCAAAACAGGGTTCTGTGGAAGAAGAGTTGACAATATTACTCAGATAAAACACAGATATAATAAACACTGATTATAAAAAGGGTGCCACTCTCTTATACAACATATTTATTCTATAATAATTTAAATATTGTGCAGTACTTTGTCTTGGAGTAGTGGTTTCTATAAGTAAAAAGGAAAGTTACTTACCTGTACAGTAACTGGAGTTCTTAAAGATCTGTTGTCCATATGTACATTCTACTAATGATGTGCACACATCCCATCCATTTAAGTTCTAAATCTTTGGCCAAAAGTGTCCGTGTGGACACGCTTGTGCTCGATGCACCCTTGCGCCCTTAGTCAAGTGCATAAACGGATAGAGCACACCAACTGCCTCTGTTTCCTCTCCACTGCAGAATCCTGGTTGGTAAAGGACTCTGAGGTACAGGGGATGGAGAGCAGGTTGAGGGATTTCTATATGTACAACAAATGCTCAAAGAACTCCAATTACAGTACAGCTAAGTAATTTTCCTTTCTTCTTCAAGCAAACATACATATGCATACTCCACTAATGATGACTCCCAAGCAGTGGACAACTGTAATGGAAGGAGCTTAGTCTTAAGAGCATAAAAATTCCACAACCCTGCTTTCCCAGTTTCATCTGCTGAAATATGGAGGTAGGCAGGGAATATTTAAGTGTTTGGAGAGCAGATATATTTGGAGCTTGTTGCTCTACAAGGTCTCTGACAGACATAAATAGGAAGCAAAGGAAGGAAGTGAACGAAGGGGTGTGTCATAAATATAAAGGGAAGGGTAAACCCCTTTGAAATCCCTCCTGGCCAGGGGAAAGCTCCTCTCACCTGTAAAGGGTTAAGAAGCTAAAGGTAACCTCGCTGGCACCTGACTAAAATGACCAATGAGGAGACAAGATACTTTCAAAAGCTGGGAGGAGGGAGAGAAACAAAGGGTCTGTGTCAAGGTTCCTCCCCCACTCTGAACTCTAGGGTACAGATGTGGGGACCTGCATGAAAAAACCTCCTAAGCTTATCTTTACCAGTTTAGGTCAAAACTTCCCCAAGGTACAAAATATTCCCCCCGTTGTCCTTGGACTGGCCGCTACCACCACCAAACTAATACTGGTTACTGGGGAAGAGCTGTTTGGACGCGTCTTTCCCCCCAAAATACTTCCCAAAACCTTGCACCCCACTTCCTGGACAAGGTTTTGGGAAGTATTTTGGGGGGAAAGACCCTTCCCTTTATATTTATGACAGGGTGTGATGGGGCTTAATTCCCCACTGCCTGTAAAATAAGGGAAAGAACCTAATTAGTTATGCTCCATACCTGGGAAGTGATTAACTAATTGCCTCCTGGCCAGAGGAGGTGAAGCTAAGCTGTATAAGGAGCTGAGACAGCTCAATAGAGAGGAAGAGACCGAAGAGAGAGAAGCTAGAGAGAGTTCTCTCTTCCTGGGAAGGATCTGGAAGAAGGTCCAGTAGTTTGGGAGTGGCTAGGGCCAGGAAGCAGAGCTATAGAAGTAGGCTTAATTCCTGTGGTGGGGCCCTAGAATGTAGAGAAGTCCTCAGCTTGGGGACGGGGGAGGGGGTAGAAGGCCAGCTTAAATGGTATTTGGACTCCCAGCAGAGAAAAGCCTGTGGGGGGGGGGCAGTAAGCTGACTAGGGGAAAGAACTTAAGTTGAGCCCAGGAGAGGCAAAGGACCTTTTGTTTGTGAAGCCAAACCACACAACAGGACTGAACTATTAAATGACTTGGCTGGAGGTCCAAATGGGAGAGGTCACTGTGTCAGAGAAAGTAGCCACCACATGGGGTACAAGATGCTAAGACCCCTGCAATGCTGTGTCCAGGAAGAAAGGTGTACCTAGAGGCAAGGACGCCCCTTGACAAGGGAAGAGAGAAAACAGAACTTGATTTTGCTGCCCTGGAAAAAGGGAGAAGAACTTGATTTGTTTTGTGGGCTACTTTTCTCACTGGTGAGGGAAGCCTATCCTATAATAACCCTCTCTCTAGGCCAGTATCAACCATTCTCCAAATAAGGAATGATTACTGTGTTTTCCACTCTGTTTATGATACAGCATCAACAAAGCTATTAAAAAAAACCTGTTAGGTTGCCTCTTGATTTAACTGATCACATACCTGAGTATCTCTTCTTTTTTTATGTCGCTCAGCAGAAGTCATGTTAGGATATTTCAAGCCCACTACTTTACTTCTTCCCTTGTCCCACTTTTCAGAGCGACTTTTCTGCTGACTGATGGTGCAATACAGTTTGGACAGTCTTGGTGACAAGCGTACTCTTTCATGCCCAAAAGCCCTGATCAGCCTGGCAGTGTCAATGGTGGAAATGGAACTGCTCACTTCAGTCTGAGAAGTTGTTTCCATCTCTGTTTGGGTCACCATGTCTGATTCAGAGGCAGTAGAATCTGTCACCACAACGTGGTCTTTAGTAGGCATAGTCTCTAAAGAGGTGTCACTCAGAGGATCTAAATATTTTTGTTTCAAGAATCTCTTCATGTGATTGATAGTTCTCTCTCCTGCCCTTTGTTGTCTAGACTCAACTCGTCTTTTTTCATCATAACTGGTATCTGATCTTTCTTCAGCGTTCAGTACATTTCTATAAGAGTCTAGGTTACTTTCATATACCTTCTTGTCCTGATGTCTTATTTTCTTCTGCTCTCTTCCCCTAGTTTTCTCTCCAATATTGCTCTTGCCATTCTCTGTAGGCATTAGTGAATGCCTAACAGGATTCTGGAGGACTCGGGCCAGTCGATCAAGGCGTTCCACTAGGGACAGCTCATTGCTGATCTTAAGATTATGAAGGTGGTGCTTCTTTTGACGCTCTAAAAACTTAGTCCAAAGCTCATCCAAACTGCCAGTGGAATAGGTACTCTGTTTTAGTGGCAGATCCATCTTCTGTCTCCTGCTTAAGTCAGTCCTTTGGCTGCTTGATAGCAGATAATCTCTGACCTTCTTTTGGTCCTCTTGTACAAGCTCTTTCCCTGAAGCTTCTTTCCCCAAAAATGCATTGAATCTCAAGTCCTCAACCTTGCTATAATCCATTTCTGCAGTTAGTGGGGAGAATTCATCCTCCTCACCCTCTTGAGGATAAACAGAGGAAGAGTGTTGATCTTTCTTGGCAGCTCTCCAGTTTTGGAAGAAATCTCTTGAAGAAGGTCCAGTGTGTCCAATATCAGTGCACTCCTCTGAAGGCTCATCATTAGAGAGGAAGTAACTTTCATGTTGCAGGGGCACTGGATGGTGAAGGTAAAACTGGGCTGTCTTGAAAACTGAATGAGTTGTTTTTACAGATTCCAAATGATTCACGGACTCTGAAACAGAAAGAGAACTGCTGTTTTACTTCCCCACACACACAAATGATGGCTACTGGCTTCTTCAGAAACAGTCTCCTATGAATAGGGAACTCCCATTCCACAGGACTCCCAAAGCAGTTTACCAATTGCAGGTACATATGAGTCACTTCACACAATGCTGAAATGCAACCTCTAGGATGGAATCTGAAAGTTATTAACAGTGCACAGCAGTTTTATACAGACATTAAGGCTAAGAAATGAAGGGGAATACCATACCCATTAAAACTGCAGGAGGAATTAAACATGCAGTATGTAATTTCCCAAACTGGCATATGGACAGGATGCTGAGGTTAACATTTACTCTTTCAAAAAGTGCCATAAGATCTTCAATGACAAGCAGCCAGAAACTCAGTTTTACCTCTCTTCCAAAGGATGAAACCCCTAGTATATAGTGCCATGCTACTAACTTAAAAAAATGCCACTTGTAAGTGATGCTACTTCCTGTATCACCCTGTATATGTCTTGGAGGTATCCCACAGAAGTATTGACCAAGTCTTAGCTTGTAAAATCTGATGGGATTACTCAGCCCAAAGTAGAACGGCTGCAAGGAAATCCCACCAAAAGATGATGTATGTAGAATGACCTGTTTTCAAATAACTACACAATGTATTATAAATGAGATTTTAATTAATATGAATGTATTTTGTAGGCATGCACTGCAGTAGGAATATGCATCCCAAGTCAAAAGAGAAAATGCTTGTAAGGAAATGCTCCAGACTTAACTGGATGAATAATCATCTCTAAAAGGATATTTATGAGTATGTAGAGAGCCTACAGGAATTAAATAGGGGATGGATCAGAAAAGAAAGCTACATCTTGGAGGTCAGAAAATGTAGGGTTAAAGTGAAAACTGCCAAAAGTCAACCTGAGTTAGACTTTGCAAAGTAAATTAAAACAAAAAGTAAAAGATTCTTTAGCCATATAAATAAAAAGGAGCAAGGAAAAAAAAGAAATGATGTGTAGTGAGCTTGGAGTGGAAACTAAGGATAATCTAAGAGCGTGGCCCCAAAACTAAATGTTTATTTTGCCTGTTTTCAATAAGAAGATGATGTAGAACATGGGGGCAAAGGCAGGATGGTTAACGGGAATGAGCATATTGAAACAGAAACTACTACATCTGGGGCGGAAACAAAACTCAAAGAGCTTAATATACTTGGGTCTGGGGAGATGCGGGAGTCGAGGAGGGGAAACTGACACATGAAATTGTTAGTCTGATAGCAAGAATTTTTCATAAACTTATCGAAGTGGGGGTGGTACTGTATAATTGGTGATAGCAAACATAGTGCCTATATTTAGGAAATGGGAGGGGAAAGCGATCTGACCTCAATGATATGCAAAGCTTTAGAACAGAGTTCAAAGGAAAGAATCATTAAAGACATGGAAGTAAAAGGAAAATGGGATAAAACGCAACATGAGTGTATTAAAGGTAGATCATGCCACACTGACTAGATATCTTTCTTTGATAAGATAACTAATTTTTTAGACAAGGATAATGCAGTAGATGTAGTCTATCTGGATTTCAGTAAACCATTTGCAAAAAGAAAAGGAGTACTTGTGGCACCTTAGAGACTAACCAATTTATAAATTTATAAATTTACTTGCCACAAGTACTCCTTTTCTTTTTGTGAATACAGACTAACACGGCTGCTACTCTGAAACCAGTAAAACATTTGATATGGCACCACATGGGAAATTACTAGTTCAACTGGAGAAGGTGGGGATTAGTACAATAATTGTAAGGTGATTAAGGAAGTGGCCAAATGGGAGACTAACAGGTTTTGCTGAAAGTAGAACCATTAGTTTGAACAGGGTTGGTTTACTTCTGGCTTTCCTCAAAGACTGGTCTTTTTGTCTAGTATTGTTCTTCCCCAAGAGAGAAAGGGTCATTCCCTTATCTCATCTTTTTACTCCTGAAGCCTAGCATTTTACGAAGAACACCACACAGAAAACAGACTGGGAGGCCAGCTATTACTTCTTTTTAAGGAAGAGGATGATATGTTGTAGGAGTGAAGGGAAACACTACACAAATTCAATGTATGGGAGCTGTAGCTCCCAGATGCGCTTACCAAACAAGCAAGGTAAACATGAGAGGATATTTTACTACAACATACACGTGGATATTTAAAACTCAAAACAATCTCCACTCAAGGAGCAGAAAAGCTTCAAGGAAGATTTCTCCCCAGGTGAAAGTGATCAAGAGGAACGTCCACTGATGTGCTAGCCTGGTCTCCTGGAATGACCTCATCCCAGTCAGGTTGGACTGTCTACTAGCTCAGGAATACAATAATTACACTGAAGTACTCCATAAACATTCATTGCATTGAAGATCTTCATTTAACAAGTTTATGTGATATTAAGAGGAAAAATAGGGCTCCAGAGAAATCAGACACTTAATTCAGAACCCACTTTGCGCTCATCCCTCATTAGTGGACATAATTACATTACCTCATTGTAACTTTTTCAGTTCTTGTTTGGTACAAAGAGTATTTCATAATGCTGTACAGAGCACTAAGTGTAACTCTAATGGAATAGACACAAATCAGACATCAAGAATTATAACATTCAAAAACGAGTCGGAGAACACTTCAACATCCCTGGTCACTCAATTTCAGACCTAAAGGTCACAATTCTCCAACAACAAAAACTTCAAAAACAGACTCCAAAAGAGAAACTGCAGAAATGGAATTAATTTGCAAACTGGCCACCATTAAATTAGGCTTGAATAGAGACTGGGAGTGGATGGATCATTACACAAAGTAAAAACTATCTCCCCATGCTAATTTTTTCCCCTACTGTTACTCACACCGTCTTGTCAACTGTTGGAAACGGGCCATCCTGATTATCACTACAAACGTTCTTTTTCTCCTGCTGACAATAGTCCACCTTAATTGATTGGTCTTGTTACAGTTGGTATGGCAACACCCATTTTTTCATGTTCTCTGTGTATATATATATATATATATATCTTCCTACTGTATTTTCCACTGCATGCATCCGATGAAGTGGGTTTTAGCCCATGAAAGCTTATGCTCAAATAAATATGTTAGTCTCTAAGGTGCCACAAGTACTCCTCGTTTTTTTCCCTAATGGAATGGATATCTGCATGCAGTAGAGATGGCAGTCACGCAGCAATTTTTTCACTTAGAGTAAAAAGCACAGGACAAATTTTGCCCAGGAATAAGAGGGAGCAGCTTCCACTGATGTCAATGAAAGCCCTGATCCTACTCGTACTGTTGGTAAACTCCCAACAACTCAAATAGGACCAAGATCTGGAATGTCAATCAAGACTAATTTTAGCTACTGCCATGGGATAATTGACACTTCATACATTATCTCAATATAAAAAAATGCACTTAATTTCATCAAAGAGTAATGTTTCCAATGGTGCAGTGTCCCCTCTAGCAGAGTGCTGCAATGATAAATTTGAGCTTCTGCCTCTAGAAATCAGTTTCTAGTTTTAATATCAGCCAACCCAAGCTACGAGAGGGAAGGAGTAAAGATACAGTAAACCCAACAGATATTAATATTCAATACTTATAGAGATGAATCAGTACCTGGCAATGTGACGTCAGGTATCCCTGGACATGAACAAAAGATCTAATGAGTCTATGGAGCCATCCTGTCACATTTTAGTTGCCAAGAAATTGCTATTCAACGACCTCATGATAATTTTCCACACCTGACTGAGAATACTTTGCACTAAGTGTGCCTTTTATTGGATGACCTCAAAGCATTTTACTAAACCTTAACTGAGCTTCAGCACCCCTTGCATGTTGTTAACTGTAATTATATCTATTGTGCTATTGGGGGAGCTGAGGGACAGAGACACACAAATAACATGATCATGAGAAATCAGTGAGAGTACAACTCCTAGTCCTGTGCTCTAACCACACACTCTCCTGTGTAGCCAATTAGTTCATTTTATCCATATATTATTGTACTGTATGATGTTATGATTAACTCATATGCTATGTTACAAATAATTAATAGATTTCAGTTGTAGAATTATAGAAGTATAAGACTGATAAGTATTTAGAAGTGATAAGTATGCATTAGGTATCTAAGTATAACAGGGCTGAAGGCCGAGGCCTATAAGATTTTAAGCTTAGTCATACTAGACCATATATGTTTAAGAAGTGCTTGACATAAGTAAGTGACCAAAGACTGACCCTATGCCACAGGATCATGAGAAAGATGTGCCAACAGATGGTGTTACAAAAATTGACCGCAAGGTACTGTTTAAAACCATGAGGTATTGATACCCTGTTCTCTTCCAAAATATGTCCTGACATCAGGGTAGATGTTGTGTGTAGATGCTAATGAGAATAAAACAACCTATGAAAAATGGGTTACCCCAATATTCTTGGAGGGCACAATACAGATAAGGAAAATGAGTGTTGACACCTTCATGCATATGCACACAGTATTAGGTGTAGACAGAATCACATGATAAGAGAGGGTGCCTGGATTGGGTAAAATGAGTTACCTATAGGAAAACTCCAGCAGGAGCCAACTCTCTCCTGTGGATCAATTGGCAAGCCATCCATCAGACCCGCAGAATATCGTTGAGGATGTGAGTATGACAACAGTTATAATTATTGCATAGTTTGTTATAGGATTTCTATATGCATAGGTGATTGTAACTTTACTTATTGCTTTAATGCAACTTGTAAAACAGATTAGATCCTGTACTTGTGAATGTATGTGTGGTCACTATCCTTGGTCTTCATGTGTTCCTAAAGGCTCTAAATCTGAAACTGTAGCAACCAGAGCCGAACCCCTGGTGGTATAATACAACATCACTAAATTCACTTTAAATAAAATAAAAGGCTATACCTGTAAGAGATATAGAAAAGAAAAATGCACCTGGATAATCTAATTACCTGTAGTAGCTTCCAGTGATGTCTTTTTTTCTTTTGCCCAGGCTACCTTAGGCTCAGATCTCTTACTGTAGATACCCTCTTTATGTTTAATAGCTACAATGTCTAGAGGATTCTCATCCATGGAGCCAAGTACCTTTGCTGGAAAATTTGGAGGAATAGCATCATTTGATCCTATAAATAAAGCAAGCAACATGGTCACAGAGGTTTATGATAACGAATAAAAGGTTAAAGCGAAGCAGCACAGAGAAGGTACAGTTTTAAGAACAGGCCAAACCAGGCCACAACCTAGAGCAGTGGTGGGCCGCAGGGACGTGCAAGCCACTGTTTTTCCACAGCTCCCATTGGCTGGGAACGGCAAACCCCGGCCACTGGGAGCTGTGGGCGGCCGACAGTCAATGTAAACAAACTGTCTCGCGGCTCACGAGCAGATTACCCTGATGGGCCACAGGTTGCTCACCACTGACCTAGAGCTTTCATATCACAGCAAATCATTGAAAGGCAGCTAACATAGGGAGTTTAATTTATTGCCTGAGTAAGGCATTATTAGTAGTGCATTCAACTAATGAACAACATAGTTCTAGTGAAATAATACCAGCAGCTTAGTTTTTCTATAGCGCCTCTGATCCCACGATCAAAAGATGCTTCCCTCTGAGGTAGGCAAATATTATACCCATTTTACTACAGACAGGCACATAGAGGTTAAGATCACACACTCAGAGGTCCAGACTCCCTCCTGCTGATCTTCATATTCAATTTTAGATATTTTCATTGACTGATGCAAACAGTTATTTTCTGGGATCTGTACAGGGAAGGGATGAAGCAAGCTGACAGACGTATGAAACAGCAGTTAGAGGGATTTTTTTTTCTAGTCCTACTGAATGCTTCTTTAGCTACATAACTAGGTCTGCACAGCCTCTAAACAATAGCTCAAGACAACAACAACACATTTTTCCAGCAGAGCTCCCACAGCACCACATTTCTGTGTCCTATGAGTCTGAAAGCCTAAAGAGACAGTTAACGGATTTCTATTCTTTGGCAACACCATCCAGTTACATTCAGTGGCCTTATTCAACTCAATTTTCTTCAGATTGTTCTCATGAACTACGAGTCCTAACCGCAGCAGGGAATTTAAAATCAGATTTTTAAAAATACTGTTGTGTGTTTTCTAGAACCTGAGCTGCATCATGTCTACATTGCATTTGCACTGTTAGCACCCTGGTTCCTAAAAAGCCCACACATCACATCTACCTCTCTCTTCTCCCTTACATTACAGCAGACAGAATGGGTGAAGATTAGGAAACATGTGGAGACAGATTTGGAAGCCTGACCTTTGCTTTTACTTCTGTAATTTTTCAGATAAGATTACTGTGGACACAGTTGTAGCTGTAATTAATATCCAGTATACCTGTATACCAGGGAGTTAAGACAACATCTTCATAACATTAACTGGTTTCAGAGTAACAGCCGTGTTAGTCTGTATTCGCAAAAAGAAAAGGAGTACTTGTGGCACCTTAGAGACTAACCAATTTATTTGAGCATGAGCTTTCGTGAGCTACAGCTCACTTCATCAGATGCATGCCGTGGAAACTGCAGCAGACTTTATATATACACAGAGAATATGAAAAAATACCTCCTCCCACCCCATTGTCCAGCTGGTAATAGCTTATCTAAAGTGATCATCAGGTGGGCCATTTCCAGCACAAATCCAGGTTTTCTCACCCTCCACCCCCCCCCCCACACAAATTCACTCTCCTGCTGGTGACAGCCCATCCAAAGTGACAACTCTTTACACAATGTGCATGATAATAAAGTTGGGCCATTTCCTGCACAAATCCAGGTTCTCTCACCCCCCTCCCAAAAACCACACACACAAACTCACTATCCTGCTGGTAACAGCTCATCCAAAGTGACCATTCTCCCTACAATGTGCATAATTAAGGTGGGCCATTTCCAGCACAAATCCAGGTTTTCTCACATCCCCCCACCCCCATACACACACAAACTCACTCTCCTGCTGGTAATAGCTCATCCAAACTGACCACTCTCCAAGTTTAAATCCAAGTTAAACCAGAACATCTGGGGGGGGGGGGGGGTAGGAAAAAACAAGAGGAAATAGGCTACCTTGCATAATGACTTAGCCACTCCAAGTCTCTATTTAAGCCTAAATTAATAGTATCCAATTTGCAAATGAATTCCAATTCAGCAGTTTCTCGCTGGAGTCTGGATTTGAAGTTTTTTTGTTTTAAGATAGCGACCTTCATGTCTGTGATTGCGTGACCAGAGAGATTGAAGTGTTCTCCGACTGGTATATGA
Organism: Lepidochelys kempii; assembly: GCF_965140285.1. Classification (NCBI taxonomy): domain Eukaryota; kingdom Metazoa; phylum Chordata; order Testudines; family Cheloniidae; genus Lepidochelys; species Lepidochelys kempii. Next base: position 136,842,623 of record NC_136383.1, read on the forward strand.
ATGTTATAATTCTTGACATCTGATTTGTGTCCATTTATTCTTTTACGTAGAGACTGTCCAGTTTGACCAATGTACATGGCAGAGGGGCATTGCTGGCACATGATGGCATATATCACATTGGTGGATGTGCAGGTATACGAGCCTCTGATAGTGTGGCTGATGTTATTAGGCCCTGTGATGGTGTCCCCTGAATAGATATGTGGGCACCATCCTATACCGGAAACCTACTGACCGCTATTCCTACCTACATGCCTCCAGCTTTCACCCAGACCACACCACACGATCCATCGTCTACAGCCAAGCTCTGTGATACAACTGCATTTGCTCCAACCCCTCAGACAGAGACAAACATCTATAAGATCTCTATCAAGCATTCTTACAACTACAATACCCACCTGAGAAGTGAAGAAACAGATTGATAGAGCCAGAAGAGTTCCCAGAAGTCACCTACTACAGGACAGGCCTAACAAAGAAAATAACAGAACGCCACTAGCCGTCACCTTCAGCCCCCAACTAAAACCCCTCCAACGCATTATTAAGGATCTACAACCTATCCTGAAGGATGACCCAACACTCTCACAAATCTTGGGAGACAGGCCAGTCCTTGCCTACAGACAGCCCCCCAACCTGAAGCAAATACTCACCAGCAACCACATACCACACAACAGAACCACTAACCCAGGAACCTATCCTTGCAACGAAGCCCGTTGCCAACTGTGCCTACATATCTATTCAGGGGACACCATCACAGGGCCTAATAATATCAGCCACACTATCAGAGGCTCGTTCACCTGAACATCCACCAATGTGATATATGCCATCATGTGCCAGCAATGCCCCTCTGCCATGTACATTGGTCAAACTGGACAGTCTCTACATAAAAGAATAAATCGACACAAATCAGATGTCAAGAATTATAACATTCATAAACCAGTCGGAGAACACTTCAATCTCTCTGGTCACGCGATTACAGACATGAAAGTCACTATTTTTACAACAAAAAAACTTCAAATCCAGACTCCAGCGAGAAACTGTTGAACTGGAATTCATTTGCAAATTGGATACAATTAACTTAGGCTTGAATAGAGACTGGGAGTGGCTAAGTCATTATGCAAGGTAACCTATTTCCCCTTGTTTTTTCCTTACCCCCCCCCCGACGTTCTTGTTAAAACCTGGATTTGTGCTGGAAATGGCCCACCTTTATTATCATACACATTGTAAGGAGAGTGGTCACTTTAGATAAGCTATTACCTGCAGGAGAGTGGGGTGCGAGGAGGTATTTTTTCATGCTTTGTGTGTATATAAAAAAGATCTTGTACACTTTCCACAGTATGCATCCAATGAAGTGAGCTGTAGCTCACGAAAGCTTATGCTCAGATAAATTGGTTAGTCTCTAAGGTGCCACAAGTACTCCTTTTCTTTTTTCTTAAAAACTCTGATATACCTTCCTTAATACATGGTATCATATTACACTTCAGAATGCATCCATAACAAGCTAAACAGAAAAGGAACATTTTAAGAGGAGATTTAAAGCAGGGAACTAGATCAGGATGGATGGGAGGACCTCTGAAGAAATGAAACAGGCCCAAATGAAGAAGCAATTCCAAGTGGAAAGAGAAGAACTAAAGGAAAATCTGCCAGGTTGTGTGAAAAACATACACACTTCTCCTTTCAGTCCCAACAGACAGAGGTAATGAAGTCTCTGACTAGAGAAGTCTAGACCACATCTTTCAAATCCAGGATGTCACATCTTTATGTTACAAAGCTAAAAAACATAAGTGGCATAAATATACTGGGACAAGATTCTACTCACAGTTTCACAGAGTAAATCCAGATAAAGTAACTATTAAAAATCAGTGGAGTTACTCAAGATCTGCTTGTTGTAACAGCTGAATTTAACTCATTAGAACATTCTGCAGTTGCATTATGCATACTTAGCCCTATTGACTACAGCAAGAGCTTAGAACTATGCATTCAGACTCAGGATAGAATTTGGCTCAGTTTTGTAAAAGTTTTTAGAAATGTAAATACCTGAGTGAGAGCTCTCAATAGTGGTCTCTGACCTGACAGGAGATATTTTGGGTCCTTTCATCGGATGGGGAACATAATACATCTCGGAACTTCCAGAAGGCTTATATGGCAACAACAGAGGCTGATCTGCAGGAATGGAGAGCAGTGCAATTAACAGAAATCAGCAAAGCCTAAAACTGTAATAAGCCGAGGTCACAGATAAGGACCCAAAAAGATCCTGGAAGATGTGCTGCATAGATTGTGTTCAGTTTGCAGTTTACTATTTCCCTAGAGCAGCAATTCTCAACTAGGGGCCCGGGGCTCCCCTGGGGGACCACGAGCAGCTTTCAGGGGGTCCACCAAGGGCCGGTGTTAGACGCTCTGGAGCCCAGGGCAGAAAGCCAAAGCCATGCCTCACAGTGCTGAAGCCTGGGGCCCCAAACCCCATCACCCAGGGCTGAGGCCAAAACCTAAGCAACTTAGCTTCGTGGGGCCCCCCTGTGGTTTGGGACCCCAGTTAATTGCTCTGCTTGCTACCCCCTAACACTGCCCCTGGCTTTTATATGCAGAAAAACAGTTGTTGTGGCACAGGTGGGCTGTGGAGTTTTTATAGCATGTAGGGGGGGGCCTCAGAAAGAAAAAGGTTGAGAACCCCTGCCCTAGAGAATACGCTCTTTAAAAAGAATGATCAGAAAGGAGTCTACCTGCTAGTTAGAAAGCTGACCCGCTTATAGCTAGAAAGGATGACTTAATCATTTATAACATTCCTTAAAGATTAATAAAATGTGTGACTAGTGAGACCTGTAATAAATTTAAAAAGCTCATTCACATACCAACATTGCTCACTGTGAGTAATAACTAATGAAATCACCTGCCTGTGTTTAGGTCAACAAATATAACATGCAACTATGGTGCAACTCCACTGGAAGATTCTGTTTGCTGCAGGTGGCAAGGGCTGGAGCACTTAGTGCTTCTTAATAGTGAAGATAAACAACTGTTCAAGTAGCTGAAAGGATATCTTTGTATTCCCATTTAAACAGAGCTGGAGGTCTTCACATATTGAAGGCATCTGATCTCTTCTCACCCCATATGCACACAACTGACTGATGTTGCTTTACACAACACCTCAAAGAGGAGAGAGACCCAGAGTTTGGAACAGAGGAAATATTATAGAAACTGAATGAGTCTACATACACTTGCATTGTGCAGCAGCAATCACTGGTGTAAAGAGGTACAATTTGCATGGCCTGCACCAATGTGAGTTAATCTGCCACGTGAGTTCAGATTTTATTGGGGTATATATCATCACTACCACATTCTCTCTCTCAGTAGCTGTGTAAATAAATTATTTTGCCCACAGAGTAATATACGATTAGTTACCTGCCAACTCAAAGGTCTCTGAGCACCCTCATGATTTCTAATATGCATCATTTTAAATAACAATTTTAAAAATAAGTTCATTTAAAAAAAACAAAACCCTTGGTTTCTCCCACTAAGTGCACAAGAATCAAAACATTTGACTTGACAGGTTGTGTGGAAGAGGAAAGATTGTAGATTCATGGAAGACACTTTGATTTTCTCACCAGCTGGCCTGTGGGAAGGCGAAATGTAGTTCAGAGATGAAGTAGCTAGGTTAGCGATTTCACATGCCCTTTGGTGAGAGGACCCAAAGGAACTGGTTTCACCATCTTCAGTGCTCATATATATCTCTGCTGAAAATGTTGTCTTTTCAGGACTTTCTGTTGTTATCTGAGTTATGGCATCAGATGTTGCCTTTCCAGTTTGTGCAGAAACTGTGATCTTGAAATTATCCTGCAGATTATGTCCACATGAATCCAAAACTCTGGTATGAGCCTGACTTGAGAATGGTACCCTCTGGCTACTTTCCAGAGGCATATATCTTAAATCTTGTGAAGATATTGGTTTTGGGAAGTGTGAAGAACTTTGATCCTTTGGGATAGATTCAGTAGTTAATAATTTAGAGGCAGATTCTAACAAAATTTTTGGGGGAGAGCTTGAAAGCATTTGTTGAGCAACAGTCTTAAGTCTGTCATTAGATCTTGTTTCAGCTTCAGCATCCAATATACTGACCAGTTCTGAATTAAGTTTTGGGGAGAGAGTTATGTGGACACAAGACAGTGCTTTCCTGGTTGGAGATGAAGGAGATTCAGGCATGGCGGTTAAAGTTTTATCTGGGGAAGGACAATGTATCACATTGGCATGTCCGGTCTCAACATTTGTCTGGCTGACAGAGAACATATCAGAAGAAAGTTTATCCTTTTCCAACAAATTACCATGGTCTTTAAGCAAAAGGGTTTGTAGGCTATGAACTGGACCTTCTGAGCTATCTGCAAAGGGAACCTGGTTGTACAGATTCATCTTTCCCTGCTGATGAGGACTCATGGAAAGAGGTTGATAAAACATATTTACTTCTTGATCAAATTTCATATCACGATCAACCCCAGAAAATTTGGAACCATGTCTGCCCAACCCAAGAGTATCGTGAGTGGAAGATTCAGCTTCCTCAACACTATCTGCAACTACGGTCAGTCCTTGGTCAGTGTATGTGGTTATAGAACCTTGACCTGATAAAATTTCTTTTTCTCGAGAAGTTCCAAGATTGCCAACAGCAATGGGCACATGTTGAAACCTGTCTTTATCTGCACTAAACTTAAAATCATTATCATGTGAGTGAGTGGCTGTTGGGCTTGACGAAGGACATGATTTAGAACTTTCCACTTGTTGCTTGCCAGGTCTCTGGTCTTTAGCACTAACAGATACAATTTCAAAAGGCATTATACCATGAAGAGTATCTTCACTGAGACTGGCACTAGGGACAGTGGAAGCTAATGGAGACTGGGATCGTTTACAGGATGCAAAAGTGATGGAAGTAATCTGCTTCGCAACTTCTACAGAAGGCTTTTCTGGAGACTGCCTCTTCTGAGATGAAAGGATCACATCCTCTTCTTTTGGTACACAGGAGCCATCCACCAATCCCAATGAAAATTTATCCACATCTTTACACAAGGGTGTGTGGAGCTCAATGCTAGCATCAAAGGGATTAGGTCTGAGCGTCTGCAGCTGATGGTAGATATGTTTTTGGATGGTATTCAAAGCTTTAAACTGTGCATCATCTAGTGGTGAATAATCAGCAGGGTCACTTCTATATATTGGTGTGACCGGTCTTGTGTTTGACTCTGGAGACTCATTAAGTTTGAAATCTTGTGTCTGGCTGGCAATTTGCAACTGTTTGCCAGCTGGAGATTTGAAGTGTCCTGTGTTCTGCCTCAGACTATGGCTGTGACTCATTATAGCCTCTGAATTGTTTCCCCATGGATCCTGTAAATGCAAAAAAACCACAAAGATTCTTGAAAAAAAATAAATAAATTGTGCAATAAGAATTTAACAATTCAAGTAAGGACTAAAGTTGGCAATAACCCTATTTTTGCCATCACACAGAAAATACAAACATTTTGGAACACAACTGCTAACATGACTGTAAACATAACAAGACTGGCCTTCAGGTATGCCAGAAAAGCAGCCAGTTTCAATGCCACAATATACAACACGATCACTGTAATTTACCTTTCTAACAGTATTCTTCAGGGTTTGGTTTTATTGTAATAAAATAGACAATATATAGATTTTCTTGAGATAGGGAGGAGGCAAGCTGTAAGTACTTCTTATTGAACAAAACTTGCTCACTTCATTCACTGGGATCTTGCTCTCCCACTTCGCTACCCCACCAGCTGTTTGTTTCATCCATCCTGTCCCATCTTGTTATAAGCCTATATTATAAAGTGTTTGGAACAGAGACTGTCTTCTTACTTCTCATTTGTACTGTGTCTAGCACAGCAGGACTCAGATCCCCAACTGGGGCCTCTAGACATTAAGAAATGACAAATATTGATATGGTTAGGCCATTAGCTACTTAGGAGAGGACCTGACTGATTACTATGGGACACTACTGCTGTCAGACATCTTGCATTCCATAGCTGTCACTGTAAGAAATAAAACGGGGCACATAAAAATTCTCCCTTGTTCCACTCCAACAGAGTTTAAGAAGCCAAGTGCACGTATGCTTCACACACAAATCAAAGAAAGCTTCAATTACTGATAAAAGCAAAGCAAAAAGCTATTCTTGAAACTGATACATGAGAAAAGTCTTCAATTAAAGTTTGGTGATTTTAATTCTCACATTTAATAGTTCCTTTTTTTTGACTAAGAAACAAATCTTTCCAACAGCAGTCTAAGCATTAGATCTGCAACAGTGCTCTTTCTGCAAGCCAATGTCAAACTGACAAGAAAATTAAAACAGAATTCAAAAAATATCCAGAGTTTAAGAAGCCACTATTAGTTAGCAATAACTTTTCACTCTCCAGACATATGTCATCTTTTTTCCTATTAAAATATACATGTATTCCATAAGAACATTCTTTTGTTTTACAAAAACTGGTAAGACTGCTTGCAACTGTACTGGAAGTAAGAGTGGAGGGGTAGGGGAGAAATCTTTAGATTTCTAAAACCAGACCAGTTACTTACCAGTAAAGCCACCAGGTAAAAAACTCAGTCAGCATTTTTAATGTTTTCAATCACGTATAAAAGTTGATGTTAATTGTGATAATGATCCTACACTTATAGAACACCTTTAATCCCAAAGCACTTTACAAATGTAAAATTAACATTGAAACTATACACAGGAATTACTTAATCGACTACTGAAATACAGGCACCTCTGGTATGAAATGTGCAACTGCACAATAATTTAGGACACAGAGATAAAAACAGACTTGCCTTGGCAACAACAAAACCTAAATAACAAAAAAACTAAATAAAACATGGTATAGCCCATCAATTAATCAGAAAATAAGTGCTGCCCTACTTTCTGATGATTCTTTCTCCTGGTCACATGATGTTCTGTTTGTCAGATCTCTTGTCTTTCATCTATTAGTGTGCTATCTTGCTAACATGGGCAACTGAAGTAAATGGCAAAATTTCCATTAATTTAAATGGCAGGAGTTTGCCCTTCAATTGTTAACTCCTTTGTGTATAGACTATATCTTCCTCTATATTCTGCTCTTTAATTTCTAAACAACAAACTGAAGCTTGGTGTCTCTGCACAGTCATTTGCGGACAGTTGCATACCAACAAGTACACAATATGCTGACACAGACCTGAAAGATACTTTAGCCAGCTCTGGTTACTGTGCCAAATTTGTTTACTGTAATGTAGTACTAAATAATGCACATAAAAGTATGCCGATATAAGGTTTGAACACACCAGACTCTCTGCTCTCTTTCAAGCTTTCATGATAAATAATGGACATTTTAAGGTGTTATATTTACCCCTATATAGTAGTGAACGTATGTGCAGACTTACCAAGGATAACCACCACGCAAAACAAGGCTTTTTGTTTTTAGATATGTCTCTTGCAGGTTTGTTGATTTGTTTTGTTTAACAGAAGAGAATAAAACCTAGGTTCCCAAGAATATCTTTATTAGGGAAGGAGCACCAAACAAACAGCTTCTCTCTGCAGCAGCTTACCTGATAGATCTAACAGGTGGCATCTTTAAAAGAAAAACTAGAAATAAAATACACCTCTACAGAGCAGATCACACTGTAAACAAGTCGACAGGTAAGTAAACAAACACCAGACTCCCAGATGCATGCAGAAAATTCTCAACTAGCAGTCTAAAATTCCCTAAGTCAAAGGGGTATGCTAACTAAAGAGAGGCCACACGGTTTAACCCCACTGCAGACAGCACTGAGATGCATCAACCACACTCCACACAACATGCTAGAAAACCGCTCTCTCTTACATCACTTCATCCCATCACCTTTAGTTACAAATTAGCATCAGAAGCAGTGCCATGATCACCACATACTGGAAATAGACAAGAAACATTTTTGATCAGCAAATTTAACATCAATCTCTTTAGAGCCCACATTTGCTCCATAAAACCTCAATCCCTGTCCAATTTCTTTAGAAATAGAGAATTTCATTGACAGGGACAAAAGTGTATTATTTTAAAGATACCAGTATTTGCATTCCTTTAATTTAGATTCATTCAAAATTGACGGACTTTCCACTGATGCTGTGAAGAGCGAACGTGAAATAAATTATATTGACCTGGACAAAGTTTAGATAGTCCTGTTTTTGCCTAGAAAAATCTATGTAGTTTGTTAATTTATCTTCTGATCTGTACAACTGGGGAAAATGTAATCTTACATTTCATTAGTAGAAGGCGATGTGGACGTCTGAACACGTACTGTTCCAACAGCTAGAGTAAAGGAATGAGCAAATAAAGCCAGCCACAGTAGAACTGGAAATGGTCTTGTGTAAACCATGAGTTAAATATATAATCCTGGACAATCTGTTTGACGTCCAAAATGTCATTGGAAATTAAATACTTTGATCATTTGATCAAGAAAACCTTCAAGACAAGCATTAGGTTCATTCTTCCAAACCACACCTTTTGAGGCATTATCTATGCTAGAAAAGTACAAGCAATTAACTAACATTGATTTAAAAGTCAGTCAAGTTAAACTGATAAAAAGCCCTAACAGATGTATTTAAATCCATTTACCCTTTACCTATATCAATTTAGCTTCAGTCAGTAATTTACCAAGACTAAACCAACTTAAGCAAGGAATAAATCGATTTAAGTGTGTCATATTAAAAGGGTTTACACCAGTTTAACCAGAGAAATTTAAAAAATCTGTTTAGTTAAACTGGTGCACTTTTCTAGAAGAGAGGAGGTCTTAGACTCCCGACTTCCCCCTTGCAACAGGAATGCCAAGGTTCTGCTACAGCTCCAGGCACCAAAAACCCATATGAACCATTTTAAATTTCCTCTTACTGTCCTTAATAAAAATACAATTATAAGGCGGCATGTCTGGACAGGTTTTTCCTACATGGCAAATCATCAGAAAAATTAATCAAGTTAACCACAGTACGTTTTTGTTGTTATTTTTAACTGACTAATCAAAGACAAAATCTAAGAACATGTTAGAGTGCATGCATGCTTTCCCAATGAATAAATAAAAGATAGTGTGAACTAATTCAGCCCAAAATTTATCTTGCTCTCTTCATTTACAAAATGTATAATCTAATATAAATACAAATGTTTTTTTTAAATCTTTTCATAGAAGTATTTTAAATTAACAAAGGTTTTTTATCTCCAATTTACATAACATCTTGCAGTACTGTGAAGCCAAATATATGCTAGAGCATGAGAACCAGAAATAAACTGACTAGCAGTATAGTTTCATTGCCCAAATTAAGCAAAATGCAAAAATGGTGAAAAATAGGCATTCAGATACCATGGTGATTAACACAGTACTACAACAAACAATCCCAAATATAAATCAGATTTTTAAAATTTTCCATTTTAGTAATTTGAAGTGCTGTTAGTAACAAACTTTTTTTAAATTTTATTTTACTGATATTCCTTTAAAAATACATTTAATCACCAGGACTGCCCAAATTAAACTAGTAAAGGCAAGAAAATAGTTAAAAGCAGAAATGCATAAACTCTTCCCCACTGTGCCTAAGTATCCAAAAATCTGAGCCGTGAGTAAACTTACATACCATACCAAACCTAACCTCAGAGAAAAGCAAAATTTGAATTTACTCCACAATCCAGAATTTCACCTTATCTCTAAATGCCCTGGAATTTGATTGTTTTAGATGCCCAAGGGGAGCTTTTGCCCAAGTAAGGACAGCAGGATTGGTTCCTAAACAAAATGCATATTCCTATAGGATACACAAACATACACTATAAAAATCCATATAAAATGTCATGTAAAGGAAACAGCCACTTTTCAAAGCTAAATCTCAATGACTGTGTATTTTGAAAAACAGAGAAGATATAGGCTTAGATTTAGCAAAGGGCTTAAGTACATTCTTAAGTCCCACAGAAGACAATGATACTTAAGTACATGCTTAAGTGCTTTACAGAATCAGGACCTTAAATCACATTTTCATAAGTGTCTTTCAAACATTTCTAATGGTGACAAATTTTGAAAACTGTTTCAGAAACTCTTCTAATATAAATCTAAAACTGCTATATTGATTTTTTTAAATTATAAAATAATCTCTCACACTATAAACCAGATTGTGGGTGCACAAGGGTGGTGTGACCCAGGGATGCCTTGGTGCCAACTGGCAGAGGACACAGAGGATGCACAGGATTTCAGAGAGATCCCCTGGGTCAGATATATGTGTAATAGTTCACCAAAGGGTGGCATGTGAGGTATCTAGGGAGAGCCAAAAGTCCACTGGTCATCATAATCACTGTGAAATGTACGCATGGATAATATTTAAGGAATTATGTATGTATACTGAAAAGTACGATCTTAAAGTTCAGGAGTTAAGGCAGGTCCCTACGACAGGACATACCTCCTCTCTGAAAGGAACATGTCCCTTGTAACAGGCATCTCTCTCTGTCTGGCCACAAGAGTATTATGTATTGCATGCCTCACAAGGGATGCTTATTTGCATACTGAGCCAGATAACAGTCAAAAGATTTCAAAATCTACAAGAGAAAAATCTATGGGGGTGATGGGAACCAGAAGGAGTGTCCTGTTTATAACTAAGATCAAAGGATTAGCCTGATATATCAGGATGCAAAGAAACACTTAGGACCCTTCACTGCGGAGGCAAGCTGACAACGTGTTGAAAGAAGGGTCACCACAGTCAGCCTGGCTGTAATGCACTGGTGAGCAATATTTTATTAGACATGAGAATATCTAGTTAATTAAGGCTAGGTTCTACAATGCATGTTATGATTTTATTTTATTCATAATCATTTGTTTCCATGACTTCTACTTACTAATCCTTCAATCTCTGTGCTTTGTAAAATAAACTACATACTTGGTTTCTCTATAAACATATAAGTGTGGTGTTTTAAGGGTAGCGGTGATCTGTGGTGGAAGTGTTGAGCTGAGGTGTACCGTATCAGAGGGTTAGCCGTGTTAGTCTGTATCCACAAAAACAATGAGGAGTCCAGTGGCACCTTAAAGACTAACATTTATTTGGGCATAAGCTTTCGTGGGTAAAAAACCCACTTCTTCAGATGCATGGTGGGTTTTTTACCCACAAAAGCTTATCTGTTAGCCTTTAAGGTGCCACTGGGCTCCTCGTTGCTTTTGTGGATACAGACTAACACGGCTAACCCTCAGATACAGGTTTCTTGGAGGTGTACCGTTTCTTTGGAAGTAGCAGATCTGAATACTGTGAGTATCCAGTGGAACAGATGCTGGAATCTCCAGGGAGACGTTCGGAGATTGGGACGTGCCTATTGCTAACCTGTAGAGAGACAGCAGGGCTTGCGCACATCTAGAGGGGAGTGCTTGTGTTGCCTGTGGCTGATGGGGCTGAGGTGCTTGCTGACCCCCAGCAGGCACAGACATGGCCTCATCACGCTAAGGGCAGGTGGTAGTGAGGTGCCTCAATTCTGGGTGCCTCTGGGAAGCATCACAATGGCTGAGTCACAGGATCTACAACCCATTTGCTGTTTAGCCAAAGGTCACACTCCAGGCACTTATATATCAGATTATATAAATACTGAGAAGGTTGGAAACAGGTAAAGAAAAAGATTATAGATTGTTATTTTCCATTTGTTTTATTTGGGTAAGGAAAATAGAACAAAGGGAAGGACAGGATGAGTAAGCCAGAGACATATGCTAAACATACCAATTTGCAGACGGAAAAACTCTGTGCAGACCATGGCTTGGAAACTACAGGGAAAACAGGACAGGGGATGAGAACTTTACTCATGGAATATGATAAGCATCAGGTAGAACTGTTTAATCCATTGAAAGTGCCTGATCCTGAGCAGGGTGCAGGCTCAGGAAATTAGCCTCGCATAGTTCCCAGTTGGGCGGCAGCCTCAAAGTTAGAGCTGCCCAGAACAGAGCTCCAAAAACTGGAAATGGCAAAGAGCAGGAAGCAAAGGAGAGAGAGCCCAGGAAAGGGAGATACTAGCAGAGAAGCAGTAGCAGGAGGCAGAGAAAGCAGCACCAGAGGAGTCCCATCAGAGACTACTGCAACTGGAAGACCGTAAGCACAGTGCCCGAGTAAAGCAACAGTGGGTAGTAGATAAACTACGGCAGGTGGCAGCTGCACAAAAAAGGGAGATGGAAAGGCAGCACAAGTTTAAAAAGCTGGAAATACAAGGACTGAACCCTCAGCCCACAGGTATTCCTCCTGAGGGATCACACAACTGGGAAAGACTGTGCCCGAACAACAGGGAGACAGATAGCATTGAATACTATTGAACCGCCTTCAAAAGGATACACAGGACACACAAAATCCCTGATGACCTCACAGAATGACCATCTTACTTCCCAGACTGACTGGTAAAGCCTTAAAAGTGGTTAATGATATAATGATGTAAATGAAACTATGCCGTACAATTTGTTTAAAGGCCTTGTGTTTAAAAAGATTTCAAATTACTCCAGAGGCATATCGCCTAAAGTTTACAAACATCAAAAATTTGATAAATTAAGTCACAGGGAATGTGTTTCATAAATGGGTGATTATTTGAGAAAATGTATAAAGGGAAAGAAACTAATCACAAATTGGTAGATCTGTTTGCTCACGAACAGTTATTTGAAATCTGCTCTGATGAGATGACGGCAACGGTATTGGAAAAATCCCCAACAACTGTGGAAGAGGCAGCCAGAGCAGCTGACTTTTGCATACAAGACCATTCACAGAGGACAAGTCCCAAAGGGAAGGGAAAAAGCCTGGCATAAAAGGGGGTCCCTGGTTTGTTCAAGAGGAAAAGGAGGGAGATGAGGGCACTAAACACACATCACCCCACCATGGGTCTCATCCTGGTAGCCCTAATTATTGGACCCCAGCCCAAGGTGCTGGCCCAAGAAAGTGCTTCTTATGTAGGTCCCTTGAACACAAGCAGAAACAATGCCCCAAGGCCTGGGAATCCAAAGACAATGCCCAGTCCATGCAGGTTAATCCAGTTACCCTCGAGAGTCAGAGACTTCAGTGGTCTCAGAGGAAATTCTAGTAATTTTATCTGATCTGACCTCCTAGTGGTAGACAACGAGTTCATTAAAGAGGCCAAAGCAAATGGTAAAGCATGCTAGAAGGAGACACTGGTGGCCAGATCTCTCTAGTCAGGAGGGATGTGATTAAGGAGGCTGATATGCCCCCAGGGGAGGAGGTAAAACTCCTTGCCTTAGGGCAATTTAGAACCACGGTGCCTTTAGCTTGCATTGAATTAGAGTGGGAAGGCTTACAAGGTACTTTGACTATGGGGGTTCTTAAAATTTTAGCAGCTGATTTATTGATGGGAAATGACATACTATCACTGCCCAAAGCTGTTAATATTGTGACCCGTAGCAAGAGGAATATGTCCCTAAATTTCCAAAGGTAAGCCTGGGGAAGAATAGGCAGCTGAGAGGGGAGAGGAGTCTTCAACACCTTTATTAGCAGAAAATAGCGATGTCTCTCTAGGGGAAGGGAGGAAGGAGTCACTCCCCCCCTTGCCTAAAACAGCTCTCTGTGCAAGAAAAAAACAAATGGAGTTTGCTGCAGAACAAAGTGCAGGCACCTCCATGGACAGCATAAGGGAGGCCATCCTAAGCAATGCCTCAGAAAAAGACAACAGGGTGAGGTTCTTTATAGAAGAGAGGAGGATTTATAGGGAGGCAAAAAACAGAAGTTTGTAGGGCTCCCCAGGACAATTGATCAGACCTTCAAAGCATCGTGTGAAATCAAGGCTGTTAGCTCATGACTCCCAGTCCACAGGTCACTTGGGAATGGAGAGGACATATGAAAGACAAAAGAAAAATTTCTATTGGCCCAATATTCAAAATGAGATGAGGGAATACTACAAGACTTATGTCACAAGTGGAAAAAGCCTGTAGGTCTCTGCAAGGCTCCTTTGCATCCTTTACCTGTGATCAAAGCAGCATTTCACAGAGTTGTCATGGATAACATAGGGCCCAGACCCAGGCCAACCCATAATGGAAAAAGATTGATATTAGTTGTCCTAAATATAGAGGGAAGAGTAGCATAAAATCTCTCCATGGCAGCTGTACTAAACTGCCTTAACTGTAAGGGTTAAACAGTTCAAATAACCTAGTTGGTACCTGACCAGCAGGACCAATGAGGAAAGAAGATACTTTCAAACCTGGAGGGGAAGGATTTGTTTGTTGTTCTCTTTTGGTACAGAGGGAGAAGCCAAGCAGGTACAACAGCTCCTGAAAATATACCTGGAATAATCCATCTAAATCCACAGAAATTGTAAGCAGGGCACGGAAATGCATTAGATCATCTTTTGTTTTAGTTTGTGAATTTTCCTATGCTACAGTAGTTTTATTCCTGTTTTTGTAACTGTGAAGCTAAGCCCAGAGGGAAATCCTCTGTGTTTTAAATCTTTTTATTACCCTGCAAAGTTACCTTCCATCCTGATTTTGCAGGTGTGACTCTTTTACTTTTTTCTTTATTATAAAGTTATTCTTTTAAGAACCTGATTGATTTCAGTGTCCTGAAGACAAAGGGTCTGGTCTGTGCTCACATTGCTAAGGCAACTGGCTGATATATTATTCTCAAGCCTCCCCAGGAAAGGGAGTGAAGGTGCTTGGGGGGATAGGGATTCCAAGTGACCCTTCCCTGAATTTTTGTGTAAGTCACTTGGTGGTGGCAACAATACCTCCCAAGGAATTTGTGCCTTGGGGAAGTTTTAACCTAATCTGGTAGAATATAAATTTAGGGAGTCTTTCATGCAGGTCCCCACATCTGTACCCCAGAGTTTGGGGGAGGGGGAGAACCCTGACATTAGTGGTTGTTGATTTTGCCACCTGGTATCCAGAAGCAGTTTCTCTGTCTAACTTGGAAGCTGAAACAGTGAGAATAATTAATCACTGGAACAATTTACACCAAGGGTCATGGTGGATTCTCCATCACTGACAATTTTTAAATCAGGATTGGATGTTTTTCTAAAAGGTATGCTCTAGGAATTATTTTGGTGAAGGTCTATTGCCTGCATTATACAGGTTAGACTAGATGCTCATAATGGTCCTTTCTGGCTTTAGAATCTATGAACAGCTGCTGAAGCACTGTTCTTCATATTCAGCAGGGTGGGTTTCCCAAAACAGAACTTATCAGATCAGGCATTAAATTTCATGTCCCAGCTAGTTGGTGAATTATGGAGGGGTAAAACAGCTGACATCTGCCCCATATCGCCCAGAATAGAGTTGTTTAGCTGAGAGGTTCAACAGGACCTTAAAATCTATGCTGAGAATGTATGTAAACAAAAGGGCAAGTGACTGGGCTACAATGCTACCCTGTTTGCTTACGAGGAGGTGCCCCAAGAATCCACAGTGTTCGCCCCATTTGACCTCCAGTGGGGGAGAAATGTCAGAGGTGCCCTGGGTCGAATTAGAGACTCCTAGGAAGATAGCACGGAAACAGAAGGGAAACTGGTGGCTCAGTATATGCAGTGGTTATGGGAAGATTTAAAATCCATGAAGGGGATAGTGCAGCAAAACCTCACAAAAAGACAGGCAGGTCAGAAAGAATGCTATGATCGCAATACCTGTGTTCAGTCATTTCATGTGGGGGATTTGTTACTGGTGTTACTCCTTGTAATAAAGGACAAATTGCAGACGTGAGGTGGTATAAAGGGTTAAAGATGTTACTTACAACATACAAAGGCCCCAAAGCAGCGTTGCACCTCAAACTGCGCATATAAACCAGTTAAATGTGTATCACAAATATGAAGCCATTATAAACGTGATATGCAATGTAGAGGAGGACTTGAAGACAGCTCCACTTATTGATTTGGTGACTGAATGCCATAGTGACACCGCACTAGAGAGCACTGATCTATATAAAGGGTTAACTTGGACTGAAAAATCAAGAGATTAAGGCTGTGCAGCAGGTAGTTTCCAGCAGGCCAGGCCTGAGTCACAAAATGGTCCATAAATTTAACACTGTAGGAACAGAGCCTGAACTCAGTGGAGCATAGCGGATGACTGGTAAAAGGCAGGAGCAGGTACGTAAGGAGATAACAAGCACACTGGAAACAGGAATAATTGCAGAGTCAAACAATCCCTGGGCATCTCCAGTTGTTATGGTTCCCAAAAATAATGGGTCTAAGATTTTTGTTGGTTACAGAAAGCTTCATGTTGTCATTGTTCCTAATGCACATTCTATGCCCAGAACCAATGACATGCTAGGCCAGGGGTGGGCAAACTACAGCCTGCGGGCCGAATCTGGCCTGTCAGCCATTTTAATCTGGTCCTCGAGCTCCTGCTAGGGAGCGGGGTCTGGGGCTTGCCCCACTCCAATGCTCCAGACAGGGAGCGGGGTTGGAGACCGCTCCACACAGCTACTGGAAGCAGAGGCATGTCCCTGCTCCTGCGCTCCAGCCAGGGAGCAGGGTCGGGGACCGCTCCACACGGCTCCCGGAAGCAGCGGCATGGCCCCTCTCCGGCTCCTATGCGAAGGGGCAGCCAGGGGGCTCCACTCTGCACACTGCCCCCACCCAAGCGCCACCCCCGCAGCTCCCATTGGCCGGGAACCGCAGCCAATGGGAGCTGCGGGGGCGGTGCCCGCGGATGGGGCAGTGTGCAGAGCCACCTGTCCGCTCCCCCACATAGGAGCTGGACAAGTGACATGCCGATGCTTCTGGGAGCCACTTGAGGTAAGCACTACCCAGAGCCTGCACCCCTGAGTCTCTCCCCATGCCCCAACCCCTTGCCCCAGCCCAATCCCCCTCTTGCCCTCTGAACCCCTCAATCCCAGCCCGGAGCACCCTCCTGGACCCCAAAACCCTCATAACCAGCCCCACCCCAGAGCCCACACCCCAACCCCATGCCTCAGCCCTGATCCCCCTCCCTCCCACCAAACCCCTCAGTCTCAGCCTGGAGCACCCTCCTCCCTCCCAAACTCCTCCTCCCTAGCCCCACCCCAGAGCCCACATCCCCAACCAGAGTCCTCATCCCCTCTTGCATCCTAACCCCAATTTTGTGAGCATTCATGGCTGGCCATACAATTTCTATTCCCAGATGTGGCTCTCAGGCCAAAAAGTTTGCCCACCCCTGTGCTACACAAGGCAAAGTTCCTGAACACCATGGATTTAACAAAAGAGTACTGGAATATTCCCTTACACAGTGAAGGGCAGAAAATAAAAATGCCTCCATGATCAATTCTGAACTCAAAAAGTCCCAAGTGTTGCCCTTTGGGTTAATTAATGCAAGAGCCAAATTTCAGAGGCTCATTAACCAGATGTTAGCTGGGTCCAGGATTTTGCTTTAGCCTACATAGATGACATTGCCATCTTCTGGACAGATCATAAAAACCACTTGGGATTGTCCTGAAGAAGATCAAAGATGCAGATCTTGCAGTCAAAATGTAACATAAGAGCAGCCAAAGTCCCTTACCTTGGTCACTGAGAAGGATGGGGCCAAATTTGCCAGAATCTGTTGAAAGTGGAATCCATTGTTGTGACATTTCCCAGGGTACCCAGGATTGTAAGGCACCTTGCTACCACCTGCCCTCAGAGTGAGGAAGTCTTGTTTGTGCCTACTGGAGATCAGCTCCCTGACTCCACCAACCATGGGAAACACATATACTCCACTCCCAATATATACAGGCTCCAATATCCCTCTGCAGGTTAGCGATAGGCACACTCCAATCCCCGAACATCTCCCTGGAGTATCCAGACCCTGCTCCACTGGACACTCACAGTATTCACAGATTCACTGCTTCCAGAGAAGCAGTACACTCCAGCTTACCAGCTTCATATCAGATCACCACTCCATTTTACACACAGCACTTAGATATGTTTATAGTGAAAACAAGGAAAAATTTATTCAACAAAGAGAAGAGATTCAAATGATAGCATATAAAAATATTGAAAACAAATCATAGAATGTATTACAAACATGGGATATCAGGGTTGGAAGGGACCTCAGGAGGTCATCTAGTCCAACCCCCTGCTCAAAGCAGGACCAATCCCCAAATAAACCATCCCAGCCAGGGCTTTGTCAAGCCTGACCTTAAAACCTCTAAGGATGGAGGTTCCACCACCTCCCTAGGTAACGCATTCCAGTGCTTCACCACCCTCCTAGTGAAAAAGTTTTTCCTAATATCCAATGATTACATATAAAATAAAATCATAACATGCATTCTATAACCTAGACTTATTTAACTAGATACTTTTATGTTGTATCAAGCAAACTTAACTCTAAAGTCCTTCCAACATTTTTCAGCCCAGCCTGGCTATGATCCTTTTTTCACATGAGAGAACATGCTTCCAGCTTTTCACGTAGGTAAAGAATACTGTGTATCTCTTCAAAACCTCAGATATATCAAAACAGCCTCTGATCTTCATTCATAAGCTGGACAGACTCCTGCAGTGTGTTCCTTCCTGTAGATTTCACCATTGCTTGCCGATTTTGCAGTCTTGGTTAGCTAATGACTCCGTATGCAAACAGACATACCTTGTGCAACACACAATGACCACACAGAGAGACAAGCCTCTACCTGAACAGATGCCTGAACAGAACCTGTCTGAGGCACGTCACCACCTGGCATTACATGTTCTTTTCCAACAGGAGGTAACAGATGCTTCTATCTCTGTTTAGACACGAGAGTATTGTGTACTGTATGCCTCAAAAAAGGATGCCTATTTGCATACTGAACCAGATATCAGTCAAAAGATTGTGAAATCTACAAGAGAAAAATCTACAGGGAATAAAATAAATTAATATATATATATATCAGTTGGTGAGGGGGAGAATGGGTGTCCTGTTTATGACTGAAATCAAAGGATTAGGCTGGTATGTCAGGGAATGCAAAGAAACACAGGATCCCTCACTTGTGGAGGTGACAGCATATTGCATCTCATGGAAGAAGGGTCACAGCCAGCCTAGCTGTAAAGCACTGGTGAGCAATACTTTAGACATGAAAGTAGCTTGTTAATTAAGTCTAGGTTCTAGAATGCATGTTATGATTTTATTTCATATGTAGCCATTTGTTTCCAATACTACTTCTTGATAATACTTGAATCTCTGATCTGTTACATAAGCTTCTACTTCATTTCTCTGTAAACATATATAACTGGTGTGCGTTAAGCAGAGCAGTGATCTGAGGTGTACCTGGTGTTTCTTTGGAAGCAGCAGATGCGTGAATACTGAGAGTGTCCAGTGCAACAGGGGCTGGACATTCAAGGGAGATGCTTGCAAGGCTCGGTGGTTTGTTAAGTGTGCTAACCTGTAGAGAAGCAGTGGGACCTTTGGAGACTTAGGGTGAAGTGCTTGTGTTGCCCATGGAGTTGGGGAGCTGACCCCAGAAGGCATGGGCAAGGCTTCCTCACTCTAAAGGCAGGTGGTAACAAGATGCCTCAAAACCCTGCGTACCCCCAGGAAGCGTCACAGGAGCCAGCAACAATTGCAGTGCCTGCCTTTTCCTAAGCACAGAGACTGTTTCCTATTACCATCACAGCAAAGTGTTTGGGAGGATGCAAAGCCATGGTCTCCCTTCCTGAGTCTCTCCCCGCCTTGGTCAGAGTTGGATGCACATAATACTCTTAAAGGATGGTACAAGAATGTACATTCTCCCTGCATGCTGGGGAGCTCCAGGTTGCTTTATGACTCTCTGAGCTCTCCCTAAGACAGGGAAGCTCTGTACCATCCTCAACTCAGGCCCTTACTTTTAAAGCACAATCTGGCTTAGCAACAGGAGTTTTAGACAGTGAATATTTATTGCCGAATTGTAAACATCCACTTACAGAGCTTTGCAATGGGAATATTCATATAATGAAAGTAAATCTAGAAGAAGAAATTCAGAACAGGCACATTCTTCTATCTCTAGATATTTTATGCTTTCTAGGTTCCATATACCCTTCCTGCAAACTGTCAGTTTTTCCTATAACCATTATCTTTTAAAGAACCCATTTCTACTTCTCTTTCACAACCTTCTCTCTAGACTGGTTTCTCTGTTTCAAAATCAACCTGAATGTATTTGTCAGTGTAAAAAAGAGCAACAGTACCTATGACAAAGTAGCAGAGGTTCAGAGTTCAGGGAACGAGGTGCCTACTTCCAGTAGTGTCATTGGAGTGAATATGACATTATTAGATGTATAGATCAAATGTACAGCTGTGTAAAAAAAAACACCCCCACACACACAAACTGCAGCATTGCTGAAGCCAGTGAGGAAACATCACTGCTCTAGAATTGCAGAAAGCAAAAAAAAAAAAAAAACACTAACCCCAAAACCTGCTATTTTCCCCCAACATTTTCACACTTAAAAACTGCTTGTAAACTGCTTGTGAGCCCCCTTGCCCAGTCAGAGTTACATCCTGGCAAGATGAGAGTCTGAAGAAAATATAAGAGGGAAAATCATTGCACATTCTCTTCCACAATAGGTTACTCATGACCTTATGGAGGTATGGAAATATCCAGTGAGAACACTGTTAATATGAAATCTAGTAAATTTCACAAAGTAAGCTGAAAGTTCCAGGCCTGACACCTGCCTGACTCTCCATGATTATTTTTGTAGTTTACAATCATACTGTCTTTTTTTTTTTTAAACAAACTATTTCTCTCTCATCTGTTACTGTATGAAGGATCCACACAAACGATAGGGGAAACAAGCTGATTGAATATAAGTGAAAGCACAGAAACTGATTGTACAGAGTGCAGCCAAATGCATCAAGTAAAAAATACAGAAAATATCTGGTCTTTCGGATCTGTCAGTTACAGTAGGCTTAGGTGTTAATTGAAATGCCAGATAATTTTCAGGGAGAATTGTGATTTAAAAAAAAAAAAAAAACTACACTGTTATTCTATGCCAGTGTTTTAGGCCACATTTGAGCAAAGCACTTTCTTACTTAAGTACTTTGCTGAATCAGCACCTTGAAGAAATCAACCTAATACCTCTAGGTTTGGACTTATGTATGGTAGTAAACAGATCTTTTATCCTCCATCCATTTGCTCCCTCTCATAGTTTGGACATCTGCATGATTCCCCTCTTAACCTTTAGTTTGAGACACAGAGGTCTCTTTCCTCTGTATTTATGAGAAAGTCTGGAATTTTATTTCGTCAGGTTCTCCATATAAGGTTTATATTAAAATCAGAAAAACTTCGAGAGTTACCAGAAAAAACAAGCGTTTCCAGGTTAATGTTCCCTGCATCATCCCCACTGTTAATAGTTAATGAACCATAGAACACACAGATAATATTCTTTAGTTCAGGACACAATCAATTATTTTTATATCAGCTGTGTGATTTTTTGCCCCCCACAACTCGCTTTTCTACTGGAGATCTCAGGCCGAGGAAAATTTATCAGAAAGCAGAATAAGGTAACTGTCGCTACGCCTTTGTGGACTACTAAAAGATGTGAGCTTTTCTTGGGGAGACAGCAGGTGAGGGACAAGTCATCAGCACAGATTCAAATTAAAGTTTCTTGTGCTCACCTTAAAGGCTGTCGCCAATTCTGCCCCTCCCTACTTGTCATTTATTGTCAATTCCCATATCAACCTGGCCTTCTCCATTCTGCCAACAAGCAAACCTCACCAACCCATTTGTTAGCTTTTCAGACAAACATCTCCATACTTTCACCCGTTCTGCCCTTTTTGCTTGCAAACTTTCCGTTAAATGATCCATCAAGATTTCAGACACAGAGGCAGCCACTTATAGTTCCAAGATCCTCATGGCATAGCTAACACTAGTTCAGACAAACGCTGAAAACAAATAGAAATTCAAGGGCAGATTGGAGACAATATACTCTGTCAAGCTTACTCATCAGTTCCACTCAGGATGCAGTATACGGAAATATATGAATCAGAAGTGTTCTGAACAGAATATACAGCAGTGACAGTGGCAAGTTATCATCAAATTTATCACACTATTTCCTCTACATTTCAAGCTACATGGAGAATTACATTTCATTAAATGTCACCAACACTTATATGGTAAATCATCATTGGTGGTCAGATATCACTGTAAAATACACTGAGTCAGTGGATATAAGACAATCACCACACCAAAATAAAAAAATCTGTAGCATTTGTCCCCTTCCAAAATTTCCCCTAAATTAGCTTTATCATCTCCTTTATACCTTGGCTAACACAGACTTCCTGGCACTCAGAAGCAGCTCTGTCTTGATCTCGTCTATTCTCTGCCTGTCCTCTTCATTCAGATCTGACACAGAACCCTGAGGCTGGCTAGTCAGCTTCAGCTTCACCCATGCTGTGAACAGAAAACATAAAACAGAGAGCCAATCCCTTTATGATGCCATTTTAATTTTAGAGAGAGAAGTGTGCTATACGCTAATTATCAGGATTGGGTGGGAACATACATTAGTATCAGAAATACCATACAAGATAGAATGACTAGGAATAGGACTAAATTTAAATGGACTATTATGACACCTTCTAATGACAGTAAGTGAGAACCTACCTGAATGATGCACTGTAAAGGTGCAGGTACTGTCTGAGCACTCCCTTGCAACCTAATGTGTTGCTGCAGCTGGGCCCCACCTGTAATTTTCCCAAGTGGAGCAGCAATAGCTTCCACTTTAACAACCCAGAGCAAGGAGAAGCCAACATACATTAAGCACATTTTAATAAGGCTTCAGGGCAGGTATCATTACATCAAACAGTTCTCAGTCCAGGAATCACCACAACAATAAATTCATCAAGCCCAGGTTCAGGGCTCCCAATCTCACAGAACACACCCAAGTCTCAGAATTGGGCCAAGTTTGGCTCCAGGCGCCTCAGGGAGCAATTACCACCCAGTGCAGCCTTCCTGGCTTCTTCTCCCCTCTTTCACCCCAGCTCTACTTCCTGTTTATATAACTCAGCCCCTAGGCCAAGGCAGGGTCTTGTTATTTATCCCCAGGCTGCAGGCTCCTGTCTATCCCTTTAAGGGATATCAACCTTTTTCCCCATACACTTTCTCATGTACCCACTGCCTAATCCTCATAACACAATCATCTCTCGATCCAGAGTCAAGTAACATTTTCCTACCAAATGTCTTAACCTAGGACAGCAAGAATATCTATCTACACAAACAGAAAACAGTCATATGAAATAGCTTCCTTTAAAGATATACAGAATCAACAACCATGTTAAGAGTTCAAATCACAAGTTAAGTTGATCCAGCCCAATGGTCTAGTATCAACAATTTGGTGCCATCTATGAATTATTTTGACACTTACGTATTCAAGGGTAATTATCTCAATTTCCAGGAATGGGCAGGGGAAGGGGAAGTCTCTAACTTTAAACTACATGAAAAGTAACCTCAATAGCAAATGCATGACTATTTTCAACTGCTTTTGGAAGACCACCTTCCTCTATAGTTTACTAATATGGCATTTTTACCTGGCAAATTCAGTGTTTTAATTCCATGGAGTTTTGCATATAATTTTAAATCTATGTAATACTATAGTTTATTCTAAGCTGGGACAGAGTACAAAGCTATTAATCTGTAAGAAGACTGCAGATCAAAAACTCTGGGACAGAAGTCTCACGTACCCACAGGGCAGAGTTGATGCAAGCTTCCCCACATCACTGTGCCAGTATAACTCAATCCTGATCTGGAATGGCCTTTCTAGGTGTGAAAAAGTAAGTCTTCATAGCCATTCATTCCTTCGCCTCTCTGACCAGACAGCCAACAAGGGTGCCAATTAGTGCAAATTGTGATAAGGATACCTGAATCTCAGAGGGTAAAGATTCGGTCACCATCACCAATGCCTAATTCAAAATGGTGACACCAAAATGGAAGGCTCCATATATCCCATAACCAATCTGCTGCATCCCAAAAGAATTTTTAAAGCAGCCTCTATTATATTCATCAAAGTAGGATTCAGTGTTCTCATGTCTTGCGTAAAACCCCTCAGTCATTTTAGATAGTGATTTGCTTCTTACCACGAGCTTTTCTCTCCTCTTTCTCCGCACTTTTTAGTATTTGTGTTGCATGTAGCACAGGAGATTCATTTTTCAGAAGACTTTTGACACGGGCAGCTAGTGAATCTACACTGCTACTATCATCGCTCTCTCGAATGCCATCTCCCTCTTCGCTGCCAGCCACATTGGTTTTAGTTTTAGCCAAGGCATGCTGAAAATCCCCAAGGTCACTGGTGATGCTGCCTAAGGGCTCCGTGGCAGAAGGATTCCGCAGTTCTAAAACCCTTTCAATGCTTGATTTACTACTTGTACTACTCTTTGTAAGAGCCATGAGAGCAGGCAAGTTTTTATCTACTGCTGCACTACTGCAACCCTCCGGTTCTGACCTCCCTATGGATTTTGCTACGCCACAAGCTTCCATAGCTCCCTGCTGTGTTGGTTTAGTCGTCTCTTCCACAATTTCTTCCTTGGTGGGTAAATCAATAGCAAGAGAGCTTTCCCATTTTAAACTGCGCCTGTGGGGATTCAGGGTCTTCATTAGTGAACTATCTTCTTGCATGCTTCTTCTGGTCAAGGACTCATCCCACGATAATATTCTCTGAAGTGCTGGACTGATCTCCTTTGCTAATCTGGAATCTTCAGAACCATCCTTTTCAATTGGCACTGATGAAAAGTCGCCGACTTCTTGGAAAGGGGCAACAGAAAGGACAGGATCAAACTGAGTCAAAGCTATATTTTCTGCCTCTGCTAAAAGTTTCTGGATCTCTTTCAATGTGTTGGATTCAATGAAGGAATCATTTCCTTGATGCTTATTTAAATCATTAACTGAGGCATCTACATTTGAAGACAGTGGTTCTCCACCGACATCCATTTCATCTGCATCTCCAGCCAAAGGACTAGCGGACAACTTCTCTAGGCTGAGGCCAATATCCCTAGACTCAAATTTATCTATCAGCTTTTGAACACGTTTTGAAACAAGAGTGTGACCCTCTTCAAAGTCAGAGCCAGCTGGAACTGTATGAAGTATCTGGCTCAGTTCAACAGATTTTGAAACAGCAGAAGATTCTGAGCCGCCTTTGGTGGAGTGTGCGGCAGGTAGCTCCAGTTGATGGTAGGCAATACTGCATTGACTCAGTGGTTTGTCTTTGGAAGATCTTGAGAACTGAAGTGAGAGCTCAGTGGGTAATGGAGTATCAGGGCCAGCTTCTGAACCCATTGGTATAGACATGCCGAGTGTGGAAGCACCAGAGTTAAAGCTTATCTGAGTAACGTCAAATGCAGACAGAGAACCTGGGGAGAGGGAAAAAAAGATTAATTAAGGGTTATGGGAAACATTCACCTCAGTGTAGAATATCTGCCTTGTTCCAAAGGCCTCCTAAAAAGTGATTATTCTAGAAAATATATAAGAACCTATATAAGAAAATATACAAGAATATGGCTTCTACTAAAACTGTTTATGATCACGGTTTTCTGAAATAAAGCCTTTTGATCATTTGGTACAAACTTCTAGGATTTATGTACACTAAGGAAACTTTCAAATAACTAGAAACATTATGAACCTAAATGTCTAAGTGCTGAGATATTCTAATTTGATGTGTATTCTTTGCAGAGCAATAAAATGAGAGTACTCATCAGATCTGAAATCCTAAGGATATGTAGAGAAACACTCATGATACTTTAAAAAATAATAAAGTAAAATAAAAACAGAGTGCCTGATTGATATATGCATGGGAGAGAGTTGCATCCAGCCACCTTGGCTCAGAAAGGCAAATCAACTCAATGCAGAGACTCCTGGGAAGACAAGCAGTAGTGACCTTCAAGGAGTTGGTCTGAAAAGTATTAGCTAAAAAGAGATTGCAAGACTGCTCTCCTGAATTGGGTACGAGATCTGGATGCCAGATCAAGGAGGAAATGTTGCATAAAGACTTATGCAGTTCTCTAACCAGCAATGTATATTTCAACAAACAATTCACTGTGAAGGCATGCTATGGAAGTTGCCATAGATCTAGTTGAATGTGCTTTCATTTGCCCCACCTACTAGGTCACAGAATCATGTATTTATTAGTCCTGAACAATTTTTGTTTTGAGGTGGACTCACTCCTGGCTATATCCCCAATTTTGGGCCTCTGGATTGGTTGTATTTAGATAACTGGGTATGACTGTCTACCTGTACCCTAGTCACATATTGCACCAGAGAAACTAAAGAAAGAGAGAAACAAAGATACACTTTTCCCATTATGAAAATATCCTTGTAACACTTTTGTGAACAGCTCTACTTTCAAAACTACTGGAGGCAGAAAGCTGGTAATTGGCACGGAAACACCCCTCACTGAGGAGAAATAACCAAGTGCATGAAGTGTTCTGTTCTCTAAGATTTTTGTAGCATGCCTCTGCCTTTCCCCATACCTTCAGATAGCTGGACATGCTTTGTTAAGGTGTCAGTGGATTCCTTCAATGTTCTGAGCTCTGATGGGGAAAATTCAACCTCCCTGATTGGTCCTCTGGGTACAAATGGAGTCAGTATAGCTGAAGGTGACTGATCAATGCCAAGATTACGAAGATACATCTGACACAAAGGGGGGACATGGAACAAAGAAAGCAATAAATATATATGGTACTATTATAAAGGAACTCAGATTTTAACCTACCCCAACCACCATCTCCAAAACGCACAAAGTTTCTATTTTCAACATCCCCCTGCCCTTGAAAAGTTTGTTTCAACCTGTTCTCCAGCAGATGTACCAACAACAAACCAAGACCATTGCATTTATTACACATCAAGCCATCCCTCCACTTGGTCTTAATTTTAGGCCTCCTTCTCTTCCTTTAAAATGGTTACTAATTAAAATCTGGAAGGAAAAAATGAGGCTTTGGTTTAATAGCCCTTTCTATCAAAATGAGAACATGGCACAAGGGAACATACCCTCCTCCTGTCCAAAAAATACCTTAAAACTTGGGCTGGGCATCAGGAAAAATTCCTTAACATTCCAATTACACCATGGGACAGTCTCCAAAGGAAAGTGATGGAAGCCCCATTGCTGGAACTGTTTAAATGTCTTATTGGACAAAGCAGTTGTGAAAGCATTACATGGTACAAGCCTGCACTGGCAACAAAATACTTCCTTTTGTTTGTTTTAAGCCTGCTGTTTATTAATTTCATTTGGTGACCCCTAGTTCTTGTGTGTTGTGAGGGGTAAACAACACTTCCTCATTTACTTTCTCCAAACCAGTCATGATTTTATAGACCTCTATCATACCCCCCCCTTACTCATCTCTTTTCCAAGCTGAAAAGTCCTAGTCTTATTAATCTCTCCTCACATGGAAGCAGTTCCATACCCTTAATAATTTTTGTTGCCCCTTTCTGTACCTTTTCCAAAATATCTTTTTTGAGATGGGGAGACCACATCTGCATGCAGTATTCAAGATGTGGGCGTATCATGGATTTATTTAAAGGTAATACGATATTTTCTGTCCTATTATCTCTTTCTTTCTTCATGATGTTCTTATGTTCTGTCCCTACTAAACAAGAACAGTTTGACTCTAAAGAGAGCACTTGAGATAACCCCATTTTTATATCGAACCAGCAGCATACCCGTTGTGATTGCTGGAAAGTTTCTTCAAGATCATCACTTGGATTTGCTCTTTAGAAAATACAAAAGCTTTTTGAAGAAACTGTTGGGGTTTTTTATTAAAACTTTTTGTAAATCTGTTGACTTGATATTTCACATTTGTCTAATCCCTTGTCTGCAGCTCTACACCATTCTAAGTGATTTTATCAGATCAGTGACTCATGAAGAGTCAGATTTACCTTAAGTAACTTCTTCCCCTTCTCACACTGAATTCAAATTGGAGAGGAACTGACCAATTCTCTTCCCTAGTCAACCTAAAGATTAGAGGAGAAATCAAATTGCCTTGTCACTCCAGCTCCTACCCCAAATAAAGGGAGAAAAGAAAAAGCAAATATTCTGAATATGCTACTATAACAGATTCAAGGGACCTCCCCGGATCAGCTAGGAAAATGATTCCCCCTCTCTCACAAAGTCTGCAACACCAGTGAAGACACTTGCCAGTTAAGCAAAGCTTTATCTGATTCCTTCTCATAAGGACGGTTTAAATTTCGCCTCATCTGTATTATACATTCTGCACTGGCTGGGGAATGAACGAAATGACTTTATAGATCTTTTCCATCTCTATTTCTATTATTGTATTATAGACATACATATTAATAGCCAAATGCATGATCAAACCTCCTGAGTCCTGTCAGTGATTTATGAGAAGAGAATTCCTCAAAACGAATATTAAAGGGGAAATGCTAATTCTGTTTAGAACAGCGATAGTTTGTAGTCTCTGATTCTTACCTTTAATAAATTTCACACATCTTTCTTTCAATATTTATCTTCCTAGGCAACTGAGAATAGCTTTATATGCACACAGAAGCTGTTCTAAGATTATTTTCCCAGTGTAAATTTCAAGGAATTTTCAAGGAAAATAAGAGTAAAAGTCTGATTCCAAAGACTAAATTGTTATTATAGAAATCATTTTGCAAGAAGAGGAGCCACTTATTCTGAATTATAAAGTCCATCATTAACATACATCTGCATTTAATTTTCACTAACTCATCAGCTATCAGCAAAGGCAAGTGTTAACATGGCTGCCACCTAATCTGGCAGCCATCCTATATCTAGCCACTCTGAAAAGAGAGGGAGGGGAGACTGGATTAGCAAAAGAAGATCCCATTGGTCTTTATGTAAGGAACTGTAGGCAGAATGGCGTGTGTGTGTGTGTGTGTGTGTGTGTGTGTGTGTGTGTGTGTTTATTAATCATCAGTTGTTTAAGACTTTTACACTGGGGCAAACTTAAAAAAGAAATAATATTTATAGAAGAAGCCATCTGCTTCGCCAGGAATTTTCTGTGTTGCTTTTGCTATTATTGAAGATGTGTGGGTGTGTGAAAAGTTCTCTCTCTTGCATCCTAGCTTTTCCCCAGGGTCTGTGGTAGAATCAAAACCTGACATTTGGGACATCACAGTCTGCTTACATGGAAGAGACTGGAAGGTCATAAATGGCTTGCCGTTGCACTGCAAACAGAAATTCTAGCACCTTGTCCTTTATTTCAAGGCTCTGTTTCACTCAACCCCAACCTATATCACTGACCTTGTCTCCTTTTGCTTTTATTCTTACCTTCTACGTTCAGCCACTGTCACCAGCCTTAATACGCCATATATATCCTTTTCCCACTCCTGCCTCCATGCTACCCTCTACACATGGATCATCCTCCCTAAACCCATTGCCCAGGCATTTCCACTGTCTTGTTGAAATATACCCTAAAAGTGTATTACTTCCAGATCAACAATGAGTACTTAAAATACTGATTCAACATTATGGGACAAATTCACTACTGCCATAAACAGGCACAACTCCATTTCAATGGTGCCATGGCCATGTTAGTCAGTAATAAATTTTACCCTGACTGCAGAAAGAGTGTAAGAAAACACTGTAGGAGAAAGTGGGTTTAGAAGATTTTAGTTGTATATATTTTAAAGTTATCTTCAGTGAAGGAGTCCTTTAAAATTACTTGGCTCAGTTACCTTATTTAGAAACTAAATCATATTAGCTAACATCTAAGCTGAAGAAGTCTGTAGCTGTAGCACCAAATATTCTTACCACACATGGGATATTAAAAGCTTCTATAACTACACCAGTCTCTCCATACAATGGGCTCTTTCTTGTGATGTTCAAGCACCTTCAACTCCTATTTCTTTTAACACAAGTTTAGGCCGCTCAGTCTTCCTATGACTAAACCTAAAGAAAAGTGGCAAAATTACAAGCAATATCTTACCGGTATTCTTTCTTCAATATTTATGTCTTTTTTATCTGGAGTTTTCAAAGTAGGAGCCAAGAAAGGAATGACGTTATCCCCTTCTAAACTGGTGAAAAAATCCCTGGCAACTACTGAAGAAGAGCTTGCAGAAGTCAAGTCAACATGGCTACTTGCCTGTGAACTAGCCAAGAGGTTTAAACTATCTGGAGAAATGTCATTGAAATGATCCATACCAATCTGGCTAGTAGAGAGTTCTGGATCATGTGACTGTCTGGTATTATTTTCAAGACCATTGTGTTTCTCTTGCTCACCACTTGGATAGCATTCCTCCTCTCTGAGAAGTTGAGCAACCCTTTCACTGGAAATGAAGACATTTTGATCTGAATTTTGTCCTATGCTATTATTGTCGTCATCACCACCACCACCGGACCCA
Source organism: Lepidochelys kempii (assembly GCF_965140285.1). Lineage (NCBI taxonomy): Eukaryota > Metazoa > Chordata > Testudines > Cheloniidae > Lepidochelys > Lepidochelys kempii. The sequence goes on from NC_136383.1 coordinate 136,872,774, forward strand.
GTAGTGACAAGAACAGCTGTAAACTGTGGGGTTGTGGAGTCTCCTAACTGAGCACCACTTTCTCTAATTTCAGGCATTCCAGAAACTCTGCTCTTGTCTTCTGTAGGCTGAACAACTTCATCTGGGTTTGTTGCTTGAACAACTTCAATCTGTGAAGCCTCTCTGCTGATAACATGTACTGAGTTGTCAGACTGAGACCTGATAAGTGGTGAAGCATGTGCTGACTTATCACAGGAATGCAAACTGGTCATTGAACCCGTCCCGCCAAAGGGTGCAGCTAAACCACTCTTGAGGTTACCACTGCTGCTGCTCTGCTTTGATAAAATATGATTTAAGGAATCAGCAATTGCACTGTAGGCTTTCTTCCTTGGAGAAACTCCACTCAAGCCACATAAAGCCAAAGCATCAGGTATCTTCTCCATTGGCTGGTTCACGTTCCAAGCTCCTACCTTTTCCATGAAATTAAGGGTAGGGAGAGACTGGATTCTTCCAGTACGAGGATACACTGTTCTTAAGGACTCACAACTTTCACTGTTTATTTCCTGTCCACTCTGGAATGCATGATGCTTCTCAGCAGAAGAAACAAGTGTATTTGTAGATGAGTTCCTAGAAGTTTCTTCATTTAAACAAATAAGAGAAGCCTGAAGATTTGATTTGATAGGAAGGGGCTTACCAGGTACTTCCTGCTTCTCACTTCTGCTTACAAATATCCCCGGGGTGGACTGATAGATTGGTTGAGCTAAATGTCCAAAGAATGAGCCATCATCTACAGGAAGATTAAATAAAGGTGAAATGCCTGTATTTTTATGTCCCCTTTCTATGGTGAAGTCTGAAAGAGTTAATTCACTTCTGTTAATTCCAGACGGGATTTCCACAACAGTATTCTTCTCACTGCATGTTCCACCAGATTCTACACTAGCTGTGACTGGCTGGTCAGATGCGCTGTTCTTGACACTAGTTTTGGACATAGCAGAGAGAGGCTCCTCTTCCTGTTTCCCAGACATTTTAGAAAACAGTTGTTTTTGCTGCTCATCTAGAATGGTTCCCAGGGGCTCCATAGTAACACCAGAGAACCACAATCTGCCAGAGTCATTCAGATCTGAACTATGTCCCTTGGACAACATGAACATTTCTGAAGGCTTTGCAGAAAACACTTCTGGGGCATTGGAATTTTTAAAAGGTTCTCTCCTCAAAACATCAGAAAACATACTGGAGGTGTCAAGCTCAGGAACACATTTTTCTTCTTCCAGCTTCTGATGTGATTCTCTTACAAACACTTTTGACTCCCTGTCAGAAAGCTCAATATTTCCTACTCGCTGCATTGTTTTGTTTTTCCCTGGGTCCCTAGCTGATATGCTCTTGCATGAAGAGCTTTCTGAAGATGAGAACCCACCATGGCTCGATAATCCTATTTCTTTTTCCAGAAGCTCAAGGAGGAGAGGAGCTGGCACATTGCTGTCTAAAAAGAAGTTATTATTTACAAAACCACTAGTGGCTTCCTTTGCAGCAAATACTTCTGGAGGCTGTACTGTTTCTGGCTCGTTTAGCAGCATTTTTCTATTTGGGTCTGTTAAATTTTCATCTCTATTAGGGATGAAAGACTTGTTAATACCAAGTTTACAATTTTGATCTTCAGCCTTCTCCTTCCTCTCCACAGGTATCTGTCCAGAAAGACAAATGGGGTGCTGAGACAAATAGCTGGTGCAGCTGACATCACAAGGTTCTACAGTGCTGACTGCAAGTGGATGCTCGGACAGGGTCAAGCAGCCACTGACTAAGTCTGAAGGTATTTCAGTGGCTGCCAGCTGCACAGCTTCACTGATCTGCAAAGGCTTTGAATGCTGCTCAGAAGCATCAGAAACATCAGAGGTTCCTCTGGAAGAGAAAAGAAAAGAAAAAGAAAATGTTTCTCTGGTAACATTTATTTTCAACACCAACATTTTCTGCCTAAAAGAAACAAGCTTAAAGATAGGACTTCTACATGAGAGCAAACAACTAGGATTTAGCAACACATACATCTGAAGGTACTACCCAAATAGTTCAAGCAGATATTTTAAATCCTTAAAAACAGGGTAATTTACTTTAAAAAAAATGATTACTATATCCCTATAAATAATGGTTTGGAAATATAAATACTATGGTTCTAATGAGCATGTCAGTGTTTTCCACCAGTTAGGACCCTCTAACTCTCTTTGTATTCATAGGTCTCATTTTTGTTAATAGTTAAAAAATGTGACAACTATATATTGTTTAGAAATGAATACCCTACACAGTATTCGTTTTAAAAATCTTCCAAGTTAGGACTTCAAATATTTTTCAACGAGGATATAAAATAGGCCAGGCCTGAAATGAACACCAGGGTTTGCAATAGTTAGGAGACTGCCACAGATTTCTTACATTTTTGTCTTCACCCTGAATTATTAAATGCCTTATTTGCTTTTGATAATCATTCTTCTATGAGCTTCACTCCACGGTGCATACAATAGTTCTTCAACATTCATTGGAAGATCAATTCCAGCTGAATCCACAAAGTCTTAAATCACATGTTATTAACCAGTAATGAAACAGTGACACTTGGCACTGGGATACAACATACTTTTTTCCTTCCTCATGCCTGGATTCTTGTGTCATGTAACCTAAATACTGACAACATTGCAAGGAGACTGCATGCATCTATGTCTTGAAATGCACATTTTTTTTAAAACAGAGTACACTCCTTACCAACATCACACAAGAAGAATCATTTGTTTTCCTTCTGAACAAAGACTCTCTAGGACAAGAGTTTTAGTGAAATGTAAAATGCAATAGGCTAAAATTTTAAGGCCCCTTTGTATAGCCAGAACAATGTAAACTGGCCTTAGTGAAAAGAGAATTAAGACCTCATCCCTACAACACAATCATAACTGCTCAAAAGTAGAGCTAGCCAAAAACCATTCATTCAGTTTTAGAAAAAAATTTGAAGTTTCAAAATGTTTTGTTTCACATTAGAACAAGAACAAGACCTTTCTACACTTTAATAAAAAAAACATGAAAGACATCTCCACTCCAGCATAGCCAGTAGCCTAGTGGCCAGGGCACTCACCCGGGATGCGGGAGACCCAGGTTCAAATCCATGCATGGAACTCAGGTAGAGGAGAGATTTGAATCTGGATCTCTCACAACCCAGGTGAGTGCCCTAGTCACTAGGTTACTAAGGAACTAAGTGCCTTGCATAATGACAGGTTTCAGAGTAACAGCCGTGTTAGTCTGTATTTGCAAAAAGAAAAGGAGTACTTGTGCACCTTAGAGACTAACCAATTTATTTGAGCATGAGCTTTCGTAAGCTACAGCTCTAAGGTGCCACAAGTACTCCCTTTCTTTTTAAGGAACTACGGTCTCACACACTCACCAGAAATCACATCCTGGACCCAAGAAATATTCCCAATGTCAATTTTCAAGAATTAACATTTTCTGACAAAAAATGTCTTATTGAAAAATTCACAACCAGCTCTACTCATAAAGATTGATCAATCCATATTAGCGTCCATGGGGCTGGAATATCAGACAGGGCCCTGGGGAACGAGAGAGTGCCTCATGCCATTCAACTGTGATTTCTCTCAAATGATTAAGGAGACACAGAATGACTCAAAAGGGGTTTTGGCCAGTCATCCTCAAGAAAGGGGTTAAAATGAGGAGAAAATGGAAGGACCAGTAAAACGGACAGGCTTTTCCCCAAACAGAACTCAAGGATATCTAATCAGATTTTATCCAGTTTCTGTCCTGTCCATCTTCTAATGTGATCACTTTAATTCATTGTGCCATTAATACAAACTATCTGCAGCAGATTCTACTTAATAGCAACCTGGATACTAACAACTAGTCCTGTCCCAATGACTTTAATGTTAATGAATTCGGATATTGCCAACAGCATGCGTTTATTAAGAACATCTTGTGGAAGAAAGGCCCCAACTACAGGCAGATTTGCAAGGCTGCACCCAGCAAAAGAAGTACTGGGATGTGCCTCCCTTGCCTGCAGTCCCGCAAACTTGCCTGCGGCCAGTGCTCAGTAACTCCTGGAGCTTCCTTCTGGTGCTGCAGCCCTGCAAACCTGCCTGTGCAAAGGACCACATAGGAGGTAAGGAGCTGTGGGCTGCAAGGAGACACTGTGGGCAAGGCAATGGTGGGAGTGGGGTTGCAGCCCAGGTGTCAGAATTGCACAGGTTTCAGAGTAACAGCCGTGTTAGTCTGTATTCGCAAAAAGAAAAGGAGTACTTGTGGCACCTTAGAGACTAACCAATTTATTTGAGCATGAGCTTTCGTGAGCTACAGCTCACTTGCACAATTGCACAGTATCTCTCCCTGCCCTCTCCAGGTTCCACCCTGCGGGAGGACTTTACACAGGGAAGGAAGCACTGTGTCGAGCTGACTCCCGACCTCTGGAGAGTCCAGGGAGAGGTACCAGGTAGCTCCATGATAGGGGCGCCATTTAGGTGGGAACAAGGGGGTGCTCCTGCCCCCCTCTGAGTTTCGTACAGGAGGTATGCTCCCAGGCAGAGCTCTTAACTGCACAGCATTAGTGTGGAATGTGAGTTCTGCAGAGAGGTGCTTCTCCCAGCCTGTGCCCCTGGGGCAGGAAGCCAATCAGAGGCAAGGTGATTAAGATAAGAAAGGGCTGGTAATTAAATTAAAGATCTGGAAGTCTTTAGATGAACCTGTAAAACAGGAATCCCACTGCAGGGGATGGGGGATGCTGAAGAAATCCCCCCACCCCCTGAGTCTGCAGGGGACTCAGAAGAAATACAGCCAAGCCCTCTGAGCCAAGTTTACATTTAGAAAAGAGGGAGATGTGAGGGGCGTAGGTGAAAAGAAAGGTTTCAGAGTAACAGCCGTGTTAGTCTGTATTCGCAAAAAGAAAAGGAGTACTTGTGGCACCTTAGAGACTAACCAATTTATTTGAGCATGAGCTTTACCAGCAGGACAGTGGGGTGGGAGGAGGTATTTTTTCATATTCTCTGTGTATAAATAAAGTCTGCTGCAGTTTCCACGGCATGCATCCGATGAAGTGAGCTGTAGCTCACGAAAGCTCATGCTCAAATAAATTGGTTAGTCTCTAAGGTGAAAAGAAGGGGCCAAAACCCAGGGAAGGGCTAGCAGTGGTATAGAGAAGTTTCCACTCTACCTATGGTACTTATGTGGCCCCATCACTATAATATCTGAGAGCCTCACATCACAGCCCCTCAGTGAGGTAGAGCAGTGCTGTTATTCCCATTGCACAGATGGGGCACCGAGGCACAGAGAGACTAAAGGCCAGATTTTCAAAGGTATTTAGGCACCTAGTGGGATTTTCAAAAGCACCTAGGAAGCTTGGTGCTTTGTAAACCCACTAGATGCATCTTTGGGTTCCTAAAAATCTTTGAAACTCTGTGCATAAGGCACTGGCCTGAGGTCATACAGGAACTCCATTGGGGGAGTAGAACCCAGGTCTCTCAGGGCTAACTCCCTATCCACTGACCAGCCTATCTCTTGGCTTCATGCTGCAAAAAAGAGGACTCTGATAGATGGGAGCGAAACCAAGGAGGACAGTTCTCCAAGACTCCAGCAATTGGGAAGGATGTCATGGTTGACAGTATGAAAAGTAGCACAGCGGTCAGGAAGGATGAAGAAAAGAGAGAATGAGAGTCAGATGAGAGGAGAGCACTTACCTGCCAAGGGGGGGCAGGTTCTGTCCCATGCTGGGTTGTAGAGCAATGCCTGCTGTGCAATTTTAGATTTTAACTGAAAAGTATTTTGTTTTGTCGTTTTTTGTTCTAAGTTCGAGAAAAGAAAGGAATGAGAAAGTGTCGTATGAGTATCAGATGTGTTTATGCCTCAAATTCTTAGGGTTTCAGCTGTATCCAGGCCAATTCCAGAAAAAAAACAGAAATTGCATCCACGGAGTCCATAAAGTCTACGATTATTGTCATTATTTGTATTATTCACTGGGCACCATCTGTGTGCTCAGCACTGTACAGAATATGCCAGAAAATGTAGTCTCTGAGTAAATGCGTATAGGATGTGTAACTCTGGATAAGATGGCTCAGATATTTAATTACGAAGTGTATAGTTATTGACCATGTTATCACATGTTCACTGTGATGTTAACATCTATGAGTGGTGGCGCTGATGGCAATTGAAATTTTACTTGATTAAGGACTAGAAGATTTGACCATCCAACTTTTTTTTCAAGAGGAAGAGCTGCCCAGAGCACCTGTGCCTATTTATTTTCCTTTCCTGCCTGCAGTGTCCCTGACATACCTCAGGGGTCTCAATTTTTTTCTCAACTTTAAAACGTGGAATTTTCTTAGGGTTTGGTTTTAAATATTCTCCTGTGAGAACTGCAACTAAATCACTATAGTGTTGTGTTTAAGAGCCTTCTGGAAAGTAACTAACCTTTAAACAGAAGTGAAAGCAGTGCTGCCAACTCTCATGATTTTGTTATGAGTTCCATGATAATTATTATTTTCCTTGAAGCCCCAGCTCCTGGAGTCGAGTGGATATGTGATGATTTCAGCCATCAATTCTTAAAGAAAAATGAAGTTTCTAGCCCTCGTGGCTGTGGAGAAAGCTTCAAAATATGATCTCAGTGCACTCAAAAGGCTCAAAAAGCAGAAGGCAAATAAAAATAATACCAAATCTATTATTTTTACATGATATGATGATTTTAAAGCTAATCACATGATTTTTGGTGAGCCTGATTCATAATTTTTGAACATTTGGGATTGGCAATAGTGTTAATGTGAAAGTATCAGCTTCACTCCTGTTTAAAGTCAGTTTCTAGTATATTATTTATAGTAGCGTAACACCCCTAGAGCCCCAGGCAGGTGCAGTTTAAACTCACGGGGCCCTGCCCTAGTAGGATGTTTCCAAAAGTTAAATGATCTATTCCAAGCTGTAGCTCACGAAAGCTCATGCTCAAATAAATTGGTTAGTCTCTAAGGTGCCACAAGTACTCCTTTTCTTATTCCAAGCTTGGTGAACTTCAAAAAAGTAATAGAAAGTAAGCTAGATTTTTCTATAATTGTTGTATTCAAGAGTTAGTAACAAAGTAAGAATATATATTAAAATTTTAAACCTAACCAATGTCCCTTAAGTGAGTTGACAAGACATCAGAACATGTTAGTTTTAGAGTCTAATATTTATTTAATTTTCTTTATATAGGAATTAGATACAGTTCTCCTGTCAGATAATAATTTTTAAGTTATTATCTGCAAAAAAAAAATGAGAGTTTTCAGGTGCCTAAGTAGCCCCTGGAATCACGGTTAAAATGCCCCCCCCCACCAAAATCTGAAATGGCACCCTGCTTCGTGGGGCCCCTAGCACTCCCACGTACTGTAGAAAGCCCTAACATCTGGGCTGAAGCCTCTTACCCTGCCACTGCCCGGCTAGCAGGCAGGGATGGCACAGCCCAGCACTTCCTTCCCTAGCTGCAACCTCGCAAACCTGCCTTCTACTTATTAGCAATCCCCAGACAATGGTATCTTTTTGCTAGCAACAGAGGGGTTGCTAATAAGTAGATTCTACTGTATCTGGAAATTCTTTGAATCACAGGCACATAGAGAACATATAATGCAGAGAATTCAAACAACACACAGGAACTTCATCCCACCTTAGAGGAGCAAAATCCAGCTCAGTTTGCTGAAACAGGGTATCATCCAAAAACTTCTGACCTTGCATTGAATATGTCATCAGTAGTGGGAGACAGGGAGAGAAGCGACTGTCCTGAATTTCTGTTAAGAGTAAAAATATCATGATGATGTGGTAATAATGCAATAGTCATGGCTTGCTAAGCAACCCCTTACTAATCCAACTGCCCTGCCATCTGGCATAGCTTGCAAGGCTAAAAAATGCCAATTATGGTAAAAAAAAAATTACATAATCCAGCAATGCTGGTGACTGAAGTAGGTGAATCAAAAAGAAATAATACACATTTCAAAGAAGTTGGTATGGAAGATCACATTATGATTCTTTATACAGACATCCAATTATATAGATGATGGAATTTCAGAAATTAGATGTTTAGAATCTTAGAAAGTAGAGCTAGAAAAGTACTCATAAATCAATCTACCTACCCACCCAGCATGCCCAATTGTCAATGCAGCTTCAATATCCTGGTCAAAGATCCAATCCAGCTAAATGCCAAGTCCCCTCAATTCCCAGTGAAAGGGCTCAGCACTTTACCAGATCAGTCCCTATAGTAGGCTGATGCTTTGCTTTACTGAGCAACAAAGGACAGTCAAGATCCCACTAATCTTCAAAAAAATAGCATCTATGTCTCTGTTTTAGGATATAAATTACAAGAAAATACCAAGTTTGACAAACAATATTTAAACTTCTATTGATACAGTCTTCACTTTGAATGATTTCAAAATGCTCTAAAAATTGCACAAAGGATCAGATCACTCACCCAAAACTAATATGCACCCACTTCTGGAGACACTCTGGCTTGACAGAGCACACCACCACCACCACAATACATTTTTGCAAAGGAAAGTAAACAATAGCTACAACAACTACAGGGGGAACTTAGAATCATAGAATCATAGAATCATAGAATATCAGGGTTGGAAGGGACCCCAGAAGGTCATCTAGTCCAACCCCCTGCTCAAAGCAGGACCAATTCCCAGTTAAATCATCCCAGCCAGGGCTTTGTCAAGCCTGACCTTAAAAACCTCTAAGGAAGGAGATTCTACCACCTCCCTAGGTAACGCATTCCAGTGTTTCACCACCCTCTTAGTGAAAAAGTTTTTCCTAATATCCAATCTAAACCTCCCCCACTGCAACTTGAGACCATTACTCCTCGTTCTGTCATCTGCTACCATTGAGAACAGTCTAGAGCCATCCTCTTTGGAACCCCCTTTCAGGTAGTTGAAAGCAGCTATCAAATCCCCCCTCATTCTTCTCTTCTGCAGGCTAAACAATCCCAGCTCCCTCAGCCTCTCCTCATAACTCATGTGTTCCAGTCCCCTAATCGTTTTTGTTGCCCTTCGCTGGACTCTCTCCAATTTATCCACATCCTTCTTGAAGTGTGGGGCCCAAAACTGGACACAGTACTCCAGATGAGGCCTCACCAATGTCGAATAGAGGGGAACGATCACGTCCCTCGATCTGCTCGCTATGCCCCTACTTATACATCCCAAAATGCCATTGGCCTTCTTGGCAACAAGGGCACACTGCTGACTCATATCCAGCTTCTCGTCCACTGTCACCCCTAGGTCCTTTTCTGCAGAACTGCTGCCTAGCCATTCGGTCCCTAGTCTGTAGCTGTGCATTGGGTTCTTCCGTCCTAAGTGCAGGACCCTGCACTTATCCTTATTGAACCTCATCAGATTCCTTTTGGCCCAATCTTCCAATTGGTCTAGGTCCTTCTGTATCCTATCCCTCCCCTCCAGCGTATCTACCACTCCTCCCAGTTTAGTATCATCCGCAAATTTGATGAGAGTGCAATCCACACCATCCTCCAGATCATTTATGAAGATATTGAATAAAACCGGCCCCAGGACCGACCCTTGGGGCACTCCACTTGATACCGGCTGCCAACTAGACATGGAGCCATTGATCACTACCCGTTGAGCCCGACAATTTAGCCAGCTTTCTACCCACCTTATAGTGCATTCATCCAGCCCATACTTCTTTAACTTGCTGACAAGAATACTATGGGAGACCGTGTCAAAAGCTTTGCTAAAGTCAAGAAACAATACATCCACTGCTTTCCCTTCATCCACAGAACCAGTAATCTCATCATAAAAGGCGATTAGATTAGTCAGGCATGACCTTCCCTTGGTGAATCCATGCTGGCTGTTCCTGATCACTTTCCTCTCATGCAAGTGCTTCAGGATTGATTCTTTGAGGACCTGCTCCATGATTTTTCCAGGGACTGAGGTGAGGCTGACTGGCCTGTAGTTCCCAGGATCTTCCTTCTTCCCTTTTTTAAAGATTGGCACTACATTAGCCTTTTTCCAGTCATCCGGGACTTCCCGGTTCGCCACGAGTTTTCAAAGATAATGGCCAGTGGCTCTGCAATCACAGCCGCCAATTCCTTCAGCACTCTCGGATGCAACTCGTCCGGCCCCATGGACTTGTGCACGTCCAGCTTTTCTAAATAGTCCCTAACCGCCTCTATCTCCACAGAGGGCTGGCCATCTCTTCCGCATTTTGTGATGCCCAGCGCAGCAGTCTGGGAGCTGACCTTGTTAGTGAAAACAGAGGCAAAAAAAAGCATTGAGTACATTAGCTTTTTCCACATCCTCTGTCACTAGGTTGCCTCCCTCATTCAGTAAGGGGCCCACACATTCCTTGGCTTTCTTCTTGTTGCCAACATACCTGAAGAAACCCTTCTTGTTACTCTTGACATCTCTGGCTAGCTGCAGCTCCAGGTGCGATTTGGCCCTCCTGATAACATTCCTACATGCCCGAGCAATATTTTTATACTCTTCCCTGGTCATATGTCCAACCTTCCACTTCTTGTAAGCTTCTTTTTTATGTTTAAGATCCGCTAGGATTTCACCATTAAGCCAAGTTGGTCGCCTGCCATATTTACTATTCTTTCGACTCATCGGGATGGTTTGTCCCTGTAACCTCAACAGGGATTCCTTGAAATACAGCCAGCTCTCCTGGACTCCTTTCCCCTTCAAGTTAGTCCCCCAGGGGATCCTGGCCATCCGTTCCCTGAGGGAGTCGAAGTCTGCTTTCCTGAAGTCCAGGGTCCGTATCCTGCTGCTTACCTTTCTTCCCTGCGTCAGGATCCTGAACTCAACCAACTCATGGTCACTGCCTCCCAGATTCCCATCCACTTTTGCTTCCCCCACTAATTCTACCCGGTTTGTGAGCAGCAGGTCAAGAAAAGCACCCCCCCTAGTTGGCTCCTCTAGCACTTGCGCCAGGAAATTGTCCCCTACGCTTTCCAAAAACTTCCTGGATTGTCTATGCACCGCTGTATTGCTCTCCCAGCAGATATCAGGAAAATTAAAGTCACCCATGAGAATCAGGGCATGCGATCTAGTAGCTTCCGTGAGCTGCCGGAAGAAAGCCTCATCCACCTCATCCCCCTGGTCCGGTGGTCTATAGCAGACTCCCACCACTACATCACTCTTGTTGCACACACTTCTAAACTTAATCCAGAGACACTCAGGTTTTTCTGCAGTTTCATACCGGAGCTCTGAGCAGTCATACTGCTCCCTTACATACAGTGCTACTCCCCCACCTTTTCTGCCCTGCCTGTCCTTCCTGAACAGTTTATAACCATCCATGACAGTACTCCAGTCATATGAGTTATCCCACCAAGTCTCTGTTATTCCGATCACGTCATAGTTCCTTGACATCACCAGGACCTCCAGTTCTCCCTGCTTGTTTCCAAGGCTTTGTGCATTTGTATATAAGCACTTGAGATAACCTGTTGATCGCCCCTCATTGCCAGTATGAGGCAGGAGCCCTCCCCTCACAGACATTCCTGCCTGTGCTTCCTCCCGGTATCCCGCTTTCCCACTTACCTCAGGGCTTTGGTCTCCTTCCCCCGGTGAACCTAGTTTAAAGCCCTCCTCACTAGGTTAGCCAGCCTGCTGGCAAAGATGCTCTTCCCTCTCTTCGTAAGATGGAGCCCGTCTCTACCCAGCACTCCTCCTTCATGGAACACCATCCCATGGTCAAAGAAACCAAAGCCTTCTCTCCGACACCATCTGCGTAGCCATTCGTTGACTTCCACGATTCGACGCTCCCTACCTAGGCCTTTTCCTTCCACGGGGAGGATGGACGAGAACACCACTTGCGCCTCCAACTCCTTTATTCTTCTTCCTAGAGCCACATAGTCCGCAGTGATCCGCTCAAGGTTCACTTAGTTCACTTAGTTCACTTAGGTGCACTTAGTTGAAGTGAGCTGTAGCTTACGAAAGCTTATGCTCAAATAAATTTGTTAGTCTCTAAGGTGCCACAAGTCCTCCTTTTCTTTTAGTTAGACAAGAGTATAATTACTCAAATTGGAATTTGGCTCAAACAGCAGAGCTAAAGCTCTTACAATTGTAAAAGTGCCATGGGATTGTCAATGACCACAAGTGGACCCAGACTGTACACCTAATTCAAAAAGTCATCTTCCTTGACTGTTGATTTGACCACATGATCAGCCCAGTCTGAATCCTTCTAGTGGTACCAGTCCACTCTTGCATCAAATTTAAGCTTTTTGTCACCAAGTTCAAAGTGCTATATATTTTGACTTCTCCTACTTGTCCTCCATTGTTAAGCTTCATGTTTCCCCCACCACCTCTGCTCCAATACTCCCCAGCCTTGTCCACCCATTTGCCAGCTTCTCATATAATCACTTCCAGGAAGCCCCATGGTATGAATTCCCATAGCTCATCTACAAAGACCCTGTACAATCCACATCTGAATCCTTTTTAAATATCCACTTCTGCCACACCACTTAGTGAACTGAGCTGACTTGTATGTAAATTACCATTTATTCCCCTTTCCCTAATCCCTGTCTGCCCTTAGACTATGAGCTCTGTAAAGTTGGGACCATCCCTTAAGTGTTTGGAAAGTACCTAGTACATCAAAGTAGCTACTGTAAATAAATTATAAACATTAAATAGAGGCAGCGGCTACATCAGTCCAGTTACCCCAATATTGACTTAATGGGAAGAGAGCCACTGAGGCGATGTTTCCACAGCAACTGGGAAGTGGATTCCCAGCATAGGTAGACAGACTTGTGCTAGCTCAGCTCAAACCAATGTGCTAAAAACAGCAGCATGGACGTTATGCCACTGACAGGAGTTCAGACTAGCTACCTGGGTGGGAGCTCGGGCAGCTAGCATGAGTCACCGCCAGCGCTGCAATGTCCACACTGCTATTTTTAGTGCACTAGCTCTAGCTGAGCTACCACAAGTCTGTCTACCCGGGCTGCGAATCACACCTCCCACCTGCCGTGTAGACTTCACCATGAGTAAAGTAGACTTGCACAATGGTGAGTTTATAAAAAGTAGTACCAAATCACATATTTTTTTAGATGGGTTTACTAGACAGGTGGTTTCCCTTCCCCACTCAATCAGAACATATCTGGCCAAAGAGTGCTATCTTGGTTAGTTGTCTCTCTACTTGTATTTAAAGCAGAAAGGGCCAAGTGACCTAGTAGATCTTTTCCATCTCTAACTTTTATGATGTTGGGTTTTAGACTTATTTGCTTATTTGATCCCTTTGTATAAGAAATGGGACCTCTAAACCTCTACTGTAATAGCATAAAATAACCAAAGCCCACAGAACGTGCTAGCGTTAACATCAATTACTATGTCAAGCACTGTTATATTCTGTAGCAGTAAGCGTTTGATTCTCTGGCACATTTGCTTGTTTTATATGCCAATGGTCAGTTTACCCAGTATGAAAAAAACTTTGCACCTATACATTATTTTTCATTAATTATCAACAAAAGCAGATATGGATGTTTTATATCACAAGAAGCAAAACAGCATTTTACAAAAGTTACTTATTTATACAGTAGACCAGCAGAGGCCTTTTAAAAACACACACCCATTTTGATACAGGTAATATCTCCCATCTAATATGATAGGTAAGCAGATCTCTGGCATTTCCAAAGTATTAAATTATAAAAATCCACCTGGAAAAAAAAAAAAACCATTAAGAACACATTGTATCATCAGTCAGGGTGAGAGATTACTGATTCAAATCCTATCTAGTATTTTAGACTTAGTTTGTGGTTTTGTTTATTTGCTAGATAATCTGCTTTGATCTGTTTGCTATCACTTATCACTTAAAATCTATCTTTCTGTCATTAATAAACTTGTTTTATGCTTTATTTTAACCAGTGTATTTTGAGTGAAGTGTCTGGGAAAAATCTCAGCTTGGTTAACACAAGCTTGTTGTGCATATCTTTCTCACAGAGAGAGGAAGGTGAACTATATTAATGAGCTTACATTGTATAGATTCCTGTGCAGTGTAAGACAATATAATTCTGGGTTTATACTATAGCAGGGGGTGCAAGCCTGGGGAGCTGGGAAACTGGCTGTCTGTCTTTGAGTGGCTTAGGTAAAGAACTGAGGTAGCTCAAAGAAAAGGAGGACTTGTGGCACCTTAGAGACTAACAAATTTATTTGAGCATAAGCTTTCGTGAGCTACAGCTCACTTCATCGGACGCATTCAGTGGAAAATACAGTGAGGAGATTTATATACATAGAGAACATGAAACAATGGGTGTTACCATACACACTGTAAGGAGAGTGATCAGGTAAGGTGAGCTATTACCAGCAGAGGGGTGGGGGAGGGGACAACATTTTGTAGTGATAATCAACATGGGCCATTTCCAGCAGTTGACAACGTCTGAGGAACGGGGGTGGGTGAATATACATGGGGAAATAGTTTTACTTTGTGTAATGACCCATCCACTCCAAGTCTCTATTCAAACCTAAGCACTTACATGAGAGGAAAGTGATCAGGAACAGTCAGCATGGATTCACCAAGGGAAGGTCATGCCTGACTAATCTAATCGCCTTCTATGATGAGATTACTGGTTCTGTGGATGAAGGGAAAGCAGTGGATGTATTGTTTCTTGACTTTAGCAAAGCTTTTGACACGGTCTCCCACAGTATTCTTGTCAGCAAGTTAAAGAAGTATGGGCTGGATGAATGCACTATAAGGTGGGTAGAAAGCTGTCTAGATTGTCGGGCTCAACGGGTAGTGATCAATGGCTCCATGTCTAGTTGGCAGCCGGTATCAAGTGGAGTGCCCAGGGGTCGGTCCTGGGGCCGGTTTTGTTCAATATCTTCATAAATGATCTGGAGGATGGTGTGGTTTGCACTCTCGGCAAATTTGCGGATGATACTAAACTGGGAGGAGTGGTAGATACGCTGGAGGGCAGGGATAGGATACAGAGGGACCTAGACAAACTGGAGGATTGGGCCAAAAGAAATCTGATGAGGTTCAATAAGGATAAGTGCAGGGTCCTGCACTTAGGACGGAAGAACCCAATGCACAGCTACAGACTAGGGACCGAATGGCTAGGCGGCAGTTCTGCGGAAAAGGACCTAGGGGTGACACAAGTAAAACTATTTCCCCATGTTTATTCCTCCCCCCGACACCTCCCACTGTTCCTCAGACGTTCTTGTCAACTGCTGGAAATGGCCCACCTCGATTATCACTGCAAAAGGTCCGTCCCCGTCCCCCCCCCCGGCTCTCCTACTGGTAATAGCTCACCTTACCTGATCACTCTCCTTACAGGGTGTATGGTAACACCCATTGTTTCACATTCTCTATGTATATAAATCGCCCCACTGTATTTTCCACTGCATGCATCCAATGAAGTGAGCTGTAGCTCACGAACGCTTATACTCAAATAAATTGGTTAGTCTTTAAGGTGCCACAAGTACTCCTTTTCTTTCTGCGAATACAGACTAACACGGCTGATACTCTGAAACCTGAGGTAGCTCAGTTGGGTGTGTGGCGCCACCTGCTGTTGTGTTGATTTTTTGCCAGAAGCTGGGAATGGGCGACAGGAGATGGATCATTTGATGACCACCTGTTCTGTTCATTCCCTCTGGGGCATCTGGCACTGGCCACTGTCGGAAGACAGGATACTGGGCTAGATGGACCTTTAGTCTGACCCAGTATGGCCATTCTTACATACTTACGATAAAAGGGCATGGTGAGGCTGTCTGAATCTTCACCAGTGAGAGAAAAGGGCCAGCACAACTGGAGGGTTAGAGCCCACAGTGGTTCCCACAGCTCCCAGACTGGATCTTGGGGGTGACAACCCATCACAATACATTTTAGAATTGATGTAGGGATTTTAATTTTTGGGGGGGGGGGGGAGGGGGAGAAGTGGAGGCAAGGGTGGCTCCATTATGCAGTGAGGAGATGATTATACAGACTGAGATAATTCCACAGCCACAAAATCATAGAGCAAAAGCGGCCCAGAATATGGGTCATTCCCCCCATCCATAATAATAATGTGATCACAAAGCAATGTCAAATAATTCATTGTATCTCAGCTGCTGTCTCTACTACGGTACAAGACACTAAATACCTCAGTCCATGCCTCAGAGCTTACAGTCTAAACAGATTAGACTGGGACACCCACAGAAAAGTTCTGTCCTCTGCCCCCTCCATTCTCTCTCTCACCCTAATTTTCAGTATAATGTTAAGAAATACCCATTTTTCTACCATGGTTTACTATGTATGACTGTAGGAACTTTTGAGATAGCATTTGGAAGTACAGTGGGTATGTGCTTAGTGCTCTTTGATAGCACAGAATGCCAGGTGCAGAAGGCAGCTTGAAAGAAGGCAAGACAAGTGTGTGAGAAGGGAGAGGTGATATGGAATACATGGCAGTTAAAAAGGCAAAGGGCATGTAATGACAGCAAAGGATCTGTTTGTGGGGGATCATCAGAAATATCCCAAAACATCTCACCGTACATGTCTGTTTCCCTGGCTTTAAAGTTATTGTGACTAATTATTAAGTCTACAAGCTGGAATACACTTTCATTTTCTTTAAATTGGCCTTGCATTGAGGCATCTCAATTTATTACTATGAGAGGAGTAATAAACAGAAAAGTTTTAAGCAGAAAAGTAAACTCTGTCTTGTTCTCCCTACCTCTAAGTCGTCAACTTCCCTCTCTCTCTCTGCTTCCTACCTCCCCACCCCCTGCCTTAAAGCAGTCAGCCACCTCTGAGCTACTGGCCTGTTCCCTGCATGGAGTGACTCTTCGCTCCATGTCAGTTCTTTCCTGGGCTGGATGACCAATGCATCTCATTTCCCCCATAGGTGTCCAGCCTTAGGGGACTGATGGCAGTGGTCAGTGACCAGCAGCAAACAACTGAGTGGGTCAGGGAGGCAAGCTAGAGAACAAGTGGCAAAGGAAGGAGAAATTCTCAGCCAAGAGGAAGAGGAGCCGGTCAAATTTAGTATAGTCTGATCTTAGACCCATCTTCCAGCAGCCTGAATCCTTCCTTCCTCAATACAGTGCCCCCTAGAGGCTAACTGGAAACCAAGGAAGCTGGCTGGTTAAACACGCCCCAAGGGGTTAAATACCTTGCACTAAGCCAGTGTTCTAAGGGTTTAAGGCTACAGAACTAATTCCTTACACAAACACAGTCCTATCAGTTTTAAAAAATGCATCTTCCTCTCCCCTCAGTATTTTTTAAGGTTTTCTAATTTTATGCTGCCTGAATCATCACATTTTTGATCACTTATTTACTTCAGGAACAGAAAGATCATCACTATCATATTCTGGCTGCTTATGATGATTTAAGGGATCATTACACCAAGATGTACCCTAGGTTTTGTGGGCAGAAAAGCAGGTGCATGATGCTCAAAGCAGCAAGTGACGTCAGCGCAACACTCTTTGAGTATCTTGTGTCAAAACAGTAATTCTTCCTGCTGTCACTCTAAAGGTCAAAAGCCTTCTCACAGTTGAATTTACCGAGCAAGCAAACATGGGCATGCTACTTTATCTTACAGTCTACTGACAAATCTGAATGCCAGAATCAAATTGCTGTTCATGGAAGATTAAAGAGAAAGGCAAAAACAAAACAGAACTTTCTTGGCTTTGTCAGTTTGCTCTATATGTAGATCAGGTGACCTCAATACAAATTTCATAATGGCATTTAAAAGGAAGCTGCAAGGCAGAGTTACAGATTCAAAACACTTTTAAAAAAAGAGAAATGTTGTTGTTACAACCAATATTGTTAGAACCAATATTTCCCCCCAATAAAACAATTCTGAAAATTCAAGCTTGTGTGTTGAGCTACTGCTTAACGTGTATGGTATCAACCTATGCACTCTCTACACATGCAGTTTTTTAGTCACTGCTTCCTAAAGTACCTCGAGAGTCTTCAATATCACATCACAATCAAGCTCTGCACTCTCTTATGGACAGTGTAAATAGAAGTAACAGGATAAAATTTAGAAAGAGAAAATTTAGCCAAGTATCAGGAGGTTTTCTTCACGATGCAATAGTCCCCAAAGTAGCAGAATCTTTGGACATTTATACTGGACAAAGCTCTAGAAAAGTACCAAGAGGGAAATGTTGCATTGGAAAGATGAATTGGAAGGGAAATGAATTGGATAATATAAGCTAATGGGTCTCATCCTTCTCTAACTTCTATGACTTTACAATGAAACTCCATATACTGCAAAATAGAATCGAAGACTAACATGGCTGCTACTCTGAAACCTATATTTATTCAATACATTAAGTTGCAACTTTGGTTATAGTGAACCAGTAATAACGCTGAAAACATATAGCACTTTTCATTGTAAGGCTGCTCAAACATTTAATTAAGCCTCACACCACCTTGCAAGATAGAGAAGAGTTTTCTTTACAGAAGAAAAAACTGAGGCAAAGAAATTCAGGTCTGGTCTTCACTCAGAAAGTCTAGAAAGAAAAGGAGTACTAGTGGCACCTTAGAGACTAACCAATTTATTTGAAGTGAGCTGTAGCTCACAAAAGCTTATGCTCAAATACATTGGTTAGTCTCTAAGGTGCCAATAGTATTCCTTTTCTTTTTGCGAATACAGACTAACACGGCTGCTACTCTGAAACCACTCAAAGTCCATGTTCAGTAATCAGTATAGCTGCATCAATGCCGAGACGTAAGGGCTTACTTACCCTAGGAAATTACATTGCACTAGAATACCATCCTAAGGCGTCACAGTCACTAACAAGAAGTTGAACAGGGCTTACTACACAGTGTGGACACCAAATGCCATGTTTAACATCTTGACAACTGATCATAGTTAACCGTAAGGCACATCAGTAATATACTGAACAAACAAATTACCCTCAGACAATTTCCACGGCTCTTCTCCTGCCTCAGCTGAAGAAGACCAAACAAAATATTGGTTCTTCTTTCTACGAAGGATAAAGAGGCAGCCATCATTTTTAAATTTGCTTTACCAGAAGTGTTACAGCTACTGAAGTTAACATAGTGCCAAGTTTTATTTGTCAATAGCAGATAG
This sequence comes from Lepidochelys kempii, assembly GCF_965140285.1. NCBI lineage: Eukaryota > Metazoa > Chordata > Testudines > Cheloniidae > Lepidochelys > Lepidochelys kempii. The sequence goes on from NC_136383.1 coordinate 136,891,744, forward strand.
TCTCTACCTTACATCCATTTAATGGAAAACTTGGGTATACTGAATACCCTAGAGTTAAGCCAGACCAACTGACACAATGTTAAACAAAACCATACTTGTTGACAATGAGTGCTAAGTTGTGTTCATCATTGCATTTATTTACCACTGCTCCTCAAGGTCATATTCTAACATGATGTATTTTCTCAGTGTAGACCACCTCTCCGTGTAGGCAAGGGCAAGCTGAGTTTGCACCATGAGAGCTAATTTTACTCAGCTAAGCACTTTTAGATCCCTGGAATATCACAAAAGTGGATTCTTTTAACATGTCATCCAATTATGATAAATGTCCCTCTACCCGCTAGCACACAATATATTTTTTTCATTGAATGCACTCTTTTACATCCTTCATAATCACCGCATGATTTCTGATGAGATGCTTTCGCCCTAAACAGGTGTAAGTTATTTAATGACAGGTTTCAGAGTAGCAGTCATGTTAGTCAAGTGGAGTGCCCCAGGGGTCGGTCCTGGGGCCGGTTTTATTCAATATCTTCATAAATGATCTGGAGGATGGTGTGGATTGCACTCTCAGCAAATTTGCGGATGATACTAAACTGGGAGGAGTGGTAGATACGCTGGAGGGGAGGGATAGGATACAGAAGGACCTAGACCAATTGGAAGATTGGGCCAAAAGGAATCTGATGAGGTTCAATAAGGATAAGTGCAGGGTCCTGCACTTAGGACGGAAGAACCCAATGCACAGCTACAGACTAGGGACCGAATGGCTAGGCAGCAGTTCTGCAGAAAAGGACCTAGGGGTGACAGTGGACGAGAAGCTGGATATGAGTCAGCAGTGTGCACTTGTTGCCAAGAAGGCCAATGGCATTTTGGGATGTATAAGTAGGGGCATAGCGAGCAGATCGAGGGACGTGATCGTTCCCCTCTATTCGACATTGGTGAGGCCTCATCTGGAGTACTGTGTCCAGTTTTGGGCCCCACACTTCAAGAAGGATGTGGATAAATTGGAGAGAGTCCAGCGAAGGGCAACAAAAATGATTAGGGGACTGGAACACATGAGTTATGAGGAGAGGCTGAGGGAGCTGGGATTGTTTAGTCTGCAGAAGAGAAGAACGAGGGGGGATTTGATAGCTGCTTTCAACTACCTGAAAGGGGGTTCCAAAGAGGATGGCTCTAGACTGTTCTCAATGGTAGCAGATGACAGAACGAGGAGTAATGGTCTCAAGTTGCAGTGGGGGAGGTTTAGATTGGATATTAGGAAAAACTTTTTCACTAAGAGGGTGGTGAAACACTGGAATGCGTTACCTAGGGAGGTGGTAGAATCTCCTTCCTTAGAGGTTTTTAAGGTCAGGCTTGACAAAGCCCTGGCTGGGATGATTTAACTGGGAATTGGTCCTGCTTTGAGCAGGGGGTTGGACTAGATGACCTTCTGGGGTCCCTTCCAACCCTGATATTCTATGATTCTATGATTCTATGATAGTCTGTATTCGCAAAAAGAAAAGGAGGACTTGTGGCACCTCAGAGACTAACAAATTTATTTGAGCATAAGCTTTCGTGAGCTACAGCTCACTTCATCGGATGCATTCAGTGGAAAATACAGTGGGGAGAGTTATATACATAGAGAACATGAAACAATGGGTGTTACCATACACCCTGTAAGGAGAGCGATCACTTAAGGTGAGCTATTACCAGCGGGGGGGAGGGAGGGAGAGAGGGGGGAGGAATAAACATGGGGAAATAGTTTTACTTTGTGTAATGACCCATCCACTCCCAGTCTCTATTCAAACCTAAGGATCTACAACCTATCCTGAAGGACGACCCATCACACTCACAGATCTTGGGAGACAGGCCAGTCCTTGCTTACAGACAGCCCCACAACCTGAAGCAAATACTCACCAGCAACCACACACCACACAACAGAACCACTAACCCAGGAACCTATCCTTGCAACAAAGCCCGTTGCCAACTGTGTCTACATATCTATTCAGGGGACACCACCATAGGGCCTAATCACATCAGCCACACTATCAGAGGCTTATTCACCTGCACATCTGCCAATGTGATAGATGCCATCATGTGCCAGCAATGCCCCTCTGCCATGTACATTGGCCAAACTGGACAGTCTCTACGTAAAAGAATAAATGGACACAAATCAGATGTCAAGAATTATAACATTCAAAAACCAATTGGAGAACACTTCAATCTCTTTGGTCACTCAATTACAGACCTAAAAGTTGCAATTCTTCAACAAAAAAACTTTGAAAACAGACTCCAACGAGAGACTGCTGAATTGGAATTAATTAGCAAACTGGATACAATTAACTTAGGCTTGAATAAAGACTGGGAGTGGATAGGTCATTACACAAAGTAAAACTATCCCCCCCCCCCCCCCCCGCTGTTCCTCAGATGTTCTTGTCAACTGCTAGAAATAGCCCACCTTAAGTGATCACTCTCCTTACAGTAAAAAGAAAAGGAGTACTTGTGGCAATTGGTTAGTCTCTAAGGTGCCACAAGTCCTCCCTTTCTTTTTGCGAATACAGACTAACACGGCTGCTACTCTGAAACTTCTCCTTACAGTGTGTATGGAAATACCCATTGTTTCATGTTCTCCATGTATATAAATATCCCCACTGCATTTTCCACTGAATGCATCCGATGAAGTGAGCTGTAGCTCACGAAAGCTTATGCTCAAACAAATCTGTTTGTCTCTAAGGTGCCAGAAGTACTCCTTTTCTTTTTAAGTCATTTAAGGAATTCATTTGAGTGTATTCTTCTACCATAGCAGCCTCTTTGATTGCATGCGTGCAATGACTGAGTTACTAGCAATAGGATATGCCTTGAGGTGAGCACCGCCTGGATACGGTAGCCCAAAACCCTTCCCGTGTCCCAACCCCCTGCCCTGAGCCTCCTCCCCCACCCAAAGTCCCTCCCAGAGCCCATGCTCCGCACCCTCTCTTGCGCCCCAACGCCCAGCCCTGAGCCCCCTCCCATACTCAAACTCCCTCTCTCTTAGTTAACTGGAATTTTTGACTTACTGGCATGCCCCACTCCCCCAACATGCTGGATAACAAAGCTTTTACTGTATATCCAAGAGGAATCAGAGAATATCAGGGTTGGAAGGGACCTCAGGAGGTCACCTAGTCCAACCCCCTGCTCAAAAGCAGGACCAATCCCCAATTAAATCATCCCAGCCAGGGCTTTGTCAAGCCTGACCTTAAAATCTGATACATTCAAATAAAAAGATTTGTATAAGTCTTACCATGATAAGGTATTTCTAGCTAAAATTCTTGAGAAATAATTATTATTCAGATGCCTTTTGTAACTGAAAATAAAAATCTTATGCAACATTAAGTCATTGACCTAGCTGAAGCTTGATAACAACTTATGTTTATATAGCACCTTTCAATGAAAGTTTCAAAACACTATAAATGTAGATTATTTTTCCCACCAGTGAAATGTATTACAACACTGCACAACAAGTGCAGAGAAAACGAAGAATACTTTACCCACTTCAGAAGAGAACGATTTTTTACATAGGGAATTATATACGCTTATCGCTTAGTGGTTTACATTATCAAAACACTATACATATTGGACTACTTCATCTTCAACCTTGCTAAGGATTACTCCCCCTTTGCAAGTGGAGACAGTGAGGCAAAGAGGTTAAGTGACTTGCCCAAGGTCACAGTGCAATCCACTTGCAGAAGCAGCATTACAACTCATATGTTTTTAAGGGGGGGAGGGAGAGCTCAGTGGTTTTAAGGGGGGAGGGATAGCTCAGTGGTTTGAGCATTGGCCTGCTAAACCCAGGGTTGTGAGTTCAATCCTTGAGGGGGCCATTTAGGGATCTGGGGCAAAAATTGGGGATTGGTCCTGCTTTGAGCAGGGGGTTGGACTAGATGACCTCCTGAGGTCCCTTCCAACCCTGATATTCTATGATTCTATGATTCTAAGGCCTGCAGGAACCATTATATCATCTAGTTAGGAACCCCCAACTCTGAGTTCACTAAACTATACTATCCTTGCCTTTCTAATTATAGTTACCAAGACTGGAATTTTGTTCAAACACTAAAGATAACAGGTTCTCTTGCTAAAGTAAGATACAAGCGGTCAGGTTCCTCATTCCAAAGATGGACCTTGACAACAAAACTACATAGGATTTATTTTGAAAAACCATTGATCAGAGCTGTACTAAATTAAATCCATGCTAAGGATTGTGAATGCTCAGTAAGCAACTAAGCTTATCTTGTTAAAAGATTATTCAATATACCCAATAGCGGAGTGTGTGCCATGTCCCCTGTATGCTGCCTTCCAAGCTCTTCTGTCGGAGTCAACAAGCCTTCCTCCAGAGTAGGGAACTCTGTCAAGTCATTTCCACCACCAGTCAGGCCCAACCTCATTCCTGATGTTGCCGCTAGATGGCTGACATCCATTTCTACTGGAAGCTGATACCATGACTCCATTCCCTACAACAATTTGGAAGAAAAATTCTTTAATTTTTCATTAGTCTTACTTTTGCTTCCAAAATCAAAAGTTTAATAATAAGCTATTTGTATTATTATTGCATTAAAATGTATTTTATAGTATAAACAGACTGTTCTTCTATTTAAATGTCTTGAATATATTCCTATCTACTCAGGTATAAATAAAGGCCCCAACCAAAGCAAGACAGTTAAATCCAAATGTGGTAAAGAGAAGCATGCAATATCACTGGTGCATTAAAAACAGACTTCACTCCGATATAAACTTTGAATGTGACTCAACAGCATTACAAATATGGCCCTTGTACCAGTCAACGCTGGTCAATTTCCTTGCAGGATGATTCTTTAAGAGAAGGAAAGCCCTTTTGGGATGTCACATTTTCAAAAGGATCTCCCAACTGCACAATCAAGGATTACAAGGTGAATGTCCTACCCTTTAAGTGTGGGTAACAGAACGCACCAGAAGTCTGACAAAAAGTCACCAACAATGTTCACTCATAATTACTAAAGCGTGCAATGAGCATTGTACTTGGTAGAAGACAGAGCCTCCATAGGGCTAAGACAGAAGGCAACATGAATTGCAGAGGAGGGAAAGGGGTTAAGAAAGGCCTTCAACCAATGTTCCCTCTAATTTTTTACATCCATGTGCGAATGAATTTTGTTATGTGCACCAATATGGAGTTGATGTGTGGCAGGGGTGGGGTCAAGAGGTTCGGAGTGTGGGAGGGGGCTCACGGCTGGGGCAGAGGTGCGGGGGGGTGATGGCTCTGGCTGGGGGTGTGAGCTCTGGGGTGGGGCCTGGGACAAAGGGTTTGGGAGTTGCGAGAAGGGGCTCAGGGCTAGGGCAGACGGTTGTTGTGTGTGGGGGGTGAGGGCTCTTGCTTGGGGCGTGGGCTCTGGGGTAGGGCTGAGGATGAGGGGTTTGGGGTGCTGGAGGGGGCTCAGAGCTGGGGCAGAAGGTTGGGATGGGGTGGGTGAGGGCCTCTGGGGTGGGACCGGAGATGAGGAGTTTGGGGTGCAGGCTGCCTGGGGGCTGCAGCAGGGAGAGAGGACTCTCCCCAGCCATCTCTCGCTGCAGCAGCCCGGGGCCAGGGGAAGAGGCGCCTTTCCCCGGCCCCAGTAGCTCCGGAACTGGGGCCGGGGGAAAAGGCACCTCTCCCCGCCTGCATGGCCCTTGATAGCCGGCTGTGTGGCCACACAGCTTACAGGGAACTTAGCCTTCAACCCCTTACTACTAGGTCCACGGTTTAAGAAAAGGCATGGGAGGTAAGTGCGGGGAACAAAATATTGAGTGAGCACAGGGAACCTGAAGATAAGGGAGAGAGGAACAATAAGTTTTCTTCAAGTTTTCCATCTGGATAAAAGCCTCCAATCCTCTCCAATGTCCAGCATCCCCGTATTCCACTAAGGTACAACTCCCTCCACCAACATACCTCCTACAGATTTGCAAACATTTAGAGGACAGCACCCTGCTTTGATGGGCCACATATTACCTGACTGAGCAAAGGTCCCCTCCAGCAAATCTTGAATGCCAGCCCAATTTAAACATTGGCACTTTTTATTTTAAGAATCCAGGGAATTTTGTAAACCAAAAACTTTTGCCCCCAAAAAATTAAAGGTTGAAAATGTGTTTCAAAGGAGCCCAGTTAACTCTCCCCCTCAAATACACTTTCTACACAAAAATACTTTTAAAAAAAAAGTTACAAAACCTGCAAATGAACAGTTGAAGTATCCAGTCATTTCCCCCACTACCACAAGTCTCTCATCACTCAATATCACCCACCCAAACTGAACTCTGCCTCCAAATAAAATTTGAAAAAAAAAAAAAAAAAAGCAAAAGGTCAAAAAATAAATTACTGGGGGATTATAAATCTTAATTCTTATTCAAGACATCAATTTCTAATAATTTGTTATTTGACCCTGGCATATAGTTTTGGATATATTTTATTGGAAGGCAACGTTAAGTTTGCAGTGTAAATCAGGTAGGACGGCAGTAAGTGATGGAAGACTATATCGTCTTGGGGAACTACCTGGATTCCTTCTTGTTAGAGGCTAGCTAAAGTTCCCCTGTGATTGAACACACCCCTGTATTCACATCCTACAGACTACCATAATCATCTTTGTACAAAATAGGCCTTGTGAGGTACCACTTGAAAACTCATAACTCACTGGTAAATAATATCATGATGAAATATATATAGCAACATTATATGTAAAATTAAATCCCCATATGATGTTATTAGCACATGTTCAAAACCACACAGCCCTGCACGGCTACAACTACACTACATCGCCAACGGTTATTAATCAGATCTGTCCTAAACAAAGTACTGTGTATTTACCTCAATTTACATATAAGTAGTAAACAGGGCCAGTAAGACAGCAGGGGAAGCAGAGCAGATCAAATATGCATTTTAGCAAACAAGCGGGGAGAAAGAGCATGGTGTCTCCTTGATCATCATACTCCATGTCGCCTTCCTCACTGTTTGAATGAACTTTGCTTTGAGAGGTAATCTTCAGAAGAATCCACTTCAAAGTTTCACTAAACTAGCTCGTCAATTTTTCTTGTAACCAATTCTGATTTTTATGCCTTATTACTTGTATTCACTTAAAATCTCTCTCTTTATAGTTCATAAAGTTGGTTTAGTGTTTTATCTAATCCAATGTGTTTGAATGGAAGTGTCTGGGAAACTCAATTTGGGGTAACAAAGTGTGCATATTATTTCTATTAAAGAAATACAGACTTTATATGAATTTGTATTGTCCAGGAGAGGGCTGGGCAATACAGGACATACATTGCTGGGGGGAAATCTAGGACTGGTGGTGTGTTGGGGTCACCCCATATTATAACCAAAGCTGGTAAGAACCAATGTGTGGCTGGTTGGCTACAGCACACACTCTGACATAGCTGGGAGTGACTTGTATGTGGGAGGCTGTTTGTGAGCATTCCAGACTGGAGGCTACAGCAGCAAAGCCGTGTAAAGGGCACCACAGTTTAGAGGGCAGGGGACACACAGGTACTCATTAGTCTGGATTGTACACTGGGTATGTCACAGAATCAACAAAAAACCTCCCCACCTGAATACCACTATGGCTTTGCTAAGGAAACATACTACAGTAAAAGCTATTTTATCTGGCATGTTGGGGAAATGGGGGGTGCCAGTAAGTGCAAAATGCCAGTTAATTAGGAGGGAGGGAATTTGAGTGCGGGGCTGGGGGGTTTGGGTGCAGCTCTGGGAGGGAGTTTGGATGCGCAAGGGGGCTCGGGGCAGCGGGTTGGGGTGCCAGATGCAGTGGGCACTCACCTCAGGCAGCGACCTATCCTGGCTGCTCCTAGGTGGAGGCATAGCAGGCAGCTCTGCACAGTGCCCCCGTCCTGCCCCAAGCACTAGCTCCACAGGACCCATTGGCTGGGAACAATGGCCTTGGGAGCTGTGGGGGCAGCGCCTGTGGGCGAAGACAGCGCACAGAGCCACCTGCCATGCCTCTGTCCAGGAGCAGCTGGGACAGGTCGCCACTTGCAGGGAGCCCCCTGAGGTCAGCGCCCCCACCCCAGATCCAACAGCCTGCACCCCCTCCTGTGCCCAAACCCACTGCCCTGAGCTCCCTCCCACACCCAAACTCCCTCCCAGAGCTTGCGCTCCACACCCCTCCCGTGCCCCAACACCCTGCCAGACCTGTACCAACCGGACTATAAACTGGAATTTCAATGAAGATCAGAAATGCCTGTTTATAGAGTTTTCTGGTTGGCAAAGTGCCAGATAGAACAGTTTTTATTGTAATATGCTGCATGAAACAAACAGCCAGCTCTGTAATAAAAAAAATTCCACATGATCTCTCAACTGTGCAAGCTGGTCATCACCTGACCTATCTGAAACTCCAAAGCCACTTTTGACATCTGTAGGATCTTGACTGACATATGCACAAATCAACAAAGTAGGAAAAAATATTTTTGGATGGCTATCTAGATCATACCTCTAATGGCAAACATTAGAAAAAAAATTATTGCTTTTGAAAAATTAGTGTTTTATTTTTAAATTTAAAATAGGGACTTGACAGAGATATTTAAGACATTGCTGTGTTTTAATGTAATACTCACCATACCTACTCTAACAGAAGTATTAGGCTAATGTATTGAGTAATTTATTTTAATAAAGTAAAATTACAGACTTGCCTTATAAATCAAAATGTCCCTGATAAAAATTGAGAGTTTTTTTGGTGTTATTCCTTTCTTTCTATTTATCTTATAATTTACTACAGTTTTATTAACTGTTTTCTACTAGTTCATGTAGTTCTTTGGAAGTAATCATATGGCATTAAAGTGTGTTGCTTTAAAGATTGTTGCATCAATCCACCAGCAAAAGTCTGAACTCAAAGAAGGAAAGAAGCAGAGGGGAAAAAGCTGAAGTTGATTCCATCATGGTAGAATGAGTAAGTCTAATCCAAAAGTCATATTTAGACCAGTGGATGCCCTCCTTTGTGAGAAATAAAAGATGTAAGTAAGAAAACTAATTTTCTTATTATTTGTATTGTGGAACACCCAGAGGAACCAATCAAGAGTGTACTTGGTACTCAACAAACACTTAAAAACATCATGCTTGACACGAAGAACTTACAAACTAATTTAAGATAACTAAAAACTAAAAATTAACCATTTTCTCATCAGAAAACCCTCAATAGCCAAAAATAGGCCTCTATCCTACAAATACTTATGCATGTGCTAAATTTTAGACAGTGAAGAGGACCATTAGTTTCAATGGGACCACTAACATTATGTGAAGTTAGGAACATGCATAAATGTTTGCAGGATCACAGTCTTTGGCTGTATTCCCAACATGTATCAATTGCATTACAGATCTCTCACCTGGATACACAGGATTTCAGGTAAGTGAACTCCTTGTCTGATTCTATTTGGATAAACAACGATCTACTAAAGGTATATTTGAAATACCTGATTAACGGCAGATCTCTGTCGGATTGCTTCTCCCAAGGAGATCCCACTGGCAGTTGAAATCTGGGTCCCACTGCTGCTTTGGCTTAACAACTCTTCCTTCCATCCACGGTGTGGTGGTGTTGTAGCAATAGGCTAAAATCATTTTTTTAAAGAGAGAAGTAAGAATTTATTTTCATGATCCTTTGAGGTACAGAGCCATTTAAGTTGTAATGTACTATGCAATATCTGTAAAAGCAGATAGTTGCTGGCCCAAACTAATGAGATAAGAAACACATGCTGTAGCTGGAGGTGCAAAGGGGGAAAGTTAATTTGTGCATAACGTTTCTAGTTTTACACGCTAAAATAGTAGCAATGAAATATCATGTTCTGTACATAAGACGATTACTTGCATGAGTCAGGAGATTATCTTTCCCTATTCATGCAGCATTGTGCAATTCACAGAGAGCTAAGGAAGCATTGTTCTAAGTCAGCCATAAAAATGTTGGCATACTGTGGGGCCATGCGGGTACCCATAGCAGTACCGCTGACTTGAAGGTGTATATAAAGTCCCCAAGTGTGAAATAGTTATGGGTGAGGACAAAGTCACAAAGGTCAGCCACCAGGTTTGCCGTGACATTATCGGGGATACTGTTCCCGATGGCTTGTAGTCCATCTGTGTGTGGAATGTTGGTATAGAGGAAACTACAATCCATCGGTGATCTTCCAGAAAACACCACAAGGCCCCACAGTACGCTAACATTTTTATGGCCAACTTAGAACAACGCTTCCTTAGCTCTCGTCCCCTAACGCCACTACTCTATTTGCGCTACATTGATGACATCTTCATCATCTGGACCCATGGAAAAGAAGCCCTTGAGGAATTCCACCATGATTTCAACAATTTCCATCCCACCATCAACCTCAGCCGAGACCAGTCCACACAAGCGGTCCATTTCCTAGATACTACTGTGCTAATAGTGATGGTCACATAAACACCACCTTACACCGGAAACCTACTGACCACTATACTTACCTACATGCCTCCAGCTTCCATCCAGGACACACCACACAATCCATTGTCTACAGCCAAGCTCTAAGATACAACCGCATTTGCTCCAATCCCTCAGACAGAGACAAACACCTACAAGATCTCTATCAAGCATTCTTAAAACTACAATAACCACCTGCTAAAGTGAAAAAACAGATTGACAGAGCCAGAAGAGTACCCAGAAGTCACCGACTACAGGACAGGCCCAACAAAGAAAATAACAGAACGCCACTAGCTGTCACCTTCAGCCCCCAACTAAAACCTCTCCAGCGCATTATCAAAGATTTACAATCTATCCTGAAAAATGATCCCTCACACTCTCAGATCTTGGGAGACAGACCAGTCCATGCTTACAGAGAGCCCCCCAACCTGAAGCAAATACTCACCAGCAACTACACCCCACACAACACAAACCCTAACCCAGGAACCTATCCTTGCAACAAAATCCGATGCCAACTCTGTCCACATATTTATTCAAGTGACACCATCATAGGACCTAATCACATTAGCCACGCCATCGGGGCTCGTTCACCTGCACATCTACCAATGTGATATATGCCATCATGTGCCAGCAATGCCCCTCTGCCATGTACAATGGGCATACCGGACAGTCTCCACGCAAAAGAATAAATGGACACAAATCTGACATCAGGAATCATAACATTCAAAAACTGGTAGAACACTTCAACCTCTTTGGCCACTCAGTAAAAGATTTAAGGGTGGCAATTTTGCAACAGAAAAGCTTCAAAAACAGACTCCAACGAGAAACTGTTGAGCTTGAATTAATATGCAAACTAGATACCATTAACTTGGGTTTGAATAGAGACTGGGAATGGCTGGGTCATTACACATATTGCATCTATTTCCCCATGTTAAGTATCCTGACACCTTCTTGTCAATTGTCTAAATGGGCCATCTTGATTATCAGTACTAAAGTTTTTTTCTCCTGCTGATAATAGCTCATCTTAATTAACTAGCCTCTTACAGTCTGTATGGCAACTTCCACCTTGTGTGTATGTGTGTGTATTTTCTTACTGTATGTTCCATTCTATAATCCAATGAAGTGGGCTGTAGCCCAGGAAAGCTTATGCTCTTATAAATTTGTTAGTTTCTAAGGTGCCACAAATATTCCTGTTCTTTTTGAAGTTTATATATGTAACTGTAGGACCCTGAAAAATGTTTAGGGTATTTCTTGGGGAAAAAATAAGTTTGCCTTGCGCCTGCAAAAAACACCTGTCACAGGGCTTTTTGCCTTCATGAGACACCAGATGAAGCTATTTTGTGGTTGGAGTCACATTTCTTCTCTATAATACATCAAGAGGGAATCCGTGCAGTTGTCTAAGCTCCTAGTAATCCTGGAACCAGCTTCACAGGCGAGGCAGCCCGTTCCAATCACACCAGCATGAAAGTGTAAAATGAAATCTGTAGTGTATTATACTGAGATTCAACTGAAACAAAATTACTCCCTAAGACAAGAAAAGCACTAGTCCAGAAGAGAAGCATCAAACCCAAGCCAATCTAGACAGAGTGTATTGGGGTGCTGGGGTAGCGTAGGGGGAGTGCTGTTGGAGAGTGTCTGGGGTAGCTGAAGTGCATGTCTGCTGTCTAGGTGTTGCTGGGTTCTTTCTGGGTTAGGGAGGGGCTGAGACATCTGGGAGAGCTAGTGTAGGTTGATAGAAGCCATCTGGGAGGGGAGCTAGGGTCTGTCTGGGAAGCAAGGTTCTGCCAAAAGGGCAGTTGTTTGGGGTCCAGCTGGGATCTCTGAAGGACTGGGGATTGGAAGGAGGCACTCCCAGTGGAGGAGCGGGGCATGTCTCTGGGGGTTTAGGGTCTTGCTGAGGTCTCTCTGGGACTAAGATAAGGGATCTGAGGTTCAGCTGGGAGACAAATTTGGTGATAGTACTGAGACCCCTCACCTACTGTCCTCTGACACTAGACACTGACAGCAACTCCTTTTGTTGCCGCTGATGCTTCAATCCATCAGTGTCAGTAACCAGAGAGGAAGCACACAGGCATCCAAGGGTGTCCAAAAACCATATGTCACAGTGGTCTCTAGTTTCCAGAATGCACAACTGCAGCTCCTGCCCATTGCTTAGCCCAGCAGTTCTCAAACTTCATTGCACGATGATCCCCTTCTGACAACAAAAAATTACTGCACAAGCCCAGGAGGGGGGACCAAAGTTTGAGCCCTCTGGAGCCCCACAGCCCTGGGCAGGAGGGGGCCAAAGCCGTAGCTCAAGGGCTTCAGCCCCACACGGTGGGCCTGTAAACTGAGCCTCACTGCCCAGGGCTGAAGCCAAAGCCTAAGCCCTGCCACCCAGGGCTGAAGCCTTCAGGCTTTGGCCCCAGGCGGTGGGGCTCAGACTTTGGCCCTGGGCAATAGGGCTTGGGCTTTGGCCCCAGGCCTCAGCAAATCTAAAGCCTGTCCTGGCGATCCCATTAAAACGTAGTCCTGACCCACAGCTTGAGAACCAGTAGATTTAGCCAAACGTGTGACATTCAGGCTGAGCCAGGGCTTGAGTAATAGGGCTGCCAGATGAGTGACAACTGGTACCCAAGGCTGCAAAGAGGCTGAAAAATGCTAAGTGGTCATTTCATGGCTTAGCAGTGAAAAAAGAATTCATCCCATCCTCAAGAGTAGGAGAAGAAATGGCTCCTGATGCAGCACGCCATGTAGACTACGTTCCAAAAACAAAAAGGAAATAACACTGTTTGAATCTGATTCTCTCCCTAGTAGGCTGCAACGATGCTGGTTCTGGTGGAACCCAACTGAGAGTGCCAATTCAGAATTGTTCAGAGCAGGGCAGTTACAGCTCAAGGTTGAGGTTCCTTTGCACACCAAGGCAAACCAAATGAGCCAGACAGAGAGGACTTTGGTTTTACTCCACTGGCTAACCATAAGTCACACAAGCAATTCCCTTAGACACTCCAGTTTCCCAGTATCACCACCAGTGCCATTCATTATGGGGACAAATGGTTATGAAAACCAATACCCCCATAAAAGAAAAAAGGTTCTCCCTATCCCAAAGGACCAAGCCCCAGACCCAGGTCAATATATTAATCAGATCTTACCCACAAATCACGCTGTTGCCAATCCTTTAGAATCTAAAATCTAAAGGTTTATTCATACAAGGAAAAAAGATATAGATGAGAGCTAGAATTGGTTAAATGGAATCAATTACATACAGTAATGGCAAAGTTCTTGGTTCAGGCTTGTAGCAGTGATAGAATAAATTGCAGGTTCAAATCAAATCTCTGGAGTACATCCACAGCTGGGATGGGTCATCAGTCCTTTGTGTAGAGCTTCCATTTGTAGCAAAGTCCCTCCAGAGGTAAGAAGCAGGATTGAAGACAAGATGGAGGAGCTGCAGCAGCTTTTTATAGTCTCTTGTCATGGGGCCTTTCTTTCTTTGTTCCAAAGACAATCATTCCAGCACGTGGCAAAAAAATACCTTAGAGTTCTGTCCACAGGCATATCCCTGCACACCTTTTGCTGAGTCACAAGGTGTATCTGCCTTCTCTCAATGGGTCAGTTGTATAGCTGATGGTCCTTAATGGGCCATCAAGCAGGCTAGGCAGAGCTGACACCAACTTGTCTGGGGTGTCACCCAGAAGCATAGAATAAGTTTGAAATACAGACAGTTTAGAGCCAATATTCATAACTTCAACTACAAAAAAGATACACATATACAGATAGCATAATCATAAACAGCAAATCATAACCTTCCCACAGACACCTCACACAACAACCTTTGTACAATATCTGCTGCAAATATATAACAGTGGTTGCAACAGTGATCTATACGGTTAGAGATTCTGTCAATAACGTCACATAGGCTTAATCTCAAAGCAAGAGTTATGGCTGACCTAAGTCCTGGAAAAGGTAATGGAGACGTGTTACACCGATTCTGAGAGCAGTTCATTTACATTAAATGTCTGTGAAACAGTTCTCAAAAACAACGTTAATTTAGAGCTACTGGTCATATGGACAGGGATGGCCTATATGCTCTTTTGTGGCTTCAATTTATCTTTCAATATCCAAAGTGATTTTCTTTGCTTCTGAAGAGATAAGTGAGTCTGCCACATAACATTTCAGCTGAAAGGCAGGGAGGGACAGTGAAACTCTGTAGTAGCATTTACTAATTTATTCCGGGTCGAGCAAGCCTGACTTTTCTCTGCAACCGACAGTAGGAAGAAAAAAAGTCACCTGATATACCAGGGGACAGCAGAGCAGATGCTTCATATTGGTAAGATAAAAATGCAAACACAAGCTCTCAATGACCTTGTGGAATCTTATAAAGCGCCCTTGTGAGAAAATGTCTAAAGAAAGTGCCAGAAAGATGGGGAAAATTGCAACTCCTACAGAAACGTATATGTTATGTAAACATTCAGGACCAAATTCACCTCTGGTGTAACTCAAGTAAAGAATTATTCCAGGGATGAAACTGACCTAGTCTCTTCATTGAGATTTATGGGAAATGGGTTGCAGGGAGAGGAGGATAAACACCTCCACACTAAGACAATCAATTATAACCAAGGAGAAAAAGCTTGTAACTGACTCTGCAGTGAAATTCACAGCTCTGCTCTGGAGCCATATTCAGATACCGTTCTTCTCTTCCCCCGGCTCCTTTTACTGTAACTGCAGAGATGGGCACAACAGCAACTGGACACAACTCTAGAGTGACACCATGAGCTCCACTATTGAAGCAGATTTTCCTTCCAACCACCCTCTTTGGTTGTTTTCTGAGGAATAACAGCTCCAACAAAACTTGCAGGAATGAGATTCCTGCTTGTGGAAGATGAAGCCTGTCCCCTATCCACACTCGGGATCAATGAAAGGATGTCTTTCCAAATTCCCAATATTCCCCCATTTCTCTCCTCCATAGTCTGCCATAGCCATTCCCATCTCCTCACTCTCAGACTTCAGTAATGTAACTCCTCAGCTCCATCAGATACAGGCCACCTCGGCACCAGGAAACGATCTTCAAAAAAGAGAGAACCAATGTTTCACATCTTCAGCATGGCATGGAGCACCCCGACTGAGTGTTAGGAGTACTACTTGAGGGTCTGAGGGACTACAGCAATAGGGAATTGTGCATGGCATCTCCATCCTCCTTAACCACCAATCACTGTTCATTCCATATTTCACACCACCACAGAGTATATCAAGTTTCAGAGTAGCAGCAGTGTTAGTCTGTATTCGCAAAAAGTATATCAAGTATAACAAGAGTATATCAAGGAGGTCATCTCTGCCTATCACCCCATCCTCAACCATAATCCTCTTGTAATTATGCCGTACCCCCACACCCTCAAGCAGGGCCGTCCTTAGGATTTATGAGGCCCTATGCAGTATTATTAAACTGGTGCCCCTATGCCCAATGGCAGCCCAGGCTCGCATGTGTATTTTAGACAAAGGTAGTCTTTTGAAGGATTTATTTAAAAAACTATATGTCTGAAGAGCCAAGCATTTAAGGCTAAAGATGAATACTCAGACTGTGCATCTAAAAATCTATGCAAGGATTTTTTAGAGATGTGATTTTATAATCTTCAGTAATACACTAATGAAATATTTTTAAAGCAAGTTTTAAACTAAGGTCCTGTAGACTAACATGTTCTGAGTAAATATTACAGTAATGCACAACTGTTTTTGTCAGTAAATTCAGAAACTGACCGTGTACACCTGGGGGCTGGCAAATGCCTGTTAAATGGCTTCATTATCACTTGACAGGTTTCAGAGTAGCAGCCTTGTTAGTCTGTATCCGCAAAAAGAAAAGGAGTACTTGTGGCACCTTAGAGATTAACAAATTTATTAGAGCATAAGCTTTCGTGAGCTACAGCTCTAATAAATTTGTTAGTTTCTACGGTGCCACAAGTACTCCTTTTATCATAGAATCATAGAATATCAGGGTTGGAAGGGACCCCAGAAGGTCATCTAGTCCAACCCCCTGCTCGAAGCAGGACCAATTACCAGTTAAATCATCCCAGCCAGGGCTTTGTCAAGCCTGACCTTAAAAACCTCTATAAGGAAGGAGATTCAACCACCTCCCTAGGTAACGCATTCCAGTGTTTCACCACCCTCTTAGTGAAAAAGTTTTTCCTAATATCCAATCTAAACCTCCCCCACTGCAACTTGAGACCATTACTCCTCGTTCTGTCATCTGCTACCATTGAGAACAGTCTAGAGCCATCCTCTTTGGAACCCCCTTTCAGGTAGTTGAAAGCAGCTATCAAAGCCCCCCTCATTCTTCTCTTCTGCAGGCTAAACAATCCCAGCTCCCTCAGCCTCTCCTCATAACTCATGTGTTCCAGTCCCCTAATCATTTTTGTTGCCCTTCGCTGGACTCTCTCCAATTTATCCACATCCTTCTTGAAGTGTGGGGCCCAAAACTGGACACAGTACTCCAGATGAGGCCTCACCAATGTCGAATAGAGGGGAACGATCACGTCCCTCGATCTGCTCGCTATGCCCCTACTTATACATCCCAAAATGCCATTGGCCTTCTTGGCAACAAGGGCACACTGCTGACTCATATCCAGCTTCTCGTCCACTGTCATCCCTAGGTCCTTTTCTGCAGAACTGCTGCCTAGCCATTCGGTCCCTAGTTTGTAGCTGTGCATTGGGTTCTTCCGTCCTAAGTGCAGGACCCTGCACTTATCCTTATTGAACCTCATCAGATTTCTTTTGGCCCAATCCTCCAATTTGTCTAGGTCCTTCTGTATCCTATCCCTCCCCTCCAGCGTATCTACCACTCCTCCCAGTTTAGTATCATCCGCAAATTTGATGAGAGTGCAATCCACACCATCCTCCAGATCATTTATGAAGATATTGAACAAAACCGGCCCCAGGACCGACCCTTGGGGCACTCCACTTGATACCGGCTGCCAACTAGACATGGAGCCATTGATCACTACCCGTTGAGCCCGACAATCTAGACAGCTTTCTACCCACCTTATAGTGCATTCATCCAGCCCATACTTCCTTAACTTGCTGACAAGAATACTGTGGGAGACGGTGTCAAAAGCTTTGCTAAAGTCTAGAAACAATACATCCACTGCTTTCCCTTCATCCACAGAACCAGTAATCTCATCATAAAAGGCGATTAGATTAGTCAGGCATGACCTTCCCTTGGTGAATCCATGCTGGCTGTTCCTGATCACTTTCCTCTCATGTAAGTGCTTCAGGATTGATTCTTTGAGGACCTGCTCCATGATTTTTCCAGGGACTGAGGTGAGGCTGACTGGCCTGTAGTTCCCAGGATCCTCCTTCTTCCCTTTTTTAAAGATTGGCACTACATTATCACTTGAATGGCTCTTTAACAGTTTCAATGTTGTGCTAATAGGTCTGGCAAGCTGGTGGCTTTTTCACTTTTAAGTACTAGATCCCCTCTGGAGGAAGACTTACCAGGCTGCAGCAGCCAGCTGTGATGGGAGCCTGCAGAAAGGGTCAGAACAGGGATAGGAATAGGTGTGGGGGGGAAAAGGGGGGTGGACACGAAGACCCGGGGTGCCCCAAATTTTCAGGTGCCCTATGCAGCCACGTATGCCTAAGGATGGCCCTGCCCTCAAGCCATCTTTGGCTTGTCAGGTCTATGCTCATTCTCCCCACCTGTGCTTTTCTGTTTAAAGAAGATAGCTGTAGAGCAGGTCTCGTAGCTCCATTCCTCAAGCTGCTTCAGGGAGAAGTCCTCTCTCTCCCACCCAACTACTACATGACACATGACATGTTGGCACATGACGGATAAAGGAGTAAGTACCTCTGTCTGAAACTGCCTGGGGAGCGGCACTGCCAGGCCTACTTACATACAGCTTTTCTAGCCTGCTTCACATTTAATTAAGTCTATGTTCAATTTTAAACTTTTGAAAGACCCACCATAACATTTTGTTCAGAGTTACAAACAACCTCCATTCGAGGTGTTCGTAACAGGTTCTACTAAAATAGGGAATGGATTGGTAAAGGAGTAGAACCAACGAGACACGAAACCTACTACATATGAGATCCTTCCTTGTAGACGAATTACAATAGTTTTTTTAGGGGCACAATATAGCTAAAAATCTTCCAGTGAATCATTTTTATAGACATTTCTATAGTCATACATAACCTATTCCTGGTTTTCACTTGGAAAGTTGTACTTAGTTGCATAGATCTGCATAAATTGTGGGGTATTTTCCATTTACCTTTATATGAATCGCAAAAAATGCTATGGCAATTTCATAGAGAGTCTCTGTACCCCAACATGCAAGGTAAGGCATTCAATCTTGGCAGACCCCACTCCAGAATGAAGATTTGATGTCAAAAACAAATACATGAAATTCAGTTATTTAGATTCTGTAAGTATAAAATAAGAGTCAGTCTAATACAAAGGTTGAGAATTTACCCTAGCTGATGCTTAAAATAAAAATTTAAAAATTTTAAAAAATTTTAATGTAATAAATGCAGTAAAACAAAAATCAAGCTTAAAAGGAGACTTATGTTGTAACTCATTAAATAAACATTTTCTTACCTACGTAACTAATTGCATCTTATATTTATTAGATCTGAAAAACTTAAAAGTGGAATCTATTTTTCCCTTACGTTGTTTGTTTATATTTTAATTTCTCTCATACTGGCACTCATAACAAGTATTTTCAGTTCATCTAACAAAGAATTTTAAGTTCAAGCACATTTGATGGTTGTTTATTTTTAATAATAAAAATACATAAGTGCATACACAAATTATGTATTTCTAATGCTCCTGGCAAGCCATCAATTCAGGCATGAAGATGAGGCAACCTTGATGAAAGAGGCATTCAGGGATCAATAATGGCATAAAGATCCTTTCAATTGTAGGTCACACTTCCAGATATGCCTCAAACTGCTAACAAATTGAAATTTGTTGCCATCCAATGGCTGACTGCTGGCCTATAAGAAATGAGTTTAGGGTCTCAAACTAGTTCCCAATGGACAGAGGTCTACATCACAAAAGCCACCAATACATTAGACTCTCATTACATTATTGGCCTACATAAAGTAGTTTCAACTGACACAATGAAGTCTGAATGGATCATAAAGAGTGAATTCCCCTCTCGCCCTTAATGGTGTTCTCCTCAGGTTAGCATTGGGACACAATGGCAAACAGCACTGGGAAACCTGATCACCTACACTGCACATCCCATCTGTGAATAAATGGAAGAGGTCACTCTCCTGGGATGTAAATCACAACCCACTTCACTTTTAAGAATGGCAAATTTAATTTGGGGCTTTGAGTGCTCAATGGCCCCTTAAGAAAAGCCGGCTTGCCCAAATGGCTGATTTTAAAGAGAGATGCCACCAGCACCACACACCCACATTTCTTCAGCACCAGTTAAAAAAAAGCCACTTCATGAATTAATTTCAGAAATCTTAGCTCTGGAGGCGTAACAATAGAGCCAAAATTTGCTCTATTGCTCAGTTTGCCTTCCTCAAGTCTTCCAGGAAATCAGATCACTGAAATATATACATGATGTGGCTGTTCTTCGGTACTGAACAACTGTGGGTGTACAACACAGGGGGTCTCTTCCTTGAAAATAGCTGTTCCAAAGCTGTCGGTTGAAACCAGTTTAAAAGCATCAGTATTTGTAAAAGGTTAATGGCACCATTTTGAAAACCTGCGCTGTGCTACCTAGTGCTTGTGCATGGAACAATGTTGCTAAGACAAAGGCAAACAGCTTCCGTCACCTTCAGCCCCCAACTAAAACCCCTCCAACGCATTATTAAGGATCTACAACCTATCCTAAAGGATGACCCAACACTCTCACAAATCTTGGGAGACAGGCCAGTCCTTGCCTACAGACAGCCCCGCAACCTGAAGCAAATACTCACCAACAACCACATACCACACAACAGAACCACTAACCCAGGAACTTATCCTTGCAACAAAGCCCGTTGCCAACTGTGCCCACATATCTATTCAGGGGACACCATCACAGGGCCTAATAACATCAGCCACACTATCAGAGGCTCGTTCACCTGCACATCCACCAATGTGATATATGCCATCATGTGCCAGCAATGCCCCTCTGCCATGTACATTGGTCAAACTGGACAGTCTCTACGTAAAAGAATAAATGGACACAAATCAGATGTCAAGAATTATAACATTCATAAACCAGTCGGAGAACACTTCAATCTCTCTGGTCACGCGATCACAGACATGAAGGTCGCTATCTTAAAACAAAAAAACTTCAAATCCAGACTCCAGAGAGAAACTGCTGAATTGGAATTCATTTGCAAATTGGATACTATTAATTTAGGCTTAAATAGAGACTTGGAGTGGCTAAGTCATTATGCAAGGTAGCCTGTTTCCTCTTGTTTTTTCCTACCCCCCCCCCCCCCAGATGTTCTGGTTTAACTTGGATTTTAACTTGAAGAGTGGTCAGTTTGGATGAGCTGTTACCAGCAGGAGAGTGAGTTTGTGTGTGTATGGGGGTGGGGGGGATGTGAGAACCTGGATTTATGCAGGAAATAGCCCAGCTTAATTGTCATGCACATTGTGTAAAGAGTTATCACTTTGGATGGGCTATCACCAGCAGGAGAGTGAATTTGTGTGGGGGGGTGGAGGGTGAGAAAACCTGGATTTGTGCTGGAAATCACTTTAGATAAGCTATTACCAGCAGGACAGTGGGGTGGGAATAGGTATTGTTTCATATTCTCTGTGTATATATAAAGCCTGCTGCAGTTTCCACGATATGCATCTGAAGAAGTGAGCTGTAGCTCACGAAAGCTTATGCTCTAATAAATTGGTTAGTCTCTAAGGTGCCACAAGTCCTCCTTTTCTTTTTAGCTTCTAAGAAAATTATTCATGTCACTCAAAACAAGAATGTTTATTTAAACTTTTAAGCATTCATAGACATTACTGAATAATTTTTTAAAATCAAACTTTCATATGCTCAACTGACAGCAGGCAATCTATGCAATAAAATCATTCTCTAAAGCAGTATTTAAGTGTGGATGAAATTCACCCACAACAACAGGGGCCACTTAAAACTGGTAACAGCAGAACAGCTGTTGCAGCAGCTGTTCTGCTGCACAGGGGAAGGGCAGCTAACACAGTAGGTGAACAGGGTGACTCTCTACCCTCTGAAACCAGTGGAATGATTATTCTGTGTAACCCATGCATAGGAACTTTGAGGTAGGCCAGGACAAGGCCACTGAATCCGCAATTAAATAGACCAGTGGCCATGAACCTCTGCACAGCAGTGTGTGCAACGGTCACCGCTCCTGTTCAGTCCAGATGCCGGAAGCACAGCAACAGATACAATGAGAAGCTGCTCCATGCTTTGGCTACTGGTTGGGGCTGAAGTCCGTTCCAAACACCCCTACGTGGCAGTTTGCTTCGGATTTGTGCTAGGGCAGAGGAAATTAATTTTATCCTGTATGCATATGTTCCATTATTCATATTAATCAGTCATTAGAAGAAGCAACACTAGGGTACTTGACAATGGTTTTGAATAAAAACACATTCCAGCAGCTGTTTGATAATTAAATAAGGGGCCTTTTATTTAAAATTTAGATTTTGAAAAGGTTACAATTTGGTATTATAATATATATCTTCAATACAGGGGAGTTTTTATTAATCCCACTGGAAATGAATTTTCTTCAGTATGGGACACACATTGCCCTTAGGAGGCTAATCAAAAAAGTGTAATGAGACATGAGCAAAATAGTACAAATAATTAACGAAGCATTAAATGTGATAGATATTGATTTTATTTAGATATGTTAAGTATGGTTAATTGGCTGGGTGTTCTGAATGGTACTAGAACAGATCAGTAACAAGGGCATGTGTTAAAGATACATGTAATGAATAGAGTAAGATGGAACAAAAGAGCAGTGGTTGTGATTCTCTGTTTAATTTAAACTTCCTATGTCTATGCTGAAATTTGTTACTTTTTGAAGTTATTTTATTATTTATAAATATGTCAGCCTGGCAGCCTTGAAGACTTTGTCTATAGATCAAGTTGTGGAATTGCAGATTTCCTTCCTCCACATTCTCCCACCCATAACCAGGGAGGAATCAACGGTGGGGGGGGGGGGGGGAGAATTCAGGGCCAGATCCACAAAGGTATTTAGAATCCTAACTTCCATTAAAATCAATGCAAGGTAGGAGTCTCCAAAGCCCACTCATTCATTGCCCTCTTCGAATAAGTGGGAGTAAGTGCCCCTTTCCCCCACCCCCCACCTTTTGGGAGAACTGTCCATTAAGAATTGGACCAAGATCATCAACTCATTTTTTCAACCACGCCCCTGGGAAAAGTTTTGAAAAGGGGAACATTCCAATTCAACACGACTAAAGCAGAGTGGTTAAAAACTTACGATTTCTTATTTAAATCAGATTTTTAAATTGTTATTTAAATGATTATACATTTTTCTTTTTAAAAACATATCTGTTTCAAGTCAAATCTGAATTTAATACAAAATATGTTGAGACTAAACTTGTTATAATCCCTTAAAATACTTAAATAAAAAAAATACATATGCTGAATCCATGAGCCTCTATCAAAAACCTTGAGCGAAAGGCTGCTATTCTATATAAAGAAAGCATCAGGGGGAAAAACATCTTACTTTTGAGGTCAAGCTTTATAAAAATTATAATAGGTCATGCACTGTATTAAGGGCTTGATCCTGTGGGGGATCCGAGGACTGTGCTGCTGGGTGCAAGAGACTGGCAAAGTCATCATAGACATTGGCACCATGCCTCTGACTCCAGGAGACACCAACATGTATAATATTGGGACCATCCACTGAGCCCACTTTGGTGGTCTCATACTCCTATTTTAAAGCTCTGCAGATGTCAAACTATGGCTCATGACCCCAAAGTGAGTCGTGACGCCATTTTAATGGGATTGCAAGGGCTGGTGTTAGACTTGCTGGGGCCGGGGCTGAAGCCGAAGCCCGAGCCCCGCCACCCAGGGCCGAAGCACAAGGGCTTCAGCCCTGGACAGTGGGGCTCAGGTTACAGCCACCCCCATCTGAGGCTGAAGCCTTTGGGCTTTGGCTTTGACCACACCTGCCTGGGGCAGCGGGGCTTCGGAGGGCTCAAGCTTCACTCCCCCCTTCTGGGTTGTGTAGTAATTTTTGTTGTCAGAAGGGAGTCATGGTACAATGAAGTTTGAACTGCTGTTATAGCTTCTCCCTACCTGAGCTCTGATTGGTTCAGTTCTCAAATTATGAATATTTCTGACTCTACCTACCATGGAAACTGACACTCCAGATGATGAGGAAAACACTTTTTGGCCCAGTAACTACAAGTACATGCTTCTGGATGGTTCTGGGGCCTCCAAGTAAATGACTTTGCTCTGTCTACTTGCACGTGTACAGGCAGAAATATAAAAAGAAACCCATTAATTTCTCATTAGAGTCCCTCTCTGTTTCTCAATAAAATACTGCAGTGAAAAAGGCAGGTGGGTTACACGAGCAGAAGTCTTTGATTGTTGTTAGTGCTTTTTTTTTCTGGGGGTGGGGGAGCTATGTAACAAGGAAAAAAGACAAACATGGGCAACCAAAAAGGAGCAACTCTGGAGTCATAGCAGGACACCATGGGGAAAAGGAAGGGACAACTTTCTTCAGAGTGAAGCCTCTATCAACACATGGGAGCTGGAGGGAAAACAATCATGGCCACAGGCCGTAAAAAGGGCCTTATTTGGGAATATTTTAAAGAAATTCTTGTACCTCTGGGTAAAAAGGGAACACGTGCCAAATGTACGCAGTGCAACAAACAGAGGTAAGCCTGGTTGTCGTACTGAAACGACATTGTGAAAAATGCTGTCAGCTGTCAGCCCTGGAGCTATTAGTTTGTTGTAGGAGTATTTATCAATTGCATTTTTACTGTTACTCCTGGACTTCTGAAATGAATGATTATATGGAACAATAAAACAAACATCCTAGGTCAAGACTTCCTGTTAAAAAGTAATATTTTATTAGGTATTAATGAATTTAATCATTTAAACTTTTTTCAAGTTGTTTGGTATGTTGCTAGAGATAAGGGTTTAAATAGGTTTGAATAATCCTTATGATTTATTGTTTTCCCTATAAAACTGGGTCAAGAATAAATTACATCATTTAAACAGGTTTCAGAGTAACAGCCGTGTTAGTCTGTATTCGCAAAAAGAAAAGGAGTACTTGTGGCACCTTAGAGACTAACCAATTTATTAGAGCATAAGCTTTCGTGAGCTACAGCTCACTTCATCAGATGCATATCGTGGAAACTGCAGCAGACTTTATATATACACAGAGAATATGAACCAATACCTCCTCCCACCCCACTGTCCTGCTGGTAATAGCTTATCTAAAGTGATCATCAGGTGGGCCATTTCCAGCACAAATCCAGGTTTTCTCACCCTCCACCCCCCCACACAAATTCACTCTCCTGCTGGTGATAGCCCATCCAAAGTGACAACTCTTTACACAATGTGCATGACAATCAAGTTGTCACTTTGGATGGGCTATCACCAGCAGGAGAGTGAATTTGTGTGGGGGGGTGGAGGGTGAGAAAACCTGGATTTGTGCTGGAAATGGCCCACCTGATGATCACTTTAGATAAGCTATTACCAGCAGGACAGTGGGGTGGGAGGAGGTATTGGTTCATATTCTCTGTGTATATATAAAGTCTGCTGCAGTTTCCACGATATGCATCTGATGAAGTGAGCTGTAGCTCACGAAAGCTTATGCTCTAATAAATTGGTTAGTCTCTAAGGTGCCACAAGTACTCATCATTTAAACAGTGGTACAAACAGCTGAAGTAAAAGGAATCTTTCACTTACAGTCTCAGTTTTTTCAAAGCAGTGCACTGAATAATATTCAGTGACACCATGACTTTTTACCACCATTTTGTTTCAGAATCAGGCTTAGACATATCAACGTCCAACATCTGCAATGTCTACAACTTCAGAGTCTTCTGCTGGTGCCACCAGCAATGCTGCAACTAATATACATCAGACATTAAATTACCTATACCAAAAAAAAAAAAAAAAAAGACTTTCTTCATCATCATCATCCAATCAAGCCATGAATGAGTTCGTAATCAGAACCAGTAAATTCCAGCAAGATTCCATAAACAGATTGCTCGGTTCATTTATGCAAAAAATTCTCCCTTTCATCTTGTTCAGAACAAACATTTCATTGATATACAGTAACTCCTCACTTAAAGTCGTCCCAGTTAACGTTGTTTCGTTGTTATGTTGCTGATCAATTAGAGAACATGCTCCCTTAAAGTTGTGCAATGCTCCCTTATAACATTGTTTGGCAGCCGCCTGCTTTGTTCACTGCTTGCAGAAAGAGCAGCCTGTTGGAGCTAGCTGGTGGGGGCTTGGAACCAGGGTGGACCAGCAGCCCCCTATAAACTCCCTGGTCCTCTAAGTTCCCTATGCAGCAGCTGCCCAGCAGGCTATCAATTGCCGGCAGTTCAGCTGTCCCTCCCCCAACTGCCATGTGCTGTTCCTGCCCTCTGCCTTAGAGCTGCTCCCGGAAGCCTCCTGCTTGCTGGGGGGGGGGGGGGAGAGGCTAATGTTAGGGTGTCCCCCTGCTCACCCCATATCCATAGAGGGGGACGGGATGGGACGACAGGACAGGGCTCAGGGCAGAGGGAGCTTGCTGGTAGCAGTTGCTGTCTCAACTTCCTGATCTACTTAAAAAGGCAAGGTACATAGAGTGTGGTTGGTATATTTAAAGGGGCAATGCGCTTCTCTTTCTCTCTCTCTCCCACACACAGGGTATGTGTCTCTGACTGCCATGCTTTCTCCCCTCCCTCCATTTGTGCTGCTTTGTAGAATGTGAAGCTACATTAACAACAGTGTGTTAACCCTTGAGGGCTCAGCCGAGTGCTAGTTCATCATTTAGCACTAAGGCATTCCCCAGGAAACCCCCACCCTCTGACTCCACCACCTCAACCAAGCTTCCCAATCATCATTGCTGTGTACAGTATTAAATTGTTTAATACTTATACTGTACATACAAGGTAATTTTTTTCACCAGACAAAAGACTTCCCTGGAACCTAACCCCCCCATTTACACTAATTCTTATGGGGAAATTGGATTCGCTTAACATCGTTTCGCTTAAAGTCACATTTTTCAGGAACATAACTACAACATTAAGTGAGGAGTTACTGTAGTTCAATCGTTACAACCAGGCTACACTCCATCTGACAGATCACACACTGCTGGAAGAGTGCTGGATACAATGTATGAGAAGGAAACTGAACAGTGTGCATGTAATCGGACATACCTACTATGCACTGGTTCAGCCGGGGTTAATCACATTCTGTGGACCGAGGAGGCCACATCCCCTCGTGCCTGCTGGGCATACTCCAGCTGGAACCAGGATATAAATGGAGCAGCTCAGCTCAGTCTGGGATGACCACCGAAGGAAGCAGAGGTGCATTGCAGGCTCCTACAGAGAGACTGCCGGCACTCTAGGACATAGAGGCCATCCGGGCTGCGGCTCCAGTTGAACCCCAGCCACCCAATGCCACAGATGGAGGAGAGACTGCAGAACCTGCGAGACTACCAGCCACAGAAGAAGGGGTAAGAAGTAGCCAGGGGGACTAAGCACTGCTCTAGTTGAGGTACCAGGCTTTGACTCTGGGGATCCTTCTGAAGCACACTGAGTTGGTAACAGATATCCCTGCCCCAGCTGCTGTCCACCCCGCTCTAGCCATTAGATCACACTGCCCTGCTGCAAAGGGTGGCTTTATTGATTCTGTCAGGTTTCAGAGTAACAGCCGTGTTAGTCTGTATTCGCAAAAAGAAAAGGAGTACTTGTGGCACCTTAGAGACTAACCAATTTATTTGAGCATGAGCTTTTGTGAGCTACAGCTCACTTCATCGGATGCATGAAGTGATCCGATGAAGTGAGCTGTAGCTCACGAAAGCTCATGCTCAAATAAATTGGTTAGTCTCTAAGATGCCACAAGTACTCCTTTTCTTTTATTGATTCTGGCCACTAGGTCGCACTGCCCTGCCGTAAAAGGTAGTTCTACTGATTTCAGCTGTTAGGCTGCACTGCCGTACCTAGAAGGGTAGCCCTAGTGACTCAGGCCATCAGCCCATGAACCCTCATCAAAGGGCTACTACACATTGACCCTCACCATTAGGCCACACTGCCTTAGGAGCCAGGGCTGCTGTGGTGGCTGGGAAGACTAGGCTATTTGGGCCACCCCAGTTCTACTTCAATTCCTCCACAACTCAAAACCCCCCCGACGGAGTGGGCCTACCCTGCGACAGTGTAAAACACACAAGGGGAAATTTGTTAATCTGAATCTTGATAGATGGAGCACATCCAATGTACACAATGATCCAGTCCAGTAACGGATGCTAGTGTGACAGAAGATCGGGTTGTCAATCATACAGAAACAACTGATAAATCAGGAAATGCTTATACAGCAGAATACTTAAAAGTAGCAATAAAAGCTCGAACAAACTGTGAGCAAAGTGTCAAGTGCATAGCTTTGTCACAGACAATACTGCAAATGTAGCAAAGAGAAAATCTAGACGACGATAATGGAGGGAACCTAAAACTTATGTTTGCTCATTTGATGCATCTTTTAATCAAAGGCTTAAGTAAAACTCCCGAAACCAAGGAAAATGTTGAAATTGTTAAAACTTCCATAAACAATCACTTTGCTTCAGCATCACTGAAGAAAGCAGGAGGATCCGAACTATTTCTCCCCCAAGATGTACAATGGAATTCAGTGGTTGACTGTTTTGATATTTATGAAGAACTGGCCCATTCTGATCACAATTTTTGAAGAAAACCATGACAAAATAGATGAACTATCATAGCCAAAGTAGTCAACATGGGACTGAAGAGAAATGTAGAAGATATGCTGAATATATCGAAACTTATTTCCATAGCCTTGGACAAACTGCAGAGAGATTGCTGCTGTACTGCTGATACCACTGAAATTTGGAAAGAACTTCAAGAGATATTGAAGAACGAAATGCCCAACAACAAAGGTAAATTGCAGGCAGAAAAGAAGCACTTACACCACCTCATATTTTTGCCAATACGTCCAACCCAAGGTACCAGGGTAGATACCCAATTGCTAAAGAAGATGCTGCTGCTATGACTAATGGACATCTAAATCATTCAATCAATCATGCCAACCATAATAAATTTCAAGGCTAGAGGTGAACCATTCAAGCAGCACACTTACTGATGACGTTTTAAAGAAAGTCACACCACTGAATTGGCGGAAGTCACTAACTAAGCACCTAGAACCAGAATTTGTTGAAGTGCTAAACCAGCTTTTGACAGCAGTAGCCTCTTCTGCAGCACAAAATGAACATTTTCTTCATGTGGACTAATTCATTAAAGTTGAGAAATCGATTGGGAGTTGAAAAAATAGGAAAATAGAAGTTACTTACTTTGTAACTGGAGGTTCTTTGAGATGTGCGGTCCCTATTGGAATTTTACTATAGGTATGCATGCACTCCATGCACTCAGAGTTGGAGAATTCTTGAAAGCAGTGTCCATTGGTCTGGTTTCTTTGTACTTCCAACAGAGGAGACAAAGGGCGGAGTGGACTGACAACTTCTCCATTTCCTTCTTTACCACAAAGAACTGTCCAAAGCAGAGGGGAAGGAGGGTGGGGAGTGGAATGCAGATATGGACCACACATCTTGAATTGCCCCCATTTACAAAGGTAAGTAACTTTCTCTTCTTCCTCCTCCTCAAGTGCTGGTCCCTATTTGTATTCCACTGGGGGTGACCAACAAGCTGTAGTCAAGTAGGAGGTAGGTGCGAGGATGCAGGTGGCAGAGCCATTTGAAGGACTGCCATCCCAAAGCATGCATCAGCAAAGCAGCCTTCACTAAAGCATAATGCCTTCCAAAATGTGTGGATGGACCACCACGTAGCTCCTCTGCAAATGTCAATCAAAAGTATTTCTTAGAGAGATGCCACTGACATCGTTGGTCCCCTTGAGAATGAGCCCTTGGCCCCATGTGGGGGAAGAACGTTAGATAGCTTACAGCAGAGCATTCAGTCCAATATCTATTGAAAGAAAAGAAGTACTTGTGACACCTTAGAGCCTAACAAATGTATTTGAGCACAAGCTTTCGTGAGCTACAGCTCACTTCACTGCATCCGATGAAGTGAGCTGCAGCTCATGAAAGCTTATGCTCAAATAAATTGGTTAGTCTCTAAGGTGCCACAAGTCCTCCTTTTCTTTTTGCAAATACAGACTAACACGGCTGCTACTCTGAAATCTGTCAATATCCATTTAGAGATCCTCTGAGACTTGACCTCAAACTCTTTCTGCTATGGCAATAAACAATCAGACTTTCAGATTGGCTTCATCCTTTGCAGGCAAAAGGCTAGGGCTCATTGCATATCAAGGGAATGAAATCCCCTTTCTTCTTCAGATGTGTGGACTTTTTGGAAAAATCACAAGTAATTTAATTCACTAGTTCTGAAAAACTATTCTGGGGGTGAATTTCGGGTGTCAACACAATGAGACTTTGTCTCTATGGAATACAGTGTAAAGTACATTTGCCATCAGTGCTCCAAACTCACCCTCCTTCCTGTCTGCGGTAATGGCCACCAGGAATGCAACATTCATAGATAGGAAAGACATATAACCAGCAGTTCAAAGGGAAGCTGAGTGAACACCAGAAGAAAAAGGTTTAAGTACCATTGAGGAATAGGTTTCCTTACCGGCAGAAAGGTTCTGATTAGGGCCTTCCAGAATCTTCTACTCTGTTGGTGAATGAAAACAGGGTAACCACGTGAAAATGGGTGGTATGCACTGATTTCTGCCATGTGAACCCATAAAGAGCTGATGGAAAGACCCACTGTTCTGAGTGAAAGACGACATCTCCAGAGGCTGCATGCTGGACTAAAGTTTTTGTTGTGCCCAGATAGAGAAATGCTTCCACTTGGCTGCACAGCATTTTCTAGTAGAGGTTTTTCTACTATTAGTAACAACGTTTTGCACAAATTCAGAACAAGAATATTCTAGAATTGATGCACATCCAAAAACCAAGTGCTGAGATGGAGTATTTGGGATGCTTGAATCTGTCTTTCCACTGAGTCAGGAGATTGAAAAAAGGACTGCATGTTGATCAGCAACCATGATGACATGAGTAGAAGATCTGGGTGCCAAAACTACCTGGGACAGTTGGGGGTGATGAGAATGACTCATGCCTTATCTTGACAAATTTTCATAAGACCCGAGGTAGGACTGGTAAGGGAGGGAAGATATAGTTCAGACGGTCTGACCACAGGAGGAGGAAAGTGTTGCCCTGAGAGTGAAGACTTAGAGTCCTTCTGGAGCAGGATATGTTGCACTTTGTTCTTTGGAGAGGCAAACAAATCTATTGTGGGGATTCCCCAGAGAGCAAAAATACCATCTATACTACTGAATTGTGCAACTCCCACTCGTGGTCAATAGCAAAGCGTCTGCTGAGAGTCCGACAGCATTTTCTGATTCCCTGGAAGATAAGTTTCCAACAGGGTGATTTAATTGCTGATGCACCAATTCCACAGGGTGACTGCTTCTGCACACAGGGAAATGGATCTCGCTCCTCCAACCTTGTTGATGTAAAAGACTGCCGTCACACTGTCCAACATGAAGAAGACATGGTGACCTTGAATTAATGGGAGAAAGGCTTTGCAAGCTTCTCAGACTGCCTATCATTCCAGAATGTTGATGTGCATCCTGGTCTCTCAGGAAGTCCAAATGCCCTGTGCTAAATGGGACGAATCCATAAAGATTGCATACCATAGTACAGAAGAGGTTACTTTGCTGGACACAGTTACTATAGCATTCCTGGATTGTTTGCTTGGTGAGTACACTGCCTGAAGCCATGCTTCCAGACAACAAAGACAGTTAGTGTGACATAAGTACATGAAGCCATATGTCCCAGGAGAGAGAGAAATTCTAATTGGAGTTCGAGGACTCATGATCTGATCTATGAAGGCGTTCATCATGTGGAATCTGTTCCTGGGCAGATAGGCCCCTGCCATGATTTAATTTAGGGATACACCATGAATTCTAAAGTCTGCACTGAAGTGAGTACAGACTTTTCCAAACTTATGCTGACTCCTAGGGAAGAGAGGACTTGGAGTGCTGACGAAATGGCTTTGTGAGCTTCTTGATGTGTTCTGGCAACAAGAAGCCAGTCACCAAGATAGGGAAACACTGCGAAGCCACCATGTCTGACACAAGCTGCTACTACTGCAAAGACCCTGGGGGGGCAGAAGCAAGGCTGAATGGGAGCACTCTGTATTGAAAATGGTCTGGGCCCACCATGAATCTGAGGAAGTGTTTATGAGTGAGATGAACGTCCACATGAAAAATACTCATCCTTCATATCGAAGGTTAGCACTGAAGAGGTATCTGTTCTATTGTTCCTTCCTGCAAGAGGGATTCTACTTCTTGTTTGAGAATCTCCTCATGAGAATAGCCCCTGAAAAGGAGTGGAGTTGGGAATTTAGAGGAGCCAGGGAGGTAAATTCAATTGCATAGCCAGAATAGATGATGATTAGTACCCACTTGACTATTGTTACTTCCAGAGGTGGAAAGAGTGCTAGATGACTCTCAAGGGATATGCACAAATCAGAAGGCACTGGCATCATCATTTTGATGGAGGCTGGGATCAGGATGATAATGTTGCCACAGAAGGTACAGGGAAATGGGACTTCTGAACCATTTGTCTTTTACAGGTGCCTCATAAGATCATTTGTGGTAAAAGTTGTTGAGCCATTAGCCTAGCTTTGTATAATTGCCTGTGGAACTCTCTTCAGGGCAGGTGTATATATTCCCAGGGAGCAGAGAGTGGCCCTGGAGTCTTTTAAAGTATGTACAGATTCATCTCGGTCTTGGTTGAACAGATGAGTTTCATCAAAAGGCAGGTCCTCCAGACTGGTTCTTGACCTCCCTGATAAACCCTGAAGTGTAAAGAGATGATTCACAGCACAATAGCAGTAGACATTGCCCTAGAAGATGTATCTGCTGCAGCCACCACTGATTGAAAAGCCGTCTTGGCAGCCAACTTGCCTTCCTCAATGAGAGCCTGAAACTGGGCTCTATCCTCTTGTGGATTTAGAATCTCTGTGAATTTAGAATAGTCCAGGCAGTCATATCTAGCCATCAGTGCTTGGTGACTGGCTATTCAAAACTGAAGGCAAGTAAAAGTGAGTATTTTCCTCCTCAATAAGTCAAGTCATTTACCTTCTTTATTGACTGAGTAGAACTAGGGTGCTGCTGTCTAAATCTCTCAACAGCAGCCTGGATGACCAAAAAATTCAGAGCAAGATGAAAAAAAAAAAGAAATTCCACCCCTTTGGCTGAGACAAAATAGCATTTTTTCACCCCCTTATGGGTAGTGGCACAAGCAGCAGGGGTATGTCAGACTGTTCTAGCTTGTTCCAAAATGGCATCACTAACAAGAAGTGCTACTTGGCTGGAAACACAGGAATGGAGGACATCTGTGTGTTTGTGTTTGGGATCCTGAACTTCCTCAAGGGGGATCTGTAGCTCCTCTGCAATCCCATGGAACAGTTCCTGGAATTGTCTTGGGTGATCAGGGGGAGATGGAGACACTGGGGCAACTGCTTCATCAGGAGATGACAAAGACACTCTCACCAGTACTAGCAAAACTGCCAGATCTGACTCATACTCTTCACCTTCCATGGGGTCAGGAGGAACCTCTGGCTGTCCTCTTGGAGAGGAAAGGTGGGCTGACCCCCTAGTAGATCATGCCAACTCTGCAAGGTGGTACGGGTCCCATAGTCCCCAATGCTATATCCATCGACATTACCAATAGTCACACTGGAGGGAAACCAATGCTCGATAATTGACTAGGAGCCAGACTCCTTCCAAAAGTTGAATCTTCTAGTGTGGTCAGGACCTCTCTTGTAAGGGACGGAACGGATGAAGGTGGAGATTGGGGATCCAGGAGAGCAAAAATGTCATCAGGTGGAGCATCACATTCTGTTCTCCATGGAGTGCAAGAGATCCTGTCTGCCTGAACGGAAGGGAGTGGATCAGTTACTGTTTGTACCACACTAGGGCAAGGCAGACCCAGCACCATCAATGGCTGAGGCTCTCGATGGTTGCCTTTTTGTCAGTGCTGTTGGTTCTCGGAGCTTAGGCTCAGTGGGTGCCAGAGGTAGTGCTGCAACCAGAGCACAGCATAGTACTGACAGAGCCCTGGATTTGTGGGCTTTCTTGTTGTGACCCTGAGACTTGGGACATTCCAAGTGCTCATGGGCTGAGCAGGAAGACTTGTTTGACTTAGGCAGGGCTAAATACAACTTTTTTGAAGTGGATTTAGAGGAGGATTTGCTATCCTGTTTATGAAAATGCTCCTACCCTCCCAACAAAACCCCAAAGGGGGATTTGTGGGGTAGGTTCCCTCACTCTTAAATTGGACCACATGGCAGGAGATGCACTCCTGAGTCAGGCTGACATACTAGGGCTGGGGACGGGGGGTAAAGGAGGGAAGGGGAAGGGAGGTGTCATCCCCGGCCTGAAGCCAAATGCAGAGTCATAGTCTTATCAAGTGCTTCTTGAGGCAAAGTTCCAACCCTTCACAGGTATGGCTGGGTAAAGAACATGCACCTCGGCATGGCATGCACTTCCCAGAGGCAGTACAGATAGCACTGATGATCGCTGACCAAGGAGCATGGACAAGAAGCACAGATTTTGAAGCCTAGTCCTGGGCATAGTCCAATACCTATAACAGGGTACCAGGGAGGAGGAGGAGGAGAACACAGGGATTCCCCTGGGTAGGAAAACTATTTATCTATCCATCCAACCAGAAAAACTTAGCTAAAAATTACCAGATAAAATTCTACAACTATTTACAAAATATGTACACATGTATTTTCAGACAGAAGAATAAATTAAGACAAAGCTCTGACACAGGCCAGGCAGTGATAAGAAGGAATTGGACAGGTGGTCGGTGCACTCCACCCTTTATTTCCTCAATTGCAGGCATGAGGAGAGCAGGGGCACATGTGCAGACCAACATACACGGCTTTCAGGAATTCTTTCACTCCAGATGCGTGGAGCACACGTGTACCCACAGTGTAATACACATAGGGACCAGCACTCAAAGAAGAATTTGTCTCTCTCTTCCAGTCTATGAATAAAAAGGAGGAAGGAGGGGATGAGATCTATTAGGTTTAAAAATTTGAAGAACAGCCTAAGTAACTTAGAATACTGTCTCATTTTCAAGAGACTGAGGTGAGTAGGACCATAGTATGCTCCAGCCACTTTCACTTAGGCATATTTGAAAATTTTTCCACGCTGACCTGAGATCAGTTTAATTCACTAACTACAATTGTCTACTCTGTTTCTTTAATAAATTATTTAGTTGTGAATATGAAACATGTTTTGATAAGAGACATTTATGTATTCAAAACATTTAAGGTTTTGCTTTATATAAATAAATGTTACATGTTGTTTTGTGTTTAATTAAATTTCAGTAACTATCCTAATGTAGCTTGACACAAATGTAATAAATAAGCAATGTATCATTCACCATTTTCTAACCCACTAAAAATGTACAAGAATCTGAAAATATTAAGCTATATAATTGCTTATATAAATATATATCGTTACAGTGTGCCCACCTATGTAGCAGAAAGATTACCAAAACTTGTATAAAGGCTATATTTAGTAAATCAACAAGTTTTAATGATTAGATGATCCAATGAGAATGCACCTTTCAGAGAAAATAACTGAAGTACTAATGGAAAAGTTGATTAAAAATCAAGGTTTTCCACTTTGTGATTTCAATCACAATTTAAATCAATTAATCCTGGCAGTGTATGCCACTGGTAAGTTCAAATACACGATTAGACCTTTTTATTTTTTTATGTTTTCTCTGTAAGGCTTTTATTCTAATATAAATGTATTCTGTTTTGAAAGAGCTGTTTGGTTATTTGTAATTGTTGGCATACACTGTTCATAGCCCAGGGACAGAAAACAAAGCACATGTGCTGGACTTTGGGGCTTGTCTTCACTATGGGCTAAATCAGCCCTGCTGCAATCAATGCAGCAGGCATCGATTTAGTGGGTCTGATGAAGACGCAGTAAGTCGATGGGAGAGCGTCTCCCGTCGACATAGCGCAGTACAGACACTGCTGTAAGTCAATCTAAGCTACGTTGACTTAAGTTATGTATTTTATGTAACTTAACTAGGGTAACTTAGATTCACTTACCTTGTTAGTGTAGACCAGGCCTTAGTCAGACCTGCTGGGAGAATCACAGCAACATGCAAAGGGACTTCAAGCCTAAACCTGTGGTCAGGAGGGGGAGGGATGTGGGTAGGAGGCCTGAAAGGGCATTCTTTGCACAGACCAAATAGGGAGACAATAGGAGGGTCAAAGGTACAATTACCCCAAAACTGTGACAGCCCCAAAATAATGCAAAAACTACATAAAAAACAAAGAGAATATAGAAAGATGAAGCATATCTGAGTTCTCCATTTGGAGCAAAAACCGAAGTAACTGACATTTTTATTCCCCAGGTACATTATTCCCCTGAGACACACTAATCTCAAATGAATGGTATGGAACTTGGAATAGGTTAGTTTGATCCTGTACAATGGGGAAAAATAGAGTGAAGCTGAATCAGAGATAGATGCACCATGGAAAACTGACATGTTTGTCAGCTAGTATCAGATATCATATTGTTTACTTTGATACTTAAAATTTATACATGCTGCTTCCTCATGGAAGTGGAAATAGAGGAGAAAGCTCAGTGAATTATTATTTGCTTACTACAAATACCCATAGTAGCCTATAAGAATCACAACTGGGCCCAAAACTAAGGAAGGTGATAATTTTAGAAGCTTTAACTTGAGGAATGAGATTAGTAATACATTAAGACAAGACATTAATAATAAAGAATACTTACACAGAGCCTTACATCCAAGGATCTCAAAGCGTTTCACAGACATTAGGCTTCATAATACACTTTATGGGGTATATGAGTATTATCATCCTCATCTTACGGATCAGGAAACTGAGGCACAAAGGAGGTAAATGACTTGCCTAATGTGACACTATGTGAGCCAGCATTAGAACCTAGTTCTCTTGACTTTCAGTACCCTGGTCTAACTATTAGATAGTACTGTATTCCTTATTTGCATTTCTAAAAAGTTGTCTGTCCTTTTGCCTTAGGTGTCCAGGAGAGGGGGACAAGCCAGTAGAGAAGCCTGGGAGCAGGCAAAAAGAGATGAAAGGATAAGATGGGAAGAGGAGATCAAATGAGCAGAAGACAATGTGATTAATTTTTTTCAAAAAGAATACTTACTGAATTAAAGATAACTGAAGTGTACAAAACAGTTCCTTAACTTTAATATTGCATGTCCCAATTGCTGTATATATAACTGTATATGTAACCATGATGTTATGTGATTATGAATGGGAGAAGTGGTCTGCTCAATGATGAATAGGAGAAAAGGTGTTCACAAGTCAATCTTTCACTGGATGTCAAACATAGTGAATGGCAGTGAAAATGAGGTAAGATTAGAGGTTAAAATAGGGAAAGAACACGTTAAAAATTACTTAAACAAGTTAGATGTCTTCAAGTCACCAGGGCCTGATGAAATACATCCTAGAATACTCAAGGAGCTGACTGAGGAGATATCTGTGCCATTAGCAATTATCTTCGAAAACTCATGGAAGATGGGAGAGATTCCATAGGACTGGAAAATATAGTGCCAATCTATAAAAAGGGAAATAAGGACAGCCTGGGGAACTACAGATAATACTTAATCCTGCCATCTGTGCAGGGGACTGGTCTAGCTGACCTCTCAAGGTCCCTTCTAGTTCTGTGATTCTGTGACTCTGTGATTCTCTATTAAGATATGATCCACATTGTGAAACAATTTGAAAATTCCCAATTTAAATACAAAACATACAAAAAAGAGGAGGGGGAGGGAAGGGAGCAGCAAAAAAAAAAAAAAAAAAAAAATTGACAGTACAATGGCATCCTCCACCCATCTTGCTAATTCCACAGTTTCTGTTTGGATTTCCTGCTACGATCCCCTTCCACTTTAATTTCAATGTTTATGATTTCCAGTTACCTGTTTGGTAACACTTTTCTGCAGAAGGCACATAAACCACAGCTCTTTTTGAAAAATGTGCTTTAAGGAAGGACTTCAATGAGAAGAGAATAAAGCCACATCACACTGAGACAGGGACGCTTTAAAAAAATAGATTTGTTAGTCTCTAAGGTGCCACAAGTACTCCTTTTCTTTTTGCGAATACAGACTAACACGGCTGCTACTCTGAAACCTTTAAAAAAATAGTCATCAAATTTGGGGAATTGAATTAATACTGACTCACAGAGAAGAGCACCGCCTACTGATCACTACTACTTCCTGCAGCATTAGGCTTTTCCTGAGAAGCCTCCCAGCCTAGTACGCTAATTAAATAGTCTCATAGGGTAGCAGCTGGAGAAAACAAAAGAAACAGGCAAGTTAACATTCTGGTTGTTTCAAAAAATACCAGATACCAGAGAGCAACACGAAAGTGATCAAGAAGCTCTACCATTTGATACCAGTAATGTGTAAAGTTAATGTCATCTTAGCTGTGATGCACAAAACAATCACTTGATTATCATACACATTGTAAGGAGAGTGATCACTTTAGATAAGCTATTACCAGCAGGAGAGTGGGGTGGGAGGAGTTATTTTTTCATTCTTTGTGTGTACAAAAAGACCTTCTACACTTTCCACAGTATGCATCCGATGAAGGGAGCTGTAGCTCACGAAAGCTTATGCTCAAATAAATTGGTTAGTCTCTAAGGTGCCACAAGTACGCCTTTTCTTT
The DNA here is from genome assembly GCF_965140285.1 of Lepidochelys kempii. Lineage (NCBI taxonomy): Eukaryota > Metazoa > Chordata > Testudines > Cheloniidae > Lepidochelys > Lepidochelys kempii. The sequence continues at coordinate 136,930,006 of NC_136383.1, forward strand.
AAGCAGAAAATAAATTTAGACTAGAATAGTTATCTGAGGGTTTGTTCAGATCAAGGATGGAGGAGAAAAATTGTCAAGTTTTCATGATTTCCCTTTCTCTCCACATTGAGAAAAAAAGAAAGGGCTTAGTAACTGAACTAACGCATCACATCTGTGATGATTTGTTTGCTAGGGAGAGTAACTTCTGTTGAAAGAAAAGGAGGACTTGTGGCACCTGAGAGACTGACAAATTTATTTGAGCATAAGCTTTCATGAGCTACAGCTCACTTCATTGGATGCATTCAGTGGAAAATACAGTGGGGAGATTTATATACCAACTTCTGTTGGAAATCTGTAGTGTCTGCTACATTTTGTAAAAGGAAAAATGGCACCAAGGAAACTATTTCAATTTGGAAAAGAAAAGGAGTACTTGTGGCACCTTAGAGACTAACCAATTTATTAGAGCATAAGCTTTCGTGAGCTACAGCTCACTTCCTCAGACGCATATCGTGGAAACTGCAGCAGGCTTTATATATACACAGAGAATATGAAACAATACCTACTCCCACCCCACTGTCCTGCTGGTAATAGCTTATCTAAAGTGATCATCAGGCGGGCCATTTCCAGCACAAATCCAGGTTTTCTCACGCTCCACCCCCCCACACAAATTCACTCTCCTGCTGGTGGGCTATCACGATATGCATCTGAGGAAGTGAGCTGTAGCTCACGAAAGCTTATGCTCTAATAAATTGGTTAGTCTCTAAGGTGCCACAAGTACTCCTTTTCTTTTTGCGAATACAGACTAACACGGCTGTTACTCTGAAATATTTCAATTTGGTTAGGTAATAAAACAAATTGTATAGATCCTTGTTCTGAACCTGAGTCTACTGAAACACAAACAAACAGAAAAGAGCACAACAAAGAGAGAAAGCTAGAGGGACCTAGCCAGAATACAGTTCCCAGGTGAAGTGTTCAAATTTCAAACAGTAAACAAGTGCATCGCCCAGAACATCAAAAATTAGGAAAGACTCTAAAAGAACTCAGTTTAGTTTATCTTTATTAAATGCATAGTGCTATGGTTGGATTTTAAAACCACATCTAGAAATCCAAAGTTATCATTCCTATAAAATATGGAATTATGTCCCTTGATTTTATTGCATTACTGGAGATGGGGTTAATTTTATGCTTTATTATGATGAAATACGCATTCATGTAATATTTTGTGTTTTATTTCCTTAGGCTTGGGGGAGGGAGAGGAGAATGAATTCATGTACTATGTAGGGACATATTAATTGTGACATCACAAACACAATCACATTCAGATAAATGCAAATTTTGAGCATTTACTGCAAATATGTGTGTGTAGAATGTCAGATTTGAACACAGATACAGGGAGGGACCAATCTTGCAAGCCGTGCATATGCACATATCTTTTCATGTTTAATCCAATTCAAACAGACACCCAGCATGTATGTTTTTGAATGTGTGATCACTGAGTGAATGTGATTCATTTCCATTTACCTGATTTCAATTTACAGTACATCAGACACTTGTCCTCAATGAGGACTAAACCTATCAGAAATCTGCAGTTTAAAAAGAAGCCCATTTATATCTGGGCATAAAACAGAACTTTTCTTAACTGCTACTCTATTTAATGCTTTAAAAAAAAAAATCAAAAGTTGCCATACTGAAAAATTTTATTAAACTTTCTAAATATGACAGTGCTTCAGCTCGGCTGTGGAAAATCCTGCGGAATAGGAAAGAGCTGATTGTCAGTGTTCTGGGAAAACCTGTATATATACAGAAGTGAAATACAGAACTCACATCACTTCGAGGCAGAGGGTATGTCTACACTACAGTACAGCAGTGCATCTGTGCTACCACAGTGCCATACTGCGGAGACATCCTACATCAACTAAAGGGATTTTTCTCACGAAAGCTTATGCTCAAATAAATTGGTTAGTCTCTAAGGTGCCACAAGTACTCCTTTTCTTTTTGGATGAAAGGTATCCCTAAAACATTATGAAGATTATACATATGCAGAGAAATCACTTTGCTTCCACCTAAATGGCTGCACTGCAGTGTAACGCAGCAGTACAGGAATAAGGGTGGCAATGTGAAAAGTGGTATTTGTCAATATCACTTTTCACAGAAGACTTAGTGCCCCATTGCCACCCTTACTTCTGTGCTGCTGCTGCCACCCGGGGCTGACAGCCAGAGCCCTGCTGCCTCCAGGTGATGGACTGGGGGAAGAGTGGGGAGCCTGGGTGGCGGGGCTCCGGCTGTCAGCCCCAGGGAAGTGGGGCTCTGGCTGTCGCCTTTATGCTCACCTCCTGGGTGTGCACAGCCACTCTGCATGAGTCCCAGTGATCCAGGGCTGACAACCAGAGCTTTTAAAAAAAAAAAGCACAAAGCTCACGCCTCCCTTGACACATTCCTGCACCTTCCTTGCATTGCCCGCCCCATAATTTGAGAACTGCTGCTCTAAATAACCCATCACCACAGCCTCTAACCTCTTGATACAGTAACTTCATAAAGCCGCAAACAGAATCATAGTGAACTCTGTTCTTTACTACTCAGAGATGTTAGGAGACGCTGCTTAAGCAAGTTTTTTTTTATTAATTATTATTTATTATTATAATGTATATGAGTTCGTTCCGCTTCATCTTTGCTTATGGCATGAAGACTATGGCCAACAAGTGGATTAAGCATTACATAAATTGTGAAATATTACTATTAGAGCTATCAATTAATCAGTTAACTCAAGGTCCCTGTATCATGTCTCAAGTGAAACAGATAATTCATAATGTATTAAGCCATAGTCAGCATGCCCCCAACACCTTAACACATATACCAAATATTTATTCAGTGCCAGAAAAGAGATCCATATAGAATGTCAGTGTATACTGAATAACTGCTGTAAGAGCATCATCTCATATCTTAAAAGAAAAATATGCAGCAGCCGTAGCTTCTACAGTTAAGATTACAACCTACTATCTATTCTAGGAGGAATAGTTTAGGGAAAGCTCCCAAAGTAACAGGTGAAAAGTTACATATTTCTGCCCCACAACAATTTTACCTATCTTTACTGGCCTCTGTTCTTTGCCAGACCCCTGGTCTACTTCACTCTGTGGTTGTCTATGGCTGACTGCTGTAATATGCCCTGATGCTCAAAGTATGCCCAAAGCTTTATTCAGTGCTCCATACTCACCGATTTCAAAACGCTCTACCTTAAAAAAAAAAAGTTGACCGAATAAGGAGTTCTGAATAAATGAACCATAGGTGTTTAGCACTGAGCTCTCAGTCTAGAGAATGGATTGCTGCTGTACTAATCCAAGCCCAAGCATTCTGATCTCCACTTTTAGAAGATCTACTACAGTTTTCTAGAAACCTTACTGCTCATCACTGGCATAACTGCCACAATCCTATAGTATAATAGTGGGTAACCAGAACCAACTGTTTACCTATTTTTATCTCTGCTTGTTCCAGATACAAGCAAACTTAACAAAAGAAACTGCCTAGGACTTTAAAACTACCTGTTTCAGACAGACAGATATAGCCGGTTATTTTTACTCCCATTCAGAGAGCCTCTAATTGCTTGTCTTTCAGATCACAACTCAAACAACAACAAACTCCAACAACAAATACCAACACGTTTGGACTTCATTGTCCTTTTTACACAATGAAACAAGCCTCTAACTTCTTTAGTTTATTTATATCACTCACACAAACTAAAAAATAATGCTTGTCATCCTACCCTAGTTGCCCTTTTCCTTTGGGCAAATGCTCACTCCTCTCTCCCCCAGACCCAAAGTTTACACTGGGATTAAAATTAAAGGAACATTGGTCAGATACCTGAGGACCCAAATTTAGGTTTTGTTTTTAAAAAGTTACAAAACCAAACATTAAGAGAAAACGTTTTCTTCTGGATTTAAACATCACCCTGCAGAATCTGCAGCCCAAACACTGAGGGTTCTTGAGCCTGCTAAAGCATGCACTACTCAGGTGCATAAATGTTTGAAGTCTTAGCAGAACAGGGCCCTATGTGATCCTCTTATGTGCATGAGAGACAGAAAGTGAAATTCACATATCTATTTGCACTGGCCAAGCTGAAAGGAACATCAAAAGTAAAACACCATGACAGTGAAAAGTAAATTAGATTTTTAAAAGTTCCTTGGATTGTAGCAACCTAAGGTGTCATTTAAATCTCTTCTTTGCAGGCTAAGTTTCTGTGCAATAACAATCCCATACAGTAATAAATGTGGATATTCCCATCCACAAACACAGATGCTGAAGTTTCCAACAGCACCTATGGATTATGGGTGCCCAATCTGAGACACCCGGGGCCCGATTTGCTGTGGTTCTGAACCCCACTGGCTTCAGCTTGAGTCGTGGGTGCTCTGCACCTCTGGGAACCAGGCCTCAGATGTCGCAAGTTGGGCGCCCAAAGACGGAGGCGCCCCAAACCAGCAGCCGCATTTTGGCCACGCTGCAGCCGCTGGTTATAATGCTGTTGCAAGGACGGCCTCCCAGCTCCACCCGCCTGGAGGCTGCAGGTGCCGCACCTCCCACAGGCCCATCCTCACGGCGTCTGGGCACCACCCGGGAGCCCGCCACCTCGTGCTGAGGCTCCACACCACCACAGCGGCCCAGCTCCCGGCAGCCTCGCTGAGCAGGGGGGCACCTCGCAGGGGCAGCACGAGGCCAGTGCTCAGGCCGTGGGTCAGTGCTATAGGCTGCCCTGTTACACAGGAACCCCAAGCGTTTGCAGGGGACGGTTGGCAGCGACGCTGGGTGTTGTGTTGTGTTGTGTTGTGTGCAACCCCTCCCCCCAAGCCATGGCCCCCAGCCCAGAGACCACTGCCCTGCCCCCAAGCCAACAGGGCCCAGCAGGGCCGAGCCTGGCTCGCCGTGTACTCACAGGAGCCTGGCCCGGCCGTTCCGTCCCCTCCTCCTCGCCCGGCTCCATGCTGCTCCGCGCTCCCTCACGCAGCGGCCCGCTACTCGGGCCACACACAGGCAAGCAGGCGGCAACCAGCTGCGCATGCGCGGCCACCTCCCCAGCCCGTTGTTAGGGACTCGCTCAGAGCAGAAGGGGAGAGCGGGGACGAGCGGCGCGAGCGCCGGCGTCAGCACAGGAGCCGTTGAAGGGAGAGAGAGAGAAACGAGCGCGCGATTGTGTCAACAGCGCGAGGAAGAGCCGTTGGGCGCGCGCGCGCGCGAGGGTTCCGTCCCTGCAGTGGGCTGAGCGTGCGCGCGCCGCCGAGAGGGTCGAGGTGCGGAGGCGGCGGTGGCTGGCGCTGCTGTTGAAATGCCCGGATGTCAGTGGCGGCCGCGCGCAGTGGCAGTGCCCGTGGCCCTGCTGGCGCAAGGGCGCTCGCCCCGTCGGCCTTGCCAATGAGCATCTGTCCCCTTCGCAAAGCCCTGGGGCACCCAGCCTGGGGACTGCGCGTCGTGCCCAGTGCCGCCCTGGCAGCGACACGGCCTGCCCTCGCCCTGGGTTATGAGGGTGCCACATGGTGGCGCTTCTTAACCTGGCGCCACGGGACGACTCCAAGGAGGCCAACAAAATTTGAAATGTCAACTATTTTTTTCTCCACAGAAATTAAAAAAAAGAAAAAAATCACAAAGGAACGTCACCGTTTTCCACCCAAGCTCCGGCTAATTTGGGGTTGTCGACATTCTGTGCAGCCGGGCTAACCCCACACCTTCAAAAAATCATGAGAGCCCGCAGAAAAATGATAAGATTTTAATAATAAGAGTAACTGTTGGAGTCTTTGGTTTCTGAGCCGTTAGGGTGCTCTCAGGTCACATGGACAGGCCTTGTTCCAGAAGTGTTAGAACGAAAATATTACTCCAAAAAGCAATAGCTGAAATTCTCAGCGCTAGGTGCTTGACCTTTAAGAAAAGCAGTAAATAGCGTGAGACTCGTGACTGACATTTTTGGGATCACCCAGACCACTAAGAGGTTCTGGCACCATCTGCCTTGTAACTTTGGATGTCCTGATGTTCACATCCCTGACACCATTAGCCAGCCTACAAGCATAAATGTCTCTCAACCCTAACTTCCAGCAGCCTAGTTGCTCCTTGCAGCGTGACCCCACAGCCCCTTTGGTCCTGGGTCCCCCCCAAAATCCATCACCCTGAGTTCTCAACTGCCAGACACAGAATTTTTCTTTCTGGATCCTCACCCCCGAAGGAGTAAAACCTGGCACCAATTATCAGTTCACTTTGCGGGACACACTCTCACAGTTTGCACACCAGCGGCCTGCTTAGGGAAAAAATAAAAAATTTATTTAATGAAAAAGTCACAGATTCAAAGATGAAATAGTAAGGAAGAGCGAATATACAAGATACACAGAAAATAAACAAAGATGCAATCTCAGCTTCACATTTCTATAGTAGCTAAATTCCGTTTTGTAATACAAGTTGCCTATTGCCTCTGAACAGTTTCCCTGTGTGCCCTCTGTCCTAAAGGGGATCCAGTGTTTCACAAACAGCAGCCTGCGTAGGTGCTGGCCCTCAGTTTCTAGGCAGCCATCACTCCAAACCTGTTAACCTGAAACTCAGAGTAAATAGGCCAGCTACAATTCTGGTTTCAGCAGCAGGATCTTTTCATCCCTCAGGATCTATCATCTGAGGTTAGATAGAAGTTGGTGTGCCTCCCACCTCCCTTGTGTGTGTAGTGGACAAAAGAGATAGAGGATTTTTCCAAAACAAAAACAGAAGATTTATTTAAGAGAAGTAACAACAGGAACAGGGAAGAATCATGAACTATAACCAGATAACAAGTGAGTTGTGGTTTAACGGAGGTGAGTATAAAACTCAGGCCCCAACTAACCCAAACTGTGGCAACAACTAAACAAAAGAGAACAAAAGAATACCCCAAGATACTTTCCTGTCTCTAGGTTTTCTTAACCAGCAGAAATGAGGTTAAGATGCATTTGTCTTCACAGGTGATCCACGGTCTCACAGGATCTAGAAGCTGAAGTAGTGGGGCCCAAAGGTGAGAGCCCTCAGGATCCTGGCGACTGGTCCCAAAGGGAAGATGTTGGAACTCAGGAACACCATGATGTTTGAGGTAAGTGACTAGTTGTTAACAGTCTTTAATGTCTTTACAGCTGCTGGTGATCTTGATCCGATTGCCTCATCCAGTGGTCTTGATCCGGAGATCCGACGCCGCACAAAAAGACTGCACCTTGACTGTCTCTATAACAGAGAGCTCCCTAGCAACGGGTACTGAGACTAATTTAATTTTTTTAAAGACGCACACGCCTAGGTTCGGAGGTAAGTAGCTCTACAGGAGCCAGTTGGAACTAATTCCAAATGTCCATTGGCTTCTTTCATGCCAAAGTTCCATAAAGAAGCTTCCCCAGTGTGGCATCTGAGTTATCCTTTGCCTCGGATGCCATGATGGACACCTGAACTCCGTTTTGGAAAATACTGTAATCTGTCTAAAATGTACTACTAACAGTAAATGTAATAACAAACAGCTAAAAGTGCATAGAACATTGTGATAAACATCATAAGGACTATATTGAGCATGAAATGAACAAAAAAACATGCAACAAACCCTCTTCCCTTTTAACAGGGTTTCCAGTTTGTTTCCCCCTCCCCTTTTTCTCACACTGGTAATTCATGGTTACACAGTCTTAATTCTCCAAGACTGGGGTTTCTTTTCTGTTTTAACGTCTTTTCATTACCTTTAATGGTCCACCATTGTCTTTCCTTAGATTACAATGCTAGTTGCTTGCAGTTAGTTTCCTGCAAACAGCTAGCCTGAGCGGTGCCCCGCCCTGCCTGATTACTTCACTCCCTCCTCCTCCCAGTTGAGAGGCAATGCTATAGTTGCACCACAGTTACAATTACAATTTTCTACACATACATTCATAAACATAACCTATCAGGTTTCAGAGTAATAGCCGTGTTAGTCTGTATTCACAAAAAGAAAAGGAGTACTTGTGGCACCTTAGAGACTAACCAATTTATTTGAGCATAAGCTTTCGTGAGCTACAGCTCACTTCATCAGATCAGAACCTATCAGAACTTTACAAGCTTTCATAAAAGACCTTACCTGACATAATTATACATGATAACATTGTATAAAACCAGTTGAGAGTCAATTGCTTATTCTTTAGGATTCAGATCTCCTGTTCTCCCCTTGGGGTGTCTCGATCCTGATTGTCACAATGATAAAATCACAATTTTTGGCAACACTGTTGCATATTGGCATTGCAAACATGGTCTTCTCATACTGCTATTATTGCTTTGTGGTGATGTTTCAGAATCAGAAACATGAATTGGTGCCCTGGTGTGCTAGACACTGTACAAAGATACAGTAAATAACAGTTCATTGCCCCCAGAGACACTACCTCATGCTATCTGATGGTGTTTTGATATAACTCATTCATGTTGTACTACTATCATGTAACAAGATAATGCCAGGATGCAATGTGGCAAAATTCTGCCAGGAAGCCCACATGTTACATCTCTGTGGGGTGTTCTGACATTACATGACAATGTTGCACTAAAAAGTCGCACTTCGTTGTGATATACCAATATTGGGTGAAAAACATGGGAATGCCCCTCTAAGCAAACTCAAACCTTAGTGGAGTCCCTGTTTTTCCTTCCAAATATCCCTATTAATAACCTTTCTAAAAAAAAGTAGAGGTGAACTTAGTGAACAGTGACATGTGAGTGAGTTTGTCTGGCTGTTTGTGTTTTTCCTTCTCTTTCAGGTTATTTTAGTTATTTTCAGTTATTTCAGTTACTGGTCAGTTGGGAATGTGTGCCTGAGGACTGTTTGAGCCTTTGTTCCCTGGATAATCCTCCATCATCTTTGATCAGCTTCAATCAGCCTTGTGATCACTCTACCCCTGTGTGATTAATGAGGGGGTAGGGCTGACCTAAGAGAGAAGGCCTTAAAAGCCAGAGGCTAAGTGACCAAGGGGAGCTAGCGAATAGGGGACCAGAAACAGGGGAGTTTGTGGGAGGGAGACATAATATAATCGCTATGGTTAGGAAGGGCAGCATTGCCAGTGCCAACACTGCTCCTGTCTCCTCCACCTGCACCTGTATCCAGACAGACAACATAACCATGGATGCCTCTACCCCGGTATGTATTTGCAGAGGCTGTGGCCTATAATTCCCACTCACAGAAAGCCAGGCTGGGGGGACCATCCAGTGTGAAAGGTGCCTGCTGGTGGAATCTCTCAGGAAGCAGGTGGGAGAGCTACAGGAGGAGGTGGCTCGGCTGAGGAGCATCCGTGCCCATGAGGAATTCCTCAAGAATATTCATATGGAGACATCCAAGGCTGAGGAATCTATCCAGCTGCGGAGGATTGCAATCACAGCGCCAAGGAGGAGGATATGGCTCTGTCACACGGAGGACACTGGCAGCTGGTTACTTCTGGCAGCAGACAGTGCTCCACCCCTACTCCCAACCCACCCACCATGATGGTGGAAAACTGATATACTGCCCTGGCGACAAGCAATATGGAATCACCCCCAAAGGTGGAGAAGGAGAAGCCATGTACCCCCAAGGCTGGGAGGATCACAGCCACCACTCCCAGGAGGAAACGTAAGGTAGTGGTGGTTGGTGACTGTCTCCTGAGGGGGACGGAGGCATCAATCTGTCACCCTGACATGGCATCCCAGGAGGTATGCTGCCTGCCAGGGGCCCGTATCCAAGACATTACGGAGGGATTGTCGAGGATCATCTGGCCCTCTGACTACTACCCCATGCTACTCATCCACATGGGCACTAATGATCATGTGAGGTATGACCCCCAGCAGATCAGAAGTGACTACAAAGCTCTGGGACTAAGGGTGAAGGAGTTGGAAGCACAGGTGGTGTTCTCTTCAATCCTTCCAGTCAAGGGTAGGGGCCCAGGCAGAGACAGATTCATCCTGGAGGTGAATGCCTGGCTGTGAAGATGGTGTCACCAGGAGGGCTTCGGCTTCCTGGACCATGGGATGCTGTTCCAGGAAGAAGGATTGCTAAATAGAGATGGGGTCCACCTATTGTGGAAGAGGAAGAGCATATTTGGATACAGACTGGCTAATGTAGTGAGGAGGGCTTTAAACTAGGTTAGAAGGGGGCAGGTGACCAAAGCCCACAGGTAAGTTAAGAACATGGAAACCTGGGAGAAATTTCAGAATTTGAGGGGAGCATGGGCTGTTATAGCAGGTAAAAAGGAGAGACAAGACAGAACTTGAGGGGCAGGGGAATCAAATCAGTATCTTAGATGTCTGTATACTAATGTGAGAAGTATGGGGAATAAGCAGGAAGAACTCAAAATGCTAGTAAATAAAAACAACTATGACATAGTTGGCATCACAGACACTTGGTAGGATAATATGCATGACTGAAATATTGATATAGAAGGGTACAGCTTGCTCAGGAAAGTCAGGCAGGGGAAAAAGGAAGGAGGTGTTGCCTTATTTATTAAAAATGTATACACTTGGACTGAGGTTGAGATGGAAATAGGAGATAGACTTGTTGAAAGTCTCTGGGTAAGGATAAAAGGGGTAAAAAACAAGTATGATGTAATGGTAGGGGGTCTACTACAGACCACCTAACCAGGAAGAAGAGGTGGATGAGGCTTTTTTTAAACAACTACAAAATCATCCAAAGCACAGGACTTGGTGGTGATGGGGGACTTTAACTAGTCAGACATCTGTTGGGAAAATAACACAGCAGGGCACAAATTATCCAACAAGTTCTTGGAATGTGTTGGAGACCATTTTTTATTTCAGAAGGTGGAGAAAGTTACTGGGGGAGAGGCTTTTCTAGATTTAATTTTGACAAATAAGAAGGAACTGGTTGAGAATTTGAAAGTGGAAGGCAGTTTGGGTAAAAGTGATCATGAAATGATAGAGTTCCTGATTCTAAGGAATGCTAGAAGGGAGAACAGCAAAACAAAGACAATGGATTTTAAGAAGGCAGACTTTAGCAAACTCAGGGAGTTGGTAGGTAAGATCCCATGGGAAGCAAGTCCAAGGGGAAAAACAAATGAAGACAGTTGGCAGTTTTCCAAAGAGACATTATTAAGAGCACAAGAACAAACTATTCCACTGCATAGGAATGATAGGAAGTATGGGAAAAGACCACCCTGACTTAACCAGGAGATCTTCAATGATCTAAAAATCAAAAAAGAGTCCTACAAAAAGTAGAAATTAGGTCAAATTACAAAGGATGAATATACACAACTAACACAAGTATGTATGGACAAAATTAGAAAAGCCAAGGCACAAAATGAGATCAAACTAGCGAGAGACATAAAGAGTAACAAGAAAACATTCTACAAATACATTAGAAGCAAGAGGCAGACCAAGGACAGGGTAGACCTGCTACCCAATGAGGGGATGGGGGGAAATAACAGAAAATGTGGAAATGACTGACGGTGCTTAATGACTTCTTTCTTTTTGTTTTCACCGAGAAGGTTGGTGGTGACTGGACATCTAACATAGTGAATACCAGTGAAAATGAGGTAGGATCGAAAGAGGCTAAAATAGGGAAAGAACAAGTTAAAAATTACTTAGACAAATTTGATGTCTTCAAGTCACCAGGGCCTGATTAAATGCATCCTAGAATATTCAAGGAGCTGACTGAGGAGATATCTGAGTCATTAGTGATTATCTTTGAAAAGTCATGGAAGAGTGGAGAGATTCCAGAAGACTGGAAAAAGGCAAATAGAGTGCCAATCTATAAAAAGGGAAATAAGAACAACCCGTGGAATTACAGACCAGTCAGTTTAACTTCTGTACCTGGAAAGATAATGGAGCAAATAATTAAGCAATCAATTTGCAAACATCTAGAAGATAATAAGATGATAAGTGACAGCATGGATTTGTCAAAAACAAATCGTGTCATACCAACCTGATAGCTTTCTTTGATAGGGTAACAAGCCTTGTGGATAGGGGGAAGCAGTAGACACGGTATATCTTTACTTTAGTAAAGCTTTTAATACTGTCTCGCATGATCTTATAAACAAACGAGGGAAATGCAACTTGGATGGAGCTACTATAAGGTGTGTGCACAACTGGTTGGAAAACTGTTCCCAGAGAGTAGTGATCAGTGGTTCACAGTCATGCTGGAAGGCAGTAATGAGTGAGGTCCCGCAGGGATCAGTTCTGGGTCCGGTTCTGTTCAATATCTTCATCAATGATTCAGATAATGGCATACAGAGTACACTTATAAAGTTTGCAGATGATACCAAGCTGGGAGGGACTGCAAGTGCTTTGGAGGATAGGATTAAAATTCAAAATGATCTGGACAAACTGGAGAAATGGTCTGAAGTAAATAGGATGAAATTCAATAAGGACAAATGCAAAGTCTTCCACTTAGGAAGGAACAATCAGTTGCACACATACAAAATGGGAAATGACTGCCTGGAAGACATAGCGGAAAGGGATCTGGGGGTCATAGTGGACTGAAGGGTTAAAATCCATTGCTGATGTAATAACCCAGTATATGGATTTGTGTACAGGCCCAAAGTCCAGAGTTTGGTCAAGAGGTCAGAAGCCTTGCAATAGCTAAGAGAAAGCAGAATAACCAAAGATAATTTTGCTTTTGCTAAAATATGCCTGGTCAGCAAAACACCAGATGTTGGGGGCAATAATTGTGCCTTATTCAAAGTTGCAAATAGAACAAAGAAGCCCTGTTTCTGTTGTGTTAGTTTCTTCTGTAAGGAGATGTTCTTCCCACACATCCAACCTTGAGTTTATGAAAGATTCAAGCATGTCAGTATAAGATATGACCTCCTCCCATCTCCCTTTCCCAGAGACCAATGCATGCCTTAAAATGCAAATGAACAACTTGAAAGACAGTCTTTATTGCCATATACTTTTACTGTTTCTTTGCTTTTACCCCTAGATATGTATCTGTTGGACAATCAAAGGAGCTACTTCATTCCTATGGACCCCAAATCAGAATTCAACATATATATTTTATACTGATACATTTATTAAAGTACTAGTTAAATGTTAAATTGTCAACTTGAGACCATGGGCGGAGACATTATGTAACCTTTGACCATTGGCTACTGTGCTATCATGTCTTGCTGGTAGACCTATCCGGGCTTGTGGGACTGCCTACCCCATCACTTTCCCCCGCCCATGGAAAATCCATATGTTCCATTGTAATCAATTGATTGACAGTGTCTCTGAGCCTAATAAGCAAGGTGACACTCCGTCAGCGCTGTACGTAATAAACTCCTGTGCTTGACCTCTACACGGTGTGGATTTATGTCCTTCATGGACCACAAGCTAAATATAAGTCAACAGTGTAACGCTGTTGCAAAAAAAACAAACATCATTCTGGGATGTATTAGCAGGAGTGTTGTAAGCAAGACACGAGAAGTAATTCTTCTGCTCCACTCCGCTCTGATTAGGCCTCAACTGGAGTATTGTGTCCAGTTCTGGGCACCACATTTCAGGAAGGATGTGGACAAATTGGAGAGAATCCAGAGAAGAGCAACAAAAATGATTAAAGGTCTAGAAAACATGACCTATGAGGGAAGATTGAAAAAATTGGGTTTGTTTAATCTGGAAAAGAAAAGACTGAGGGGGGACATGATAAGAGTTTTCAAGAACATAAAAGATTGTTACAAGGAGGAGGGAGAAAAATTGTTCTCCCTAACCTCTGAGGATAGGACAAGAAGCAATGGGCTTAAATTGCAGCAAGGGCAGTTTAGGTTGGACATTAGGAAAAACTTCCTAACTGTCAGGGTGGTTAAGCACTGGAATAAATTGCCTAGCGAGGTTGTGGAATCTTCACCATTGGAGATTTTTAAGAGTGGGTTAGACAAAAACCTGTCAGGGGAGGTCTAGATAATACTTAGTCCTGCCATGAGTGCAGGGGACTGGACTAGATGACCTCTCAAGGTCCCTTCCAGTCCTATGATTCTATCCTGACAGCCCTGGAGAATTAAGTCCTCTTTTTATCCATAGAGCTTGTACATCACAGGAAATAGCAGTGCATGCTTTCCTCGTACTACTCTGCCAATGTGCTTCAGCTCTGATCTAGGGATCTCTTCTAGGTATGGGGCTGTAGTTTAGGCCTGATTCAAAGCCTGTTGAACGTAATGGGAGTCTTTCCATTGACTTCAATGAGCTGTGAATCAGGTTCATACTCTCCAAGATAATTGCATTCATGCCTTTTTTTCCTATGCAGCCGGCTGTGATGTTGATGTAAGTGACGTGTGCAACTGTCCACTAGAAACTGGACTTAAACTAGAAAGTTTAAAGGTGAAAGGCTCCCAATCCCACTTCCTGTCTTCTGAATCATCTCATTTCCCCTTGGTATATGTTGGCATCTGAGTATATGATATGCCTGCCAATGCAATATGTGTCCATTTTATTTATGTATGTCCTAGAATAAGTTGGACATTACTATTATTCTACAGTGGGTAGACCAAAAACACCAAGTTTTATACAGGACAACATTCCTTAAAAGAATTACAAAGATAGAACTAGCTGACATGACATTTCATCTTTACAGTTGAACCTGTTTCTTTTAACAAGTGAAAATAAATTTGCTGGTCCATCCTATCCTAGTCCCTGTTTATACACATCATCCCCAAAACCATCACACAATGAACATTTAATATCAAACACTTAGTATTTAACATCCTGTAAATGCTGGCCAAGTGGTTGTAGGATGTGTGGGGTGGATCTCACTCAAATACAGGCATCAAGCTTTATTTACAAACAAACTCAGGCACCCTTTAATGGATGGAAAATTATATCTACCACTCGCACTCAGTTTTTGTTTCGTCTGTGGTCCTTCTGATCGGTCAGGTAGTCACATTGCTGTGTGAGGTTTTTCTGTGAGCCTCTATTAAGGTATCTCAAAACATTCAAAGCAAAATACCTTCTCCAGAGGGGAATACGGTGATGCAGGAACGCTGTTGTTGAGGGGCTGCAGAGGGAGTCTAGTCTCAAGTTGTTTCTCCTGAAGGTCGACCAGACGCCTCAACATGTCTTGTGTGTTCCTTCAGAATCCCCAGCATCTCCTGCTGCAGGCCATGCTCCTGCTCCTGGGCTTCTCTCCTGCTTGCAGTATCCATGTCCAGTTTTTCAGAGAGAGAAATCCTTCACACTCTCTGCTTGGTGTCGGCTGTCCCAGAGGCCTTCATAATCTCATTAAACGTGTCATCACATGTTCTCCTTTGTCTTCTTCTAATCTGGGACAGCCTCTCCACCGATGTGGAGGATGAGGTGAAGGCCACACTGTCAGCTATAAAACATGGAAAGCACAAAGCAATCATTGTCAGTGCATAACCAAGGTCTAGTGCACAGTCGATATATAAAAATCACTCCCCTTACTCCACTGAAGTACAAGGCAGAACATTTATACAAGGTATTCATTGAGCCAGCTTGCTGTACCCGGCATGGTGAGTATGGCCTGGGGACATGGGTGCCAGATCATCTGCAGCATTGGGGAGCAACCCGCAGCAGGAGCACAGGGGGCATTGGCCCCCTACCCTTTGTATATAAAGAAAGAATCAGGGTAAAATCTAATTTTTGAGGTCATGCTTAATAAATGTGGCACAATAGGTCATGCACTGTATTAAGGGCTTGATCCTGCGGGGACCCAGGGGCTGTGCTGCTGGGTGCAAGAGACTGGCAAAGTCATCACAGGCGTTGGGAACCAGCCTCTGTCTCCAGGAGACACCAACATATATTTCATTGGGATCATCCACTGAGCCCACTTTGCTCCTAAACTTCTTCCCAGAGCCTGCACCCCCTCCCGTGGCCCAGCCCTGAGCCCTCTCCCGCACCCAAACTCACTCCCTCTTAGTAAACCAGAATTTTTTTACCTACCGGCACCCCACATTCCTCCAACATGCCAAATAAGAAAGCTTTTACTGTCATTTGAAATGCATCTCCTTACTGTGCCATTGATTTTGAAGCAGAACTTTTCATTGACGTGATTAGTGCAAATTACAAAGTTTCCATGGTAAATTAAATAACCTATTTCAAATCCCGTGGTGAGCGCCACCCGGATCCGGCATCCCACACCGGCTCCTGCACCCCAACCCCCTGCCCTGAGCCCCCTCCCACACCCAAACTCTATCCCAGAGCCCGTGCCCCACACGCACTCCCGCATTCCAGAACCCTGGTGTCCGCTCCGCCACCTAGGAGCAGCAGGGACATGTCGCCGCTTCCCAGGAGCCACACGGAGCCAGGTAGGTAGCCTGCCAGCCCCACGGCACACAGACTTTAAACCGGACTTTCAATGAAGATCATTATGACATTATCTGATTAAAATATGGCCATGTAGATCACTGTTACTACCCCTGTTATATAATTGCAACAAATCTTATACAAAGTGTGTCACGTAAGGTGTCTATGGAAAGGTTATGATTTGCTGAATATGTTTATGCTATTTCTATGCCTGTATCATTTTTGTATCTGAAGTTATGAGTATTAACTATGTACCTGTATTTCAAATGTTTGCTCATGTGGAAACACCAACAAGGTGTTTAGCCAGCACATTGTGAAGGAACTATTCAAGTTGAATGGCCCATCAAAAAACACTTGACTCTCAGTGGACCATGGAAGACGCCTATCTACACTTAATTGACTTTCCTGTGAACGTTCTAATTGGAGTACGGGTAATGGCTTCTGCTATGACTAAGCAAAATCATGCATGGACATGTGACTTGCCCATGTGACTTCAAACACCACCTTGTTACCTGTAATTTTCCACAGTGAGAACAGTGGGATTCCCTTCACTTGGCAGAAGCTATAAAAGGCCCTTGAAACATCTCCATTTTGCCTCTTTCCTGCTCAGACCTCTGGACTATGGACTTACACTAATGGGAGCATTCGAACCAATGGACTGAGGACCTTCCAATGATTTGGAAGCAACCAAAGACTTAACAAGACCAGCAGTTTATTCCATCACTGCTACAAGTCTGAACCAAGAACTTTGCAATTGTTGTATGTATTTGATTCCTTTAACCAATTTTAACTTTCACCTTTTTTTCTTTCTTTTTATAAATAAACCTTTAGATTTTAGATACTAAAGGATTGGCAACAGCCTGATTATTGGGTAAGACCTGAGTTATATACTGACCTGGGTATGTGGCTGGTCCTTTGGGATCAGAAGAACCCTTTTGTTTGATTAAATTGGTTTTAAATAACCACTCATCATTAAGTCTAGTGTTTTTTGGTGGTGATACAAGACTGGAATGCCTAAGGAGACTGCTTTTCTGACTTCTTGTTAGGCAGTATGGTGAAACAGAAGTTTACTTTTGTTGCTGCTTTGGTATATCTTATGGGAGAATAACCACCAGTTTCTCAGCAGTTTGTCCTGAATTAGGTGACCCATGGGAGGCATGGTGACAATCAGAAATGCCAGTTTATAGAGCTTTCCGGTTGGTAAAGTGCCAGATAACACAGCTTTTACTGTACTGAAGTTTGCAAAGGAGCGAGTAAGCAAAAAGAATTCCCCAACCCACAGCAGTCACTAAATCTTCCCCTGCAATCTAGCCATTTGGGAGAGAGCCTGAGTGATCCGAGGGCTCTCCAATGTGTCCTAGAGAGGAAGAAGAAGAAGAAGAAAAAAAGAGCCTGCAGGAAAAAACAGAGGATGCATATTCCAGAACTGAAGCCCCTGACCCTGTCCCTGACGATACTAATCTGTGGACTGCCAGCAAGACAATGCCATCTCATCTCATCTCTCCACTCACCCCCGGAACCAAGACATGAGACATCATTCAAAGATTAGATAGGCTTTTGAAGTTGATGCAAAAGGAGCCAGGGGTGATGGTTCATATCGACACTTAAGATGCTACATTGTGGGATATCTCACAGCTAGTAGCGGACTTCAGAGAATTTTGAAGTGTGCTGAAGAAGAATGTCTAAGCGATCTTCTCTGAGACCCTCCTATCCCACAAGCAAAGGAAGACAGAAGGCAGAAGATTCTGGAAGTGAACTGCTGGCTAGGTAAGTGGTGGAGAGTTTTGGTTTCATCTTTTCATGGAACATTGGACCACCTTCTATGGGAAAGCAGTGACTCTGAAAAAGATTTGGGGATTGTGGTGGATAATCAGCTGAATATGAGCTCCTAGTGCAACAGTGTAGCCAAAAGGTCTAGCACAATCCTTATATGCAAAAACAGGGGTGTGACGGGATCCCCAGGGTGCAGTGTGGGACCATGGGACCACTGTTCCCCCTTAACTCTCTCCTGCCTGGGCTGTCTCTCACAATGCCTTGCTAGTGACAAGCAGAAAACCCATCCAGGTCCTGTGATCATTCAGCACCACAGCACGTGGAGCCCCACACCCAGCTAGTTTGCATGAATGCTCCCAGAGCCACTCATGAATCACACAGAGAAGGGCACCCGCCAAATCCCCCCACTTTCTATCACTGTACCTCAGGAATATACCATCTTGCACAAATTAATTAATTGGTTCACCACTTCATCAATGGAAAGTGGAATATACAGCAGCCTTTGCAAACCTGAGCAGATTTACCACACACTTCAGGCAAACTCACTGGCAAAGATAAACAGTTAAACAAATTTATTGACTACAAAAGATAGATTTTAAGTGATTATAAGTGATAGGGGAAAAGTCAGCGTTAGTTACGAAAAGAAAACATAAAGCATGCAGTCTAAATTTTCAACCCTATTAGACTGGGTAATATCTAGATTAAGCAGTTTTTCTCACCCCACTGGAAATTGCAGTTCATAGTATACAGGTTTCACCCTTGAAACCTGGGCCAATCCCATCTGTTGGAGTCTTAAGTCTTCTCAGTGTCCTTGTTGCTTGCAGCGTAGGTGGAGGCATGAGAAAGGCCAAGGTTGGGCCCCATGTTCTGTTTTATACCCTCAGTCCCATGTGCTTGGAGAACACAAGTCTAGGCAGGTCTGGTGGGCATTGCTGAATCCCAAGGCAAGGTTGAGCAATTCCCCTGGTGTGGCCTTATGCAGGTGAGTCATTAAGTTGTAACTCCCTTGCTGGACAATGGCTGTTGATGGGTTGTTTGACACCCCACCTGGGTTTTGGTTACTTTCCTTGCTGTTGCCTCTGGGGAGCTAATATCTGGCTAATTCCCCAATTTACAGCATGTTTTGGTGACAACCAAACAACAAAATTCTCATAACTTCATGTGCATTAATGATATACATATTTAGATAGAACAGTGACTTTCAGCTGATCATAACCTTTTCCCTGATATCTCACATGGCATGTTTTATATGCAATATCACAATTATATACAAATGAGGAATATGGGGGTGACAAGATGCTCCCCAAAGGTATAGTATGTAACAAGGGGAATCTCAAGTAGGAGCAGAGAGGCTGTTTTACCTCTGTATTTGTCACCAGTGTGACCACTGCTAGAATACTGTGTCCAGTTCTGGTGTCCACAATTCAAGAAGGATGTTGATAAATTGGAGTGTTCAAGAAAAGTCCATGAGAATAATTAGACGATTAGAAAACATGCCTTATAGTGATAGACTCAAGGAGCTCAATCTATTTAACTTAAAGAGAAGGTTAAGATGTGACTTGATCACAGTCTATAAGTACCCCTACATGGAGAACAAATATTTAATAACAGGCTCTTCAATCTAGCAGAGACAGGCATAACACAATCCAGTGGCTGGAAGCTGAATCTAGACAAATCAGACTAGAACTATGGCATATATTTTTAATGGTGAGAACAATTAACCATTGGAACAATTTACCAAGGGTCGAGGTGGATTCTCCATTACGGACAATTTACAAATCAAGATTGATTGTCACTCTAAAAGATCTGCTCTAAGAATTATTTTGGTGAACTTCTATGGTCTGTGTTATACAGCAGGTCAGACTAGACGATCACAATGGCCTTGAATCTATGAAAGATGGCGCTCAATGCACAAGATAGCCAGACCCAAAGCCCAGATAGGGCTTAATAGAGCAATGTCAACAACTGAAAATACAGCTATAAACAAATTGGAAGCCAATGCAATCAACAGAGCACAGGCATAATTTGCTCCATATGAGAAAAAACATGCTAAGCAAGCAGACAGACTTAGTGAGCACAAGATGAAGTTTCTGAATGATCTTGAACACATTGCAGCAATCCAGTCTGAAGGTGACAAAGGCCTTGTTAATTCATGTGAGGTATGCAACCAAGAGGTAATTGTTTTGGGACATTACCACAGAATACTGACTTACTGTTTTAACAAATAAATTTGTTAGTCTCTAAAGTGCCACAAGTACTCCTTTTCTTTTTGCAAATACAGACTAACACAGCTGCTACTCTGAAACCTGTTTTAACAGTGATCAAAGATACCTGTCAAGACAAAAGGGAGGGCTTGAATGCTGGACACTTGATTCTCAGACATTTTCTTGCTTTTGTTGTGCTCATAAAAAAATAAAATAAAAACCTCACGTGGGAATTTAGCAGAATTTCTTAGAAGTAAAGTTACCTTCCATCTCAAAATTGGTCAAAGCATCTCCTGTATTTACAAATCATGACAGACAATTTGCTCTCTGAAGAGTTTTCCTTTATTCTCAGACACGTACAAAAAAGGATTGTCCAGTATAAGTGAAAATGTACTGCAGTAGTGTAGTCTAGCGATCACAGCACGGGCAGGGGCCAAAACTCCTAGGTTCTATTCTGAGCTTCATTCGTGATTCACTATGGGGAATTAAGTAATTCACTTCATGAATCTGTGTCTCAGTTCCCTGTATGTAGGGAGGACTAATCTCTTCCTCACATTCATACTGTGAGAATTAACATTTGCAAAGCTTTGGATTTCTTCATGGCTGGAGGGATGAATTCTCAGACCATGATCGTGGATGCTGGCATAATACTTAGAATTGAAAATGTTGACCCCTGATTGTGTGCAAAAGAGATTCTATAGAGGTTTTTCCCGGTGACCAAATATGCATGCCAATATCCTGGCTCCAAAGGCTTGCTATTTCTTCATTGACATTAAACCAACATCTGATAACACAGCTCCAGTGAGTGTTCCAATGACAGATTCAAGCCAGATATCTTGAGTCACACATTATGCAATCTTTATCCTCAGCAGGATGCTAGTAAGAGCCTATTAAATCTGCCCACACAACATGTCTAATGCTTAAGCAGAAAGTGTTAGGAAATTATGATAGATTTATAGAGCTTTTCTCCAGATTTCACATGAATTGGAGAAAGTTCTGTATAGAAAATGTAAAACTAATTGTGAATTTTCCTGCTGAGATAATATTTAAAGATATAAATTTTTCCGAAATGAAATCAGAGGTTCACAACTCAAAACTGACATTTCTGGCAAGCGTCTCTAGGGAATAGCCTGTGAATTGGTAAATCAGTTGCCTTACTAAACCTCCTGTCAAGCTAAAACATGGTATTCTTTGGGTTATGCACTAAGTTTAAAAAAAAGAAAAAATAAGTGAATTTAGTGGAGGTGAAAGCTGTCTGATTGGCAGGTCTGGAAGATGAAGTCATTCCTTTACCCAGAGAATAAGGATAGCAACAGCAGTGCAAGCATCTGCCATGATCTACCAGTCAGCTTAACTACTTTTTCCCCAGAAAGATAATGGAGCAAATAATTAAACAATCAAACATCTAGAAGATAATAAGGTGATAAGTGACAGTCAGCATGGATTTGTCAAAAACAAATCATGTCAAACCAACCTGATAGTTTTCTTTGACAGGGTAACAAGCCTTGTGAATGGGGGGAAGCGGTAGATGTGGTATATCTTGACTTTAGTAAAGCTTTTGATACTGTCTCGCATGACCTTCTCATAAACAAACTAGGGAAATGCAACTTGGATGGAGCTCCTATAAGGTGGGTGCAAAACTGGTTGGAAAACTGTTCCCAGAGAGTAGTCATCAGTGGTTCACAGTCATGCTGGAAGGGCATAACGAGTGGGGTCCCGCAGGGATCAGTTCTGGGTCCGGTTTTGTTCAATATCTTCATCAATGATTTAGATAATGGCATAGAGAGTACACTTATAAAGTTTGCAGATGATACCAAGCTGGGAGGGACTGCAAGTGCTTTGGATGATAGGATTAAAATTCAAAATGATCTGGAACTGGAGAAATGGTCTGAATGGAGAAATGGTCTGAAGTAAATAGGATGAAATTCAATAAGGACAAATGCAAAGTCCGCCACTTAGGAAGGAACAATCAGTTGCACACATACAAAATGGGAAATGATTGCCTAGGAAGGAGTACTGTGGAAAAGGATCTGAGGTTCATAGTGGATCACAAGCTAAGTATGAGTCAACAGTGTAATGCTGTTGCAAAAAAAGCGAACATCATTCTGGGATGTATTAGCAGGAGTGTTGTAAGCAAGACACGAGAAGTAATTCTTCTGCTCCATTCCGCTCTGATTAGGCCTCAGCTGGAGTATTGTGTCCAGTTCTGGGAGCCACATTTCAGGAAGGATGTGGACAAATTGGAGAAAATCCATAGAAGAGCAACAAAAATGATTATAGGTCTAGAAAACATGACCTATGAGGGAAGATTGAAAAAATTGGGTTTGTTTAGTCTGGAGAAGAGAAGACTGAGAGGGGACATGATAACAGTTTTCAAGCTTTGCAGGCCTTGAAGCATGATGGATAAAAAAAATCATTTAAAAAATCACATTTTTATTTAATTTGAATGTTTTTAAATTGAAATGAAATACATATTTCTTGTTAAAAATAATTTCAAATTTAATTTTAAATAGGTTTATGGCAACCTATGATAATGCCTAAATTTAATTTGAATTAAATAAAAAAATAATATTAAGCAGTAAGTGTTTGCTGCCAAAATTTTAAAGAAAGTCAAACTACTGACCTGCTGGAAGTCACTAGGTAAGCACCTGCAACCAGAGTTTGGCCTTGTCTGCACTACCGCGGTAAGTCAACCTAAGTTACGCTACTCCAGCTACTTGAATAACATAGCTGGAATCAACGTAGCTTAGGTGGACTTACTGCGGTGTCTATACTGTGCTGCGTTGATGGGAGATGCGCTCCCGTCAACTTACCTTACTCTTTTTGTTCTGGTGGAGTACCAGAGTTGACTGGAGAGCGCTCTGCCATTGATTTAGCGGGTCTTCACTAGACCCGCTAAATCAACCCCTGCTGCATCGATCGCAGCTGCATCGATCGCAGCAGCATCAATCCTCAGTAAGTGTAGACATGGCCTTTGATGAAGTGTTAAACTAGCTTTTGACAGCAGTAGCATATTCTGCAGGTTCAGTTCAGTTTATTCAACTAGTTCAGTTCAATGACTAGTTCAAAGTTAAGAAATCAATTGGGAATAGGAAACGCTTGTTTTCTTCTTCCAATCTATCAATAAAACTAGGTGAAAGAGCATGAGATCTACAGGTTCTAATATCTTGAAGGACATGGTGACCAGAAACAACAGCTCAATTCACTAACTCAGATACTACTTTCTTTGCCTGATAAATCAATTTGTTTTAAATGCAAATCAGGGTTGACAAATGTTTTCCTTATGCTTCCAACACATTTCAAGTAGAGTTATTTAACTAATAAAAAACAATTTTAAAATGCTGTTTTGTGCAGTTTTAATTGAATTCCAATTTCCATACAAACAGTCTGACACAAATCATGAGTAAAAAATTAATCATCTAGTAAATAAGAAATGTATCATTCGCCATTTTCTAACATAATACAAAATGTAGAAAAAATAGTCTGGATAAGTGTATGTTAATCTATATAATTGCTTAAATAAATGTGTATAGATACAGTGAATCCTCCTGCTTAGCAAAAAGAACCAAATTTAGTATAAAACCTGTATTTAGTTGCAGATTAACATGTTCTAATGGTTCCCAAACAATGAGATTAAAAGCAATGATTTAAATCAAGCTTTCCTCCTTGCTAATTTAAATTATGATTAAAATCACTTTGATTTATATCAATCTACCTTGCATTGACCTGATTTAGACGGGAAGTGATGGCACCTGTAAAAAAGAATATATATAACAAATGGAAGAAAGGGGAAGTTGATAGGAATTGTAGAAAATTGATAAGAGAAGCAAAGGGACACAAGGAAAAATCTATGGCCAGCAGAGTTAAGGACAATAAGAAGGAGTTTTTAAAATATATTAGGAACAAAAAGAGTTCTGACAATGGCATTGGTCCTTTACTAGATGAAATTGGTAGAATTATCGATAATAATGCAGAAAAAGCAGAAGTGTGAAATAAATATTTCTTTTCTGTATCTGAGGAAAAAACAGATGTTATAGTCTCATCCTATGATTATGATAACACTCTTAACATATTCCAGAGATACTAGTGGAATGGAAAACAGAAGCTACTAAAGTTAGATATTTTTAAATCAGCAGGTCCAGATAACTTGCATCAGAGAGTTTTAAAGAGCTGGCTGAGAAGCTCACTGGACCATTAATGCTGATTTTCAATAAGTCTTAGAGCACTAGGGAAGTTTCAGACGACTGGAAGAAAACTAATGTGCCAATTATTAAAATGGGCAAACGGGTACACCTGGGTAATTATAGGCCTGTCAGACTGACATTGAGCTCAGACAAGATAATGGAGGTGCTGATACTTGATTAATAAAGAATTAAAGGAGGGTAATGCAATTAATGCAAACCAACATGGATGTATGGAAAATAGAACCTGTAAAACTAATTTGATATTTTTTTCTGATGAGACTACAAGTTTGGTGGGGGGTGGGATGGGGAATAAACATAATAGTGTTGATGTTACATACTTAGACTTCTCTAAGGCATTTGACTTGGTACAACAGAACATTTTGATTAAAACACTAGACAGATATAAAATTAAGAAGTCACACATTAACTGGATTAAAAATTGGCTAACTGATAGGCTTCACAGTGTAATTGTAAATAGGGAAACATTATCAAACAGTATGTTTCTCAGGGGGTCCCATAAGGATTGGCTCTTGGATCTACACCATTTAATGTCATCTATGATCTGGCAGAAAACACAAAACCATCACTGATAAAGTTTGCAGATGACACAAATTAGGGGAGTGGTAAATAATGAAGAGGACAGGTCACTGGTTCAGTGTGATCTGGATTGCTTAGTAAACTGGACAAAAGCAAACAATGTTTTTAATATAGCTAATGTAAATATATATGTCTAAGAACAAAAAATATTGGCCATACTTATTTGATGGGGGACTTTATCCTGGGAAGCAGTGATACCGAAAAAGATTTTGGAGTCGTGGTGGGTAATCAGCCGAACATATCATAGATCCACTACATAAATCCATTGTATTCCCATACCCTGACTACTGCATATAGTTCTGGTCCCCCATCTCAAATATATCTATCTATCTATCTCTTGTTGCCCTTTTCTGTACTTTTTCCAATTCTTTTGTAGATAGATAGATAGATAGATAGATAGATAGATAGATAGATAGATAGATAGAAAGAAAAGAATTGGAAAAAGTACAGAAAAAGTACAGTATATATATAGGGCAACAAAAGATATATATATATATATTTGAGCTGGGGGAATAATATACATATATATTATTTTATATAAAAGAATTGGAAAAGGTACAGAAAAGGGCAACAAAAGTGATGAGGCATATGGAACAGTTTCCATATGAGAAGAGATTAAAAAGACCTGGATATTTAGCTTAAAAAAGAGATAACTAAGTGGGGATATGATAGAGGTCTATGCAATCATGACTGGTGTGGAGAAAGTAAATAAGGAAGTGTTATTTATCCCTTCACATAACACAAGAACCAGGGGTTACCCAATAAAATTTACAGACAGCATGTTTGAAAATAAACATAAGAAAGTACTTCTTCACACAACACACTGTCGACCTGTGGAATTCATCAATGGCTATTAGCCAGGATGGGCAGGGTGGTGTCCCTAACCTCTGTTTGACAGAAGCTGGGAATGGGCGACAGGGGATGGATCACTTGATGATTACCTGTTCTGTTCATTCCCTCTGGGGCACCTGGCACTGGCCACTGTCAGAAGACAGGATACTGCGCTAGATGGACCTTTGGTCTGACCCAGTATGGTTGTTCTTATGTTTTTATGTTCTTATGTAGGAGATGTTGTGAAGGTCAAAAGTATAACTGGGTTCCAAAAAGAATTAGATAAGTTCATGGAGGATAGGTCCATCAATGGTTATTAGCCAAGATAGTCAAGAATGCAACCTTATGCTCTGGGTGCCCCAAAAGTCCCTAAACCTCTGACTGCCAGAACCTGGGACTGAATGACAGGGGACTGATCACTTGATAATTGCCCTGTTCTGTTCATTCCCTCTGAAGTGTCTGGCATTGGCCACTTTCCGAAGATATTGGGCTCGATGGACCATTGGTCTGACCCAATATAGCCATTCTTATGAGCTCCCAGTGTGACTCTATGGCCAAAAGAGCTAATGCAGTGGTTCTCAAACTTTTGTACTGGTGACTCCTTTCACACAGCAAGCCTCTGAGTGCGACTCCCCCTTATCAATTAAAAACACTTTTTTTATACATTTAACACCATTATAAATGCTGGATGCAAAGCAGGGTTTGGGGTGCAGGCTGACAGCTCGTGACCCCCCCATATAATAATCTTGCAACCTCCTGAGGGGTCCCAACCCCCAGTTTGAGAACACCTGAGCTGATGTGATCCTGGGATTTATAAACAGGGGAATCTCAAATAAGAAAAGAAAGATTGTTTTATCTCAATATTTGGCATTGGTACGACTGCTGCTGGAATACTATGTCCAGTTCTGGTGCTAATAATTCTTGAAACATGCTAACAAATTGGAGAGGGTTCAGAGAAGAGCCACGAGAATCATTAAAGGATTGGAAAACATCCAATGAAGTGACCTGTAGCTCACGAAAGCTTATGCTCAAATAAATGTGTTAGTCTCTAAGGTGCCACAAGTCCTCCTTTTCTTTTTGCAGATACAGACTAACACGGCTGCTACTCTGAAATACGCCTTATAGTGCTAGGCTTAAAGAGCTCAATCTATTTATCTTAACAAAGAGAAGGTTAAGAGGTGACTTGATCACTATCTGTAAGTATCTACATAGAGAACAAACAATTAATAATGGGCTCTTCAATTTAGTGGAGAAAGGTATAACATGATCCAATGGTTGGAAGTTGAAGCTTGACAAATTCATACTGGAAATAAGATGTCAATTTTTCACAGTGAGAGTAAATAACCACTGGAACAATTTGCCAAGGTTGGTGGTGGATTCTCCATCACGGGCAATGTTTAAATCAAGATTGGACATTGTTCTAAAAGCTCTGTTCTAGGAATTATTGTGGGGCAGTTCTCTGGCCTGTGTTATACAGGAGCTCAGACTAAAGGATTACAATGGTCCCTTCTGGCCTTGAAATCTATGAAAATCTATGGGACTTCATGCAGGTGCAAGGATCCACCTGCATGGATCCTGTTTCAGGATCGAGGCTTTAGTGTAAAGCACTCTGAAGATGTAAACCACTAAGGCCCAATCCTGCACCACTGACGTCATTGAAAGTCTGGCCATTGACATCAATGAGAATGTGAATGGGCCTTATGCAAGTGTTAATCATGATAATTATTCTAAAACCATTTGCAAAGCCTTTTTCACTAGGTGGTGGGAGGTTTAAAATCCATACCGGTATTCTCAATTTTAATTGGCTGAGCATCCTTATATGATTTATAGGTACAATTAAAAAGCTCCAAACTTAGATTAATGACATAGCAGGGTAGCCCATTTTCAGAGTTGGCTGGGTAACTGTGTTAATTGGACAGAGCAATTTTTGTATTTTAAGAAAGGAAAGATCTAAACTTAGTAATATAAGTTTAGCATCTTAGCAAAATCCTACTCATCATAACCATCACTCATGTTTATTGCATGATCACCGATAGTCTGATATTACATAGAATCCTTGATATTTGGCTTCTGAACAGACTAATTGATCACTACTGCATTAGTCACACAATGAATATCTATGAATTTGCGTTTCTTACGTTCTGTTTCTTCCTATTTTATGGAAGTTTTTTTTATAAACATTCCTATATTTGGATGGATTTATTTAAATGATCTATGTTTTAATGCTTTGCAAAAATCAGAGACACAGGAGAAGCTGTCTATTTAAACACACATTCTTCAGTTGACTGTCTAGTAGCAGAAGCATTAATTGATTTTGCTCTTAATCATGTTACCAACCCTAATTATTTTAAGAATAAATTCTGCCAAACAGGTTATCTATTTTAGAATGGAATAGCATAATAAATTAAACAGAGCAATTAAATTGAAGTGTGTAGCAAATAACAGACATTTGAAGAATTTCAACAAGATTTGCAGGATATTGTCAAAGCTACAGATGACTATCAAAAGCAGGTGTATTTTTTGTAGCATCCCACTCTCCTTGTTGGTCAGTTCCACATTATTAAGCAGAAGAATGGACTCTCCTTGAAGAGAGGTTATGATTGTTTTATTATCAATGGGTGCTTTCTATGCAAATCCTTTCATTCTACTCCTGTATATATCCCAAAGTTCTTTCCAAGTACTAGATAATCACTCCACCCGCCCCACTGCAGAAATGCAGCCACCTCTGGAGTGCAGTGTAGCAGCCTTTTAACAGAGCACAGAAACATGACAGGACAGTTTATGGCAGAGGGTAAAGAACACTTTATCCAGCTGAAACACACAGGAGGGGATTTTAGTAGTAACAGTAACTTTGGTAACACTCAAAGACGCAGTCAGGATCTAGGGCCCAGTATGCTTGATGCTGCACAAACACAGAAAAGAGACATCACCTGCCCTGAGGGCATTACAGTGTAAAGGAGGCAGAATATAATTATCCACGTTGCACTTTGGCTGGGACATGCCTTCCCTTGCAAAGAGTGCCATTGGGGCACTACTGATCACCAGCCATAGGCTGAGGCATTGGCTCAGCACTGACCCAGGGAAGAGGGCTTCCTGTTGAATCCCCAGCATGACAACTTTGGGGTCTTTTTCCCAGAGACACTTGCATGCAGTTTGCCTCTCATTTTCTGTAAAAGCATTAGGTGATTTTAGGTGCCAAGTGACAGCCCTGAAGACTAGAGCTCTCCACAACAAGTCCAGCCATAGGCAGCGCTGCCATGCAAGCTTTCCACATGCTGCCTCACCAAAGCGCCTAACCCCTGATGTGAACACATTCACTAATGGTAAGCAGACGCCATTTACATTCAGTCCTAAATCAGCCAGTCCTCTTCACTCCAGGTCATCAATGAGTTCTGGTAGGTTTTGCAATATGGATGCTTGTCTGGACAGAGACCATCAAACTTTGTCCCCTTCTTAGATCACTGATAGCCATCGGATGATATACCCTTCAGATATGTTATCCATTAGGGCTGGAGTAAGATTACCACACTAGAAGTAAAATATGCTATAGCCCATTAACAATCTCTTGTGCCACCCAGTAACCCTCTTGAAATCTTTTAATAAAAATAATCATAGAATCATAGAATATCAGGGTTGAAAGAGACCTCAGGAGGTAATCTAGTCCAACCCCCTGCTCAAAGCAGGACCAACACGAACTAAATCATCCCAGGCAGGGCTTTGTCAAGCCTGACCTTAAAAACCTCTAAGGAAGGAGATTCCACCACTTCCCTAGGTAACGCATTCCAGTGCTTCACCACCCTCTGAGTGAAAAAGTTTTTCCTAATATCCAACCTAAACCTCCCACACTGCAACTTGAGACCTTGCTCTGCCATCTGCTACCACTGAGAACAGTCAAGATCCATCCTCTTTGGAACCCCCTTTCAGGTAGTTGAAAGCAGCTATCAAATCCCCCCTCACTCTTCTCTTCCGCAGACTAAACAATCCCAGTTCCCCCAGCCTCTCCTCATAAGTCATGTGCTCCAGCCCCCTAATCATTTTTGTTGCCCTCCGCTGGACTCTTTCCAATTTTTCCACATTCTTCTTGTAGTGGGGGGCCCAAATCTGGACACAGTACTCCAGATGAGGCCTCACCAATGCCAAATAGAGGGGAATGATCACATCCCTCGATCTGCTGGCAATCCTCCTACTTATACATCCCAAAATGCCGTTAGCCTTCTTGGCAACGAGGGCACACTGTTGACTCATATTATATAATATGATATAATAATTTCACATGTCTAGCACCTTCCATCTGTGGATCTTTACAAATATGAATAAATTAAAACTAACAGCCCCGTGAGGCAGGTAAGAACTCAGATAGACTATTACTAGCCTCATCACCTTTTCAGAGATGGAGCAACAGAGGTAAAATGACTTGTCTAAGGCCACACAGCAAATCTGCAACATCACCAGGAAGAGAACCCAGTCCTCTAACACAGCTGCCCAGGCTTTAACAGTTAACCCAAAGACCATTCTTCTCTTCAGCTCTTGCAGTTTACCACTTCTCCCTTGCACAGGACTTGCAAAGCCCTCCAAAAAAAAATATTAAATAGCTTTACATCGCATGGATCATAGTACACAGCTGGCTTGAGCCATCATTTCAGAGTTAACTGCTACCAATTCGGGGCTACGCCCTGTGCATGCTGGCTTCTGGCCATAGTGCTTACTGCTCTATCTATGAAGCTATATAACAAGGAGTGTTTGCAGGATCAGGCCTTTAAAAAATTCTGGTCCAAATTCTCTGATCGTGTTTTGGTGACACTTCTATTGACTTTAATGGAACTTTGCCAATTTACATCAGCACAGAACCTGGCCCAGTTATGTCTTTGAAAAACCCCAGCTCATCTGTTCTATTTGCTGTGCCAAATATC
Source organism: Lepidochelys kempii (assembly GCF_965140285.1). NCBI lineage: Eukaryota > Metazoa > Chordata > Testudines > Cheloniidae > Lepidochelys > Lepidochelys kempii. The sequence continues at coordinate 136,960,675 of NC_136383.1, forward strand.
TCTAATCTGTTTGTTCTCAAATGTTGTTGATGTTGATTGTTTTAAAGCTGAATCATTACAGAGTTTTTGGTTGCCAGAACAAAATAAAACCCCACAACATAGCCTTGTGGCTGTAGCATCCAGAAGTGCCAGAAAATGGTTGGCTACTTAACGATGCCATCCTCAGAATCTCAGCCAGGTGCTGGGTAAAATGTCAGGAGAAGTTCAGGAGCAAAGGTGGAGCCCACCCCCAGCTAATGACACACATTTGGGGAGTGAATCATTTTTGTTTTCTTTTTTCTTCTTAACCGCTTTGCTTCCTCCCCCATTTCCCCTCCTCTTTCTATTACAGAAAAAATACAACAAGATGAGTAAGTAAAAGTACATTTTATTGTTAACTCATTAGTATTTTGTTGTTGCCAGGCCTTCCCCCACCCCCAACACATAGTCATGGCCGTAGTCCACGAAAGAGAAATCTTTTCACAAATGTACCAGTCTTGATTATGACACCTGCCCTACAGGTCACTTCCAATATGGACTGGATATGAATCAGCAACCTAGAAGTGACAGCTGTCCTGGCAGTCCCCCAAGCCATCCACTGAGTGTTTTTCTTTATTAGGTAGAAGTGTCTAGAAGGTAAAATTCATCCCCATGTAGAGGGCAATACCTGTGCAGCACTTAAGTCTTCAGACAGGACTTAAGGGGTCCATTTGGCCAAGTGCTGGCCCTCTGCACAGCAATCAACTCACCCTACTAAGTAGAAAAGTCAACGAGTGTGGTGTGCAAATGTGATCTACGCTAATGCCGTGTGGTTCTTTGTCCCCCTCTAGTGGCTAGGATACAGAGGTTTAGGACTTGTCTACGTTACGCGCGGGATCGATGGGCAGTGATTGACCCAGTGGGGGTCGATTTAGTCTAGACGCAATAAATCGACCGCCGAGAGCTCTCCCGTCGACTCCGGTACTCCACCAGAGCGAGAGGCGCAGGCGGAGTCGACGGGGGAGCGGCAGCAGTCGACTCACCGTAGTGAAGACACCGCAGTGAGTAGATCTAAGTACGTTGACTTCAGCGATGTTATTCACGCAGCTGAAGTTTAGTATCTTAGATCGATTCCCCCCTCAGTGTAGACCACGCCTGAGAGTGCTACTGTCTCTAAAGCTACCACAGCTGTTCTTTTAAGTCAAGCAGTGAGATGCTCAGGCTTTTAGATCTAGAAGTCCAGGGTTCAGTTCTCATAGAGTAAGACCCCTGTAGGGGCCCTGTGATACATAGGAGCATGCATCCTTGTTAACCAGCATGTCCTTGTCACCTGCCCCTGTCCTCTGAGCATAGACAATGTCACACCCTGATCTGCCAGTACCAGTGACTTGTTTGTGTTGCCTGCAATCGTGTATAGTCCAGACTCTACTTTATCATTATCTAAGCAGCTTCTCCATTCACTTCCGCCCCCTTCTTTGCTGCTCTTCTATGGCATCACCCTCTTCCTTAGGTGGTCTCCATTTCTCCTTGACATGCCCACAGTATGACAACATTCACTTCTCGATCTTTCATAGTAACTAACACCTCCCTTTTGCCAACGGTTCTGAATCATTCTGGCTGATTCAGCACATATCTATGGTGCTGACACACATCATTATTTTTCGATGCAAAGTTATATGAAGGGATTGCCTCCTTTGAGGTTGTAGCAAGAGACAGCTTTTCCAGGTACATTTGCTGGCTACGCGATTACCATGCAGCTGAAAAATGATAGCCCACATTTGGGGGGCTTGATTCAAATCCCACTGATGCCAGTAGGAGTCTTTCCATTAACTTGGACTTTGCCCTTAGAATTTTAAGTCATTTGAACAGCACTATTTCTTGTATCCCTCTACCTGGTGAAGCAGGGTTCCCTTGGTTCAAAGATGTCACCCAGAGGCCTGCACATCATACTGATATTTTAAAACCTCTAGATTGATCTGAAATAGCGTCTCTGTATATCAACGTATCAAGATTTTAAGGTTTGGTACTGCAGGATGTATCCTGTCGCAGCTAAACACAAAACCCCTAAAAAAAGTGGAATCCCAGCTCTCTAGTAGGATAAGACAAAAATGTCTGGTTTGTGGGCTACAGGATCTTAAATCAGGTCAGTATCTAGGGTTGAAATTTGTCAGCCCTAGACCTTGGGCCAATATAATTTTCAGAAAGGAGGTGGGGATTAAGGTGGGGATTAATCCATACTCTGGGGATTAAGTAGGACATATTTTTGTGGGGTAACATTTTACAAGAAAAAAAATAGTCCAGTAGATCTGGATTAATAGTCAAAGTGCAAGTGAGGAAGTCAAAGGTGCAAATGAAATGCAGTTTACTTCATGGCTCCAGAGTTTAATTCATGGTTGCAGAAGGAAAGAAAATTATTCTGTGGCGATCATGATAACGTATATGGTGAAATCTGACAAACGGAGGAAAATATTCCCAACTCAGCTCAGGCAAGAGTTTGGCATTTACAAAACGGATTGTTTTTTCACACATCAGAAAAGTATCAAATAATATTAATCACCGTGTACAATGAATACCAAGGAAGCTGGAGCAGTTCCAACGAGAGGTTATAATCAAAGAGAAGAATAAAAAGAAGGCGGGGAGCCACATTTGCTGATGCAATGTATGTTCTGGGCATTGCCTGAATTATCACCCTGAAAAGTCACAACAACAGCAGCAAAACGTAATCTCCTTTCAGACGCTTTCAAAAATTTACCGATTCCCTCCCTCCAATAAATGTCGTGCTCTGAAATGCACGGTTGCAGAGATTTTGTGTGTGTATGTTTATTACAGCTTATATTATAACCAATTGAATAGATCTTCACAAAAGAAAAAAAAATCACTATGCACTGTTCAGATTGAAGAAAACCTAACATGCTCCACAATAGAGCTGGTTGCACACACACACACTCCCCAGAGGCTGAAAGGCAGTCATGAATCAGGTCACACTGGGTCCACAGCAGCACAGAATGTAGCCTATAACCTGCAAAGCTCTTTTGTAGCCTTCTAGATGATAGCGATATAGGTAGATGCATAAAGATTATTACTATCAGACAGGTAGTTATCAAAATAACCACACAGTAGCTTTACACGACAACCATGTACAACAGTGGGAGACAGGAGACCTGGGGTGAAATCCTGACCCCGTTAAAATCAATATTAAAGCTCCCATTGACTTCAGCGGAGGCAGGATTTCACCTCTAGGTTGTATTGTCAGCTCTGGAGATGACTAAGGGCTTGTCTACAGGAACATTTAGTTGGCAGCAAGCTTGGGTGCTAGTGAATCTACCCCCCACCAGCCTGCACCCTACTGATGTGCATTAACAGCTAGTTATGCGCTTTGATTCAGTCATGTTTCAAAGAGGACTAGATCAAAGCGCATTAATAGACTGTTAAGATACACCAGCAGGGTTTGTTTGTGGCAGGGTAGATTCACACCCCAGCTTGCTGCAAGCTTAATGTTGGTGTAGACAAGCCCTAACCGTGTGTGTGACCTCGGCCAAGCCACTTCTCCTCACAGTGCTTCTCCACCATTAATGAATTAAACCACACAATGTCTCTCTGGAGCGGGTCAGTATTATGCTAATACCAGATCTAACCCCAGCCTCAAGGTGCTTACCCAGCAAACCCAACCAATCACATCGTTTTATTTTTGTTAGTATGAGCAGGTGCTTTTCCCAACCCAGTTTAAAACACTGTGCCAAGCCTAAGCCCTGGCCCACTCTCTTCGTGGGGTTTGGTTTTATTAACAAAGAAATTAACAAGCAGACAACGGTCAGCCCAAACCTTTTCTGTGGTCTTGGTGGCTTTTAGAGTTCCCTCCTCCAGTTTACTCAGGACCAGACTTGGGGTCTTCTCTGCCTCCGATCCAAGATCTCTCCAGCTCAAGGATTACTTTCACTTCTGTTGTAGCTCTGGTGGGGTTAGTGACCCCAGCTGTAAACAGTGAGTCACCAAGACTCATTTAGCATCTCCTCACAGGACTGGCCAAGCCTGACAACAGGATGGGTTCCTAGAAGAACACTTCCAGTCTGTTGCCCTCCCTTTCTCCATCCTCTCTGTAGTCAGTGTGTATGTCTAAACTTTGGTAAGTTCTTCAGTGAAGGGACTGTGTCCTTCATTTGCTGTGTATGGGCTTGCTCCTGCAAGGTGCTGAGGACTCCAGCAAAGCACTAAAGCATATGCCAAGTCCCTTTAGGGTTTTAAGCACATGCTTAAGTGCTTTGCTGAAGCTGAGCCAGAGCTCTCAGCACGTTGCGGCATTGGTCCCTAAATACCCATGGGCCTGCTCTACAGGCCATTGAAGCCAACAAGAGTCTTTTCACTGACTTCAGTGAGCTTTGGATCAAGCTCTATATGCAATTGCGTTGCTGTGTAACTATCCCTTTGCGCCTGTAGGGAAACTGGAGCACACAGCAGTTAAAAGGTTGCACAGGAAGTCACTGGGAGAGCCAGGAACAGGATAAAGGTCGCTGAATTCCCTGTTTAGCGGTTTAGTCACAAGACCTTCCTTGACCCCTGTAAGTTTGCAGGTACAATAGAACCTCAGAGTTACGAACACCAGAGTTATAAACAGGCCAGTCAACCACACACCTCATTTGGAAGTGGAAGTACGCAATCAGGCAGCAGCAGACACACACACACACACACACACAAAATAGCAAATACAGTACAGCGCTGTGTTCAACGAAGAGTACTAAAAAATAAAGGGAAAGCTTTTAAAAAAAAGTTTTCACAAGGTAAGGAAACTGCTTCTCTGCTAGTTTCATTTCAGTTAAGATGGTTAAAAGCGGCGTTTTTGTTCTGCAAAGTTTCAAAGCCGTAGTAAGTCAATGTTCAGTTGCAAGCTTTCGAAAGAACCACCAGAACACGTTGTTCAGAGTCATGAAGAACCTCCTTTCCCGAAGTGTTCGTAACTCTGAGGTTCTGCTGCACATAACGCCATCTATTAACAGCGCAATCCCGCCACTGTCTAATAGAGCAAGAACACCCAACACGCCCAGAGAAAGAGGCTGGAGTCTTGGCCAATGACACATCCTCCCTGTCACTTCAAGACCTCATAAAGCCAACTACAACCACCCACCATTGACTCAATAAGGGAAAGGTGCATAAAAACCGTAATGTACTCCACGTCATACAGTCCTTGCTCCAGCGGCCTGCAAATATGTACCAGATGTCCACCAGGAATTGAACCAGGGGCCTCCAGAGCTAAAAGCAGGAGCTGCTAAAGCTCCAGTGTTCCCTAGCTGAGGCTGTAACCGACTCCCGTCCTCTGTGGAGCAGGCATGCAGGGACCTGTAACACGCTAACCAGAGGCTTCCGCTGGCGGTAACTGACAGACCTGGCTGTTCTGCCAACCCATATACAAGACGCGCCATGTATCTAACTTCCAACGGGTGCCCTGCTGCCGCAACGACTGACTCCTGCTGCCAACCTGGGAGCTGCTTGATCGGCTACTTTCTCCATGCTTGGCCCCCCACAAAGGTCCCAATCCTGCCAGGAGCTCCGTTTGGGCACACAGAGCTCACTAAAAAAACCAGGGCGGGGTGGGGGGGGGCTGTGCATAGATTTGCCCATGCCGAACTCATTGCAGGACCTCAGAGCCACCGCAGCCTCCTTTCTGTACGAAGGAAGACAGACGGGCAGCCAAGCGCTCCGCTCAAAACCCTGCTGCTTGCTGTGATCCTCCGGGAAGCCAAAGTGTGTCCGACGAGGTGTCTAAAGAAAGGCGTGTTGGAAACAATACCTAAAATATAACTCCTGAGGGTGCCTTCCCTCGAACACTGTGTACAGGTCTGTTTACCCTGCTGCGATAAAGATATAGCAGATGTGGAAGGGATTCAGAGTGGGCCCATCAAAGTGAGCCTGGAAAAACGACCAAGTGCAGGGAGGCTGAAAAAGACTGAACCTGTTTAGAGAGGAGAGGACTGATAGAGGCCTAAAAATAATGAATGGGCCAGAGAAGGGACAACGGACGCCTGTTTGTTCCTCAGGGCTGGCCTTACTGTGAGGTGAACTGAGGCGGCCGCCTCAGGTGACAGACTGGGGGGGAGGGGGGGAGCACAATGGGGACAAAGTGCAGAGGCCATGGCTTATGTACTCAGAAACCCAGAATGCTGCATACTGTTTTTGTTGCAAACTCTTCCAGTCTAATGTTCCTACCACATTGGGTTCTACAGGAACAAAGGACTGGAAAATTCTGGCTAGAAATCTGGCATGCCATGAGAAGTAGCAAATCACCAGAGAGCATTCCATAGCTGGAAAGAGCTTGAGATGAGACTAAGGTTAAAGGCCACCATAGAGGATCAGCATCAAGAGAAGATTGCATCAGAGTCTCTTTACTGGCAAAATGTTCTGAAAAGGCTCATGGCCATGGTGAGAATGCTTGCTACCCAAAACCTAGCACTGCGTGGCACTTCAGATCAGCTGTATGTGCCAGACAGTGGAAACTTCCTTAAAATTGTGGAGCTGATGGCTGACTTTGATGCTGCGCTCCAGGAGCATCTAAGAAGAGTCACCACCCAAGAAATGTACACACACCACTCCCTGGGAAAAACAATTCAAAATGAGATCATACAGTTCCTGGCAACAAAAGTCAAACAGAAGATTGTGGCAGATCGGAAGTCAGCAAGATATTACCCTGTTATCCGGACTGCACACCTGACATCAGCCATACGGAACAAATGACTTCAATGGTGCATTTTGTAACAACAACAGAACCTAGTGAAAATGTCCCTGCAATGGTGACTGTCAGAGAGCATTTTCTAGAATTTATTGACATTGATGATACTACAGGAACTGGTATGACAAATGTGCTTCTTAAAAAGCTGGAAGATACAGGAATCGCGATAGCTGACATAAGAGGTCAGGGCTACGATGATGGTGCCAACATGAGGGGAAAGAACAGAGGAGTGCAGACACGGATCTGAGAGTTAAACCCTTGAGCTTTTTTTGTCCCATGCAGTTCTCATTCATTGAACTTGGTGGTCAGTGATGCAACATCAGCCTCTAGTGAGGCTGCTGAATTTTTTAATGTAATTCAAAGCATCTATGTATTTTTCTCTGCATCAACTCATCGATGGCAAAATCTGAAGCAACATCTGGGAACATCCTCTCTCAGTGAAACCACTGAGTGCCACACGATGGGAAAGTCGAGTGCAGGCGATAAAGCCTATGAAACACCAAATTGGGAAGATAGATGATGCCATAGCTGCCATTATGGAGGATAATGCTATGACAGGAACTGTTCATGGGAGAACAGTGGCAGAGGGAAATTGAATCACCAGAAACATATATAACTTCAAATTTCTGTGTGGCTTAGTGTTGTGGCATGACGTACTGTCTGAAATAAATGTTGTAAGCAAGAGACTCCAAGGTGATACATCTGGAGCAATGGAACAACTGGACAAAGCGAAGTCATACCTACAGTCTTACCGGTCAGATGAGGGATTTCAAAATGTTCTGAAGAGTGCATAGAAGTTGACAGAGGAACTTCACACTGAAGCTATTTTCCCACCCATTCAAGAATACAACAGTCACCGAAGAAGAAGACATATTGATTACGAGGCATGGGATAATCCCACAAGAGACCCCAAACAACAATTCAAAGTTGAATTCTTTAACCAGGTGCTAGATTGTGCAATACAGTCAGCTGAAGAACGTTTCATGCAGCTCAAGGAACACAGCAGTATATTCGAGTTGTTGTATGATTATTCCAAAACACCTCACTATACCTGAAGAAGACCTACACCAGCAATGCCGGGCACTAGAGACAGTGTTGACACGTGATGACATGCGCAATATTGATGCGAGTGATTTAGGTGATGAACTGAAAGCCCTTTCAAGAAACATTTTAGCAAGATCAACTCCAAAGGCTGTTCTGGAATATATGTGCACAAATAAGATGACCACCCTCTTTCCAAATGCTTTTGTTGCTCTGCGCATACGTCTAACACTTCCTGTAACAGTTGCCAGTGGAGAACGCAGCTTCTCCAAGCTGAAGTTAATAAAAACACATCTATGCTCCACAATGACACAGGAGAGGCTGGTCGGCCTTGCAACCATCTCAATAGAGCAGGAGCTGGCCCAGACTGTGGACCTTCAGGAAGCAGTTCAATCTTTGCAACCAAGAAGGCTCGGAAAGCACCACTTTGATTATTCAAACAGATAAAAATGCCAGTGTTTACCATGCAGACAAGAAAAGTTACATTTGCTGTTCGGATGTTTGAAAGTTAAGTGTTACTTAAAATTTTTGAAGAAGGCATTTTAAGTTATTAGTTCACCTTTATTGGGGTAGGCAGCAGAGCAGTACCATGAGAGGAGCAGAACAGGACGAAGGCAAAATCGAGACCTTTCAAAGTTTTGACTCAAGTGAGGGGGCATGGGGGCGTCATTTGAGCTCCCCGCCTCAGGTGCCAAAATGTTGTGGGATGGCCCTGTTGTTCCTCCCCAATATATGAGAACAAGGGCACACTGAAAGGCATCACAGTTCCAACTGATACCCTGAAAACACTTTTTTATATTCAATGCATTATTAACCTATGGAATTCATTGCCACAGGATGTCACAGAGCTTTGGAGGAGTCAAAACGATTAGATGTTGATGTGGATAACGAGACCATCCAGAGTCACATTACATTACATTTTTCTTTAAAAAATATAAGGGCTATAATCCCTCCTGTTTTAGGGCAGAAGACACCCACTTAGTTATTGCCATAACTATTCAGCCCTGGGCTTCCACACAATGGGGCCCATTCTCAGTTGGTCCTTGGGCGCTACCGTTATTGTCTGTATTACAGTAGCAGCTAGAGGCCTGAACCAAGATCAGGGTGCCGATGTGCTGAGTGCTGTAGAGACAGCCCCTGCCCAGAAGAGTCTGGAGCCTACACAGCCGAGACAACGTAGGGTGGGAGAGGGGGAGCTAAGGCACAGAGAGATTAAATGACTTGCTCAGAGGCTGGAGGGAGCCTCTGGCTAAAATGGGAAGTGAACCTGGCTGTCCTGCATCCCAGTCAAGTGCCTTAACTTATGGTCAGCCTTTGTCTCCAGGAACCTGGCTACCTGTCCACTTGGAAATGGACGGAGATCACCAAACTCACGGCATACAGGGGCTCACTGAACCAGAGGCGCCATCTTTCTGAGTTGCTGGGGGGTGCTCGACCCCTGCTCTGCCCCAGGCCCCACCCCCACTCCACCCCTTCTCCCTACCCCCCACCCCGCCTCTTCTTGCCCCCACTCTGCCTATGCCCCGCCTCTTCCCACCCCTGCGCCTCCCCGTTTCACCCCTCCCCCGAGCATCCTGCCCTCGCTCCTCCCCCTTCAGCACACCGCTGAACAGCTGATTGCGGTGGGAGGGAGGTGCTGGGAAGGAGCGGGAGGAGCTGATTGGTGCAGCCCGCCGGCAGGCAGGAGGTGCTGGGGGGGGGGAGGCTGCCGGTGGGCGCTGAGCACCCACTGTTTTTTTACTGTGGGTGCTTCAGCCCCAGAGCACCCACGGAGTCGGTGTCTATGCACTGAACAGTCATGGATGGTCATAACTTTCAGTCACTATCTGTATAGCCTTTTATACCACACCCAACACTGCAATAGCGGAGGGCCTACTGCCCTGGCCTGGGTTTGAGCGATCAGCCAGGTATGAAGGGCTCTCAAGCCCCTTCCCGCTCCTGAGAATCACCCAGTTCCTTCTTGTCAACTCCTGTGATTTTTATGGTGAGTCTCACTATATTTGTTTTTCATAAAGTCCAAACTCCTGGAGTCCTGTGATTACAGCTTTCATTTTAAAGGTAACTTTCTAGCTCTCATGGCTGCAGAATGAAATATGAATCCTAACAGCTCAAAAAGCAGAAGGCAACTAAAAATTGTTTATAAAAATGGAGTGATGTTTAACCAATCTCCTGATTTTTGGGGGTCTCATTACAGGATTTTTAAACACTTGAGATTGGTAATATGGGTTTTGTCCTTGCCCTTTTCAATTCCTCCTGCCCATACCAGAAGGGAGAGTTAATTTTTTAACAGGAGCTGTGTTATTTCAGTGGAAGTCCCTATGCAGGGCAGGAGGAATTTTAAAAGGTTAGGGCAGAAAGAGTTTAACTAATTTTGGAACTATCTGAGTTCAGGAACAAACAATTTTTCCCCAGGAAGCCTTGAACCAGCCTAAGCTCCGTTTTCTGTTTATTTTTAGTACTGAAGTGGAGCAGTGAAGGAGAGACCTGTGAAAGCCAAACATGCATCTGTCATCGCTGGCTCTCATACAGCCTGTGAGGAGACAGCCATCCATCCCTGGCCCTTGGGTTCTGCATTGTCTCAGGCTATTACATTCTACTCTTTAAAAAGAGAAAGAGAAAGAGAAAGAGAGGCTGAGCCCATTTATAACACAGAGGCTACAGAATTATTCCAGTGATTGTTAGATTAGCGTCAGATTCTATTGTCAGGGGTTTCTATGGAAACAGTGCACTCTCCTGGCAGGTGGTTTATCCTTTATGCCAGGTTTTTTTTTTTTTTTTAATTTTTCATTGAGACACAGTGGGCCAAATTATGCTTTGGTGCAAATCTGGAATCCCATTGACCCCCCCTGGCCTGCTGTTTCTGCCTCAAAACCAGGTATGGGCATAGAGGAAACTGAAGAGCACCCCTTCCTATTTGTGCTGCGTCAACGAGCACCAGGGTTTTGTTTAACTCTCTGTAAGCTCCAAGCAACTTTTCCCCACTGTTAGGATTCTCTCTGCTATGAGATGGCTGCGCAAGCAGCCTTTGACAACGACACGCAGGAGGCCAAAACATGTTGAGCAACCCACCGCAGGGCTGTGAATCACGAAGGGAGCGTGGCCACGTGTGTAGTTCATAGACTTGGGGATCATGAGACCTGGATTCTGTTTCTCACGCCACCACTGACTTGCTCTATGAGTTTGGGTAAGCACCAGTGCCTCAGTTTCCCCATCCTTCCAAAGAGGACACTGATCCATTCTCCCGTTTGTGAAGTACTTTGAGATCTACTGATGCAAAGTGCTATGCATTCCCAGTAGGAGCCTGCAGACCACACTGTTATGTGCCTAAGATTATATTATTAATTTCTGAACTACCATACTTCTTTATACCTATGTTTAAGCCAAGTAACTTATGCTATCGCCCCAAGTCATTAATTGGGGGTTGACGTCTACAAAGAACTACAGTCAGCCAGCTACAGCACCAACAGATCAAGGGGAGATAGCTGCTTTCAACTACCTGAAAGGGGGTTCCAAAGAGGATGGATCTAGACTGAGAAAGGGGGACAATCAGCGGGTTATCTCAAGTGCCTATACACAAATGCAAGAAGCCTGGGAAACAAGCAGGGAGAACTGGAAGTCCTGGCATAGTCAAGGAATTATGATGTGATTGGAATAACAGAGACTTGGTGGGATAACTCACATGACTGGAGTACTGTCATGGATGGATATAAACTGTTCAGGAAGGACAGGCCGGGGAGAAAAGGTTGGGGAGTAGCACTGTATGTAAGGGAACAGTATGACTGCTCAGAGCTCCGGTACGAAACTGCAGAAAAACCTGAGAGTCTCTGGATTAATTTTAGAAGCGTGAGCAACAAGGGTGATGTTGTGGTGGGAGTCTGCTATAGACCACCGGAACAGGGGGATGAGGTGGACGAGGCTTTCTTCCGGCAGCTCACGGAAGTTACTAGATCGCAGGCCCTGGTTCTCATGGGAGACTTCAATCACCCTGATATCTGCTGGGAGAACAATACAGCGGTGCACAGAAAATCCAGGAAGTTTTTGGAAAGTGTAGGGGACAATTTCTTGGGGCAAGTGCTGGAGGAACCAACTAGGGGCAGAGCTCTTCTTGACCTGCTGCTCACAAACCGGGAAGAATGAGTAGGGGAAGCAAAAGTGGATGGGAACCTGGGAGGCAGTGACCATGAGATGGTCGAGTTCAGGATCCTGACACAAGGAAGAAAGGAGAGCAGCAGAATACGGACCCTAGACTTCAGAAAAGCAGACTTTGACTCCCTCAGGGAACTGATGGGCAGGATCCCCTGGGAGAATAACATGAGGGGGAAAGGAGTCCAGGAGAGCTGGCTGTATTTTAAAGAATCCTTATTGAGGTTACAGGGACAAACCATCCCAATGTATAGAAAGAATAGTAAATATGGCAGGCGACCAGCTTGGCTTAACAGTGAAATCCTTGCTGATCTTCAACACAAAAAAGAAGCTTACAAGAAGTGAAAGATTGGACTAATGACCAGGGAAGAGTATAAAAATATTGCTCGGGGATGCAGGAGTGAAATCAGGAAGGCCAAATCACACTTGGAGTTGCAGCTAGCAAGAGATGTTAAGAGTAACAAGAAGGGTTTCTTCAGGTATGTTAGCAACAAGAAGAAAGTCAAAGAAAGTGTGGGCCTCTTATTAAATGAGGGAGGCAACCTAGTGACAGAGGATATGGAAAAAGCTCATGTACTCAATGGTTTTTTTGCCTCTGTCTTCACAAACAAGGTCAGCTCCCAGACTACTGCACTGGGCAGCACAGCATGGGGAGGAGGTGACCAGCCCTCGGTGGAGAAAGAAGTGGTTCGGGACTATTTAATAAAGCTGGACGAGCACAAGTCCATGGGGCCAGATGTGCTGCATCTGAGAGTGCTAAAGGAGTTGAAAGAAAAGGAGGACTTGTGGCACCTTAGCAGAACCATTGGCCATTATCTTTGAAAACTCATGCCAATCGGGGGAGGTCCTGGATGACTGGAAAAAGGCTACTGTAGTGCCCATCTTTTAAAAAGGGAAGGAGGAGGATCCGGGAACTACAGGACAGTCAGCCTCACCTCAGTCCCTGGAAAAATCATGGAGCAGGTCCTCAAGGAATCAATTCTGAAGCACTTAGCAGAGAAGAAAGTGATCAGGAACAGTCAGCATGGATTCACCAAAGTCAAGTCACGCCTGACTAATCTAATTGCCTTCTATGATGAGATAACTGGCTCTGTGGATGAGGGGAAAGAAGTGGACGTGTTATTCCTTGACTTGAGCAAAGCTTTTGACAAGGTCTCCTACAGTATTCTTGCCAGCAAGTTACAGAAGTATGGGCTGGATGAATGGACTATCAGGTGGATAGAAAGCTGGCTAGATTGTCGGGCTCAACGGTAGTGATCAATGACTCCATGTCTAGTTGGCAGCCGGTATCAAGTGGAGTGCCCCAAGGGTCGGTCCTGGGGCCGGTTTTGTTCAATATCTTCATTAATGATCTGGAGGATGGTGTGGATTGCACCCTCAGCAAGTTTGCAGGTGACACTAAACTGGGAGGAGAGGTAGATACGCTGGAGGGTAGGGATAGGATACAGAGGGACCTAGACAAATTAGAGGATTGGGCCAAAAGAAATCTGATGAGGTTCAACAAGGACAAGTGCAGAGTCCTGCACTTAGGACGGAAGAATCCCATGCACTGCTACAGACTAGGGACCAAATGGCTAGGCAGCAGTTCTGCAGAAAAGGACGTAGGGGTTACAGTGGATGAGAAGCTGGATATGAGTCAACAGTGTGCCCTTGTTGCCAAGAAGGCCAATGGCATTTTGGGATGTATAAGTAGGGGCATTGCCAGCAGATCGAGGGATGTGATCGTTCCCCTCTATTCGACATTGGTGAGGCCTCATCTGGAGAACTGTGTCCAGTTTTGGGCCCCACACTACAAGAAGGATGTGAAAAAATTGAAGAGTGTCCCGCGGAGGGCAACAAAAATGATTAGGGGACTGGAACACATGAGTTATGAGGAGAGGCTGAGGGAACTGGGATTGTTTAGTCTGCGGAAGAGACAAATGAGGGGGGATTTGATAGCTGCTTTCAACTACCTGAAAGGGGGTTCCAAAGAGGATGGATCTTGACTGTTCTCAGTGGTAGCAGATGACTGAACAAGGAGTAATGGTCTCAAATTGCAGTGGGGGAGGTTTAGGTTGGATATTAGGAAAAACTTTTTCACTAGGAGGGTGGTAAAGCACTGGAATGCGTTACCTAGGGAGGTGGTGGAATCTCCTTCCCTTGAAGTTTTTAAGGTCAGGCTTGACAAAGCCCTGGCTGGGATGATTTAGTTGGGGATTGGTCCTGTTTTGAGCAGGGGGTTGGACTAGATGACCTCTTGAGGTCCCTTCCAACCCTGATATTCTATGATTCTCGGTGATGGCAGATGACAGAACAAGGAGCAATGGTCTCAAGTTGCAGTGGGGGAGGTCTAGGTTGGATATTAGGAAGCACTAGTTCATTAGGAAGGTAGTGAAGCACTGGAATGGGTTACCTAGGGAGGTGGTGGAATCTGCATCCTTAGAGGTTTTTAAGGCCTGGCTTGACAAAGCCCTGGCGGGGATGATTTAGTTGGTGTTGGTCCTGGTTTGAGCAGAGGGTTGGACTAGATGACCTCCTGAGGTCCCTTCCAACCCTATTCTTCTATGATTCTATGAGATCTAGGATCAGGAAAAGCTATATGATGGTGGGGAAGCTTTGGGAAACTGGAGAGAAGGTAATGGGTGATGGTTGGAAGAAAGGAGAATAAAGAGTAGAGAGTGCTCGCAGGCAGAGAAGCTACTGTGCATATCGGCAGGTCAGGTGAGACAGGAAGCAGAGGAAACCCAGAGACCTGAAGGTATCAGCCGAGCTTGAGACAGAGGAAAATACAGAGGATGGGGAGTAGACCAAGGGTTTGTGAGAGCAAATTGCCTTGACACAGCTGAGAAGTGCAATATAATCATAATCCGGAGGCTAGAGCAAAAAGCTAGCACTGCAGAGTACCAACATAGGATCATTTGCCATGCAAATCTGCAGTACTGGGTATGCTTAAGGTGGAGAGAGAATAAATTGCAGGACTGCTCATGCCAACATCCCAGTAGGAGCCACACTGATATTTACTAGCGGAACGCTGGGAGTGCATTACTGACAGCTGCCTTCCTCCTCCAGATCCCTCTGCTGCTGACAACTGAAATGTCTGAAAAAACCTGCCAGGCCAGAGAGACAAGAAAGGAGGCCAGGGCGGACATGAACACTGGAGTCAAGGTGGAGCCATAATGAATAGAATCCCCAGGAGTCAGGGAAGAGACTAGTCCCCTAGCAAGCAATACCTGGACTGCAGGATTCAGGTGAATTTGCAAGAGGTTCATTGTGAAATTACCATCCTGCAAACACGTGCCTTTCGACGGACATGTCACCCAGTCCTGATAGAATAAGACGCCTGATTGAGCAGACGCAGAGGGATGAAAACTTGGTCAACTTTAGAGATGAGCCAAAACCAAAGATGGGTATCTGAACATCCTTGAAAGTTTAGATCCCCATCCTCCCTTTGCAACTCAATCCCATCTATTTTAAGTTTTTTTAAATCCCGCCTATCACCGTAGTATCTGCTCCCATCTCTAGTTAATCCCTGTAAAGCTGTGATCCCACAGGCCGAGAGAGTGGGCTGCCTGGAGCTGGTGAGACTTTGTTTTCTGTGTGCTGTACCTTTCCATTTCCAGAGATCTCCTGTGTAAGTGGAAACCGCTGCCCTAAGATTGATGCAGCCTGTTACAGAAGAGAAACACACTGAGTTGTCTCTCCCTAAGATTTGTCTAGTCTTTCTTGTAGTGTGAAACAAAGGTCATGCTGACTGGAAGTATATATGGTGTGTGGCAAAACATAACACCGTCAGGCTGGATTAAGAGTTCTCTCTATGACATTGGCCACCACCACATGCTTCAGAGGAAGGCATATCTTTGTTTTGAGTCAGTTCAATATTAAACTGAATTTTTCCATAACTGCATTGTCTCATGGGAGCTGTAGTTCAGGAACCTGACGCCTCCATTTTCCCTCATGGGCCAGGCTCCCTGGCCTGACTACATCTCCCATAATGCACCCAGAGCCATGTGATTTCCACAATGCACCCATGCAGCTAGGTTAAAGGGCAAGCTGTGTTGCATTTTAGGAAGATGTAGTCCTCCAGGGAGCCCCATCCATAGGCGGGACTGGGGACCCAAACTACAACTCCCATAAGGCAATGTGCTCATAACAAAAGCAGTTTACTGTTTTGTTTAAACTGATTAGAAACTAAAAGTTTCAGGTCAGTTCAAAAAATGAAATATTCCAATTTGGGTTGAATTGACCCAAAAAGAATCTTGATTTTCTCAATGGAAAATCAAAAATGTACGACAAAATCAAAATTTTCCTGCAGAAAATTTCAATTATGTGAAAACAGCATATTGCATCAGCAAATCATTCCAACAGGAATTTCCCAACCAGCTCTAGCAGGTTTACACACACACACACACACACACAGAGCAAAAAAACAGAATTGCACAAATCAGAATTTCCATTCTATGGAAAATTCCAATATTTCCTCTTGAAAACCTGTTTTCCAATTCCAATTCCAATATTTTCTGTTGAAAACCTGTGTTTTCCTCTTGATTCAGGATGAAAAGTTGAAATCTCAGCATTTTTCATAGAACAAAAAGTTCCACAATTGTCAAAACAAAACATTGGACACACTATGAGAGATGTAGTCCGGCTAGGGAGCCTGTTAGCAGAGGAGCAGGGGGACCCAGAGACGGATTGCATAAACGGGCTTCTTGTTCCCCTCGACCCCATTGTCAAGTAAGCACTGAATTAGTTTCAGCACACTCCTTTTAGCTAAGTAAGTATGTAAATGCCTACATCCGCTACAACACCCCCAAAACCCTTATTAAGTAATACAAACACCCACACTATGATTATATTTCAGAGTAACAGACGTGTTAGTCTGTATTCGCAAAAAGAAAAGGAGTACTTGTGGCACCTTAGAGACTAACCAATTTATTAGAGCATAAGCTTTCGTGAGCTACAGCTCACTTCCTCAGATGCATATCGTGGAAACTGCCACTTTGAAAACTGCAGTTTCCACGATATGCATCTGAGGAAGTGAGCTGTAGCTCACGAAAGCTTATGCTCTAATAAATTGGTTAGTCTCTAAGGTGCCACAAGTACTCCTTTTCTTTTTACTATGATTATACCCACTTCTATTGACTGATTACAGCATTACACATATTATACACACATTTTTACCTTGAAAATACATTTCTTTGCAGTAATCGTTGACTCAAGTTCCCTTAATCAGCAATTCTCAGGGGAGGGAGGAAGGGGCCATGATCCCGAGCTCGTTTATGTAGCTGGGAAAGGAAGGGAGGGGGAGATAACACTGCTCTACACAAAGATCCCCACATTCCTTATGCAGCAGCAATGCTTATCAATCCTTAACAAGGAGAAGGGAAGGGAGAGGGGTAGCACTTTATTTATCAAGCACAAAAACTGCTTTTAGTCCCTAATAGCATGCCAGCACACCAGCGGTTTCCTAGGTCTCTACTTAACCCTTACATATCCCAACACTCCCCCATACTCTTCAAAGAAGGGCCCAGGCACCCTTCCTTCCCACACACAGCACGGCGGGGCACTCAGGCTGGAGGCCCTGGCTCCAGTTAGCCCAATAACTTGGACCACCGGGCATGCTATGAGGAGAGAGAGAAGGAGGGTTATAAAAAGGGTAAGCCGCTGAATTTACAAGTATGGCTTTCGGGGAGAGGCTAGGGCAGCACATAACCTTGAGCATCTGAATTTTGCTATTCTAAATCTGGAATCAAAGAGACCATAATTAAATTACACCTTAGGCCATGTCTACACTTACTGGAGATTGACACTGCTGTGATCCAATGCAGCGGGGGTCGATTTAAAATGGAGCGCTCTCCGGTCAACTCCGGTACTTCACTGGCACATCAAGATGAAGGCAAGTACACTGCAGTAAGTCGACCTAAGCTATGTCAACTCCAGCTACGTTATTCACGTAACTGGAATAGCGTAACTTAGGTTGACTTACCCCCGTAGTGTAGACACAGCCTTATTAGATTAAAATCAAACTTTTTGTCTCACCGTGTGCAAAGGAAACAGACTACTTAACCAGAAGAGATCCATGAATTCCCATGCACTTTAGCCCTCTGGTGAAAGCACCAGAGGCAGGAATATGTTTATCTTTTATTAATATAATTAATACTAATGACAAGCATTAATAACTATAATTTAAATTTTATTTTTAGATCTGAATCTTGACTACTGTTACTATATGGAACAAATCAGAACTTGATGGATGGATTTGTCTCCGGTAGCAGCTAACAATGATAGCCTTTACATTTACTGGGGAGGAAGAATTGATAGCATAGAAATGAACTTTGGAGGCTGATGGTTTTATTTCTGTGAAAGGAGAGTGAATAAATCTTCATGCTCTTCTGGAGAATGGCTCTCCAGAATCTTGGAAGCGCGCCTGAAAAGGAGCAGTAAGCTGGGAAAGGAAGCACGGGATGCTCAGAACTCAGTCTATTGATAACCTTTATCTGGGATCAGCTGTTGGTCAATGCCTCGATCTTGCAAGTCCCCTTCCCTGAGACCTCTGCAGCAGCAGGGTGAAGTTGCTGTGGGCAAGTACAAATGGAGAAGAGGCATGGGACTGCAGAGGAAAGATGTTTCAGTGGTTAGGCCACTGGCTTAAGACGTGGGTGAACCTGGTTCAATTCGCTGCTTTCCAACAGGCTTACTGTACTATCCAGGAAAAGGCATTATGCCAACGTCCTCAGAAGCATAGGCGCCGACTCCGTGGGTGCTCCGAGGCTGGAGCACCCACGGGGAAAAATTCGTGAGTGCTTTACACCCACCAGCAGCCAAGCTCCCCCCTCCTCGCCTCCTTCTCTGCCCCCCGCAGCGCACCGCGTCCCTGCTCCTGCCCCTCCCTCCAGTGCTTCCCACCCCCACTCCGCCTAACAGCTGTTTGGTGGTGCTTAGAACTTTCCAGGAAGGAGGGGGCAGAGCAAGGACGCGGCGCGCTCAGGGGTGGAGGCGGAGAAGAGGCAGGGCAGGGGCAGGGACTTGAGAAAAGGGGGTGGGAAAGGAGCGGGACTGGGGTAGGAAAAGGTGGGGTGGGGCGGAGACTTTGGGGAAGGGATGGAATGGGAGTGGGGCAAGGATGGTGCAGGGGCGGGACGAGGCGGGGTAGGGACTGGACCAGTGGCAGAGGGTGAGTTGAGCACCCACCGGGCAGAGGGGAAGTCGGCGCCTATGCTCAGAATTATTTAGGCTCTTAACTTCCACTGATTTCATCTTTGGGTCTCTGGACCTTAGTCTCTCCGGGCTGAATGCTCAGCAGGATTTCGATAGTCGTTAGGAGCCTAACTCCTTTCGAGCATGCAGCCCTCTATGCCTCAGTCCCCCATCTGCACAATGGGGATAATAGAACCGCCCCATCTCACAAAGGCACTGTGAGAATAAATGCATTAAAGATTGTGAGGCGCTCAGATACTACAATGAGGGGCACCAGATAAGTACCTTAGATTTAGTAAGAGGAGTCGCTATTTACATACACTGAGTAGTAAGTCTCCGGCCACTTATACACCTGCGCTGTTATTTGCAAATTCACAGGGTAACAAAGGATTGGAGCGTGGGTGTGTCTGAGGGTGTATGGGATTTCAGACAGTTATCTTTACGCTGATGAGATGATTAAACACCTCCATGCTCTCTTCTTAGCCTTCATTCCTGCCATATGGCCAGAGCGCTCGGTGTCTGCCCAGCAGAGCCTCACTAGTGCAGGACCAAGTTCCCTTGCCTATCAGGTTGCATCTGGAGTTTATCGTGCAGCTCTCCGCACCTGCCTGGCATAGGATCAAGCTCTTAGGCTTTGCTGCCATTAATGGAAGTTGGCAGATAATGACCCTCTGGTGCCCAATGAAAACAAGAGGTGAGTCTGGCCAAAGCACCAGGTCGGCCTTCACCCCTTGCCTGGTGCTGAGTTTGACATATTCATATAGGCTAGGACAAGAGTTTTACCAAGGGAACCCTGCTTGATATCAATTATGGTCAAGGTCCCCATCCCCGCGAGCCTGCTTATTCTTTCTAAGGTACTGGTTTTTAGCAAAACGGGTGATTTTTTAAAAATTGCCACCCTAATCACATTAGCCACGCCATCAGGGGCTCGTTCACCTGCACATCTACCAATGTGATATATGCCATCATGTGCCAGCAATGCCCCTCTGCCATGTACATTGGCCAAACTGGACAGTCTCTACGCAAAAGAATAAATGGACACAAATCTGACATCAGGAATCATAACATTCAAAAACCGGTAGGAGAACACTTCAACCTCTCCAGCCACCCAGTAAAAGATTTAAGGGTGGCAATTTTGCAACAGAAAAGCTTCAAAAACAGACTCCAACGAGAAACTGCTGAGCTTGAATTAATATGCGAACTAGATACCATTAACTTGGGTTTGAACAGAGACTGGAAGAGGCTGAGTCATTACACTTATTGAATCTATTTCCCCATGTTAAGTATCCTGGCACCTTCTTGTCAACTGTCTAAATGGGCCATCTTGATTATCAGTATTAAAGTTTTTTTCTCCTGCTGATAATAGCTCATCTTAATTACAGTTACAGTTACAGTTTTTATGGCAACTTCCACCTTCTCTGTATGTATATATATATCTTCTTACTATATGTTCCATTCTATGCATCCAATGAAGTGGGCTGTAGCCCACGAAAGCTTATGCTCTAATAAATTTGTTAGTCTCTAAGGTGCCACAAATATTCCTGTTCTTTTTATGGAGCCCAATGATGCCATTCTTGCGGAGACACATTCAGAGTCTCAGGTTATGTCTACATTTCAATAAAAGAACTGCGACAAGCTGGGGCTGGCCCAGGGCAGCTGACTCGGGCTCTCAGGGCTCAGGCTGCAGGACTAACAAATTTCAGTGCAGACATTCAGGCTCTGAGATCCTGAGGGCGGGGAGGGTCTCAAACCCCGGGCTCCAGCCCACGTCCGTATGTCTACACTGCAATTTGATAGCCCTGGAGCCCAAGCCCCGCCAGCCCAAGTCAGCTGCCCTGGGTTCTGAGAATTGGTGCCGTGAGTTGGTTAATTGCAGAATACACGCAGCCTAAGGGTCCATTGAAAAGCCCCAGTGACTTCGGGCTCCCTGCACACTGGGCCAGATTCACCAGTCCATTCCAGCTGCTTTGTGGCACTCTGGCAATGCAAAGTACCCATCAACTCAGTGTAACAGGCTGGTTAAGCCAAGTTATTGGCGGCTCTGAGATGCCAGAGGGTACCGTCGGCTCTGTCCCTTTGAGTAAAATGTAATCTTTCAAAATATAGCCCTTACAAGAAAATATGATTTTAAAACAAAATCTACCACAGTGCCCCTGGAGACCAACCTCTCCGCCCAGCTCGTTAAGGAAAAAATGCCCACACACTGCACCACAGAACCATTTTGTTACTGGTAATTGTGTGCTGAGTCTATGCTTATAATGGCCCCAATTAATTTTTCTGCCTCTGCCCATTAAATGCAAAAAGTACACTCTAAGAATGTTGAGAACAGAGGTGGTAATTAAGGGGGGAATAGAAATGCTTCTTCTGTCCTCTGTTGGATCCTCTGAGCCCTTGTTACATTAGCACTTTGTCTTTATTATTGATTTGATTATTGTGGGAAGGGAGAGAAAAGAGCCCAGAAATAGATTTCCGGTTGGGCCTATTTTTAGGGTTCAATATGGTCACACAAGCCAGGATGTGAGGCAAGCCTGACTTCCATCCTATTATGCAATGGCTTTCAGACGGCCGTTTTCCTTGGCTAAATTACAGTTAGTAGCCAAAGGACCAGAGCATGAGCATGAGGGTGAGTGTGAATCCAGTGTATTCTACTCCTCCCTGAATAGCATATGACTCATGCTGCCATCTGGGGTAGAAAAGAGACACAGAAGAACAGATCCATCGATTATAATAATCTGAGGACTGAGATACTAGGGTGATGGGTGGCAATAGCTGACCCTAAAATAGATGATCATCTAGTCCAGATTGACAGAGCCAGAAGAGTACCCAGAAGTTACCTACTACAGGACAGGCCCAACAAAGAAAATAACAGAACGCCACTAGCCATCACCTTCAGCCCCCAACTCAAACCTCTCCATCACATCATCAAGGATCTACAACCTATCCTGAAGGACGACTCATCACTTTCACAGATCTTGGGAGACAGGCCAGTCCTTGCTTACAGGCAGCCCCACAACCTGAAGCAAATACTCACCAGCAACCACACAACAGAACCACTAACCCAGGAACCTATCCCTGCAACAAAGCCCGTAGCCAACTGTGTCCACATATCTATTCAGGGGACACCATCATAGGGCCTAATCACATCAGCCACACTATCAGAGGCTCGTTCACCTGCACATCTACCAATGTGATATATGCCATCATGTGCCAGCAATGCCCCTCTGCCATGTACATTGGTCAAACTGGACAGTCTCTACGTAAAAGAATAAATGGACACAAATCAGACGTCAAAAACCAATCAGAGAACACTTCAATCTCTCTGGTCACTCGATTACAGACCTAAAAGTGGCAATTCTTCAATAAAAAAACTTTAAAAACAGACTCCAACGAGAGACTGCTGACTTGGAATTAATTTGCAAACTGGATATAATTAACTTAGGCTTGAATAGAGACTGGGAGTGGATGGGTCATTACACAAAGTAAAGTAAAACTATTTCCCCATGTTTATTCCCCCCCCACCACCCCCCACTGTTCCTCAGACGTTCTTGTTAACTGCTGGAAATGGCCCACCTTGAATATCACTACAAAAGGTTTTCTACCCCCCACCCCCCGCTCTCCTGCTGGTATTAGCTCATCTTAAGTGATCACTCTCCTTACAGTGTATACGTAACACCCATTGTTTCATGTTCTCTATGTATATAAATCTCCCCACTGTATTTTCCACTGAATGCATCCGATGAAGTGAGCTGTAGCTCACGAACGCTTATGCTCAAATAAATTGGTTAGTCTCTAAAGTGCCACAAGTCCTCCTTTTCTTTTTGCAAATACAGACTAACACGGCTGCTACTCTGAAATCTAGTCCAGTGGTTCTCAACCCACAGCCCAATCAGCACACAGCTGTGGCCCACGTGACATCCTCAGGGCCATACAGGTAGTGTATATATATATTGTGTGTGGATGCAGCCCACATTACACATAGAAAGGTGCATATGTGGCCCACCATGGTAAATAGGTTGAGAACCACTGACAGTCTGACCTTTTGCAGAACACAGGTCATAGAGTTTCACTTAGTGATTCTTCCACCAAGTCCAATATCGTGTAGTTGAACTAGATCGGAGCTTTTAAAAAGACAGTTCATCTAGACACAAGTGATTCTTAAATCTGCTGACACCTCATGGACAACTTTGCGAAAAACTTCTATTCAGAAACAATTCTACCCTGGCATCCGTTTTCTGGGTGTCGCATTCCTTAACTTTAACAGGGGCTGGAGACACAGACAAAAACCTGAATTTATTTGTTTATCGCTTTCTCCTGTTTCGCTCCCCCCAGAAATCAGAATTCTCCTTGTGATGCTATGAATAAGTACACACCAGAGAATGCTAGGCTGGCCACATGCCAGTTGTCATGGCAACTCACAGGATGTACATTCTAGAAGTTTTCCTGAGGAGTTGTGCAGTCAGGTGGGGGGAATCATTTGTTGGGAGCTGAAGTGAAATCCCAGGCTGGCGAGTGACCTGTGGGGTTGAGAGTCAATTTCAAAGGCTTTATCAGAGATGGAATTGTTATCTGTCTACCTTAGAATGTTATACTGCTGCCCATCACCATGGTATCTGGGCGCTTTTCATGTCAAGTCAATAGCAATAGTCAAATCTCTAGTGGACTTCATGGAGTCTCTGGTACTTCTCCCTTTTGGGGGTCAAAACTCTGGTCATGGCAGGGGGTTTTTTTTTGCTCTTTTTTGTTGGTTGGCTGGGTTTTGTGGGGCGGCAGGGGAGTTTGAAGTGGGTAGAAATAAAAGGATAGTTTGGATTGCAACTGTCACAGTGGAAAAGTTTTCTCAAAGAGGAAGGCTTTGCAACATTTCCTAAAGATGATCAGTCTCTGGGTTTGCCTGATCTCTGGAAGATTGCTCCGTAGCTGGGGCCTGTGGACAGAAAATGTTTGCCCCCAGCCCTCGGATGCTTCATCCTGGTCTTTCTGCTCTGCAGTACCCTCCAGGACCGCAAGTGTTGCAGTGGTTCCTAGATCAAAATTCATTCCTGTCTAGCAGAACTCAGAGAGAGAGGTGATAGGTAATTGCTCCTCCTCTCCAAAGACCCTCATCTACAGATTCCCACAGGGATCCCCACTAGCTCAGCTTCTCTTCAGTATCTGCATGGGACCACTGGAAGAAAGAGTGAAATATCATGACCTTAGCTGTCAACAGTGTGCCAGGGCTGGATCCATGAATTGCTTTGAAAATTAGGTTCAAGGCCTTAAACTGGCATCAGAAGTTGATTGGGAGCCAGTAGAAGGATTTGAGCCCAGACCTCATGTGCACACAGTGGCCTGAACCAGGGAGAAGGCAGACAGGTGCATTCTTTGCTATCTGGAGCTTGTTCATTGTCTTATTCAACTTCCAAATACAATACAGTAATCCTACCTGGAGGTGACAAATGCATGGATCACTGGGTCCAGGTCCTCATCCAGGAGGAAGGAACAAAGCTTTTTCATTAGCTGGAGATAAAAGGGATTTTGGAAAATGGAAGCTACCTAATTATCCAGGCTTAATGAGGAGTCAGATCCCTGAGGCTTCGCCCCACTTTGACACACGAGGGCTGTGAGACTTAGCTAGAAGGTGAAGACAACATCTTTGCCAGCTCTTCAAAGCATTTCCCCTTTTCAACCAGCATCACTTCAGTCTTGCCTGGGCCCAGCCTGAGCCAGCTGCATTTCATCTAAGAGCTAATATCCTGTAGACACTGACATTGGAGTGTGGTTTCAGCAACACAACCAGACTAATGTCTGGTTTCCCTGGGCTACTTCCTACCCCGACCTGTTCCTAGGGCTTTGTCGCTCACAGGCCCTCAGGCTCCTCGGAGTACTCGGCAGCCAGCAGTTCCAGCAGTTCCTCGGGATATTAGTCTTTGAGGTGCCACCGAACTCCTTGTTGCTTTTCCTCCAGAAGCAGGGGTTGGTGCATCTCATTCCCTGGTTCAGGGCCCAGCAGCAAGGCAGCGGCATCTAACTCTGTCCCTGGCTCTCTCTCATCTGAGCTGGAGGCCCCACCCACCTCTTATACTTCCTGTTGCGACCCTGCACTTCGGGTGCAAGGGGTGGGCTGGGCCTGACTCCGCCCACTGGGGACGGGGAGTGGTTCCTTCCTGTCAGCGTCAGAGGGAGGGCACTCCACCTTGCTACACGTAGTCATGGTCGTAGAACGAGATATACAATGGAATGTTATCAGCACCCAGTTGATAAGCCCTTGCAGGGTTGCAGTGGGTGGGGACTGTCTTGTGTCCCCACCAGACCATGATTTGGGCTGCTTGCAGATCCTTCCCCTGCTTGTGGCACACAAAGGATTCTCCAAACAACAGGAAAAAAAGAAAAGATTCTTTCCCCTTCCTGGGAGACAGAAAATCAGAGTCAAGGAAAAAAAAAAAGACAAAGATGGTCAGTCTCTTCAGCAGTCTCTTGGGGACCCTGTTGGGGCCCTGCTTATCGGCAGGCTTTAGTGTCCTTGATCAGGATTAGGGTGTGTCTTGAGGTCTCCTCCTGTTGGTAACCCCCTCTCTGTACCTGGTCCATAAAGTCTTGGGGCCTGGGGGCTGCAACAATGTTCCTCTTTGCTGATCTCTCCCTGTAGCCTGCTGTCTCCCAGGTAGAGCAGCCTCACCCTCGTTACCACCCACTCCTCCGTGGGGACTTTTCCTTTCTACACTTCCTTCCTCCAGGCAGAGGAAGCCTGGCAGGTGTGTTTGGTTAGTGCTGGCTGAGTCCATAGTAACTCGTTAGCCTGGGCTGTGCCCCCTGACCTGGGTCTCACTATCTCTCCCAGGGGTCCTATGGAGAAATGTACAGAGGCAGGGATAGTATGGGGGACCCCACAGGTGTGGGCATTTGGAGAAGAGGAGCAGTTCCCCATCCCCCCTTTCTGAGTTGTGCAGGAGAGGAACAACTGGAGCCAATGTAGAATCATAGAGGATTAGGGTTGGTAGATACCTCAGGAGGTCATCTAGTCCAATCCCCTGCTCAAAGCAGGACCAACACCAACGAAATCATGGACCGACTACGCCTATCCTTGTGATTATTTCTTTTATTCTTTCTGGCTTGTGTCCTTTTAGATTTGCCAGTTACTCATATTCAACCGTATACATACATTTCTTCTGTGTTCGCTGGTGGAGACCAATAGAGTTAAAATAACAGTAATCTAGTCAAGGTGGAAAAGGAGTCTTAATGTCTTCCCAGCTCAATTCTCAGTGTTCACAGGATCCCAGGAGTTAACCCCTAGCCCTGCTAAAATAAAGCGTATCATTATACTTATGCTGTATAAGGTAACTTCTGTACTCAGGGCTCTTCATCAGCCACCAATTCAGTTCCAGGTGAACTAGCTGGATTGGCCAGGTCATGACCTCAGCAGTCTGGGATCAGTGTACCTTAGAGACCACATTCCTTCCTATGTCCTATCACAATGGGCTCCTTCATTTGAGTAGATCCTCAGCCTGGGGAGTTCTCCGTTCCTAGCTCACACCAAGCACTGGCCTCCGAGGAAAAGCCCTTGCAGACTGGATCTGGGTTTGTTTTCTACCCCGTCTAGCCACAAAAGCAGCTTGGATCTGAACAGAATGTGTTTTCAAAGGCCTATGAAGCATCTGCTGCAGCACCAGTTCTCAAGTAAATTCTTCCGGCCTCCTCCATCTCATTGACTAGCCCTTTTAAAACAGCATTCAAACCCCACCGGTTCTCCATTGACCAAAATCATTATTCATAGTGTTATGCCTTGCTTGGCATTGGTGAGGCCCCAGCTGGAGTACTGTGTCAAGTTTTGGGTGCTATCTTTTAAGATGGACTCTCTCCAATTTGTTCATGTCCTGAGGAGAGCAACAAACATGATAAAAGTTTTAGACAACCTCACCTCTGAGGAAAGGTTAAAAAAAGGTGCACATTTAGTCTTGCAAAGAGAAGGTCGACGGGGGGACCTGACAAGTCTTCAAATATGTTAAGGACTGTTATAAGGGGGATGGTGATCAACCTCTCACTTTGTCCACTGAATACAAGTTAAGAAGTAATGGGCTTAATCGGCAGCGAGGTGCACATTGGATATTAGGGAAAACTTTCTAACTCTCAGGGTAGTTAAACTCCAAAGGAGGTTGTGGAACCCCCATCATTGGAAGTTAAGAACAGGCTAAACAAACACCAGTCAGAGGTGGTCTAGGTTTACTTGGGGCCTGCCTCAGCTCTGGGGGCTGGGTTAGAGGACCTCTTAGAGGGTCCTTCAAGCCCTACATGTCTATGATTTCTGCACATTGGCACTCAGTGAGCCAGCTAGATATGCACTAACAGATGTGTGCATGCCAATCCCCAGTTCACATGCAGATTGCCAGACAGGAGCCTATCTAGCTGCATACACATGCAGAATAGCTGCACATCTGCAAACAAACCTCCTTTACTGCCTCTTGCAATGTACGCTGTTTGCCTGCTGCAAATGACTGTGATTAAGGAGACAGAGGCTGAGAGTAAGGGAGCTTGGCTCTGTTCATGACTCAGTGGGCCCTTGGGCATGTAATTATGTTTGTATGTCCTACCTTTGCAAAGTGCTTTGAGATCTTTGGATGAAAAGTGCTGTGTAAATGCAAAGTGGGATGATGATCAGACCTTCAGGTGTCTACTGTCCACACTCACTTCTTCCTGTAGCATTCCCAGTGCTACCTATTGAGACATTTATGGACATGTCCCAACTGACCTGACATTCCAGTGACTGCCTTGTGCAGTAAACATGACCCCCAAGCAGAAAAATCAAGGACGGAAGCTGTCGTTCTGAGACAATGAAGCAAAATTTCCAGAAGAAACAAGACGATCAAGAACTGCATTCCCTACTGTAGCTAGTGTTTCCCCCAATTAAAAGTGAGTTTGAATCACAGAAGTGTCTTCTTGACTATTTAGGCCTGGGAGATCAGAGCAGATGTAGCCACTGTCTTGCATGTGAGAGGGGCTCCTGGAAGATTTTCGCACGACCGTCAGGGAGTCCTTTCTGAAGCATTTCCCATCACCTTGCGGGAAGGTTTTGATCACCAAGACAGAAAAGCTGAACCCAGACCTCCTGAGTCCCAGCCTAGGGCCTTAATCCCAAACCCACCTTTCCTCTAAGAGCATGAGGGTATAGGCAGAAATTTTCGTGGGGTGCTCAGATAGTCCAGCAATGGGAGTCACATCAGCATCTCCACAGAGAGAGAGAGACAGAGCGACAAATCCCCTCAGCTGAGTCTCACTTAAGTTGTTGCCCAGACCCAAGAAGCAATGAGCAGAACTCATGCAATGCTTTCTTTCAATGGAGAAGATAAGCTGCATTAACTAGCATTCTTCCGGCTTGTGGGAATCCCCCATCTCCCAGGGGCTGCCCTTCTCCAGCCACTTCGGCAGGTTGCTGGCAATGCAACTCGAACAGCTGGGCAGTTTGGCAAGTGTCCAGAAAGTAGGTGGACCAAGTGAACACTTACTACAGCATGGCTTGCTATGTGCTGTGTATTTATACCTGCCTACTGTATTTTCCACTGCATGCATCTGATGAAGTGGGTTTTAGCCCACGAAAGCTTATGCCCAAATAAATGTGTTAGTCTCTAAGGTGCCACAAGGATGCCTTGATTGTGTTTTATGGAGGAAATAGGAAACCTCCTAGGGGCTGAGATCTTGCGAGCCAATTCCAGATGACAGCTGCGTGGTTACTGATTCGGGATTGCAACAGTCTTGGCTCCTAGTCCTGCACACAGAGGGCTAGATTGTGACACTGGGCACAGGCCCAAGCAAGGGGTGGTGTGTAAACCCAAGGGTAGGACCAGGAGGCAGGGATTTCAGGGATGCCGTTTGAACTCACAAGTCTGTCTCTGCTCCCTGCTTGTTCCTGGAGTGCCGTAATTTACTACTAGCCTAGAACATCAGTAAATTACTTCCCACCACCACAGGTTCAGCTACTCTGGCCAGCAAATAGGGGAACCCAGTACCCAGGCCTGCTCCAGAGAGGGACTCAGGGTATGTCTACATTGCACACTTCTTACGGCGGCATGTAGCGTACATACACTGCACCGCCCACGGGCATAAATTGCGGCGTAGATACTGATGCATGGCTTCGGTGAGTGAAGACACGCCTGAACCTTTAGGGGATGTACTCTAAAAGGTTCTCTATGCCCCCAAGCCGTGCCTGCATTGCAACACTGCTGTTAGGAGTGCAGTGTCCTGCCAACAGAGCCTTTCCCTGCCTCAGGGACCACAATTAGGGACACAATTAGGGACACAATTAGGGACCACCGAATTGTGGAAGTCAATGTGTGGCTGCGTAGGTGGTGTCGGAGAGAGGGCTTTGGATTCTTCGACCGTGGGATGTTGTTCCAGGAAGAAGGATTGCTAGGCAGAGACGGGCTCCACCTAGAGAGGGAAGAGCATCTTCACAGCCAGGCTTGCTAATCTAGTGAGGAGGGCTTCAAACTAGGTTCGCTGGGTGATGGAGACCTAAGCCCAGAGGTAAGTGGGGAAGTGGGATACCGGGAGGAAACACAAGGAGGAGGGTGCAACAGGGAAGGCCCCCGATTCATACTGAGAAAGTAGGGCAAACGGCTAGTTATCTTAGGTTCCTGTACATGAAAGCAAGAAGCCTGGGAAGTAAGCAGGAAGAACTGGAATTCCTTGCACAGTTCAGGAACTATGATGTGACTGGAATAACAGAGGCTTGGTGGGGTAACTCACATGACTGGAGCACTATCATGGATGGTATAAGCTGTTCAGGAAGGACAGGAGGCGGAGAAAAGGTGGGGGAGTTGCACTGTATGTAAGGGAGCGGTATGATTGCTCAGAGCTCCATATGAAACTGGAGAAAAGCCTGTTGAGAGTCTTTGGGTTAAGTTTAGAGGCGAGAGCAACAAGGGCGATATCGTGGTGGGCGTCTGCTATAGATTACCGGACCAGGAGAATGAGGTAGACGAGGCTTTCTTCGGACAACTAACAGAAGTTTCCAGATCGCAGGCCCTGGTTCTCATGGGGGACTTCAATCACCCTGACATCTGCTGGGAGAGCAATACAGCAGTGCACAGACAATCCAGGAAGTTTTTGGGGACAACTTCCTTGTGCAAGTGCTGGAGGAAACTAGGGGCCAGGCTCCTCTTGACCTGCTACTCACAAACAGGGAAGAATTGGTAGGGGAAGTAGAAGTGGGTGGTAACCTGGGCAGCAGTGACCATGAGATGGTCGAGTTCAGGATCCTGACAAAAGGAAGAAGGGAGAGCAGCAGAATAGGGACCTTGGACTTCAGAGAAGCCGACTTTGACTCCTAATGGGATCTGATGAGCAGAATCCCCTGGGAGGCTAATATGGCGGGGAAAGGAGTCCAGGAAAGCTGGCTGTATTTTAAAGAAGCCTTATTCAAGGCGCAGGAACAAACCATCCTGATGTGCAGAAAGAATAGCAAATATGGCAGGCAACCAGCTTGGCTTAACAGTGAAATCTTCAGTGAGCTTAAACACGAAAAGGAAGCTTACAAGAAGTGGAAACTTGGACAAATGACTCGGGAGGAGTATAAAAATATTGCTCGAGCTTGCAAGGGTGTAATCAGGAAGGCCAAAGCACAAGTGGAGTTGCAGCTAGCAAGAGATGTGAAGGGTAACAAGAAGGGTTTCTACAGGTATGTTTGCAACAAGAAGGTGGTCAGGGAAAGTGCGGGACCCTTATTGAATGGGGGAGGCAACCTAGTGACAGATGTTGTGGGAAAAGCTGAAGTATTCAATGCTTTTTTTTTGCCTTGGTCTTCACAGACAAGGTCAGCTCCCAGACTGCTGCACTGGGCAGCACAGTATGGGGAGGAGGTGACCAGCCCTCGGTGGAGAAAGAACAGGTTAAGGACTATTTAGAAAAGCTGGACATACACAAGTCCTTGGGGCCGGATGCACTGCATCCGAGGGTGCTGAGGGAGTTGGCTGATGTGATTGCAGAATCATTGGCCATTATCTCTGAAAATTCGTGGCGATCAGGGAAGGTCCCAGACAATTAGCAAAAGGCAAATATAGTGCCCATCTTTAAAAAAGGGAAGGAGGAGAGCCCAGGGAACTACAGATCAGTCAGCCTCACCTCCGTCCCCGGAAAAATCATGGAGCAGGTCCTCCAGGAATCCATTTTGAAGCACTTGGAGGAGAGGAAGGTGATCAGGAACAGTCAACATGGATTCACCAAGGGCAAGTCATGCCTGACCAACCTGATTGCCTTCTGTGATGAGATAACTGGCTTTATGGATATGGGGAAAGTGGTGGACGTGATATACGTTGACTTTAGCAAAGCTTTTGTTACCATCTCCCACCGTATTCTTGCCAGCAACTTAAAGAAGTATGGCTTGGATGAATGGACTGTAAGGTGGATAGAAAGCTGGCTAGATTGTTGGGCTCAATGGGTAGTGATCAACAGCTTGATGTCTTGTTGGCAGCCGGTATCAAGCAGAGTGCCCTAGGGGTCGGTCCTGGGGCCAGTTTTGTTCAACATCTTTATTAATGATCTGGATGACGGGATGGATTGCACCCTCAGCAAGTTCACGGATGATACTAAGATGGGGGGAGAGGTAGATATGCTGGATTGCAGGGTTAGGATCCAGAGTGACCTAGACAAAAGAACTCTGATGAAGTTCAACAAGGACAAGTGCAGAGTCCTGCACTTAGGACAGAAGAATCCCATACACGGCTACAGGCTGGGGACCAACTGGCTAAGTGGCAGTTCTGCAGAAAAGGACCTGGGGATTACAGTGGACGAGAAGCTGGATATGAAACAGCAGCGTGCCCTTGTTGCCAAGAAGGCCAACGGCATATTGGGCTGCATTAGTAGGAACATTGCCAGCAGATCAAGGGATGTGATTGTTACCCTCTATTTGGCACTGGTGAGGCCTCATCTGGAGTACTGCATCCAGTTTTGGGCCCCCCACTACAGAAAGGATGTGGACAAATTGGAGAGAGTCCAGTGGAGGGCAACGAAAATGATTAGGGGGCTGGGGCACATGACTTACGAGCAGAAGCTGAGGGAACTGGGATTGTTTAGTCTGCAGAAGGGAAGAGTGAGGGGGGATTTGATAGCAGCCTTCAACTACCTGAAAGGGGAGTTCCAAAGAGGATGGAGCTCGGCTGTTCTCAGTGGTGGCAGATGACAGAACAAGGAGCAATGGTCTCAAGTTGCAGTGGGAGAGGTCTAGGTTGGATATTAGGAAAAACTATTTCACTAGGAGGGTAGTGAAGTACTGGAATGGGTTACCTAGAGAAGTGGTGGAATCTCTATCCTTAGAGGTTTTTAAGGCCTGGCTTGACAAAGCCCTGGCTGGGATGATTTATTTGGGGTTGGTCCTGCTTTGAGCAGGGGGTTGGACTAGATGACCTCCTGAGGTCTCTTCCAACCCTGATTATTCTATGATTCTATGATTATGTAGCTTTTACAGAGCAAGAAGAAATCACTGAACTCACCACCTCTAGGGTGGAAAATGGCAGCTGTATAACAGCGTGATGCAACACTAAGCAGCAGTTTAGTAGAGGAAGTGATGAAGAATGCCATGCCCAGCTGTAAATGCAGTGGGCACAATTAAGAATGCAGAATATTGGCCATGCCTCTGCAGCTAACTGCCTTACATGTGTGAATATAAATGGCCACAAGTGGTTGGGACTTTCCTGTTACATCTCATTTAAAATATGTTACCTCCTCCAGCACCTTGCCCTCTAACACCAGGCTGGAGAATTGATCCAGAATTAGGCCCAAGAACATAAGAATGGCCAGACTGGGTCAGACCAAAGGTCCATCTAGCCCAGTATCCTGTCTTCTGACAGTGGCCAATGCCAGGTGCCCCAAAGGGAATGAACAGACAGGCTATCATCAAGTGATCCATACCCTGTCACTCAATCCCAGCTTCTGGCAAATAGAGGCTAGGGACATCATCCCTGCCCATCCTGGCTCATAGCCATTGATAGATCTATCTTCCATGAATCTATCTAGCTCCCTTTTGAACCCCATTATAGTACTGGCCTTCACAATACCCTCTGGCAAGGAGTGCGTTGAGTGAAAAAATTCTATCTTGTGTTTGTTTAAAACCTGCTACCTATTAATTTCATTTGGTTAATTAATTTAATTTATTTCAACACTACTTCACCCTGCAGATAACGTCAGTTCATTGCACTAGATATGGCTCAATCTGAAATGCTGGTTATGGCACATGCTGCAGACATCAAGCACAGGTAGGGACTTCCTCTCCCAGAAAACTTGCTCTGACATTGGCTTGTCGGGTGTATTCACCTCACCACTCCGTGCCTCAGTTTCCTCATTTATAAAATGGGGATAACAATATGCACTTCTTTTTTCAAGTGATCTGAGATCCACTGATGAAAATCTCAGGATTATTATTATTGTTATTATGCTCTATAAAGATAAATCATTATGCATTATCATTTTGAGGCACCTGGCATTGGCCGCTGTCGGAAGACAGGGTACTGGGCTAGATAGACCTTTGGTCTGACCCACTAGGGCCGTTCTTATCTTCTTCTTTTAAAATTTGGTTGCTTAAAAAATTCCACTGGCTTTTTTTTAACCCGCTCAGTATGTGGCGAGTGTGGCCGAATGCCCGCACTGCACTGCCCCGGGTATCTGGCACATCTGCCTGGGAAGTGGCACAGTAAAACACCAGAGCTTGGTGAGAGAATCTCAGCCCTGCACAGAACCCTGCTGTCACACAAAAGCTGTGATGGGTGTGAGCAGGGAAGAGGTTGGATCTTAGGGTTGGATCCTGCACACAACATCTCAGAGAGGCTGGATGTGATCCTGTGCTGGGCAGATGCAGAGCAATGCAAGGTATATGAGCAGGATAGGAAATGCAAAAGGGACCTCGGCGTTACTGGCTGCCTAGCTCCAGGCAGAATCCTATCTCACACCTGGTGAGTGAAGGAGACAGCAGGCAGGGAGCCTGTCATATGCTAAAGATCAATGCCAGGGATTTAAACCTAATATTTCACCTTATTTGTGACCAAGCTGTTCCTATTGTTTAGACTTCCACTGGAGTGCAATAACCTTGCACAACCTGCTGCATGCACAAGGATTTGCAGGATCAAGAGGAAAATAAGTGCTAAGTATTAATTAATTATTATTATTACTGTATGGGCTCCTTTAATAATCTAATGCCACTGGTGGAATTAAACGCCACACCCTGTCTTCTTCTTTCTCTTCAGGTGGAAAACTCTTCAGGGTTAGAGGAGACAGTGCTCTGAAGAGAGGACTGATAGCTCAGTGGTTAGGCATAGGGTATCTGCCCAAGCTGTGTTAGCCCTTAGTCCAAGTCCCTGCTCTGCTCTTGGCTGTATGACCTTGGACTAGTTGCTCTACTTCCCCATCTGTAAAATGGAGCTAAAGCATTTCTCTGTGTTATGAGGTTAAATACATTACGGATTGTGAACAGCTCAGCTACTACAGTAAGGAGGGCCCTACAAGTACCCCAGATAAACAGCAATGCTGCTGAGCTCGGCCTCCTCTGTGGCTGAGAGGAAGCCAGAGGTGATGGAAATGCCATCAGGCTCTTTGAGTCACTGTGGTTCTCAGACTTGTACTGGTGACCCCTCGCATCGCAAGCCTCTGAGTGCAACCCCCCTTTATAAATTAAAAACACTTGTAAATATATTTAACACCATTATAAATGCTGGAGGCAAGGTGGGGTTTGGGGTGGAGGATGACAGCTCGTGACCCCCCCCATGTAATAACCTCACGACCCCCAGTTTGAGAACCTCTGACCTAGACCCAGTGATTCTATTTTAAACTATCCTTCTTCCATTGTATATTCTGATTATGCATCTGGATCCAAATGCTCCCTGACCCAAATACACACATACTTCAAACCAGGCAGGGGGGAAGCAATGTACTCTTTGCTGTGCTGGGGAATGAAAGCCAGCAAGGGGAAATGATTGAGATGTTTTTGTTCATTGGGTATCTGCTTGTTAGCTGTTAATCAAATGACTATATAACAGGCACAATCCCTCTGCAAAGCAAATGCAGAATGCCTGCAGAGGCTTAGTTAAATGTAAAAATCCCCCTCAGAAATGGGGGCAGGGAATAACAAACCCAACGCCTTTCATGCTTCTAGAAGAAACAAGAGCAACAAAATACATACACATGGCAGGGGGGGAAATAGTATAAGGTGAATGGGAGCCTGGGGTGATGTAAATCTGGAATAACAGCTCCCCACATTGGGAGGAAAGTCAAAGCGTTTAAGGAATTGCATAATTATATAGTGGAAAGTCTATTCCCTCAGGGCCTGAGCCTGAGAGGCGCTGAGCCCTTTACTCAGTGGGTGTTGAGCATCAAACCCTCAGCATGGCACCCCCTTTGTGTGCGTGTACTGCTGGGAACACGCGTGTTTGTGAATGCACGGACAGTGTGTGCAGGAAATAGGTGGTTAGTTCCATGTGCACTTGGTGTGACTGAAAGATGCCATGGGAGGTGTGGCTATGATTTAGTTGGGGATTGGTCCTGCTTTGAGCAGGGGGCTGGACTAGATGACCTCCTGAGGTCCCTTCCAACCCTGATGTTCTATGATTCTATGAAAGCTCTAACTGTGTGGGTATAAATATACAAATACCTCACTTCGGTTATCTCCATACATAAATACACCCACTGGGCTGAGCCATGATTCACATCTGTAGCTGCCTGGCCTACATTTCCCTCTCTCTCCAGCTGAATAAGCTGAAAGCCAAGCTGGGATCCCCCCTCCCCCCCTCCATCAGGGAACCCCAGCTCCAGCTGTTCCAGCTGGGGGAAGAATTCGCCCGGTGCCCCCCTGCCACTCACGTGCCCGTCCTCCAGGGGCCGGGGGGAGGCTGGCAAGCTGCCTCCAGCCTCTTGGGCTCTCCCCTTTCCCCATCCTGGGGCGGCAAGCCCAGATCAGCTGAGCAGAATTGGCAGCCTTTGGGGCGGCTGGCTCTCCCTGACCCGCAGCGCCCCGGCTGCTGCTGGGGGTTAGTGTTATTGGGGAACGGGAAGGGGGGGGGAGAGAAGGGATGGCAACACGTCACAGGGAGAGATTTCCTTATTGGGACTCCCTAGCCTACATCCTGAGTCCATCTACGGGCATTTACGTCACCGCCCGCCTGGCCGGGGGACTCCAGAAAAGGAAGCGGCGCGGCGCGGCGGAAGAGCCGAGCCAGCCCCGCTGCAGGTATAAAAGCGGCCGCGGCGCCGGCAGCCGGGAGCAGCCGCCGAGCCCCGGCGCAGCAGGCGGAGTGCCCATGCCCCGAGGCCGCCGGGGCCGGAGCCGCAGCCGCAGCCGCGCTGGGGAGCGGGGCAGAGGGGCTGCCGCGTTGGGGACTTTCCCGTCCGCCCCCGAGCCTGGGCTCGCCGGAGATGTTGGGCGCGATGGATTTCTCCTGCCAGGACCCGCTCTACTGCAAGTACCAGGAGAGCTGCGAGCTGAAAGCCGGAGAGCAGCCGGGCTCGGGCCCGCAGGAGCCGCAACTTCTGGCGGGGCAGCAGCCAGAGGCGGCGGCCGGTTTCCCCGGAGGTAAGAGAGACCCCCACCCACCGGCTGATGCCTTCAGCCTGTAGCCGAGCCGGAGCCGGAGCCGGGGGGGGAAAGGGGGGGTCCGGCTTCCAAGCAGCTGAAAGCCTGCAAAGGAGCCTCTGGCTTTGAAAGAGGACTAGGGCTCTTCGCGGAGAGAAGGTGGCCCTTGGTCGTGGATCCAAAGCTGACCCAGGCCTGGGAGGGTGGGAATCGGGCTGGGGGCAAGTCGCTGTCCCGGGGCACCTCGTCTTTAGAAGAAAAGCCGCGTGTGCGAGGCAGAGAGGTGCGACATAACCCCGGGGCGCTCCATAGCTGAGCGGTGAGTTTCTGCAGGTCCCGCTCTGGCGTCGCTATTTAGGCAGCCCGTTCTGTATCCCCCGCCCCCGAGCCAAGCGATGCCTATAACCGTCTTTCCTCCCCGCTTTTAATTCCCAGGTGACTTCATGGGGTCCACAATAAACGGTGAGACTGCAGATTACTTCTTCCTCGGCGGCCAGCCAGTCCCCTCGCTCAGCTACACGGGCAGCTTTTTCATCAAGGCCATGCCGGAGCAGCCCCACGACCAGGAATCCCTCTTCAACTTGATGTCAGGCATCCTGGGCCTTTCTCCTTTCCCTGGCCCCGAAGGCCACCAAAGACAACTGGACTCTCTTTACTCGGTCCCAGAAGCCATTCAGAACCACTTGGACCTTTACTCCAGCTGCCAGCCGGAACTGAATATCTCTGTCCAGCCCCCCTTCGCTGAGCAGGGCTACCCCGGCTTCCCCACCCTGGAGAATGCGCCCCAAGTCCAAACCTCCCCGAGTTTAGGAAGCTCCTCGCAGTGTCTCTTTGAGGCAAAACTGTTGGAAAACAAGCAGGACATTAAGATTCCCCCCATGGCTCCATCCCTGGACAAGTTTAAGGTTTCCTGCTCCCCATGGGAGCCACTCGCTCAACCTCAGAACTACTTGCCAGATGGCTACCCGTCCTCTGAGTCCTTCCAGCCCCCGGAAAGTAGCCAGGCCATGTTCCACCCCCTCGGCTCCAAAATCGAAAACGCCTTGTCCGTCAGCTGCCGGGCAGAGCTCAACAGCCTGTCTGAAGCCCCCTTCAGCAACAACTTAGGTTCCGGTTGCGAGCCCGAAAGTTTCCAGAATCTCGGCAGCCAGGGGCAAATCCCCGGCGACTTCGGGGAGGCAAAGATCCCCAACCTCCCACCGCAGTTAATGCACGAGTTCGAATCCTCCTTGGCTCAACCTGAGGCCGTTCCAAGCTTAATGAATCCAACCGAGCTCCTCCACCCCCACCATGCCCCGTCAGTCCCCAGCGCAGACTTCCTGGCCCATCCTTCCACCTCCTCAGCCAACGCTTTAATCTCCACCAACCCCAACATCCTACCCGAGCCAAAGAAGAGAACCCGCAAGAACAAATGCTCCTCCAAATGCTTCTGCCCCAAGCCCCACGAGAAATCCTTCGCCTGCCCCGTGGAGACCTGCATCAGGAGCTTCGCCAGGTCGGACGAGCTCAACCGGCACCTCCGGATCCACACCGGCCACAAGCCTTTCCAGTGCCGCATCTGCCTGCGGAACTTCAGCCGCAGCGACCACCTCACCACCCACATCCGGACGCACACCGGGGAGAAGCCCTTCTCCTGTGACATCTGTGGCCGCCGGTTTGCCAGGAGCGACGAGAAGAAGAGACACAGCAAGGTCCACCTGAAGCAGAAAGCAAGGACCGAGGAGAAGCTCAAAGGCCTCGGCTTCTATGCGGTGGGGCTGTCATTCGGGGCACTCTAAAGCCCAGCGGGGAGCCCTGGTTGATGTCGTTTTCTGGGGTGAGCCCGGCCGCCCCTGGCTGAAGGGATCGGGCTGGAGAGTCCACCTCCACATGGCTCCCGGGAGCCAGTGGCAAAGATCGTGACAATTGGTGGTGGGCAGGGATCGCTTCCTCTGGCGAGTCCTTCTGGCCGGGAGAGAAGGCGCTTTGGATGTACATAAGTGAAAGGCACCACCCCTGTCACGATGGGCCCCAGGGGCCATGCACAACCCTATGTAAACAGTCCCTGCCGGAGCAAGCCGAGGGGTCTCGGGGGTGAAGGAGGAATAATCCGCGCTACCGGCAGACGCGCTGTTTCAGCACCACGCGGCGCGGACAGCTCCAGCCGGCTGGGGAGCGGCGCGGGGCCAAGGGACGCTCGCAAACGGCGGCTTCAACTTCGGGCTCAAAGAGAGAGAAACGTGCATCAAGAAATCCCGCCCGCGCTTGAGGCGAAGAACAAGCTGCATTTGTCAGGGCTGCCTTTTTAATAAACTGAGTCCGATTTAGCTTGCCAAGCACTTTAAACGAACTCCCTGAACAAGCCGTCGTAAGACAGGTTCTCGTGTCGAAACTGCACCAGGAATGACTGTTGGGAAAAACCAAAATGGATGCGATCGACATGCCCGACTGACGCGTGAATAACTGAAGACAGGTGTTGTTGTTTGACCAACTCTGGTTTATAATATTTTGTACATAACTATGGCTTTGGGTGGGGGGTCGTCACTTCCCTCCCCCCATGTAAATATTTTCCTCTTTGTAAAACAAACTGAACCTATCAGGAATATTACAAAGCTGTGTTTATTTTTGCAATTAAAGTTTGTTCTACTCTAGAAATCCTTCCTGCATTTTTTTTCTTTTTAATCCCTATAATGTTGCATGTCAATAAAGCTCAATATTCTACAGAGATGGGAACCGAATCCCAGAGGGACCGGTTCTGCGAACAGTAACATAACTCCGCAAACTGGCCCATTGAAATCAGTGAGGAGTCAAGTACTAATCAGCATGCTGAAGGCGCTAGCAGAATCTACCCCGGAGGAGTTAAGAACTTGCCCATGGTCACATCCCATCAGTGGCAGAGTCAGGAAGAGAACTGTTTCCCATGCTGTCTCCTGTACCTGAAGCAACTCTAAACAAAATGGTGGTTTTACAAGGAGACTTGTGGTGGTCCCATTAGGATTGCCTAGAAGGGAATATGAAATGAGCCAGCAGTCAGCCAGTACTGAATGCAAAGGGCAGGTATATACCAGGATCACTCGGCAATAGTAAGCTGTGGGCAACATTGCATCATTAAAGGTCTGCTTTTGATGGCCACAATGGGTGTGCATCAGCTCCCTGCCAGAGTTGGGGCCAAAGCCCAGTGGAGTCCCTGAGTATCTTCCCAAAGAGTTCAGTGGGCTTTGGATCATGCCCCCAAAGGAGCCCAGAACTTTGCCAAGTCCTCCAGATAACAGACTTGTTGCTGCAGGTCTGAGACTGACTGGGAGGAAACCCTATCCACCCCCTGGTGGGTGGAGCTGGGCCACCCATGCCTCTGCCCCACTGAAAGCAGAGGGGCGGGAGAGGAAGTGTAAAAGGTGGGCCCTGCAGCTCAACTGGAGGGGATGTGGTGAAGGAGACAGACATGTCCTGGCTATTGCTGAGTCCCATGCCTGAGGACAAGCCCTGCAGCACTGAGGACCCAGAAGGACTGCAGGGTCAACCAGTCAATGGGAGCACAGAGGAGCTACTGGGACTGCTGCAGGCCTTCTTCCCCCAGGAGATAGAGGATGCCCATGAGCTGAGGTACGCTGAAGCAGGGTCATAGGAAGTAGCCCACAAACACCAGATGATAGTTCAGATGTGTGGCCAGAACACTGGCCAGTGTGTTGTGGTGTGATTCCCAGCTGACCCAGTGGGGGAGCTCTCCTCCACTGTCACAGCCCTGGGCTGGGACCCAGTGGGCCTGGGTCCCCCTCCTCCCTGTGCCCACCCCACCCCTGGGGTGGCTGCCTGCCACCTTAGGCCAAGAGGCCTGCATTTGTCCTCTGTCTGCCTCAGTGCCTTAGGCTGCTTGTAGCTCTACCCTGCCAGAGGGGACAGAGCCCTGTAGATTGCTGTCGCTCCACCCTGCCTGAGGGCCGGAGCTCCCTAGACTGTTTGCTGCCCGGCCCCATTCATAGTCTGCTGGTGGCTTGGCCCCACCCAGAGTACCCAGCCCTCATAGACTGCTTGTTGCTCTGCCCCACCTGTGGGGGCGGGGGCAGAGCCTGAAGAGTGCTAATTCCCCTTTAGGCTTTTAGACGGCCATGAGCTAGCGAGCGGGTGTGGTCCTGGCTGAGACTGATGGGGGTGGCATGACCACTGACCACTTCACTGCAGCAAGCCCACTGGGGGTGGTTTCTGTTTAGAACCACCACCATCTCCCTCCGCCCCTCCCCCCCCCCCAGGATAACACAGCTTGTGCGGCCCCAGCATTAGCTAGGATCCGCCTGGCTCAGCTCCTCTTGTTGCCAAGGAGGAACCAGAGCAAATAAGATGGGAGGGGCTGAAACCTATCAGGAACTTACGTAATTTGGAACTAAGTTGACTAAACACATTGCTGCCTGATTCTCACAGCCCCAGGATGATCAGCTATTGATTTAAATCACCCCAAGGGAGGAAGGACATGTGAACACTTGCCCTGCCTAGGCCTACTGCAAAGTCCTCAGTGAGTTCCTGCCTGTTGGTGTGAACTGGCCGCCTTTGTCCCTAGACCTTCACAGCGGGGGTGGAACCTGGCAATCTACCCTGGCACCAAAGGCTTTCATTTCTCCAAAGCCAATGGGTCAGTCCCACCCGGGGCACTGGCATGGTGATACAGGGCTTTCCCCTCCAGGCTGGCCACTTTAATTCAGCCCCTGTAAGGAGCCGCTGGTGGCTCTTTTGCTATTTATATAGCACCTGTTACCACTGTAGTTGAGCATCTTCCTAGGACAGCAGGGCTCTTATCTACACTGTACGGCTGGGAAACTGAGGCACAGACTTGCCCAAGGTCCCACAGGGAATCAAACTCAGTCTAAGGGCCTTTCTTCCATAAACCATGTCTTAACCCAGCGCCAGGTGTCGACATCATACAACGGGTCCTGCTGTTGGCAGGCTGGCTCAGTGCACAAGGGGTCGCATTCAGCCCCTCCTCCTAGGCAGCAGAACTGGTGCGATTGTACAGCCCCAGGAGAGCGGGGTGCTGGGTAGGGATGGAGCATTGCGTGGGCCGCATGGAGCCCCATTTCCCATCAGCTCCCTACAGAGATGGAACTGTCCATCCCTAATGGACCGATTTAAGGTGATTACCTCAAACCTGGCCCAACAAAGGGAACTAGTGACAAAGTCCCTGACTCAAGGGTTTTCTAGTATTAAGAATATCCCTGTGCCATTACATTTGTTTTCTGTCTGCTGCCGTCTCTACACATGCAGATCTCCAAGCTCAGGGCTTTCGGACTCATCCTGGGAGCCCTCCTTACAAGAAGCTTGTTGGATTTAACAATTTGTTTTATTTCATTCTTGGCAGTGTTTAGGGATTATCCTTGCAGGAACAATGGTCCAAGTCTCCAGGCAGGCTTTGGGCTACCTGTAAAATGGGCACACTTATGCAGAGGCCACTTGTGGCCATTACAGATCACCTAGCACTTTTCACAAAAGCAGGCGTGTTACATGCAGCATTGTAGCCCCGTGCCATTGGGTGAGTTTGGGTAGACATGGAGTTGCTTACATCAACTGTTGCTGCCTTTCAAAAGCCAACCCCCAATGCCTCACCGTGGCAGTGAAATTGGTGCACGCACTCCTGGTGCACCACTGAGACAAGGAGCATAGTGTGGACATGCACAAGCGATTTAGTTACAGAGGTGGCTGTACATCGATGTGACTTAGGTTGATACAATTTTGTAGTGTGGACATACCATGAGTCATAGGCACATCCAGCCCAGGGTTATCTAACATCAGCTTCTGATCCTTGTCTTTCCCCTCCCAGGAAATGCCTGTGATTTCTCTGAGTGCTCTGCCCGTATATGCAAAGGCCAGGGTTATAGTTAATACTGCATTGCATTTGTACAGCTCCCTTCACCCAGCAGGATCCTAGAGAGATACAGGGCCCAGCTCAACCATGGAGGAGCTCTCTGGACACCCAGATACCCTACACACCACGTTTTTGTCAGAGGGGGAAATGAAGGAAAATATCTGTGATTGAACATCAATGGGGGACTGGGTCAGGCAGAATTTCATTGGCCAGTTGGTCAGGATACCTGGGTCAATGCTGTTACACTTGCAAGGAGTGCCCTGGGCTCTTGACTGACCACAGATGGATGGGAAAGCTCTAGGCTAGGTTGCTGTAGATCTGGATTCGATGCCCTGCTAGTGTTGGTGTGCCTGAGGGAAACAAGGCTAGTCACCCTTCCCTTCCCCTCCCTCTCCCCCTGTGGTCTTGCCTTCAGGGCTAAACAAGGTGTGTTTACCTTGTTTACGTGTGACAATAGTTTAGTTATATAATATTTCGACTTATAGAGAGAGACCTTCTAAAAAACGTTAAAATGTATGACTGGCATGCGAAACCTTAAATTAAAGTGAGTAAATGAAGACTTGGCACACCACTTCTGAAAGGTTGCCGATCCCTGCTCTGTACCATCTCACACCCACCTCTCCAGGCCCCATCTCCAGCCAGGGCCAGTCCCTGATGCTTTACAGCAGGGGAAAAAACGCTCCAAAATCCATGTGACCAATTGTGCATCGGGAGGAAGAAATTCTTTCCTGATGCCAAAGGCGGCTGGCTGAAGCCTGAAGTGTGGTCGGTTGGGGCTGAGAGTCAGATGAGCTGGCTTCGGCACCTGGCCCTGCCCTTGGCTTCCTGGGTGAGTCAGTCCAAGTGTTAGATTTTCCCACTCTGTGAAATGACCCTGGCCCGGCCTGGGAAAGTGCTTTGTGATTCCCAGCTGTTGTGCTAAGTATTATTATTAAAGCTGCTTTCAGAGCAGCAGCCGTGTTAGTCTGTATCCGCAGAAAGAACAGGAGGACTTGTGGCACCTTAGAGACTAACCAATTTATTTGAGCATAAGCTTTCCTGAGCTACAGCTCACTTCATCGGATGTGATGAAAGCTGTTAACTACAAGATCTCCCTCACCCCCCATGTGCCCTGCTTGTTTTCTTTTTACATTTTTAGAGCCATAGTTCCCATAACAACCGAACGCGGCTCATTGTGTGCCGCACACATTCACACAAACCGCAGGCATAAAAATAACTTCGGGAAGAGACTCACACTCAGGAAAGCAGGGAAATTCTGCCAGCTTGGTCCTGGCTTAAATGATCAGCTTAAAGCAGGCTCAGTGCACCTTCCATGCAAGGATCCCAAAAGGGGGAGCTTTGATCAAATCCATTTGGGCAAACTGAGGTGGCGAAGTTAAGGGACTTGCCCAAGGTCACAACATCAGTGGCAGAGCTAGAGAGAGCCTACATCTGGTGACTCAATTTCTAACCACCACATCATGCCATCTTCTATGACTTTTCATTGTTCCTCTAAGGACAGGGCATTCCGTAATTGTCTGCTACAAAGTTTCTTGGGCCTCCCCATGAAGCATTAGATTCTGGCCACAGGCCAGATTCTGAACTAGACAGATTCTGGGTCTGATCCAGTCTGGCCAGACCTGTGATCCTAGAAAGAGCCAAAATTGATTAGATGACCCACCAGCCCAGTAATTCTAGCAGCCAATGAGAGTCCTCGGAGAGAGCAAGTAAGTGCTCTCAGTGGCCACAAGAACTTTAAACCCTTCCACTGGTCCTCTCTAATTGGCTCCCAGAGCAGTGAAATGGACCCACTGCCATGCCCACCAAAGCTTCCCTGAAGTGGAATGTTCCTGAGTTTGATGTTTCCAATAGCAGGCCCCAAAGATGCCCAATCCAAGCTGCTTTCACTCCATTGCGGGCTACGGGGGGGGGGGAGCCAGTTGGTCACAGTTGAACCAACGTGTGGCATTTTAGGGAAAAAAAATCCTCCCTCTCACTCTCTTCTCCTCACACAGACGTGGGCCCATCTGGCCCGGAGGACAATAGATCGCAAGACTCAAGAAAGTGAATAAGGAAGTGTTATTGACCCCTTCATACAACACAACGAGCCGGGGTCACCCAATGAAATTGTTGACAGCAGGTTTAAAACAAGCATAAGGAAGTGTTTCTTCACACAGCACACAGTCAACCTGTGGAACTCTTTGCCAGGGGATGTTGTGAAGGCCAAAAGTATAACTGGGTTCAAAAAAGAATTTGATAAGTTCACGGAGAATAGGTCAATGGCTATTAGCCAAGATAGTCAGGGATGCAATCCCATGCTCTGGGTGTCCCTAAATCTCTGACTGCCAGATGCTGGGAGTGGACAACAGGGAATGGATCACTAAAAACTGCCCTGTTCTTCTTTCCCTCTGAAGCATCTGGCTTTGGCCACTGTCAGAAGACAGGATACTGGGCTAGATGGATCATTGGTCTGACCCAGCATAGCCGTTCTTATGTAAAGCCAGGCAAACCAGCCCAAGCAGTACAAATATCCAGTATCTT
Source organism: Lepidochelys kempii (assembly GCF_965140285.1). Lineage (NCBI taxonomy): Eukaryota > Metazoa > Chordata > Testudines > Cheloniidae > Lepidochelys > Lepidochelys kempii. The sequence goes on from NC_136383.1 coordinate 137,005,579, forward strand.
CATGCTCCTCCAGCCCAGATGCCTGCCCCCAACCCCTCACCTTCCCCATTCATCTGACATGCAAGGAGAGCATTTCTTCAGCCAGGCGCGGCCAGACCTGCCCAGCACATCAGCTTGTCTGTGTTAGAGACAGACGGCAGGGGTTGATGGTTAAAGTGGTAGGTCTAACCCATCTCAAAGCTGCTGCCGCTTCATCATCCCTGATTCTAGTCCCCCATCCCTGTGGTTCTTAAGTGGAAATGCAGGACCACGGATGGGTTAAAACCCAGCCTTGTCCTCTTTCTCCTTGGCTTGATCATTGTAGCTGCTCTGCTCAGAAGCAGAGTAGCAATAGAAGGACTGACAGAGCTGTCTCCAGTTGACCTTATGCTGTTCAGAACCCATCGCTTATTTTCCTTTGCCTTTACAGCTCTGTCTCCCTATAGGGAGCGAGAACCGGGCAGCTGGGTGGGGCTCATGGTTAGGAAAGGTGTCCCAACGCAGCTGCCTTTGGCTTCAGGGAAGTTAGCATGCAGGGATATTAACGTCACTGAGTCATGATGCCGTGCGATCACGTCACGATGCAGCATGGTGCTACATTGCGAAATGTCACTCCCTTCAGGACATGTTGTCACCGCCTCACAACTCAGGTGGGACAATTGAGGAACGAACAGCACACAGACGTCACGTCACCGCTCCATGGCACACATCAAACGCTGCATTGAGAAACCAAGCGCTGGGGCTCCAGCATCCCCATGGCGTGTGACACGTCACAATGGCGTGCTGATGAGCCGGGCCTACAACCGTTACAGCATCGGCCCACAAGCTGCGCTGGGAGGATGCAGGACTGGCCTGTGCCAACTGGACTGGTGGCAACTCAACGGTTAGAACATATAACCCCCTGTCCTTCCCAGCTCCTTCACCACATGCAATGCTAGTCATGCCAGGTGCAGAGGTAGGGGCTAATCCTAGCCCAGGACTGGATGAGATCTTCCAAAGCCAGCCCTCTACCCATGCCTTACATGGGCTTAGGGAAGGAGTAACCCTCTGGCTATCAGCCCCCAAACGTGGGTGAATGAGAAGAGTCATCGATTGTTAAGGCCAGAAAGGACCATTATGATCATCTAGCCCATGCTTCAGGAGACTTGCCACTGCTCTGATCTCTCCTTGGCTCAAATCTTTTTCCCCGGTCTTATTTTTTTTTCCTTGGTGCATCATTCCCACAGGAGGCCGCTCAGTTTGGCTGCGAGCAGCTACTGCCTGGCCGAGCATGAGAGCCATCTGCAGGCCGTGCTGTACCATCCACACCAGCCTAGCAAGAGAAATCAGGATCTCACAGGCTGAAAGGAGGAGAGATGACACCCAAGGGTGGGCACCCAGAAGGGGCTGTGCAGAGAGGGAGGAGCGTTCATAGCACTATCCACTCAATGAGCCCTTTTAGGAACCCATCAAATTCCAGTGGTAAAGAGACAGACTCCTCCTTGCTGCGGCAGGAGAAAGACAGGATCACAGGGTTCCTGTTCAGGAGTCAGCCCTCAGGAACCAGTGAGGCCAACACTACAGAGTCACATACTATTTTATGTTTTCCATAAAGCCCCAGCTCCTGGAATCACATGACTGTGTGAGACTCTCAGCTTTTGTTTTATTAAAAAAAAAAAAACACGACATTTCTAACCCTCCTGTTTGCAGGGAAACTGGCTTAGTTTGCTGGAGAGCAGGAGCCCTAAAGGCCCCAGATGGTCACCAAACAGACCCTACATTGATTATTTTTAAAATCTCATGATTTTCTGGGCCCTGGCTCCTGAGTTTTGAACACTTGTGGCTGGTGATACGGAAGAGTTCCCAGCAGCTTGCTCCTTGGAAGAGATGAAGTCTAGAGGTCTGAGCACAGGCCTGGAAGCCAGGAGCTCCAATCCTCTGTCTGACCTTAACTGAGCTCCTCAGTAACTTGTTTTCCCCATCTATAATATGAGGCTCATTACATTATTACCTGCCTGCCTTGTGGTGGGGGGGGGGGGGGCTGCAGTATTGCATGAGATTTAAAAAAAATAAATAAATTTGGAGGTCTTTGTGGGTTATTCGCCTCTGGGTTTTTGAGCTGGAAGGGTGAGGGAGAGTGTCACAATTTCACATTCGCTATCACCAAGAAGGCTAGGAACTACCTTTTCTTCTTCTTCTTCTGCCATTGAAGGAAAGCCAAGATTCTGATGTAAATCACATGACTCCAGGAGCTGGGACTTCAAGAAAGACACCGAATTACACAAGACTTGTGATAAAAGTTGCAAGACTTGGCAACACTGGGGCGGCAGGGAAGTTGCCAGGTGTTATTCATTTGCAAACAGTGTTTTTCCTAGTCCATGACTGAGGCTCCTATGGACTGCAATAATACAAACAACAACAACAACATCCCAACTGCGGCCACAGAGAGGCCGCCGCAGCAGGGTCACAAATTCAGGGCCGCCCCGGGTGCGGTGGTAACTGGACGGTGCTGACGAGGGGACACGTAGTTGGTCTCACCTCTCCCAGAACCATTCTCAGTGCAGGGACAAAGAGCGACATGACCCTGTGCGTGGTGGGGAGCAGCTCCCTGTGGTAGGGGTTATTACAGGAGGCAATCCCTGCAGGTGTTTGTGCCCTCCATGCGTGGCCCACCCAGGAGTGGAATGCTGGCAGTAAAGGGCCCACTGGCGGTATAGAAGCATACTAGAAATCTTCATTCACAGTCATGCTGGAAGGGCATAATGAGGGGGGACCCACAGGGATGAGTTCTGGGTCCGGCTCTGTTCAATATCTTCATCAATGATTTAGATAATGGCATACAGAATACACTTATAAAGTTTGCGGACAATACCAAGTTGGAGGTGTTGCAAGTGCTTTGGAGGATAATATTAAAATTCAAAATGATCTGGACAAACTGGAGAAATAGTCTGAAGTAAACAGGATGAAATTCAATAAGGACAAATGCAAAGTCCTCCTCTTAGGAAGGAACAATCAGTTGCACATGTACAAAATGGGAAATGACTGCCTAGTAAAGAGTACTGCGGAAAGGGATCTGGGGGTCATGGTGGATCACAAGCTAAATATGAGTCAACAGTGTAACGCTGTTCAAAAAAAGCAAACATCATCCTGGGATGTATTAGCAGGAGTGTTGTAAGTAAGACACGAGAAGTAATTCTTCCGCTCTGATTAGGCCTCAACAGGAGTATTGTGTCCAGTTCTGGGAGCCACATTTCAGGAAAGATGTGGACAAGTTGGAGAAAGTCCAAAGAAGAGCAACAAAAATGATTAAAGGTCTAGAAAACGTGACCTATGAGGGAAGATTGAAAAAATTGAGTTTGTTTAGTCTGGAGAAGAGAAGACTGAGAGGGGACTTGATAACCGTTTTCAAGTACATAAAAGGTTGTTACAAGGAGGCGGGAGAAGAATTGTTCTTCTTAACCTCTGAGGATAGGACAAGAAGCAATGGGCTTAAATTACAGCAAGGGCTGTTTAGGTTGGACATTAGGAAAAACTTCTGAACTGTCAGGGTAGTTAAGCACTGGAATAAATTGTCTAGGGAGGTTGTGGAATCTCCATCATTGGAGATTTTTAAGAGCAGGTTGGACAAACACCTGTCACGGATGGTCTAGATAATACTTATTCCTGCCTTGAGTGTAGGGGACTGGACTAGATGACCTCTTGAGGTCCCTTCTAGTTCTATGGTTTGCTCCAGATAGGCTGAAATCACTGGCACTAGGAGGTTATGCAGAGCAAGAACCTCTAATGACCCTGCCCTGAGGAACTTCCATGGAAGCCTGCATCACAGTGATCAATTGTTCTCTGTGTCCACTGGAATTAAAACAAGAAGCAATGGGCTTAATCTGCAGCAAGAGAGATTTAGGTTAGATACTACTGAACTCCTGCCAATCCTCAGAAGGGGAGAGCGATCTGCTTAGTCATCTGGTGGTTGGATCCACAATGCAGAGGCCATGTGACTCTGAACTTGCTGTCTGCATAGAGCTCCCTCTGCAGGCTGTTCTGTTAAGAAGCCACCCGAGTATTGATCGGTTAGGAATAGTCTATGTCAAATGTCCTATGTCTGTCGTTCTAGCTGATGGGAAGCTGCCACAACCAAAGAAAGACCAATCTTTGTGCATGTTTAAGAAAAGCAGTCACCCACCCAGACCCTCCATGCATGACAAAACACCAGCCATAAAAATGAGTGATTGAAACGACACACAGGTAGCAGAAGACCAGTAGTGATGTGGTATTAATCCCTTCAACATCATTCTTTACTATAAACACTCTCTAATCCCAGAATTATTCAAATGCTGCTTAGTAACATATAAGCCATCAATGCTCCTTGAGCCATACATGGAAATTCCGCTGTAAAAATCCGTTATGTAAAAGGAGGATCAAAATCATAATTCCCCTGAAATAAACTATGCACCCAATCCTGCTCTCAGTGGAGACAGGACACAATGCCATCCCAGTTTATTTCCTTTGCAGGTGCCCTTTAAGAGCAGCCAAATGAACAAACACACCTGAACACATTTGTATGTAATAGGTAAAATCCTGGCCCCATGCAAGCCAATAGCACAATTCCCACTGATTTCAGTTTGCTAGGATTTCACGCAATATATTTAGGATCCAACCCTGATAAAAATCTAGGCACTTGCTTTATCCACATGCATAAAGTTGTGGTAATATTGGGCTCACATTTATCTTCACAAAGATATTGGACAGAACTTTGCAGTAAGTCTCTAGACAAACAAAATAAAGGAAATTTACAAAATGTACCATGCGAAGCACAAGAGGGTCTTAACAGCGAAGTATCAGAGGGGTAGCCGTGTTAGTCTGTATCCACAAAAACAATCTGAAGAAGTGGGATTTTTACCCATGAAAGCTTATGCCCAAATAAATCTGTTAGTCTTTAAAGTGCCACCGGACTCCTCGTTGTTTTTATAAAAACAGCAATTGCTTTGACGAGTTGTAAAATTGCATAATTCCATTAGCGATCTTGTGACGTGTGAGGTATTCTGCAATGCAAACAAACGGGAAGCCATTCGCCTGTTTGTACTTTTTGGTTTTTTTAGATTAAACACCAACAATCACAATAGCAATTCATTTTAAACAGTGGAAAACCAAATTATGAAAAAATTAGACCCCTTTTTTTAAGCAGGGGCAGAGTTAAGCACTTTTTACCTTTGTTCTCTATCCCCTCATCCCATTATTTTGCAATATGTACATGAAATGTGTTAAGATTGTTGGTAAAATTGCTAACTTAATTATAACTGTTTAATTCCATGACATTCAAATGATTCTTTCCCCCCAGTCCGATGGATGAATAATGGTTTGGAATGTTACTTAGCAACGTTAAATATACATTAATGATTTTTAATTACCTTTAAATACCAGTTGACTTGTGTGTCTATATCTTTAATTGTTGGCTAACTTGGGAGCATATATTTAAATGCTGGTTTCATATCTTTACACATTAGTTCCATTGACAGGGATCCATTTAATAACCATGGTTATTTTTATTTTTGTTTCTTTTTAACTCAGTAGCTTGACAGAGCACCTGAAGATCAAGTGGGTGGACAAAGCGGCACATGGGCCAGTTAGGGTAATTAAAAGGGAATGGTGCACTGAAAAAAATCACATGCCAGGAATAAAAAATAAAAAGGTATGCTCCAGTGCCTCATTAAACTGCTAAGTTCTGATGCACCAGTGTGAAAGCCCAGCATCCTAGAGTTATGAAATATGCTGGAAAAATCCTTCCCCGGCCCTACATTATGCACCAGAACCTTCTAATAAATCCCATGCTCAGATCCAAAGTCAGGCCCTGATCTTGCAATCTCTGTTCTTAAACACCTCCAGTTTTGGAGACTCCACAACCTCCTTGATAACCTATTCCAGTGCTTAACTAGCCTTGTAGTTAAAGATTTTCGTAATATCTAACCAAAGTCTCCCCTGCTGCAAACTCAACCGATTCCTTCTTGTCCTATCCTTGATGGACATGGAGAACAAGAGATAGTGATCCTCTTTGTAACAGCCCTGAATATATTTAAAGGCTGTTCTCAGGCCCCCCTAATCTTCTCTTCTCAAGACTAAACATGCCCATTTTTAACCTTTCCTTATAGGTCAGGTTTTCTAAACCTTTGCTCATTTATGTTGCTCTTCTCTGGACTCTCTCCAATTTGTCCACATCTTTCTTAAAGTGCAATGCCCCAAATCAGACAGTACTCCAGCTGAGACCACACCCGGGCCAAGTAAAGTGGGGCAGTTATCTCCTGTGCCTGGCCACACCTCCACGTAGGAGCCAGAGGGGGAACATGCTGCTGCTTCCGGGCACCCAGAGCCTGCACCCCTGAGCCTCTGTGGCGCCCCAGTCCCCTGCCCCAGTCCAGAGCCCCCTCCCACACTCTGAACCCCTGGGTCCCAGCCTGGAGCACCCTCCTACACCCCAAACCCCTCATCTCCAGAGCCTGCACCGCCAGCCAGAGCCCTCACCCCCCCACACACACACCCCTAATCCTTGCTCCAGCCCAGAGCCCCCTCCTGAACCCTAAACTCCTCATTTCTGGCTGCACCCCAGAGCCTGCACCCTCAGCCAGAGCCCTCACCCCCTCCTGCACACCAACCCCAATTCTGTGAGCATTCATGGCCCGCCGTACAATTTCCATACCCAGATGTGGCAAAAAGTTTGCCCCACCCCTGCTCTAGGTGCTTACAAATGTATAGTTTAATAATTTGTTCCAGTATCTTTCCACATATCAAAGTTAGGCTGTGTGATCTGTAATTCCCCAGGTCCTCTTTGTTCCCCTTTTTAAAGACAGGGAGTATGTTTGCACTTCGCCAGTCCTCTGGGATCTCACCTGTCCTCCAGGAGTTCTCAAAGGAAATTGCGAATGGTTCCAAGATTGTTTCAGCTCGTTCCTTAAGTACCCTAAGATGATTTTCATCGGGCCCTGATGAACTTCATACACCTAACTTTATTTAAATAATCTTTAGCCTGTATTTTCCCTATTGTAGCTTGCATTCCTTCCCCCTTGTTGTTAGTATTAATTGTGCTATGCATCTGGTCACAATTAACCTTTTCAGTGAAGACTACAAAATGGGCATGAAACACCTCAGCCTTCTGGATGCCATCCATTATTAGTTCTCCCCTGCTAAGTAGAGGGCCGGCGCTTTCCTTTGTCTTTCTTTTGCTCCTCATGTATTTAAAGAACCTCTTCTTATTGCCTTTTATGGCTCTTACTTGGTGTAACTCATTGTGTGACTTAGCCTTTCTGATTTTGTCCCTACATACTTGTGCTATGCTTTTGCACTCAACCTTAGCAATTTGTCCCTATTTCCACTGCTTGTAGGATTCCTTTTTGATTTTCACATCATCAAAGAGCCGCTGATGCAGCACTGCTGGCCTCTTTCTATTCTTCCCATCGAGATAGTTTTGCCTTCAAGAAACTGCCAACTCTCCTGAACTCATTTTTCCTCCTTAGATTTTCTTCTCATGGAACCTAACCAATCAAATGTGCGTTTGTTAATTGTCTTTATTCTGATGCTCTCACTTCTTCCTTTCCTTAGGAAACATGAAACCTATCATTTCATGATCTCTTTCACCCCCAAGTTGTCTTCCACCGGTGTGTGGTTTGAGGATCAAGGCTTCAAATGGGAAATTAAAGGGGCTTAAATTAGAACTTCCAATGTAAGCTTAACTATGGACTCACGACCGTGCCTCCAGAATCTGTTTTTCTTCTATACAATGCAGCGTTGATGAACCTCTTTCATTGAAAACTCTTTCCCCAGCCCAGTCATGCTTTCTAGTGGAAACAAATGAAGAGCTGTCGGAGAAAAGAGCTACTTTCAAATGAGATGGAAGCTCAACAAGAGAGATATGGGGAGAGTGTCCCAGGAACCAAGAGCTGAAGAAAAGGCTCTTGTACCAAAACCCATGAGAATGTGTAATGGGAGAAGGAGCCCAGGGCAGAAAAAGAGAGAGAGCAGGGAGGGGGGCAGTCAGGGACAAGTGCCAGGAGATAAAAATGGAGTAAATGAATTCAGGGAGTTACAAAAAACAAAGGAGAGCAATTCTGAGCTGAATCCTGAGTTGTACGGGGAGCCAAAGGAGGTGACTGAGCTTGGGAGTGATGTCTCCACTCAGGGCAGGAACTCAGCCTGTTCTGGGGTGAAAGGTAGCAGCTGGTAAGTACTCTACAGCGGTCCCGAACAATGGTTTCGGACAGGAAACGGAGAAGAGTGTTGTATCCAGCTGAAAATGCTGGGGAATTTAAAGAAGCAAAATATAGTTTCCCAGTTTAGCCCATTCACTCTCCTACAACATGTCCAGGGTCCGTCCCTCCAAGCCGTGAGTGATAAGTCAGTTACTGCCTGGCTGGTACCCTCAGCTGGGATTTCACACCCTGCTAAGGATATTTGTGTACACTAAGTGGCAGGAGACATCCATTGCATCTACAGCCTTAACTCAGCTGCGCTGCTTTCGGGGCTTATATCATTCTGTGAATTAATCATGATCCCAAGAGCTGTCCCCATGCCAGTGTAGCTAATGAGACTGACCAGGTGCCAATGGTTTATACCTGCTACATGTAGCATCCAAGTAGATGGGTCACATCATCATTCTTATTAAAACAATCACTTTGCATCTCTTATTTAATAGTGGTTTCAGAGTAACAGCCGTGTTAGTCTGTATTCGCAAAAAGAAAAGGAGTACTTGATGCATCTGATGAAGTGGGCTGTAGCTCACGAAAGCTCATGCTCAAATAAATTGGTTAGTCTCTAAGGTGCCACAAGTCCTCCTTTTCTTTTTATTTAATAGTGATACTTCTGTAATGCCCCGAAGCTTGGATCTAGGACCCCTTTGGGCTGGGTGTTGTACAATTTATTACACACACACACAAAACGACGTTAAAAGAACATTAAAGTGGCCAAGTCAAACACCCAAAAGTAAGGAAAAGCCAGAATTAAGGTCACAAATTTTAATTAGGCCCCCTTGTGCATATACATAATGATGCCGTCTTTAATTACATGATCACAGACTCCCCAGCCCCACTCCTGGACCTCTGCCTCATTCAGCACACAGGACAAACAGTGCTCACTGAATGAGCTCGCTAGATCTGTTCAAAGGAAAGTTCACCAGAGTTAACATGGGCAAGCCATATTTTCTGTAGCCTTCTTCTCAGAAATGGCTTATTGCCATTCCCATTTGGGGGGGAAGTTTTCCAACAAAGTTCAGCCTGAGGCAGACACCCAGCATGGAAGATTTCAGCCCAAACAGTTAAAGTTTGGCAAACTTATAAGCAACTGAAAATGGGGTCTTATAACAGCCAATGTCAGGCAACCTTACTAATAGGAAGTTCTACCAATAACCAAGATGGCAAGTGACATACAAAGTGTGAGGGGAGGAGGATAGAACCAGATACAATTTTGATTGCAGTAGGAAATTTTTATGTTAGGAAGCGGCTTTTAGATTATGAACTGACCTTTGGATTTCAGCTAATGGGGAGAAAGAGGAGCATGTAGAAGCTAAAGGCTGCCAAGACTTTAGCAGTAAGGTCAGACTGCATGGTTAATAACCCTTAACCCTCATACAGGGCTTTCGCTTTGCAAATAACTAATTAATACTAATGACACCCTGTGATACGTGCAAGTATTATCGGGGGGAAATTGAGGCACGGGATAAACTGATTTATCCACAGCCACACAGGTAACAGAGCCTTGGCTAGAACTGAGGAGCTTTTGGATCCCAGTGCCATGCATCTGTGGAGGTGGGTCTAGAACCCTGTTCTTTCAACTCCAACCCCCACAAACTACTAGCGCTAAAGGAAACTTCTCTTAGCCAACGGCAATAGAAGCTGTAAGAGCCATTAGAAGGCATCATACACACAAAGCCAGGGTGTTACATACGTAGGCTTGGAAGGATTTTTATTGGTCAATGTCGATTTCACCATACACACGCAAACGGAGGCAAAAAATATTTCCACTGATAATAATCAAAAGGTACAGAGAGGGAAAGTCAGAAACATGGTGCTTGAGAACTTAGACTTTGATTTAAGGCTAGTCACTTTGCATATTTTGGGTTAACTTTTTTAATCTCAACATCTACAGTCGTTAAATGATGACTGCCTGGCCTCCCCACACTATGAATCCCTCCTCCCATAATTTCCTGCAACTGTGAAAATTAAAATAGAAAAAAAATGCTTAAAAACAAACATGAATATTATCAGTCAAAATGATCAACCAATCAAAATCGAGTTCTCCCAAGTCTATCCTTCTCGGAACATTGCAAAATCCATGAAAGTCAGTATGGACTGCTTTCCTCTGGGTGTCTTTTTCGGGAAAGCACCCAGAATATCCATAGCTACTTGCTGAAATGGAACCTCAATTATGGGGAGTGGCTGGAGAGGGGCTGTGACCTGGTCTTGGGGTTTTCCCACTCTTTGGCACACCTCACAAGACTGGATATAGATAGAAACATCCTTGCCCATTCCCTCCCAGGGGAAGGACCTCCCCAAACGGTCTTTGGTCTGGTTCACCCCAGCATGGCCACTAGGATGATCATGGACTAAGCTCAAGAGCTTTACCCGGTACTCAGTTGGAACTACCAACTGTCTTTGAGGATGCCAGTCTTCCAGGTGTCACCAGAGTTTCCTTGTATAAAAGTCCTTTTTTCTACAACAAACCAGGATGGGTTAGAAGAACTGAGAGGCGGTGGGTTGCTCCGTGCCACTGTCCAAGCTCCCTGGAGGCTTTCATCTGCTTCCTGCTTGGCCTGGAACTGTTCCCTTGATGCTGGAGACATCAGTTCCTCACTGGATGGTGGACCTGGGCTTGGTCCCCCTGGAAGCGATGCAGGTGATGGGGCTGGTTCCGTTGACTGTGAACCGCTCTCCGTGGGTGCACTATGGGGTGTTTCAGGCTCTGGCTGAGCCTCGTGTGTAGGGTTATCTGCGGCGGCTGCCAGTGCAGGCTCGGTGGGGCCCTCTGGAGTTGGAGCAGTAGACGGGGTTGTAAGCACTGGACTCAGCGCTGGCAATGGTTCTGGTGCTGGTGGCTCCGCCATTCCGGTTTTGGGACTGGCTCTGGCTGGGTCTCTGCGACTGGATCCACTACCGCTGTCGCAGACGTTGGAATGGGGTCCGGTTCCACCCCCTCAGTCTGGGTCTCTGGTAACACAGACAGGGCCCTTGTTGAAGGCTCAGGAACAGAGCTAGGTGTGACAGCTCGCTTAGCCTGGCTGCGGGTGACCATTCCCACCCACTTGGCTAGCTTCACATGGTTGGCCAAGTCTTCCCCCAGCAGCCTGGGAATGGGATAATCATCATAGACTGCAAAAGTCTACATTCCTGACCAGCCCTTGTACTGGACCGGCAACTCGGCTGTAGGCAAGTCAAAAGAGTTTGACTTGAAGGGTTGAATCATCACTTTTTTTCATAGATTCATAGATATTTAGGTCAGAAGGGACCATTATGATCATCTAGTCTGACCTCCTGCACAATGCAGGCCACAGAACTTCACCCACCACTCCTAAAAAAGACCTCACACCTATATCTGTGCTATTGAAGTCCTCAAATTGTAGTTTGAAGACCTCAAGGAGCAGAGAATCCTCCGGCAAGTGACCCATGCCCCATGCTACAGAGGAAGGCGAAAAACCTCCAGGGCCTTCCAATCTGCCCTGGAGGAAAATTCCTTCCCGACCCCAAATATGGCGATCAGCTAAACCCTGAGCATATGGGCAAGATTCATCAGCCAGATACTACAGAAAATTCTTTCCCGGGTAACTTGGATCTTACCCCATCTAAAAACCCATCACAGGCCATTGGGCCTATTTACCATGAATATTTAATTACCAAAACCATGTTATCCCATCATACCATCTCCTCCATAAACTTATCGAGTTTAATCTTAAAGCAAGATAGATCTTTTGCCCCCACTACTTCCCTCGGAAGGCTATTCCAAAACTTCACTCCTCTGATGGTTAGAAACCTTCGTCTAATTTCTAATCTAAATTTCCTAGTGGCCAGTTTATATCCATTTGTTCTTGTGTCCACATTGGTACTGAGTTTAAATAATTCCTCTCCCTCTCTGGTATTTATCCCTCTGATATATTTATAGAGAGCAATCATATCTCCCCTCAACCTTCTTTTAGTTAGGCTAAACAAGCCAAGCTCCCTGAGTCTCCTTTCATAAGACAAGTTTTCCATTCCTCGGATCATCCTAGTAGCCCTTCTCTGTACCTGTTCCAGTTTGAATTCATCCTTCTTAAACATGGGAGACCAGAACTGCACACAGTATTCCAGGTGAGGTCTCACCAGTGCCTTATATAACGGTACTAAAACCTCCTTATCCCTACTGGAAATACCTCTCCTGATGCATCCCAAGACGACATTAGCTTTTTTCACAGCCATATCACATTGGCAGCTCATAGTCAACCTATGATCAACCAATACTCCAAGGTCCTTTTCCTCCTCCGTTACTTCTAGTTGATGCGTCCCTAGCTTATAACTAAAATTCTTGTTATTAATCCCTAAATGCATGACCTTACACTTCTCACTATTAAATTTCATCCTATTCCTATTACTCCAGTTTACAAGGTCATCCAGATCCTCCTGTAGGGTATCCCTGTCCTTCTCTAAATTAGCAATACCTCCCAGCTTTGTATCATCTGCAAACTTTATTAGCACACTCCCACTTTTTGTGCCCAGGTCAGTAATAAAAAGATTAAATAAGATTGGTCCCAAAACTGATCCTTGAGGAACTCCACTGGTAACCTCCCTCCAACTTGACAGTTCACCTTTCAGTAGGACCCGTTGTAGTCTCCCCTTTAACCAATTCCCTATCCACCTTTCAATTTTGGACCTCTGGGTTGATTAAGTTGGGGTCCACTAAGGATTGGTGGATAGCCGACATTTGTGCTCCAGTGTCCCTCCACGCAATAACCTTCTTCCCGCCCACACTCAGTTTCCCTTCGCTCTGAGGGTACCTGGAAGGCATCTGGTCCTGAGGACCTTTGGTGTGACTCTGGTGTAATGAATCCTAGAATCATAGAATATCAGGGTTGGAAGGGACCTCAGGAGGTCATCTAGTCCAACCCCCTGCTCAAAGCAGGACCAATCCCCAATTAAATCATCCCAGCCAGGGCTTTGTCAAGCCTGACCTTAAAAACTTCTAAGGAAAGAGATTCTACCACCTCCCTAGGTAACACATTCCAGTGTTTCACCACCCTCCTAGTGAAAAAGTTTTTCCTAATATCCAACCTAAACCTCCCCCACTGCAACTTGAGACCATTACTCCTTGTCCTGTCCTCTTCTACCACTGAGAATAGTCTAGAACCATCCTCTCTGGAACCACCTCTCAGGTAGTTGAAAGCAGCTATGAAATCCCCCCTCATTCTTCTCTTCTGCAGACTAAACAATCCCAGTTCCCTCAGCCTCTCCTCATAAGTTTATGTGTTCCAGACCCAATGAGAATGAACTGCAGTCTGTTGGGGTTCTTGGGGCAGCTGGCCTTCACATGCCCCAGCTCATTACATTTAAAAACATCACCCAGCTGACTGGTCACTGGGGCGAGGTGGGTTGCCGGAGAAAAAGTGTGGTGGGACGATAAGGTGTTTGGGGTTTTCCTTGGGATGTAGGTGGGGCCTTGGGCTGCCCCCGGTGGTAGGGTGTTGTCTCGGGTTGCCCCTTCTGATATCCACTTCAACTGCTACCAGTTTTTTTCTTTTCTGCCACCTCCACCCATTTGGTTCCAATCTCCCGTACCTCGATTACAGTTTGGGGCTTCCCATCTAGGATATACCTTTCTATTTCCTCAGAAACACCCTCTAAGAACTGCTCCATTTGCATTAGGAAAGACAGATCTTCCAGAGATTTAACGCTTGCTCCTGATATTCAGGCATCCCAAATATTTACAATGTGGTAGGCGTGTTGGGGAAAATGCCATGCCCGGTTTCCACTTTAGGGCTCTGAACCAGCGACGGGCATGCTGGAGTGTTAGCCCCATTCTGATTCTGGCTTTTTTTTTTAAAAAACAAGTTCATAACTGTTCATGTGTTCCTTAGGCATTTCAGCCTCCACCTCTGTTAAGGGTCCACTGAGCTGGGGCCTCAGCTCCACCACACACTGGTTTGTAGAGATGCTGTACCCAAGACCGGCCCTTTCGAAATTTTCTAAGAAGGCCTCTGTATCATCACCTACCTTGGAGGTGGGGAATTTTCTGGGATGGGAAGTGGCACATGAAGAAGAATTGCTAGGGTTATTTGGTATATTCTGCTTAGCCCTTTCCATCTCTAAGCATTTTGTCTCTAACTCCAGTTCATGCTTCCTCTCTCTCTCTCTCTCTCTCTTTATCCTCCAGTTCATGCTTCCTGTCTCTCTTTCTTTATCCTCCAATTCCAAGCTCTTTAAGGTCATCCATCTATCATGTTCTTTTTGTCTCTCATCAGCTTCGAATCTGGCTAATTCTGATTTCTTTTGGACGTCACTGTCAGTCATCCTAGTCTTTCTGTGTTTAATCTGGCCTAACCCAAGAGCAAGAAAGAAAAAAAAAAAAGTGTGAATTCCCCTGCAGGAGGTTAACTACCCTGTCCTCAGGCAGGGAAAAAAACCTCCAGCTGCTCACAGCTTAAAAAAAACAAAATCCTTAAAAAAAACCGTCCCTGCTTTCCAAGCAGCCAAAAGGGGGAAAAAAATTATCCTTTTAAAATCCTACTGTGCTTTTGGTTCAAAATGATCCCACCGCGCTGCCACCATGTCAGGGTTCCCTCACCACTCTGAACTCTGGGGTACAGATGTGGGGACCCACATGAAAGACCTCCAAAGCTTATTTCTACCAGCTTAGGTTAAAACTTCCCCAAGGCACAAATTCTTTGCCCTTAGAGGGTATGCTGCCACCACCAAGTGATTTAACAAAGAATCAGGGAAAGGACCACTTGGAGTTCCTATTCCCACAAAATATCCCCCCAAGCCCTTACACCCCCTTTCCTGGGGAGGCTTGAGAATAATATCCTAACCCATTGGTTACAAAGTGATCACAGACCCAAACCCCTGGGTCTTAAGACAATAGAGAAATCAGTCAGGTTCTTAAAAGAAGGATTTTATTTAAAAAAAAAAAAGTAAAAATCACCTCTGTAAAATCGGGATGGAAAATAACTTTACAGGGTAACAAAAGATTCAGAAACACAGCAGAACTTCCTCTAGGCTTAGTTTCAAAGTTACAAAAAACAGGAATAAATCTCCCTCCAGCAAAGGAAAAATTCACAAGCAGAACAATAGGTAATCTAACACGCCTTGCCTGGCTTTTACTTACAATTGTTGTAAAATGAGAGACTTTTAGGATGGTTTATAGGAGAAGGAGTTTTCTGACCTGATGCTTCTCTGCTTCCCAAGAGAACACACAAAAACAAAGCCTCCCCCACCAAGATTTGAAAGTATTTTCTTTCCCCCTTGGTCCTTTTGGTCAGGTGCCATCCAGGTTATTTGAGCTTCTTAACCCCTTACAGGTAAGGAGGAATTCTAGGCCACCCTTATCTGTATGTTTATGACAGGCGTGGTCTGTAAACAGAAGGTGCTGGGAGCTGACAAGGTAAATAAAAGGCACTGGTGATTGCACCCAGAAGAGGTCTCTAGCTGATTTTGTGGGCGCAGGGGTCCCATAGTGCGAGGGCTAAGCATAGGCCTTGTTACACCTTCTCAGTGAGTTTTCCCAGTTTATATGTTCCCTCTACCAGCACCTAGTTCCTTTGTTCTGCTACTGCCGTTTTTCCACTCTTGACTTCACCGTCTCCCTGAAGACAAGCTGAAGGAAGTAGCTTCTTGAGCTCCAGCCAACCTCCTGAGCATACCTGTTGTTTGGTTTAAAGCACACTCATTATCACGAACGACTCTCCATTGTCCCTCACTGTTAGGTACATGCTTCAGCCCATGTCAGCAATTGGTGGATTCCATAACCACGTAGAGCCATTCCCTGATACAGCAATTTTCATCACCGACATGGTCATTTTGTACAGACCCATTTCCCAAATCATTACAACGTGCAAAGCAAATTAGGTTGAAATCTGAGTCCAGCTTGGATACTCATGATTTTCTAGCGGGTTTGAAGTTCGGCTAAGCCAGTTGGATCGTCACCCTCTTCACACGCACAAGTTTCTCCCTCGGCCACAACTAAGTTATTTGCATCCATGTAAACATTTTCACCCCAAGACACTGGCCTTCCCTTTGCGGTTGCCTTTTCAAGGCCCACGCATTGTACGGATGGTCTAGGGCAGTAGTTCCCAAACTGGGGTTTGCAAAATGTTACAGGGGGTTCTTGGGAAAATATTCCCTAATGGCGGACAGAGCTATCCCTGGGGACCCAGGGCAGCACAGGGACGGCAGCCCGGAGCCCCTGGACTTCCAAGAGCTAAGCAGATCAAAGCAAGCATATCTATCACACTGAGGAGATTTAAACTTCAAGGCTCCTTAGAAGAACTGGAAAGGGAGGTGGGTATTTTTTGCTGTTTTTAAAATTAAATAGACAGCTAGTATTGTTTTTAAAATTATGATGAAGAACAAGTTTAAGCTTTGTTGTAACGTGCATCGTTTGCCTTGACTGCTCAAGACCTGAATGCTCCTGTACGAGGAACTCTTTGAGTTGGCTTCTTAACTCCCTTCATGCTGTTCCACATGTGATACTCCTTGATTAAACAGAGGAGCCTTGTCTTAGAACAAGATTATTCAAAGTGATACAAGCTACGAAAGTGAGACCTTGGAAGAGTGTTGCCGTTTTCATAATGTAATAAAAATACTGTCATGATAAATAATAATGAATAATAAATAGTGTGTAATAAGCATGTCATAAAAACAAATTTTATATTTCCAAGATCACTGCTTTTATAATTTATACTCAGGTAAAGGAGAAAATCCCTGGAAATAGTCATTTTTAGGAGGGGGTTCGCGAGACTTGACATATTAGTGAAAGGGGTTCATAGGTTGTTGAAGTTTGGGAATCCGCTGGGCTAGGGGGAATGTGGGGGATGTGCTAGTAACTCAGTCAAGGAAGGACAGAGAAAAATGGATCCCATCTGTTTGACTGTTTTAAAAACCGACTGCAGTGCCCCTGACAGCCCTGGAGACTGCGTTCTTCTGGCCACACACAAAACAGGAACCGCAGCCACGTGCCAATCCCGGTGCTGGAGATCCCCATAGAGGAGATAAATCTGGAGCATCCACTTCTGGGGATTGTGGCAGTAACCTCTGGAGTCTGTGGCTATACCCAGTCACATGACAGGGGTCAGTAATCAGGGGGGTGGCCTTGGCATGACACTCCAGCTAAGGACTAAAAGGTCAGTCTCTTCCTGGCCCTCTTGTGCAATGCGGGTATATTACAGCGTGTCCGATGGACGTTTCGTCTGTGCAAGCAAAGGGAACGGTGGAAGCCCCCAAGGCCGTGTCTAGAAGGGAGCCTGGTGGAGAGATGGCAGTGCTTCCCGTTCTGCCTGGCTCAGCAGCCCGGAAGAGTGAAATCCTCCCCTCTGCCACACACGGCAGGGCCCAGAGGTGCTGGGGGTCCACAGTCCTTTCCAAAGGGAGCCTGAAGGGGACTGCAAAAAAGCTGTTCTTCCCATGCAAGAACGCCACAATCCAGGCAAGAGAGCGGCTTGCGGCGGCTGTCATGCCCGGGTCACGGCGTTCTTGCCACTGGCAGAACGACTTTGGTTTTTGGCAAGGAAAATATTCCTGCCCCTCGCGCCCCTCCCACCAAGGAGATAGCTGCCAGGGGAGAGCATTGGCCTTTACATCCTAAAGCCAAGTCATCTGAATGTGATCGGGATCATGTAGTAATATTTGTTGTCAGAAGGGGGTCCAAACAAAGAGGCCTCCTGGTAGAACTCAAAGGCTGGGTTAAGATCACGCCTGGTAAACACGAGACGTGGGGGAATGGAAATCAACAGACCAAACCTGATATCAGAAATGAACCCTAATTGATTTGCACAAAATAATGAGGGGATGGGCTGTTCTGCCCATCGCTCCCTTTTGGATTCCTTGAAAGAAAAGGCCTTTGGGGGAGGGGAGAAGAAATCAAGAAGAGGAGAAGCTGTCTGCCAACAACGCTGCCCCAGGCTTTACCATCATGGCTGGGATTTACCATGGGCCTTTGACATCCTGATCCTGAGTGATGTCCTGACCAGACCGGGCCAAGAGTGGGACCCAGCTGACATCACCAGCCTTATGGGCTAAATCCCAAACACCTGGGATGTGAGACTGTCACTCGCATCCCGCCCCGAGACCCCATGTGTCCTTTTCCTTTCCTCTCCCTCTTCGGCCTTCTGTTTAAGAGTTTGGCTTAGCTGGCCAAGACGGTCTATTTGACAACACCTGACCAGAGAAGCAGCTAAAAACAATGCCCTGAACAGCCCGACACTGGCACAAGTTTGCCAGGGCTCGGAGTGGCTGATAAAATCGTGTGCCGGGCCTGTTTTTCCAGCAGGGAGGTTGCAAGTGAAAGTCAGCGCCAGAGATGAAAGCTGTGGTTTCCCTCTGCTGTTTGGTTCTTTGCCCTTTAGTGTGTGTTTGTCGTCTAGGAAACACAATTCTTCTCCTATCCTCAGGACCATGGGCTCATCCCGTCCCCTCTCCAGACACTGAGACATGCCTGACAAAGCCCCAGCCCAGCTGCCAAAGGCCCTCCATCCACCATGCTCAGATACCAAGGGGAGAATAAAATCCAGAACAGAAGGGAACCAACCCCCTTCCCTTGACAAGCCTCAGGAAGCTGCCTCAGTTTCCCCTCCTATATGCTGGTCACCCTCCAGACACGAGTTAAACCCAGGAGTGAAGAATCCTGCATCCCATTCAGCCAGCTGAGGGAATGGAGGGGGTGGAACGGAGTTCAGCCAGGACCCCAGTGAACCCCTCTGCTCTTGCAGAGAGATCCATGGCACCCGTGGTCAGGGCCTTAGTTTTAAGGTCTCACCTGCAAGGTGTGCCTCCAGCGGCACAGCGCCCCCTAGCACCACCCAGGGGCAGTACTTCAGCGCTGGCAAAGAGAAGAGCGCCGCTTGCTCTGGCCCTTGAGGCAGCAGCTGGTTTTTCTTTCCCGGTCTCCCATTCCGGTGCTGATTGGGCCCATTAGCGCTTAGCATAGGTGAGGTGACAAGATCCCAGCCACAGGTGAGACAGGTATGGCTGCGCTGTTAATAACACCACCACCCTGGCAGGATACAGGCCGCCGGCCTCTTTCATAGCAGTAAACAATCATCACTCTTTCCCTGCAAAGTCTGTCATGCATGATGCATGAGCCCTTATTAATACCCCTCAGGAAACACATCCATTATTGATGCCAAACCCGAAAAGCTCTGCAAAACGACCAACCAGTCGTACAGCACGTGACGTGTCTCCGTATCGCACAGGGGCTCAGGGCATTGCATGCCCCTCTCCCATCCAAGCGTCCTCTGTCCCCCCTTAGCTGCCCCCTCCGTGCCAAGAATGCTGCCTTCCTCTCTTTGTCTGTCCATTGACCAGGATCTTCACGCTGCAATGCTGCATTGTGACATCATGATCATTGCCAGTCGCCCCTTCTATTTCTATAGCTCTTGTCATTGGGGTTGCCCAGGTGTAACTGAAGGTAGAATTTGGCTCTGGGTCATTGCCCGTGCAGGGAACGCCTCACCCACTGCTGAAATGCACCCACTTCTGGGGTGGGATGCGGCAGCTACTTAACGGTGGCACGATTTTGAGTTTGAGGCGTTGGTAGCAAGGCAACCCTGCCTGAGGTACCCTCGTGCAGCAGGCTGCAGCATGACTAGTATGTCTGCCTCGGTTTCCTTCCTTCAGAGTCCCCAATTACTCTACTCAAGCTTTCTTGTCTCAGCCCTACCCGTCCTTGGGGCTGATGTATTGCAATATGGCCCAAATAGTCCATAACAGAAGTTCCAAGCCACAGCCCATCTAGCACATGTAGTCCTTGAAGTCCTGGGCTAGCTAGACAGTCAACGTGGCACATACCATGCTCTGGTGTCTTCTGGGCACTTCCTCAGTCCCCTCCTGGCAAGACAGCCACCCCCCAGCCCTTCCAGCTGGAGTGCCACCCTACGCTTCCCAGCAGGAACCCCCACAGCCTCCCTGCTGGGGGATCAGCCTCACCGGGGGAGCACCTCTTGCTTCCCCAGGCCCTCCCACTGTTCTTCTGGGAGCAGGTCTCCAGCATGGAGAAGTCAGCAGCTGAGCCCTCTCCAGCTTAGCCATCAGCAGGCCACTCTCTCTGCTACACTGCTCTGCCACCTTCAGCCTTGGCTCTCCAGCTTGGAGGTCAGCCAGCAAACCCTTCTCCAGCCTTCTCCTAGGAACTCTCTCCAGCCTCTGGCACATCTCCCTGAGGGGGGCTAGCCAACTCTGATTTACCAAGTCTTCCTCCCAACTGTGGACCAGGTGCCCTCTGTTAAACCTAATTGATTGGTACTGATCAGTCACATTTACACTGGACCTTGCTCCCTCCTAAAGGGCCAGTACCACCCTGTGACAGAGGGGTAGTGAATTATAAGTTCTCCAAACTAAGACCAGGGTGGGACTTTTTGCAGGTGGAATGCCATTATCAGGCTGGAAATGTTGCAAAACTCACCAGAGGTCTTTTAACAATCACAACTGACCAGAGCCTTGGTTTTCATTAAAATATCTCCTGGCACTTTTTAGAGGGGCCAGGGCTATAAAACTCGGTGTCATGGCCAAATTCCCAAATTGCTGTCCGTTTCCCTAAAAACTCCCTCCTACTGTTTCAAATGGAGGAGTTCTCCTTCACAGACCCTCCTAAAAAATCTACTTCTTGTGCAGTGCTTCTGGCTCTGAATAACCACCCCAGAAGCGGCTGCACTGGGACAACTTGATCCATCCCCACAGCAAAGCATTTTGGGATAGTGCCTTGTGTGATAGAAGGCACTATAGAGATGTAAGATAATTACTGCCCTGCTTTCAAGTAGGCACAGAGAACTGTAAACATCTGCAAGGCTAGAACGGGGGGGGGAGGTGAGATCCTAGGCAAATGACATCTCTTCATTGCCACTGGGCAGTTAGGTAAAGCATCACCCACCAATTCCTGGAGGGTTAGACACTGCAGGAAGTACCGCCTGAAAAGGCCAGAGTGACAGACACCTGCAGCTGCCTGATTGGTCCACACCAATTATTTAAACCAGGACGTTGGCCCTGGAGAATTGTTTGAGTGACGGTGTAGGCTCTGGCTTGCTACTGCTACAGAGCTAGACTGTCGCCCCACCTTGCTCCTGGTGCCCCTCTCCTGCCTGGGATCCTGGCCCAGCAGACAGTACTGGCTTGGCCACCATCATGAGGTGGGCTCATGATAACAGGCCCTGTCTCCTAGCCCTACATCAGGCTGCACCCTAATGCCTTAGCAAAGGCTATAGGATTGGGGCTGATGTCCCTTAGGGGATTTGGAGAGGTGTCTGTGCTTCACACATGCCCATTACTGGCACGTTGCACCATCCCGAACTGGTGGTGACAGGCTAACAAGGAGATCAATGCTGCTTCATCCCTCCGGGGAGCAGGAGGGAAGAAATCTGTCACTGAGTAGAAAGACTGTAGACCCCGATTGCAGAGTCGGACATAGCTGGGCCACTAGTGGTTTGTGCTGCTGTGGGTGGGACTGAGATTGTGCTTTGATTTAAGGGGGAACAAGACTGGCCGGGCATCCTTTGGACGGGACCCCAGGACCATGCGCCTTTGCGGATGTGTTGGCAGCAGGAGCTGCTGGATGCTATTTAAAGTTGGGGCAAAGGGGAGGCAGAGAGGCCACACACACACACACACACACCCCAGTGTGTGGGTTCACAGCACCACACAGGTTTGGCCTGCCCAAAAAGTGGTTGGGCCAGGGCCCACGTAGACCCCCCCACCACCACCCCTGCTTTGCACCTTAGGATGCAGATGCCCTGGCTGTGCAACCTTATGATGCCCTGGCTGTGCAAGCTTCCCACAATGCACCCTGCCACCACCTTGACCCGCAGGGGGGTTCTGTGCAGTTCTCTCTCCAGGGCTGGCTGCTGGTTCTGTCTTTGGCCTCACTGCAAAAGCTATCCACAAGGTGGCGATGTACTGCATGAAGCCATCAGTCAGGGCCGCGGGAAGATGTTGAAGCCAATGGGAGCTTGGCCACTGCTTCTGTTGGGAACCCTGAGGCTGGGCAGTGATTTGGTCTGACGCTCTTGCAAAGGGAAAGAGAAACAGAGGTGGGGGGGGGGGTTTCCCCCATTCAAATGGGCTTTTTTGTCATTTCTTTCTGAAGATCTTCATGCATCGGGAGCAGCCCCCGGTTGTCTGGCTGCCAGGCACATGGGGAACAGACCGAGGTTTGCTTATTGGCTAAATCCCAGGAAAAGAGAAGAGCCTCCCAAAGGTCTTGAGGCCATCAAGAGGAGCAAGTGGTTTAACGATGGAGGCGGCAGACCTGGGAGATGCAGAGCCAGAGAAAAGCAGATGGCCCCGGTGGGGAAGTTACACGCCACTTAGATGGCGGGCACGGCTTGTGTAAAGGGGTTGACGGTCCCCCCGCTATATAAACCCCCATGTCAATTACATCCCAAGTGAGCTTCTGCTCGAGAAGAGGCCTCTGAAAATAAAGAGCAGACTTGATGTAGGACGCCCCCCGGTGGGAGTGGAGCAGCTGTCTGTGGCCTCAATTCCCTATCACCCTATGCAGGCTGCTCAAGCCACGCTCCCTCTGTGGGTTTGTGGTGTTGATTGTTTGCGTTACAGCAGCATCTGGGAGCCCTTGCTGAGATCAGGACGCCCGGTGCTGGACTGACACAGTCAGAGACAGACCTAGTCCCACAGAGTTGACAGTCTGAATAGACACAGGCGGGACGGGGACACCAAAGCAGAGAGAGAAGAAGTGACTTGCCGAAGGTCACAGTGGCAGAATCAGGATGAGGTCCCAGGTCTCCTGTGCACTGTGGAAATTATAAATGACCATTGTTGTCCTCATTATGTATTTATACTGTATCGTAGGTGTGCTCCATGCTTTGCACTGAAATAGAAAAGACCTGGTACTTGCCCAAAGGAGTGTATAATGCTGATCGCCTTTTGCAGGGTGGGTGAGGGTGAATGACCGAGTGGTGGCAAAACCCTTTTGTGGATCAAAAGCACCAAAAATAAATGAATGTCTGTGAAGTGCTTGGGAGAGGGAAGGGCAATATAAGCGTTAAATAGTATCACTGTAGTGACCTGTGTTTGTCTCGCTGCCGTCTACTGGAGGGAACCAGAACCGTGTCCCATAGGCCTCTACACGATTAAGAGTAAGGAAGATTCTCCTTAGCTCAAGTCCCAGGGTTCCTGTGCTTGTGTACAGGAGGATCTGAGCCCTGGCTACCGTGTGACTTGCAGCAGATGACCACCATAATTTCCTATACACCGGAGAATCTCCAGTAAGGTAGAGCAATATGGGCCCTATGACACACATTCCCACCCTCCATCCAACAGAGGGCCCCCGCCCACACGTTATCCTTTGCAGTGCAACAATGCCACTTAACCCTTCCCTGGCACCTTCCTTCCCCGGGCAGCGGTTCCGGGAGCTGAGAGAGGCGAGGAGTTGGATTATTGACACCGCCCTTGTGACCTAACCGCCCAGCCTTTCACTGAGGCTTAATCAGGCAAAGCCGCACCTGGGCAAGCGAGTGGGACACACGGCAAATAAATGAGCAACCAGACATTTAAAGCAGGATGTCTGGCAGCTGAGCCGAGTACAAAAGAACCGGGCAGGGGCTGTTCCGAGCTGCAGGGGATCCCGCCCTGCACCCAGCCCGCCCCGCCAGGGACCTCGCAAAGGGGGGGCGGGATTTCACCTTCCCCGAGCATGGCCTGGCGAGTTTGCCGACGCTCCCTAGCGTGGATCTCAAGGCGGAGGGAGGCAGGGAGGGCGGCCCTGCAGGGGGGAGGAGGAGGATGATCCGGGGCGGGGGGGACCGCGCTGCAGCAGGCGGGGGCAGAGCACGGCAGAGGCCGGCCGCGGGGCGGGGGAGAGCCGCACACGCGGCGGAGAGGCCGGCTCCGGCTGCCCGGTCCCGCGGAGGGGCCGCTGGGATGCGGGGGCAACCGCGGAGCTCCTGCGGCCCCGGGTCTCCCCGGCCCCGGCGCTGCCGCGGCTGCTGCTGGCTTGGAAATGGAGGCTTCTCTGCAGCGAGCTGGGCGCTGCTGAATTAATCACCCGCCGCCGCCGCCTCCTCCTCCTCTCCTCCTCCTCCCGGGGGTGGGTGTGTGCCCGGCCCCGCAGCCCCTCGGATGCTGCCTGGCTTCCATCGCCCGCCGACCGACAAAGGCTGGGGACCGCGCTGGCCAGCGGTCCCCTCGCTGGCGGGTCCCCGTCCCACCCTCTCCCGGCTCCGGCGGCTGCTGCCCTCTCCGGGGGAGCCGGGGCCAGGTATGGATTGAGCAGCGTCCCGGGCATTGGCCTCGCGAGCCCGGCTCCCCGGGGAGAATTCGGGGGGGCCCCCGCTCTGCACTCCCCCCGCCCCCTCGAGCAGGTAAGGGGCGCCCCGATCCGGAGCTGGTTTAAATTGTCTTGGCGGCGGGGGTGGGAAATGGGCACGTTTCATGTGCGGGAGAAATGCACCAGAGGGAGACCGGATTGAGGAGCGAGGATTTAATTTTCAGATTGGATCAGCGCGCACACACACCCTGCCTGTGTGCTGACATTGGGGTGATTTTTACCCTGGGGTGGAATGAACCATGATTTTTGCAAGAGCCTCCAGAAGGTGGGAAGAAATGGAGGTAAACGGGGGCCAGGGTAACCAGCAGCAATCGCATGCTGGATGTATGAGCCAAGGTCTTTTCTTCCTTCCCCTCCACCCCCTTCTGCCTGTAAAAATAATAATAATAATTAATAACCAGGCAGTCATTTCTAGATGGATGGTTTGCGTGATTCTCTGCTTCACTGGTGGTTCATTTAAAAACATAGCCGATTTTAAAGCCGAATCGGTGGTGAAACTCAGGTGTAACTGATAGAATAATATGGGTGTTAATTTCGTTTTCAGACCAGTTTATCCCTGGGGTAGTGAGCTGGGACTGTCAATCTGCATGCATACAGGGTAATGCATTTTCCATGCTGTTAATGGCAGGAATGACTCCCGTCACGATTATATTAAATCCGGAGCATTATTCATGTTATGAAGAGACAGTTTTTATGGTTAAGATGTACATCTCCGTTTCTGATGAGTATCTGTGCATTGCACCCATAGGAGGATAGCACTCGCATCTTGTTGTCTCTCGAGATACAGGAAACGAGCCAGATTCTGCTCCCAGTTACACCAGCATAAACCAATAAAGACTCCATTGGTGCTGATGGAGATTACAAACTGGGCCATAAAATGTCCATAGCCTCATGCTGAATTCTGTAACGGTTATTAAAGCCAAAGAGCATCTGGAAGTAGGAAAGACTGTATTAAAATAAAGTTATAGGCCATGTATTCTGTGTCATGGAGTCACACCAGCAGACTGTAGCAAGCGGGAACTCATGTGACAGTAATACACCTCTACCCCGATATAACGCGGCCCGCTATAACACGAATTCAGATATAACGTGGTAAAGCAGCGCTGGGGGGGAGGCTGCGCGCTCCGGTGGATCAAAGCAAGTTCGCTATAACGCGGTTTCACCTATGACACGGTAAGATTTTTTTGGCTCCGGAGGACAGTGTTATATCAGGGTAGAGGTGTATATTACCATGCAGAATAGCTGATTTGTGTAACTCCCCCAAAATATGAAATCAAGCTGGTAAAGGACCAGAATGTAAGTGTCCAATTTGGACAATTCCAAATATCAGGGGGCATGCTATAAATTCTTCCAGCATAAATTATAGGGCTATTTCCTTCCCTGGATGGTTTTCGCTAAAAATGGATCTCCCAAGCCTCATGACTTCTATGGGAGAGCTGATCCCATTTTCCCAAAGCATTCGCCGAGCCAAAGTAAAATCACTTAGAGCAGTATCCCCAGAATTTGGACTGAGGTACATTTCCCCCGAAATTAACAATGAAACTCAGGTTGTCACATGGAAACTTATGCTTGGAAGCAGCCGGTCTTGTATCTATCCATCACCGTGGGCAACTGTTTGGGAGACGGACGTGTCCGCAACATAGGAGAGAGAGCCCGTAAATAAGATGAGACCGAGATTAATAGAGTTCTTGAACAATTGCTTTAATGAAATGGGGGGTTGCGAGAGAGAGAGCAGCTCACATCAGCAGAGCGGCTTTTCGGTGAAAGGTTCTTATGGCGATTTAACAAGCTAGACTCCCCAGGGTGTCCCTTGGTTAAACAAGTGCAGGGCAGAGGAAGGCAGGAGAAAGCAGTGAAGGCTGATGAATGGGAGCCATGGGCTTAGAGTCTGTGTACATCCAGAATGGAATTTGGTGCCTTGGGTGTTTTCATCTCACCCCTCGCTCCCTGGCCGGCTGGAAGTTGTGAACTGGGGGCAGAGCCCAGGTGGAAGCGCTGGCATGTTTGGAAAGACATGGCCCCTTCTGCACCTTCCACTCATACCTGCTCACTGGACTGACACAGGCAACTTTGTCACTCCAGTCAGCCCTGCTCACACAAAGCTCCTGAAGCTGGATTCTGTTCTGGCTTGTGCATCCCCAGCACAACGGCTGGCCCATTTCCAGTTGCAAAATCTTCCTTGCTGGCACTGGTGTGGGCCGTGGAGAGGGCTCGGTGGGATTTGCAGGGCCTTGGTGTGCTGGGTGGTGCTGGCCCCAGCAGTTAGAAGGATCTTTTTCTGGCTTAGAAAAGGAGTACATTTGATCTGGAGTCACCAGGGGGGAATAAACATGGAGCCGGGTGTTTTTCCAGAGCCTCAGGGACTTTCTTAGCAATAGTGGGTTGTCAGCAGTCTGGGAGGGACTTTGCAGGCTCTTGAGAAATACATCTAAGGCAGGGGTAGGCAATTATTTTTTGTCAAGGTCCAAATTCCTTGGTCAAGGTATGTCAAGGTCCAGACTCCAGAGAAAATAATTAAAAAATAATACCAATAATGATGATAATAATAAGGAAATAAAAAAGATTTTGGGGTCTGTTCAGAAGCATCTGGTGGTTCTGATTTGGCCGGCGGTCCGTCTATTGACTGCCCCTGATCTAAGGAAACTTCAACTGGATAAGTTGCCCTGGCTAAACTCCTGAAACCCTGGCCTCTGGGTAACATCTGGGGTGGATTGTCTGAGGCTTTGGTTGTCTCAAAATCCTGGTCAGGAGTAAGGAGGGGACATCCCAGGATACGGAGGGATCAAGCACAAACCTTCATTCACAATGTGTCCTGAGTGCCTTCGAGGTGGTAAAACCCTCTCCACCCTCGCATGCACCATGGAGCTAATAAGGTTCCACTGACCATGGGCCGGGGAAGCGGAGGCTGGCCACTGGCATCTCTTCCTTGGGCTCTGCATACCCTGGAACCGGAAGCTGGGGAGGGGGGGTGGTCACGCTGGAGGAAGGCCAGGCTGGGGCTAAGCTCTTGCTCTACAGCCACTGTGGCGATTCGAGCATTGCACCCGGTTACTCAGCCTGGGTGCTGGGGCAAGGATTGGGCGCTCGCAGCGGAACTGGGCAGCAAGCTCAAGACTTGCATGAGACTCCGGGGGAATCGTCTTGCCATCCTTTGTCCCGGTGGGTACAGCTTGTACCTGAGCTGTACAGAGGCAGCTGTACCTGAGCAAGGCTTTACCACAGGAGAGATACCACTGACTTCCATCCATCTTCCCTGGGTACCACAGTCCCTGGGGGTCCTATATCCCTGGCTCTGGATCTCCAACCGCCCAGCAGTCTGGGTTCTGCCCGCTGAGGTTGTCCTTCACGCACCAGGTGGCGAGTCTGGCCCAGTGCCTCTAGGCGACGGACGCTGCACTGAGGAAGCAAATCTCTTGTGACTCCGTGTAAGGTGGGAAGGGAGCGCCCAGCTCTGCCGCGGGAGCTGTTATGTGTGAGTGCTACCCCATCTGTGATGAGGTGGGCCTAGGGGTTAGTTTACATAGGGGAGGGCTGAGGAAGGGAATGGATTGTTCTTAGCTGCTGTTTGGGTCTAGCTCCAGCATATTATTGTCTATAATAAACAACTGAGCCAGCCCTATAAAGGCTCCAAAATAGGTTAGGATGAAAAACTGGTTCCTTGTAATTTTTTTCTTTATTATGAACCATACAATACAGATCACCAGGCTGGGTGTTCGGAGGGGGAGTTTTTTCCCCCGCTTAATGGTGTTAAGTTGAGAGTTGCTCAAGCCACAAAATGTGGGTGTGGATCTGGGGCACTCTGAAGTCTAGGGGAATTTGGATCGGGGGATAGTCTAGGCCTGTCCCTTTGCTGTTGTCTGTAGCTTGTTTGTCTGCCTGTGTTTTGTTTCTAATATTGGAGACGTTCCCTAATTGCTGGTTGGGTTTACGTTAGGTGCTGTACAGTGGGTGTCTCTGGAGGATATTCATTAGGCTCTGAGTAGGAAGGACGGATCTCTGGTTAAGGCACCAGACTGGGACACAGAAGGTCTGGGTCCAAATCCTGGCTTTGCCAGATGAATGTCCTGACTTGATCAGAGCCCAGGTCCGTCTAGTCCACTATCCTGGCTCTGATAGGGGCCAGCACCAGATGCCTCAGAGGAAGGTGTAAGAAACCCACAGTGGCAGATGTGGGATAATCTGCTCCCCACATAAGGCCTCGCCCTGATCTCTAATAGCTAGAGATGGGCTTAAATCCGGAAGCATGAGGTCTAATATCCCTTCCAAAATGGTTAGTGTTAATTATAACAAGCATATCCAGAGTTGTTATCCATATAAATGTCCCGTCCCTTTGTGAACCTGGTTAAGTTCCTGACCTTAGTTACACCTTGTGGCAATGAGTTCCGCAGTCTAATTACACGTTGTGTTTGATCAGTTTTGAATGTGACCACTTTTTATTGTATTGTATTTGACTGTTCCCTTGTTCTTGCGAGACAGGGAGAACAGAAGCTCCGGATCTCCCTTCGCTGGACTATTATTGTATAGGCTCTTCTCATGTCTCCATCTTATTTGTCTCAAAGTAACAAATCCCAGTGTTTTCGATCTCTCCTCACAAGAGGGTTTCCCCAAGCTCTTGATTCTTCTTGTCACCCCTCTCTGAATGCCCTCTAGTTCTCCAAAACCCTGCTGTGATCTTGGCCAGTTCATTGAATCTTTGTGCCTCAGTTCCCCATCTGTAAAATGGGGATCCTAATGCTTTCTTTCTCCCGCCTTTTCCCAGTCTTATCTGTTTAGGTTGTGAAGCCCTCGGGACAGGGACCGTCTCTTACTCTGTCCCTGTAGCACAAAGGGGCCCTGATCTCAGCTGGGGTCTCTAGATACTACAGCTGATGAGAGGGTTACCCTTCCTGAGCTGAGCAGCTAACCAAAAATGTAAAGTCTAGTAGGTGGTTGTGGCTGGAAGTAGAAATGGATGGAGGCTAGTATTTTCTCTGATGCAGCCTTGGTTTTTACAAGGAATGTCCGAAGTCCTGCTCCTCCAAATGCAGGAGGACCCAGAAAAACCCAGGGGACAGCTTCTTTGCTGATTGCCCCAAGCCTCGTTAGCCAGCACCAGACCTAGAACCTTCCTCGGGGTTCCCCAGGATCACACCATGCATACATATTGCTACTTGGCTTTCTTCCTGCCGCTGAGTCTCTCTCGGGCCAGGCCTATCGTACAGGGACTGTAGCAGCATAGCTAGGACATCACCCCATGGTGTAGACACACCCTACTGTGATGGGCATGGTTTTCCATCAATATAGGAGCTCCCCCTTGCCACCAGAGAGTAGCTAGGTAGATGGAAGCATCTACACCTGTCTAGGTTGAAGAGCTGCAGAACTCAAGGGTGTGGATTGTTCACCCCCCTGAGCACCTACGTTTAAGTATAGACCAGGCCTCAGTTTTGTGTGTTCTGCCTTCCCATACACAGGCCCACAACACTCAACAAAAGCCCTCCTGGGTGGGTTCACAGCCCCTTTTGTCATAGGCAGGGGGCCGGTGGTTGACTTATCCCGCCAGTGATGTTGACTGCGTGTCGCTGCACCCTTTGGTCTCCGCTATGTGAGCCACGCAATCACCCGCACCTCTCGGCATAACGAGCCCGGCAGTGACGGGGCATGCGGCGCCGGGCCCCCTCTCGTTGCTCTGTGGATGATATTTGGGATGGAGAACAAGGCAAAGCCATGTGCCTGAGGGAAAGCAGCTGGCAGAGCCGGGAGTGCAGCCTCAGAAGACCTGGCCTCTGGCACAAGGAAGAAAGCCTGGAGCTATGGTGCGGCAGGTTTGTTGATGTCAGTGGCGAGACGCCACCAATGTGCCCAGGCATTCCCGCAATATTTGCCACGCTGTGGGGACCCTCGGCGCCGTTTTCAACCCCACCCCAGAGCTCTTGTCCCAGGCAGGCAAATCCTCTCAGTCTGTGGCTAAGGTGGGGCAAGGCCAGGTGCCCACATTGTAGAGCCACTCCACCACCGCCATGTTGCAGCCATTTGGCGCACTCCTCCAGCGGAGCTGGGCTGTCGGGAAGACATAAACAGGGTTCCCAGGAGCTGGCCACTGGTATCTGGCAGATCCCCCAGGAGCCATGTGGATTGTGGGGGATCGGTGGCTTCTGGGGGAGGAGAACCCGTGCCTATTCCAAGGGGGGCAAATCCACCTTCCCCCCCCCCCCCCCCATCCTCCCTGGAATGATTTGGGTGCCACTGAAGCTCCCAACCCTCAGGTATTTTCGCAGGTCGGGACGATCCGTTGGTTTTGACCATCACATCACCCAAGAGTCATGGCTGGCATAGAGATGGGTTCAATCCCTTCATTCAACACGCCCCCCACAGACTTAGATTCCAGGATGATGGGCACCTGAGAAAACTCCTAAAATAAGAGGGGCCACAATAAGGGGGAGCCTGCAACTTTCACCTTGGCTTTTCCTAACTTTGACTGCTCACCCATGCAGCCTTAGCATTCTCTTCATGGAGTTTTTTCATGGATTTCCGAGTGTAGTCAGACGTTTGGCTGCGTGTGTGTTCTCGCTGTGTGCTGTCCCAGCTCTGTGCAGGTAGCTAGCACAGCAGACCTCTATTGAACTGTCCAATGACCACAAGATCCATTAAGGGATGAAGGCAAATGGCCAGGTTTATTACCAATTAAGCACGATGCTAGTAACTTGCAGATTCTGCCGGACCACTACTACATGTATGCCCCTAACAATGGACCAGCTCAGTGAATGGCGGGACTTTCTGTTCCCCCCTAGGCCAGGCAAAGACACTCCCTCTGAGATACCTCTTTATACATCGATACAAACAAGTTACGTATCACCCCTCTGACATGGCTAGGTGCCACCCTCTAACGTTGCTAACCACCACCCATTATCTTGTTCATGTTGGTTTGACCAAACATCTCCATCCATCAGGCTGTCATCCTGACCTTATCTTTAAGATAGGCCACTGTGTTCCTGTTCTCTTTGGGGAATGTGTTGGTTTCCAGGTGTTCTGGTACCACCTTTCTGGGATTTGTTTGCATGAATGTTCTGTGCCAAGCACTTCTTAGGAATGTGTATTTCTGCAAAATCAGCCCTTGCTCTTGCCAGATTCTGTGAGCAGGGCCTGCCTCTTGCTCACAACCTGACTCTCTGCTTTATGTCAGCAAAGCTTTGACCGCTACTTTAGTTCAGGCCTCAAGCCTGTGATACAAGGGTTTATGTTTCAGGCTCTTTTCCGTACACCTAGGTTTACAACAACAAAAACCAAAACCAACTCCACAGTCTGCGATTTCATGCTCTCTGGCTGGACACCATCTTTCACATCCAGCAAGCTCTGTAGTAGGGAGCCCCTCTCCTTGTAATCCTTACCAGCTGCCCTGCTCCTAATCTCACAATATTTGCACTTCTTGAGCAGGTGAGTATGCTCACAAAAGCTTTACTTAGTATCACGTTTTATGGGCCTAGTGCACAGACTCTGTCTAGAAAACACACTGGCCATAAATTGGTCCAATCAAACCCAGCATTCACCAGGATGCTTAGCCAGTTCACAGGGATGGTGATTTCCTGCCAAAATTTCTTATCTTGTACCCTGCCCTGGAGGTTTGACAGCATTACAGCTGGTCAAAAATACGCCAAGAATTTCAGCTTTGAAAATTTTCCAAAATTTAGGCCTGGGCATGTGTAACACCTGGTCATAAGGAATCCCAAAGGTTAAGATGGAAATGCTTGTGCAACCTTAACTCTAGGAATCGCTGTCACACCACTATGATTAACCTCTGGAACTCCCTGCTGCAGAATAGTATTGAAGGAAATAGCTTAGGCAGAGGGGCGGTAGGTCATCCACTCCCAGATTGTGTGACCACTGTGTAGGGTCTGAAATCTTCTGTTAGGGAAGAGCAAGCACAAAAGAGAGACCCATGTGGATCTTAGTACCAGAAAATCACCCAAAGGCATCCCCATTAGGCAGAGTCACCATCCCTACTAATCAGCTGTCAAAGCAATCGAATATCGTAGCTTCCCCAAGAGAGGTCGCAATGAGAGAGATTTCCCTAATTGGGCCTGTGCCAGCCAAACTGAGTAGCACGTAATTCAGCAATGTTATATGGACACAGAAACAAACTAGCGCTCTGCCTTGCTTCCTTTTATAGTGTACATGAACCTCTTGTACCCCTGTTGCTCCAGCCTGGGGCTGGATAGAGAATCTGTAGCCAACTCCCTGACAACTCCCCTCTCTGCAGTGCTAAGCACACCTTCGCTGCAGCAGAGAATCTGGCCATTTCTCCTTCACTCCCTGTCCTAAACCCTTATGTACGACAGGTTGTGCTCCACCCCAGATGAGGCTTCATTTCCTTGGAGGGCAGAGTGATTTCTGGTCAGTTTGCAAAGTGCTTTGGCTTTTTTTTTTTTTTTTTTTTTAGAAGAAAGGGGCTCTGGAAATATACATTGATGGATAATTCTTCGCCGCAAGAGGCTGTAACGAGGCTGGTTCTGGCGGGACCCAACTGAGAGTGCCAATTCAGGACAAATTGCTTAAAGCAGGGCAGTTACTGCCCAAGGCTGGGCTTTCTGTGCCCACCAAGGCAAACCAAACCAGCCAAACAGAGAAGACTTTGGTTTTACCCCACTGGCTAATTGCAAGTCACACAAGCAATTCCCTTAGACACTCCAGTTTCCCAGTATCACCACCAGGGCCACTCGTTATGGGGACAGATGGTTATGAAAACCAATACCCCAGCAAAAGAAAAAATGTTCCCTCGATCCCAAAGGACCAAGCCCCAGACCCAGGTCAATATATAAATCAGATCTTACCCACAAATCACGCTGTTGCCAATCCTTTAGAATCTAAAATCTAAAGGTTTATTCATAAAAGGAAAAAGATACAGATGAGAGCTAGAATTGGTTAAATTGAACCAATGACATACCGTAATGGCAGAGTTCTTGGTTCAGGCTTGTAGCAGCGATGGAATAAACAGCAGGTTCAGATGAAGTCTCTGGAGAACTTCTCCAGCTGGGATGGATCATTTGGTCCTTGGTTCAATGCTTCAGTGTAGCGAAGTCCCTCCAGAGGTAAGAAGCAGGGTTGAAGAGAAGATGGAGGAGCTGCAGCAGCTTTTATACTCTCTTGCCGTGTGGTCTCTCTTTCTTTGTCCCAAGGACAAGCTGCCCATCCCATGGCCTGGAAAAACCTCAGCGTTCTGTCCATAGGCAGGTCCCTGCATGCCTTGCTGAGTCACGAGGCCTCTCTCTCAATGGGTCACTTGTACAGCTGATGGTCCTTAATGGGCCATCAAGCAGGCTAAGCAGAGCTGACACCAACTTGGCTGGGGTGTCACCCAGAAGCATAGAATAAAGTTTGGAATACAGACAGTATAGAGCCAATACTTATATCTTTAAATACAAAAATGATACATGCAAACAGACAGCATAATCCGAACCAGCAAACCATAACCTCATCTTAGACACCTTATTTGACCCCCTTTATACAAGATTTGGTGCCACTACAGGACCTTGGTTGCAACAATGTTCTATACGGTCCCAGTTCAAGTCAATAACGTCACAGAGGCTGATTGCTTCTTGAAGGTGTGAGATCTTCCAGGTGGGCTCAGTGTCAACAGCAACATTGGTGGGTGTAATCAGCCTGTGTCAAGCCTCTGATGGTCATAGCAGGGGTCAAGAAGGAATCCCTCCCCCAAATACAGCATTGTACAAGTGGGTAGAACGTGAAACTCATGCCTCGCAACAAAGGATGCACAAAGGCCAGAAGGAACCTTTGTGATCCTCTAGTCTGAACTCCTGCCTAGGACAGGCCAGAGAATGCCAGACCAAGACTCTTCACCTCCTCCAACCCACTTGAGTTCAAAGTGGGGCCGAGGGAGCATAGGCACTGACTCCGTGCTTGCTCCGGGGCTGGAGCAAACACCAAAAAATAGTGAGTGCTCTGCACCCACCAGCCACCCTCCAATCAGCTGTTTGCCAGCGGGTGGGAGCCGCTGGGGAGAGGGGGCGGAGTGAGGGCAGGAAGAGGTGGGGCAAGGGTGGGGCCTTGGGGGAAGAGGCAGGGCCTCGTGGTGGAGTACCCACCTGGAAAGAAGAAAGTTGGCACCTATGCGAGAGAGCAGACTGGGAATTTTTTTTGATGAACCGTATTGTGCCAAAAATGTCAATTCATCAAAACCAAAACTCTCCGTGAAACAGGGTCGCCTTTAACGAATCTCCTGACTCACAAAGATATAGGGAAGGGGGGGAAGTTTCAAAAGCGTTGAAACACGCCCCTGCTTTAGCGTTTTTGAAACAAAAAAGCTTTGGGGGTTTTGAGTCAAAGTTGTTTTTTGTTTTGAGATGTTAGTGAATTTAGACTGAGAAAAAGGTTTTAAAAATAAAAAAGGTCAAAATCAAAATGAAACATTTGCATTGACCATAGGAGCTGACTCAGTGGGTGCTCCGGGGCTCAAGAGCCCCCTGGAAACAGAAGAGGGTTCTCAGCACCTGCAGGGCCAGATTAATCTTTTGTGGGCCCGGCGCCTGGACTGTGACAGAACCTCCCGCTCTGCCCGCACTCTGCCCTGAGGCCCTGCCCCTGCTCCGCCTCTTCCTCCTAAGGCCCCGCCCACCACTCAAAGGGCGGGGAGGAGGTGGAGAGAATCACCCACCGGCAAAAAGAAAATCAGCACCTCTGCCATTGAGCCCGAATCCAAGTTTTTGTTGGTTCGCAAAAAATTTTGAGATTTTTTTTACTTGTTGTCCCAATTCAAGGTGGGAAAAATGTTTCAATATCCTGGAATATCTCAAAGAATTTTGTCAGATGAGCAAATCGTGTCCTGCCCAGCTCTGTGAATGGACTAGTGCGTTGGCCCTCTGCACAGGGATGAGTTCCCACAGGCAAACGTTATAGTCGGACGAGGAGAAAATCGCCTTCTTCTGAAGCATCAGATATTGGCTGCGGCAGGAGGCCGGCTAAAAAAATGAAGGAACCATGGTCTAATGCAAAACCGGCCTGAGGAGAACTGTTCCTTCTGGCATGGAACCCTAGTCTGCAGCCTGATCCTGCTTCCATTTTAGTCATTGGGAGTTTTGCCACTGACTCCAGTGGGAGTAGGGATTGAGTCCGTTCTGCCCCGCGAAAGAGTTCAACCTGGAATGAGACCACAGGGAAATGTCTTGGATTCCAGTGGGGTTGCATGATGAGACAGGTGCTTCTCA
Organism: Lepidochelys kempii; assembly: GCF_965140285.1. Taxonomy (NCBI): domain Eukaryota; kingdom Metazoa; phylum Chordata; order Testudines; family Cheloniidae; genus Lepidochelys; species Lepidochelys kempii. The sequence goes on from NC_136383.1 coordinate 137,041,218, forward strand.
GTAGGCCAACGTAGATTGGGCATCCTTCAATGGCAGGCGGCCCCAATGCCTTCAGTGGATACCTCACTAGAGCCGCTAGGTACCTCAGGGCAATGTGCTCCAGTCCTTGAACCTAAACAATACCCAAGGCCTGAGAATTTGAGTCCTGTCCTCAGCAAGCTCCTGAGAACATCTGTTGTGTATGTCACTATACCCCCGACTGTGTGTGAGTTTAGGGCTTCTTTTAACGCCTGGCCTAGGGGTCTGGCTCTTGCTTGTGGTGGCAGAGGTCCTGGGTTTGAGTCCTGGGGACCACCCTAGCAGCAGAAACGATGGTGATTATAGCTCAGACAGGAATCTCTAGGGGAGGTTCTCAGGCCTGCGTTATGCAGATGGTCAGGCTAGATGATCAAAATGGTCCTTTCAGGCCTTTGTGCACCCCCTGACTCCCAGATTCCCTCCAGCCCAGTGGGTGGACGATGAAGCGCGCAGAGAGGAGAGACGTGAATTGTATGTTAGATGCACAATGAGGACAGCCCTCGGTTTGTGCTGGCTCCCTGTCAGGGCCTACCTGTTGCCCCCTGAGATTTCTACATCGTGCCCACGCACATTGTTTTCTGCTTGTCAGAATGGTTTAACGCTTCCCCAGCCCTGCAGGCAAATCAACCTGCTTCTTCTGTGAGTTTCAGCCCTCACCTCTAATAACAAGCCTCCCCGCAGACACAGCCGGTACAGTCTCTGGCTGTTTTCTGGGGCTGAAGGTGGTGTGGGGAGTGTATAGGAAATGGCCGGCTTGTGCTTTGTCCTTCAGGTGGATGCGTCTGAGCGGGGCTGAAAGACCCTTATGGAAAATCTGTGTTCAAAACCATCCTGAAGGAAATGTATGAGTCCTCGCCATCCCTATCACCTACGTGGCGGGCTTCATCAGTAGCGCTCAGAGCACTTTCCAAAGGGATGCATGTTCTGCATATGGGGCAACCGAGGCACAGAGATGGGTAGTGACTTACCCGAGGTCCACCCAGCGGTAGAACTGGGACTAGAACCCAGAAGTCCTGACATCCAATCATGGGCCCTATGCACTGAACCTGGCTGTTGATAACCTGATATCCCCCTGTCTGGATAGCTCATCTCCCAAACTTTGTAAGGTTCATGGATTTGAAGGCCAGAACAGATCATTATGATCATCTAAGGTATCATCATAGTATCCCTAGTATCATTAGTGTATGTATCTCCCCAAGGCAGGGCAGGGCTATTAACTCCATTGTACAGATGGGGGACTGAAGCACAGAGGGGCTCAAGGTGAAATTTTCAAGTCCCACCACTAGGGTCTAAGTTTCATTTAAAGTCCCTGCACTTAAGTTCCTCAGGCCCAGATCCTCAGAGGTATTTAGGCACCTAATTCTCAGTGGGAGCTGGTACCTCTTGACATCTGGTTTCAAAAAACTAGAACGATATAAAAGGACCATGGCACACATGAAATGGATTAAAAACTGGCTAACTGATGGGTCTCAAAATGTCATTGTAAATGGAATTGTCATGGAGCAAGTGAGTTTCCAGTGGGGTCCTGCAGGGATTGGTTCTTGGCCCTTTGCTATTTAATGTTTCTTTTTCAAGGACCTAGGAGAAAACATAAAATCATCACTAATAAAGTTTGCAGATGACACAAAAATAGGGGAAGTGGGAAATAATGAAGAGGGCAAGTGACTGATACAGGGTACCCTGCATCGCATGGTAATCTGGGTGCAAGCAAACAATGTGTGTTTTGATATGGCCAAATGTTAATGTATACATCTAGGAGCAAAGAATGTGGCCCATACTTACAGGATGGGGGAGCCTACCCTGGGAAACAATGCCTGTGAAAAAGATTTGGGGGTCATAGCGGACAATCAGCCGAACACGAGTTCCCAGTGTGATGTTGTGGCCACAAGAGTTTATGTGATCAGGGATACATAAACAGGGGGCTCTTGACTAGAAGTAGAGAAGTTATTTTACCTCAGTACTTGGCTCTGGTACAAGTGCTTCTGGAATGCTAAATCCAGTTCTGGCGCCCACAATTCAAGAAGGCTGCTGATACATTGGAGAGGGGTCAGAGAAGAGCCACAAGAATGATTAGAGGATTAGAAAACCTGCCTTCAAGTGAGACACTCAAGGAGCTCAATTTATTTAGCTTAACAAAGAGAAGGTTAAGGGGTTACTTGATGACAGTCTATATGTATCTCCATAGGAAAGTAATATTTGATAAGGGGCTCTTCAATCTAGCAGAGAAAGGTCTAACACAATCCAGTGGCTAAAAGTTGAAGCTAAACAATTTCAGACTGGAAATAAGGTGTAAATTTTTAATAGTGAGAGTAATTAACCATTGGAGCAACTTGCCAACAGTCACGGTGGATTCTCTATCACTGACCATTTTAAAATCAAGATTGGATCTTTTCCCTAAAAGATACCCTCTAGGAATCATTGTGGGGCAGTTCTCTGGCCTGTGTTATACAGGAGGTCAGACTAGATGATCACAGTGGTCCCTTCTGGCCTTGGAATCGATGAAACTGGGCCTTACATGCCTGTCACATTTAAAAATGGGACTGAACCCCTTTTGAAAATTTTACCTTCAGTGACTTGCCCAAGGTCACCCAGAAAGTCTGTGGCAGAGCAGGAAAAGGAATACTGGTCTCCAACTGCCAGGCTAGCATTCTGATCACTAGACCATCCTTGTCCTTACTGACTGCCTGCAGAACATAGGCAATATACACAGAGAGAGAGAAGAATAATTTAATTCATCACCAAAATGCAGCTTCCTCTGAGGCAGAACATGACAGCTGTTTAACAGCCCAGAGAACCAGTATACACTATATAAAGATGGGGGGTGGGGGGAGGGAGGGAAGAATAGCATCCAGTTAGAACTGCAGGGAGGATTACGTAGGCAGCCAAATTCTAACGGCTGCCCGGCCATACCCTCATTCCTCAGGGCATAAGCCACAACTGTCTGGGGACTAGGAAGAAACCTCTCATCTGGTCAGGTTATTCTGTTACGGATATTTTGTCTCCTTCCTCTGAAGCATCTAGCCATAATGGCAGGATACCGAACCAGACGAAGCCCTTGTCTGATCATTCTTATTGTTCCTAGGTGCTGCAGGATATCTAATGAGCACGAGGGGTCAGGCTCTCAGTTTTACTTCTCATCCAATAAAATGGCCCCTCCAGCACTATAGTGACCTCTGACCCCACCCCAGGGCACTGATTTAGACCTGCCCAGGGAGCAGGTGTTAGTTCACAAGGGGCCAGGCTCTGGCCTTTTTGTTCCACACACATCCCTCTCATGGAGCGTAATGGGAATTCCCCGTACAGTCTGGGGCACGAATAGCCCCATTGGAGTTATTATGGCTAGCAGCATCTAAGGTGGGCAAGACCAAGAGGGCCTGGGCCAGGCTCAGCCATTTTGTAGGATTTCTAAAGAGGACAGCGGTGTCCAGAGCTCAGGCAGGCTCTGGGATCATGCAGCAGCTTTTGGGTCCCCTCCTTGCCGGAGGAACAGCTCCCCAGTGTCCACCACCAACGAGCTTTGGCAGTCAGGTCAGGTTCCTCTGTTTGCACGGTTTCCCTCAGACGGGCACTGAGATCCAGGGCAGGTCCTGCTTGGTTTCAGATGAACAAGGAGGATAATGCCTACCATGTGTTTGCGTGGTTTGTTTGTGGCTGTACCACAATCAATGTCCTGGCAGGTATCGTTCTGTAGAGCCAAAGAGGGGACAGGTGCTCACGTCAAACTGGGGTGTGGCACTGGCCCTCTCAGCAGAGGACTCAAAGACCCACGGAGACCAAGTTCTCCAGACTCTTAGAGGTGTTCCCACCACGTCAGGGTGAGGGGCTATGTGTGTGCACAGGGAGTTGGCATTGTCACTGCCCATGTTGTACCAGAAATGGAGGATTCTGGTCTCCAGGGCTATCACTCCAGGACTTTTCAGGTGTGCTATCATTCATTCCAACATATTAGAGTCTTCCTCATTATAATACAATGCCCATGTGCATGAATACAGCCTCTTTGTGTGTCAGGGCGTTAGCCACTGGAGAAGACTACAGTACGGGAATAGCATGGGCTAAATAAGTAACCAAGGGTCCCCCATTTCTAAAGAGGCAAATGTAACAACTACTACGAGCCAGCGTTTGCCTTGTCAACTGGGGCCAGTGGCTGATGCCAGGATGGGCTGAGGCAGACAAGCAAACAGCGGGAATAAATGGTCAATGTTCACCATGGGTGTTGGGTATTTTTTATCTTGCACTTAGCTAAAGGATCAGATGACTCAAAAGAAGGACTATGGCTTGTGTGCACCCAATGGAAGGGGAAAGGGAGACAGGCAATTGCGGGGGAAATCAAGCACAGGGAAATTTCAGCTGGAGAGCAGGAAGCTGAACAGCCTGGCTCTGAGGTCTATGAGGCAGTGGAATAGTCCTCCCGTGGCAGTGGTGGAAGTCCCATTTGTTTGGGACGCTTGCAGCTGGACTGGGTGAAGTTCCACACGAGAAGGTAGCATAGAGCAGACTTGCAGGGGACGGTCCTGCTGAAGGGGATGGACTAGTGATCCAATAGGTCATTCCCATCCTTAATTTCAAGGCTGATGTCACAAAGAAAATCCCTCCGGTGCCCAGAATAAGAAGCCATGCAGGAGAAGCCAAGCTGAATAACGAATGCATTTCCAGTGCCAGCCCGTGATCAGTTCTGACCGGTTTCGGATAGCTATCTACACTGAGGCTTCCCTAGCGTTAGTTAACAAGGATCAAGGGGGGGCCTGGTGTATTTGCCCAAGGCAGATGTCAATTTCACACTTGATTAAATTCCCTTCCTTTCATCCCTCATCCGAAAGGGAAGAAGCATTTAGTTTGGTAAATAATGCTTTCCTTACAGATTCTCAGCGGGGGTGGTAACAGTTGCCTCATTATCCTTAGGAAATGGTGTATTTCTCACACACAGCTCTGCCAATGCCCCTCAGTCAAAACCCACAACCCCTTGCTATCCCAGCCCTGGGCTCCCCACCCAAAACTCTGCCAATGCCCCTTCCTCCTGATCTGCAGCCCCTCCTGGGTGCCCCCCACAGCTCTTCCGATGTCCCTTACTCCTGACTCTCAGCCCGCTGCCATTCCAGCCCCTATGCTCCCCACACAACCTACTCTATCAATATGTCTCAATCTTGACCCACATCAGCTGTAGCACCTTGTGTGCAGGTTTTGTGGTGAGGGACAGAGATTTACTTTATGAACCACCAAAGCCCTTCTCTTGGGCCCTCCATTGCAGATCTCCAGAGATTTTGATTTGTTGGTGCCTGGTGGTCGTCTCTGGATCACCTTCGGTCAAATTCATCCTTGGCGTTGAATCTGGTGGAGCCAGAGCCCACCCTGAGACAGCGCCCCCCCTCTCCCCAGGGCACTGTTATCAAAGGCTTTCCATCTTTCTCAGAATCACAGAATATCAGGGTTGGAAGGGACCTCAGGAGGTCATCTAGTCCAACCCCCTGCTCAAAGCAGGACCAATCCCCAATTTTTGGCCCAGATCCCTAAATGGCCCCCTCAAGGATTGAACTCACAACCCTGGGTTTAGCAGGCCAATGCTCAAACCACTGAGCGATCCCTCCCCCTTCTCTTCTCCACCATGTTCCTCTTCTGAGTCTCGTGCTTGGGAGCAGGATGTTGGCCTCACGGGTTCTAGCAACTACACCTGAACCTGCTGTCTTTGCCTTCTGTAAGTGGCACCGCAGCCACCCGATGGGGCGGGCGCAAGGGAGGGGTTTGATGCCCACGGGCGGGGAGCGAACGTTTGGCTGGCTGAACTCAAGGGCAGAAGGGGCTATTGCAGTCAGCTAGTCTGACCTCCTGGGGGCCAGAGAACAATTCCCGGTTTTGACTAGAGCAGATCTTCTAGGAAACCATCTCAGGCAAACATGCTCAGACAGAGTGGGGCTTTAAAACCTCCAGCCTGGGGGAGAGAGGGCTGTCTCTTTACACACTGCGGGCAAAGCCACCCAGGAGAGGAGCTGGGGAAGGAGAGAGATCCCGAGGCAGGGGAATAGGAAGGACAGGTGTTTGGGGAGGGAGAGGACTGGTGGGAACGGGAGAGCTAAGGTGTCCCGGAGGAAGGGAGAGGAACAAGAAGTGGTAGCTGTGGGGGTGAAGGAGAGGGATTGTGGGGGGAGTGATTGGGGGAAGGGAAGAGGAAAGCACTGCCCATGAACTGCTGGCATTGTTTTTCTCTTTCAGTGCCTGGCGCCGGCGTCGCCCGATGGTGCACGGACCTCCCTCAGGCTCACCGGGCTGGGGTGCCACCCGTTTGCCAAGTCTGCCTCTCGGCCCTTAACCGGAAATGCCCTTGTGGAGCCAGCGCCCCGCCCCACTGTGCCCTCTTCCCCCCAACGCCAGCACCCCTCCCTGTGCCCCCGCCGCCCCCTGGCCTGCACCATGACAGGGGCCCTGCTTGCTTCCTGCGGAGGGGCGCGCGGCTGGTGGAGCGGCTCTGGCTGAGGGATGGCCTCTCTGGACCTGCCCTACCGCTGTCCGCGCTGCGGGGAACACAAGCGTTTCCGGAGCCTCTCCTCACTGCGGGCCCACCTGGAGTACAACCACACCTATGAGACCCTCTATGTCCTCTCCAAGACCAACAGCATCTGCGATGCCACCGTCTTCCCCTTGGCGTCCGACGCCACCCTGCTGACCCCGGCTGCCCGCCGGGAGATCTTCGAGAGCACCTCCTTCCAGGGCAAGGAGCAGCGCTTTGCCTGCGACCTCATCTCGGCCGACGAGCTGGAGCCCACCTCTTCCTCTGCGTCCCGCTACGTGCACGAGATCGAGATCCCGCTGACTGAGATCTTCACCCGCAAGGCCATGAGCTCGGCCACCACCCCTCCCGCTGCTGCCGCGGTGGACGCCGCCTACGAGGAAGGCCTGACCCGCCTGAAGATCCGGGCCTTCGAGAAGCTGGAGGTGGACAAGCGGCTGGAGAAGCTGACAGAAGAGGTGGAGCAGAAGATCGCCTCGCAGGTGGGCCGGCTGCAGGTGGAACTGGACCGGAAGAGCTCGGAGCTGGAGAAGGCCAAGCAGGAGAGCGTGAGGCTGAGCCGGGAGAAGCAGGAGCTGGAGGACCGGGCGACGGAGCTCTCCCGCCAGGTGGACGTCAGCGTGGAGATGCTGGCTTCCCTCAAGCAGGACCTGGTGCAGAAGGAACAGGAGCTGACCCGCAAACAACAGTGAGTCTCTGCCCCATCTTCTCTGCAGGGGGAGGCATGCGTGTGCTCCCTTGCACACACTAATGTGCTTCCGTGTGGTCTCATGTGTCCGCAGCAGTGCACATGTCTCTGTGCTCATGTGTGATTCTGTGCGTGTGTATGTTTCCACTCTCAGGGTGTGTGTGTGTCATTGTCACAGAAATACAGGCCAGCTCCTCAATAAGCGGTGCCATAGAAGAATGTAGGACTTGTCATACTAGACCTTCTGGATCTCGATGGGTAAAGCCAAACTTAATGCCTTCGTACCCCTTCCAGACTGTTAGCATTAACTATTATAACTGTGGATACTTTGTTAGCCATATAAATGTCCAGTCCTCTTTTTATGCCCGTTTAAACCAGCTAAGGCTCTGATGCTCGGACATTAGAGATGCAAAGGACCAAAGAGCTCGTCCAACCCGTACCTCACAGCCAATGCAGGGTTGGTCCACTAGAGGAGCTTGTCTAGTGTTCAGTCCACTTTAGTTTTAAAATGTCCCAAGCAATGTGGCTTCCGCTTTTTTGAGGCTATTTCACAGCTCGATCCATCTCCCTGACAAGCAGGACTTCCTTGACTGAAGCCTTCCTGTTTTCCTCCCATAACCCCAGTCATAGCCCTCGCACCACCCTATCTTCTTCCCCTTCTGGGTGTTTCGAGTCTTGCAGGTCCTGGACTATCTAGTCCCCTGCCCGGAATCATTGCTTAGCCACACTAGATCTGTTTCATCTCTTCCCTTTAGTCAGTCCTTCCAGCCTCTTGATGGTTTCTGTTGCACTTCTCTGAACTCCCCCCCCCCCCCCCCCCGGTTTGGGAATCATGATGCCCACCATGCAATACAATATTCCAGAGGTGGTCACAGCGCCCCTGCAGCCAAGAAGTATTCCCTCTAGAGCTAGTTGGGAAATACGTTTTATTTCTTGTGAACAATGTAGAAGAAAATGAAATACAGAGCGATACATACCAGGGAGGGAGAAGAGGTATTTCAGCTAAAGGAGAATGGTGGCACAAGAACAAATGGGAATTAATTGGCCATGAGTAGATGAAGGCTGGCAATTAGAAAAGTGTTTCTAGCCATCAGAGGAGGGTGGTCTGGAACAGACTCCCAATAGGAGCAGGCAGTGGGGGGAACCTATTGAGAGTTAAGACGGTGCTTGGTAAGTTTCTAAACGGGATGATATGACAAGGTTGCCTGGGAAAACATGGACTGGACTTCATGGCCCAGGAGACCCCTTCCAGTGCTACGTTCTTCTGAAACATATTTGGTGGCACCGAAATTGTGATGGAAAAACAGTGGACGTTTCAGAGGAAAACGGAAAACACATAAAGCCAAACCTGATTTGCTTTTGCTTTTCAGTTGTCGGAATCTGAAACGTTTGCCGTGAAAACCTGAAAAAACATTGCCAATGCTAGACATTGTCTTGCGCTATGCCCATTTCTTCCGAAAGGCAGTTTTCATTGAAATACAAATGCTGGCAAAACATTTCCAACTAGCTGTAATGACATCCCTGTGCTGAAATGAGATGTCTCTGTGCATAGAGCCAAGGGGTCCACCATTTGTTGCTGTACTGCATCATAAACTCAGGTCTGTTCTGCTTTCCCCTTCCCACCTGAGGGCTGCTTCAGCATAGTTGCTTTCCAGATTTCACCCTCCTAACAAAGATCGGTCCTTTGGATTATTTTCCCGCCCAGATCTATTCCCTTGTATTTCCTGTTCATGTCTCCAGCTTCTCCAGGGGCCAGATCTCAGCTGGTGAAAATCAAAGTAACTTCATTGACTTCAGAGGAGCTACACTGATTTACACAAGCTGAGGACCTAACCTGGTAGGTCCTTTTGTGTTAGTTCTTTGTCCTTACGGATGTCACAATGCCTCTCATTTAGGATCATCTGTGGATTTAACTAATGTGACATCTACTCTCTCTTCCACATCATTAATGGAGATGTCAAATAAGATGGGACGTCAGCCACTACTGTACCCTACTCTCACATCCCGCCCTTAATCTGCTACATTGCCATATATCATTACCCTTTGTTTATGGCCTTCCAGCCAAATTTCCATCCGTGCAACAGTGTTCAGATCCCTGCCAGCTTAAATTAATTTTTCAAGTAAGATTTCACAAGCCAAGGTATAAAATGTTTGACTAAAATCCCATCGGCTGCATTCCCATCCTCCGATAAATTTGTAATCCTATAAAAAAAAGCCAATCAAGGTTGTTGGGCTTGATTTATTCCTTGTAACCTCTCAATGCTGCTTATGGCTCGCCAGTCTGTTTATCCTGTGTACTCGGGATCTGTTTTTACTATGGTTATTTGTTCAATCGCTTCACTAAGGATAAACGTAGACAGATGCGGCAGTAATCATCAAGGTCTCTCTTCTGCCACTGTTTGAATATCAACGCTACCTTTGATTTTCCCGTCCTCTGGCCCCTTCCCCCCAGTAATTGTCAGCAGTGCAGTGAGCTCCTCTGCTAGTTCCTCAAGACGCATGGCAGCTGGGCCAGAAGTTACTGTATGGGCCCATTTTCCAAATATTTCCTGACCTGATTAATATTAATATTCTTCCCAATTGCTCCTACTTTTTGGGGGGGAATGACGCATTTGGAAAAAGGGCTTGACATCTTAGCCGGTTTCAAGTCATTCATTTCAACCTCCTCCTCATTTATCACTGGCTCTGGGTTCTCCCGTTAACCCCTTTGGCTAGACTTAACCTATTTCGCTATTTTCTCTGCCAGCTGCTCTGTGCTTGCCAGCCCTTCCCTCCCCCACCCTTTTTTTCCCCACTTACACTGCGGGTGCACTGTGAGTGCATTTTTAACCTCCGATCTTCAATCCACTCCCACTTGAAGAGTTCATTGGTTCTTTGCCTAGTTCTTTTTCGGAGACTCTGCAGGCTCTTTGGGGCAGGGAGTCTCTTTCTCTGAGGTTTGTACCGCACCTCGCAGAAAGGGGCCCTGTTCTTTGATTAGGTGGGAAGAAAAATAATACGAATTAATAATCACCTATAATTACGACAGCCCTGCTCCCTCTTCCTCCCATCCCCTTTGTCTCTCCCCTATTTCACCCCATCAACCTCCAAATACAAACCCGTGGGACTCTGGCCTTATCCTTAGACTGTAAGTTTTTGGGGACTGAGACCATCTTTTTGGTCTGTGTTTGTACAGCACCTCACCCCATAGGGTCCTGGTGTGGGGCTCCTAGGCACTACCACAATACACCTGCCTAATAGCAATATAAATGTACAGCACCTGGCACAATGAACCAGGACCCCATTACTGGGGCTCCTAGCTGCTATTGCAGAATAAATGATAAATAACACCACTAATAATCTTGGAGCGTGTGGCAAGCCCTCACTGCTTGGCCCTGATCCTGCAAACGCACATCTAAGGAGTCCCATTAAGTCCAGGGGGGTTACTCACCTGTGTATCGTCACTCCAATGCATCCAATCTAGGTGAGAGGTTTTTCGCAGGAGTGGGTGGATGAGATTCTGTAGCCTGCGTCACGCAGGAGGTCTGACTAGCTGATCATAATGGTCCGTTCTGACCTTTGTATCTATGAATCTAGCTCCAGTCTGAGCTGCAGGCTCCTCTCCAGGGTCCCTTGGCTAGTCTAGCGTGACGACTCCAGGAAGGTATTTATTCGGAGGGGGACAAAAACCTGTTTTAGAATTATAGAATATCAGGGTTAGAAGGGACCTCAGGAGGTCATCTAGTCCAACCCCCTGCTCAAAGCAGGACCAATCCCCAATTTTTGACCCAAATGGCCCCCTCAAGGATTGAACCCACAACCCTGGGTTTAGCAGGCCAATGCTCAAACCACTGAGCTATCCCTCCCCCCCTTTTGCTAAAGGGGACGCGAGAGCCTTTACGTGCTGTGTTTCTGCCGGTGCATTTCCTGTTACATAAAGCTCCCATCACAGGCGAGTTTTCCCAGGATTCTGCAGTGCAGCGCTGGGGAGGCAGGTGGATATTTTACCGTGATCTATGCACACAGAGGTAATTGTGTTGGATACTAAGCCAGACCCTGAGATGAAGCTGGTCTGTTTCCGGGCTTTGGGATTTGACTGTAAATTTCCTTTCAAACGCCAAGGCTGATCCCCAATCTCCCTCCCGGGAGACGTCCTCTGGAGCACGTCCATCAGGCCAGGAGGCACAGTTGTGGCAGGAAGCTATTCGCGGCGCGACGCACTGATGGGTTGCGGCATGCGTCACAATGCACTTGTGCTTGGCTGCGTGACGAGATGCATGTCGGGGCAGGGTGCTGTTTACATCACGGCGTGGCTCTTTGCGTCACAGCAGGAGGCTGCTGCCTGCAGGGCGGGGGGGGTTGACGGAGGTGAAGCTTTCGTTTGGATGCGACGGGGGCGAGGGAGCAACTCCAGCTGATTTGGATGGGCTGTGGCTCAAGCCCTGAGCCGCGACAGCAGTGGGTGCTGTGGATAGACCTAGCGATCGCATTTCAGCACAGCCTGGCTCCGGGAGCATTTTGCTGCTGGCAGAGAGAGAGCTGCCCTCCGCGGGTGGAGGCCTCTTCCTGGCTGATGTCCTGGGGCAGGCGTCACCATGTGGCCACTCAACACTGAGCCACCAAACCCTGCAACGATCCATGACCGTAGCGCGTAGGAGCCCTGGCCGCGGAGCAGGACCCCACGGAGCTAGGCACCGGACAAGCACGGAACTAAGAGAGAACCTCTGCCCCAGTACCCGCATTTTGCCAGGCGCACCCTGCCTTGAGCCAGACACCCCCCACCCGGCATCTGGCTCGGAGAGACCCCGTCAGGCTGGCGCTGAGCCTCTCCACTCCCTTTGCAGCAGGGCTGCTGCGTGGCACGGAAGATTCGGAGGCGCAGCTAAAAGGAACGAGCCCCAAAGGGAGGTGAGGTGGATACTAAAGGGCACGGGGAGGCTGGGGGGGGGGGGCTATGAGAACATATCCCAGTGCTCAGTTTCCATCTGTGCTTAGTTAATTTAGAAGGGCATTTGCAGGTGGTGGAATCTCCATCCTTAGAAGTTTTTAAGGCCCAGCTTGACAAAGCCCTGGCTGGGATGATTTAGTTGGGGATTGGTCCTGCTTTGAGCAGGGGGTTGGACTAGGTGACCTCCGGAGGTCCCTTCCAACCCTGATATTCCAGGCTGGCCCCACTCTGGGGTAGAGGGCCTGGCTCTGCCTCCACAGGTGAGGGAAGCAGGTCCCCTCGGAACCGGACTGAGACTGATTCAATTCAGAGTCCACCCGCGATGGCCGGCACTGCTGATCCAGGCTGGATTTGACCCAGAGACCGAGCCTGGAAATGCCCTGTAGCTTTTCACGAACCTTCTGACCCTTCCGAGCCCTGATGTGAAAACGACGCTGCGGTGTTTTTCCAGGAATCACCCCAAAGCCCAGTCGTGACTCCAGTGGCCGCTGTCGTGTGCGGGGAGGCTGTTGCTGCGGGAGATCATGCTGGGTGTGTGGGTGGGAGGGTGGGTGTGGATGCAACAGGGGATTTTGACTGTAGCATTTTCATAACCTGGCATCTCCAGAGTTCTCTGCTCCAGCTGCTCTTTTCACCCTCTACCTGGAGCCAGAATTTCCGGCCAGGGCTGGCGCAGTGGGTATCGGAGACGGGCTTGGCTCCCGCAGGCTTGTGACCTCAGTGACGGCATCGTGCTGCCGGAGTGACGGAGCCCCAGACGATCCAAGCCCCCGATTCTGTGTATTGGCGAGTGAGGGACACAGCTAGCCAGGGTCCAAAGTGCAGGGGGGCAGGATCAGGCCCATAGGGGGCAATTAGGCAGCATCTGTGCACAGCCTTCCCCATTGCCCTGGCCCCATCGGCGAGGTGTGAAGTGACCCTCGTGATTCCTGTTGCTCTGCTATTAAACGGAGCAGAATCCAGGGCTCAGCAACCAGAGCTGCTTCATAATGAGATGATAGCTCAGCGGTTTGAGCATTGGCCTGCTAAACCCAGGGTTATGAGTTCAATCCTTGAGGGGGCCATTTAGGGATCTGGGGCAAAAATTGGGGGAGTGCTCCTGCTTTGAGCAGGGGGTTGGACTAGATGACCTCCTGAGGTCCCTTCCAACCCTGATAGTCTATGAGTGAGAAGTAGCAGGTCTCGTTTTCCGAGCCCTCTGTTCCAGCCAAGTGCCGCTGGTTGACAGAAGGGACCGATCTGATGCTGAATGTCCCCCAACTCAGCCCCTCCCAACACAGCCGATCTGGTTGGAGAAGTCTCCTGGCTGTGTTCACAGGGGAAAGGTGAAGGCAGGGTGGGGTACAACCGCCCTCCCTCTGACTGGTCAGTGCATGGACGGGAGACCTGCAAGGAAAAAACGCAAGAGCACAGGTCTTGGTGATTCACTCGGAAGATCTCTTCCCCTCTGAGTCTGCTGAACCGGCGCCCTCAGCTCGGGGACAGGGGGGCGCGGTGCTGCCCTCACGTCAGGTGCCCACATCACCCCTTTTCCCAGGGGGAGGGTTTGCCCTCGTAGCCTGCTCAAATTCCAATCTGGATTCCCCCGCAGTTTCGGTTGGAGAAGGTGCTACTCTTCTCCTCAGTGCTGCCGAACAGCTGCTGAGTTCCACCCCAGACTTGGCCGCTGGTCAGCGGTGGGAGAAGCGCTTTCTGCGCTCGATGGAAGTCCAGCGATCGGTTTGTCACGGAGGTCTTACAGCAAGTTCCTCCGAGCCAGAATTGCCATCTGCCCACGGAGATGCACTCAGTGGGAGGTCATTAGGTGGAAAAAATTTGGTGGACCTCAGTCCATATTGCAAAATTCCCTGACACAACTGGTCCTGTGGCAATGGGCCCCTTGTGGGGAATCAAAGCAGAGAGGCTAAGGGGTACATTGGCCATGGAGAGTGAGCTCTCATCTGTCCGAATGGTCCCTGCTGGGAGGTGAGGCCCATCCGCATTGCTTGTGGGAGCTGTTTGCTCTGCAGCTGTCCATTGTGGCCTAGCAAAGGGCCCTCAGCCTCCAGGCCTGGGAACTGAGCACGGAGGACAGGACATCTCTCAAATTCAGCAACCCCGCCCCCCTTTAACTCTGAGAGCTCCCATCCCCTCTCAGTTCCACTCGGCTGTCCCTGGCTCTGCCCAGAGCAGCGTGAGACACATTCTGTGCTAGAAATAGTTGCATCCGATGAAGTGAGCTGTAGCTCGCAAAAGCTCATGCTCAAATAAATTTGTTAGTCTCTAAGGTGCCACAAGTACTCCTTTTCTTTTTGCGAATTCAGACTAACACGGCTGCTACTCTGAAACCTGTCATTGGATCTCTTTGGCATTCCCAGCTAGCCTGGTCTCTGCTCTGCCCCCTTTCTCAGGCCAGCAGCGGGTGAGAGGGCATGGGGGGGCTGGGGTTGGGAAGTGAGCACAGACAGTCCTCTAGCTTCAATCAGCTGCCCAGAGAGGAGGGAGGCTGACGGGGAGCAACGCAGCTCATTTGCCTAGTAAAATGCTGAATGCTGCCAACGCCAGAGCCCTGTGGCCTCTGGGCTTTAACTCAGAGGCTGCAGGGAAGCGTCGGTTCTCCAGGTGCCGTTGGGGAGAGGAGGCCAGGGGGTAAATATGCCAGGGAGCTTTGGCGGTGCATGAAGTGAGCTGGGGACACGAGCCCCTTTCGCGACAAGAAGGGCTTGTGGGGAAGCGAGGTGCAGATAACGGGTCTCCTCGGTACGTCTACGGGAGTCCTCGGTGCAGGAAGAACTAACGGCTGTGCACATTCACTGTGCGATAAATCCCACCACGCATCTCAGTGAGCCCAAGAAATCCAGTCTGCCAGGAGCTCTGGGTCCCAGCTCCATTGCAGATCTCCCGGGTGAGCTAATGGCTACAACACAGGACAAGGCACCAGGATTCCTGCATCCAACCGAGACTTGCTGGGCAAGTAATTTCACCACTTTGTGCCTTGGTCTTCCCTTCCCTAAAGCAGGGATTGAAATATTCCACCTAAATCCGTCAGAAGGTAAATAGCGTGAGGGCAGCTCTTCCATAGGTGATAAACCCTGCAGAGGGATGGTTAAGGTCACTGGCAGGGCAGAGCTGGCTCCAGGTTAAGATGCAGGGGTCCACGTGCACCCCGTGTTCCCTGCCTGTCTGAAACTGGCACAGAAGGTGAAGCTGGCCAGTATATTCCTGGTGCCATGGGCCTGGCAAGGCCAGTCTGTGGGAGGATGAACGGCAGCCGGTGGAATTAGCCCCATTAAGGTGTCATGTTAAACGGGTGAGTGGAGAGCGAACAGGGTTATATTTCAGGAGAGACAACGCCAGGTCAGCTCGTCCCCACTTAACGCGGTCTCTCTTGGGTGCCTCTCGTCATCCCTGGCTGGACGATCGACTGCTGCTGAGCACAGAGGGAGAGGATTCTCATGACACACAGACAAAGAGATTGGCTGGTTCATTTAGACTCAAGCACTGAGCACCTGTGACTCCTGCCAATGCCAGCAGGAGCCCTGACTTCTCTGTACCTCAAAGCCTCAGGCCCGAAGAATCCAGAGAGCTGGGTGACTCCTGCCCTGGGGATGTACAGCTTAAATCCCTTGGAAATGTACCTCAATATACTATCCCCTTCCCTTTCCCCCTCCTCTCCCAGCCAGACCCCAGGGAACTGGAACAGGTGCAAGGGCATGTGGGGCGAAGCTTGAAGGGGATCAGGGTGGGAGGAGATTGGGTGGGGTGGGATCCTGGGCAGGGTTATATTGTGGGGTAGGCCAAGGAACAGGGTTGGGACGGGGTTATGGGAGATGGGATGAGGCTGATCGAGGGTGGGAGGCAGCAGGGGCTTGGCATCTCTGGAAATCAGACCACTAACATTTGTGCCTCAGTTTCCTGGTTGTTCAAACAGGACTGGTGATACTCCCCTGGCTCCCAGAGCTTTGCAAGCTGCCGTGTGGCAGAGGGCGGCGGGATCCGCCGGGGAAAGGGCGGCCTTACGGCGTTTTCACCTCTGCCTCTCACTGTCTCCCCTGCGCCAGGGAGGTCGTCCAGATAGACCAGTTCCTCAAGGAGACGGCGGCCCGCGAGGCCAACGCCAAGGTGCGGCTGCAGCAGTTCATCGAGGAGCTCCTGGACCGGGCCGACCGGGCGGAGAAGCAGCTCCAGATCATAAGCTGCAGCACCACCCCCAACGGCAGCCTGGGAAGGTGCAGCGTGCCCGGCTCCAAGGGCGCCAGCAGACCGGTATCTCCTCTTCGCGTCATGCCAATTACGTCTATTGCTTGCCAGGCCCTCTGGGAAGCCACCTTCCTCCATGGGCGCATTTGCCAGCCTTCTCTCTCTCATCTGTGCTATTGTGTAGTAAGGGCTGCTTGCATCGCAAGCTAAGCAATACTGAGTGGGAGCAATGGTTGGATGGGAGACCGCCCTGGAAAACGTTCTGTTTCTGCGGGCGGGTGGTGGGGGTGGCTCCCGAGAGGCCACTGATTCAGTGCTGAGCCCCTGTCCCCACCGCTACTTGAGGAGCCTGGCGCAGTGGACTAGCTGGCCTCTTGAGGTCCCTTCCATCCCGCCGAATCTATGATTAAAGTTCCCCTAGTGCTCTTGCTAGAGCCGGGCTGTTCGCCCCAGGCTCCGCCCCCAATTTCCAACCTAGGGAACCATCTTCGACGTTGAGAAAAAAACACGTGTGGATTTTTATTTGGCCAATTTACTCGTCAGTCCCCCCTTTCTGGGTAGTGCAAAATGCCGTGCATATTCCACCCCAGAAGTGGCCCCATTTCAAGGGCAAGTCACGCCCAGCCTGTCAAGTGCAAGGCGCTGTATAAATGGGAGGTTTTGCTGGTCTCATCCTGCATCTTTGGACGGGGGAGCAGACTCCAAGGTGTGTTGGGAGTTGTGCCTGGGCTGGAACCCACCCTGCTTGCCCACATGGCTCAGCTGGCCAAGGAGCTATTTTGCTGGAGATGCTGCACTGCACCCTGGTGATCTGCTGATGCTGGCATCATTACACCAGTGTCACCTCTCAGCGCATGGTATGTCCACACGCAGTCAGTCAGGGTATCCCCTGGGGGAGGCTTTTCCCGAGTTGAATGAGTTGGAAAGGCTTTCAGTGTCTGGTCTCCTTTTCTTCCTTCCTTTTGCCCCAGAGAGACAGGCACGCCGGCCCCGGGGCAGCTGCCCACAGCTCCTACGCGGAGTCCAATCAGAGATCGTCCTCGAGCACTGGGTAAGCAGTCTCCATATGCCTTGGCCTTGGCTTTCGCCCAGTATCCTTTTCCCATCTCTCTTGCAGCCATGGGGGAGCTTCTCCCAGCAGGAAACAGGCTGAGCCGGATCAGTGCCCACGACGCCCATGAATGTGCACCCACGTGGCATGGGCACCTTCTGGCTCACATCCTCTGCAGCAGATGGTGGGGCTGGAGTGTGTTTTGCTGGTGGTCACTAGGGCTTGGAAGAAGCCTGTGGTTCCTTTCCAGGGGAATTCTCTGCCGGCGGCTGGCGAATGCCCACCCAGAAACTGTCTTCTGCGACAGCCTGAAATTCTGCTTCCCAGCTTCCTTGTATGTGCGGAGCCTTCCCGGGTTCACAGCCAGTCGGAGTAGCATGGAGGATGGCGGTTTTTCCCTTTTGATCTGCCCTTCCTTTTCTTTCAAGCTTGGACCTGGATGGCTGCAGGTCTGCCCAGTCCATTGGCGGGTGGGTGGGAATGTCACAGCTGGACATGTCTGTATAACTGATCTCAAGCTGTTTGCCATGCTGAGTTGTACAAATGCTTTGAAGTCGGAAATCTGAAGGAACCGGGATAGGTGGGTGGGTTGATTCTTCTTCTCTCGCCCTGTGATCTTGTGGGAGGCACCATGGTGTAAGACTGGGCTGTCAGAAATCTTTACTAGAACAGGACAGGGAGGTTTTGACATGCGGCCTCTTTTGATAGCGTGTTCCCAAGCAGTTAAGGTGCATTTGACCCAGACGTGAGGCTGAAGTTGCATCTGAATCAGGGTGGTGTCTCTGAAAGGTTTAATGTGATGGTGTAGCTGGAAGAGCAGACTTTTCTGCACACACCTCAGCTGGGTCTGGTCTCTGGGATCTGGGCTTTCAGTAGGTGACCCCAGGTACCAGCAGGAGAGGTGGTTCCCATTGTTTCAGGTGTCGGGAATGAGAGAGAGAACAGGACACTCAGTTCACTGGTTCTTGCTCTAGGACTGACCGTCTGGACAGATCTTTTTAGACCCTGCCAACCTGCATCCAGGCAGGGCAGCAACAGGGGCTGCAGCCCAGATGCCCAGGCTTTCTAGAGGAAGCAGGGGAGCTAGGGGCCCCACAGAGCTGCCTGGTAGCCCCTCTCTGGGGGACATGGATCAGCACATCCCAGCACTTCCTTCCCTGGGCGCAGCCTCCTGGCAGGGCACATCCTGCAGAGTGCAGGGAGAGATACCATGCAGCTCTGGCACCCAGGCTGCAGCAGTCCCCTTCCCCACTACTGCCTTGCCCACAACCTCCCCTCCCAGCTCGCAGCCCCTTAACTCCTGTGTGGTCCTGTGCGCAGGCAGGTTTGCGGGGCTGCAGCCCCTGAGGAAGCTCCAGGACATGCAGAGCACCGGCCACAGGCACGTTTGCGGGTTGCAGGCAAGCGAGGTACATCCCAGCACTTCTTTTGCCGGCTGCAGCCTTGCAAACCTGCCTGCAGTTGGGGCCGTTCGTCCACACAGTGCCGCTCGAAAGCAGCACGCTGATATCCGAATCCCATTAACATTAAAGTCACTGGGAAATGTTGTTGTTAACCGGGAGTTGTCCGTATCCGGGAAGCTACTGGACATTCAAATAGCTGGCGTGCCTCTTTTTGCCATACGGAGGTAGATTCATCCCTAACGTAACTCCCTTGATTTAGTGGCGTCACCCCAGAGATGCGTTTGGCTCACTAGCTCTTTAAGTTTGGCCACTGTAAGCGTGGCGGCGTTGAGGGGAGTTTAGCCCTTTATCCCAGCCTCTGGGTTCCCCCCTCACATTCCCTGGAGCCGCACAGTATGGACTGGGCAGGTGCCCCCTTTCCCCTCATTGCCTGTTTTGCGAATGGCTCATTTCTGGGAAGTGCTGTCTAGACCCCACCGCCGCCCTCTCTGGGTCTGTCTGCACTGTGACTGCCGTTTGTGTCAAAGGAGCCCAGCTAGCTCGGCTCCTGGCAGCAGCCTTCCGCATGGGCAAGCCCCACCAGGAGCTACCCAGGGATCCAGGTGGCCCATACTGAAGCGCGGGCTGCCACGGCTTCCCTGCTCCAGGACCCCGGCTGGGGAGATGAAAGCTGGGCTGCACTCACACCCCGGGATCACAGTGTAGACAGGCCCTGTGAGGCAGGGGCAGGGGACTAGGGGAACTGAATGCAGCACAACCTCTGTTTCAATGAAGTCCCAGTTAAACCAGGTTCGTGCCTCCCAGGCTGGCCCCGAGCCTGACTTCTCTACAGCTAATCGGCTGGCCCCCTCGCCACCTGCTGCAAAGGGCCGGCTGCCTTGTAGGCCTGGGGGCTCCCCAGTGCCAGGTGGGGGAATGTCGGGCAGCTTTAGGCAAACTGTCCTAGAAACTCAGGGAAGTTGCTGGCTGGGAGCGTCTGACGGGGACTGCTAGCCCTGCCTGCTCCAGATGAGCTATCCCCGAGCAATGTCTTCACCATCGAGATACAGAGGCCCCGCCATGTGCCTGAAATAAACAGGGGGCTCTTCTGTAAGCAGGGCTTTTGGGTTTGGGGTGTGTCAGGGTTCCTTCCCCACTCTGAACTCTGGGGTACAGATGTGGGGAGCCGCATGAAAGGCCCCCTAAGCTTATTTTTACCAGCTTAGGTTAAAAACTTTCCCAAGGCACAAACTTTGCCTTGTCCTTGAACAGTACGCTGCCACCACCAAGTGATATAGACAAAGAACAGGGAAAAGACCACTTGGAGTTCCTATTTCCCCAAAATATCCCCCCAAGCCCTTATGCCCCCTTTCCTGGGGAGGCTTGAGAATAAACAAGATGAGCACAAACCAGCCTTGGAATTTTACGACCCAAAAAACCCAGTCAGATTCTTAAAAATCAGAACTTTATTAGAAGAACAAAAAAAAGAAAAGAGAACAACTCTGTAAGATCAGAATGGAAGATAATCTTACAGGCAGTCAGATTCAAAACCTAGAGAATCCCTCTAGGCAAAACCTTAAGTTACAAAAAGACACAAAAACAGGAATACACATTTCCTCCAGCACAGCGAATTTACAAGTCAAAACAAAGAAAACCTAATGCATTTTCTAGCTAGATTACTTACTAACTTTACAGGAGTTGGAGGGCTTGCATCCTTGATCTGTTCCCGGCAAAGGTATCACACAGACAGACAAAAGGCTTTTTCCCTGCCTCCAGATTTGAAAGTATTTTGTCCTCTTAGTGGTCATTTTGGGTCAGGTGCCAGCGAGGTTACCTTAGCTTCTTAACGTTTTACAGGTGAAAGGGTTTTGCCTCTGGCCAGGAGGGATTTTATAGCACTGTATACAGAAAGGTGGTTCCCCTTCCCTTTATATTTATGACAGGGTGCGAGGCCACCCCACTGTCCCTGGAGCTCTGCTCTGGATCCAGTTCCCTGCTGCCTCCCAGGTAGGAAAGACCATCCGCCTCATGGCTGCGTATCCCCGCAGGGCCTCCAGCCGGGTGAAGGCCATCTCCCAGAGCTCAGGCTGCTACGAGAGCGACGGCGCCGAGCTGTACCAGCCGGAGGAGAATGCCGACGGGCACCCCTACCACAGCGGGCAGAGCCGGGGCGTGGACGGCGGCTTCGAGCGGCCCGTGGTGGCCCGCAGCTCGGGGCTCCGCAGGCAGGCCATCCAGAACTGGCACCGCCGGCCCTACCGTGACAGCACCGAGGGGGAGGAGGGGGACATCTCGGACGTGGGCTCCAGGACAACCGAGTCGGAGGCTGAGGTGTGGGAGCAAGACCGCCGCATCCCACCGGAGGCGAACCTGGCAAGGCCCCTGAACAGCTGCAAGCTGACGGGTGAGTCTCCATCCCGGTGGTGAGGGGAACCCCACTGCCCGGACATAGGGGCGACCCTGACCCACACTAGGCTGGGAAACCCTGGCAGTGGCAGTTCAGTAGGGGGCGCTCTTCCCGCTGAACCCTGCACTTCCAGCCTGGGGAAGGTTGGGGAGGTACCGGCATCTGGGGGAGATGGAAAACTGAGCTCCGAAGTAATGCACATTAAGCTACGCAATAGACTGTACCCGCTCTTGTAAGGGGCCTGGGCACCATTGTGGGCAGCTCAGTGAAAACCTCTCCTCAACATGCCACTGCAGCCAAAAATCACAACCAAGGCAATAGCATGAAGCAGGAGTGGGGTGGAGAATATCATGGAAAATATTTGAATGCCTTTCTCCAAATCAATGGGGCGGCCTCATCTGGAGACTGGGTGCAGGGCTGGGCACCCCATCTCACACCGGATATTGCAGAATTGGGGGTAGAGGGGGTCAGAGAAGGGTGATCAAGGGCCTGGAAAAATATGGGACTGTTACCTGAGAAAGGAGACGAATAGGAGAAGACAGGATAAAAGTCTATAATATGATCCCTGCCCTAGAGAAGGGAGATTGGGCTGCACGTGGTCTCTGGCTGAGGTCACCCCACTGATTGATAGAGAGTCGAGAATTTAGCAAGTTGCAAAGAGGGATATGGCTATTGGGAATGTCCAGACCTTGCATAACGAATGATAAAAACACTGGAAGAGATATTAGACCTCCTGCTTCAGGGCTTGAACCGATCTCTGGCTATTAGAGACCAGGACAAGACCTTTCTTGGGGCAAATTATCCCATACCTGCTGTGTGGGGTTCTTACGCCTTCCTCTGAAGCAGCTGGAGCTGGTGACTGTTGGAGATAGTGATCTAGATGGACCCTGGGCTGGATCCAGGCCAGCAACGCCAATGTTCCTAACCCTTTGTGGTTGTGAAAGGTCCCGTGGTGCTTTCCATAAAAACAACGCAAATCCCCATAATTACATTCTGCCTCCTTCAGTTCCCCCTGCAGCTTCAGCAAGATACAATGCTCTTCTTCACATCTTCACAGGCCAGAACGGTCCGTCCCCATCATCTAGTCTGACCTCCTGCCTAACACTGGATGTCCCTGACTGTAGTGGCATGCTGCTAAGCAGCTGCTGTGTTCCGCCCCAGAGCTGGCTGCATGCCGGGGCTGAGTGAAGTGATCTAGAGAGCGTGGGCAGGATTCTCCCGGAGGAGAGAGGCTCTCTCGGTGAATGTGAGGTGTTAGCATTGTAAATCAGAGCCCTGGCTTTTTGAACACCATTCTGCCAGAGAGTTGAACTCGGTCACCCTGGCGATGGAGCATCTAAAACACAACAAGTCGGGGCATCAGGAATGTTTTTTCTTGCACCCCCAAAGTGTGTTGGGGACGATTGAGGGGGGTCCAGGCCATCAGAGCTAATGCTGAGCCACAAGGCCAGATTCAGAGCTCATGTAAACAGTTGTCACTCCCATCCCATTTAGGCCACTGGAGTTGCAATTGATTCCACCAGGTCTGGATTTGGCCCTTTATTCTGCTCCCTTGTGCCTATGAAATGGCCTGGCGTCTCCCGTTAGTGGGAGATGTGCTTGGTGCAGTACCCACACTAGCCAGGCCCGCTCTGCCAGGGAGGAGGAGGACGGGCCAGGGGCATCGTTAAAAGGAGAGGGAGCATTTCACGGCTGAACCCCAGCCCAGTTTGCTCGCGGCTTGAGTGAGATGAGTTGCAAGGGGAGGGGTCTGCTCTGCAAGAACCGCCTGCACATTTGCCCCCCACTGGCACGCTGGTTGGCTGCCGCAGCAACCCAGGGTGGGCCTGGCTGAGGTTGAGGCCCATTGGTGGGGCAGTGCAGGGACCAGCTGGCATACCCTGCTGCTTTCATGGGGGGACGGAGGTGGCCTCCTGGTTCCATTCCTTGGGCAGGAGAGGGCCAACAGGGATTCAGGACTCCTGGGTTCCTTTCCTGGGGGAGTGGGGACCTGACTGGGATTCAGGACTCCTGGTTCCATTTGTGGGGAGGTTGGAGGTTGCTGAGGTTCAGGACTCCTGGGTTCTATTCCTGGGAAGGGGGTGGGGCTGGGACTCAGGACTCCTTGATTCCATTCATGGTGGGGAGGGGACAGACTGGGATTCAGGACTCCTGGGTTCCGTCGTTCTCTTTGACCTTCGGCAAGTCACTGCACCGCTCTGTGCCTCAGTTTCCCCCTTGTTCAAATGGGAATAACAATACAGACCAAACTCCCGGGGCATCTGTTGTTGTTTATAAAATGTTCCAGGATCCCCGGAGGGAAGGTGCTAGAGGAGGGTGAAGGGTTATTATTTTGAATGCACGCTGAGGCACCAGGAGCTGCTAAAAGCGTGGGAAAACTTTACCCACAAATTCCACCCCCACCCCCAGCATTGTCCCCCCTCCCCGCACAATGCCCCCGCTGATGGTGTGTGTCACACAGCCAGGTCCGAGGGGGGCGGCGGGAAGGCTGTCCGGCCCGAGAGAGGCAGCCCGTCCCGCTCCAACGAGGTGATCAGCCCGGAGATCCTCAAGATGCGAGCTGCTCTCTTCTGCATCTTCACCTACCTCGACACCAAGACCCTGCTGAAGGCTGCTGAGGTCTGCAAGGACTGGAAGTTCGTGGCGCGCCACCCTGCCGTGTGGACCCGGGTGCTGCTGGAGAACGCCAGGGTGTCGTCGAAGGTAAAGGGCCAGCCAGCTGTGGGGCTCCAGCCAGGCCCCACAGGGAACGCCCCGGGGCAGAGCCGGGCCTATGAAAACCTCAGAGAGGGCAGCAATGTGGGGTCCATTTCTTAGAAGCTGACGTAGCCCCGCCCTTTGTTTCCAAGCCCAGGTTTTCTGTTGAAATCGGGATGGACATTTTTTGATAAATGAAAACCAGGTTTTTTCAGTAGCTGAAACATTTTCTTTTACCAAAAAAAGCCTTGGGTTGGCGTGTGCGCCGGGCCTGTCTCCGAGGTCTGCGATGGCAGCTGCGTGTGTGCGCCTCTCCCTCTATGGGTACGTCCACGCTGCAAAGAAAAACCCACGGCACCGAGTCTCAGAGCCTGGGTCCACTGACCTCGGGCTGCGGGGTTCAAAACAGCAGTGTAGACGTTCCGGCTCAGGCTGAATCTCCCCCCTCGCCGGGTGTCAGAGCCCGGGCTCCAGCCCGACCGGGAATGTCTACGCTGATATTTTTAGCCTTGCAACCGGCACGCTGGGCTGCCCCACGGGTGACCTGGTGTTTGCTTGCAGCGTAGACATACCCTGGGCATGAGGGCCCATGTGTGGTGCTCTGGGCCCACCATCCCCACCCTGGGGCAGGGGGAGAGGCCACCGCTGTCTCTCCTGGTTGCAGGCTCTCCTGTCCCGGCGCGTGTCTCCTTCTAACTGAGCGGGGGGGTCTGGCTTCCCCCTGCAGTTCCTGGGCATGCTGTCACAATGGTGCACCCAGACGCACTCCCTCACGCTGCAGAACCTCAAGCCGCGGCTGAGAGGGAAGAAGGAGAGCAAGGAGGAGTACATGAAAAGCACCCGGTGAGCCCCCGCGAGACACTTCTCTTTCCACCTCCAAAGCCGATCCATCCGTTTCCATAAGGATCTCGTCTGCCAGCCCAGGGGCGGCACCGCTGACCTTTTAATAACCATGTCTCTGTTCTCTCTGTAGCTCTGGCTTTTCCATTTAACGCTCCACTGGGAGAACGTTAATAGCTTCCTGGCTACAAGGGCCCCTGCCCTGAAGAGTGCCCGGTTATCAGTGCTTTGGTTCCTGTCCCTTGGGATTGCTTAGTGCTGGTGGATCTCAGCCTCTTCCATACCAGAGCCCCCATTCCCATCCCAGTACCACCATGGGACCCCCGACTGGTACAGAACAGGCAGGGTGGCCCCGACCCGCGGTTGAGAACCCCTCCCTTAGTGCTTTGGCTATCACTATCAGAAACACAGTCCCTACTCATCAAAAATACTAGGGTCCCCCCCGTTAATATTCCATCACCGGGCAGGACTGAAACTCCCGCTGGCAGGAGCTCGGGATGTTTGCTGTAATATTTGTCTGGACAAAGCAGGGCTTGAAGGGCACAGAGCTGGCCGGGGACGGGCTGGGATGGTGGAGGCAGGACTGAGGGACAGGTTTGATGAAGGTGCATTAAAGGCCAGTCTTAGATCCGTGTAGTGGAGGTCAATGAGACCTTGGCAGTGTTTGTCTCCAGCTGGGGTGAGGGTGTTAGTGTCCTGCTTCCAGGACGTCTTGGGACGGGAGAAGAGGAGCGGGAAAGGCGAGGATGGAGGAGAAACAGCCTGCAATGAGGCAGGGGAAGGAAGAAGGAGCAAATCGGTCACCCAAACTAATCCAGGGAGCTTGAGACCCTTCCTATGGGGTCTGGATCTGCCCTTGGTATTCCGCGAGTCTGGGTCAGGCAGACAGGGCAAGGGAGGGGGAGAGGGAGCACCCACGTACTGTTGCCTGGCCTGGGCCCCCTCCACCCGAACCAAATGTGACGAGCAAGGCTGAGGATGAGGAGGTGGCCTTCGTCACAGCATGGCTGCACTTACAGGTGGGAGCGAGCTATGTCGTCTAGGCCCGGCTCCTCAAAGGTACTTCGGCAGCTAATTTCCATGGAAATCCCTGGGAGTTCAGCACCAGAATACCTTTGAGGATGTGGACCCTCGTCCATGCCCCCGGCCAGGGCAGGGCTGCTCCCTGTGGCTTTTGCTCAGTCCCGGGTGAAACATCCCAAGGAAAGGGGCTACACCTTTCCTCCCAGCGGCTGCTCTCTGGCCTGGCCTTGGGCTTCCAGGTCTAAGTTTCCCACGCTGGGCCTTGTCCCAGGACTCCGGGTCTAGCCCAGCTTTGAGAGCAGGGGTAGCAGTGAGCGCCGCTGAGCTTTCTCTCCCCATTCCCCGCTGGTTCCATCTCCTCAGGGGCTGCCTCGAAGCCGGGCTGGAGTCCTTGCTGAAGGCCACGGGCGGTAACTTGCTCATCCTGCGGATTTCCCACTGCCCCAACATCCTGACGGACCGCTCCCTCTGGCTGGCCAGCTGCTACTGCCGGGCGCTTCAAGCCGTCACCTATCGGTACGTGCACGAGTCCTGGGCCCACTGGACCTCGCCGTGGGGCACGCGCTGGAGGGAGGCAGGCGGGCTGCCTGCCGCTCAGAGCGTGTGCATGGGAAGGGCCGTTGCTTGGGACTTGGGGGCTTAGTCCTCAGGCTCCTGCTTGGTGTCTGTCCTGCTGCTCTTATGCAGACCGGGGTGGAGGTAGCCAGGAGCTGGGAACAGCTGAGCCAGCCCACACCACGTGGAATCCAACCGGGACCCCTGAGGCCTCCAGAATCCCCAGAACAAGGGCCAGTCTGTGGGACCTTCTCCTGGGTGACTGAGTCGGACTGGGCCCCGGCCCTGATACACAGACCCAGCCCGAAACATCTGGGGATGCAAACTACCCTGCCCTGTGCTGGTCAATGGCAGGAGGCTCTAGTGCCCTGGATTAGCCGGCACTCGCCCCTATGCAGCCCCACCTCTCCAAGCCAGGCCATCTGTTAGTTGCCCTCCGAACCTTGTTCCTCTCTCAAGTGCCGGATGCTTCCTGGTGCAGCAGACAACGAGCCTCTGAAAAGACTCTCCCGGGGGGTTGTGAGCTGAGGGTTTGGTAGTATCGGAGATGTCTGGGCCCGGTCAGTCTGAGAGACAGGGATGGCATTCTAGGTCCTTCCTGCTGTGGGCATGCTGTCTAGTGCCAGACCGACAGACTGAGGCTTCCTGGCCTCTTTATCCACAGTGTGCAGAGCCCCACCCATGCGTGCATTGTCCCTGACCCAGGGAGAGCCCTGGGAGGGTGGACACAGGGTCACCCAGGCCTGTTTGGTGTGTCGCTCTGTTCCCCCTCTAGGGGCACCTAGACCATTGAGAGATTAATGAGTCTGCTACAGCCTTAGCTAAGAGCCATGTGGCTTTGAGCTCATGGAGTAGAGGCTCAGACACTAAGCTTCAGAGGTCCCAGGTTTGATCCCGCCGACGACGACCGGGGTCTGTTGTCATTACACTAGCCAGTCCCCCGGCCTCGGAGCTGACAGAGTACCTTGCAGAGCCTGCTGCGGCTGGGAGCGCTGGTGGTGTGGATGGGGATCAGTTGTTCTCCATGTCCACTGAAGGCAGGACAAGATGCAATGGGCTTAATCTGCAGCAAGGGAGATTTAGGTTGGCTATGAGGGGAAAACTTCCTGACTCTAAGGGGAGTTCAGCTCTGGAACAGGCTTCCGAGGGAGGTTGTGGACTCCCCATCACTGGAGACTTTTTAAGAACAAACCCCTGTCAGCGATATGGCCTAGGCTTACCTTGTCCTGCCGCAGCGCAAGGGGCTGGACTAGGTGACTTCTCAAGGTCCCTTCCAGCCCAACTTCTCTGTGGTCCTATAGCACGTGTTCACATAGACCCGCGCTTCCTGGGTGCAGTGTGTTCACTGGCAGTGTGCAGAGAGCGGACGGGGACAGAGGCGCTCCAAATCCTACCAACGGGCATGGTGAGGTTAGCGCCCACAGCTGCCTGGGGGGTCTGTGTAGCACCAGTATTTCTTACAGGGCCAGCCCCAGGGGAGCTAGAGGATGACGATGTAGGTTGTTGGCTTCCCTAGTGCCATACGGTTGCTTAGCGCTTAGCAGACAAATTGACAGAACAGCTGCAGGCTCCTGTCCTCTCGACGGGCACAAACCTCGCCAGGGAGGATCAGCCTGCAAAGGGCAGGGCAAGGCTCTAGCCGCAGGAGATGTCACTACCTGCCCGGCGGGCCAGTCTCAGGAAGGGGCGTTCTTACAGATGGGGAGGAGTCTGCTCTGATACGAGGGCATGGAGCCCACCCAGTGCCCTGCCCCGGCCACGGGATCTGGAGGAGGAGGTTGCATGGGGATGGGGCAGGGGAGGAAGGGTGGAGCGGCTTGTGGGGGGAGGAGGCCAAGGCGAGGCACAAGCTGCACTGAGCTGGCGGGAAATGGGGCAGCACACACAGGATGGATGAGCCGTCACCGCTGCCCCAGTCAGGATCCCAGGGAGAAGCCCCCAGTGCTCTCACCAGCCAGCCCCTCTGCTGCTCTCCCCTCCTGGCACGGCCGCATAAGGCCCAGCACAGCCCGTATTAATGCTGGTTCCTGGCTCTACCCGCCGAGGGCAAGGCTGGAGAAGTGACAAGCTACGAGCAGGAGCTTTCTGGGCAAGCTGGCAGAGGCCTTCCTCTTTGGCAGGGTCACCAGGGGAGCAGTCGGGAGCGAGGCTCTATTTACCTGCCGGGGCACTGCGGGATTGTCCCTGCGTTGGGGCCACCACGATAAACGTCACTGAAGCAGGTTGGAGTCAGCCCAGGAGATTGCCTTTGAGAGGAGCTATTCACTGCTCTTCACAAGCAGGCTGCATTCTTTGCTTCCCACCCTGGCTGGGGGATGGGGCGTGTGGG
The DNA here is from genome assembly GCF_965140285.1 of Lepidochelys kempii. Lineage (NCBI taxonomy): Eukaryota > Metazoa > Chordata > Testudines > Cheloniidae > Lepidochelys > Lepidochelys kempii. Next base: position 137,069,813 of record NC_136383.1, read on the forward strand.
GAGGATCAATTGGGGGTGAGTTAAGGATGCTTCTAAATTGACCCTACATGGCCCTGATGATCAGAAATCTGCGGCTCTTACTGAAATCAGGGACCATCCCTGGAAAACCAGGGCCTTTGGTGTTACCTTTTTCTTCCCCAGCATTAAAAGGAATTGGGCTCGGGGTCCAGTGGCCAGGGCTTGGGGTTGGCTTGTTCCGAAGAAACAAGGAATTAGTTTAAACACCTATTGAACCCACAGGAAAATAAGGGGAGAATTTTAAGACAGTCAAAGCATTCAACAGTTAATCTCCATTGTAATAAACTTGCTTCTTTCTATGTGTGGTACTTACATGGCCCCATTAATACAGTACCACAGCACGCCACAACCGTTAATGGGTTTCTCTTCACAACACCCCTGCGGTGTTGGGTATTGACGTTCCACACAGGGAGTAAGTGATTTGCCCAAGGTTCATGCAGGAAGTCCGGGACAGAGGCAGGAGTTCTGAGCGCCAGGCTGACCTGCAGGCCTGTCCTTCCTTCCTCTCCCGGTACTTGGGCAGAATCTTTTAAAGAGAAAATTCCTCCTAATTTGACAATCGCTCGAAGGGCATCAGCTCCCCTGTTTGGGGGGCAAAGGAAGTTGGTTCTGAGCTGCAGCTCTCAGGCTCTGTTGCTGGCATCTGATGCTGTCTCCTCTTAAGTCAAATGTATGTGAAAACGGAAGAGAGGAAAAGGCAGCTTCTTTCTCTGGGTTGCAGTTCCATTGCTGGCAGGCTAAGATCAGCACAGAGCACACGGTCCTGGACTCTGGCTTTGGCATATGCCTGGCAGGTTCCTTTCCTTTAGTCTGCCCAGTCTGTAGGGTGCTTTCTTCACCAGGACCCGGCTGCTTAGGGGTAGCTTTTTGTCTGCCACGCTGGTCGCAGCAAATTATTGTGAGGTTAGATCTTCCCCGGCTGGCTTAGCTGGGTTCTGATGAGACAGAAGGCAAAGAGAGGACAAAAAGTAAGAGTAAGATGAGAAAGGAAATTGACACCGCGTGAAGCAGGAACCTTGGGTTCCCAGCTCAGGATGTAGCCATGGAGATGGTGATGTCATCTCGTTTCTTCCTCGTCTGGTCTAGGTGACGGCATCTCTCTGGATCAGGAAAGAGAAGACCCGCCTGTGGTGGAGATGGCCATGTGTGTTGTGTGGGGTAATCCCCCCTTACCATTCGCTATCTCACTGCCACCTGCAACCAGAGCCAAGAACACCTGGGTTTTCAGCCTCACCACCAAACCACGCTGCCCCTCGGTCACAACATACAAACTCCTGGGGCTCGGAGTGAAAGGCTGTGTAACCCATTACCAATCCCTGAGCTATCTAGTCTCCCCATTGCCCTCTAGTACCATTATAATCTCTGTGTATTAGGGTAGCACCTAGAGGGCCCCACTGAAATGGGGGCCCCATTGTGCTCGGCGCTGCACATACACGTAGCAAGCGGCGGCTCTCGCTCCAAAAAGCTTACAAGTATTTCCAGCATTAACATTCAGCTGTCGAGGGAGACATGTTACATCCAACCCGCTGGGATGGCAGCGCTGGCTGCATTTCCTCTGGATCCTCTTCCAGCACCGCTCCCATTGTGCAAAACGCGTTAGACCCTGATTCAGAGCCTGGGCCCACAAATGAATGAGAGTGGGATGCGAGATGACGGTCTGTCGCTTAATTTATCTGCTGCTGCATCCTTCCTCACTTTTAATGGCACCAGCAGCCCCGAATATTCATGTGCACTCGAGGCGCTTGGCAGCGTGTTCACCTGTCACCATGACTCATATGTTTTAATTAAGGACGAGCCGAACTCGTAAGGGAATCTTAGCAGGCGGCTTTGTGGGAGACGTACGAGCGCTCAAGATAACACAATTGGCTTATTTTTAGGTTCGCTTGAAGTTTAGAACTGGGTCATTCAAAATTAGAAGGATGGACTCGATCCTCAGGGGTTTCCATTGCTCTGTGGGACTGGGTGGCACAGGGGGTTGGTAACACGATGGGAGGCTGCTGGTTTGAATTTGGTCTGGGTTAATGGTCCGGCTTCACTCTGGACAGTCCTTTTTCAGAGACGTTTATCCCCTGTCGGACGTAGTTTTGACCAGTATTGGACCGGAGGGCACCATTTTGAATAGCACACTGCTTCATCTGCTCCGGCATGACCTCACACACATGCTGCATAGGAGGTCACACTGGCGGGGGTCGGGTCATGCAGGCAGGGGCAGGTCCCCACTGTTCCCGCAAGTGCCAGAACGTCCAGTATTCCAGGAACGTGAGAGTGGTCACCCTAGAGTACGCTCTAGAGAGACCCAACCCATTAGGGCTAATTAACACCCTTGCTGGTAGGCTCAGAGAGCCAAGGATTGCATGGGGATTTGGGGACTCTGTATAATTTATTAATTCTATGTGAGATTATGAACTCTCTATGCATCTTTACCAAACTGCCAACTTCGTTTTGAATGTGGGAGCTAATTATCTTCTCTGTTGCCTTTTTACCTCCATATTGGGCTGAAATGCCAGTGGGCAGTGGTACAGGGCTGACAATGGAGAGTTGTCAGTGGTACTCTGAGCACACAGCAGTTATGCTAAAGAGGATGCCTGAGTTGAGAGACCATTTCAGGCAAGTTGATCGGCAGGCGGGGGGGTTGGGCAGTGGAAACTCCCTACGCAGGACAAAGTGAAGGTGGCAAAAGCAGGCAATTGTAAAAGGAGTCGCAGGGGGAAGACTGTCTCAGAGAGAGACGCAGGCAGTTGGAAAGGAACTGATCTATTCAGGGTCTTTGTCTCTGGCCATTTTCACCAGCTCAAGCTGAGGGGAGTTTCTGAGCAGCCTGATGAGTCAGGGGAACTCTGCCTACCTGAATAGAGACAGTCCCCCATGGGCTCCCAAGGGACAGGTGAGCTAGAGAGGGGGTGCTGCAGGCAGGACGTGTGTTGTGTTCTCCGTGACCTGGATTCGCTCCATATTTCTCAAGCTTAAGTAAAGAGCAAGAATGTTTTGGGGATCTTGTGCCTGCACATTGCATGGCACACACCCCTGGACTTTTGGCTGAGGGGGTGTTTAAGCTTGGGTGGGGGCGGGTCTGAGAAGTTAACACTGGTTCTAGGGGCTGGGCAAGGGGACAGAGAGGTCTAAACTCCCAGGAGCAGATGGTGGAGAGAGGATCTGGATACAGAGTGTACACCTAGGGACCCCAAGCCCGGGCCATTGACTGGACTCTATTCAGATCCTGGAGGCTTAAAACACACATGATCCAGCGGCTGCAGTCTGGTGAGTGAGCAGCCACGAAGGGGCGCTTGGCTAGACCTGTGACAGTTAGTACGACTTGGAAGTACGACTCAGAGGGAGAGACAAACGGGAGTGAGATGCCCAACTCCTACTGGCTCCTGGCTCAATGCCTCGACGTGGGCTCTCAGTCTCTGAAATACTCAAGCCAGGGCTAAATTCCTTTTCTTTCCTTCTGGTGGTATCACACGTGCACAGGCTAAATGTAAGGTGGAACTTACTTTGGTCACCCTGATGGTCCCCCCTTCCCTCCCCATCTCCTCCCATTAAAAGATAAGAACTTGGTTCCTGCAAATGGCCTGAAGAATAAGAGGTGATGGTTGTTGTTTTTTTCCAGAAAGAATATGGAGCATTAATAATAACCCTCTGCTGTTCTCCAGGCCTGGATTTCCAGACACAAACCCCTCCCTGATGCAAGGGCTACAGAGATTAGCCGACGCTACGTTAGGCAATTCCACCCTTTGGCGCTGTAGGATTTCAAAGAACCTCTTGGGCTGCGTCCCTGCTGGGGACGGTTAAAGCAGGCTCTCTGTCTTGTTCCAGGAGTTGCACAGACCCTGTGGGGCATGAAGTCATCTGGGCACTGGGAGCAGGCTGCAGGGACATCATCTCTCTACAGGTGGCACCACTGCACCCTTGGTAAGAGGAGCCCCCGAATCACCCGCTCGGCGGTTCTCAAACGTTAGCAACCTGAGAACCCCCCATTTTGATTTAAAATTTTCCGTGGACCCCCAAGCCGGCTTCTAATTTTCCCCAGGAGTGCTCAACGCCCGCTCAACCCCAGGCCTCGCCCCCACTCCACCCCTTCCCCCAAGGCCCCACCCCCCACCTCTTCCCGTCCCCACTCTACCCCTGGACTTGGAAGAAGTTGGGTTCCAGATCTAAATGTCCTCGCTGGGCCCTCTGGGCTGAACCAAAATCCTGGACCCGAACTCGGAGGATGTTGGGATGGGGAGCTCAGCCCCGTCTCTAGATATAAAGGCTAAAGCATCTTAGGAATCTGCAGCTGCATCTAACAGCGATGCAAATGTTGCAAAGGACCCTGATGCATCCGCGATGAAGGGCACGGCCAATCCTGAACATCAGACCGCTGCCAGAGCTCTTCGCCGCTTATGTAATAGCAGCCCCGATGGGCTCGTGTGTTTAGAGAAGGGTGTTGAGTCTCACTGTTTAATAGATGACTGTAATTTCTCTCACTTTTAAAGTCTGTGATCTTCTGGCATTAAGATTCTGGAGGTCTCCCCACTCTGCAGAGTACAGAAAAAAATCTTGAAGTGCTAATAGGTGCATGACTTAGATAACAGCACAGTTCAGGGGAGGTAGAAATTAGGTCAGGTTATTCACCTCCTCTCTTCCGTGCAGCTGAGAATCTTCCCTTTCTTTTGCCATAGTAGATGTTAGGCAATACCATTACGTACTCTAACTCTACCTGACTTATGGCACACCCAGTGGCAGATTAATGATTTTGCCACCCCTAGGCCCAGAAATAATTGTCCCCCCACCCTCCCCAGCTCACCTCTGCTCCGACTCTGCCTCCTCCCCTGAGTGCGCCGCCGGGTCCTGCTTCTTCCTGCTCCCTGACAGTCCTTGTGCACGAAACAGCTTCGCGAAGGACGCGGGAAAGGCGGGAAACACAGCACGCTCAGGAGAGGAGGCGGGGCTGGGGCGGGGATTTGGGGAACGGGACCAATAGGGGCAGGGAGGGGGCGGGGAAGGGGTGGAGTTGGGGCGGGGCTGGGGGCGGAGGGGACGAACCGGCACCAGGGGAAGCAGGCTCTGGCTGCTATTATAAATTTGCTGCCCCCGCAAATTTGCCGCCCTAGGCCTAGGCCTTGTCAGCCTAGGCGTTAATACGCCACTGGGCACACCCAGATCAAGACATGTGGAAATGACTTCTTTCAGTGGCTGGGCAGGTGGACAAGACCTTTAGAAATGGGTCACTGAAGTACCCAGGACCTCTGCTGGAAGGAACACCAGACCCTGTGAGCGTGTATTGCCTTCTAGTGTGACAAACACACACAGGGTATAAGACCTATTGCTACAGACTGTGACCAGTATTACTTCCTTAGCTTTAAAGGTAGCAGCCTGAATTTTGAAGCAGAAGGTCATGAGTTCTCTTCCCAGTGCCGGAGGACTGTGTTTCAGTGACATTACAGTAACTGGGATAATTTATCAATTCCTTATTTCCTCCCCTTTCCTCTGCAGCCAGCAGCCGACACGTTTCAGCAACCGCTGCCTTCAGATGATCGGCCGATGCTGGCCGCATTTAAGAGCTCTGGGTGTTGGTGGCGCGGGCTGTGGAATCCAGGGACTGGCTTCTTTAGGTAAATGCAAATCGACTCAGTCATGCTGCGAAGTGGAGGTAGAATGGGATATGGGCGCAGGACGTGTTCCGCTGGGTGCGGCCCTGTGCTGGGAATGCTGATATGTATGTCGGGAGATGTGCCCGTATTGGGGGAGTTCTCTGATATTCCCCTGGGCACCACAAAATTTCCACTCGCGGCATTTAGCTTGGGGGCGGGGCGAGTCTCAAACATGTGGACCGAGTCTTAAGAGAGAGTGTTACATAGGTCCCGCCTCCTCTCCACTCAAGTCCCGCCTCTGGTCCCCATGTGCCAACACACAGGCCCCGCCTCCCTTCCCATTAGATCCTTCGTGTTCCCAACCACAAAATGTGCAGGCAGCTTCAGGCCAGACCCCGCCCCAGGCTGCTTCTCCCCGCTGCGTGCTGCGACTCCCGGGAACGCTGACCCAGCTGACCCTGTGTTCTTCATCTCGCCAGCCCGGAATTGCATGCGGCTGCAGGTGCTGGAACTCGACCATGTGACGGAAATTAACCAGGAGGTGGCGGCGGAGGTGTGTCGGGAGGGCCTGAAGGGCCTGGAGATGCTGGTGCTGACCTCCACGCCTGTCACCCCCAAATCCCTGCTGCACTTCAACAGTGAGTAGCGACTGCCGGCACCGCGGAGCCTTGTTTTAGCTCCCAGCCACAGCCCCCCTTGCAGGACTGTCATCGGAGCAGCTAACGGGCAAAACAACACAACACATCCTGTTTAAATAGTCACTGTGGACAGTCGCAGCCCCTTGCTGGTGTCCTAGGCTGCGGGCCAGATTCTGCTTCCGTTTACACCAGTAGAAATCTGAAGTCATTCTACTGATGTCCATGGAGTGACACCAGATTTACCCTGGTGTAACGGAGGTCACAATCTGGTCCTCTGCACATGCATGAGGACTGGAGATCTTCATTGCTCCAGATCCGCAGCAGTGTTAAGCAGGTGGGGTGTATCACTTCCAGCCTTGGCCAGCTCAGCAGGGTGGGGAGTATGGTTGAGGCGGTTTCGCCAGGCGTCCTGGGATGAAATTGTAGGTGAAATATCCAGAAACGCTTCCCAACGATGAAAGGCATAAAAGTCTGCTGGGGACATGGTGGGTGCACCATTTTTGGAGTCATTACAAACTGGAGTGGACAACAGGAGAAAACCTTCTAAGGGGCAGGATCAGGCCTGGGATAAATACCTAGGGGAACAGGACAGGTCAATAGAGGGCCTTTTCTGTCTCAAGTGTGGGGTTTTCAAACGCTCCTGAGGCAGGTAACACCGTGACCACCCCCTCATGGCCCGCAGTTGTTCAGCAGGTGCCCTGCCTCAGTTTACCCAGAGCTTCTTACATAAACTCCACCCGTGCAGAATCTTTAAAACATTCCCCTCCTGGGTCTAATATCTTTATATATAATTCACAACAATACTCAGTGCTGGGGCTTCTCCCAGAAAGGGAGCCTCGTCTCCCCTCAACCCGTCCCCAGCCTTCCCACCTGGAGTGTTTTGCTCTGGGATTCTCTCGGGAGAGGATCCCAACCTTCCTGCTTCAACTTCCCTGCTTTTGCCAAGCCACTCCCAGCCCTCCCTGGACTTGAAAAGTCCCCAACTCTCCTGCGGCATCACCCTGCCACAGCTTCTTCCCATTCCTCTCTGGCTCTTTATAGAGCCAGCAGCCCCCTATCGGGCCCCATCCAGAGGCTATTAATGAGGCACAGATGGGCTGGGCCATTCCTTCTTAAAAGACTCGGTCCCCCTTGTGACAGAGCACGAGTACCACTGACTGTGAATAGGGCCGGTGCTCCAGAAGTCCCTGTGGCCATACTGACCATCACAGCCTGCTCCCTGGGATCCGTGTGGCACCCGGGCACTGTTCCCCACACGTCACACACCCTGGCTGTCTCTCTGTTGCCCCAGGTGTCTGCCGGAACCTTAAGTCCATTGTGGTGCAGGTGGGCATTGTGGACTACTTCAAGGAGCCGAACAGCCCCGAAGCCCGGAAGATGTTTGAGGAGATGGTGAACAAACTCCAGGTAAAGGGAGCCAGGCTGGTCCCTGGGTGGCTCTGAGCACAGATTCCTGTGCTCCGCCAAGTCAATAGACTGAGGACATTGACCAAGGCCTGAGGGCTGCTCCAATTCCCAAGGCCCCCGCCCAGCAGTGGAAAGCACAGAATGGCCCCAACTCGCTGGCCACAGCACACCAGGGCCTGGGCACACGGCCAGCAGAGAGCCTTTCTGACAGCTGTATGCCAGTTGGGCAGACTCCTGCACAGGGCGATACTCAGGAGGCATTTTCACCCCCTTTGCTCTGCCTTAGGAGCATAAGGGGAAGCGCTGTTTACTTCCAGAGTGATTTTAGCAGCAGTGATCTAAGGCCTTATTAGCAACACGGTTAAGAAATGTGTAATAGACGGGCCCCATTCTTTCCTCTGCATTTGTTTGTGCAAGGGAGCTGTGCTTGTGGATCTGAGCGTGCAGAACATAGAAGCGAGTCCCTGTGGGCCAGTTCTTGGGGGTGCACATGGCTTATTGCATGTATGGGGCAGGTAATGTTCTGCTGGGCTGGGCTTCTTCCCGGGCTTTGTGCTTGCCCCGAGATGAGATCCAACGCAAGGGCTGGTGAGGAGGGCAAACCAGGATTTCCTTCCACCTTTCAGCCCCCGGCTCTGGCTGATCTTTGGGAAGATGATTTGATTGCAGTGCAGGGCTTGAGGGTCACTCCTGTGCAGGCCACCAGTGCTTGGTAGGATCTTCCCCTGGTAGGATTTATTTGGATGTGCAGGTGTTTTGCCTTTCAGCTCTGGTACCGCAGGGGTCTAGTTCAGCTGTGTAAATCAAGGGGAATTATTCATACCCTGCCGTGAAAGAGGTGGGCTCCCGCACTGTGTTCTCGGGGGAGTTTTCTTTTTCTCTTTTTCTCTCTAGGTTCTTTTTTTCATTCTCTGTTTCTCCTTGGGGAATCTGAATATTTACATCCTAGTGCTAATGAGCTGCAGAGGCAAATACCAAAGAGTAACAATTCCAAATAGTCACACTGAACATTCCTCCGGGGAAGTCAACGGAGATCCTACAACTTGGGTCCAGTCCTTATCAGTGCCACCCAGGGCCTGGAGCCCAGTGCAATGGAAGAGGTTGGGGGAAGGATGAGGTTCCTTCATGCTGCAGAGGGAAAATTGGGTCTAAGTTAATTCTCTTTCCCTTGAAAATATATTTCTTACATAGTAAAGTCCATGGGGCCAAATTCTGAGCTGGTGTCAGCTGCATTGGTGTGAGTGGAGTTACCCCTGCTCTGAATTTCCCCTTCCTTTGTAGTGCTTTGAGAGCTACAGGTGAACAGCACCATACAATTAATTGGCTCTGCGTTAGTATTAGCCAAATGCATGCATACGCTCTGCTGTCCATGCATTTAACCCTCCCCGCCCTTCTCTTCCAGGCCCTGAGGAAAAGACCCGGCTTCTCAAAGATTTTACACATTAAGGTGGAAGGAGGCTGTTAGCCCTGCAGGGAACGACGACGTGTGTCCTCCTCCGTCCACCTGAGCAACAGAGACAGTGAAACCAAACCCACCGTCCGCCCTTTGTTTGAAACCCGGAGCCACAGAAGAGCCAGCCAACGCACACAACTCGTGCAGGCCTTGGTGACTGGAAGTGACCCGTTCCCTCGGTGGGGCAGGGTATGTAACATATTGCGGACGTGACGGTGCTACAAAGGTAGCTTCTTGACCTGCCAGAGAGGGCTCAGCTGCTCTCTTTCTGCCTGAGGAACTAGGCCGGACACCCTGTTGCCAAGGAGCTTTGTGTTGGGGACATTTCTTTCTTTGAGCCTCGCTTTCGTTTAGCGGGAGCTGGGGATCTGAGTGACGTGGCACGTGACCCAGCCAAGCACAGCTTCCCCCTCCTTGCCACCTGAGTGGATGAGTCTAAGACTGAGGTAGAGCCAGGCCCCGCGCCGGCCCTACGTTGAGGGTCGCGCCGTCGGGACCGGTAAACAGCGCTGGGGAAGTCGGAGCTCCCTGCACAGCCTTTCTTGATGTGTGGCTCGACTGAATCCCAACTCCCATCCGAGCTCCATTTTAGGGGGGCGGGGTAGTGCCGCCGGGCGACCCACGGCCCAGCATTACTGTACATTTTACACTCTTTTCTTTCAATTTACCCAACGTGGGTAAGTGCCTCCCTCAAGCCAGCGGCCACAACAGCACAGCCTCCGCAACCACAACGTACAAAGCTCCTCTTGCTCGTGACCCTTGGGGCGCCTTGGGAAGCTAGCCGGCGACATGGAGCGAACGCCTCCGCCAAGGACACCAGTCCAGCCTCGTCTCCTCTTCACCCCGTAAGGAAGCCAAATTCCCTTCCTGCAAAGGCAATAAACCGTCTCATCAGGGGAATCACGTGTCCTCACAAGCACTCACAAGCATTCCCTGGCTCATTCCCAGGGCGAGGCGTCCATCTTCCGCAAGGCAGCTCGTTCTGGGGTAAATTGCCCGCTGTTGGCACAGAGATGGGCTAGCGCCTAGGAGAAGAGTCAACGTTGCTGCTCGGAATACAGACAGACTTCTGCCATGGCACCTCTCTCCCCAACCAGCTTTAAGTAAGATCCATTGGCTGAAATTCCGATCTCCAAAGATCTACAGTTCTGTCGGCGACAAAGCCCCTGCCTTGATCAGCGATGGCAGCCCTTGATGTATTCATTACACATGGGCACTGTTTGTACCAAACCTGTTCTTTTTGCAAAAGTTGATCTTATTACCAGACAGGAGAACTCGCTCCCTCCAAAGGAAATGGCTTCTTGAGGGTCTATGTCTCTTTACTCTCCACTTCCAGAGAGAAGCAGCCAGCAGGTTTCCATGCCACAGGGTGATGCCTATAGGAGCAGTGCCATCACCGGGGTGATGCAACAGCCCCCCCCCAACTGCAATCAACGCTTGAGCCGTGATCGAGAAGCCTGCTTCCTTGCCCCACAGAGAGACGGTGTGCTAGCCAGTGGTGAAAGCACCATGCCGTGCCCACAGTGCTCTTCCCCTGTCCTGCCTTCCAGAGGCAGAGAAACTAGCTGACCGGGATGGTGGAGGTGACGCTCATCGTCCACTCTGGGCTGCTGGTATCAAGAAGCCATCAGCCACCCGGTGTGGGACTTGGCCGAAGTTGGGTCTCTCTCAGGATGACGGGGGGGCAGTGGCGGTTCCAAACACCTTCCTCCTCCATCCGCCCTTTGTCAAGCGACCAATAGGCATGGCACCTTCTCTGGTTCCCCTTTGTAGGAATGAAGAGATGGTCGGAGGCCTTCTGAGCCAGCAGGACAAGCTGGCCCTCTTGCAGTGGGTGGGATCCAGGACAGCCTCCTACACGCTGATGTGCCATGAGAGCGCCAATCTCAGAAGTTCCCAAATCTGAAGAAAATTGTGTGGGGAGGGAGGAATCTAGCAGTTAATCCAAGACCAATCCAAACCACCTCGCCCCTGGTAACTCCAACACAAATCCCCTGCACTTCAGGGGCAGGCTTTCGAAATCCAAAACCACATCCGGCTCTGAATTTTGCAAACAGGCTCTCCCTTCGTAACGGGCTGAACCAAACTCCCCAGTCGAAGCGCCCATTAACTAAGGGTGTTTGAAATCCAGATCCAGCCATTAGGGGGCTCGAGCCCACTGCTGGATTTAATTTGTCTCCTCTGAAAGCAGGGTGGGTTAGTTAGGGTTTGCTTTTGTAACACACAACTCTAGATCAGGGACACCCAAACTTCGCAAGCTGATGGTAGCTTTCCAGGAGTAGGGGAGCTGCGCTTAATGTGCATAAAATGGAGCCAGAGAGGCAACAAGAGGAGATTACCAGTCCCAGCATGCAGTGTGCCATCCTGCCTCTTAGCGGCATCCAGTTGGAACCTTTGCATGCTGGGATTTGTAGTCACCTTGGACCTCTTGAAAAATAACAATTGTCACTGTCACTGCCCTCTCTGCATGGGAAGGAATATGGGGAAATGAGCGAGGACTTTTAAGCAAATCCACAGGCAGAGGGGGGGAAAGGATGCCACAACCAGCAAAAAGAGAGAAGCTACAATACAGGGGAAAGGAGAACAACACAGCCTCCGAAAAGCCACATTTTGCTACCTTTTAACACAAGTCAGACTAGTGGCTACAAGTCCTGTAAACTGAGATGTCACCTTCTGACATTGTGCAGAGACTAGGGAATGACCTTAAAAGAAGCAAAGTAAGTATTTATTTCTGTAAACAAAACAAAGAAGACTTGAAAGAAAAATTATATACTCAGCATGTTTATACACTATGCTTAAAGACTATCCTGTCTGAGAGTCACGTCTGAAGACTGAAGATTCCTGCTGCTAGCTCAATTTTTCTGTCTCCAATACTATTCAAGCTGTTTCCAACAGCACATGGGAAGCCTGCCCATCTGACATCGGGAGAGTTAGGTATGTTCTGTGGCAAATTTCTTTCCTGGTTTGGATGGAGTGGGGGGAGGAGGGGAGCCGAAAATTCTTTGAAAATGTTATTTACTGGTTTTGAAAAGTCAGGCTTTTTTTTATCGTATTTTCTGCTTGTGGATCCCGGTGCAGTGGCGTGTGGTTCGTCTGTGTGTGACACACATCCCTTCCGCCCCTCACTTGGCTTTTGTGAATCATGGCCGTGCATTGTAGTTTGAATTTGTTACTTCGCTGTGCCATCTTCCCCCACCTAGAAAACGAACGGGTCATGGGCTCAAGTCCTTCTTCGGACTTGTGCCTTCGTGTTCTGTGGAAATCCTTTAATCAAAACCTACATGTGCACACGCACGCACCCCCAAACGAACCAGTCTTTTGGGCATGGAAAATGAAATGTAAGCCACACCGTTTATATAACTTCTGATCAGTTACAGTAATGTCTGCAGTGCTTTGAAGTCGAAAAGCACTCTAGCCAGTAGCTAAGGATCATTACTGATCATCTGCTGAGTTGCATGGGACAAATACTTCAAAGAGAGGCCACTTTTTCTTACGGCTTGTGTAGTTAGCCTGAGGGACTCACTGCTGCAGAGGCAGAGAAAGAGTCAGAGAATGGGACACGGCAGGACATGATTCGGCCTTTCCATTGTTAGACAGGGGCCTAGTTTGGAACCCCGAAGCTGAGTGCCCCAAACCTGCAAAGAGATCCCATTGCAGTTTTATGTGACCTGCTGAACTGAATTTGCAAGGGCAGGGAAAACAAGAGAATTTCCCATCAGCACTGACAAGTTGTTCCTTGGCTCTGAACATTTAGGCCAAAAATCGGATACCTAAGGTCTAGGCTACTAAATCCAGAGTTAGACCCTGATCTCACAAAGACTTATACACAAACTTAGTTTTACTCACGGCTTTAGGCAGCTGCGTCAGTGGCCTGATTCTCAGAGGGGCAAAGCAACTCCAGGTTTAACCGTAGTCACTTCCTCGCCTGGGAAGGCATTTTTCTTCATCTCTCTCTTTTTCCCATGGTTTACAGGATCATTTGCTAAACACATCATGGCATGCCCTTCACCAGGCACTCTGCAGCGCTGAGCGCTTTGGATGGCTCCACCCTGGGGATCTTCACAAACAAATGGCTACGCTGGGAAATAAGCTGACTCCCCCGCTGGGGTCTGTAAGAAATCCACTTCCCCCCTGCCCTAGGGTGGTATTGCACAAGCGGGCAGGGGTGTTTGGGGGAGGCCAAGGGCTGGGAAGTCCCCGCCTCCTCGGACGTGTTAAGTGTAGGTTTAATCAATGTCAGAAGCAGGGTATTGGGCTAAACAGAGCAGCGTTGTGGGCTGACATGGCAATCCGTGTGTTTAAGGGCATGCTAACTACATAGGGTGTAGAGAAGTCCTGGGATGTGCCTGGTCTTCACTGGCAGGGTTGGTAAAGTCAATGGTCACATTCACTGATTAGCTTCAGAGTAACAGCCGTGTTAGCCTGTCTTCGCAAAAAGAAAAGGAGGACTTGTGGCACCTTAGAGACTAACCAATTTATTTGAGCATGAGCTTTCGTGAGCATCCGATGAAGTGAGCTGTAGCTCACAAAAGCTTATGCTCAAATAAATTGGTTAGTCTCTAAGGTGCCACAAGTGCTCCTTTTCTATTCACTGATTAGTTTTTCCCCATTTCAAATACCCTGTTGCTCGCCCCTCTGCTGACTCAATGGCGAGACAGTCAAGGGGCTCCTCGCCTGTCCCGTTCCTTGGCAATTGTGCCTCCTGGTACTAAGCAGGTGTAATGACACGTCCGTGCGGCAGCTACCATGCCCCTGCCGTGCAGAAGTGATTTGCAGACTCCTGCACGCTGAGACAGTGATGGGTAATGTGGAACTGTTCTGTGTACGGTGCGATTATCAGCCACTAGTGAATCAGCTCTATGTCTTTAGTGTTGGCTATTTCTTGTCCCGGAAGTGTACTTCCCCATCAACTTGCACTTGCGTGTCTGAGCCTCTACCCTGCAGTCTTTCCTCAGGTCAAAGCCCCATTGACTATAAATTCCCTTGTGGCTGAAGGGACTTTTCTGGGAAAGTTCAGATCTCGGGCCCGTTGCTCCACAGGATACGTGTGCAGCTTGAAAGGGCCAGGGAACCCTTGACTTGTGTACAGTGGAACTTTCACTGTCCAACCCAGAACTTGTGGGCTGATGCAAACTGACCGAATTCACACCCGAGCTTCCCTGGGTAGACAAGCCCACGTGTGGGAGTGGCGGGAGGTGGAGAGTGGTACATAGTTGCTGGATTGAGCAACAAGGGAAGAGGAGCGTTGGGGGCTGTGACTCTCCAGACCGACTCTGGGCGCTCGGGGTTAGACACGCCGCTAGGGAAGAATAACTGGGCGCTGCCCTCGCCACCTGCAGTGCGCAGGGGTCTAGTTATTGGATTGGGTTCCAGGCCAGCCAGACCCCTTTGTGTGAACGCTCTTGATTCCTGCTACTAGTTGTTTATGGTCAGTCAGGGCTTTTCACCCACCATCATTTCCCAGAGCAGCCACTGTTCCAAGCCCCAGCTGCAAAATCCTCCCCTCCTGTGACTGGGAGAAGACGGGGCACTTTGCCCCCAGCCTGCTGGCTGGTGCCACAGACTCTGAGGAACGTGGGAAAGACGCCCAGTGAGGGCAGGGGAGACCTGCTCTGTCTATGATGCTAAACAACCACCCTTGATTGTGGGGCAAGCACCTTCCTTGCCTCTTTGGCTTTGCAGGGCCAGGAATGGAGGCCCAGACACTCATGACACAAGCCACGTGGTGCAACATTATTCCTAAGCTGTCAGCAATCCTGCTGCAGGGGGTCCCTTCTGGCTGCATATTCCAAGGGAGGCTTTGTGTTCGTCTGGGATTCCTGCGGTTCCTCATGGACTATTTGTAATGAGGGGCGGGGTCTTATTTACAGGGGTGGGGCCTATTTCACAGATAGCAAGGCCCAGCTTCTTCCATCAAGGCTTCACTTACAGGAAGGCAGGAAACATACAAGACCAGTTGTCTCCTGCTACTCCAGCTTGTTGTGGTTTTCTCCCTAAACATGTGGCCCACCCTGTTCCCTCAATGGAGAGGACACAGTTGGGATGAAAGGTGGAGAAGCAGGGGGAACCTGCAAGGAGCGTGGTTTTCAGTTCCTGTAGATGTGGTCGCCCCATCTCAGAAAAGATCTATTGGAATTGGAAAAGGTACAGAGAAGGGCAACAAAAGTGATTAGAGGTATGGAACAGCTTCCATACGAAAAAAGGTTAATAAGACTGGGACTTTTCATCTTAGAATAGAGACGACTAAGGGGGGATATGACAGAGGTCTATAAAATCATGAATGGTGTGGAGAAAGTAAATAAGGACGTGTTATTTATGCCTCACAACACAAAAACTAGGGGTCCCCAAATGAAATTAATAGGCAACAGGTTTAAAACAGACAAAGGAAGGGAGGGAGAGAAGCAGAGCGGGGCGGTGCTCAGGGGAGGAGGCGGAGCAGGGGTGAGCTGGGGTGGGGAGCAGTTCCCCTGTGTGCCACTCCCCCCCGTCCCCCGTTACTTGCTGCAGGCGGCCCTCCCCGCGCCCCTCTGCCCCAGCTCACCTCCGCTCCACCGCCTCCCCGGAGCGTGCTTTTGGCCGCCCCCAACCACTTGGCGCCCTAGGCAACCGCCTAGTTCGCCTAGTGGTTGCACCCGCCCTGGGTCTGACCCAGCATGGCCGTTCTTACGATCAAGTCTCTGGCTTCTGGGAATTTGAAATTCACATCCAGTTCCCAAGGTGAAGAGCAGGTGTCTCAGTGCTGAGTCAGCCAAGCCTGTGCAGCTGTCTAGACTGGCCATCTTGGCTAAAAACAGCTCCACCCAGTGCTGAGTCTCTTCCACACCCTACACCTGCAACTTGAGCAATGGAAGGTCGGGGAGTACAGTGCAATCCACTGATTTAAAGCAACTCCCTGACAGTGGGTAGGTGAGGTTAATAGCTAAGGTCACGTCTAACCTACCACTTCTGTCAGTATAACTCATGTCGCTCAGGGGTGTGACACAAACACCGCTGAGCGACAGAAGTGACACTGACAGACGCACCGGTATAGCCAGGGCTGTCAGTGGGAGAGCTTCTCCCGCCGACATAGTTACCGCCGCTCGTGGAGGTGGGTTTATTATGTCCAGGAGAGATCTCTCTCCCGTTGGGAAGGAGCGGCTGCACGAGCCATCTGAGAACGGCACAGCTGCATCGGTACAGCCCTGCCACCGTCAGCTCGCTAGGGTAGACATGGCCTAACGCTGCGGGTCTGAGTCCTAGCCAAACTTGTGTAGCAAAGTGCTCAGACCGCCAGGTGGGACCGAGTACATGAGGGCACATACACTCCGAGTGTGTGTGTGTGTGTGTGACAAATGCATCACGGACCATGAAATCTGGTCTTTTGTGTACTTTTACCCTACACGGTTTCACAGAGGAGACCAGCATTTCTCAAACTGGGGGTCCTGACCCAAACGGAGGTGGCCGGGGGTGGGGGAAGCGGGGTGTTGCAAGGCTGTTTGAGGCTTGCGGTATGGCCACCCTTCCCTCTGCCCTGCCTTCAGAGCTGGGTGGCTGGGGAGCGGCGGCTGCTGGGGCCAGCAGCCGCCCAATACCACACCAGGCCACCCGTACTTCTGCGCTGCTGCTGGCAGGGGCGCTGCCTTCTGGCGCTCCCCGGCTGCCCGGTCCTGAGGGCAGTGCCGCTGCCAGCAGCAGTGCAGAAATACGGGTGGCAATACCGGGGCCCCCGGACAGGAACTTTGCAAACCCACCACCACCATCCTCGCTGCTCCCTTTTGGGTCGGAACCCTACAGGTTCGACACCGTGACGTGTCAGATTTAAAGAACTGAAATCGGGACCTTTATGATGTTTACAATCCAGTGAAATTGACCTAAGTGGACCGTGAATTTGGTAGGGTTCCCCGCCTCCCCCCATATATACACATACACACTCTTTTTTTTTTTTTTTTTTGGCAATCCAGCCCTAAAAAACATACCTGCAGAAAGCACCCTTTGAGACTGGGAAATACAGGGAGGCTGAGGAACGGGAGCAATGAAGCAAGAAGGCCAATTGCTAAACGACTGGGGCAGGCAGACTTGTGCAATACACAGACCCTTGTCAATT
This sequence comes from Lepidochelys kempii, assembly GCF_965140285.1. Lineage (NCBI taxonomy): Eukaryota > Metazoa > Chordata > Testudines > Cheloniidae > Lepidochelys > Lepidochelys kempii. Next base: position 137,086,988 of record NC_136383.1, read on the forward strand.
TGCCCTAAACTGTAACAATGAAACTGGGATTTGCAGGTGCCCTTCCTCTCTTCTCCCTTCCCCCCAGACACTGCAGGGGATGGGGGGGACTGAAGGCAGCACCGGGAAGCCTGCAGGTTTCTCTCCTTCCTGGATTCTTGCCAGAGCGCTCCTCCCCACGTACCCTGGAGGAGTGTGTGTCTCCATACAGACTAACACGGCTACCCCTTTGATGATTAAATAAAAACTGAGCTGTAAATCTCCAGCCACAGGAGGGCTATTGTGGGGAAAGCTGGGGGAAACGGGTAGCTTTTTGCTAATGGGTGGGGTAGATGCACTCTTTTCTCTAGGGGAAGCAGGCTGGATTTTCAGAGTAACGCTGAAACCCAGGATGCTCTCATGGAAACACATGTAGCTTCTGAGATCTCATCAGCAAGAAGATCAGCTATTGCATGTTGTCAGATCTGCCATGGGCTTAGAGGAACAGTCAGGTTTCCACCTTCTTTAAGAGGATGAACTGGTCAGTTCCTTCCGGGGCAGTTCATGAGAGGTGGCAAGTCAGGAGAGAAGGTAAATCTCAGATCCCTGCTGAAGGTGAGGAGGCCATGGAGAGCTACAGAAACTGAGCGTCCCAGTGAGTGCAGGTGCGTTCAGAGTCTGGCTGCAGTGGGAACGGACGGCTCTGGAAATTGGGGGGCCTGCCAGTGCCTAATGAGGTGTCAGTGGTACGAGGGACCCTGTGGGTTGCTTTCGTGTGGAGCGGGGCCTGACCAAAATGCCACATGCAAACACACCTGAACTCTGGCGCGGGCCAACACAAGCACCCATGTCTAGACTGAACAAGGACACCCAATCCAAACCGTCTGCACTTTTGAGGAGCTCCTATCTGAGCCCTAGGGGCGGTTTGCGCCCTGCTCTGTGTCTGTTTCATATTTCTCATGGAAAGGATTGGCCATTCAGGCTGTGCGGCTGCTCTTCCTGCAGTCTGATCTATTCCAGAATGGAACGGGTGCTCGAGTGAGCATCTGAACTCAGCCCTATCATTCCTCCCCTCCTGGGCTCTGCACCCCACCTCCTGCCTTGGGGGAGTGTCCCTAGGAGAGCCGCACAATAGGCTGAGGCAGGTGGCTCGCTCATACTCACGGGGTCAGCGCCTGGCTGCAGAGAGAACAGTCAGCACCCCACGGATCGCACCGAAATGCGTAGCTACTTGGTCAGAGATTTCGTCTCCTATTTTGATCCGTGCCTGTTTATAGAGCTCAACAGCTGGGAGGCCGAGACCTGCTAGGGCCGCAAGCAAACCCGCCACGACATTCTCCAAAGAGGGAGAGACCTTTTCTTCAGCAAGACGCATGCTGTGTGCTAACCTCGGGTCTCCACGCTGTGCGGTGCAGGGATCCAGGAAGGGCTCCAGGTACAGGTAGCGCAGGGGGGCTGGGATTTGCTCGAGGAGGCAATGTGGCCCCGTGGTGGGCACGCAGGACCGGGAATCCCGTGGCAGTGGTTCTAGGCCCCTGCTCTGCTATGGACCTTGGACAAATCACGGACCTGTTCTAAGTTTCAGTTTCATCATCAAGGCGGATCCCAAAGGAAGGTCATCCCTGTGCAGATCCAAGCACCATCTGGATCGATCTCTGGCTAGGTCCTTAAGGTGGTCTGGGCGGATATTCAGTCTGTGTCCATCACTGGCAATCTTATCGTGCCATTGAAGCTTTTGGGGTCCTACATGTGGCCACCAGCCAAGTAGCAACCTTTCTTGGTTTCGTAGTTCATTGGTCTTCCCTCCTAATAGTATGGCTGTACCAAGAAAGCCTCCGAACCTGACCCAGTGCTGATGGAGGCAGTTGCTGGGTTCAGCTATGAACGTCCTCCTTGCTGGTCTTGTCGATTTGATATGGAGCAGCTGATGAGACTCGCCAATCTGCCTATCTTCAGCTTTCCTCAGTGCCCACAGTTCACTGCCATACAAGAAACTATACCTCAGTTTCCCTATTCATAAATGGGGGGATAATGACGCTTTGAGATCTCCAGATGAAAAGTGCTATATAGCTTCAAATTATCATTACAATTAGTAGGTTACAACCTTGAGCTGCCCCCTACTAACTGCCAGAAATCCCCCCCAACCTCCACCATAGTGCTCCCTCAAAAGCCCTCCCCCCCCCAAAACCAACCAGCTCTGCAAAGGGGTTAAACAGCTTCTTGACTTTCCCAGTTCTGCTGCCAGTCGCTAGCTCTGTGTCTTCTGCTTTGTGTAGTGCTATGTAACATCAAACTCAGGCACGGCTTTGAATTGTACAAAGGCTGGCGTTAGACCGGCAGGGCTCCCTAATTATGTAAGACAATAGAAAAGCATTGATATTTTTTTCCCTTGATGAGTAAAGGAGTTTGGGGAATAATCTTCCATTGCACAGAAGCCTTAATGTACAAGAGCCTGCAAATAGGGGGGCGGGAATGAAAGCAAAAAACACATCATGTGCTAAAGGGCTCTTCAGTCTAGCCGAGAAAGGCATAACACGAACAGTGGCTGGAAATAAAACCAGACAAATCAAATTAGCAACAAGGCACACGTTTTTAACAGTGAGGGGGGTCAGCCATTGGAACAGATGGCCAAGGAAAGCAGTGGATTCTTCATCTAGTCATTTAGTCTGCAGAAGAGAAGAATGAGGGGGGATTTGATAGCTGCTTTCCACTACCTTGAGAGGTGGTTCCAGAGAGGATGGATCTAGACTATTCTCAGTGGTAGAAGAGGACAGGACAAGGAGTAATGGTCTCAAGTTGCAGTGGGGGAGGTTTAGGTTGGATATTAGGAAAAACTTTTTCACTAGGAGGGTGGTGAAACACTGGAATGCGTTGCCTAGGGAGGTGGTGGAATCTCCTTCCTTAGAAGTTTTTAAGGTCAGGCTTGACAAAGCCCTGGCTGGGATGATTTAATTGGGGATTGGTCCTGCTTTTGAGCAGGGGGTTGGACTAGATGACCTCCTGAGGTCCCTTCCAACCCTGATATTCTATGATTCTATGATCTCTTGAGGTCTTCAAATCAAGTGTAGATGGCTTTCTGGAAGAGAGTTGGTGAGCCCAATAACTTATGCCTGGCTAATACAGGGGTAACTGGGTGGAATCCTCTGGTCTGTGTTATACAGGAGGTCAGACCAGGTGAGCTAATGGCACCATCTGGCCCTAAAATCTATTTCAACCCCAGCCGCTGAGCTGGAGATCAGCTTGATCAGTTACTCTAGGCATTTCCAAGCCACTGTTGTGGAGAAGTGCCGGGCAGGAGTGTTCCCAAGCGCGTTCACTGGATGGCAGTCAGAGGTCACAGGCCCGAATTTAATGAGTGAGGCATTGCTCTGTTGGGATCCTGTCTTCCTGCGACACATTACGACATTGCTGGGAGACGGAGGAGATTTTGCTGAGTGTGGGACTTTTTTTTTTTTTTTTTTTATTATTTTCATTTTGGTTTTTGGTAGAGAATTAAATGCTGGATTGTCAGACCCACAGTATGGAATCCTGGGCCCACGTTGGGTACCATGTGGGCAGCAGTCATGGCAAAGTGCCAGGGGGCAATGTGCCACAACCCTGCTGCCAGAGGGACCCACCTCGGGGCTAAGTTTTGGGTCAGCTCTTTGCATAGTCTCTCTGCTAAGACCTCCACTCAGATTGCAGTGTGAGATGGCCACATGTCGTCTGGGAGCTGGCCGAGGCTCAGCAAACTCATTTCACGTTGCGCTGGCAAACACCCATCGGATAGGCAGGACCTTTCATCTGTGCCAGCCATGGGCCTGATCCAAAGCCCAGCAGAGTCAGAGGAAGGACTCCCAGGGACTCCAATGAGCTTGGCTCAAGCCCCACAGTCTGGATTTGATCTGGTTAAAGCATGTGGCCTGTGACCAGAGCCAGCCGGTCTCTTTCTCCATCTCCTCCTCCTAACGAAGCTCTTGCAGACGAGCTCCCATTGTGCTCTTCATTTGAACATGCAGGAGCCCTGGGCGCAGCAGAAGGCCCAGTCAAAATAGAGACCCTTAGGAAAAGAGCAGCCCTTTCCATCCCTGGCAGATGTCGTCTGTATCGGGTGGTGCATTTGCCTTTCTTCCATCCAAAGATAGTTTGAAATTTCCTTCCAAAGCTGGGAGATCTGACTATAGAGTATCAATTGACATATACACTGTATTTACATATAAAGTAGCACTTTATGGACAGTAGACCTGTAAGATTCTGGGGTGACTTTCTTCTATTTCTCATATCCGGGGTACCTTTACTGTGGCCACTAGCTCTGTCATTTTTTTGTTTTGGCTTCCCATAGATCTTGGTCCTTGCTTGCTAAAAAAATCTAAAGACTTGTTTTTGTCTTAGAGAGAGTAATTTATAGCTACTGTTCACCCCAGAGCTATGTCAGACCCACCTCCGCCCCATTGATCAGGTCTATGGTGGCTATTTTTTTCTGAGGTTATGCATGAAGTTTGGTGGTGGTTTTTGTTTGTTTGTTTGTTTGTTTTGTTTTTAAGGCCATTTGCCAAAGTTAAGCGGCATTCTCTTTTTAATTATGGTTGGTTGGTTAGTGATTATGAAACTGTACGTTTAGGTTTAGCCTGAGAGCCATATTGTTTGGGGCCAATGGGAATGAGCTCTGTGGAGTGGGAGAAGGAGAGGAGGTGGCAACATGAGCCAACCTTCGTTTTTAAGGTTCTTTTACTCCAAAATGTTTGGCTCTGTTATGACAATCCGATGAGTTCTCTTGGCTGGCTGAGGAGGGCTGTCTCCTGGCCCTGAGGTACAGAGGGCTAAATTTAGACAGGATTTGAGCAGCTGCAACCCCACCGAAGTGGCAACAGGTTTTGGCCTGTAGTCCGTAGCATTCATCAGAGCCTACTGGCATATCCACTGGTGGCATGAAACCAGAGAATTGGAGAGGCTGCGGGCTCACTGTACCAGCTAACGCTGTGCATGCCAGCAGCTGCTTTTCTTAAGTGGTGATTTTGCCCTGAATCCATCGCTCCCAAGCTGTGCAGGCCCAGATCCATGTCCAGGGAATGCCAGCGAGAGAGGGTAGCAGTGAAAAGCTGTGGAGTGCCCATCCACTTGCACTGAGCACGAGAGAAGGCCGGTTGTCACTTGAAAACTGCCCCCCACCCCCTCCGGGGTCCTGCTGCCCGACCTTTCCCTTTCACTCTGGCAATGTACCTGCCGAGAGACACGCCCAGCCGTGAGTGGTTATGATGCCTGGTCAATCAGCCCCACACTTTTGGCCAATCAGATCCTCCTTTTGTCCAGCATGTTTAACAAGAAGGAAATAAAGCTGTAACCGGATAGGCTACGTTGTCAATGCAAAGGTTTAATCACATACTGAATTTTGCTGCTCACTGTCCCCCCAGTGTCCCCCTTTTGGCGACAAAGGAGGCTGTTGGATGGAAATGCAGCATCAAGGGGCACAGTTAAGGTTAAAAACTCGATACTTAACCCATTCCCTGCCCGTGTTACTGACACCCCCCGCCCCTGCAATAGTGCAGTCGTGCAAACCTCATGAGCTTTTCACCGTCTGTTCTGTCTGTTTGCCTTTTGCGTTTCATTCAGTTTGAACAATGAAGCAGGTTCGGTCTGTTTCACTTTGCATTTATAGTCAGCATAACAGAGCCAGCCGCCCCCAGAGCGCCCCTGATGTCTGACAGTCGTGCTACTGGAAGCCTGCCTCAGTTTCCCCACTGCTCAAATATAATGTCACCTAGGTTTTTTGTAGTCAGAAATACCAACACCAAATAGAACTCAAAATCCCAAAACAAAGTCCAGCCATGAGTCCACACAAATCAAAGGTTTCTTTCCCTCCTTCCAGGGGCATTTCTGGCTTTGGCTGGCCACACCCAGGCTGGAGTCTACCTGGCTGGAGTCTCAGTCCTAGCAGCCAGGACTCTGCTAGAGCCTGCTCACTCCTAGCCATCTCTGATCCCTGAGCATCCTCCTTCTGCAGCTTCCTGCTGCCCCTTGTAGGGGAATCCTCCATCAGGGGCTTAGCGCAGCACAGGGTAATCAGGCTTGGCTGGCCCCATGCCCTCCAGCTCCGAGGGGCAAGCCCCCCTGTTGCAGTCAGTCTCACATCCTGTTCTCCTCCACTATCCCCTCCTGTTGGGGCTGGGTTTCCACTCCAGCAGGGGAGGATTTAAAGGGATATATAAATGGTGTGTTTCAGAGTAGCAGCCGTGTTGGTCTGTATCCGCAAAAAGAAAAGGAGGACTTGTGGCACCTTAGAGACTAACCAATTTATTTGAGCATCAGCTTTCGTGAGCTACAGCTCACTTCATCGGATGCATACTGTGGAAAGTACAGTGGGGAGATTTATATACATAGAGAACATGAAACAATGGGTGTTACCATACACACTGTAACGAGAGTGATCACTTAAGGTGAGCTATTACCAGCAGGAGACCGGAGGAACCTTTTGTAGTCATAATCAATAAATGGTGTGGGCCCTGGCTCTCTCCTCCGCAGACCCCATGGACTCTGCACTGTGTCCATGCTTGCCCCCTGCTTGAGTTGTGTGTCAGCTCATAAACAATAACGCGACATAAACTTCAGCCTAACGTTCTCCGTAGGGTTTCCCTGCCAGGCCACCGTATCTTAGTTCCCCAGTTCCTGTTCCCTGCTGCTGTTGTTTTATTTATGATTTGTATTAACGTAGTGCCTAGGAGTTCTGGACGTGGCCCAGGACCCCACTGCGGTAGGCATGGTACAAACCCTGGGGTGGGGGGAGACCGTCCCTGCCCAGAGAGCCATTACCAGCTCTAGGTTGATGTTAAGGAGCCACATCTGCTCCCATAAGTCAGCAGAAGTTCAGCAGCGTTATGCAGTGTCCTAACACCTGCTGACAGGGTGAGTCGGCAGCTGCAACCAACCAGCCTCCTCCAGGGCCCCATATCAGGTTGATTTGGATCCAAACTTTCCCATCAATAGCCATGTTTGTGTGACATGGATTATTTTTATAAATCCCACTGCAAACAGGTTTTTGTTGGGATGTGAGTGTCCCTGCCCCCCTTCCATGGCATTTGCAACCCAAAGCCAACAGCACTGTGCCTAGGGGTGAGAGAACCAGTGAGTGGAACTGATTGAAACAGACCAACCTGGTTTTCAACTGAGTGAAAAACAGGGCAAAAGGTAAAAAGCAAATGTACCTTCCTCGCTTGTAATGATCTTGGTTGGCATCAGTAATAGAGACAAGAACTGGTTTTTAATCGACTATTTTAATGTTACTAATGTCCCAATTTAACTAGGTAAAAAAATCATAAAATGGTTTATTGGTGTCAGATTTGATCAGTTTTATAAAAAACTTTTTTTTTTATCTTAAACTTCTAACCTGCCTGCCCATGAAATTGGGAGAGCCGGAGCCCTAGTCATGGAACCAGATTCATGGTGCATGGTGCTGTACAAATAGCAAAACGATGGCCTCTGTCCCAAAGATCTTGTAGCTGTATTTCCTTGTGTTTCTCTATGTCATGCAGGTATTCGCCATTCACTTGAAGACCTGGGGGGTATTTTGTTTATTATTCATTCCTAAGGCTAAGATTTTGTCACATATTTTTAGTGAAAGTCAGAGACAGGTCATGGGTAAAAAGGAAAAATTTACGGACACTGTGACCCGTCCGTGACTTTTACTAAAAATATCTGTGACAAAATAGGGATCGGCAGGTCCCCACACCACCTGCAGCGGGGAAGCTGTGCAGGGGCTAGGATCTGCCTGAGGCAGCAGCTGGGGGCTGCGGGGTACCCCTGCTGCCTGCAGCTCCGGGGGTGTCCCCGCTGTCCGTGGGGACCGGGAGCTGTGGGGTGCCCCCACCTGCCATGTAAGCCAGGAGCTGTGGGGTACCCCCGCTGCCCGCAGCTCAAGGGGCCCGCAGCGGCAGGGAGCTGTGGGGGTTGCCTGCGGCGGCCGGGAGCTGCGGGGTACCCTGCCGCCTGTGGCAGCTTGGAGCTCCGGGGAATGCCAGAGGCATTGCCAGCAGCTCCCTGCCCCCGTGGGCAGTGGGGGACCCTGCAGCTCCCAACCATCACGGGTTGAAGTCACGGAGGTCGCTGGAAGTCATGGGTTCCGTGACGTCCACGATCTCCGTGACCAAATCATAGCTTTATTCATTCCTGTTAGGTTCCCTCCTATCTAGTTGCAGGGCATTTTAGAGATGAGCATAATCAGCCTGAACCATCAGCCAAAACCCAGACTGATTTTGAGGTTCAAAACAAACGTGCAGCTGGTTTCTTTGGGCTGAAGCACCAGGATAAGTTATTTGTGGCCAGACCAGTTCCAGGAATCGAGGGCCTGATACAGCTGCCATTGAAGACAATGGTAAGACTCACCTTGACCTCAGTGATGAAGAATCAAGCCCCTGCTGCTGGATCGGCTCGCAGGAACATCGGTCTGGTTTCCAAGCTGGAGGGGAGGCTCTGGTGAAAGCTTTGTGGTGGGTTTGGTTTGCCACTGATTGTGGGGCCTCTTCTCGCGTCACAGCTCCCGAAGGTCCTGTTTGCACAAACTGACATGGTGGCCAGGTCCTTATGAATGCACTTACTTGCAGACAGGTTCCACCCAAAACCGTAACCCAGGCTCCCGGAGCACCAGAACCCCTCTCACTGACTGAGCCGTGGGCAGTCTTGCCTAATGGTTGGCACAAGAGACTGGCCTACTGATTAGAACTGAACTCAGCCGGGGCAAGGCCTGAGGCTGAGCCAGGGGTTAGAGCCAGGAGTCAGAAGCCAAAGGATAAGCTAGAGGCGCAGTCAGGAGGGGTAGTCAAGGAAGGGTTGGAGGCAAGAGTCTGAATCCAGGACAGGACTGGGGCTGGAGCAGGCTCTGCTGTTGTTGCTGGGCTTATAAACCAGGCCTATTAATTGTCCAGCAGGCCTATTAATTGTCCTAGCCGGCCGGACCCTGGACAGCCCTAGCCCTTGAGCAATTGAAAAAGAAATCTGGGTGAACTCTTTAGTTAACCTGGCTGAATTCTAGGCATGTGACAAAACCCAAAGCAGACAAGTGCCCTCTGCTTTGGAGGTTTCCTTTGGAGGCTTTCCCCCCATGCGTTGGCCAAGCCTCTAAACTTTAGTTCCCTTATTGGAACTGCCTTGGATGATGCTGGGATCATCTAAAGTGGCAGGTCACTAGATGGTCACCTCTCAGTACTGTGCTCGCCTTCCCTCAGTGCGTCCTGGCTTGTGTGGGTTGGTACGCACCAGGAAACGCTCTAAACAGGGAATTCCCAGAGGGTTGGCTAGAGAGTGGGATGGTGGAGGGGGAGTGACCTTAAAGGGAGTGGGACAAATTCTGTTCTGGTTTAAACTGCATGAAGTCGGTGGGGGTGGGTTGCGTGGAGTGTTAGAAAGGGGCAGGCTTCTGACCCCATCTGGTGCTCTGCCCAGTCCAGTTGTGAGTCCACCAGGCAGGGGGGTAAAGATTCCTGGGCCAAATTCAGAACCATGCCAGGGGGCAGGATCGGGGCCCAGGCTTGCTGCTGCTGCTGTACAATCATATGTAGCCTTGGGTGGAAATGCTAGTGGGGGGCCGGGGAGGGAGAGTCCTAGCAAGGCCGGCTTCTGAAATAAAGCCAACTCCGTGTGCTCGGGGGTGGGGGGGGGAGGAATGAGGGAGGGGCCCTGGCCCAGGCGACGGTGGTGAGTAGGCAGCATGGTTTCGGCCATGATGCTGGACGGGTGTTGACACAGCTGCCTGCCCCTCTGGGAACTGGAGAATAGAGTTTGGGAGATATTCCACATTAGTGGCGAGGGATGGGCCCAAACCCAGGGCAGGTGTTCCCTCGAGCAGCCCCATGGCCGTCAATTATGTTCCACTGCGTCCACGGTACACCAGCTCTGGATCAGGCCTTTCTCCGGCTCTAATTGACACGGGCCAAACCCTGAGAGGTCTGAGCCCCGCAGCTCCCACTGAACTCAGAGCTGGGTTCGTGCTGAGAGTCCTGCGAACTGCTCTGGCTCCTCTAGGCGGGTTCCCGGAAGGCTAGAGCAGCCGGGCTGTCCTGAGGTTTAGCATGTTGAAGCTGTCCCCACCATGGGTTGGCGCCAGTGGGGGCCAGGGCTTTAATGAAAGCCTGAGCACAACAGGAGCTGTCTGCCCTCTAGCCCAGCCAGCCTTCGGCCAGAATCAGAGCAATGCTCCTGGCATCATGAATCAAAGGAGCCTTTGCTTCCAGCGAGCTGGGAAGCCTGAAGGCGTGGCATACTGGAGTCTCTCATGGTGCCCATGGGAGTTCTGACTGTGGGGCTGGCCCCTCAGCCGGGGAAATGGCCTTCAGAACAGGTACAAACCGCAGCCCTGCCCCTTGGGTAACATAGAGAGGTGGCGCAGTGGGGAAAGGGCTGCTGGTGCCTGCGGTTGGGTGCGCCATTTGGAGGAGGGCTTTTCCATCCCCCAAGCCAAGCATTAGTCACTTGGGACCTGCCCCCCCATGCGTGTGCCATACAATCCTTTGATTCCGTTCCCATTGCAAGTCATTCCAGAGCTGGTTCTCTCCACCCAGCTGCTGGGGATTGGGATGTCTTGGCCTGTTGGCTCAGATCAGAGATGGGCACAGGCCCTAGAGCTGGACTTCCCCAAAGGTTTGGGAGCAGTTGGGTATGGCCCATTGTGATGTTAACATCCAGGAAGTTCAAATCTAGATCCAAACTTCCCTAGAGCCAGCATGTGTTCGATACTGGGTTTTTGGTTGAGACCCATCTCTAGGTTGCCTCCTGTCAGTTTATTGTCTGATGAGGCTGTTGAAAGGGGTTTGGGTCTAATGCATTTTTACCACCTCTAACAGAAGCTGAGACCCATGGGTCAGAGGAAATCAAAGCCCATGGACAACAATAGGTCAGAACTTTCTGATCCAGAAACCAGTGGCAGCATGGGAGGCGGTGGCTCCAAGTCCAGCTGGGCAAGTGGAGAGGAGAGGATGGTGTAGCCATGTTCAGACAGGCTGGCATTTCTTTCAGCAAATGGTTCTCCCGGCTTTGAGATAATCAGAAGGCATGCTCCCCAAAAATATATATATTGTGTAATCATTTCTCTAAAGCACTTAATTCTTCACAGTGCTTCTGTGGGAAAAAAATACCAAGCACTGTAAATGATTGAAAACACAGTTTGTGTGTCCATGTGCCCCCAAAACGTAGAAGTTCAACTTTGAAGCTATTTTTTTAACTATATAAATTTATGTATCTTCTCGTCATTAGTGGAGATGTGCCAGTGTTCGGAAAACCAAATGTCCCTTCCTCGTGTCCTGAAACTGATCCCAAAAAAACTAAAAAAAGAAAGCACATGGTTTGGGGAGGTGGGGAAGGGGGAAATGAACTGAACTGGCAGTCAACAGTTTAAGGGATGAATGGCAGGCGGTTCTCCCACTGTGGCCAGGGGAGACTTCCCTTTGATGCTCTGCAGAATGCTTCAGGGTCTAAACCAGCCTCTGAGTAATGGGGGTCAGGAAGAAACAGCCCTGTGGACAGGTCACCCCACATTGGCCTATCGCAGGGTCTCTGAAGCATCTGGTGCTGGTCACTGTTGGAGTTAGGGTACTGGGAAGATGGACCTTCGGTCTGATCCAGTCTGGGAATGCCTGCGTTCCTGTCAAAGATTTTGGAGAACCAACAGAGCACAGAGTACAGGGTTAGGTCCGCAGGAGGATCTGTGTTCTCCAAAATGTATTCTCCAGCAGGTAGAAGTTTGAGCCCATGGGGTTAGAGGGCGGGCACTTGCAAAGAGGGTGAGAAGGGAATCCCACTCAGAGCGCGTGTCCAGTAGGACCCGGATTTCCTTTCCCCAGCTGCAAGCCTGGGTGCAGTGGAAAAGGGGAAAGGTTGGGAGAGAGCTGAGAACATCTCATCTTTCCGTTAGCCCGGCCACTGTCTCAGCGCAGCGGGCAACCTTCGTTTTTAGCACTTTGGTCTGTACTCTCACCTGTAGATGCACTTTGATGTTGTTGCTTTTAAACTTTGCCGAATGTAAACAATGTGTCTTCAAGAATGAAAATGTGTGTAAAAGAGCTATTTTATCATTCAGTGTGGAATAAAGATTCTTCAAATTGAGCTGTCTTTTTCTTCTCTGGCCAGCAATCTCCCTGCTAGACTGTTAACAGACTTTTCATTGATGATCCAGCGAGGCAGCTTACTGCGTGGCTAATTGACAGGGCACCTTTCGACCTTCAAAGCGCTTTTCCAATGATACACACTGCAAAGAGATCGCTTTCCTTGCCATGGGAATGCAGCCATTTCTAGGGTGGAGCACAAAAGGCACTGTGTGATGGCCGCCATCTTGACTAACGCAGCAGAGGATTGAACTGGGGACCTCCAGAGTTAAAACCCTGAGTGGCTACAGCTTGGACAAACCTGGCAAGAGTCGGAAGCTGGGGGCCATAACAGGTACCAAGCAGACCCTGTAACACCCTCAGCACTGGGTCACAGCTGTTTCGAGCAGGCAGTGAGAAAGGAAAGTGGATTTTAGGCAGGCAAAATGTAATTAGCCAAAGAGGACTTTGATGAGGACACCTGGAGTGAGAACCTCTAACATGGATGCCAGCAGCAGGCCCTTACTTGGGTCACTTAGCCATTGTCTGTCATGATTCGGGGTGCAATTAAGACCAGTGAGAGGTGATGTCACCTCTTGGCCTGTAACCCCAAGTACATTAAAATGCTCAGCTCTTCTAGCTCCCTATCTGGATGCTCTCAGCCAGTCAACTAACATGTACTGAGTGTCTCTGTGTTAAGCAGCCCTGGGTCAATAGCTCCGAGGCCAGCAGCCTGCCTGTTACACCACAGCCTCTCTCTGGTCTCCACCAGTCTTGGTTACTACTAGCCAAATGACCCCAACATACCCCCAGTCTCGAATTTCCCCCAAACCATCTGTCCTGAAATGCCCAGCCCTCTCCTGGACCAGTCACAGGAGTAATAAGGTCCCTTGCTCCTTTGAAGAGACAAGAACCCAGCTGTTCGGTGCTTTAAACTGGACTTAATCACTTCAGTGCAAACCGTGGGTTGGTTCAGCTTCAAAGTAAAATGAGCTAATTAAGAAAAAGCGGCAAGATTTGATGTCAGTTCAGGGCTAAAGGCAGAAATGGTTACAAACAAATACACATGACAAATGCATTGTAGCAACTACAGCCTTGGTTCATGGCATGACTTTTACAACACAGCCGTTCAGCAAGACGGCTACTCCCTCCCTCCTGCGGTCAGGATCTCCCACAAAGGCCAAAGTGCTCGGTTGCTTTGTTGTCATAGGGGAAGGGTAACTTGGGGTTTGTTGCCCTTCTCTTTTATAGTCCAGGGAACTTTTGAAATGTGTCCTTCTTAGGGTGACCATATGGCCCGTTTTGGCCAGGACAGTCCCTTTTTTAGGTCCAATCCAGGCCATCCTGACTTGTTTGACAAAACTGGGCATTTGACCTGTTTGCTCTTGTCAACTGAAGGACATAAATCCACACCATGTAGAGGTCAAGCATAGGAGTTTATTCCATACAGCGCTGATGGAGTGTCACCTCGCTTATTAGGCTCAGAGACAGTCAATCAATTGATTACACTGGAATATATGGATTTTCCATGGGCGAGGGAAAGTGATGGGGTAGGCAGTCCCACAGCCCTGGGTAGGTTTAGCTGGAAGACATGATAGCACAGTAGCCAATGGTCAAAGGTTACATAATATCTCCGCCCATGGTCTCAATGTTAACAAATTAACATTTAGTATTTAATTAGTACTTTAATAAATGTATTAGTATAGAATATATGTTGGATTCAATTTGGGGTCCATAGGAATGAAGTAGCTCCTTTGGTTGTCCAACAGATACATATTTAGGGGTAAAAGCAAAGAAACAATGAAAGTATATGGCAATAAAGATTGTCTTTCAAGTTGCTTATTTGTGTTTTGTCAGGCATTGGTCCCTGGGAAAAGGAGGTGGGAGGAAGACATATCTTATACTGACATGTTCCAACCTTTCATAAACTCAAGGTTGGATGTGTGGGAAGAATATCTCCCTACAGGAGAAACTAACACAACAGAAACAGGGCTTCTTTGTTCTGTTTGCAACTTTGAATAAGACAATTATTGCCCCCAACATCTGGCATTTTGCTGACCAGACATATCTAAACAAAAACAAGGTTATCTTTTGGTTATTCTGCTTTCTCTTAGCTAATCCCTATTTGCTAGGCCTCTGACCTCTTCACCAAACTCTGGACTTTGGGCCTGTACACAAATCCATATACCAGGTTATTACATCAGCAATGGATTTTAACCCTTCACCAGCTGATCATCAGTTGGCAAGAGCAAATGGGGCAAATGCCCGGTTTTGTCAAAAAAGTGGGGTAGGACTCTTAGCAGGGCATGAGGGTGGGGTGGGGTGGGGGGCGAGTGGCAATGCCAGCCCTGTGCTGGAGGAAGGGCTAGGGGGAGTGGCTCAGGCTGTCCGGCCCTCCCCGCACACAGGGGCAGGAGGGGGGCCTCGGGCGGCCCCACACAGGGGCATTCGGCAGGGTGGCTCAGACCACCAGCCCTGCACATGGGCAGGCAGGGCTCGGATCACCAGCCCTGTGGGCGGGGACGAAGCATGCCACGGGGGGCAGTCACGGGTGGGTGGCTCAGATGACCAGCCCAGCTCGTAGGTGGGCAGCGGGGAGGGGGGAGGTCTCAGAGGACCAGCCCCATGCACGGGGGAGAAGGCAGGGCTCAGAGCAGCCCCATTCATAGGGGGCAAGGAGACCACAGGGGGGCCGGGGGCAGGTGGCAGTGGGGTTCAGACCAGCCCCACACACAGGTGGGAGAGGGGTTGTGGGGGGAGGAGGGGCATGGGCCGGCCCCAGGTGCCTGTTGCGAGGGGGACCTCAGGCTGGCCCCATGTGGGCAGGAGGGTTCAGGTGGCCCCACGCATGGGCGGGCGGCGAAAGGGCTTGGGTGGCCCCACCCATGTGGGGGGCTGATGCCAGCCCTGGGGGGAGGGGGACCTGAGCCTGGTCCCTTGCCGGTGGGAGGCAGGGAGGGCTTGGGCAGGCCTGGGGCGGGGGGGTGTCCCGTTTTCTCTTTGGGAAAATATGGTTACCGTAGTCCTTCTGTAAGTCCAGTGCCCCCGCTGTGGGGGAGGATGCCATGGACAGATGATGGAAAAGATTCCCTGCTGGGTTCTTCCCCACCAGTGCTTGCTACAGTGCCCCATGGGCTGTCCCTGCAGCCTCTGATACGGCAGCGAATGGGCATGTGATGGTGAGTGCCAGCTGCTCCAACTACCTTTCCGTTGTCTGGGAAAAAACCAACTGTTTACCCACCCCCCAGATTTGTCTGGTGCCAACACATTTTAGGCCCATAACTTCTTCCCATTTGTACAGTCCTTTGGGCATTTACGGTACACACATCCTGCAAGACTATTCATGCTCAGTGCGTTACTGGTTTCCTACAGACACCTTACAGGACACCTGCTAGATACAGATTATGACATACGTGCCTCGGGGCATGCTGAACTGGTCAGGCCAGCTGATACTCACTCCTCGCTACCAGTGAGCCCCTGGACCCCTCTGGCATGGGGATGCTCTTATGGTCATTGCCCCCCCCCCCCGAAGTACAGCCCCTTCCACACCCATACACAAGACTGCAGGGGAGTTCCAAGCAGTCCCAGATCACAGCATTAATACAGGGGGCGTGGCAAGGCTTTAGGGACCTGCTGCACGTCAGTTGTCTGACTGGCGATCAAGGGTGGCCTCAAAAGCATGGGCCGGTGTGAAGTAAGTGACCATGGCTCCTGCTGCTCTTGGGCCTAGCAAATCAGCCTACCTGGCTTTAAGTAGCATTAAGAGCCTTAAAATGGTGGCAAGTGGCAGTGAGGAGAAGGCCTGGTTGGCACTGGGGAGGAAGGCTGGCCTTGCAGTTAAGATGCAGGACTGGGATGCTATGTGATGTGTGCTGGTCTCAATACCGCTACAGCCAGGTCTCGCTGGGTGATCTTGGCCAGTCACTGCAGCCTGGACCCTCAAAGGTATTTATCTAGGCACCTACTGCCCATTGAAATCAAGAGGAGTTCAGCACCTAAATACCTTTGAGGATCTGGGCCTTGACCCCTCTGTGTGTCACATCTGCAGATTGGGGGGTGTTGGGACCCACTCTCAGGATCACTCAGTAGAGCTTGCAGCCCCGCAGATGGAAGATGCTTGTAGAACAGAATTGTTATGCCACAGCCGGAAAACGAGCCATGAAACGAGGCCACAGGATTTGAGGCGGGGGTCTGGCAAGCAGAACTAGCTGAATAGACAATGGAGTATTGGCCAGCGGCAAGAGACGCGAGCTGAGCTCAAGTTGCCCTCACTGCTGTGTGTCATTGAGAATTACGATAAAGACTTGAGCGCTGGATGTAGGTCAGCAGTCGCATAAGCATAAAGCATGGTTTCCAAGAGCAACCAGGACCAAGAACCAAGAAAATTCCAAAGCCTTGAAGCCACGCTGCCTTGAATCATCCAACTCCAAGAAGGACAAAGTAGAATAAGAAACCTGGTTAAATGACAAAACATGACAAATGGGGGAGGTGGGCTAGATTATACGGATCGTTTGAAATGACCAGTAGCAAGCAAGTGCCAAGAGGCTAGAGGTGGAAAAAAACACCACCACCATGCTGGGGAGAGCTGGTGTACGGGGAAGCCCAGTTTCTGTGGTGATAGGGCCATAGAGAGAGAGAGAGAGAGAGAGACCTGAGATCATAACATACTTGCCAGCTATATTTTAGTGACTCAGAGGACCACCCGGGGAGGAGCCCTGATTTGTGGAGCGATACTTTTCGTTATTGGTGAGTATTTGGGTAACCTCAGGAAAATGCTCATGAATCTCGTTACGCTTCACGAATTTGAACCCGCGGCATTATTCATCCACAAAGCCACACCCTGAGAGCATGCTATATGCTCATCTCCGGGCCAGTCAGGGAGCAGAAGCCAGGCCACGGGCTTTACGTGACCAGTCGTGTGCCATTAAGGATGAAGAGTCAAAACAAAGCGTTGGCAAACACGCCATAGTCCCAAAGTGGTTCATCAGAACAATGCAGCAGCTCCGTACAAATACCAAATGTCTGAAGACAGTGGGGGCTGAGTCATGAGCGAGCTCCTTGCTAGCGAAGGGGTTAAATTCACAACAAAATGTATGAGCAGCTGGCCTGATTGAAGCTGGTGCAGGTTCTCAACGACACCGCTGAGGCTCCATGCATATAACAGAGGGCTGTGCTTGGTCTCCTGATTGCCAGGGGCTGCTCTTCAACCCTGAGGCGGAGGCTTGCGGGATGGAGAAGCTTATTTTGCTGCGGCCCATGAGGAACCTGATCTGTGGCTCTGTAGAGGACTTCAGCCATCCTGAACGTGCCATCTGTCACCAGGCATGAGAACTAGACTCACTTAAAACAACACCCAGGGAAGGGGCCTGAAGGAGGGAAACACTAAAGGAAAGGAAAGGAAAGGAAAGGAAAGGAAAGGAAAGGAAAGGAAAGGAAAGGAAAGGAAAGGAAAGGAAAGGAAAGGGGGCTGAGGCAGCCCCCGCCAGCAGAGGGCTCAGGTTTCCTCTAAGAAAGGACCGTGAGTGCTTTAAACAAAGAGAACTCTGAGCATCAGTGTCTCCTCAGTCAGTCCACAGCCAGGCAGGGCTTTGTGGCAGGGAGGAGAGATGGATTTCAACCCGGTGGGTCAAAAAGTGGCAGCACCACGGGACAATGGCAGCCCGGGGTATGTTTCTAGGAAATTAGCATATGCTCTCATCTTTACCAGCTGAAGCCCAGGCTAATACTCGTGGGAGACAGACTCTCGGCTGGGCACCTAGAGGGCAAAGAGCCAGCTGCCCAGAGAAACAGCCGTTGAGTGGAGATGATTACACTGCATCATCGATCCGGCGGCCTGTTACTGCTTGAAATGACCAAGAGAAAGGTGATCCAAAAAGGGATGTTTGTCTGGAGGAGAATTTCAGTGGGAGTTTCAAGGGGAACCAGCCAGGCTGTTTTGGAGATATGAAACTAGGATTAACAAAGGAGTGTTATTATGTATAGATCTGTATTGTGGCAGGATCTAGGCGCCCCGGTCATGGACCAGGGCCCCGTTGTGCCATGCGCTGTACAAACACAGAGCAAAAATATGGGCCCTGCCCCGAAGGGCTGAAAAGCACCTTTTGCTCATATCATATCTCAAAATTGACTTGGCCGAGACTCCCAGCCTTTGTTTGATCCAAGAGCCCTTGATGCGCCCCAGAGCTCACAGCCTGGGGACGCAGGCCCAGATCCTCAAAGGCATTTAGGCTCCTAACTTCCATGGACTTCAGTGAGACTTGGATCAGCCCCAGAGGAATCATGGGAGATCAGCATTGACAATGTCCCAAATGTTGGGACCATGTTCTGTGAGAATCGACAGACCAGAAGTGTCTCCCTCCCCTCCTCTGTGCAGCCTACATACGTGTTTAGCCCCTCAGTAGGTAAGTATCACATACCCACACCCTGTGTTTGGCTGGTTTACGGGACTACGTACAGGGATTTAGAAACAGGAAAAGGGAAACTGAGCCAGGCTCGAAAAACAAACAGCAGCAGCAAAAATAAAACTATGCCCAGGGTGAGCAGCAGAGGCAGAGTGCAGGAGTAACAGTGCGCCAGCCAGGAACCTTTCCTAACCCTGGGCTGGCGCTTGCCAACCCAGCCCCAGAGCCTTTCACTCGCTGGGAGGGACGACTGAGCCCGGCCAGGCTTGGCACTCAGCTTCTCACTTTGCTCCCCGGGAGCTTGGGACGTGGCTTCTGCTCTCAGCACTGCATGCTCCCAGCCTGACAGCCTTTCCATTCTTCTCCAGGGAGCTTCAGCCCTCCCTGCCTTGGGAACAGCATGTGAGCAGCATAACGCATCATGGCGTCCAACCATGCAGCTTAACAGCGCTGCACCCTGCCCCTTCGTGTTCATTAATGATCCCAGGGCTCATCCTGCCAGACCAGACCAGAGCAGACCTGCACTAACCCTTGAGTTGCAGCTAAATGCCTCCTGGAGTAGCAACGTGTTGTCTGCCTCAAATCTCCCTGCCGCATCACTGTTCTTTGCTCCTTGAGCTTATTTAGTGTCCCTGTGTGCTGGTAAATTGCTGTCGTGTTCCACCCCAGAAGGGGCTACATTTTGGGGGAACAAAGGGATAGCGATATAGATGTCACATCTCAGTGTGTCCAGCACCTAGGGGATCCTGCATGAGGACAGGTGCAAGCAATTAAATGGGAATGATCACCATAGAAGGCCCGATTAGAAAGTCTCTCCAAGAGTTTGCTTGAAACACATCATCTAAACCCCCAAGTGTAAACACTGCAACTACTCCTGAGAGCAGGCAGATGTAGCAACAAGAGCAGGGGCTCCATGCAAGGCCCACTCTGCTAGCAAAGCCAGCCAGGGGAGGATTGAAAGTCAAATGCTCCACCTCCAGTCTGTCAACCTCCTCAGGATCAGAAGCTAGCCGTGAACCATCCTTAACGCTGATTGATTCCTTTTGGGTTCCATGCTTTGCTCCTTCCTGCTACAAGAGCCAGACCAGCTGATTGGGGCTAATGATGGATAACTGGCAATCAGCTCCAATTAGCAGAGGCGTGGTTAAAGGCCCCAGTCTCACTGCACAGAGCCCTTTGGGTCGGAGAAGGAGAGGTGGTGATAAACAGCCAGCCTGCCTCTCTAACGTCTGAGTGTGTGCCTGCAGATCCATGACGGGTCTATAAAGACCTGCCAATCACAAGCCACATGCTATTTGACCTGGCTTCGCCAAAGGAGCTCAGATACCAGCTGCAGCTAGGTAGGCCGGTCTTCCCTGAGAAACTGAGTAAAGGGCTAGCAGGGCCAGCCTGCTCCGAGCGAGGAGCCACCACCGCAGTGAAAGAAGAGGTGCTGCATCGGACCTGAAGCTGCTGGGCAAATAATGGGCGAGTTAGTGACTTTAGGTACAGCCTGAGCAAGGAATGATGTCCCCCCCCCAGAGGCATTGGCACCTAGAAGTCCCACTCAGTTCATCCGATTTTCTCTTTGGTCCTGGGTGCAGAAATGTATTATTGGCCTCTGTCAGGTCTGTTACTAATCCTGTCCCCACCCCACCCCTGCTGACTCAGCTGCACTGGCTAGCATGTGGGCGGACACCCAGTATAGGATAGAAACACCCCTTGTGGGGATGGGGTGCTGGCCCCTCGTAGGTACAGCCCAGACCACGGTATCTACCACACACACCACCAAAGCCACTCCCCTGCTCAGAGGAGAGGCCGAGGACGGAACGAGCCCGGGAGTGTGAATTTCCCTTCCTTTCCTAGAGCTCAGCATGGAGGTCCATTGGTGGGGCAATGGTGTAGTGAGGTCAGCTTAACTGCTTGGAGTTTTCACAGCCCTGAGCGACATAATGCAGCCCAGCCCAGCTGGGACTCCAGCCAGGCACCCAGCGTAGGGTGACCAGACAGCAAGTGTGAAAAATCGGGACAGGGAGTGGTGAGTAATAGAAGCCTATATAAGAAAATGACCCAAAAATCAGGACTGTCCCTATAAAATCGGGAGATCTGGTCACCCGAATCCCAAGTGAGCATTCAGTGACATGCCCGGCTGTATCTCACTAACTGAGGGGCAGTTTCCTTGGTTACGCTAACCCCCGGTGAGACTCTCATTCAGCTTCCTGAGTGAACGCAGACTGATCACCTGGTGCAGCTTCTTGTATGGGGCTCGGGCCTGCTCTTTCTTCAAGGGCCGTAGGGATAGAGATGACTTGATCGTGTTTTGCTGGAAATAGTCATTTCAAAACCAGGGAAATTTTAGTGCTGCTCAAGTGCCAGCCTGGCAGCAAGGGGGGCTAGAAGCCCATACACGGGACAGATTGGCCCCATGCCCCCCCAAACTGCGTGCCTCAGCTAGAGTTCCCAACCTGCCCAGATTGGTCAGGAGTCATCCAGAATCAGCATCGAGCTCCCAGTGACTATTGAAAGCAATCCGGGAGA
Organism: Lepidochelys kempii; assembly: GCF_965140285.1. NCBI lineage: Eukaryota > Metazoa > Chordata > Testudines > Cheloniidae > Lepidochelys > Lepidochelys kempii. The sequence continues at coordinate 137,107,908 of NC_136383.1, forward strand.
TTTTAATAGGCTGCTAAAAGTCCAGTCGACGGCACAGGGGGGCTAAGGTAGACTCCCTCCTTGCCCTGGCTCCGCGCGGCTCCTGGAAGTGGCCAGCATGTCCGGCTCCTAGGTGTAGGGGCGGCCACATGCTGCCCCCACCCCAAGCACCTACTCCGCAGCTCCCATTGGCCAGGAACTGCCTGGCCGTCCCTGCACCTAGGAGCTGGACATGCTGGTCGCTTCCAGGAGCCGCCCGAGATAAGCCCGCACCCCTCACCCATCCTGCACCCCAACCCTGCACCCAAACTCTCACCCAGAGCCCACACCCCGACCCCCTGCCCCAGCCCTGAGCCCCCTTCTGCACTCCAAATCCTTCAGCTCCCCTGTACTCTAAACCCGTCTACCCCTGCCCAGAGCCCTGTCCCACACGCCGAACCCCTTGGCCCCACCCCAGAATCCTGCCTCCCTCCCGCACCCCAACCCCCTGCCCCAACTCCATGAAAGTGAGTAAGGGTGGGGCAGAGTGAGCGATGGAGGGAAGGGGGATGGAGTGAGCGGGGGTGGGGTCTTGGAGAAGGGGCGGGACATGGGTGGGACCTCAGGGAAGGGACAGGGCAAGGATGTTCAGGTTTGTGCAATTAGGAAGTTGGCAACCCTAGCTTCAGCCCTGAGCTGTAGAGATTGTGTGTAAAAGGGCACACTCAGCGTCCAGGTCCCAGTGAACTCACTCCCCGTGAGCCTGCCAGAGGCCAAGCAGACGTCACCAGCTGAAGGGACAGGTGTGTGAATTCGGCCCAATCACCAAACAGCCCTCAGGTGGCATCTCCCCCACCCAAGTGATTTCCAGAGCAGCAAATTAACAACCTGCCCTTGCATAGCACCTGCTGCTTCACCAACCTTGAGGGATCCACAACAGTCCTGCGAGGTGGGCAAGAATTACCACTGCTACCATTTCAGGAGTAACTGCACCTTCACACACACAGACCCCAGTCTTCCTCAAGGGCACCCACTTAAGGTTTCTGGCTTCCTTCCTTTCTGGTCTCCCACATCTCTCTCGCTCCAGACCGGGGTTTAAGCTTGCAGTCCTTCTGCTCCTTGCTGCCATGTCCCCAGAAGCTCTGCCTGGCATCCAGCGCCTGTTGTTCTCCTTTCCCAGATGCTACACCGCTGGAGAGCAGTTACCAGCCAGCCTTCACAAGGCAAAATACATTTTTATTAGGGCAAAAGCATTACGGAGAAAACCTGAAAACCCAAGAACCTGCATGCACTTGCTAATTACACCAGGACTCACGCATCCATCTTGTGGGGCTCATGCAAGCCAAATTATTTCCAACTTTTCAGCAAGGGTTGGGGTTCCCCTAGGACCCAAGATCCTGTTTGTTGAGTCAAAAAGAAGACCCCTCCAACCTTCCCCAAACTCAGCCTTGATATACCACAAGCCCTTTCTTTGTTTCCTGGCCTCCTCAAAACCCAGCCTGACCCAGTGTATGCAAACCAGCCTAAAGGTGGTACTTCTCCGGCGGTGTTTATAATCTCAGGGATTCTAGTAATCACACACAACACCCCCTTGTTTTTGGCTCTTGGGGGATTGTGGGTAACATCCCCTCCCCCATGGAGTTGCATACAATCCCTGGCCCACAATGACACACAAAAAAACACTCAAACTTCATACAATATAGTCCTCAAAGATACAGCAGGTGGTTGCAACATTAGCCGCAACCAGCATTTTGTAGCTGGAGAACATGAGGGAGAAAGGTTGAAGGACCTGCCTATGGGTATATAGCCAGTCTTTACCAGTCAAGGGCAGAACGCTACATCTCATGTACCTGACCGGGCCACACATCCATTTGACTTGATGTTTTGACTTTGGAATCAGGATGCCCCACTTGGCTATTTAGCCCTGTTAAGTCTCTCCCCTGTTTCAGGATTCCTCTTCTAGTTTTTTTAAACTCACATGTGACCAGTGGCCTGTCTGAGCCAGTGCAAAGAACATAGGACTTGCCATTGTGGCTCAGACCCGATGCCCACCGCGCCTAGCTACAGATCTCTGCCAGGGACTAACAGCAGATGCTTCAGAGAAAGGTGCAAGAACCCCGCAGTAGGGGGATAATCTGACCCTGACACTAGATCTCATCCTGATCTCTGAAAGCTAGAGATTGGCTCGAACCCTGAAGCATGAGGTTTAATATCCCTTCCAAAATGCTTGTTAACAGTAGTTATTACAAAATGGATAGTTTTATTATCCATAGACATGACCAGTCTCTTTTTGACTCTTGTTAAGTTCTTGGCCTCAGTGACATCCTGTGGCAAAGAGTTCCACAGTCTAATTATGCATTGTACGTAACAGTATTTCCCTTTATCTGTTCAGGATTTGCCACCTTTACATTTTGTCAAATGTCCCCTTGTTCTTGTGTTGAGTTGCGGGCCATGCTCGGCCCCACTTCTTCCTTCCTTAGGGCAGACCAGTCTCAGCCACACCCACAGTGGTGTTCCAGTGCTCTGGGTTGTAGCAGTAATGCCGAAGCCCCCGAGATCTGTTTGGGTACATTTACATCAGTTGGTGGGTGCAGATTAACCTTCCATTGTGGATGGCTTTACACCTGTAGCTGCAGCTTGATGTCCAAAGGAAGGATGCCTGACTCCGTAAGCCGCTTTGCAGAAGCATGCTAAGAGAGGGAATGCCTCCTCTAAACTCTCCTTTGCTGTGACAGCTACTGCAAAACACCACTTCCGTCACTGAGGAGTAACATCTCCATATTTCCTTGTGCGCCCCTGTCAAGTGAAAGTTCTTAGGGGCGGGAACCACTTCCGTGTTCTGTTTGTACAGTGCCTTGCACACTGGGGCCCCAGCGGATGACTAGGGCTCTTGGGTCACAACATAATGGTGAGCAGAAAAGCGGGAGTAGGTAGGTCTGGGCTTGTGAGGTTGGCTCGGAGACTTCTTGTTCCTTCTGCTTCCTGCTGATGAAGCCAAAGTACATAGGGAAGGGCCAGTGCTTGTGACACCCAGTGACAAAGGTGTGACCACGGTTTCATGGACATGGTCTTTGTCACTCCTTTTCAATGGCTAAAGAGGCACAGCAGGATTTATCTCAACAAGACATGGTAGGCCCTGGTCAATACGTGTGCATGGACAATGGGGCAGACAGTCAGAGCAGCCAAGAGATGGACACATCTTCCCTGGAAGTTATAAATAACTATTTTGATGTAAATGATAAAGACGCCAGTGTAAGGCCTGAGGCACCTTCACACCCCATCAGTGTGACAACATAATCCCAGTAGCGTTCAAATCATCACGCAGAGTGGAGCTCTGCCAGAATGACACCTACAAAAACTCATTCCTTCATGGCTCCAGGAAGCAGACCCCAGGCCTGTCCTAAGTCCCTGTGGAACAGGTGTCTTCCGCTGTGCACCCAGGTCACCAAGTTCAGGCTGTTTCGGAGCTGGGGGGGGGGGAGGGGGGGAGGGAGTTCAAGAGTCAGACCCCTCATAGAGAACACCCTGCCAGCTGCTGCCTGATAACGAGGGAGAGCGAACTCCAGCAGCTCTGCTGGCCTCAGCTGTAGTACAGCCAGGGGAGAGGTGATTCCCTCAGGTAGGCCGCTCCCAGCCATAGAGGGCTTTATAGGGAATAGCCAGCACCTTAAACAACTTGGCAACCAAAGGGGAAACCAGTCCAGGCTCCAGAGCAGTGTGTATGATACTCCCAGCAAGATGCCCTGCTCAATAAGCAGCTGTGTTCTGCACCAGCTTTCCTCTACAAATGGCTTTAAGATGTAGCCACACGTAGAGGTCATTGCAGTAGCCTAATCTGGAGCTAACAAAGGATAACAGCAGTAGAAGTCAGCAGGCCCAAGGAACGGATATTAATGGAAGACGTGAAGTGCTTTGAAAATCCAGACCAGGATGAATTTTGCTATCTTTAGATGTGTAAAGCCCCCTATCCCTGTAGTATGAGCACCTCACAATCTTTAACAGATTTATCCTCACAACACCCCTTGTGAGGTGGGACAGTGCTGCTATGCCCATTGTACAGATGGGCAACTGAGGCCCAGAGACTGTGACTTGCCCACGGTGTGCCAGAGTCTGTGGCAGAGCAGGGAATCAAACCCAGGTCTCTTAGGTCAGGGCCCTAAACCACCAGTCCATCCTTCCTCTCTGCATGTCTTCTAAACTTGTAACTCACTTAACACTTTTCTAGCAGGAAATCAATGTAAGTTAATTAGCGTTGCCAGGCCTTTCCTCCCTCTTCAAACTCGTTTTGCAACGTCAAAACTATGATTTTCCCCATTCTTGGACACTGCTGGCTTGTGACTGGTTAACACGTTCCTGGTAAGATGAAGGTTACACCCAGGAAGCATTTGCTTTTCTGTTTGTAATAATTAGCATTTCCTTTGGTCCTTCCAAGCAAGGATTTCACAGTGCTGAAGCTGGGATGGGCATGCTACGTGTTTGCAGATAGCCTGCAATAAGTAATAATGTGATTTGTGGTGCAACCAAGTCTAAACTTGCCTGTTGAAATGAGAGCTCAATGGATTGATACCAGATCAATACAATTCTTTCAGCTCTCTTCCCACAGCTGTTCATCCCAGCCCCCACCATCATACGACCTCAGCAGTAGCCGCTAAACAGCAAACCCCCCCACCACCACATCATCAGTTTGGCAAGTCATCCAGGTTTGCCAGGCACACGAAGGAAAGCCTTTAGCCTACATAGAAGGGCCACGCTTATAATATACCATGATCTAGTACATAACTGCCATAGTCCCCAGCCTCTCCAACCCCATTACTCATTGATGGAGACCCAAGTACCCACAATTCTGATGCAGCAAAGAGATGGGAGGGAAGGCGCCATCTGCGCTTTACAGCTTTCCAATGGCAATCAGACAGGCTTCCAGGACAGCATCAGCTGTGCTGCAATAACATGTATCCTAAATGGGGTTTCATTAAACAGAGGATTTCATGGGTTACTAAACTCAGGCAAATAAAGATCATTAAGCAGTCTGGGAGTGCTCTGAGAGACAAACAAACAGGGAGATTTGCCTTCTGAGGCAAAGAAAAAGCATCTGAGCAGGTCTGCCCCAGATCCTGCCAACTAAAGCACATAGCTGACAGCGTTTCACAGAAACAGAGGCTGTTTTAAGAATCCTACAACCACCCTGGGTGTTTCCACATCAAAGCAGATTCTAATCAGAGAAAAACAAGAGAATCCACAACTAGCCCCAAGTTGCTTGTAACTATTTATTTGTGTTTGTGGCTCAGGTCAAAACTCCAATAGAAAAACCAATAAATACAATCACGAACTGCCACATGCATGGTCTGCCCTATGTCAACACTGCAAGGAGTTCCATACAGCGCAGCTTCCAACTGGAAGGACAACAAGAGAGCCCAGAGTGGGACCTGTGCTGTCTAGAAGACATGGGGACCAGGGTTCCACAAGAGGCTGCTGCTATTGACTCAGATTTGGTTTCTCTCAGTGGGCTGTAAACCCATCAAGTAGCCAGGTGGTAAATGGTTTGCAAATTGGGAGAAGCTAGGCATCAATTCCTTTTTTAAAGTGGGATATTTTAGGAGATAGTAGCCACCAGTGTCGTCCCTGTGCCCCACGTCATACCACATTGACAAAGACACGTTCTCAGTGGTTGTGTGGCCTGCCCCTTCCCCTTCCCCGCCCACCAGGAGGGGCATCTACTGTAGAACGGGGATTCTTGATGGTTTCATCTACAGACACAATAAGGCAAGCAGCCTCAGACGCGGCCGTCAGCGCGTTGATGCGCACAATGGCCGGCTCCCACACGTAGGCTTCAAAATTATCGGCGATATCTTCGTTGTTCACGTCCACGCCATACCAGGTACCTCCCTGAGGAAGACAACAGGAGGAAACATCAGTTACGCAGCAAAACAGGAGGATGCAGACAAGAGGACAGGGAGAAGGAAGATGGCTCCTATGTGCTAACATAGAATCACAGAATATCAGGGTTGGAAGGGACCTCAGGAGGTCATCTAGTCCAACCCCCTGCTCAAAAGCAGGACCAATCCCCAATTAAATCATCCCAGCCAGGGCTTTGTCAAGCCTGACCTTAAAAACTTCTAAGGAAGGAGATTCCACCACCTCCCTAGGCAACGCATTCCAGTGTTTCACCACCCTCCTAGTGAAAAAGTTTTTCCTAATATCCAACCTAAACCTCCCCCACTGCAACTTGAGACCATTACTCCTTGTCCTGTCCTCTTCTACCACTGAGAACAGTCTAGAACCATCCTCTCTGGAACCACCTCTCAGGAAGTTGAAAGCAGCTACCAAATCCCCCCTCATTCTTCTCTTCTGCAGACTAAACAATCACAGCTCCCTCAGCCTCTCCTCATAACTCATGTGTTCCAGACCCCTAATCATTTTTGTTGCCCTTCGCTGGACATACAGCAGGGGACAGCAATTCTTCTCCTCATTAACCTCACTTGCAATCAGAAAGAGTCTTGCTTGAGGAAAGTATTAGCTCTTAGCACTTTCCATCTGCCAACTGCATTACAAACCATTAACTATGCCTCACACTGTTCTCTGGCATTCACACCACTTAATGTACAGAGAAGCTAACAGAGAGAGATCAAAGTGCCCCTCACACCCAAACCAGATCTCAGGAATTGCCAGCTCCTAGCCCTGGGCTCAGATTGCATCTTTCCTAACCAAAAGATGCAATCACTTATCTTGCATACAGCATTTTACAAACTCTCCCTTGCTATCAACCTCATGGCTAACAGTACTTAGATGCAGTCAGCTCTGGGGTGGGACATGGCAAAGATCACAAATACTGCCCAACCATTTGCTAAGAAGCGAAGACCAATACTGGAGTCAAGTGAAATTTCCAGGGGCACTTAAGGAGGCAACATATAATTGTCTGAACTGGAATCCGGCCAGGTTTGCATTTCATTGGAAAAGCACGATCAACCTTTATAATCCATCACTTTAAGGTTTAAAAGCGAAGACTCCTCCTGACAAGTGATGCCTTTTCAAAAGCAAATCAAATCCCAGTAGCAGCTCTAAAAAAGTCACCCCACAGCTGCAATCAAAAGGAAAATAGGTTTCAGAGTAGCAGCCGTGTTAATCTGTATTCGCAAAAAGAAAAGGAGGACTTGTGGCACCTTAGAGACTAACCAATTTATTTGAGCACAAGCTTTCGTGAGCTACAGCTCACTTCATCGGATGCATCATATGAAGGGAGCTGTAGCTCACAAAAGCTTATGCTCAAATAAATTGGTTAGTCTCTAAGGTGCCACAAGTCCTCCTTTTCTAAAAGGAGAATAGTTTCTCTTTATGAGCAGCAGCAGATTCCTCATCACATGTGAAAACCATTCACAGTACTTAATCAAAGAGGCAGCAACTGAAACAGTCACAGTTGTATCATTGCTCTGTTCTGCATGCTTCAGAAATTCAGTGTTATCGGTTCTCCCGGGAACATGTTCGTTCAACGGGGCGAGCCCACCTGTGCATGTTTGGCTCTCAGTTTGTTCAGAATGTTGGTGGCATCAAACCCGGCATTGTCACAGAGCTGGCGTGGAATGATCTCAAGGGCTTTAGCATAAGCTCCTATGAGCAACTGTTGTTTGCCTGGAATGGTCCTGGAGTAGTCCCGGAGGTATTTCGAAAGTTCCATTTCTATAGCACCACCGCCAGCAACAACGGAGTCGTTCTGAAACAGAGCAAGAGTAAAACGTTCCATGACCTTTCTCCAAACACAACGATTACACTGAAACTAGTTAGAGGAGAAAGCCCAGGACACGAAATTAACCTGTTACAGATCTGTCTGATGGCATCTCTGGATCTGGAGTATCCACATCATGCAAGCCACCACCACCGTCAGGACAACCTGCCTGCTTTGCAGGTACTTTCTGCAGAGGGCCAGTGGCTCCTCCAGGCTTGGGAGGAGATGCTCTGGAAGGGGAGCTTACCCTGCCACAGACATACGTGGGTGCCTTTTCTCCAGCTCCACATTCTCTCAGGCCAGACACAGACCTGACTAGTAGTGAATTAAGTTACTTTCACTTCCATCAAGTGGTCAAAAAGATGGCACAAGCCTGATGTGCCATTTTCGCGAAGCAATTGCTTTGCTGCCAAGTGCCGCTACCAGCTATTTCTCCTGCATTTCCTTTGGTAAATCACAGATTGAGGAGTCTTTGCTAGAAGAAAATGGTCCAAAATCCTAAACTGCTTCCTCTTATGTCCCCCAAAGCACCCGTGCTCTGAGAATCCCTTACCTCAATGTATGCTAACACACCTGTACACGTGACGTACTATCCAGAGATGCCTACAAGCTATCAAAGATGACAAGCACATGGGGGGGGCGGGGGGATAACACATGTAGACATAGATAAATATCACTGTCCCGGTGCCCCTAGCCCTGACTCATATCAGTTAGCTAGCTGCTTGGAGAGTCACCAGAATGCGTTTCAAGGAGAGGGCCGATAGCTTACGTGGAGTGCGAGGCAGAGTGAGAGTGAAAAAAGCCTCGAAAGAAGATGAGAGAGAAGCAGGCATGTGTGTCAGGGTACTCTGCTAAGGCACCATCCAAACCAAATGGAAGAGCCATTCTGCACCCCCGGAGATTCCTGATCACCCATCGGACTGGGGTTAGCACATACACGCCCCATTTGGTCAGGGGGCAGTTCTAGCCTCCAGGGCTGTGCTAGAGGAGAATGCCAGACAGCGTTCAAGGGTGGCTGGCTTCAAGGGGCCTGTGTTACTTTGGACACTGTCCCTTCAACACTGGCCAGCTTTCTGTTCACTGCACTATGGGAGTGGAGACCCACCGTATTGCTTCTCCTGAGAGGCAGGATCCTCCTGCCCCCAAACAAACACGTTCCCGCTTTCCTTGCCCCACACACTTTCCCAAAACATCCCTCCATCCAAGGTGCTCCATGGGATTTACCTCCTTGCTAAGGAAGGTAAGTTTCGAGTCCTAGACAGACCGTGATAGCCTTTTAAACAAGAACCCTGGCCTATGGCAAATGTAAACAGCTGGGCAACGTCTCCAGCTCCTCCATACCTTGATTGCTCTCCTGACTATCATGATGGCATCATGTAGGGACCTCTCAGTCTCTTCCATAAACTGCTCTGCACCTCCTCGCAATAGAAGCGTGCACGTCTTTGCCTTTGGGCAGCCTGTGAAGAAGTTGTACCTGCCAAGAGCAGAGCATGTCAAGGGTTAGCACTGCCAGGATAACCAGCACCTGGGGCTCATCTACACAAACACGTGGTTTGCACCAAGCTGGGGTGTAAGTCTACCCAGCGCTAGCCTGCCATGCACAGACTGGCTGCAGAACCCGCTGTCACTTGCTGACAGTTCTGTAATGCGTTCTTACACAGCGTGCGTGGAAATGGGAGCGATCAAAACACACCAGGGAACCGTTAACGCCCGGCCAAACGACGTGCAGCAGGCTAGCACATGGCAGACTTACCCCCCAACTTGCTGCGAACTAAGTGTTCATCGAGACAAGTCCTCAGACAGCTTCAAAAGGTGCTTCGTGGGTGACCTGGCAAGAGAGATATTCCTTTCCAAAGCCAAACACATCTGCAGCCCTTCTAACTTATACTGTGACCCTCTTGAGCCTCTAGAGACACAGGGGAGGGCCAGATTAGTCTATGAATGGGATGCAAGTTCTTCTGCAAATACCCAGGTATTTGCCCCTGCCTGAGTCTGTGCTGAAGCAGTTAACTGGGGAGAAACAAACAGCAAGAGGGATTAGGATGTTGGGATTGGTCCCCAAGAGGATCTCTCCCTTGAGATGGGCCACAGGATGGAAAAGCTGAAAATCCACTGAGGTATGGTATTAAGCTTAATTTGTGCTAGCTGATGTACAATGTGGCTGTGGGGTATTAACACAGATGCCCCACTCAACCCGAGAAGGGGCTGCATTGCAGGTGACGGATGAAGGGATGCTTCCACGATTTAGTTGGGGATTCGTCCCGCTTTGAGCAGGGGGCTGGGCTAGATGACCTTCTGAGGTCCCTTCCAACCCTGATATTCTATGATTCTAGGATATACTGTTTGTATATTGCTGCAGGATCCTTTGTACATACAAAGTCACTATGTACATACAAGACACTATATTAAGTCCACCGGACCTCAAGAGGTGTGACGAGGTGCGATACGCTTGGCCAGACATCAAGCCAAAACATGGAAAGATACTCAGACACGCTGAGATTTCACCAGGTTAGCATTTTACCGGTCAGAAATGTTACTCTTACAGCAGTAATATTCCAACACAAATTAAAATGCCACAGTTCAAGCTACAGTATATTTACCTCTCCCCTCCAATCTGGGCCTCCTCGAAGAGTGCACACTGTCCCAGAACATCATCTGTGAGGGCATTAACACTAGTCTGAATAGACCCACCACAGGCCTGCAACGTACAGAAGAGACAAGGTGGCTTTAGTGTAACAGCAGAGGGACAAGCCCAGACAGCAGGTTACTGTTGTGCAATGGCATCATAGTCACAGAGCCTTGTAACTGGTTGGAATGACTGTGACCTCTAACTCCCAGACACGGAGCAGCCTTGGCTGTAGCCACCCCCAGGAGAAGGCTTAAGAAGCGACCAGCAAGAGAAACCAGAAATGCCAGGGGCAGCACATGAAGGGTTTGGAAAACCTGACTGTTACACCAGTGTAACCGTATCAGTTAACCCCCCTCCTCACAAACGACAGACTTCTACTGATACAGACACTGGGTGCAGAGCAGGCCGAAGCAGTAGACAGAACACATTATGCTTACAGAGATCCTTCTGGCAGAGGAGCTCATGTTTTGCAGACACCAGTCAAGTGACATAGGTTAAATATCCCACCTATTTCCAGATGGATAAACTGAGGTACAAGTAAAAAAAAAAAAAAGTGTAAGAAGGGCACTAAACTCCCAATCTCCCACTGGGACGTGGACACCGAACTCTCTCCGGCTCCTCTGAAAATCCCAGCCTGAGTGACTTGCTCAAAGCCATCAAATTACTGTAGTAAAGTCAGCAAAAAGAACGCAGGAGTCCTACTCCAACCACTACAGCACAATCCCCCGTACAGCAGAGCTTTCAATATGCTCCTCCATGCGTTAGCAAAGCATCAAATGGTTTAAAAGATCTTTTAAAATCTTCACTCGTAACGTCCCTTTCCTCAAGCCATCTGCGTTGTTACATTTGCCCTACTTGCCACCCCCCTAACGCCAGCCCCGCACTTGCAACCTCCCAAAACGTGTCCCATGACCCGTCTGGGGGCTGCAACCCCAGGTTGAGAAACACTGATCTAAATGAGTTGAGTACCCTCTGGGGGTACTCGCGTACGCCGGGCTGAAAACCACCGGCTTACAGTTCAGTACAGGGCAGGGAGGGAGTGAAAAAAGCCTTGAAGGATTAATAGCAAATCTAAACCCCTTATTACAAAGAGATGGAAGTTACCATCATAGTCCTTTTGAGATCTTCTTCCGGAACTCGACCAGCACAAAACAGATCTCTGTCTGCGAAGTACTGAGTAGCTACATCACCAATCGGAAGCTTAGACAAGACGACTTTGGCTCCCGACTTGTGGATTTTGTCTAACTTGTCATACAAGATGCTCCACTCTGCATCCACAATGGCCTGGTAATCCTAGCGGAAAAGAATCAGAGATGAGCTTGCAATGCAGTTTCATTACAAAGAATTGCAAATGTCATCACAAGTTACCTGCACAGGGAGATCCCTTGTGAGACAAAAGGCAGTGATAATGCTGCTTTATGCAGCCTTGGAAAGATGTTCACTTTACACACTCCCAGGCAATTTTAGGTCACTCATTTTATAAGGAGACACAGAGAAAGTTACAAAGCTCAAAGCAGCATGACTAACAGATAAAGGGATTGGAGGAACTAACAGGAAGACAGTGACAGCTCAGTGTATCCTGATAACAGGTGATTAATGGGGAGGAGAAAGGAAGGGTTGTGCAAATATCTGAGTGTTATTTATAGGAAGGAGAGGAGACGGTCTAATGCAGTTAGTGCAAGGAACTAACATAGCACACACTGCAACAGAGAAGGATGCAGATAGCGACGGGTATCAATCTTGTGTTTTCCATAGTGCTCAGATTTTACAAACCAGACACAAAAGAGTCATTCCAGCCATCAATAAAATGCAGCCACTGCTGGGTGGCAAGGATTTAAACCAGGAACAGCAACACTATAGAACCATTCAGGACAGACCGTAAAGGAAGCCATGTTTGCTGGGATGGCCTGGAGAATTTATGGGGAACAGAGTAACTACCCAGACTGTAACATGGCCAAGAAACCAAGATTACCCCTCTATTCCCACATAAACAGCAAGGGGATCTCGGGTGACCACAACTGCTGTGGGAACCAAAAATTAGCAACTCAACCCTCAATTAAATTCTCAGCCCTAACAGTCTCCCCGTAGTTTTGCCTTGAGCTTCCTCCCACGTGATGTTCCTGTGTTTATCAGAAGCTGCACATGCCCAGTGGCTAAAAGCTTCACCTTGTTTTAATGCACTATGTGACACTCTAGGGATTTCCACACATGTATGAAAATCAACACTTAGGACACTGCTCAGTTCCAGTTTATCCAAAGGGCCGGTCACTGGAATAAATGCAGCAAGAGCCAGAGGCCAGATGCAGAGTTTGCCAAACTGTGGGTCACAACCCTGCCCCATGACCAGGGGGCGTCACAAGATGTACATGCTGCACATGGGGCAGCTGCGTGCCCTGGCTACCACTGCCTCCCTGTACTGCGTGCGCTGGGCAGGGACAGCGCTGGATCAGCAGCACAGTCGCTCTGCAGCACACACAGGACAGTACAGCGAGGTGGCATCGACTAGCAGAATGGGGCTCACAGCTGCTGCTGCACCAATCCCATGCACAGTGGGAGGGAGTCGAGCCAAGCCCAAGGGAGTTAGGTTGTTTTCTGACCTGACCTTGCACAGGCTGTTGTCAGGTCCCATTGGGTTTGGGTCACAGGGCTCTATCTCAGACCTCTGGGGGGGTCACATTAACAGAGATGAGTCCAAGGGCGCGTCGGGGGTGGCACAAACAAGTTTGGGAATTACTAGGCTACAGAAAAACATAGTGGTACTGTCCTTTCCATATTGGCCAGGGACAACTCAGCCGCGGGATGGTAGACTTCCCTTCGGACCTGGAATACTGGGTTTCAGTTGGAACAGCCTGCCCAGGTCCTTAAATAAGGCCAATGATGCATATCAATCTGAGCTGGTAAGACAAGGGTACATAATGCAGCGATAGTTACGTGTGGAAGGGCAACAACCCAACCCCATCCAGGAGGGAACAGCAACTCTCCTGCACCATAAGGTTTAGAAGAGGCTCGGAAATAGTCAGAGAAGCCTCATTCTGCATTGGAAGTGCACATTAGTTTTGGTCCTGATCTTTCCTTTCAGCTCTTACCTTCACGTTGTTGACTCTCACTTCAGCATTGTCTTTCTCTGCTTTGAGCTCTAGCTCAACGTTCAGCAGAGCGATCTTGGGGGACTCGTACTTTTTCGGCTGCATCTCAAACCCGGCATAAGAGAACGTTTTCTTAAAGGCAACTCCAGCCACTAGCTGGGACTCCTGAAAGAAGGGGGTTGGATGTTGGGGTTAGCGAGATCCTGCAGGAGGACTCCCTGCTTCAGAATCAATGTATAAGGCAAAGTGCCATTTACCCTACGACAGCTGTTTCTTTTGATTAACCCACCCTCACAGAACACAAGTGGCAAACATTTATCTCCTCTGCCCAGGAAACCAACCTCTCCCATCAGATCCTTCCCAGCACAAAAGATACCATCGCAAAAGGCACTATACAAAAACTCAGGCTCAACTCTCCAGTCTCTCACTGATGCCTTTCCCATTTGTACCCTTTGAAGATGCCTACCCCCGCTCAACCACCTCCCTAAACTTGATCTTTTCCTGCCTTATTCTAGATTACAGCAATCTCGGGATGGGAGCTGCTAAGCACATGAGACTGGCTTGCCCAACGCTGCCCCCGATAACACTCCATGTTGGAAAAAAGTCAGTGTTACATTCTCTCCCCATCCTACATCTTTCTAACAACCCACTAGTTTCCATGTGGATTTCTCCCCAGCAGGCTTTCCTGCAGGGTCAACTACCCCAGGAAAGTATAGTCTCAAGGTCATTAGAATGGGGCTTCTGCATCAGGCCTTCAGAAAATGCCAGTTTCTTTTCACAGCACTCCCTGGTCTCCTGCCCTCTGGGAGGAGTCAGGGCACAGCTCCAGCCCTTGAGTTACAACAACCTCCTGCCTCACCCCAAACTCAGCAACCATGCTGGCAGCTCCAATCCTGAGCATCAAGAACCCAGATGCAGCACATCCATTGTGACCAGGAGGAGCTGCCAAAGCCACAAAACCCTTCCCTAGGGTACATGAGCATGACCCTCAAGGTGACCCAAAACCTTCACTAGGCCTGGAGCAGAGTTACCTCAAGAGTTCAACCAATACCCTGGAAAGCAGGATGCTGCAATATCCTCAGGCTCACAGACCTGCCCTGCCAAACTCCTCAAAGTGGCAACTGGGGGGAAAAAACTATCCTCAAACCTGTACAAAATCAAATTCAAGGGCAAACAGCATCTGACAAAACTAGCTTCCATTCTCTGTAGCTCCTGCCAGGAACAGCTGAAATGATTTTCCTTAGAAAGTAAGGAAATAGGATGGTCTCTCCCATCTCAAGTCAGCTGGAGGGAGTTTTCTGTGACTCTCTGAAATGCTTGCAGACCCTCAGTTATGACTGGGTGCATGCAGAACCAATTCTGATTGACTACATTACCTGTCTGGGTGAGATAATGCAGTAGTGATCACCTCTTTTCCTCCATGGAAATGCTTGTGTGAAGTATTTACAGGCAGAAACCACCACAGAATAACAATTCACTCACTAGAGACTAGGACAGGCTCCAGTTTTCAGTGGAGATATGCCAACTAACCCACCATCTACATGGGATTAAGATATAAGGGACTGAGATAGCACCAACCACCTTTTACCCCAGGAACGGTTTTCTATCGTGGTATGTACGTTTAACACTATGTACCACAGGTGGTCAGACACTATGGTGATGGGCACCACATAAGAACCTAGGCAAACAAATGGAAATGGACAACCCTTCGCAGCTCATACAGTCTATTCCCCCTGGCCAATTCAGGATAAGTCTCCTTGTGGTATGTAAACAAGGATGTTAGTTACTTCTAGAACCAAAGAAATGTAAGAACTACCACCTGAATAAGGGCTGAAGACCTGACTTCTCTACTGCCTTGTGGAGTCCTTCATCCCCGCATGAAGCAGGTGTAGTGAAAGCCAGAAACACAGAAGTCACCACTACAATCAGTAATAGCATTGCAGACCCGCTTTGTACAAAGGGCAGTGCTGTGGAGGATCTGGCTGGTCCGTTGTGCACAGAAACACAACCCTACCCACTCCTGCCTGTTTGCAAACTAAAGTGGGGAATTACAGACAGAAGGCAAAACAAGGAACCACTGACCAGCGTGGGGGATGCTTTGGGCATGAAAACCCTGGCACCGAGCAGGAGCAAATGATTAGGGCTCTATGGGTATGTGCACAGGCCAGCCGTGGGGTTTTCTTTGCTGTGTAGACATACCCTAAGAACTCCTCTGAGCTAACAGGAGACTCAGAAAGAACTTACTTCCAGGGCACCTCCCTGCACCTTCTTTATTCCAATCATTTTGAGCTGCAACAACTCATCAAGCATCATGACGGCATCTACCACCATCCGGGAGAAGAAGTCCTTCTGCTGTGAGATCAGCTTGGAGTTGAGGGCTGTGGCTGCACACTTCTCCAGCAGCCTTCTTTGCTCGCTGCAAGAGAAAAGAAAAGTCACATTTTGCACATGTCTTAGTGCCCTTTGCCAGATCGCAAAGCATTTTATATGCATTTCTTAAGCCTCACTCCCACCTCCAGCCCAAATGAGGAAGTATTAGCCCCCTTTTGCAGAGAGGGAAACCGAGGCACACAGTGTTTGAGGCCCAAGTTTTCAGAAAGGGCCTCTCTAATTTACAGAGCTCCGCCTCAGACACCATGGGTCCAGATGTCAGAAGTGCTCAGAACCCACAACTCCAACCAAAGTCCACGGAAGCCACAAGCGTTCAGCTGTTCTGAAACACAGACCCCAAGGATCTCAAATGGGGCACCCAAACTAGAGGCCATTTTGAAACCTTTGGCTTACACTACTTGTTAGAAGTTGTAAGAGGGCAGGAACCAGAACTCAGGAGGGACCTGAGCTCACTCCTATGTTTACTAACGGTTACCAGAACTACTGTATTTTGCATCCACTGATGGATGTGCAAGGGCTTCCCCCACAGTCAGTAGGAATAATAAAAACCATTCAGTGTGCAACATTCCCTCCTCATTAGAGCAGCTCAGTTCATTAGGGCCAAAAGCTGCCCACAGGGGTACATAAGGCGAGGGACATAGTAAGTGGCCTGATTTTCAGAGACATGCTGAGCATCTAAGATGCTTGCTGATTTCAGTGGGAGCTACAGGTGGTTCAGTTCCCAGTGTGAAAAATCAGGCCATTTATTTAGGCGCCTAGCATTATGCACCCAAGCTGGCAAACAATGGCCTAGATACTCTTCTGGAGTAACAGCCTTGGAGAGATAGCACTGCATCTTCTTAGTCAGACCTACAGATTCCAAATTCAGAGAAAAATCTAGCTGTGGCTGCAGCTGCTCATCCCAGATCTGAATCTGGCCTGGAATCTTCAACCTAGGACCACATAAAGTGCAGCAAAAAACAACTTTAAAATGCCTCTGAACCAACAAGGCACTTCCTGGGGCAGATCTACCATCTAGTCACAAAATAGGCTTCTCAAACTCAAATAGGAACTTACTCTTTATCGTCCTTCTTCACTGTCACCGAAATCTCTTTGATCTTATTTACAGCCTGTCAAAACAAAAGCCAGTAGCTGGAATTAGTGGCTCACATTTAAGAATGTGATCGGCCCTCCAGCATATTCTTGTATTTGTATTTCAACCTTCATTGCTTCTTTTGATGTAGTTGAAATTTTAAGTACACAAGAACGGCCACAGTGGGAAAGATCAACGGTCATCTAGCCCAGTATCCCACCCGTCAGTGGCCAGAGCCAGAAGCTTCAGAGGGAATGAACACAACAGGGTAATTCTGAGTGATCCATGCTGTCATCCAGTCCCAGCTTGTGGCAGTTGGAGATTTAAGAGACACCCAGAGCATGGGGTTGTGTCCCTGACCATCTTGGCTAATAGCCATTGATGGACCTATCCAAGTATTTCACCTATTCTACTGCTTCCAGTCCAGTAATCAAGAACCATCTCCTTAAACATCGCTGCTCTGCAAGAAACCCAGGATCTATAATAAACTAGGAGGAGTGGTAGATACGCTGGAGGGTAGGGATAGAATACAGAGGGACCTAGATAAATTAGAGGATTGGGCCAAAATAAATCTGATGAGGTTCAACAAGGACAAGTGCAGAGTCCTGCACTTAGGACGGAAGAATCCCATGCACCGCTACAGACTAGGGAGCAGTTCTGCAGAAAAGGACCTAGGGGTGACAGTGGACGAGAAGCTGGATATGAGTCAGCAGTGTGCCCTTGTTGCCAAGAAGGCCAATGGCGTTTTGGGATGTATAAGTAGGGGCACTGCCAGCAGATCAAGGATGTGATTGTTCCCCTCTATTCGACATTGGTGAGGCCTCATCTGGAGTACTGTGTCCAGTTTTGGGCCCCACACTATAAGAAGGAGGCGGAAAAATTGGAAAATGTCCAGCGGAGGGCAACAAAAATGATTAGGGGACTGGAACACATGAGTTATGAGGAGAGGTTGAGGGAACTAGGATTGTTTAGTCTGCGGAAGAGAAGAATGAGGGGGGGATTTGACAGCTGCTTTCAACTACCTGAAAGGGGGTTCCAAAGAGGATGGATCTAGACTGTTCTCAGTGGTAGCAGGTGACAGAACAAGGAGTAATGGTCTCACGTTGCAGTGGGGGAGGTTTAGGTTGGATATTAGGAAAAACTTTTTCACTAGGAGGGTGTGAAGCACTGGAATGGGTTACCTAGGGAGGTAGTGGAATCTCCTTCCTTTGAAGTTTTTACAGTCAGGCTTCACAAAGCCCTGGCTGGGATGATTTAGTTGGGGATTGGTCCTGCTTTGAGCAGGGGGCTGGGCTAGATGACCTCCTGAGGTCCCTTCCAACCCTGATATTCTATGATTCTACAAACATCACTGGAACTGCTCTACTGCTGTCAGCACAAGCAATGATAGGAAACCAGATCTAAACGCAGATGAGATATGCTGAAGCCATGTGTGTAACTCAAGCACACTTTTAAGTGCAAGCAAAATTCCTATGGACGCAGAGGATGGGGTAGTAAACTATTTTCACTTCCTTTTTAAAATGACTACGTTCCCTGATGCTCCCTCCAAAACACTGTTCTAACAATGTTGGGACAGGACCCTGAAGTGAGCCTTTGGGCATTTTAAGCCAGATCTCCCACATTCGGTCAGGCTAAGAAAGAAGCCATTATAAAGTTACTAGTAGTAACAACTGAGATGAGATTTAAAGTCATAAAGGATTAATGGCTGCTGTTGTGTTTTAAAGAAGCCAGCTGATATTTTGCAGTGGGTTGGAAGGGATTGTTACTGCTCATGATACTCTCCCCCGCCCCCAATCCATTTTAGAGATGGTTTTTGCCTTCTTCTGGTAGAAAATCACTGTCCAAGATGTTCTAGACAACTATACAATTTTGTGGTAACAGACGGACTCCCCACAAGCCTATGCATTTCCCTACCAGCTCGGTTGCAGTGCGGAAGGCTCGGATGATGATCTGAGGATGCACACCTTCCTCCACGTAGGGCTTCACTTGTTTCAGGAATTCTGCAGCCAGCATAGTCACAGAGGTCGTGCCATCGCCAACCTGCAGCACCACAAGGAAGTTTGTTCATATCACCATCACATCCTAAAGGTTCTACATTAGCACAAGTTCATCAAACCCATAAAGTACAGTTTCAGAAAGACATCCCACCCTTAAGCATGAGGTGTACATACTTTGAATGCAAACATAGACATTTGACTTAGACACTTATGCTGCCAGTGCCTTCCAGAGACCTGAGCAACACACACGGCCCCACTTGGTATCCCAGCATTTCATAGTACAGTAACTCCCCACTTAACGTCCTCTCGCTTAACCTTGTTTTGAACTTATGTCCCTGCTCAATTACAGAACATGCTCCATTTAAAGTTGTGCAATGCTTCGCCATAACGTCGTTTGGCTGCCTGCTTTGCCCACAGTTGGCAGCCCCCCTATGTTCTCCCCACAGCGCCTCCTGCCCGCCAACAGACCCTGCGGATCAGCGCCTTCCTGCCCGCAGCAATCAGCTGGCTTGTGGCATTCAGGAGGGAGGGGGGAGGAGCAAGGACTCGGCGTGCAGGCTCCCCCTCCCTCCTCAACGCCGCAAACCAGCTGATTGCCGCGGGCAGGAGGCAGGGGAGGCTGCGCACCATGTCCTCGCTCCTCCCCCCTCCCTTCTTAACGCCACAAGGCAGCTGATTGCCACGGGCAGGAGGCAGGCGTGAGGACACAGGGTGTGGAGTAAAGAGGGAGGACGGGGGGGAAGAAGAGGCGGGTTAAGGATTGGGGCTTGGGTGGAGGGGTGGAGTGAGCGAGCCGAGGGTTGAGCCCCCTGCCCCTGGTGCCTGCAGAATAGGGGAAGCTGCCGCCGTGCAATGTACTTCTCCTAGCCTACAGCACCTTCAGACTCCTTGCCTGCTTCATTGTCTCCAGTGCCAGTGGGCTGTGCCTGTGTGGGGTAAGGGGGGGCACCTCCCAACTATAGTGCTGCACTGTACTGTATGGCAACAACAACAAAATTTCCCTGGAACCTAACCCCCCCCATTTACATTCATTCTTATGGGGAAAATTGGATTTGCTTAACTTCATTTCACTTAAAATCGGATTTTTCAGGAACATAACTACAATGTTAAGTGAGGAGTTACTGTATGCTTCCTCTGTCCTCATGTGTTTATGCTTCAGAAGCACAGTTGTTCACATTCATACCTCTGCATCCTGAGATTTGGCAATGTCCACTAACGTCTTAGCAGCAGGGTGGACGACATCAAGAAGTTTCAGGATTGTGGCGCCATCATTTGAGATAGTTGCTTTGCCTATGGTTTTAGAAGAAGAGTTAAGTCCAAAGTTCCTGACTGAAGACACTTGCCTACCTGCTCCAAAGATAGATGTAAGCTCCAGCATTTGATGGAGTTATTTAGAACTCAAGACCAGTTAGATTAATATTTTGATTAGTTTAACACACCAGGAAACCTCACTACACCTCTCTCTATTTTCCTTTTCAGGAAAAATTGGGCTCCTGGCTTTTGCTAAGGTAGAAAGGTTTCCATAAATTCTCTAAATGCGTGATTCCTGCACCGTGAGCTTTGCCATTGATTTCAATGAGCAGAGAATCAAGCCCTAAATCCTCATTAAAGACAACTTTTCTTCAGACAAATGACTGTCCCTCAAAAGCATATGGAACATGATCACTGCTGTATTTCCACACATTCCCACAAGTTCAAAGTGACTGACTACTGACTACAAATCAGCTGAAAAGGACAGGAAATAGTCCAAGCTGAGAAAAAAGTAAAACAGTAAACAGTATAAATGGTGAAAAGCAAAATGGGTTTGAAAGATGGCCAGTCTTAATCTTAATGTAGCTAAGCATTTTTTAAAAAACATGAATTTTGATGTAAGAGTGCCTCTAACAACCCTGCTTGATAACATCACCTCACTTTCCTTCCCATTCTGGTTTTACAAATGGAGCATGCTAGGTGCCACAGAGGGTTAACAATAACTTTTCATATAAGGAAACTGTTAAGTGTTGAAGGCTGGAATGTCATTGCCTCAGTAACGCTCTTCAGGCTGCCCAGTGCTTCTGTTCTTGGAGCTCCAATGTTATCACTGCTAACAGCAGATTCTGCAGTCTGCTCATTCAACAGACCTTGATGTTACTCAAAGAAAGACCACAGACTTGGTTCAATGGAGAAGGTGCTCGGCCAAGTTTATTATCAATGAAGCACAGTAGCTCCCTGGATCTATGTCTCAGGTACACAAACACATGCATGCTCGTTACAATGGACTCAGCCAGTCAGCAGTGGGACTTTCTGCGGCCCTCTCGGTTGGGCAAAGTGTTAAGGCGAGGTACCCCAACATTTATAGACCAAGACAAACAACTGGGATAAACAAGTTGTGTACCACTGTACATATTTTATAACGTCTATTTTTTACCTGGTATTTTGGACAAAACATTATTATTTTGTCAAACCATCTTATCTTGTACTAGATTGGGATATAGCTGTACTAGCTGGAATATATTTCCGTAAATATCCAGTGCCTAGTACAGTAGCAGCAACTTTGCCAAGTTAATGTGACAGTGAACTTATAAGCACCTGCTTTGATACATGGCCTGACTCTGGTTCATGGCCTCTGGTTCAGGCCTCAGATTTGGCATCAGGCTCTCTCTCTACCACAGACACCTGGGCTTAGTTATGAAACAAGAGAAAATAAGTTCAGCAATGTCAGTTAACTCCCTGCTCAGGCACAGCACTTCCACAAAGAGCCAAACAACTCAGCGCTGCAGGCCATCTCTGGCTTAAGACAGGTTCATAACTAGAGAGGCAAGTATCTCCAACAGCCAGTGATGGGGCACTAGATGGGGAGGGCTCTGAGTTACTAAAGAGAATTCTTTCCCAGGTGTCTGGCTCGTGGGTCTTGCCCACATACTAGGGGTCTAACTGCTCGCCATATTTGGGGCTGGGAAGGCATTTCCCCCTGGGATTAGACTGGCAGACAGCCTGGAGGTTTTATGCCTTCCTCTGCAGCATGGGGCAAGGGTCATTTGCAGGTTTAAACTAGTGTAAATGGTGGATTCTCTGTGGTTTGAAGTCTTTAAATCATGATTTAAGGACTTGAGTAACTCAGCCAGAGGTTATGGGTCTATTACAGGAGTGGTTGGGTGAGATTCAGTGGCCTGCGATGTGCAGGATGATCATGACGGTCCCTTCTGACTTTAAAGTCTATGAGGCAAAGAAGTTTGTAGACCAGGTTTGAGGTACACTGGCAGAACTGGAGAGACAAAAACTTTCACAACACTTGGGCCACACTATGACAGGATCTAACCAGTACTATGGCACCTCCCTGTCATGACCACCTAGGTTTGGGGTATTTTTTAGAAAGAAAGAAAAAAAAGCTACCTTAACTCAGTCTCCTGGATAAACAATACATCCCTTTAAAGCTATTGGTATTTCTGTCACTAAAATATCTTGAACTAGCTGAGGCTGGAGTAAAGGTTTTAAGTTTGAATGTGATCACAAGAAATCAGATGTGTGCACTAGAAGCAGGGTCTCCGTTAGAACTGAAAGCTATTGTGTAATTGAGAGTCGGAATGAGAATGGGGGTGAGGTAAGCGTGCTGAGGTCTATGAACGCTGGGTTAACCGGTGGTTGATGATTTGGGGGTGGGGGGGGGACACGACAGGGGAACAGGACTATCAACCTTAGCTCTAAATTAGCTAATCTTTAGTTTGGGCTTCCCCCCCCAACTTGAACACAGAAGTACCATATAATATGTATCGTGCAGGGATGTTATTTGTTAGTCAGTCAAAAGCCACTGCCTTACATGTGGTAACCTGAAGTGTTAAGAGTCATGATACTTGAGACTTACCTCTGTCATCAACAATAAGTTTGTCCATGCCCCGGGGGCCAAGGGTGGTGCGAACTGCTTCTGCGATTACCTGGCAAGCACTGATGTTACTTAGAAGCTGAGGAATCCCTTGGGAGGTATCTGTGCCTTCCTTCAACAAGATAACTGGTGTGGGCTGAAAAAACAACATACGTTAGCCAATGCCTTGCTCAGATTTTAATAGGCCAACTAGTCCCCCTAAAAATAACTGTGCATATCAAAATTTTCTAGCTCAGCTAATTAATATTATTGAATAAGTTCCCTCATGGGAACAATTTAGGAAATCAGTTCACTGTATTACAGTGTCACTGCTTGCAATTCCATATCTAAGGCTGAAACCAAAGTCTACCCCCCACCTTAGGCTCTATAAATCTGAAGATTGGATGTCTTAGAACTAAGGATTTCCATATTTTTCAGCTGTTTGGGGGTTTTCTTCTGAATTTAATCTTGACCTTGAATTACTTGAGTTTCTAATGAATGTAGTTCACTACTCTTGTAAGCGGTTTTTGGTTGTTTAACCTTTACATTACTAAGCTGGATTCAACCTTAATTTAGATTTGTCTGAAAAATACAACTAACATGAAGGATAACCAAGACCCGAGGTCAAGATCCATTTTCTTCTAGAATACAATCACAATTCAACAAAAGCAAGCAAATGAGCAGATCCTGTTAACATTAAATCTGGTTACCTGTCGGCTGCTACTCTGAAAGCTGTCATGGATATGTTCTGTAACCCCCCTCAGAGGCTGAATTCCTGGCCCTCCCCCCTTCAACAGCATGAAGCACAATGAAATGAATACCCTCCAGCTTCAACTCTGCACTAGATACGCAGTACCCATACTACTGCAACAGCACCGAAATGCTAGGCAGGCAGCGTGGATGGGGCAAAGGCATTCCTACCACTTTGTCATGTAAACTTGTTGAGAGATTTTTCATGATGCCACGGTATGAACACCCGAGCCCCGTCCACTCTTGCATTGGTGCTGCCACCAGCACAGCTGTATCCGTTGCTGGTGGTAACCGATATGCAGATAATGAGGCCTGATCGACACAAGAAAATTAGGGCACAACATCATCACTCAGGGATGTGAAAAATCTACACCAGAGGGGCTTAGTTAAGCTAACTAAGTCCCTGTGTGGAGAGCTCTAGGTCAACAGAATTCTTCCATGGACCTAGCTACCAGCTCTGGATTACCTATGCCAACGGGAGAATCCCTAACGTTGGCATAGGTAACATCAACACTGAAGCGCTGCAGCTGTGTCGCAGACAAGCCCTGAATTCTGTAGTGTAGACAAGGCCTGAGAGGGAACATTTTGGGTCCCTCACACTTGGCTGACAGGGAAAACGGCTGGACAGTGTCAAAACTACAGATAAGATAACTGAAAGCAACAACAAAATTAGGCAAGTTCATGGAGGATAGGTCCATAAATAGCTATTAGTCAAGATGGTCAGGGATGCAACCCCATGCTCTAGGTTCCTAACCCTGCAACCCCCAGAAAACTGGGAATGGACAGAAGCTGGATGACTCAAAATTGCCCTGTTCTGTTGATTCTCTCTAAAGCATCTGGCACTGGCAACTGCCAGGGAAAAGACACTGAGCTAGATGGACCATTGATCTGAACCAGTGTGGCCATTCTTATGCTCTTAAGAGAATGACTGGGGGACTCTAAAAGGCCATGGTAACATCCAGCCAATGGATCTTCACTGTGCTCTAGGATGGTCCCATACCACACACCCTGCTAGCCAGCAACCAGTTTTCATCTCTCACTACCTTTGAAAAATCAGAACAAGATGGTATCGCTTAAAGAGGAAGCTAGTCCAACACCTAACCAAACATGATGATTATCCTTACACCATGATGGTAATGTGAGAGATTGAACCATTAGCAATAAATCATTTTACGGAAAGACCACTATGATTCAAAACAATTACAAAGTTGCGTTTTGAGATCTGTGGGACAAGGGGGACAGAGGTGGGGCATGAAAATTAAATATATGCCCTCAATTCAAGTTTGAAGAATATGTTGTGAAATAGAAACAAGGATCTTCTACCTCTGTCAGAATAACCCTAAATGGAAGTTTACAAAGGAAATCCAATTATTCTGCCTTTGAAAAAAATCAAGTTATATGCAGTGTAATAATACCGCATGCAGATGTGGTCGCCCCATCTCAAAAAATCTATACTGGAATTGGAAAAGGTTCAGAAAAGGGCAACAAAAATTATTAGGGGTATGGAACAGCTTCTCTCTGAGGAGAGATTAAGAAGACTGGGACTTTTCAGCTTGGAAAAGAGATGAATAAGGGGGGGGATACGATAGAGGTCTATAAAATCATGACTGGTGTGGAGAAAGTAAATAAGGAAGTGTTATTTACTCCTTCTCAGAACACAAGAACTAGGAATTACCAAATTAAATTAATAGGCAGCAGGTTTAAAACAAACAAAAGGAAGTATTTCTTCACACAATGCACAGTCAACCTGTGGAACTCCTTGCCAGAAGATGTTGTGAAGGCCAACACTATAACAGCATTCAAAAAAGAACTAGATAAATTCATCGAGGATAGGTCCATCAATGGCTATTAGCCAGGATGGGCACGGATAGTGTCCCCAGCCTCTGTTTGCCAGAAGCTGGGAATGGGCAACAGGGGAAGGACCACTTGATGATTACCTGTTCTCTTCATTCCCTCCGGGGCACCTGGCATTGGCCGCTGTCGGAAGACAGGAGACTGGGCTAGATGGACCTTTGGTCTGACCCAGTACGGCCCTTCTTATGTTCTATATTTTGTAACAGTCTCTGTCTGGACATTCCTAAGGCTGCCTTTAGCGTAGGCAGGGGGAAGTGCCCTCCACAGAAATGACAGGTCTGAGCTTTGCAGAACAGCCCCTTGGTCTGCACAACTTGGGGACAGCAGGTGCCAGAATCAAAATGAGCCACGCCCATCTCCAACGGAACCGTGGGGACCATAATGACTACAGCTCCCAACATGCAACGCTCACCTTGCCCACAGCAGCCAATGTGGGCAATCATGGGCCCCGCGGCTGTAACAGGGAGAGGAAGCCCGAGGACTACAGATGCCAGCATGCAATGGTTTGAGAAGCCACAGGACAGGGTAACAATTGTAATACCCGGAGGCTTCCTGCACCTTCCCTGCCGTTTCGACCTACACACTACAATCCCCAGCATGCAATGCACCAGTTGCTCCCCCAGCTCGGGGGCAAGGTCGTGCGCGTTGCCTGATGGGACTGGTAGTCTCGGCGAGACCACTATTCGCCCACCGTAACCAGGCTATCCCGAAACCCCGAGGCCCCCCGCTCAATGGGCTGCTCCAGGACTAGGCCGCAGCGCCCCTCGCCCTCACTGCCGCCGGGCTGTGCTGAGAGACGGGGCAGCGGCTCCGGATCCCCGCCGCTCCGGCAAAAGCCCGCCATCCCCCACAAATAACGGCGGCTCCCGGCCGGCCAGAGCCCGCCAGCGGCGGGGGGAGCCGCTGTCGGGCCGGGAGGGCCCATCCCCGGGACGGATGGCGGCGGATGGAGCGGGCCGCGCCGATCCCACTCACCATCATTTTGACGGAACGTCTCGTTCGGCTCCTCCGACAGCGGGGGTTGCTGATCCCACAATGCACTGCGTTCGCACAGAAACTTCCCGAGGCTTGGGGAGGAGTTCTAACCGGAAACGGGCGGCTCCTCCCTGCTACAACTCTGTGGTTGGCAGCCAGCAGCTCGCCCC
Source organism: Lepidochelys kempii (assembly GCF_965140285.1). NCBI lineage: Eukaryota > Metazoa > Chordata > Testudines > Cheloniidae > Lepidochelys > Lepidochelys kempii. Next base: position 137,134,345 of record NC_136383.1, read on the forward strand.
GGCCGGTGTCCCTTCCTTCCCTCAGCTGACCATAGAGATGCAAGGCTGGGCGGGTGGATGTGGGGGGTTGTCATTGAATAGCTCGTTATCTGGTAGGAGGAGGACTGGGGCGGCTCAGTATCTGGCGGGCGGGACTGGCGGGGCTCGCTGACTGGCGGGCGGGACCGGCGGGGCTCGCTGACTGGGGGGCGGGACGTTGGGGGCGGGACCGGCGGGCGGGACTCGCTGACTGGCGGGCGGGACTCGCTGTGGGGCGGGACTGGTGGGGCTCGCTGTCTGGCGGGCGGGGGGCGGACTGGTGGGGCTCGCTGGCGGGCGGGCGGGACTCGCTGTGGGGCGGGACTGGTGGGGCTCGCTGTCTGGCGGGCGGGGGGCGGACTGGTGGGGCTCGCTGACTGGCGGGCGGGGGGCGGACTGGTGGGGCTCGCTGGCGGGCGGGCGGGACTCGCTGTGGGGCGGGACTGGTGGGGCTCGCTGACTGGCGGGCGGGGGGCGGACTGGTGGGGCTCGCTGACTGGCGGGCGGGGGGCGGGACTCGCTGTGGGGCGGGACTGGTGGGGCTCGCTGTCTGGCGGGCGGGACTCGCTGTGGGGCGGGACTGGTGGGGCTCGCTGGCGGGCGGGACTCGCTGTGGGGCGGGACCGGCGGGCGGGACTCGCTGACTGGCGGGCGGGACTCGCTGTGGGGCGGGACTGGTGGGGCTCGCTGACTGGCGGGCGGGGGGCGGACTGGTGGGGCTCGCTGGCGGGCGGGCGGGACTCGCTGTGGGGCGGGACTGGTGGGGCTCGCTGTCTGGCGGGCGGGGGGCGGACTCGTGGGGCTCGCTGGCGGGGCTCGCTGACTGGCGGGTGGCAGGGAGAGCACTGGTAGGGCTCACTTGTCCGATATCTGCTGTCCAAGTCCATATACAGCACCCATCGCTGTGGGGTGGAGCAGTGATACCTGGGCCAAGGTGGGGGAATGGTGCTGGTGAACAAGGAGCGGGTAGATGGGTTCCCCAGGGACCTGGAGTGCAGCGAGAGGGAGGGAAATGGGCCAGACTAGAGGGTCTGATGGTGGAGGGTCATCGGCAGAGGGGCACCCATTCCCTGTCTGCATTAGAGAAATTTCCACTGGATTAAGCTGTGTTGGTGTGAGCCTGCTTTACATCAGCGTAGCACTTCCTCATTCGGGGCTTACACCAGTGCAGTTACCATGACAGCGACTCAAATTCAGCCTAGATGGGATTTGAAGGGTTTAAAAATGTCAAATGTGCATACAGCAAAATTAATGGGGGAGTGGGGTTTGAGGCAGTGAGACGGGCTGGGGCAGCTGCTGTAGTTGTGAAGCTAGTAAAATGCTGTGCAGAGATGGCAGGTGGTAGTCAAGGGCCGAGTGGGAGCAGAGCAGGCTGGATAATCGGAAAGAGAAGCAATAGCGATCGCCTCATTAAAATCACATTTGTAAAAAACAAAACCAGCATCCAGGGTCTTATTACTGCAACCCTTGCCCTCCTTTCCCTCCTCATTGAGTGAAAGCAACAAACATTGCGTCTACCCCCAGTCCTGCAGGTACCTGTGCAGCTTTATGACTGTTGGGAGCAGCTCTATTGTAGGGAATGGGGCTACACATTTTAAGTAAAGGCACCCTGGTGTAAGCAAACCTTATTGAATTAAACTCGCAGTCCCCTCTTTGAATGGTTAGGCTCGGAGGGGGAAACTGAGGCACACAGTGCAATGCCTTGGTCAAGGTCACACAGCCTGTCTATAGCAGAGGCTGAAGTAAAACCCCACCTGACACCCAGGCCTGTGAAGCAGCCACAGCCCTCTCCTGGGAATATGCAACGAGACACTCACTCTTCTTTTCAGGAAGCGGAGTGGGTGGAAAAGGAGGAATTTGCTTCCAGTTATTTTGCTGCTGATCTTGCTGAAAAATCTCCTGCTAATTTCAGTGGGGGCTGAATTTGTGAGCCTGGGATTAAATTATTTTTTTGCTTCCTCTCTACTAGGAACCAGTCGGTAATTTCAACCCTCTTGTAGCCAGCAGTGGATTGACTGAAACCTTCACCAATGAGATCAGCAGCTGCTTGAGCTCACCAGTGAGTGGAAACTAGAGGCAGAGCTCTGCTCTCTTGCCAGTTTGAGACTTCTACAGTAAGAGGTGCATTTGGGAGCTGCGGGGAAGTTGGTGCACTGGCAGATGGCTGCACTACTTGGCACTGGCAGCTGGTTGCGTTTGGTGCTCTCTCTCTGCGCCTGGCCTTTTGTTGATGGTGAGTACTGGCCACTCGGGGGCTGGAGGGTGCCCCAGTGCTTGCATTGGGTCGGCACCTTTTCCAGTAAGCTTGCAAAGCTGGACTGTGCTGACCTGACAAGAAAGCATTTAATATGCACATTGAGCTGCCTGTTCAAAGTCTTGTGCTCTGATGCAGCAGCTAGCCTTGTGCTCAGATACTCTGTTGGCCTTAAATAAAGGCATGGGGAGGGGGTTAAAAAAAATCTTCTTGAGTGCTTCCCTTTGGGGTGAATTTGTGATTATTATTCTTTGTATTCTCCTCGCTCTGCTTTATTTGCTGTCGTGGAGACCTGCCAAACCTGTCAGGTTTTTAGTCTATTTATAAATTCCCATTTTCACTTCTATATTCTGCAAAGCAGTGGCAATCCGGCTCAGGAGGATCTCTCGGCACATGATCCAGGGTTTCTGAATGCCTTGTGCTTTTAATTTTTTTCCCCTGTGTCTTGGCTTTGAAAGCAGTGAGCGAGCCAAAGAAAAATATAATGCAACATCCTCTTGCCCTGAGATGTGATCCCTGCAGGTCACAGCTGAGGTGGGAGAATCTTGCACTGCTGCTGCCTTTGTTTGGGGGCTAGAGGGAAGAGTTTTGTCCATTAGAGCACCGTTAATCAGCCCCAAAACTCACGCAAAGAGATTTGGAAAGGAAGATGGAGGGAATGCAGGATTGAGGGGCAGCCAGCAGGTAAATAAGGGGAGACTACAGCAGTTAAAAAATTGAGAAAGCAAAGGAGAAGATCCCAGAGGGGCGGTTGCTCCGCTGGATTCTAGAAACTACCTTTGTTCAGTTTGGAGGCACTTTCCAAAGGGCTAGCAGCCTGTTTTTATGTCACACTGTGGAGGAGTCTTGTGATGGGTCCAAAGCTGCTCGCACAAATTCATTTTCTGGCCGCGGCTGGGGGATTTGGTTAGTGTTGCTTAGTTCATGGAAGGTTAGCAGAAGTGCTGCTGCAGGATGTCAGAATGCTCTCAACAGTACAGAGGGTTAGGGCTCCAGCTGGACAGGTGCTGAACACTGACCGCTCCTGTTGATGTAGGCAAGAGCTGTGGGTGCTCAGCACCTCTCAGGATAAGGCCCTTATTTGTCATTCACCCTTGTACCCTCCCATCCCGTCCTCTGAACACTGTAGTAATTAACAACTCCCACTGACAAGGCACTTTATATCCAAGGATCTCGGAGCGCTTTAAGCCTCATGGTGCCCTTGAGAGGCAGGTTAATAAGGATCATTTCCCAGATTGTACAGATGGGGAAACTGAGGCACAGAACAATGAAGCGACGTGCCCGAGGACTCGCAGCCAGTTAGTGGCAAAGCCAGGAATAGAACCCACATCCCCAGGCTCCCCTGCTCCAGCCGCTAGACACCTCCCCGCTAAGTGACACTGCAACCCTCAAGAGGTGTCTGTGGTTGCAAGGGAAGGGGGTTTCCGTAGTGCTAGCATCAGTGCGTCCATGTGGATCAGTCTTCTGGGCTGCTAGAGCAGTTTGACCCTTTGGGGCTTTTGTCAATGTCTTTTTTCATTCACTTCAGCCTCTCACAAAGAGATCACAACCAAGCCCAGGTGTGGTGGGCTAAAGCTGTCCTCTCCTTTTAATTTAGATGGTGAATTGGATTGCTAGAGCATATTCTATGCTTCACCTGCATTAACCGCGCCTCCCAACTCCCTTGTGCCATGGTCAAGTGTTATTCCCATTTACTATTGGAGGGGAAACTGAGGCAGAGAAAGGGTAAGGGCAGTGTGTTTGAAAAGGGACTGGTGATTTTTGGGCACCCAACTTGACACACCTCCAGGGTCCTGATGTCCACTGGTGCTAAGCACCAGCAGCTCCATTGACTTCATCTGGAGCTGTGGGTGCTCAAGGAACTTGGGAAATCCGGCCCAGGGTGCCTCAAACTGCAAAAATTGGGGGTACCCAGAAGTCAATGGATGTCGGTGAAAATGCTGGTCTAAGTGAGCCTCCCAGGATCACACAGGGTGTCAGTGCAACAGAACCCACGTGTCCCGCTGCCCATGCTCCTGCTGTAACTGCTAGCCAGCACTCCCTTCCCAAGATGTAAAAGAGCCATCCTGAGTCTTCAAAGCCTCTTTCAGGAAGTGCTGATTCAAACTACAGGTGAAGGGGCCATCTCAGTGGGAGACCATCACCCCTGCCCTGGCTCAGTTGGAGCAGAGAAAAAGAGGACACACCTTTAAGAGGCTCTCAGGAGATCCAGCATAACTCTGACAGCTTCTGTGCCATAGCAAATTCAGCATTAAGCTTTCCACCCACTGCTTGTCAATGGGTCCCTAATTGCTTCCGTGGGAAATAAGTGGCTCCAGAATTAGTCGCGGAGGCAGGACATTTGGAGCTCTTAATTAAAGCACTTCTATGGCAGCGCCTTGGGATTCAGCTAATGATCGTTGTGCATCTGCTGTGCCCGGAACGCAGCCGTGTTAAGCCTGCTGGAGTTTTGCGGACCATTTTGTCAGGTGGCATGTGTTAGGCACTGAAAAAGGGACCTCATCGCGCCAGGATTGGGAGCACTTTGTCCTGACTGGCCAGGTAGCCATTCCCCAACCCTTTTATTAGGGGTACTGTTACAAAGCCTGTTTGTTTGGAGGCGACGTAATACACATGGGACATTTGCAGGAGCAGAATTGGCACCAAGCATTGTTCCAGAGAGTGGCATCAATAGATCTTTTCATGATCCTGAATGCAATCATAGCTTCTGTGGGGCAGCCTTCGCTGGGGTATGGCATTGAGGTGGCTTAAGAAAATTATGGAGAAGGGGTTGGAAAAAGGGCCCGTGATGTATTTTCACAAGCACCGGGGTGTACGTGCAGGTGTCCTGGCCAAATTACACCAGGAGTCATTTCAATTCTGCCTCCCTGAAACATCCCTTGTGATTTCAGTGGAATGCCATATGCTTGGCTTCCTGCTCTAAACAGTTACGCAGCATTGCTGTGCGCTGTTGAACAGCTCCCTCCGCACACACGCACACCAGAACTGGCTGCATCAGAGTGGCAGGTGAATTGTGCCTTGTATATTCAGCCGCTATTAGATGAAAGGTGCTGTATAGATGAAATGTTATATAACCTGTTGCTTCTCTCATCCCCATTGAGAAGAGCTATTTTCACAGCAGCGTGATTGTGAATTTAGTTTTAAATATCACCAAGGAATTTCCCAAGAGCTTTTCCATTTTCCCCCCTTGTCTATTTTTTGTCTTTTTAAATACGCAGGGTTACGCATCCATGAATATTTATATTTCCAAGTGCTGAGTCCCAGAGATATCCGCTACATCTTCACTGCTACTCCGGCCAAAGATTTTGGAGGCGTGTTTGTAAGTATGACGATCAGATATGTATTAGACCTTTCATTTCTAGATTTTTCTCAACAGCAACTAGTGGATTTGAAACCTGATCTTCATGTGGTCGTTTCTTACATTTGTTGCCCCTTAGAAACAGCGGGCCAGATTCTGAGTTCAGTTACATCAGTGTCAATTATTGAAACTGGTGGGGTTGCTCTGATTTACACTCCTGTAAGAGAGCTCCGAGTCTGGCCCGAAGTGTGCAGATTGAACTTTGGAATTTGCCAAGGAATTCTGATGAAGCTACTCCAAAATCTCTGTGATCCATTTACCTTCCCTTGGGAACACTGCAGTTCCTGCTCAATCTGGGACATGCAAAACAAATGAGTTCCTATGTTAACATGGTCCGAAAAGCAGATCCATGTGTAAGAAAAATGCTGGAACTGCTTAAGAAGTTATTTCTGCGAGATAGATTGGGGTGTGGGTGGCCAGGAATCTATCCAGCCTTGTGCAGTTCAGTCTCTGTGTGATTTTGCCTGGGAGAGATTTGGGAGGGTATCAGTGCTATGCTGTGTGAGCTGCTCTCCCTGTCTGCCTAATCTTGTGTGAGATGCCTGGCCCGTAACTGACTGGCTAAGTGCCAGAATTATAAATTGTTGTTATACTAACTGCAGAGACATCTGTGCAAGCAATTTGCATTTCTGAAATCCCTCATAGATGCAGATGACCTATTACAAATCTCCAACAAGCAATTACCAGTGCTACCTATGTACTAGTTAGTAGTAACACATTTTAGCCTCAAAGTGTCTTGCAAATGTTAACTGTATAACCATCACAACACCACTGCAAGGTAGGTAGATATTTTTAATCCCCATTTTACAGACTGGGGAAACTGAGGCAGGCGACTTAAGTGATTTGCCGAAGACCACACAGCAGGACAGTGTTAGAGGCAGGCTTTAATTTCAAGAGTTCGTGGCTCCTAGGCCGATGCTCAGTCCATGAGATCACAAGTTTCTAGCTCCAAGTCCTGTGATTAGACCCTACCTCTGAGCTTCTAGGCCCAGATCCTGAAAGCTATTTAGGCTCCTAACTTCCATTTAAATCAATGAGCATTAGGAGCATAATTACTTTTGAAGATCTGGACCCTAGATTCTCTTTATACTAGAACAAAGGGATACTGCCGTATGTTGCCATTTCTCCACCATCAGCAGGGCGTCCAGCGTGGCATGGTAGAGAATGCCTCTTGTGGGATTCGGCTGAGATAAGGCCGAGGGCCTCATTCACCATTGCCCTGCACCTGGTGTGGTGCCAAGCGTGTGAGATGCTGCCGTGCTCATCTTGTCGCCGCTTTGCACAGGGCCATGGAGAATCAGGTCCAAAAGAAAGTAAGCCAGCATAGAGCAAGGATGGGCAGCTGGCAGAGTGACCCGGGCAGCTGGCAGAGTGACCCAAGCAGCCTCTGAGGGGCCGCACTGTACACAACTCCGATGGACTGACAAGCCAGCAGTGCCTGTCCACTCTGCAAACTGTGATTCAGTGACCTGCACAAATGGGACCTTGGCCCTGTAATAAAAAAAGGAGGTGAGGGGGGATGAGTTCAGTAAGAAACACGTGAACAGACCTGCCTGAAGCTGCAGGCTGGGCAAATCCAGCAAGAGGCATTTCTCTACCATGCACAGCATCTGGGACAGCCCTCACAGGCCAGGGAGATCAAAGACAGGGAGCTACATTATCTGGTTATGGACACGTACACCATGAACATGAGTTCACGGTGAGACACTCACGTCCAATCCTGGATCCCTAAGAACAACTGCAGGAAGGACCTGCCTTAGACAGGACCTCCCTGTAATTCCCTGCCTGGTCTCCCACAGGACTAATGAAACTGTGAGCCTCCCACACTGGAGCTGAACCACACGCAGCAAGGAGAGGGAGTGCCATCCAGGGCTTAGAGCCCAGAACTGCAAGTCAAGAGACCTAAGTACTGTTCCCTGCTCTGCCACGGACTCACTGTGTGTCTCTGGGCGTGTGATGGAACTGCTCTGTGCCTCAGTTTCCCCATCTGTAAAATGAGGGTAATAAGCATTGCCTACCTGCCATGGTTGTGGGGGTTGAGGAATAGTTGGCAGAAAGGTGCAATGGCAAGGAAGAGGAAAGAGGAAGTACTAGCTAATACATTGTACTCAAACTCCTCTGATAGCTCCATGAGGTTTTGCAGGGTTTAATATTAGACCCTTAGGTGCTATAGACCTGCAAAGTATATAGGAGTCTAGCAATAACAAGGCTAGATCTGACTGTCTTTGTAGTTTTCTTCGGTTTAGTTAGGGCAGGAGGGTGAGAACTGTTGTATGAAGCTGGCCTTAACCAGAACAAAGAGAGCCTGTTGCTGCAGACCCCAGAATAGATCTAAGTTAGCAAACCTAGCTGCTCCCCCTGCCCCAAGTGTTGCCCCCTGCCGTTACTCCCAGTCTGCTTCTTTCCTTTCCTCTCCGAGAACACAAGATATGAGCAGATACACCTGGTCCCGGCAGACCCTCCAGAGGCATGCGGGGAGCTAAACAATGGAGTCTTCATCCAAGATCAGATCGCCCTGGTGGAGCGTGGGTAGGTTTGATGACAGATCTGTTTTACCGATGGAGGGGGGGAGCTATTTATAGTGTGATTCTAGAACAGTGGCGTGCAGGGCGTGGGCGGGTTGGTTTTTTTCCACCAACGAGATCGGGCGAATGAAATCTGGCACGTCGCAGAGCACCTGCCTGGGGAACGGTCCCGTGGAGATTTTGGCTCCTGTTCATTTTTATCATAGTCCTCTGACAGCAGAGGCTCCTCTGCCTGGAGAATATTACTGAGGTATTACTGTACTGCTGGCATTATTGCTACGTAGCTATGCCAGTAAAGCTCCTCGTGGGGACAGTCTTCTCCTGGGATGGTGAGTCCACCTGGGGAGCTGTGTACGCTGGTCGTTTTTTCCTTGTAGACAAAACCTGAAACGTGATTAGTCTCCCGTCCCCTGTTACTTTCTAGTCTGACAAAACTGACTCCATCGTCAGCTTTCCCCTCTGCCGTATGTCTGTACAGAGAGGTCCCGGAAGGAAGGCAGCTACTGCTGTTTAATATAAAGGAAACAGGCCAGTCATGTACTCCTTCCCCAGGGAATCCTCTGACAGCTCTGAGGTTCATCTTGGGCAGTGTTTGGGGCATCACCCTTTCTCATGAGACATTTAGGGGGCTGTGGAAGGGGCCCAGGTGAGCCTCCCAGCCCCACAGACGAGGGGGTGGGTCTGCTGAAAAGGAAACCTCCCAGCTCAATCGGAGCTGGAGACGTCTGGCATGGGACTGCTGTCGCTTACTCAATAGCAGACGCTGAGGGGACTAATGTAGCTTCAGGAATTGTTAATGCCCTCCTGGATTTCCTCGAGGAAACTGAGCAGGGAACAATGCTGCCCCCCAACTCCACTCCTCCCGGGCCCTGCTGCCAAGGTCCTGCCTCCTCGCAGTGGGCCCAGTGCTGCAAGGCATCACGCTGGGGGAATTCAGCCCCACAGCGGCCTCTCTGCTCATGCAGAATCTTAGCTCCGGCATTCTGAGAGCAGCTATGTGGTCTAGCAGCCAGGAGCCTGGAGAGGCCCTACTCACTGAGACCATTTTCCTAAAGCATCCAGCTTTCCCCTGGCGATTGGGGCTTGGTTAGAGGAGGCTGAAGCCTCCTGGCTAATAACCACAGAACAGGTACAGTGTGGGCACTGCCAGGGCCAGCCAGCTCTACCCTGCCCACCACCGCCCCAGTTCCGAGTTGCAGGGATGCATTCCCAAGCAGAGAAGGGAAGGACCCATTCGGTCTTGGCCTCGCTGCTGAGACTTTGGGGGTCTGTCCACACTGCAGCCAGGCAGCTAGCAGCAGCTGCTGCGGCATGTCTGCTGTTTCTAGCTGGTTAGCTCACTCGAAGCCAGCTCGGCATGCCCACGCGTGCTGCAGTCACACCTCCGATTGTGTGTAGGTGGACTGTGCAAGGGCACTGATTATGCTGGATCAGCGGTTTTTGCGACAAGAGCACCTGCTCCGTGGGAGTGAGACCACCTGCTCCCTGCCCGCTGGTCAGCAAGCAGCTATCTCCCAGGCACTGTTAGCAAAGGAGTCTGCGCTCCCAAGCAGAAGCCAGCAGGGCTGTGCCAGTGGAGGATTGCCGGGCAAGTGTCAGTGTTAGGACAACGTCCCAGACAGGCCGGCGATCACAGCTGGTGCTGAGTGAAGGGGGCCAAGACAAGCCAGCAGAGTCGCTCACTTGCTCTTGCGGTGGAGTGTTACCCTACGAGCACTGGAGAGTGTAGCTGAGGTGCACTGAAGACCGAGAAAGTAAAAGAAGAGAATTAGGGGAGATGCTTTCATAGATCCCAAGTGCAGAAGGGACTGTAGTCTGTCCCTCTGCATAACACAGGCCAGAGACCTGCCCCACACGAATTCCTAGGGCAGAGCTTTTAGACTAATTTGATTTAAAACCAGCCAGTGACGGTGAATCCACCGTGACCCTTGGTAAGTTGTTCCAATGGTTAATTACTACATTTGCTCAGACAGTAATATTAATGAGGCCCGGTCCGAGCACAGGCCTGGAAGCCAGGTGCTGCAGAATCCTAAACCCAGCTCTGACACAGATTCCTTCTGCATCCTGGGGCAAATCACTGCACTGCTCTGCCTCAGTTTTCTCACCTGCTCCCTCACTGATGTTTCCTGGGTGTCGGGATAATGTTGGTGAAGCAAAGATAGAGAAGTGCCTATTATTATTATGAACAATAAAAATCCTATGGTTAAAATGGGCCATTCGCTTCCTATTCCCCCACTCAGACATAAGTGTGGCCCTTTTCACCCTTCACTTCTGCGGGTGGCGATTGTATGAAGCACACGAAGCGCGTCAGCTGGGAAGGGGTGATGTCTTTGAAGGGGGAGACATAGGCATTGCGCTGTGCAGACAGCTGGCCGAGCGGGTCTCTGAGACACAGTGTTATGTTCTGCCGCAGGGGTTGTTCCTTCTTGTCGAAGACGCGCGTCGTCCAGGAGCACGGCGGGAGGGCAGTGATTATCGCCGATAATGCGTACGACAACGACAGCTTCTACGTCGAAATGATCCAGGACAGCACAAGGCTGACGGCGGACATTCCTGCTCTCTTCCTCCTGGGCAGGGATGGGTAGGTGCCTTTCCCCAACATGCACACACACCTGTATCTTCACAGATTGTGCCGCCCCGTTGTACCATGCAGCCCCATTGAAGTCAGTCTGGTTGTGTGGATGAAATGAAGGATCGCACTGGCACCTTTGTTTCCGGCACCTCAGATGTTCTCCAGATCTTTAATGTCCATGGGCTCTGGCCAGCCATGGAGAGGGAAGTGCTCCCTTTATCGGCAGCATGTTAATGTAGAATAAATGATAAAGCTAGCACTTACAGCAGAGATCATAAACTGCAGGCCATAGCCTGTGTCTCTGCAGGGCTGGCCCAGTGCTGATGAGCCACCGTGGCCCTCCACTCAGCCATCCCTGTTCATCCAGCAAGCAAGAGGCATCTGCAATCACACTTGGCTGCCTGGCTTGATTCTTAAGCATGGAAATTGTTTAGGCAGCTTATGTGCAGCGCTCACTCTCCTGGCAAGTTGCCAGGGCAGCCGTCCGTCAGAAAGTTCCGGCTTCCCCTGTTGAAGGCCAGACTCTACAAGGTGCTGAGTATCCCATGGGAAGGGCTAAGTGACTTCACTTCCCTCCGAGATCAGTGGGAGCTAAGGGTGCTCAGCACCTCCCAGAATCAGGCCCTGTCAGTGAGACCCTTAGTGGAGTCAGTTGTATTTGTTCTGTGGGGTTGAGTTGGTCTTGACCTTGCACTCTTGGGTTGGCTCCAGAGCGCGTCTAAGGACTAAGCACCTCTTTCCTGATTCACTCCGTCAAGATGCGTGTGTGTGTGTGTCTAGGTACATGATCCGACGCTCCTTGGAACAGCACGGACTCCCTTGGGCCATCATCTCCATCCCTGTCAACGTTACCAGCATCCCAGCCTATGAAACGATGCAGCCTCCATGGACCTTCTGGTAGTGGGGAGAGAAAGGGAAGGTCTTGGAGCCTTCTGGATGGATTTGTTGAAGGGATTGGCCTTGAAGAACAGCCCCTGCCTGCCCCAAAACTCCACAATCCAAACTCACTGGGTGATTCCCACTGGAATTATTGTGTTGCAGCTGGTAGCCAGCTAAACTCCGACATCATCATATCATTCACCGTCACTGCCGGATGACTTCCTTAGTAACTATTTCCGGGCAGGGAGGCAGACGCCCCAGAGTCCGAGAGGCCAGAGCGTGCTAGAGAAGCATTTTGAGGAGCTGTCAGATAGCATTGCATTGCAAACAATGTCAGGTGTGCACGGCCAATCTCAAGCGAAATGGTAACGTGTGGATAAAGCGTAAAGAGGGGAAAGAGCAATGCACAGGGGATCATCCTGGGCTAACAGGACCCACCAGGTTGGCCAGAGGTTTATATTTTGTAGCTGAGTGGAGCCAGAAGTGTAAACTCAGGCAAGACGAGGGTGCCTGGAGGAGAGAGGAAGTGGCTCTGTGTGGGTTTGTCTTTTTCAGAGATGGGGCTCAGAAGAGAGAGATCCCTCCCATTGAAATCAATGGGAGTTAGGCACCTAAATCTCTGGGAGGATCTGGGCTCGGACTCCGTCACGTCAAAGGGAACGAGGCTGCTGGAGCCTGAGGCTGGGCTGGAGACAGCCCATAACCACAAGCGGATACAGGAACGTAAAGGTCCAAATCAACTGCATGGGCCAGATTCACCTCTGGCCTAAGCCAGCACAACCCCACTGGCTTCACCAGAGCACGAGCCTGACACGTTCCCTGGCAACTGCAAGGTGACGGGAGCCTCTAATACCTTATACTGTTCAAAGGCCTGATCCTGTTCCCTTCACTTCAGTCAGGTCCCAAGTCTTTGGATCTGGCCCTTGGACCATGATTCCCAGTGGAGGCAGGAGCGCAGCGGTTTAATGCGACGTGGGCGAAGCTAGCCCTGGATTTGGAATGTTTTGTGGCGGGCCAGAGCAGGGTGGGGCTGGCCAGGGCAGGAGGGTCGTAAAGTTCCCAGCTGGGTTCAGATCTTGACCCCTTTTACGCCCCTAATGCTGAGGTTGTTCCGAGCCAGGGTCTCAGCTCAGGCCCAGCTCTGCTTCTGACCCTTGGGAAGCTTTAACACGCGGCTGTTCTGAGTTAAGGCTTGGCCAGGTTCTAGGGGCTTGGGGCCGTACGCTAGAGGGCGTGGGGTCAGGGAGCCCCAAGGCTGCCTGGCTGATGCGGGGGCAGTGCTGGGTGTAGGACCAATCTAGACCAGTTTGGCTTTGCCCCTGGCTGGACCCCCTATGCCTTCCCCCAGCTAGCTCTGCCTCAGACATGAGGCCAGCAAGGGGGGAAGGGAGCAAAGAGGAATGAGCAGAGAGCTCAGTGCATGGAGGCTGTTTGGAGTGGGTTGGGGAGGATGTGGGCTGCTGGGGATGAGGAGAAGGAAGGAGCTATAATTAGCAACGGGGAGGATGGTGGAGGCCCTTGGGAATGGAGGAGGGAGATGGGGCAGCCTTAACTCTCCCCCCCCCGGCCCTGGAACCCAGTGTACATGACACTCCCATGGATCGGAGCCTTGTCATCGTCTCTTGAATGCTGCAGTCAGGATTCATTCGTGGCCACATGATTTGAAGCCCAGCCTTCTGCAAGATCCTGTAGCCCAGAGGCTGTTGCAGCAGAGGGAGCCCAGATCACTGGCATGTTCCAGGCTTGATGCACTGGGAAAGTCCCCATCAGACAGCAGGTTCCACTGACCCAGGACACACTCAGGCCCAGTGCTGCTTGCCCTGCACTCCTGTTAGCTGAAGGTGGCTGAATGGCACTAGGGCTGTGTGGGTCTTGGCCTGGTTCAGCCTGGCTGCAGCTTTCAGTTCCTCCATCGCTGTCACCCAGGCAGGGAGCGTGTGAACTGCAGCCCCACTCCCTGCTAACTTGTTCCTTCCATGCTGCTGCCGGCGCTGGGCAGGCAGATCCCACTAGATCATGCCCCCTCCAGCTCCCAGGACCTGTCTGACACCACAGCTGCCAGCTGGCGTTTGCCTTCATGCTGTCGGGGCTATATTCATTTGTAACATGAACCTCTTCTTTAATCTCTCTAATAAAGCCTGAAGCTCTCAGCCGTCTGGTTTCTTGACCTCCCATGAGTGGGTGTATAGAGATTTATAACTGGGCAAAATAACATCAATTGAGGCACGTTTGGAGCTGTGACAATGCAAGGCTCCGTGCTTAGGTCGTTCCAGATTTGCTCGACAGGGCTGGGGAAGGAATGGCTGCTGCTGAGATGTATTTTTTATGGGGAGTGCTGCATTTGTAGGGTCAGTGCCTGTTCCAGGGGCGGCTTTGCTCCGAGCCCAGAGGACCAAAAGGTCAGGAGAACAACCGTCCTCCCTGCCCTGCTCGCCCCAGCGCTGAGGCTTTAGGTGCCGACAGAGAAGGTGAACGAGCCACGGGTATGTCTAAGTTTACTGTCTCTTTGCTGTTAGCACAGTGATTTGCTTTCGCACACCCTTCACCACGAGAGTCACAGAGTTGTGTGCAACTTTCCACCAACAGGGTGTGATGTCAGGGCTGGACTGGCAGGAACGAAGGCCAGGCAGGGCTGGGTCACAGCGGCAGTAGTGTGTCCTTCACCCAGCACTCAGCCCCACCCCTCTCCTGGAAGGGCCGACTCTGGGATAAGGGGAGGACGTGTCTGTTCCACAGCTGCGGGTAAGAACCCTGATGTGGTCAGCTGGCCACTTGGAACTGGAATAAGATAATCAATTGCTTTCACAAAGCCCACCAACCATCAGATGGCAACTTCCAGTCACTACTAGCCTGGGCTTGCTTTAAACTAGACCATCCCTGACAGGTGTCTCTCTAACCTGTTCTTACCTAAATCACCCCTGCTGCAGATAAAGCTGATTACTTCCTGCCCTAGCATCACAAGGGCCCTAACAAATTCATGCCGTGAAAAACGCATCACAGACCGTGAAATCTGGTCTCCCCCGTGAAATCTGGCTATGGTAGGGGGGTCACTGTATTGCCACCCTTACTCCTAGGTTGCCTTTAGAGCTGGGTGGCTGCTGGCCGGGTGGCCAGCTCTGAAGGCAGCGCTGCCATTCGCACCAGCGCAGAACTAAGGATGGCAATACCATGGCTCCCCTATAATAGCCTTGCGACCCTTCCCTTTTGGATCAGGACCCCCACGGTTCTGACACTGTGACATTTCAGATTTTAAAATCTGAAACTATGAAATTTAAGAGTTTTTAAAGCCTCTGACCGTATTTACCAAACCACTCGCAAACGTGGAGAACAAGTGATCACCATCCATGTTTAATTCAAAGAAACAGGCCCAGCCCCAGGTCTTACCACTATCATTTTATTGAGGTCACCGAAGGGCACGATGCCACAGGGATGGCAGTGGGACGGGTGACAAGGACCAGGTGCAGCGCTTTATGGGCTGATATCGTTGGAGAGGGAGGATGTGCCCATCTTGGCTTCGCAAGTTCCCCTAGATCTTACCACCAAAAGGACAGACTGAAACGGACAGAAGAAACAGTTCCACAAAGTTCAAATGCTGTGGGAAGCTTGCAGAGTCCAAATCAGCGGGGGTTATCGTGGTTTGATTTATTTTCATTCAGGTGGATACCAGCTCTCTCTTATCATGCATTATGTACAGACAGACACCATACCAACTGATTGAAAAGCTCTATTGACTTCAGTCTCACCACACCTGCATCAGTGTGAACACAGTGATTATAGAAGGTGGGGTGTGCAGTAGCCCCTCTCTATGGGGTAGGGTTGCCAACTCTCCCAGTTTCGCTGGGGGTCTCCTGGAATCGGGCTCTATCTCTTGGAGGCTACTAAAACCAAACTGGGAGATTTCAGGCCACTAAAAGTCCGGCAGCACAGCAGGGCCAAGGCAGGCTCCTTGCCTGCCCTGGCCCCGCGCCACTCCTGGAAGCGGCCAGCACGTCCCTGTGGTCCTGGGGGGCGGGAGGGGCAGGGAGTCTCCATGCACCGCCCCCACCCCCAAAGCTCCCATTGACTGGGAATGGCAGCCAATGGGAACTGTGGGGGTGGTGCCTGCAGGCGGGGGCAATGCAGCACCTCCTGCCCGCCACAGGGACGTACCAGCCGCAGCGCAGGGCCGGGGCAGGCAAGGAGCCTGCCTTAGCTCTATTGTGCTGCTAACTGGAAGCAGCCGGAGCCCTCACTCCCTCCTGCACCCCAAACCCCTGCCCCAGCCCTGAGCCCCCTCCTGCATCCAAACTCCCTCCCAGAGCCTGCACCCCTGCCCCAGCCCTGAGCCCCCTCCTGTACCCAAACTCCCTCCCAGAGCCCACACCCCCTCCTGCACTCCAACCTCCTGCCTCAGCCCTGAGCCCCCTCCTTTGTCCAAACTCCCCCCCAGAGCCTGCACCCCTGCCCCAGCCCTGAGCCCCCTCCTGTACCCAAACTCCCTCCCAGAGCCTGCACTCCAACCTCCTGCCTCAGCCCTGAGCCCCCTCCTTTATCCAAACTCCCCCCCAGAGCTTGCATCCTGTACCCCAACCCCCTTCCCCAATCCTGAACCCCCTCCTGTACCCAAACTCCCTCCCAGAGCCCACACCCCCTCCTGCACTCCAACCTCCTGCCTCAGCCCTGAGCCCCCTCCTTTGTCCAAACTCCCCCCCAGAGCCTGCACCCCTGCCCCAGCCCTGAGCCCCCTCCTGTACCCAAACTCCCTCCCAGAGCCTGCACGCCAACCTCCTGCCTCAGCCCTGAGCCCCCTCCTTTATCCAAACTCCCCCCCAGAGCTTGCATCCTGTACCCCAACCCCCTTCCCCAATCCTGAGCCCCCTCCTGTACCCAAACTCCCTGCCTCAGCCCTGAGCCGCCTCCTGCATCCAAACTCCCTCCCAGAGCCCGCACCCCTCCTGCACCTCAACCCCCTGCCCGGAGCCCCCTTCTGCATCCAAATTCCCTCCCAAAGCCTGCACCCCTCACCCATTCCCACAGCCCAACCTCCTGCCCCAGCACAGAGCCCCCTCCCACACCTTGAACCCCTCATTTCTGGCCCCACCCCAGAGTCCACACACACACCCCTGCCGGAGCCCTCACCCCCTCCTTCATCCCAACCCCCTGCCTCAGCCCGGTGAATGAGAGTGGGGGAGAGTGAGCAACGGAGGGAGGGGGGATGGAGTGAGCGGGGCTGGGCCTCAGGGCAGGGGCAGGGCAAGGCTGTGGGTTTGTGTGATTAGACGGTTGGCAACCCTAATCTGGAGACATGTCTGGCTACAGTCCACGGGGGAGGACGTCCCAAGCCCTGAACCAGGAACCTGCGAGGAGGGGGGCTGATGAGGCTCATTTACCCAAGGCCGTTTGTGACCGCAGGGAAGCTGTGCAGAGCGTGGATGTGACGGGGTAGGGTGAGGTGTAGGAGAATGGCACTAGAATTCTGCTTTGCCGTGAATCGAACAATGCAGAAAATAAAAGCCAGGTGGCCAAACTGGGCGCAGATTGCAGATGACCTCAGCAAGGGCAGCCCAGCCTGGCCCACCCGCTTTTCTGTTTCAAAAAGATTAGTGGCAGCTTCCATCAAAGGCAACTACTGTTAAACAGAGCTGCTTTGCACCCCACGCTACGGCGGTTTGCTGGGGCTCATCCAGCGAAGCACCAAAACCTCCCGCGCCAAATACTCCCCGTTTTGCAAGTGGACCCAACCCAACCCCAGGCTCGGCATTCAGGCTGTTTGGGAATCTGGATCCACGGTTTGTAGCACGCACTGATCTCTGCTTACGTGAGAATATACCGATCAAATGGCTTTGCCTACCTCTCCTGAAACAAGACTGCCACTCGCCCCGTCCCAAAAGGAACGTCGGGCTGTTGGTTACAAGCACAACAGTAAGAGGAGGTGGGCCTGCTTCCCAACTCTCTCTGAACTGAAACGCGTTAACTTAAAGCCTTAGGCGGAAAGCTCGTCGTAGGGAGATGGATGTTGGCAACTTTAAAACTCAAGGTTGGCCAACAAAATATCCAAGGCAGGGCTAGCCGCAGTGCTCTGGTTCTTCAGGACACCGGCAGGCAGGGTGTATACATTCGAAAGAGGAGGGATTATTTAGAGCTGAAGCATTGCACAGGAAACCCACACGCAAGGGAATTGTGCCCGGGCATGAGAACCAAGAAGTGAAACTGACCAATATAGTGACACCGCTCAAGCTGGCCTGCAAAAAGGAAGCCGCATAAATGGAGACAAGGCTTGGGGGGTGGTGGTTGTTAAATCTCCCATTTTACGTTTTGGTTTTTTTAAACACCTCATTCGTCACAGATAGGGCTTTCCTGCAATATCATTTTCATCTGGATAGTGTTGTCACTGTAATTCACATCTAGCCTGATCACTTTGGTTAGCAGGTCTTTGTTCAACCACAATTCCTTGCTCTCAAATGTAACATTTTTCTTCTACAGGTGGGACCTTGTTTGAGATCCTTGCACCATGTGGGTTTTTGGAAGACTGCTTTGCTCAAGCAATGTTCCGGAGCCATTGTAGGCCACGGTTTAACAGTCGGTCTACTCCATACCAGCGTACTCCCTTCATTCACTACAGTTCTATCATCACGGGCATTAGCACCACGTCAAATAAACATATTGCTGTATTGTTTCAAGCAAGATCAAAAATCAAAGTACAACTTCTTGTGCAGCAAGGGCTTAAGAAGGTGAAAACAAATTCTGATCTCAGCGACACCAGTGTGAATTTGGAGTAACTCCGAGGAAATCAGTGAAGCTATTCCAGATTTACACCACTGTAGGATTTGGCCTGTGATCTGCAGGCACCAAGTTTCTAGGTCAGTCTCCCAGCTCCAGGCCCGCAGAATGTAAAAGCCCTCAAAATGTGCTGTCACAAGGCTAAGATAGGTTCAACAGTCGTATTTCAAAGCTGCCTGCCTCGTAGAAGGCAGAGATATTTCTAAGCGGCTCAGTCTCTATTGCAGGGCAGGTCCTGCCCTCACAGGGGAACGGACTCCCGCATCGACTGGCATCTTCCCATCTCCGGCTCTGGTACTAGGCGGCCTGAACTCTCATCTGGATCCTTCGCCCTCCCCCCCGAGAGCTCCACGCTGCTCTGATAGGGTTTGATCTGAGAGGGGCTGAGCACTCGCAACACCCACTGGCCTGGAGAGGAGCTGTGGGCGCTGGGCACCGCTCAGACCCAGGCGGTCCCTTGGGGAGCTTACACTAGTGGGTCTAGAAGGAGCTGCCAGCTCCTTGCAGACTCAGCCTCCAGGGCTGGCTGAAGGTCACGTGATACTCCAGGACCCAGCCCTGCAGCCTTTGCACCCCTTGGAGGTCAGTGGGATAATACACACAAGGGAAGGCTGAGGATGGATCCCTCCAGCCACCCCCCAGACACAATAGAGTCGACTGTTTCTCCCTTCGCGCTCCAGGGCTGGGCTTGGCAAATCCACCTGGGGTGGGACCAGCCCCCCCTTCCTGGTCCTTTGCAGAAGAACCGGGGCCCAGGTTTTTAGAGGTATTTAGCCATTGCTGGGCTCAGCATTCCAATGCCTAGCTGATTCAGGAGCCTATGTCTCCTTGTTAAAAGGGATTTAGGCACCTAAGAGCCAAAACCGCACTGACAGTCAATAGGCTCCTAAGCGCCTAACTCCCTTCTGACAACGAGTTTTGCCGCTACAGTGCTGAGCAGAGGAATGCCTGCGGACCGTTATAACTGGCCCCAGGTGTCGAGCCCCCTGCGACAAGCTGGGTCAGGATTTCCCTTTGGGGTCCGTTCAGGAGCCCCTCACAGGCCAGCACCGCTGAGCCCGATGCCCCGGTGGGGCAGACAGACCTCCCCATGGTGAAACCCCCACAACAAAAGTACTAGGCCAACCCGCGACGGCAGCAGGAGCAGGAGCCCAAGGTAAGGAGTGTGAGACTCCACCAGCTGACTGTATCCACCCCCAGAGCTACTTAACCCTTCACCTGCTGGCACTAAGAGTATATATATCTACAACTCAAAATACTCAGCCCTGTCCAGACATGGAGCAGCTAATCCTCCCAACTCCCGCCCCGCCCCCCCGCAAGCTAGGAAAGTCTGATCATCCCCCCTCATTTTAATCTGAGAGCCAGCGAGAGTAAGTGACTTGCTCACACCGCAAGTCAGCGACAGAGCAAGGACTAGAACCCAGGAGTCCTGGCTCCCAGTCTTGTGCTGAGTCCATGAGACTACAACCTCTCTGCACAGCCACTGTCTCCACAGGGTTAAACCTCTGTTCTCCCCCCCTCCACAGCCCCGAGAAAGTCATGTGCCCAAATCCCCCCGGACTCCGCTCTCCAAGTTCTCAGATCACTTAGATATTGACACCGGAGGAAGTCCCGGAGTAGCTGGTTGTTCGCCCGGCGTCAGGAGCAAGACTTGTGCTCAGGCTTGTGCGCTATGCTCAGAAGGGGAGGGGACTTTCCCTGCCTGCGCCATCTCCCCTGCCCTGGCGTATTGCTCTGTGTGCAGGGTCAGACACAAACAAGGAGACCAAGGCGATGTCTGGGTGGGCTGATATCTCCCTCAGCCGTGGAGGAGTGGTTGGGACAAGCGGAGCCGTTACCTAGAGAGAGGGGGCTACAGACACTCCCTCAGAAGGATGGTCAGGAGCAGGGAAGATCCCCGCTTCCTCCACTGCCCAACCTAGCCAAACCTTAACATGCTCTCTCCCTGCCGCAGCACCAGTCCCTCCCCACGGTCCCGTCTCCGGTACAAAGCCGAACCCCATCCCTGGGCCCAGGATCAAACATCCGTCATCTCATCCTCCAGCTCCGCGTCATCCGTCTCTCCTTCGCCCTCCAGCTCCTCCTCCTCCTCTGAAGTCAGGCTGGCGTCATCGGCTTGAGCCAGGCACTTGGGGCATGAGCAGGTGAACAGGTAGTGTTCCCTGAGGGGAGCAGGAGAGAGAGAACCACGTCAAGGGACTTTGCAGGCTGGAGCGCAGAACCCTTCCGTAGAGCCAGCCTTTCGGGGGTTAACTCCCCACTTATCCCTCCCTCTGGGCAGGGAGAGCTCCCCAGGGCGGGCAGGCTTGTAGCCTGAGCCGTGAGTTATGCTGGACAAGAAGCCTCTGGTCTCTGTCGTTCTAACCTGATCACACACTATAGCTACATAAGAACGGCCAGACGGGGTCAGAGCAAGGGTCCATCTAGCCCAGTCTCCTGTCTTCCGACAGTGGCCAATGCCAGGTGCCCCAGAGGGAATGAACAGAACAGGGAATCAGCAAGTGATCCATCCCATCGCCCAGTCCCAGCTTCTGGCAGTCAGAGGCTAGGGACACTCAGAGCATGGGGTTGAATCCCTGGCCATCTTGGCTAGGAGCCATTGCTGGACCCACCCTCCAGGAACTTCTCTAATTCTTTTTTAGAAGCCTTCACAGCATCCCCTGGCAACACGTTCCCCAGGCTGACTGTGTGTTGTGAGAAGAAATTCTTCCTCTGGCTAGTATTAAACCTGTTAATGTCACTGGGTGACCCTGGTTCTTGTGTTGTGAGGAGTAAATAATACTTCCCTGGTCACTTTCGCCGCGCCACTCAGGATTTTATAGACCACTGTCATATCCCCCCTTGGTCGTCTCTTTCCCAAGCTGAAAAGTCCCAGTCTTTTGAATCTCTCCTCACATGGAAGCTGTTCCATCCCCCTCATCATTTTTGTTGCCCTTCTCTGAACCTTTTCAAATTCTAATACATCTTTTTGGAGATGGGGCGACCAGATCTGCCCGCAGCTCTGAAGGCGTGGCCGTAGAAGGGAGTTATATAGTGGCATTATGGCATTTCCTGGTTTATTATCCATCCCTTTCCTATCCTAGCATTCTGATAGCTCAGGAATAAGACAAGCTTGGGCGAGATGCATCCTTGGGTCGGTCCCCACCTGCAGGTCCCCACTGCAGGTGCACTGCAGGCAGGTATACCAGGCTCGCTTTGATCCAGCTTGCACAGGTGACAGGAGCAGCGGAGATGCAGTGACACGGGCCTCAGCGCAGGGTAGCTGCCCCAGCATGAGCCCACCAGGGTCCCTGGGTACAAACTCAGGTTACTCGCCCACGCTGAAATCTGTGCCCCCACGTCAACGCTGCTATCGTTGCCTAGGTTAAAGCTCGCCCGGGCATGCCCGCCCAGGCCACACACACGCTCACTGCTGTGTAGATGGACCCTGCAGGTGTTGCTGTGTCCACTCCCAGGGTTCATGCTGCTTGACAGGTTAGGAGCTACACGCTCCCTGCAAAACACGGGGCTCAGGACTTTGCCAGGAGCTGGGGAGAAGGCGTCATCAGCTCACAGTGCAGATGAATCCCAGTGCATGCCGGCTGTGTGATCCTCCTGCCTGCATATCGTGCATGCTGGTGTGCCGACCCCATCTGTCCATCCCGAAGGGCGAGCGTGCCGAGAGTGCACACAGGCTGTACGTTCGGCCCAACACCCTTCGGACCGCGGAGGACACAGTGGCCCGTCCCAGCAGGCTGCATGTACACGAACGCTGCAAAGCCAGCCCAACAGAGACCAGGAGGCACCATACAAAGGCGCAGATGCAGGCCACAGGGCGATGAGGGCAGAAGCAGCAGGCTCAGCTCTTGGGGCAGAGGCTGAATGGAGCAACTCGGGTTGATCTCAAGTATCCCTCTGTGGCTGGCAGTATTAGAGCACGCACCGGGCCCCGCCCTGCTCAGCCTGAGGGAGGGCCAGGGAAGGGAGGCCGGGGGGGGGGGAGGGGTGTGGTGTGTGTGAGAGTGTGAGTGGGCGAGTGTGCACTGGGACCTGCCCTGCTCAGCCAGAGGGACGGGTGCAGCAGACTGAGGCCAGACGATGCCATTACATCCAAGAACAGAGTAAAGATGCGGGGGGGGGGGGGGGGTGTCCCCTGATCCCTGAAAATAAATTGACAATATTCTGCAGAACCACTTTGCTCCACCCATGCCTTGGCAACCCTTCCTCCCACCGCTGCTTCTACCCCGATCTGTCCCCAGGGCCCCCTGGCCAGCAGAGTCCGACCGGCGTGGGTGACTACTCCTACCTGAGTATCTTGTGGCGGCTGTGTCTACTCCGCTCCCGCTGGCAGCAGTCTAAATAGCTAATGCAGATTTCCTGCCGAGACAAGAGAAACAGGCCCGGCTGAGAGTCAGTTCCCATTGCACTGAACCACTGCCGGGCTCCCCCGCCCCGGGGGGAGGGATGCTTTCCAGGAACAGAGGGGAAAGTGCAGCAAGTCACTGGGGACAAAGCACTGCCAGAGAGCAGAGGGAACTGGCAGGGCTAAAGCAGAATACAGCATCCAGCAGGGCTAACTTCCAGGGCAGGTAGAAACCAGAATCCAGCCCTATGGAGAGACTGACCCAGCAGAGCAATCAGCGGACCTTTCCATGGCTGGGAGGCCCGGCCAGGACTCAAGGGGCTGCTGCATGGTGACACCAGGCAGCACAGGGGACGTGGAGAGCCAAAGAGAAACAGAGGGTCCATGTGTGTCCTGCAGCCCCAGTGAGGAATCTCCTTTGTTGTCCTGACAGCCCGGTCCCATGCCTTCCTCCACTTGAGCGACGCTGCGGGCCGGGGGGGCGAAGGTCAGATCTGAACTGCCCCGACGTTCAGGGGCTCGGCGGTCGGGCCCATCTCTAATCTGGACAGCAGAGATTGCCTGGGGCTCCCCGATTGCTCACAAAATAATCAGGGTCCAGAACGGCTCGAAAACCCAGCTGGGCTGAACCGCAGCTCATGATGACCCTTGTCCTTTCCTCAGCAAAGGGCCACAGAGGGTTAATGGTCTTTTAGCAAAGACCCTGAACTGGGACTCAGAAGACCAGGGTTCAACCCACAGCTCTGCCACAGACTCCCTGTCTGACCCTGGGCCAGTCACGGCATCTCTCCGTGCCTCAGTTTCCCCATCCATACAATAGGGATGTTACCTCCTATGGGGGTTGGGAGGTGCTTGGATACTATGGTAATGGGGGGATCATGTAAGCACATAGACAGAACCCTACTGGTCTTACACAGGCTGGACAGCCACTGCCTTCGGGAGGAGTTTGGCCTGAGAGAGGGCTACAGGCTTTGGCCTTCCCCAAACAAACCAGCCATTCCCTTCCCTGCAGGCTCACCTCTCCCGGCTTGATCTCCTCCAGGGCGATGAGGTGCAGGAGGAAGTTGTTATCCGGGAAGGACGTCTCAGCGTTGGGGATGCAGCTGTGGTTACCTGCAGCAGGGAAGAGACGGGCACCAGAGCCAGTGAGTGACACACAGGGGCAGGAGACCCCATTCACTGCACTGCACCGCGGAACAGCCAGCAGACGGGGAGGGCTTCGATCAGTTCTGCCCTGGGCTCAACGTGGTGAGCTGGAGGTGAAAGGCTTGGGATGCTGTTCGCCTTTCTCTGAACCAACTAGTCTCCCCACTGGTCGTTTAATGGGGTGAGAAGCAACAGAGGAAAATATTCCTATTGTAGATCCTGCTCCCTTCTCCATAAGCCTGCCTGTTGTACAGATTTCCCCACCACCCTGGCTGAGATACTCCCTGCAGCACCGAGACGGCTGCGTTATCTCTAGGCTCCCTCCCTTCTCGTTAATAAACCAGTCTCTGATTGCCCTTTCTTTAATAACAGGAGGCAGCTAAGACTGGAGACGGTTTCCTCACCAAGGTATTTTTACCCCATTGCATGCAGAAAGCACTCTGGGGTTTGAGTCACATGGTATTTGTCTCTAACATGCCTGGCGCATTTTGGGCTCGGTAGGAATATGAATGCACTGGAGGTTAACTTGGCGATAGATTGCAGACCCTGGTTTGTTATTGTAGGGTTGCTCACGTGTGCTGAGCTGCTGGCATTTATTTGCTTGTTTGAAAAGCTCTGGCGTGTTCGTTTTTGAGAAGCATCATATAAATAATGCGTGGCTTTTGCAAATGGACGCAAGGAAACGAGAAGGCAGGCCAGGCTGTGACCCGCCCGACCACGCCGGCATCTCTTGAAACCTTTGGACCGTTAGAATGGTTCAGCCAAAGAGGGAGGGGGCATCAGCCCGTTACTTACAGCAGCTCTGGAGCACATAGAGGCCGGATCCCTCGCAGTTCAAGAACTCCCCGGTCTCTGAAGCAGAAAGGGAGGGTTACAGCACTGGACAACTTCTCCAGCCAAACCCTCACTCCAGGAGAGTGAGCGCGTGGGGAAACAGCAGGATGGGCAAATTCGACCAGGGCAGAGCCGTTTTGTACCGGTTCACCTGGGCCAATCACACCAATCCACTTCAGCTTCCCAGGGAGCTTGGGGACTGGACGGCTGGGGGTCGGTATTTAAAGGGGCCAGACCCCCTAGTTGACCCCCAGATAGCTGTGGGAGGAACTGAAGGCACGGAAACATCCAATTAATTACTTAACTGCACCCACAAATCAAGCAGACACCTACTGGTCCGCATCTGCGCCCATCACAACCAGCAAGACGGGGAGCTGGGTTTTAAAAACTGGTTGCCATCGCCTGGGGACACACCCATCTCCCTCCACCAGCCCCAGGAGCTGCTCCCTGCAGCTCGCCTCCCCTCAGCCACACTTCCCAGTATCTGGGAGCCAGATCCCCTGGCTGTTGAGACTGTTGAGGGTTTGGTGAATCCAGAAAAATGGCAGCAAACCAGTCCTGGCCCCGATGTTGAATGGGAAGGAGGGGCCTTGTCCCTGAGCAGAGTTCTCTCAGGGTACAGCTACACTGCAGCCGGGACCGCTAACGGCAGCTCATGGACCCTGCCAGGGCCTTCAGACAGCACCGGCCAATGCAGCCCACAAAATCGGCCAACTGCGATCGCTGCTGAGTCCCACGCCCAGCCCTGCCCGTTCCCTGGTCCCTGACTGGCCTGGAGAAGACAATGACCCAGAGAACCGCACCGACAGCCACCCGGGGACCTCACCAACGCTTCCTGCTGCAGTTACCTTTCTCGATATCCTTATAGAGCTGGTCTATGAAGGCGTCTAGCTGCTCTCGCTCATGCGGGGGAAGCTCTAATGCATCGCAGGCATGGACCCACTGGCTCAGGGAACTAGCGGAAACCAGACAGAACATGGTTATGTTTCCAAAGGTCTCTGAATCTGGCCAGGTGGGCGAGAGAGCCACCCGTACCCCAGTGCTAGGGAGAGCTGTGATCACACCTCGGGAGCCGGCACGGGTGCTCACGGCACTGGCTTTCGTTCTTCAGCACAGAACACTCAGGAGGGAGGAGAGACTCTTTGGGGCTCCCAGGGTTCAACTGTCCAATGGCCCCAAGAGGCAAAGTTCTGATGCAAAACCAGACCTGAACTTTGGGAGGCTTTGGATTGAGGGCACTGGGGAGGTCCTGTTCTACTTGACAGACAGGCGGTAAAGAGCCGCTTTTACAGAACCTCAGCAATACATACAAGGTTTTTTCTCTGCTCTCGCTCTAGGTACTTAAGTAGCTCCCATCAGCTGGGCTGAGGGATGTGCACGGATGACTCCTTCAGACGGCAGAGGGGATCCATGCAATCGCTGAGGGGAGCCCAGAGCCCTAGAGAGCTTTGGGACTCTCATGACTTCCATGCCGATTTCTCAACAGTTCCCCATGCACAGCCAGAGCGCAATGGCGAATCCATTGGTTACCTTGTTCCTATGCCTTGGCCATTGGTCCCCACCAGGGCAAACAGCGATCGGAACCCTTCTGGAGTAAACCACTGCAGAGAGGCCAAGAAGCAAGAGGATCAGTTTACCTGTCAGGACTGTAGGGCTAGCTACCATCTCAGTGGCTCCCATTTGCTCAAGCTCAGTGTTTCTCAACCTGTTTGATACCAGGGACCAGGCTGCTGCCTTCCTGCACTGCGTCAGGGAGATTTCAGGGATCGGCCCCGGTCCACGGACCAGTTGCTGAGAAACACTGCTCTAGCTCGCAGCCTCACTTGTCGGACCCACTGCAGAATCACGTGATGGGACGCGGGGCTGGGGCTGGAGCTGCCGTAG
Organism: Lepidochelys kempii; assembly: GCF_965140285.1. NCBI lineage: Eukaryota > Metazoa > Chordata > Testudines > Cheloniidae > Lepidochelys > Lepidochelys kempii. The sequence goes on from NC_136383.1 coordinate 137,160,916, forward strand.
AACGGGCCCTCATGCTATTACGACCAGCAGCGAACCGAGCCTCAGCTCTGCTGTGACCCAGGTCTAGCGTCCTGTAATAACAAAGCCGGGACACAAGGCGGCGGTCCCTAGAAATGCCCCGTGAGAGAGATCTGGACGGAGAAAGTGAGGCACAGAGCTTAGTGGCTTGATTTTCATCAGCACTTCGCATCCACTGTCTTCAGTGGGAGAGCAGCACCTTTGACAAATCTGACCCGTCAAGCAAAGGGGCTCCATCCTCCAGCAGAATCCAGGGTCAGCAGGGCTCCCCTCAGACTCAGCCTACGTTCTCCCTCCCTCGGCTTCACCCTTTACTCCTTGTGGTGTCCTGTCCCAAACAATTCCTCCCCCTAGTAGGCATTTACAACCTTCTCAGATGGTTCTGGCCCCACCCAGTTCTTAGGGATCCCTCCCAGCTCCCCGTTGGCCTCGTCTCTCCTTTCTGCTACTCAACGGTGGATTCCAAGTACAGTCACTCCAGAGCCATAGAGCGCCGGAGAGGGCACAAGCCTATTACATTGTATTTCTTTCCCCCGGGTACGTCCCCTGTAAGGCAGCAGCAAGGGGAAATGCTGAACAGCTGTACATGTTCCAGAGTCGTATGTAAGATACAGGAGGTAATATCCCACTCCGCTCAGCACCGGTGAGACCTCAGCTGGGTCCCATCCTGGGCGCCACACTTAGGAAAGATGTGGACAAACTGGAGGGAGTCCAGAGGAGAGCAACAAAAATGAGAAAAGGTTTAGAAAACCTGACCCACGGGGAACGTTAAAAACCCCTGGACATGGTTAGTCTTGAGAAAAGAAGTCTGAGGGGGGGACTGACAACAATCTGCAAATATGGTAACGGCTGTTACAAAGAGGACGGGAATCCATTACTCTCCGAGTCCACTGAAGGGAGGACAAGACGTATTGGGCTTAATCTGCGGCAAGGGAGACTGAGGTTGGCTATGAGGAAAAACTTTCAAACTCTCAGGGGAGCTGAGCACTTGAAACAGGCTTCCAAGGGAGGCTGTGGAATCCCTGTCACTGGAGGTTTTGAAGAACAGGTCGGACAAACACCGGCCAGGGATGGTCTAGAGAGGGTCACGTGGTCCGGCCTCAGTGAGGGGGCTGGACTAGGTGACCTCTCAAGGTCCCTTCCAGCCCTACCTTTCTATGATTCTTGTTATCCCCTGAGTCCATCTAAGCTCAGAGCACTGAGGGGGTTAAATGCTCAGGTGCTAGAGAAAGAGGTTGTCCCTCATATCCCACCTCAGCCCCGCTGGGGTAAGGGTGAGGCACCAATGGGCTTCAGGTCAAACCTTAGCCCCTCAGTACTGTCAGGAGGAACGGCAACCAGGACACCCCACTTTCGGGGTGTCAGAGGGACTAGGGAGAAACGGGGGCTCCTCAGCACTCTCTCTGGGGTGCACAGGACTCTGCCGGGGGTGGGGAAGGGGGTGTCAAGGACTCACCACTCACCCTGCTGAGATGTTCTTCGTAAAGGGCATCCGTGAAGAGCCGCCGGAGGAGCTCTAGCTGGCCCTGGAGACACATGGCCACAAAGTGAGCGAGGAGAGGAGCCCCAGGACAGGTGTGGCAGCTTTAAATCCAGCCGACGAGCAGAGTCTGGAGCAGCCTGAAGGCTCTTTGCGCCACCACTTCTGGTCAAGAAGCTGCTCGTCTGAATTGCCCCCAAGCTGGCAGCTATCAAAAGCCACCACCACCTGTGGCTGCGTGCCCACGAGCAAAGCACTGGTATCTGGCCACTCCCTATGGGAGAAGCAACCTCAGCATGGAAACCACTGGCACTAACTGCTCCTTTCTCAGTGGACAGGCCACAGCTTGGTCCGTCTACCACGGAGCCAGGGCAATACACTGGCTAAATGGCCATGGCTGCCTCTAGTGGCTGGTCCAACAGCCTGCCGTGTACTGAGCACGAGAGGAGAACTCCTTTAGCTCAAGTGGAGAAGGCCCGTGGTTTGGACACTGACCGTTCCGGTTCTGGTCACTGCTGGGGACCGTGATGTCTCTCTCTCTGTGACCAAGGGTTTGTACACAAGTGGGGCCTTCAGAGGGAAAGGAGAGGAACTCAGGGATCCCCCCAAAAGGCCAAAGCACTCCAGTGGTGTGACGCACTGACCTTAAATTTGTCCCCCAGCAGCTTGTGGACGATCTCCTCTTCTTCGTTGGCCGTTTTACTGCAGAACTGAGAGAAAAGCTTTATCCACCAGTCTTTGTCCTTTGCCTGAAACATATCAAACAGCCGCTCAAACTGGCACTCCAGCAGGAGGGAAGTGGGAGGGGGCTATGCGAGATGGCAGGACACCCAGATCTGGACGCTATTTAGGCCAGAACATTAGCACTGCTACAGCGATGTTTAACCCTTGGAATACAAGTGAGCCAGAGAAAGGAAAGGGGAGGAAGGCTGGTTTTGTGTTTAACGCACAGGGTGGGAACTCAGGAGAGTGGGGTTCAATTCCCTGTTCTGCCACAGACAGCCTCTGTGACTTTGGGCAAGTCACTCGGTGCCTCAGTTTCCCCATCTGTGACATAAGGATAATACTTCTCTACTTGAGATGGGAGCGGTGGGGAAATACAGGTGAGACACACAGCAGTGGGGCCCATGTGCGGAGCTAGACAGAGAGGGCAGGAGAAGCCAAGGAGAGTACGCCATGGGGGGGTATTAATGCGATGGGCTCAGCCCAGTTCCACAGTGATAGTTTTTGTTCTAGGCAAACTCAGGTCTCCCTTTGCTAAGGTGGAGGGGAAGCCACAGATGTGCGACAACAGCTTTGACTCCCGGTAACACGATGGGATGAGGGACGTCAAAACCCCAAACTCCACCATTAGGAAAAGCAGGAAATGCATAGTCAAGGGGCTGCTTCGTACACAGCCACAACCCTCATTTTAAAGAGCTCTCCCAGGCCAGTGGGAAGACCCAGGGAATAGGAGCAGGAGATCACTCATCATGCAGATGACAGATGCCTTCTCAGGACACACTAACCCAGATGTTAGCCCATAAAGATCACCTCCCACGGCACAGCTACGCCACACGGGTGGGTGTGCATATTTATTCCGCCCTTATCACCATGGTATCCAAGGCCCTTACAGAATCTGTGCTGCCAGCAGCCTCTGATTCCCGCAGCAAGAGTCATCTTCAGCGCCTAGCTCAAACAAGCGCCCAGCACAAGCCCTGAGACAGGAGCTGGAGCAGTGTCACACGGTCAGGACAGTGACACAGAGACCCAGGCTGTGGTGGGACATCCTGGCTGGTGTGTCTGTGTCCCACTGCCGGGTGGAATCCGACCTGCCCGACACATCTGTGTCCAAAGGGCTTAGATGCTCTCGAGCGAATGACAGCAGAAGGAGGGTCTGCTTCTGGGGCGGAAGGTCATGAGGTCCTTCTCTGCTGCATGCTGTCTCAGCAACAAACGCTCGCTAGTGCTGGTAAGTGCGTGCAGTGCAGTGAGACATCCCCAGCCCCGCATGCTGACGTGCCAGGAGGTTACCTTACAGAAGTCTACACTGCAAAGCGAAGGTGTGCTTGTAGCCTACCCAGGCTAGCTTTAACCTTAGCAGTGAAGATGTAGGGAAGACATGTCAGCACAGGATCCAGCAGGGGCCCCCAAATGAAATGAATAGGCAGTGGGTTTAAAACAAACAAAGGGAAGTGTTTCTTCACACAACGCACAGTTAACCTGTGGAACTCCTTACTAGAGGATGTTGTGAAGGCCAAGAGTGTAACAGGGTTCAAAAAAGAACTAGATAAGTTCATGGCGGATAGGTCCATCAATGGCTGTTTGCCAGAATGGGCAGGGATGGTGTCATAGAATCATAGAATATCAGGGTTGGAAGGGACCTTAGGAGGTCATCTAGTCCAACCCCCTGCTCAAAGCAGGACCAATCCCCAATTTTTGCCCCAGATCCCTAAACGGCCCCCTCAAGGATTGAACTCACAACCCTGGGTTTAGCAAGCCAATGCTCAAACCACTGAGCTATCCCTCCTCCCAGAAGCTGGGAATGAGCGACGGGATGGATCACTTGATGATTCCCTGTTCTGTTCATTCCCTCTGGGCACTGGCCACTGTCGGAAGACAGGAGACTGGGCTAGCTGGGCCTTTGGTCTGACCCAGTCTGGCCGGTCTTATGGGCTAACAACCAAGTAAAAGCCTGCACAGGACTCTGGACATGTCCGCGGGTTGATAACCTGTGCCACCATGTTGTCGCTACAGCTGTGAACCCCGCTAGCTAGTGACGGGCATGCCTACTGGTGCTACAATCATCCCTTCACTTTGCAACGCAGGCGTAGCCCTAGAGAGGAGAGGGCAGACACCGGGAGCAACGTACAGGAGGTGCCGCCAGCAGCAAACAGAGGCACGCACCTGTTTGACGGTGGCTACCATCCTCACCAGCAGCATGATGCTGGACGTCTCCGGTGGGTAATGGATGTTTCTGTACAAGGGGGAGGAATCACAGAGCGAGAGTGAGAGGAGCAGAGATGTCCTGGCACTGAAAGGGCAAGCAGGGTGTTTGCAGCTCGAAGGGAGACAAGGACTGGAATCCCACACACAGCCTCGTTCAGACGCAGACATCGGACTGACACCAACAGCCCAGGAGCTCCGCGGGGGAAGTGGAAATTAACCAAGTTCTAAAAGGCTCAGCCGGGGCACTGATGGAGGTCTGGCCAAAGGGGCAACTTCCTGCCCTGCCTTTGGACTCTAGCAGGGGACCTTCCAAGTCGGGTCTACCGCGCATTTCTCTGCTTGTTGACAGTGAAACGGCTAAAGGCAGCAAGGCCCAGGGGCTCCAGCACTCGAGAGACTCCAGCTCTAGTCCCAGCTCTGTCATGTGACCTTCGGTAAGTCAGTTCCCCGCCTTCCCTTCCCACCCGTTGTCTATTTAGATTGTAAATTCTTTGGGGCAGGGACTACAGTTACTCTATGTATGTACAGCCCCCAGCACAATGCAATTACAGCTCTGATAGGGGTCTCTGGGTGCTACTATAATAAAAATAACTGAAGAGCCAACTAAAAACGTACGTGTTACACCTAGTGAGTTGTTGTCTCATGTTTCAGCAGAGGGCTGGAGTCAGGAGAACTGGGCTCTGTTACCACCTTGATCACATCCCTTCTCTGTGCCTCAGTTTCCTCATCTGCAAGCGGGGATAATAATCCTTCTCTCTCTCTCACACAGAGGTGTTGGGAGGCTTAATTCAATAATGTCTGTGAAGTGCTTTGGGATCCACAGATGGTGCCACAGAACTGCAAAGTATTATAATCAACTGACTGGTGTATACACACTCTATTGCCCTCTGCTGGATGGAATCAGAATTGCTCAGCTGGGTGTCACAGCCTCTATATGGCTAAAGGAGATTCTCTCTTAGCTCAAGCAACAGAGGCTTGTGCTTCAGGAGCAGGAGGCTCCTCGCTCTGTTCTCACTGATGCCGTGAAGTTCTGAGTGGCGGTGCGATGCAGCACAGTGACAACTGCATATCATAGGAGGCCCTGGCTGGTTATAGGCTGGAACAATGGAGCCGTGGGTGCCTCTGCAGAGACAGAGCAGTAACTGACCCTGCTCCAAACTACCTTCAGCTGGACACAGGGTGAGTCCCCGTCTCTGCTCTCGAACGAGCCAGAGCCAGTCTATTCAGTAGGTAGTTCTGGTCCTACAAACATCCAGTGCTCCTACCTCCAGGCCTCCTGCAGTTTGTTGAGGGGATGTTTGGGGTCCTCTCGGGAGGGGCCCAGGCACAGCACCTGGTGGTATTGCTCGAAGGCAGATTGCCTGCATTCAGCACTGCAATACGCAACCTGGAGAGCAACAGAGACAGCGACACACGTCAGTCAGCGGAAGAGTAACCTAGGAACTTAGCCCTCAGGAAAGTGAGCAACCCTTAAAGGCCAGCCATTTTCCTAGTGACCTAGGGAGAGCACTGTGGTACGGAGGAGGGGGTTCCTGGGAGCAGTCCTACACCAGCCCACTTCCCCTTAGTACAGAGTCCTGGCCCTATCTATTGCAAGAAAGAGCAGGGGGTAGCAAAGGCATGTGCCTTCCCCCTGGGTGAACCCCTCCTCGGACACAGATGCCCCTGTGAGCACCAGGATATGAAAATTCTCCCCTGCACCCCCATTGTGTACGACGAGGCTGTAGAGTGGGAAGAACTGGCCTAGACGACCCAAGTGGTCCTGCCCCATCAGATGCTCTCTCCATCAGTAGCTAGGAAAGCAATTCAACCTTCCCGATGAGAGCGCCCCAACACCAGGGCGGCTGCAGCAACAATGGCAGATCTGAAAGGGACGTGGCCTCCTTGCAGATCAAGCCCCATCCCAATCGATCAACACAAGGCCACAGCAATGGCAGCTCCCAGCTCTCCCCAGCAACCCGGTACCTGGCAATGGGGGCAGTGCTGATGCAAATCCTTCCGGATGCTGCACTGCTCTGGGTGAGGCAGGACCCGACGGCTTTTCCCCAGAAGCCTCTGTGCGTTCTCCTCTGCCGTCTCCAGGGCCCGCAGGCAGTGGTCACAGGCTAGGGAAGAAGGAACGAGCCAGATGACAGAGATAGAGAGAACCTCCTTCTAAAAGAACAGATGCGTTTGCATGCAGTGGGCCAGATCCTCGTCTGCTGTTTCAGGGTGGGTTCATTAACTTCAGTGGTGCAACACTGGTTTACAGGTGCTGAGAATCTGGTTCACTATCCCACTCTAAACCACCACTCTGAAAACAGCACAGGCCCAACACCGTCTGTAGAAACACGGCCCTCATTATCTGCATCACTTCCCGCATTCTTCAACTCCCTTTGCCACCAAACTTCACCTGCATCATGAGTCCCCAAACTGATCTGCGATGAGAAACCCTTCTGCTACACAGCTCCTGCCATCCGAAACAACCATCACGTATCTCCCTACCTCACTGATTCTTCATGCCACTTCAAATCTCAACTGGAAACCTTTTCTCCCTGTCCTAAAGCTCTTTTTTAGTTTCTATCCCCCGATCTGTCATCATTATTTAACCCCGTTCCATGTTTAGGGATTGATGGTATAAAAGACACAGTGCCCGGTGAAGCCAAGGTATACTGCAACAGGGTTCAAGGAATGATCCCTAGATATTATTGCTTCTGTGCGGCTCCCACCTTTTGCACTGATTACATCCAACTTGCAAATCACATTATATTCCCTGGGATCGGCATTTTTCTCCCTTCAGGCCACGGGTCTGGGATGAGAACTTGGAAACATTCTTTGTCCAGCACAGTGTTTCTAACCCCTGGAAGGCCATGAGGTATCCAACCTTAAAACCATGTTCTTCTGATTATCATCTTGCTATCCCGCTCCCTTTACTTCAATAACAATATGATTTTTGCAGAAGATATTTCACGGAGCACCATATTTAGAGATCAGCAGTTTATACCACTGACATGCTGGGTTTGTACAGCTTTTCCAGGCTATCAAGCATTTATTCCTAGCATTAGTGGTTTGAAAGACATCAGTCTTTAAACTGTCACTAGTCTTTTGACCACCAGCATTTTGTTCCGCATAGGCCACAGACTGAATACAGCAAGTCTCAGACCTTGGGCCAGTGTAATTTTCTGGGGCACGACATCAGGGTCACTGCTTCTTTCTCAGCGCTTTGTTATGCAGGACATCAGAGTCGGTGAACTAAGGGCCCCCTCCTGGTCTTAAAACCAATGACTCTCCTCTCACCTTTATATCTGTACAGCACGTTCCAGAGGAACTGGGATGACACCACAGGCTTCTCCAAGAAGATCGTTTCCCCTTTATGGATATTCCTGGTGGCAAATAAGCCTTTTCCCTTTGAATGGAGAAACAAGAGTGACTCCCAGTCTGTAGCAATTTGCAGCACTGCAAGTTCAGTTAGGGCTATTCCATCTCCCCAGCTAGCTGTGAGTTCCACTCTCAGGGCAGACCAAGAGTTAGGAATAGAGTCCATGTCTTCCGACGGACCGATGCCAAGTCCAGTGTCCTAAGCCAAAACCCTGGCTCTGAGAATGTAGGGTGGAACCCAGATCCAGAGCTGTAGAATCCAGATCCAAATGTTTATGGCTTGTGCCCCCTCCCACAGACTGCTCCAGGGGGCAAACTAGGGCAAAACTCCCACTGACTCCAGTAGGGCCAGGATTTCACCCCTCAACTTTATCTTTCCCCTGAAAGGATCTCAAAGTTAAATACTAGGGCTGTCGATGAATCGCAGTTAACTCATGTGATTAAGTCAAAAAAATTAATCGCAATTAATCGCACTGTTAAACAATAGAATACCAATTGAAATGTATTAAATATTTTGGATGTTTTTCTATATTTTCAAATATATTGATTTCTATTACAACAGAGAATACGAAGTGTACAGTGCTTACTTTATATTATTATTTTTATTACAAATATTTGCACTGTAAAACATGATAAACAAAAGAAATAGTATTTTTCAATTCACCTCATACAATGAGGTGTACTGTAGTACAATCTCTTTATCATAAAAGTGTAACTTACAAATGTAGGGTTTTTTGGTTACATAGCTGCTCTCAAAAATAAAACAATGTAAAACTTTAGAGACTACAAGTCCACTTGGTCCTACTTCTTGTTCAGCCAATCGTTAAGACAAACAAGTTTGTTTACATTTACGGGAGATACTGCTGCCCGCTTCTTATTTATAATGTAACCAGGAAGCGAAAATAAGCATTTGAATGGCTCTTTTGTAGCTGGCGTTGCAAGGTATTTACGTGCCAGATATGCTAAACATTCGTATGCCCCTTCATGCTTCAGCCACCATTCCAGAGGACATGCTTCCATGCAGATGATGCTTGTTAAAAAAAATAACGAATTAATTAAATTTGTGACTGAACCCCTTGGGGGAGAATTGTGCGTCTCCTGCTCTGTTTTACCCGCATTCTGCCATATAGTTCATGTTATAGCAGGCTCAGGTGATGACCCAGCACATGTTCATTTTAAGAACACTTTCACTGCAGATTTGACAAAAGGCAAAGAAGGTACCAATGTGAGATTTCTAAAAATAGCTACAGCACTCGACCCAAGGTTTAAGAGTCTGAAGCGCCTTCCAAAATCTGAGAGGGACGAGGTGTGGCGCAGGCTTTCAGAAGTCTTAAAAGAGGAACACTCCGAAGCGGAAACTTACAGACCCCGAACCAGCAAAAAAGAAAATCAACCTTCTGCTGGTGGCATCTGACTCAGATGATGAAAATAAACATGCATTGGTCTGCACTGCTTTGGATCATTATCGAGCAGAACCCATCATCAGCATGGACGCATGTCCTCTGGAATGGTGACTGAAGCATGAAGGGACATATGAATTTTTAGTGCATCTGGCACGTAAATATCTTGCGACACCAGCTACAACAGTGCCATGAGAACGCCTGTTCTCACTTTCAGGTGACATGGTAAACAAGTGGGCAGCATCATCTCCTGCAAATTGTAACCAAACTTGTTTTGTCTGAGCGATTGGCTGAAGTAGGACTGAGTGGACTTGTAGACTCTAAAGTCTTACATTGTTTTATTTTTGAGTGCAGTTATTTTTTGTACATAATTCTACATTTGTAAGTTCAACTTGCATGATAAAGAGACTGCACTACAGTACTTGTATTAAGGGAATTGAAAAATACAATTTCTTTTGTTTTTTACAGTGCAAATATTTGAAATAAAAATAATATAAAGTGAACACTGTATCCTTTGTATTCTGTGTTGTAACTGAAATCAATATATTTGAAAACGTGGAAAACATCCAAAAATATTTAAATAAATGGTATTCTATTATTACCAGTGTGATTAATCACACAATTAATTGCAATTAATTTTTTTAATCGCTTGACAGCCTTATTAAATACACAAGATCATTTCATGCAGCACTGAAATGCAACAACCTCTGGGGGCGTATCATGTCAACTGGCAAACATAGCAGCCCCAACAACATTTTCATTTAGAGCATAAAATTAGGAGATCCTTGGTGAACACTGCGATTCAAACCCCTCCTAGCCTCCTAAGAGGTGAAAGCTGTGTCATCACTGGTAAGGTAATTTTCTCTAGGGCTGCAGTAAGGTCTAGGATTTGACCGTGTAGCCCTACTGGCCTAGCTTGGTACTATTTCTTTATTATGTGATCTGTTGCTCGTCATTTTAGCATCAATGAGTAAAAATAATTCAACATAAAAGACTTCCCATCCCATCATAACACACAAATACTCAGGAACAAATACAGACACCGATCCTGCAAATAGTTCCACACTGACTTAATGTTACACATATGAATAGCTCCATTGAAATCAAGGGGACAACTCATGCACAAAGATAAGCCAGTACAGAAGCATCTGCAAGAGCACGACATAGTGAGGACAATAAAATGAACCTGGCATTATAGATATTTTGGGCCCCAAAGCTAAAGCTAACAGCAGCTATAAGCTTTATAGCATTCCCCTGTTTTCACTCCCGTGTCTCTGGGGAAAGTTCACATTTGGGCTGAGATCAGCCTTGAAAAAGAATTAATTCTTCTGGAGCTTTTGAGTCAAATTCATTCTGCCACTTTGGAGTCACACAAGCAAGAACAAAAATTGTCTAACACTCTTTAGAACAGCTTCCCCAGCATCACCCCCCAAGCCCTGCCAATGTATCTGAAGTATGATTTTTATAATCCAGTCCATAGATCGCCCCACCCCACTCTGCTGATGCACCTCAGTCCTGACCTGCAATCCTCTTTCCCTTGCAATTCCAGCCTTGGACTTCACCACCACTGGCCCCCCAGCACACCTCCGATGCGCCCAGCTATTCCAGCCCATTCAGCTGTCCAAATTCCCGGAAAGGGGAAGCTGGGGGAAGGGAGGCTCAACCATGTTGTTTTTTTTAAAAAAATCGCTGTTTTTAATTGGGGTGGGGCAGGAACCAGACAAACAGGTGGGGGGGCGGCTGATCCAGCCAGGAAAGGCTCCCCATTCAGGGGCAGGAAGAACAGGGACCCCCTTGCTTTGCAAGGAGCACCAAGGCGGGAGATGGGGGCTGATGGAAAGGGACAGATCACGCTCCCCCCTGGCAGAAGCCACAGATGGAGGTTTAATAGTCCCTAGAGTGGGGAAGGGGGGCGTGTGTGAGAGAGAAGCGGGTCTCCCAGCCAAGGAAGGGCAGTGCAGGCTGGACAGGACCCCATCGGGGCTGCGAGGGGAGGGATCCCGGAGGGACCCCCCAGGGTGGAGCAATGCCCAGGGCTGTGCCAAGCTGCACAAAGCGGAGTCTCTCCCAGCAGCAGCAGAGCCACCCTCATGCCAGCCTGGAAGGAGGGACCTGAGTTTGGGTGGGTGGGTGGCTGGGGGGGGGCGGAATCTGATCCCCTGGCCGGTGTGTGTGTGTTGGGGGGGGGGAAATCTGATCCCCTGGCCGGTGTGTGTGTGTTTGGGGGGGGGAATCTGATCCCCTGGCCGGTGTGTGTGTGTTGGGGGGGGGGAATCTGATCCCCTGGCCGGTGTGTGTGTGTGTGTTTGGGGGGAGGAATCTGATCCCCTGGCCGGTGTGTGTGTGTGTGTTTGGGGGGAGGAATCTGATCCCCTGGTCAGTGTGTGTGTGTGTGTGTTGGGGGGGGGGGAATCTGATCCCCTGGTCAGTGTGTGTGTGTTGGGGGGAGGGAATCTGATCCCCTGGCCAGTGTGTGTGTGTGTGGGGGGGGAATCTGATCCCCTGGCCGGTGTGTGTGTGTGTGTGGGGGATCTGATCCCCTGGTCAGTGTGTGTGTGTGTGGGGGGGGGGAATCTGATCCCCTGGCCGGTGTGTGTGTGTGTGTGGGGGGGGGAATCTGATCCCCTGGCCGGTGTGTGTGTGTGTGGGGGGGATCTGATCCCCTGGTCAGTGTGTGTGTGTGTGTGTGTGGGGGGGGAATCTGATCCCCTGGCCAGTGTGTGTGTGGGGGGGGGGGGGGGATCTGATCCCCTGGCCGGTGTGTGTGTGTTGGGGGGGGGGAATCTGATCCCCTGGTCAGTGTGTGTGTGTGTGTGTTGGGGGGGGGAATCTGATCCCCTGGTCAGTGTGTGTGTGTGGGGGGGGAATCTGATCCCCTGGCCAGTGTGTGTGTGTGTGTGGGGGGGGAATCTGATCCCCTGGCCGGTGTGTGTGTGTGTGGGGGGGATCTGATCCCCTGGTCAGTGTGTGTGTGTTGGGGGGGGGGAATCTGATCCCCTGGCCAGTGTGTGGGGGGGGGGAGGGAATCTGATCCCCTGGCCGGTGTGTATGTGTGTGGGGGGGAGGGATCTGATCCCCTGGCCGGTGTGTGTGTGTGTGTGTGGGGGGGAATCTGATCCCCTGGCCCGTGTGTGTTGGGAAGGGGGGATCTGATCCCCTGGGCGGTGTGTGTGTGTGGGGGGGGGGATCTGATCCCCTGGGCGGTGTGTGTGTGGGGGGGGGGGGATCTGATCCCCTGGGCGGTGTGTGTGTGGGGGGGGGGATCTGATCCCCTGGCCAGGGTGTGTGTGTGGGGGGGAGGATCTGATCCCCTGGCCAGGGTGTGTGTGTGGGGGGGAGGATCTGATCCCCTGGCCAGGGTGTGTGGGGGGGGGACCCTCACCTTGAGGCTGCTGATGAATCTCACTTCCACCATGGCCCGGGCCGGGCCCGCAGGATCCGCACAAAAGCAGAACAGGTCACCCATGGAGGCAGCCATCTTGGGCGCCCTCCCACCTCTGACCTGGTGGGGGAGCGGGAAAGTCTTCCTCTTCCTCCTCTTCCTCCTCCTCCTCCTGGGCCCTGCCGCCGGGCCTGCGCCGAGCAGCCGCTGCACCCGCTGCCCTGGCTGGGAATCCGCGGCGGCTGCCTGCTGTTTGCGGGCGGGGGGAGTCGAGCAGCTGGAGGCTGAGGAGAGGCGGATGAGGGGCAAAAATCAGGGACGGGGCTGGGAGGGTAGGGGCCGGGGTTCAGCCCCGGGGGGGGGCGAGGGGTAGGAGCCGGGGTTCAAGCCGGGGGGGTGGGTGGGTGGGTAGGAGCCGGGGTTCAAGCCGGGGGGGTGGGTGGGTAGGAGCCGGGGTTCAGTCTGGGTTCAGGCCAGGGTAGGAGCCGGGGTTCAGCCCTGGGGGGAGGGCGGGGGGTAGGAGCCGGGGTTCAGCCCTGGGGGGAGGGCGGGGGGTAGGAGCCGGGGTTCAGGCCGGGGTAGGAGCCGGGGTTCAGCCCCGGGAAGGGGGTCGAGGGGTAGGAGCCGCGGTTCAGGCTGGGGTTCAGGCTGGGTTCAGGCCGGGGTAGGAGCCGGGGTTCAGCCCCGGGGGGAGGGCGGGGGGTAGGAGCCGGGGTTCAGGCCGGGGGGTGGGGGGGTAGGAGCCGGGGTTCAGTCTGGGTTCAGGCCAGGGTAGGAGCCGGGGTTCAGTCTGGGTTCAGGCCAGGGTAGGAGCCGGGGTTCAGCCCTGGGGGGAGGGCGGGGGGTAGGAGCCGGGGTTCAGGCCGGGGTAGGAGCCGGGGTTCAGCCCCGGGAAGGGGGTCGAGGGGTAGGAGCCGCGGTGCAGGCTGGGGTTCAGGCTGGGTTCAGGCCGGGGTAGGAGCCGGGGTTCAGCCCGGGGGGGTAGGAGCCGGGGTTCAGCCCGGGGGGGTAGGAGCCGGGGTTCAGGCCGGGGTAGGAGCCAGGGTTCAGCCCTGGGAAGGGGGGCGAGGGGTAGGAGCCGCGGTTCAGGCTGGGTTCAGGCCGGGGTAGGAACCGGGGTGCTGCTAGACGGGGGCAGAGGACAAAGCCCTGGCACTGGGAAGGGGGGCGGCTTACAGTTTGCCCCGATGGGATGAGCCACCTGCCGTGTTTGCAAATAGAGGGTGGGGGCGGGGGGCTTTTTTTATGTCCCCTCTCACCAGCCAGCACCCCGCTTCCCAGGGCTGGGCTCCTAAAGGCCCAGGCCCTCCCCATGCCTAGACACGGCAGCTCTTCCCTCGCTGATCTATTACAGGGGTGGCCAAACTGTGGCTCACAAGCCACTTGCAGCTCTTTGACCTTGCAGTGGGGGGGCGTGGTAGGGGGGGTCTCGGCTTCAGCCCTGCAGGGCGCTCCTTCTGGCGTTCAGGGCTTCAGCAGGAGTGGGGCTGAAGCCCTGAGCCCCCGCAGGTGTGCCCCAGCTCTCAAACTTCTGCAGATTGTTGTATGTGACTCAGATGTCCAGTATGTTTAGCCACCCCTGTGATATAAGATGCAGAGGGGCTACAGGAGCCTTGATTCAGTGAAATATTTTACATACACCCCCAAAAACTTTGTGTCGCAGTTTGAGTATTTAAAAGAATCCCTTATCAGTTTACGGGTCTGCCTAAAGTCTCACAGCAGTTCGCAGACTTGTCTTATCCGCAGCTGGGATTCCCTGAAGCGCACTCCCGTCTTTGTAATCCATTTTAAATAGAGTTTTACTCCTTTTAATTGTTTACTTTTTAAAATGTGATTTTTATTACTCTGAGCACCTTATCGTTCACCTTTGGTATCATTGTGTAGATCCATGTCCTTGTGCTTGTCATAAACATAAAGGGAAGGGTAAACACCTTTAAAATCCCTCCTGGCCAGAGGAAAAACCCTTTCACCTGTAAAGGGTTAAGAAGCTAGGATAACCTTGCTGGTACCTGTCCAAAATGACCAATGAGGAGACAAGATACTTTTAAAGCTGGAGGGGGGAGAAACAAAAGCTCTCTCTGGCTGTGTGATGTTTTTTGCCAGGAACAGAACAGAAATGGAGTCTTAGAACTTAGTAAGTAATCTAGCTAGATATGTGTTAGATTCTGTTTTGTTTAAATGGTTGATAAAATAAGCTGTGCTGAATGGAATGGATATTCCTGTTTTTGTAACTTAAGGTTTTGCCTAGAGGGATTCTCTATGTTTTGAATCTGATTACCCTGTAAGGTATTTACCATCCTGATTTTACAGAGATGATTCTTTTACTTTTTCTTCTATTAAAAGTCTTCTTTTAAGAACCTGATTGCTTTTTCCTTGTTCTTAAAATCCAAGGGTTTGGGTCTGTGCTCACCTATGCAAATTGGTGAGGATTTTTGTCAAGCCTTCCCCAGAAAAGGGGCTGTAGGGTTTGGGAGGATTTTGGGCGGAAAGACGTTTCCAAGCGGGCTCTTTCCCTGTTATATATTTGTTAGATGCTTGATAGTGGCAGCAATAAAGTCCAAGGGCAAAAGGTAAAATAGTTTGTACCTTGGGGAAGTTTTAACCTAAGGTGGTAAAAATAAGCTTAGGGGGTTTTTCATGCAGTTCCTCACATCTGTACCCTAGAGTTCAGAGTGCGGAAGGAACCTTGACAGTGCTGTTTATTTTATAGTTTAATAGCAAATACTCACTGAAAATATTTATAAGTAAGTAGTTTTAGCAATGACATCTGTGTTTCTAGTATAGCACTTGCTATGTTTTTTACTGTGATTTTTCATTTGGATTTTTTAATTCTAACTTTTTCTTCTTATTTTTATAGCACAAGTTTATTCTGTTGAATCATGATACTTCCAGTCTGACTGATTTCCTGGCCTAGTGTAAAAACTTAATTTTCATTTGATCCACCAATGGGGATTACCTTTTGCAACTATTATTTTGTCTCTCAAGCCAGTCCTTAGTGCTGTTTTGCGTGTCATTGCTTGTGTGTAGAACTTAATTCTCAAATATTCGATTAGGGCAGGATACTATCTCATATTAAACCCTTCTCAAAAGCAAAACTCAACTGTAATCTTTGCTAGACATAAGAACGGCCGTACTGGGTCAGACCACTGGTCCATCTAGCCCAGTATCCTGTCTTCTGACAGTGACCAATGCCAGGTGCCCCAGAGGGAATGACCAGAACAGGTAATCATCAAGTGATCCATCCCCTGTCGCCCATTCCCAGCTTCTGGCAAAACTTCTCTCTTAAGACCAAGCAAATAAGTCACAACCAATCATGTATTTGTTTAATCTTGCTGCTTCTCCCCATTAATTGTCTCTGAGCAGTTCATGATTCTCTCACTAATCCTGTCGTTCTTCTAAAATACTTAACTGAATAATTAGGCTTGAATAAAGCCATATACAAACCTATACATCTAGGACAAAGGAGGCAGGCACCTACAGAATGGGGGACTGTCCCCTGGAAACAGTGACTCTTGAAAGGATTTAGGGGCCCTAGTGGACAAGTCGCTCAATATGAGCGTTTGTGATCTGTGGTAAAAAGGGCAGAAGCCATCCATGGATAGATAAACATAGTATGGACAGGGAGATGATTCAGCATGGGTGAGTCTGATACTGGAATACTGCATCCAGTTCTGGTGTGCACATTTCAAAAAATTACATTAAAAAATTGGAGATGGTGCAGAAAAGAGCCATATTTGAGAGATGGAGAGGACACTTTATAATGAGGCCTTGACCAAGCTCAATCTGCTTAGTTTATTAAAAAGCAGATTGAGAGGTGAGCTGATTGCAGTGTGTAAGTGCCTTCATGGAGAGAAAACACCAGGTATGAAAGGGTTCTTTAACCTCGCAGAGAAAGGCATAGCAGGAGGCAATGGCTGGAAGCAGAAATCAGAAAAATTCGAATTAGAATAAGGCATAGATTCGTAAGAGTGAGGGTGATTCATCATTGGAACAAATTACCAGGAGAAGTGATGGACTCTCCATCTCTTGATGTCTTCAGAGAAAGACTAGATGCCTTTCGGGAAGGTGCTTTAGTCATAAAGCAGATATTGTGAAAAAGCGGAGGGCTGTGATGTGCAGGGACTCAGATTAGATCAGAGCTTCTCAACCAGGGGTCCGGGGCCCACTGGGGGGACCTCAAGCTGGATTCAAGGGGTCCGCCAAGCAGAGCCGGCATTAGACTTGCTGGGGCCCAGGGCAAAAAGATGAAGCCCTGTGGTGTGGGGGCCCCGACAATTGCCTTGATTGCTACTGCCTACTTCTGGCCCTGGCTTTTATGTGCAGGAAAACAGGTGTTGTGGCACAGGTGGGCTGTGGAGTTTTTATAGCTTGTTGGGGAAGCCTCAGAAAGAAACAAGTTGAGAACCCCTGGATTAGATGATCTAATGGTCCCTTCTGGCCTTAAAGTCTACCAATTTATGAAAACCTGAGCGTGGCATGGGGAGCAGCTTCTGATGTTTTACTGTGTAGCCGGCTTGATCCCCAGACTCAACAGTCACTGAGTGAGGTGATCCAGGGAAAGCAACTCAAACATCCAAAGAGACTAGCCAGAGGCAGGACATCAGCCTTCCAGGGGAGGGGTGGGCGTGGCAGTGACATCACAAAAGCCCTTTTTAGGACCTCAGCCTATTGGGCAAAGGTGATGGGGAGGCGGTGATCTCACAGAGAGACCCTGACAACAGCCAGGCAGGACAGAGGAGCAGGGCTGGGGCAACCAAAGTGAGCCCCGTGGCTTTGCTGCAGCAAGTCTCCTCCTCGAGGTCTCTCCTTGAGGAGTGAGAGAGAATTAGGATTCCCGTACGTGAGCGTGAGGAGGACCCTCTTTGGAGTTTTCTCCTTCCCTACTACTGATTTTGCTAGAAAACCCAAGTCCTTGTTTAGAAGGTAAGAGGCTCAGAGAGGTTTGGAACTTGTTCAGTCTGATCCACCTGCTGCTGGCTGAATTCTAGGCACTGAAAATGGTAGGTTAAGGTGGCAGAATTTGATCTCCTACCTCGGACTTTGTCCTGTAGAATCACGGGGGACATTGGGGTTTGTCCTTTTTGGTTTCCCTTTTCCTCTGTCCCTCCCTCCTTTCTCTTCTCTTGTTCCCTTTTCCCTGCTTCCCTCCCTCCACCAAGCAGATGCAGGGGGTTGCTCTCAATGTGGGAGGCCCTCACAATGAGATGGGACTGGAACAACGCTCTGAGAGTGATCCCCTTCGGTGGTCACCTGGGCCATCCTTTGGGATATCTGGTGAGACCCCTCAGCCTCCCGCCTTTCAGAGTCTTAATACTGTTTGGCTGAGCAGGGGGCTATTGACAGGGAGGAGATTCATGTCCTTTTGTTCTTTTTAAGACCAAGCAAATAAGTCACAACTAATCATGTATTTGATTAATTTTGCCTCGTCTCCCCATTAGTTTTCTCTGAGAAGTTCATGATTCTCTGTAACGTGTTAGTTCTTCTAAAATACTTGCTCAGGGCAGTCAGTGCAATGCAATGTTGGGCCCTTCCTCCTGCAGGGACAGGGGAAGAAGGTGGGACTTCAAGCCAGGGCTCTGCCTGGTTCTATTGAGCAGTAATCACAGGGACCCAGCTGGCTTGGGGAGTGAGCCTCAAACCCTCCACTCCATGAGATCCACAAGATGGTCCTTGGAGAAGAGTCACTAACTCCTTCCTAGAGAAACAGGACGATCCCCAGGCAGTCAGCCCCTCTCTCCTACTGAGATTCCTGGAGAAATTGTCCCACCAAGGGCTTTAGAGTCAGGCATGGGGGCAGTGTCTGTCTCTCCTTCCTGATGAGCTGTTCCTGAATCAGGGATTCAGAGAGGATGGGACCAACCCCAACACTGAACATTGTCCCAATCTAGAGAGACAGAGACAAGTGCCCTGCCAGATACAAGCATCGTCCTGGTTGCAGCAATCCCCTTCCAAAGCTCTACGGTTACTGAATCAGATATTCCACCCTGAGCACAATATCTCAGCCCCCTGGGAATGGGGAGGGGCTTATTTGCACAGCATCTACACCTACCCATTGATCCCGAACTACCTCCTTCCCCCACAACATGTCAACTTCTGGAACAGGTCCAGAGTGTCCCAGGAGAGAGCCAGGGCCATAAGGAGCAGCGCAGCTCTGCTCTGATTCACCATCATTCTCCCCAAATTTGACAAAAGTGACCTCTGACCCCCAGCTTCCTGACTGCAGGCATAGGTGGGCTGGCTCTGACAGGCTGTAGGATCTGCTGCAGTGGGGTCTGTGGGTTGGGAGTGTTCTTCTTGCCGGGGGAGTGGGGGTAGAGTCAGAGCAGGGAATGAAATAAGCTTAAGTTGAGTTCTTCTTTTCCTGGTTCAGTGGTGACCCTGGGCCTTTAAGGGGACCATGCTCCAGCCAGGTTCATGCCTGGCCTTTGTCCCTTCTTGTCATCCTGGAGCAGCTGGAGATGCAAGTTCTCAGTGAGGGCACATCCCCGTGCTCCAGGCTTCCTTGGGGGCAGAGAAAACTAAGGTGTCTAGCCCTAGCTCCTCTGCCCCAGCATCTCCTTCACAGGGACCCAGGGCAGAGAGACTCTTGGCCTTTGGGAGACTGGGAGCTGATGATCCCCATCTCCTCTCCCTTCCATTAGAACTCAGCACAGTTCCCCAAGATGGGGAACCTCATGGCTCAACTTGGTCTGTACATCAGTAACCCAACCAAGGACACGGCCTAGGAGGGTGCTGAAGCACTGGAATGGGTTACCTAGAGAGATGGTGGAATCTCCATCCTTAGAGGTTTTTAAGGCCTGGCTTGACAAAGCCTTGGCTGGGATGATTTAGTTAGTGCTGGTCCTGCTTTGAGCAGGGTATTGGACTAGATGACCTCGTGAGGTCCCTTCCAACCCCAATCTTCGATGATTCTATGACACCAGCTGGCGTGTTAGGGCGGGGATTTACCGGCTCTATCGGCTGCTGCTACACCAGAGAGGTAAGGAAAGTTTTGGAATAGCCTTCCAAAGGAAGCAGTGGGGGCAAAAGACCTATCTGGTTTTAAGATTAAACTTGATAAGTTTATGGAGGAGATGGTATGATGGGATAACATGATTTTGGCAATTAATTGGTCTTTAAATATTCATGGTAAATAGGCCCAATGGCCTGTGATGGGATGTTAGATGGGGTGGGATCTGAGTTACTACAGAGAATTCTTTCCTGGGTGTCTGGCTGGTAAGTCTTGCCCACATGCTCAGGGTTTAGCTGATCGCCATATTTGGGGTCGAGAAGGAATTTTCCTCCAGGGCAGATTGGAAGAGGCCCTGGAGGTTTTTCACTTTCCTCTGTAGCATGGGGCACGGGTCACTTGCTGGAGGATTCTCTGCTCCTTGAGGTTTTTAAACCACGATTTGAGGACTTCAGTAGCTCCGACATAGGTGAGAGGTTTTTCGCAGGAGTGGGTGGGTGAGATTCTGTGGCCTGCATTGTGCAGGAGGTCAGATTAGATACTCATAATGGTCCCTTCTGACCTTAATATCTATGAAACCCAGCTGGGAAATGGGACCCCAAAGAAGAGTGACACTGATGGAAGCCGGGCAACAGGACCCCTGAAGAAATGAGCCCCCCTCCCATCTGAGACTGACCCCACCTGGAACCTCTGCCAAAACCCATCAACAGCTCTGAGATTGACCCCAGCTGGATGATCCCCCACCCCAATTTAGGATCAACCCCCCTCCCCATGCACCCAGGATACTCCACCCACTGGAGAGAGCCTTGCTATTCTGTTGGGCCAGGGATGCAGTGAGGGTTCCCCACTGTGTAGCCACCAATGGGAATGGAAGAATACAGGCACCGGAAACCAACAAGAGAAATCTTGTAAAGAGAAGCTGCCAAGGAACAGCTGTCACAGGAAGACTGAGGAAACGGAGGCAGGAGCTCCCCCTGCAATGGGGCGGGGGTGTTTGGCACAGGAGGTCACTGGAGAGGAAGACAAGAGTCAGTTTCAGGGTTCCAGCCGACATTTAATCTCCCCTGATTCCTGGGAGCACCACGTCTCTGACAGGTTCTTGTTCTCTTGAGGCAGGAGGACGTCACGGCCAAGGTGATGCGCCTCCGATCCTTTCACCGCGTGCCCATGGCTCCGCAGGGACTGCACCTCTTAGGACACCTGCGATGGGGTGTATAACCCCACACTGGGCCAGGAGGGGTTAGGGAGCAGTGCTGGGCCGTTGTGATCCTTCCCCCCCCCCCCGCCACTGCACCTGCAGAACTTGCTCAAGCTGGAGCAGGAGTTTAAAAGGGGGCCTGTCATGAGGTGTATGTACTCTGCACTAGCCCAGCAGCCAAAGGGTTAATACAGGCCCTGCCAGCCACTGTGGATTGGCAAGCTAACAGCAGCTGGGAGGGTAAAAGGGCCCGGAAGCAGCTGGAGGGGCACTAAAGAAGAGTGAGCAGGCAGGGGAAAGGACTCCTGCTAGAGAGCTGTCCAAGGATAACATCTCTGAAAGGGACGAACAGGCCAACAGACTGAAGAGCCTGCAGAGGCCGGAGGGAAGGTAGGAAGGAGCTTAGGGCACTGTCAAGGTCTCCTTGTCTAACTTGAGGGTCCTGAGCTGGAACCCAGTGGAGGAGGCAGGTGGGTTCCCCACCTCCCTAGGGTGACCAGATAGAAAGTGTGAAAAATCAGGACAGAGGGTGGGGGGTAATAGGCATCTACATAAGAAAAAGCCTCAAATAGCGGGACTATCCCTATAAAATCTGGACATCCGGTCACCCCTAGGCAATTTAATCCAGTGCTTAACCACCCTGATAGTTAGGAAGTTTTTCCAAATGTCCAACCTAAACTGCCCTTGCTGCAATTTAAGCCCATTGCTTCTTGTCCTGTCCTCAGAGGTTAAGAAGAACAATTTTTCTCCCTCCTCCTTGTCTCTTTTCCAGACTAAACAAAGCCAGTTTTTTCAATCTTCCCTCATAGGTCATGTTTTCTAGACCTTTAATCTTTTTTGTTCCTCTTCTCTGGATTTTCTCCAATTTGTTCACATCTTTTTTGAAATGTGGTGCCCAGAACTGGACACAGTACTCCAGTTGAGGCCTCATCAGTGTGGAGTAGAGTGGAAGAATTACTTCTTGTGTCTTGCTTACAACACTGCTGCTAATAGATCCCAGAATTATGTTTGCTTTTTTTTGCAACAGCGTTACACTGTTGACTCATATTTAGCTTGTTGTCTACTATCACCCCCAGATCCTTTTCCACAGTACTCCTTCCTAGGCCGTCATTTCCCATTTTGTATGTGGGACATAAACACCTTTTCCGTCCCTTGGAGAGGACAGAGACATTATAAGGCTTGAGCCAAGGGTGTGCCATTCACAGGCTACCAGAGGTGGGGTGAAGACCTTTTCTTTTGTGGGGACGTTGGACTGTAAACATTTGGTTGGACTCTGACAACCCAGAACTCAACTGGTGAACCGGCTGGAGGGCCAAGGCCTCAGATACCAATCACTGAGCCCTGTTGATCCCACCCCTCCTATTATCCCCATTTGAGCTACTATATGGGAAGCAGACCCACAGGATCCTGGATCTCCTCCAAAAGACATGGGAGGAGCCAGACCCAGGAACAACCAACATGGAACACTACATGTTCTTTTTGAGGGAAAACTTAGAGACGCTGTGGGCTTTCTTGAGAGAGAACCAGCTGAAATCTCACTAGAACCAGGAATGGGCCTACAGTAAAAGGGCCAGGATGTGAAAATTTAACCCCAATGATAGGATTTGTTGTTGCTGCCAACCATGAAGTCAAAACTGCTGGCTAAGTGGCAAGGATCCTTCAAGGTTGTAAAAAGGGCAAGGGTAGTTGATTTTGAAATCCACCATCCAGGGAAGAGAAAATAGATCCAGGTATACCACATGAACCTGCTGAAGGCTTGGAAGGATCAAGAGGGCCTCCTCATAATGCCTTTTCCACTGGAACCTGAGCTTGGCCTGTTATACCAATAAAATAAAAACCAGCAGGATCTTATTAAAGGGGAAAAGGCAAAATGCCACATTTATTGTGAATACAGACAGAATCATAGTAAGCAGTTAGTTATAGCTATAACATTCCATTCAATCTCATATTTATTCACACATTCATTCATACACACACACACAGGTTCTGCAAGGTTGTTATCATAAAAAGAAAAGGAGTACTTGTGGCACCTTAGAGACTAACCAATTTATTAAGGGAATTGCTTCATCATGCTTTTGCTGAATCAGTCAGCAGATGGCACATTCCTGACGGCTCCGTGATGCCAGACGTTATCTTGTTCTTTGGCTCTCCCATTCTTGAGGGTGTTGGGTGGATTCCAGTCTGCCCTCGGGAGGCGGGGGGGGTGGTCCTCTGGTTATTTCCACTTGACGCCTCCTTCAGTCGATGGACACTGGATTCTTAGGCTGGCACCTCCCTGATCATTCAGTTATTATCCACACCAAGCATCCATCCACATACATCCTCTATTTTACTCACAATTGTTAACAAAGCGAGATGAATGCAACAAAAGGGCGAGGAGTCTCTGGGTGCTGTTTCTGTTGTTACAGAGTATTGCTTTGAGCCTCTCTGTGCATGAGTAGTTGTTGTTACAAAGAATTGCTTTGAGAACAGACTCTGTCTTAGAATGTACTAACACAGTTAGCAGCTTGCAAGTTTCACACATAGAGGGAGAGAAACAGTACCAAAAACCAAGAGACCTCTTAATTGGTAATACTCTGGAATTTAAACTCTGGGGAATCAAACTCATTTGTGATTTTAATACAGAACTTCTTTAGTATGATCCAACAGGCCCACAAGTGCCCTTAATCCATGATTTTGGCCTGAATAGAAACAGCAAATATGAATTGAAGACCTTCCCTGGGAGGTCTTAGCATTGCAAGAACAAACCCACCTAGCCTACCATCACGTGGATACGAAGCTGGGGGAAAAGGTCCCCGAGAATCTACAACCCCTTTGGCAGAAGTTATAGGAAATGGTCTGCCAGAAACTACTTGTCGTGTTGGACCTTAGGGAAAAAACCTGAGATTCTCACCTAATCATATGACTCCAGGAGCTGGCACTTTAAAAAAAACATCCCAAATATCTCAACGCTCCCAATAAAGTCACAAGAGTTGGCAACGCAGTCAATTCAGGTTTTTGCTGTACACTAAAGAAGCCAAAGGGTGGCACTGGCCACTGAACTCCATATTTCACCACAGGGACAAGCAAGGATGCAGCTTCCTGGGCAGTGGCGGATTAACGCACAGGCTCTGGCCAATTTGGGGACCCCCACAGGAGCGCCAGAACCTGGATAGAAGCCGGGGGGAGGGGGGCCACCGGTGTCAGATCTGTGGCCCTGCCCCCTGCTCCTCCTCTTCCCCCTGAGGCCCCGTCCCCTGGCCAGGCTGGAAGCCGGAGCCAGGCAGTGGTAAGAGCCGCCCAGGGAGCCCGGGCCGCTGTGGGAAGCCTTGGACCCTCCCCCTGCCCTGGGTGCAGGCCAGGGGGCCCAAGAGCAGCCCCCAGCCTGTGTCCCCCCGCTGCCCCCTGGGATTTGTGTCTGCGGTAGTGACCACGTGCGGCTCCGCTCTTCCTGTCGCCTCTGACTCAAGGCTCACAGTTGGGGGGGGGCCAATGTCCCCCGAAACTATGCCCATGCCGCTGCTTCCCGCCTGCCCGAGGGTACTACGCTCATGTTAAAAAAGTGGGCAGGGGCATGGCACCCCCCGGTGCTGGTGTTCCTGGGCGCCCGGGTGTGGGGAGCCCAAATATTCTTTGTGCCCAGGGTCCCAATAAATCTTAGTCTGCCTCTGTTTCTGGGGCAGCAATTGCAGCTCAGCATCTTAAAAAATCGCCGTGATGGCAGCCATTTTCATGGAGTTAAGTGGGCCTCATCCGCTCTTGACGCGAACTGGCCTTTTGTTTGCTCTCCCTTCCCGCCCCACCCCAGCTGACACCAAAGGATCATTTGCTACACTGCACTTGTGCTGAGCTCCGGCTGCTATCAGAGTTGCCTTTGCATGTTCCTTTAAGAAACTTGAAATCCCCTCTACACAGGCTGTAAGCATAGCTGCCTTCCCCCCCACCCCCCTTTCGGCTCAGTCAAACCCAGGGCTCTGTAGCATGGCCGCTCTTTGGGCATTAGATGTCGCTGCAGGCTTTCTGGCTGGCCGCTGACTTTCAGAAAAAGTTCAGTCAAATAAGGGCTCAAATCTACCAGGGCCTTAGCACCTTCATGTAAAGTGCTGAGTTGCCCTTAATTCCCAATGGCATTGGTGAGTGCATTCAGGACGTTTTGCAGGACCTCACTAGTACTCCTTTTCTTTTTGCGAATACAGACTAACACGGCTGTTACTCTGAAATCTGTCTTCGAAGGAAGCAAGGTAAGTAACGTATTGACATGTAGCATCCTGCTTTAGGCTGCAGCTTGTGAATGCTAGTCTAAAGGTGCCCGGTTACCTCCCTTGGAATCAGAAAAATTGGAGAGAGAACAGAGCTATTTGATCACCTAGGGGGAATTTCCCCACTATACAGAGAGCCATCACAAGGCCGACACCCCACTTACATCCTACATAAAGCCTCAAAATAGGGTTTAGTCATGAGCTAACCTTCTGTGTGTGTGTGGGGGGGGGGAACATGTACCAATCAGCCAGTGCAGGGCTTCCACCACTTGCCTATGCAATGAGAACTATGTTGGTACGATCCACTAAGTGGCACAGACAAGTGTGGCAGATACAGGTAATTGTTATATTTATTTTTGGTAGTTTCTTCTGCCTTGGACTTTCTTTGTAGGTGGTTAATGGGGAGACAGTGTTGCCTAGTGAACAGAGCACTAGACTGGGACTCAGGAGCCCTGTGTTTCTGGCTCTGCCATTTATTGGTTGGGTGAACTTGGGCAGCTCACTTGACCTCTGTGCCTCAGTTTCCCCTTGTGTAAAATGGGGAGAATGCTTCTGACCTCCTTTATAAAGTGCTTTGAGAGCTATGGATGAACGAGTGCTATATAAACTACGGATTGTTATAATAGGAGCTGTGCCTTTAAGAACAGAGTGTGGCAGACAGAGTGTGTTTGAGATTTTGAGCAGTGTGTGGGAGATTTTTCCAACCTGCACAGAAAGCAGGAGACCGTGCCTGAGTTCCAAAAAGGTCAGAACTTGATTTAATAAACTCACCTTTCCAGAAAGTAACTTTATTCTCAATGGTGTCACATCAGCACTTATGGGGAATTGGCTGCTTCAGGGCACAGCTAATGAGCTACAGAGCCTTTCACCTGCAGCCACTAGGATGAACCCTGCCCAGTTGAACAAGGGAGTGAAAGGAATTTGCCACTCTGCTTTGCTCTTGACTGTAAACTCTTCAAGGCAGAGACTGGTTTCAGAGTAACAGCCCTGTTAGTCTGTATTCGCAAAAAGAAAAGGAGTACTCGTGGCACCTTAGAGACTAACCAATTTATTTGAGCATGAGCTTTCGTGAGCTACATCCGATGAAGTGAGCTGTAGCTCACGAAAGCTCATGCTCAAATAAATTGGTTAGTCTCTAAGGTGCCACAAGTCCTCCTTTTCTTAAGGCAGAGACTGTCTCTCCATTTGAGTTTATACATCACCTTGCACAACGGGGCTCCAATCTTGACTGGTTCCTTTAGTGGGAGCTCCTGGTCAAAAAAAATTTTCCAATAAAAACCTTTTTCATGAGAAAATAGTTTCATTAAATGAAATTTATTAATGTTAAAAAAAAATGTTGCGGAAAAACCCTGACATTTTTCAAAATGAGAAATTTAATTACCCCCCTTCCCCCCAGCACCGAAGTATTTTGGTTTTGAAATTGTGGGCTTTTCCAGTACTTCCCAGCCCTGTGCTACTGTTTTTCAGATGGCCAAAGTTGGGAAAACAATTAGTAGGGGGGGGAGTACAACCTATTTTTCACACCTTCACAGGTATGTCCCATAGTGAAAGGTTTAAATGTGTAGACACCTGTTTATTGTTTTAAAAGTGATGTTCTGTCGGTTGGGAAACAATAAAAAGGAGAGAATGTGGATTTTCCCCCATTTTCCTAACACTTCTTTACTTTCCATTGCGGGGATGGGGAAGACGGATAGGGGATTTAAAAGGAACAAAAAATGGAAGGAAACTTTGAGAATTAAAAATTATACCTTTATTCTTTCCCCCCATGAATCATTCCAGGGGGAAAATAATCCCATTTTCCAACCAGATCTAATTGGTAGTGACACCTTTAGAATGCCGCGTGACAGAATATTTTCCAGGTGATACGTACATACAGTATGTTTTAAAGAAATGTCACTCATGTGAAATAAGAAAAGGAGGACTTGTGGCACCTTAGAGACTAATAAATTGGTTAGTCTCTAAGGTCCCACAAGTCCTCCTTTTCTTTTTGAGAATACAGACTAACATGGCTGCTACTCTGACACATGTGAAAGAGTCTGCCCTCTGCTGGATGGACTGAGAACTGCTTGACAGTGCATCAGAGGCCTTACACTGCTAGCAGTTAACGGAGATTTTTCTTTACCCTGAAGGGTAGGACTTTGTGCGACAGCAGCAGGAGGTCTACAGGCGCACAGTGCAACATGAGGTGAGCAGGACGTGTGGCTGTGCCTTTTGCACCAAATTGCAGATGTAGGAAGTCTCCCAGGCCAGTGGTGGATGTAAATGAGCATTTGGGCTTGAACTGGTGTCCTGAGACACCAAAGAGCGCCTTGCTGAGCGGGTCAGGCTCCTCCCTGGAGGAACCAAGCCTCAGGGTGTTCGATGAGGCGCAGGTCCAAGTGGATTGATACTTCTGGCTCATCCCAGGAATTCATGGTTGCTGTGGTGACTATGGCCCTGTCCTGGGTGGTTTCTGACTCAGCTCACTGAGCTGAATCTAGTATCTGTGATGGGGTTGGAAGAAAGGGGGACGTGGCCTGGGCAGAGCATCACCTCCTGTGAATTGTGGTGGGACCTTTCCTACAGGGTTGAAGGACCTGTTTGAACGGTCTGGTCCTAGAGGCTGAGGGAGCATCAGGGAATCCAGAGAGGTCTGAGGAACCAACTCTCTTTTTATGAGTTACTTGGATCAGAGATCAGGGCCCTGTTGTGCGAGGCACTGTGGAAAATCAGCAGGCAGATCACCCTTTCAGTGGTTTGGCTGGCCCACATTACAGTCTTTTGTTCATTACCAGAGATACCGTGGCCCCTAGCCACCGCTTCGGCTGGCTTCCCTCTTACGGGTAATCCTGGTTTGTAGATGAAATAAGAGGGAAAATGGCTAGCGCACCAGTGATGGGAAATTGCAGCCTGAAACTGACTGAACGTATGAACCATCTGCCGAGGTGGTGCAGTCTGAGCCCCATCACCCACAGGGTCCTATCTCCCTGCGAGCCACCCAGACACACATTTGCTTGGAAGAAAATACTGCCTCCCAGTTCCCATCGCTTTGTAGCTCTTTTGAAATAGACTAGATTTTATTAGGGTCGAACGTGAAGCAAATAAATAAATTACAGTGTCCAAAAAGTGGGGCTATGTCTATAAATAATACAAGAGTCGTGTTATTTACAATGTTCTGGTTCAAAAAGAAGCACAATAAATTATCCTGAGCTTTTGGGTGCGAAGAGCGCCCTTAGCAGCTGGCAATGTGAACTCAAAGCACACCTGATACAATGAGGTACAAGAGGGATTGAGCCTCACCTGTCCTCAACGGTCACAAACTCAGTTTGCTCTCCTGTTAAAAATACAATCGCTGGCTCTATTCTGAGATACTGGGCAAAACCATCAGATGCTGTTTCCTCTGACACACGGTACACAATGCAGAGATAGAAAACACAACATAGCAACTACAGCTGCAGTCCTAACGAGTGTATGTGCATTGCTGGGGTGGGGGGTAATACCATGCTTGGTATAAAGAAGGTGTTCGAAATCCAAAGCAAAATTTGTATAATGGGCCAAGGCAAAATCCCAGATCCAGACGCTGCCCGATGGAGAGAGGTAACTGAAAGCTAGGCCCAGATTTTGCCACTTGAGTGCCTCTCTGCATGGTAAAGGTAATGCAATATGTGCGTAGGGGTGGACTGAGGTCTTTGATCTGGGCTTTGCAGGCCAGGAGAGAGGCAAAAATGTACAAATCCTTATTGTAACGCTGCAGGAGGGCTGCCTGGAGGCACTTTCATTCTAAGCCCTAGGCACTTACAGCTTTCAGAAAACTACCCCTTGGGCTGCAAATGTTTATCTTTACAGCCTGATCCTGCTGTCTTACATGGAACTGCAAGGACTTGAGTCTCCTCTCATGCCTCTATGAATCAGGACTAACTCCATGGCAGATAATGGAGTTACATCGGTGGAGGATCGGTGTAAGTAAGTTCAGAATCGGGGTCAGTATATAGGGACAGCAGCATCATGCTCTTCACGGAGCTCCCATTGAAATCCATGACAATTGTGCTTATGGCAGTATCAAGCCCTCAATTATGGCCCGCTGGGCTTTTTTCTCCTTAGTTTGCTCAGATCCCGTTTACTTTACTGCAAATTTTAGTGGAGCACTTTTTGTGCAGATCTGAACTGCAAACCTGACATGGAAATAAAATTAACTAGGGAGGCTACTTGGGGAAAAAATCATTAGTCTGATTCTCTTATCACTCTCCCTGCCAGGGCTACCCTACCTGGTAGCTCAGCACCACCAGGGGGCTGATAAACCACAATAGCACTGCATTTACATGCACTGATGTTTGGATTGGAAATCGAGGACTGCCCCCCCATCTCTAAATTTAACCCCAGTCTTTCTGCTGGAAAGGGACCATGCTTTATGGCATTTCAACAGAGAAAAGAAAGACGTGTGGGTTATCTGGAAGCTGCCCATGCGCAACTGACCTGATGAGCAGCAGGCCCCGGGTGTCTAGTATGAGGTTGCCAGACAGTGGGTGTTGCATATCATGGACTCATCCTAGACAGCACCAGGTCAGTCCAGTATCCTCAGCATTCAGATAAAGAGCTTGATCTTTTTATCTGGCTGGAGAAGCGCATGTGTGGAGCAGCTGCTTAACTCCCTGGTAGCTTCATCGGTCAGTCTTCTCCTTGGGCATAGCTGTAAACCCCTGCTAGTTCCATCGCAAGAGCAACGTCTGCAACAGGGAATTCTCAAGCCATTTAGACCTCCACGTCCACCGTGTCTTCCTCGTTGTTCTCGAGGTCCATCGAGTCCGTAGGAACAGGCTGCATTTCTCCGAACTGCGACAGCTTCGCTTTCTTCTGCTCCAGGCTCTGCTTTCTCCATTTGATCCTCCGGTTCTGGAACCAGACTTTCACCTAGGAGAGGTTCAGCACAATGGGCAATGAAAACCACTCGCTCTGGGCCAAGGCTCGGGCGCATTAAAGCCCTGACCCTGCAAGTCTTTGAAGTGTGCTAAAATACTGTCAGCAGGGCCTGATCCTGTAATCCCTCCACAGGCAAGTCTCCTTGACTCCTGGAGTTGGTGCTAAGAGGCTCTGGGCAACATGGGCCATGAGGATTATTAATAATAGTTATAAATAAAGCAGTGGCTCTTTTCTTTTGAGGCTCTCAAAGCACTTTACAGACATTTACCTAAGCCTGCCAACTGCCCAGCGAGGTTGGTAAGTGGTATTATCCCTGGTTTACAGACGGGGAAACTGAATCATATGGCGGTCATGCCATTTGCACACAGACAATAGTGAAACGGATCACAGGAGTCCTGACTCCCTGTCCCTGGCTTTACCTACTAGACCCAAACTCCTTCCCCAAAACCTTCACCCTGATTGTGCTGTCTTTAAATTATAAACGTCCCAAAACGAGGAGTGAAATCCTGGCCCCACTGAGTCAGCGGCAAGACTCCCATTCAGCGCAGTGGGGCCAGGATTCCCACCGCCACGCCCTGCCCCTGTGTATCCGAAATGTGTTTAAAATTAAATAAGCAGCTGTGTTGTTCCCAGCAGGCAGAGGCTCTGAGTGCTAAATCTCGGCACTGAGTGATTTCTGCCATTTCCTGAGCTACCCTCCTGGGTCTGTCATGGAACGTGAGACAAGATCCATAACCTCATGAGCCCTCCCGTCATAGATCCTGGCTACATTGCAATAACTGTCACACTGGGGGAACCCAGTTGCAGAACAGCCATTCTGGTTAAAACCTGGGTCATGCAGCACAGACCAGATTGACGGGGTTTCTTTAGCTGCATCCCCATGAAGGCCAATAGGAGTTTGACCATTGGCTTTGATGGGAGCAGCGGGAGCCGCTGAGACTTTAGAAGGGCTGCAGCACAATTCAGGAGCACAGTGTGGTCCCATCTACGGTGCTTTGACTTATGCCATGGACCCACCAGCTGGCAGATTTCATATGTGGTGGCCCCAGCTAGGCAGCGGTTTCACTCTGGACGGGAATGTGCAATCTGGGCGTGCCTGAGCATGAAAAGGGTATAAAAATTAATGTGACTCAGTCTGAACGCAGCTCTCCCTAAGCAGCGCCATGTGCCAGCCACCTTGGCATGAAGGGGCTGATTAGACCAGTTAAGAAAAGGCCCGGTCCTGCTCCCGATGGGGTCAATGGCAAAACTCCCTCTGGGTCATCCAACCAGGACCCGCAATGATCAGCGAAAGCAGGAGAAGAGCTCGGGGAACAGTGCCGCAGGCTTGGCAAGGTGGGGGCCGACGCCTAGGCCTTCTTTAAAGTGACACAAATCAGCGATCATGGAAAGAGTCCCCAGTTTCCAGGGGTCTTTGTGCCCCTCAGCCCCCAGGACGGTCGCATTCGGGTGCGTGCACAGTGACAAAATCAAGAATCATAGAAACTAGAGATGGAAAATGAGCTTGTCTAGTCCACCTCCTCTAGAAAATGCAGAACTGGTCCTTGCAGTACAATAGGAAGAGCCAGGCTGCATCAAACCAGTGGCCCACCTACTCCAGTCTCCTGTCTCCAGCTGTGGCCAGTATCCGCTGCTGCAGAGGTACGATGGCCCCATTTGGACAATTGCACAGTAACCTTCCCACAGAGGAAGATTCTTTCTAACCTACAACACTTTGGCTGGCTTGGGCCCTGAACCAGGAGCATCTACACCCCAAATGCATTTTTAGCCTACTTAATGGATGTATCAGTGGAGGTTGTTAGTAGTCAGACACATTTCTAAGCCTATTTTGCCTCCCGTCTCAGTGCTATCTCGTAGGGTAGGGCCACAGGTTACCTATGCATCGTGTATTCGCCCGTGCGTTGTCTCATCTAGTTTTAAATATCCCTAGTCATGGAATCTCCCTTGGGACCCCCAGGGACCCTCCCCATTTCTGGGGAGAATCAGCTCCTTCTGACTGAAGCTGCTCACACTATAACAGAGACAGAAGCCCTGAAACTTACTAGGTGGCTCATCTCCTGCTGTCATTTCCGGCTGCAGTCCCAGGAAGGGACCATGTATAGATCCCCCAGGGACCATGTATAGATCCCAGATTGATCATGGCCTCAGGGGAAGGGAGTAGATTTCCTACCTGGGTCTCTGTGAGGTGCAGGGTGGCTGCCAGATCCACCCTCTCCGTGCCCACCATGTATTGCTGTTTGAGGAACTCCTGCTCCAGCCTCTCCAGCTGCTCTGGTTTGAAGACTGTGCGGACCCTCTTCATCTTACAGGGCTCCCTGGATCTCCAAGGAACAGGAGGGCCCAGCGAGACAGGTCCTACGCAACCAGACAATTCCAGACCTGCGAGCAAGGGGCAAGAGTCAGCAGGGCGAAAGGCAGAAACAGCCCGATTTGCCTTGCAGGGACTGCCTGACGCGTGTACGTAAAGACAGCACCCGCCACAGCCCTTGTTAAGCCTCGTTACTGTGGGTGAATGTGTTTTACCTGTTCCAAGCCCTGCTAGCTACAGCTGTGGCTTGTTTCGGAGCAGGGCCGCTGCAGTCCACAGGGGGCTAAAGAGGGATGGAAGAGAAGGAACAGTAATGCCCTGAGGAAAGAAACAGCCAGCCTCTGCTAGCCAGTATAACTGGGGATCCCTTTATTGACAAAGGGCCAACCGTGGTCCCAAGGAAGTCAGTGAGTGATTGAGGTGAGCTGGATTTGACCCGCTCCATGCATGGCTTATACTGGAAGTTCTTGTTCAGGGCCAGATCCAGCAAACACTGCGATTCAGTGGGATTGCTCCAGAGTAAAGATAATAATGTGCCTATGTACTGGGGAGCTGGATTGTGAGTTCTCCATGGCAAGGTGGATCTGGTTTTTGTGTTCTGCATAGTCCCATGTATATTGCTGGCATAACAATAATTACTATATTATTCAGAAGTGTCTGATTGATGATTTTTTATTAAGAATTCCATATTATTATACCAAACTGCACAAACTCAAGAACAGGCAACATTGCTTCTCAGGCCCTGAGCCGCCAACTCTTTCCCACGCATTTCAAATTGTTACACAAAATAAATGCAGAGCTTGGGCCTGCCAGCCTTACTCACATGAGTAAGCCTTACTTATGTGAGTCATCCGCTGACTTCAGGGATCCCCATAACCCAGGAGGGTTGCAGGATGGGGGCCTTTGCATAATGAATAAGTGGGAGTTTTCTGAATTTTGAACCCATCCCTCCTAAGTCTAGGAGTGTTAGGATCCGAGGTGTTGGTTCTGCCCGTGCTTTGGATCTGGGTTCTGATTTTGACCATCCCAGAATGTGGAGGGCTGGAGGCACAGGGTTTGCAGTTAGGCCCCTTGCTAATACATAGTTACACTGGAAAGCCCTGATCCTGCAGTTGGATCCACATGTGTGAGTCCCTGTTCCCCTACTGAGCCCCACTGACTTTAGAAGGGCTCTGCAAAAGCATAGGGATCCACCTGCATGGATCAGCCTGTGGGATCATGGTCCGATACGATCATGGTAGGAGTTAAAAAGGTTTCCAAGTATCAAAATGTAGTTATGTAAACCGCTGGGAATTTGAAATGTCGATAGCAAAATGTTTCTGGCAATAAATATAGGCAGAATGCAATTATAAATTGTTAGAATTATAGGCCTTGATCCTACAAATTTCTTCTACACATGCTTAACAAGCGTAATCTCACTGGATAAATGGGATTACTCCAGTGTGTAAAGCTAACCAGGTGCGTTATGTGTTTGCAAGATCAGGGCCGTAGTTTTATTCATTAAGATATAATATTTGTAGCTGTTATATCTATAAAAAACATGTTTGGAGAATAAA
Source organism: Lepidochelys kempii (assembly GCF_965140285.1). Lineage (NCBI taxonomy): Eukaryota > Metazoa > Chordata > Testudines > Cheloniidae > Lepidochelys > Lepidochelys kempii. The sequence goes on from NC_136383.1 coordinate 137,194,626, forward strand.
ACTAATGTGTGATAGCTATTTAAAAATATCTGAGTGTATAAACACTTATAATGTAGGACCCGATTCTCTGCTGGTATAAATCAACATTAATTTGAATTCAATAGAACTCAGCCTATTTACACCAGAAGGGCTGTCATATAATAACTAAATTACGATATATTTATTATAGCAGTAAATAGGATTTGGAATTAAATAATTTCTAAAATCATTTTTACAAATTGCCCAAGCGTACTGTCGCCACCTAGCAATGTAATTATAATGTAATATATACATGTACATAGATTAAACGGTCTAAAAAAAGAGATAATATGAATTACATAACTACATTAAATAGTTTTTAAAGGTTTCTGAATATAAACAAAACTTTTAGTATCTAAATCTTAAAAAACTCTAGGGCTCAAATCTTGGTTTCTTATGCGGGCAAAAATCTTCATTGATTTAGGTGGGTAGTTTTGCCTCTGTTAACACCCCTGGGATTGGCCCCCGCACGCTCTATGATAATAAATTTCAATGGGCCGTAGTGTACCATCTAGTTTTAATCAAGGTTACTCACTGAGACAAAGGGTTAATTTTGCTTAAAAATCAATGGTACCATATGGTTTAATGAGACAAGAATATACACACACTGAACTAAAATCTGCCCTCTGCTACAGCAATCCAACTCCATGGGGCTCTGGTTCTTCCCATGAAACCCAAATTAATCTGTAACTTTAAAAACAAAAATCTCTTTTTGCTCTCGTTGCATTTACATTAAAAAGCCTAACAAACTTTGGGGTCAGATTCTGCAAACACACGTGAGAGTAATTTTACTCAGATCAGTAGTTCCAACTGCAGCAAAGCACAAATCTGCAGAATCAGCCCCTAAGAAAATAAATCCCGATCCCTGGGCTCCCTTCGCCCATCAGCTTCTCAGGATTAATAAGCATCAGCCCCTTTAACCCAGAAACAGAAATAAATATTGGAAAATTACCGGGCTCTCTCCTCCCCTGCTTCCCTGCACACAGAAACTGAGCATAGTCTGGAAACGGCAGGAAATTAAACTGAATTTCTGTCTGTGAATGTATCATAGCCAACAACAGACTAGCTGGGCCTGGGGTGTGAGATGCACCCCAGAAACCTCAGGGGTCCTAACAGAATTTGAAAAAAAACTTTTTGGGTTTTCTGCTAGTTTAGTTTAGTCCAGAAAAAGTCAAAGCTCCAAGGGTCACAGTTTGCTCCTGCCCAATCCTGATGAGTCTGTATCCCTTGCCAAGCTACCTAAAGAATAAGGCAGAACGCTTGCCATCCTCCAGACAACCTCTTACAGCTCCACAGACACAGCTGCCCCTTCTCGAGGTCCCTTCCAGTCCTTTGATTCTATGACACGCTGACATATAATATATGACATATATTACATATATATTATAATTCTATGACATATAATAATACCTAGTTCCTATGCAGGACATCTGCCACACATCCTCTACCCACATAGACATACAAACCCACCTCCACCCAGACTACACCAGGACAGAAACACCCCCCACACAGATAGACACACACAAATACACTGGCAGAAATGGGTCAGAATCGTACACCCCTCACCCACCACAGTACGTGTGCACACATACTGGATGGAAACACCCTACAGTTTAGACAGACACACACACACATGCACCCTATACACAATCCAGGTATGCCTCACACATGCAGACATGCCACATACCCGTACACCCCTCATACCTCCAAACGTACACACATATCAGACGGCAACCCCATTCGCAGATCTGGATATAGTACCAGTGGTTCTCAAACTTTTGTATTGGGGACCTTCCTTCACACAGCAAGCCTCTGAGTGTGACCCCCCCCCCGTAAATTAAAAACACATTTTTTCATATGGAACACTATTATAAATGCCGGAGGCAAAGCGGGGCTTGCGGGTGGAGGCTGACAGCTCACGACCCCCATGTAATAACCTCGTGACCCCAAGTTTGAGAACCCCTGAGACAGACCGCCACACCCATTCACACACTGACAGAAACATCTCAGACACATACACAGACCAGGCAAACACCCCTTGCGTGCGCACACCCCCATACACACTAGACAGAAACACCCTAGGAACAGACACACCCCACCCTCCACTCACACCCCCCAGCCCGCCCCCCCCCCCAGAACACACGCACCCACCCACCCACCCCATAGCCCTGCCAGCTTAAACACTACTTACTGTCTTGCTTACAGCTGGGATAAGAGAACAGGCAGCCCCTCTGCAATCTGTACTGCAGCTGCTGATGCACGACCCCATAGCCCGGCTTAGCCAGGTACATGGCTGGGTGAGTCATGAGGCCAATGGAGTAGGTGGCTGGGTAAATCCAGCTGTGCCACTCCAGAGGCAGCTTGGAGGACCATCTGGCAGAGGCTGCACCTTCCTTCTGGGGCTCTGGCTTGGAGAGGATGGCGTCAATGTTAAAGGGGGTCTTCTGAGGGGGCTGGGGAACATCTGGAGAAGCTGGGGGGCCAGATGAGTCTGTTGCTGCTGCCAGGATGTTGCTGAGCGGACCTGGGGAGACCAGGCTCTGGAGCATGTTCAGTCAGCAGTTCTGTGGCTGATGGGGAGGCTGGACTGAGCAGGTTCCTTAGCCTGGGCTTGTTGCTTTCCAGATGCCTTGCAAGCTGCAGGCTCCTAGCCCCGGCCTCAGCCCGCTGCCTGGCTGGCTCTTTATACAGAGGAAGGGCCCAAGGTGGCTTTATATCGAGGGCTTCCCCTGTGAAGTGTAAATAAGACATTAATATGCAAAGCAGGCTGCAGCTGGGTGGAGAAAGGAGAGGCTGTTCCAAGGCCTGATGCTCTGCTGGGTGCTTGCAGGACAGGGTGTGTCTCTGGGCTGGGACAGGCAGAGGACAGCCTAGCATGGCCTAAGACAAGGGCCAGGTCTGCTTGGAAAGATCAAATTGGAATGGGAAGGGAGGTCTCACATCCCATACAAATACACACACACATAACATGCATCTAAAAGCCCCCCCCCCACAAATATACACAATATCAATACAAGCGTAGCTGTATACACAACACACAACACCGAGATACAAAAGTACAGAGAATGACACACAAACATCTACAAGATAAATGTAAAAATACGGTTATACACACACAGGATAAGCACAGAAATGTGCAGACACATGCATATACGCACACAAACACACATCACCACAAATATATACATGCCAGTAACTGCAAGCACGCACACACAATGTGTACACATGCACATGCCTATATGTGCTAATGCACCTAAACACACACACGTCTCTGTGCAAGAGGGTGCTGAGATATGGAGCAGAAATTCACTGTTAATTTGCAACCTGTTATTTCAGTTTGTGTGTGTGTACACTAGTGTGTGTAATTGTCTGCATGTCTCTGTACTGTTCCATCCACATCCTAGGGCTGATTCCTGCCTCCCTGTCTGCCTTTCTACTGTCACACAAGTCAGGAGGCATTGCGGTGTGATCCCAGCATTCCCTTGGAAGCTGGGGGTTTTCAGGGTCCTTTCCAGCACTTTATCCTTTTTGATCTCTCTCTTCATTCTGTCACCCTCAAGAAACTGCATCTCCCATTGCTTATGTCTGAGTCCTGGCAAAGTCTGTGCCTTCAAGCCCTAGATTTGTTTGGCACAGACATCAGAGGCTACGAACCTTTTGGCTTTAACTTGAAAATAAAACGTAGATATATGTATAAGTGTGTGTGTATTAACAAACCTGCCTTAAAGTGGGCACAAATGTAAACGCATGCGTTAAAGTTCCGTTAAGCTGCCAGAGCCGTGTAAATGCGCCTTACTGTAACAGAGAATCAGACTCAGTGTTTTTACACTCTGAGGCAAATGTAAATCAAGAAACCATATTGGAATACTATTAGCCTATCTCGTTAGTAAGGAAATATCCTGGAAATGGGTGCCCATGCAAGAACCTAGAGAGAGAGATGATAATCAGGTGCTGGTACAAAAGAAACCATCAGCCTTTTCTGTAAAGTGTTTACTTCTCCCGTTTAGCAAGCTGCCTTCCGTGACAATTTGGAAATACTTAAATAAAAAAATACAGCTGAGGTTTTATTGCTCCTTGTTACAATGTAAGGTCCCAGTCCTGCAAACCCTTCCTAACTGAAGTCACGTGCTTGAAGTTAGGGCATATGCTTAAGCAGCTTGCAAAATTGGAGACTCAGGCAATAAAAAAATAGCCTTCCAAACTCCCCAGAGACGGATGTTTTCCAGCTCCAGTTCCTCTTTGATGTTTTGCAATAGGTTTGCAGGGGTCAATACTCTGTTACTCTTGTCCAAGTTTTAAATTCCAAATAATGTAACTTGTTCTGGTTAGCATCTTTAATATTCTCTATCTAATGATTAATAACTCTTATAATTATTGCACATTATATAAGTATTCGGAAAGCATATAGTTACTGAAAATAATAACTATTATGTGGAATAAAATCCTCTGAAATATTTGCAAATAAATACAAAACTTAAATGGAGAAAATACAATTTTGCCTTGTGCAAACTTCAGAGAGAATCTGATAATTTATTTATATATATATATAAATTTAATGTAGCTATAATTAATTACTATTATAAAAATGACAATGCATTAATAATAATGGCCCTCAGCCCATCTGCTTTTAAGCAGATCTTCCCAGTGATTTGATATTGATGGAACAATACATAGCCCAATATTAGAATACAGATAGAGAGGTGTGAATGGGGATTGATTGATGGGTGGATGGATGAATGGGAAAAAAATGTACACTAACTTCTTTCACATGAGACATCCCATACAAATTAATAAAGGGGGGGGGAAGCATAAACCAAAAATAAAGTAACAATGCTTTTGATCTTCCCATTGGAGTCAATGCTAAAATTCCAACTGTCAAACTGGACTGGGATAGAATCCAACCAAGTGCGGAATTTTGCTTTTAAATTAGGGACGAGGAAGATATTCACAGATATCCAAAGGGAAGCTCACACTAACTAAGGCGGTAAGAGAGGGTGATTCCTTTCTCAAATCTATGAACCCCAACTGGGGTGAAATGAAAGGTAGCAAGAACCTGGCCAGTTAAAAGGAAGCAAAAAAAACCCCACAACTCCTTATGGGGCTGCCTGGTGCATTGTGTTCCATCAAGCAGCTCTTGTAGCCAGAGTGGGGGGAATCCAGAGTCAGGGGGATCTGAGAGATGGTGGGCAGAGCCGTGGGGACACAGCAAAGATGTGGGAGAGAGAAATTAGGGAGGTAGAAAGAAAGGGGGAGTTGGATGGACAGGCAGCGGTGACAGTAAGGTGAGTTTTGTATTCTGCCCCAGTGGTAGAATTAGCTGGCTAATGAGGCATTTTGTCTCCCATTAGCACTGTGTGCTCCGCTAATGTATTTCTGTTAAAAAGCTGGGGATTTTCACCCAGCGGTAACGAGTTGGGAAATGTCTTGGGAAATGTCGCACCAGCCAGCCAGCAAAACAGGGGGGGCCCTGCTCCGGGGAGCCAGGCACTTGCCATGCTAACAACACCCCCTCCTTTCCAAGTGGCCCTGACTCTGCCACAGGGCTGCCAGGTTGGGGTTTGCATGGGGTCTGTTTCCAACCCAAGTGCCCAGTGGAGGGGAAGCTTTTGCAGGGGAGCAGGCAGGGGAGATAAAAGGATGTCCCTGATCCTCCTTTTTTTTTTTGGTTTTGTTTTGTTTTTAAAGGGGGTAGAAAATGAAAGGGGAGGGGGAGTTTCTTAGAACACTTTAAATAAAAGCCCTTTGTAAACATCCCCCCTTGAGCCAAAGGAACCCCGGGTGACAAGCATTTCCTGACAACTCCATTAAAGAATGGAGCTGTATTAACATTCCAAGCACCTTGACAAGAGATGAAAGTGGGGAACTTGAGTCCAGCCTCTTCTTGCTCCAGATGTTGTTACGGGCTCCCTGAAAGGGTTTTCTTTCTTTCTTTCTTTCTTTCTTTTTTTTTGCAAAGAGACAAAGATGCTGCCCACTTCAAAGGATTCTAATTGATGCTAATGATTATTAGATGGAGTGGGGGGCCTTGTTCCCCAGGCCCGGGGGAGTGCATTTTACAATCCCGTCATAGAAAGCTCCTTTCCCCCCACCTTAGAAATGGAGCTGCGGCTTTCAGAATTTCTCTCTCTTTCTGGCTTCTGATTTTTTCCCCTCTCTCGCCCACCTTCCTCTAGACACCCTGCAGCTCTCACTTCTTTGCCCATGAGAAATTTCACACCTAGCCTCTTTCAATGGGGAGGACCTGGCTGCATTTCCATCTGACTTGAACAGCCAGCCTCCTCAGCAGACAAAGATGCGGTGGAAATTTCCTAAAAGCAAAACAAACAAACCAAAAAATGTGACCGGGGAATCTTTAAACCAGGGGCTTAAATCGCTTTTAACGCACAAAAGCGTCACAATGGAAGAAATCTTTGCATTCAGCTCCTCTGGTGCAGGGTAAAGGATTAACCCCAATGATTATTATTTATTATTTGTATCGCAGTAGCGCTGAGGAACCCGCATTGTGCTAGGTGCTGTACAAACACAAGATGGTCCCTGTCCCCACAAAGTTTACAATCTATTTAGGCGACAAAGAAACAGCAGGTGGATACAGACAGACCAATAAGGGAAACAGTGAAACAGGCCAGCATGCCCGGCAGTGGTCTGAGCGCAGGGGCAGGCTAGATCGTAAGGGCTCCGGCATTGATTTGTTAGATGTTAGTTCTAATTTAGCATGTTGACAATTTCAGCATCGCCAACCTCCAAGGCTCAAAACCGACAAGTCAGCCCCCTCCCCCACCAAAACTAAGGAGATTGGCTTAAAAATCTTGAGATTAAACTAAGAAGAAGAAGAAGAACTTTGGAGTTCTTTGTGTTTGGCTTCTGCCATTCGAACCTTTAGCCTAGGTTATGCTAGGGTCAGATTTTCAAGCTTTACTTCCGCACCCACAAGGGCTAGAAGCTTCCTGACTTTTTTAAATGAGAGCTGGGATTGTACATAATCAGGTAACTCCAGGAGCTGAGAGTTCCATCTCACAGTCTTTGCTCAAGCTGAAATCCCACTGTATTCAGCTTGGAGAGTGAAAATAATGCTTTGTCCTCACTGCCAAAAAAAAGGTATGTTTCTAACTGTGGGATAACTAACGTGCATTCTCTGTTGGGCTGTAAAATCCTAGTAGAGACAAGCTCTGTAGTTTTACCATGAGGTAAACTACTATTGTTGTTGTTAATTTGTATTTGTGTAGCATCTCAAAGCCCCGTCATGAACCAGGACCCCCTTGTGCTGGGCGCTGTACGAACATAGAACAAAATCTAGGTGTAGGACATAAAGGCTGCCCTACTGGGTTGGGCCATTGTCCATCTATTCCAGAATTCTATCTCCCACAGTGGCCCATACCAGGGCTTCATTAGAGTAATTATGAAAGGTTTCAGAGTAACAGCCATGTTAGTCTGTATTCTCAAAAAGAAAAGGAGTACTTGTGGCACCTTAGAGACTAACCAATTTATTTGAGCATAAGCTTTCGTGAGCTACAGCTCACTTCATCGGATTATGAAGTGATCCACCCCGTCCTCCACTCCCAACGGCTGGTAGTCAGAGGTTTAGGGACACCCGGAGCATGGGGTTGCATCCCTGACCAGCTCAGCTAATAGCCAGTGATGGACCTATCCGCTGTGAACTTATCCAGTTCTGTTTTGAACCCCATTATAGCCTTCACAACATCCCCTGGCAATGAGTTCCACAGGTTAGTTATGCACTGTGTGACGAAGTACTTCCTCTTCTTTGTATTCAACTTGCTGCCTATTAATTTCATCGGGTGACGCCTGGTTTTTGTACGGTGTGAAAGAGTAAAACTTCTCTATTCAATCTCTCCACACCACTCATGATCTTATAGAGACCTCTGTCGTATCCCCCCTTAGCTGTCTCTTTTCTAAGATGAACAGCCCTAACCTTTTCAGCCTCTCCTCCTCTGGAAGCCGTTCCATACTCTTGATCATCTTTGTTGCCTTCCTCTGAACCTTTTCAGATAACTTAAGACGAACAATAACAGATGGGTACAGACAGACTGACCAGGGAGCTCAAGGAAACAATGGGACAATACTGGGTTAGCATGACAGGCTGGCTTCTCAGCCCAGCAGCAGCCTAGGCAAGGTCAACCATGGACAGGGACATAATACTGACCTCGCCCTAGCTACCTTGCAGAAAAAAATACAGGTACAATTTCACAGCAGGACGGGGGTTTGGAAGAATGTGTATAGTGGGGGTGCTGAGAGCCATAGAACCAAACTGTAAGCCCTGTATATAATGGAAACCACTTTGAACCAAGGGATGCTGCAGCACCCCTCATTCCAGCACTTCTGCAGCGGGCTAGCTAAAGCATGTGAGTTATCCCACTGTAACCCTCCCACACCTTTGTTTTGTTTTGTTCTGCAGTGAAGAGCGAGGCAAAGTCAGTTTCACCTTCTGATTCCCATGTACTTGTCCAGTGCTGCCTTGTCTGGGTGCCAAGGTAAGCTGGAAATCTGATTTCATGTAATTTTCCGGTAACGCAGTGAAAACATTTATATGCAGGTTTGATCCTCTATCGAGCATTATTCCAGTTCAGTATTTCTAATATTGATCCAAGCTTATTTCTAACTTTTGCTTGTACTCCAATCCCATCTTTTTTAGTTTACAAAAATCTGCATTTTTGCCTAAATTGCACACACACCCCCGCCCCCGGCAAGGTCTCTCTAAAGGGGTATTGCTCACCCCGTGCATCATCCTGTCACACCCTAGGTATGTGCCAGGGCCTGAGTTGTGGATGCTGTGGGAATTGTCGTGTGCCAGCTAGTGGGGTGCTACATCCATGGAAGTCTGGTTTAATGTCAGTAGGGTGGTAAAGAGCGGTGTCAATTGGCCACAAAGGGTTTGATCCGGGCCCCACTGAAGACAATAGCAAAATTCTCACTGAGACTGAAGTCCCCAGGGGGAAACCCTGGCCCCACTGAAATCAACGGGAATTTTGCCATTGCTTCAGGGGAACCAAGATTTTCACCCACCGGGCTTGATTTTCACTGCTACAAAGTCGGGCGGATTAATACTTTTCTTTCCAAAAAAAAAAAAATGTCGAGTTACATTTCGCCATTTTCCTGGGATGAGATTTTTGTGGGAACCCTGATTTCCTTCGGATCTGCTACTCCCCGAGGGCCCGATCCTGCGGGCGTCAGCACGCTGACCTTCACAGGCGGCCGCAATCCCGCTGCCTTCAATGGAATTTGGATCGGGTTCTGGTGTATAAAGTTCAGCAGGTGTGTAGTGCTGGGCTGGGATTTCCCACTGCGCGTGGGCCGAAGCGCTCTGCGGGGTCGGGCTGGTACTGTAACCTGACCGAACTGCTCTCTGCTAGGCCGCGAGGGCTGGGGGCTCCTTGCTATTGATTGTTATTTAAAGCCAATACAAACGTCCTCACTCCCGTTCTGGCCCCTTTCTGTTGCACAGGGCATAAAGGGGCCATAAAAGCTTTGGTTGCAGCCGGGAGGGAGAACAGGTACTGCGGAGGACAGCCTACGGCTACCTCTCAAGGACCCCGTTTAGGGGGCTTGCAAGGGGCTGGGGAGGGGGCGTGTTGGGGGCCAGGCCATAGCATACAGCGCGACAGAGATTCCGGGCAGCTCTTCGTCTTCCACCCATAGGGCAGTCCCACGAGGCTGCTATAATTCAGACAGGCCCTTAGGGCTATCTGCATTATGCCAGGGGTCTCTCCAGGCCCTGAAGCAACCTAGGCTTGGGAGACTATTGAGGTGGTTTAAAGCCTCCTTCGTTTCTCCCCCATCCCCTGGGCCATGAGTTCCGTGCTGCGCCCGTTTGAATCGCTGCAGTATGCTCCATTGTACGCGTCGAGTTGCCATCTCTAAAACGGATTAAGCGTTTGAAAGGACAAATGAAAGTGCCTGTGATAAATAATAATGGGCCATTCCTTCCTGTCGGCACTCCCCACTGGAATCAGTGGGCCTGATTCTCCATGGCCGTGCCCACTAGTGCTAAGTGAGGGAGCCATGCTTTCGTTCTGGTCTGGTAGCATTTTACAGCCGCTTGGGACTGCCATCAGGGAAAAGAGAGAGTCAGACCCTCCCTGTGTCTGAGCGCCTCACAACAGCAGCGAAGGCTTGGAAGGCACTTTTGTCCTCGATTTACAAAAGGGGAATGGAGGCACAAAGAAGTTAAGCTTGACTTTCCCAAGGTCACACACCAAACAAGAGCCAAAGCTGTCAGGTCAGCACAGATTTATTTACTGCCTCCTTGTCCCTTAGCTTAACCAACTAGAGCACCCTTCCTCTCAACGTGTTGCCAAAAGTCACCATTTTTCTGCAAGTTTCACGGCGTTTAGGGTGACCAGATGTCCCGATTTTATAGGGACAGTCCCGATTCTTGGGTCTTTTTCTTATATAGGCTTCTATTACCCCCCACCCCCGTCCTGATTTTTCATATTTGCTGTCTGGTCATCCTAACAGCGTTTGATAGTTGTGCTTAAAGCCCCAGCTCCTGGAGTCATGTGATGAAGTGAGAATCCCAGGTTTCATTAAAAACAGTTTCTAGCCCTTGTGGTTGCAGGGAAAAACTTGAAAACATGACCCGAGTACCTCCTAAAGGCTCAGAAAGCGGAAAGCAAATAAACTACCCCCACAATCTATTATTATTTTTTTTTGTAAATCTCGTGATTTTTTTAAGCCAATCTGAGGACTTTTTGAGGCCAGACACATGATATTTGAATGCTTGGGGTTAGCAGTATTGGAAAACTGATGGCCCGATAATATTCAAGCCATTTTATATCTTCATAATAGGAGATTTTTCAATGGGAGCTGAGTGCCCAGCTCCCTTCCAGTACATCTACACTGCAAAGAAAAACCCCCAGCACTGAGTCTCAGAGCCTGGGTCAATTCATTGGGGCTCAGGCTACGGGGCTAAAAATAGCAGAGTAGCCATTAGAGCTCAGGTTGGATCCCGCACTATGAGACCCTCCCACCTGGTTGGGTTTCAGACCCCGGGCTCCAGCTGCATCTTCAAGAGTGAGAGATCTTTGGACCCATGGTTTTTAGGCATTTAAGCAGAGTTTCTCTTTGTCGTTCACATCTCCTAGCCCAATGGCAGAGTCTGTGTACCATCTCTCTTAGCTTGCATTGGTCGCCCACAACAAACCATTTGCTGTTGGAGCTGTGAGAGGAAGGATGGTTGTGGGCTAAAGACACTGGGCTGGGTCTCAGGAGATTCATAAATTTTAAGACCGGAGGAAACCATCATGATCATCAAATATGATCTCCCGAAGAACACAGGCTAGAGAATTTCACCAAGGTCTGGTTTGCACTACCAGGCCCTGCTGCCATAGCCAGGTCAGCTAGGAGTTGAGAAATTCACACCCCCTATGTGATAGAGATACTGCCAGAACCTAAGGGATGGTCTACATCAGCACAGCTATGCTGCAGGGGTGTGAAAAATCCACACCCTGAAAGACATAGCTATGCTGACCTCACCCCTGGTGTAGATCGTGCTAAGATGACAGAGGACTTCTTTCATTGACCTAGCTACTGCCCTCTGGAGAGGTGGATCACAGGGACAGGAGAAGCCCTCCTGTTGCTGTAGTGAGTGTCTACACTGAAGTGCCACGGCAACACAGCTATTCCGCTGTAGCGTTTGAAGTATAGGCCTAGCCTCAGTGTAGATGCAGCTAGGCTGAAAGAAGAGTGCTTCTGTCAGCATAGCTAGTGTGGTTCAGGGAGTTGGTGACACTGTGTCAGCAGAAGCTCTGTGAGCATAGGCAGTGTCCACACTAGGGTGCTATTACTCCTGGGGAAATTCTGCGCCAAAAAATTAAAAATTCTGCGCACAAGATTTTAAAATTCTGCAAAATTTTGCATATTTTATTTGTCAAAATAACGCAATATAATCATGCTGGGGGATGGAGAGGGTAGGAGGTGGAGGCAAAGCGGAGGTGATCTGGGATGGGGTAGGGATGTGGGGTGGGGAGAGGGCGGGGAGCTACTGGTGGCTGCAGAGCACCCACCAATTTTTCCCCATGGGTGCGCCAGCCCCAGAGCACCCACAGAGTCAGCGCCTATGGGGCGAGGGAATATCTTTGATTAGACCATCTTCTGTTGGTGAGAAAGGCAACCATTTGGGCCACACAGAGCTCCTCTTCAGGCCTGGGAAAGATACACCCACCATCACAGCAATTACGACTACGCTGCATACAACCATGGCTTCAGTCCTTCCTGAATCAAGCCCGTAACTTCTGGCTGGACTAGAGCAGATCTTTTCCCCTTAGGCCCAGATATTGTCTCCCTTCCTCTAATTCTCTCAATCCCCACCTTCTACTGGGCCAGGATTGTATGCAACGCAACTCTTGAGTTCAGGCTCCAACTCTGCTATACGCTCCCTCTTTGTTACCTGGGGCATATCACTCCCTCTCACTGTGCCTCAGTTCCCCCCTCTATTTCTCTAGTTAGTCTCTGCCCTCAAGAGCTTACCATCTCTCTCTTACTTTGCACTTGTACAGCACCCAGCGCGACTGGGTCTTGAGCCTGATTGGGACTTCTAGATGCTACTGTAATACAAATAATACTATGTGAGAGGGGGTGTGGTTCTGCAGGGAATTTCTTGCATACAGGGGGTGGTTTCCCTAAGATCTGGGGGATCAAATTGCTTTGTAGCTCAGCAGATTTTCTACTTGTCTTGCATTGGACCTGATGCACACACAGAAGTCCCACCCGTTGCTTCCCTGTGGCCAGAGGGAGCGGTGGTAGCTGCAGATAGCCAAAGCCTGGTTTCACCGACTTAGGGCCTGACTCAGGATCACTGGACTGACTCCCATAGGCTTTGGATGCGGCCCTAAGCATGATAGTGCTCAGAGAGCTGGGATGTGTTAGTAGTGCAGAAGACTTGGCGGGATGCTCTGCGAGTGGTGCCGTGGAAGCCAGTGGGTCAGTTCCCAGAGGGCGACGTGAAGTCAGCATGCAGCGTAAGCCATTTCAGGATCGGGGCCCTGCTCCAGTAGAGATGTGTTGGCCGAGTCCTCAGCTATTTGGCAATGCTCCCCCGGGTGGAACTGAAGATGGAAACGGCCCCACTGTCTGCCTAATTCAATTGCAGTTCTTGACACGATCATCGAGCCACCTGGAGCACCTTCATCTCGCCCTGAACTAAGTCCCAGGGGCCCTCTGCATGCAGGAGATTTTCTAAAAACATCCAGGTTGTGGCTAAGGCTGTTTCAGATCCACCAGTGTCAGGCGCCCCAGCGCAGGGAGGCTACTGGCATTGTTAACACTGCCCTCCAGCCCTGCTCCGAGCAGATCTTCCTGATTTTGGGATTACAAGGTGTTAGCATTGGTGGGGCTGAATTAGTGTTCGCAAAGGTGGGCCCTTTATAGAAATCCCCTTAGTATAGACAGGGCCTGGGAGCTGACCGTGCTTAGCACCTTGCAGGGTCGGAGCCATTATTCCTTGTTCACTGGGCTCCTTTGGGAAGGAGTTGGGCATTATGGCCCCGATCCCACACCTTTGTAGGGATCCAGTTGCAGGATTGGGCCCTTCAATATTTTAGCCCTTGGCTTTGATGGAGGTGAACAAAGAGAAAACGTGAAAGAAGCAGGCAGCTTGGCTAGCACAAAAGGCCTGTTTATCTGCCCTTCTCTGCCTTCCAGACCCAGACAGTGAATACACAAACCAGGCCAAGTTTCAGACACTCCCTGCTCAGGTTGCATTGTCAGGTTAATTTTCGGTAATGGCACTGGAAAGCTTCTTAGCCACATGCCGTTCTCATTAGCACTTGATAATGTCAAGCATCCTGTAGCATTTCAGGTCCTCTCCCACCTCAGTGACCCCAGGCATGTACTCTCTACAGCTATCCAGTTGGAAAATGGACCATTTTGTGACTCTAATGGAGAGGGCGATCTTTACATACTCAGCTTGGGCTCCAGTGACTTCTTCCTCTCGCTTTTCCAGGCCCCATTGTTATTCTGTTGCTACGTGTTCAATTGCATGGTGGAAGCCACACACAAGTGGAGAGATCCAGTATTTACAAAAAGAAAAGGAGCACTGGTGGCACCTTAGAGACTAACCAATGTATTTGAGCATAAGCTTTTGTGAGCTACAGCTCACTTCATTGGATGTAGCTCACGAAAGCTTATGCTCAGATACATTGGTTAGTCTCTAAGGTGCCACAAGTCCTCCTTTTCTTTTCGCAAATACAGACTAACACGGCTGTTACTCTGAAACCAGCCAGTATTTACAGTTGCTTAAGGCCAGATATCCGCTAGGGCCCAGTCTACACTAGAAAAGCCTTGCCCTGGTACAGAAATAGTGGCAAACTCTCCGAGTGCAGCTTATGCTTATACTAATTCCCCACGTGAAATAAGCAATAGCAACAAAAGCACTTTTCTGCCACTATAACTGCGTCTACACTAGGGCTTCTGCTGGGATAGAAATGTCACAGAAAATCACCCCCCTAAACTATATACTGGTGAAAGTTTCTAGTGTAGCGCTGAACTACGACTACACTTTAAAAATCACCAAGGACCAGATTCTACCCTCTGTTATGCTTCTGTAAATCCAAAATAACTGAACTGAAGTCAGTTGAAGTTGTTTAGGTTTACACCTGTGGAACTGAGGTTTTGTCTATATTCAGAGTTGCACTGATTCTAATCTGTTCCGGACCTTATGCTGCCATCATCGCCATGGTATCTAAGCACCTTCCATTAGCACATGAAATGACACAAGGAACATCTGTTGCATATGTGCAGTGGAGTGTTTTGTTTCAGTGGGGGTGGGGTGGGGTGCTGATTTTCTTTTTAAATTTTCCGGCTGCTCTGTGTTTATGTTAGAAGGGAGGTCAGAAAAGTGTGTCTGGTGCCTGCAATGTGGTAAGGCTTGAGAAGATTTTAACTAAAGGTGTGATTTTTAGACCAGTGTGGTTCCACTGAGGGAGACAGCTGTGTGGACACTCTTATTTCAGATTAAACCAGGCTCATTTGGGTTTCGGTTAAACTGATTGGGAATCTGCTTAAAATACCTCCAGATAAGCCACTTTTAAACTGAAATAAGAGTGGCAAAGAGTCCTGTGGTACCTTATAGACTAACAGATGTATGGGAGCATAAGCTTTCCGACGAAGTGGGTAGTCACCCACGAAAGCTTATCCTCCAATACGTCTATCAGAGTCCACAGGACTCCTTGCCGCTTTTACAGATCCAGACTAACACGGCTACCCCTCTGATACTTGAAATAAGGGTGTGCACGCAGGGATTTGCACCAGTTTAACTTCATCTATTTAAAAACCAATTTACATTAAACCAGTGCAACTTTTTCATGTAGACAAGGCCTTACACTGGTGCAACGTTTGTGTATAGACAAGGCCTTAAAATGGATTAAAGCCAGGGTATGTGGGAGAGAATCAGGCCCATTGACTTCAGTGGGAAAGCTTCTCTGAATGTGTTGCAGGGAAAGCTGACCTCAGGCAGGCCTGTTTGACCGGTCGAAAGCATGCACCAGTCAGGTCTACACCATACCCATTTACCGCTGAATTTCTCCTGCTGGGTCGATACCAGCAAAACTCTCTGTCTCACCGGCGCCTTGTACAAACCCAACTTGCCCATCCTGCAGAGCTTTCAATCATTCCTCACCACAGAAGCCACATGGTGAGATCTGGCCGGGTGTTCTTTGCTGCAAAGCAAGTAACCACCGTTCCCTGCAGCACAGAACCAAGAATCCAGCTCATGGCATGGGTCAAAGCAAAGCGCACCCCGTACAGAGTGTGTTGATGCAAGGCGGCCCTTTAATGTCTTCCCAGCGGCTCCTAATCACATGCAGTCCCTGAATAGAGGTGCACTGTATATGTACCTTTCAAGAGATTTTAATAGAGCGTATTAGAGCCGGGAGATAAAGTTCTGAAACCTTAAATTTTAAATTAATTGGGAATTATAAACAAAATGACCTTTGATTTAGCATGAGCAAGCCATAATCCCAGTGCTGCCTTCAATTATCTTTTGCTTATGCATTGTTCTCTCCTAATTGGGATGCTAATGACCAAAGGATAGTTCCTAAGTGGTTCCCAGACTCTCCTTGCCTAAGGCAAACAACCGTCCACAATAGGATCACAAATTGTAGGGAGAAGCGCAGGCTGATCGCATCAGAAACGGTGCAGGGATTTATCTTTCTTCCCTAACAATAACAGTATGTTCTTAATCGCCCCTCCAAAGGGAGGAATAGCAGGGGATCTGTCGGGCTGCATCATTAAAAGCTGGCAGCATCTTTGTTGGCGACTCCCCTTTGTTCATCTTTCATTATTTTAATGCTCCCTCTCCTTTTATTCCTTTCCATCTTATTAAATCAATAGACACTGGTGGGGGAAGTTTGGGCCATGGGCCCGATCCTGCCCTGACTTGCTCACATGAGCGCCGCTGCTGGAAGAGGCTGGTCTGGATTGCGGTTTCTGCATGGATGTAGCTGCGCTGAGTTACTCCTGATTGCACAGGTGTAAGTGAGATCAGAAGCCAGCCCAGCGGGCACACTCAGGCAAGCCAGAAGCACAGGATTGTGCCCCATGTCACAGCCCGGTTTAAAACAGAGAAGCATGATGATCGAGAAGCGTGGTCCTTTGGGACTGCAATCCAAAGCTGACACTGGACTCATGCATAAAAATATAAGTCATGCCATTGACGGGATACTTAATATTACTTAATATTACTTAATATTTCCAGTAATAACCAGGGTTTGCACTATCTAGGCCAGCTTCTCAACTGATGCAAATTGGCATAGATCCATTGACATTAATGGAGCGACACGGAGTTACATCAACTGGGGATCTGGCCCATTGATTTCAATGGCGCTACACCAATTTACACCAGGTGGGGATCTGGCCTATTATCTGAACAGCTTAACATGCTTTGAAAATACTAATCATTAATTTAGCCCCCTGGAAGGTAGAGTAGTCGTATTATCCTCATTTTATTGATGGGGAAACTGAGGCACAGACAGGCTATGTTACTCTCCCAAGAACACCAGGGAAGCTTTTAGCAGAGCCAAGAACAGGGCCCAGATCTCCTGCTTATGTGCCTTGCAACAAGAGCATCTTTTCTCCCCAGCCGTATTATTATTAATTTGCCTGACTGATCTTACTAATGATTTAGAAAATATGCCACTCACATGGTGCCTGCCCTGCAAATGGACCTCCGGGTACTTTACAAACATTACTGATTATACGGCCTATGGGCCATATGCAAGTTGTCCCTCTGGAGTGGAATTGTATTGTGGGTGTCGATGGGGGCACAGTTTGACCTGCAACCTCCATATTCCTAGTGATGGTGGGTGAGTAGGAAAGAAGCCAGCCTGGCTGCCAGAGCCCGGGGGGGCATTTGCAGAGCTGGTAGCTGGAGTGAGGCGTGGATCTATGAAAACTGAACAAATTTGGTCTTGAGTAAGTGGGACACAATTACCACAGAACCTCCCAATGTATGAGATGACTTAGATGATAAGATCTTTGGAGCCGGAGCCATCGCTTTGTTCTGTGTTTGTACAGCACCTAGCACAGTGGGCTTCCATGGCTGGGGCTTTTCGATACTGTTGCCAGATAAAGAATAATAATAGTACAGCTGGGGGCTCATCCGGTGGGGAAGGACAGTTAGGTGGCTCTTAGCCGGGAAGAATCACCTGTGTGTGTGATTGCTGTGTTTAACCAGCCTTCGCTCACGCCAGGGAAAAAACAAACAGGCCCTTGTCTGAACTCTAGAGCAACATACGGAGCATCTTTTGTCACCAGTGTGCCATTCCTTTGAGAGAAGATCTCATTCAAGAACAAGGCAGCCCTCTCCTGAGCTCTGATCTTTCCGATAGTAGGGAGGCTCAAGCCAAGCATGGGGAAAAACACGGGGGCTGTTCTTGTTATGCGAAGAGGCCAAGATTTCAAAGAGAGGCCAATGATTGTGGGGTGGGGGGGGCACCTGGAGACCCCTAAAAGGTTTTCAGGAGGTGCCTGGATTCCAAATCTCTAAATCAGGCTCCTCTAAGGTGTCTCAAACTGCACCCCCAAAATGACTAGTCCTTTTTGAAAATCTTGGCCATGGTGCTAGTCATTGTAATGTCTGGGGGCTACTAAAGCTAGCCTTGTTACTGTGGCTCCGAATTACCCAGAGTTCCATTGTCTGTCATTCTCTATTTACACATTCTGATTACTGGATTGTTTTATTGTAGGGGTTTCATTGTGCGAGGTGCTGTACAAACACATAGTAAGGACGTCTTTAAGCTGTATCAATTTAGCTCAAGGCAGAGATGGGCAAACTACGGCCTGCGGGCCACTTCCAGCCCGCGGGCCTCTCCTGCCCGGCCCCTGGCCCGGGAGATTTGCCCCCGGCCCCTCCCTGGCTGTTCCCCCTCGCCCGCATCCTCAGCGCAATGCTCCAGGCGGTGCAGCGGGGCTGCGAGCTCTTGGGGCAGTGTAGCTGCAGAGCCCAGCCTGACCTGGTGCTCTGTGCTGTGCGGTAAGGGGGCAGGGAGCAGGGCGGGTTGGATAGAGGGCAGGGGAGTTCAGGGGGGTGGTCGGGGGGGTGGATAGGGGTTGGGGTGGTCAGAGGGCGGGGAACAGGGGGTTTTAATGGGAGCAGGGGTCCTGGGGGGGCAGTCAGGAAGGGGGGGGGTTGGATGGGGCAGTGGCGGGCAGTCAGGGGCAAGGGTTCTGGGGGCAGTCAGGGGACAGGGAGAAGGGGTGGTTGGGTGGGGCAGGGGTCCTGGGGGGGCAGTAAGGAAGGAAAGGGGGGGTTGGATAGAGGGCAGGGGAGTTCAGGGGGGTGGTCAGGGGGTGGGGGGGTGGATAGGGTCAGGGCAGTCAGAGGGTGGGGAACGGGGGGGTTGAATGGGAGCAGGAGTCCGAGGGGGCAGTAAGGAAGGAAAGGGGGGTTTGGATGGGGGTGGCGGGGGACAGTCAGAGGACAGAGAGAAGGGGTGGTTGGATGGGGCAGGAGTCCTGGGGAGGCCGTCAGGGAGCAGGGGGGGTTGGATGGGGCAGGAGTCCTGGGGGGGGGGGCTGTCAAGGGGCGAGAAGCGGTGGGAGGGTGGATAGGGGGTGGGGGCCAGGGCACGCCCGCCCCCCGCTTCCCTAACTGTCCCTCCATACAATTTTCGAAACCCAATGCGGCCCTCATGGCCGCCCCTGGCGTAAGGTGAGCTTTTGAAAACTGATTTAGCTGAAACTAAACAAACTGGTATAATTAAACCAATACACGTTTGTGTGGCCAAAGAGAGAGTCCCTGCCCCAAAGTGCTTATGTGAGGCAGTGTGGTCTAGTAACTAAAGCCCTGACCTGCTATTTGGGAGACATGGGTTCTAGTCCTGGCTCTACCGGTGTGACTTTGGGAAACCCCGTGCCTCAGTTTCCCTATCTGTAAAATAGGGGGAATGATCCTGACCTCCTTTGTAAAGCACTTTGAGGTTTATGAATGAAAAGTGCTCTATGAGAGGTAGGGGCCAGATTTTTTAAAGGTCTTTAGGCACCTAACTCCCATTGATTTCAGTGTGAGGTAGGCACATAAATACCTTTCAAAAAGTGTCCTTAGGTAGTGGTATTATTATAATAGACAAAGGGTGGGAAGAAGTTAAGTGTTATCTTCATGGTACAGAGGGGAAACGGAGGCAAAGAGTAGTGAAGATCCTAATTCAGCACAGCACTTAAGCACGTACTTAACAGTAAGCATATGCTTACGTCTCATGAAGTCATTGATCTGCTGGACTAAGTTGCACAGATGCAGGTTGTCCTCATCTAGGCCATCTCTAAGTTATGGTCTCAGAGATCCTCAGTGTATACTGTGTGTAGTATTTGTTTGATTGCTATTTGATAATTACAGCTTTACGATTCGGATCTGTGTTTCAGGTGGGGTGACCAGATGTCCTGATTTTATAGGGACAGTCCCGATACTTGGGTCTTTTTCTTATATAGGCTCCTATTACCCCCCCATCCCCGTCCCGATTGTCACACTTGCTGTCTGGTCACCCTAGTTTCAGGCTACATGTATACACTGATTTTATACCATTATAACTAGTTTGCTGAGTGGTGTGATGGTTATACTGCCATAACTCCTAATGGGCATGCAGTTTGTCTAGTATAAAGGTGCCTTATTTACTGATGTAGCTTATTTCCCTTCCCAGCCGTATGGGAATATGCTATACTGGTATAAGCACTTCTATACTGACATGGCTGCCTTCATAGGGCAGGGGTTGTATCACTTGAACTAAATCTATATTGTTAAAGTGCTCTGGCTTTTGTATGTAGACAAGGCCTCCAGCCAGTAGCCAAAGGAAGATGTTTTCTTTGGAGCACTTCTGGAATAGCAATCCCTGCCCTCATTGTTAAACAAATAGCGTTTTTTCTGGGTAAGGGGATCCATTAAGCAATTTTAACATGAACTAGGCTGTTGAATTTTTTAAAAATAAAAGTAAAGATATGAAGAATAACATTAAAGTCAATATAAAATAAATGTTGGCTCCTAGCCCTGCTTAATTTTTACTCCAATGGGAGTTTTGGGTGCTCAGTCATTGGCAGATTCATAAGGGAAATGAGGGATTGTATGTATGGAATGCAGCTGTTCTGTCATTCTTCAAAACATCATGGGGCCACGCTGAAGTTATTGGGATTTTGCCCAATTAAGGATGCAGAATTTGAGCCAGGCATGTTTTGTAATGTTTGAGGAATGATATGCAATTGCTTTCAGTTCCGAGGTCCCTTTTCAGCTCAAGCCAGTCGGTTGGAGCTGTCCAGATGTCCCTGAGCTGCTTTATTTGATGTTCCAATCAGGAATTAAGGAAAAGAGCTTCCTAACCATTTAACAAGATTACATGACGAGACAGAGACTGGAGACAAGTATGGCTGACCCCTTAACCTTTGATACATGGATCTAGATAGATCTTTTTCCTTGAACCCTTCCCGCAGTGGTCTGTCACCACACTGAGCTGAATTGATAGGCCAAGACTCTGGAATGAATGAGAGAGAGACAGACAGACAGACTGACAGACACCACGACCACGACAACACAACAACCTAGCAAAGGAAAATAGCACAGGGATCATAACAACTGAGTGACTGCACTGAACTTAGGTTAGGAAGCATCCCAAAAGCCACAAATGGTTACTAGAAATGTGCATCAGGAAAGGGAGGAAAAATGAAGACACAAAATTCATAGACCAGCTCAAATATGATCATTGTAAAAGAACTGCCCACGTGTAATGGTACAACACCAGTGATGTGGAATTATTTCCAAATTACCAGAATTCCTGTTAGGATTTCCCCCAGATTTACACCCCTGGGCAGTCACTTCAATCAGAATCTGATCCATCATCTTCAGGTGCAAAGGCAGAATTTGGCCCACTTGGTTTTATGTAAAAAGTGGTTTAGTTGGGAGTAAGAGCCTAATCCTAAATGGGGCTGAGTGTGCTCAATTCTCATTCACATCTAGGGCAAACACTTGCCCTAGACTCATTGACTTAAAGGGTACAGGGTTGGACCCGAGACACTCAGTACCTTGCAAGATTAGGCCCTAAAAGAGGCAGAAACACCCCTCGTTGGCCCAATCCTGTGCCAACTAATGTCCTTGGGAAGATGCCCATCAAGGTACGTGTGAGCAGGATCTGGCTCTGGCCTCGCTCATCGTCTGCTTCCATTGGGTTCAGTCTTTGTGGCAAGGGGTGAGTTGGATCCCCTGGCTGAAAGGATTAGCAGGTGGAATGCAGAAAGGTCTGGGAATGCAAAGCCAGCGCCTCTCAGCCTTGCCCTAGCCCCAGCCCCAAAATGCAGAGCACCCAGAGGGGATTTGGAAACAATCAGATTATGGAGAGGGACTTCTGTTTGCACAGGTCCAAGCGCATTAGCAAGGGTGGGAGGCTCCCACCGTCCCAATCCACGCTAAAAATGGCCAGAACGCTACCACTGCACACGGCTCTGCTTATTCAGCAGGAGTCACAGCTTAGTCCAGCCAGGGTCCAATGAAGGCTCTTTCCTCTGGTCAACCACATGGACCAGTTACCCCAGGGAGACAAGCAGGGCGAGGCAGCGACCCCCCTTACTCATAGATTCAGAGACTTTAAGGCCAGAAGGGACCATCATGATCATCTAGTCTGACCTCTCCTGCACATGGCAGGCCACAGAACCTCACCCTCCCACTCCTGCAACAGACTGGCTGAATTAATGATGTCCTCGAATCATGGTTTAAAGACTTCAAATTACAGAGCATCCACCATTTACACTGGTTCAAACCTGCAAGTGACCCAGGCCCCACGCTGCAGAGGAAGGCGAAACCCTAACAGGATCTCTGCCAATCTGACCCAGAAGAAAATTCCTTCCTGACCCCAAATATGATGATCGGTTAGACCCTGAGCATATGGGCAAGATCCACCAGCCAGACACCTGGGAAAGAATCCGCTGTAGTAACTCAGAGCCCTCCCCATCCGGTGTCCCGTCACTTACACCGAGGAGCACTTTATGCTGCAGAGCCTCCCAATGACACGGCTAGGACCACGTGTGGAGTGGCTGTTCTGGGGGAAGGATTCACAATCTGGCCCTTAACATCAGTCTAGGCTGTGCTGCTCGCTGCGGGGTTGACATCCAGTTTGCATTGAAATGCGTCTAGCTGACCCGCAAAGGAGGCAAATAAAACACAGGCTTCAAGTGAATTCTTTGGCCACTTGTTGTAATTTAGACATGTATCCCCTGTAGGGCCTGACCCAAAGATCGATGGCAGGTGGCAGATGGCAGATGGCAGATCTACTACCCTGTTTGTACAGCGCCTAACACAATGGGGCCCCATTGTTGGCTGGTCTGGGGGCACTGCCCCAATAAAGATTCCCATTGAGTTTGATGGGCTTTGGATCAGGCCCGTATTACTTAAGCTTTCAGTCAACTGGGTTTTTATTTAAGGGTGCACTCTTGCAAGCCTTTACTCACCCGAGTAATAATTACTCATGCAAATAATCCCATTGATTTTGATGTTTTCAGTAGGACTAGTCGCGTGAGTAAGTCCTACTCATGTAAGGTTGGGTGGGCATGGTCGGACCCTCATGTTGCAACTTCATCTGATCCATTCCTATCTACCCGCCGGCATTGATATATGGTTTATCAGCACAGCAGCCCAGCGCTCCATCGTTAAGGTCAATCTCATGCAAGTTAATCCTCTTAATAAGGATTATTAGCACTTATTAATATGTCTCTAGCCCTGGAAGTAAGATAGCTACTTTGCAGACAAGTCCCTGCCCTGAAGATTGAAACTTGACAACATATTTTGGGATGGAAATTTGGGGAAAGGAGGGAGGAATTCTTTGAAATGAAACAGACCAGGGAAAGACTCTCTGCTCTGGCTATATAGCCCAAAGCTTCCAAGAGACAAGCAGCTCCCCTGGGAATATCCTTGGGTTGAAGACCACTCTTCCTGACTTGACTCAGATAATGAAAGATGTTCAGTGCAATGCAGTGAGGCCATGAACGCTGCGCTGCGTCCCCTTGCCCCTGGCTAGCACGGAGATGCTAAGGGACGTGATTTAGTATCATGGTGGCTGGCTTTGAAAGCCACCCATGTCCCCTGCTCTGTCCCTGAGAAGTGAGAATTTGACTGGTGTGTACATATACCAACCTGGAACTGATGTTAATGAGCCAGATCAGCCCTTCCCCTGGATGGGGCCGGAGGCCAGGAGAAGCTGGGAAGGTTCCCCAGTTTATTGTGTTGGAGGGGGTGTGGATTGCAGAGGGGCTGGGCTCCAGAACCTGTGGATCTCTTGAGATTCCTGTAGATATTAAGGGATTCGCTGGAGGCCCTGTGCTTCTGGATTGGCTCCCCTCTCCCCAGCTCCCTTCCAGTGTCCATGGGGCCTGGCTGCTACGCCTCTCCAGGGGCTGTTGTACAGGATGGAATGGGGGCTCCAGAAAAACGAAGGCAGCCTTTGGCTGTGTTGGCTTTCCCTGTGGGCATGGCGGTGGAGGGAGGGGAGGCAGTGTGTGCATCACACTCAGGGCGGGGCCCAGCCTGCCTCCGCCCAGGTGGGGATCCCTCAGGTCTGCGCTGGTTCCCCAGGTGATCCAGGGCCTGGAGGTGGGAATGCCATGGAGGCAGCTGGCCCACCCTGTTGCATTGGCCTGGCGAGGGGGCTATCGCCTTGCATGTCACCATGTGGCCCAATAATGCAGAATAACAATAACCTAACTGTATCTAGAATAATAACAAATAGTAATGACAGCATTCTATAACCTAGCACTTAATTAATGTTTGTGCAGGGCTTTAAGAATGTCAAGTGAGAGATTAGATAGAGGGGTGTCTATGGGGACAGATAGGTAAAGGGGTGTGGATGTGGAGGGATGATAGAGGGGTGTGGATGGGAAAGGACGAATAGATTAGATAGAGGCATGTTTGGAGATGGATGGATAGAGGGATGTGTATGAGGATAGATAGAGGGATGTGGCTGGAGATAGATAGAGGGGTGTGGGTGGGGATGGAGGGATAGATAGAGGGGTGTGGGTGTGAATATATAGAGGGATGTGATGGGGATGGATGGAATGATAGAGGGGAGTGGATGGAGATGGACGGATAGATTGAGGGGTGTGATGGGGATGGATGGATAGGGGGTGAGGATGGGGATGGATGGATGGATAGAGGGGTGTGGATGGGGATGGATTGAGGGATGTGGATGGGATCGGGATAGATTGAGGGGTGTGGATAGGGTGAGATAGAAGCATGTGGATGGGGATGAATGGATAGAGGGGTGTGGATGGGGATGGATGGATAGACAGGGGTGTGAGTGGGGATGGATGGATAGATTGAGGGGTGTGGATGGGAATGTACGGATAGATTGAGGGTGTGGGTGGGGATAGAGGTATGGGGATGGATGGATAGATTGAGGGGGGTGGTTGGGGATAGACAGAGGGATGGGGATGGATGGATAGATTGAGGGGTGTGGGCAGGGATAGATAGACGGATGGGGATGGCTGGCTAGAGTGAGGGGTGTGGGTGTGGATGGATGGATAGACTGAGGGGTGTGGGTGGGGATGGACGGATAGATAGAGGGGTACGGATGAGGATGGATGGATAGATTGAGGGGTGTGGGTGGGGATAACAGAAAGAAAGTAATGGAGAGAGATAGTGAGCTAGAATTCCTTTAATCGTCAAAGCTCTTTACAAACTGTACGTGATTTAACATAACTAAATGATCTAATTAAGCTAACAGTTAAACTAAAAGCTCCCTACATTTAATGGGGAAAAGAGTCCAGTGTTTTCAGCTCTTCTGATATGTTTCCCCTCTCCTTGTTATCCCTTCCCCCTATGATCACTACCTCTTGCAGCTGGCAATAAGTCCATTTCCCAGTCCATGCCTGAGAGCCAAGTTCTGATTTTCCCCTCCACCCCGTTCCCAGCCAGCGAGATGACCCCGCGCTGATTTCCTGGTCTCTATCTGATTTCCTGGTCTCTATCTCGGCACCCGGGTAAAGTGTTGCTACCTTATCCTGCCCCACGCCTGTCTCTGTAGGAGGGGGCAGACCCCTGCAGCAGCTCGCGGGCTGTTGTAATTCACTTTCTTCGGTTTCATTCCTCCCGGGGTCCTATGTGCAAAGAGGGGAAATCGCTGGGCTGTAAAAATACACGTGCAGATGCCTCAATTCCCAGCATTTTTATAGCCTCCAAGGGGAACCTTAAAACCTTATTCCCAGGACAGGAGAAAGTTCATTTTGTGGCAGGCACCAATATGAATAACTATAATGAGCTACAGGGGGAGCATGGGCCCATATTGTATGGAGAGGGGGTGGCTGAGGGGCATTATAGATCCCTGGCTGGTGTGAATGGGTGTAGCTCCATTGAAGTCAATAGGTCAGATCTGCATCTGGTGTACGCTGGTGTCGTTCTGACGGAGCAATGCCCGTTTGCGCCAGCTGAGGATCTGGCCCTATGCACCTGCCATGCCAACCTCTGCACATCTTACTCCCATGAGTAACACCGTTGATTTCGATGGGCCTCCTCGTGTGAGTAAGGGTTTTGTGGGGTCATGCCCAAGTCCATCAATTTCTCCTTCAGGAACCCAAACCTGTAGCACTTATTCCAGTAAAACCCAGCCAGGGTCTATTTGGCATTTTGCTTGAGTGCGGACTGCAGGATGGGAACCCCCGAGAGGGAACAAGAATTGCAGAGCGCCCCGTGTTAGTCCCAAAGAGGGATCTCCCAAGGCGTGAATTGCTAGCACAGAGAATGCTGCCGGTAGGTCTGAATGAATGTGCAGGTTGCTCCTTACGGCCCAGTGGCCTCTGTGCTAGAGGTTTCTCCTTCCATAACCAGCACTCCACCCGCACCCAGAGTATTTATTACGTGACAAGGTGTTCGGCACCAGCCATTGACTCCAGACCGCCCGCACTTCCAGGATCGGGCCCTATTTGCACACCTGCTATGGCAAGCCTCAGCTGCTCCGGGATTCACTTGGAAGCCATGTGCCTTCTTGTGATGAAGTTGTGCAATGTGTCTGGCAGACATTTGACACCTGACGTGGGACCTGAGCCTACGAGCCCCTACGCGAGGGTACCAAGGTCTGAGAGTGATTAGCCTGCGGGAAATCTACCAGTGCAACCCTGGGATGGCGCTATTGAAGTCAGTGCAGCTGTTCTGGAGACACTGAAATTTGTCCCACTAGTGATGGTTTTCAGGATCAGGCCCTTTGTCGTTGTTTATTTGTATTATTATCTATAGCATGGTAGTGCCTAGAGGCCCCAGCTGGGATCAGGGCCCCATGGTTTTGCACAGATGCACACTGATAGTCCCTCCCTCCCTGAAGAGCTTACAGTCTAAACAGATAAAGCATGGGAGGGGAAACTGAGGCACATGGACTTGCCCAAAGTCACTGGCAGAGCTGGGCATAGAACTCAGGTCTCCTGAGTTCCAGTCCAGTGCCTCATCAATTAGCTCATGATGCCAACCCAGGAAAGAGAGTCCCCCTGCCACAGAGAGGAAACTGTTAATGCCAAACTCTGTGATGCTTTTTTAGGCAGGATTTAAAAATTTTGTCCATAGCAAACATAGATCAAACTAGAGACTGTAATTCACATAGGTTCCCACTAGAATGCCCAGGCAGGCAGCCTATACCCGGTCAAAACTTCCCTGAAGTCAGGACTGCAGGGCTGGGCTAGGCTAGTAAAGTGTCCTAGATCCCCTTTTCCACCTAAACTCTTCCTGAGTTTGGAGCGTGCAGGACACTGCAGGATCAGGCCCCTCATAGCAGGCTGGTCATATGGAAGGGCCGAAACACCGGTAAAGTTTTGTGTCTAAGAGCCCAAATCTGCAAGATGCTGGATTCCCCTGGTCCTGAGAACCTGGTGCTGCTCCGTCTCAGAAGCTGCCTCCCCAGCAATGTTATATTTCAAATGCCCGGGGTCGCTCTTGTGGTCTGTAGGCAGAGCCCAGTAAAGCTAGTGGCATCCGAGATGACAGAGTTCAAGCCGGCAAACACGCCATCGGGTCACACCAGACAGCTAAAGACATTAGCACAGTTTGGGCTCTTTGAGACTCCAGCTAATCCCAGCTCTGGAAACAGTAGGAACAAAGGGCAGCTTCAATCACATCATCCTCTTCTCTTACCTCTGCTGATGCTTTGTGTTTCCCTTCTGCCGGAATAAAGTCTCTGATCCTATTGGGTTTCGTCCCCTCCCATCACTGGGGATGTGGATTATTGAGCCTGGGGGATCATTGGAGGGGGTGATGAGGTGGGGGGTTATGCCTTTCCCCATGGTTTTGAAGACACGATCAGTACTTTTCTACCAGTTTCAGGATGCAATCCTGCCAGTCCCACACTTTATACTGTGCCCAGCCCTGTGATACCGTTGGCTTCATGGGTGTGGGAACTGGCTCCAAAGGTCCCCATTCATTTCAATAGAAAGTTCTGAATAAAAATCAGCGATGTTTTTTCCCTGTCTTAGCTTGTCTGCACATAGATTTGTTTCTGATTAACTCAATGTATGAACACTCTTATTCCAGAGTAAGCGTGTCCACACATGGAATTATTCAGGGGCAGCTATAGTACTTTCAATTCACCCGCTCCCTGAATCAGAAACCACTTCCAAGTGTAGACAAACTCTTCCATGTTTCTGAGCCACTCCTTCCCCCTGGATTCTGAGCCTCATGATGCCCACACAGGCTCAGAAGTATTGAGTACAGACCTGCTTTTCTGAGCACCGGCAGCTACCAGAGATTTCAGCGGGACGTGTGATAAATCTGGCTCTGTGTTTTACTGTGGGCTTAATTCTGCTCTCACTCAAGCCAGTGTTAAATCAGGAGTGACTCCACGGTGTTGGACCTCTGTCTTTGTGACTGTCCGAAGTAAAACACTGGGAGAAGATCAAAATATTCCTCATGCATGTTTTTCTTCTGGAATTACTGACATCTGGGCCCAATCCTGCCCCTATTTAAACCAGCAAGACCCAGCTCCTCAAAGGTATTTAGGTACCTAACTTAGTGTGGATTTCAGTGAAGTTAGGACCCTAAATACCTGTGTGGATCTGGGCCACGTGTTTTGTAACTTGAGGACTGGGCCCTTTCTCCTGAAGTCTGTGCAGACCTGGATTGGATCCCTGGCAGTCAGGCTGGTAAATTCACCTTCTGACAGCTTCAGTACATCCATTCAATCATGCCCCATTTTCTTGATGTTTCTAATTTGTTAAACTCTAAGCTACTTATCTTCCCTCCAGTGCCAGAATATCTTATTGCCTCACAATTTTTAATATATTTGTCCCAAGAGGTAGGGTAGCACTATTATTCCCATTGTACAGATGGGAAACTGAGTCACAGAGGAACGAAAGCTAACCTGTTCAAGTGACTGGTGATTTGGGGGACCCAATTTGAGACACTTTGAAGGGGCTTGATTTTGAGAGGGCAGGTGCTTGATGCTTACTGAAAAGCAAGGTGTGTAAAGGCAGTAGAATCAACCCCATGTATTTTAAACATTTTTCACTACATGCCCTTTAAAATCAAATAATAAAAATATCACCATTTAATACAGTGCTAAACCCCCTAGCTCTTCTAGTGGAGGGCATTAACCTGTCATGTGGCTACACACCACATTTATCTTACTTTCGGCCCTGCTTCTGAAAACACTCAGTGGGGAAACTGTGCTTACTCCCACGCATAAGGCACCTGGAAGCTCGGACTACTCCCAGCTGTTTGTGCATGAGCGGGGTCCTAGCCTGCAGCCCTTGCCCGTTTTTAAGGGCAATGTGCATTTGCCAAGCGATGTTATAAGACACAATATTATCTCTTCTCTTTCAGCATTAACAAAAATTCCTTGTGGAATAACGAACACAGAGGTAGCAGCGCTGTTTGCTTTTTATCTTTCTTAGTGTGCTCGAGTGGGAGTCAGGATGCCTGGGTTCTATTCCCAGCCACTGCCATTGCCCTGTGTGTGACCGTGGGCAAGTCCCGTTGCCTCTCTGCTCCCCTTTGTCTGGACTACTGTAAACTCCCTCATTCCCTGGACAGGCTCTCATTTGGCTGGATAGCCTCGGCACTCACATATCCTGAGACCAACATGGCTACAACACTGGAAACAAAGAGAGGTTAGAACAAACCAAGGCCAGGTCTACCCTGTAAACTTACACTAGTGAACTGTGTCACTCAGGGGTGTGAAAAATCCACACCTCTGAACGCTACCAGTCTAACCCCAGGGTAGACATAGCTACCGCCTCTCGCGGAGATGGATTAGCTACGCCAATGGGAGAAACTCTCCCGCTGACATGGTAGCATCTTCCCTGAAGCAGTACAGTGGCGCAGCTGGACTAGTGCAGTGTAAATCTCTCAGACCCACCAGTTTTGATTCTTATCCTCTGATTTAGAGGGTGTGTGAAAGGAGCGAACCCAACATCTCCATATTTGTCCATTATCTTATTCTTTTGCCAGAATGAAGCTGTTATTCCTACTATGCCCCACTCATCGAGAATCCATTCTGTTTGGGGGTGGGGGGAAGTGCCTTTATTTTATCTCCCCACTTCACCAAAAAGTTTTGTTGTTTATACAAAGAGCAGCTAGGCAACGAGAAGTCATGCCAGTAAGACGAAAAAAAATCCTGCAAGTGCGTTACCATGAACAAAGAAAGGCAGCGTTCCAGGCTAAATCAGAGATTTATTATGAAGGGGGTGGGGGAGGAGGGGTTGTTAAATAAATAAGAAGGGGGCGATGACTTTGGGATACATTTTTATCCTGACACCGATTCAGAGAAGCCTACTGAGTGCTACTGTTTTACATTACAGAGCCAATGACTACGTAATTCACATGTAGGTGCCCAGAGCCCAGTGACAGGCCTGGTGTAAGAACCTGAGCCGGCTAGAGTAGCAGATTAATTGTGTTTTATTTTTTAAACAATTGCATAAATTAATCTATTTTTGCACTGCAAAAAATAATCCCTACACTGTATATATTATATATGCACGTTGCCAGCTATAATACAGTATGTACAGGGGTGAGGACCCGAAGCACAGAACAGGAGAGTCTGTCCAGAGAGATGTGCAGTAGATTACTCCAAGTGAGGGGAGGACAAACCTTCCTGATCATTGGTAGATTCCTTGGTAAAGTCCCTGTCCCCTTCCTCTCCCTCGTAGGTCTGCGAATCCTGGCTCCTTTGGGGAGTGGCCAGACCCATCTTCACCAGTTTGGCTTGTTGCTGTTCCAGGCTCTGCTTCCTCCACTTAATCCGTCTGTTCTGGAACCACACTTTTACCTTTGGAACAGAAAACGCTTCACTTTTAAAACCCAGACTCTACCAGGGACCTTCGCTAAGCAGATCTAGGATACATCTACACTGCCGCAGCTGCGCCATGATGTGGGCAGTGTAGACATACTTTATTGCCAGGGCGATAACACCCCCCCCCCCCGAATGAGGGGTGGTCGCTTTATTATTTATTTATTATTTATAAAGCGCTGTCTACACTGGCCCTTCTCAGCACTAAAACTTGTCACTCGGGGGTGTTTTTTCACAACCCTGAACGACTCAAGTTTAGCGCTGAAAGGGGCAGTGTAGACACAGCCCTAGTAACGTTGGAAGGGCTCAGATGCTGTGGTGACGGACACCCATGCAAAACCTGAGGTAGATGGAGCTTCAGAGACGCCTCCCTGGTTGAAAAGTTTGTGTGGGGGTGTGGGAGATGACAGCCAGCCCCCTCTGCCTCTCCTCATGGATCCCTGTCTAACAGGCCCATCCGAGGGCCCCATCCTGTGCCGATTAGCTGTCAAACTCCCATTGGTTTTGGTCAGATCAGGATCAGTCGAAATACACATTTGACTAGTTGCTGGAGAGAGCCAGTTATCCCTGAATGGGGGTAAAGGGGTGTTGACTGACTCAGGAGAGCTGGGTTTGATTCCTCCTTCCTGTGAGATGCTGAGAACCTAGGCCCAGATCCTCAGAGTTCTTTAGGTGTCTAATTCCAATTGAGTTCAATGGGCATTAGGTACCTAAATACCTTTCAGGATCTGGGCCCTAGCCATCAGCTGGATCTCATCAGGGCAGCTTGCCACGGTAGCAGCATCCAGGGGTGTTGAGTGGGGAATGGTCCAATGGTTAGTCTGGGGTGAATTCCCTGTTCTGCTACAGGCTTGTCTGTTCCTCA
Source organism: Lepidochelys kempii (assembly GCF_965140285.1). Taxonomy (NCBI): domain Eukaryota; kingdom Metazoa; phylum Chordata; order Testudines; family Cheloniidae; genus Lepidochelys; species Lepidochelys kempii. The sequence continues at coordinate 137,226,243 of NC_136383.1, forward strand.
GTTCCCCACCTGGAGAAGAAGGGGAATAGTACTTTGTCTTGTCTATTTAGATTGTAAGCTTTTGGGGGAAGATATTGCTTCTGACCAGGGGTCCTATAGCACCTAGGATAATGGGACCCAGTTCCTAAGTGGAGCTGTTGCTGCGATATAAGCAATAATACTGGGCCCTGTTTTGGAAAGCTCAGACTTCAGAGACTTGTTACTATCCCAGACTGCAGCAAGAGAAATAGGTACAAAAAATCCAGCTTTTAAGAGCCTCTGGAACTAGAGTCTTCCCCGCTTACTCCCAGTGAGTAGCACCTTGAGCCACAGCCATTGAGCTACTCAGAGAGCCTGATCCAAAGCCCTGGAGCCAGCAGGAGAAGTCCCATCTACTTCTGTGGGCTCTGGGTCAGGCCTAGAGTAAGGAGGACAGAATCAAGCTCACAGAGGTTTCCACATTGTTCCTAGATGGGAGCTGCTGCTGGAATTCTCCCCTCCACACACACCCCTATTTGTTCTCAAGGACTTTATTCAGTCTGCCTTGGACTCCAGAAGGTTTCTACTCCCCTTCCCTTGGGAGGTTCTTATGTATACAGTCCCTTCTCCCCCCCCCCCCCCCCATAGAAAAGCTAGAGAAAGCCCATGGGAGAGTGAGTCCTGCACTGGGGGGTGGGGGGTGGAGAATTGGGAAATGCTCCATCTTGCAGCCCTTATTTGGAGCATCCTTATTTGGAGGAAAACTTGTATTGAAGTCAACGGGAATGTGTGCCCAACTCCAGGGAGGATGCAGAGAAACCTGTGAAGCCTATGTAGGGCTCAAGCCCTGGGTGGCTTCATCTGACTCTTTCTGTCCCCCTTGGAGCTGGACACACTGGGGATCCAGGCCATGGCGCAGGCCACTTTGCAGACGGAGGAGGCGCTATCCTCCTGGGTTCCCCTGGCACTGCCATCCCTACCATCTAGGTACAGGGCTGGGGGAGAGACAGGCTTGTCTTACTTGCTCCTCGGTGAGGTGGAGAGCGGACGCCAGCAGACACCGCTCGGTGCCCACCATGTACTGCTGCCGGGCGAACTCCTTCTCCAGCCGGGCCAGCTGGTCGCTGCTGAAGATGGTCCTGACCCGCTTGGATTTGCCCGACTTGGCTCTGAAGCCTGGGAAGCAGCATTTGGAGAGCAGATACCCTGTGCGTAAAGACGAAACAGCTCAGAGGAGAGGCGCGGGCTGCGTGGCCACGAGTGGGGGGCCCCGGCCGGGGCGGGGGGAGCGGTGGGGAGAGTCGGGGGACATCAGGCTCTTACCTGGGGCTCTCAGAGGGGCCCGCCAGCCCGGGTAGCAGACGGGATAGAGCGGCCGAGGCTGCAGGAGGGGATGCGCCTGGGCGCACAGCTGGAGCGCACCGCCCGGCCAGGCGCTGTCTGGCCAGACGGGGTCCCAGCGCCCGGGGCCAGGAGGCGGCGGCGGCGGCGGCGGCGAGGGGTCTGCCCGGCCCAGCAGAGCGTTGATGGTGAAGGATTTCCCCGCCGGAGCCTTGGGGGAGTGTCCGGGGAGCTGGGGGCCGGGGTGAGTCAGCAGGGCCGGAGCGGGCAGCCCAAAGGGCAGCAGGGTCGTAGTCAGCATGGCCAGGCTGTGCCAGAGATCGGCGAGGGGGTCCCTGCACCGGGAGGAGGCGGAGGCGGCAGGTGAGGGGCTGAGCGCGCTCCTGGCCTGATCATACAGACAGGCCAGCCCCGCTCCCTCCCTTATATCCGGAGCAGGGACCCTGAAGTGCTAATGGCTCCTGCTGAGCTTTTGTTCGCCCCTAAGTAGCAGATGAAAAAGGTGTCCGGACCAACAAGGGATCCAATTAATGGATGGGCCGGGGAGCTGGAAAGGGGGGTGGGGTGAGATCCACTTGACAGGAGCTTCAGAAATCTCCCAAGATCCCAGGGTCGCTGGTGCCGTGCCCCTTGGGTTTACACACACACAAACCTCCAGAGTCACTTCCATCCCATTGTTTCCAATTTGTCAACTCCGGTGGAGCTGCCAGCCCATGGATATGGCAACAAACGGGAGCTGGGGGGAGAGGTTCTATGTACATAAATCCAGGAGGCAAAGCGCCCCAAGGTCTCCTCTCTCCCAACCCCCTTTTCCTTGCCAATTTCTGCCCTGGTTCCTTGGTTGGAAATATGCCACCCCCAGAGCCAGAGTTAGGGCAGTGGAAGGGGCCCACAGGCCTGAAGAGTAAGGAAGCAAAGCTTGGCTCACATGGGAACACTCTAGCTTCCGGGGACTTCCTCCTGGTTAGGGGAATGCAGGCTGCACGGTTATTGGTGGCACCGATTTATATCTCCATTTGAGGTAGTGATTCCTTTGCTTTTCCTTGTGCCTCACTCCCCTCTCTCGCTTGATGCCCTCTGCATTTGGGGGCTCTTTGTTCTTATGAATTAACCCTTTAGGGTCGGATCCTGTCCCCCCCTCCCCCCACTCATGCCGAGAAGCACCTTGCTTGATTTCAGTGGGACAACTTGCAGAATGCGGCGATACTCAATGTGCATAGGGGTGGCAGAATCCGGCATTTCATGCGCCCAGACCCGTGCTGCTGCTGTCTATGGAGCTACTGATCCCAGGTTCTGATATGGCCCCTGTTACCATAGCATTTGAGCATTATTGTGAGGTAGGGAAATGCTTTTATCCCCATTTTACAGATGGGGAACTGAGGCACAGAGCGAATACAGCCCAGATCTGCAGAAGTATTTAGGCATCTAACTCAAGTTGAAATCAATGGGAATTAAGCATCTAGGTACCCTTGGGGATCTGCGTCTAAGTGACTTACCAAGGTCGCACAAGGAGTTTGTGGCAGAGAATTGAACCCAGGTGTCCCAGGCCAGCACCCAAACCCCTGCATCTTTTCCCAGCACTGGCTGCTGCTGCTACCTGGTCATCGTGGCGGGCTCCACTGATGGGATTCAGATGGTCATTAGGTTTTGAAATTCTGAAAATTGTACACCTTTCCCTAATGAGCTGGGAAAAGTCACACCTCCGTCCGGGGCCCTGCGGGGGCGGGGGCTGGCCCCAGTCAACAGACTCCAGCATGGCTTTCTTTTTATTGGGGAGGAAATGGGAGTTGAGGGAGAGAGCAAGCCAGGGCCCAAAACATCTGCAAAGCGTTTCCCCCTGCAAGGCCAGGCAAGAGACAGTGTAATGTCCCACCCCCCACCCCCCTCCGTCTCCCCTTAGCTTTGGTTTCACTAGGTTCCAGGGACCAAGCCTGCTGAGGGGAGAGCCCCGCCATAAAAGCAAGGGAAATGAAGGGCCCACTCCCAGAGCTGAGAAAGTCATTATGGGGCTCATTTGAAGCAGCGCACCCCCCCCCCAAGGTGGCAGGAATCACAGGTTGGGACACCTGCAGACACACGCACACACAAGGCAGGAATCACAGGGCTGGAAGGTTTGCTGTTGTCTTCCCAGTTTTAATCTGCTCATTAACGGGCTTTGGTGTTCCCAGGGGGTCGCCCTCTGCTCCTGCTCACGCTGCCCCCTCTTGGGCTCCCATGACGGCCAGGGGTGTACGCTCACCCCCGGCCCTTTGACCCCACTGCAAATGCTCCAGGTTTCCCCACCCCCGAGGAGCACATTTTAGGGCCGGATGCTGCATTCCTTGCCCACTGATGCTAAGGGAAAATAGACAATGCTGGATGGGGCCCAAAGTTACCAGGCTTTCAATCAGAGATAGGGATGCCAGTGTTGGTTGGACGTATACCTGGAGGTTTCATCCCATGACATCGTCTCTCATTAAAGATTAATCTTTGATTCCTGGAGACTTCAGGACAAACCTCCCCACCCTGTTCTCTTTCTGCACCAGATGTGGGGGAAGTAAGGCCCAGATCCCCAAAAAAGCCTAACGCCACCAATGGGAGTTAGGCACCAAAACACCTTTGAGGATCTGGGCCTGACTGCGTACAACTCAGCTTCAGCAACCTGACTGTTCCTCAGCGTCTTGGTGGGGTGGAGGCGGATTTGAAAATACAGAGCCAGTGGGACACATCCACCCTGGGTGTAAACTCCATCGCCATCAGTGACGTCCCCGCAAGGAGGGATTTGCTCCAGCTGCAATTTGAAGAAGCCATAAAAGTTCAAGGTGGCCGCCCCACAAGCGAAGAGCCAGCTTGGGTTCTGTTGTCTTGCTTTTTATCTTTGTGGGGAGCGTCCAGCATCTGCTGCGGGCCGATGCAAATAAAGGGCTGTGTGAGAGGCGAGATGAAAGGGCAGCCTTGCAAAGCAGATATGTCATTATTAGTTCTTAATTACCAGCCTTGAAAGGCCCGAGATAAAAAGGAGTACGGCTCCTTTAAAAGGGGGAGATGGGCATGCTCACCCCATTTCATTCGTGTGTACTTTCCCTTTTCAAAACAAGGCAGCTCAGCAAACTTTGCCCCCTCCTCGTCCCAAATCCAGGGGGGTTACACACCTTCAAACGCTTGTTCGGAGCATCAGCCCCCTGTGACTGCCGAGCTTCCAAATTACTTTTCCTCCCTGACATCCCCTTGCAGAAGAGATGGGCAAACACAGCCGTGTTTGGCGGGTCAACAGATCTTCCGAGCCCCTCCCCTTGTCAGCCCCACACCTTGCTGGGCAAGTGAATGGAGGGGAAGCTACCCTGGCCTCAGCTTTGTTTGCAAGAGATGTGTCTCTCTCTGCTCTCCTCCTCCCCCGGGAACAGCTGGGCTCCCACCTGCCCCTTCCCTTTGGCACTAAAACAGCCCCTCTCCCCATCCAGGCTGCAGACAGAAAGCTGGCACATGGACCAGCGTTTTCTGCTCGTAGCATTTCAGCTCAGCTGTTCAGGCTTCAAGCTAGTGGGTCAGGACTTTCCTGGCATCGGGAATGGGGCTTGGCTCTGCGGTTTTGGTTTGCGTCCTCATACATAGGCAGCTTTAATGGGAGCAGGAACAGGCCCCAAAATGATTTCCCTGCACTATGCTCCATCTCTCAGCCCTATGTCATGTATCCATCTGGTTCGCTACAGTGCATACTGCAGACCCAGCTTGCAGTCTCAGCAGTGCTGCCCAGCAAAACATTCAGGTGGATTTTCCTTCTCCCCAGGTCCGTATTGCACACAGAGTGGAAACCCCTTTGCACCTCTCGCACTTCTGGAATTGGTCCAGTTTGCCATGTGAACCTGTAACACTTGGGGAGCTGGTGCTGTTTAGAATGCAGAGGCGCTGTTCTCAGACCTCCCTCTCCTCCCATGCTGGTCCTGTTTCATTTATAGCACCCAGGCAGGTGGCGTGGCCTTTCCTTTTTGCAATAAAACACACAGACATCTGTCCACTCCCCTGCCCTGGAGAACGGGACAGCTTCAGCTCATGCTAACCCATTCACTGGGTTTATTGCCGGTTACAGTAAACCAAACAAAAAAATAACATCCAGGGGAAGAAGCACTATGCTAAACCACATCGTCAGAGCGGATTCCGGGCGGTATCGGCAGCCCTGGATGGGGCAATTTTAATAGCAGTTCTGCCATTTTTCTTAAGTGGAAGAAGGGTGGGACCCAGAAGTCGACTCATCTGTCCTAGACAATTTGTATCCAACCCTCTCACTTACCCCCCGGGGGTCTGAACCTGCCCTGCCCTTGTCTTTGCAAAGCCGCAGCCCCCTTGGTTTTCCTGTACGGAGACCAGACTAACCCAGAACCTTCTATCTGCCCCCTGACCATTTTATATGTAGAGATGGGACCTGACAGTGTTTTAAGTGGGGGGAGGGTGCGTGTGTGGGGGTCATGCTGTAGTGCACAGGAGTCTCACAGTCTGTCTGGCTTTCGAGGGACGCAGCTAACAGCCCTAAACTGTCTGTTGAAAACTCCCTAAAACATTCAGGTCAAACGACTTTCTTTCCCTTTGCTTCCCTAATTCAGCGGCTCTCCGTTCCTTGCTGAGATCCTGAGGTGGCAGCATTAACCCCTGCATGTGCGCTTCCTCAAGGGTTTGTAATCCCCTTTTAATTACATCACCGAATAGGTCTCCTCCATCCAGGCCAGATAGCTGCAAACAATGGCATGTGTTTTCCCTAGGGCACAGGAGGTTGTATGGCTGTGTGGGAATCCTTCTCTTTTGCTTGATCTTTGTTGGTTTCAGCTCTGGGACAGAGACGTTAGGAGGCCCTGTTTTACTTACCCAGTATTATTTATATTACAGGGCTAGGTGCTGTACGTGCGCACGGTGAGAGACTGTCTCTGCTCCTCCCTCCCCCCAGAGTACAACCTCAATAGACAAGCCAATCCAAGAAGAAACAGAAGAACAGAGATCACCCAAAAGGTCAGTGGTAGCGTCAGGCCTAGCTCCCAGGTCTCCTGAGCCCCACTCCAAGGCCCCGTCCACGAAACTGTGCAGGTCCCAACGGATTTGCTCAATACCGACTTTCAGCTGAGTTCCTTGTGCCACCCATTGACCCAGCTGACAGTCAGCCCACCTTCTGCACCCCAGCTGCAGCCTTCTCGGGTCTGCCTCCTGCATCCCTTTTAGAATAGCCCAGTGCCGATGGCTCTTGTGGGCCATTGTAACCCAGCCCCCTCCAGAGCTTGTCATCACTGCAGAAAGCTGCGCAGGGGAGCTTAGTGCACGAGGCTGGGCATCATGCAACCTTGGTTCTCTTCCGGACATTGCTGCTGACTCCCTGTGTGATTCTGGGCAAATCGCAAAGGCATTTAGGTTCCTAATGCCCATTCATTTCAATAGGAGTTAGGTGCCTAAATGCCCAGGAGTATCTGGGCCGAACTCTGTTGAGGATCCGGTCTTCAGGAGCCTATGTTTCAGTGCAAGTCAATGGGGCTTCTTCGGTGAGTCTGAAAAGTGGAGCTCTGTGCCTCAGTTTCCCCATCTATCAGTTGAGGATAATGACAGTTCCTTTTCTTTGTAAAGCACTTCAGATTGTTACAGGGTGGCAAGAGCTGTGTCAGAGCACAGAGCATGGCCCTCATTTCCCTGCAGGTACCTGTTTTCAGGGACGCACCTAATTTATTAAACATGAACTGTAACCTCACCCTGAACCCAAGCACTGCTAAAGTCCAGAAAGCCTCCCCACCACTACCAACCCATTGGACCTGCAATGCTCACCCACTGAGTGATCCCTTTGCTTTGGTTACCAACTCCTGTTGCCCCCCTCAGCATAACACTGCTTCTGCATAACACTGCACTCACCATGCTTGACTTCCTTAGCCACAGTTCAGCATGGCCTAATCTCCCATCCCTGGCACTGCAAGGGTTAAATAACAGCAGGGAGGTAGCCCTGCCCCAAGGTACCAGAGGAAAATGGACCTGATTTCATTGTTCCCTTTAACAGGCCTGCAATGGCTGGGTTATCTGCCCAGCAAAGATGATCATGATGGCTTATCAAAGGCCTGGGCCTGGGCCACCTGCATAAGGGAGCTGATACAGGCCTCAATAGCCCATTCATGTCAGTCAGCTGGGGTGGGCTTTCTTTGATAACTGCACCTTGAATAGAAGCTGTCTGGGAGCTTAGCCCCTCCCCAGCTGTTTGTGTATTAACTGTCTGGTTTGAGTGCCCAGGCCTGGAAGACTTGTGACATCTTGTGTGGAAGCCAGAACCTGCAGACCTGTATTTCTGGCTCCCCTGTGTCTCCTGAGTGAGAATAAGGTCCAGACAGTGGGTTGCCAACTCTCCTGATTTGGTCCTGAGTCTCCTGGTAGTTAATTATTGTTTTCCTTAAAGCCCCGGCTCCTGGAGTCGAGTGGGTATGTGATGATTTCCGCCTTCATTCTTAAAGCAAAGGTAACTTGCTAGCCCTCGTGGCTGAGGAGAAAGCTTCAAAATGAGACCCCAGTGCACCCAAAAGGCTCAAAAAGCAGAAGGCAAATAACAAGAACCCCAAAGCTATTATTGTTACATAATCTCATGATTTTAAAGCCACTCTCAGGATTTTTGGTGAGCCTGACTCAGGATTTTTGAATGTTTGGGGTTGGCCAGACTGCAAGGCCTTGTTCAGTCTAAAGAACTGAGCCCCCACAATGCAGCCAGCCTGGTTTCCATCACATCATACCGTACTGCTAATGGCTCACTGGCAGTGCTGCAGCAGGAATACGGATTCTTCTAGGGCAGGCACATCCAATGTATGTGGTGTGGCCCCTGGCATCTGATCGTTTGAAAGGTGCCAGGCAGAATATCCTGGCACATGAAGCTCTTAGAGGGAGGTAGTGCATCCTATACAGCACTGGATGGAGATTCTGGAGGCCTGAGTTCAATTCCTAGCCTGCTGTGTGGTTTAAATTAATTTAAACAATTACATGTAAGAGATGCATTGTAATCTAATTGTTATTAAATAGATTTAAATTAGACACAACAATCGGAGGGATCTTCTTGCAGGATCAGGGCTTAAATGAGCAAAAATGGACAATGGTAACAAATGACAAATAGGTACTATATGCATAATTGGCAAATGGCTTGTTATTTCCATTGAGAATTGCCCTATTTTTTGCCAGGTATCTCCCAGGCTACTCTGTCTATCTGCTTTCACCTTCTCCCCTCCCACCACCCTTCATCTGTTTGCTGTAGATTCTCTGGGGTGGGGGCTAATCTCTCCTACGTCCCTTCTGGAGAGTGTGTGTGTTAATACATTCATCATAAATCAGTCTGTTTCTGAATGGATGGTGGCATGGACTTGTGAAGAAGACCCAGCATTGTGACTCAGGAAATCCTGGTTTCTGCTTCTAGCTCTGTCCCAGATGGCCTGTGTGCCTTGGTGGAAGTCCCTCCCACCTCTCTGTACCTCAGTTTCCTTATCTTTCCATGTATGATAATTCTTCCCTGCCTGGGGGGAGGCATTGGGAGACTTAATTAATTAGCGTTTGCAAAGAGCTTTGCCATCATGAGCTTGGAAGGTGCAAGGTATCATTATTTAACAACAAGCATTGCCTTTCTGCATTTCATTAAGTAATAAAGAGCAGTTTGGAGGCCCATTGAGTTCTGCAGATTACACTTCTGAGTACTAGCCTTCCTAATTGTGAGCCAGAGCACCTCAATAATAAACAGGACAGCCCTTTTCTCTGCCAGGCACTCACTTCAGACAGCAAACACTTAGCTTAGCCAGTCCCCAAACAGTAGTCTTCATTAGTTAACAATTAGAGTGCAAACTGACTGACTATCCCTAATGGGTCTCATGCTTGCTCCCAAGGTGTAACCTCTTTAATCCACAGGGCCTTGGAGCAGAGAAGCTCGGAGCTAATTAATAACAATGATGGTCATTAGCAAGCCAATTGCATTTGGAGCTTGCCTAAGAAAGGGATGGGCTGAAGGTGAAGTGCTCCATGGCATTTTGTGGATTGACTGTCTGGTTTGGCTATGCAGGCAAGAAAGTGAAGTCTAGAGGTTAGATGGAGGCCTGGTCTCCTTGCTTTGGGATTTTTATGAGACTTTTTGGTTCAATCTGCCCTGGAACCAGAAACCACAAACCCTCATGCCCATTTGCTGACCTACTACATCTTCCAGTGTCTACATACTGCATAAACAACGAGGAGTCCTTGTGGCACCTTAGAGACTAACAAATGTATTTGGGCTCCTCGTTGATTTTGCTGATACAAGCTATCGGCTACCCCTCTGAAACCTGTTACCTACTGTGTGGTATCTAGCTGTCTATTGTACCTACTGCATAGATCTACTCATTGTATCTATCTACTGCACCTGTCTATTCACTGTATCAATCTGTCTAGCCACTGTCATCCATTCCATCCACCCATTAACTGTCCATCTATCTAAATTCTATGGCTTTCCTACTAAATAATATCCTCTAGCTCCACTGAGGATTACAGTTATCTTTTGGTACCTGATTGTTAGAGATCCAGACCAAATTTACTGACTATATCAACAAGATGAGGGTCTAAATAAATCTATCACAACAAAGGCCAGTTCCTGGTCCCACTGAATTCAGGGGCAAAATTGCCATTGACTCTCATGATATAAAACCAGATCACCAAAAAAGGAGTCAAAATGTTTCTTTTTCTTTCCTTAGTTCGTGTAAAAAATGGGTTAGGCAGAAATCAACCCCCACCACCAAAAAGAGAGAGAAGTTCCCCAAAAGCAAATACCCTAATAATAATATTAATTAATTAATACCTAGCTCTTGTCTAGCACTATTTAGCCACAGATCTCAAAAGGCTTTACAAAGGAGGTCAATATCATTCTCTAATATGTGGCGTGTTTGCCTGTTATGATCATGCACAGGGTTCAACGTTATTCCCTCAAAGGCTCCCCTTTCCAGCATTTCTCCAATTAACGTGACTTTGTTTTGAAGGGGGGGGGGGAGGAATCAGTTTTGAACTAAAACTTCAGTCTTCTTAGCACTTAACAGAGCATTATTTAGGGCACATATAAGTAACATATATTCCTGGTGTAACTCTAAAGATGTCAGTGGAGTTATGCCAGAGAACAATTTGATATTGACAGTTATTATGGGCCAGTCTGGGATCCCCTTTCCTCTAAGCACAGTTTGTGGTCCCTTTAAAGTCAATAATAAATCAACATGTTTTCTGAATTCGCCGCCAGCATGGTGGAAGGCTGGTTCTTGTGGTTAGAACTTCAGCAGGACAGCTCCTGTGAGTCAGGGATTCATGGTCTGGCCTATGAGACTTTTCTCTGGCAAGGTGCAATACAGAACTATAGATCAGCTGTGAGATGAGCAAGAACAGAGTGAAGCCAACAGGAGGAAGCAGACAGTATGCTAACAGGGTGCCATCAATGCTTAATTTGTGCCAGGGCTGAGCCCTGGCATGTCTAGGCTTGGCACTTCATAGCCCTGGCACCTCTGGGCTTGCCGCATCAGTTATGAAAGTAAAAATATTCCTTGAGCCCTGGCACCTCTTTCATTACAACTTAAGCACTGGGACCACATAGCCCAGGTTGTCCATGCAGCCATCAGCATCACTTACTTTGTGCCCTTGTTGCTTAATATGCAAACTGTGCAGGGAAGGAACTTAGGACAGGGGTTCAATTCCTTGCTCTGCCACTACCTGCCTATGCAACCTTGGGCAAGTCACTTAGCCTCTCAGGCCCTAGTCTAGGCCCCAAATGTCACTGAAATCAATAGAAATACCAAAGTATCTTTGAGGATCCCTGCCTTGGTTCCCCACCTGTACAATGGAGCTGATAGCACTGGCTTATCCAGTGGGGGGGTTGTGTGGATAAATACATTAAAGATCATGTGAAATGGTTTGAGACCAAGTGTTGTATAAGTAGGGTGACAAAATACTAAGTGTGAAAAATTGGGACACTTTTTTTCCCCCAAAGGTGGGGGGTAATAGTTGCATATATAATACAAAGCCCCTAATATGCGGACCGTCCCAATATTATCTGGTCACTCTAAATATCAGGGCTGTTTTTAATGGTCTTCAACTAACGGGTAACCATACAGCATGAACAGCTGCAGAATGATGAGTGGATGCCTCAGTTCATTTCCCAACACACACTGTTCTGTTCTCTCTCTATCCCGTTATCTGTGCTTGCTCCGACCTTTCCCCTTCCATAGAGCTACCAGAATCAGAAAAGTTCAACACCACCGAGATGACATGAAAGGTCACAAATGGACCAACCCAGTGATGTTAACAGGTGCTATGTAACCCAGCACTGGTCTGTTCTCTCAGACTGCTGGCGGGAAATGAAGTCTTTGTAATAATCTGGGATGGGCCCAAGAGACTGCAATGAGCTAGCAAAGATGGTTTGGGTTTTGCAACAACTCTCTGGCCAGGTTCGAGGATTAACCCTGTTATGTGTATTATAGTAGTGCCTAGAAGCCCAAACTGGGGTCAAGGCACAGAGTAAGAGACACAGAGTAAGAGAGAGTCCCTACCCCAGAGAGCTCACCATCCAAACTGACAAAACCGACAAAGGATAAGAACGAGCATACTGGGTCAGACCAAACGTCCATCTAACGTCCTGTTTTCCGACAGTGGCCAATGCCAGGTGCCCCAGACGGAATGAACAGAACAGGGAATCACCAAGTGATCCATCCCCCGTCGCCCATTCCCAGCTTCTGGCAAACAGATGCTAGGGACACCATCCCTGCCCATCATGGCTAATAGCCATTGATGGACCTATCCTCCATGAATTTATCTAGTTCTTTTTTGAATGCTGTTATAGTTTTGGCCTTCACAAAATCATCTGGCAAGGAGTTCCACAGGTTGAGTGTGCGTTGTGTGAAAAAATACTTCATTTTCTTTGTTTTAAACCTGCTACCTATTAATTTCATTTGGTGTCCCCTAGTTTCTTGTGTTATGAGAAGGAGTAAATAACACTTCCTTATTTACTTTCTCCACACCAGTCATGATTTTATAGAACTCTGTCATATCCCCCCTTAGTCATCTCTTTTCCAAGCTGAAAAGTCCCAGACTTATTAATCTCTCCTCATATGGCAGCTGTTCCATATCCCTAATAATTTTTGTTGCCCTTTTCTGAACCTTTTCCAGTTCCAATATAGATTTTTTGATATGGGGCGACCATATCTGCATGCAGTATTCAAGATGTGGGGGTACCATGGATTTATATAGAGGCAATATGATATTTTCTGTCTTATTATCTATCCCTTTCTTAATGATTCCCAATATTCTGTTTGCTTTTTTGACTGCTGGTGCGCATTGAGTGGATGTTTCCAGAGAACTATCCACAATGACTCCAAGGTCTCTTTCTTGAGTGGTAACAGCTAATTTAGACCCCATCATTTTATATGTATAATTGGGATTATGTTTTCCAATGTGTATTACTTTGCATTTATCAACATTGAATTTCATCAGCCATTTTTTTGCCAGTCACTTTCTGAGAGATCCTTTTGTAGCTCTTCACAGTCTGCCTTTGACTTAACTAACTTGAGTAGTTTTGTATCATCTGCAAATTTTGCCACCTCACTGTTTACCCCGTCCCTGGAAGGGAAACTGAGTCACAGCGAGGGGAAGTGACTTGCACAAGGGTGTACAGTGCCTTTCCTCTGAGAATCTCCTTTTTAAAGTGTGTGCCTCCCCCCACCCTTTACGGGCACACTAAGGGTATGTCTACACTGCAATTAGACACTAGTGGCTGGCCCATGCCAGCTGATTCAGGTTAAGAGGCTCGGGCAAAGGGGCTGCAGCCCAAGCTCTGGGACCCACCAACCTCACAAGGTCCTACAACCCGGGCTCCAGTCCAAGCCCAAACATCTACACCACAATTAAAGAGCCCCTTAGCCTGAGTCAGCTGGCAAGGGCCAGCCACGGGTTTTAATTGCAGTGTAGACACAGTTAGAGAGGGGAAGTGACATGACCAAACCTGCGCAGTGAGTCACTGGTACAGATGGCAACTGAAAGCTGAAGGGGCCTGTGAGGTGGAAGTTCTATAGTCGTTGGCCCAAAGTTATGGTTCAAGCTGAGGACCATTCAGGATGCATCACTGAGCTATCAGTCCCAAGTGTCACTTGGATAATCCATTTACCAGTGAGAGATTGGTCTCTCAGCTGGCAGAAATCGCTGGATAAGTAATTCTCAGGTCATTCTTAGGGAAATCCACCAGTTATAAGGCCTTAAACGTACTCAGCGGCCTGCATTAAATTAGATGGTAGGTCTCTGCATCACAGAAACAGGGATCCCTGTTGACAGCAGAGACAGGGAGGTGGATGTGGTTTGGAGGTGTCTGGGCTGGGGGTTCCAACCATCGTCCCTAGCTGAGAAGCCAAATATGGACTGGGCCATAGGAAATGCTAGGCGCGCTCCTTCCCGCTCAGGGTTGGGGTGTTGACACTCGGGGGTGGAAGTGGAGTAGCATGGCAGGTCCAATTGTAAACCACTGGTCAGGGTGTGATAGGGGATCCTTGCTATAGGTGATCCACAGAGGATATGAGTCTGTTCCAGCTCCCAGCTGGAGCTCTGATCTCTTTAGCTCAAGCCGGTGAGACTTACACTTATATACTCTGGAAGGCCTCTGGTATTGGCTAAGATGGCAGCAGTCACCTTAGTTTTGGTGCTGTCCATACTGTGGCTACATGGAGTCAGTCTATAGTGCTGGCCCCAGCACTAGGTCCCCTTTGAAAAGCGGAGTGATATCAAAGCCTTTTTAAACACTGAAATCGCTTTCCTGTGGGACTGTGAGCTCTTTAGGGCAGGGGCTGTCATTTGCTGTTTGTACAGCGCCTAGCGCAACGGGACCCTGCCCTCGTCAAGGCCGCTAGGTGCTACTCCGGTACAAATAAAGGAATTGCACCAATAATAGTAATCAGCGCTATCATCCAAGTGTTATATCCCATCTTTCGTCCCCAAGGTGCTTTATATACAAAGATCACTTCTCCCACCATTGAAATGCAGTCCCCTCTGAGGTGTAAGGCCAGATTCACAAAGATATTTAGGCACCTACAGAAGCAGATCAGCACCTACTGGAATTTACAAAAGTGCCTAAGCAAGTTAGGCACCTAATTCACTTAGGTGCTCGTGGAAATCCCACGAGGCACCTACCTGCCTCTTTCCGTGTCTAAATGCGTTTGTAACTTTGGCTCCAGCTGTCTGCCAGCTGACAGCAACACCGCAGAGCGGTTTAGGATGGGAAGTGAAGAAGGATCCCCAATCCAGTCTCAGGGGGAATTCAGGAAGGCAGACGGTTATGGGGATTTGCCCTGGGTATCCAGGGATAACCCTGATGAAAAACGCTACTGGTTCTTTAATGATCACTGTTGTGTTATTCCTTATGTCATGAGTTTTACATCCAAACCAAGAGATGACACCTCCGTCAGCGCAGCACCAGGATTCAGCTCAGTACTGAGCCCCCCCCACCCCCAATTATCACAACACCTAAAGGTTCTATTGTGTTAGGCGCTGTACACCTGCCTAGGAGGAGGTAGTCGTCCATGCCCCAAAGAGCTTTGCCATAGAAACAGGCAATAGTGAAAGAATGATCCCCATTGTACTGGTGGAGGATTGAAACACAAAAATGGAGTAACTTGCTCAAGATCACAGAGAACGGTTATGGAATAGCAAGAACTTGAACCCAGCTCCCTGAAGGCTTAGATAAGGGCCTTAGCCCCCAGACCATCCTGAGGGAGGGCGACCCAGCTGGGAAGAGTGCCACCTACAGAAATCCCAACGCCATCTTCTACCACCTCCAATTCTCCATAGTCACCCATTCATGTCTGGAACAGACCTGACCACACCTGGCTTCCAAGAGCTGGCAAGTTCACCGGTCTGCAGCACACTAATTGCCAAGGTTCCTTCCTGGTTGATGGGTTACCCCTTACGTTGCTACAAAACACAAATGAGCTGTGGTGGGCCAGGGAGGCCTGGGTGGCCCTCTGTCACTATGGGTGATCAACTCTGCAAGCATGAGAGTGGTAAAGAATTGCCCACTAATTGTGCCTGCCCAGCGCATTTGCCAGTCAAACGCCGGGAAAACCAAAGCCCAGCTCGCTTGTTGTTGCCTCTGAACTTGCTGTCAGTAAAGAGCAAGCAGCATTATCCAGTCACCGAGATGCCGGGACATTCACATGGCTCCAAGTGCAAGATCTTGTCAAACGCCGCACCCTGAGCACGGTTCTGCGTCTTACCGTTTCATTCCACGTGGGATGAGTGTAAGGGACACAGCCTGTGGGGATCCGTCTACACTGCAGCTGGGGGCGGGGGGTGATTCCCAGCATGGGTAGACAGACGTGCACTAAAATGAGCAGCATGGCTGTTGCAGCATTGGTGACCGCTTGGGCTAGCCCCCCGAGTCCAAGCCCGTCCAAGCTCGGGCAGCTAGCCTGGGCCGCAACATCCACACATGTGTGTTAGGGGGGTGTAAATGCCAGTGCCATGCGTGTGTGTGTGTGTAAGCACTGACGTTTCAGGGCATCCACCCTGCCTGGCTTTTCCAAATACAGTCTTGTCCAAATGGTACATAGCCCCCACTGCAAACCACTCTGTGTGTGTGTGTGTGTGATTGTTAGCTCTTTGGGCCAGAGGCTGTCTTTTTATTCTGGGTTTGTACAGCGCCTAGCGCCATGGAGTCTTGGCCCATGACCGGGGTACCTATACAAATAATACATAGAGTGTGAGTGCTCATGTGCATAGGGATGTGTGTGTTCATGTGTATGAGTTCTGTGTGTGTGTGTGTGTGTGTGCAAACTGTAATGTAGTATGTGATTGTATTGTATCTGAGACAAGGCCCACGCGCTCAGCTGCAGCAAGACCGTGAAGCCTTTCAAAACCCAGCAGGGCAGTTCTGAACTGGATTCTGAAACGGAGCAAGCAGCCAGGGGGGTCTGCTTGAGGGGCTGGTGATGATGTGGATGAACTTCTTTGTCCCGCTGCGATGGACAGCAGCCGTGCTCTGACAACCCCGATGCAGTAGGAAAACCTGTATCCCCTTGCTAAACCACTATGGGTTGTTTCAGGGTGCCAGCCGCCATCAGAATGGATGGGATTCAGACTCAAGGATTTGCTGTGTTTATTTACCAGCGAGCTCCTCACTCCTGTGTGTTCCTAGCTAGGGCTGTTTGTAATTCACACTTGAGGGCAGCTTCAGAACTGGGCTTCAGACAGAATCCTCTCTTTATTCTGCAGTTGACATTTTTATTTAAACGCCCTGTTTGTTTTTTATGGTAAGTCTATAGCCTTGGTTTATCTGCATGATAAATGTCGTCTTCCTGTTATTATTATTTAAATGTCTAACAGCCTGGATCTGGGGGTGGAATGAATCCCTCTCTTAAGCATTTTAAGATATGCGCCTGGATTTCTTCCATCAATAAATCTGCCCTGGCAAAGGAGCGCACAAGGATGGCTTTCCTAGACAAGACTTGTAAGTAACTAGTTAATAGTCAGTGCCCTGAGTTGGTTAGTGGCCACAAAGCAGAACATTTAAAACAGATACATGGAAATACTGTTTTTTTACACAGCAGATAATTGACCTGTGGAACTCACTGCCACAATATCTTATGGAGGCCAAGACTTTAGCAGGGCTCAAAAATAGAGGAGACATTTCTATGAATAATAAGAACATCCGCAGCTGCATAATAGAGGGTAAAAATACATAAAAGATATAAATCCTGCTGCAGGGCATAAGCCAACTGCTAACTCTTCAGCTCTAAGGAAGAAACTTATTTTACAGGAAGATTATTCCATAATTATTCATTATGTGGTTTCTTGCACCTTCCTGTGAAGTGCTTGGTGCTGGCCACTAGAGGAGATAGGATACTGGGCTAGATGGACTTGGGTCTGATCTGATCTGGCTATTCCTGTGTTCCTAGATTCTGGAGCAGTAGGAAGTAGGAGCATCAGGATTCAGGATTTCAAAGAATCTGCTTTTCTCCTTGTGATAAACTCAGAGGGACTTACCACACTGGTAAGTTTTACCATATCTTACTATAATAATGTTTATACCTTCAATGCAAGGCTCTCGAAGCACTTTACATGCATTAGTGAATCAAGCCTCACAACACCCTTGCAAGGTAAGGAAATGTTTTGTCCCCATTTAAAGATGGGCAAACTGAGGCACACAAAGGTTACATGGCTTCTCCAGTTCTCACACAAAGTCTGTAGTAAGCCTCATATCTCCTGATTCCCAGACCTGTGCTCTAACCACTAAGTAAGCCAGATATCCAGGCATCCTGTTCAACTATATCTAATCAGATACATGTGAAATTAAGAACACTCACAATTATTTTGGAGGGGAAATCTTCCCTTCTATATAATCTATGTGTTCCCCACGCCACTTCCCTTCCCCTTTCACACCACGCTCTGGGGCAATATCCTGTGTTCTTGATTTAATCATGACTTATTTATTGCACTTTAGCAGTCCCTGGGGGCGCCACTCATGGCCCAGGACCCCATTGTGCTAGGCACTGTACAATCCTAGAATGAAAAGCCTGTTCCTGCCTCAAAGAGCTTACGCACATGGTATGCTCCTAGGGGCAGGGAACTGACGCCTACATCTGTGGCGCTGGATAAATAACAATGGAGTCAGATGACTGCACCCTAATAGTTCAAGTACGCGACAGGTATGACTACACTTTGAGCTGGGGGTGCAGGGCCGTCCCTAGACATTTTGGTGCCCTACGCAGCCCCCCTGTGGGGGGGGGGGGCTGACCCCAGGCCTCCAGGGGGGGGCAGGCTGGGCCCAAGATCTGTAGGGGGCAGGAGCAGGCTTGGGGGGGCAGGGGGAAACCGCCCCCCAGCACGAGCCAGCAGAGCGGAGCAGGTTGGGGCCGGGTCACTCCACTTCCTGCTGCCCGGTGATTGCAGAGCAGGCCCGACCCCGCACTCACGGGGTGGCGGGAAGTGGAGTGACCTGGTCCCCAGCCCGCTCCCTTGGCTCCCAGCCTTGGGACTCGGGGGGCTTGGGGGAAGCGCCCCCCCCAGCACTCACCGGCGGCACGGCTGGGAGCCGGCGGCACGGAGCGGGCTGGGGCCGGGTCACTCCACTTCCTGGCGCCTGGTGAGTGCGGGGTCGGGCCCGACCCCTGCTGCAGTTCCCCGGGACATAGCTCAGGGGAAGGGGTGGAGTGGGGGTGGGGTGGGGCAGAGCAGGGGCAGGGACTTTGGGAAAGGGGTGGTATGGGGGCAGGGCTGGGGCAGAGTAGGGGTGGGAAGAAGGCAGAGCAGGGGCGGAGCGGGGCAGGGGCAGCTTTCTTGGCCGGCTCAGCCGGCCGGGGGATCGGGCTGGCCGCTGGAGCAGCATGCAGCTGCACCAAATTGCCCCAGATTTCCTGGTGCCGTATGCAGCTGTTTAGTTTGCATATGGGTAAGGACGGCCCTGCGGGGGTGTGATGCCCAGCGTGAGGCAACCCGGGCTAGCGCTGATCCGGCTGGTGTGCTAAACATAGAAATATAGCCGCAGCAGTGCAAACACTAGGAGGCGCTAGCCGTCCCCAGTACGTGCCTCGCCTCTTGGATGGGTATGTACGTGGGGCAGCCAGCTGCTCGCGCTACCAGGGCTATGGCCTATTCTTAGCGCACCGGCTTGCTCAGAGCTAGCATGCCTTCCCGTCGGAAGTGTAGACGCACCCTTAGCTTACCTGAACTATGAGGTGCTGTCCTCTGACTCCCGTGTCATTTATATAGCATCGTGGACGGACATGATGGTTTCGATCACCCCCCCAGCACCAGAGTAGGTGTGCCTTAGGTCAGTGCTCGATTACTGACCTGTTACGCACCTGTTATCCTGGGGTGGAGAACACAAAGGACATCTACTTTCCAGCTAGGCTGGGGAGGTTTTATTCGTGATTTTATAGACTCCACCCTAACACTGCAGCTGACCTGGAGGCCATAGCAAACCCCGTTAGGCACAGATGAGCCCGGCCCAATTCGCCTCTCACTCATACCACTTTGCTTCATGGGCATTTACACCAGTCCGAGTGAGAGGCCCATGGCACCTGTCAGCTAGGTCAACCCGTTGTTTTCCTCACTGCTTTGATAAGCCGCAAGTAAAGGCCCCGCTACCACAAAGTTGTGCTGGTAATTGCACTGTAATTGTAACTGGTAATTGGCAAAGTTGCACCAGGTGTAATTTAATCTGGATTAGAGTCCATCAGGGAGAAAGGCTGTGGGGACACTCTTATTTCAGTTTAAGCCAGGCTTACTTCCATATAGCTAAAGGGCTTGTCTACACACCAAAGCTATTCTACCTTACCTATCCCAGTGCAGTTACAGCCATATAACGCTCACTCGTGTGGATGCAGTTATTCCGGTATAAATATGTTGATATGGGTCCAGCTATTCCCATATGGAAGGGGAATACGCTATAAGACATCTTTATCCAGGCGTAACTGCTGGTCAGATATAACTACGTTGGTAAAAATCAATCAAGGTTCACACCCTTAGCCAAATATGATATAAAACTGTGTGAGGACCTGCCTTTATCAATGAAGACCAGGTTTAAGCTAAACCCAAATCAGTGTCTACAGAGGAGTTTGCAGTGGTTTTACTCAGACCTGGTCTACGCACAGATTTTGTATGGCTATCGCTATTTGGGTCAGGGGTGTGATTTTTACCAATGCAGGTTGAGCAATACAACCCCTTGGCCCGGTCTACATGACAACGTTTTGCTGGGGTAGCTCTGTCAGCAAGGAGCATAGACAAACCAACCCTGCTAGCCAACATAGCTGTGTGGGCAAAACCCGCAGCGAAGATGCAGCTATACAGACAGAAGGATGCTGCTGTTGGCATGGCGAAGGTCGTTCAGGGAGCTGGTGCTGCAATGCCGGCCTATTCTCCATCTCCACTAGGGGGCTCTGCCGGCGTGGCTGTGTCGGCCAAGGCTCTGCATGGTCAGCCCCTTAGCGTTGATATATCTATACTGGTACAAAGGCACCTGTTCTAGTTCGTTCCCCTTCCGTGCTAGGGGGTGCCTAGGCTTGTCAGTTAAAGCGGTACAAGCCCGAAATTAAACTGGTGCAATTTCTGAGTGTAGACAAGGCCCAGGAAGGGGAGCAAGAACTATTTACCAGTGTCCCAACAGCCAGGAAGATAAGGAGTAACGGAGGGTAGTACAGGATGAAATTAATAATAATACTTAGCCTTTTACAAAGTGTGGGGAGCGGGTTAGTATCATTAACCCTGTTTTATACACAGGGAAACTGAGGCACGGAGAAGGGCAGCAACTTGGCCAAAGTCAGCCAGTCGCAGAGCTGGGACTAGAACCGAGGTCTCCTGAGTCCCCAGCCAATGCACAAAGGGAAGATTTAGGTTGAATATTAGAAGAAGCTTCCCAGCATTGGAACAGTCACCTCCAGGGAACACTGGGCAGGACAGCTAAGACCACACAGGCCATAGCCCTGCAGAATGTGCCACAGGGGACATTCCGGGACTAGAGAGGTGGAATTATGTCATTTCTTGGGTCTTGCGACCCATCACCGCCTCCTGTAGGGGTCAGTTGAAAGGTGCAAATGCCCCCCCCCAACCCGGGGCATCTTGCTGATGTTTATAGGTGGGGAAGGGGGGTTGGTTTCCTGATCTTTCGTGCTTCAGGGTGCCGACTGATTGTGGGAGATTGGCTTATGGCTGTTTTAGCTCCATAACTACTATAGCAACCAACCTCACAATTTTCCAGGGTCTCTTTCAGGGTCTGGCACTGATCTGGGCTGCAGGGCCCCCACCCCCATGGGGCTGTGCAGCCCATAAGCACCTCTTCAGGCATAGCTCTAAGAATTCCTCCAGCACTCCACACAAGTGCCCCTAATTACCTGGCAAATAGCGATCTTATCTGGGGCACGGCGCTGAGTGCCCTGGGATGGGTGCGGGGCCGGGGGGGAGGGAGGGCAGTTTGCAAATGCCATTTAAAATAAAGACACCTCACTGTCATGAGCAAATGCCCCTCTGCCACCCCCTGCCCGAGGCCCAGAGCGCAACAGGGGCAGGACCCCCAAGCCCTCACACCCTGCCCAGGGCCATGGAGGGACCTATGCAGGGACCCGGCTGGGCAGCGTGTACTCGCTGTCTGGGGCGGATACTCCAGATCAGCTTCGCGGTGGGTTGGTTCGTTCTGAGGACGGAAGAGGCCTTGCTTTGACTCCAGCGGTACAATTCCCCCAGCACATCCTCCCCGGCCTGGGGGCATCTGTGCCCCTAGCGTAATGCCCACATGGAAGGGGAATAAACAACACCACTATAGAGCACCTGGGGGCGCTCTAGGGGTTGTACTGGTAAAACAATCACACCCCCACACCCCGCAAGTGAGCCAGCGAGGACAGTCCAACGACCGTGTGTAGACTGGGACTATAGTGTAAAGATTTTAGCTAAGCCATGAGAACTGGAATGATTGTGAGTTCTGCAGCTTGTGGGAACCAGGGTGGGCTAGCATGAAGCGCACTGGGCTGGGACTCGGGAGATCTGGGTTCCAGGCCTGGCCTGCTGGAGGACTTTGGCCAAGTTGTTTTGCCCCTCAGATTCTCAAAGGTATTTAGGCACTTTCACTGATTTCAATGGGAGTTAGGTGCCCAAATACCTTTGAGGATCTGGGCTGTCGCCTCCCTGTGCCTCAGTTTCCCCATCAGTAAAATAGGGCCTGCTTGGTAAAGTGCTTTGAGATCTACAGATGGAAAGCATGAAATAAGAGCTAGGGATTATCAGAGCACTCAGAGCATGAGAAGGGTTGCAGAAGTGCACGGCAGATTAGTCCTTATTAACTATGTATAGTAGGTCCCTGTCTCTTTGTTCTGTGTCTGTCCCGCGCCTAGCACCATGGGGCACTGGTCCAGGACTGGGATTCCCAGGCACTACCACAATGCAAATAATACACAATAATATTTTGAAATTATAGGAGAGATTTTAAATGACTCATCACAGTTGCTGGCAGTGACAAAGGCAAAGCCATGAGTTGCACTTACCCCAGCTTGAACCTGGGCTCAGGTCCCCCCATAGTCACGACTTACAACGCTCCTTCTCTGTGTGAGGGGCTAGCACTGGGGCACTGTCTGGATGGCATCGGGGCAGCCCCCCCATTGTAGACAAGGAGGCCTAAAGCTCCTGTATGTGTCTGTCCAGGCCCCTGGCAGGTCAGGGAGACAGACAGATGCTAAAGCTCTACATAAATCAACTCGGGGGTGAGTTTGCAGCATGCCGTCTATCCAGGAGGATTTTAGAGTCGTTTTTCTCTGGCTTTGTTCATCAGTGGCCCCTTCCCTCCAAGGATCTCGAGCCGTGAACGAGATCTGCCTGACAGTCACGGAGAATTGGCACAGACACGGCATCCCAGGCACAGAGGGCTCGGTGCCCTAGCAAGGCCATGCGCTGAATGCCCCTGGCAGCCAGGCAAATGGGGGCGCTCAGCACCCACGGCTGAAGTGAAACTGAGGCAATTTCCGTACCACTGTGCATGCCCCCAGATCCCAGTACCAGCCAGCAGCTCTCACCCACAAAGCAGAGTCCCACGCTCTTCTATTCCCTGCTAGAGACAAGGCCTGGGAGGCATTATCTTTTACTGGACCAACTTCTGCTGGGGCAGGAGACAGGTTTCAGAGAGGTCGCCGTGTTAGTCTGTATCAGCAAAAACAACGAGGAGTCCTTGTGGCACCTTAGAGAAGTGGGTTCTACCCCACGAAAGCTCATGCCCAAATAACTTTGTCAGTCTCTAAGGTGCCTCAAGGACGCCTCGTTGTTTTGGGGGCAGAAGAGAAGCTCCCAGGCTCACCTTTTGAAGGTGCTGTGCAGGGCTCCTTTGAGGCCAAGGACAGAGAGGTCAGACGTGGAGGGACCACTTTGTGAAAAGTGTTCCCCCAGGGGGAACAGGGGGATTTTGTCTATTGTCGTTTTTCTGGGCGCGTAAATTCAGACCTGGGTTAGACACTAAAAATCACGGAGTCAGTAAAGACACTGGATTTAGGGGGTATTACAACCATTGGCAACCCACTAGCCCCCCTGTGTGCTATGACTGCAGAGGCATTGACTGCCCACTCCACCGTGAATGGTCTCGTGCAACATGTGTCAACTCCTTGTGCTAAAGAATCTGTTTCACCTTGTATTTAGCTGTACCACGCTGGTTACCCTTCCCAGAGCGGGGCTCAAAAGCTTGTCTCTCTCACCAACAGAAGTTGGTCCAATAAAAGATATTCCCTCATCCACCTGGTCTCTCTAATACCCTGGGACTGACATGGCTTAGAGGCTTATACCACTCAAAGGCTTTTGCAGAGAGAGCTCGAATCTGGGACTGAAGCGTGGACCTGGAGCCTCTTCAAGTGAAGCCGGGGGACAAGTTCAGGCTTTGTGGCCAGAGCATCAGCTCTGCAGAAAGGCCACTGAGGAGACAGAGGGGGCGTCGTCCATGCTACACTGCAAAGCTTAATTCCATGCTGTTCATCTGACTGGCACATCCACTGATTGCAACCTCTCCCTCCTTCTCCCTGGGAGCGCCCACAACCCTCCTCTGCATCTGGGCCCCTGACATCCACACACAGCGGAGTATCTCTTCATCTGGATCTCCCCTTTTCCTGCACTGGGGGAGAGTCAGCCACCTCCCCACACCCTGGCCCTTGGATACATAGAAAACCCTCTGTGAGCCCAGGGATCCCTGCACGGGGAGAGGGTGAGGCCGGAGCAGGAGCATATCATGCATGGGTGGGGAAGGGGAGGCTGGAAGGGGGCACATGCATGGGATGGGGTAGAGCCTTGTTTCTCGGTGCCGGGCGGCCAGAAAGCCGTAAGGTTGGAATGAAATCAAGGAGAACAAACCAGTGTCTGGGGAAGGGGGCTGCGGGGCAGGGGCAGCGAGAGCATATGCATTAGCTACGGACAAGGGATGGAAGGAGAGGGCACTTGGGTGCAGGAGGGCAGGTGCTGAGGGAAAGCCAAGCGGTATAAGGAGGAAGAGTGGGGTGGATCTGAGGGAAGGGGAAATGAAGGCTCCCAACAGCAACTGCAGCCCATTGTAGAGCCGGATCCCTGGGCCAGCCTCCCTCAGACATTCCCCCCACTCAGGTGAGCTGCACTGAAGGCATCATGGGGTGGAAGGCAGGGAAGAAAGCTAACCCCAGTTCTGTTCATCAGGAGAGGAGAAAACAGATGGGCTGGGGGGCAGGACAGGAAAGGAAGGAGGGAGCAGAATTGGAGGTGGAAGGATCCCACAATGGCCACATCTCCATGGAAACCTCAGATACTTAGGAAACGACACACGCACCTCAAAGGGCCCTGGCTGGAATGAGTCCATGGGCCCTGACATGTCTCATTAGCGGGTTATGGCCTTTCAGCCGCTATAGACCTTGGGAGCTGTGGAGAAAGGCTGAATTAGTGAGCCAAAGTGCTTGTCACATTACA
Source organism: Lepidochelys kempii (assembly GCF_965140285.1). NCBI lineage: Eukaryota > Metazoa > Chordata > Testudines > Cheloniidae > Lepidochelys > Lepidochelys kempii. The sequence goes on from NC_136383.1 coordinate 137,250,942, forward strand.
GCACAGGGCAGGGTCAGGGGACCACACAGATGGCAGGATATTGAGTCAAGCTGGGGACATTTTGCTGACAGGTTCCTGTTATCCTTGGTACGGACTTCACTTTCCAAGGGCGTTGCAGAATGAAGGCCTAGGTTGGTGCAGCCTTTGCTTTCATTTTTCTCCCAGTCATGTATTCAGTGATACTACAATCTCTTTTTATTACTGGGGAAACTGAGGCACAGAGCAGCGACATTACTCACCCGAGGTCACCGAATGAGCCAGCAGCAGAATAGGGGGTAGAACCCAGGAGTCCTGGCTTGCACGCCCCAGCACTAGCCTGCCAATGTACCCTCCCTCGAATGAGGCACTGTAGAAAGTTTTTTCAGACCATCCAAACTTCTTGAACCTGCAACACTGGGTTGGCACAGAGTCCTCTGGGAGCCTGGCAGCTTATGGAAAAACCCTTCTAGAATGTAATAGAAAATGATACATTTTCTGTAGTGGATTTTTTGTACCACTGTATACAATGGAATATAAAATTATATTCCTCCTATAGAATTATAACAGATATTTAAAAAAAAAACTATAAAAACCCATAGAAAATCTGTTATCTCTTAAATGCTGTTTTGCTTAAAAAAGGAACTAGATAAGTTCATGGAGGACAGGTCCATCAAGGGCTATTAGCCAGGATGGACAGGGATGGTGTCCCTAGCCTCTGTTTGCCAGAAGCTGGGAATGGGCCACAGGGGATGGATCACTTGATGATTACCTGTTCTCTTAGAATCATAGAATCATAGAATATCAGGGTTGGAAGGGACCCCAGAAGGTCATCTAGTCCAACCCCCTGCTCAAAGCAGGACCAATTCCCAGTTAAATCATCCCAGCCAGGGCTTTGTCAAGCCTGACCTTAAAAACCTCTAAGGAAGGAGATTCTACCACCTCCCTAGGTAACGCATTCCAGTGTTTCACCACCCTCTTAGTGAAAAAGTTTTTCCTAATATCCAATCTAAACCTCCCCCACTGCAACTTGAGACCATTACTCCTCGTTCTGTCATCTGCTACCATTGAGAACAGTCTAGAGCCATCCTCTTTGGAACCCCCTTTCAGGTAGTTGAAAGCAGCTATCAAATCCCCCCTCATTCTTCTCTTCTGCAGGCTAAACAATCCCAGCTCCCTCAGCCTCTCCTCATAAGTCATGTGTTCCAGTCCCCTAATCATTTTTGTTGCCCTTCGCTGGACTCTCTCCAATTTATCCACATCCTTCTTGAAGTGTGGGGCCCAAAACTGGACACAGTACTCCAGATGAGGCCTCACCAATGTCGAATAGAGGGGAACGATCACGTCCCTCGATCTGCTCGCTATGCCCCTACTTATACATTCCCTTATACTCTTCATTCCCTCTGGGGCACCTGGCATTGGCCACTGTCGGAAGACAGGATACTGGGCTAGCTGGACCTTTGGTCTGACCCAGTCTGGCCGTTCTTATGTTCACAGCTCTTCTGTTCCTCATCCTGGCCAGATCCCAGCAGGCCAGAGGCAGTGCACAGAAATAAGAGTTGGTTTCAATGGGAGTTCCAGGAACCAAGGCCCAGATGCTCAGAGGTATTTAGGTGCCACAGTCCCACTGATTTTAATGGGAGATAGGTGGCTAATTACCTTTGAACATCTGGGCCCAAGTTAGGGTTGCCAACTTTCTAGTTGCATAAAACTGAACACCCTAGCCCTGTCCCTTTCCTGAGGCCCCACCCCTGCCCTGTCCCTGCCTGGGGTCCCGTCCCCTTCTCACTACATTCCCTGTCCCTCGGTGGCTCTCTCTCCCCCACCCTCACTCACTTTCACTGGGCTGAGGCAGCGGGTTGGGGTGCGGGAGGGCGAGAGGGCTCCGGCTAGGGATGAGGGGTTTGGGGTGAAGGAGGGGGCTCCAGGCTGGGGGGTGGGGCCGAGGGATTCGGAGTGTGGGAGGGGGCTGTAGGTTGAGGCAGGGAGTTAGAGTGTGGGAGGGGGTGAGGTCTCTGGGCTGGGGGTGCTGGCTGTGGGGTGGGGCCGGGGATGAGCAGTTCAAGGTGTAGGAGGGAGCTCTGGGCTAGGGCAAGGGGTTGGGGTGCAGGAGGGGTGAGGGCTCTGGGCTGGGGGTGCGGGCTCTGGGGTAGAATCATAGAATATCAGGGTTGGAAGGGACCCCAGAAGGTCATCTAGTCCAACCCCCTGCTCAAAGCAGGACCAATTCCCAGTTAAATCATCCCAGCCAGGGCTTTGTCAAGCCTGACCTTAAAAACCTCTGAGGAAGGAGATTCTACCACCTCCCTAGGTAACGCATTCCAGTGTTTCACCACCCTCCTAGTGAAAAAGTTTTTCCTAATATCCAACCTAAACCTCCCCCACTGCAACTTGAGACCATTACTCCTTGTCCTGTCCTCTTCTACCACTGAGAATAGTCTAGATCCATCCTCTCTGGAACCCCCTCTCAAGGTAGAGGAAAGCAGCTATCAAATCCCCCCTCATTCTTCTCTTCTGCAGGCTAAACAATCCCAGTTCCCTCAGCCTCTCCTCATAACTCATGTGTTCCAGTCCCCTAATCATTTTTGTTGCCCTTCGCTGGACTCTCTCCAATTTATCCACATCCTTCTTGAAGTGTGGGGCCCAAAACTGGACACAGTACTCCAGATGAGGCCTCACCAATGTCGAATAGAGGGGAACGATCACGTCCCTCGATCTGCTCGCTATGCCCCTACTTATACATCCCAAAATGCCATTGGCCTTCTTGGCAACAAGGGCACACTGCTGACTCATATACAGCTTCTCGTCCACTGTCACCCCTAGGTCCTTTTCCGCAGAACTGCTGCCTAGCCATTCGGTCCCTAGTCTGTAGCTGTGCATTGGGTTCTTCCGTCCTAAGTGCAGGACCCTGCACTTATCCTTACTGAACCTCATCAGATTCCTTTTGGCCCAATCCTCCAATTTGTCTAGGTCCTTCTGTATCCTATCCCTCCCCTCCAGCGTATCTACCGCTCCTCCCAGTTTAGTATCATCCGCAAATTTGCTGAGAGTGCAGTCCACACCATCCTCCAGATCATTTATGAAGATATTGAATAAAACCGGCCCCAGGACCGATCCTTGGGGCACTCCACTTGACACCGGCTGCCAACTAGACATGGAGCCATTGATCACTACCCGTTGAGCCCGACAATCTAGCCAGCTTTCTACCCACCTTATAGTGCATTCATCCAGCCCATACTTCCTTAACTTGCTGACAAGAATACTGTGGGTAGGGCCAGGGATGAGGGGTTCGGGGTGCAGGAGGCTGCTCCAGGTTATGGGGGGGCTCAGGGCTGGGGCAGGGGGTTGGGGCTTGGGGTTGGGGCCTGGGCTTACCTTGGGCGGCTCCTGGTCAGCAGCGTAGCAGGGAGACTAAGGCAGGCTGCCTGCCTGTCCTGGCACCGCACTGCACGTGCCCCGGAAACAGCCAGCAGGTCCGGGTCCTAGGCGGGGGGGCCAGGAGGCTCCATGCACCACTCTCACCCGCAGGCACCTTCTCTCCCCCCGACCCCCCCACGCTGCCAGCTTCCATTGGCTGGTTCCTGACCAATGGGAGTGCGGAGCCGGTGCTCAGGGCGGGGGCAGCATGCGGAGCCCTGTGGCTCCCCACCTAGGAGCCGGACCTGCTGGCCGCTTCCGGGGTGCCGTGCAGTGCCAGGACAGGTAGGGACTAGCCTGCCTTAGCACCCCAGCACCACCGACCGGACTTTTAACGGCCTGGTCAGCAGGGCTGACCGGAGCCGTCAAGGTCCCTTTTCGGCCGGGCGTTCCAGTGAAAAACCGGACACCTGGTCACCCGAGCCCAAGGAGCTGCGGAATCAGGCCCAGGTTCGCAACCTTCAGTCGGGCCCGGCAGAAGGGTCGGGTCTATCATTTCACCACCAGAGGGCACTGCTTAATCACTAATGTGTCCCTGGAACTGGCTGGGGGAGACTGGGCTCCCCTCTGTGCGGCTGGTACAATGCTATGGCAGTTTTGCCCCAGTTGCTGGACCGAGCCCTGTAGGTGTGTACCTTGGGTGCTTCCCCAGGGCTGGATTTCCAGTTCGTCACAGTAGGCCCATGCGTAGGGGTGCCGGTGTTCCAGGGATCCCTAAAAGTCAATAATGGGTTGCAAGTTTAAAAGTTAAATCAGTAGAACCTTGGAGTTACAGACACCTCGGGAATGAAGGTTGTCCGTGACTCTGATATGTTCCGTAACTCTGAAGAAGAGGTTATGGACCTCAGCCACGTGCGGGGTTGGGGCTGCAGCTGCAGGGCGGGGGTGTCAAGGCTCCGGCCGGGGGCAGCGGGATTTGCGGCTTCTAACTCTTGGAGTGCCAGGGCTCCGGGCGGGGAGCTGAGGGCTTCTACTCCATGGGAGCACCAGGACTCAGCGCTTTAGACCTGGATGGGAGAGCTGGGGTCAGGGCTTCAGCCCCATGGCTCCGATCCTGGCTTCAGCCCTGCAGGGGGCGGCCTGGGCTTGGAGTTCCCCAGGGCTCTGCTCCCTGCTTCAGCGTGGATTGGGGTGGGGGCGGATCCAGGGCTCAGGACTTTAGCTATGAGGGGAGTGCTGGGGCTGAAACCGACGCTCCCCTGGTAGCTAAAACCCCAAGTCCTAGTTCCCCCCACCAGGCTGAAACTGGGACTGGAGCCATGGGGCTGAAAGCCCCCTGAGTCCCAGTGCTCCCCCCTGCCCAAAGCCCTGAGCCCCAGTGCTCCTGAGGATCAGAAGCCCGGAGCCCTGCACCCCCTGACCCCCCGGCTGCAGCCCTGAGCCTTGGGGCTAAAGCCCAGAGACAGTACAGTATTTGCTTGTTGTTTTTTCTGTCTGCACTGCTGCCTGATTAGGACTTCTGGTTCCACAGGGTGTCTGGTTGACCGGTCAGTCCATAACTCTGGTGTTAGTATCTTTGAGGTTGTACTGCATGTAAATGACTGATTTCAGAGTAGCAGCCGTGTTAGTCTATATTCGCAAAAAGAAAAGGAGGACTTGTGGCACCTTAGAGGCTAACCAATTTATTTGAGCATAAGCTTTCGTGAGCCACAGCTCACTTCATCGGATGCATTCAGTGGAAAATACAGTGGGGAGATTTATATACATTTTTATTTCTTTTCATTTTATTTTTTACAGAAAACACGAAGGTCAGTTGTAGCCAGGGGTGGGGCTGAAGAAGCTGTACCTAGGGGCGCGTAAGGTGTAAATCCGGCCCTGTGGTCCTCCCATCTAATTGCTCTGGTACGGGGCAGAAGTCCTGGCAGATCCGTACGTTTGTGGTCAGAGACAGCGGTGAGAACTTGAATAAATGCAAGGGAGGCTGGAGGCTGGTTTCGAATATGCTTGTCTCCTCAGACAAATGGGGTACAGCTGCAATGTTAGGGACTAGCCCATTGGAACAGATTAGTCTGGTGGTTAAAACTCAGGCCCTGGACTACTGCTCTTCCCAGCTCTGCTACTGCCGTGCTCTACGATTTCAAGCAAGTCACTTGAATGCCCTGTGCCTCAGTTTCCCCCCATGGGGGGTTGCGAACACTTCCCTACCTGTATCGGAGGTAATGATGGTCACTGTGTTAAGTCTGGAAGGTGCTTTGAGGCCCTCTAAAGGACGGGGCCTACAAATGCACCACATTGTTTTCTAAGCCAAGCCGGAGTCCTGCTAGCAGCTCCTGCTTGTCCTGCTCCTCCCAAGACACCCCCGGCATCCTTTATACCAGCTCAGAAGAACCCCACCAAGGAACCAGCACGCTGGTTCATGGGGCACTTCTGGCATTTTGCTCGTAGCCTCCTTAGCAGGAGCTGGGGGAGAGGGCTTGGGATCAGGACTGCAGCCCCCATACAACCGCAGTGACCCCTGAAAGTGAAGGTGGAATGACACCGTCGCGATCAGGCATCGTCTCCTCGTGCCGACGGCAGCGTGGTGAGCAGCCTTGTGAAGCAGCGTCATTGCACCAGCTTTGCGGGCTGTACCGGTCGGGCAGGGCACGGGATAGACCCCGCAAACTGGGGCGGTGGCGACGTGATAAAAGTGCCGTGTGACCCAGGTGCTGAGCGTTGCCTGGCCACCCCGCTTCTCCAGCTGGTAGGCAGGGCCACTGGAGACTGACGGTGGGTGAGGCGCTGTCAGCACCATACAGCTGCCAGGCTCCTCGATCCATGGCCAAGGTGGGATATTGGTCTCTCCTCAGCCATCTATGGCTGCCAGCTACCCTCTGGCCACGGGCCAGGTTGGAATGCAGGCAGCCTGCCAAACAGGGCATGTGCCTCTTCTAATTGACCCTGGTCTAACGCCATTGCTTTCCAGGTACTCCAGCCTGAGTGAGAGGTGAATTAGGCCCAAGGTGCACAGGCCCTGGGGTAGCCACTCTGGAATAACCCCTACCTGGGTTGTCATGAAGGCTTAAGCCTGGGACCTTTGGCACCCCCGGCAAGCAGCCTCTGTCCCAGGTGCTGAGCAGCTCGAGGAGCCCAGGCTGCCATCACCTGGAAGTAGAGTGGCACTCTCCTGCCTGGGAGCCATTTTCCATCTCCTTAGGGGGTGGGACTGTTCCCACTGGGGGGGTCTGGATTTCATGGCAGCAGATCCACAAGGGCACCAATGGAGGAGGGGGCATGTGCTGCATCTCCCTCCCCCTGGGGACAGCAATGCCATCCCAGGCCCCAATATTTGGCCAGGCTGCCTTGGGCAGCAGCTCTCTTCCCCCTCCCTCAGCTGCTTTGTTGATGGCTTAGTAGATAGGAGGCATGTGCCATTGTGGTCTCAGGCCTGAAGGATCCCTGCTGGGTGATCAGGAGCCTGTGGCTGGCTCCGCTCAGCTTCCTCCTTGTGCTCCTGCCCTGCCCGCTCGGAGGATCTGTGGAGCCAGTGGGGCCTGACCCAGGACGGGGTTTTCCTTCTCCTTTCCCTGGGGGCGGCACCTGCTTCCCCTTCCCTTGGTGTTAATGCCAAGGTATGGACGTGAAGGCACCGCTGTTGCCAAGGGACCCCCAGCGGTAAGGTGATGGGGGCCATCTGAAAAGCTGGCTGGACTGACAGACAGAATGGCCTACCAAGCTGGAGGCCCCCTGACTCACAACCGGCCCTGCCCTGGTAGCCGCTTGTCCTGTGCTCTTACAAAATATCTGTCCTAGAGGCTCCCTCATCTCCCTTCCAGAGACAGCACCTGACTGGGCTTCCCCGCCTGCCCTCCATCTGGCAGCATCCTCACAGCTAGGTACCGGGGTGGCTTAGTGGCTCTGTACGATCTGCCCCCCGCTGGAAGCAAAAGTTCTAATCCCCCTTCAGTTGACTTATGCTTGCAAGGAGGGACATGTAACCTCGCCAGCTCCCTCCCCTTCTGAGCTGGCCAAGTGGGACACACAGGGTTCCTAAAACACTTTGCACCGTGTTCCTGTGGGGCTGGAGAGTAAACTAGGGACAAACCAGAACAAGTAGCCCCCACTCTACATTGCATTAGACACTAAGCTCTGAGGGGGAGAGCCTGCCTCTTACAGTGTGTTTGTACAGCACCTAGCACAATGAGGCTCTGATCTCAGTGGGCTCTCCTAGCAAGAGCTCCGCAGTTACTCTGTCACACACACGCACACCGGAGGTGGGCAGGGTTGTTCAGGCATCAGCAGACAAAACAAAACACTTGATTTAATATGGAGTTAAATGTTTTTTAATCACATGGTTTTGGGAGCCAATCTTATGATTCGGGGCAGGTTCTGACTCATGGTTTTTGAGCTTCTGTAGTTTGGCAATGCTGACTAGATCTGCTGATGCTGCAGCTGTGTGAACGGCTCATTTTCTAGTTCAGCGAATGAACCAACCAAGCTGGAAAAAAAATTCGTTTTTGGGCAGTGAACAAAATGCTTCATTTGACCCAAAACATTTCATTGTATTTTGAAGGGCTTATTGCTTTTTTAAAAAAATACAGTTGTATTAAAATTCAAAACCAAAAGTCAGCATGAATGGACAAAAGTGGTCATGTTTCGACTGGCGGGAGGGAGAGGAAGTATTTTTTCCCTGACTGAACTGGCTTAATGAGTTCAACAAGAATTTGCAAAATGTTTCAGTCAACTCCAATCTGCATTTTTTCCACAAAGGAATTTCATCTGCGAACTTTCCCCCAGCTCTCACTGATCCCTGTACAAATGCAAGCACCAGAGGATTGTGAACGTGGGGGGGAATGGGTACCCGACCCCTGCCTCAGCAAACAGTGCAGCTCATGAGAAATGGCAAAGGGATGCGCTGTGCTTGTGCAGATTGTATCTGGAGGGAGGACCCTAGAGCAAAACTGCATAAAGCTCATGGCTGTTCATGTGGATGCTGATTTGGGGTGTCTGTTATCCTGTTGTACCATGGCAATAATGTGCCATCAACCCCCTGCCATTGCAGGGCCTTGGAGGCACCTCAGTCCCCCATTACCTGCCTGTGGCACTCCGTAGTGTAGTCAGTTTAGGGCTGTAATACCTTGGCCTAATTCTGGTTGTTGGGGTTGGTGTGTCAGTGGCTGTGATGTACCGGGGATCAGCTCAGATGATCTGTGGTCCCTTCTGGCTTCGAACTGCCTGACTCTATGCATGTCTCTAACACCAAGCCTAGAGGGGTTCAGGGGAGCCCTAGCCCGGGGGACACATGCTGGTGGAACTCCCCTGGCACCTGCCCCACCTTTGTGTGCCATCCAAAGGCAAACCTGCCCTCCTTTCTAGGCGCCGGCTTCCTCCTTGGGTCATCATCTGTGCCAGTGTACCGTGGCTCCCAAAGGCTACCTTTGCACTGCAGCAGCATTAAAAGATGTTTGGATCTGGTGCAATGGGCTGCGCTGCGCCAGATTCAGGGCCGGTGCTTTCACAGGGTTTCTAAAGGACCCAGCATTTCCATTCTCTGCTTTAGTACTTAGGAGGCTCGCGTGCCCCCTTTCTTGCTGAGCAAACACAATGCCATCTGGGCCGGCCGGCCGCACCACTGTGGGGACAGTGTGAAACCTCGGAGGCCAGCCGCGAAGGGTCCATCTGTCCAGCCCGGAATGTCAAAAGCAGAGTCAATGCCAAATGCAGAGGCTCCTGCAGAATTGATGGCAGGGGATTTCCGAGTTTATTTGTCAACAAGAACCCGCTCTCTCCCGCCCTCCTCCCTGCAAGCCCGTCTAATCTCAGATACAATTGCAGTTTGCTGTGCAAACAGATTTCGGAGCAGTGTGGGGCCTGCATCCGAAATGTGTCATTTAAAGCGAGCCGGCGGAATGCTGGGTAATCTAGCGAGTGAATCACGGCATCACTAAAGCCGGATTGAAGCGATTTTGAAGCAATTGCCCTTCTATAACCCTAATCCTTGGCAGTGAATGGGGTTTTTAACTCTGGCCGTTATTCCGGCATTATTATCTATTGATTGACTTTTAGAAAGGGTAATAATGTAAATAGAATTATGTTCTGAAGGCTTGCGCCGCGTGATTGCCTCTCTCCAAAGCGCCGCATCCCCTCGCCATGTCCCCCAAGCCAGCTGCACGGAAAGAAAAGACCCTTAAGCCAAACAGTGTGGGGTCAGGAGGTTTGACACGTCTTAGGCTGATTGGGAGACGCAGCCCTGAGCTCTCCGAACACCAAACTGGCGAGAGAAGTAGGCGGCATGGAGAGGTGCAGTGAGACATTTCGGCCCGCTGAGAAATCGAGTTGCTCGTCCTTACCGGCGTTGGGGTGGAGAAGTCAGCTCTGGCTGTGAGGGTCCGAGAGCTGACCTGCTCCACGGCGAGGATGCCGTATGCTTCGGGGGCCATGAGCTCTGCCTGACACTCTGCAGGCTGGTCTCTTCTGTCTCACCGTGAGCCAGGGCCAGGCTGGTTAATAACAACAGATCCTCTTCCGTGCACTTTACAAACCAGCTCATTGTTATTAACAAATTACTTATTAATCATCCTTAACAACTAAGCCACCCTGCACCCTTGCAAGCTTGTCCGTGCCGTGAAATATCTTAGGTCACGCTGTCACTGACTCACTGCAGACAAGGGCTGGTATGTTTAGAGTGGCAGGATGGTCCGGTGGTCCAGTCACTAGCCGACAATTTGAGAGACCCTGCTCTGCCACAGACATCCTGTGAGACCTTGGGCAAGTCACTTAGGCCCAGATCCCCTTGAGGCGCCGAAGTCCCATTGATATCATTTGACCTGTACCCTGGGCAGAACTGCACTGTCCAGCCTCGCAGGGATGTTGGGAGGAGACATACATTACAGACTGGGTGGTGCTCAGGTACTAGTCGAATGGGGGGCAGATAAGTAGCATAGGTAGCACGTTACCTTACCTGGCTGCAAGCCGTAGGGTTACCCACGACTGGCTGGCAGCGAGTCCCAGCACTGAGGTGTGTTCCAGCTCACGTTGGTTACTACCCAGTGATTTGCCCAGCCCTGCCAGAGGGGTAAAGTTTCCTTCGCCCCGTGTGACACGTGTGTAATTGGAAGCATGAGAGCTGAAGCACAGTGAGGCAAGGGATTTCTCCCTACCCAAACCGGAGATCTTGGCGACCTCACAAAAGACCCAGCATCGGGGCACGGGCTGAGGGAGAGACATCACAGGATACCCTGCTCTGTCAGTAATGTCCGACCCCTGATGATCACCCCAGCTTCCAACCTCCCTCCCAAATTTGCTACTGTCCGATATCGGTTTTATCCCGCACTCGTCCCTGCGGTACCTGAGCACCTGCCAGCCATGGAGGACGTGCTGTGACTGACCTGTCATGTGCTATGTTCTCATCTTCCCTCTACGGGGGAGGGTGGTGTGTTAAGTAGGGCGTGAGTGCTTTGGGGCAGGGGCTGTCTTTCTGTTCTAGGGCTCCTAGGGGCCATGAGACAACCACGGATGATCAGGAGTGGCTTGCTCTGGATTTTGGTGGCTCAGTCTGTTTCCTAGGGGAGGGGTGCCCCCTCCCCCACAAAAAGGAGGAGTGTCACTATGGGGAGCCCTTGCTGGGACTTTCAGTGGCAAGTCCACAGGATGGAGGAGCCTGCAGGAAAAGCTCCTCTTGCATCCCCAGCAATAGCGTGGCCCAGCAGAGAGGGTACCAGCCTGGGGGTCAAGACAGCAGGGTGCTCATCTCAGCCCTGCCACTGTCTCGCTGTGTGTCCTTGGGCGAGTCACTCAAGCTCAGGTTTTCAGAAGCCTCTGCTGATTTTGGGTGCCACTTGTTTGGTTGCCCACCAGGGTCTGGGTTCCTGGTGCTGGCTGAAGCCTATGGGAGACATGGGTACTCGGGACCTCAGGAAACCCAGCCTCTGTTGTCCCAAAAAGTGAAACAGCCGCAATGCAAATGTTAGCATCAACTGCTTTGTGCCTCAGTTTCCTCCTCTATAACCTGAAGGAGATGATGGCTGCTGCCCTTTGAGATGAAGGGTAGTAGGAGAGTGCTAGGGATTATTGCTAGTAGAGGGGATCAATGCTGGGGTACTTGACACCCCCATCTTGCCCCCCAATAAAAACATCACCACCCCTTTCTATCAACCCCCAGTCTGTCCACTAAAAACATCAACCCCCCCGTTTTATCCCAACTTACCCCCCAGTAAAACAGTCGATTAGTAAAATCTAAAAAGTCAAAGCCACAAACTCAACCCCAAACTTTTTTACCTCCAGCTGGGAGGAGAGCCAGTGACTCCAGGACCTGGCTATTGATTTTACACGGAAGGTGCTCGGCATGTGATGGGCAGCCGTATAAAACAACCCGCTAGCTAAATCCCATGGCACCCAATTCCCCCCCGCCATTGCATTTGTATGACGTGTAAAATACAACCTCAATCGGTGCTAATCTGTGGGTTTGAGTCAAAGCACCAGTCGTATCTCTGTAGAGGTCAAAAGTAGCCAGCGTAGGGCAAGGAGGGGAGTTTAAGGAGAGAGAGAGAGATTTTTCCCCCCCTCGGTAAAATAATAATAATAAAAAATTATTTCTCCTATTTCCTTTCCCGAGATTAATGATAAACTGTCCATCCCCTAAAAGAAACTGATAACGCCTCTAATTTTACTCGAAGGCCCTACCAAGGCCATTTCTACGCAAAGCAGAGGCCCAAGAGATGAATAAAGGCTCTTTTCCCAGGCGCCCCTTTGATAGAATTTTTTTTTTCCCTTTTTGGTTTTAAACAGGAAATGCCCCCTGGAGCTACAAACAATGCACAATAAAGCAAAATAATATTTTAGTCAAAATAGGCAGCCGGCGCTCGCAGCCAACTTTCAAATTAGCATTTTGAGGGCAAATATGCAGAGAATTTGAGATAATGAGGCCTGATTATTCAATCCAATGAATGTTAAATAGGGAGCGAGGGCTCTGGAGCCTTATCTCGCCCGCTTTCGATTTATTTTATTTTATTTTTAATCGTTTCACATTTGAACTCTTTATTTGGTTTAGCGCCCACTCCCCCCACCCCTTCCCCACCCCAGCCCCCTTCGCGCCTGGATTTCTCCCGCATGTCAAGGACAAAGCTGATGTTAGAAGGGGGCCGGGGAGAATGGGGGGTTGTGAAGTGTCAGCATTTTGCACAGGGAAATTGCCACGGACGGAGCTCTCTGGCCAATGACTCGCCCCCCGCCCCCGCCCCCTTGCCACCACCTCCAACCTGGCTGCTGATACTGCTTTGCACATAGTCTCCATGGCAAGCAAGTCCAGCTACTCTGCAAGCTGGCTTCCGGCCTCACTGGGCCGTGGGGATTTCAGAAAAACGCCCCTGCCCACCCTCATCAGTTTTAGAAAAAAGAAACTTTATGACAACGGCAGCACCATGGGGCTCTTGCTCCACACGCGGGCTGTCTCTCCAGGCCTGGCTTTCTTCTAGCGGCACCAAGGACCAGCCCCAAAAATGCAGCATTTGAAAGATCTCTGCATGGCAGGACAGTGGCGATGGGGCAGTAGATCCTTAGTGCTCCCTGGGAGACACCCAGCCCAGCTGGGCCCTATGCCAAGGGGGAAGAATTGCCCAGCCAGGCACTGGGCAGGGGTTGAATGTGAGGAAGTATTTGAAGTCAGCGCGGGGAGGTGCCAAGGTGTAGATGAGCCTCAGAATCCAGAGGGGGGCTGGGTCACCCCCAGAGGGGGGCAGTCACTGATCACGTAAGCGCTGACCTGTTTGTGAGGGGCTCTGTGTCTGACTGGGGTTCACAGACTCAGAGCAGCAGGAGCGAGGACGTGGCTAGGGAGCCTGGGCTGGTAAAGCAAGAACCTCAGAAATAAACCAGACACCCAGAGAGGGCTTTTCTGGGCTTAACCTGAGCCTCCTGGGAAATGGCTCTCGGGCTGCTCAGACAATGGTCCTGCCATACAGTCCTGCCCTCCCAGTTCTGGGATTCCCCACACAGCTCTGCTGGCGCCCCTCAGTCCCACCCTGCAGCCCCCCAGCAATCTTCCCCCCACAGCTCAGCTGATGCCCCTCAGTCCCACCGTGTAGCCCCTCAGCTCTCTCTCCCCACATCTTGAATACTGCATGGAGATGTGGTTGCCCCATCTCAAAAAGATATATTGGAATTGGAAAAGATTCAGAAAAGGGCCACAAAAATGATTAGGGGTATGGAACAGCTTCCGTGTGAGGAGAGATTAAGAAGACTGGGACTTTTCAGCTTGGAAAAGAGATGATTTGTGTGTCGGGGGGGGGATATGATAGAGGTCTATAAAATCATGACTGATGTGGAGAAAGTAAATAAGTAAGTGTAATTAACTCCTTCTCATAACACAAGAACTAGGGGCCACCAAATGAAATCAATAGGCAGCAGGTTTAAAAGAAACAAAAGGAAGTATTTCTTCACACAGCGCACAGTCAACCTGTGGAACTCCTTGCCATAGGATGTTGGGAAGGCCAAGACTACAACAGTGTTCAAAAAAAGAACTAGATAAATTCATGGAGGAAAGGCCCAGCAATGGCTATTAGCCAGGATGGGCAGGGATGTTGTCCTTAGCCTCAGTTTGCCAGAAGCTGGGAATGTGCGACAGGGGATGGATCATCTGATGATTACCTGTTCTGTTCATTCCCTCTGAGGCACCTGGCACTGGCCACTGTCGGAAGACAGGATACTGGGCTAGCTGGACCTTTGGTCTGACCCAGTCTGGCAATTCTTATCGTCACAGCTCTGCCAGCGCCCCTCAACCCTGACCCACAGGCCCCTGCGATTCCAGCCCTGGATTCCCCGCAGCTCTGCTGGGGCCCCTCAGTTCCAACCTGCAGCCAGCTTCCAGTCCTGGGCTCCTTTAACAGCCTGAGATGGCCTTTTAAGGGAGGGCCTGGGCTCAGCACATCCAGCTCTTGATTTCAGCCCAGAAGGGGCTTTAGAAAAGGCAGGGCTAAATGAGGGGAGGGTCTCTCTAGGCCTGCAGAGAGCAGGGTTGATGCAGGAGCTGATGTGGGCTCTGGGGAAGCAGCCTGGGGAGGGCTCAGTTATTTAAGGCATAGCCCCAGCACTGGATTAAGGCAATCAGGGACTCTCAGTGCACCTGGCATGGGGCCCCCTGTGTCTCCCCACCTGAAGTGGCCGTGATGAACATGCTTTGTGAGGAGTGTAGTAAGATGAGGCCCTGAAACATAAACCTTTTGGTATCAGGGGCCCGGTATGATAACCTAAGGCCTGAGCTAAAGTAATGGTCAAGACTTTGCTAACATAAAGCAAAATTAAGCTCTGAGCCAGAGGCAGGCCTTGCTCACAGAAGCTGGCAAGGAAAGGGCTGATGTTGCATGACCATATACTGTTGCATAAATATATATCTAAAATATATTGGATACCAGAGCTATACACAAGTGGTACGAGAACATTCTTACACTGTCCACAGAGATAACAAGGACGGGGGCAAAAGGCTAGGATGATGGATAGAGTTGTTTTGTTCCAACCAACATGTACAAGGTGAGAGGCGGCACCTTACTGCCTAGAAGGGTGGTGCATTGTTATGTAGAGGGGTTTCACCTCAGTACGTCAGGAGTGTTATGTAACTTGTTTGTACCTGTGTATAAGATACATCCCTGGGGCGGTGTCTCTGTCCGGCCTAGGGGGCAGTGGAAAGTCCCGCCACTGACTGAGCTCAGTCCATTGCCAGGGAGCACATAGGGACTAGCAGCAAACAGTATATAAGTTATATAAGTTATATGAATTGGGGGGCGAGAGATTGTGTTTCTCTTCGGCAATAAACCTGTCCGACGTGCCTTCTGTTAGCAGAGCACCACACCCTAAGCTACTGACAACAAGAAGCAGCAGCTTCCCTCTCGCACCAGAGTTATAAGACAGAATCCCCTTCTCCCATGTTTCTCCAGGCAAGGGGGTCCCCCCACAGACAGGATTTATCTGCATGGGTGGGGGGGAGCAGAGCTGGCTGCCCTCAGAGCCCTCTGCTGGATAGATGTCAGTGGGGTCCCCCCAGGGTAGTGGGTCTTGGTATTCACATGCCATTGGGTTCCATGGAGCAGCCCCTTCCTTGCCAGGTGGGTGGCTCAGGCTCTCGGCAGACACAGGCAACTGCCACTGCGTGATGCTGCAGAACGGCTCTTCCCACCCACAGGGGCTAGGTGCTCTTTTTTCTTTTCAATGAAAGTTGAGATCCTGATGCAGGAGCCAGCCCCTGGCCTAGGCACAGGTCCATAGCACTTAGGCATCAGCCCGGCTCCCCCTGGCCCCGGAGGCAGGCAGAAGGGTAAGGGACCATTGGAGCAAAGGTAGATGTTGTGGGCAAAGGGAGCACACAGGGCACGGGGTGGGAAGCAAATGCCAGTATTCCCTGTGGGGGACCCAGTCTAGAGTTTCTCAGGAAGAGAGGGAGTTTCCCAGGGAGAGATCCATCTCTGTGGGCAGGGGAAAAGCAGGGCAGAGCTTGGGGGAAAAGATGGCTGACCTGTTCCTCCTGAGGATGAGGGGGAAGTAGCTCCTGAGATCAGCCGTGCAGCAGCAGGCCTGGAGATGGCCAAGGCAGAGTGTTATTTTGGCCTCTCTTTTGCTCCCAGAAGGGGAAGCCTCCTGCTTTCGCCAAAGGGCACTGAGAGGGAGCCCGCCTGTCTGGAGATCCTGGGAAACTGAGGCATGGATGTGACCTGCCAGGCAGAGGTAAGCCTTCACTTTCAGCTCCCTACAGGCACTCAGCTCTGCTGATGGCAGTTCCCTTTCCTCCGCTCTCCCTGAGCGGAGCACCCAGGCTTCCACAAGCCCTTGCCCACTTAACGCACACAGGCTGGCATAGGAGCCCATGCAGCCCAGGCCGGGCTGTTTTCCTGCAGCTTCTTGCCTGGGCAGGAGGAAGCCGAGCTGCCTGGTAAACCGGCTCACCACCCAGGGCCTGCTCCCCAGCAAAGGGGGAGGAGCTATGGGGTGAGCTGCTGGTGGGCCGGGGGCCCCATGTCACAGGGCCCCCTCTGGTCTCAGGGCCCGCATTCTGTGGCCCACTACTAGTGCTAGACCTAAGAGGCAGCAGTCCCATCCAGGCCTGAGCTTCCCCAGGGTCCAGGTGTGTCTGGATCTGGCTCTATAGAGAGAGGCCACCGGCCTGGAGTGTGCCTGGTTCCATAGACCTCTGTCCCTCCCAGCTCCGGCCTGTCTGGATCTGGGCCCATCTCCAGTTCTAACCCTAAGGCTCACTTGGCTTCTGGGCTTCCCCCACCCCTGGGCTCAGTCCCTCTAGATAAGGGACAGTAAGATGTGGAATGAATGACATCTTCTCTCCCCATGGCCCCGGTCCCCGCCCCGCAGTCCAAGGGAGACCGGCTGAGCCCCCTGGCCTGCGGTGCTAACACAGCATCCAACCCTATCTGTTTAGGCGTCTGTAGACACAGGTATGCTGTTGTTGCCTGGTCGGCCACTCGCTGGCAGCCTGATCCCTCCCTGTGGTGGCCTGTGGGTCCCTGTGGCTATAAACTCAATCCTGGGCTGCTTCACCCCCATTTGCCCTTTCTCCCTGCTCCTCTTGTCTGGCAATTAGCCGTCCCAGGGAGGTGGGTGAGATGGGGTCTCTGAGCAAACAGCACCACCGAGCAGGTGCCTTCTCCTCGACATGTTTACTTGCAAGCTGTCAGGAAAGCGCGAATCCTCTTCAAAGTACGTTTCACCCAATTAAATAATTAACCCAGGGTGTCGCGTTGCATTTTCTACCTCCGGCTCCATTCTCTGCTCCCTGCCAGCACCTTCCGCACCCGCACCGTTCCCAAGCTGCTTCCCCAGGGCCCCTCGTGTTGTGTCCTGGCTCTGCTGTTAGAGCCTTGCTGGGGGATCAGGGCTACAGTGACGGCGAGATTTGGCCTTTCACCTAGGTGTCTTGGAGCACTGTACAAACAGCTCGGGCAAAACTCTCTGCCAGAGGAGTCCCTGACTCTCAGGTGGAGGAACTCCGGCTCCTTGGTGGCACGCTGTTGGAACACAGGAATTGTCTGGCTGGATCAGACCACGGTCCATCTAGTCCAGTGGCCTGTCTCTGACGGTGGCCAACACCAGATGCTTGAGAGGATGGTGCAAGAATTCTGCAGCAGGGAGTTCTGGGAATAGCCTGCTCCCAAGGAAAGCTCCAACCACTGATAGAGATGGGCTCGTGGCCCAAAACAGGAGGGTTTCTGTCCCTTCCAAAGTCTTTCATATCCCTTTTAGAGACAGAGTTTCAAAGGCAAAGAGGCCAGGTAGGCACTCGACTCCCATCTGGGCTTTTGAAAATTTCCCCTTTTGTATTTGCTGCTATAAGGACTAGTCTATACATAGTGCTTGTTCTGTTTTAACAGCATGATATAGTGGATAGAGCACAGCATGGGGACTCGGGAGACCTGGCTTCTATTCCCAGCTCTGCCACTGACCTGCTGGATGATCTTGGGCACACTCTGTGCCTCAGTTTCCCCATCTATAAAATGGCGATAATGATACTGACCGCCTTTGATCTACTGATGAAACGCACAATAGAGAGCCAGGTGGTGGTGACAGTAATGTTATTATTGACTATCCTGGTTTGAAACCAGCATAGTGAAAATTGACTGTTCAGTGTGGATGCGGGTTATACCTGTATAGAGACTGTCTTCACACCAGTGTAGCTTATTCCTGTGCCTTTATACTGGTATGTGTATGTGAACACAAAGTGGTTGTAGCACGTTAACTGTACTGGTAAAAATTTGCACACTGCCTAAGGGAAAGTGTTAATTGGGTATGAAAACTGCATAGACATGTGATGAGGGGCCCTCCCCACACAAGAACTGAAGGGGTCAATTTGGGAATTTAATTAACCATAGGCTGCACCTGGAGGAAAGCCAGGGAGTGCTAGGGCCTAATTGCTGATGAAGGCCTGCTGGTGGGGAGTTGGGCCGGAGTTAGGAAGTTGGCAGGCTGCATGGAGGAAATATGCAGTCCTGCTCCTGGGTACAAGTGGGAAGAACAGGAAGCTGTAAGGATAGGGTAGGAAGCAATCTAGGGAAGGAGCAGGATGGGCTGGGAGAGGAAAAGCCCAGAGCTGCTGGGTTGAGGGACCCTGGACTGGAACCCAGTGAGGAGGGTGGGCCTGGTTCCCCTACAAGTTGCTGCTGGGGTGACACACTAGGGCGAGCTCGTTTGGGGCTGGCAGAAAGGAGACGTTGATGGTACCAGAAGAGGGGAGGACTTTGATGTGATGTAGCCAGAGGGCTATGCCCTGAAGAGGAAAGAGCTGCAGCTCCCGGTGCGTGAGAGGCCATGGAGTAAGTGAGGCTGAGGAACTGCAGGAAGGCGTCCGATCCGGTGGCACAGTTAATTCCACAGATGAGCCACAAGGAGGCGCCACCGAGTGGTGGGTAGAGCTGACCTCGGCGCAACACAATCCCTAACTCAGGATAGCCTTGTTATCCATACTAATCCTTTTATGATCCGCTGCTTGGGTCTTGGCCTGACTGACAACCTGTGGCAATGAGCCCCACCGTCTAATGATGTGGGGGAGGAGCATGTGGGAATGGGAGTGTTTCATAGCTACTGAGGTCAGAAGGGACCATTATGATCCTGTAGTCTGACCTCCTGCACAACGCAGGCCACAGAATCTCACCCACCCACTCCTGTGAAAAACCTCACCTATGTCTGAGCTATTGAAGGCCTCAAATCGTGGTTTAAAGACTTCAAGGAGCAGAGAATCCTCCAGCAAGTGACCCGTGCCCCATGCTACAGAGGAAGGCGAAAAACCTCCAGGGCCTCTTCCAATCTGCCCTGGAGGAAAATTCCTTCCCGACCCCAAATATGGTGATCAGCTAAACCCTGAGCATGTGGGCAAGATTCACCAGCCAGATACTACAGAAAATTCTTTCCTGGGTAACTCAGATCCCACCCCTTCTATCAGTTTTGATTGGCCACCTTTGCATTCTATTGACTAGCCACTCCTCCTTGTGTTATGAGACAGGAGTAATAGAAATTCCCGATCTGCCTTCTCTCTAGCACTCGTTATTTGATATCATTTATAAAGGGCACCTAGAATTCCCAGCTCTCATTCTTACCACAAGACTGTACTTCCTCAAACAAGTGCCTGTGACACTGTGTGAAACGGCACAAGTCACGCAAGCTCTGTACCGCACGGGTGGCCATCCAGGGGGTGTGGCGTCAGCTGTGTGAATGGAGGCCCCTGCAATCCAGCCCTGCTGAGCAGGAGAAGACCAGGCACAAATAGGTTTCCTACTAGCGGGGAAACCCAAGCTTTCAGCATTGCATAATAGCTCCCCTGGTCAAGCCACCTCTAGGAGACATGGTGTGGGCTGGCAAAGGCCGGGCTCTCTCATTCATAATGGTCAGTACAGAGCAGGTTACAGCCCCAGCAGCCTGGTTCTGAGTGAGGCCCCCCCTCTGCATGCATAACTGAGACCGGGCTGGAAGATGCTGGGAGGGCCTCTGCTTGCCACGTGTCTCCAGTTGGGTGTTCAGTTCAGCAGCACAGATTTCAAGGCCAGAAGGGACTGGTGTGGTCACCCAGTCTGACCACCTGCATAGCAAAGGGCAGAGAATTTCTCCCCCACCCCCAAGTTCCCTGTAAGTAAGTCTTTTGATTTGGTTGGGTCATTGGTTTGAGGCCCTTGCTTTCAGGCGTGGACATCACGGGAGTGTTGGCACTCCCTGAAAACGAGGCCTTCCGAGAACTTGACTAAACAATGACAAGGGATGGGGAAATTTGCTGACGTTTGAGCACTTTTCTCCAAGGAATTCTCTGAATCAGCTGGTTGGGGGGAAGCCTCCATGGGATTTGCATACATCAAGGGGAATTTAAGGGTACTTCTAGTTGTGCTTAATTACCAAGGCCTTAAAATTGATATCTGTTTTTTTTACCCCCCAGGCTGTTAATATTTTTAGCTCTATCTTGGTGTCTTCAAAGCACTTTGGATGAACGTGAATTAATTCAGTCTCACAGCATCCATAGGTGGTAGCAGCTATTCCCATTTTGCAAGTGGCATAGAGAAGTGCGATGATGGTGCCCAAGGGTACTCACTAAATTAGTGGCAAAGTCATGACTAGAACTTTCAAATCCCTGATTCCCAGCACCTGCTCATCATGGTGCCCATGTACTCCATCCAAAAAATTACCTTAGCCATTGAGCCTTAATGTTCTCGTAAGCAGTCCATCAGGAAATGAGAAAAGTAAAGCTGGATGCTACCTCCCCTGGCTGTTGTGGGGTCTCGCCATTGTGTTTATGCAGTACAATAGTCCTTCATTACGTGACCTGATGTACTGTTTCCCAAATAATGCAAAGTAGCATCGCTTTGCAATCTGAGATGCACATGGGTAGCATTTCATGGTACCAGGTTCAGCTCTGTGAATGTCAGACTTCTGAGGGACTAGCTAGAGACGCAATGTGCCCTAGTGAATAGAACACTGGGCCTTGACAGAGTGGGGATAGAACCCAGGTCCCTCACTGCCCTGCTGGATGACCTCGGGCAAGTCACGCCACTGCCCCATGCCTCAGTTTCCCCATCTGGAGAATGGGGGTGATGATACTTGCCTCCTTTATAAAGCACTTTTACACAGGTGAAAAGAGCTAGATTGGACCTCACTATTATTGCTGTTCAGTATTAACTAGGCAAACTTAACATTCTCTTATTGGAGTTTTTAATGGAATTTCTTATGGTTTTTTTGTTTTGTTTTTTGTTTTTAAACGGAAGGAACTCTATATCATGAGGCTACTTAGCGAGCTGCCCTCTAAACACTTTAGCCAACACTCCTCAGCCAGGTCCCGAGCAGGTGGGAGCCCCACTCCTGAGCTGCGTAGCTTGTACCTGGAAAAGGAATAGTGTAACTGAGGCCAGGGCTCCACAGCCCTGCCTCATTCACTGCACAGGGGTTCATTTGAATTGCTTGGTAAATGGGGCTCATTCAAACATCTGTTTTTTTTAATCACGCTAAAAGCAAGGTGAGACCTCTAGGAACAAAGAATGCAGGTCCCACTTACGGGATAGGGGACTATCCCAGGGTGCGGTGACTCTGAAAAGGCTTTAGGGGTCAGAGTGGATGAGCAACTCAACAGGAGCTCTCCATGGAATGCTGTGGCTGAAGGGACTAATGTGATCCTGGGGTGTATAGTTGAAGGAACATTGAATAGGCGTAAAGAAGAGGTGTTATCTCTGGAGACAACTTTGGTGAGCCCATTACTGACAAAGTGTGTCCAGTTCTGGTAACAGCATGTTGAAAAGGTGCTGGAAAAGAGCTACATGAATGCCCTGAAATCTGGAAAACAGGCCTTATGGTGAGAGACTTAAGAAGCTCAATCAGTTCAGCTTAGCCTTCTCTTTGGCCTAGAGAGGAGAAGACTTCTGATAGTAGATGACTCTTTAATCTAGCAGACAAAGGTATAACAAGATGCAACGGTTGGAAGATTGACTCTGTGCCCCCTATTTCTAGTCTGAATGTGTCTATTTTAACAGTGAAGGTAATTAAGTTTTGGGACAGTTAAACAAAGGATTGGATGGATTCTCCATTTCTTGAAGTCGTTAAGTCTGGATATCTTTCTAGAAGACAGGCCCACCGACAGAAATTCCAGGTGCCAGGGCCGTCCCTAGGGGGGCGGGGGCCAGGGTGGAAGTGATGAATCCATTACTTCCGGGACCTCCCACTCCAACCTGTGGGGCCCCCCAAAGCACTGGGCCCGGAGCAGTCTCTCGTGCCTAGTTGCCCTGCAGCTTGCCAGGGCGATACTGCAGTGGCAGCCAGGGGCCCCCAGGCCCTTTTAAATTGCTCAGGCCCCATGGCAATTGCCCCCTTTATCGCCTCCTCCACCCACCCCGGTCAGCGGGCCTGCTAGAAGATATGCTTCAGCTCATCCAGAAGTTATGGCCTTGATTAGGAATCATGGGCTGAGGTTCTCTGGCCTGCGTTATGCAGGTCAGGCTAGATAATCAGAGTGGTCCCTCAAATGGTCCTTAACATCTGTGAATCTCACTGACTCTATGGCATCCCTAAACTTTCCACTGCTCATTTAAAGTTGGCCGTGTATGTACTCAGCACAGCCATCCTGACCAGCGCATGAGCTCAGCGAGAAACCTGAGCGTGCAAAATACACTGAGCTTGTGCCGTGTGCAATCGCCGGCGTGCCCAAAGAGGGTCAAATCTAAACCAGTTTTCGCCCCAGCAATCCAAGCAACTCTCCTCAAAGGGGGCGATTTCCCTCAGCATTACCTGGCACTTCCATAGCAAATATTACAGGAGGGAGCATTGTCCAGCCGTTAGATTCGGGTGAGTGGGAGTAAC
The DNA here is from genome assembly GCF_965140285.1 of Lepidochelys kempii. Lineage (NCBI taxonomy): Eukaryota > Metazoa > Chordata > Testudines > Cheloniidae > Lepidochelys > Lepidochelys kempii. Next base: position 137,273,571 of record NC_136383.1, read on the forward strand.
CCAGGAACAACACCCAGGCTGCCTACGACACTGACTCTATTTGACAGTGAGCAAGTTACTGAACAGTCCTGTGCCTTGGTTTCCCCACCTCTACAAAGGAGATAGTACTTACCTCCAGAGAGGTCGAGGGCACTAACACTTCCCTCCTAGGGTACTCGCATCAAAGGGGTGTACGGAGGTGTAATTAATATTTGACAGTGATCCTCAATAAGAAGATTGCCAAAGTCTATAGACCTAAAGCTCCCCAACTGACACTGTGTTGTGTTCCGTGGCCATTCAGAATGTCACAGAAGCGTCAGGGATAGAAGTCTGAAACCCCCTGCTCCAGAAGCCCAGGCCCCCATCCCTTGCCCTAAAGGAGAACCTCCGTTAGCAGTATAAGGCCAATGAGACACAGCCGAGCAGTTCTGATTCCACCCAGCAGAGGGCAGTGGACCCTCTCACTCACACCAGTTTGCTAATTGCTGCATGGTTGGGATGGGAAGGTTACAAAAACCAAAAAGGGAGGAAGCGTGTAGGACGATGCCCAGTTTAGATGATCTCGGCGGTATCTCCGGTGGCAGGGTCACCAACTAAGTGATGGCAGCAGTCACAAAGAGGGGAGAGTGGGAGACCCATGCCTGTTAAGGATGCCCCTTTCCACATTGCCCAGAGCACAATGGGTAATATAAGTAATGCTCCCCGCATCCACCCAAGCGTTTGCCTGGGAGGTCTGCTCTGTTATGTGGCCCTTGTTACCCTTCAGAATTCTAGCACCTCTTTGATGTGTTAATTGGGTGGGCGGGGGAAGGAGGGGGGATGAGTTTGACTTGTGTAACCTGAGCTGTCCCTCCACCACGCTCTTTACAATTCAGCTACATCTGGAAGGAAATAGCCTCCATTGAGGGCAGTTTCTTTTGTGTCGATTGGTCCCAGAATCAAAGCAAGGAGTCCCTTCCCATTTCCACTGCCCCTCCAGCCTGCGCAGAGGCCAGCTTAATGTTTAACTGCCAAAGTAAATGCAATAATTTGGAGCTTGCCCCCCAGCCAAAAATAAATAAAGAGGAGGGGAATAATCAGATCCTGCTGCTTTCCCATAGCTTCTCTCCTTTTAAAAGTGTAATTTAATCAGCATGAGAAAATTAAGAAAATATAATTGACTCATTATGGTTAACTTTCACCACAAGTCTTTATCGTTAGAGATTCGTTGACCGGCTGGTCAAGCATCATTCAGCCCAGTGGGGTGTTGGTGTGGTGACAAGCGCCACTTGCAGCTGGTTGTGTTTTGGTGGCAGGCCTCCATCGCATGGGCTGACGCCCACATGTAACATTTGAGATCTCAGAGGGAGTATTTTTGTCTGGCCGAGGGAAGAATGGAAAGTCCCACCGTTCATTGCGCTGGTCCATTGTTACGGGCATACGTGTTTTAGTGGTTTGGTAAAGTCTGCAATATACTAGTACCGTGCTTCGTCGACAATAAACCTGGTTGGATGCCTTTGTCCCTTAACAGTTCCTGTGGTCATTGGGCAGTTTGCTCGAGGTCTACCATGCTAGCTGTCTCTGCAGGGCTGGGGTGACACACAGAGGAAACACACACAAGCAGCCAAACATCTATCAACATCTAACCACAGCTGGTTCCCCAGTTTTGTGGCTGCGTGCAATGGGAGGACGGAGAGGATCTCTGGTGGCTTGCTGACTTGGTTTGTACTGGATGGCCTTGCCTACGGTGGAAAGAAGAGAACCTGTAATTCACCACCAGTGCAGTCCCTCTGGTGGAAGCAGTGGTATAGACAGGGCTCGAGCATTAGCCGGTTGAATCTTTGGTCGCTCTGATGCGACTGCCCACAAGGGGTCCAGTGGCACGGTTGGATTTGGTGATATGTACATTGGCTCACTGGGGACTTGGGGCCGGAGGTCCAAAACAACTAAGCTCATATTTAGGAACCAAACTATATCGCTGACCCCTCCTGAAAACTGGGCCACTTATTTAGGTGCCTGTATGGGAACTGAGCTCTTGAAATCTGGCCTTGATCTGAGACCCCACCCCAGTCATCTCACCTATGGCACCAACCAGACATCAGATGGTAATGGCTTTCAGTAAGTGTCCACCTGGGTTTGATTAGAACAGGTGACTTCTCTACCTGGGAGACAAGGTGGGTGAGGGAATATCTTTTATTGGACCAACTTCTGTTGGTGAGAGAGAAGCTTTTGAGCTCTTTTTCAGGGCTGGGAAACTAGCTCAGAGTGTCAGAGCTAAATACAAGGTGGAACAGATTGTTTAGCTAGGCACCAAGAGGTAAAAAGCTCTATTTTCAATTGCCACTTTCTTAAGTCACTGAGATCCTCCCTGTCCTAGCGCTGGAGAGGAAAGGAAGAGAGACAGCACCTGAGCATCTTTGATTTTCCTGAGTCGAACTCTGATTAGCTCACACTCCATGGACAGAAATCATGCAAGGCGGGGTGTGCAATCAGGCTGGTATATGAAAACAGCAAGTAAGATTGTCTGGCTAAGAACTCCGTGCAAGGTTCCTATGATGCCACGTGCCCTAGATCTATTCCTGGAGTGTCATGTTAAACTTGCAAAAAGAAAAGGAGTACTTGTGGCACCTTAGAGACTAACAAATTTATTTGAGCATAAGCTTTCGTGAGCTACAGCTCACTTCATCGGATGCATGCAGTGGAAAATACAATGGGGAGATTTATATACACAGAGAACATGAAACAAGGGGTGTTGGGGATAGCTCAGTGGTTTAAGCATTGGCCTGCTAAACCCAGGGTTGAGAGTTCAACCCTTGAGGAGGCCATTTAGGGATCTGGGCCAAAAATTGGGGATTGGTCCTGCTTTGAGCAGGGGGTTGGACTAGATGACCTCCTGAGGTCCCTTCCAACCCTGAGATTCTATGAAAAGTGTATGGTAACACCCATTGTTTCATGTTCTCTATGTATATAAATCTCCCCATTGCATTCAGTGGAAAATACATCTGATGAAGTGGGCTGTAGCTCACAAAAGCTTATGCTCAAATAAATTGGTTCATCTCTAAGGTGCCACAAGTACTCCTTTTCTTTTTGCAGATACAGACTAACACGGCTGCTACTCTGAAACGTGTTAAACATGGCGTTTAAGGACACGTGAGGTGGTGTGAGGGAACAGGGAAAGACAATCCCTTTCCCTGCAGGAAGCACTCTGGCCAGTGTTATACAAGAGGTCAGACTGGCTGATCACAATGGGCCCTTCTGGCCTTACTTAGGGAGTCTCAGATTACACCTTGAATATGAAATACCTGCTTCCACCTTGCTGCAGGCACAACTCCCTGGTGTTTCAGCCGTCCGGTGTTGTTTGTGTTTAGTTAGTGTACACAAGTATCTACAAGGGGCACAAATCTTTAACCACGGGCTCTTAGGTCTATCAGAGAAAGGTCTAACGTGATCCCATTGCTGGAAGTTGAAGCTAGACAAATTCAGACTGGAGATAAGGAGTAAAGACCCACAGAAGAGCTCTGTGTGGCTCAAAAGCTTCTCTTTCACCAACAGAAGTTGGTCCAATAAATGGGGTCTTACCCCGCCCATCTGGTGTATCTCACATACTTTTTTTGAAGTGAGGGTAATTAAGTGTGGGAGCAACTTGCCAAGGATTGTGGATTTTCCATCACTGAAAATTTTAAAATCCAAATAAGAGGTTTTGTTTTTCTAAAAGCTCTGCTCTAGGAATTATTGTGGGGGCTTTGGGATCTGTGAATCTAGAGGCCCCAACTGAGTGGGACCCCCCTGGGGCTAGGTGCTCTATAGTGAGAGACAGGCCTTGCCCCACAGACCCTACAGTCTAAATAGGTAAACCAGTCACGGGGGAAACTGAGGCACAGAGGGAGGAAGTGACATGCCCATGGTGACACCGCAGGCCCCTGGCAGAGCCTGGAATGGAACCCACATCATCTGGCTCTCTGCCCTGTGCTCTGTCTGCGGGACCATGAGGTCTCCTGTCCACCTGGCACAACCTATAGAAATGCCCAGTGGAACCAAAGAGTCCCACCCCCAGGCTGACCGCTGGCCTGGCAGCACCACTGCTCAGTGTGCACAGCCCCCCTGTCTGCTGGGGTTCTCTGTGGTGGTGGGAGCCTCTAGGAAGTGGCCCAGGATCATCACGTCACACGGGCTGCCAAACAGCCGTCGGCTGGAGACAACTGTGTCATTCCGCTTAGTGTATGTGCAACGTGCCTCACGTTGGATTCATCACCGAACTGGGGCCGCTGGTTGGATCGTTGGCTTGCCCGGGCCGGGTGCTGACAGGGAGCGTGACATGGACGCCGACATTAAGGATCTGGAGGTAGAAGGCTCTGTAGCCCGTACCTGACACCTGAGCCAACCAATGACCATTTTAACAGCACGCGTGCTTCTGTGTCTCTCCCACTGAGTCCAAAAGAGAACGTTCTTCCCCTTGGGTGCCAGATCCCACAGCACCTCTGTGTCTGTAACAGGGGACCGTGCGGGGCTTAGATTATGATGCTGCTGGTAGGCCCCTACCATATGCCAAGAGAAGTCAGACTCCCCTTGGGCTGGCTTTGGCTCTTATTGGTATAACCTAGACATGGGTGGCCGTCATGTCACACTGACACCACCAAGAGCACCATCAGGCCCTTAGATCTGCGTGACCAGGCATTTCCAATTGATTCAGAACCTAGGAGGGTCCAGGGCCCGCACCGCAGAGGCCTGGAGTAAATGGTGCAAGCTCATTGGAATCAGTGGAGCTGCACCTTTGTACACCGGGGCTGGAGTTGCTACGTAGCTCATAGACCCTTTTCCTGTTTCCCTGCGCCTTGGGAGATATTCCTCCTCCATGAGAAGTCTCCCAGCGACAGAGCCATTTAATTGCAGGCGCTGGGCTGCTTGCTGAATCAATGCAACAGCTGCCACGTCTGCGGCATGGAAAGTTTCAAGGCAGAAATGAGCATTCGGGGCTCTGAACCTTCCCCACCCCTCCTCAAAAATTAAATGTACACATCTAATCCTAGCGACCACTGGCTTTGACAAATGGCTTATCTCCCCCCACACCAATCCAGCCAGCACGCCAGAGCAGGCAGAATGGGATCAAGCCATTTAAAAGAGCAGACAACAGAACAACAGCTGATCAGAGGGCTCCGGACCTCTAACTTGACGCTGACCCTATGTTGACCCTGACACTGAGCTGGCGGCCCAAGGAACCCGCATTAATAGACTGCTACAAAGCACTCTCTAGGGTAACCAAGGAAACAAACACTAGCTTTACATGTAGCTTTTCTCTCTCCCCTTTTGCAAATATAATGAGATCAATCTGCAACTTGAAAAAAAAAAACAACAAACCCCAAGGAGAAAATCATCGAATTCATTTAGGAGCTATAGAACTTCACTGCCTCTTGGAGCTTCAAAGGATCAATTTTTTTTTCCCCCCGGCAGGCAGTAACCAGGCAATTATGTTGCAAGGTGCGACCAGTTTGAAGTCATTAAAAAGTGTTCTAAAGAACTTTTTACTTTTCCCATTGTTTCACTCGGGTTCCAATAACTTCTGAGGTGGATGAGCGCTGGGCAGTGTTTCACAATGCACTTGATTTGCAGGTGATTTGTTTGCTTTCTTGTAATTGGTTTAGGCCCTGTATATATGGGTTGGTTGTCATGTTCACCCCCCCCCCATTGTACTGACACTAATGTAGTCGCCCCAAAGCAAGCCCTGAATGTTGATGGTGTAAAATGGGGCCTGCACCAGTGCTGGATGTCCACATTAGTGGTTTTTACTGATGTAACTATGCTGCGGCAAATGGCCCTACTCTAGCAAAGCCCATAAATTCCCAGGAGGGGCCTGGAGAAGGAGCTCCAACTTTCACAGTATTCTTTTAACAAACATATTCCATGTGATAAAGGAAAAAAATATCAGAAGGCAAAGACTGAAACAGAGAGATTCTTCATTATGTGTGTCTAATGCCTCAACACTGGGGCCTGATCCTTCGCTGCAATAGCGATAATATTGGGTTTCGAGGAGAGAGTGAACTGTGCATGTCTACTTTAGCAGGCTGTGTCTGAACACAGAGTGACAGTTACCTCCTCAGCAGAAGCGGAAGAAGAGATGGGGGAGGAGGGTAGAACCTCATAAGACCGGCCATGCTGGATCAGGCGAAGGGTCCATCTAGCCCAGTCTCCTGTCTTCAACAGTGGCCAGTGCCAGGTGTTTCAGGGGGAATGAGCAGAACAGGGAATCACCAAGTGATTGTCCTCTTTCCACTTAAATGTGCAACACTTAGAAAAATAAGTCATAATGGAGACAAGCCGCACAGATGTAAATTGCAGAAAACTTTGCAAAACGTGATCTGAGGGAGAAAAAAGGTTGGCGCTATATATATATGTGTGTGTGTGTGTGTGTGTGTGTTTAATTTGCAGCCTTAAAGTTACATGTAGGTATTGTAAGCGAATGCTGATCAGTAACTGCCCTCTGCCCTAATGTTGCAGAGACACTTGTCCATTTCACCTCAGGGCTGCCTTCCCTGAAACTGATGAGGCATATGACAAACGCTGATCAGTGAACAGGCAGCAGGAGATTGAGCCCGCGTGAGACGAGCGTCTGATCTCCTTTGGCTGCCCTGGACTCCTGTGCTGAGACCCAGATGACATCTCATAAAAGGGGCTCTTTTCCCAGCTCACTGCATTTCTTTCCGTGTGGCTCTGGATAGGCGCCTGTTGGTGCCAATAACCTCTTGGACAGGGAGCGAGGGGAGAGACGTTTCCCTTGGCAGAACCCTTTTCACCAGTCGAGGAAACCCCAGCTTTCTGCGCAGCTTCCTTGCGGCCTAGCAGGCTGGGTGGGTACGATGGAGGGAAAGGCAGCTGTGGCTGGTGCATCCGATAGGCTCGCTTTGGAAGGAGGCACGCTGTGCCTCCCAGCTTCAGGCCCATAACGAAGAGTTTACGTTCCATTGGCGAATGTGTGCCCCATGAGACACAGCAACAGGCCCCGAGATGCAGCCCAAACCCAAAGTCCCCACTTAGATCACCTTTGCGCTGTACCGCCACCTAGTGATCGCAGTAAACTCCAGCGGGAATGTTGCCAAGAAGGCGTCATCGAGGGAGCCGGTTGGCGCTTGGTAATGGCATCCGTCCCCCCCACTGGCTAAAACGAGCATGGCTTGAATGGTAAACGCAGATGTTCATATTGGGAACGCAAGAAGCGACAATCCGGAAACCAGCCCAACAGCCTCCTCCCGCTTCCCCTCACCCCCAAACTTCCCCCCAACAACCTGATTTGCACAACCACCGACCATATGGTGTAAACAAAGAAAAGAGAAGAAAATGATCCAATTAGCACATGCAATTGCCAACTTTCAGACTACTAATCAGCTCAGCAACTGCCCTAGGTGAGAACCTATAATCAAGGAAGTAGCAAGATCACAACAATATATAGACACACGTGCATAGACGAGGGCTAATTGTATAAACAGAGGCCGTGATTCTTTCCCAGATGCTGTTTAAACCTCCTAGTGCCTTTATCCAGCAAAGCGATTCCACCTCTCTTGCAATAAAGGCTTCTCTTTGTTTCTAAGGAGAGAGGTGGTTAGTAGAACAAGCGCGACCGTGCCATGCTGGAGGGTGGAAGATGAGTGGGGGGTGTTTCGCATAGGCAGAAGACTCTCGTTGTGGGCAGGCAGGGCCGCTAGGAAAACCAGTGGTGGAGGCTGAATGATTAACGTGGCTTGGGGAATGGACTAGAACTTGTTGGGCAGTGGGGCTGGAATAATTTTTATAGCGGGGGTGCTGAAGGTAGAAACCATGTAGTTGAGTTGTTACTACTGCAAGCCACGGGGGTGCGTCAGCACTCCCTGTTCCAGCACGTGTGTTGTGTTTTGCTGCTGAAAGGTACCTGATTTCAGAGCTGCCTGCCATCTCCCCAGAACTGGTATGGCCCATGCAATGCTGTTGTCATATCGTGCATAGATTGGTATGGAGACAGCGCAGTGGGGTCTCGAGGCATGCCTAGTAATACAAATAATGACCTGTAGAAGGCCAGCCATACTGACGGGATGGAGGAGGGTGGGGGGCAGTGACTCGGAAAAAGATTTGGGGGTTGTGGTGGATAATCAGCTGAACACAGCTCCCACTGTGACGCAGTGGCCAAAAGGGCCAATGTGATCCACGGAGCAGAGAGGCTGTTTGAACTCTGTATTTGGCACTGGTGCGACCGCTGCTGGAATCCAGCGTCCGGTTCTGATGTCCACAGTTCAAGAAGGATGTTGATAAATTGGAGAGGGGTCAGCGGCACACGCACAATGTGCTAGACCACCCCCCCCCCGCCTCTTCCTGACCCCTCCCCAGAGTGGGCCGTGTCCTCGCTCCTCCTCTCCCCCCCTCCACCACCCCCAGCCTCCTGCCTGCACACCACGAAACAGCTAATTGCGGCAGGAGGGGCAGGGAGGGAGGGGGAAGCGCTGATGGTAGGCAGGAGGTGGAGGGGGAGGTGCTGATAGGAGGACTGCCAGAGGGTGGTCAGCACCCACCATGTTTTCCCCCGTGGGTGCACCAGCCCCAGAGCACCCACACAGTCGGCGCCTATGTTCAGAGCAGCGCCCCGAGAATGATTAGAAAACCTACCTCATAGCGATAGATTCAAGGAGCTCAATTTATTTAGTGTAAAAAAGATGGTTAAGGGGTGACTGGATCACAGCCTGTAAGTATTTACATGGGGAACAAATATTTGATCATGGGCTCTTTAGTCTAACAGAGGAAGGTCTAACACGATCCAAAGGCTGGAAGTTGAAGCTAGACAAATTCAGACTAGAAATAAGGCATAAATTTTTAATGGTGAGGCTTGTGATGGATTCTCTTCCATTCCACGCAATTTTAAAATCAAAACTAGATTTGTGCTAAAAGATCAGCTCAAGGGATTATCGTGGGGCAGTTCTCTGGCCTGTGTTAGACAGGAGGTCAGACTAGAAGATCCCAGTGGTCCCCTTTGGCCATGGACTCTATGACAGGAGATCGGATGTAATTGACTAACTTATTGTAGGTATCAAGGGAGAGGTGAGTTTTCAGGAGGTGTGTACCCCTCTCTCTCTCACACACACACACCCCTCTCCTGATTTGCAGTCCCTTGCGCTAACTCCAGACAGTGCTTTCTAACATGGCCCCATCAACATGCCTGAAGCCTGCCTTGGAAAGACCTCTAGAGTGAGTGATTTGGGTCTCCATGGCTCATTCAGTCCACAGCATCTCAGCTGAGGATGCTAACAGGAGGGTTCGGGGGTGTGTGTATGTTGTGATGTGGACACCAGTAGGAACTGGATTGAGACCGCTGAGTTTGTATTTGCCATAGGAGTCTTCCATCCTCTTAGCGCACCCAAATGCTTCACAAAGCAATGAGAACTACAGAACTGGTGCCACTTCTGCAGCTGGATTTACTGCATCGGGCCAGTATCCTTGAAAGCTTTCCGGTTCTGATCTCCATGATTCTTGCAGCAAGTGCCTGGCACACCATGGCTATTTTACCTGGCAGGGCTGAGCAATAGTGAATGTGAGGGGCACTTTTTGTGGGGTGCTCTGGTGAACCCCAACTGATATTCCGTCTACAACCGTTTCCCATCCATGCTGTTCCCATGTGCCAGGACATTTGAAGAGAGGGAGGAAAATTGTCCTGTATATCTTCAGGACCATTTCCTATAGAAAGTATTCGTTGCTATGTTATCCTTCTCGGGTAATTTCCAGTGCGGCTGGACATACACAGGTTCATTCTGCTCAGACAGACACAATAGAAGTTGCAGTTTTGGCTGTGGTGACATGCAGTCCCACCTGGCTCCCTGGGCACATACTTGGGCAGCTAGCCTGAATAGCCGCTGTGGCCACGCTCATTTTAGGTGCTCGGTCGAGCAGAGCTATTCCCTATCTGCCTACCCGTGCTGGGAATTACTTCTCCCAGCTGCTGTGCAGATGTACCCATCCCTCAGTGCAGCAATGGTTCGGCATCTAGTGGGCCAGGACTGCTGCTTTTTATGCTTAAGAACATAAACTTGCGCACACACAAAAATGGTCAAAAAGAACAGGAGGACTTGTGGCACCTTAGAGACTAACCAATTTATTTGCGCATAAGCATCCGATGAAGTGAGCTGTAGCTCACGAAAGCTTATGCTCAAATAAATTGGTTAGTCTCTAAGGTGCCACAAGTCCTCCTGTTCTTTTTGCGAATACAGACTAACATGACTGCTACTCTGAAACAAAAATGATCGCTGTTTAGCAAGCAGCGCTGCAGTTAGTCGGGGAGTCTCTCCGCCTCCCCCATTCGCCCACTGGTGACTTCCATTGCCTCTCCAGTTAGAATCTACTCCCCACATTTCCCCATGTTCTTTGGAATCCCGTTGTGTGCTGAAATGGTGCTAGAGGGCATGGAAAGGTCGTAAGGGTCTGGCAGTGTCCCCATCTCCAGAGACGAGTGTCACCTTTGCTATCAGGTGTTACTTTAATTATTTTCTAGCAGATTTTCTTCCGAGCTGCTTTTTTTTTTTTTAATGACAGAAACAAAAGGTCACAACTTGCAGGAATAACTAAAAACGACTTCTTCCTTACCCCCAAACTGCAAATGTGGGAATAAAGTAAAGAGCTGAACAAAGGAAAGTCAGAAAGCACAGGTGCGGAGGAAATAAAAAGCGACTTGGGAGGAGGAGAGGGGAAAAGAAAAGGAAAGAAATACAATTACCGAGCCAATAACAGAAGGCGACAAAGCTGCAGAGATAGGGAATGAGGAAAGATAATCAAAAGAGGAGGAGAGAAAAAACAATCAGAGGAAGGAGAAATAAAAGGAAGATCATGAATAAAGATAGAAGGGGGCAGGCGGAGCTGGGCTGAGAACCGGAACTGAATGTATAATTGGATTTCGGACCATGTGTGTTGTGATAAGAAATTCCGTGTGCTGATTCTTTTAAAAAAAACATATTTCACTGTGAGATTTGAATATGTCCAGGTACAACTCCATTCGGACTGAAAATACACATTACAGACTATGGGAAGGGAAAGCCCTTGACACCAGTGGGGCAGGACTGGGTCCCACCAAGAGTTTTGGCCCGGGGCCTCACAGGTATTTAGGCTCCTTACTTCACCCACCTTGTCTCTCTGATTGATTTCAGTGGAAGTTAAGTTTTTTTATTGGACTAACTTCTGTTGGTGAAAGAGACGAGATTTCAAGCTACATAGAGCTCTTCGGAGCCATGTAAGCTTGAAAGCTTGTCTCTTTTTTGCCAACAAAGTTGGTCCAGTAAAACATATTATCTCCCTTACCTTGTCTCTCTACTATCCTGAGCCCATTATGTCTCCAACAACACTGCAGTTTGAAATCTAGGGAAGTAAGGAGCCTAAATATCTCTGAGGATCTGGACCTTTGTCTCCATCTCCAGACCATCAGTGGTTCCAGTCCACTGTGGGGCTGGTAGTGACTGAAGGTTATTACTCTCTGATGGCTGTTTGGGGGCCTGAATTGTGGGTGGTCTCAGCAAAGCCCTTGGCATCACAAACACCCAGGACGAAACGGGACATAGAGACAATGAATTAGTGTGATGTCTCTAGAAGCACACTGGTAGCTCAGTGGATGGGAAGCCTGCCCTGTGGTTACTGGCTGTCCATGCCCTGTGCTGTCTGGCTGGCACCATTCACCATGCACTCACTCCTCTCCACATGCATGCAACAAAGAGTTTGCAACTGGGCCCACTCAGAGGCCTGAGCTGGTTCCTCGGTAACCTGCAGTACCACAGAGGAGATGCCAGCTCAGCATCAGACTCACTAGCTCCCAAGGACAGAGGAAGCCAGTAAGAGGTTCTGATGAATGCTTGCAGCTTGGGTGGGGACGTGACAGCCTACCTGCCTTTGAAGCATGGGACATGGACAGAGGGATTTCCCCAAACTCAGCTCCTGCTGGGAGGTTACCTACTGGGTTTTACTGGGGAGTTCTGGTTCAGGTTCCTTATCATTAAGGAACTCCAACCCTGGGCCAGGACCCCATTGTGCTAGGCGCTGTACAAAGAGCTTACAGTCTAAGTAAAAGATGAGCCAACTGGCAGACACATCAAACAAGGATAAGCATAGCATAGCACTGATGGTCCTGGCATATCTGCTGCTGAGCGAATGTTCCCTTGGGGGAAGGATAAAGAATTATTTGTATTTTTTCACCTGGGCTGGGCTTGATTGTTTAAGCCAAGCCAGCTACTCTTGAACATGAGTGTGAATGAACACGCACACACTGAAGCACAGCCCCTGCCAGAGCACATGATCACTAGACAAGGCTATTGTGGTTGGGAAGGGGACTGGGAGCCAGGAGATCCAGATTCCTAGATCTGCTATGGGCTTCCTTGGATGACCGTGGGCAAGTGATTTCCTGTTGCTATGAGCCAGTTTCCTCATTTGTAGGGCGGGGATAAGAACACTTCCCCGTCTCACAGGGGGGTGGCAAGACTTGAATTTGTTAGCATTCAAGGAGTGCTTTGAAATCGTTGATGGGAAGATGCAACAGAAGTGCCCGTGTTTGCTAGTGTTTGATTGACATTAAATATTGCAATGATTCGTTATGCCCGACATGTTAACAGCAGGGGTGATATGAGCAGTAGACTCTCTAGGACGGCAGTTCAGGGATCAGAATCGAATCTAGTCAGCCAGCCTTCCTCCCAGCTCTATTCAGAGCCAGCCTTGCTGGAGAGGGCATTCTGGGGAGTAATTCAGGAGAGGCGGCCCAGCGCCTGCCGGGAGATCTGAATTCCAGCGGGGCAGGTTCTGGTGGCATTATGGAAGGGATTATGGATTATGAATGCAAACCTCAGAAGACCTAGGCCAACCTTCCTGAATAAAACATAACTCGTCCGTCTCCTCGCGTGCTTCAGTCACCTTAGCAGAGCCTGCCTTGTGCTAATCCAGTTGCAGCTGTTTAACTTTCCTGGGTGGTTTCACCCTTGAATGCGTGTCACTTTTATCTTCTGCAGGGCACAGCAGAGAACTCGCTGCTGCAGCCCCAGGGCGCTTTTGGCTCTGAGCACCTGGGCCTAAATCCTCACAGGTATCTAGGTGCCTAAATCCTGTTTTAATGCGTAGAGCAATAGGGGACTCAGCTTCGTGTTCCCCAGGTTGCAAATGGGAGAGCTGAGGTTCGGTTATTCACCCAAGGTCACCGAATGACAGAACCCAATTCTGCTTACTCCTTCTCCTCTGGATTAGGGAGCGTCTAGAATCTGAGAGGATTGCTAATCCCAGGGTGAAACGTCCCGGTGCACCCCGGGTCCTTGTCACAAGCGGTCTCTGGAGTCCTCGATACTCAGTTCTGTGCCCTTGTGCCAGTCTGTCAGCCCTGTCCCCGCAGGATTCCAAAGATGACGACTGACTGACTGATTCATTCGTTGATTCATTGATTATTTTTAGCACAGGCGCCTACTTGCATTTTCCTGGGTGGGTGCTCCGCCCCTTCCCCCAAGGCCCCGCCCTCGCTCCGCCTCTTCCCGCCTCCTGCTCCGTTCCGGGGGGCGGGGGCGGGGGGTGACTGCAGCAGGGGTAGGCGTTCCCAGTCTAGCTAGTGCGGCTAACAATAGCAGGGGCCGTACAAACCCAGGGTTCCAGGTGGGCATGTTCTTGCTGCCCTAGCTTGCACGGAGGTCCACGTCACCTTGATCTCGCTGCTCTTTTTAACTGCTCTGTGCTAGATTAAAGCTAGGCTGCAATCTCCCCACTGACTGCAGTGTAGCCGTATCATAGCCTTGCCTGTTCTGTATCGGTTCTCATTCTGCACTCATCACCGTAGTATCTGAGCACAGGCGTGGGAAGAAGGGGTGCTGCAGCACCCCCAGGGTTTAGGCAGGGCCACTGGCCCTGGACTCCACTCCCCAGCTCAGGTCCCGGGGGCTAGCCCTGTGCCCCGCTCCCCAAACCCGCACACACATGTTGCTATATGTTTGGTCGAGAAATCAGCCCAAAGAAAAGGACCTTGATTGGGAGCAGAAGGTGGGGAGGTTTGGGATTCCCTCATTTCCTGGGGGAATTTGTTCCCCAGCTTCGGACTGGCCCCCAAGACAGTTCTGTCTCTTGCACAGCTGAGCTTTTCCCTTTACGGTAGAAAGTTCCATGGCACCTGAGGAGCAGAATTGTCAACCACGGTCTTCATCCTGGAACTTTAGGCTCTTTTAGATATGCTGGGCCCACGCCAGAGAGCGCCTTGAAGTAAGGACCAAGACCTTCCACCTGATTCAGTGTTCTCTGGAAAAGCCAGTGCAGGGAGCGGAGGACGGATCTGATGAGCTCATAGTGGTCTGGGTTGCTGAGGGAGATGCACTTCAGCATTGTGTACCAGATGGAGTTTCCACCATGCTGAAGGCTTCATGCCCATGTCCTTCACACCAAGGGACATCGCCGTAGTCCAGCTGAGCGGTGACAAAGGCATGAATAACTGAAGCCAAGTCACCATGCACCAGGTTGGGACAGTCTTCTCGCCAGCTGGAGATGGTAGCAAGTGTCGCTCATCAATGCTGCTGTGTGAGAGCACTCCTAGGCCACGGACCGAATTGGCCAACAATGGGTGTGAACCTGCCACCAAAGGAGACTGCATCACGGCTCCAAGTGCTTCTGGCCACCCACTGGCATCACCTCTATCTCTCACACAGGTTCAGCTTCAGCCAGCTCTTCTACATCCACGAGCTGATCTCGTCCGAGCACTTGGTGATGTGACGAAGGGTGAGTGGAGTTACCACCTGCTAGCTGCATGAGTATGTACCCAAGGGGTCAGGCGAGATCGTACTCAGCTAGCCCAAGCCACAAAGCCAGACTGCTGTGTATGTCTCCCTGTGATGGGAATTACATCCTCAGTGGCTTGCCCCAGGTCACACACGGACTCTGTAGTCAGCATAGGAACCAAACCCTATCTCCTGAGTCCTAGAGCACTGGCTTAACCACAGGATCTTCCTGCAAAGATACACTGATGCCCGCCAGAAATGGCCTGGATGAATCTAAAAAATTCAGCGGAGAGTTCCTCACTCTTCAGAAGCTTGTGATTCTCACTCTGAATCCGAGCGCTTTGTTCCTTTGTCTCCCCGATTTTACCAAAGAGGAAACTGAGGCACAGAGAGGTGACATGGCAGGTCCCAGGCAACGCAATCACAACAGAGTTTGTGTCACCTGCTTCCCTACTGAGCACCTAAACCAGGCTGCCTGATGTAATGGATGAGGGAGCTTTGTGTCCATGTCACCATCCTCTCAGCTAGTTTGTGGTGGAAATCTCATGAGAAAAGATTGATGCAAAGGAGAAAGGTTGGTCCTGTGGGTTAGGCCCAGGATAGGTACTGAATCATAGAAATGTCAGGCTGGAAGGGACCTCGAGAGGCCATCTAGCTCAGCCTCCCGTGCTGAGGCAGGAAGGAGTAAACCCAGACCATCCCTGATGGGTTTGTCCAACCTGTTCTTCAAAAGCCTCCTGTGATGGGGATTCCACAACCTCCCTTGGAAACCTGTTCCAGAGCTTAACTACCCTGAGAGTTAGAAAGTTTTTCCTCATATCCAACCTAAATCTCCCTTGCTGCAGATTAAGCCGATTACTACGTTGTCCTTCCTTTACACTGAGAACAATTGATCGTATTTATAACCGCCCTTAACATGTTTGTGGCTGTTATCCGGTCCCCCCTCAGTTTTTTTTTCCTCAGGATTAAACATATTCCGTTTTTGTAAACGTTGCTAATAGGTCCAATTTTCTAAACCTTTTCTCATTTTAGCTGCCCTCCTCTGGACTCCCTCCAGTTTGTCCACCTCTTTCTTAGCGTGTGGCCCCCAGAATTGGACACAATGCTTCAGCTGAGACATCACAACTGCCGCTTAAAGTGCAACAATTACCTCCCGTGTCTTAGACATGAAATTCCTGTTATGACACCCCCAGATATTCGCCTTTTTTGTCGCTGCATCACAATGTTGGCTCTCATTCAATTTGTGATCCACTGTCACCCCCAGATCCTTCTCAGCCTTCCCAGTTAGCCCCGTTTTGTAGTTGTGCGTTTGATTTTTTCCTTCCTAAGTGAAGTACTTTGCACTTGTCTTTGTTGAATTTCATCTTGTTGATTTCAGACAAATTCTCCAATTTTTCAAGATCATTTTGAATTTTAATCCTGTCCCCACCCAAAGTTCTTGCAAGCCCTCCCAGCTTGGTGTCATCTGCAAATTATATAAGCATACTCTCCTCTCCATTATCCAAGTCATTAATGAAGCTAGAGTCATGAATAAGCTAGATTCTTTCCCTGCCTCTGCCATTGACTCACTCTAAGACCTTGGTCAAGCCACTTCACGTCCCTGTGCCTTAGTTTCATCATCCGTAAAATGGGGTTAATGATACAAACAAAGCCTCACAATACCCTTGGTTAACGAGTCATTTCACGGCTATGTGCTTCAGTTTCCCATCTCTAAAATGGGGATAATGATACTGTCTGTGAGATCTACTGAGGAAAAGTGCTACTTGTGAGCAAGGCATTATTATTATTGCTGTTCAGAAAGTGCTGTGAGATCCTTGGATGGAAGAGGGTGCAGACCGGAGAAGTATTGTTATGGTGGACATCACCAGGTACTTTGTTACCCATAGTCTTCCAGGTTCTTTTTCAGTGTGTGACCAAGTTTTGACTTCTTAGGAAGACATGCTGGGTTGTGGAGAGTTTTGGATTAGACAGTTTTTGTGTGTATAGGTAGCTTCAGGTGCGAAGGGAGCTATAGGAGCAGCAGGACACTTTGCTGTCTGCCTTGGCCTGTGGTGACAGTCAATTCTTAAAGCCAAGCTGCTCCCTGGGAATCAAGCCTTGGTGTTGGGCTGAGATTATTCTAGGAGAAGGGATTGCCCTGCATGCCATTTGACCATCTCTGTTCCAGCACTGGGGTTTTGTGTGTAAATCAAACACGTTACATTCAGAATAGCCCCAGACCCTGTGTCACTGATTTCCACTCCACCGGGAAGCCAAGCCCCGAGTTCTGCCACCACGTGGCAAAGAGGCGACTCAGCTGAGAGAATGGGACACTGCGAGCAAGAAGAAAAGGAGGACTTGTGGCACCTTAGAGACTAACCAATTTATTTGAGCATAAGCTTTCGTGAGCTACAGCTCACTTCATCGGATGTATACCGTGGAAAGTGTAGAAGATCTTTTTATATACACACAAAGCATGAAAAAATACCTCCTCCCATCCCACTCTCCTGCTGGTAATAGCTTATCTAAAGTGATCACTCTCCTTACAATGTGTATGATAATCAAGGTGGGCCATTTCCAGCACAAATCCAGGGTTTAACAAGAACGTCTGAGGGGGGGGGGGGGCGTAGGAAAAAACAAGAGGAAACAGGTTACCTTGCATAATGACTTAGCCACTCCCAGTCTCTATTCAAGCCTAAGTTAATTGTATCCAATTTGCAAATGAATTCCAATTCAACAGTTTCTTGCTGGAGTCTGGATTTGAAGTTTTTTTGTTGTAATATAGCAACTTTCATGTCTGTAATCGCGGGACCAGAGAGATTGAAGTGTTCTCCGACTGGTTTATGAATCTTATAATTCTTGACATCTGATTTGTGTCCATTTATTTTTTTATGTAGAGACTGTCCAGTTTGACCAGTGTACATGGCAGAGGGGCATTGCTGTCACATGATGGCATATATCACATTGGTGGATGTGCAGGTGAACGAGCCTTGATTATCATACACATTGTAAGGAGAGTGATCACTTTAGATAAGCTATTACCAGCAGGAGAGTGGGGTGGGAGGAGGTATTTTTTCATGCTTTGTGTGTATATAAAAAGATCTTCTACACTTTCCACAGTATGCATCCGATGAAGTGAGCTGTAGCTCACGAAAGCTTATGCTCAAATAAATTGGTTAGTCTCTAAGGTGCCACAAGTACTCCTTTTCTTTTTGCGAATACAGACTAACACGGCTGTTACTCTGAAACCTGCGAGCAAGAAGGACCATCAATATTCTTCTGTCCTCTTCTGCTCCTGGGAGAAGCCTGGGAGTGCAGAGCCAGCATCCCGAAGTCTGCAGAGGGACGGACCCCAGGCCTGGCTCCATTTTGGGGTTTGGATCAGGAGATTTCTTATTGCATCCTTCCCCCGATAGTCTCTTGTAAGAGCCTCTTCTGGGAGTCATGGCATGGCCTAGTCCTGCCTTGTTTAAACATCCTGCATGCCCAAATTGCAGGGAGCTGTTAGCCCTGGGTTTCCTCCCACTCATTAGACTCCCGGCCTCATCTCATTTGTAGCTCCCTCGTTAACTCCACAGAGGCCTGAAGCCACCCAGCAAGACAAGCCATCAAAGCAGCAGGTGGCTCTGCACGGGGCTCTTTGAACTGGAGGTGTCAGGCCATTATCGCCCGGCACGGGGCCTAGAAATCAGAGCCCCGCTTGCTGGGTGTCCTAAATTACCAGGGAGGCTGCAGCCACCTTAGATGAAAAGGCAGAGCCACATCTGAGACCGTTCGGTCCCCCTCCTGGTTATGTTGCTCAGTCCAAGGCTGAATTGCCCTGCAGATTGGCTTTTACTGTCCTGCTGCTTCCAGCCTTGCTTTGCTCAAATCCCTGCCGTTCTCGGGATTGAGTGTCCCTGGGTCCAGCCTGGCTCCCACTGATGTCAGTTGCAAAGCTGCCCCATTGGAGGTTTGGTGGGCTCAGGAAAGGGGTTAGATATTGTGTGAAGGTCTGCGGCGCCCCCGTACACCACGCTGGCACCCTTCTGACTCGGTGGGAAGAGTGCCACCTGACCTACTGGGTCATGGGTGCCATTTCCCGCCACGCCTGAGAATTCCTGGGGCCTCCACCGACTTGCCAAGCAAACCCAAACCTGCTTAGCTGGTCGTTTCTCACAAGCCCCCAGCACAAGATGCTGCCACTGGCTGCAATGACTCCTGGAGCTACGCATCCTGACCCAGGACTAGGAAGGGCCCTACAGGGAGAAAGCAAGACGTGTGGCAGGTCTGCCCAGTTTTGGATGAACCCCCTCCCGTAAGATCTATCCTTTATCGGCCTCTGCGATCAGATCCCAAAATCTCCCCTTGACCCAGCAGTGCTCATCTGTAGTGTATAGGAAATAGGGCGGTGTCCCTGTGAATCGCGTGTGAGGCCTCTGACCGTGCTCACTGGCTTTCTGGCCACGTCTGCCAGACAGCACAGAGCCGCGGTAGGTATATTAACCAGTCCTTGCATTGGGGTGACCAGAGAGCAAGTGTGAAAAATCGGCACTGGGGGTGTGTATAATAGGTTGCCTATGTAAGACAAAGCTCCTAATATTGAGACGTCTCTGGTCACCCTACCTTGAATGTCTGTCTAGATAAAAAGAAAAGGAGGACTTGTGGCACCTTAGAGACTAACACATTTATTTGAGCATAAGCTTTTGGGAGCTACAGCTCTGTGTCTAGATAGTGAACACGGTTACTTGAGACCCGGCTGTGTCCCTTCTGCATGTTGTTTGTGTTGTGTAAAAAAGCAAAAGACACAACGACTGGCAAAGAAGGTGGGCTCCCACCCTGGGCATACAGTGAAATAGCCAGTGAGCGCCGAGGCCTAGTGGAAGTGAAACTTAACGGGGGCTGTGAGTCACCTGCTCCGTTCTGGGGGTAGCCTCAGCTCCTACCTTCACCTGCCCCTGGGCCCCTCTCCCAGCCCTGGGCCCAGATCCAAGGATCTACCCTTGCTCCTGCCCTGCTCAGGCACTCAGCAGAGGGAAGCTCTGCAGATTCTCACGTCATCCCTCCCGCCAGCTGCTCTGACTGCGGCTGAGTTCAGTGGCGTGTCACCCAGAATAACATTAATGCTTTCTCTCCCTGCCCCAACCTGCCTGCCTGGAGAGCCCAGGGCATGTAAGTTATTACACTGTGCAATGTGAAAAGGAGTACTTGTGGCACCTTAGAGACTAACCAATTATTAGAGCATAAGCTTTCGTGAGCTACAGCTCACTTCCTCAGGCTTATAATTTATAGGAACAAAACCAGGTACCCGGCTTTCTCAGGCACTCCTTCCGCCCCCCCCCCTTTTTCCGTGCCAGCAGCCCGCACTCCTTCCTGGTGCCAGAGCGGTGGAGTTGCCCTACCAGGGATCATCACTATAGCTCTAGTCCCATGTCTTGTCTCCAGCACTGGCCAATGCCAGATGCTTCGGCGGAAGGAATGAAATCTCTATCAGCTGCACTGGCCTGACCCTTAAGTGAGGAAACGTCTCTCTGAGCAACGCCGGCCGCTCTGTACGGTTGGCCCTTTAATTATTGCGTGCGTCTCTCTGTCTGCCCCTCTCTCTCTCTCGCACACGTGCGCGCACCACCGTGCACCCACAGCTGAGCCTCGGACATCTCCGAGGCCAAGAAGCACCATGGGAGAATCATGCACCGGCCTCTTGGCTCTGTGTCCGATCTCGCTGTCCTCGAAGGGGGCGTCTGCGCTGCAAACAGCAATGGGACCGCAGCACGTGCCGCTGTTAGGTGAGTTCGGTGGCTCAAAGCTAGCCCAGGCAGGTCTCGGCGTGCTGCGGTCCCCCTCGGATTGCCGGGTAGATGCACCCTCAGTCGTCATGCTTTGATATGGCAGCTGCCTCAAGCTAAGGTGTATGGAAGGTGCAATGGAAGATGCGAGGCTCTTTAAACAATAGTGACTACAGAACAAGATCTCTGGCTAAGGGGATGGAAGAGCTGGAAGGAAACCAGGAGAGGATCTCTTGGGCCTCATTCAGTCCATCTTGCAGCTTTCTTATATGCCCAGCGCTGAGGGCTTGTCTACACTACAGAGCATTGGCTGGGATAGCTACACTGGCAAACCCCCCTAGTGAAGAGGCAGTGTAAGCCACCAGAAGGAGTTCTGCCAACTCGGCTAAACCAGCTCCCTGAACGACATTAGCTAAGCCGCCAGAAGCAGCCTGTCAGTATAGTTTGTCTACACTGGGCTTTTGCTGGCATAGTGACGGTGGCCAGGGGGATGTGGGTTTGTTTTTTTTCCCCACTCTTAGCTGACATAGCTATGGCACAGAACTTCATCGGGTAGACCAGGCCTGAATCTCCAACCACTTGTGGTCATTTGGGACGCCACGGGGTTTTTCACGAGAGCAGGGGTGTGAACCCGTCTCGTGCCAAATTTCATCTCCAGTCTTCATAGTTGGTTGAAACTGAATTGTCCTCCTTGCTGTTTCGGCCAGTGGTCGTGTTATTCTTCACTTCCCGAGCCAAACGGTTTTGGAAGGTGGCTGTTAAGGTGCCACGTTCCACCCCAGAGGTGGCTGCATTTCATCGGTGGCCTGCTCCTGTTCTTTGGGATGAAAGGCACTCTGGACGTAGCGGATATTGTCACCTTCCTACTCCTTGACACATAATCTCTTCTCATTAACGCACCCTCCTTGGGATCGCAGAGTGGAAAGTCTGTCAATGCTGGTAGAGACACAAAGCCGGCAGGGCTTACTTTGGTATTAATCTCTCCTGACAATATTTACCCCTGGTGTTAAAAAGTTCAATGCAAAAATAAGGCTCCTTACTCCGCTCCTTCCCCTTCTCCATCCTTTCCCCACTGCCACACTGCTTAGATTGGGGGGGTGATTTTCTTTTCGTTTGGTGTTAATTTGTATTAAAGAGTCTTTAGACCCTTGAGAGATTTGGAAGGGGGGGGGGGCTTTGACACAGTCGTGAGAGGTAAAGGAAAAAGGGCTGGCGGACAGGGTGGGAAAATATGGTGTCCGGCCCCCCGAGTCCTATTCCTTGCCCAGCAATACACAGACAGGTAACCCTTCCCTTCTCGCTGCCTGTAGAACAAACACCGTCGTGGTGGGAGATGTGAGGGTCATTGCATGCAACAAGGAGGGAATGGCTAAGAGGTCAGCTTGGAAATACTGAAGTCTTCCTAGAAGCACAGGTCAGGTCAGCTCTGTGTATGTCAACACTGCCATCCAGAGGTGTGGCTGGGGCCTGCGTAGATGTGTCCGAGCTAGCTTTGATCTAGATCACACCTCGCTCGAGGAACAACAGCAGCAAAGCTGGGGCAGCACGGGTGGGGGCTGCTCGAGTGCATGCCTAGGGTCCTGGCCGGGCTGGACTTCGCTAGCTAGATCAGGTACGTCTACGGGTGCTGCAGCCACCTCCCGATTGCAGTGTGGGCATGCGCTCTGAAGGGTCAACTCTGCATGTCATCTCTTCGGGGTCGGTCAGCGGAGTGCTATGCCATTTACTGGGGGAGGTTAACGGTCCCTTGGCACTTTTCATTCGAGATGGGTCTTCCCACCAGCATTCTTGGCCAAACTGTCCTCCCTAGTGCAGCGTGCCGGGCACCAGCTGGTGGCTGCCATCCCACCCCAGAGGGGGCTGCATTGCAATGGCGCTGTCTGGGGACAGCAAAGTGCTTGGTGCTCTTTGGGGATGGGAGCTGCTATGGGAAAGTAAGACATCCTGGTTGCTTGGGGTCTCCTCCAGAGCGGAGAGTTACACAGACCAAATCGCAGTGAAATGAAATAACTGATCCAAGCCAAATGGCTGTCCCAATAACCTACCAAATCCTGCATCGTGGTGGGGGTTTGACCCTTGCAGTCCCTTCCAACCCTATGGTTCTATGAAAGGGGGAAGAGACCTCAATCCCCCACTTCCCCTGCAGGGACCAGTCAGCTGCTGTCAGAACAAAATAGGACTCTTCCCCCGCCATCCCATCACCTCCCGTTCCATGTGAGCTTCTGCCCTACCCAGTGTCACCAAAAGGATCAAACGCACAGTTCCAAAGGGGGGTAAGAGCCAGGCTTTTTGTTTGACCCATTATAATAGTTAAGGGGTGATTTGATCACAGTCTTAAGCATCTACATGGGGAACAAATATTTAATAGGGCTGTCAAGCGATTAAAAATTAATTGTGATTGATCACGCTGTTAATAATAAAATACCATTTATTTAAATTTTTCTACATTTTCAGGTATATTTTCAATTACAGCACAGAATACAAAGTGTACAGTGCTCACTTTATATTTATTATTTTTGATTATAAATAATTGCACAATAAAAAAAGATAAACGAAAGAAATCGTATTTTTAATTCACCTCACACAAGTACTATAGTGCTATCTCTTTATTGTGAAAGTGCAATTTACAAATGTAGAATTATTGTTTACATAATTGCACTCAAAAATAAAACAAGGGAAACCTTTAAAGCCTATAAGTCCACTCAGTCCTATTTTTTGTTCAGCCAATTGCTCAAACAAACAAGGTTGTTTGCATTTGTGGGAGATAATGCTGCCCGTTTCTTGTTTACAATGTCACCAGAAAGTGTTTGCAGGGCACTGTTGTAGCTGACGTCGGAAGGTATTTACCTGCCAGATGCCCTAAAGATTCATATGCCCCTTCATGCTTTGACCACTATTTTAGGGGACATGCATCCATGCTGATGATGGGTTCTGCTCGATAACGATCCAAAGCAGTGCAGACCAATGCATGTTTATTTTCATCATCTGAGTCAGATGCCACCAGCAGAAGGGTGATTTTCTTTTTTGGTGGTTCGGGTTCTGTAGTTTCCACATCGGAGTGTCGTTCTTTTTAGGACTTCTGAAAGCCTGCTCCACACCTCGTCCCTCTCAGATTTTGGAAGGTGCTTCAGACTCTTAAACCTTGGGTTGAGTACTGTAGCTATCTTTCAGAAATCTCCCATTGGTACCTTCTTTGGGTTTTATAAAATCTGTCGTGAAAGCGTTCTTAAACCGAACAACATAAGCTGGGTCATCATCCGAGACTGCCATAACATGGAATATATAGCAGAATGCAGATAAAACCACGGAGCAGGAGACATACAATTCCCCCGCAAGGAGTGCAGTCACAAGCCTGCAGGGCTCAGGTAGTGTTTCTAGCTTTTTCAAAATCCTTCTCTGTCGATGCTTTTGAAGAGCTGATGCGGCTGTGATAGTGGCTTCATTGCAAAGCAGGCATTGAATCAGCCAATGTGGAGTTCCATCTAGTCAAAATATCTTGTACAAGAGGTTCTCGTTTCTGTCCTCGCCCTGGAATGTGCTTGGAATGGCTCACAAGTTTTCCACATTTTGCCAGCATGTTGTCAAAGCCACCATCACTGAGCACTACTGAGATGGATCACTGCAGACAGTGATGCACGTCATTGGTTCAAAAGGCAAGCTGCTACCGTATTACGTCCACTGTCAATACTAATAGTTGTTACCTTTTCTGGAGTAGTCCATTCTTTCGCAACCTCCAAGAAATGCTCTACACATGCTCCGGCATAATGTCTCTCTTCAGTATGCGTTACCGTTACAGCGAACGACTGCAGAGTCCAGGCAGCATCAGGCAGGTGTGCCGAGACGCCAAGATAGCTGTGATTGCTCAAGGATGTCCAGTGATCGCCAGCCAAAGCAACAGCTAGTGCATTTTTCAGAGGCTCCAACTTTGTAGTCTTCTCATTGCTGTATTGGTCATGTATTCATGATGCAGCGGTTCCTCGGGAAGGCAAGGTGTATGACTGATTGGAAGATGCAATTTGAATAGCATCTCTTAGCCCTCTGTCATTCACAATGTTGTGTGGTCTGCAGTCCATAGCTATTCACTTTGCAGTAGCATTGGTTAAGCTGTTGTACTTTGTTTAATCCCTGGGTTTGTAGCGATCCTGAAACTCCGTAATTGTACACTGTCGTGGCAGGCTGGATTCATTTGCTGGCAGCTGGTGACCCGGCCATCAGGGGAGGCTAGCCCCCAGCCCCCTCCCCTTCTGCCTCCCCCTCCTCTGCAGGAGCCCAGAGCACCCGCACCGTGGCCCCAGCACCGGGTGGCCGTAGCCACCCCCAGCCCCAGTGCTTTGGGCAGCCAGCCCAACCCCAGTTCATGGGGCGGCTGCCCCCACTCCCAGTGCGTCGGGCAGCCAGGTGGAGCAGCCGCAGCACCAGCCGCCCTGAGTCCCAGCGGGAGGCAGGCCGGCCTAGGCCAGGGCAGAGCGCCGGGAGGGGCCGTGGGGGTGGAGTATGGGCGGGGTCACGCCAGGCTGTTTGAGGAGGTCCAGGCTCCGATACCAGCCACCCATGGGCGGCGTGTTATCTGTAGCACAAGATCTGGAGGCAAAAGCATGCTTGGCATGTAGGCGGTATTGCAGACTTGAAGTACTTCTACGGTGTTGGACCTCAGCCTGGCAATAGCTACAGATAACAGGCTTTTTAGCCAGAGAACCAGCTGGAAGTATTTTAAAAATAAACTTCCCGTATTCAAAAGATTTGAACTGTTGCTGCTTTGCTCCATTAACTTTTTCTGATATTTTAATCACTCCAGATCATGAAAACACAGTAGAACAGTGCCAACGTCTGGAATAATTCAATACATTCTTCTATATAATCAATACATTTGTGTCCTGTTCAAAAGAGTCCTTGCAGTGGATATGGAAAGATTTTACCTCATGATTTTAACGTTCAGTAGGGGAGTGATTTGTGCAGGAGGCTTTTTTTGTTTTCTGCTGCTGCTGGGTTAGTCTTTTGTATGCAATTTTGTATGTTGTCTTGAGAGGAGTCTTGGCTTATTGAAGGGGTAAGATTCCTCCGAAAGTCAGCGTTCTGGAGATGGGAGGGGTGGGAGTTGTGCAGGAGAAGGGTGAATTCTTGATGCTGCTCCGGTTGGGTTGGGTTTCTGAGCTCACCACCAGGCTTGCCTCCTGCCCGAAAAAGAGTTTCATCTTAGAAAACTGCATTCGGTGTCGGGGGAGGAGGGACGCAAGCGATGACTTGAGCAGGAGGAGGGTGAGGGAGGAATCTTGCTGCTGCTTCTGGAAGGTGGTTTCTGGTCCAAGACTCGCCAGGCTCGCCTCCTTTTACTGACCTAGGTGGGCTTCTTTCAGCTGGGTGAGCCCTTATTCTCCCTTGCAAACGCATTTTACCTCAGGACTCTGCATATGGCAGGGGAGGGGAGACTGGTGCAGAGAGGCTGAGCTCGCCAGACCCCTGTTCTCTATGGGGTACTGCTAGGGGCCAGCTGGGAGCAATGGGACACGGCACGGGGTGGGGGAAGGGTTCAGTTCTGGTGACTGGTGAAAGGTGCATTATTTCCATCACCAGAAAATGAAGTCTTCAAGTTTATCTCCTTGAGAGGTACAGCATGGGCAGTAGCAGGTAAACTGAGTAACCAGGCAACAGGCTGAGTCAGTCATCATGATACTGGTGTGTTCAGCTCACTCTGAGTTCCTTGGTTGGCAAATGGTCTAGCAGGGCACTGTAAGGACCTGGCTAGCAAGCAAGTGCACTGCTACCCCCATTGCTGGATAGAATCAGAACTGTTCAGCCGTGTGTCATAGGCCATCTACTGCTAGCAGCTCATGGAGATTCACCTGTAGCTCAGGGGCTGTGCTTTCAGAGCAGGCAGATCTGGGTTTTGTCTCTACTGTTGCTGTGGAGATCTGCAATGCTATTGCTAACAGAGCAGATTCAGGCTCCCTGCCTGCTTCCGCCCCAGTCAGCCAGGAAGGTGTGATCTGAAGAATGGCTGTGTTTATAAAAGGAACAGTCACACACCTAAACTGAGGCCCAGTGCCATTCTTGTCTCTCTCTGCCCATGCCCAGCTCCACAGTGCTGGCAGCTGAGGAGGGTTCTGCTCGCTGGCAGGGAGAGAAGAGAAAGGACAGAGCGTGGAAGAAAAGAATGGAGGGAGAGAAAGAAAAGATGCAAAGAGAATGGACTGTTGACTAATATATGCTGGCTAACATATAAATAGACATCATATTAAGAATATGTATTATCTGCACCATATATATTTATATATATATTAGTATGCATTAAGCACCAAAAACATTAAGCCCAAATATTGTAACGGTGATGTAGCCTAAACTGGCCTATACCATAATCCTGTTCACTTACGGTAAGTATCGCATAACTCCTTGCATTTGCTGAGGTAAGCATTTGGCACAAGCAGATAGGAAACGTATCCAAAACAAGATACATTGGTTCTACATCTTAGTACAAGCTAGGGAAGTGCCTTCACGGACCAGTACCTGGAATGCTTGTTCAGTTCCTTCCTTATCTGTGTTCTGGAAACACCATGTTAGGGAACTGGGACAACCCGATGGGTTGGATTAGAGACGTATAAAGAGATGTGTAACTTGTAAAAATCATATAATACTACCAGCCGAAATGTCAGCTGGGGAACACACCACCTGCGTAAGGCAAATGCAATGGAGATTGGTCCTGCTTTGAGCAGGGGGCTGGACTAGACGACCTCCTGAGGTCCCTTCCAACCCTGAGATTCTATGATTCATTGTCTCTGTGCAGGCTCTTCGGGGACTGGTGTCGTATAGAATTCTTTTCCGGTGCCATATTAAACCGGACTGATACTGGCTGTTTGGTCTCTTGAGTAAATTTTGTAATGAATCAAAGTGTCATCAAGCAACTGACTATAGGGTCACTTCTTAGCAGGATGACAGTGAGTGACGGGGAGAAAGGAGCGGGAGGGCATGGTCACATGAACAAAGGCAGAGGGATCATTTCAGCCCAACTTGTTATTTCAGGCAGGGAGGAGATCCGCTTGCTGCTTAAGTCATCGGCACTGAGGGCTTTTCCATCCCAGCTGTTTGCCCCTTGGGCTCAGGCAGAGAGGTGCCGGGGAGGAGGGCTGGGATTTGCAGCCCCCAGCAAGCAGCCACCAAGGAATGAGTGAATTATGTCACCTAATTGTTTGGCCTCGAAAAAGGGGAGAAGAGATCAAGTCAGGACAATATTGTCCTTCTAGGACAAATCTGCTCCAAGGAAATACATGTCACCCTGCTAAAATGGGTCAGGGCTTTAATCTCCTGCGGGCTTGGTCCTGGTACCTCTCTCTCTGCGGTGTCCTTTTGTCCGGTGTACATGCTAGACACAGCGAATGTTCCCATTGCAATTAGGCACCCCCTAAGGTGTGGGGCCCTGCTGCCATAAGGCTGGTGGTGGTCTCTCTTCCTGGGTGAAATTCACACCTGTGCGGAGGGCTAGCAGAAAGCCGAAGCAATGCTAACAGGTCTCCGCCTGGAATCTGAGCTCTCATTGTGAATGTACTGGTGAAACGGGCACAGATCTCTGTACCCTCAGGGCTTCCGTGGCACGTAGGCCACATGCTGGTTCTCTGCCCAGGGCATGAATTCCAGCCACTGTGCAATCTGCAGCCAGCTATGCCTGCACAGGGATAGCTGCAGAGCCGCAGTCACACCCACTGGCTTTGTCTAGACTAGGGGCCCCAAGCGCGCGAGGCTGGAGCATGTTAGCAAACACCCGTCATCCAGAAGCGCCGTGTAGATGAGGCAGGGTGTTTAACACCAGCTCGTTCTTGGCTCCCTCCCCCTCATCCGACACTTTTAGAACCTGTTCGCTAACGTGTCCTACCAACAAATCCCGATCTAGACCAAGCCAGCAATAGGACGTGCGCAATGACGCGCCCTCTCTGACAAACACACTCACATATAAATACCTCCCCAGGAATAAAATACAGGAGTACAAAGGATGTGTCTGTTTGAACATGGCTGGGAGAGGCCAAGGAGTAAATTTCTATCTGATCAGTGGCTGATTTCCTTGAGATTGCCATGTCCCCGGGACATGGGGGAGGTCTGGCCAGGATGGGGCGAAGAGGGCACGGGGCTGTTGCCAAAGGGTTTCAATTCAGTGACCTGCACCTTTGTACTGGTTCACACCCCATGAGGTTGGCTTCGTGGCTGAGACATCCAGCACACAGATACCAAGAGGCCAGGGGTCATAAAGATTTCGGACTGATTTCAGCCTGCAGGGAGTTCTCATGTCCTTGGTGTTGCAATACCAGTAACCCCAAAAGATGCTTCACTTCAGTGGTGCTGGTGAGCGACTCATTAGGTGACATGGGCTGGTGGAATACATTTCCCAGGGGAGTGCCGGAAGCCTCACGCTGTCGCACTTCAAACTAGACGGGACCAAACATATATATATGATAGGGGATGCTTCCATAGGGAGGCAGGATGATCGAGGGATTAGGTTACTTGTCTCTGATCCCAGCTCTCCACAGACTTCCTGGGGGAGTTTGGGTGAGGCCCCTCATCTCTGCCTCAGTTCCCCATCTCCACTGTGGGGATAACCACACCTCCTGGGGTGTCATGAGGTTAAATCCAGCAAGCATTGTGAAGTGTGCAGATCCTTTGCCGAGGGAGTGGGGGTTTATAGGTATTTAGGGCGGAGAGCAGTGTCTGAATTAGAGCATGACCTCATGCGTGTGGCTTTAGATATTATTCTAGGTGTGGCTTAATATGATATGGGAGGAGCGGGGGGTTATTCCAAACTTCAGGCAATAACAGTAAGAGTCTAAAAGCTCTTTGCAAGCCTCAGTGCACCCCAGTAAGGTGTAACCAGCCCTACTTTACACAGAACCTTACAGGTTAAGGCCACCCAAGACTGATAGAGCTGGGACGTGAACCCAGGAGTCTGGCACTTTAGTCACTAGACATTTCCGGGGCCAATGAATAAAACTTCAGAAATGCCATAAAACGAACGAGATGACTGAAGCGGAAGAGGCTAGCTCTGGGAGACCACTAGGGGGCAGTATGTGCATGCAGAATATTCTCCCAGCCTCTGGGACATGGGCTGCGAGGGGACAATACTTTGTTAAAGCAAAAGAGCCCAACACACCAGCCCTGTAGTGTGTCTAAAACTAGAAACAAGCAGGGCTTCCCTACGGAAGTGGAACTGGATGGCCAGAGGGATGGTGGGATGCCCTGAAGATATTATTAAGGTCTCCATTTGCTGACGTTCATGCTCGCACGTGCATGTGTATATGTATGCATGTCCAGATCCATGAGCTTTGTTCATCCCATTGCCTCGAGCATCTCCCCCCCGCACATATGTGGGCGAGGGCATTTATTATTGTTGTTAATTTTTTGTACTATGGTGGTGGCTCAGGCTCCAGGCCGCATTGTGCTAGGCGCTGTACAAAATCATAAAGAGATGGCTTCAAAGAGCTCAGAGCCTAAAGAGTGTCCTCATGCTTCCGTGTCGTTCGCCCCCCGCCTCTGAAATCTTCCCCATACGCGTTTGCGGGCGGGTGTAAGTAGCCGTCTCTTGCCTCCACCATATCTAAGCACATCCCACGTTTGTGCGTGTGTGTATGTACGTACATATGCCTGTGATCTGCTCACACCATCCCCTATGCACCTTCACTCTTGAGAAAGCCACAGGTAATTCAAGCTGTACGGGCCAGAGGTTGACTCCAGGGTGGGGGAAGGGACTGCCTTTCAAGTTTATAATCAGAGCAAAGCAGGCACAAAATTTCAATCTAAAAATGGAAGGTGGCTTCCGGTCCACAGTCTCCAGCTCCTTATCTCGGGGCTCCCAAGTGGAACAAATGGGCCGAGAGCTGGGGAGTGAAGGAAAGAACAGGAGGAGGCATTAGACAGAAAATGAGCCTGTTTTTATTCAGGTGGCTAAGCCAAGCCAGATGGAACAGATAAAGCATGATGTTCCAGGCCAGTCCTATTAGTCAGAGTCAGGAAAACAGCCCCTAAACACCCCTCTATCTCCTTCGAATCAGGCAGGGTTTTCAAGCACCAGGTGCCTTTTTTCCAGGGGGCAGAGATCGAAGCAAGATAGCTCGGGGAGAGGGAGAGCGACCGGCCATGCAATCGCTAAACATTAGCGAGCAAAATGCCCTGTAATGAACACAGCCAAGGAGAGCCCGGTTCTGCTTCCTCCAGGAGCCAGCAGCCAGATGCGTGGGGACATCAGGCCCCCAGTTGGGGCGCGAGCCATTCAGCAGAGGCTCCTGCCCGCTGGGAATTTTCCTCTGCTGGGAAAGCCGCGGGAGAGGCTTCAGCATGACCTTGCTTGGGGGGCCGAAGGGAATGTGATTCCGACGTGCTAACACCGCACCATCAGGGATTTCATTATTTTCATTATTAGCCTCATTGGCGGCTTTTTACATTTCTTAATAAGAACTTCCCCAGCCACGCTCAGCCGGCCGCCTTATCGGAGACATTTCGCTTCCCTGCCCCGTCCTGTTTGATCTGGGGCTGCTGAATGGGAAATGCCTCCCGCCCTGTAATTGAAAGTGTGGCTGTTACAAGGGAATTAGAGCTGGGTTTTATTATTCTGGTGGGTTCGGTTGGTTTTGTTTTTTCCCTTCCCCGTCAGCCCCTTTGGGCTGTCTGTAAATGAAAACGTCACCGACGTACAAGCTGGGGACAAGACAGCGGCAGGGAGCTGTGCTGCAGATCCCGGCTTCCCAGGCAAGCGGGGTTGCTGGAACTGGGGAGCCAGCAGCTGCAATGGCGTGTCTTCCCCCAAGGGGGGGGGCAACTGGGGAGGGTGGGCGGCATGGCCAAAAATGGCACCGTGCTGCCTGGTGGGGGAAGGATCCATCCAGAGCGATTGTTGGAAGTGCTGCCTTTCCTCAGGAGCTTTCACTAGCAGCCCCCCCACCCCCTCCCCAAGGATTTAAAGCTGCCCCCAAGGCAAGGCCGAGCTGGAGCAAAGCAGCAGAGGGAGATGCGGGGAGGGGCAGGGTTGAGCTAGAGGGCAGGGGATGGTGGGGGAGGAAGGGGGTGGTTATGACAACTCAGAACATAAGAACGGCCATCCTGGGTCAGACCAAAGGTCCATCCAGCCCAGTCTCCTGTCTGCCGACAGTGGCCAATGCCAGATGCCCCAGAGGAAGTGAACCTAAGAGGTTATGATCAAGTGATCTCTCTCGCCTGCCATCCATCTCCACCCTGTGACAAACAGAGGCTAGGGACACCATTCCTTACCCATCCTGGCTAATAGTCATTAATGGACTTAACCTCCATGAATTTATCTAGTTCTCTTTTAAACCCTGTTACAGTCTTGGCCATCCTCCTCAGGCAAGGAGTTCCACAGTTTGACTGTGCGCTGTGTGAAGGAGAACTTCCTTTTATTCGTTTCAGGTGGGATTCTTTCCCCCCATTGGGCCCTGCACTCCCGAAAGAGGGCACTTTGGCCACTAAGTAAGGAGGGGTTAAGTTACCCCACCTCCTGCACTCGGACAAGCGACGCTCTGCCTTAGTCACGTAGCCCATGCTTTGCGGGGCACTGAATCCTGCTAGTCAACACCTGGGCAAACTGAAATGGGAGGGAGCTGTAGAGGAAAGGGTTTCCTTGCTCCCTCAGCCTCGGGACTTCCACCTTGGAGCACATGGTACGGAGTCCGCTCTAGTGACGCCCCAAGGGGGCAGAGCTGGTGACTCCAATGAGCTCTCTCGTCTCTCCAGTCCTGGCCCAGGTCGCTATTGGCAAATGCCACCCTGGTTTTCCACGATGTGCTGCATGTCATGGGCGTCCCCTAGGCCGGCAGCACTCGCACCCAGTGGCCCTCCATGAGGATCGTTCCCCACTGGGCTGGGCCCTGCATGAATACATGGGGCGACCCCCGGAGCTAGCAGGCTCAGAGTTTGCCAGGCTGATTAGTCTGACCTGAACTACCTCTGTAACAGGCATGTCTAATGCGCCTGCCACCGTGGGGTCTGGTTTTGCCCTTAGGCCTGGTCCACACGAGAAAACTAGGTCAGTCTCACTACATCTTTCACGGGTGAGAAAAGTCCACATCTTGAGCTGTGGTGTTAAGCCGACTTTAGTCCCCGTGTGGCCAGCACTAGGGCAATGGAAGATTTCCTCCAGCTACCGCCGCTCGGGCAGATGGGTTACCTACGCCCCCCCTGCGATTAGCCCCTGGGATTACCTGCAACGGCAGAACCGCTCCCAGCGGCAGAGGCAGTGTCTACACTGGGAAGCCCGACCGCGGTGCAGCCGTGCCCCCGAAACGTTTGAAGTGTAGCCCAGCCCTGGTGTGGAGCTCTGCCCAAGGCGAATGAGCTCCAGACTGTGGGCATTGCGCTCTTTCCAGGCCTGGCCTGCAGCCGGCTCCTCCGCCTCTCGTGAATGAGCCGAGCTGCTCGGTGGTGCCACCAGGGGCCCCTCGTGCAGCAGTTTTCTGCTGACGGGGAGAAGAATAAAACAGGAGCCGCAGCTGGCTTGTCCGCCAGGGGACAGGACGGACCTGAGTGGGAGCCCTGGGCCTCAGAGGGCTCCTGACCTGGCACCGCCCCAGGAGGAGCTTCCCAGCACGCCCGGGTGACATCCCTTAGGAGTATCCTGGTAGTGGCCAGGAGATCAACAAGGACAGGTGCAGAGTCCTGCACTTAGGATGGAAGAATCCCAGGCACCGCTACAGGCTGGGGACCGACTGGCTCGGCAGCAATTCTGCAGAAAAGGACCTAGGGGTGACAGTGGAGGAGAAGCTGGATATGAGTCACAGCGTGCCCTTGTTGCCAAGAAGGCTCACGGCATTTTGGGCTGTATAAGTAGGAGCATTGCCAACAGATCCAGGGAAATGATTGTTCCCCTCTATTCGGCATTGGTGAGGCCACATGTGGAGTATTGCATCCAGTTTTGGCCCCCCCCCCCACTACAGAAGGGATGTGGACAAATTGGAGAGAGTCCTGCGGAGGGCAACGAAAATGATTAGGGGGCTGGGACGCCTGACTTTTGAGGAGAGGCTGGGGGAACTGGGGTTATTTAGTCTGCAGAAGGGAAGAGTGAGGGGGGATTTGATAGCAGCCTTCAACTACCTGAAGGGGGGTTCCACAGAGGATGGAGCTCAGCTGTTCTCAATGGTAGCAGATGACAGAACAAGGAGCAATGGTCTCAAGTTGCAGTGGGGGAGGTTTAGGTTGGATATTAAGAAACACTATTTCATGAGGAGGGTGGTGAAGCACTGGAATGGGTTACCTAGTGAGGTGGTGGAATCTCCTTCCTTAGAGGTTTTTAATGCCCGGCTTGACAAAGCCCTGGCTGGGATGATTTAGTTGGTGTTGCTACTGCTTTGAGCAGGGGGTTGGACTAGATGACCTCCTGAGGTCTCTTCCAACCCTAATCTTCTATGATTCTATGATCTTGTCACAGCCCAGGACCCTGCTGTGCTAGGTGCTGTACAAACAGAACAAAAAGCTGCTCCCTGCCCCCAAGCTTACAAATAAAGCACTGGAGACTCGGCAGTAGGGGATGATCCAGCACAGTTTATCAGCTAGGCAAGGAGACTATACACAGAGAGTAAAAACTGAGTTACATCCCCTCTCCAGGTTGCCATTTCAAAAGGGGGAAGGGCAACTTTCAGTGGGATTTGTTTTTCAGAATATGGAAAATCTTTTCCCAACTTCTCCCCACCTCCAAAAAATAACCCCCCAACCCTGCATAGGCTGAGAGGCGTGGGGTAACAGATCAGATGGCTGCCCTACTAGGTCTGTGATTTAAGGCACAAATAAATACCAAGAAATCCCCCTCTCGGCAGACAGTTTAACAAGAGATCCAGGTGGCCCCCAGCACAGCAGGGAAAGGCTCCATGCGATGTGCCTGGCGCCATTGGGTGTGGGCTCCTCGCACCTGTGATGCCCGCAGTAAAGGTGATGTGGTATGCAGGGCTGCTCTCCATTACGCTGATTACAGGGGGCTTATCTCGCCAGGGAGGAAGCCTTCTCTCCCCCGCCCCCCACTCCCAGCCTGGCCACGCCAACAATGCCGAGCTGTCTCTGAAGATGGACGGGCAGGTGTTCCCTGCCTACTTCAAAGCAGGAGAGGTCAGAGGCTGGGAGCGAAGGGAGGCTGACAACAGCTGGTGATTTGTTTTATGAGTCAATTTGGCAATAGCAGGCAGTGAGGAAGGCCCTGCAGCTAGGTTTTCCCTTGGAGCCGAGCAAGAAGAATGCCCTGTACTCTGAGGGTATTGTCTGAACCCATTTGGGGGCCATAAGGCAAGTGTCCTCACAAGAGAGCAGAGACTGGGCTCTAACAGTCTGATTGGGGCTGCTAAACACATGCAGACCCTGTGGGTGTTGCTGGCTCTCTAACTCCCAGACTGCCCAATAGGGATGTTAGTAGGTGGAGACTGTGTGATGTAGTGGCTAGTGCACTCGACTTGGACTCAGGAGATCTGGGTTCTAGATCCCAGCTCTGCCACTAGACCTTGAGTAAGTGATGACACTGCTCTGTGCCTCAGTTTCCCTGTCTGTTAAATGGGGAGAGTGACTGCTTTGAGATCTACCGATAAACAGTGCTGTGCAAGAGCTAGGTGGTGTTAGTAATAGAGCCTGTGCTCGCTACACACACAGGACGGCCCAAGACCTGGCCTGGACTCACTTTGCCATCTACCACCCGAGCTTTAGCTGGGAGTGCGGTGGGGGAAAACCATTACCTACCCAGGCCTTGACTAGTTCCAGCCACGTGGTGAGTCACGGTCCCTTCTGTGTTTGCAGTGCACGCAATCCGATGGGTGCGGATCTCGAGTGGGGCTTTTGGGGGCTGCCAGAATTTACAATGATGATGATGATGTTGGGCTGCTTATCCAACTCTGGGCAAAACCAACCTAACCTAAACCAAAATCTGCAGGCAGTGTGGAGCATTGGTGTCCGTGAGGGCTCACATAGGATATGCTGTACAGGTGTGTCTGACGGGGCTTGTCTGAAACACTGTCCTGTTGCCAGGTGTCACTCCTCCTGGGAAAGGATTCAGTGGGGTCTGCTAACTCATCCAGGTTGGTGGTTCGTTCCCCTGCCCAGATATAAAGGAAGAGGGTGTGTCTTTCTGTGGAAAGGGGATCTAAAGTGTGGGCTGGGTAGTCCTGAGGGAGGAGCCTTAGAACCAGCAACACTTGGGGACAACAGCTGGAGCTGATCCTTGTGTTAATTTCTTTGATTACAAAGCCAAACACTAGGAACAGGGGTGTTTTGACTCTACCCAGTGTGTGGACGTTGTTTTAGAGCAGGCTGGGGAAGGCACATGCTGCGTCTGACCGGGGGCTATCTAATACAATATCCTGTAAGCAAGAGTCGCCAGTTCCATCTGCTTCAGAGGAAGGTGTGAGAAACCCCGCATGACAGATATTAGTCCTGACATTTAATACCTGACCAGAAAACACTTAGATATTACAGTGATAGAGGGGAGATTCGAACAGAGCCGTGCAAACAATGGATTTTTCGGATCCCTGGCAATTCAAAAAGAAAAAAAATTGGGGGAATCAACCCAAAATGGAAATTTTTCAAAATGTTCCACCAAGAGAAGAGTTTTAAAAATCAGTTGTTTTTCAGGTGAAACGAAATTTTTCAGTTAGATCCTGCGCAATTTTAAAATATTTTTAATAGGGCTGTCAATTCATCGCAGTTAATGCCTGCAATTAACTGAAAGCAAAATGAATGTCTCAATTTTTTTAATGCGTTAATCGCAGACATGTGAGCGGGGCAGGAGGCTTCGGCAGCAGGGGGGCTAAAGAAGTCCCAGCCCACAGCTCCAGAGGCAGCAGGGGGGCTGGAAAATCCACAGCCCGTAGCTTCTTGGGAAGTGGGGGACCTGGAGCTCCATGCACCGAGCGCAGCTGAAGCCCCATGCCCCAAGAGGGGCTGAAGCCCCGAACCCCAGGCTCTGAGGAGAGCTGAAGCCCAGAGCCACCAGCCCTGACCCTATAGTTGAAAATATAGAAAACCCCCCAAAATATTGAAATAAATGGTATTCTAATATTAACAGTGTGATTAAAACTGTAATTAATTGCAATTAATTTTTTTAATCACTTGACAGCCCTAATTTTTAATTGCTTAAAATAAAATCAAGGGGAATTTTGAGACAAAGTCCCTTCAAATTGAAAAATCAAAATGTTTTTGATTTTTTTCACTCATTTTTTTTCAACCGAAACAATTCAGTGAAACTGATGCTATTTGTCAACTGAACCATTTCACCTGACTGCATTTTTCACCAAAAAAAAAGTTTGAGGTGAATTTTTCACCCACCTGTAGATAAGAACTTTGATAAATAGACTAGAAACCCTGAGTGCGAGTTAACGGGTAAATGTTCTGCTTCGATTCTGCCAATATAAAAGTTGGCAGCCTTTCCTCCTCCCATCTCCTCAACTCTGTCTCCATTAGACAAAAGAAGAAACTTCTCCTTTGAGTACAACCAATGCCAAGGGTTCAAAGATCATGAATCCAGCCCCCCAACATCATAAAATTGGCTTAAATGTCATGAGATTTTCAAAAATAATAAATGTTGGTGTGTGCTGGTTGTGGTTACCTTCCGGTTCTGAGTCTGTAGCATGCACTGGAGTCTCATTTTCAAGCTTTTCTCTAGAACCAGGAGGGTAGGAATTTATTTCTTTTTAAAATGAAAGCAGACAGTCTCCTATAATCATATGAATCCATTAGCTCATAGAATCATAGACGATTAGGGTTGGAAGAGACCTCCCGGGTCTCTGCCAGTCTGACCTGGGGGGAAATTCCCTTCCTGACCCCCAATATGGCGATCAGTTGGACCCTCAATTGCAGCTCTATTCTCCTTGGGCGTGGAGACCAAGAACCCTTAGATCTGGAGGCAGATTCTAGCCCCCTGCACCAGCAGATTCCCTTCAAGATGCGGTTGGGCGGCAGGTGTCATAGGACCATCCCGCAGCACAGTGCTTTCTTTCATCAGGCAAGACTTCCATGATCCCTTTGACTGACAAGTCAACTGCCTGATGTCTTGATAACCAGCCACTTACCTCCCAGCTAATTAAAACAAATTCCTACATGCCGCAGGTCCTGCAGCTTTGGCCTCCTGAGCAATCACTTCCTTGGCGACTTCACCTCTATTAACTTTTCTCCCGCAAATTAATTGGCTGATGTAATTGAAGCAAGGCGGCGGATAGCAAGGAGAGGCTCAGTTACATTCCTCCCCCTACCCCTACCATTGTCAGCTGCGGAGGAGAGGGACAAGTTCACTGCTGTGAAAGGGGAGTGTGTGTGTTAGGGGAGAATCAAGTCCCTTCTAATCTCTCTTGAATCCTGCCTGGATTTCCAGCCCCTCTGGTTAATTAACTCTCCACTTCGGGCTTTAAGCAGGGATACGTGGGTTAGGAGGATGGTTATGAGAGTGAGGAATTCCCTCCTTGTTGCAGCCTCATCTGGTGACAATGAGTTCAGGCCAGCTGGTTTATTAGTCAGCTGCAGTTTAGCAGTCTGCGCTGTTGACAGAGCACGGGTCCGAGACACCATGGGTGTACCTGTATCCTGAGCCCTGGAGGCGAGGCAGAAGGAATTACAGACACTGGGGATTTATTGGACCTTCGTTTCACCCAGCCTCCGTGTTGGAAGGAGCCTGTTTGTGCCTGTACATGAGAGAAAAAGAAAAGGTGCTTTGTGGGTGGGAACAGGAAAGCAGGGGTGGGGCTGGGGCCAGGAATTGGCCCCTGGTGGGTAAGGGG
This sequence comes from Lepidochelys kempii, assembly GCF_965140285.1. Lineage (NCBI taxonomy): Eukaryota > Metazoa > Chordata > Testudines > Cheloniidae > Lepidochelys > Lepidochelys kempii. The sequence continues at coordinate 137,311,716 of NC_136383.1, forward strand.
CAATGGGGAAAAGCATTCCATTCCAGGATTGCTTCGTTCCCAGTCGATCCTTGGAAACCCCAACTGAGGTCAGAGTCCCGTTTCACTAGGCACTGTTCAAACACATAGTAAGAAATGGTTCCTGCCCCAAAGAGCATAGGAAGTATATCATATCCCTGCTTTACAGATGGGGGCCTGATGCACAGGGGGATTAAATGTCTTGGCCAAGGTCCTGCAGACAATCTGTGGCAGAGGCAGGAATTGAACTCAGTGTCTTAGCTACAAGACACCCTTCCGTCGACCTGTGAAAACAATTCCTCTCTTTCTTTGGCATGCACACCTTGCAGGGACTTGTGGGTGATAACCCCAATGCAAGCTATTCAATCCTCACTCTCCAGGCTGCAAGATTCTTTATTCCACCTATCCCCAGACCCTGATCTTCACCAGTTATTGCTCAGGAGTCTAGCAGCTCACTTTTCTGTTGCACTCAAAGGCCAGCGCATCCCATGCTTTAAGGGGCTGCCAATGACTCTGCTGTTACGATTTGGTTCAGTTGCAATTTGCCTGTCGCACACGGTTTTTAGCCTGAGAGGAAATTTGCAGATGAAATTCAACACTGATAAATGCAAAGGAATGCACAGTGGAAAAAATAATCCCAACTATCCATATAAAATGATGGGGTCTAAATTAGCTGTTACCACTCAAGGAAGAGATCTTGGAGTTCCTGTGGATAGTTCTCTGAAAACATCCTCCACTCCATGCGCACCAGCAGTCAAAAGAGCTAACAGAATGTTGGGAATCATGAAGAAAGGGATCGATAATAAGACAGAAAATATCATATTGCCTCCATATAAATCCATGGTACGCCCACATCTTGAACACTGCCTGCAGATGTGGTCGCCCCATCTCAAAAAAGATCTATTGGACTTGGAAAAGGTAAAGAGAAGGGCAACAAAAATGATCAGGGGTATGGAACGGCTTCCGTGTGAGGAGAGACTCAAAAGACTGGGACTTTTCAGCTTGGAAAAGAGACGACGAAGGGGGGATATGATAGAAATCTATATAAAAATAAATCATGACTGGTGTGGTGAAAGTGAATAAGGAAGTGTTATTAACCCCTTCACCTAATACAAGAACATGGTTCACCCAATGAAATTAATAGACAGCCAGTTTAAAACAAACAAAAGGAAGTGTTTCTTCACACCACGCACAGTCAAGCTGTGAAACTCGTTGCCAGGGGATTTTGTGAAGTCCAAAAGTATAACTGGGTTCAAAAAAGAACTAGAGAAGTTCATGGAGAATAGGTCCCTTAATGGCTATTAGCCAATATGACCAGGGATGCAACCGCATGCTCTGGCTGTCCCTAGTCTCTGACTGCCAGAAGCTGGGCCTGGACAACAGGGGATGGATCACTTGCTAATTGCCCTGTTGTGTTCATTCCCTCTGAAGCAGCTGACACTGGCCAGCGTCAGAAGACAGGACACTGGGATAGATGGACCGTTGGTGTAACCCAGTATGGCTGTTCTTATGTGAGGCAGGAAATGTATTGTAACCATACGACGTTTCATGGAGCTATTGCTGGCTCAGGGGTCAAGTGGAAGCAGCTGTCTCCGAAAGGTCTGGACGCAAAGCACCAAATATCGCGTGCCAGGGAAAGGTGCCAGCCTCTGCTGGGGAGGGACAGTCTCTTCACCCAGCAGAACAAGAGGCAGCAAAAGCACAAGGTGGGAGGCAGCACTGCCTAGTGGTTAGTGTGCTGGACTGGGATGCAGGAGAGCTGGCTTCTATTCCCACCTCTGCCCTGGGTCTGCTGGAGGACCTTGGGTAAGTCACTTTACCTCTGTGTAAACAAAGGAACCTGCTCCTGATCTCCTTTGTAAACTGCTTTGAGATCTTTGGTTTGTAATAACCAGGTGTTATTACATCCGAAGCAGGTATTTTTATTGATTTATCATTGTGTTTCCCCTACATCACCCCACCAACCTGCTTCAACCCTGATCCGGCGGGCCAAGCTCTGGGGAGGAGAAGAAAATTCTGTCTCTGGGCACCTCTCAACCATCAGCCTTTCTGGGGAGATGCCCTATGGGTCCCAGTGCATGCCGTGGCTCTGGGGAGTTTCCTGCTGTCCCTGAACTAGAAGATAGTTACTTCCAAAGCCAGAAATACCGATCTCCATGAATGCCAGTGGGTACCTAAGCCCAGTGTGCCGGTTGTGGGGTGCAGTGGTCGTGTTATCAGTGTTCCTCGCTGGGCCGCCTCAAGAAGTTAATATACCAAGGAACGTGCCACCCGACAGCACCGAATTAGCAAGAGAGCTGCAGTGCAGTCTAGTGGGTAGGGACTTGGCTGGCTATCATACACCTGGATTCTGTTTCTCTCTCTGCTGCGGTCCTGGCCTTCACTTCTTTTCTCTGTGCCTTAATAATGAGAGAGAGGCCTGGAGGGAGTTGCCACAGTTTACCAAACACAGGCAGGTTTTTAACACCTTATCCCACTGGGTACCACGCTGCTGGACCATCACATGGCCTCCAAAGGGACATTAGCACTCACAACCACACAGATATTACAGCTACCAATCATGGTACGGTTGGCAGCTAACGGATTAAACATTGTCTGGGTGACAGGCAGCTAGGCCGGAGAGTAGGAGCAGGTCACCCCCATTCTACCGCAGTCCCCACTTGCTTTCCAGAATCCAGGATCAATCTCCTTTGTGTCTGTGGGGTGGGGAGCGGGGGAAATAGAGCACAAGTCACAGGAAGACTTTGCCCTTCTACCTCTTGTCTGAGGCTCTCAGAGTTTTACAAACGTTATTGGACGTATAACAACCCCGGCCCGGTGTGGGGAGTAGATATGATTGTTATCCACTTGGATGGCCGGTGATGCTGTTAACTCTGTTTGATAGTTGAGGAAACTGAGGCACAGATATGAGACCAAAATGTGGCCAGTGATCTTTGGGTGCCTCCACTTCTGTCTGCCCCAAGTTGAGACAACTTAAAGGGGTCTGACTGCCAGAAAATGCTGAGCACCCATGCTCTGAACTTTGGCCCTTGACCTGTCCAAGGTCACACAGGGAATCTGTGTCAGGAACAGGTCAGATGGCCCAACTCCTGTGCCTTACGGGATTTATACAGCCCTCCTTTTAGGACCTTAACCTCACCCAAATGTCATTTATTTTGCTTTATTAATTTAAACTGGCCTTTTGTTACTGATACCATGAGTTGATATTGATACCATGAGTCTGCACAGCCCTACTGCAAGACAAATAATAAAGGGCAGGTTTAAAGATCCCCAAGGTGTAATTGGAATACAGGGAGGCAAGACTCTCCTCTTCCATCATCCGATGTGAATTTGTACATATGTGACTATTAACACCTGCATTTCCTTGGGCGATGCAACACTCAGAGAGCTTTATGCTGCCCAGGTACAGGATTAGATACAGGACTTCCTGATGTCTCCAGCTGCAGTGGCAGGAAGAAGATCAACTCCAGCTGCCAACAGCCAAGTCTCAGCAGAGCCAGGCTAGAGAACGTCGGTAGGTAACCTGCTGTACAGGGGGAGTCAAGGAGATGGTTTGATCATCCCATTACCACCAGGGGAAGCTGTTGGCCTCCACATGTGAATGCAGCCAAGGGCGAGTTAATAGAAAACACTAACTAAATGGGAAGCAAAAATCCCAGCTGGTGCAGAAATAGATTCTCCAGCGCAAACTGGTCAGTAAACCACAGAAAATCTCCTTAAACACAGGACACTGGTTACCGGCGATCATGTTCTTCAGGGACAGGCAGTTCACCTGAGTTACAAATACAGTAAGTCTGTCTTAGCCCCTGCGATATTTTATATTGTACGTAGAACATCACTAGTGGCGGATAACATCAGGATGTTCTTGGGGCCAAGGTGCTGAGCTGGGGCTCAGGACAACTGGGTTCTGTTCCCAGCTCCGCTGACAGACGGGCTGGGTGATCTTGGGCAAGTCTCTTTGGCTCAGTCTCTCAAAAACACCATCACATTTTTGGGCATCCCTATTTCACGCAACTAGGGATTGTGTTTTGTCAGCGTCGCTGTCGTCCCTTTGTTCCCATTGGAACTGTGGGTGCTCTATCACTGGGCACCCTAAAATCAAGCCCTCCAGTGTCTGAGCCTGTGGGCCTGACTGGCTTTGTGCTTTAGTTCCCCGCTATGGGGAGAACAATACTTGCGTACTTAATGCATTACCAGTTGCAGACTGTTGGGAAATACTTGGCTGGAAGGCATAGAGAAGTCCATGATTGTGTATTGCAAATGTTTCATCTCAAAGGATCCCAAAGTGCTTTACAAGCTCTGGATATATTGTGCCACCAGTATGCAGCCACTTCTGAGTGGGAGGGAGGGAGGTAGCCAGCCAGCCAGCCCACATCGGGAAGGTCAAGGGCAGCCAGGCAGTCCCTTACTCTTAGCAGAACGTAGAGGAGAGAGAACATTCCTTTCCAAAGTCACATGTGACAGGCCTGCACAGAGGGGTCAGAATCACTGACGCCGACTTTTATTTTTCCCCGGGGGTGCTCCACCCCTGCTCTGCCCCGAGGCCCTGCCCCCCCCCGGCCCCTTCCACCAAGGCCGCGCCCTTTCTCTGCCTCTTCCCACCCCCTCCCCTACGCCCTGCCCTCACTCCACCTTTTCCTGCCCCCTTCCCAAGGTTCCCACCCACTGGTTCCTCGCTGCTCTCCACCACCTCCCAGTCTCTCCCCAAGCTACCAATCAGCGGTTCGGCAGTGCCTCCCGATCACCAGGCCCGGAGCACCCATAGGGTCGGCTCCTATCGTCAGACCTTTATGGGAGCAGATTATCACACAGCACCGTCCTCTGAAGCACCTGGTCCTGGCTGCTGTCAGAGACAGGGTCCTTCCTGAGCTAGCTGGATCTTGAGTCTGATCCGGTCTGGCAATTCCTCTGTTCCAGTTCTCCCTGCAGAAACCTATTTCAGCACTTGACTCACAATGCTGAGCACTTTGCTGTGGTGGTGCATCCGATGAAGTGAGCTGTAGCTCACGAAAGCTTATGCTCAAATAAATTTGTTAGTCTCTAAGGTGCCACAAGTCCTCCTTTTCTTTTTTGCGGATACAGACTAACACGGCTGCTACTCTGAAACCTTGCCGTGGTGAGGCGCCAATCACATTTTGTTAAAAATCACTTCTTTGTGTTTATTGGATTGTTGTGGGAGTGTTTGCTATTGGCTGCATTGACGGACTAGAAATCAGGACTCCTGGGTTCAATTCCTGGCTCTGCCACTGACTGGCTCCATGACCTTGGTCAAAGCACTTAAAATCTCTGTGCCTCAGTTGTGAACTGTAAATGGGGCAGTGATAATATTTACCTGCCATGGGTGGGAGTACTGGGATGATGCGGCTACTCTCCCTAACATTTGTGAAGTGCTTTGAGATCCTCAAGTGAAAGGCACTGCTGCATAAGACTACAAAGTATCAGAGCCTGGTCTACGCAAATACTTACTGGAGGTGTAGTTCCTAATATCCCCAGTCGTCCCATTTACCTTGAACTGGACTTCTAATGGCAGTGCGTTTGTAGGATCAGGCCTTTCATTGTCACCACTTCTAAGCCGAAACACCAAATTTTGTAAACTTTTGCCTTCAGGGAACATGGAAAACGCCATGGAATTTACTAAGAAATATCTGTAAAATTGCTCCACCGAGGAATCTGTATTACTAGAAAAAGAGCCGGATATGGTTCACGTGCAATGACACTAGACCTGGGTGAGAAACAGGTTTCCCGTCCTGTGAACATTTTTGCAATTTTTGCAATGTTCCATGCTGGGACCAAATGGCGACCTTTTGGAATTTGCAGTGAAAAACCAGAGTGAAAGCGACAGACCAACAGCCAGCTAGTTCGGGCACTCCCCTGAGGCGTGGGGGACCTAAGCCCCACTCTGCCTGATTCAGAGCAGGAACTTGCATCCAGCTTTCTTATGTCCTAGGCAAGCGCCCTAGCCATCAGACCACTGGCGATTCCAGGATGGGGCTCTCTTGCAGCCAGGAACGCCATCTTGGGCCTCACAAACCATCCCAAGGAAAGCTGAGTTGAATCAGACCCTGCGGCTGAAAGAAAAATCAGTAATTCCCCCGTCTCCGTTAATACCCCTGTGTTTTGCCGACACGCTCCCAGTCAGGGTGGTGGCTTTACGTCATAAAGCCCTTTGCAATACCTTGGGCCTGACTTGCCTCTCGCTTACACCAGTTTAAAACCAGAGTGACTGCACTGGCTTCAGCGACAACACTCCAGATCTGCCTCAGTGTGAGAGGGGCAGCTGGGCCCTGCACGTCCCTATCCTACAGGGAAATGCTTGTTGCATCCTCTCTCGGAGGAACTTTGTCCTGTGCTCGCAGGGGGGCAGAGTCTATAAGCTTCTCAGTCTCTGCCTCCTCTGCCTGTGGTCCCTCCACAGACCTCACATTGACGGTAAATTCTGGGCAGGGATCTAGGGCCTGGATTTAATGCCCGTTAAAATCGATGGATAGACTCCCATTGGTATCAGTGAGCTTTGGATCAGGCCCCAAGTGCAGACGATGTAACAGAGGATTACAGACCCCAGAGCACTATTCTGCCCTAAGGTCCCAAACCCCTGGGGGATTCACTCCCTGGGGGATTTCACAACAGTATAGATCTGGGCAGTGCATACCAGAGACTTCATTCGGGCATTTAATCCCTTGAAGGGCCATGTGGGCCAAGAGGTGCCTTGTAAGGCAAATTCAGCACAAAGGGATGTATTTTCCACAGTCACAGAGGTGTAAATCAGGAGTAATTTTCCACCTAATTCACTGGGCCAGCTTCACAGCTGGTGTAACTCCCCCGACAGCAAAGGCGTCCCTTCAGATTTCCACCTGCGTGACTGAGAACAGAATCTGGCCAGTGGATGTAACAGGGTGATGTAGAATAAGCTCACTAATGAAATCCCTTCCTGCCCTTGATTTAATTCTGTGCTGACTAACCTGTGACTAACACGATGAGGCAGCATGAGGAGGTCCATAGAGATCAGATTCAGATGGAGGCTTTTTCCTGTTCAGGGCCAGCTGTAATAATCAGCCTGAAGTTAAATTGAGATGTCAGCTGACCGTCTGCGCTGCAGGTGCATCTATCAGCTGGCTGCTGTACCAATCGCGGGCCTCAGTTATCAGCAAGAATTTAAGGTGGGATAATTCAGAGCAGAACCTGCTCTCTTGCGTTCACTGGCTGAGCTCTGTTTAACAAAATACCCAATTAATCTCCGCTAATGAAGATTTTGTCATTATGCTGCGTGCTGGATTCTGATGAATAGGCTTTTAAAGCCTGAGGTCAGATTATTTATAGCAAGGATTTTTTTTTTTAAATACACACTCGTACTGCAAGCGTTGCCGGATTGGCTTTCCCTGCTCTTCCTTCGGAGCTGTCGTCTCAGCTGTACTGCGGCTCTAGCTTTTCCTAGCAACAATTGGGTTCGTTTTAACGGACCTGTCTCTGGCTAGAGTGCCAGTGGATTATATCTCAGGGCTGCAATAATATGCCAGGGTTGTCCCCAGTAGCAGGGCTCTGGACTTGATGACCCAGGAGGTCCCTTCCAATCCTGAGTTCCTATGTCTGCAGACAGTTCCTAGACTCCAGTAAAAGTCCCTTCAAGCATGTTTGAAGGGGAATGGGCAATAGGCTAGAGAGTTTACCAAGCCGAGGTCACGGGTTCAAATCCAGCCTGCGCTGGAATGAAGGGTGGTTGTGGCACCATTTCTCGTGGACAGGTGACCAAATCGCAGCTGGTTGTTGACAGCCTCACCTGCCAGTCTGAGGGTTCGCAGAGGAGCTATGTCAGATCAGCACAGAGTGGCCAACAGTCCGGGTTTGGTAGGTGCTGTCTGACGCCCCAGGATACTCCAGCCTCAGGCAATGATTAAGTACTACAAGCAGCAGGACAAGTTTCAGAGTAGCAGCTGTGAAGTGAGCTGTAGCTCACGAAAGCTCATGCTCAAATAAACTGGTTAGTTTCTAAGGTGCCACAAGTCCTCCTTTTCTTTTCACAAGCACCAGGAAGCTGCTATGCAGGCAATAGAAGTCCTGTAGCTTCCACTCCCGGCAGGTGCTTAGAAGGCCTTGCGGGGAGGAGCCTCCTGCAGGAGGTACAGCAGGGGCCAGGAGCCAGAGAGAAGGAAGGGAAATGTGTGGATATCTACTCATGCTCTGCCCACAATCCCAGAACAGCTGAATGTTTCAGCTAAAATAATCAGCATGGATATAGCTGAGGGGTTGCAAAGGATGAGTGGAGTTCCTCCTCGCTGATCTGATCTGAGTGGGAGTGGGGACTCAACCAGGTCACAAATCCAGTGTCCCATTCCGATCCCCTCGTGGTGCAACCCAAGTACCCTTAGTGGATAGTGAATAGGAGGGGGCTGCCTAGACTTGAGGTGGTTGGCAGTCTAGGCACTTACTCAAGCCAAGCAACCAACTTCAGCCCTGCCGAGCCTTGGTGTTGGAAGGAGGAGGGGAGGATGCTAGAATTAATGTTGTCATTTAAATGATCATCATTAGACTCCAGAGTCGTCAACACAGTTTCAACAACATATGAAACAGTGTTCCCTCCACATGTTGTTAATTAAATCAGAGCTGCCAACTCTCAAAATATGGCAAGTCCCACAATACTTTATGTGGGGTTTTTTTTGTTGTTGTTAAAGCCTCAGCTCCTGGAGTCTTATGATTATGTGAGAATCTCTTTTTTTTTTTTTAAAGGAAGTTCCCAGCCCTCTCGTTTGCAAAGAAAAGCTCTGAACCATGACCCGAGTGGCCACTAAAGGCTCAGAAACAAGAAGGCAAAGAAAAAGAACCCAATTTTTTTTTTTTAAATCTCATGAGTTTTTAAGCCAGCCTCTTGGGGTTTTTTGTTTCTTTTGTTTGAGTTTGTTTGTGTCTCTGTGGTATATTTGAGGCCAGACTCCTGACTGTTGAGCACTTGAGGCTGGCAGTACGTACCAAATGACACAAAGGCAGACTCGAGGCTGTGTTGAAACTGTTGGAATCTATGTTCCCCCAAAAAGAAAAAACATGGTCTTGCCAAGTCTCTGACAGTCCCCTGCTATCTAACGCCCTGATCCTTTGCATGTGCTAAGTGGTCCCCGTCTCTCTAGGTGCACATGGGGGCACCCAAGCTGGGGAAACCGAGGCAAATGGCGCAAGGAGCTGGCCAGCTTGTGATTTCAAGGAGGAAGTAGGTAGGGGCCTGTAACTGGGAAGAAGGAGAGCCTGTGGCCTGGCAAAGGTGTTGAAGGGCCAAGCAGCGGAGACTGATGAAGGCAGGAGCAGGGGGCCACTGAAGCTGGTGAAAGGGGGGACCTGACAAAAAATCTCCCTACATCCCCCTCTCCAGGCACCTGATCTATTAGCATATGAGTAATACCACTGATGAAGTTAAATAAGGCTACACACATGCGCAGGCGTAGGGCCTAGAAGAGCTAAAAGGTCTTTGCATCTCATGGTTTTGGCGTTTCTTATGCCTTTATTTAAATCCCGAACACAAGCCAAACCATGAGGAAGAAATGCCCCCAAATAGCAGTGTAGAATCACACAGTTCTGATTCTGTCAACTACGTACCGCACTGTCTCTCCCTTACTCTTGCAGTTCGGTACGTTCTCCTACTACATAAGTGTAGCTATTATATTTGCATTGCAATGAAAGCCCCAGTATTAGACCTGGGTTCTCCTCCCAGCCCTTACCATACTTGTTATCCACATAAATGGCTAAACCTTTTTAAAATCCTGCTAAATTCTTGGCCTCCATTATCTTGTGGCAATGAGTTCCACAGACTAACTGCATAGGGTGAAAAAGAATGTCCTTGTATCCATTTTGAATTTGCCACCTTTCAATTTACACGAGTGTCCCCTTGCTCTTGTGTTAGGAGATGGGGTGAACAGACATTCCTGATCAAACTTCTCTGGACTATTCATTATTCTGTATCCTTTTACCATGTCCCCTCTATTTGTCTTTGTCCTTTCAATCTCTCTTCACGTGAGACTTTCCTAGACCCCTAATTATTCTCAACACCTATGAACTCTCTCTATTGTCTACACAGGGAAATTTACCAGCATAGCTATATCAGTATAGTTATACCACTATATGTATAGTTATACTGGGACATTTCCCCATGTAGACAAACCCAAATGTCCCTGCTCTGGCCTTTTTGAGATGGGGGTGATCAAAACTGCCCGCTGTATCCCAGGTGATGGCGTTCCATTGATTTCTATAATTATGTTCTTTCTTCTTGGCAATGAGATCGGAAGCCACCAGTGTAGGTTATCTGTCAGTTTTCAGCATAGTGTGCGACAGCCCTTACCAGAAATGTGCATTATACAGAAGAAACCAAAGTAAATGTTAAAAACATAAACCACCTTGTCCTAAAGCCAGCTGTGCAGGGGCTGGAGAACTATTCCCAGACAGACTCCTGTCCTGTGCCCCCGCCCTGCACGGCCGCGCCCCTTGCGAGTTACTCTCTCTCTCTGCCCAGATCAGAGCCAGGCAAACAGACTGGCTCCGCTTGTTGCAGGCCAAACCAAAACACCAGCTAACCACGCTCTTGCTCGCTGGAAGCACAGGAGCCAGATTCAGACTCTTTCCTGGCAGGCAGCGCGGCTCCTTCGGCTTCATCTCTAACCCCAAGGCCGCTGCCTGGGGAAGAGATTCTCACGGACGCTTTGTTTCCCTGCCCAGCTAAAGCACCCCCTGGCTTGTACTGAACAGGGCCCGGACCCCCTCCGGGGCCTGTGTGAGGGATGCTGGCGGAATAGGCTCTGTGTGCTTCCCCATCTCTGTTCTATAGGCCTGGGCTGACATAAGATAGGATTCTTGAGAGGCACCGGGCTGTTCATTTTCTGGGGGTCCTTCCGACGCTAATCTGTCTTCTGCAGCCTGTATCCTTGGTCTTCCCTGTCCATCTGTCTGTACCCACCTGTTGTCTCTCCTCTTATACAGTATCCACCCGTTTAGCCAAAACCCTGTGACCCAAACTTCTGCATTATCCCAGTCACTTCCTTAGTCCCCAGCATGAGATACATGGGGGACAAGGAAGGGACTGGGACAACACAGAGGTTTGGAGACTAGAGCGGAGACCCCTGGTCAGGAAGACGAGCCCCTGGCCGCAGGGTAGGCTGCCCTGCTGCTGAATGGCTCCTGTGGGACAGGGCAGGGAGCCTCTGCAGCCCTGCTGTCATGGGAGCGAGCAGGGCTGTGACAGCGAGCTGCAGAGGGGTCCCTGCACTGCTGCAGGGCCGCGGGCACCTGATCCCCATAGGCACAAGATGGCAGGAGGGCCGGGGTCCAGGCAGGGCAGAGCACAGTCCTGACCGGGGTCCCTGCTCCGCCACGCACCTTGTCAGTCCTCTGCAGCCACCCATCACGGCGGCGAGTGAGCGGGACAGAGCAGAGACCCCTGGCCAGGACCACCAGGAGGACGATAAACCCCTGCCCATGGGGGAAGCTTGCCCACAGCTGGATGGCCGAACAGCTCCTGCCCTCTCGATTATCCAGGCTCCCAATTATCAGAATAATATCCACGTTACCCCACCTGGGATAATGGGGTGTTCGCTGTGCTTGGACTGACAGTTCTTCAGGATGGGGTCTGTCTTTTGGTTCTGTTTGTCCAGTGCCTGGCACAACAGGGTCCTTCCTGGTCCATAATGGGGGCTCCTAAGCCCTCCCCCCCCATACAAATAATAAATAATCACCCAAGACTCCCCTTCTAACGCCAGGGCTATTCCTACTCTCCTTAACACCAACAACAAAACTTCTATAAACTCCATAAAGCCAACCACCTCCACCCAGCATGGGGCTGAACAAGGGGGCAGTCTCTGAGCCGAGCCTGCCCTTCCTGCCTTCCTTTGTGTTGCTTGTGCTCCCACTTGTCATGCCCCCAGACCCCAGCTGGCATGCTGCGGGATTTGGGGCAGCCCAATGGAAAGGGAAATGGGCACCAGTGGCTGGATACTTGGATTGGAAACCCCTTGGGGCAGGGGCTGTCTCTTTGTTCCGTGTTTGTACAGCGTCTAGCGCCATGGGGTCCTGGTCTGTGGCTGCCTAGCGGTACAAGTAATTATGGAGTTCCTGTCAGAGGAGGAAAGGAGAGCATTGTGTAACCCACGCCAGCTTGATGTGGTGCTCTGTCCCCTCCCGTGGCACCTGGACCAGCTAGACATTAATGGGTCTGCTACAGCTTTAGTTAAGAGCCATGGAGTTTTTAGCTCATGAAGTAGAGGCTCGTGTTTAGTTTCAGAGGTCCCAGGTTCGATCCCACCCACCGACAAGTTGTCGACATTACAGTTGCAATAAGAACCATTAGCTGAGGGGGGAGGTCGGCCAGCCAGCCAGGTATCAACAGCAAAAGCTTCATACCAGTAAACTGGCCCTAAGTTTAGTGCCTAAACTGTGTGCTGGATTATGTGCTCCTCAGTCCTGGTAAATACACTCCCCGGCTTAGCCTCTGTGTGTGTGGGCAGGGGTCTCATCGTGGGCTGGAAATGGGCAGGAGCCTTTTAGTTCTGCAACCGGGAGGCCGTTTGCCTGCAGGTCACAGCACCTTCCCATCAGAGGATCTCGGGGCTCGCCATGGAGCCGACTCACTTAAGCCATCTGTGTGGCAAGTGAGTTGGAGTTCAAAGGCAAATCAAAAGCAAACCCAGAGAAATGGAGGGCACTTCCTCCAGCCCCAGACAAAGGGGGAAAGCGGGGCTCAGGTCTGGCTGGAGGGGATGGTTGAGCTCAGTTCTCACTGTCTCAGAAAGATTTCGTTCCCCTTTGAGATCTGCATGGCCCCTCCCAGCACCTGAACGCCTGCTGGGATGTGTTTGTTTGCACCCATGTCAAGGTCCTGGCGTGCATATCACACAGATCTCAGGCGTCCTGCCTGTGCCCTCCTCCCGACACACCAGGTCTAGGGCCGTGCTCAGCCCTCCCAGCAGAGAGGGCCCCTGGCGCTGACAGGGAGGCCCTGCCCACAATGGCTGTGAGCTGGGGAATTTCTCACCCAGATTGCTTTGCTGCCATTTCAGCACTGCGGATCTCACCCCCAGGCTGCGTCCACCCTAGCTAAGCAAGCACCAATGTGTTTGCACCAGCCACGCTCTTTGGATTGCAGCTCTGTCTGCACTTGTGCTCTGTACGGTCTTCACCTTGCATTGCCCTCGGTGCACCGTTGCGATCGCTGGACCTAAAAGTACGTGCAGTGTGGCTCTAGCCTTTTGCCTGCCTGGGAATGAACAGAGGGAAACAGGTCGAGTGGTTTTCAATAATGAAATGTTATAAAGAGGTGGAAGAAAGCCAGACTAAGGAACTGCATTGGCCGAAACAAAAAGGGCCTGCTGATATGATTCAAGGACTGTTTAAATAATGGCTGCTAAAAACAAATGATGTGGAACCAGAAGTCAGTGGACCAAAATTGGGGTGATAGACATTAGGCATAATGAGTGGAGCAAATTACGAGGAGGATGCCACCCATTTTTGAATTTCTTAAAAAGAGACTTTGAAAAGACCTCTCATCCCCCAACCACCTTGTCTCCCAGCTCGTCTCATCTCATCTTCTCTGACCCCACGCCAGAAGAAGCAGACCAGACTGGAAGACTTTCTGCCTAAGAAGGCCAGTGAGCCTTACTCTTGTTCAAAGAACTTTGTTTTGCATTTGTGAGTCCTGAAAATCCTATCGTCATGACATCCAGTCCTCAGCCCATCAGTGAGGATACTGAACTGCCAGCCCTGCAGAGTTATGTAAAATCCCGTTCTGTTCTCTTCCTTTTGTGTTGCTTCCCCCTCCTGTCTAGCCTATCTCTTGGCTGTTCATCAAAACCTGAAATCAACTGCATTGCATCAGTGCAGTGAGGTGAGATGACCACAGCCCTGTCCTGTCTAAGGAGAAAAGACCCAACCAGATGACCTCCCTGATGGGATTGTGAACCCGGGTTTAAGCAACAGAGGCTGTGTTCGTCCTGCCAGCCAAAGTGTCCATTCGTGACTGACCCGCCATCCAGTGGTCTAAAGACATCAGCAAAAATGGTATTTCCCCCACCTGTTCTAGCCTCTCTCTCCTCCACCTGGTGTCTGTCTGTCTGTTACAAACAGGAGAAGTGAATACCCTTTCCACATTAGGACTGAGAGTAAAATCAACCTTTTCCTTTTCATCAAAGAAAGGTGGTTCTGAAAATCAGAGACCGACGTGCCTCCAGAAGGAGAGAGACATTAAAGGTTTTGATTGTTTGTTTTGCCCTATCACTCAATTTCAGTTTCAGTATAAATGCCTGTTTTTTAATTTCTTGTTCTTTCTTGTGTCTGATCAATACACTTTTGACCTTAGAATTAGTGCGTTTGGGTGTTGGCCAAGAGATCGAGTAAACCAAGGATTCTGTAACCCCCCCACCCCCAATCCTTTATAACACTGTTTAGTGCTGAAGAGTGAAAGAGTTTATAACACCGTTAACCCTTTTGAGTTTTGAGAGCAATACAACAGTTCCCTATCCCATTGTAATTCCCTGGAGGCAGTGGATTGTGGGAGATTTTGATGGGGACTGTGGGAGAAGACCGGATACTCCCATAATTCTCAGGGACACTCCCATAAATCCCTAGCATTGGCGCTGGTTCCTAAGTCCTCTTCTCTGAGTGGAGGCCGGGGCCCGGGATGAATGCTTGACAAGAAAGGTTCTGCTGGAAGTCCTGCCGTAAATACAGGTGAGAGCCTTGCTTAAGGTCATAAAGCAAGAGCTGTGGCATAGCCAGGACTAGAACCCAGGAGGCCTGACGCTTCTGCTTTAACCACCAGCCAACACCCCTTAGAGGTTTTGCCCAGGGTGCCTGGGCATCGACTGGCGCAGAGGAGGAGGTGGCAAAAGTCCAGAAGTATAGTTTAAAATAAGGGTCGGGTAAAGCCGTGGCGGAAGTGGCTGCAGGATTGATTTCAATTGATTTCTACCAGGGCAGGATCTGGGCTCAGGCAAACGTTAAGGCTAATGCCCTGGCCAAATCACAGCTCAGAGGGCTGCCCTCTCCCTGCAGCTTTCTCCCGCTTGACTCTCCTCAAGGCGACTGAGTGCCTCTGCTTCCCTCCATACAGCTCTGGGAAAGGGATGGCTTGACCGTCACCCCCGTGCCCCTCCCCCCAGGCATTTGCCTGTATAACCACTCTCAGCTGGGGCATCAGTGCTTGAGCTCCACAACCAAAGCACAAGCTCTGCTAGAGCAAAACCAGTAATAGCTGGCAGCTATAGTAGACTCTTACTCCCTTATGGGGACCAGCCACTAGAGGGGGCCAAAGACCCACACTCAGCCAGGGTAAGCTCAGCTTGAGATAGGGTGATCAGGTGTCCCGATTGTATAGGGACAGTCCCGATATTTGGGGCTTTTTCTTATATAGGGTTCTATTACACCCCCACACACCCTGTCCCGATTTTTCACACTTGCTGTCTGGTCACCCTATCTTGAGATCTACCCCCAGACTGATGCAGCACATCGCAAACCAGCCCATTGCTTGCAGTCAGTAGTGGGGCTAAAAGCCAAGAGCTCCTTTCCCCTAGTTCAAACAGTAGCAGGGCCTGCTTTGCTCGCTGATGGTGTCAGGTTCAAGCCGAGGTGGTGGTGACCGAGCAGTGCTTTACTTTATCGTGTGACTTTCACAGATCAGGCTGTAGGGGTCTGTCTCGCAGCTGCTAAGTGACTTTGTTCATTATTAAATCCTGCTCGGCCACAGCAAATCCATCATCTCACCAATGAACAGACCACGGTGTCCCTTTCTTTGAGTCAGATACATCAAGGTCTTTACCAGCTGCTGTAAACTGGACCGGAGGTGCCGTTATGGGTCATTTCCACCTCCTCAATGTCACTGTCCTCTGCTCCACTTAACCTGACGGTGCCCTTTGTACTAGAGGAGAGTCAGAATATGGAGAGAGGATTTTGGAATCAGCCAGTCAGTCATAGCTAGGTGACGCCTCCTGAGATCAGCACTTGAGCTGAAAGCCTCTTGACTGGGCTGGTGCAGAAGGATCCTAGGCTCAGGTCCTCAAAGGGGTTTAGGTGCCTAAATCCCAATGATGTCAATGGGAGTTAGACACCTGAACACCTTTGTGGATTTGGGCTTTAGTGTCTGGGGCTCATTTCCTGCCTTGCTCTGCCTGAGCTGGGAATTGTTAAGAACATAAGAGTGGCCATAATGGGCCAGACCAATGGTCCATCTAGCCCAGTATGCTCATAGACTTTAAGATCAGAAGGGACCATCATGATCACCTAGTCTGTTGTTGCTGTTTTCCAACAGTGGCTCGTGCCAGATGCTTCAGAGGGAATGAACAGAACAGAGCAATTTATTGAGTGATCCATACCCTGTCATCCAGTCCCTGCTTCTAGAAGTCAAAGGCTCAGGGACACCCAGAGCTTGTGGTTGTATCCCTGACCATCTTGGCTATTAGCCTTTGAGGGACTTATTTTTGTTTAAACCCAGTTATATTTTTGGCCTTCACAACATCCCCTGGCAATGAGTTCCACAGGTTTAATGTGTGTTCTATGAAGAAGTACTTCCTTATGTTTGTTTTTTCACCTACTGCCTATTAATAGCCTTGGGTGATCCCTGATTCTTGTGTTATGCGAAGGGGTAAAGAACACTTTCTCTACACCATTCATGATTTTCACAGACTTCTATCATATCCCCCCTCAGTCGTCTCTTTCCTATGCTGAAAGGTCCCATCTTTTTAATCTGTCCTCATATGGAAGTTGTTCCATACCCTTAACCATTTTGTTGCCCTTCTCTGTACTTTTTCCAATGCTAATATATCCTTCCCGAGATGGAACCACCAGAATTGCTCGCAGTATTCAAGGTGTGGGGTACCATGGATTTATATAGTGGCATTATGATATTTACTGTTTTATAATCTATCCCTTTCCTAATGGTTCCTAACATTCTTTTAGCTTTTTGACTGCTGGTGCACACTGAGAGGATGTTTTCAGAGAACTGTCCACAATGTATATTTGGGATTATGACAGGTTTCAGAGTAGCAGCCGTGTTAGTCTGTATCCACAAAAAGAAAAGGAGGACTTGTGGCACCTTAGAGACTAACATAAGCTTTCTCTACACCATTTGAGCATAAGCTTTCGTGAGCTACAGCTCACTTCTTCGGATGCATTCAGTGGAAAATACAGTGGGGAGATTTATTTACATAGAGAACATGAAACATGATTATGTTTTCCAACGTGCATTACTTTGTATTTATCAACATTGAATTTCATCCGCCATTTTGTTGCCCAGTCACCCAGTTTTATGAGATCCTTTTGTAACTCTTTGCAGTCAGTTTTGGACTTAAGTATCTTGAATAATTTATATCATCTGCAAAGTTTGTCACCCCACTGTTTACCCCTTTTTAGATCATTTATGAATATGTCGAACAACGCTGGTCTTAGTACAAATCCTTGAGGGACACGGCTATTTAGCTCTCTCCATTGTGAAAACTGACCATTTATTCCTATCCTTTGTTTCCTATCTTTTAACCAGATCCATTGGAGGACTGGATTGCTTACTTTGCATAAGAGTCTTTGGTAAGGGACTTTGTCAAAGGCTTTCTGAAAGCCCAAGTACACTACCTCCACCGGATCATCCTTGTCCACAAGCTTGTTGATATCCTCCACAAATTCTAATAGATTGGTGAGGCATGATTTCCCTTTACCAAAGCGGTCTTGATTTTTCCCCAACATATTGTGTTCATCTATGTGTCTGGTAATTCTGTTCTTTACTGTAGTTTCAGTCAACGTGTCTGGTACTGAAGCTACCCTTACCGGCCTGTAAATGCCATCATCACCTCTGGAGCCTTTTTAAAAAATCAGCTTTACACTAGCTATCCTCCAGTCATCTGGTACAGAGCCTTCTTTAAGCAATAGGTTACACAGAACAGTTAGTAGTTCGGCAATTTCGTATTTGAGTTCCTTCAGAACTCCTGGGTGAATACCAGCTGATCCTGGTGATGTATTGCTGTTTAATTTAATCTCCTTTATTGACACCTCGGTGTGGGACAGTTCCTCAGATCTGTCACCTAAAAAGAAGGCTCAGGTGAGGGAATCTCCCTCACGTCCTCTGCAGTGAAGACTGACGAAAGAATTCATTTAGCTTCTCTGCAAGGGCCTTGTCTTCCTTGAGTGCTCCTTTAGCATCTCGATTGTCCAGGGGCCCCACTCAGTGCTTAATTTGTGCCAGGGCTTGCCAGGGCTGAGCCCTGGCCCCTTTAGATTTGACAGCACTTCTGGGCTTGCCTTGTCAGTTTTGAAAATTAAAAGATTGCTTGAGTCCCAGGACCTCTTTCATTACAAATTAAGCCCCTCCCCCTGCCCGTGCCCCTGAGTGCTTGGCAGGCTTCCTGCTTCTGATGTACTTAAAACATTTTTTTGGCCTGTCACTTGTTGTGTCTTTTGCTAGTTGCTCTTCAAATTCCATTTTGGCCTGCCTAATTGTACTTTCACTTGTACTTGACTTGCCAGGGTTTATGCTCCTTTCTATTTTCCTCAGTAGGATTTCACTCCCAATTTTTAAAGGATGCTTTTTTGCCTCTAACCATCTCTTTTACTCTGTTGTTTAGCCAGGGTGGCATTTTTTCCTCCTCTTAAACAGTCTTGTTTTTGGGGTGGGGTGGGGTGTGTGTATATATTTAGTTTGAACCTCTATTATGGTGCTTTTAAAAAGTTTCCATGGAGCTTGCAGGCTTTTCACTCTTGTGACTGTTCCTTTTAATTTCTCTTTAACTAGCTTCCTCATTTTTGTGTAGTTCCCCCTTTTTGAAGTTAAATGCTACTGTGGTGAGTTTCTTTGATATTTCTCACCCGCTCCCTTTCACCTGCACACAAAGATGTTAAATGTAAGTACTTTATGATTGCTATTATCAGCTGGTTCAGGTATATTCACCTCCTGTGCTCCACTTAGGACTACATCAAGAATTGCTCTCCCCTTGTGGGTTTCAGAACTAGCTGCTCCAAGAAGCAGTCTTTAATGGTGTCTAGAAATGTTATCTCTGCATCCCGTCCTGAGGTGACATGCACTCAGTCAATATGGGGATGGCTGAAATCCCCCATTACTATTAGGTTTTCTGTTTTTATAGCCTCTCTAATCTCCCTGAGCATTTCACAGTCACCATCACCATCCTAGTCAGGTGGTCAGTAGTTTATTCCTGCTGCGATACTCTTATTGATCAAGCATGGAATTTCTATCCATAGGGATTCTATAGTACAGTTTGATTCATTGAAGATTTTTACTGTATTTGACTCTACTTTCCTTCACATATAGTGCTACTCCCCACCAGCACAACCTACTCTGTCATTCCGATATATTTTATACCATAGTATTACTGTGTCCCATGGATTACCATCATTCCCTCCAATTTCTGTGATTCCTGTTATATTCATAGCCTCATTTAATACCAGGCGCTCAAGATCACTCATGGTAGTATTTAGATTTCTAGCATTTGTATACAAGCACTTATCAAATTTGTCAATATTTGTTTGTCCGCCTTCATGTGATGTAATTGAATGGGACTCTTTTTATTTGACTGTTTCTCTTCAATTCCTACCTACGCTTTATCAACATCTATCCTCTCCTCTTTATTAGGATATAATCCCTGTTAATAGATCCTCCCCCTACGAATGTCTTTGTCCAAACTGTGTGCTCCTCCAAACCTGTCGACTTTCCCCCAGCCCTTAGTTTAAAAATTCTTCTACAATTTTTTATATTATACATGACCTCAGTCAGGTTCCATTTTGGTTTAGGTGGAGCCCATCCTTCCTGTGTAGGCTCCTCCTTTCCCAAAAGGTTCCCCAGTTCCTAATAAACCTAAATCCCTCCTCCCTACACCATTGTCTCATCCACACATTGAGACCCTGCAATTCTGCCAGCATAACAGGCCCTGGGTGTGGAACTGAAAGCATTTCAGAGGCTGCGACCATGGAGGTCCTGGACTTTAATCTCCTACCTAACAGTCTAAACCAGGACCTCTCTCCTACCTTTCCCCATTGGTACCTACAAATATTGTAACCATTGGCTCCTTCCCAGCATTGCACATCAGGCTGTCTAGATCAGTGTCGCTCAACTTTTCCAGACGACTGTCCCCCTTTCAGGAGTTTGATTTGTCTTGTGTACCCCCCTCCCCCCCAAGTTTTACCTCACTTAAAAGCGACTTGCTTGCAAAATCAGACATAAAAATACAAAAGTGTCACAGCCATACTCGTACTGAAAAATTGCCGACTTTCTCATTTTTACCATATAGTTGTAAAATAAATCGACCGGAATATAAATACTGCACTTACATTTCAGTGTATAGAGCAGTATAAACAAGTCGGCCGAATGAAATTTTAGTTTGTACTGACTTCGCTAGTGCTTTTTCTGTAGCCTGTTGTAAAACTAGGCAAATATCTAGATGAGTTGATGTGCCCCCTGGAAGAGCTCTGTGCACCCCCAGATGTAGGCGTACCCCTGGTTGACAACCACTGGTCTAGATGTCTCAAGATCATCACACCCAGCAGGCAATTCACTGAGCGGTTCTCCTGATCTCCACAAACCCAAAAGTCTGTATTTCTAATAGTCGAATCCCCCATTGCTATTACCTGTCTCTTCCTAAGAATAGGGGTCTCCTCCCCAAGACAGTTATCCTCAGTGTGAGAGGGTACCATGCCACCATGGTCACATGCAGGACCCATGGCAAAGCTGCACCATTTCTCCAGACTTTGGCAGTAGAGCCCTGGGGCCATTAGTGATTGTGTGTGTGTAGGGGGGTATATTTGTTTTGTGTGAGTTGTTCGAGTTCTGGTTGGACCTTTGGTTTGTTGTTTGGATTTTGCAGAGCTGAGGCATCATAAAAGTCCTTCCAACCCACCTAAGTCATCTGCGGGGAGTGGTGGGGACACATGTCTGCAGCCTCTGCAGGTTCATTTTACACCGCATTATTTCGTGCCGAGCACCCGGGCACTATCTGAGCTGATACTTCCCCAGCCCACTCCCCCACACACGCCCTCTTTTCCACTTCCACCTCTAAGCTGGGAGGAGGAAACAAAGGAGGTCCTGTTGCCTGAGCCTGGCTCAGAGTGGCTCTTGCTAAGCAGACGCGCGGTCACGTATGTGCCACCTGGTAACAGGAGTGCTTTGGGATGTACAAATTTGCTCTGTCGGGCATAAAAACGAGCGCCTATCACCGAACCGCCAGGCTTCCTGTTTTTGTGCTTCCCCCACCCCCTCCGACACCAGATCTGGGTGGGACCCAAACCACAATGTCAGTGGCACAGCCCATCGGAGGGGAAATACCCTTCCCGCCGCAGGCTTGAGGAAGGGCCATGCAGATCATTCCCTCGCCCAGACACACAGCAACACTTTGCTCTTAGTTAGAACCTGTTGTTGGAGGATTTCTCGTTGCTTTCCAACCACCCAAGAACCCTCACATCTCCCCCTGTGAAGTGGTAAAATGTTAACCAGACACAAAGTAAAGGGTCTGTCTCAAGTCACAGAGCAAGGGAATGTCAGAGAAACCCAGGGGTCCTAGCTCCCAGGCACTAATTACTAGGCAATAGTACATCCCTGCTAAGGGGCTGGTGCTGTTTAAGTGCTAGCCATACGCTTCGGGCTGCACGTGGCGTGGAAGACGACGCGGGCCCTGCTCTCAACATTTTTCTGAGCCCAGATCCTCCCCTGGTGTAAGCTGGTATAAATCAATGCTGCACCCCCTTATGGCAATAGCAGAAGTGGGACTAGAACACAGGTCCCCAAGGTCCAGTACAGGAGCTTGTCACTGGATCACGCTGCCCTCCCGTAGCACTGCTTGTGCTCTAGCAGTCATTGGAAACCTTTTCTCCCAAGTGGTCTGCTCAGGAACTCCCCATGGGTGTGTTGTGATTCAATGGGCAGTAGCGAGGGGGCTGTGTTAGCCCTGGCCTCCTTCATTCACGATCAGAAAAGGGGGAATAAACAGCCTCCGAGCGAAATTCACCGCCTAAAGTGGGCAGGGGAGGACAGAGAAATAACAGCCTGGAAGATCATACTCTGGACCTGGGATGAGGAACTCCTTAGCTCTGACCCACTGGCTTGCTCAGTCATGTTATGTATTCTTTCCATTCATGCTTTGGGTTTTCCCCCGCAATAAAACAAACACCGATTAGAGACCAAATTTCTGTTAACGACAATCTCCCTTGTTGTGCCTGCGGTCCTTTGTGAGCTCCTTGCAGGTAGCAAGGAGACAGTTCAAACATCCACCTCGCTGTGCCCACAAATCAAACGGACATCGAGATGCCAGCACCCATCCCTGCAAATGAGTTCAGGGGCCAGCTCAGGCGAGGAGCTAAATCTCCCTTGAAAAATGTGTCCCCTAAATCAGTGCTTCTCAAGCTCTCTGATGTGGGGGACCAGCAAATTTTTTCCCCAATGTGCACGCAGACCGGCAGCCGATGGCTCGCGGACCAGCACCAGTCCAGGGACCACCACTTTGAATAGCACTGCCCTAAATGACTAACATCATACAAAATTACCTGCATGAGTGCTTATCTCTCTCTGCCTTGCTCTTTATGCTGAGCGCTGTGTAAATGTATGGAGCTATATAAATGATTAATGAAGATAATCTAGATCTGCCTAGAGATAACGAGAATCGAGATGATGGGTGGAGCAGGGGGTTTGCTACAGACATCTCTCTGCTTCCAGAAGCTATCTAGGAGGAGGCTGTGTCAGTAGTGAGGGAGATTGAAAAGACAGGGGATGTTTAATTTAGGGAGGAGAAGAATAAGAAGAGATGTGATAGAGGTACACAAACTAATGAATGGGACAGAGAAGGGAATTTGGGCACTTCTGCCTAACCTAAATGAGGGGAAGAGATTTCTGACTGTAGACAGCTTTTCAGTCGGATTAGATACCTGAGGGAGGAAAGAGAAAGCAAGGAAGGCCAAGGAAGAACAAGCAGAAGACAGTGACAGAGAAGATTGAATGCACTGGAGTCCCCTGGGAAGAACACTACAACTGGCGATCCCCAGTAATCAATGGAGAACCCGGACTGCCCCTTGTGTCAGCGACATAGGAGGAAATAAGGGCTGAGGGAAAGGCCTCACATGAGCCAGTGGATGGAAGCCGAAGCTAGACGAAGTCAGACTCGAAATCAGGTGCACATTATTAACAGTGAGGGTAATTAACCATTGGAAGAACTTGTCTAAGGACTTAGTGGATTCTCCGCCATTTGGAGTCTATGTCTCTCTGAAAGATGATGTTCTAGTTCAAGTTATCGGTTTGATGCAGAAATTACTGAGTACGTTTTTATGGCCTGTGTTATGCAGGAAGACAGAGCAGATGATCAAAATGGTCCCCTCTGGTCTTAAAGCCTACAAAACCTATAAAACCTGTGGCACTCATTGCCACTAGACACTAAGGCCAAAAGCTTAAGGTAATTCAGAAAGGGATCAAACGTATCCGCATTTGGTAGGGGGTTGGGCTCTGTCGGCTGTGGGATGGGGGTAAACTGTATCAGGGCGCCCCAGACTTTGGCTAGATGCTGCTTTTTGTTATTGCAGAAACCCAAAGAAACACTAACATCAGTAATGAGACAGTCCACCACTGCACTGCTAGGACCAGAGGCTTTTGGGAGGGATATATGCATTCCTGCTTCAGGGTATAAGACAATCACTGTCTGACAGGCCTAGGATGACTCTTCCCCTATAACTGTTCACTAGGGAGTTCCATGTGCCATTGTCTAAGTAGTAACTGGTCCTGGCCTCTGTCAAAGACAGGGACCCTGGTCTGACCCAGTCTGGTGGTTCCAGTCTGGGATTATGTGAGTGGGTCGGTTGTGAGAGCAGGGGGCTGGACATGATCACCCAGCAGGTCCCTTCCAATCTTATGTCCTATGTTCCTAGTTCCCACGGTGGGGGGGGGGGAAAGCAGGTCATTGCTGTTGTTGTGTTGAGGATGGGTCTTCCTCACTGATCACCTCTTCACACTGTAGATGCTTGTTCACAAAGCAGAAAAACATAGCCTTCAAGGGTCTGCTATTGACCACTGTCTTCCTGCTTTCAGGGCACAGTGAATTGTGGGCATAAACCCTGGTCATCCAAGCTTGCCATGGGAATTGGGTCCCTAGACATTCAATGTAATGGCCATCTAATTGCACCAATGAGATGGGAAGCTGGGTTTCAAACCCAGAGCCTAAGAAAACATTTCTGTACTCCATTGTCACCAAATGGAATTAAACCCATGCGGAGACGCCATGGTGGTGGGTGAGATTAAAGCCATCAACATTCTTAGCCCTGTGTGTATTACAAAAGCACCTAGAGGCTTCAACTGAGATCAGGGGCTCCATTGTGCCAGGCACTGTGAGAGACAGCTCCCACTCCAAAGAGTTTACAATCTGAATAGATAACTAAGGCAAACAAAGTCAGGAGAGAAATGAAGTGCGTGATCTCCACATTACAGGTAGGAAACTCAGTGACTTGCCCAAGGTCACAAGGGAGTCAGTGGTGGAGCCAGGACGTGAATTCTGATCTCCTGAGTCCCAACCCACTGCCTAAAACCCAAGACCATCCACCCTCTTTAATGGAGCAATGGACAAAGAGACACCTGCCAAACAAGAGAGGGGGGATTAGGGCGAGGCTGTGACCTTAGCACCTCCCTGTGCAGCTGATACATCAATGGCCTTGCTGTAAATGAAATAGGTAAGGGGCCCGTTATCTACAGAGGATCTGGTCGTAATGCAGGATAACTTCCCAAGGAATCCAGCGCAGGCTCAAGACGTACTGCAGCACATGGATTCTCTCTGTCTCTCTCTCACACACACACACCCCTGCCTTCCTGCTCTTCCAGTATAAGCCCCAGTCAAACTCCAATTCTACTTTGCAGGCCAACATTTGGCCTGTAGGTTGGACTGGCCGTGGCCTGGCCTCCCACGGGATGCATCAGGAAGCTACCAAGTGGCTGTACAAACATGGTGTATATGTTGTGATCAATCTCTTGTTCTCTCACTTCACCTCTCTCGGCTCCTTCTCATGCCAGCTGCCTGGGAGACGGTGAGTCACGTTATCTGGGGCCTATTCGAAGGAAAACTCCCGTTGACACCAGTGAATCAAAGGAACAGAGCAGGGGTTGGGAGGGCAGGGAGTTCACATGATCAGATTCCACACTGGGCCCAACTGCAAGGGGGTGGAGGCAAAGGAGGTTTTAAGCCCCCTGTGCACCATCCCGATTCAGCGGTGCTTTGAATGCCAAAATAACCCCGGCATACGCTAGGCAACCAGGCAGGGGAGGAGAGGGGTCCCAAGCTGGCTGTGTGTAGCAGTGCTGCTCAGAATCCCCGTACCACCAGATGCTATGGGCCTGTGGCATGCCCCTGGACCCCCAGCTATCCTATGCAATACCTGCAATGGCGGGGGTGGGGGTGGGGAAGGGATTCCCCTCTGTTTGGCTAAAGGGGCTGTAATTAGTGTGGTTGCTCAGTAGTTCGCCAGGATACCGTGACTTGGAGGCAAGCCCTGTGGGTGCTTCAGCAGCTAGGCCTTGTAGGCAGCGCTAGCCCTGGTGGGTCCCAATAATTGCTCAGACACCTGGCCAGGTAAAGGGAAGTGCAGTGGGGAGGGGGGCTGATAGGCGTCGTAGTCTCCTGCTTTGCAGATCCATCACAGGACTTTTCTGGCCCCACAGTGGCTTATAGGGGCTCCAGTGAGAGTGAAAATCTCATCTAAGACCGGAAGGGACTATTTTGATGATCTAGGCTGACTTCCTGTGTAACACGGGCCATAGATTGCACCCAGCTAACTCTGCAGTGGAGGGGATTTTTCTTTTGCCATCATGCATGAGTAGTAGAGGCATAAGAAAGGTTTTAGCTCAAATTTGAGCTAAATTTTCATTTGCAACACTTGATTTTCAGGGTCCCACAAGCACTTCAGCTAAGGTCATTTATGTACAAACATTTAAACATTTCTCATGTCTTTGCTACCTGCACACACAAAAAACCTCCTCCTTGATTCATAATAAACCAAGGCGCACAGTGCAAAAGAGTGAGGAGAATCCAGGAATCATAGAAATGTAGGGCTGGAAGGGACGTCGATAGATCATCTAGTCCGGTCCCCTGCACGGAGGCAGGACAAAGGATTATCTAGACCATCCCTAACAAGTGTTTATCTTCTCCAGTCCTAAAAACCTCTGATGATAGCGATCCCACAACCTCCCTCGACAATTTATTCCAGTGCTTAACCACCCTGACAGTTAGGAAGTTTTTCCTAATGTCCAACCTACACCGCCCTTGCTGCAATTTAAGCTCATTGCTTCTTGTCCTGTCCTCAGTGAATAAGAAGAACATTTTTTCTCCTTCCTCCTTATAACAACCCTTTACGTACTTGAAAACTGTTATCATGTCCCCCCTCAGTCTTCTCTACACTAAACAAACCCTGTTTTTTCCCAATTTTTCGTCACCGGTCATGTTTTCTAGACCTTTAATAATTTTCGTTGCTTTCTTCTGGACTTTCTACAGTTTGTCCACATCTTTCCCGAAGTGTGGAGCCCAGAACGGACACAATACTCCAGTTGAGGCCTTGTCAGCATGGTGTAGAGCGGAAGAATTCCTTCTTGTCTCTGGCTTACCACACTCCTGCTAATACATCCCAGAATGATGTTTGCTTTTTTGTTTTTTGGGTTTTTTTTGCAACAGTGTTAGACTGTTGACTCATATTTTGGTTGTAATCCACTATGACCCGCAGATCTTTTTCTGCAGTCCTTCTTCCTAGGCAATCATTTCCCGTTTTGTATTTGCTCATCTGATTATTCCTTCCTAAGTGGAGTACTTTGCATTTGTACTTACTGGTTTTCAAGATCATTTTGAATTCTAATCCTGTCCTCCACAGCACTTGCAACCCCTCCCAGCTTGGTATCGTCCGCAAACTTTGTAAATGTACACTCTATGCCGTTATCCAAGTCATTTATGAAGCTATCAAATAGAACCAGACCTCGGACAGATCCCTGCGGGGCCCTTTTTGCTTGGCTGTGAACCACTGATAACTACTCTCTGAGTATGCTTTCCAACCAGTTGTGCACCTGCCTTATAGTAGCTCCACCTAAGATATATTTCTCTCGTTTGTTTATGAGAAAGTCATGTGAGACAGTATCAAGAGCCCTGCTAAAGTTGAGATTGGTCACATCTATTGCTTCTCCCATAACAGGGTGCACCAGGCCTTTCATGGCCCTGGGCTAGAGACCCTATGGTCTTACCACAGCCTGCCCCAGGAAGGTGCAGCAGAGATGGGTCCTCCAGGCCTGCCTAGACAGGCCTCATGGAAACAGCCAATCAGAGCCTAGCTGACGCAGATAAAAGGAGCTGCAGGGCATGAGCAGGTCAGTTCCTGGCTGAGATTTGAGGGGTAAAGATAAGGGGGCTATGTGAGGAAAGACCCAGAGAACAGCAACAGGGAACGGGAGGCAGCAGTACATGGCTGCTGCTTATAGGGTCCCTGGGTTGGGACCCAGAGTTGTGGGTGGGCCTGGGTCTCCCTCCAGCCAGTACTGAAGTGGGCTAAGCCCCAGAAAGGGGACACAGCTAGTTTAAAAGCCCAGCAAAAGGGGCTAGGTTTAAAGGGCCCAGAAACAGGGCTGAAGACCGTGGTGAAGGCAGATAGTTTTGCTGGACTTTTGCTAACCTGGCCAGGGTTTGTCCATTTTTGATTGAGGGCTGGGCTGCTGAAGACCTGCCTAGCGAAGCTGGCAACCTACAAGGGGCACCAGGACCAGTACAAGTGTGCAGTACCATACCCCAGCCACTAGGAGGCACTCAGGAGATGAGTGCACCGTATCGCACAGCCCACAACCCCAAAGCTTGTTCCTCTGTCAAAGGACATTAGCTTGGTTTGATATGGCATCACCACCACCCCGAGACCCCACCGCCCATTCACTCCTCTTGGCCCCTCCCTGCCGTCGCTCGCGTGTACAGCCAGTAGGAAGTGATGGGGCCGTGGCCCTCTGCCTCCCCCTGTTCCGGCACCCATGTCTGACCTCCTTGTATCAAAGTCTTACAGCCCACTGGAGACTAGATTGTTACGTGCCACAGGCAGAGAATAGGAGGCACTGAGGGGCATCGATGCCCGAGACCTCCACAATGGCAGGAAAATGATTAAGTGGGATATACCCAGATAATCCTGGCAAGTGACCCATGCCCCATGCTGCAGAGGAAGGTGAAAACCCCCAAGGGACACTGCCAATCGGATGTGGGGAAAATTTCTTCCCGCTCCCTGGTGACCAGTTAGTCCCTGAGCATGTGAGCAAGAACCAGCCAGGCAAGCACCTGAGAGACTAAACGCTCTGTGCCACCTCAGAGCGCTGGCCCTCCCCGCCCAATGTCCCATCTCCAGCCATGGCCAAACTGATGCTTCAAGGAGATTAATACATTGGGTGGAAAATATCCCTTCCTGACCCCTGCAGGTGGCAGCTGAAACCCTGAAACATGAACTTTTAGGAACATAAGACGAAAACCAGAAATGAGTCCCAGGGTTGCTGAGCCCTGCCTCCTACCATCACAAGCAACGCTGTTGTACAGTCCGTGTTTAGACATTGTCATTCCGCCATGGCAAACCTCCTTTAATCTTTATAATAATGCCTAACTCTTATATAGCACTTCTCATCAGTAGATCACAGAGCACTTTACAGAGGAGGTCAGTGTCTTTTATCCCCATTTTACAGATGGGGAAACTGAGGCACACGGCAGCAAAGTGACTTGCCCAAGGCCACCCAGCAGTACAGTGGGACAACCAGAGATACAACCCAGGTCGCCTGAGTCCCAGGCCAGTGCTCTATCCATTAGGCCACACAGCTATCATCCTACCTGCCAACATCCGTTGACAAAAACCCATACAGAAAATGTGCATGCATCTTCTTATAGTTGCGTAAATTCAAGCAAAACCGTCAAAAGCGTGTGCCTTTCCATTTTAAAGTTCTTCTGTAGCAAACTGAGAAAACTGCATTCATCGGTAGGGAGCGTAGAATGTCTGCCAGGTTTCATATGCTGTATATAAACTAATCAAAACTGTGCATGCCGTATTTCCGATATTGTTCCTACTCTTTTACGGTGATGTTGCAGGAATACGGTAAAGGATGGTTCCTACTCCTAATTTAATTAGCCTTAAATTCCCTCTCCCTCCATACCCCCCACATGGGGGAAAGCAATGCAGAAAATCAAGCCATTGAAAACAATTCTGTAGCGGTGAACTTAGAAGGGCTGTACATCTGAAGGTCTCCGTCCTGCAAACACTTATGCATGTGCTTTGTTTTAAGGGTGTACACAAAACGCATTTCCACTTTTCCCCCCTGCCAAAATATTTGCTCTGTGACCTCAGGGAACAGCTACAGAAAACAGCAAGAAGTTCTCATCTCCAATTCGAAAGCTGAGTAGGGTGAAAGGAGAAAGCTGAGAGGTGTGAATATTAAAAAGAAATCGAAAAGTTTGCTTAGCATCATATCCTGCAAGACAGTCTGGGGAATGTGAATATGGGAGAATCTAAGTGATGGGAGGTATTAGGCAGACAGGAGATGACTTTGACACACTGTAGTATCAAGGCTATTTCTTAACACACACAGATTGCTCTCTGCAAAAAGAAAAGGAGGACTTGTGGCACCTTAGAGACTAACAAATTTATTTGAGCATAAGCTTTCGCGAGCTACAGCTCAGCTTATGCTCCAATAAATTGGTTAGTCTCTAAGGTGCCACAAGTACTCCTTTTCTTTTTGCGGATACAGACTAACAGGGCTGCTACTCTGAAACCTGTCAGAGTGCTCTCTGATATCCATCCCATACACATACACTGGGGCTTGAGCCCAACTTCAGGAAAATCAGGAGATAGCTTGAGTTTCCAAGTAGATCTGTTAAAATGGCCAAAACTCTGTACTTTTCAGAGAAAAGTAATCCTGGCACATCTGCCTCCTATGCAACATGCTCATCTAAGTTTCTGATACATGCCTGGAGTAACTTCCCCGCACTTTGCCTTTGGGGCATACTAACAGCTGCAGGGTCGCTTCAAAGGAGCATTCTGAGCCTGGGTAAGTGTACACAGCCTCCTGGGTGCAGCCCTTTGAGAATTCATTGCTACTTATCTCTGATATCTAGTTGTCTTTCTTCAAAGGGGTTGGATCAAATATTTCTTTAGGAGGAAGTCCTACTGGGGTCTTAAGAACCTCCTTACCCTAGGGAGATACAGGCACTTGGAGACTATAATTGGGGTCATAAAAGTACCCCAGAGGGAGATGGAGGGTAGAATTCATGAGCCAGCAGGAATCAAAGGGTATGCCTACGCCGGGGCTGGAGGTTGATTTCCAGCTCAAGCAGTCTTGCCCATACTAGCTTTGGTTGAGCCAGCAGGCTAACAGACTGATGGGTAGCCGTGGCAGCGTGAGTGGTGAGACAGGCTAGCCATCCCGAGTCATACCTCGGGGGGTCCAGACAGGATTGTATTTAGGGCAGCCAGCCCATCCCCAACTGGGGCAGCCACAGCTACCCTGCTCTTTTTCGCGCACTAGCTCAATCAAAGCTCACCCAGGTATGGCTACCTGAGCTGGGAATTACACCTCCAGCTCCAGCCTCGACTTACCCAAAGGGAGGTGCCGAGATGGCAACACACTGACCAGATGTAGTTAGTCTGACTATGTGCTGCTGGTGGGTGGGGTAAGATGATTGTATTGCATTTTGCTTTTGTAATCTGAAATGTTCCACCATGCCCCTGGCTGGGTCAGCGGCTCCAGGGTTGGATTTTGGATCTTCTGACCCAGAAATGTAGACCTCACTGCCTCAGCAAGACACAGCTCTGTTGGCTCAAAGCCAGTTGCAGACTCGTAAACCTGTCTGTGGTCCAACCATGGAAAGGACAGAGCCAGGCTGTGCAATTGGGGGTCACATAAATAATCGGCAGGGCATCAGCACTTGGGCAATTTCTATTATAGGTGGAGCTGGGAGTGAGCCCTCTGGTTAGGGTTGCCTAACACTTCCCATTCTAAGACCCTGTTTTCAGTTGCTTATAACTTTTCCAAATTTTAAATGTTTGGCCTGAAATTTTCCATGCTGGATGTCTGGATCAGACTGATTTATGCATTTATTTATTTTGTTTTATTTTATTACAGTTTCAGCTAAAACACTTCAACAATTCCAGAACAAGCTTAGGGGAAAATACACTGTTTTGTCTATGTTAAAAAAAAGCGGTCTAACTGTTTAGTTGTACAATCTAGGATGTATCAACCAAGATATTTCTAGTAGAGATAGGGAAGTAGGAATGCCAAGGCACTGGTAAGACCCCATCTGGAATACTGTACAATTCTGATCAGCCATGTTCAAGAAAGGCAAAATGGAAGTGGAACAGGTGCAGAGAAGGACTACTAGGATGATCAGGAGAATGATCTTATGAGAGCAGACTAAAAGAGCTTGGCTTGTTTAGCCTAACAAAAAAATAAAATATAATAAAAGGCTCTTTTCAACTCCATCAGTGGCATAAACACTAGGGAGGGAGAAGAGCTATTAAAGTTAAGGACAGGAATAAATGGGAATAAACTAGCCAGGAGTAAATTGAGGCTGGAAATTAGAAGATGGTTTCTCACCATCGGAAAAGGGAGACTCCACAACAGCATCCCAATGGGAGTAGTGGGGGCAAACAACCCAACTAGTTTTAAGAGGGAGCTTGATAAATTTCTGAATGGGGTGATATGACGGGCTTGTCTGCGATAGCAGGGGACTGGAGGCAATGACTCTGGAGACCCCTTCCAGGCCGCTCCCTATGTTTCATGGAGAAGCTCTAGCATTTCCATGCTTTGGAGTAGGGAGTTTAAATTTGGCAGAGGAGCTGCCTTGGTGTCAGGGGTGAGTCTTTTGCTGGTCTTGTGAGAATCCACCCAAATTTGGTCAAGTTATAAGTGTCTGAAAAAATCTCATTTCACACATGCTCAGTATAGGTTTGTTAGAATTTGACAGCTAAATCCTCTGAAATTTTCATCTGCACTGAGCACGCTCCAGTCCCTCACAGCTCCTACCTGCCGAGAGGACCACGCATGTGCCATCCCCACAGTGGACTGCAGGGGCTGAGCAGGGTTTTCTCATCAATTGCTCCTTCTGACATCCAGGGCTTGCTTTATCACCAGACACAGGAACCGAGAGCAATCAGATAGTTTCTCCTGTGCTGTCCCGAGAACAAGGACACTGGCAGGCTGGAATGTGGAGGTGTGGGAGGTGGGGGCTGGGGAATAGGAGCATAGGTGCCGACTTTCGAATGTGCTGGGGGGTGCTCCTCCCCAGGCCCTGCCCCCACACCATCCCTTCCCCCAAGGCCTCACCCCCATCCCGCCTCTTCCCACCCCTGCCCTGCCTTTTCCCGTCCCCTTGCCCTTGTGCATCCTGCCCTCACTCTTCCCCCTCCCTCCCAGCGCTTCCTGCACACTGCGGAACAGTTGATCTGCGGCAGGCGGGAGGTGCAGATAGGCGGGCTGCCGGTGGGTGCTCCAGCCCTGGAGTCGGTGCCTATGATTAGGACTGAAGATAAGCTGGGAAGCAGAAGCATGCTGTGGGGAGAGGGATAAGGGCAGATATCAGCTCGGAGGAGCGGGGAAGGGGTTTGTGACAGATTCAGTGGACACATGGAGTATTCAAAGACTATGGTATCAACGTTAGCATTGTTACATGTATCTGTCTCCTTGTTTAATGCATGACTGGGAGGTGCTCAGATATTACAGTGAGTGTAGTATGAGAACCTGTACAGGACAGAACTGAATCTGCATGGCTAGGGATTGTTTTCTTGCTCCGGGGGGCTGTAACAGGTGTTTCCTGCTGGAACTGAAATCACTAGGGCGTAATTCACGCAAATCCCTAGGCAGGTAACCGGTCTGGAGAATGGGGAAATTGTGCAGATTGGTCTGACCTGATTCAAGAGGCCTAGCAAAGAAAGAACTGAAAGCTGTATAAAGTGACCAGCCTGTTATATGGAGAGAGAACGCTCACTCCCAATCCAAAAACTGCCATAAGACTGACCAGGGCAGGCCCTGCAAGAGGATCCGAAGTGATCCTTTGAAACCCATGAGCGTCTGCATGTGGAAGGTGGGTGCCACCTGGGGAGCTGGACATGCAGATAAGCTGTGTATTGTTTTTCAGATCTGTTTTCTCTGTCATGCTTTTATTCTGTATAAACAATACTTTGTGGAAGTTGTTTGGCCATTGGTTAACCCTGTCCTTGCCCCTGAGGGAAGAGGCTGCCTGTGCTGAACTATTGTGTGATCTGCTGAGGGGATCACAGCCTAGATCCTTGGTTTCGAGGAAGAGAATTGTGGGACTCCACCCTGGAAAACGTAACGTCTAGAGACCTGCACATAAGTGGCGTTTCCTCAGGAAAGTCATAATGGGATCAGAGGTGCAGTTACCTCAGGAACTGTGACAGTGGCAGGGGCTGAAAGGGGAGGCTGGAGGTGTTTGGTGAAAGAAGGGTCTATCATCACTAGGAGACACTCCCTTCCACAACCGGGAATAGAACCCACGATTCCCACGTTTCAGTGTTTCTCTGCTGGCTAGCTGTGAAACCCATGGGGGAAAGTGAACGCTCCAGCCACCTGTAGTGGCTGGCCCACAAGAGGGTATTGGTCTGCTATCAGGTACTCTGTTAGCTGCAGAGGTCAGTGCTATGGATCTAAAGGCGCCAATCCTGCTGATGACTTGTTTGGGGTCGAGATGATTCCACATGCTGGAATAGCTGGTTTTTTCAGTTTTAAAAAGATCTAGGAAAAGACAAAATAAGTAGTGGAAAAAAAGAGTAATTACACGACCACATACAGAATGTATCATAGTTAAGGTCACGATTTTGTCACGGTTATTTTTAGTAAAAGTCACGGACAGGTTGCGGGCAATAAACAAAAAATCACAGGAGCCTGTGACCTCTCTAGAGACTAACCAATTTATTTGAGCATAAGCTTCCGTGAGCTACAGCTCACTTCTTTTTGCGAATACAGACTAACACGGCTATTACTCTGAAACCTGTGACCTCTCTGTGACTTTTACTAAAAATAACCGGGGGGGAAGGAGGGAGGAATGAAACTACTATGGGTGGGGGAACAGCTCTGCCTCCTGCCCTGGCCACAGCCACTGACAGCAAAAGCCAAAGAAGTCACGGTCACAAAGGTCTGGTAAAGTTACAGAATCTGTGACTTCTCTGACTAAATCGTATCCTTAATCACAGTGCTTAGGCAGCAGGAGCCTGAACGAAGACTGCATGGAAACCTTTATTCTGGCATTTCTAAACATTTGAGTACATGGCTTTGCAACCTCAACGTTCCAGTCGTATTAATCTGTTCTCATATGAAAGCTGTTGTCCTTTTCTATACCTTTTACAATTCCAGTATATCTCTTTTTGAGATGGGGCAACCAGATCTGTAGGCAGCATTCAAGATGTGGGCCTACCATGGATTTATATAGAGGCAATAGGCTATTTTGCCTATCCCTTTCCTAATGATTCCCAACATTGTTTTTTCGATGGCCGCTGCACATTGAGCGGATGTTTCCAGAGAACTATCCACAATGACTCCAAGGTCTCTTTCTTGAGTGGCAACAGCTAATTTAGACCCCATCATTTTATATGTATAGTTGGGTTAATGTTTTCCAATGTGCATTACTTTGAATTTATCAACATTGAATTTCATCTGCCATTTTGTTCCCCAGTCACCCAGTTTTGTGAGATCCCTTTGTAGCTCTTCACAGTCTGCTTTGAACTTAACTGTCTTGGGTGGTTTTGTATCATCTGCAAATTTTGCCACCTCACTGTTCACCCCCTTTTCCAGATAATTTATGAATATCTTGAATAGGACTGGGCCCAGTACAGACCCCTGGGGGACACCACTATTTTCCTGTCTCCGTTCTGAAAACTGACCATTTATTCCTACCCTTTGTTTCCTATAGTTTAACCAGTTACTGATCCATGAGAGGAAGTTCCCTCTTATCCCATCACAGCTTACTTTGCTTAAGAGCCTTTGGTGAGGGACCTTGTCAAAGTCTTTCTGAAAATCTAAATATACTCTATCCACTAGATCACCCTTGTCCACATGCTGGTTGACCCCCACAAAGAATTTTAGCAGATTGATGAGGCATGATTTCCCTTTACAAAAACCATGTTGACTCTTCCCCAAAATACCGTATTCATCTATGTGTCTGATAATTCTGTTTACTA
Source organism: Lepidochelys kempii (assembly GCF_965140285.1). Classification (NCBI taxonomy): domain Eukaryota; kingdom Metazoa; phylum Chordata; order Testudines; family Cheloniidae; genus Lepidochelys; species Lepidochelys kempii. The sequence goes on from NC_136383.1 coordinate 137,346,870, forward strand.
TAGTTTCAACCAATTTGCCTGGTACTGAAGTTAGGCTTACAGGCCTGTAATTGCCAGGGTTACTCCTGGAGCCTTTTTTAAAAATTGGTGTCACAATAGCTATCCTCCAGTCATTTGGTACGGAAGCTGATTTAAATGATAGATTACATACCACAGTTAGTAGTTCTGCAATTTCACATTTGAGTTCCTTCAGAACTCTTGGGTCCATCTGGTCCTGGTGACTTATTACTGTTTAATTTATCAATTTGTTCCAAAACCTCCTCTAATGACACCTCAGTCTGGGACAGTTCCTCAGATTTGTCACCAGAAACGAATGGCTTAGATGTTGGAATCTCCCTCACATTCTCTGCAGTGAAGACTGATACAAAGAACTCATTTAGCTTCTCTGCAATGGCCTTATCTTCCCTGAGTGCTCCTTTAGCATTGCCATCATCTGGGGGTCCCACTGATTGTTTGGAAGGCTTCCTGCTTCTGATGTACTTAATTTTTTTCCCTGTTAATTGTTGTGTCTTTTGCTAGTTGCTCTTTATGTTCTTTTTTATCCGCCTAATTATACTTTCACACTTCACTTGCCAGAATTTATGCCCCTTTCTATTTTCCTCAGTAGGATTTCACTTCCAATTTTTAAAGGATGCCTTTTTGCCTCTAACCACCTCTTTTATTCTGTTGTTTAGCTAGGGTGGCATTTTTTTTCTGGTTCTGTAACTATGATTTTTAATTTGGGGTATACATTTAAATTGAACCTCTAATATGATGTCTTTAAAAACTTTCCATGCATCTTACAGGGATTTCAGTTTTGGCACTGTACCTTTTAATGTCTGTTTAATTAACTTCCTCCTTTTTGTGTTGTTCTCCTTTCTGAAATTAAATGCTACCACGGTGGGCTGCTTCGGTGCCCTCCCTCCCAGCCCCCGGGGCGTTAGATTTTATTTTGGTATGGTCACTATTACCAAATGGTTCAGCTATATTCACTTCTTGGACCAGATCCTGTGCTCCACTTGGGACTAAATCAAGAATTGCCTCTCCCCTTGTTGGTTCCAGGACTAGCTGCTCCAAGAAGCCGGCATTAACAAACTAGGGAAATACAACCTAGATGGAGCTACTACAAGGTGGGTGCATAACTAGTTGGAAAATCATTCCCAGAGGGTAGTTATCATTGGTTCACAGTCATGCTGGAAGGGCATAATGAGTGGGGACCCACAGGGATCAGTTCTGGGTTTGGTTCTGGGTCTGTTCAATGTCTTCATCAATGATTTAAATAATGGCATAGAGAGTACACTTATAAAGTTTGCAGACGATACCAAGCTGGGAGGGGTTGCAAAAGCTTTGGAGGATAGGATTAAAATTCAAAACGATCTGGACAAACTGGAGAAATGGTCTGAAGTAAACAGGATGAAATTCAATAAGGACAAATGCAAAGTACTCCACTTAGGAAGGAACAATCCGTTGCACACATACACAATGGGAAATGACGGCCTGGGAAGGAGTACTGCGGAAAGGGATCTGGGGGTCATAGTGTATCATAAGCTAAATACGAGTCAACAGTGTAACGCCATTGCAAAAAAAGCAAACATCATTCTGGGATGTATTAGCAGGAGTGTTGTAAGCAAGACACGAGAAGGAATTCTTCCGCTCTACTCAGCGCTGATTAAGGCCTCAACAGGAGTATTGTGTTCAGTTCTGGGCACCACATTTCAGGAAAGATGTGGACAAATTGGAGAAAGTCCGGAGAAGAGCAACAAAAATGATTAAAGGTCTAGAAAACATGACCTATGAGGGACGATTGAAAAAATTGGGTTTGTTTAATCTGGAGAAGAGAAGACAGAGAGGGGACACAATAACAGTTTTCAAGTACATAAAAGGTTGTTACAAGGAGGAGGGAAAAAATGGTTCTTGTTAACCTCTGAGGACAGGACAAGAAGCAATGGGCTTAAATTGCAACAAGGGCAGTTTAGGTTGGACATTAGGAAAAACTTCCTAACCGTCAGGGGGGTGAAGCACTGGACTAAATTGCCTAGGGAGCTCGTGGAATCACCATCATTAGGGATTTTTAAGAGCAGGGTGAACAAACACCTGTCAGGGCTGGTCTAGAGATAATCCTTAGTCCTGCCTTGAGTGCAGGGGACTGGACTAGATGACCTCTAGAGGTCCCTTCCAGTTCTCTGATTCTTTGATTTAAGGTGTGAAGAAATTTGATCTCTGCATCCTATGCTGAGGTGACATGTACCCAGTCAATATGGGGAAAGTTGAAATCCCTCATTAGTAATGAGTTTTGTAATGGTCTGCAGTATTGCTATATTCTTATTATTCAAGCATTGAATTACTATCCTTAGTGATTCTATGGTACAGTTTGGTTCATTTAAGATTACTTCACTTGACTCTATGCTTTCTTTCACATATAGGGTATGTCTACACTGCACTCTAAACCCGGTTCTGTGGGTCCTGCGTTTGTTGAGTCAGTGTTTCCAAACCCCCGTGCTTGAGTGTATTGCAAATCTGGGTTTACAATTGCTGGACCTGAGTCTCACAGCCGTGCTAGCGTGTCCACACTGTGCCACACAGATCTTCTGATCTGGTCTTGGGTTGACCTGCATTCACACTAGGGTTGCCAACCCTCCCGGTTTCATCATGAGTCTCCTGGAATCACACTCTATCTCCTGGAGGCTACTGCAGCCAAACTGGGAGATTTTAAGCACTAACAGTCCACTGGTGCAGCAGGGCTAAGGCAGGCTCCCTTACCTGCCCTGGCTCTGTGCCGCTCGCAAAAGCGGTCGGCATGTCCCTCTGGGTCCTGGGGAGGGGCAGGGGGTCTCTGTGCCCTGCCCTCACCCCAAGCACTGACTCCAAAGCTCCCATTGGCCGGGAACTGCGGCCAATGGAAACTCCGGGGGCAGTGCCCGCAGGCAGTGGCGTGCGGAGACCCTTTGGCCCCTCCGCCTAGGAGCCGCTGTCAGAGGGATGTGCTGGTCACTTTCATGAGCCGTCCGAGGTAAGCGCGGCCCCCTCACCCCCTCCTGTACCCCAACCCCATCCCATCGCGCACACCCAAACTCCCTCCCAGAGCCCACACTCAAACTCCCTACCCCAGCCCAGAGCCTGCATCCTGCTCCCCCTCCTGCACCCAAACTCCCTCCAGAGCTTGTACCCCACATCCCCTTCTGCACCCTAACCCCCTGCCCCAGCCTGGGGAAAATGAGAGCAAGGGAGCCACAGAGAGAGGGGGATGGAGTGGGGGTGGGGCCTCAGGGAAGGGGCAGGGGAAGGGTCTTTGGGTTTGTGCTATTATTAGACAGTTGGCAACCCCAGTTCACACTGCAAAATGACTGGGCTTTGACCCGAGGGACAGTCGGACTTGGACTCTGACCCAGTCTCCTAGCGGGGTCTTAGGATCTGAGTCCTGAGCGCTTGCTGACCCCAACCAGGCTGATTTGTGTGTGGACGGCAGTGGGGCTTGGGCTCCCACCTGGCAGCGTCGCCAGACCCAGCCAGAGAGAGTTCCAGCTCCCTGTTCTCGCCACCCTGTGACTTGTGCTGTGTCCACACAGCCGGAGCGACTGGCCCTGCCTGATTGCCGTGCAGCCTGACTCAGGATTTGGGAACGCTTGGGCTGGGCAAGGCTGGCGTCCAGCCCTCCCCCCAGGCTGGGCCACGCCGTTGCTCTTCCATTGCACTTCTCGGGAGCCGGAGCAAAGAGCACGCCCGGGCCTGGGGAAGGAGCGGCCAGGAGCGCAGCGGCTGGAGGGTTTGCTTTGCCCCTGGCCAATGCATGCACCGCCCCGGCAGGAGGAGCCTGAGCAGGGGGAGGGGATCTGGACCTGGCGGGGGCGGGTCCGGTCCAAGGCCCGGTTGCGGCAGCTGTGCGAGCCGCTGAGCGAGTCGGAGGCGCAGGGCGGCCCGGGGATTTGCTTTGCTGCTGCCTCCGTTCCCCCCCCCCCCTTTTTCCCGGGGAGGAAAGTTACTTCGCCGCCGCGGGCAGGGCGTCTGCAGCCGCAGGGAGCCTCCCTCTTTCCCCGGCGAGGAGGTCGCACCGCATCGTCCTCGCAGCGGGGAGCTTCTCCCTTCTGGGCACTGCAGCGTCCCCGCCAGGAGCCTCCCGGGTCCCCCGGGGCTCCGGCCGCCTCGCCCGGGGAGCCGGGCTGTGCCTTGCAGCGGGCCCCGAGCCGGCGCCGCAGAGACCCGTCCTTCCGCAGGGGCGCCCCGGGGAGCGGGGGACGCGTCTCCCCGCCCCGCCCGGAGCCATGTCCCTGCTGCGGGTGGCGGAGCCGGAGCCGCCGGCGCAGCGCTGGCTGCCCACCCACGTCCAGGTGACCGTGCTGCAGGCCCGGGGCTTGCGGACCAAGGGAGGGGGCGGCGGGGGGAAGCCGGGCACCAGCGACGCCTACACCATCATCCAGCTGGGCCGGGAGAAGTACAGCACCTCGGTGGTGGAGAAGAGCACGGGCAGCCCGGAGTGGAAGGAGGAATGCTCCTTCGAGCTGCCCCCGGGGGCGCTGGAGCTGGGGGAGCCGGCGGACTGGGGCGGGGGCTCCCCCCGCGGCCAGGGGGGCTGCGAGCTGGTGCTCACCGTCATGCACCGGGCGCTCATCGGCCTGGACAAGTTCCTGGGCCAAGCCACCGTGGCCCTGCAGCCGGTCTTCAGGGAGAGCCGCTCCATGAGGAGCCAGTGAGTATCCGGCAGGATCGGTCCCCTTCCCCTGGGGCTGGGTGTCGGGGCGAGGATTGCATTTACCCCCGTGTTGCAACGGCATCGGCCCCCCCCCCAATGCAAATCCGTCCAGGCTGCAACGCACGCCCCACTTTCCGCATTGCAATCTGCTAGCGCTGGGTTGTAAAGTTAAGACACCCCCCCCCCCCCCCCAGCCCTTTGAGCCGGGCAAAGCCCATGGGAGTTGAGTCACCCCTACGGAAATGGGTCTTTTCCCCCCCAACTCCGGGCGGGGTGGGCGAAAAGTTCAAGCAATCGCGTGCAAGAAACGTCCCCCATGAACTTCCTCGGCCCCCCGGGTCTGCGTGGCACGGAGCTGCCTGGCGGCGCCCCAGATGTTGTGAGCCCAGTTGCTGGAGCTGGTTGGCCATGGCGCAGCCCGCGCCACAGGAAGCTGGGTGCGGTTCAGCCTTTTACAGGGCTCCCTCCCGCACCGGGAAGACTTGGATCAGCTCCTGCTGAAATTGCTGCAGCGGGGTCTCCCCATCCCTTCTGGGCCAAGGGGGTTTCAAAAAAGCTTTGAGGTGCTTGGCTGGCAGCTGAGTGTTTTTTGTGTTTTGTTTTTTTTTTAAGCATCGGGTTGAATGCAAACTCGTCTTTCCGAGAGTTGGGCGTGTTTCACAGCTTGCCTGCACCAAATCCTAAACATCAGGGCGTCTAGCCCCTTCTGATCACTTAGGCTTGGCTGGCCTGCGTGAGTCTCTGCAGAGGGGCTGGGCATAAGCTCCACTCTCCATCCATTGGGTAGCGTCCCTCTCCTGGGCATGCCAGGAGACCGAGTGGTGATCTTGTGGAGACCAGGATTAACGGTGTTAAAGGGGTCAGAACATTGCTTTCCCCAAAAACCCAAACAAATCTGGTTTGTTTTTGCTCCACAGCACAACAAGGCTCTTGGGGCTCTGGCTTGCCTAATACGGGCAGTTTTTGGTGAAGAGGGGGGTGGGTTGGTAATGATGAAAAAAGGGAATAACTCTCCTCTGTGTAGTTCAGCAAATGCTCCCAGAAAAATAAGTTGATCGCTTGACTCTTACATGGGTGCCGAGGTGAAGAGATTGGAAGAGCGGATGGTTCGAAAGAGAAGTCCTATTTAAGTCACAAGGCAACAGTTTATCTGCAGGCTTGGAGACTTGATTGCTAGATCACAACCATTTGGAGGCAGTCCCACTTTAGTGTGTGTGAGAGAGTTTAACTTTTTTAACTTTAACTAAATTTAACTTTCAGTGCTTCTTGCAGCTTGCTCTGGGCATTGATGGATCATACTCTGGACAAGGTTGGAATGCACAAACTCTCCATAAGGAAACCAATGCCCCTTTGTCAGAGTATTTAAAGAAAGTGATAGTGCAAAGGGAGAGGCCTTGTGTCCCCACCATGCTAAATATTTAATTAGGGAAACCCAACAGTGTTAAATAAACAGAGTGGGCTGGCTTTACTTTGGCTCAGATCCTGAAGCTGGGTAAGCATGTGCTTAACTTTGTGCACAGGAGTAGTCCCACTGAATGTGGGAATGGAGCCTAAGGCTGGAAGCTCTTTTGCGGCAGGAGCGATCTTTTCGTTGTGTGGCTGGACAGTGCCTAGCACACCTGGCCCCTGATTTTGAGGTCCCTGGGTGCTATTTTAGCAACAGTAACAAATGTACCATACTGCTGTTCTCTTGTGAACCTTTTCCAGTGTTTACATTTTGTAGGCTTTTCCTCTAGCTATTTTGCCTGCCATTTCTTGTGACTTGCTCAGGAGCTGGCAGTGATGGTGTCTCATGTGATAACTTGCATCACAGCAGTAAGATTACTTTGGTGTGCAGCCCAAGTAGTGGGCTCCTGCCCAGTAACTCTGCTCTGCTCATCTTAACCCTTTTCTTTGCTTAGGTTTGTTTCTTTGAAGGTGTCATATGGAGCTGTGTCTCTAACCCAGCTTAAGTTGTGGCACTGGCTGAATATACATACAGCTTTATAATGTTGATGTAGAAACACCCTAAACGTAGGTTAAACCAAACCTTGCATCTCAGGACAACATGGAATAACCAAACACTGGCTGCTTTTATTGATTGATGGCAAAAGCAACTCTTTAAGCACTAAATTGCACAAGGGAAGAGCTATTAAGCTATTGGGGCGGGGGGTGGGGAGGGATAGCTCAGTGGTTTGAGCATTGGCCTGATAAACCCAGGGTTGTGAGTTCAATCCTTGAGGGGGCCATTTGGGATCTGGGGCAAAAATTGGGATTGGTCCTGCTTTGAGCAGGGGATTGGACTAGATGACCTCCTGAGGTCCCTTCCAACCCTGAGATTCTATGATCTGTGCCATCACACACCTGAGATTGTCTGGGGCTAGACATGTGACAACTGGGAGCTTTATGGGATAGTGGGAGGAAAATTCAGGTGCTCCAGTACCAAAAGCATAGGAGACTCTCCATTCATTGTCAGCAGAGTAGGGGCTAAGACCCATAGCTGAGCAGTTCTGATTCTGTTTAATGAGGGGGGTTGTTGCATAAATGCTAGCTAGTTCAGAGCAGCGCATTGTAACTGGGAGGTCTGCCGTGCTGGATAACAGCGGAGCCATTTGTAGATTTTCATCACAAGCATCAGAGTGCAGCAAGTCCTGTACAGTGGATAACTACGTCAAGTGACTCCTGGCCTCAGGTGCTTGCATTCTTTAGGCAAGTTGGTGCAGCACAGAACAAGCTGTACACTGTCACAGAGTGAATACTTCATGGGGCCCATATGGACCTTGGGGAGTCTCTTTGGAGGAGACAGAGGTTGCTTAGCAAACCATCGCGGGAGACTGCAAGCCTGTGGGTTGGTATGAAATGGCGCAAAACCCTACAAGTCTGAGGAGTTAGTTCAACAAGCTGTGTTATACAGTAACTTATAATTGCCTAACTTGGAAGTAAACTTTCAAAGTCTGGTTGAATCAGTTGCAGACAATTTTGTTTGGGAGAATGTCTGCTAGTTTCAGGTAAAAATCAGCTCAGTGCTTTGAGGCCACATCGCTGACTGCGCAGCACTGTCTCCCCAAGGCCGTATGCCTCAAGACAGACATGGAGCCTTCAGGAATTCATTGAGAACTGAACTACCGTATCATTATATGGTGATGTAAATGCAACTGGAGCTTTGCAGTGGCTGCTCACCCTGAAGAGCTTACAACCAGTGTTATGACAGGATGGGAGATGATAAACTGGGGGTGGGTGGGGAGAGAAGGCAAGGGTTACAGCAGTAAGATCAAAGCCTGGTTGCATAGGTTAATAAAATGTGCTTTTTCTAAGCAACTCTTTTTTGAGAAAAGACACAGTCTGTGTGTTAAAGGTCTCAAAGAAGCATCTTGAGGAGGAATAGCAGGTAGGGTCAAGGAGAAGGTCTAGGGAGTGGGGGTGGCCTATATGACAGGAAGCCATGGAGACAAAGACAAGAGTGTAATAAGGAATCATGCGTGGAGCAGAAACCGTGACAGTTCCTAAGTGCTGTGCTCCCATAGCTAAACGCCCTGACTGTTAAAAGAAAGCTGTGCCTTATTTCCAATTTGAATTCGGCTGGCTTCAGCTTTCAGCCAGGGGCTCTTGTTCCACCTTTCACCACTGGATCACAGAGCCCTTTGGTACCCAGTGTTTGCTTATACACTCTAATAAAGTTGCCTCTCAATCTTTTAGGTAAACTAGACAGGTTGAGCTCTTTAAGTCTCTCCCTGTAAGGCAATGGCTGCAGCCCTTGCATCACTTCTGTGGCTCTTTACTGCAGCTTTCAACATCCATTTAAAAATGTGGACACCAGAACTGTTTGCAGTGTTCTAGTAGAGAGGCTTTTTCCATTGGACCGTATGAACTGGAACCATAAACTCACTGAACATTAAATCCCACCAAATGAGGGTAGATCCATCCCCATCATCGTATCCACTCATTATACTCCACACCTGAACATAGCCATTATATGGACAACATATCTCAATGTCTGTACTTTGACTGGTTAAACTTTTACCCCCAATCGGGGAGTTTGCAGATTATGTTTTCCTTACGCCACCCGTTCCTAAACCGAATTTCGCACCCATTGATAACCTGTGCTTTATTCCCTGATAACCAGAAACTTCTGTGCTTAAACTCTGTACTGTTTTCTTTTTACTTCAACATTATCTTAATAAAATTATTAAATCTGTCTAGCCAATGCTATGTACAGAGGTAAAATCACCTCTCTACCCACTGCTCCCCTGTTTATACATCCAAGGATCAGGTTAGCCCTTTTTGTCACAGCATCACAGCCAGAGCTCATGATGAGTTGTTTGTCCGGGATGACCCTTAAGTCCTTTTCAGATTTCCAAACTGGATACAATTAACTTAGGCTTGAATAAAGGCTGGGAGTGGATGTGTCATTACACAAAGTAAAACTATTCCTCCATGTTTATTCTCCCCCCCCCCCCCCCCACTGTTCCTCACACCTTCTTGTCAACTGGTGGAAATGGCTCACCTTGATTATCACTTCAAAAGCTGCTTCCTTCAGAGCGGAGTGCCCGGCCAGCAGCTGCCCTCCAGCTGCCCAGCTCTGAAGGCACAGAAGTAAGGGTGGCAATACTGTGACCACCCTCCCCCCGCCCCCCCCCACACACTAGCCTTGCGAACCCCCTGCCCCCCCATGACCTGTTTTGAGTTGGGATCCCCACAATTACAAGACTGTGAAATTTCAGATTTGAATATCTGAAACTGTGAAATTTATTATTTTAAATATCCTATGACTGTGAAATTGACCAAAATGGACCGTGAATTTGGTAGGGCCCTAGATACGAGTACATCGGACTGCTTCTTTCCAAATACAGAACAGAAAAATGTATCGAATACGTATGCCTCTTCTACATTATTAACAACAATTTTACTATTTTGGTGAATGGGCCTAGGATTACTTTTGTTCCTAATATACATTAAAAAAACCTCTGTTATCCTTAGCCCTGTCAGCCATGGATTTTTCACTGATGCCTATAGCTTCCCTTATCAATTTTCTACAATTAATAACTTATATTGATTAGTATCTATTTCCCTTATTTCCTTTTGTTATACATTGCTTTTTTATTTCTAATTGGTGCTTTCACTTTGCCACTGAACCATGATGGGCTTTTAGCCAGAGTTGTCCTTTTTATTGGTTGTGGCTTTTTGGCACTCTAACAAGCCCTTCTTGAAGGACTTTCAGTTTTCATTCACACTCTTCTGTCTAGCTCTTCCTTCCAATCAATTTGCGTATGATTTTCCTCAGCTATGGCAAATTAGCCCATTTGAAGCACCAAGTATGTAGGTGACTGGTTAGGATGGACCTCTGTTGCCCATATTGAATGCAGTCAGGTCATGATTGCTGGTCCCTAGGCAACCACCAACTTCCAGGCCATTGATGAATTCAATTTTATCCATCATAATTAGGTCCAAATAGTTATCTTGCACTGGATGCAATACCTGGTGTTAGAAAACTATAATCCAGGGGTGACTAAACTTACTGATCCTCCGAGCTGCATATGACAATCTTCAGAAGTTTGAGAGCCCAACAGGAGATGCTGCCGGGGCTAAGGGCTTCAGCCCTGTGAGGAGAGGGGTCTTAGAGCTTCAGCACTGTGGGAGCCACCTGACCGGGTTTGGGGTTTCAGCTCTGCTTCTGTTGAAGTCCTGAGCCCGGGCTGAAGCCCTGAGACCACCCTCCCTACTGCTCAGAAGCCAGAAGCAATGTGTGAGGGGGACATGTGGGGTCCCGTGCCCCCTGCCCCCAATTTTTGCCAGGGTTGGCTGGCCCCGCTCGGTCACATGGTGCTGCTGGACCCCCTCCCCGCAGGGCAGCTGCTGAAGCCGGCAAGCTGGGGGCTGTGCCTTGGGTAGAGACAGCGGCAGGGGAAGCTGGTGCTTTTGCTTCTCCCTCCCCCCAAGGAGCTAAAGCAGAGGCCCCTCCCTGCAGCTCCCAGCTGTTTGCCGCTGCATCTCCCTGCAGAGCTAACACTCAGGACCTGAAAGGAGCGGTTGCTGCGGTTGGGGGGGTGTGTGTGTGCCAGGATGGGAGTGTGACTCAAGCTGTTGGGAGGGCTGAACCTTTAGATTGTGCCCCCCACTCTCAGCAGATAACAGTCGTCTCTGGGAGACTCCCCTAGCCCCACCCCCTGCCGCAGGGCAGAAGCCCGGAGATCCCCCTCTTCCCTTCACCCCACCCCAGTCTGGTAGGCGGCGAATGGGGAAGGCGGGGGGCTCTGGGAGCCACACTTCAACTGTAAAAGATCTGCTCGCAGCTCATGAGCCGCGGTTTGTCCACCCCTGCTATAATCTGTCATTTTTTAGAAACGTTAATTAAACATAACTGGTGGTGGTTGTAGCCGTGTGGGTCCCAGGATATTAGAGAGACATAATATCTTTTACTGGATCAACATCTGTTGGCGAGAGAAACAAGCTTTCGAGCTTACACAGAGCTCGTCTTCAGATCCCTGAGCTGACCTGGAGAAGAGCCCTGCGTAGCTTGACAGCTTGTCTCTCTCACCAACAGATCTTGATCCAGTAAAAGATATTACCTCACCTGCTTTGTCTTCCAAGTGTTTGTGATGGTCTCAGGCCTCAGTTTCCACTTCCTATCTGTTTCCCTGTGCTGTACCCTCTCGACATATCTTTGAAGCAGGGAACCATAGCTCTGCCCTGGAGAGTGGGTACCGCATGTCTCTGGAGACGAAGCTGCTTCCTTTCCTTTTAGGACCCCTCCTAAACTCTGAGGCTGATTCCAAGCTTGCCGAATGGTCCCAGCTGCTTTCCATTATCCAGGTGGTGGTGTGGTGGGCGAGGTAAAATGAACTGCCTCAGTCCACTTCCAAAAGAACAAGTCTCCGTCATGACTGCCTCCGAGACTGGTGGGCCCCTCTGGCCTCTGCTAAAGCTGCCAAGGATGAATGGGCCATGGGAGACAAACTGGTCTCGCCAGTAGAGGTGATGCCTCCAGGTCAGGGATGAGGCACATGGGGGCCCGGGCAGCACAGCGTGACCTAGCACCTCCAGTGCTGTGTGTATTTTTCTGTGGGTAACTGACAACTCTCAGGACTTGAAGTCTGGTACCGGCGTGAGAACTGAATTTAAGGGTTTGTCAAATGGCATATCCATAATGCTGCCATCCCTGTAGTTTCAGAGTAGCAGCCGTGTTAGTCTGTAGCCGCAAAAAGAAAAGGAGGACTTGTGGCACCTTGGAGACTAACAAATCTATACATCCCCTTAGTGTATAGGAAACAACAGTGTCTCACTGCTCTGGTGACTGCATTGAGCTAGCTTGCTGGGTTCCTGCTTCAGCTTACCTGCAGCATGGCAAGAAATCACGAAATGTGCACTATCCTAAAACTGGCCCCTCCCTCTCCCATGCACATCTGACCATCTGTCCCACCCTGCCACCCACTATCCAGCAGCTCTGGTTGCGCCATCTGTCCTTATGCTATTTGGACGGAACGATGCACTGAAAGGTCAAACTAACAGAGTTCTAATAGAAGCCATCAGCATTCATTCTGGTGCATACATAGTGTTTGAGACTATGGGCTCAGCGGGCTTCCGACAAATCCCGGGGCTGTGTGCCACAAGGGGTAGATCTCACAGGAGCAGAGCTGTTCTGTGTCTGTGCAAGGCTGTTCTTGTATAGCATCTTTTTCATGCAAACTATCTGCAGACGCTTCAGGGAGTTACAGTAGTTCAATTACTGAATGAAACGTCTTCCTTTGCACAATATGGGATGAAACAAAAGGAGGAAAATGTCGTCTTCTGCCCCTGAAATGTGTCAGTGAAGTGGAGAGGTTGCTCCAGATAATGAGAGCCGCCCAGGCGAAGGGTGTCAAACCACCAGGGATTAGTGTGTGAAGGCCCTAGGTTAGGGAGAGGAGCAGAAGTGGGCCAGCGCAAGTCGCTAGAGGGCTTTAAACATGAAAGTCCAGTTCAGTTGTACCCTGAAAGAGATGGGGGCCTCTGGGCGTGTTTGCAGATGATGTGGTTTTGCAGGGCTCAAAAAACCTACTTCCCAGTGGCAAGCGGAAACTCCTCCTGGCAAATGTGGCTTGCGGGCTGCCTAAGCTGGTTTTATTTAGTTCAGAACTGAAGTTTTTCACTTCATTAACTTCTGTTTCTAGTCCATGTCATTGCAAAGATGCCTCCCCCTCCCCCCTGTGAGCTGTTGGGTCTTGTGTTGGAGTTTGCACACCTGCTACCTCTGCTTCTCCAGCATCCTACTTTCCCAAGCATTAGGAGAGTACAACATCCTCCCCGTGGCTGCTGTTCAGAGGGGAGGGGGTTATCTTTCAGGTTGGCGTCCGGCTGGTAGGCGTCCAGTACGTTTTTCAAGCCCTGCAGGTGTGAGTCTCTGTGAGTGAAGTGCATGTTGAATTCTGGCTTCTGATCCAGAACACAGACAGTGGACACGGCACTCCAGAAGTTCTGTATCCTGGACTGACTCTCCAGGCTTGCCAAATCAAAGACCTTTTGACTTGTATTAATCTGTTGTTATAACCTTGCTGGCTGTCCCGAGGCTGGCAGCTGGAGTTTCTGGATTGATTCTCGAATGGGCTGTAGAAGACATGAGCAATAGCGGTTAAACTCTCCCTGTGTTATGCCGAGTGCTGCAGCATGAAACCAGGTACCAACAGCAGCGCCTGTTATAATTCAGGAGAGCTGAGCGGAAGAACTCTTCTACTGTAATGCGGAGCAATCGGGCTGGGACGCCCCCCTCTCCAGTTCCAGTGGGGTTGGTGCTAAGAAAAGCCCCCAAGCATAGTCATGGCAGGGTTTGCACTCTGGGGATTTGAAGCCTCTGTCTTGCTCCAAACCTGCTGCAGAAATGCTGAGGGCTGCGGTTTATTGCTGGAAAGAGTCACTGTGCAGTGAGTGTGTATCCCAGCATGGCCGAAGAGGTCAAGAGGATGGGCGGGGAGGCAGAGATTGCTCCTGGAGGTGCCTCCGCCCCAGTGGAGTGCAGAGCTTGCCTTGCCGTCAGCACAGCAGTAGGAACTGGGACTAGAGCACCTTTGGGAGCTTCTAGGAAGAGGTTAGTGGCCTGCGTGTATTTGGAACCCCTGAACTCCCTGGGGTTCCAAGGTCACATTTCTACAGTATCAACTCAGCCCTTCATTCTGCTCAATGGTGCCCCTGATTTTAAACAAATAAGCAAGAACGGCTTCCTGCACGCTGGCTGTATGGCCGAGCAGCCTTGAAATGTTGGTGCAGTTTAACAGCCTTGGTTAAGTAGCCTTGCAAAATTGTCATCACAGCCCACCCCTTCTCTCCCCACACACCCACTGCCCCCAAGTTGCTCCATACAATAGTTTCCTTTCCCTTTGTCCCTCTACTCTTCTCTCCCTCCCCCTGACCATTACAGGGAAGTAGAGAAGGACCCCTTGCTGCTTCAGGGATGGGTTGGTAGCTGGAGGAATACCGTATTAGTCAGCTCTCTAATCTAGCAGAACAAGGTGCAACTAGGTCCAATGGTTGAAAGCTGAAGCTAAACGAATCCAGGCTAGAATAAAGTGCAGTTTTTTGACAGTGAGGGTAACTGACCACTGGAACACCTTACCAAGGGTTGTGGTGAATTCCCCGTCACCTGGAGTCTTTAAATCAAGACTGCATATCTTTCTAAAAGAGATTCTGTAGCTCAACCAGAAGTCGGTTGTATGTGAGAATTACCAGGTGAGGGTCTCTAGCTTGTGTGAGGCAGAAGGTCAGACTAGATCTGTGGTTCTCCAACTGTGGGTTGGGACCCCAAAGTGGGTTGCAGCCCTATTTTAATGGGGTCACTAGGGCTGCCTTAGATGTGCTGGGGCCAGGGCCGAAGCCTGAGCTCCACCACCTGAGGCCGAAGCCTGAGGGTTCCAGCCCTGCATGTTGGGACTCAGGTTACAGGACTCCTGCCTGGGGCTGAAGCCCTTGGGCTTCAGCTTTGTCCCGCTCTCCCCACCCCCCCCCCCCCACCGTCCCCCGGGTCAGAGGGGCTTGGGCGGGCTCAGGCTTCGGTCCACCCTCTTGGGGACATATGGTAATTTTTAGTGTCAGAAGGGGGTCGCGGTGCAATGAAGTTAGAGAGGCCCTGGGCAAGATGATCACAGATGGCCGTGGTACGATGATACAGTGGGATAAGGGCCTGTGTCATCACGTAAACTGGCTCCCCCTCTGTTGTGGAAAGACTTGGTACATCTGACTAAATGCCTTTCAAAGCTGGGCCTGTTCGTGCCTTTCACTTTTAAAGGACAAGGCAGTTTGCTGGGGTAAACAGGTGCCATTTCAGTGGAGTTGATCCTGTTTATATCGGGGCTGTTTGGCCCATAGTCCAACTCTGTTTTCTGTGAACGTGCTGCCCCCCCCCCCCCTTTCCTTCCTCCCAGACCAGAAAAAAGCTGTTCTAGCTAACCTGTAGCTTAAAGTGTGCTGGGTTCCTGTACTAATCTTTCACCCCTGGAAGCATCAGTGCCCAGCAAATCCACCTCTGCATGCAGCAATGAGTTGCTTTATCAGCCGGGATGAAAAGTACTCGGGCTTGTTCTCTCTTTCACTCTTGAAATATAGGGGCTACGAACTGGACTGGCAGGAACTTGTCCATTAGGCTGGTTCCACCTGTTGTCTCTGCCTTCACCTCTTTCCAAGATGCAGGATCTACTCTTACATTGCAGCATGTATCCATCCCAAACTTCTTTCCATAACGGTGGCTCTTCCACTTGGCTTGGTTGCTGCTTAATCTGATAAAAGCATTGGGAATCCAAGCACTGATCTTTAAAACCAATCCTCCCCTGTCCTCCAATTTATCTTCTGATTGCGTTAAGCAATCTCTGTGGAATAACTCGGTCACTCGCTGTGGGGTTTCTGTTCTGTTACTAAAAGGTGCCGCTGTTCTGATTAGGAGAGAAGGAAAAACCATGTGATGACAGTTGCTCTGGAAGCAGACCGATGATGTTACTCCATTATTGATGCTATAAGCAGGTCCTGGTGGCCATGTGCAGAGAAACTGCGTGTTTCAGTTGGCGATAGGAACAGGCTGCTCCAGAACATAGGTTCATTTGGTGCCAGGATATCAAAATGCTTTATGCATCTGTGGCAAGCTCCTGGCGTCCCTATACAGAAGTAGTAAGTGTCTTTTCCTTTCTTACCCTCCACACCTCACTTTATTCTTCTGTAAGTGACTGTTCCAAGGTTGTGCCACAAGGCAGAGCAGGGTAAAGATCCCAGGAGCCCCAGCTTCCCATTCCCCCCCTCCTCTACCCACTGGATGTTCCTTGTCTTAAGCTGCTTTGGCAAAACTTCCCAGGCTTGCAACATCAGTTCCTTGTCTCCTTTCCGTGCGGCTGGAGTGGAATGAGACCTCTCAGAGAAACTCGACTGAATGCAGTGCCCCACCTCTGCTGGGACATGATGGAAACTCTGTGCTGCTCTGGGTTCAAGTCCCAGAAGCCATGCTTCATTCCAGGATGGGTTTCTTTTCTCCTCTTTAAAAGCTGTTGTCTGGCAAGGAGGGAGTGATACCTCAAGACTTCCCAGGGCAAGCTGTTCCTGTTCCCAAGATTTTGATGATTGTGCTTTTGACTGACTCCCGCAGCAGGCTTGCTTTTGAGTGGGCGTTGATGTGTGAGAAGAGCTAGTCTGGGGGAGAAGGGAGGTAAATATTTAATCCTGCTTGCTCTTAAATGGTTTACAGAGACTCTGATCTCAAGGGTGGCACTTTGAATCCAGCACAGGTCAGTTGTGACCAAAACGTGGCTTGTACAGAATGTCTTGGCTCTCAGACAGGGCTGATTTCAGTCTGTAGTCATACCCCTTCCAGTTCTCAGTTGTGCTGCAGAAATATCTTCCTGTCTCTCTCGGTAGCTCCTCCAGTCCCGGGTTACAGCACTGCAGTGGCGTCTGCATGGGATCCTCTAGGTAAACAGAGGCTGCCCGTCTAGCCCACGCCAAACACAGCCACCAGGATTATATTCCCTGCCTGTTGCTCTGCAACCTGTGTCACCGTCCCAGAATCCCTCCAAAGGCTCCCCCTCTGCATCAAGACCCTTCTCAGACTTTGCCTGAACCCCCTCCCCCAGCCATTTATTCCAGTCTTCATCTTCCCTCCTCACCCCATTCATCTGCTTTGTCCACAGCCGTCGCTGCACGCCTTTCCTCGCACCCCCTGGCGTGTGGGAACCCTCCCCGAACTGGCTCCTGACACTGCTGTGCCCTCGCCTTTCAGATCCCTCCGAAGACCCACTTCTACGGCGAGGCCTGAAAAGAACTGCCTAGCTACTAATGGGTTGGGAGAAGGGCGCTTTGGGGCGAGTCCGGATGTAGTAAAACCCCTCTCTTGTATCCCTCTGCCTGTCATGTTAACTCGTGAGCTCTCTCTGTGGCTAGCCCAAAGCCCTGGTGCGCTGTGGGGAGTAGGGTCATATCAGCAAAGCCACAGCATGATTAGACCCTCCTGAATGGCTTAGCAAATACAACTCCATGTGTGTCCTGTATTTTTAGATAAGAGTGGTTCCTATATTTGTCTTGCTCCTTTGTGTCTGGCTGAGCAGTGCAGGTTCATTCAGTGTAGTGCTGGCCTCCCTATCTGTGGGTGACATGCAGATCCGACGTAGTGCTTTGTGGATCTCCACAAGCTGGGGAGATCTGGGATCTGTTTCCACTTTGTTTCTGGTGCGACCGCTGGACGAGTCGGTTTAAACTCTCCGTGCCTGTTTCTCCACATCTAAAATGGGGAGTGGGAGGAAATGAAATATGACAACTCATGAACTTCCCGTTTGGCCCAGCTGGGTTTTGAAAAACAAAGGTGTTGAAATTCCCTTCCCTGTGCGAGGGTGGATGTCTGACTGCTGCATTGCCCAGCGTGAGCTGTGATGAAATCTTTGTTTTTTGGGACTGGAAAGGCAGCTGAAAGGGGATATTTTCGCAGTAACTTGACCACGCCAGGAAATGCCTAGCTGTGCTGAAACCCATACTTAGTAAGCCGATCCTTCGGAGTGGGGGACGTAGAGGGTATGATTATGCTGAATGCTTTGAGTGGTGGTGTATCAATTCAGATGGAATAAAAGGGGTCAAAGAGTCAGAGGTATTACCGTGACCCTGAAACTGTGCAGCCTTAAACAGCTTTAAACAAGGTTCGGGGTTTGGTATACAGAGACCAGAGTTTGTTAGTTTCATGGGAAACACACTAAGAAGCTTATGCCAAAGTTTAGAAATTGTGTGAACTAAGATACATAAAAGAGAAGATGCTAAAACACGTTAAAATGCAGTTTAAAATTGAAATGAAATGAGCGTGCAAAACAAACTTCACCAAAACCTGTCTCAGGCCCTTTTTCAGAGAGGATATCAGAGGACCCTTATTGGATTGGACAACCCGTGACCGGGAGCGAAAGGGCTGGTTAGTTGTTTTGCTCAGTTCTAAGGTATGAAGGGTGGTCTCTGTTCTTGCTTTTAACAGACATGAGGGGAGAAGGGACGGGCTAGTAAAGGGGGAGGAAATGCGGCTTTTGGTGGTGATCTGGGTATTGTGGCGTCAGGTCAGCCACAGACGAATGCGCTGGGTTGGCAGGTCAGCCGCGATAGCAGTGCTGTGGGCTCTAGTCATCTTTTGGTTTGGGACATCATCTGGTTGGTCTGGTCTCTCTCCTACTGGGCCGAGCTGGATGGGCTGTTTTTTCTCACTGTGCTGGTGCTTGTGGCAAAGTTGATCTCTGGATCAGCGAAGCTAGAAAGCCGAGAGAGGATAGGAGGAGAAATAGTCGGATAGAAAGGAACACACAAAGAGACGTTGGGAGACAAACAGGATCTCCTGTGTTCCCAGCGGGGGTCTCCACTGGAGCGGTGGTGATGACCAGGTGTCCCTGCTGGCGTGCCAAGGGCTGGACTTCCTGATGATGCAGTAACCTTCAGAATCCCCAGGTGAAGGACAAAGTCCCTGGAGCAGGATGGAGGCCTAACAGCCATCCCCCTCCTCCAGGAATTCCCCAGTTGGTTCACATGTCCCATCTCTCTTTAAGAGCCCTGAAAGGGGGATGATGGGTGGAATAGTCCATCCTCCTATTTGTTCACCAATCTACCAGACCCACTGTCCGTAATCTGTTAACTTCCAGTCCCCCACTTTCCTTGCTTGCCAGGTACAGTCTCAATACAGTCTTTCAGTTGTATCAGGAAAGCTGTTTGGTTCAGACTAACTCAGTCTTTGTTTTTCACATTCACTAACTTTTATAAACAATCCTAGGCACCCCTCTAAGCCGGACCTTTCTTACCCTTTCCCATCACTGTTTTTTGATATGGCAGGTGATTGGACCATTTTATGAAGGTTCACTCCCTTCTTCCAGGGGAACTGAAAACCAGGGTATGTTTGTCGGCCCAGTTATCACAAGAGTGGGTCTCTGTCATACTTGGCACCTCAGCTGGAAACTTTTTACCAGCTCTGCATTCGCTAGAACGATGGGCAAAGGGAGGCGGCACTGGAGATGCGGCAATGCCGCTTCCCTTGTCCTGGAAAGAGCATTGCTCTCTGCAGAGACTCTATGACGGGGAGGGGGCGGGTTTGCCCACTGGGAACTGGACTGAGCCTCCAAATGATGTCTCACTGGTGACCACACAGGTTCCTGGCTACACAGAGCTATTTCTCCACCCACAATCCCCATTGTCCACCCACCACCCTTGTCTCCCCCCCTCTCCCAGGCAGGATCTCACTGGCTCTTTGAAAGAGGCACGACTGGCCGATTCCCTGCTGTTCCCCTCTGACAAGTGCCTTCCATCTGGAATCCCTCCACCTGCCCCCGTGACACTGTTTCCTCCTGTGTCGCTGGGTGGGGTTGAGCGGGGCTGAATCTAGCCCCGGTGTTTCATACACTACGCGCTGCCCGCAGTGACCTTGCTTTATTCCTTTCCGGGCAGGCTCTTGTTTTTCGCTGTCCCGTTTTCCTTTCCCATTGCACTTTTGGAATGTGACTTGTGTGCAAAGAGCTCTCTGCTCAGCAGCCAGGTGCTGTCCTTGCCCGGTGACCTCGCTACTTCAGTAAAAGCTGCGGTTGCTGTATATGTTTGGGAAGAACATTGGTTTGGTGTGCTCCTTGTACCACGTGACTGCTGCACTTTATTACCGATCACCTGGGTTAACTGGAGGCCCAGGAATGAGATCTCCTTAGCATGGGAGCTAGTGGTCAGAACACAGGGCTGGGGGTCAGGAACTCTCCTGTATTCTAATCCGATCAGCCTCCCACTAAGGTCTAGGGCAAGTTGCTTAGCCCCAGTCTGGGCTTCCCCATCCTGCAATAGGGATGGGATGGCACTTGCCTGTATCCAAAAGGCCGCTGTGGGGGTTGGTTAGTGCTTTGGGCATACTGTGAAGTCCGTCCTTGTTAGATCTGAGACTGTGTGTCATAGTCACTGCGGGGCTGTGCGCATCCCCTGGCAGTGACTGTCGGCTTGGCTGTTACACCTGTGGGAGCTAGGACAAGCAGGTGGCGTCCTGGGGGCTGCAGACTGTGTGTGGCTGTGTTTTTATGTCCGCAGTGCCCCTAATTGATATGCGGAAGGGTGGGGCGTGGCCTGGCTTCCTCCGCTCCCCCCCCCCCACCTCTGGCCTAACTTCTGCTTCTCTGCGCTCCTTCTCTCAACATCCTTGCTGTGCCACTCGCCCTCCTCTGAGGTGCTCCTTCCACAAAGCCTTGAAATGTTAATCCCTCCAGGAAAGTGTTAACTGAGCTGAAGACCTTGCAGCTTCTGTGTTGTTCTCTTCTGACTCACCCCGTGTGTCTGGTTTGAGTGCAAGGACCTTGGAGCAGGGTCTTGTGCAGCACGGAGCGTGCTGTCTCCTAGACATTAAGGCCAGAAGGGGAGTGATCATCTACTCTGAGCTCGCGCACCTTGCAAGCCCTAGAACCTCGCCCACCCACTCCTGTAAGAGACCCATAACCTCTGGCTGAGTTACTGACGTCCTCAAATCATAGTTTATAGACTTGTCCTCTAATTTAATCTTGCAAGTGCTCCATGCCTCCTGCTGCAGAGGGAGATGAAAACCCCCCAGGGTCTCTGCCAGTCTGACCCAGGGGAAAATTCCTTCCAAATATGGCAATCAGTTAGTCCCTGAGCATTTCAGCAAGACCCACCAGCCAGACACCTGGGAAAGAATTCTCTGTAGTAACTCAGAGCCCTTCCCATCGAGTGTCCCATCACCGGCCATTGGGGATATTTGCTACTAGCAGATGCAGATCAGCTGCATGCCATTGTAGGCAGTCTCATCTTACCATCTCCTATGGCCCGGGCTGTGGAGGGATTGAAGGGCCTTTTGTACCTGTGGCGCCCTTATAGGCTGCTGTTTTCTGATATACAAGTGAGGGTTGTGCTTCCATGTTGCTCATTATTGCGGGCTTCTGAGAAAACAGCCTTGCTGGAAGGGCTTTGTGTGTGCTGGGTCAACTGCTTGGTTTAGGAAGGAACTAACAAATGCACGTTGGTTTCAAAGCCGGTCTTCATTAAAACAAGTTCCGCTATTTCCTTTAATCAGCCTTTTCTCCCCCGTGTTCCTGCGAGCTCTCACCCACTGGAGAGTGCAAGACGCAGACACCTGCTGTAGAGCTGTCTCCAGTTCAGCAGAGCACTTGATCCATCTGGCTCTCACAATCCGTGTTAGTCACACAAATAGCCTTCCTGTTCTCTTCAGTCACCCTGGCAGGGCTTAAAAGGCAGATCGGGTTCTGAGCAGCTGGTGCTTTCTGTTCGGTTACTGGCAGCATTGGGGTCTGACTTACGTTCCTTGAGAGGCGGTTCACGCCAGACCGTGCGGCTGCTGAGCTGACATGGGCTAGGATGAGTCAGCTGTCTTAAAACCAAGCACCCCACGACATGAATCCAAGATGGCCCTGCAGGTTTGAATCACCAACTAGGCTAAATTTTGGAAAGCTTGCGCCTTCTATCTGAGTGACTTTTCTTCTTCCCTCCCCAGACACAGCACGCCACTAACCTGGGGGAAGGTGGGGAGAATAACTACACGAAAACGATCCTCTCCAAGTGCTGTTCGCAGGGTTCGTCAGGCTTGGTTTGATTTCCGCTGCCGCCTCCGAGGAAGGAGGAGCCCTCTTTTGGGGGCTGTGGCGGGGACAAGCCGACAAAGTCCTGTGACGTGACTGGCTTCAAAAGCAGATTTATTCCTCAAATATAAGCTCACGCCGTCCACAGGGGAAAACCTGCAATTGTATAAATAGGGCAAAATGGGGGCCCCCCCAGACTACCAGCTGGCTAGGTCCACCACTGGCCTTGGCTCATCCCACTTGCAGCTAAGTACTGGGTTGCTGATGACGCATGGCTGCCTGCAGGGCTGTCAGCACTGTCTTCTCCGCCACCTGGGATGGGATTTTCCTTGGATTTCTGCGTACTGACCGCCCGCTAAGCTTGCGAGATCTGGCCAGGTCACGGCACAGGGAGATCTGGCTCCAGCAGGAAGTTGTGGTAGGGATGCCTTGAATGGAGGTCGAACGGAGTGTGTCTGCTAGGAAGAAGCCTATATTCTGATCAGAGTAGCTTGGTGTATTGGCTGCAGTCTTGCTTCATATTCAGACTAGAGTATGGTTTTTAAAGCTGGAAATACAGCGCTTCTGTAAACGGTGCTTCGCTGTCGTGTGAAGAGCTCTGGAGAAACTGGCACAAGCTGCATTTTCCCTTAACAGCCACAGACAAACACTAACCATGTCTAGGACCTGTTTGTACAAAGCCTCGGACAGTGGGTGTGCCTCATACTATGTTAACTTCATGTGCAGGGCTACGAGTGGCTCCTAGGGCTGGGAGTCTCCTGGTGTGTGTGTCATTAAAGTAATTCCCTTCATATTCCCTTGGGATTTGCAGTAAAGTCGCCAATGGGCATGTCCTTGAAAGCGCAGCTTGAGGAGAAAAATAGGATGAGCGTCCTGGCTAATGCACTGTGACTCAGTATTTGGAAATCTGGATTCTATCCCGGATCTGTTTCTGATTTGCTCTGTCACTTGCAACAAGACACTTAATCATCCAGTGCCTCAGTTTCCCCGCCTGTAAAATGAGAGTATCTCTTGGTCTTGTCTGCCTTGATATATCCCCTTTCTAGGACTTTGTCTGTTTTAATAACAGCTTGATGCTGTGAGGTGCAGCATCCTGGCCACTGATGACTAGTCTGACCGTGCTAGCAGTTGCCCATCTGAAGGGGATGTCTGTAATTTGGGATTGGGTAGAAAATACAAGCAAGTTAATGACAGTCATTTCTCACAGCGCTGGAAGGGAAACCACGTATTACTTTCCGCATGGTTCTTTCTTTTCATCTTCTAGCAAAGGGCTGACAGTTAATCCCCTGTCTCTTTGAAAAAAGCGTTACTTTCTTGTTGCTGTATGATGACCCACTTCAACAGGGAAGACTGACTGACTGTGAAACTGGCTGTACAGTTTTCACTCAGTCAAAATACTTTACGTGTCCAGGGAAAGCAAACCGGGGCAGGGGAGGAAATCTCTCTGATCTCTCCCTTAATTATTCTAGATTCTGCTTGAAACAGAAATTTTCAGACTGAGCAATTTCAGACAGAAGCGAAAAGAGAGAGCACATATTGTACTCATTAGAGAGGCGAGGAATCCCTCCAACCAGCCTCAAACCATTTGAGGCTGTGCTCTGCTAGAGAGAGGGACCAGTGAGGATACCTGATCTGCTAGAGAAGAGCAGTTGTTATTACCGAGACCTGGTCCAGAGGTGCAGTGTGAAATCCTGTGTAAAGTTCCTGCTGTATATTTGTGAACTGGACTCTGATTTCTGGCCACCTTGTCTCCCTTCCTTGTATTATATGTGGGGTGGGTTGGGCCTGTTAAGGTTGCCTGACATTTCCCATTGTAAGACCCTGTTTTCAGTTGTTTATAACTTTGCAACTTTTTAGCTGTTTGGGCTAAAAATTCCTATAGAATTTAAGGCCAGAAGGGACCATTAAATTATCTAGTCCAACCTCCTGTATGTGACAAGCCACCAGCACCCACACACTAAACCCAGCGAAGTATTACAATCCTTGGGAGACTAAGCTATTGTGAGCCAGAAGCTGAGAATGAGGAACTGAAGTACGTGAATCCCCAATGCTCCTTCATGCAAACTGGCAGGGGACTGATTAAGTGAGAGAGACCCATATGATCCTGGTAAGTGACCTGTGCCCCACACTGCCAAGGAAAGTTGAATAAAACCCCAAGGTCATGCCAGGTGTCTGCCTCTGGCTGATGGTTTTTAGAATGTTTCTGCGGAATGATCGATCAGTTTCTGAGAACAAAACTAGAAGCAGGGATCTGAAATTGGGTTTTTTGGGGGTGGGGGGAAGTTTTCTGTTAGGGATGTGCCTTTTGCCATCTCTGTGACAATCCACCCACATTTGGGCAAGTTATAAACCCTTGAAAAAGTGCCGTTTGCTTATGCTCCACACAGATTCCTTTGATTTTTAGCAGCTAAAATGTCTGACCGTTCGGCCCCTGATGAGCATGCTCTAATGTAGCCTCTCACAGCTTTTAATGTTGACGACGTGGCGCATGAGCTGTACGTACCCACAGAGCAACTCTGCCTGGTCCATCCAGCCCCGGGCTACAGGTGCAGCCAGATTTCTCCCTGCAATGGCAGCTGTGCGCTGGGGTGGGGCAGGGCCCTGGAACTGAGGGCAGGGAGCCTGTGTCTCCTTTGCTCTTAATGCTGTTCCGCCTGGCACCCAGGCAGCATGGAGGAATGCTGGTCCACGTCGAGGATGACAACCTACTAGCACCATTCTGCTAGCCCAAGTGGCTCAGGTTGGTTTGGTGGATCTAAAAATGGTTCAGGTTGCACAGTAGGTGCTCGGGTTAGGAAATGCCAGAATGACGATAGCCTGTGCAACCGTAACTTGGTCCCCATGTTGTGTAAGCGTCATGGTACAGTCTGTGATTACACGATCACGTGATCCCCCCCCCCGCCCCCCGGACTCCCTGCCTCATTCAGTGCACAGGCTGGATGGTTCTCTGTGGATGAATCAGTATTGTGTTGTAAAGGAGCCTGTTGTAGACCCTCTACCTTCATAGAACCACAGGGTAAGAAGGGACCTCAAGGGTCATCTAGTCGAACCCCTTGCCAAGACGCGGGGTTGGTTGGGTCTAAAAACCATCCAAGACAGGTGGCTCCAGCCTCTTTTTGAAAACCTCCAATGAAGGAGCTTCTGCAACCTCTCTAGGCATCTGTTCTATTCTCCTACTGTTTTGACAGTCAGGAAGTTTTTACTTAGATTTAATCTAAATCTGCTATGCTGTAGTTTGACCCCATTGCCTCTTGTCCTGCACTCAGTGGCAGTTTTTCTCCAGCTTGTTTATGGCAGCCTTTCGAGTATTTGAAGACCATTATCCTGTCCCCCGGCAATCTCCTCTTTTCCAAACTAAACATACCCAGTTCATAGAATCATAGAATATCAGGGTTGCAAGGGACCTCAGGAGGTCATCTAGTCCAACCCCCTGCTCAAAGCAGAACCAGTCCCCATTTTTTGCCCCAGATTCCTATATGGCCCCCTCAAAGATTGAACTCGCAACCCTGGGTTTGACAGGCCAAATGCTCAAACCACTGAGCTATCCCTCCCCCCTTCAGCCTTTGCTTGTGTGCCTTGCAATCCATCGCTTTGATCATCTTTGTTGCTCACCTCCGATCCTTTCCAGTTTCTCTACATTCTTTCTATGCTGCAGTGACCAAAACTGGACACAGTTCTCCAGCTGAGGCCTAACCAGGGCTAAGCAGAGCGTTACTATCACCTCCCGTGACTTGCATGCTATGCCTCGGTTAATGCAACCCAAAATTGCATTTACTTATTTTTCAACAGCATCACATTGTTAACTCATGTTGAGGATGTGATCCACCACAACTCCCGGATCCTTCTCAGCAGTGCTGCTGCCAAGCCAGTTAACCCCCATTCTGTATTTGTGTGTTTGGTTTTTCTTCCCGAAGTGTAGCCCTGTACATTACATTTGTCTTTGTTGAATTTCATTTTGTTGTCTATATAGCCCAGTTCTCCAATTTATCATGAGCCCTATGAATTTTAGCTCTGTCCAAAGCGTTGGCAACATCCCCAGCTTTGTGTCATCCGTAAATTTGATCAGTGTGCTCTCTATGCCTCCATCCAGGTCATTAACAAAAATGTTAAATAACGCTGCATTTGGGACAAACTTTGTTTGTTGCAGAAGTTCGGAGGTGTCTAGTGTTGAGGAAGGGGATAGCAGGAAGAAAAAGGAAGGTCTCATAGCTAAGGAAGCTGAATGCTGCCTTAGAGAACTGGTTTCCATCCCTGTTTGTACTGGAGTTCCCGTGGGGTGCTGGGCAAGTCACTTGCACCAGACTTTCCACAGATGGTCACTAACTGTGTGTTCTTCATTTTCTGGGTACCCAACTTGAGAACCTGCGGTCTGATTTGCAGAAGTACTGAGCATTCACAGCTGCAGCTGAAGTCAGTGGGAGCTGTGCTTTGGCTGTATAATGCTAAGTACTCTGAAAAATCAGGTCCTAGGCATCTAAAATTGTGCACCGCAAATTCATGGACACTTCTGACCTAAGTCTCTCTGGGCCTGAGCTCCCTATCTGTAAAATGGGGAGAATAGCGCCCCCTTACCTCCCAGGCTGTTATGAAGATACATTAGTTTTTGTGAATCTCTCCGATGTTATAGTGATGAGGGCCATAGAAAAGCCCCTGTGGACATTAACCATTCTGTTTTCAGAACAGGGTCTGAATGGTGTGCAGCAAATAAGGCCTGGGGCCACACGTTGACCAAGGAAGAGAAAACAAAATACTGAATAGCTGCTCATTCAGTGATCGCTGCCCTGTGCTCTGAATGAAGCAGGGGGCCTGTGGAAACGATAATAAAAGATTGTGTAGTTAAAGACTGTATCATAAATCCTGTACAGAAGGAGGCCAAATGAAAGGTGCATAGGCTCTCTCCATTCTGGCATTTCTTATCTTTTGAGTGCGAGACTTTGCAGCCTTATTAATGTTCTTTTCATGTTCTGTTTGTGTGTACAATCTGCCAGGCAAACCAAGATGAACACTGAAACATGCAGTGCGCCCCAAAAATTTCTCAGCTGACCTATTTTTGCTAAGATCTGCATATAGCCTACACTGAGTGTCTTCATCCCTGTTTGATCAAAGGAACATCCTAAATCATGCTCAGTAATAAATATTGCGTGTAAACTTCTTGGAAGTGGCCCACAATACGTGTAGAAAGCCTACCTGCTTTGGAATCTATTCCGCTGCAGGTGTATTGGCTGTAAGGCCTTCTGTGTGTCTTCTGCATAGCTATCAAAAGGTGTTTTTACTTTTGCAATACCAGTCTGAGTTACCTCGGTTTTCCAACACCAGCCAGTTATTAAAAGTGCCTTCAAACATTCTCCCCCCGCTGACTTGTTTGAGCACGTATGTTAGCTGAACATGTGGAAACGACTGACAGAGTTTTTTGCAGGGCTTGTCAGAAGTTTGTTGCAGTTCAGGATTTGGTTGATGGGGATAATGCAGTGATCAGTTGGGCACGCTTTGCCACAGGAGAACGTACTGGACTGTGATGCAAAATCACTACATTGCGGCACGGTCCAGAGAACAAATATTATGGAGACAAAAGAACTTCTGTGCGTGTCCCGATGCAGGAAGCTTATTCATTGTTGCGGTGCGCAAACATCACCTGATATGGCAAATCTTGCACAGGATTACAGACTTGGAGGTGGGTAACAAACTACTAAGGGTGACATTGAATTTGATGGAGACCTGCTTTGGTGTCATGGACATGGGAATGTAGGAAATGTCATGCTGGATTAGACCGCCATCCATCAAATCTAGTATTTTCTCTGACAGTGGCCAGAACCAGTTGCTTCAGGTGTAAGCAGGCCCATATTGGGCAATTATGGAATAACCTATCCACCAGAGACTTTCTGCATATTTTACTATAATGTGTAAGAGTTCCTGCATTTTGACTGTGGCAGGTTTGATAGATTGAAGACCACTAATTGCCATGCTTGAAGGATCCGATGATCCATTTAGTCACATGTCCTGCCTTGGTGTCTAATACTTGATATTTCGGAAGGAAGTGCACAGAATTAGGCATTGCTATTGCCATGATGAGGCGGAGGGGGAAGAAAAGTGGCGAAAATTCTTCCGACCTCATGGGCTGATCAACGTGTGGCATGAAGCAGGGGGACTGATCAGCCCAGTGGTTCCCAAACTTTTTACCCAGTGGCATTTTGTCTCTGTTTGTGACCCACCATTACATATCTATACCTTTCGTCTCAGCACTGCAACTCTCATCCTGGCCTAGTGCATGGGGGGGGCCAGGGGCTGGAGAGTGAGCCTACACCGTGCACACTCCTCAGCGGCAGCCCCTGTCCCATGGGCCTGGCTCCAGCTCCCCCCACTCCGGGCATTGCAGCCTGGGGGGTGCAAGGGGTTGCAGCACCATCAAGTTTGGCCCCGCTGCCCCATAGTCATTGGAGGGATAGCCGGGCCAAATTGGAGCAAGTGGTGTGGCTGTTACAGAGGGGCG
Organism: Lepidochelys kempii; assembly: GCF_965140285.1. Taxonomy (NCBI): domain Eukaryota; kingdom Metazoa; phylum Chordata; order Testudines; family Cheloniidae; genus Lepidochelys; species Lepidochelys kempii. The sequence goes on from NC_136383.1 coordinate 137,375,038, forward strand.
GTTGGGCCAAACCTGTGTGGTGCTGGGACCCCATGTGTCAGGCTGCAGCCCCCAGAGTGGGGAGCTGGGCCCAGCCCTGCAGGACAGGAGCCAACTTTGCAGGGCAGGTTTGTTCTCCAACACCCCCTTCCCTGCCCCCACACTGTCCACACCAGACTGGGAGAAATATATGTATGCCTAGGCCAGTGTTCAGTGATTGGTTAATCTGGCCTGGGATGTGGCAACCCATCTAGAACCTTCTTGGGCCCACTGTTTGGGAAGCACTGGATTGGCCCTTGTGAACCATAACGTAGCTGTGGATGTTGCTGTGTGTCATCTCATTCACTTTTGGAATTGAAACTCATTAGCCTCTGTAATGAGGTAGTCAAGTCTCAGAGGGGTAGCCATGTTAGTCTGTATCCACAAAAACGACAAGGAGTCTGGTGGCACCTTAAAGACTAACAGATTTATTTGAGCGTAAACTTTCGTGGGTAAAAAATCCACTTCTTCAGATGCATGGAGTGAAAATTACAGATGCCGACATAAATATATTGAGAAGAGAAGGGAGTTGTCTCACAAGTGGAGAACCAGTGTTGACAGGGCCAATTCGAGCAGGGTGGATGTAGTCCACTCCCAATAATAGATGAGGAGGTGTCAATTCCAGGAGAGGCAAAGCTGCTTTTGTAGTGAGCCAGGCACTCCCAGTCCCTATTCAAGCCCAAATTAATGATGATAAATTTGCAAATCAGTTTTAGTTCTGCTGTTTCTCTTTGAAGTCTGTTTCTGAAGTTTTTTTGTTCAAATATAGCTACTTTCAAATCTGTTATAGAATGAGGTAGTGAGTTCCACAGGCTAATTTGATCATCCATTGAAAATACCTAGTTCATTTTGGGTTAGCATGCTGGGAACGGAGGGAATAAACTGAAAAATTCTGGCCGGGTGCAAGCTGGTAACTTGGCCTTATTTAGACAGGCTCAGTTCCCTGCGAGATTCTGCATGGTTTCAGACTTCTAAAATGCGCTCCTTTCTTGGAAGCAGGTAGGCAGAAGAAATTCATGTGTAGATTGGATCCTCCTGTAGGTTGTTTTTATGTGGCTAAACGTGGGGCTGGTGCTAAATGCATGACGACATTGTTTTAAACTGGAATTCGTGGATAACCTTCAGGCTTTCACGTTGCACAAAGAAAGTAGGTTGTAATGGTTGGAATGAAATTCTGCAAGGCAGGTTTGCCCCTCAGTTTTAGGATGGAGACCACTTAAATGCCCTTTGGGGATGAAGTGGGGGTGTCCTGCTGTCCTGGTATTTCTGCTTTGGTAAGGTCATTGGAATTACTCCATTCATCACACAAATAGAATCTCTGCAGCTGATTCAATTTTAACTAGAAAAGCAGCCAAGGGGAGGCGTGCATGAAAGAGAATCATTAGGGTGATTTCCTGTTAGGCGGCCTATCTTCTTCTCTTTTCTTAGTTCATAGTTGTCCTAGCTCAGACTTGTGGTCCAGTCAGCTGGTCTCAATCAGGTGGTCTTGGAATACAACATGTATGATTCATGACCTAGTGCCAGTTACTGATGTTATGAATGAACAATTGGTGCGTGACCTATTTATGAGCAAAGCACTATTTTAATTTGCAGTGCTGATTTGTTTTTAAAGCTGCATCGAGCACTTTGAGTTACATTCCCTCCTAGCAAAGAGGTATTTTATTTTGTATTTCATAAGCTCTCTTGGGGCTAGGATTCACTTTGAGTCAGTATCTTCATGTATACCATTTCTGCCTTCCTGTAGTCCTTTCCCGCTTCTAGTTGGATAAGGTATCTTACAGTGCTTTCCTGGTTTGTGCAGTGCTTGGAACATTAATCTTTTTCCCCTTAAGTAACACTGCTGCATATTTTAAATAGCCACTGTGCTCTTCTCCAGAGGTGGGTGCACGAAGTGATCTGTGAATCAATTCTTTTGCAGCAGTCCAATCTGGCAGTTTCTACCTCAGGATTTCTGACTAGCAGCTGGAAAACTGACCAGCTCCTGTTAACTCGTCTCTTCAGCTTCTTGAGACAGTTGTGAGCAGCAACAGAGGCACTGGAACTGTCTGCAGACTCCCTGTAGCAGACTGGACAGAACTGTTTTGCAACCATAAGTGCTGGAAGGCTAACTCTTGAAAATGGGCTTGCTGGTTTAGGCATGCCACTCCCTGCAGGGCTTGAAAAGCGTACAGTGGGGCTTTGTTTGACTAGCGTTGTATTTCCTGTATCAGTTTTACAATGTGTTAGACTTTTTCCATTTTTTTTCTCTTCCTTTTGGAAATTCTGTTCCATAGTCAGTTCTGCAATTCCTATCGCCTACCATTTGAGAATTGGTGGTGAGTAAGGCTATGATTTTGTCGCTGAGGTCATGGAAGTTACGGAATCCATGACTTCCAGAGACCTCCGTGACCTCAGCCCACAGCAGCTGGGAGCTGCCAGGTCCCCACGCTGCCCGCGGTAGCTCAGAGCTGTGGGATACCCCCCTCGCCCAAGCTCCGAGCCACCATGTTCAGTGGTTTCAGAGTAGCAGCCGTGTTAGTCTGTATTCGCAAAAAGAAAAGGAGGACTTGTGGCACCTTAGAGACTAACCAATTTATTTGAGCATAAGCTTTCCTGAGCTATAGCTCACTTCATCGGATGCATAAAGTGGAAAGTACAGTGAGGAGATTTTATATATACACACAGACCATGAAAAAATATACATTGTAAGGAAAGTGATCACTTAAGATGAGCTATTACCAGCAGGAGAGTGGGGTGGGGGGAGAGAAAACCTTTTGAAGTGATAATCAAGGTGGGCCATTTCCAGGAGTTAACAAGAACGTCTGAGGAACAGTGGGGGGGCAGGGAATAAACAAGGGGAAATAGTTTCACTTAGTATAATGACTCAACCACTCCCAGTCGCTATTCAAGCCTAAGTTAATTGTATCCAATTTGCAAATTAATTCCAATTCAGCAGTCTCTCCTTGGAGTCTGTTTTCGAAGTTTTTTTGTTGAAGGATACTCACTTTGAGATCAGAAATTGAGTGACCAGAGAGATTGAAGTGTTCTCCGACTGGTTTTTGAATGTTATAATTCTTGACATCTGATTTGTGTCCATTTATTCTTTTACGTGAGACTGTCCAGTTTGCCCAATGTACATGGCAGAGGGGCATTGCTGGCACATGATGGCATATATCACATTGGTAGAAGTGCAGGCCAACGAGCCTCTGATAGTGTGGCTGATGTGGTTAGGCCCTGTGACGGTGTCCCCTGAATAGATATGTGGGCACAGTTAGCAACGGGCTTTGTTGCAAGGATAGGTTCCTGGGTTAGATACCCCACAGGTCCTGACCGCTGCGGGGGGCCCCCAGGAGCTGGCGGGTGGTGGTGGGGGCCCTCAGCTTCCCATTTTGTCACTGATATTTTTAGTAAAAGTCATGGACAGATCATGGGCTTCTGTGAATTTTTCTTTATTGCCCCCCAACGCTTCCCTCCTGTGGGCCTGGGGTAGAGAGGAAAAACGGCTTGGCCAGTCACTTGAAACGTCGAATGACACATGCAAAAGTACAATGGGGCAGAGGGCTCTGCGCGGCTGCCCTGCACCATGCAATGTAAGCAGCTTCTGCCGCTGCCTGCCTCCTTGTGTGTGTTTGTCCTGCTCCGAGCTGGGGTAAGGGCTTTGCAGGGCTGCACAGGGCTCACCCTGACTCCTGTATCTCACCGCCCTGTGTGCTTGGGACAACCTCCATGAAACCTTTCCTTAGCGCCCCCTCTGTGTAGCTCCCCAGCACTGGCTGCTTCCACTCCTGCCCTGGTCGCTGGTTGCTCACATGGTGGTGGGGATGGGGAGGAGGGCTGGTTAATGTTAGTTAAGGCAAGCCTCTGTTTTGCTCTCTGTCCAGGTCCATTGGCACCAGCTCTCCTGGCTAGATTAGTGAAGTAGCTGGTCACATGCTGACCTCTTATTAAGTTGGGGTCTCTTGCTGGAAAGCTTTTTACTCTCCCTCAAGTGAAACATTAACTCTTAACTTGTAGGCGGCCACGGAAAGGGGATTCTGGCAGGCAGTTTGCATTTGCTTCAGCTTTGCTTTGCAGCTATTCTGCCAAAGCCCTTTTTGCTTCTGTGGTTGCTTGTGCTTTAGACTGAGGCATATCTGTAGAGAAAACCCTGGGCCTGTTAGATGTAAGATAGCCTTACAAGGGGAACAAAGGAAGCCCTATGGCTTGAGTCATATAGACACGGTCACCGTTTCACTCCCAGAACTATAAAGACTGGGCATGTTGGAACAGCGGGCGTGGGATGTCCTCGGGTGAGAGCAAAGGGTTGAGTTGGATCCACCTGGTTCTGTTCCCAGGCTCGGGAATCACCTTAGCTCTCTGCCTCAGCTTCTTCGGCTATGATTGGGGATTTTATTTCAGGGTGTGGTGACGCTTGGTTAGAAGGCAGAGTGGTCCAGGGTCAGTAGCTGAAGCTGCCGTGTTAACGAATGCTGTTTGGTGATCACGCTCCTTTCCTGGGTTGGCACTTCCGGCTTTTGGCTCATTCACATAGATTCTAAGTGACTACAACAGCAGAAACACCCAGACTGGGGGAACCTGACACTCGTCATCTTTTTGTGTTTGGTTCTCCTGGGTACATGCGGTAGCCCGGTCTCTTTCCTCTGTTTGGTTACTCCTGCCCAGCAGAGGAGTGACCCATGTGAAAAAAGGAGCCCATCTCCTCATCTGCTTCCATTTTCTGAGCTGCAAGGCTCGGCCCTAGCTCACGCTTGCAGGAACCTGTAGGATGGGTGGGCCGGTACCAGTCACGAGCAAAGTTGCCCGTGAAGCTCTTTGACTCTTGCTCAGTCTCCCGAAGTAGAGGTGGACGTGCACTCTCTTCTGGGCCTGTAGATGAGTCCTTCTGTGGGATTTAATAAATAATGCAGGATAGCACTTGATATCTTCCTACACCTCTGTACTGTGCTCATCTCACGCACATGTATACCCTTGCTCTGTGAGCCTGTGTAGGGGGATGTGGTTTCTTCCTTGCTTTCCCCAGGGGCAGTCCAGTCTTTGGTGGTTTTGTCTCTTTTACCTTGTTTTCATGTGTCTGGGTTTATGGGGAGGTGAAGTGGAAGCTGTGAGATTTGGGGTTCTGCTTGTTTGCAGCAGCAAGCAGCACTGCCTGGGCTGGCTGCTGAGAGAGCTTGGTCTCCGGCTTTCAAAAATTCACTGTTTTGGGGTTTGGTGAACTTAGTTCACGGCAAGCTGGAGTGTAAGTCTACCCCGCACTAGCCGGCTGCATACTAAATGTCTGTGCATCCCGCTGCAGCGCTCTGAAAGCTCCTTGGTGTGCTTGAGTCCACTCCTGTTTCAAAGTGGGACAGATCGCAGTGCACTGTGGAACCTCTAGCACGCAGCGGCAGGATCCACACGGGCGGTTAGTGCATGGCAGATTTACACTCCAGCTTGCAGTGAACTAAGGGTTCGTACAGACAAGCCCTTAGTCCTTGCACCACCCCAGCACAGTGAAAGCTCGTTACAGACGGCAAAACGCAGAGTTGCTAAGTATTTTGTCTAAGGTCAGTGCAAATCAGGGACAGCATTGCGTGTAGTCTCCAGAATTGGTTCCCAGTCACTGGCCACTGGGAGAGTGCTCCCTCCCTAGACTGGGTGTAATCGGGGTGGGTTCTTGTGCTCGAAGGATTTGATGTTTAATAGCCTTGATCCAGGCAGCTATTGATGTCCTATAGCAATGAAAAACTGGCTGAAACTCTCTTTAGCTAGCTGTGCCACAAGGGTATGGTACGCCTCCCGCTCACTCACCATAGTAAGACAGCGCCATTATGCTCTGTGTGCTCTTTCCACATCCATAGCCTGCACCTGGACACTGTTCCTGCTTGAAGCCTGTCATACTGAAAAGCAGCGAGTGGTGGCCTGGCCAGATCAAAGCTGGAGAGGAATAGCTTCACCTCCTGCATCTAATCCGCTCAGAGTACACTGGAATCCACGGCCACCTAATGCTTTCTAAAAAGAATCGTCTTTCAGCCATTCTCAAAGGAGTGTTCAGAGAGACAAACCTCTTTCCGTCTGGTATTCCCTACCCATTGCTTTCCTAACAGTCTATTATTTCTGTTCCTTCCATGCTTTCTGCAATGCCAGAGGTTTGACTTGCAAAAAGGGAGATTTAAAAACAAAATGAAATAAATTGGTACTCTGGAAAACTTCCCCAGTTGGCGGGGAGACTGTATAAAGTAGCCTGAAATCAATCCCATAAACCAAATAACTCCTTGGGGTTGTTTCCATCCTCTGCTTTTCCTCTATGCTAGTCTAGTGACTTTTTATTTTTTGGTCATTTCTTCTGTAGGGCTTTAACAAGCATCTTCCCTTCAGGTGAATTGTACTGTATCTGCATTAGTAATCTCATTCAGATTCCTCTTAACAGCCCTGTGATGCCACCCAGAAGTAAGTCCCTAATCATTAGGGAGATGAGGGCAAGGTGGTGTGAAGAACCAACCCCCTTGCCTTCTCTGGATGTCTCTTCTAGATTTCTCAGGACCGTCTCTTTTAGATTTCTCAGGACCATCTCTTCTGTGTTCTTTGACTATAAGCTTGTTGCCTTTCCTTTCATGCAGTTGTGCAGCTCTGAGCACACTTATGGGGGAAAAAAAAAACCAGGGTAAAAATTGAAAAATGGGTCTTGGGTGCTTTGCAAAAAAGACACAGGCTCTTAGGGCCAGATTTTTAAAGGTGTATATAGGGGCCTAACTCTCATTGAAATCTGGCCCTTAAGAGCTTATGTCACTCGTGAAAATGGGACTAAGGCACTTCTGCAAATTTGTGCCCCCTCAACCTTCAGATCAGGTAAGGCAGCTGTGGGGGAAGAACTTTTGAGCTCCTAACTGAGGCAGAGTTAGGTCACATGTGGCAGACATGTAGGCTGCTAGCACTTGTTGAAGATGGGCACGGAAGTGTGGGTCACCAAGGCCAGTTTCTAACTGCTCTTGTTAAAACGCCTTCTCTCGGGCTTCGTTTACTGTTAATGGGGTGCGTGGGCACAAATCAGGAAAGTCACTCGTTGAATTCCACACCCTGGGAAGAACGTCTCTAAACCACTGATGTTCTACTGGTGGCCTAGGAGGGCACTGGGTTGTTTCCCTTGAAGATAACTGTTGAGAATCATAGAATCATAGAATAACAGAGTTGGAAGGGACCTCTGGAGGCCATCTAGTCCAGCCCCCTGCCCAGAGCAGGACCAATCCCAACTAAATCATCCCAGCCAGGGCTTTGTCAAGCCTGACCTTAAAAACTTCTAAGGAAGGGGATTCCACCACCTCCCGAGGTAACGCATTCCAGTGTTTCACCACCCTCCTAGTGAAAAAGTTTTTCCTAATATCCAACCTAAACCTCCCGCACTGCAACTTGAGACCATTACTCCTTGTCCTGTCATCTGCTATCACTGAGAATAGTCTAGATCCATCCTCTTTGGATCCACCTTTCAGGTAGTTAAAAGCAGCTATCAAATCCCCCCCTCATTCTTCTCTTCCGTAGAGTAAACAATCCCAGTTCCCTCAGCCTCTCCTCATAAGTCATGTGTTCCAGACCCCTAATCATTTTTGTTGCTCTTCGCTGGACTCTCTCCAATTTTTCCACATCCTTCTTGTAGTGTGGGGCCCAAAACTGGACACAGTACTCCAGATGAGGCCTCACCAGTGTTGAATAGAGGGGAACGATCACGTCCCTCGATCTGCTGGCAATGCCCCTACTTATACACCCCAAAATGCCATTGGCCTTCTTGGCAACAAGGGCACGTTGTGACTCATATCCAGCTTCTCGTCCACTGTCGCCCCTAGGTCCTTCTCTGCAAAACTGCTGCCGAGCCATTCGGTCCCTAGTCTGTAGCGGTTCATTGGATTCTTCCGTCCTAAGTGCAGGACTCTGCACTTGTCCTTGTTGAACGTCATGAGATTTCTTTTGGCCCAATCCTCCAATTTGTCTAGGTCCCTCTGTATCCTATCCCTACCCTCCAGCGTATCTACCTCTCCTCCCAGTTTAGTGTCATCCGCAAACTTGCTGAGGGTGCAGTCCACACCATCCTCCAGATCATTAATGAAGATATTGAACAAAACCGGCCCCAGGACCGACCCTTGGGGCACTCCGCTAGATACCGGCTGCCAACTAGACATGGAGCAATTTATCACTACCCGTTGAGCCTGACAATCTAGCCAACTTTCTACCCACCTTGTAGTGCATCCATCCAGCCCATACTTCTTTAACTTGCTGGCAAGAATACTGTGGGAGACCGTGTCGAAAGCTTTGCTAAAGTTGAGGAATAACACGTCCACTGCTTTCCGTTCATCCACAGAACCAGTTATCTCATCATAGAAGGCAATTAGATTAGTCAGGCATGACTTTCCTTTGGTGAATCCATGCTGACTATTCCTGATCACTTTCCTCTCGTCTAAGTGCTTCAGAATTGATTCCTTGAGGACATGCTCCATGATTTTTCCAGGGACTGAGGTGAGGCTGACCGGCCTGTAGTTCCCAGGATCGTCTTTCTTCCCTTTTTTAAAGATGGGCACTACATTAGCCTTTTTCCAGTCTTCCGGGACTTGGATTTGATTCTGAATGGAAAGTGTGCTCTTTGAGCCATGCCCTGTGACCGTGAACTTCAGTTTTTTGAGGAGGAGATGGTGGAGGTGGCCCCAGGAGCAGGTCTGAGTGCTCTGCTGTCTCTTTCCTCCTGCAGCTGCTCAGTAACTCGCCTGCAGCATCACAGGTGAGAAGAGACTAGCTCGGGCTGTTTCCCTGCTGCACTGTGGGAGCCTGCAGGAGAGGAGCTAGGCTGAGCCTGGGGAAATGGCTGATGGGGCCAATGTTCCCTCTAATTTTTTCCATCCATGCGTGGAATAAATTTTATGTGCACTGAGGTATGTGCGCCACCAGTAGAAACAAAAAACCTACCAGTACAAACAAACAAACCTAGATACGATATATATTTTTAAAAAGTTAAATAGGGATAATTACTCCAGCCAGGACAGGTTAGGCATTATAGAACTCACTACTCAAAGAATTAAATTTAAGCGTAAGAGAAATAAAAATTACAAAATGCATAGACCAGTGAAAACTCTAAAATAACACACCTTGAAAGAATAAAATTACAGAGAATGTATGTGCATTGCAGGAAGTACCAAAAAGTAACAACAACAATAACACAAGTATGTGTTGGGAGGTGTGTGGCACACAGAGACTGTGTGTGTGTCACTGTGTGCGTGACATTGAGCACGCTTCAGTGCGGGTGTGAGACACAGAGACAGGGTGCATGATACTGTGTGTGCCTGACAGACTGTGTGTGTGTGAGTGATACAGAGACTGTGTGAGAGAGAGAGAGAGACCGTGTGTGTGCTGGCTGCTGCGAAAGTTTCTGAGAGACGCCCTGCGCTGTCTCTTTAAGACACTGGCTGAAAGTTCTCTTGCTCTGTCCTGAGCCCTGTTGTCTCCCCTCCCCTGCTCTACGGAGATGGGGGACATGGGGAGGGGGAGAGACTCTGTGTGTGTGTGTGTGGTGTGAGAGACAGACACAAATCTCAGAAATAGTGCGTGCATCCGATGAAGTGAGCTGTAGCTCACGAAAGCTTATGCTCAAATAAATTTATTAGTCTCTAAGGTGCCACAAGTCCTCCTTTTCTTATTGAGAAATAGTGCACTGTCTCTTTAAGAAAGACACTCAGTCACTCATTGTTCCCCGCTGGAGTCCTGAGCCAGTCTGTGTCCCCTCTGCCCTGCTCTGTGGAGATGGGTACCGGGGTAGGGGATAGGGGAACACCCTGATATATTACCCCCCCCCTTCCGCTCTGCATTGCCAGCAGGAGGGTCCCAGGAGCAGCTGCAGGACGAGCAATGTGGGCGGAGGGGCAGTTGAACACATGCTGCGGGCTGTGCATGCTCTCCTAATCAGCTGGGTGACACTCAAATCTCTCCTGCGGGCCGCTGAAGCGCGCAGCTTACAGGGAACACAGGATGGGCCCCTCTTTGCAGTAACATTTGGTCCTGTGGCTGAGAAGACTTGGCCACTGCTGCTCTTGATGGAGCATGTTTGAGGGCTGGGAAACCATTAGGGACTTCATTCTGCATGGGAGTGTAAAATGGGATTACACTGTTTACACCCGGTGGGCATGAAGATGGAACTTCCTCCAGGATCTGGTGCCTCCAGAGTTGAGGCATGTCAGTGGGGTGAGATGTAGGGCAATCTGCTGCTCTACCTAACACAGCGTTGTTGTCCCGGGTGGCTAATCCATCTGCTCTTCACCGGCACTAAATTCACGTAATCTAGGGCTTGTCTACACAGGGAGTTATTCCTGATTATATCCGTGGATGGACCCTCTTATTGTGGAAAAAGAGTACCTTATTTACCTTATTCCAAATTAGTTTTAAACCACTTCCCAAGCAGACTAGTTAATTTGGAATAAGGCACTCTTGCTCTGGAATAAGTGTGTCCACACACAGAGCTAATCAGGAATAGGAAATCCACTTCCAAATTCATGTTTTACCTCATTCCAGGTTAACTTTCATGTGTAAATTATACCTGTAATGAATACTGTAGGGTTTAGCGGATAGTGTGTATGATGGAGAGTCAGACTTGAGTTCTAGTTCCAGATCAGTGATCTGACCAGTGTCATTTGGTGAGTCAGTGTCAAACTCCTGCCTCAGCTTCCCATTCTGTAAAATGGATGTGGTTGGGTGATCTCCCTTTGGAAAAGCACTTTGAGATCTTCGGATAAAAGGTGCTAAAGTAACAGGTATTTATTAGTGGCGGGTGTGTATTTTATAGAAAATAAAAACTATAGGGGAAAATGGCTTCAACTGAAGTCTGATTCTCCCCCCGCGCCAACCCCAGCTCCCCTGCTGAGAAGAGAAATAGCTACCAAAGCAGCGACTGCTTGTTCTTGATCAAATAGAGCCCTGCCAGCATAACAGGAAAAAAAGCTGAGGGTGGTGACGTAAACGGGGATTTTCCATAGGCCGACAGCCAGAGCCTGTTTCCAGCATCGGCAGCCATGTCAGGGAATAACGGGTCACTAGCAAAAAAGGTCACATGGGCTGAAGAGAAATTGGTGAAAATTGTCAGATAAGATACAGATCCACTCAGGGTTCAGCGATCAGGGAGAGCAGTCCAAAGCCGTTTCAGAGAACGGCCTTAGGACTAGCTGTGCCGCCTTTAGTCCGCTGTGTGTCACGATGTCTTGCAGTGAGATGGGTGAGCAGGTGCTCTGGAAACTTTTCTTGGTCACTGTTATTGTTAAGAGCATCCAAAAGCTGGAGCCCTTCTTGAGTGAGTGGAAGGGAAATGCCAGAATGTGAGGTGGTTAGTGAGGCTGATATGTTCCTCAAAGCCACGTCCTCTCTAAGACCAGTCTGAGCGGGTATGCAGAGGGTCTGATGTTGCTGCATAAGTGTCCCTGAGGGTCCAGGATAGGTTGGAGGGATGGTGCCCTTGGTCTCTCACATCTCTGAGAGCAGGGTCAGCTATAACCCCTCGTCCCTGAAAGGGGACCCACAAAAGATTCCTTATAAACTGGGGTCAGGCCAGTTTTGCTTTGTCCTTTGTCTTATACAAACAATTGAAACCTGTATTTAAATTAAAGAAGCAGAAAACATGGTTTTTAACTTGCAAATGGTCTAGTCTGGTGTGTTTTGGGAGATGTGAACTGCGAATCTTTAACAGTCTTTCTGTCCCCTCTGTCGATTAGGCAAAGGAATTAGATGTTAAAAGAACCAGGTGAAGTTTTTTTAAACAGTTTGACTAGAAGTTCCATGTCTTCCTGTCTCTTGGGATATCTTAGTTGTCTGGCAGCCAGAAATTCAGAGCTTGCCTATGCAGTGGTGGTGTAGCTGGGTTGGTCCCAGGATATTAGAGAAGCAAGGTGGGTGGGGTAATACTTTTTATTGGACCAACTTCTGCTGATGAGAGAGACACACTTTCGAGCTACACAGAGCTCTTCTTCGGGTCTGGGAAAGGTCCTCCGAGTGTCACAATTTGTCTGTGTCAAAGGTAAAAAACAAGCAGGAATATGCTTCTTTGACAAACCTGTCCCACCTTCTTTCTCTGTTCTACAGAAATGCAATAGGGCACATGCCCAATTTCTGCCCCCCCTTCCGTTGCAGGCCCTCTTTAAAGTGGGTGTCTGACTCAACCCGTTAGCAGAGCTAGCCTAGCTAGTGATCTCTAAAGAGACTCCATGCGTTCTGTTTAATGCCTGAAGTAGTTGCTGGCCTTGGTCTAAGAATGCTCATGCCTGAACAGAAGTGTAAGGGGGAAGGAGAATGTGTGTCCAACTTCACAGCCTTGCGGTGTGGCTGTGGTATTAGGTCTGTCTATAGCCAACTGATCACATCCATAAAGACAGTGTAAGGCAGTGTTTTTCAAAGTTTGGGCCGTGACCCGGCACTGGTTTGCTCTGGTCAGCACCGCCGACTGGGTGTCCCGTCGGCGGTGCTGCCCAGCTAAGGCAGGCTAGTGCCTACCTTTTCCGACACTGCGCTGTGCTGTGGAAGTGGCCAGCTGCAGGTCTGGCTTCTAGGTGGGGGGGGCCACGAGGCTCTGCACGCTGCCCCCGCCCCGAGCGCTGGCCCTGCACTCTCATTGGCCGGTTCCCGGCCATGGGAGCTGATGGGGGCGGTGCCTGTGGGTGAGAGCTGCACGGAACTGCTTGCGTGCCTTCGCCTAGGAGCCGGACCTGCTGCCGGCCGCTTCTGGGGCGCAGCGCAGTCCGCGGTGCCAGGAGAGGTGGGGGAAGCCTGCCTTAGCATCCCCGCTGTGCTGCTGACCGGGAGCTGCCGGAGGTAAGCCCATGCCCAAATCCTCTGCCCTAACCCTGAGCCCCCCCCAAACCCAGAGCTTCTCCTGCACCCTAAACCCCTCATTCCCAGTCCCACCCCGTAGCCCGTACTCCCGCGTCCCTACCCTCTGCTGCAGCCCTGAGCCCCTCCCACGCACCGAGCCCGTCATCCCCAGCTCCGTTGGGTCGTGGGCATCAACAATTTTCTAAAGCCGGGTCCCCAGAAAAAAAGGTTTTTTAAAACCACTGGTGTAGAGGGAGTGAATCTGGCACTTCTGGAAGTGAAGAAGGAAGCCATGTGCCGTGCCACTGTCCTTTCCCCAAACAGGGCACTTGGTTTCTGACCAGCAGCTCCCTGAGCTCATGTTATTAGCCAAGTACTTAAATGTGCAAAGTTTTTGTTCCCACAGGGTGTTCCCCATCACTCAGGCGCCCGATTCTCAGCTGTGTCACTGAGGGAGACAGGTTCTCATCACCTCTGGAAATCAGGCCTTAGTAAGTCTTACAGCCACTCTTAGGACTTCACTGATGACCGGATCCTCTCCATACCCCTGTGAGGTAGATGGTATCTTGGTTTTATTCCTGGGGAAACTGAGGCACTGAGTTGAAGTGACTTTCCTGAACTCTCTCAGTGAACCTAATTGAGCTGAAAATAGAACCCAGAAATCCTGTGTCCCCATCCCCCCACTCTAAATGGGGAGACCATGCCTGTTGCATAATCAAATACTTACCTTGTGCAAGGAAACAGTTACAGTTTCCTTGAATTTATTATGGTGAGCACTTAATAGCACTCTTGCCTTGATAACTTGATGTACTGTCTGGTTTGTCAGCTGGGGTACTTAGCAATAAGGGGAAAGCATTGATCCGTGTCTGTCACACTCCCGATTCAACAAGCCTCTCTGCTTCCCTTGGCCTCCTTTATCTAGGTCACTTACGTAAAGCGGAAACGTGGCAGTGATCCAGACACTGACCCTTGGGGAAACTTGTGCTCTCAGCACCCTCCCCTGGGTTAGATCCCCTTATTAACCAACTTCTTGGTGCTCCTCTTCTTTTGCCAGCTGTTTTCTTTGTTCTATGTTAGGCTTTGCGACCAGCAGTGGCCTGTGAACACTTGGCTTTATCAGAGACCACAGTTTCAGGTCAGCATGGGGAAAGCAAGGCCTGCTGCTGCTCTGGGAATGAATAAGGTTTGAAATGTCCAGAGTTGTCAGCGCACCGCACTGGATTTCATACTTTCTTGTCCATCCCCCCCCCACCCGCTCCCTTCTCTCTCTCACACTCACACACACACAACTGGGCTCCTTTAAAACAAACTTTGTGCTTGAAAATAGCTTCCTGTTGGACCATTCTGCTCTGGATGTATGCCCAAGGAGCTCCCTCGACGTCCGTGGGGTCCCCGGGGCATAATGAAAGGTGAGCTTTGGCCCTGTACCTTCGTATCCCTTCTGTCCTGTGCACGGTCCGCTCTGGGTCTGGTGGGAAGAGTGGAAGCTGGTTGTAGGGCAGCAGGGAAAGGGAGATGATCAGGGAGGAAGGGCAGAGATGGTTCGGTGGGGGTTGGTAGTGTGAGCTGCTGCATGCCCTGGGGGTTCCCGAGCTGTCAGCTGGATGGATTGCACTCTGGATACCCATTCACTGGCCTCCACAGCAATGCAAGGAGAGCGTTTTTCAGTAGAGACGGTGTGCGGATGCCCTGCTGGCAGGGCACGGACATGAGATGCCATGGCATTTCTGATGGCAGGAGGTGTTTGGGCTGTTCTCCATGGCCAAACTGACCCCCTCTCAAGTTCTGTCCAGTCCCAGCAGTGACAGCATCTCGCCGGTGGCTGAACTGATCCCCACACAGTGTTTGTAAAGCGCTCTGGGATGAAAGATGCTACGTAAATGACTAGCTCGTTATTGCAGTACCTCAGCCGGTTGTGGTAGCAGGAAGCAGCTGTCAGCACATGGGATGGTGTCATACCCCGGAGAGGTGGGAGGTTTGCCATTGTCGTACCGCTGACTTGCCAATGTCTGTCTGAGTGCCCCCAAATGGTAGTTCCGTTGCTCTCTGGTTCCCTTCTGCAGCCCCCTTCCCTAGTACTTTGTCCTTAAAACGGCCCACCGAACGGGAGCTCCGCTGTGGAGTGCTGCGTCCTTGCAGGCGGGTCCTTGTAGCCCGAGGCCTTCAGGGGAAGAGCTTTGGAATCCAGAATTGCGCCAGTGAGGGGGGCAGGGGCTTTCCCACCATCCTGCCTGTGTCCTTGCCACAGCAACTCCTTGGTCTCCAGAGTCCCCCTGCTGCAGCGAACGAACTGGGCGGTCTTTTAGACAGCACCGTGAGCTGCTTACTTTGTCACCCAGCTCGTCTTCCCTTCCGCTCGCCTCTGCCCATCCCGAGCCTCTCCTCTGCCCTCAGTGCCTCAGTTTCTCCTCTCGACCGCTCCATCCCACCACGGTGGCCACCGACAGCCCTCCCCCAGGACAAGCTTAGGAAAGAAAACAAAACCAAAGGCAGAAGGTTTGGGGAAGAATAAAGGCCCAATGGGTCAGAAATGGGCTGAGGAGTAAAAGAAATGAAATCAAAAGTTAAAGTTAATGAATAGCCGCTGTTAGGCTAGTAAGAAGAGAAATCGGGGTTCGGCAAGGGTTAAAATGAGCAATTTATTAATGGACTCGGAACCATGCACTTGTGCCCCTACCGAACATGTGGTTACGTAGACTGTACTGCTGCCCTCCCCCTTCCCTGCTGTTGTTTCACCCATTGCAGCTTAGCCTGGGAGCTCTTCAGGGCAGGGCCTGTCTTGCTGTAGGTTTGTACAGCCCCTTGCACGATAGGGCCATGATTGTGGATGGAGCGTCTGGGCACTACGAGGATGCCCAGGAACTGACCCTGACTAGGGTAGAAAGGGTGAGTTAGGCAGGGTATGTCTAGACAGCGAAGCTCTCCCACCAACATAGCGCTGTCTACGCCGGCGCTTAGGTCGGTGTAAGTACATCGCTCGGGGGTGGGTAATTCACGCCCCGAGTGACGACGTCGTGTCGACCAGGGCTTGCTGCGGTCGCCAAAGCAGAGTAAGCACGTGAGCTGTGATGCTCTGCATCTGATGCAGTCAGAGAGGGCCTGTGTGTTTTCCTTCCCTGAAACGCTCTTCCCACCACATCACAGCTTATTCTGACAGATCCCAGCTGCAGTAAGTGCAGAATAGAGGCTGCTCTGTTTTTATTTCCCCTCCAAACCCGCCTTTTACCCACTGTTCTGCATCGTCTGCTGTTCCCGTTGACTTTCAGCCAAGGGGTGTCGCTGGGGAAAACGGCAGTGGTTGGGCAGGAAATGGTCTTTTGTTGTAGCTGGCGGGTGCACGTTGCGGGAATGCTGCACTCGTTGGTTTAGGTGGCCGTGATCCTGTGGGGCTGGAGGAGGCAGAACTCCGGATAAGTGCTAATAGCGGCTATTGACTGGAGGAGATGGAGCGTGGGCTGCTTGCAAAGCAAAGCAATAGATTGGTCGTTGGAAAGCCACTCCCGTGGGAGACAAACGGGGTGATTCAACAGGCCTCCTGTCACCTTCAGCTTTGCACTCTTCTGTCCCTCTTTCCCCGCCTCTCTCCTTGCTGTGCAGGCTCTGAAGTGGGTTTGCTGGGGCAGAGAGCTCGCGTCACTTTATCCTGGGGGGGGGGGGGGGAACACGTGGGTCTGTTTCCAGCAAGTCTCCAAGCTTCCTAGCTAGGGAGCAAGACTGCTGTCTGCTCCCGTGGTGGAGGGTAGGTGGCAGCTTTCCCAGCCCATGGAAGGGGAATAAAGCCAGTTCTCCGTTGCAGGGTGCCCAGCAGAAGTCTCTCTCCTCTGAAAAATGAAAGACCTGCTGCCCTTTCGTTCTGTGCGTCTGCTGCTGGGGGTGAGTGGGCTGGTGGGGGGGCCGATCACAAAGATGGGGCTCGTGCCAGTCCAGAGCTCCGCATCCCCCGCAACAGCTTAAATGCTCCCTATTCTGGCTGAGCTATAGGGTCCCCGGATACAGGGGACCAGTCTCTCAGTGAGTGCGCTCAGGAGGCGTCAGGGGAACCCTTGAAGCCTTCCCGATAAGGGATCTGCGTGGGTCAAAGCAGTCAGCTGAGAACCCTCCAGCCTGGCCTTGCCCTGGGTCAGGGAAACTTCCTAACAGCTGCATTCCCTGCATTCCTGGGCCTTGCACATTCCTTCGCTGTCGGCTTGGTCAGCCTGGGAGAACCAGCGAGGGAAACGAGCTTTGACAGGTCCTCGCACTGGCTTTAATTAAGCGCCTGTGTTGTGTTACAGAAGGCTGCCCTGTGGGGTATTTTGTGGGAGGGTCACCCACTGGGCTAGGCTGCTCGCGTGACATGGGCCGGCTTTGTGGTTATACAGAGCCTCAAGCCAGCAAAGGGGGCAGAAGGCTGTGAACAAACAATGGGTTTTCCAGACAGCAGGTCCCAGTGAAGGTGGGGATTAGCATGGGCCCAGTGCGCATGGATGGAACCAAGGGGAATTTGGACATAAGCTCAGTGCCTAAGGGGTCAGTTGCTGGTTGCACTTGGCAGCTGTTTGCCCTGGGAAAGTTACAAGCCAGGACTGGTTTTCAAAAGTTGCAGGGATTGGATTCCTGGGAGGCGAGGGAAAGGGGTGCCGAGCAGGTGTGGGTAGCTCTGCTGTCTGGCTGATTGCAAACATGCTGCTTCCCAGGCTCCAACAGGAACCTCAGAGACTGGTTTGAACAGGACACCTGTCTGGTTTTGGTTTTTAAGGACTGTCTGTTTTCTGCTCTCCCAAAGACATTAGGGAGGGTGCTGAGGAGGGAGGAAACTAATGGTCCCAGAAGGTGGATGAAGCGTGGCCAGCTAACTTACAGAGCTGTGTTGGGTTGGTAACGTTGCCTGTAGCCGTGGGAATTGGTCCCAGAACGCATCTGGTGTAGTCCGTATGCCCAGCAAGTGAGGGTACAGGGTGGGATGTATGAACTTGCCTCCACAAACTTGTTTTGGACCCAGATTTTCTCCCTGTGTCTCAGGCACCCGCAGCTGCCTGAGCAGGTGGGAAGCCTGTGTTTAAACTCGCTCCTGAGCTCTTCCTGCCCTGAGGGGAGACCTTTTTTTGGGAAGCTGGCAGCTCCCAAACCCCATCCTGGGATGGCTAATCTGGGCACATGTGGGGGTTTTGAGCACTGCTTGGCTCGGTTTCCGCTGTGTCCATCTCAGTGGTCCGCAGCATGGGAGGGAAACTGGCCACTCACCTGCAAGACCTCATGCGCCCTTCATCCACCCCACGCTTCCCCCGGGGGAAGAGGACAGGACCAGGAGCGGACGGTGGCGGATGTCCCTTCAAGAAGCTGTAGCAACCCCACAGGCTGTTTGCAGCGGGGAGGAGAGGGCGCCTGTAGGTCATGGGGCAGCAGATTCCTGCTGGAACTAGCTTGCCACAGACAATAAAAGCATCCTTGTTCTCAAGAGTGCAAGGTTTGGAGTCTTCCATTGTGGAGAAGTGGGAGACTGATCTGTAGGGGAGGGGAAAGCCTGCCTCCTGGCTGAACCCCTTAAGGGCAGGCAAGTGGCTTGGCTAGGAGCCCAAATCACGTCCTGCATGAACCCAGCACTGATCAGTTTCAATATGTCCCACTCCCGATGTTCATTCGTGGCAGACCTCATTTGCGGTGGGGAATGGACCCCTTGCAGTGTGCAGTGAGGCTGCTGGAGAGATGTGGGGAGAGTAGCTTGGTTATCAGATGCTCAAGACCTCTATCTGCTGAGCAGGTGCGGCGCTCACAGCTTCTCCCGTGTAGCCCTGCGAAGGAGAGGCGAGTTGGGGGTCTACGCCCTGTTCCGTCTCTCACTGTCGAGCAGGGAGCCCGCTTGCGATCCCGGCACCTGTCCCCGAACGCTTGGACCAGGGTTAGGGCACTGGGACGTGAAGGTGTGGGACAGCATGTAACGGAGAGACTCTGTCCCCTGAACGGCTACTGGTGTCACGATGTCCCAGCCTCACCCAGGAACCACCGACCTCATGCTGGAGGCTCCGCGTCCTGTCGGCACCTTGTGTCTACGGGTCCCTTGGAGTTGCCCTTATTCATTTGTGTGATGCCACATGGGGATGGTGCCCTGCAAAAAGAGGGGTAGGGAACTTTTAATCTAAACTAGACCAAATGCAGACAAGGGTAGAGAGAGGCTGGCACACCAACTTGAAGTGAATTGGGTCCTCTCTGGGTGGTTCCTGTCCTTTCCAGGGTGATGACAGTGTTGAGGGCTAGGTCAAGGCACAAGGACAGGGATGAGTGGCGGCAGTGATGGGGAAACTTGTGAGGTTGTGGTGGGTGCGGAAGTTGCTCCAGGCCTAGCAGGGTAGAGGAATAAGAGGCGTAGAGAGCTGCGTGGGAGGTGTCTTAGGTAGGTGGTGCTGGGGGAAGGTGGCACATGAGTTGAGCGGGGGCGAGTGTCAAGGGAAGTGAGGGACGAGATTAGATTTTGTGTGTGAAGCAAACTGTTAAAGGGATGGGGTGGGTGCGTGTTGCTGGGAACGCTACTGGACGTGCTGATAAATGTCCTGAAAAAATGAACGAACCACGAAGCTTGTACCTCCTGAGCTGGTTGTTGGTCCGTGCAAACCTTAGTCAGGTGCTGGCTCGCGGAGCCTGAGCTGGCCACGGATAATCCTTCCACCGCAGCATTTCAGACTGACCAGAATTCAGAGCTGTGTGTGAATTCCAGTTTGTGGCAGGAGGGAGGGGTGTATGGTCTTGAAAAAAATCCGCTTTATTTTTACATTGCAGTGGCTCTTAGATGCCCCAGTTGGGGATTGGGGCCCCATGGAGCTAGGTGCTGTACAAACACATACCGTCCCTACCCTAGAAAGCTCAGAGTCTCCAATTGAAAAGGTGTCAAAGGGAGAAGAAATGGACAAAAGAGATGGGAGGAGGGGTGAGTGGGAGGACAAAGTAGTAATAAAAGGATATTGTGAAAATGACAGTTGCAGCTGGGCAATACCCCTGCTTTTATGTTTGCTGCTGTAGGCCATGAAATCTGTCCTGATCCCAGAAACAAAGACCAGCCAGGTTCACGCTCCTCTAGTTAGTTTCTCCTTTAGAGTCTTTAGCAGGATTCTGTAGTGGTCTGGTTGCAAACACTCCACAGGAAGTATTTGCTCAAGGACTGTTTCCACTGGAATTTTGTAAAAAGGCATAGAAATGTTTTAACGCTCCTCCTCATTCATAGGGTGCCAGACGTTTGCAGAGCACTTACACCCAGAGTGCTCAGATGCACAAGTTCCTTCTTGCAGGGGAAATCATAAGAACGGCCATACTGGGTCAGCCCAGTAGCCTTACTGATGGGAGAGGAAATGTGTATAGGGAGATGTCCCCTCTTCCAAAATCTTTCTAAACTAAACCAAGGCACTTCCATTCATCTTTGGTATTAATGGAAGCTTTTCAAAAAACTTAAGGCTGAAGTTTGAGCCATATTTGACTTAACGCTGCCCCTTTTTAAATATGTCTGCTAGTCACTGGGATGCAAGCCAGGTTTTACTTCTGAAATTGCCAGTTTATTTCATAATCTACTATTTACGGGTAAATATTAGATTATTAAATGTGTGTGCAAGTCACAGAACATAAATTACAAGTGCCCTCCTTCCATAGCAAGAGAAGTTGTTTTGCTAGGGGTATATTTATATTTTGTAAAAACATGCCTCTTGTATCTAGGAATATATGAGTTTCAAAAATACCTGCATCTGATCTCAGATTAATTTTAAAGGATCGTAATATAAGAGAAACAATGGGAGAAGATAACTTACGTTACTATATAGTTAGCAAGGTAAAAACATGAGCCATATTTTAACAGGATATTAGGTTCTTTCTTATAGTCTGTTTCCCCTCAAGTTGACATATCTAATCCCTTTATATGATGTAATATTTAAAAATTACTTGTAAATTCTTTTCCTGGTGTTGTAAAACTAGTCACTCCACCATTCCTCTGCCTTCATTTGCTACATCCTTTCCATTTGTCTGCACTTTTTCCGGTTCCTGCTTTCAACTGAGCTGCAGGCTAATAAAAATTATTTGCTTTGGCTGCCGTTTATTCCAAACAGTATTTCCACCACCCTCTTAACGGAAAGAATCTGCCTGAGTCACCTGTCGCTGGTTTCTTAATAGCTTGTTGGCATCAAACTGAGCAGTTTTAGGGCTCTGTTTATGTCTGCAAGCTCCATGCAGAGGGTTATTTCTCTTAATACATTCTCTCCTCGATCCCGTTATTTGCCAGCTCAAGCACTGCGTGGGATGGAGTCTAACCTGCAGGAATTTGGTCCAGATCTGTTGCAAGAGTGGAACTCTAGAGTGACAGGGCACTAATGTAGCTTGCTCACAGCTACGGGTGGGCAGGGGGTGCATGTCTCCACCAAGGAGGGAACATTGAATTAAGAGTGCATAGGAAGAGCAACCGAAGTGATTAAGGAGATCCAATCAATTGACTGAAGCCCCAGCCTTGTTCCTGAGGAACTCAGTGAGAGTTTTTCCCTTGCTGGAGGATAGATGGGGAATTCAGCCCCGCACTGGCTGTGGGGCTTGCATTGGGTGATCGTGCGCTGTAGTGAGAGAGCTCCACCTCTCGAAGGGAGCCCTGGGATTGGAAACCAGGAATTCCTGAGATTCCATAATCCTGGCCCTGCTGCATGGCCTTGGGGAAACTAATGTGATCTGCTTCTGGGCCTAAAATGGCTCCCTCCCCGGGCTGTTGGGGGGGGTTCACTGAACTAGTGTGAGCACGTGTCAAGTGCTATCCGAACGGAATAGTTTGCATAATGTGATCCCTTACACTAATTTCTGGGTGCTGAAAAACCACAATTGAAGAAAACCTTCAGATTACCTCTAAACTCTCATCGTCCTCACCCTGCCTCTAACATAGCGCATTGCAGCTGCAGATCTGGAGGTGCGTGAGAGGGTGGTAAACATAGGAAACTGAGGCACGGAGGTAAAGTGACTTGCCCGGCGTCATGCATCAGGGCAGTGCAAAGCTGGGATTTAGGCCCCAGGTCTCCTGACACCTCCCTCCACATTAGTGAAATTATTTTTGTTGCACAGCCAGAGCATTGTGCTTTGATAACACCAGGCCTGTCTGCCCTGGGCCAGCACCTCTCTAAGTCTTGTTGATGCTGCATCAACTTCTTTCCTGCCAGCCTGGAAAGGGTGTAGTCCCTCTTGCAAGTTCTCTTTCCACAGGGGCTTTCCGTAACCCTGGCTTTTTTTTTAAAAAAAAATCTTTGCAAACATCCTATCAGTAGGAAGGAGGCATTGCGTAGTTTGCTTCCTTTTGGTGTGGGCTGCCCTGTGTGTTGAGAGAGCTGCTCTTCTGTCGGACTGGTCCTGTGGTGGTGAAATATACCTGACTTCTATAGACCCCACACGAATCCTAAATGCTGGATTTGATCCTGCACCAAACTAAATTTTTTTCTCTACTGTGCCTAGTCATCTAATGTTTCTCAGCAGGGACTGGCTTGCTGCCTTCCTAAACTGTGTCAGGGAGATCTCCGGAACTGTTGCCGGTCCACAAACCGGTCCTTGAGACACACTGATCTAGTGCATTTCCCTTGGCCAATACAGGATTGTTCCTTACGGATAATTTTCTAGGTGCTTTGTCCAGTCAAGTTTTTAAATTTCTCAGACAGTGAGACTTTCCCTTGGGGTCACGTACCACAGCTTGATGATCTCCCAATCAGGAACCTAATAGCTTCTTGATATTCAGCCGAAATTCCTTCCTTTTCTTCATCCCATTACTTCTGGTTACGCCCTGGGACTGTTCTAAATTTGGTTCCCGTCTTGGTGATTGTCCTCTCTCTCTAAATAGTTTGTAACAATCTGATGCATGATACACTTGGGATATGTTTTTTTCCCATGAAACTTTGGGGAACATATTTGCAATTTTATGCCTGGAAATGTCTAGACTCCTTTTTTGTAAAACTTGGCAGTAAGAATTAGTCTAGCCTTTGTTCCGGAAGGTCCCAGCAAACTTTTGCGTGCTATAAAGCTTTCAGATTTCCTCTTGACTTGTCAAAACAGAATTTAATAGTTCGAAAATTAATCATTTTGCTCAAATGAAGGTAATTTTGAGAGAGAAATAACTTTTTGTAAAGTCTGAATAAAATGTGAAAACAAAATGTTGAGACTTAGACTTTCTGTAAAAATTTCCCACACGGCACCATCCCTAGTGTCTTGCTTTGGATTTGAACTCAGGACTGATTTGCTAATAGTTAAGTACAGATAATAGTTGGATGGAAGACCTCACTATAGCAAGTACTGGACCAGTTTGACCCTTCTTAGGTTGTGGGATCTAATGGGATTACATCTTCTGGCTGCTAAGTTTTGACTGAACTTGGTAGTGGGTGTTTAAAAATAGGTTAGTGAAATTTGTTGGTGAGGGTGTCTGTCTGTGATGAAGTGAGCTGTAGCTCACGAAAGCTTATGCTCAAATAAATTGGTTAGTCTCTAAGGTGCCACAAGTACTCCTTTTCTTTTTGCGAATACAGACTAACACGGCTGCTACTCTGAAACCTGTCAATATCTCAGAGCGTCTTAAATCTTTCAAAGACACTAACTTCCTTATGAGGTAGACAGAATTCTATCTAGTTTATCAATGGGAAAACTAAATCAGTGATTAAGTGACTTGCCCAAGGTCAAAAGAAGTCCATTGCAGAGCTGCGGATATAACTAGCTGTCCGTGTGTGCCATAAGGGCACTCTCTGCTGCTTTGCCTGTAGCAGCTTTGCAAACCAGATTGCTCCTTCTGCAGCTTACGGTTCTGTGGCTTTGTGTTTTTCTGCTTCCATTGCCCAGCCCTGCATGTTCTGGCAGTGATCAGTACAACATGATGTACATAACTTTGAACTTTCAAACTTGATCCTTTCCTTGTGTCGGAGCAAAGAGTGTGTCGGAGCAAAGAGTAACACTTGGCAGACTACCCCAAATACTCTAGTTGCACTCTTGTAAGATGTATGTTGGACCATACGTTGTGTTTTATGGTGGCTTTAATGGGGTCAAAATTTGGATTGGTTTGCTGCCTGTTCAGTGGTGGGGCCTATGATACGGCTGATATTACACTGGAATGTTAGTGCAGTTGTCGTTTCTTTCACCCACTGAAATAAAGTCTCCGATTCAATAAGACAAGCCAGATGTGACTCCTAGTTAATAGTCGCCTTGTGATACTGCTCTGTTTAAAGGGACCATCTGCCATAGAAAACACCTCCAGTATTTTAATATAATCTAAGCAATAGATTTCAAAGTTGGCCATGCAAAGAAGTGTGTACAACTGGGATGCATAATGCACGATAAGGTATGGGGCTTCAATGCAAAAGCACTGTAACAAAGGGGGATAATTAGTCATCTTTCAAGTGTGATATTAAGTGGCTTGCCTAAAAGAAGCCACACTGCAAGACAGTATCCAAATCAGGAATGGTACCAGGGTATCCTGGCTCCAAATCACTTTCTCAGTCCACTAGACCATATGCGGTAAACTTTGCCCTAAATGTGGGTGAAACATTTCTGCAGCAGTTTGAGGAGTCAGTAAATACAGTCACAAACCTACCTGCATTTCTGATACTAGGTATGATCTTCACTGACCATCCCTTTAGAACCACATAAACAGTGACTCCAAAGAATTTCTTGACTAACTCTTAGAATGTCTGCAGTGGCTCACGACTGTGAGTGCCTGCCTCAGGGCAGACTGTCAGAAAATAGGGCAAATGCCCCAAACTGATGATGTGTTTTATAATTGGATTTCACCAAGCCTGTAACACATCTGAACTCCTGGATCACTATACCAGTGTTATCATGGAGTCACAGACTGTCCCCTTAGACCGGGGTGGGCAAACTACGGCCTGGGGGCCGCATCTGGCCCTTCAGACGCTTTAAATCTGGTCCTCGAGCTCCTGCCAGGGAGCGAGATCCAGGGCTTGCCCTGCTCCAGTGTTCCAGCTGGGGAGCGGGGTCGAGGGCATGTCCCCTCTCCGGCTCCTACACGTAGGGGCAGCCAGGGGGCTCCGCACACTGCCCCCTCCCCAAGTGCTGCCCCCACAGCTCCCATTGGCTGGGAATCACAGCCAATGGGAGCTGCAGGGGTGGTGCCTGCGGACGGGGCAGCGTGCAGAACCACATGGCCGTGCTTCCACGTAGGAACTGGAGTGGGGACATACCACTGCTTCTGGGAGCTGCTTGAGGTAAGTGCCACCCAGACCCTGCCCCAGCCCTGATCCCCTTCCTGCCCTCCAAATCCCTTGGTCCCAGCCCAAAGCACACTCCTGTACCCCCAACCTCTCATCCCCACCCCAGAGCCCAGACCCCCAGCTGGAGCACGCACACACGCACCCCAACCCCCTGCCCCAGCCCAGAGCCCCCTCCTGCACCCTGAACTCATTTCTGGCCCTACCCCAGAGCCCGCACCCGCTCCTGCACCCTAACCCCCAGTTTCGTGAGCATTAATGGCCCCCCATACAATTTCCATACCCAGGTGTGGCCTTTGAGCCAAAAAGTTTGCCCACCCCGCCTTAGACACTCCAGTCAATCTTGTCATCCATACAACTGGACTTTTGTGATAATGGTTACTTACACAAACAATCACACCACATCAGGTTGCTCCCAGTCCCAACACACCAGTCACTTACCTCAGATCAATTGGTACTCCAGATCTTACACCAAAGACCATGCTGATAGCCAATCTATAGAAAATGAACTAAAGGTTTATTAGTTAAGAAAAGGAAATAAGTTATTAAGAGGTTAAAGTAGGTAAAAAATATATGTACAGGTGAGTTACAGTTTGGTAATTCCAACTGGTGGCAGTGATGTATTAAACAGCTCGTTGCCCAAAATTTTTTTCAGGGTACCCGGATTGTGTCTAGGGATCTCTGCTTTGCCTCTAATACACTTCCCTGTCAAAGACCAGGCTCTTTCCTTGAATCCATACTTACAGCTTCTTCTGACAGAAAACAAGCTCACAGTGTCTCTAGCCACATGGGCTTTTCCTTTGATGACTTGAGTGAGGAACGCACTTTGAGTCTTTGACCTCAGGTCATCACACACAACGGCCACTTGCTTTGAAATTAGCGCTTTTCTATTAAAGTCCTTCATTAGCATTCCACAAGGTTTCTTTCTCGTTTGATGGGTTATTTTGTTATGGGGTACGCACAATGTAAATGTTTCCTACTGCTTTATAACAGGATACAGATAAGTGAAAACAATGCAAGTAACGTCCCTTTAGTTTTCGTGAACTTAAAACACCAAATACACTCTTCCACGTTCAGCAGTCACTTTGATCTGTATTACTACACAAGCGAGTTGGCCTGAATGCACTCTGGCATGATCTGGTCTGCCAGCATCACACTTTAGATAGGCAGCAGGGGACTGGTCAGTCTCCTTTTGATAGACATTGCTGTATCCAAGTCAGTGCGCTAACCTCTGTTGCATGGAGCCATGAAATGCTGATCGCTGGGGAAGCCGGGGAAGGCTCAGAGGAATACGATAGGTCAAGGAAATAGGCAGGGCAGCAAAAACAAACCAACCAACCTACCCCAACCGTCAAATGTTTAACCCAAGATGAGGGTGGTTTGGGGTATTTTTAAAGTGCAATTTAGCAGTTGTTTAATGATCTGTTGATGAGCCCAGACCTAATGACCTAGCTATGTGTGCCCTGAGCTTTGGGGGGAAGCTCCGACCCAAACACTGTAGCTTAGACCCATTCCTAATTACCTGTTGGCATCCTCTCTATTAGGGTAGCCCAAGGATTTACCTAGGAATCTGCCCAGACCAGGCTGTGTGTGGGATACCTGTTCTCCCTGCAGCGTCTCCAAACTGGCATGTTACCCCCGAGCAACCCTGTTTTGCTTGATGATTGCCTGGAGCGCACCCCACCGTGGTTCCCAAGGGGCATCTCGGGTGCCCTGTCTCAGCAGTGGAAGGAACGCCCCTTTTAAAATAGGGCTATTCTATCCTATTATGTCACTAGCGCTTCTCTGAGTGCGGCCATGGCTGGCAAGGCATAAGATGGGAAACCACTCAGACCCTAAGTAGCCTCTGGCTCTAAATTAGGCCTGGTCAGTATGGACTGAGAGGTGCCTTGTACATAGTGCTGTAGAATGGGTAGCTGGGAGCTCTCTCCCTTGCAAGGAACTCTGGTCTTAACGGCAGCAAAGAGTCCTGTGACACCTTATAGACTAACAGACGTATTGGTGCATGAGCTTTCATGGGTGAATACCCACTTCATCAGATGCATCCGTCGAAGTGGGTATTCATTCACCCACGAAAGCTTATGCTCCAGTACGTCTGTTAGTCTATGAGGTGCCACAGGACTCTTAGTCTGGATCTGTAAAAGCGGCAAACACTGCTGCTCCTCTGATACTTGGTCCTAACAGTAGATCAGCGAGTTGTCTTATTTCAGACAGGGACTAAGTGTGATCCCCTGCATTACAGATGCCTGGACCGTTTCCCTCTTCGCTGCTCCCTGAGGCTCGTGGGCTTTGTGGTATTTAAATAGCCCCTTCAGCAGATTTAAATTTTTATTGGCACGCTTTATGCTTTTGGCGAGTTGCTTACCCCCCCTGTCATGGCAGGATCGCAGCCACGTGGGAGTCGCCCATTTGTGGGCCATTACCCCACATGCCTTTCAAGGATCTTAGCTGCTGGGTGTTGTGCTTATTACAGCCATGGGGCCGACTAACTGCATCTAATGCAGCAACAGGAGTTGGAGGGGAAGACGCATGCTCGTCTTCTGTTAGCAGAGTGTTTAGCTGTTATGGCTGAGTCTTTAAGTAAATCTTCGCAGTGCTGCAAATAGGCAGCCCTGGAGCCTGAAGCCAAAGAACAGGTACAGTGCGGGTACCACTCGTGCAGGCTTCCCAGCACTGCCTTGCCAATATCCCTTTGGTCTCTGAGCTGGAAGCCTCTCTAGGCAGGAGATGGCAGCTGAGGCTCTCGGCATATCTAGCCTTTTGACCTCTTCTGAGCCTGCGGCAAGGTAGCCAGTTGGGTTTTTTTGTGAAGTAGTCCAGTTCCTAGTGGACTGGTACCTAAGGTCCAATGAGGAGTGACCAGTAACCTAGAGGAGAACGGTGCATTGTGCTCCTATTTACTAGTCAGCCTGGTCCTGGCTGATAAGGGGAGATCATACCCTGTAACACGTCCCTGTTCAATCAGTCTCCTGTGAATAAAGGCACTTGAAAGCCTGCTAACTTGCTGCTAGTGAGCGATGCTGCTTTACAAGTTCAGTAGCCCCTAAGTGTGCAATTGGAAGCCTCTCCTACACTTGGAAATACCCTTACAGGGTAGGCAGATGGGTTTTACCATTGCATCAGGAAAACCAGCATCACCTTGGTGAGACCATCTGAGCCCTATCCAAGCCTCCAGCTTAGCACCTGTGCAGCCTCCCCATTGTTGAAAGACAGGAGCGCCCCTTTCTGAGCAGAGACACCCTTCCTGGGCACTTTATGCCCATGAGCTCACTTTGATGCTTGGTCCTTCTGAGCAGAGTCAGCAGATGTTCGGGAAAATACAGTGCTGATGTTTTGAGGCTGTAGGCTCAATTAGCATTTCTGCCCCCGTAAGGTCAAAATGCAACTCAGTTAAATTTTAACCGGGTAACTTTACTTCAATCTGTGACATAAAACTAGAAACTTACATGACTCCCCCAAATAAATTCTTGTATTATTTCACGCAGACCCATTTTTCACTTGGATGTTAAATTTTACCAATGAGGCTTCCCTTGATAAGCCGGGACAGTCACGAGTGGGGAGTCAGGACTCCTGGGTTCTGTGCCCAGTTTGCTCACTGTGGCATTGGCCAAGTCACTGCACCTCTGTGCCTCTATTTCCTAATCTGTAAAATGGGGATAATTAGCTGACTTGTAAAATACTCAAGATCTATGGGTGAGACGTGCTATGTAATTAAGTATTGTTGGTGGTAAACTTTTCTTTATAATACAGAAAAGGAGGACTTGTGGCACCTTAGAGACTAACAAATTTATTAGAGCATAAGCTTTCGTGAGCTACAGCTCACTTCATCGGATGCATTCAGTGGAAAATACAGTGAGGAGATTTATATACACAGAGAACATGAAGCAGTGGGTGTTACCATACAGACTGGAACAAGAGCGATCAGGAAAGGTGAACTATTACCAGCAGTGATAATCAAGGTGGGCCATTTCTAGCAGTTGACAAGAACAGTGGGAGGGGAAATAAACAAGGGGAAATAGTTTTACTTTGTGTAATGACCCATCCACTCCCAGTCTCTATTCAAGCCTAAGTTAATTGCATCCAGTTTGCAAATTAATTCCAGTTCTGCAGTCTCTCCTTGGAGTCCGTTTCTGAAGTTTTTTTTGTTGAAGAATTGCCACTTTAGGTCTGTAATCGAGTGACCAGAGAGATTGAAATGTTCTCCAACTGGTTTATGAATGGTTTCAGAGGAACAGCCGTGTTAGTCTGTATTCGCAAAAAGAAAAGGAGGACTTGTGGCACCTTAGAGACTAACCAATTTATTTGAGCATGAGCTTTCGTGAGCTACAGCTCACTTCATCAGATGTTTACCGTGGAAACTGCAGCAGACTTTATATACACACAGAAATCATGAAACAATACCTCCTCCCACCCCACTGTCCTGCTGGTAATAGCTTATCTAAAGTGATCAACAGGTGGGCCATTTCCAGCACAAATCCAGGTTTTCTCACCCTCCACCCCCCCACACAAATTCACTCTCCTGCTGGTGCTAGCCCATCCAAAGTGACAACTCTTTACATAATCAAGTCGGGCTATTTCCTGCATAGATCAAGGTTTTCTCACATCCCCCCCACCCCCATACACACACAAACTCACTCTCCTGCTGGTAATAGCTCATCTAAACTGACCATTCTCCAGGTTTAAATCCAAGTTAAACCAGAACATCTGGGGGGGGGGGTAGGAAAAAACAAGAGGAAACAGGCTACCTTGCATAATGACTTAGCCACTCCCAGTCTCTATTTAAGCCTAAATTAATAGTATCCAATTTGCAAATGAATTCCAATTCAGCAGTTTCTCGCTGGAGTCTGGATTTGAAGTTTTTTTGTTTTAAGATAGCGACCTTCATGTCTGTGATTGCGTGACCAGAGAGATTGAAGTGTTCTCCGACTGGTTTATGAATGTTATAATTCTTGACATCTGATTTGTGTCCATTTATTCTTTTACGTAGAGATTGTCCTGTTTCACATTGGTAGATGTGCAGGTGAACTATTTCCCCTCCTACTGTTCTTGTAAAGCGCTGGAAATGGCCCACCTTGATTATCAGTACTAAAGGTCCCCCCCTCCCCTGCTGGTAATAGCTCACCTTACCTGATCACTCTCCTTACAGTGTGTATGGTAACACCCAGTGTTTCATGTTCTCTGTGTATATAAAATCTCCCCACTGTATTTTCCACTGAATGCATCCTATGAGGTGAGCTGTAGCTCACGAAAGCTCATGCTCAAAGAAATTGGTTAGTCTCTAAGGTGCCACAAGTCCTCCTTTTCTTTTTGCGGATACAGACTAACACGGCTGTTACTCTGAAACCATTTATAATACAGGAAGCTCTTTTGTACACACACACATGCACAATTAAAATAATGAAGTAAAATAGTTACACAACTCCTCCTTGCTTTTCTCCAGAATTCTCTTATAGAACACATCGTGTTTTGCATATTATCATGTTATCTCAGAATGTTTTTCAGTAAAATAAAGGTGAATTCCTCTCTCCTTCTAGAAGGCACCAGCTACAGCAAGATATTTCAGCTGAGATTTTAAATGGAGGGTGAGGAGATGGGGCAGAGAGATACAGGGCAGCTGTGCCAGATGGCAATGTGCTCGCTTGGCTTGGGAGGAGCAGCTCCCACTGTCTGGTGCGTTAGCTGCTTACAGAACCTGCAGTGGCTGGAGCCATCCAAATAGTGAGGATAGACTTGATCCAGTGACTTCTCACATACTCCAGTACATACAACTGGAGGCCCAGCTGTAGTATAAGCCCGGCTGACTCTGCATTTCTCTGGATGTGTACGGGGGGTGGGGGGGAAATACCTTTTGCAAGTGGGTGGTTTGTGCTGACTTCCATCTTTCGAACATCTGCGGGGATTTCACTGCCTCTGTTTCTGATGTGGCAGCCAGCAGCTTGGGGAGAAATACTGCTGACAATTAGAGGAAGGGGGCAGAAGGAACCACGTGTATCCTAGTTGGGGATAGGTGGGCTGGGGGTGGGAGGAGAGGGTCTAAATGCTGCTTTCCTTCCCTACCATTGCAGGAGATGCAGGTTCCAGAAACTCATCTCTTAGTTCTGCTAAAAGAAAAGGAGGACTTGTGGCACCTTATGCTCAAATAAATTGGTTAGTCTCTAAGGTGCCACAAGTACTCCTGTTCTTTTTGCGAATGCAGACTAACACGGCTGTTACTCTGAAACTTAGTTCTGCTACTCATTTCTGTAGTGGGTCCAGCCATTGATGGAGGTTAGGTCCATCAGTGGCTATTAGCCAGGATGGGCAGGGATGGTGTCCCTAGCCTCTGTTTGCCAGAAGCTGGGAATGGCGACGGGATGGAGCACTTGATGATTACCTGTTCCGGTCATTCCCTTTGGGGCACCTGGCACTGGCCACTGTCAGAGGACAGGATACTGGGCCAGCTGGACCATTGGTCTGACCCAGTATGGCTCTCTTACTATGTCTCTCTTACTATGAATTACTCTCAACCTAACACCCCTGTGAGCTAGGTAGGGGATTAACTGCCACCACCACTGAAACTCAGCCACCTCTTGGGTGGAACATGGCAGTGGTCTAACAGCAGCCATGCAAGATGTGAAGAATGCTCCATCCAACCGCAACTGCAAGAGAGACTGAGGGACTGAACGGAGTTCGGCGTTTGACCAGCAATTTGTTGACCATCACCTCTTTAAAGATATCATTGCACCACTTAACTGGTCATCGGCACCTCTCTGGATTTCCTCTGAAAGACGGGGCCACCAGCTATAGGCATTGGTCAAATGCCAAGATAGAGAGAAGATCGCAGCCTAACCGATTAGCAGCAGTTCTGCAGCATCTCTCAGCTGGGTCTCATTCAAGTGCTGGTCCACTTGGATCACATTCACCCTCGCAGCACTGGCAGACGTACAGATGTGTGTGTTTTTCAAATGCGGGTCTCCTTCACTTTGCCCAAGATGCTGAAGGCTGTGGGCAAGCCGCAGTTGCTGCCATCGGTCTTCAACTGTGTGAAAGCTTGTTGTAAAGAGAACTGTGATCAATTGTTCTCCATGGCCACTGAGGGCAGGGCAAGAAGTAATGGGCTTGATTGGCAGCAAGGGAAATCTGGGTTACATACTGGGGAAAACTTCTAGCTATAGGGATAATTAAGCACTTGGAACAAGTTACCCTGGGAGGTTTTGGAGTCCCCATCATAGGAGGTTTTTAGGAACAGGTTGGACAAAGGAGGGTCTAACTTACTTACTCAGTGCAGGGGGCTGGACTAGATGGTCTTTTGAGGTCCCTTCTCACCCTACATTTCTGTTATCAGAAGCTGTGGAGAGAGATGCATTCCTTCTGTTTTGACAGAACAAGGAGTAATGATCTCAAGTTGCAGTGGGGGAGGTTTAGGTTGGATATTAGGAAAAACTTTTTCACTAGGAGGGTGGTGAAGCACTACTAGGAATGCATTACCTAGGGAGGTGGTGGAATCTCCTTCCTTTGAGGTTTTTAAGGTCAGGCTTGACAAAGCCCTGGCAGGGATGATTTAGTTGGGGAGTGGTCCTGCTTTGAGCAGGGGGTTGGACTAGATGACCTCCTGAGGTTTCTTCCAACCCTGATATTCTATGATTCATACAGCTTTGAGTAACATCACCCAGCCTTAAGCAAAACACAGACCGGATACCATGATCTCTGCTCCGAGCAGTTGTAGTAAAGCTCTACGCTCACATTAACCGCTCACGTCCTCCAGCATACATTTCACTGGCAGCTTCCTTTAGACGGTTATGCTGGGACCAGAGTTGTCGTAGCCCTGACGTCACAGATTGTCCCGTCATGTGCTGATGGCACTGTGTGGTATACACCCTGCAGAAACAGCGGAGGGGGGCACTGCTTGTATTTTAAGTTTGAAAGACTTACCAGTTTTTTTGTATAAAAATAGCAATAAATGGCTGCTTATTGTCCTGTTTTCACAGGAAAGCTGAACCCCCAGAGATGTGTGCACCTGATTGTGAAACTCAAACTGATGGGGCACTGTGTTGTGGGGAGGGGTTGGTGCCTGTGACTTATTGGACAGCGTGGGATCTGATTTGATTTGCAGGATGTGCTCCTGGATACTTTGGTTGTGCATGCTGCATGTCTGTAGATAATACTGGGCTAGTACGTTCCCTGTAATCTGACCAACAGGAGGTGCTGTGGCTAGAAAAAAGCAACGTATCTGAGCACACAGGGTGGTGTTTTCTTGTCTTATGCTCCTGAAGTGCCCCTGGAGGAAATTAGACAGCATAAACCCTGCATGGGAGCTGGCATGGAGACACTTAAGCTGCAGGATGGCTTGGAGGGAAGTAGGTGTGTTCACAGCACCTTCCTCCTGCTTGCTGGGATGGTTTTCCTGAGCAGTATTGCAGAGCTGTTGTTCTTGGTGGCGTACATCCAGTAAGGCATCGACCACAAGTCTGTAGGTTTCCTTGTTTGGATACCCAGGGCAGAGGAGGCCTGATCCTGAGCTGCTCCCGTTGAAATCAGCGAGAGTTGGCAGTGCTCAGGACGTCAAGGCCAAAGCTGGGCTGGACTGAAGGAGTGTTCCCCCTCTCCCCGGGGTGGAAGTGCTGTCCCAGTGCAGACAGTGCCATGTTGGCTTTGTGACCTGGAATAATGTTCCACGACAGGTCTGAAGCTAGCCAGTCACTTGACAGAGATGCCAAGTTTCTATTAATTATTTTGTATCATGGTAGCACTCGGATACGCTGCTTGGGGTCATGGCTGCATGGTGCTGGATTCTGTGCAGAAACACAGACAAGGGCCTGCCCAAAAGACATTCTCCTCTGATTCTGAAACCAGACACGACTGAGGGTCAGCCGGTAGGAGGGAGGGTGCGGGTAATATGATCAGGCTGGCAGTCCGATGGCTCGGAGTTCTGAGGGTTTAACCCTAGCAACACCAGTTTCTCCCACTATCCCTGGCAGGCTGGCTGACTTCTGGCAGGCGCCACGGCTGATGTGGATATTGGGGAGGCGTTTGAAGGAGATATGGGGGTAGTGGCCTCAAGGACGCCATGGCATCTTTCATCCCCTGGGATCCAGAAAGCTTTACAAACTGCACAGGAATCATTTCAAATACAGTTGAAATTCAGCCATCTGTGACGCTGCCCAGAAACCCTCCGCAACAGTTTCGGATGGGAAATGAAGACAGTGGCTGGGGCAGTAGCGGTCTGTTGTTTCGGTCTGGGTTCTGTTGAACTAGATGCTGAGCAACCACACACAGACCGGTCCCTGCCTCAAGGAACTTGCGGCCTAATGGATACTGCCATAGAGTTTCCCCAGGAGACTGGGATTAACGTTCCCCTTGTATGTAGGTTCCGTAGTCTCCGAGCACCGTCCAGTAGTGTGGTACGTGCACTTCACATCTGTCACCTGTTTGTTCCCTCATCCTCTCCCGAGGGGGCGGGGTGTGTGCAGTGGATCCAGGATTGGAATAAAGAAACTCTTGGCTTCCAGATGTGTGCTTGGACCACTCAGCTATTCTGCCTCTCCCATACCGCAATGGTTTTCTTCTCCCTTCCTAACAGATGCTCCTTATGGCAAAATCAAATCCAGGCACAGGGCAGGCGGGTTGGGAGAGCTAGTCAGTCACGGTTTGGGCAGGGGGGGCATCCGCTCTTCAGGTCGAGCCTTAATTTTGAATTTCCAAGCTCGTCTCCTTTTGACCAGAATCTTCTTTAAGAAGGTATTAATTGGCTGTGCAGTGTAGATGTAGCCATGTTGGTCCCAGGATATTAGAGACACAAGCTGGGTGAGGTAATCTCTTTTCTTTTCTGTTCTCTCTCACCAATAGAAGTCGGTCCAATAAAAGAGATGACCTCCTCCACCTTGTGTCTGTTCATAGACCAGTCATTTTTAAAACGTGACCAGTGAGGGCCTTCCTCTGGAACGCACATGCAGTATTACTATGGAGGGTAATTTGTCTTGATGTGGACAAGTTACTTAGTGGAAATAGGGTGAGAACTGAATGTAGGAATATGCCTTAAAATATGGCATGCATCGGTAAAAGGTCTGTTTACAAATGGCACCTTCATGCCCTGAGTGGTGTGTGTGTGTGTATGAATCTCATCAACCCACTGACCCCACATGAGCTCTGGGGGTTACACTATCCCATAGTGGGGAGAGCTAGATTCTGGGCTGGCTCAGACATCGTCGGAAAGCTTGTTACGTTCTGTTTGCAGCATCTTTGTCCCTGGTGGTGACCAAGCCCAGGTTGAGGTGGGAGACCTGCAGCGAGTTTCTTGTCTATCAGCCTTATGTAGCATAACTGAGTCGCATGTGGAATCCCACAACATCCTATGTAGAGCCCCTTGTCCACACTTAGCCTCCATTAGCGTCTGGAGGAAGTCCTTGCTGTGTTTGTACCTACTGTGTTCTGGCCTGCTGCCCTAATCAGATCAAAGCTGTCATGTGTCCTGTCTGGGAGCCTGGGCCTTGGAGGTCTCCATATAAACAAGGAACTTCTGACCTTCATGCATAATGTCGGTGGTTCAGTAGAACACTTAGCGAGCCAGACAGCGAGCAAAGCAGGAATAGGCTAACAGCACACTGTTCATACAGCAAGTAAGCCTGAAAAGAATCCTAGGCACTTCGCAGTAAAACATGGTCCTTAAAAATTAGGCCTTTCACTTTATTAGGCTGGGGTGGTGAAGTTGACACTGAGTAGGGTAGCAGCAGCTGGGAAGTGTGGGGGAGGAGATTCCTAAAGCAGGAGGAGGGAGCTAAAGCATGGGTGGAAGGAGGTACCACAAGCCAGTTGTCCAGAGAGCTTGGCTTCCTCTCACCAGATCACCTAAGCTGTTTCAACAGGGCTCCATCCTCTGGCTGTGGGATGGGACCTCAGGCCTTTGTGGAGAGAAGGCCCAGGACTTGGGGGTCAGGAGACCTGTCTTCTGTTCTCATCTCTGCCGGAGAGTTGCCGTGTGACCTTGGGGAAGTCACTTTTCCTCTCTGGGTCTCTGCGTCTCCAGTTTTGGAATGGGGATCATAAAACTTGCCTCTCCTCGCAAGGAGGGTGGAAAGAGTTAATTCACTAGCTTGTCGAGTGCCCCAAGTTCCTTAGACACGGGGTGCTGTGGAGGTGCAGGTTATGTCCTAGGAGTGAACTTGGACCACACAGGCCCCAAGGAGAGCCCCAGTGACCGCTCTGAGGGATGTAACAAACCTGATGGCAGCTAAGCCTCCATGCACCAGGGCTCCCTGGCTTGTGAGAAGGGATCACAGCTGAGTGGGAACTCAAGAAGCAGCAAATCTAATGATTTGAAAAGCAGCCTGTTTGCACTGTCTTAGTGACCAGGTGCTCTCCCCTGTGCAGTATGTCAGCTAATTCCACGAGCCGCTGCGCAGACCTGATCGGTTCTGTTTTCCTGCTGTCTCTTGTCTTAGGCCTTTCCCTCTGAGCACCTTCTGGCTCAGTCATTGGTCTTGGAAATAACAGGCTCTTCTCCCCTTTTCTCTCAAACTCCAGGTGGCACAAGCTACATTCCAAGGCCGGGAAGAAGGAGAAGGAGCGAGGAGCGATCCAGGTCACCATCCAGTTTACCCGCAACAACCTGACGGCCAGCATGTTCGATCTTTCCATGAAGGACAAGCCCCGGTCGCCCTTCGGCAAGCTGAAGGACAAAATGAAGGGGAAGAAGAAATATGACTTGGAATCTGCCTCTGCTATCATCCCCAGCAGCACGGGGGCCCTCGACATGGAGGAGGACTACGAGCTAGGGGGCAAGAAATCCAAAGGGAAGGGCGGTTTCTTCAAGAACAAGCTCCGCAAGTCCTCCCTGACCCAGTCCAACACCTCGCTGGGCTCCGACAGCACCATCTCCTCAGCCAGCGGTAGCCTGGCTAACAACTTTGGCATAACCATCAATGTTCCCGAGGTAACCAAATCCCCGAGCAGACACAGCAGTCTGTCCACAGAGCGCTCTGGTAAGAGGATACTGATTTTAATCACTAAATAAGGGGCTGCCTAGGGTACTTTGGGTACATTAACTGATTGCTCACTGGAAGGTAGTGTCCTTTATAAGTTACTTTCCTCTGTGAGGCTCACTATACGCTTGAGTGGCTGGGGCTGGGGTGCTGGCATGAAGGTGCCAGAGATACTCCCCCAGTAATGAATGGTGGGTGGGGCTGTTCTAATGCCAGATTGACAGACCTGGAGATTGACACCCTCTGTTTATGCACAGAACTGGTACAGCAGTCTGTAGCAAGGCAAAATTCCCCCGTGGTGCCCTGCCAACTCCCCAGGGTTCAGAGTGCAGCTGAAGACCAAGCTGTCTTCAGCTCAGGAAAATGGTTCTGAAAGAGTGTAGTCCCTAAACCTCAGCTGGAAGAGCAGCATCCTTCAGCGGGTGTTGAACTCTCTCCTTGGGGTCTAGTGAATGCCATTTGAAAGAGAAAATGGCCCCCCCTGTTAATCTGCTTGGAGCAGAGGTGGGAGAAATGGTGAGTCCTAATGTATGGATGCCAGCATATTCTATGCTGTCCCCAAAAGCTTTGCCCATCCATACGTTAAAGATTCACTGTGGATCCATTTTTTCTGTTCTTCGAATTGTAGGACTGGAAGGGACCTTGAGAGGTCATCTAGTCCAGTCCCCTGCGTTCAGGGCAGGACTAAGTATTATCTTGACCGTCCCTGACAGGTGATTGACTCACCTGCTCTTAAAAATCTCCAATGATGATGATCATCATACACCACAGACGGAGAATTCTGCTCTACCTCTCGAAAGTAGGTTCCAAGCATCCAGTGTCTTCCCAGCAGTGAGCCCTGAATGCACAATGGTCAAGCAGAATGGAGCATTAATTTACCGAGCTTCCCTGCTGCATCTCCTGTCTCAGGGAACTTTTCAGGCTTGGATGAAAAGTGTCTGTTCAGACAGTGGCTGGACTCCAGTGACTAAAGCAATCTGAGTTCTGTCAGTCTCAGCACTCTGAAGGCAATGCACAGAACAGGGATGCCATCTCGGTGCATTAGCTTTTATTGTTTGCTGAAAGAAATCTATAATTAATCCACAAACGATTTGATTGGCCTGAGACAGTACATTCAGAAATTCCCTTATTAGATCAAGAAGCGGGTCCTTGTTAACAATAAGTATTAATTAGGGCTGTCAAGCAATTAAAAAAAATTAATCGTGATTAATTGCGCTACGAAACGATAATAGAATACCATTTATTTAAATATTTTGGGATGTTTGGGATACATTTTCAAATATATTGATTTCAATTACAACACAGAATACAAAGTGGACAGTGCTCACTTTATATTTATTTTTGATTACAAGTATTTGCATTGTAAAAAAACAAAAGAAATCGTATTTTTCAGTTAACCTTGTACCATTACTGAAGTGCAATCTCTTTATCATGAAAGTTGAACTTACAAATGTAGAATTATGAACAAAAATAATTGCATTCAAAAATAAAAGGATGTAAAATTTTAGGGCCTGCAAGTCCACTCAGTCCTACTTCTTGTTCAGCCAATCGCTCAGACAAACAAGTTTGTTTACATTTGCAGGAGCTAATGCTGCCCACTTCTTGTTTAAAATGTCACCTGAAAATGAGAACAGGCGTTCTCATGGTACTGTTGTAGCTGGTGTTGCAAGACATTTACATGCCTGTTCTCACTTTCTGGTGACACTGTAAATAAGAAGAGGGCAGCATTACCTCCTATAAATGTAAACAGACTTGTTTGTCTTAGCAATTGGCTGAACAAGAAGTAGGACTGAGTGGACTTGTAGGTTCTGAAGTTTTACATTGTCTTGTTTTTGAGTGCAGTTTATGTAACAAAAAAAAATCTACATTTGTAAGTTGCACTTTCAGGACAAAGAGATTGCTTGACAGTACTTATATGAGGTGAACTGAAAAATACTATTTCTTTTGTTTATCATTTTTACAGTGCAAATATTTATAATAAAAAATGATATCCACTTTAATTTCAATTACAACACAGAATACAATATATATGAAAATGTAGAAAAGCATCCAAAACGTAATACATTTCAATTGGTAGTCTATTGTTTAACAGTGCGATTAAAACTGCAGTTAATCGCAATTTGTTTTTTTTAATTGCAGTTAAGTTTTTTGAGTTAATCGCATGAGTTAGCTGATTAATCAACAGCCCTAGTATTAATGCATTAAAAACCAGCTTCTTAGCCACACAATGCTGTCTGCTCCCTTAAGTTTGATGCCCTGGGTTGTGCTGGAGTGAGAATGCACATAACTGCTCTCGCACAATTATATGCATCCGCGGGAAAAACCACATTGCGTGGGAAGGTCGAATCTGATGTGCACCATTTAATGTCAGGCAATTCTCCAGATTGGACTCTACAACGAATTGCAAAAAGTTATTGCATGTATGACTGTATCACCTGGAAATGGGACTAAATGCAGGGAAATCTTAAGTCACATTTTCCCATTCGCCATAATGTCCTCAACTAAATTGACAGTTCTTCACAAAGCAGTGTGTTAGCATAGTCGTTGTAGTGAATCTTAGAGGAGCAGTCCTTCCCCATGTAAAATTTTAAGCGATGCTTCCGCACAAATCCACATATTGCTAAGATCTTTTCAGATAGTTTCTTGCCTCTATTACTAATTTTCAGATTTATTTTAAAGGAAGGTTTTATCCTCCTTTCCTCCTCCCTTGATCCTTCAGTGAAATCATATTGCTACTCTTGGTGAGACTTCTATAGCAATGTGCTCATGCTCTTGTCTCAGGATTTATTATAATTACATTATATGATTGGGAGAAGCCACAGCTGGGGTTGTGAGGGTGGGAGTTGGAGCAGTTTCACTGATACCTTCAGCATTGGCAGGTGGTAGAAGGCAATGTTGCTGTGTGAAATATGTGGGGTCAAGGCAGATGTTCTCATTTGATGCTGCTTTTTCCTCCTTCTAGTTAAAGACTATCTACCTTCTCCAAAATTAGCCCACAAGAGAGCATTCAGTGATGAGATCTCCCAAGTTAACGTGGTAGCTGAGCCGAAAGCAATCCAAAGTCCAAAGCCAAAGGATGACCCTGTCTCCAGATCCTCTCTCTGTGTCAATGGAAGCCATGTTTACAGTGATGAACCTGCACCAAAGAGCCCAATGTCTGACCTACCGAGCTCCTTGCCGCTGTCCCTGCCTCTACAGAATATCACCAGAAAGTCTGAGGAGGGTTTCCACGCTGGCTTCCCTCCTCCTGACTCTGAAGACCTGCCATGGGGAGTCAGGCAGCAGAAAGAAGAGCCCAGATTCCTTCCCTCTCCTCCCAGCTTAGCAGTACAAGAGGAGAACAAAGTCTCAACCAAAGCTGTAACCCTCAGCAACCATCTAGGTAGAGCCAAGTTGGAAGAAGGCAGCCGCTTAGAGACCAAACCTGTGCAGATCGCAACGCCGATGGTCTTCTCCATGGAGGTGACAAAAGACAAATCCCATGAGGAAACCAGAAAGGAAGACAAGAAGTCCAAGGTTGGCTTCTTCCACCATGGGGGCACTAAAGGTGATGCAGGGAACAAGAGCTTGGGGGAGAAGCTGGGATCATCCCTGACCATATCTCCGCAAGTAACAGCTGCTGGAGATGAGAAGAGTAAGAGCAGCAGCTGGTTTGGATCCAAGGACACCAAAGAACCTTCTCAGAAACCCAGGTCAGTAGAACCAGGATTATGGACTATGCTGAACTGCTCCCTACAGTCACACTTCAGAGGCCACTGTAGCTCTTTAACCAAGCCGCCCCAAGATACAATCTAAAAAGCCATGCTGTTGTGACGTTGCTCTACAGTGTAAATGGAGCTGTGATCCCAAATTAGACGCACTTTCCAAACCTATTTTCTAGCCATGCTGTGATAGGAAAAAATACTTCTAAGGGGGTATAAATATCTGTCGGCGTCTCCTGCAGGGGGAAGGCTGGTCTTGTGGCTAAAGCACAGGACTGGGAGTCAGGAGCCCTGGGTTCTATTCTTGCTTCTGCCACAGATCCACTATGTGAGCTCAGTCAAGGCAGGTCCCCCTTCTGGGCCTTTGGGATGATACAGTTCTCTCCGGGATGGAGGTTTAACTCCGTAATGTTCACAAAGCATATTTGAAATCCTTGGTGGGAAAGTGCTATAAAATATTATGCCTAGGTAGCTAACGTTCCCTTTGTACTTCCTGTTGCACCCCAGTTGGGATCTGGGGGATCAAGATAGCTAGTGACAGGTGCATTGCTTACAAAGGAGGATGCCTCCCTGATCTTTGATTCAGGGTGGCACTGTGCTGCCCAAGCCCCAGGAGGGTGGTAGGTGGGTAACACTGGGTAATGTGAGTGAACCCTTTTGAAGTGGCTAATCCCAGCTCTGCTGTTTCCCTCTTTCCTCCTGCTTATGCATCTCTAATTGCTCTAGCATAGCGTGGTTATTCATCCTCTACACAGGTGCAGGAGTCTGTGGCACATGGAACTATTTCAACTTTGTGCCTCTTATATGCTGGTTCTATCATGGAGATGCAATTCCCACCCCCATCCTCTTCATTCTTCTTAATGGTTGAGTTCTTGTGGGGGTGCTGAGAACCATTGAACCAAACTGTAAACCCTGTGTCTGATGGAAACCACTAAAAGCCAGGGGGTGCAGGAGCACCCCTAGTTCCATCACCTGTGCATTCTTGTCTGCCATTTTCAGCCCCATCTTCCTGCTGATATTGCAGGGAGTGAACCCACCCACCCCAGCAATAAACCCACCCACCACTGACTTCAATAAAAAGGATGAATGCAGTAACTCTAACTGGTGGCTTATCCCTGGTCCATCAAGGAAAATAAATTCTGAAGTACATTTGGCTCGCTGTGCCGTTAGCTCTTGTTCTTAAGAATTTGTTTAGGTTTACAACATTGCCTGGAGTGGAAGCAGGAGGAAAAGTTTGTTTGCTCTTTGGAGACTCAAGCTTTTAAAAAAAAAAAAATAAAAGGGTGTTTTGAGAATGCTGGTCTGGGGCTGCATAAGAGGTACAATCCCTGGTTTGTTTGAGGTAAGGGCCTGGGGTGCTGAAACAATCGGTTCACATACTAAAAGGGTTTCTTACAATGTTATCAGAGTGCAACAGGTTTAGCTTCCTGCAGCTTGAACAAGGATGATAAAGTATGGCTACCTTGCATGCTCATTATTAAGGGGAAAAAATAACTCTTCCCTTGTACCCCTGTGGAAAATGCTACAGTTGCAGGAGGCCGTGGACACATGGAATCAGATTAAAAGGGGGAATTATAAAAGGAAAAAATAAAATCACTTTTCAAAGACATTCCTCACCTCGCGGACTTCCACCTTACCTTATCAGAGCTTCGCTCCCACGGCAGTTTGGGGCAGAGGGAGGGTTCAGTGCTTGCTACATCTGACAATCAAGTCAGATATTACAAATTACAATCTTACTGCTTGCTACAGGAACCCCTCACTTAACGTTGTAGTTATGTTCCTGAAAATGCGACTTGACACGAACGATGTTAAGCGAATCCAATTTCCCCGTAAGACTTAATGTAAATGAGGGGGTTAGGTTCCAGGGAAATTTTTTTCACCAGTTTTAAACAAACAATTTAATACTGGTACACAGTGGTGATGATTGTGAAGCTTGGTTGAGGAGGAGTCAGAGGGTGGGATATTTCCCAGGGAATGCCTTACTGCTAAATGATGAACTAGCAATTGGCTGAGCCCTCAAGGGTTAATTCTCACACTCTACAAGGCAGCCGGAAAGGAGGGAGGGCAGACAGAGAGACACACCCTGTGTGTATTTGAGAGAGAGAGATGCTCATTGCCCCTTTAAGTATGAAGAGTGGGGTCAGAAGTACACTGGTTTGTTAATTAGATCAGCAAGCTGAGACCAGACTGCAGCTCCTGCCTAAGGCAGGAGTCTTGGGGAGCAGCTCCAAGGCAGAGGGCAGGAGCAGCACCAGCACATGGCAGTGCGGGAAGGGACAGCTGAACTGCTGGCAACTGATAGCCTGCTGAGCAGCTGCCGCACAGGGAACTTAGGAGAGCGGGGAGCTGATAGGGGGGCTGCCGGTCCACCCTGGTTCCAACCACCCACCAGCTAGTTCCAACCGGCTGCTCTTCCTGCAAGCAGTGGACAAAGCAGGCGGCTGCCAAACAACGTTAGAAGGGAGCATTGCACAACTTTAAACAAGCATGTTCCCTAATTGATCAGCAACGAAACGTTAATCAGAACGACTTTAAGTGAGGAGTTCCTGTATTTGATGGGCACTTTTGAAAGAGTTTTACCCACTAAAGGACTTCCTGAGATCTCAACTCCTATTAAATGTCAATGGGACTTGGGCTGCTAGGTGACTTTTGAAAATTTTATCCAGTATGTATGTTCACATCTTATATTTCTTTCCTCTTGGCGAGGGAAACTAAACTAGTCAGTTTTTAGTTAACTTCACTTTCTGCTTCTGGATCACTAATTCTGTACTGACTATACAGTAGAACCTCAGAGTTACAAACGCCTTAGGAATGGAGATTGTTTGTAACTCTGAACAAAATGTTCTGGTGGTTCTTTCAAAAGTTTACAACTGAACATTGACTTAATACAGCTTTGAAACTTTACTGTGTAGAAGAAAAATGCTGCTTTTAACTATCTTAATTTAAATGAAACAAGCACAGTAATCGTTTCCTTACTTTGTCAAATCTTTTTTAAACTTTCCCTCTATTTTTTAGTAGTTTACGTTTAACACATCTCTGTATACATATTATACATATTGTATTTGCGGGTTGTTTTTTTTTTCTCTGCCACACCTGATTGCATACTTCCGGTTCCAAATGGGGTGGGTGGTTGACCAGTCAGTTTGTAACTCTGGAGTTCATAACTCTGTGGTTTTACTGTATATCTCTGTGCTGACCAATTTGCCAACGCCCCTGTGCTCTACGGGTAGGGCAGCATTAGCCCCATTTTACAAGTTGGGCTAACTGAAG
This sequence comes from Lepidochelys kempii, assembly GCF_965140285.1. Classification (NCBI taxonomy): domain Eukaryota; kingdom Metazoa; phylum Chordata; order Testudines; family Cheloniidae; genus Lepidochelys; species Lepidochelys kempii. The sequence goes on from NC_136383.1 coordinate 137,418,952, forward strand.
CAGGCAAGTTTAGTGAAGTGTCCGGGGCTGTGTGGTAAGTCGGTGGCAAGCTCTTCCTGCTTCGCTTCTGATGTGGTATTCAGGAACCACAAGCAGCAGCCCTTCTCCATTCAGTAACCCAGAAGCAACTGAGCAAGTCAGCAGCAGTGTCTTCCTGCAAGAAAACCTCCACCCAAGCCTCCCTTAGAATGGCGACTTCCTTTCTGCTGCCTCTTTTTGAAGCCGAGTAACTCCAGCTGGTCAACTGAGTAAGCAAGTAGAACTTAACATGGGTAAAGAGCCCATTGTTAAGTTGCCTGATTACAGGCAACTTAACAATGTCACAAGTGAAGGCCATGTAGTTACTGTGGGTGGTTTCTACTTTGGGTAATGGAACACACCAGACCCTGTGAACTCACCGGCACCTAGTTTCTGCAGCACTTGTGGAATTCTGTGCCAGGTGCAGATCAATTTAAACTTTCAGGTTTGATTGAATTCAATAAGAAAATGAAATCACTACTGGGTCCTTCTATGTCAGGTTTAAATATTAACTAGGTACAATGTCCTTCATTTTCAGTGTGCAGCTTATTTTTGGCTCAGGTAGACGTTGGCAGGGGTGAGGTTGGAGGTTTCAGTGTCTGGGTGGGGTACTGTTAGGAGCCGGGAAGGCATGTGGGAAGGGTAGTTTGGAATTGGGGGAATAAGCACAGTGGCTGGAGGATTTTTGATTAGTCATTTTTGCTGATGACAAAAAATAGGGGAAACCCTCCAATTAATAGGAGTACTTGTGACACCTTAGAGACTAACCAATTTATTTGAGCATAAGCTTTCATGAGCTACAGCTCACTTCATCGGATGCATACTGTGGAAAATACAGAAGATGGTTTTTATATACACAGACCGTGAAAAAGTAGGTGTTTATCACTACAAAAGGTTTTCTCTCCCCCCACTGCACTCTCCTGCTGGTAATAGCTTATCTAAAGTGATCACTCTCCTTACAATGTGTATGATAATCAAGGTGGGCCATTTCCAGCACAAATCCAGGGTTTAACAAGAAAGTCTGAGGAACAGTGGGGGGGAGGAATAAACAAGGGGAAATAGGTTACTTTTTATAATGAATCAACCATTCCCAGTCTCTATTCAAGCCTAAGTTAATTGTATCCAATTTGCAAATTAATTCCAATTCAGCAGTCTCTCGTTGGAGTCGGTTTTTGAAGTTTTTTGTTGAAGGATACTCACTTTGAGAACAGAAATTGCGTGACCAGAGAGATTGAAGTGTTCTCCGACTGGTTTTTGAATGTTATAATTCTTGACGTCTGATTTGTGTCCATTTATTCTTTTACTTAGAGACTGTCTGGTTTGGCCAATGTACATGGGAGAGGGGTATTGCTGGCACATATCACATTGATAGATGCGCAGGTGAACAAGCCTCTGATAGAGTGGCTGGTGTGATTAGGCCCTGTGATGGTGTCCCCTGAATAGATATGTGGGCACAGTTGGCAACGGGCTTTGTTGCAAGGATAGGTTCCTGGGTTAGTGGTTTTGTTGTGTGGTGTATGGTTGCTGGTGAGTATTCGCTTCAGGTTGGGGGGCTGTCTGTAAGCAAGGACTGGCCTGTCTCCCAAGATTTGTGAGAGTGTTGGGTCGTCCTTCAGGATAGGTTGTAGATCCTTGATAATGTGTTGGAGGGGTTTTAGTTGGGGGCTGAAGGTGACGGCTAGTGGCGTTCTGTTATTTTCTTTGTTGGGCCTGTCCTGTAGTAGGTGACTTCTGGGAACTCTTCTGGCTCTATCAATCCATTTCTTCACTTCTGCAGGTGGGTATTGTAGCTCTAAGAATGCTTGATAGAGATCTTGTAGGTGTTTGTCTCTGTCTGAGGCGTTGGAGCAAATGTGGTTGTATCGCAGAGCTTGGCTGTAGACAATGGATTGTGTGGTGTGGTCAGGGTGAAAGCTGGAGGCATGTAGGTAGGAATAGCGGTCAGTAGGTTTCTGGTATAGGGTGGTGTTTATGTGACCATCGTTTATTAGCACTGTAGTGTCCAGGAAGTGGATCTCTTGTGTGGACTGGACCAGGCTGAGGTTGATGGTGGGATGGAAATTGTTGAAATCATGGTGGAATTCCTCAAGGGCTTCTTTTCCATGGGTCCAGATGATGAAGATGTCATCAATATAGCACAAGTAGAGTAGGGGCGTTAGGGGACGAGAGCTGAGGAAACGTTGTTCTAAGTCGGCCATAAAAATGGCATACTGTGGGGCCATGCGGGTACCCATAGCAGTGCCGCTGATTTGAAGGTATACGTTGTCCCCAAATGTAAAATAATTATGGGTAAGGACAAAGTCACAAAGTTCAGCCACCAGGTTAGCCGTGACATTATCGGGGATAGTGTTCTTGATGGCTTGTAGTCCATCTTTGTGTGGAATGTTGGTGTAGAGGGCTTCTACATCCATAGTGGCCAGGATGGTGGTATCAGGAAGATCACCGATGGATTGTGGTTTCCTCAGGAAGTCAGTGGTATCTCGAAGGTAGCTGGGAGTGCTGGTAGCGTAGGGCCTGAGGAGGGAGTCTACATAGCCAGACAATCCTGCTGTCAGGGTGCCAATGCCTGAGATGATGGGGCGCCCAGGATTTCCAGGTTTATGGATCTTGGGTAGTAGATAGAATATCCCAGGTCGGGGTTCCAGGGGTGTGTCTGTGCAGATTTGATCTTGTGCTTTTTCAGGGAGTTTCTTGAGCAATGCTGTAGTTTCTTTTGGTAACTCTCAGTGGGATCAGAGGGTAATGGCTTGTAGAAAGTGGTGTTGGAGAGCTGCCAAGCAGCCTCTTGTTCATATTCCGACCTATTCATGATGACGACAGCACCTCCTTTGTCAGCCTTTTTGATTATGATGTCAGAGTTGTTTCTGAGGCTGTGGATGGCATTGTGTTCTGCACGGCTGAGGTTGTGGGGCAAGTGATGCTGCTTTTCCACAATTTCAGCCCGTGCACGTCTGCGGAAGCACTCTATGTAGAAGTCCAGTCTGCTGTCTCGACCTTCAGGAGGAGTCCACCTAGAATCCTTCTTTTTGTCCAGGCCTGAGACCTATTCACCCATGTTTTTCTAAAAAAGAAAAGGAGGGCTTGTGGCACCTTAGAGACTAACCAATTTATTAGAGCATAAGCTTTCGTGAGCTACAGCTCACTTCATCGGATGCATATCGTGGAAACTGCAGCAGGCTTTATATATACACAGAGAATATGAAACAATACCTCCTCCCACCCCACTGTCCTGCTGGTAATAGCTTATCTAAAGTGATTTCCAGCACAAATCCAGGTTTTCTCACCCTCCACCCCCCCACACAAATTCACTCTCCTGCTGGTGATAGCCCATCCAAAGTGACAACTCTTTACACAATGTGCATGACAATCAAGCTGGGCTATTTCCTGCACAAATCCAGGTTCTCACATCCCCCCCACCCCCATACACACACAAACTCACTCTCCTGCTGGTAATAGCTCATCCAAACTGACCACTCTTCAAGTTAAAATCCAAGTTAAACCAGAACATCTGGGGGGGGGGTAGGAAAAAACAAGAGGAAACAGGCTACCTTGCATAATGACTTAGCCACTCCAAGTCTCTATTTAAGCCTAAATTAATAGTATCCAATTTGCAAATGAATTCCAATTCAGCAGTTTCTCGCTGGAGTCTGGATTTGAAGTTTTTTTGTTTTAAGATAGCGACTTTCATGTCTGTGATCGCGTGACCAGAGAGATTGAAGTGTTCTCCGACTGGTTTATGAATGTTATAATTCTTGACATCTGATTTGTGTCCATTTATTCTTTTACGTAGAGACTGTCCAGTTTGACCAATGTACATGGCAGAGGGGCATTGCTGGCACATGATGGCATATATCACATTGGTGGATGTGCAGGTGAACGAGCCTCTGATAGTGTGGCTGATGTTATTAGGCCCTGTGATGGTGTCCCCTGAATAGATATGTGGGCACAGTTGGCAACGGGCTTTGTTGCAAGGATAAGTTCCTGGGTTAGTGGTTCTGTTGTGTGGTATGTGGTTGTTGGTGAGTATTTGCTTCAGGTTGCGGGGCTGTCTGTAGGCAAGGACTGGCCTGTCTCCCAAGATTTGTGAGAGTGTTGGGTCATCCTTTAGGATAGGTTGTAGATCCTTAATAATGCGTTGGAGGGGTATAACGGGTTAGAACAGGGGTTTTCAACCTTTTTTTTCATATGGGGACACCTAAAAAATTTCAGATGGAGGTGCAGACCCCTTTGGAAATGTTTTACACAGTCTGTGGATCAGCAGGGGTCTGCGGACCACAGGGTTGAAAGCCACTGGGTTGGAATGATCAAGTGAGTATATTTTAGTGACCAAGGGCCAATAGAATAGTGAAATATGTCGTTAAATAGGATTAATGGGGCAAATTGCAAATATAGAAATTCACTCAACCCATTAACCATAAAGCGAGGTTATGGTAAAAACACACAACACTTTATATCTTCAAAGGGCTTTAAAACCCCCTAACTACAAACAAACTCAATTAGCCTAAAGGGAGACCTCCCTGAGCTATTGACTAATCGCTGGTAGCAGCTCTGTGCACTTTGAAGTCGGCTGCACACAACTTCTGCCAGCTCTGTGGCTCTCCTGACCTAACTTGACCAACCTGCTCAACTGGACATATTAAGGTATTGGATTCAGCACGGCCGTGCACCTTCTGTAGCCATTTAAACCTGTGTAAATCGGGTGTAAAACGCTACCTCGGGTGAGAGAGAGGGGAGTGCTGCCAGGTGGCATTTTGCACCCACCTTGCATTCACTTGACACAGAGGTAAGTGACATCATGCCATGCAGGGTAGCAGAGAATCGGGCCCCCATTGTTTTGCTGTGCCAGTGGCCCTTGTCGCTGCAAGTCTCCGAATGCAATCCCACTTCAGTGAAACCTGTCACTACCCCAGCACTGGAGATGGCTTCAGGGCAGACGATGGAAACGGTCCTGAAATAAAGTCTTACAACATCCCTGGGAAGTGTGCAGTAGGTTGTGGCCTCTCCCACTTCACAGGTCGGGGAGTCAGCCAGATTTTCAAGAGTAGCCACTGAGTGGGGGGGGGTGCCCCCTTAGACAGCTGGGGCCTGGTTTTCAGAAGTGCTGATCACCTGGAGTGCCCCTCGGCCTCAGGTGGAGCTGGGGGTGCTCGGCACCCCTGAAGTTCAGGCCCCAGGTGTGTCGCATCGGGTAATGCGGATCAGTGGTTCCTCCTTTCCGTTCGGGCCAAGGCGACTTGCCCAGAGGTCTGGCTGGAGTCCGTTGCGGAGGTTCGAGCGGGAGGGCTCCTGCACCCCGGCCGCCTCCTTCCCACAGCCTAGGAAACTGCAGAGGGGCGAGGGATGAATCCGCTTCTTCACGGCTGACTTCCTGTTTCCTGCCGGGCCGGCCTGGAAAGGGCTGGGCTGGGCTAGGCCAGGCCAGCCGGCACCGTCCTCCCCAAGCATTGGCACCAGCTTGCCCCAGCCAGCGCACGGAGTAGCCGCCGCGCCGGAGGTGGGTGCCCCTGGGGGCTTGGCTGACTCTGTGTTCGGGCCCTTCCTGCGGCCAGGCCTAGCCTAGTCCCTGCAGGTGAGGGGGATGGGAGAGGTCCAGGCCTGGGGAGACGATCAAGTTGGGGGGGGCTCCCCGGCTGCTCTGAGGAGGCGGAGGAGAGCCCCAGCCCCCCGACAGGAGAACCGAGCTGGGGGGGGCATTGCCACAAAGCGACTGGAGGGCCTCGCTCCCTTCCCCTCCCTGCCTCGGCGACGGATTTCCCTGGGACACCGAGCGCCGAATGGCCGGTGGGTGGGTCTCCGCTGTCTGCTGGTGTCACGGCTCCCGAGGGCCCGTTCGGAAGCGGGGGGCTCGCTGGGCCGGACACTGTGCAAGCCCCTAGGGCGGGGCGGCCCCTGCCCGCCGTCTCAGGCGAGAGGCTCGCCGAGCAGGTGTGAAAAATGGCGGCAGCATTGAGCTGCTCGGACTAGCTCTGTGCTTTAACGGCGCCGACGTTCGAAATGCCCTCATTAAAAATGCCCGTAGCCCACCCCCCACCCCCCCCGATCCCTTAACACTCAGGCCTCCCCTTGGAGAAGGGGCTGCGAGCCCTAAGATTGTATGCAGTGTCGTTGTAGCTCTTAGACTGACTTTTGTTTCACCCCTTCTACATGGACTCTCTTCCTCCCCGCCCCTTACGTTTAAAACACTAAAGACTCCCTCGGGTGCGGGGCCTTTGGGGTGCTCACTCTGCTGCTCCCAAGGGGGCAGGAGGGGAGGGTCCCTCCAGGTGTGCGTTGGGAGAGCAGAAATCCCATTGATCAGATGTGCAGTGTATGCTCTGAAGCCTTTGCCGGTGAAGGTGATCCGGAGACCTACCTGTAACTAATGCCCACTCCGGTTACTGTACTTTCCCTCGTCCCCAGCCCTGCAACACGGCTCAGAGTCCAGGGTACGGACACTCTTGGGGGGCTGCTGGGTCAGGTGGCCTCAGAGGTCTTGGCCTGGCCCTGGGAAAGTATATAACTGCTGCCTCTGGTCTCTCCCTGCAGGAAGCGAAGGCCTTAAAGTGCTAGTTTTCCTCGGGTACTCCATGGTGCTGGCTGGGGGCTGCTGGCAAAGTTCTGACTCCATTAATGCCCACAGCAGCACAGGGGGGCGATTCCTTCCCATTGTTGTTTGAGGGGAAAAACACCTGATCTTTGTTTCTGTTATGGCTGGAATTTGAGCCTTGACCTCTGTGCCTCAGCTTTTCCATGTGCATGTGGTTTTATTTCTCTTCTAATACAGATTTACCCTCCTTTTGCAAAGCACGGTGCAATCTCTGGATTGTGAGTGCTTGTTGGACGAAGTGCAGTGTTGCTGTATTTACTCTGCAGAGCAGACTGGGAACTGTAGGAGAAATCTCACTGATTAGCTGTTGGCCCAAGATGAGGCACTCGAGTTGCTTGTATTTTTTTTTTTTTTTTTTAATCGAGGGAGGCCAAGATATACAAAATACTGCCAAACAGTGGATTCCTTTCCCCCCACATTTATTCATTTATTTTTGCTCATTGATCTGTATGTTCCTTTTATGGGAGTAGCTGGGTTAGTAAGTATTTTAAGACAGTGATTCTCAACCAGGGGTATGCGTGCCTCTGGGGGTACGCAGAGGTCTTCCAGGGGGGTGCATCAACTCATCTAGATATTTGCCTAGTTTTACAACAAGCTGCATAAAAAGCACTAACGAAGTCAGTACAAACTTACATTTCATACAGACAATGACTTGTTTATACTCCTCTATATGCTGGACACTGAAATGTAAGTACAATATTTATATTCCAGTTGATCTATTTTATAATTAAATAGTAAAAATGAGAAAGTCAGCAATTTTTCAGTACTAGTGTGCTGGGACACTTGTATTTTTATGTCTGATTTTGTAAGCAAGTAGTTTTTAAGTGAGGTGTAACTTGGGGGTACGCAAGACAAATGAGAGTCCCAAGAGGGGTACAGTAATCTGGAAAGGTTGAGAGCCACTGTTTTAAAAAGCAGTGCAGACTTGTGAGTCTAGGCTGCTGCAAATATATGGACACCCCCCCCCCCCCCCCCGCGGGCCCTGTGTAGTCCTTAACACCCTCAGATCATAGTCTGACAAATAGCTGATATGGTAGGAAGAATTGGGATGCGTTTCTTGGAATGTTTTCTACAGTTGGCTATTCCATGAGAATGTGAGTGGGGGAGGAAGAGGGTGGGGCTAGGGAAGGGAAATCCAAACCCTGGCGTGAAAGCTTGCCTGGTAACTGCTCAAGCAAGAGACTCAAGGGAGAAAGTTTGTTGTTGATTGAATTCTGACTGTGTACTCAGTGGTCTGCAGACCTAGAGAAACTCCTAGTCCCTGCTGCAAGGAGCTTACAATCTAAAGACACGGACAGTAGCTTGCCTGTAATGGAAGAACATCCATAGACTGTGAAGGAAGCCCTGTTGGGTGTCAGCAAAGGGGCTTTGAGGGTGGTTTTATGGTGGGGGTAGTTTGGTCAATGGACAGACAATGAGGAAGTTTCAGGTGAAGGGGCTGTTTGGAAGAATGCACGAAGGGGAGACTGAATAGTTTAATAGAGGCTCTGGAGGAGGGTAGGCAGCAAGAGGGGTATGGCAGTGATTAAATGGTTGCTTTTAACAGGCTTGCTGGGAGCTCGTCTGACTGTGGGTGCTGTAGACTGACAGGCCTTGTCATTTGCTCTGCCACTGGCTCACTCTGAGACCTTGGGCAAGCCACCTGATGACAGCCTTAGTTTTCTTATTGCTAAAATGAGTATGATGCCTCCACCTTAGATGAAGGGAGGTGTATATAAACTGCTAAGTGCTATTATTATTTCTGAGTCTGATGACTTGAGGTGTTGGAATTGGAGTAGAGAGAAAGAGCGGAGACTTAGGCTTGACCAACTATCTGACACCAGGGCACTGGCTCTTCTCCTAAAGTCTAAGGAGGGAAGCTAAAGGAAGTGGATTGAGTGGTGGCTAGGAAAAGGAGATAAGTACTCCTGCTGTACAGCAGGAGGGCCCAAGTGCCCAAATCAGATTGGGCGCCTTTTTGGGGGTTTGTACAGCACCTCTCCTGGTCAGAGACGGCTCTTGCCTCAAAGAGCCTGCGATCTGGATGAAAGTGACTCAGTGAGTGAGTGTGGCAAATGAGGACAAGTGAATGCCAACAGGAAGGTGTGTTAGGTAAGCGAGCCGTGTGTGTGGTTTGCAGGGTTTTGTAACAGAGCCAAACGAGGAACTAGTGTTGCTAGACCTTGCTGGCCCCATCTCAGTTTGACACTTAAATAATTTCTAGTGTTGTCATGTTCAGGATCTAAAATCATGAGCCGCCAAAATATTAGGGTCTTACAGAGCCTTCTAGGGAAAGGGTGTGGTGAACCGGATATGTGCTGTCACCTGTCACTTTCCTCTTGGATTGATAGTGGAAGCTTTTCCAGATTTCCCCTATGTCCAGCCAGGTACGTCCCCGTGGTCCAATCCCTGTCAAGGTACATGGATTTCCAGTGGCAAGGATAGGGATTTTGCATGCTGGAGAGCCCAGTATCAAGTGTGTACATAATGCCTGTGATTAAATATTTGATGGGAAATGTTTTCTTTAGCCTTTATTCCTCCTCTGACCCCCAGAAGCAATAATTTATAGCTGGCTACACCTATGAATGGTTGGTCTCAGATAAACACCTTTGCTTCCCGGGGAGCATCGTGAAGAGAACACAACCTACAGGCAGATTTCTAGGAAGCTAGCATAACCATCTCCTGTTCCAGTACCAAGCTGGTTTGAATTGGGGTGATTGGGCTGCCGGTGTCTAGTTAGAAAGACCAGTACAATATTTTAAAAGGCACTGAAGTCAAGGATGCTCAGCCTGACCCAGCTGATATTTTTTCTGGATTCTTGCTGTGCAGCTCTTAACTGAGAGCTAAAAATATTTGGGGGATAATGGAGGTAAAGCTTTAGCTGAATTGGTGCCCATGTGGTGAAGAGAGTGTGTTGTTCAGGGATTAGATCTAGGGACTGAGAGCCAAGTCTCCTGGGTTCTTTTCCCAACTTTGCCACAGATTTGTTGCAGGACTGGGCACTTGGCCTCTCTGTGCCTTATTATCCCAATTTTGCAGGTGGGGTAAATCTGGGGGTGGGAAGGATGTGAGATCCATTAACTTTGGTAATAGCTTTGAGATCCTTGGACTGAAAAGTGCTATACTGGTTATTGCTCTTCCTAGTTTTGTGAGAACAGCTCTCGGGCATAGCATGGCTTTATTGAGACATATGCTTTTAGAGTCCAGCACTGTCACAGTTACTGTGAAAGGATTTTAGCTCAGTTCAGTTCTGAAGCTTTTAAAAGTCTTTTAGTCTGGGTGTTTCATTTACTGCTCTGGGAGGGCAGGCACAAAAATTTAACATCAGGGAAATAGGAAGATTTTTTTTTCTCTCCACATGACAGATTTTTTTGTTTGTTTGTTTTTGTTCTTTAAATTCAAACAGGAGCAGAAAATAATTGAATCCCCACCCCACCTCAGAGGCTGTAGGAGGAGTTTCAGGTTCTTGGGTTCTCTGGCAAATGCCTATCCTTCTATCACCTTACGTTCCGGGGGGTGGGAAATGCCTGTTTGGATTATGATGTTGACAGGAGTGGTCGTCATACAAGTTCCCCCCTTCCCCCCGTCAAAAACAGGTATTGAGCAGAATTTCTAGAATGGGAGCTCAGCTCCTCCCTTCCCATATTTAAAGAGGTGTGGCTGAGAGTGGCAGCTGTAGAAGGAGCTGGTGGTCAGGACTCTTGGGTTCTAGCCCTGTGTATGGTGCTGACTCGATGCATTTTACTGGTCAGTTAACCTCTGTGTCTGTCCCCTGTGAAAGGGGGACGAAAATACAATGTGTTCCAATCCTGCCAATTTGCAATGTGCTTTAAGTGCAAGGTGATGGTGTTAATGTCCTCCTGGTGTCAGGGCTGCAAAAGCCCTGTTTCCCATAGGGGAGGGAGAAGTTTCCTCTGGCAAGTGAAGGGACCTGCACAATGCAGCACTATTTAAAAAAAAAAAAAAAAGTTTTAACCTTTCTGGTTGTGAAGTATTTTTTTCCGAATGTGAGTAGAAACCTGCACTTATGCAGTGTCACCTCCCTGAGCCTGCAGCCTTGGCTGCCCCTCAGGTCTTTGCCAGCTGCCCCAGAGTGAAATTAACATCACTCTGGTCACTTTCACTGATGCTGTACAGAACTGGTAGGCAGAAGCCATGCTCTCAAGGATCGTGTCCGTTTCATGCTGCTGGTGGAGTGGAGTGGTGCATCAGTGGAGGTAGGCGTGGTAACTGATCACAGGGGTGGAGCATCTGAATAATGGAGACAGGAGGTGGGGGTAGAATAGCGTAGCCCTAGAGGGGGTCACTTCTCCTTTTCAGCATCCACAACTTCATATGAAAGAGCCTCCAAGCAGTGTCTATGAATCATAGAATATCAGGGTTGGAAGGGACCTCAGGAGGTCGTCTAGTCCAACCCCCTGCTCAAAGCAGGACCAGTCCCCAACTATGGAGAGCACTGTAGCAGAAAAATCAACTCCCACTGAATACTTACAGCCCTGTTCTTCAGAACTCTCTACAAACATTCATTTACTAACCCCCAGCAGCCCTGTGGGATAGGCAAGTATTATCACAGTGTTACACATGGGAAATGTGGGGCACAGAGTGGCAAAGTGACATGGACAAGATCACAGGGGTCGCTGGTGTCAGAGCTAGGGTTAGAACTTGGGAGTTCCTGGTTCCCAGCTCTTTGATCAGATCTCTGACTGCACAGTGCTCTGTTATGCATGGGCCGTACTCAAACTCCCAGCCAGGGCTACTCTTCTGACAGGAGAGGGAAGCATGGGGCCAGCTGCCAGCAAGGGAGAGAAATGGAATGTATGTGGGAGAGGTGAGGAGACTGACAAAAGTGAAAGCAAGATCAAGTCAGTTAAACTCCTCTAGATGTAAAAGCAGTGGAGACAATTTTGCAGCATTGTAAATGCTGTCCATCAGAGGCGTGGTGCCAAAGAAGTCCTCGAACCTTCCCTAGGGAATGGGAACGTTGGGTGTTGGGCTCTGCTGAGCAGGGTGGAAGTGTAGCTCTGATCCTAATACATCAAACATCACTTATGTTTTCAGGACCGCTCCTTGACCTCAGTAATAAAATGAAGAAGGGGTTTTTTTTTGTTTTTTTTTAAACTAAAGTGGGAGTTTACTTTCCATTGAGGCAATGCAGAGCACGCACTCCCCCTAGTGTAAAGTTTCTTTATTTCAGAGGAGTAAAACAGAAGCAGGAATTCTGCTTTCTGGAGGATTTCTAAAGACTGTGACCATTTCTAAAAAGCTTGTACCTTGGACTAGAGAACAGCCAGCAAAGGTGAGAGCTGCCCCTGCTGATCAAAGACACGGCAGGCTAAGGGAGTGCCAAGTATTAGAGCGTCAGACGCGTGTATGATCTCCAGTATTGTGTGTGTGTGTGTGTGTGGGTAACCCCCTTTGAATGCCAGGGGTTCTGTGTGTATCTCGAAGGGAGTACAGTTGGTCCCAGATCCTGCAGAAATGTGACATTTCAGTGTTCTTAAATCTGTTGAAATTGGCTTTGCTTCCCCCCCCCCCCCCCAGCCTCTTGGGCCACAGCGAGAAATGCTGTTCTGGAGTGGATCCCTTCATAGTTATGTCGATGAGAGCTGGAAGGATGCCCTGCGTACTGGGGACAGTTCACAGTCTTATTTTCAGGGTGGGAAGGATTTTGGCTTTAGCGCTAAAGACTGGGGTGGCCAAGCGTAAGGTGACTAGGTCAGGAGGCTGAACAGTGGCTGGAAGGGTGTACATAGCTATGCTTCCAGTAACTCCTGTTCTTCCAGCAGAAATATAGTTCTCTCAATCTACAGGGAGAAATGTACAGGTTTTTGTAGCTAATGGCAGAGGGTTGCACACTTTGCTGCTCATGTTGACCAAGCTCTGTGCCTTGTTCAACCTTTTAAGTGTAAATGTAGGTCGGGGTGGAGGTAGGGCTGGCCAGAGTGTGAGGGGCTGACTGGGGACAAGAGCCCGGGAGGGTGGGGCCGCTGCATTGGGGGCGGTGAGGGTTGATTTTGGAGCCACCTGGCTGGAATGGGGAGGAGGGCCTTGTGTGGGTATGCCGCTCACCCTCCATGCTTGTAAGCTGCTGCCTCTGATGTGTAGACAGCAGCCATAGGGCTCCAGAGAGCTTCCTCTGCCGGCATCACAAAATGGGCAGTTTATGATGGGCTTAATTTCAGGCTCTTTTAGTTTCTTCCAAAATCAGCAGGGGTCTGCCTGGTGCTCCCTTGAACGTTCTCCGACGTTCTACCATTGCTCGGATGTGGTTTTCTGAAGTTGTCGCGTTACAGACGTATGACTGGAGAAATGCCGTCAAGGTGAACGTAGGGCCTTGCTTTGCTTGGCCAAAAAATACCGAAACCAATTCAGAGCTAGCACTGCAGGTGCAATGCTGCATACCCTGGGCCAGGGATTGCTGGTGTATTTAGCCGTGGAGAATTGTAGAGCTGGAAGGTCAAGAGAAATATCCAGATGTGCTTTACAACCCCCTGAGCGAAGGTGGATTGGAGGCAGGACAAGACAAACAAGACAGTGGCTCTGTGGACCCAGGGGATGGGCTTGTGGTTAAAGCTGTAGCCCCAGAACTCTGGAGAGCGGGGTTCTCTTCCTGGCCTTTCCACGGGCTTTCTGTGGGATAATCTTGGGCCTCCACCACTTGGTTCCTTTGTGGGGTCTCTTACTCTGTGCCAAGGGGAGGTAAAATGGTCCCAAATCTGAATTCTCTGCTCACACCCTGGTGGTGTTTTTACATTTGCTGTGCACAGATGTGAATGGCAACATAAGGTGCCAGGCAGTGGGGAATTTGAGTCATCTGTCTGAGGTTCTCATCTGTAAAGCAGGGGTGATGAGGATGATGCTTCCTTACTGCACAGCAGTGTTACCAGCATAAACCTGTTAGACGCTTGCATGTTTCAGTACTGAGTACCACAGAAGGCTTGTGAATAATTCAGTAAAATGGCTCCCTGATGTAATGCCGTTGTCTTCCATGGAGTTTGGCCCATTATATCCTACCTGTAGCAGCATTCTGTCTTCCACCCAAGGACGATTAATGCTCCATCCGTGAAAGATGGTTGCAGTGGACCCTGGAACAATACAGAATGTGCCCGAAGTTTGGTTTCAGTGTCAAGTTTATGTTGGGCCATATTCATCAATCTTAGTGAAGGTTCATGGGCTGGGACTGCCTTATGGCTTGGGACACAAACCACGTGTGTGAAATTCAGAGGCTTTATCTGTCCCAGTGAGTCCTTAGTTTCATTGTAAAGAAATCTGGTCTTGATTTTCAACACTGCACCTGGATAGCTTTCTATTCTTTCAGATTAAAAAATAAGTAATGTGGGGGGGGAAGGGGGGAGATGCTGATAGTGGAAGGCTCATTTAAGTTTCACCAGAACTGCATTTCTTTGACTGCTCTCATTGTCTAGTGTGGATCGTAGCTGGAGCTGCCGTTAAGAGGAAGAATAGACAGATCCTTTCCTCCATCAATAGAATTGATGGGGTCATATAAAAATGAATTCATGTTACGCTCCTGTTCCAGGGACACAGACAACTTGAAATGCAGTCCACTATGCAAAAGTAACATAATTTCAGGCCCTGCACTTTTCCCCAAACTCTGCCCCTTGCCTCAAAATGACTTTTTTTTTGTTTTTGTTTTTGTTTTTTTAAGGAAAACAGTTTCTCTTTTGGTCATAGTAGGACAAATCCACAAACAGCAGGTGAAACTGACTAGCCAGAAGGTAAAATGGGTCAAACACAAAGTAAAGGGTGGGTGGGGGAGGCTGTTATTTTTTCAGTCTAAGTGGCATGATATATATGTAACAATAATGCCCCCCCAAAAAATTCAGAGATTCATTTAGCTGGGATTGGTCCTGCTTTGAGCAGGGCGTTGGTCTAGATGACCTCCTGAGGTCTCTTCCAACCCTAATCTGCTATGATAAAGTCTTTAAGTTGTCTTGGCTGTGTTCCTCCCAAAGCAGCTCTGCTGAGGTTGGTAAGGCCGGCATTTTGGCCTTTGCTGCTGCTTTCCCCCATTCCATCTAAACTTTTATGTATAGCTCTGGTTTTGAAAACATGCATCCATGCTGCGTTCGTTTCCTATTCTGGAACTCTCCCGGCGTACATTGCACCGGCTGGCTTTGGGCAATAACCTGCCAGTACCAGATCAGCCTAGAGGCGTACGATGACTGAAATTTACTAAGGAAGCGAGCTTAGTTTACAGCCTTCATGGAGAAGTTTATAAATCACAAAAAAAGGGAGCAGGGGAAGAGAGAATTTCGATGGGAAATTTATTTTAAAATACCTTGATGGCACGAGAAGTCAAGTGGTGCCTATAAGCTCCAGTGAAGTTATGCAGCCTCATGTTCTTATGTAAACTGTCTCTGTGAGAGAAGGCTGAAGGGGGATGGAAGAGAAGGTGCTTTTTACATTTCCTCCTAGCTGAACTTTAGCTACACACAGAGAGATGCTTGCTTAGTGGCTACTGTGACTAGTGAAGGCCCAATCCTGTGACATCAGTGAGAACAAGACTAGGCTGTATATAGAATAAACAGTGGCTTTCAATCTTTTTTTTCATTTGCAGACCCCTAAAATATTTCAATTGGAGGTGCAGACCCCTTTGGAAATCTTAGGTATAGTCCACGGACCCCCATTGCTCCACGGACCACAGGTTGAAAACCACTGGGCTAGAGACTGACAGTATAATACGGGTTTTTGACTTTTTCTTCCCCCTCCACAAACTTTGATTTGCCCAAGTCATTGACATCAATATTTCACTTGTGGCTGATCACCCTAAAATCTGATTTTTTTTACTGTGTGGCTCTTCCCCAGAATGGTAGTTCGCTGCATCATTCTGCCCCATAGGAGGTCTGGTACTCCTGCTATTTGAGTTGCTCTGCTCTGAGCACAAAGGTGGTGGGTAATTGTCTATAGCCAGGTCAGGTGCTGCCCATTCAGCCCTCCCAGGGAATGCAGGAGGCCATATGAGAATGCAGCGTTCCAACCAGGAAGTAACCGAGAAACCTCCGTCTGAAGAACACATGGTAAGACAAGTGGCTGATTGCTGAAGGGACCCTGCATTGGTGCGTGAGACTCTGGTCTTTATGCCATCTTCATCTGACCGTTGCCATTTGCCTTTGCCACTATGCAGCCCGCTTGCTGAATGCAGGCCCTAGAATTGGCTGCTTAGTTACTGTCTCAGCTGATCCCTTAGCTTTTAGAAGCGGGGGGGGGGGGGGGGGGAGGAGGAATGGATCTCAAAGTAATCCCTCCTCCGTGACCACTTTACCTTACAGCTGCTCAAGCAAGAGGAGGGTTCTCTGGGAGGCACCAGACTTGCCAAGAGCCCAGCATTTGTGGTTTCTTCTCTCTGACAAGGGCTGGTAGCTGAAAGCAGAGCAGGTAGCTACATGTTTTCCCCTCCACTCAGAGATTAGCAATGCCATTGGCTCCTGCAAGGGCACCCACCCGAGGACCCTGAATTCGGGTCTTATGAGGAGAACCTAATGCCCAAAGGTCTGTGCAAGAATCAGGGCCTAAGTGTGCTGAAGCAGCCCCTGCTCTAGAGACCCTGTCACCATCTTCAGTTCGTTTGTGTGAAGTGAGTGTGCCAAGCAATAGGAAGGAGGCTGGGAAGATAGCGGGATGATCACACAATTATGCAGGCTGGGGATGGGCACAGCGTTAGGTACCAGATCACTGACCCCTTTTAAAAAAATGATCTTTTTGGAAAGTCCTCATTGACTCAGCTCCTGTGCCAAACAAGTGACCGTGACGGCTTATGATTTGTATACTATTTGTTTGATTCCCCTCGTCTTTATAGTCTGTCCCCAACCACCCCTCTACCTGCTGTCAGGGGAGGATCCTTGCAGGAGCCAGAGAGCACAAACCGCACTGATTGGCTGTAGGGCATATGATCTGAAATCTGGGGCAGGGAACTTGCCACCAGAGCGTGTTGGTTACCTCTCTGTTCTCACCGCTCAAGAGTCTGGAGCTGCTGGGAGGGTGCTGCCCCCTGGTGCTGCTGGAAATGAGGGGCTTTTGGGATAAATGTGTCCCCAAAGCCCTAGACTCTGTAGGGAGTACTGGGCAAGGAGATTCAGCTATCCCCCTTGTGCTTCTGACTGCTGAGTCTTGGAGGAGAGGGTTTGAGGGCAAGGATTGCCTTGTGATTGAAGTACTGGCTGGGAATGGGAATTCCTGGCTGCACCAGGGTCTCCCGTGTGACCTCATGCAAGTCTGTTAAGTTCTGTGTCTCAGCCCAGGGGTAATCCTGCTGATCTGCTGCCCAGGGCCTCATGCGGCTCCACTCCAGAGGTTTGTGAAATGGGTTGAGTTGAGCTGGCAACACTCCAGAAAGGAGGAGGATGATAGCCTCTGACCCGTTGTAAAGGTGGGGAAGGATCTGCATCTCCATTGGTACAGCCAGGGAAACTGAGTTGCGGGTGGGGGGGGGAGGTTAATGGCCTGTTTCTTGGTGGTGCTGAGATCCCTTCAGCTTCCGTTGAGTGGGACAAGGGATAGCTCATTGCCTCGGAGACACGGAATGGGAGTGGCTTGCCCAAAGATCACACAGGGAACCAGCGGCAGAGGTAGGAACAGAACCCAGCTCTCCTAACTCCCAGCCCAGTGCCCTGGCCACATGCTGCCCCCTGCTGTTTGTTTGTTTTCTCTTCAGCTATAACTGCAGTTCCTGTGCTGACTTCAGTGTTCAGGGGGCTCTGTGGGAGGAGGGGAAAGGGAGGATTTTGAGAGCCTCTCTCTGCTGACCTAATGTGAAACCAAGCACACGACCAGACTCTGGAGTAAGTCACTAAGGGCTGGGCTTGCAACCCTGACTCACGTGAGTCAGCCTTACTCATTCCAGGAGCCCTCCTGAATTCAGTGGGACTACTCGCATGGGTAGAATTGGAAAATTGGCATCCAGAACAAGTTATCAATCAATGAACAGGGAGTTTGGGCCACAGGTGCTGAAATGGGGCTCCTCTCCAGTTCTGTGTTCCTCCAAGGTCATTTGGTTCAGCGCAGTAGGAATTCTGTATGTTGTAAAGAAACAGGGTGGGGGGGAGCACAAGAGCTGCCTTAAAACAAGGGGTTCCCTTTCCTTTATACCAGTGCATGCACTATCCATGCATCTCTGTCTTAATCATTGCTCTGCTTAACAGGAAGGAATGTGTGATCCCTGCAGCACTGCACAGCTTTGACCATAAGTGTTTGTGGGGTGGGTGGGGTGGGGTGGGGTGAATATACTTAAGCGCTGTCATAGTATTAACCAGGAGGACTATTTTGTCTTCCCTCCACAGCCTGGAAGTGTCTCCTAAGGTAGAAACCAGCTCAGATGCACCTTCTCACTTTTCCCCTTGTTCCCCTGTCCAATGTCCTCCTGCTGGTATAGTCCATCCTGCTCGCATGCTAAGCACTAACCTTTTAACTGCTACTGAAGAAAGCCAGTTTGGATGCCTGTCCCCTACCAACCCATTCCTCCACTCCTTGCACAGCAACCCTTTCTTTGAGGACCTCCTTGCTGACCAGGTACTAAACTCTCCTTCCCCTACTCACTTTTTCTCTAGTTTCCAGTCTGGGTCGCATGCTACCAAAGAGGTCGTTGGGCACCTTTATTCCTCTGAGGATTACAGTCCCTCTGCCTCCCTAGGACTTCACAAACCACAGCAGGAGTCTTCAACCCAAAGCGCTGGTGCCCCTATTCCAGAAGCCACTCCCACATCCCAAGGACTCAGCCCTCCTCGAGAACAGACTCCTGCTACTCCTTCCGTCTTTGACTGGGATGACACCTTTGATGCCTTTGCGACGAGTAGACTCAAACCAGAAACTCGGGAGGAAAGCCTTTTGAATTCTGTAGTTATGGAGGACGTGGCCTACATCGATGATCCAAGTCCAACAGGAAGCCCAGCTGAACTGGTTCATGAAAACCAGACTGAGAAAGCTAAGACTGAGCCACAAGGTGCTGATGAAGTGTCTCTAGGCCCAGGGTCCTGGGCAGATGTCACAATCTTAAAAGAAATGGAGGCAAATGTACTGAAAACAGTGCAGGAAGCTACACGGAAAGAAGATGGTGTGTTGGGTCATTTGGGCTCTCTGTTGGAGAGTGAGAAAACTAGCACCTCTCAAGCCTGGTCTGCATTGGGAGCTTCAGGGAAGGAGGATGCAGCAGCAGCATTGACTACTCAAAATAGTGCTAGAGAGAAATGGGACAGCGAAACTGTGCGCGTAGAAAAACTGACTGTAGCATACAGTGAGGAGGAGCCCAATAGTGCAGGGGAAGATGAATGGACGACCACGGCCACAGAAACAATTGGCGGTCTATGGGAAAGTGACCAAACCGTCGCCGAGAAGGAACACGAGATTCAGGAGAGCATGTTCAGGCCACGTCCACCTTCCGACGAGGGCATCCTCGAAGAGGAAAGCAGCCCTGTGAATGCCCCCGGCCTATTGACCAAAAGCAACTTAGTCTTGGAGAAACCCAGTGAGGCACTTCCTCAGAATAAGGCTGCCCTGTCACTGTTGGGGTCAAAAGTGGAAGCGGCGGAGAAGCCATCAGCTGTAGTCGACATCGGTGACGGTCAGGATTCTAGTAACACAGAGGGGATGATTGATATAAAGCCACCAGGAGGTGGGCTTCAGATTAGTGCACAATTGGAGGCAGATGAAGCCAGCATGAAACTCGGTTCTGACTTTCACGAGAGACAGATCCCCTCTGCTGTATGGACTGAGACCCCAGAGAGGGAGGAGGAGAGCAGTGGGGCAGCTGGTTTGGAGATAACCATGGGGGCACCGCCGCCAAAGCCTCCGAGATGGTTCACACCCTGGGATTTCAGAGAGGAAGATGATGAGGCCAATTTGGACACACAGATGAGCCAGCAAGGCAACGAATATCAGTGTGAAAATGAGGAGGGCCCAAAGGTGGCAGTTCAGCCGCAATATACCCATGTAAGCAGAGAGAATGTTTCCCCAGTGGCTCCCAGCCCACCTGTGTTGGGAGCAGCGATAATTGAAGCAAAAGCAAGGCGCATCCCTTCGGTTGCTGGAGATGCTGATTCTGCCACAGAGGACTGGGTGGCTAATTTGAAGGCAAGAGCTAATGAGTTCACAAAACGGGACACCTCTTCTGGGGAAAACCTGCTAGAGATAAATGAGGAGACTGGGGCTGAGCAGTTCGAGACTTGCCCTTCGAAATTCTCTCTAGACAGATTAGGCCTGTCAGATGCTGAAGAAGACTCAAACAAATTGGAAATGGTAAAGCCAAGTTTCCACTCCCAGTCACAACAGCTCACCGAGCGACGCTCCGGTGCCGGGTGGGGCTTGTCGGAGACTGCACCGGCGTTCCCAGAGAGGAACGAAATACTCCCTGAGCAGCTGATTCCTTCAAAGCCCGATACTCCCAGAGATCCAGAATCCAGCCAATCGGTGCTGTTCTGCACAGCTGTGGAGGAGCAGCGGCCCGCTACGCAATACCCAAGCCCCAGCCCAGCTGACCAGCTTGAAAGGTTAGCTCTGCAAGAGCATCCCTCGCAGCCAAGGCCTAAATCGGGGAAGGGAGATAACCAGGGACATCTTGGCAAAGCACCAGCCCAGCCAGCTGAACGGGAGCCTCAAACCCCAGAAGCGTTAGAGAGCCTGACCTGCGTGTCAGAGCAGGGTAGCTATTCAGCTGACAGGCCCGAGCCATTGTCGAGTCAGCGGCTTAGCTGGTCAGTGGATCAAGTGATAGACTTCAAAAAGGCTGAATTCTGGAGGCCAGTTAGCGGGGAGGAGAGCAGAGAGCAGGCTGACACTTCAACCCTGGGCAACCCTTTCACCCCCAGAGTCAGCCCCTCGTCCCCAAACAATCCCTTTGTGGAAAAGCCACCAGATGTGCTCCCAATTCAGGCCACGTCACCCGAAATGCCTGGTCAGGGAGGCTTAAACGTCAAAGACCTTCACAAGGAAGCTGCTCCCCATGGCTTCCAGCCCGCTAACCTCCCTGGGGACCCGTTAGTTGAGCTTCCTTTCTTGCATGGCAACCAGCCCTTGGCCTTCTCCACACCTTCTCTTGTGGCCGCGACTAACCCCCAGCAGTTCAATTTCCCTTCCCCCATCATGTGCCCTACAACTGGTGGGGTGCCTGCGGTGACCAGCCGGGCAGCAGCCCAGTCCTCCTGCCCTTTGCTGCAGACCAGTGGCATGAAAGTCTCAACGCTCACGGTTTTGCCCAAGGAGACACAGCCGGCTGAGAAGCCCTCTTTCCATCAGACAAGCAGGTGAGCACTCCGGGGAAGGTGAAGGGTGTGTCCTCGAGGGAAAATAGCCCCCTTCCTCCCTTCCACTGTTGGGCCTTTCGGTAGCACCTGCAGATAGAACGTCTGTTGGCCAAAGTTGTCAAGTAATCCATGCAGCAAAGGAAACTGCCTCAGCCTGCCTTTGTTCTCCTACCCCGTCCCCCAGATCTTTACCCACTTCCAAAGTGAAGCGTGCTAATCCCATTTTCAGATAAAACCCTGTAGGCCCCCGAGAGTTCCATTGGATCGGCTCAAATCCTTAGCTCTGTCGGACCAGAGTTCTCCGCGGCCGCCCTGTGCCTGCCGAGAGCTAGCGGTGTAACCATTGCCCAGATAGGCCCCGGCTGAAACCTGAGCCCCCGCAGAACTGTAAAGGCTGTTGCCACTCAATGTATTGCACTAACTTCAGCTCCCCACGGACTTTCCCTTCCCCTCCGTGCACTGCTCTTGCAAAATGCGTACCTTCGTATATGTGTCCGGCAAGGGGGAGTCCCCAAACTTCTGCCCATTAACGCCCTCACGAAACGCTTCATGGCATGTTGGCAGCTGTTTCTTCCTCCATTCATTCAGCTTTTGGTTGGTTTGTTTTTTTTTTTGTAGGGGCTTTCAGGTACTAAAATTCTCTTCTCTCCATAGTTAAAGCGTAACTGGAGCCGAGGCCAGCCTCCTCTGAGGAATCCTGGTGGTAGACAGGCAAACAGAATTTGGCCCTGAAATATTTGGGGGTGTGGGGAGTATCGAGGGAAGGCCTAGTCCAGTCCTAACCACTGGTCAGAGTTTTGTAACTTGTAGAAACCGAGGGAGATTCTGGAGGTAAAGGTGTGTTCTGTGGCTGATCCTGTTTTCCTGGCACACCATTGTGCGGCCTGACTGGGAGAAGAAGGGAATGTTATAGGGATCTGTCTTTACTCATCGCATGTCAAGGACCAAAATTCTGCTCCCAGGTTTGAGGTGACTATTGATTTCAGGGGGAACTGCGAGGACCTATCTGAGAGCTGTCTTAGGCCCTGATGGATCGTCTTACTTCTGCTACACCTGGGAAAACATAGTTCTAAGGGGCTGGTAGGGATTTCAACAGTCAGAATCCTTTTCCATCTCATGATGGGTGCAGTAGAATCCCCTTTTCCTTTTAGGCCCTGTACTGTAGTCCTTTCACATGCAAAGCTCTCCTTGACTTCAGTGGGAGTTCTGCATGCTAAATGACCTCAGGATCAGTCCAGTATTTTTCCATTTAATGGCTCCACGTTGGCCAGAGCCTTGGATCGTGCTGTCCTTAACTGAATTATTCATCCTCTAACTGGTAACCCGGCTCAAAACCTGCAGGTAAAAAAATCATTGTGTATAGATAAGTGCTACTGTGCTTCATGGAAAGAGATGTATCCTGGAAATCCGAAGAGGGTAATGCTAGGTAACAGGCAGTGTGTGGTCCCATCAGACTCTTTGTGTACAACACACACC
Organism: Lepidochelys kempii; assembly: GCF_965140285.1. Taxonomy (NCBI): domain Eukaryota; kingdom Metazoa; phylum Chordata; order Testudines; family Cheloniidae; genus Lepidochelys; species Lepidochelys kempii. The sequence goes on from NC_136383.1 coordinate 137,441,263, forward strand.
AATTGGTTAGTCGCCATCTTCAAACTGACTGTATAGATAATCCAGGGCAGGTCTCATCTGTGGGAAGAAGGATTGGTTTCTGGTCGAGGCCCAGGACTGGGATCCGGGAGATCTGGATTCTGTTCTCATCTCTACCACTGATTCCTTCAATAGTATGAAGTTGGGCAAGTGACTTAAGCTCTAGATTCTTCAGTTTCTCCATCTGTAAAATGGGGATACTTGCCTCATGGGGCTGTTGTGAGGCATAACTCATTAATATTTGTAAAGTTCTTTGAGCTCCCCAGGTAAACGATGTTCACAGACTCATAGATACTAAGGTCAGAAGGGACCATTATGATCATCTCATCTGACCTCCTGCACAATGCAGGCCACAGAATCTCACCCACCCACTCCTGCAATAAACCTCTCACCTATAGTCTGAGCTATTGAAGTCCTCAAATCATGGTTTAAAGACTTCAAGGTGCAGAGAATCGTCCAGCAAGTGACCCGTGTCCCATGCTACAGAGGAAGGCAAACAACCTCCAGGGCCTCCTCCAATCTGCCCTGGAGGAAAATTCCTTCCCTACCCCAAATATGGCGATCAGCTGAACCCTGAGCATGTGGGCAAGATTCACCAGCCAGATACCTAGGAAAGAATTCTCTGTAGTAACTCAGATCCCACCCCATCTAACATCCCATCACAGGCCATTGGGCCTATTTACCATGAATAGTTAAAGATCAATTAATTGCCAAAATCATGTTATCCCATCATACCATCTCCTCCATAAACTTATCGAGTTTAATCGTGAAGCCAGATAGGTCTTTTGCCCCCACTGCTTCCCTTGGAAGGCTATTCCAGAACTTCACTCCTCTGATGGTTAAAAACCTTTGTCTAATTTCAAGTCTAAACTTCCTGACGGACAGTTTATATCCATTTGTTCTTGAGTCCACTTTGGTACTGAGCTTAAATAATTCCTCTCCCTCTCCGGTATTTATCCCTCTGGTATATTTATAGAGAGCAATCATATCTCCCCTCAACTTTCTTTTGGGTAGGCTAAACAAGCCAAGCTCTTTGAGTCTCCTTTCATAAGACAGGTTTTCCATTCCTCGGATCATCCTAGTAGCCCTTCTCTGTGCCTGTTCAAGTTTGAATTCATCCTTCTTAAACATGGGAGACCAGAACTGCACACAGTATTCCAGATGAGGTCTTACTAGTGCTTTGTATAACGGTACTAACACCTCCTTGTCTCTACTGGAAATACCTCGCCTGATGCATCCCAAGACCACATTAGCTTTTTTCACAGCCATATCCCATTGGCGGCTCATAGTCCTCCTGTGGTCAGCCAATACTCCAAGGTCCTTCTCCTCCTCCGTTACTTCTAATTGATGCGTCCCCAGCTTATAACTTAAATTCTTATTAATCCCTAAATGCATGACCTTACACTTCTCACTATTAAATTTCATCCTATTACTATTACTCCAGTTTACAAGGTCATCCAGATCCTCTTGTATGATATCCCGGTCCTTCTCTAAATTGGCAATACCTCCCAGCTTTGTATCATCCACAGACTTTATTAGCACACTCCCACTTTTTGTGCCAAGGTCAGTAATAAAAAGATTAAATAAGATTGGTCCCAAAACCGATCCCCGAGGAACTCCACTGGTAACCTCCCTCCAGTCTGATAGTTCACCTTTCAGTGTTACCCGCTGTAGTCTCCCTTTTAACCAATTCCTTACCACCTTTCAATTTTCATACTGATCCCCATCTTTTCCAATTTAACTAATCATTCCCCATGTGGCACCGTATCAGGCGCCTTACTGAAATCTAGGTAAATTAGATCCAATGCATTTCCTTTGTCTAAAAAATCTCCTTCTTTGAGAAAGTAACAGATCAGGTTTGTTTGGCACGATCTACCTGTTGTAAAACCATGTTGTATTTTGTCCCATTTACCATTGACCTCAATGTCCTTAACTACTTCCTCCTTCAAAATTTTTTCCAAGACCTTGCATACTACAGATGTCAAACTAACAGGCCTGTAGTTACCCGGATCACTTTTTTTTCCTTTCTTAAAAATAGGAACTATGTTAGCAATTCTCCAGTCATATGGTACAACCCCTGAGTTTACAGATTCATTAAAATTTCTTGCTAATGGGCTTGCAATTTCGGGTGCCAATTCCTTTAATGTTCTTGGATGAAGATTATCTGGGCCCCCCGATTTAGTCCCATTAAGCTGTTTGAGTTTCGCTTCTACCTCAGATATGGTAGTATCTACCTCCATATCCTCATTCCCATTTGTCATGCTACCATTATCCCTAAGAATCTCATTAGCCTTATTAAAGACTGAGGCAAAGTATTTGTTTAGATATTGGGCCATGCCTAGATTATCCTCAACCTCCACTCCATCGTCAGTGTTTAGCGGTCCCACTTCTTCTTTCTTTGTTTTCTTCTTATTTATATGGCTATAGAACCTTTTACTATTGGTTTTAATTCCCTTTGCAAGGTCCAACTCTACATGGCTTTTGACCTTTCTCACTTTATCTCTACATGTTCTGACCTCAATAAAGTAGCTTTCCTTGCTGATCCCTCCCATCTTCCACTCCCTGTATGCTTTCTGCTTTTTCTTAATCACCTCTCTGAGATGCTTGCTCATCCAGCTTGGTCTACAGCTCCTGCTTATGAATTTTTTCCCCTTTCTTGGGATGCAGGCTTCTGCAGCTTTGACTTGAAGTAATCCCAGGCCTCCTCTGCCTTTAGATCCATAAATTCTTCAGTTCAATCCACTTCCCTAACTGATTTCCTTAATTTTTGAAAGTTAGCCCTTTTGAAATCAGAAACCCTAGTCACAGATCTATTTTTGTTTATCCTTCCATTTAGTTTGAACTGAATTAGCTCATGATCGGTTGAACCAAGGCTGTCCTCTACAACCATTTCTTCTATGAGGTCCTCACTGCTCACCAAAACCAAATCTAAAATGGCATCCCCTCTTATCGGTTCAGCAACTACTTGGTGAAGGAATCCATCAGCTATCGCATCTAGGAACATCTGAGCCCTATTATTATTACTAGCACTCGTCCTCCAGTCTATCTCTGGGAAGTTAGTCTCCCATGATCACACAATTTCCATTAGTATTTACTTCATTAAAAATGTTAAAGAGGGCTCTATCCATATCCAGATTGGATCCCGGCCGCCTATAGCGCACCCCAAGCACTATCCCAGGGGAGGCTCTAGTAGTTTTCTTCCCCAATGTGATTTTTGCCCAGACGGACTCCGTCTTATCCGTTCCATCGCTTCTTATTTCTTTACATTCTACCTCATCCTTGATCGACAGTGCTACTCCGCCACCTTTGCCTTTATTTCTGTCTTTCCTAAACAGCACCGACCCTTCAACACCCGTACTCCAGTCATGACGACTGTGCCACCAGGTCTCTGTTCTCCCTAGAATATCTGGTTTCACTTCCTGCACCAGTAGCTCTAGCTCCTCCATTTTGTCACCCGGGCTCCTCGCAGTAGTGTACAAAGATCTTCATTTTTGCTGTTTGGCCCCACTCACATTCTGCACCCGATTAGGCACGGACATTCTACCGCGAGTGTGACCTATTAGACTGGTATCCACACTGCCCTTCCTCCTTATTCCATTCTCCTACCCACGGCTGTATCCTTCTTACTTTGTTTTCTTCCCCCTCAATGCTAAAATCCGGCGTGGAGATTACCGGGACATCTCCCAACCATCTCCCACAAATTCCTAGTTTAAAGCTCTCTTAATCAGTTGTGCCAGCCTCCATCCTAGAAGTCTATTTCCTTCCCTACTCAGATGAAGTTCATCCCGAGAGAACTGTCCTCTGTCCATGAATGCCTCCCAGTGGCCATACATCCCAAACCCTCCTTATAGCACCACTGCCTGAGCCATCTGTTGATAGTCATAGTCTTGTCACTCCTTTGTTGCCCTTCTCTAGGAACAGGCAGAATCCCACTGAAGATTACCTGAGCCTCCATTTCCTTAAGCATCTTCCCCAGCCTGGCATAGTCTCCCTTGATATGTTCCAGTGAGAATCTACCAGTATCATTTGTTCCCACATGAAGGACAATCAGTGGATTCTTTCCCGCTCTCTTTAGGATCCTTTTCAACCTCAGGTCCACATCCCGTATCTTAGCTCCTGGAAGACAGCACACCCTTCTATTCTCTGGATCAGCTCTGGTTACAGGCCTGTCTGTTCTTCTCAGTACGGAGTCCCCGATCATGTAGACTGGCTTTTTCCTGGTGACAGTGCGATTCTCCGGTCTGTCCCCTGTTTCCTCTGGCTGCAAGTTCTTTCCATTCCTATTCTCCCTTTTAATCCTCTTCAACCCATCCTGTATCCTCCTGGGGCTCACATTTGGTGTAGTTTCCATTGACTCTTCCCCTTTTCCTATAGCACTAGCTGCTCTTCTCTTCTTCCTTGCCCTTTCACCTTCAGTGACCACCTGCTGAGCCCCTTCTTCATTTTCCAACTCTGCAAACCTGTTCTTGAGCTCTATTTCTCCTTCACTAGCCCGTCTTTTCCTCTGCCTGGTTCTCTTAGTCACATGCTTCCACTGTCCATTTTCTTCACCCAGCAGTCTCCCCTCAGAATTCTTCAGTCCTGCTTCCATCTGGAAGTCTGAGCTTTTCCCTTCAGCTGCCTCATGTCTTTGCTTCATAATCTGCTCGAACCCCCTTCGAAACTCAACCAGACTTTCCATCTACATCTCCAATCCTAGGATCTTCTCTTCCATCAGCTCTAGCAGACGGCACTTCATGCCGACAAAACTCTTTCCAGGTCCCCCCTCCAGGATCATGTACATACTGCAGCTTCCACATCCAGTCATCTTCATTGTGTCTTCCACTACAAGGGTCACTCCCACTGCTGCCTCTATAGCTGTCACAGCCTTCCCACCTACATCCTGTTCATCTTCTCCTCCAACAGAGCTCCCACTCCAACTCCCCTGTTTACAGCTCTGTTTGCTGGCTACTGCAGCTGTCTGATGTTGTAGAAGGACACACAATGTGACAAAGGAGGATCTTCAAATCTAGAGCAGGAACGAAAGATTTATTTGGGAAACAAGTCACCCGTCCAGCAGATAGAGAAATGTAGTGCTGGGGTCTGGGGCAGCTGTTCCAGGGAAGGCTGACTGGGGAGGGAGGGGGGCTGGAAATCATTGAGGAGGGGCTGGCTCTGGTGGAAAGAGAACTTCTCGCCAGGTTTCTGTTCTTGGGCTGCTTGTGTACAGCCCCACGGATAGACAGAGCGGGTCTCAGCCAGTCACAGCTGGAGTGGTGTCAGTCGGAATGGGAGAGACACATTTGGCTTAGGTCTGTAACTTCCACCCTCCAGGCTCTTCTGCGCCGGAGCCCGGAGAGTGTGAGGGTGTGGAGCGGGAGGGGGTGATCGAAGCCTCCTGGAGGTTCTGCTCACACGCCAGTTTGGAAGGGCGAATCGAAGATGGAGTCAGAAAATTCTGAGGAGGGCTCCGCTGAGATGAGCGGAGGCAGCTCGCCTCTCTGGGGCCAATTCTGTCGCCACCCTGCAGCCAGGGAGGGCTCTTGTCGTAAAACCAGAGTGGTTGGGGTGAGGCAGGACGTGGGGAGTCTCCTGCAGTGCATGCTGGAGAGGCCGCCCGTGCAGCGACTCCCTGCTGCTCTGCTCAGCGAGGGCTTGGAGCTGGAGGCAGTGGATGGACAACTGGAATGCATCCACAGGCCATGCCCTGCTGTGGAGTAGCCGCATGAGAGGCGTGGAGGTGGAGTTGCAGCCATGGAACAGGTCCGCTGCCATGGAAGCGGCCTGGGTAGGAAAACATTCCTACCACCCCCACCTCCTGCCCCTGGAGACACTCCCCCGTTCGCAGCAACCTGACTTCGCTAAGATGCTGAGTAAGTACGTGTGGGACTATTGTACTGTGGCACAAGCATGGGCAGGAAGGGGGCTGGAGGACAGTCCTCGGCAGACTTCCCCAACTACTTTCCACTAGTCCAGCCTCAAAGTGCCAGGAGCAGGACTCCTGCACCTTCCCCTTCCTCACCATAATGACAGCGATTCCAGCACTCAGTGTTTTGCTTGCCAGGTGATGGTGGGTCACAGTAGCAATGCTAGAGCTGTCAGCTGTCACTCTCTGCTTTAATATTCCACCTACGCAAACAGAAACAGATGCAAACCGGGCAGGTGGACAGCCGGTGAAGGGGGGAATAAGCACTTTGGTATCTGCCCTTACTGCTTCCAGGTCAGTTCACGCAAGGAAAACCAAGCTGGTGCAGGGGAAGATCTTCTGCCCAGAACATGGTGGGATGTTTTATGTTAGCTGTTCATGGTGGCTGCAACAGATCCGGGCCTGGTTTCATATAGGTTCAGAGATTTTAAAATATTGTTAGCTAATCTGACCTCCTGCGTAACACAGGCCATAAAATTTCACCTAGTAACTCTTGTATATAGACTGTCTCATGACAGAACCAGGCTGATCTGCAACTTACTCACTTGTAGGCAAAAATGTCCTACTCTGGATTTAATTTTCAGCAGCTGCTTAAGTCCGTCTTCCCTCCGTTACTGATCTAATTGCCTGTAAATTTGAGGTTTATATGAATTTGCCTAAAAGTTTGCACCCTAGATCTTAAACCCCAGAGCTAATTTTACGCTCCCATAAAACACTGCTAATGGAACTGAGTCAGAAAATAGCTTTTCCCATGTCATTGCAGGTCAGCTGCACCCACAGTTCAGAAAATTCACATGGGGAGCGGCGTTTCTCACAATACCTTTGATCTATCTGCTCCTTGGAGTGGCACAATATTGCTGAAAGGGAACCTAATTGGTGACGCCAGCAGATTGTGAGGCTAGAGCTGGGCGTTACTTAGGATTAACTGCCCAACAACGTTGTTAATGCAGAGTTAAGATTCCCCAGCACTGCTTTGTGTCCCACCAGAACAAGGAGGGTGGCTGAGCTGAAACCTCTGCAAACCAGGAAATACAAATGGTCTCCCCTGCAATGCCGCAACCGTAGCTCTGTCCCTTGGAGCTGGCAGCACCACGGGAACCACATTAACCATCTGGAAAACAAACTTGTAAGGAGAGGTGCAGTGATCATGTTAAGTATTCTTCTCCACTTCCCTGGCACGTTATACCTTCAAGCGTATTACAGACTAACAGGAACGATACCTAGGGAATCCAGTCGACATTGGCGTTCCTGGCTCCCAGGCCTGTTCTCAGACTCCTCTGGACTTTAAATAGCTATGTTAAAACTCCTGGATTTCCAACTAATTGTCTAGAAATACCTGTGGCCGTGACTGCATTGACTTGGCTTCTCACTGACAGCTGCTGCTTTCCTGTAGGAAATCTCTCTTTACCTGGTATGTGGCCCAGGAAGCATTGCTCAATAGATGAGGCAGGAGAAGCTGTAGTGAAGATTGACAACTAGGCCATCGCTCTATTCTTGTTAATGTTAAACCGCTGTGAAAGTCACGAAAACTGACCCTTTCAGGAGCCTCCAGGTGCTTATCAACTGAAATGTAAGCTCCAGGATACCTCTGTGATGGAGGTCATTAGGCATCCAGTTTGTCAGGGAAATTGAGGCACCGAGAGGCTGAGAGATTCGTCTGAAATTGCGTGATGAGTCAGTAGACAGAGCTTGGATTAGAACTGGAGACTGCTGACGCTAGTCTTGTGTTGTAACCACTAGACCACACTCTCTCCCTCTTGCTGGTATAACAAATGCCAACAGTATGGCAACTGCCACCTTGGAAAGATACGTAGGTTTTAAGGCCAGAAGGGACCATTCTGATCATCTAGTCAGACCTGTACTACAGAAGCCAGAGAACCTCAGCCAGTGCTTTCAGTTTGAGCTAGGGTGAATGTTCTAGAAAGACCTCGAGCCTTGAGTTAGACCCCAAGTGGTGGAGAACCCACCGCCTCCTGAGGTAAGTTGTTCCAATGGTTAATTACCCTCAGCGCTAAGTATATAAAAGCTCAGCAGTTTAACATACCAGCTGCCTCTTACGTGTGCCAAATGTGTCTGCCATTAATCTGCTGTGCTGATCAAATCCAGTGCAACTTTTTAAACAGTCCTTTGGGATTTCAGGGACAGGCCTGCAAAATGCGGTTTTTCTGTTCCGTTAGTCCCTCACGCAGTGTGTGCTGGAGGGAAAGTGCCTTGAGGCCGGCTCCCCGATCTTTTTTTATGTGTGTCCCCCACCTCCTGGGCCTTGCAAAGCCAGGAGCTGGATACTAGTCATAAGGTAACTTGGTATGGCAAATGCAGCCGCTGCTGTCTGTTCAAAGTAACTCTTTCCCCGCAGTCCTGGCTGCAGACAACTCTTCGGTTGATTGGGGGATACTGGACAGGAATGAGGCACTGCTGGAAAAATAAAAATACTTTTGCCAGCTTTTTTGGGGGGCGGAGGCGGGGGGAAGAATCTCCCAAAATTCCACAGCAGGCGAAGGCTATAATGCATCCCCTGCCTAGCAGGAGAACTAAGAAACTGCACGCAGCCTGAGCTGGGGGAGAAATGAACTTTCTTCTGACCATATCTGTGACAACTCTTGATCATCCCTTTGTGGTCCCAGCTTGCATCTAGAAGCTGTCCCCTCAGTGAGCTTGGGCCAGAGAAAGTACCTTCAATGTCTAAAATGTTCCTGTAGGCAGAGGAGCTGTGTCTTCTGGGGATACTCTTTTCTGCCAATCAGTCCCCATGTGAATCTCTTGTTAGGGGTTTCAACCCCTTCCTTTTCCCTTCCACTATGTTTTTCTCTCTTGGGCTGACTGGGCGAGTATTGTGCGCTCTCAGATGCTGAGTAGGAAGCCTTTGACCAGACTGATGGCCATGTGAGGGTACCATGGAATTTGGGACCAATTATGTTTAGGCCTGACTGCTCAGCTGTCTTGCCCTTGCCCTCCTAGCTGGAAGGCTTGCTCAGAGGGGGGTTGTAGTACGTGGGACTAAAATCTCCCACAGTGATCAGTAACCAGATAATGTGGAGCATCCCTGCTGGTCCACCAACAAGTTGGAATAGGAAGGAAGCTTCCAAAACTGACCAGGTAAGGGCCAAGGATGTTCTTTGTGTTGCATGAAGCTGGAATTCAGGAATGCAGAGTTTCTGATCCGTCCTCTCTCCATTCACAGCTTTTAGCTAGAGGAAGCTTCATAACTTGTTTGTGTTGTAAATGGCTTTGGGCTGAACCTGAGTTAACCTTTTCAAGGCACAAGTTTCAAGCCTGGTATCCCCTGTGCTTAGCTAGAAATTGAGGGGGAACGTGCTTTAGTGGGTAGCGCACAGGCCTGAAAATGAGGAGAGAAGAGGTTGTGGTCCCATTGACCTTGGCCAGTGCCGTTCTCTTCTGCGCAGCCATTGTGCCATCTGTAAATGCAGTGTGCTTGCCTGCCTCCCTGGAGTGTTGTGAGAACTGATGCATGCTTGCAAAGCGCTTTGCGTTCCTCTGATGGGTTACGTAATGTGTTAGCTTGCGTATGCATCAGCTATGGTTATAATTCTTCGCAGGGTAGCTGCTGCGTGTGTGGAGTAAAACTGCTTCACGGCATTTCGGTTTGTGTTTATTACTAAATGTCATGGCACAGATTTCACGTATAACCTGCACATCACCTCCTGTCTTCCCCATTAGGAGTTGGCAGCGCAGTTTGCCTTGGGACACTTCTCTGTCCATTGTTTTGTGGGGAGCCCAAACTTCAGCCCAAAGGACAAACGCCGCCTGGCTGAGGCCAGAAATGAACCTCCAGCCTTGCTTGTGACTGCAGGGGGAGGAGTGGGGCAGCAGCTGGTAGAAAAGCCGTTGCCCGCTCGTCTGTCAGGGAAGGTGCACGCAAATGCTGTGCTTGCGCCTATCGGTTTGGGTAATGTATTTTGGTGCAAATTCTGTGGTGCTCTTAGCCACCATGGCAAACTGCCAGGAGCCCATCTGGTGCAGTCCTACTGGCGTGGGTGCATGGGGCCAGGGGATTGTTGGGGCGTGCATGGTGTATCCTCGCTGTAATCCCTAAAGTGGGCAAGTCACGGAATCTTTTCCAGTATACTGCAGTATACTGTCTGAAATACACCAAGACAAATCAGACTTTTAGGGTTGTGTATGTTTACACCAGGGATGGGCAAACTTTTTGGCCCAAGGGACACATCTGGGTATGGAAATTGTAGGGCGGGCCATGAATGCTCACAAAATTGGGGGTTGGGGTGCGGGAGGGAGTGAGGATTAGGGCTGGGGGTGTGGGCTCTGGGATGGGACCAGAAATGGGGAGTTCAGGGTGCGAGAGGTGGCTCCAAGCTGGGGCAGAGGGTTGGGGTGCAGGGGGGAGGGCTTCAGCTGGGGGTGTGAGCTCTAGGGGGGGCTGGGGACTGAGAGGTTGGGGATGCAGAAGGGTGCTCTGGGCTGGGACTGAGGGGTTCGCAGGGCGGGAGGGGGATCAGGGCAGGGGGCTGGGGCATGAGAGGGTGTCAGGGGTGCAGGCTCCAGATGGCGCTTACCGGAAGCAGCAGCATGTACCCCCTCCAGCTCCTACACGGAGGTGTGCCAGTTCCTGGCCAATGGGAACTGTGGGGACAGCGCTTGGGGCAGGGGCAGTGTGCGGAACCCCCTGGCTGCCCCTATGCATAGGAGCCGGACGGGGGGGACATGCTGCTGCTTCCAGGAGCCGTGCAGAGCCATGGCATGCATGGAGTGGGGCAAGTCCCGACCCTGTTCCCCAGCTGGAACTCGAGGGCTGGATTAAAACATCTGAAGGGCCGAATGTGGCCCCTGGGTCGTAGTTTGCCCACCTCTGGTTTACACCCTAAAATAGGGCAGTTATGACTTGGTGGAGTCAGCAGATCTGCAAAGTTCTCATAGATGGGGAAATAGCCAATAGGCAGCCTACCAGCTGTGGGTCATTGTGGTACGTAACTCCCCAGCCAGTCAGTCGTGGCTCCAAACGCTATCCCAAGGGGGCCCAGACTTGGTCAACAAGGTCCTCAGCTGGGCAAAGAGCCCTGGGCCTCAGAGCTATGCCTAAGTTACCCAAAATGGAGCAGATTGAATCACTGTGTCACTGCAGGCCCCAGCATGTAATGCTGCGATCTTGGTTGGAGCAGCCCACGGAGACAGTGGGTGCCAGCAAGCAGTTGGGCCTGACTGCCTGTATCAGGAAGAATTGCATCCTGGGATTTGTAGTCTCCAGGGGTCCTATCTCTGTCTCAGAACTTTCGGGCTGCATTGCTCTGTGGGCCATTTCCTCCTCCCCCTCCCCTCCTCAAGAGCAGGTAAACATTCAGTGCGGTGCATGGTGGAGGATGCAGCTGTGTGGAACCCACTGACTGATGTACTGCTCCCTTCCCCCACTGGCAGAGAAACCAAAGGGCAGACGTGCTTCCCCGTCCCCCAGCTCTGTGTGGTGCTAACTCTCTGATTTCCTTGCTCCCTTTAGTCCTCATCCAGTGAAGCCCATAAGTGCTGCAGTGGCAGAGGTCTCCGGGGAGAAGAAGCAGCACAGGTCCACCTTGACCACTGCCCTGAGCAGCGGCCTGGAAAAGCTGAAGACTGTCACCACGAGTAGTGTCCAGCCAGTGACTCCTTCATCGCAGCTGGAGAAAATGGAGTCCAAAAAGCTAAAGGTAGGGTCACCACCACTGACCTATAGCGCATATTCTCCTCCCGCACGGATTTACGTCTCCTATTGATGCTTAGTTACAGTGGTGATTGAAGGCCTAGAAATACCTAGCAGAGATACCACTGTGTGTGAGAACCCCTTACACCACTGAATCAGCAGAACTGCAGATATTACCCCAGACTCCAGCCACCAGTCCCTGTTCTAAGCACTGGGCAGGACCCTGCTCTGATTAGGGATGGTGAGCATGTTATCTGCTCTTTCCTTTACTGTCTGGACTCTGATGTTTCCTTGTCTCTCTCCGGCTGAGCGGGGTTTCACAGTGCATGTTCAGCCGTACGGAACCAGCAGGGTAACAACAAGATACTGCAATTGCTGCACTGCCCCTGACTTTACAATCTCAGGGAAAATCTAAGGCCATGTCAACAGTGCAGCCGGGTGCGTCGCTCCCAGACCCGGTAGACAAACTCCTATTAGCTCCATTTGAACTAGCGTGCCAAGAACAGCAGCGTGGGGGGTGAGGCATTGGTGGTGGCTTGGGGTAGCCAGCTGAGTCCAAGCCCGCCTGACCCCCTCCGTCCGAGCTCAGGTGGCTAACCCGTGCCTTTGCCAGCGGCACAACGTCCACACTGCTGTTCTTAGTGCACTCGTGCAAGTCTCCCCATGCTGCATAGACATATCCCAAATGGTTCTGCCTGCTGGGGAGGGTGGGAAGTTTCTAATAAGGCAGTACTGGCTGGGTGCATTCAAAAGCCAGTGTGTGCTGACTGGCAAACCACAAAGTCTCTTGATAAGTTCATGGATGCTTTCATCTCCCTTTCCCATGGCTATTGCAATTCCTTGCTCTTTGCTTCCCCCAATTCCAGTTCTCCAGACTCTATTGTGTGTAAGTTGCTGTGTCAACGCAGGGGGCTGGACTTGGATGGCTTCTCGAGGCCCCCTCCAGCCCTACTTCTGTGATTCCCATGTACACAGAAATGCCACCACATCACTGTCACGCTCAAACACCCCCGCTGATGCTCCCTGTGCATCTCCGGATCCAGCCTGCAACCACCTGTCTTAAATTCTTCCACCCCCAGCTCGCAGATCTTGTCTGTGTCTACTCCCATGTGCTCATCTACCTGCAGTCTCCTCTCCATCCCTTCACTGCTTCCTCTGCAGCTCCTGCACTGTTCAGTCTCCATTACGCTTAGGGTCTCTGCTCTACACTGAATTTGTCCCCCTCTTACAGTGTAGCCCTATAACTGTACAGTGCTTTAGGATGCCACTTACACGAAAGCTGCCATGCAAAATATACAGAACTGAAACATGCACAGATTATTTTCTAGTGCACACAGATCTGTCTGAGTCACAAGCTGGATTCAGTTACTTACCATGCATACAGTTTCCAGGTGTATTTTGCAAGGTACAGAGAAGGTCTCATTTAAGCTCACCAGGCCTGCTTCTTTTTTGTTCCTGCTGTAGGATGCTGCTCTGCCTGACCAGTCTGCCAAGTACTATCACCTGACCCATGATGAACTCATCCAGCTGCTGCTGCAGAGGGAGAAGGAGCTAAGCAGGAAGGAGGAGCATGTCCATGAACTGGAGAACTACATTGACCAGCTGCTGGTGCGCATCATGGAACAGTCTCCCACCCTCCTTCAGATCCCCCTGGAAAAAAACACGACCAGCAAGTAACCTCTGCTCAGAGATCTCCTTGGCGTCACTTGCCCACAGCACTCCAGCAATAAACACGCCAAAGACACCTGATTCTGCCCCTGTGCACACACTGTCCCCACCTCTTACAAGTAAAACCCAAGAGGGCTCTGGTGCCCACACAAATTTGCTGAGAGTCTTTCAGTAAAGACTAGCTGTATCACCTAACAAATGTGCTCTAGATCCAGGAAATGACTACATTGGGGCATAGAACACTGCAATGCCCAGCCCATGAACTGGACTTCTCCCCCATGGCCTGGCAGAGTGGTTCAGGAACATCTTGCACGGAGCTCCTGCCAAAGCCGTAACGAGTCCCTGGAACTGGACGTCTGAAAATTGGAAATGTGCCAACTAGCCCCTGGCTTCGAGCTACCACCCCTGCCTGTGTTCCCAAATGACCCTGTTCTATCGGAAATGAGGTGTCCTGGCTTGCTAGAAAGTTCTCTGAATCGCTGCCACTGCTGAGGAATTTTACATGTGACACCTGAAAATCACAAGTGTGTGGCTCTTCCCCATGTTGCTGTACATGTCAGTGTGGCAAGGGATGAGTGGGAGGTCTAGCTTCACCTCTCTTGTGTTTCGATGGGCACCATTTCTTTGCCAGCCCAAAGGAAAGGGTTCCCCATCCAATTGGCAAGCTTCTCTCTAAGCACTAAGTTCCTGGACGTATGGGAGATGAGACAAAAAGTGACACTGGTGAAATCGGCTGAGCGTGACTGAGCATGTGTCCGTGCTGGAGCACGAGCTGTGTTGGTAACTTTACTGCAAGTTTGCCTCTGTGACAAAACCAACTCTTCCTTACCCAGCTCAGACTAGAATTTCATCCCCAGGGCTTCCGGGGAAGGGACCTGTCAATGTTCGTGCAGCATCTGTCCCATAGAACTTCCTTCACAAAGCCACCTTACCAATCACCCATGTGTATGCTATAGGCACGCACTGTGGACTTGTTGGCATCAGTCACTGCTGATATTTCTGCACAGTGCTGTCTCATTCAACGCCTCTTTCCATGTTTACATGGCGTGTTTGAAACCACCATGGCCCTTGACACTACTTGCCTACTTCTTTTTATGTGTCTTTTTTTAATGTGCCTGGAAGATGCCGTAAGAAACAGAAGCTAGAGTGTGACTGCGTGCCCTGTCTGCGTGCATGACAGCAAATTTAGCCAGACACCAGACAGACAGTCTGTAATAAACTAGCAATTCACCACTCTAAAATTACCCCCAGGATTAACATTATGTCTAGGGCTTTCTCCCATCTATTTCGACATCAAGACTCTTAAATCTTGTGCCAGTGCCTAGATGTTTCACTGGGCCAGCACTCTCAGGAGGTGTATATGTAGCGTTCGATTTTGGGGCCTCAATGAACAAGCTCCTTGTTGGCTGGTTGGTTTAGTCGCTGCAGATATGGTGAGTCTGAGGCTTGAGTATGACTGGTACATCTGGCCACAGTAGAAAACAGCATAGTTGCTGGTTCTGATGTGCCCTTGGGCGGGGCCAGAAGTTGCTGCTGTCTTCCATTTGGGTTTTTAGCTCTTGTCAGTTTCTTCCCTCTGCTCCATCAAGGTGTTGGGTGGCAGGTCCTCTTGCAAGTGAAAGAGCGGCTGTGTTATCCCATCAAGACAGTGAGGACAGGGCCTGACACCTAACTCGAGTTGGACTTCAGTGCCCTCAGCTGGGCAAAGGGGCATTGTTTCCACTGGAACCCCTGAAGTTTTTGCTGTCGTTTTTAAGCTTTTTTCACATTCTTTCACTACCTGTTGAAATGTATTAAATTGACTTCAGAAAGTTGTGCCTTTTTGTAATAGAATAAAGGCAGTTTCCTGTTAAAATGGTTGATTCTTTAAACCCAACCTGCAGTCCAATGGATTATTGTCCTTACCTAGCCCAGCCTTGCAAAATTCTACTTGCCCGCCAGGCTCAGGTAAGTTGGAGGTGGTGTTGGTTTGTTTTTTAAGGCAAATAAATCAGACCATCCTGGGCAAATGGTGGGCAAGTAGCTTTGTGTTCTGGGGCTGGAACACTTTTATGTAAGGCTGGTGTAAATGAGGTCCTCTGTTAGTCCCTTTGAAAACACTGGCCATGAGCATTTCGGTCCTATTTGACTTTGTTTCTAATAGGAAAGAAGTCTGGGGTTTGCACTTGTCTGCCTGCATTGTTGTTCTTTGTGTGCATGTGTCTTGGGGAAGGCGGGGTTTTAAGAAGTGTATCCAGCTTTTCTTTCTTCATACAAGTTCAAGTACTTGCACGTACAATCAAAAGGTTCCCCTAGAGTGAGAGCCAGGTCCCTTTCCTGGTTGTATGCCTCTTGGAAAATGTCTTCCTTTTATGTGAGGAGGAGTTACATGCAGTGTGGTATAAGGAGGCAAAACTTGCGTAAAAACAATTATGCAACTAAACCTACCACACCAGGGCATGGAAGGGAGGGCATAATCAAAGACAGCTGAGCTGGAATATGGAGGCCTGTGTCAGATGGGCATTAAAAAGGAGGGAAGTCTGTAGTATTTCATCTCTGTGAGAATAAATGTGTCCACGCTGGCTTTTCAGCAGCCTGTGTATAAAAGATGCATGCCCCGTTCGGTCTGTCCTCTGAAATATACCTGCTTCCTTGGCACCGATGTGGGACTGGCATCATTTCACTGTTCTTCCAGCGTACCATTCAGCAGAAACGTATGAGACCAAATCATGCTGCCTGGTACCAAACCATTCCTCATGTTGGCTTGATCCCTGGACAGCCTCTAGAGCCAATTAGTTGCTCCCTTGGCTAGTCTTTCTTGTAGAATTTTGTTTCATCTTCTCATCCTGAGGACTGACTTATTGTAGGTGCTTTCTACACCCACACAAGTGCTAATGTTTTGAAAGAGCTCTCTGCACCCCTATCCACTGCTTCTTAATCCTTTTGTTATGATTTAATCACATCTACAAAATCTCTCTGCCTTAGACGGTTTTCTGCCTTGTCGAAGCTTGAATGTTTGCCACTTTATCTATTCAAGATAACCTTGAAGAGCTGCTTCACAAAGAACTGTACCAGGACAATGGACTTGTTTAACGATAAGCCTGTTTCTTTTCCATGACCTGTCCTTCTCCCTCTGAAGGTCACTGCTGTGTGATTGAACCCCATAGGCCACCTTACACCAAAAGAATCCACTCAGTGAGAAGTTGTACATAGCCTAAAACGCTACCAAGCAGATAGCTTTAAAATGTTCAAGCCTTGATTCTACACGAGCAGGGATGCTCTGAGAAACCATCTGGGAGACTCCGCGTTCTTGGTGGAGCAGGTACTGCATGGGCAGCACAACATCTGAGTTAACCAAAGTTAGTGTGTGGGGAGTATGGCACAAACCTAATGATTGTCTTGGCTAAGAGGGTGTTGTACCTCCCTCCCCTGTTATGGGTGTCATCTAATTGACCGTTAGACTTTTCAGAAGTCAGGCATTTGTGATTGAACTTTGGCTAGGGAAAGGCATCCTTGAGGAGAGGTTTCTTTGGTAAGTCCACTTACTGTTTTGTCCTCCATTCCTCCACTACCTTACAAAACTTCCTTCCCAAGAGATTATGCGCCACATAACGGAGCAGAGAATGTTAAATATGCCACAAGTGTCCAGAGAACTCGGTTAAAACCAAAGTGGCTATTTAATTAACTTCATTTGGTACTAAAAAAATGTATTGGAGAGCCTGATGTGAAGATTTTAAAATGTAGATGTCTTACAAAAAGGAGGTAGGAGAGAGCGGAGTACAATAGAAATGTATCTGTCTAAAAACGATTGATGTTCCTGTCCTGTATCCGTATTTAAAGGAGGTGGTTGTGTGAAAACAAGGAGTTGAAAATATGTCATTGTCCCTATGTAC
Source organism: Lepidochelys kempii (assembly GCF_965140285.1). Lineage (NCBI taxonomy): Eukaryota > Metazoa > Chordata > Testudines > Cheloniidae > Lepidochelys > Lepidochelys kempii. The sequence goes on from NC_136383.1 coordinate 137,458,373, forward strand.
CAGTCTAATGCTGGAACCCTCTTGGTGAGGGTTAGTCACTGCAGGTGAGATGACTTTTATATGTCTAGATCACCTGCTGTCAACAGTGTGCCTATTTATTCAGTTTTGAAACAAGGCCATTCCCGTAACTTTGTCTTTCATCCCAGTATATTCGGCCTCTTCCCCCCACACAAACTGCTTTGCAGGGTTTTTCTGCAGATGTGCAGCTGATTGCGTTTGTCATGCTTTGTTGTCACCCCAAAGGGTCAGTAAACTTTTTTTTAAAAAGAAAGCCCATCAAGCAGTCTGTTTCTTTTTCTCTTCCGGTCAGGGACGAAGGGGGTACAGAAGAGATGTCCAGTAATGCCCTTAAACTGGAACAAACCTGAGGGGATATGGATACTGAACAGTGTTTTGTAAACTCAGTCTATTTGAGTTGGTTGATCTTGTTTGTAAAAAAAACCGTGTTATGTTCTGTGCTATAAATGAGTGTTGGAAATGCACCCAAAAAAACAGGGTTAAGAGTGTTCCAATCTGGGGGGTATGTTGATTTCCGTAATCTTTACAGAGTTGGGAAGAGGGTTCTGCTTATGTTTCTTGATTTAACAGTTGCAACTAATGTTTATAAAGAGCTTGTTATTTACGTTTTAAGCACTTTAAAAAAAATAAAAATTGTTCAAGCTGTTCCTAGACACGTCTGATTTACTGATGGGAAGGGCTGTGCTAACTGGTGCTTGGGAACTGAGTGATCGGTTAACTTCCCCCCCACGCGAAATAGAATGATGGTCTCCTATCGGTTTCTCTCTTTAGGAGTCGGGTCTGTTATTTTTCATTCACACGGAGGTCCCTGTGCTTCAGGAGCAGCGTGTCTGTATCGATCACAGTTTGATTGGTTGTGGTTTAGAGCTCAGGTCAGACTCCCACCCAGGCTAGTAACCCACCCACTTTGCAGTGAGGATCCAGACTCAATCACTTGAGTGCTGATAGTCCTCCAAATGCCTGCCCAGAAGGACAGATGGATTCTCCCACAATTCACTGGGATAGAATCCTAGCAGCAGAACCATGGGATGTGCCCCCAGAAGTCCACGCATGGGGTGGCTGCTGCAAAACTGAGGCTATAGTAACTTAGGTGGGGCTTTGCAGTGGCTGCTTACACCTGGGCGGGGCGGGGCTAGGCTAGGCTAACCTGGGTGCTGATCACCAAGACTAAAAGCAGTGAAGACATACCCTTAAAGGTGAATCGTTGCAAGGCATTGTAGCCAAGGTATACTGGCAGACTTCGCCCTCATTTCCACAGTATTCCCAAACGTGGTTGCTTCTCTTTATTTCAGCCAACCCCTCTTCCCCGAAGGGAGGGACAGACCATACTTTGAAGTACTCACAATCAATCCAGCATCGTGTTAAAGTAATGTCTCCTCCTATGCCCCTATCAAGGAGGAGGGTGGATTGCCATCAGATGGCCCGTGTTGGAGTTATTCAGGGGTGGAGTCAGGCTATGTAGGATCTGGATCCACCCAAACTGCAGAGCTATCATTTTAGTAGTAAGCAGCCCTACTGAGCTGCAAACATCTGCTATAACCAGGCAGGCTCACGTGGGGCATCCATGAGGCACAGAGCCTGGATCCCAGGTAGATTTGGGCATATGGTTATTTTTGTCCCTTAGCCATCCTTTAGAAATCAGGTGCTGCCCTTGAATACAAAATTGTGTACAAATGGGGTACTGGCAAAACCACTTCTAACGGGGAGAGAGAAGTTCTGGAAGATGCTGCGGCGTGAGTGAGAACTTCATTAAAAACAGTAGGAATTGCTCTAAAGGACACGACCAAGATTAATGGGCCTGAAATGTGAGGCCATCAGCCCAGTACCTGAGGCTACTTATTTCTAGAGAAAGAGAAGTCCCCCTGCAGTAGACGGACAAGATTGTTTACCAAGGCCTTGTCTGCACTTAATATCCATATTGACTTCGCTACATCCCTCAGGGGTGTGAAAAATTCACCGCTGTAGTTAAGCCAATCTAGCCCCAGTGTAGACACGGGTAAGTCAATGGAAGAATTCTAGCTCTCACTGCTTGGGGAGGTGGATTACCTACATTGACAGAAAAACTCCTTCCATTGATTGTAAGGAGCGTCTACACTACAGTGGCACGGCTCCCGCTGTACTGTTGCAGCACCCGTAGTGTAGATGTGCCCTAAGGCAGCAGACTTGCTTTTAAAGCTTCCATAGGGTTACAGTCCCCAAACTTCACATAAGATGTTAAACTGAAGAAGAAAGTTGCTACACAATAAGGTTTGGGAGGTGAACAGTCTTAGCCCCGCCTCCTGCTAACACACGCTCACAAACACAGGCAGAATAGATCGAGCCAGGTACCCCTCTCTGCCTTCAATATTTTAACATTTTTCTTTCTGTAGTGTCTGACCTCCGGTACGGTGTTTGAGGTGTGTAGCCATCCCATCCGATCTCCCACACTGCACAGCACGAGACTGGGGCCGGTCTTGGATGAGACACGGCCAAGGGACAACAGCGGGCTGGCGATGCAGAAGATGAGTCAGTACCGAATTTGTGACCCTGTAGAGGAGCAGTGCTGCTGAAGCTCCTGATGATTTGTAACCGAAGATCCAATAAGTGACACTCTTCATGAGAATAGGGGTGTGGCCTGTGTTTATACAGGAGGGCAGACTAGATGATCACAGTGGTCCCTTCTGGCCTTAGAATCTGAATCTATGTCCTGGCCAAATTCTGCAACTGTATTCTCCCTGCCGATGTTCCCACCTGCAGCTTCAGTTGGAAAAGGTATGCTTCACTTCCCGTCTGTGCGGTTCACTGTGCTTCATGCTGCTAAACCTCTGATAAAGGTAGCTCCAATGTAAAGGTACTTTGGGTTCCTATCGCAGACCCTAATGATGAGTGGGTAGCTCCTGTTTGGCTTGACAAGCCCAGAGGCAACTGGTGGGCCAGTGTGTAGGAGGGCCATTGTAAGTGTCACTAGCTGCTGCTTCCTTTGCAACCAGGCTGCCTATTTAGGCACCTGATTTCTGAGCACAATTTTTCAAAATCTTGGCACCTTTTTGTTTCAGTAGCTGCTGCCCTCGTCTCTTGCTTTTTAGATGCCCTGCTTTGCCTAAAAGTTTCTTTAGCCACAACAAAGGTGGGAACTCGCCATTCTACCCCATTCACCTCTAGGAGGGGGGAACATCCAAGTCTAGGTGGTAAGAATTAAAGATCATGCAGAGGTAACTTGCATCTTCTTTTTCTAACATTCCAGTCCAACAAGCGAAAGCTTTGGCTGAATGAAAATGGCATCTAAGAATGGAGACGCTTGCCAGCGTATCGACCACTGTTTTTGTTCCAGTGCTGCCATGTTAATATATGACCCTTCGAAGGAGAGTGCTAGTTCATTCCTTATCCATAAGGTGCATGAATGCAATGGGAACCAAGACAGTGGCTTCAGTTTCATACCTCAGTTGAGCCTAAAAACGAATGTTTTCTGCTGCTGTTGAAAGGGGTGAATGAACTCATTCTTCTGAAGGAAAGAGAGTCAAATAATCCGAACTGCTGATGCTAATTGCAAACTCTGTAGGTGCATTATGTGTTGAGGACTCTGTCCAGTGGGAGCATTTCAGCGTCTGGTTTTACGTGTTGGGGCGGGCATAGAGGACCTTTGTGCTTCTCCGAATGTTTTGCAGAAGAGGCCAGAGTGCAGCATGTTTCGTGACAACTGGCCTCCCTATAAGGGGAGGAAAGGGAAATTGTGATGGCGATTCAAAAGCCCTTTTGGAAAACAGATATTGTCAAATACTCTTTAAACTGCCATCATTATCAGTATTAAGTCTGCGTTTGAGCTGAGGTCAGGGTTCAGTGTAAACACGGATCCCGGCACACCTGTGAAAACAGAGGAATACTGGAAAGGGGGAGGATATATTTCCAGCATCCTGCAATGAGCAGAATTTACCAAACAAAGAGGGCATTAGAGGTCTAAGCGGGGGTTGTCCTGTAGTGCTTTGAGTGACACCCAAGTGTGTTTTGGCATCCCGGGTCTGACTGTGAATTAAAGCCCGAATACCATTATTCCACTAAAAGACCTAGATTGCACTGGGCCTCTGCTTTGCACAGGACCAGTCCCCAGCTGAGCTTTTGCCTCTATACGAGAGCTTCCAGCTTCTCTCTTCTAATCTCCTCCACCTGTTGTTTTATCAACCCTTTGTTTTCTTTTCAAGGCCCAGGTTTCTATTCATGACTTTCCTCATCCCCTTAGATTTTTTTTAAATTCCCTTTAAGCTTTGGTAGATGACTTTGCTGCTCAAACAGAGGTGTTTAGTTATCCATAATCCTAGTTTGTTTTTCATCCAGCAGGATCATTTTCTATTATCTAGCTTGGCACCTGTTTAGATGTATCGTGTTAGCACTGATAGCATAGACCGGTTTGGGAGGAAATGTGCAGCATGTTATTGTGCAGGGTCAGGAATGGCAGAACACTGACCCCCAGAAGACCACACTAAGTAAAGAGAGCCTGAAATTACTTGGGGAGGTTGTGTCTGCTGCAGGAATAATCAAAGTTGTTGGGTGTGGAGCAGAAGTAATTAAGAAGATGGAGGCAAATTAGGATCCTTCAAGCTGGAGAGAAAAGACATTTTTGGCTTAATCATGTGCTTAATTTCAATAGGGCTACTCACTGGGCAAAACGTTAAGCACACCACAAGTCTCTCTGCAGGATTGGAGCTACAGTTGGTTAGTCCTTGGTCCTGCCAATGCAGGGCATCTCGCTGCAGATAGATAACTGACTTTATGAAGAGTTTCAAGGGTCAAGCTTGCTGCATGCTTTAGATTTTGTAGAAATAGGACTTTTCTGCTATTTTCACCTTTGTAATGGTTCCATTGTTTTTTCTTTTAAAGTCCACTGGTGATGTTTCCCAACCCAAATGCCATGCCAGGGGCTACTGCCTGAGAACCTGAAATTGAGTAGAAGCCAAAGAGAAACTCACTAGTTGGTTCCCCTCCACCCGTCCAAACTGAGAGAAAAGGACAAACTAGACAGCTGGTGCTGGGGAAGTTAGGCCTTGCTTACACAGGAAACTTTTGGGTATAATCTAAGGGGTGAATTTAAACCAATCTAATTATAAGTAGGAGCACTGCCAGCAGATCGAGGGACGAGATCGGTAAATATTGACAAAATCTCCTGGGCCGACGCTAATTCTGGTATGAGTGGCTGCTTTTGGCTTATTTTATGTTGTTAGGAGGGATTTAAGATAAAACTGAAGAAAGTCCCTTTTTTGCCAGAATAAGAGTGTCCACAAAGGAGGCTAGTGTAGTTATAAGAAATAAAACTGGTCCTTGTACGCAAGACCTTAGCGCCTGGGTCCTTTAGTCCTTTCTAAACTGAGTAATCCAGTATGGCCAATCCCAAATGTTCAAAAATCATGAATTGTCTTTTAAAATCTGTAAGATTATGTAAAAATCATAGATTTGGGATTCTTTTTATTTGCATTCTGTTTTTGGAGCCTTTAGGGTGCACTGGAGTCACATTTTGAAGCTTTCTCCACAGCCACAAGGGCTAGAAACATACTTTTTCTTTAACAATGAAGGTGGAAATCATCACATACCCATTTGACTCCAGGAGCTGCAGCTTTAAGGAAAACAATAATTATCACGAGAGTCATGACAAAATCATGAGTGTTGACCACCCTGATAATCCTCATTTATCTGAACAGTCCTATTGATTTTACTGGGGTGGCTTCGGTGAGTAACTTTTGCAGAATCAGTCTTCAGTGTATCTAAAATTCTTCCTTTTAATGATCTCCAATGCTCTTCATAAAAGTGGCAATGACCTTCTTTAAAAAATGTAATATTTTTGCTTTTTTGGAGACCCAAAAATATACCAAGTCCTTTCCGTGGAAAAAAGCAAAGACCCAGTCCTTACCCCAAAGAGCATATAACTTAAACTCAGCCACAACACAAGTGGTAGAAAAGGACAGTAAGGACAAGGGTGACTCTCATAAGACGATAATCTTAGTAAAGTATGTGCGCCTCTCGATGGATCAGTTAGATTTGTCCAGAGTTTTCTGTTGTCTTCCAACTAGATTTGGGGAGAATGTTCCATGTGGGGGGAGACGGAAGTGATTCAGAAGCAAGAGAGGGAACAACAGGCATTAAGATCCCCAGCATGGTGAATGGGTGTTAGATAAGAACTTCAGGGAATGGACAGACAAAGCTGGTGTCAGTAGTAAACTAGTGAGGAAAGGGCAATGCAAGAAGGGATAACAGGATTATTAACTTGACAGTGTCCTTCTAACTGAAACTGCACAAGAGAGAGCTAATTCCGCCACGAGCTCTGGACCAGGCTTCCAAGGGAGGTGGTGGAATCCCCATCACTGGAGGTTTTTAAGAACAGGTTGGACACACCCCTGTCAGGGATGGTCTAGTTTTACTTGGTCCTGCCTCAGCACAGGGGGATGGACTCGATAGCTTCTTGAGGTCCCTTCCAGCCTTTCATTTCTATGATTCTATGATGCCTGGAAACTGGATGATTTTAGGATACGGCAGGTGGATTGTGCAAGGAGCACTAGTTGGGAGCTGGGGAAGGATTTTGCTAGGGGGAAGATTGGGTGGAGTAGGTCTGGGCTGACTAAGACCTGTCTGGAGGAGCCTCCCAACCTGCCATACGTCTAGGGTGGCCAGGTGCCCAGTTTTCAACCAGAAAGACGGGTTGCAAAGGGGATCTGGCAGCGTCCGGTCAGATCTACTGACCAGACACCCAAATTCCAGTTACCATGGACAGGGGAGGCACTAGGTTATTACCCGTGCCAGCCTCCTACCTGCATTGGGCAGCTGCAGCTACGGGCTCCACAGGCGAGTCCCTCCTGACCCAGCCGAGAAGGGGTAGGGGGAAGAAGAGCAAATAGGGGTCGAGGCCTCAGGAGAAAGAGGCGGGGGAGGGCAGAGCCTCGAAGGGAAGAGGAAGGGTGCGGGAAGTTCCAGCACTCCTGCATGAGTGTCCAGTTATTAAATATTACAAAGTCGGCAACCCTACATACTTCCCATTTGCTACACATGGTGTCCAATTCTCTGGTATAGAAATGTTGTATGTTTTGTTTGTATATTCGCTTGTTTGTTTTAACAGTAAATTAGGTTTTTGAGCAAAGAATTTTTCAGAAAAAACGCTGTTGTCCAGAGGTTGGATTCTGCAGCCAGACTATAGCTTCCATGATGCAACTGCTGCCCCTCACCATGAGGAGACACCATGGTGCATCATGGGAGATGCAGTCCAACTAGGACCTTAGTCTGCAGAGGAGAAAGGCAGCATGAGATACCCCAGCAACATTTCTGACTCAAGATATTTTGATTGAAAAGTCAAACTTTTCTATTGAAACTTTGACCAAACCGTCCCCCCTCCCACACACACACATCTCCCTGCCATTTTCATTTAAATATTCCATTGAGGGAAAGCCCATTTTCTGACCAAGCTCTGTTTCCCACTCAGCTCTCCTCTGCTGCTCTCCAAGTCTTCCTTGCTCTCCCACCTGTATTCCCCACTTGATGATAGAATATCAGGGTTGGAAGGGACCTCAGGAGGTCATCTAGTCCAATCCCCTGCTCAAAGCAGAACCAATTAAAATAAATCATCCCAACTAAATCATCCCAGCCAGGGCTTTGTCAAGCCTGACCTTAAAAACTCCAAAGGAAGGAGATTCCACCACCTCCTTAGGTAACATATTCCAGTGCTTCATCACCTTCCTAGTGAAAAAGTTTTTCCTAATATCCAACCTAAACCTCCCCCACTGCAACTTGAGACCATTACTCCTCGTTTTGTCATCTGCTACCACTGAGAACAGTCTAGATCCATCTTCTTTGAAACCCCTTTCAGGTAGTTGAAAGCACCTATCAAATCCCCCCTCATTCTTCTCTTCTGCAGACTAAACAATCCGAGTTCCCTCAGCCTCTCTTCATAAGTCATGTGTTCCAGTCCCCTAATCATTTTTGTTGCCCTCCGCTGGATGTTTTCCAATTTTTTCACATCCTTCTTGTAGTGTGGGGCCCAAAACTGGACACAGTACTCCAGATGAGGCCTCACCAATGTCGAATAGAGGGGAATGATCTTGTCCCTTGATCTGCTGGCAATGCCCCTACTTATACACCCCAAAATGCCATTGGCCTTCTTGGCAACAGGGCACACTGTTGACTCATATCCAGCTTCTCGTCCACTGTAACCCCTCAGTCCTTTTCTGCAGAACTGCTGCCGAGCCATTCGGTCCCTAGTCTGTAGCGGTGCATGGGATTCTTCCGTCCTAAGTGTAGGACTCTGCACTTGACCTTGTTGAACCTCATCAGATTTCTTTTGGCCCAATCCTCCAATTGTCTAGGTCCCTGTGTATCCTATCCCTATCCTCCAGCGTATCTACCTCTCCTCCCAGTTTAGTGTCATCTGCAAACTTGCAGAGGGTGCAATCCACGCCATCCTCCAGATCATTTATGAAGATATTGAACAAAACCGGCCCCACGACCGACCCCTGGGGCACTCCACTTGACACCGGCTGCCAACTAGACATGGAGCCATTGATCACTACCCGTTGAGCCCGACAATCTAGCCAGCTTTCTATCCACCTTATAGTCTATTCATACAGCCCATACTTCTTTAACTTGCTGGCAAGAATACTGTGGGATTTAATTGGGGATGGGTCCTGCTTTTGAGCAGGGGGTTGGACTAGATGACCTCCTGAGGTCCCTTCCAACCCTGATATTCTATGATTCTATGATTCTAAGTGTGATTTGGCCTTCCTGATTTCACTCCTGCATGCCCGAGCAATATTTTTATACTCTTCCCTGGTCATTTGTCCAATCTTCCACTTCTTGTAAGCTTCTTTTTTGTGGTTAAGATCATCAAGGATTTCACTGTTAAGCCAAGCTGGTCGCCTGCCATATTTACTATTCTTTCTACACATCGGGATGGTTTGTCCCTGTAACTTCAATAAGGATTCTTTAAAATACAGTCAGCTCTCCTGGACTCCTTTCCCGCTCATGTTATTCTCCCAGGGGATCCTGCCCATCAGTTCCCTAAGGGAGTCAAAGTCTGCTTTTCTGAAGTCCAGGGTCCGTATTCTGCTGCTCTCCTTTCTTCCTTGTGTCAGGATCCTGAATTCGACCATCTCATGGTCACTGCCTCCCAGGTTCCCATCCACTTTTGCTTCCCCTACTAATTCTTCCCAGTTTGTGAGCAGCAGGTCAAGAAGAGCTCTGCCCGTAGTTGGTTCCTCCAGCACTTGCACCAGGAAATTGTCCCCAACACTTTCCAAAAACTTCCAGAATTGTCTGTGCACCACTGTATTGCTCTCCCAGCAGATATCAGGGTGATTGAAGTCTCCCATGAGAACCAGGGCGTGTGATCTAGTAGCTTCCGTGAGTTGCCGGAAGAAAGCCTCGTCCACCTCATCCCCCTGGTCCGGTGGTCTATAGCAGACTCCCACCATGACATCACCCTTGTTGCTCACACTTCTAAATTTAATCCAGAGACTCTCAAGTTTTTCTGCAGTTTCATACTGGAGCTCTGAGCAGTCATACTGCTCTCTTTCATAGAATGCAACTCCCCCGACTTTCCTGCCCTGCCTGTCCTTCCTAAACAGTTTACACCCATCCATGATAGTGTTCCAGTCATGTGAGTTACTCCACCAAGTCTCTGTTATTCCAATCACATCATAATTCCTTGACTGTGCCAGGACTTCCAGTTCTCCCTGCTTGTTTCCCAGGCTTCTTGCTTTTGTGTACAGGCACTTGAGATAACTCGGTGATCGTCCCTCTTTCTCAGTATAAGGCAGGAGCCCTCCCCTCTCGCACTCTCCTACTCGTGCTTCCTCCCGGTATCCCACGTCCCCACTTACCTCAGGGCTTTGGTCTCCTTCCCCCGGTGAACCTAGTTTAAAGCTCTCCTCACTAGGTTAGCCAGCCTGCTTGCGAAGATGCTCTTCCCTGTCTTCGTTAGGTGGAGCCCGTCTCTGCCTAGGACTCCTCCTCCTTGGAACACCATCCCATGGTCAAAGAATCCAAAGCCTTCTCTCCGACACCACCTGCGTAGCCATTCATTGACTTCCACGATTTGATCTTTGTCTCCAGCATAGTTGATCTTTGTCTCCAGCATAGTTCTTGGCCTGTTACTATTCTGCACATAATTGATTCCTGTCCTCTTAAGTCTCTTCAGCTATATGTAGACTGCTATATTCCCCTTCGTGTTTTTTCTCTCTAAACTAGCGGGTGCCTCATGTAGACCACATTTGTCCCTCTTCCACCCAAACCTTGGTGTTGTGCATCTATTTTTCTGAATTGTGAAACTGAGGTGTTAGATCAAGTAACCTGTGTTCATTTGCATTTTCAAGCTTCCTGCTCTATCACCCATTTTAAAGGTCAATGTCAGCTGATGTGCTTCCAGTGTGCTGTGAGCTATAAATTCCCCAAAGAGAACAGATGAATCTTCACTTTGTTTTTTGCTCAACAAGCTGGTCTAGCACCTTCCTATGTATTTGCATTTGCTCAACCTGCGTCTTTAAAGTTAATGCAAATGCCTGTCATTCAGTGGAAGATTCCCTGGTACTGTGGCATCCATGTCTCACTGTGCTTACTCTGCCTGCTGCATCTGTCACTGAGAATTGGACAGTCAGCATTTGGATACAACCATCACACAGCATGGGGAATGAGCCCTTAATGGTGCAAATGAGTTTGCCAAAACAGTGTGTTTGTTCCAGGAAGCAGAGATACTCCCAGCGCACTGGGTTCTCTGTGGTCCATTGTCTTTGGAGCCCCGTTGGTAGCTAAACTGATTGGGCCTTTTTGTTTTAAAAAAGGAAAACAATGGAGCGGGTGAGAAGAGGTAACATCGTGAGGAAGGGGAAAGGGTGGTTTTTCCTTCAGGTGATTCTGAAAGTCCTCTGAAAAATAGGTAAGGGGCTCTGCTGTGAAGGGTTTCTGCTATAATAACCACTTTGCATGCTGGGTGTCTTAGCTGGTGTTGTACCAGAGGCTTGTATCTGTTCTGGTCCAATTCATTGGCTGTGCTGTTCAGCATCAAGTAAACTCAGGGTGCTATGAACGTCATAGTAGGTAGCACAGCCACGATTGTAAGAGGCTTATCCCATGGAAAGCTCCTAGGTCCCATACTCCTTTCCAAAGCCTATGACATTGTAATGGGGCAAATAGTGTCCCTCTCTGTTGTGACGGAGTAGTGTAAGACTGGTCTCAACAGAGCATGGCTGGCACAATGTTCTTCATTGTTTTTAAAGAAAATCTTTGGGCAAGGTGCTGCCTCCTAAATTCCAGATGGTTGGATGTGTGACTCCGTAGCAATCGATGAGTAGGGTTCTGCTCTAGCCTCTCTTGGTCTAGACTTTTCTCCTTCAGTGAAGGAGCTACAACCCTCCTCTTTACCTAAAAGGAAATCCTGTATTTCCCACAATGCCTCTTTCCTCATTCTGTATAGGTTCTTATACCATGCTCATCACCATAGTATATGAGTGCCTTCCACTGACACTTTACCTGGATTTGTGCAGGAAATGGCCCAACTTGATTATCATGCACATTGTGTAGAGAGTTGTCACTTTGGATGGGCTATCACCAGCAGGAGAGTGAATTTGTGTGTGGGGGGGTGGAGGGTGAGAAAACCTGGATTTGTGCTGGAAATGGCCCAACCTGATGATCACTTTAGATAAGCTATTACCAGCAGGATAGTGGGGTGGGAGGAGGTATTGTTTCATATTCTCTGTGTGTATATAAAGTCTGCTGCAGTTTCCACGGTATGCATCCGATGGAGTGAGCTGTAGCTCACGAAAGCTCATGCTCAAATAAATTGGTTCGTCTCTAAGGTGCCACAAGTACTCCTTTTCTTTTTAAGTAGAGTGGTGCTCTACGCGGCAGTGGTGAGTTCTCAGCTGGAGTACTGTGCCTGTTTTGGGCTCCACTCTTTAGGAAAGTTTAGGCTAAATTAGAGAGAGCAGAAGAGAGCAACACAAATAAGAGGTTTAGAAAACAAGATCTTTAAGGAAAGGTTTGGTCCAGAAAAACGAAGGGGAGATAAATTTTATCAAATATGTAAAAGGTGGTTATAAAGAGGGCTCTGATCACTGGTTCTCTGTATCCACTGCGAGAAGGAGAAGAAACCATCTGCTTAATTTACAGTAAGGGTGATTTGGGCTAGGTATTGGGGAAAATTTTACAGCTGAAAGGATAAAGTGCTGGCATACATTACCTACGGAGGTTGTGGAATCCCTGTCCTAGGAGGTTTTTGAGAATAGGTTAGACAACCACCTCTCAGAGATAGATAGTCTACATATACTTAATCATGCCTCAGTGGGGGCGGGGGGGGGGAATGGACGGACTGGATGATCTCTTGAGCCCCCTTCCAATCCTACATTTCTATGACAGTCTATGAAACCCTACATTTCTGTAACTAACAGCTGTTAAGTGGTGTTTGGTCTTTTGTCCTCTCTCTGGAGACAGCAGTGTGTGCAATGAAAAGTCTTGTTAAACACAGAGTTTTGGTTTTTTTTAAATATACACATTGATGTGTATTTGTTAGAGAAGGCAAGCTAAAGAACTGGGCCATACAGTTGGAGCAGAAGGGGGTGAGGTTTGTGAATCTCAGGCATTCCTCTTTTTTTTTTTTTTAAATTTTTTCCTAGTATATCCCATTTTTGCGAAGACCTGGAGTTTGCAGGAGGGTCCTGGTTTGACCCCCCTAGCCCGTTATCCTGCTTGAAACTAACACTTTCTGCAAGGCTGCCCGGGAAGGGGCAGATTTTCAAACAGGACCCAAGGCAGAGGCCTGCATGGCAACCCCGCCTTGGGGTCATAGGCCCAGTCAGGGTTGGCCTGGTCCTGCCTCTGTCTCCCTCTACGGGAAGGCTAAACCTGGGCGGTGCTATATCCTGCTTTGGGTGCTCGAAAGGGGTGTGTGTGTGGGATAGGACTCTCAACCGAGGAGCCTTCCTGCCGCCTCAATTTCCCATGGTACCCTCTTCCCACTCCCCAGCCTACATTCCCCATGATGCACCAGTGCTGAATTACACCTCCCAGCGTGCCTCACCAAGCCGAGACTACGTTGCCCAGGAGGCCTTGCTCCAGGCTGCGAATACTACATTTCCCATGATGCCTCTCGGCTAGGGAGGGCGGGGGGAACTCCATCCCCCAGCGTGCCCCGCGGGGGCTGCGTCCAATAGCAGCGGCAGCGAGGCCGGACCAAGCGGCGGCGGCGGAGGAGGCCGTTCAAAGTGGTGGCGCTTGCAGGGCATGAGGGGAATGGCGGAGCCGGCGGAGTACCCCCCTTTCCAGCTGGGGAAGCCCCGCTTCCAGCAGGTACGGCCGCCATTTTGCCGTGTCGGGGTGCCCCGAGGCGCGGCGGGGAGGGGGGGGCTGTCAGGGGCGCCCCGCGCCGGGACGAGGAGCCGCCGGTGGGGACGGCCGCCTCCCTCTGCCGGCTTCACCCCCGTCCCGCGCGCTGATTGGTGGTGACCTCCACTCCTATTGGTTCTCCGCGCTGTCACTCACTGCCCGTGCGCCCCGCCCCTCCCTCCCTCCCTCCCTCGGCTCTGTGGCGGGGTTTGTGGTTGATGCTCGTGGCTTCGGGATGCGGAGCCTGGTTCCGCGGGTTCGAGCCCCCGCCTGGGCCGGACGGGGCCGCGTACGCCCCGGGGCGGCCGCGGGAAGAGGTGCCGCCTCTCGGCCCTGCGTGGAAAGCGAAGGCTCCCCCTGCCTCTCCGCTGCGGGCGCTGGGTGGGACTGCCAGCGCAGGACTGCGGGGGCTCCGGCTCCCCCCTTGGCCGGGCTCTGAAATCCGGCAGTGGGGTGCGTGAGGTCCGCCCGCCTGAGCCCTGCTGCCCCGTGGTTGCTCATAATTCATGGTCCACGAAGGGCCTTTTGGGTCCCCTATAGGGGAGAGCAACTTCTAGACGTGCCTGACTTTTCTTTTGCAGCGCAGACAAGAATCGGGTTATTTTGAAAGGCGGAAACCCATTTCACAGCTTATCGTCCTTTTTTTTTTTAGATATGGAGGCAGTTCAGAAAAGTAAATATTGGATGTAATAAAAATCCGCTTATGCACAGATCTCTGTATGAGGCTGATAATTACACTTTAGCGAGGCGCTTCCTTGAAGGAGTGGATTATTATAGAATGAAATTACATTTTGTTTCTCCCACCTTGATTTTAAAACACTCCTTTGCTAAAACGTTTGCCCATGTTTCCGTGTGATAGTTCTGTTGATTTCTTTATTTTTATACTGCCTGGGTTGAAGTTCAACACAGATGTGCAATGGGCTGTGTATGCAGAGGGAGATTGGTTGGGAAATCGCCAACCCAGTGCAATAGCATTGACACAACTGCAGTGGTGGGAGCAGGAGTGTCAATAGATAAGGCATCGGCATCTTCATCATCATGTCAGCTGTCTCTGCCCAGAGCAGGTCTAGAAAACGTGATAAAAATGCAGCTGCATCGGCATAAAAGAGAGGAAACGTCCTTAGGGAGGCTAGTGAAGGCAAGACCTGACATGGTGAACATTCTGCTGAGTTTTCTGGATTCTCTCCAGGAAGATTTATGAGGAGAGGCTGAGGGAACTGGGATTGTTTAGTCTGCGGAAGAGAAGAATGAGGGGGGATTTGATAGCTGCTTTCAACTACCTGAGAGGTGGTTCCAGAGAGGATGGTTCTAGACTATTCTCAGTGGTAGAAGAGGACAGGACAAGGAGTAATGGTCTCAAGTTGCAGTGGGGGAGGTTTAGGTTGGATATTAGGAAAAACTTTTTCACTAGGAGGGTGGTGAAACACTGGAATGCGTTGCCTAGAGCGGTGGTAGAATCTCCTTCCTTAGAAGTTTTTAAGGTCAGGCTTGACAAAGCCCTGGCTGGGATGATTTAATTGGAGATGGGTCCTGCTTTTGAGCAGGGGGTTGGAGTAGATGACCTCCTGAGGTCCCTTCCAACCCTGATATTCTATGATTCTATGAAGGGTAGGGAGGAATTTTGATCCCATTTAAAATAACTACTTGTAACTGCTCTGAAGTAGCTTCTCTTGTCCATTGACTCAAATGGCCATTTAACAGTCTAATTACTTACTTGTACGATCACTGTTATGGTTTGTCAAATAAAGGATTTATGTCTAAAAATGACAGGTTTCAGAGTAACTGCCGTGTTAGTCTATATTCGCAAAAAGAAAAGGAGTACTTGTGGCACCTTAGAGACTAACCAATTTATTTGAGCATAAGCTTTCGTGAGCTACAGCTCACTTCATCGGATGTAGCTCACGAAAGCTTATGCTCAAATAAATTGGTTAGTCTCTAAGGTGCCACAAGTACTACTGTTCTTTTTGTCTAAAAATGCTTTCTTGGTAGCTGTATGTGTACAGTACTGTAACTGCTCCAGAGATGACACGAGTTAGGTAAATACTGGTGGTTAGGAAACTTGTAGATGTGCACAGTAGACTAGGTTTGGTCAACATGCCCTTCCTTTTGAAATTTTCATGTAGAGTCATGAAAAGTGAGTGCAAATTTTGGAGTTGTTAGGCGCCCAATTCCGTTCTGCATTCTGGCTGTTCCTGCATTAAGAGATTGTGGGGATTTTGTTGTGTGGACCATTCTTGGCCATGGCTTGGCCCACAAAGAACTTGCCCAAATCTTGTCCAGTGAAATATAACCACATATTCTAGTTCTTTGGGATGGTGGCAGTTTATGTAATCTGCTCCAACAATTGTTGGTTTCTTTCATTGAAGTGAACATGAGAGCACTGGACCGAGATGTCAGATCTGGTTTTCAATTCATGTGCTTCTAGCTAACAAACAAAAAAAGTTAATCACAAGAGTTTGCTTGTTAATATGATTCCTCCCTTCCCACACCAGATTATTGGGAATTTGTCCTAAAGGCCATAATGCTTCCAAGGAGACGTTTTCACTATCCTGCTGAGATCTGGACAGGATCTCAGTGTGACAGCAAAGTTGCCAGACAGTTGACTTGCTAATTGTAGATGGCAGCTTCCCTGGTACTAAGGCAGCCTATCTGCTTTTAAGGACTCAGAGACATAATGTAAAGTTTAGTTGCTTGGTGGGAAGCAAACCTACCTTACTACTTACCTGCCTGTCTACTGAAGGAAGGGTGGGCTTGTGGTTAAGGCAGAGGACACCGAGTCAGGAGAGTTGGGGAAGTACAGTGAGAAATAACGTGCAGCGAGGGGCTATTTCATTGTGCTAATAACCTGCTTGTCTCAATAAGTCAAGGGATGTTCAAATTGACCAGACAGAGCTTTTTAACTGGACAGAAGGAGGAGACACTATACAGTCAACACAGATTATATTAGCCAGGCTTGGCAGGGCTTCAGGCACAGACCCAGGAGCATTTTGTTCATTAAGGAGCGATCATCATTTGTAACAGTGCTTTTAAAAAAAAGAAAAAAAGAAAGAAATCAATCTGGAATGGGTAGGGCAGGACGTTAACAATCACATACACATTTTAACATGTCTGTCCAGGTCGTGGGTCTCATCCGCATCCAAGGAGACAAGCTACCATATCAGCAAAAGTTCTGTGGCAGCTAGACAGAGACCAAGCTTTGAATAGGAATGTAGACTTCTCTCATTGCTAAGTGACTAGATCTTTTCCCTTAGTGTTTCCTATTCTTGTTGCTAACCAGTGGAGTTCCATGAATGGGAACAACAGTATGAGCACGAATGCAGACCCGATGCTATTGCTTTAACCAAAATGTCGAATAATCCTGCTTAGAGTGGATCTAAATAGATGACATGAAGGTTAAAAATGCTGGTAGCATGTCTACATTAGTGCTTCCATTGCATCAGCAAGGGGAAATTCTAGGGGGAAAGGAAAGATCTAGTATCGACAAGACCTGTGTTGGAGTTCACTCCAGTTCAGCATAAGCTGGTGGGGCTGCTGCCCATGTTATCCCCTGTTGTGAAGTTAGAGGACTAAAACTTAAGTTGACCTAGCTACTTTGCTCAGGGATGTAGTTACGCTGACCTAAGCCCCAGTGTAGACACCACTAGGTTGACGGAATAATTCTTCCGTCAACCTAGCAACCACCTCTTGCGGAGGTGGATTTACTACAGCAACAGAAAAACCCCTTCTGTCGCTGTAGCAAGTGTCTACACTATAGTGGCATAGCTGCAGAGCTGCCACTGTGTGCTTGTAGTGTAGACATACTCTCAGTTTCCAGGGCAAGCATGCTGGCACTTTTTTCACCGTGACTAAATGAACGTGATAACCTAGGGGGGAAAGTAATGTGTCTTAAAAAGCAAACACTCTTTTTATATCAACTGTTCAATGAAATCCCCTCTCCTTCTCCCTCAGCCCCCTGGTACTGACCAAAGGAGTGTGTGTTCCCAAATTCTTTGTTTATTGTCATCAACTGCTGTGTGACATTTGGACTGGTCTAGAAGATCCTTGGTGTAGGGATCTGATTGATAAGGCACTTTTATCTTTACTTGTTTTATAACACACCAGGGAGACTTGTGTTGCTATCTAAATTCTAATAATACTACTTTCGGATCACATTGTTCTGTTTCTTCACAGAAATGGTGGCTAGAAACAATCCTGTGGCCCTTTAAGAGGAGATCTGAGTCAAACAAGGGCTGTGAAAAATTCAGTTGAGCTATATTAAGAATCTTTGTCCTTGAGGAGAAAAGCAAGGAAAAGCTGCCTGCTAGGAACAAAACCTTGGAGGGAAACACTTGCATTTTGTGGGGATTGATTTATGTGAGGTAGGATGGTTTCACGCTTCCCGTTGTTTCCCAGAATCTGGAGAAAGTGATTTAACACAACATTTAGGACGACTTGTTGAAAATTTCCATGCCCACTGGTACAGTTATAAATGACGAAATCTGTCCCATTTCCCCTGAATCACTTCAGCTACTTTCCTCAGGATCGTGCTAAGTCTCTGTCAAGTCTCTCACTGGGATGGTTTCCGGGGTACAGAACTTGAATCACCTTGTTACCCCTCTGCATTCAGAATGAAGGAGACTTGCTTGTTCTTAACTGGGTGTCTGCTCCCTGACACCTCCAGCCTGTTAGCCCAGAGCAGAGTGCTTGGGTGGCTATGCCAGCCCTTACCTTGCCTTTCAGGGTAAAAATAGCACACTCCAGTCCCTGAGTCCCTTTGAAGCATTCACCTGTAGCGTCCAGCCCCTTCGTCTCCAAATGCTCACAGAAATACCAGGTCCACTGACCCCAAGGGAACAGTGCACACATTGGTTTGTATGATTCAGTGCAGGATCAGCTCCTTGCTTAATACCACAGCACAGAGATATATTTATAGTGAAAACAATAAGTTCATTGTCAAAGATTCAAGAGATAATGAGAAATGGTAATGGAAACAAAAGGTTACATATAAAATAGAATCATAATATGCTTTCTAGAGACTAAACTTAACTGTTACTGTTAGGTTAACTTCCTGTCTAATGAAGTTTATCTCACCCAAAGCCTTTGCCAGCATTTTCAGCCCAGGCTCGTTGAGATCCCGTTTTTATGAATGTAAATGCACTGCCCATTTACTTCCTAGATGCAAGAGGATCGGGTGTCTTCTTTGTTCCCCACATAGAGTCCAGCAAACCTTTGAAGTGTATCTCCTGATAAGGGTATCTCTTTCCATGCTGTGCTCTTCCCTGTTGACTTCATGTCTCTCTGTATGTAAATATGCCTCCCTTGTGTTCACTTACAGTGCTTAATTTACATTCCGACAGAGAGGCTGGTGAATAAACAACTTTTATCTGTCAGGAAGTCTATTTGTCCACCTCCACTGGAATACAGAATCTAGGAACGTGTTTTCAGTATACATACATAACTCTTTACATAGTGTCTGCACATTTCACAACAATATTCATGACCAGTGTGAGCCTGGCATTCGTCTGAAACTCCATGTGACGTTCTTTTGGTGAACCAGAATTAGGATATTCTTGTAATCCCTTGCTGGCTGGCATTAAAAACGTCTCGGGTCACACAAACATTTTTTTATTTCTTAGTTGCCTTCAAATCAAGGTTATTTGGCCTCTTTGGCAAAAGAAGCCCCTTTTTAAAATAAATGAAGTAATACAGAAGTTACAGAATCTTGAGAGAGAGACCCTCTGCGTGATCTAGAATCATCTCCTTGTCATTAGGGAAACCCACAATGAATTGAAGCCATGTCCGGGCTTCCCCGATGCTAGAGATTTCCCCTTTCTCTTTGCAGGATTGAAATGCAGTAAGTGTTAGACCTGAAACATTAGGGGCAGACAAGCTTATCCTGATTTTACATGGTTTCTCAGCTGCTGTTCTTTGCAAAATTAATTAATTTGCCCCTATCAAAACCGATGTGGAGACATGCTTGGCAAGGTTTTAGATAAGGTGTAGATCTTTCGCCAAGCAGAAATAACTGGGGCTGTCAAACACATTATATGAAAGGTCAGTTCCTACTCAGGCTGTCTAAATTAACACTTTCCATTTTGAAAGTGTTCAGCGAATGAGGGCCTTCTGCCTCCTCTAGGGCTCCTTAAGAGCCATTGAGGGAAGAGGTCTTCTTCAAGGACCACCTTGTCTTGTTTTAAAATCCTCTGCCATGAGATGTGTTTGGCTGTCAAGCTGCTTTGCTTTGCACCTGAGGCCCCATCTTCACTGGCCAAAGGACCATGCTTAAAACCATGTTTAAACACAGTTCAAACCTGAGTGGAGCAAAATCGGTATCTGCAATACAGCGTAGCTGCTGCGTGTGGGTGTACAGGGCCAAAGGATGTTAATCCCATGTTTAAAAACTACCAATTTGGGCTGGATTTGTACCAGAGAGCAAGAGATGAAAGGCTTTCTGGCCCTGTCTTACACCATTTTAATTAAATTAGTTCAGCTTCCGATGTGGACACTCTTATTTTGGGTTGATGGCATAACTTGTTTTATCTCAAACGTCTTCCTAATCTATTTAAACTAAACTGAAATAAGTCTTGCTGAAACCAGAATAAACATGTCCACTCGGCCTTCTGCACTGTTTTAATTAAATCACTTTAAAATGATACCTCACGTTAAACTGGTACAACTCTGCAGGTTGGCAAGTCCTGTCTTCCATTACCAATCCTCCAATCTGTCCAGTTCGTTTATATACGTTTACAGTGTATATAGTTTAAGAAATGTCAGTTTTCACTTTCATTTAAATTTAAGGTGACAATCAAAAGTTACAGTTGCCTGTTAACCTCCTCTCCTCTTCCTGAATTTCCTGAGCCTGTAAGAAGTATTTTCATTCTTGTACTTATCTTGAAGTCAGCTGGCTCTCACATGGCCTACAGTACAGTGACTTAATTGAAATGGAGCTGTAATGTACACTCTCGCTCCCTATGAACTGCTGTGCTATACAGAGGACTTAATATTCCTAGCCACTTTTTAGAACTGAACCCTGCTTTCAGGCTGGTGAGAACTGGTACCAAAATAGCCTCGATTAATCACAGCAAATTTGTGTTATTCAGTTTTCTTCCAGTGAACTGTTTACTACAACAGCTGTTAAAAGAATCAGAGGCTGTATGCATACTTTTATGGTACCTGAGGACATCTGAAGGTCAAGTAAATTTGCAAGTGTCTTGCTTTTTAAACTCTACTCCTTATGTAGAAATATGGGAGAAATATCTAGGCAGTCATTTCCTAAGGAATCTGCCAGCCAGAACTTTAGGCCCTTGGAAATAATCCTATTAATAAAAGAAACATCTTATATTTTCAGTTAAAGGTATTCTCTAGCTGACTGTGGAGTCACTGTGGAGTGTTTAGGAGAGCAGTTGGAATGGAGAAGGACACCAAACCCCTATCATTCTGTTGCAGCAGCCTCCATTAGATAAAATTTCTAACTCTGCGCTATCCCTCCCTCCCTACAGAATATGCAGATGGACTCTGAAAGATTAGCAGAGGAGGTTCACGCCTTTGCTGCCAAAGGCAGTTCATCCCTAGCAGAGCTGGCAGGAACAGAGTGAAACAGACAAGGATTGTCCTCATCAGTTTCACTCTGCTCCTTTGAAGTGCTACTGGGGGTGTCCTATCTACAGGTGGTGCAATATACTCCAGGCCTCTTGAGCTTCAGGAGTTGCTCTGTAGGGACTGAGAAGAACAAACAATACAAGAGGAAGTTGCCTCTGTTGTCTAGTCAGCACCTCAGAGTTTAAATTTGAACCTGCACTTTCATCTGAGTTATGAGATGTTGGGATTGCAGCAGAAGGCAGTATGTTCAACTCAAGCCTCAAAGAAGCTAGAAGTACCATGCACCCGCATTTCTGGTTGACTGTAGGCACAACATCTTATCACCCATATGCAACCCCTGGAGTATCGAAGACGAAGGGGAGAGAATCTTGAATTAAAAGGGGGGCAGAGAGAGGAAGAAATAGGGAGACATGGAGGAAGCGATAAACCTACACGTCTAGCAGTGAAGAGGCGAAGAAGTAGAGTCAAGTGGAGGACACAATGGAGCAGTGAATAGTGTATGCTTAGTGGGGAATTCTGTTAATGAGTTTTCATAACTAGAGTTAGTTGGATGGGTATCTGAAAGAAACACAAAAATCAAACCACCTCATAAGTTTTGGAATCTGTCAAAACAGTGGGCAAGAGAGTGTGTTTGCAGAGAGCCAGGGGAGAAGCAGTAATGAGTGAGGCCCAAATAACACTGATTCACAAGCAATGTCTCCTGTTTAGAACATGTTGGGTCTGAGGCCATGTCTACACTACAGAGCCCCCTAGTGTAGACGCAGTGTAAACCCCCAAGAGTCATTCTGCTGGAAAACATCTCCTCCCCAAAGGACACTAGCTATGCCAGTAGAAGTGCTCTTCTGTTGACATAATTGCATCTACACTGGGGGTTTTGCTGGCACAGCTATGTTCACTGGGGGAGATGATTTTTTCCACAACCACACTCTTGACCTACGTAGCCAGGCTGTCATAATTTTGTAGCATAGATCAGGCCTGAGGCTTCTCTCTGCTTTTATGTGGCAGCAGGAGCCCTTATTTTGGGCCAGGTTGTGTGCTCGTGACCCCATTTTCACACTGTATAACTTTAAAAGTGTTGTTAGGATTTGCTCTTGGCTTTTCTTGCTGTTCATTGGTTGCCACTAGGACAGTGGCATATTTCCGTAAGGGGCCTTTCACTTTCCCAAGGACAAGACTCGAAGATACTAGAGTGACCGTTTAGCTCATTAGCAGCACTGATTAATCAACAACCCCCATTTGTTTGTTTGTTTGATCAAAGTTCCCAGAGGCCTAGTCTTCTCACTGGTAAAAATGGTGTCACAGTTTGAATGACCAATCCCAAATTACTAGTAGGTTTTTAGTTAATGTGGTGGGAAGAATAAGGGAAATCTTGTTGAAAAATATGTCTGATGTGCTTTGTCTCACGTAAATGTGTTAAAATGATTTGCTTTATTAATGGCAATGTTTGAAGAGTCTGATAGGAAGAGTAAGAGGAACAGTATTAGATAGTTTACATACTTCGGGATCAAACTGAAAAACTGATCACAATAAAACCAGCAATATATTTTAAAAGTACTGTTGTTGGAACTAATTTGACCACTGAACCTATTTACAAGGTGAACTAAGCAGATAGAACTACCAATTGTGGCCTATGTCTCTAGGTCCAATTAAATTAATACCACACTTGCCATCCGAATGCAGCCACAGATCTCTTTGACTTAAGTGGGAGCTTTGGCTGCTCAAAGGCTGCAGCATTAAGGCCTTAATAAATGACTGAAAAAAGGCATTGTTTTCTTTATGAGATGCAGTGTCTTGTTTAATTGTGAATAAAAGTGATGGCAAAGTGTTGCATCATTCAGTGACTGCTGTATGGCAAGTAAGCAGTGTTAAATGTCAATGTATAATTAAAAGCAAAGGTGTTTAGGAGCTCTTTGGTTGGAATCTTCATAATTCTATTAGAAGTTGTGGCTCTGAACCTTTTCTATTTCCAAAAATGCCTAAGAGACTCTCTTTGAGAACCGATTTTGTTGATCTGTGGTAGTCAATCTGCAAAATGCCTTGCAACTTCTCAGCTACTTATCCCTTAGCTTTTCATGCAGTGCTCTAGGCTTTCACTTGAATTTGAATAAGAGACCAGATGCATAATGTATGGACATATTTGCTACAAGTAGTTATGTTTGAGAAGGCACACTGACTAAAAATAGAGATGGGCTTTGGGATACAAAATTTTGATCAGAATTTGAACTGCTCCAATGTTTGAGGAAAGTTTGGATCTAGTGTTTTGATTTAGGCGTAGATGCTTATAAGTGGATACGTCCTTTGTTGCTTCTGCAGAACTTGAAACATTTATCAGATACAGTCTAACTAAGAGATTAAACCTACTAACCAGAAGCTGATATGCAAGATGAGAAAGCACCTAGTAAGGTCCAGGGGCAACAGACCCTACCATAGCAGCAAAGTGAAACTTACATGATTGCTGTCAGTTTTACTTCTGCACACAGGTTTCTGGATACCAGCAGTGAAGTTGTGTCAATTAAAGGCTGTGTTTGTATGATGAGGCCTGGCAAGCCTGGGTGTGAATCTACAGCACACTAGCTTGCCACACAGGAACATCCTGTGTGGACACTGCTACGGCACACTCCAGGACTTTCGCTGCAGCTTCGCAACTATGCTTTCAAATGGTAGGCTGCTAAGCGGCACTCCAGGACTTTCAGGGGACTGTTGCAGTGTCCACGCATGATGTTACTGTGTGACAAGTGGTGCACTGTAGATTCACACCCAGGCTTGTCATGCAGGCACAACCTTAGTCTCCTGCTTCTTGGGATAGCTTGAGCAGACACAGAGGCAACAGAACTGTCTGTGTACAGCCTCAAGAAGAGAACGCTGCCTTAATTCACATACAGTTCATGCTTGGAAGGTTCCCTTCACCACCATGAATGTTAGAAATGTACCTTTTTCAAAAATGAAAGCTTAAATTTTGCAAAAATTTGTGGATTTTACCCCTTCACCTGAAAGGGAAAGCTTCCCATTCACCAGTGGCAAGGAGAGGAGAATTTTTAAGACCCGGCTTATTATTTTGTGAAAGAAGTACTCTTTATGCTGATATTTCTCTCTTTCCTATATAATATACACGTGTGTTTCTGTAGCACTAGTGTTTAAAGCAGCGTTTTTCAAATGCAGCCACAGTGTGGGGTTTTCCTGTGGCCATGACAACCTCCTGGTTAGAGACGGGGGAAGGGGCAAAGCTATGAGACTCCAGGAGGCTCCAGAGGCGGGTTGGGCTTCAGCTCCCCGTCTCCCACCAGCTCCAGCCATGGGGATCTGGTTCTAGGCATCAGCCTGGGGGAACGGGGCTTCAGCAGGGCCAGTCTTACTGGGCACCATGGTCAAGAGGCAAGGAGTGGGGTGAGCCTGGGTTGTGAGGCCATGGAAGGGAGCTCAGGGCAATAGGGGGGAGGAAGCACAGGGGCCTGTGGGGAGCCTAGGGGAGTGGGTGGAGGCAGCAGGGGCCAGGGGAGGATCTGTGGAGGAGAGGGGAGGCAGCAGGGCCAGGAGCACTAACATACAACTGTATATTATTTTTATTATTGAGTCTGCAGAAACCCCCTGCATAAATTTTACAATGATTTGGGCATGTATATGTGCATATTTATTTGTTTTTCCTAAAGTCAATTAAATATTTTAGGGAAATTTGTCAGAGTGGCCACCAGCAGGAGTTGGTGGTCTCATTCTGAGGCCACCAAAAATTTTGTTGTGAGAACCTCTGGTTTAAAGTGTGGGGGCATTTTAAGTACTGTCTTAGCAAAGTTGCTGCTCCCAGATTATGATAGACCTCTCACTTTTTTTTTAGACCACTGTCAGCACTGTGTAGCAACTTCCATCCATATGGTTTTCCAATAAGTGAATTAAGCCTCAGAACAGTCTGTGTAGTAGAAAAGGACTATCTTCATATTAAACATGGGGAAACAGAGGTATGGAGAAGTAAAGTGATTTTTCCCAAAGCCTTTGGCCATAGGGCTTGGGCCTGGGAATTAGAATTCCTGTCCTCTAACCTGACCAACACCACGCTTCTTCTCATGTTGCTTCTCTGTCCAAAGCCAAGTTTTATTTTTATGAAAAAATATAATTTTTTAAGCATTTTGGTTGTTTGTGAGAGAGCCAAGCTTGCGTGTGTGTGAGAGGGAGAGAATCAGGAGAGAGGAGGAAGTGTTTTTCACCAATTACATTTTTTTTTCAGATGCCTGATTAACAAAGCTGCTCTTTAAAAATTTGGCCTGGACGTGGGAGTGAATGAGGTTTAGTGCTGTTGTCTTGTTTGAAGAAATTTGGTTTAGAGACAGCAGAGTGAAATGTTTGCTAATAACATAGCTTGTACTTGCCTTACACAACTATCCCTAGCTTTAACAAGGCATTGACGTGGGATGTGATTGAAATTAACATCTGTGTGCAAACCAGGCCGGTAGCCATAGGTTCCAAACACATTACTTCATTAGGAAAAATTAATTGCCACAAAACTGTGGCTGATCCTATTAGTTGGAAACCTACCTCCCCAAATAATTGGAAATTCAGGAGAATTAGGGCTTGTCTACACTACAGGTTACGTTGGTATAACTTATGTCACTCAGGGGTGTGAATAAGGCACCCTCCTGCGTGATGTAAGTTACACCGATTTAAGCGCCGATGTGAACAACGCTATGTTAGTAGGAAAGCTGCTCCCGCCAACATAGCTACTGCCTCTTGTAGAGGTGATTTTCTTATGCCGCCGGGAGAGCTCTCTCCATCAGCATAGAGTGTCTTCACCAGAGGCGTTGCAGCTGCGCCGCTGTAGTGTTTCTAGTGTAGACTAGCCCTCAGTCTCCGTTTCGGGCCTTAGCCCAGAACAGCAGAGCCGTTGCCCTCTCATTGCCTGTGTCTGTGGCTGGGGAAGACATGGACTGGATTATCCCCCTCAAATCTTTCAGAAGAAGGAATGAAAGGAGCAGGAAAAACCACTCAAATGATCAGCCATCTGTCAGAGGGAGAGCATTTGATTTCGGGAAGTGTGTGTGCATTTTGGGGGTGGGGTTCTATGTAGCCTCATCCCCTGGCAAGCCCCGAGGCAATGCCTCTAGGAATCAGTGATGTTTGTGTCAGCATTAATTCTAACTGGTTTCCAGTCCAGACCTTTTGAGTCTCTTCAGGATTGTGGGTGTCTGTGGCACAAGAGCAGGTTGGAAGGCAGGGGCAGCCTGACTCGTTGGGGGTTACCCTCTGTAGAGGCAGGAAGAGCAGTAGACTTTTCCTATAGATCTTGGGAATTCCATGAAGTTGGAGAACCCCACCCCCAAACAAATCTACCAGAGACTATTCTGTCCTCTTCCTGTAGACACAGGATTTTGGTCTCTTGTACTTTATTATACAATAAAACCATATGTTTCATAACAATGCTCAGTATTGGATGATACAAATGTTAACCAACAAGCACAGAAGGGCTTGATTCTCCCCTGTCTTGCACGTTGTATCCTCGTTACAACTTCACAAAGTGTGTGTAAAACACTACCTGATAGCATTTCACTTCACACTTACTTTGCACAGGTTTAAATAACAACACTAACTGCAAGGCAAAGGAGATGTCAGGTCCAGATACCTCCCCTGTTCGTGTTTGAATCTTGAGGATCTTGAATCTTGAGGCTCTTCTGAATGTCTCCGTTGCTTGTTAAAGTTTTGTTTGACAAAACCAAAAGGAGGGGCAGTGGGGAAAAAGTAGGAGACCACAGAGTGGGAGCCTTCAGGATAAGATAATGTGTGTGTGTGAGAGAGAGAGAGAGCGCACCACACATGATAGATCAGAGGTGGGCAAACTGTGGCCTGTGGGCTACATCCTGTGGGACCGTCCTGCCCGGATCCTGAGCTCCTGGCCGGGGAGGCTGGCCCCCGGCCCCTCCCCTGCCATGCCGCGCTGCCAGCGCTCTGGCCTGCTGCTCCTACCGGGCAGCGCGGGCGGTGTGGCTGGCTCTGGTGGGACTGTGAGCTCCTGCTGCTCTGAGCAGTTTGGTAAGGGGACAGGGAGTGGGGGGGGTTGGGTAAGGAGCAGGGGGTTCCAGGGGGCAGTCAGGGGACAGGGAGCAGGGGGGGTTGGATAGGCATGGGAGTCCTGGGGGGGCTGTCAGGGGGCGGGGGTGTGGCTAGGGGGCAGGGGAGGGTTGGATGGGGGTGGGGTTCAGGGGGGGCGGTTAGGGGCGGGGGGGTCCCGGGAGAAGGTGGTCAGGGGACAAGGAGCAGGGGAGGTTGGATAGGTTAGGGGTTCTGAGGGGGCCAGTTAGGGGGTGAGAAGTGGGAGGGGGTGGATAGGGGGCAGGGGCCAGGCTGTTTGGGGAGGCACAACCTTCCCTACCCAGCCCTCCATACAGTTTCGCGACCCCAATGTGGCCCTCGGGCCAAAAAGTTTGCCCACCCCTGTGTTAGATGTTAATCATGTCAATTAATCCACTACTGCAAAGCACTCATACTATGGTGATGAGGGTGTCTAAGAACTTATATAGACTTTAAAATGAAGTTAATGTTGTAAAGTCTAAGCACTCTACAATTAGGAAATGCTAGAATTAATGTTGCCTCTGCAACCTTAATTTGCCCCTCTCATACGTATGTCTTACAATACTCTTTAATGACATGACCATAATCTATTTTTCCGCAGCACTCTTGTCTCATTCAGTGTACAGGATAGATGGTGCTCACTTAATGAGCAGCTATTCAATATTTTGTTTTATCCTATATGGTCAGCGTGTGGCCCCAGGCCTTATTTGCTGCACACTATTCGAAGCCTGCTCTGAAAACAGAAATATTAACTTCCTTGTGGGCTCATATATGGTGCTCATCATGATAGCCTCCAAGTGCTTCATAAACAATGAATTTACTTTCAAACCACCCCTCTGAGGAGAGGTGGCATTATTATTTGTTTTACAGATGGGGAACTGGGGCACAAGAGAGATTAAGGTCAAACGTGCCCATTAATTTTGCGTGCCCAATATGTGATATCTATGACCTGATTTTTCTTTTCCCTAGAGAGTTTAGCATTTTCTAGCAATTTGTGTTAACAGCACAGCTTTCATTGACTTAGCTAGGGCATTAAGAGCACAGAAGAAACAGCTTCCCTGCTTTCAGTTCTTGTGCTTAGCACTACAGCAAACCCATAGTAGATGGGGTGTGCAATTACGTGAGAGAGTCTTATTCAGCCCTTGTGGCCCCAGGCTGGAGCAGGCCCAGGGCAGATGGAATGTTTGGAGAATTTATCTGTCAATTTGTAACAACTTTCTACTGAGTATGTGTGAACTGCGATTTTGAGAGGCTCATAACTTGGCTACATGTGGCAGACTTTCATGGGGTTATCAAAAAGCACATCCCTGACATCGGGGCAAGCTCCCTGCCATATTTCAGGTCCCTGCTCCAAAGCCTGGGGGTGCTGGAGCTCCTCATCGAAACTGAAGAATTTTTTAACATGGGTGAAACAGCCAGTTTTTTCCTAACCTCATTCTGAAAAACTGCTGAATTGTTAATCAGTCTGAGGCATACATCTGCCATGGAAAACGTCAGTCCAAATGGTAAAAGGTTGGCAAAATTATGAACAACTGAAAACAGGGTCTTACAATGGAAAGTGTCAGGTAACCTGAGCTAAAGGCAGCAGCACTACCAGCCCTGCCTCGAATAGAATAGAAAGTGGATACCAAGCTCAGGAGCCAACTAGACCTTATCCTTCTTTTTCCTCTTTCTTTGGCTTCCTTGACTAAGAGCAGTGGGGGGAATGGCTGGGAGTTGGCAGTCTGTCTGTCTCTGCATGGGGTGCACTTTGGTAAGTAGTTGACTATCTCCTTTAAAGCAAAGGATGTTTCACAGCATACAAACAGAGAAGTGAGATGAAAACATAAAATACTCTTGCTAGAAAGTTGCAACATGACACTACTTTATTTCTTAGAATAACACACAAGAACCCCAAAACAGAGAGGTACAACTTGTCCCACTTACACTTGGGGTTGTCAACCCTTGCAGATTGGCAGGGAGTCTCCTGGAATTGGCCTCAATCTCCCAGTGACTATTAAAGGCAATCCAGGAGATTTTAATAGGCCAAAGTCCGGTTGGTAGTGCAGTGGGGCTAAGGCTCCCTACCTGCCCTGGCTCTGCGCAGCTCCCGGAAGTGACCAGCACGTCCCTATGGCTCCTAGGCACAGGGCAGGGCAAGGGTGTTTGGGTTTATGCAATTAGTCAGTTGGCAACCCTACTTACACTAGGCTGTCTGTCTGCAAACTGCTGAGGACACAAATTGCACACTTCCCTACAGAACTCCCTACCTTGCAAGCAGGACCAGACAACCCCTTAGGGTTCAAAGTGACAGCTCATAATTTTAATGCAGTTTTCAATATGCCATACTCATGACAACTACCAGCATCAGGAGCTGCCAAATCATTCAACAAGTGCTGTGTTCTTTGGATACAAGTGCTTCTCAGTGTACTCCTGGGGGAATACTGCACATGCTCAGAATTTATGTCCCCTGCAGATTTCTTTGCTTCCCTGCAGAAAAATAACTTTCTGATGGGGAAGCAAAGGGAAGCCATAAGAGCGGTCATGCGACCCTCCCCAGCAGTATGTTTTGGGTGCCCAGGGCAGAGAGGTAAATCACTGTGGGGCAGGAGGTGGGACTGGGGAAGATACAGCTGGTGGCTCCTACCATGTGGTGGGCTCAGCTGCTAGTTCCGTCTTGGCTGGGGAGGACAGGATTTTCTCTTCCCCTGCATGGCATCCAGAGCTGGGTCAGACTCACCCCCAGATTTCTCCCCCAGCTGCAGGAAGCTCTGCAAACAACCCAACCACCCCTGCTTCCTGCACCCATCGTTCCTCAGCTTCAGAGGGAGGGATCCCTGTACAGGGAGCTGCTCCCCCATCCGCCCAAGTCCCAGGCATCCAGATCCCCTCATACCGAGACCCTTCACCGAGCCTCAAGAATTTTGCAAAAATTTTAATATTTTGGCACAGAATTTTTAATTTTTTGGTGCAGAATGCCCTCAGGAGTATCAGTGACACCCGCTGCAGAGTGCAAGTGACTAGTAATGAGTGTTCAAAGTCCAATTCACTCTAAACTGTGTCCCTGGAAAATAGTTTTGTTTTGTTTTTCTGCAGAGGTGAGCAGAATTAGTGGAGTTCCTCTGCACTGGAGTGAGTCAGAAGCGATTCAGAGGGAATTACAATATATGTAACCACCAAAGCTGTGCCAATTCTTCACCATATTAATTTGTTTGAATGTTGTATCCACATGCTAGAGATTTTTCTGTTTGTGTCATTTAGATTATAAATGTTTTGTGTTTGTATAGCACAAGGGCCTCTAATCCTGATTGTGGCCTTTGAGTACTACCATAATATAAATATTTACTGGTAATAATTCATGGTACAGGAGTGTGTGATAATGAAAAACGTAAGGTAATGATGCCCAGTTAAAGCTTGCCTGCAGTCATCTAAAATAGCAAGGGACCAAGATGGCAATTGGTTAGGAAAAGCTTGTGCATCCTGGCCTTCATTAATCAAGTTTAGAGACTTGAAAAACCATTTCAATCCTTACATGTACTCATCAGGCTCTTCAAATTAGCCAAATCAATATGGACTGCTTCATGCAGCATAAAATCTTCCAGGCCAGGGCCGTGTGTGGGTGTTGTAAAGCACCCAGTACTTTCGGGTTAAAACTTATTTTAGAAAAAACAGCAAGAAACTCTTAACTGTGTTTCTGATTCACCTGAGATTACTAAAAATTAGAGAGTTTAATTTGCACCTGGCATCTTGGATGATGAAAATGGGCACAACCATTTCACTGCCAGGTTCTCATGTGCTGGCACAAGACTGCAGTATATTAGGTTCCGATCTTGCAAAGGATCAGTGCGCCCACATCTGGCCCTTTGCAGGATTGGGAGCTCTGGTTGAAAACTCTAGGGGGATGTTTAAAAATATCTTTTTCCTCCTTAAATTGTGAAAAATATTTCTGTTCAGTTGTGGAAATAAACTGCATTTTGATGACACTGTCATTTAATCTGGCATCCATGTACTTGTTCAGAGCCTCAAAGCTTAGATTGGATGATCTCCTTGTCCACTATAGAGAGTTTATAAAGAAGAGACATCTTGTCAGCTTTTTAGTAAATAGCATTCCTAGTTACTATGTAGTTCTCCAGAGGAAATAACAATAAAATGCCTTTCTGCTTTACAAAGGACCGTCTTGTCTAACTCTTTCTTTCTGTCCTCCAGACTTCGTTTTATGGCCGATTCAGGCACTTCTTAGACATCGTTGACCCCCGCACTCTCTTTGTTACTGAGGTAATGTATTTACATTGTTTAATCTCTAAGATGCTGCTTATTTGATAGATTTGGTTTAAAAGAGAGAAGGAAAGAGAAATGCAGAAGTGCAAGAGAGTCCACTGATATAACATTAGCATTGTTTTGAGGGCCCAAATCTGTCGAGTGCAAAGCATGCTCAGTTCCTTTTGACTTCAGTGAGAGCTGAAGGTGCTTTCTACCATTCAGGATGAGGCTGTAATTGCACAAAAACCATGAAATTCAGAGCCAATTTCCCCTGTCCTTTCAATTAAAGTAGAAGAGCTCACAATAAGCATCCCCAAGACCTCCCAGAGATTCTTCAGCAAAAAGGGAAGACCAGACTTGACATTCCTTGTATTTCTAGGTGGAAAAACTCCCGTAAACAAACTTAACAAAAAACCTTTTCAAGCCTTTACACATCAGAGGAGCAGTAAAGGGCACAAGTCCAAATAAATAAATAAAATCTGTTAGAGGTCATTTTTAAGGTTGCTGTGGAAACCTAAAAGTGTGTCTGTACTCTGAGAAATGACTCTTGTACAAATGGCACTATGAAGTTCCTTGTTGATCATCTCTGTATCTTCAGATGACACTTATTTAGTTTACAGGTAAAACCTTTTTCTATTTTCTAACTGACAGTCCCACAAATTCATCCAGGATCTGAAAGTCAACCTTGGTCTTTTCTGGCTTGTGCATTGTCACCTGGAATAGAGATTCTGTAATTGGAGGTTAGTTAACAATTCTACTGATGCAGCAAGAGCCAGAATAGAAATAACTCACTCCCCACTGTACAGCAGTGTTGGCATTGTGATGCTCACCAGGGTAATAAAATGTTGTCAAAAGATATTATGCCATTAAAGTCAGATGGTATAACTCTGAGTAAGCACAGGGCAGCTAGCACGTCTTCTGAGTAAGAAGTTGGCATTGTTACATAGTGACTTTCATGGTTATAAAAACACTCCAATTTTACATAATTTATGTGCATTTAATTTTGCATTGAGATTGACGTTAACATTTGTTTGCATTTAATATTTCATAGGATTATTGACCTTAAAGATTATTTTCCCCAAAAGATATATTTCAGTTGGTTCTTAAACAAAGATGCACGCTTCTGTCTAGGGGATGACACGATA
The DNA here is from genome assembly GCF_965140285.1 of Lepidochelys kempii. NCBI lineage: Eukaryota > Metazoa > Chordata > Testudines > Cheloniidae > Lepidochelys > Lepidochelys kempii. The sequence goes on from NC_136383.1 coordinate 137,490,727, forward strand.
GAAAATTCACACTTTTTTTGTGTGTGGCAAATGCAGCCAGGGATGTAAATTTAATTTCAGCGCATTATGCAGAGCATTGGCAGCTGAACTGTCCGTTAAAGTCAGTGGCAGTCTGGATCCAGTTCTTTGCTCACCATACTGAAAACATGCCCGGCAGAGTTTTAAATGTCTGTCTTTTTTCCAGAATTGATCAGTTTCATTCAAAAACATAAAGCTATTGGATAGTTCACCCAAGTTCTCTTTGGATTCCTGTCTAAGAGAACCGCAAAGAATAAAATTGCTGTTCTCATGTCATAAAATCGAATTTTATAGCTTCACTTATAAAAACACAGGTTTGGATGAAATATGAAATCCAGTTTTCAAAAGGCAGCGTCCTTGATGTGGAACACAGTCTGAAGAGGTTTCAGAGTAACAGCCGTGTTAGTCTGTATTCGCAAAAAGAAAAGGAGTACTTGTGGCACCTTAGAGACTAACCAATTTATTTGAGCATAAGCTTTCATGAGCTACAGCTCACTTCATCGGATGCAGTCTGAAGAAATAACCTACTAGCAAGAGAGAGGTTTACAGTCTCATGAGGATGTCTGTGAGCAAGATCAAGCAGGGTGAAAGAGATGCTGTTATTTGTCAATTCAATGGCTTTCGCTAACGCTTGAATTGGTATTTAAAGAGAACATGAGCATGCATGTGGAAATAGAAAAATTACTACAAATTAAGGCTTGATGCTGTTGTTCTTTAACATTAAATTCACTGTTGATAAATGTGAAGTAATGCACACTGGGGGCGGGGGGGATAAATTTCCACTGTGCATTGCTGTGTATTCTCTTCAACACTCACATTGGGAGTGACTTAATTGAACTCATTGAACTCATTTTTGGTGAGATCAGAACTGGGCCCAAGAGGTGCAGCAAAAAAGTTTTCTGTTCTCAGCTGTAAAGAGAAATTTCATAGTTTAATTTCCTTTATGTTATCAACCTTATGCAGAAGTTCTTAGTTTTCTTTGTTAATGAGGATGTGAAAAAACAAAGACTCTCAATAGGAACCCACCCTGTCCTCCCCATGATTAAGGTTTCCTCCTACCTCCTCAGAATTAGAGATGGGCTTGAACCCTGAAGCTGCAAAGCTCTCTTTTAAAGCATTAATTTCCCCTCTGTTAATATTCACCCCTTCTTGTCAACTGTTGGGAATGGGCCACATCCACCCTGAGTGAGGTGGCCTCATTAGCACTGACCCCCCACTTGATAAGGTAAATCCCATCTTTTCATGTGCTGTATATTTATACCTGCCTACTGTATTTTTCACTCCATGCATCTGATGAAGTGGGTTCTAGCCCACGAAAGCTTATGCCCAAATAAATGTGTTAGTTTCTAAGGTGCCACAAGGACTCCTCGTTGTTTTTGCTGATACAGACTAACACGGCGACCCCTCTGAAACCTTTTAAAGCACTAACTATTACAATTCTGGGGAGTCTTGTTCTCTATAGAAATATCCAATCCCCCTTTGAATCAGTCTAAGTTCTTGGCCTCACTGACATTCTGTGACCGTGAGTTCCACAGGGTAAATATGCTCTGTCTGAAACGATATTTTACTTTATCATTTGGGAGTTTATTGCCTAGGATTTTTTTGAATGTCCCTTTGTTCTTGCTTCATGAGACTGTGAAAGCAGAATCTGTGCTACCTTCTTAAGGCCAGTCTTTATTTTGTATATTTTATTGAGTCTTCTGTTGGTCTTCTCTTTTCTAAGATAATCCATCCCAATCTATTTTTAAAAGCTCTCTCTTAATTTGAGAGCTTTTCCATGCCTCTAATAATTCTTATCACCTATTTCTGAAACCCCTCTAATTCTGCAGTGTCCTGTTTTGAGATACGGTGACCAGTACTGCACAAAGTGTGAAAGTGCATCACTGATTCGTATAATGGCATTAGAATAGTCTCTGTATTATTCTCCATCCCATCCTTTATCCATCCTAACATCTTTCTGGCTTTTTTTGACCACTGCTGTGCGTTGAGCAGAGGTCATCACTGACCTGTACATAATGACACCTAGGTCCTTTTCCAATGCAGATACAATTAATTTAGAATCCTGGAAGGTGTATGAGGAGCTCAGATTTTTCCTTCCAATGTGCATTACTTTTCATGTGTCAAGATTGAATTTCATCTGCCATCTTGTTGCCCAGTCACCTGGCTTGGTGAAGGCCCTTTGACATTTCTTAGGGCATGTCTATGGGTACCACGCTGCAGTGGTGCAGTTCATCCGGTGAAGACGCTCTATGCCGACAGGAGAGAGCTCTCCCGTCGACTTAGCGCTGGGCACATGAGCGCTTATATCAGTGTAACTTATGTTGCTCAGCGGGGTGGTTTATTCACACCCCTGAGCGACGTAAGTTATGACAACATAGGCTGTAGTGTAGACATAGCCTTAGTCTTCCCTGTACTTGACTAACATAGTAGTTGTGTCAATTACAAATTTTTCCCCCTTACTATTCTCCCCTTTTCCCAAATTGTTTATAAATATATTAAACATTGGACGTAATATGGGACCATTAAACCCCCCGCCCCCAGGCTGTTAACCTTTTTTCATGATTAAAATTAACCATTCATTCCTTCTCTTTGCTTTCTGCCATCTAGCCAAATTTGCTCCATGATAAACTTGACCCGCCACGCCCCATCCCATGATTACTTACCTTCTTTAGTGGACTCTTATGGAGGGACCTTGTCAAAGGCCTTTAGGAACTTTAAAGAAATTATGTCAACTGGTTCTCCGTTATCCACCTCATTACTGACACCTTCAAAGACTTCCAATAAGTTAATGAGACATTATTTGCCTCTGCAGAAACCATGCTAGTTAAACCTATCATATCATGATGATCTCTCAGGGATTGTTTAGCAGATTCCCAGAAAGGGAAATTGTCCTGATCATCTCTCTCGTTTTTTGGATGGAATTACAGTATACTGAAGCTCCCATGAACCCTCTGCAGCACATCATGGAGCAACATTAACTCTTTTCTCTTGGCTAATCTCTTTCTCAGTAAAACAAATATTAATATCTAGGATCACATAAAGAACCCCTAAGCACATACAATCTGCTTTGTTTGTCTATGAAATTGGTGTCTGACTCACTGCTCTGAAATATTTAGAGTGTAAATATAAAAAACCATTCTGTTCTGTTTTATACTCTAAATGGAGAATGAAATCTAATGGCTGGAAAAGTAAAAGGTAGAACACAGCCTTATGTAGAAAGCCCTTTCCTGCTGACAGATGGCTACATTTTTCGGGCCTGGAGTTCTTCTCATGGAACACAAGGATTGTTGTTTGTCTTGGAGGAGCCCAGTATCAGAGGGAAGAAATGGACAAATGAGCTTTCTAATGAGAACTGCGAAGATTATTATTAATTCCACAGCGATTTCAGATGGATATTTTCCATTTCCTTTTCTAAACTGTTTTGTATTGCTAGGCAGTTGCAGCATTCAATCCCAGAGGTGGCTGTATTTTGATGTTCAGCCAAGTGATTCCTCTGCATGGGAAAGCCAAATGGAGTTGTGTCATGGATGAGCTTGACCCATAGTTTTGTATTGTCCATTGGTAAAGTTTATGAAGAGTTTGGGGCTTTGTTAGAATGAAAGATGCTATGAAGATGATGATTATTGCAGCTTTGACATTTATGCATTACAAAATTATGAGATTAAATCTGACTCTGATGTAGATTCTTAATATTTATTGAGTGCCTTGCATTTTTGAGGGCGTCAGATATTAACTCATCCGCACCATGAGGTAGGTAATTGGTATTACATTATGATATAATTACATTTCAAATGAGTAAACTCTGATGTTAAGCAAGTGGCAGAGCTGGGATTAGAATTGAGGATTTCCACGCTCTGCATGTATCTGTTCAAATTCACTAGGCCATGCTGCCCTGTGGTGATCTATCCAAAATCTACTAATTTTACATACTTTTAGTGCATCTGTCACACAGAAATCTAGGCTTCAACCCTTAGTTAACATTGCACATAAGCCTTAAAGACAAGGGAATTCTTATGACAAAATAATTTTCCCAGCAACAAATTTCAAACTTTCCTAATAAGCAGAAAACATTGTACTGCTGAGGTCAGGCCCAGCTATTCTTGCAGTTGAGACTATGTGAAACCTCTTGGTGGGCGACATGCCTATTTTCTGAAAAGTGTGAGATTAAAATGATTGGAATAATACTTTAAATTGCTATGTAATTAAGCCCCATCAGAGAAAGCAATAGGGATCGGCAGATATTTTTATAAGCCTAATTTATTCCATGTGACATTAACGTAGACAGACTGTTAACACACTGCAGGAGAGGCCCTTCATTTAAGAAAGCTTATAATAAAGCAAAAGTTAAATAAGAATTAAGAGTCAAGTTGCATTCAGAAAAGCTGTGTTTTATCTCTTCCCTTATGCTCTGTCTGAACAAAGAAGCTCTGTCTCTCCCTACATCAGTATTAAGGGCTCAACTCTGCATGATTCTGAGCATCCTCAGCCCCCATACTTAGGTCCAAAGTGGGATCATGCTCGCATATCTGAAAGATACCTTCTTACTCAGCAGATCTGCTGTCTGTGTTTATTCACTGTCCTGTCTGCGGGTTTTACACTGACAAAAAGTTTCTTGTTCCCGTTATCTCTCACTGGAGATTGAATACGGTAGAGTCAGCTGGATTCTAGTCTGCCCTGTGTATCATCAGTAGAATCGTCAGCTATAATAATTTACCAGTGATTGCATAAGTGGCAGAAAGAGGATCTGGAAATCCAGCTCTGCTGGGTTGAGTTTGTGGTGCTGTCCGCTAGAAGAACCACCTTTTTGTACTCAGCAGATCAGATCTGAACCTTGCTTAGGTTAAATCCACTGCTGTGCAGTGTGTCAGCACAGGACACGTGCTCCACTTCAGATCAGGGATTGTGATGTCGAAGAGGGATGTAAGTGGTGCATGCTGCTTGTGCTGGTTCTCTGCACAGAGGTGAAATTCACTGACTCTTCATTAGAAACGCTCAAGAGGCACAGTCGCAGTTGCACCACCTAGCGCTTCAGTGTAGACGCTCACGACAGCGATGGGAGGGGTTCTCCTGTTGCTGTAGTTAGGACTTGCCTTTCTGAGAGGCGGTAGCTAGGTCAACAGAGGAATTCTTCAGTCAACCTAACGCTGGTTACAATGATTGGCTTAACCACGTCACTCAGAGCTGTAGTTTGCCCACCCCTGATTTATATATTGACTGTAGTTGCAATTTAAATATGCCTGCATGGTTTTCTGGAGGAGAATGCATGCTGAGCATGATGCTGGGCAGCACCTTCCTACAGTTCCTCTTTCTATATCCTTGGATGCATAAATAAGGGAATCTTGAGTAGGAGAGGTTGTTTTACCTCTGTACCTGGAACACTGTTTCCAGTTCTGGTGCCCACAGTTTAAGAAGAATGTTGATAAATTGGAGAGGGTTCAGAGAAGAGTCATGAGTATGATTAAAGGTTTAGAAACATGCCTGATAGTGATGGAGTCAAGGAGCTCAATTGATTTAGCTTAACAAAGAGAAGGTTAAGGGACGACTTGATCACAGTCTCTGAGTACCTACATAGGGAACAAATATTTAATAATGGGCTTTTCAGTCTAGCAGAGAAAGATAAAACATGCTCCAATAGCTGGAAGTTGAAGCTCAAAGAATTTGTACTGGAAATAAAGCGTGCGTTTTTAACAGGGAGGGTAATTAACCATTGGAACAATTTACCAGGGAGTGTGGTGGATTCTCCATCACTGACCATTTTTTAAATCATTTTAAATTGGATAAAAAGAAAAGGAGTATTTGTGGCACCTTAGAGACTAACTAATTTATTTGCTCAAATAAATTGGTTAGTCTCTAAGGTGCCACAAGTCCTCCTTTTCTTTTTGCGAATACAGACTAACACGGCTGCGACTCTGAAACCTTTAAATTAGATGTTTCTCAGTCTAAAAGATCTGCTCTAGGAATTATTTTGGGGAAGTTCTATGGCTTGTGTTATACAGGAGGTCAGACTAGATGATCAGAATGGTCCTTTCTATCCTTGGAATCTATGACCCATAAAACTGGGCCCCTGACCACCTTCAAAAATCCCCTGATAAATTCTGCTGTCAGTTACACCAGCGTAAATCTGGAGTTGCTCCACTGACCTATAAGTGCCTTCCAAAGGCATTTTTAAAAGAGCAACTTCAAAAGAAGACATTCTTAGTCATGATCCATCGCTCTTCACTAGGGCAGGAGAACCCTCTACATCCTGGAGGGCCAAATCCTATTGCAAAACCACGATGGGCTTCAGTGGATCAGGAGGTGGCCCACAAGTGTCTTTATATAATAATATTCAGCATGATGCAAAAACCAAGCAGCTGTTCAAAGGTGTTTGCCTCGTAAAAAGCTAAGAAAAAGGCTTGTGTGCCTCTGACGAATGAAATCGCTGTGATGTTTTTTCAGGATTTTAATCCTTTGCTGGCCCATTGACTTGCCACTAAGGAAACATCAGCTAATGATTCATGAGCATGCTTTCTATAAAGTCAGCATGAAGTTCAGTGAAGCAAACTTCTTTTTGTGAGGTCAAAACCATTGCTTGCTCAGGAGGAACATGACCTATGAGGGAAGATTGAAAAAATTGGGTTTGTTTCTCTCTGGAAAGAGAGAACTGAGAGGGGACACAACAGTTTTCAAGAACATAAAAAGTTGTTACAAGAAGGAGTGAGAAAAATTATTCTCCTTAACCTTTGAGGATAGGACAAGAAGTAATGGGCTTAGAGTGCAACAAGGGCGGTTTAGGTTGGACATTAGGAAAAACTTAAGCACTGAAATAAATTGCTCAGGGACGTTGTGGAATCTCCATCATTGGAAATTTTTAAGAGCAGGTTAGACAAACACCTGTCTGGTCTAGATAATCCTTAGTCCTGCCATGAGTGCAGGGGACTGGACTAGCTGATGTCTCAAGGTCCCTTCCAGTCCTATGATTCTATGACTCTTGAGTCTAATCAGCTCTGTCATTAAATGCTGAAAAGACACAGGTCAAAGAGCATTTACACCCTTATAGACGGAGTCCACACCTTTCCACTCCTATGATTCTATGAAAAGGTACCAGTCTAATAATCCTGCAGTCTTCTGAGTATCCTCAGAATAGATATCTCACAGACCGTGCCAATGCACTTGGTCCTTGGCATATCCCATTGCCACTGTTTCTCAGCCTGGATCTGGTGGTACCACCTCTAGTTCAGATTCCATGAACCGTTGAGCCCTCAACCTTTCTGCTGAGACAGACATCAAGAAAGTCCATTTGTAAGGTGGAAATTTGCCAGCTAGGAATTGGGTTAAGACTGCCAAACAGCCTTCAGTCACTATTGGACTGTAGTGAACCTGAACCAAGCACCTGAAGGCTCCATATCCCATTACCAATCCCCTGAGCTGTTCAGTCCCCAGTGAATCATTCTGGTGGAGCTAGCCCCATTGTCGTTAAGGATGAGACTAGCTTAATGTTTAATACCTGATTTTTCTAAGTTATGTAAAATCCACGTTTGATTGGATTGTCATGAAAATTGCAGTGCCTTCTGGACGTCTATGGTAGACTTACTGGTCCACATTTAGAAAAGGAGTACTTGTGGCACCTTAGAGACTAACCAATTTATTTGAGCATGAGCTTTCGTGAGCTACAGCTCACTTCGAAAGCTCATGCTCAAATAAATTGGTTAGTCTCTAAGGTGCCACAAGTACTCCTTTTCTTTTTGCGAATACAGACTAACACGGCTGTTACTCTGAAAACTGGTCCACATTTGAGGTCACTTGAACAAGGAGCTCTCTAGATATGTCCTCTTCCCCTCCAAATAAATATAAGAACCCTATCATTTTGATATTACAACTTTTTCTTTTTTTTTTTTTTTTCACACAACTGCGGATCAGTTTAGGGACTGATCCTCCCCAAACTGATATAACCTACTCAAGATTGATCTCAGCACCTACTGCCCCTCTGAGGAAGCAATATTTTAAAAGTTCTTCAGGTTAAAAGTTGTCCTTACAACATGGCTCAATCCAAGTAGACGAGCCAGAGAAAGTAAATTTTGCGTATTTGCAGCAGGCTGGGGCTCTGTTACAAGCCAGTGTTTTCAGGCAGACAGATAATTGGATAGCTCAAGGTGCTACCCTGTGGCTATTGAACCTGAGCAGCAGCCATATGCTGTGAGTTGAGTCCTGCTTTCCACAGCTTTCTGAGAATTTGTGTTGTGCAAATTGGTTGCTCTCTGCCTCCATTCGGTGGGGGCTTCTTCTGGAAGTTTTGCTGTGAGAGCACAGGTTCTGAGTAAAAAGCTAATATTTCAAAGTTACCGAAAATCCACATGGATATTCACATTCCACTTTATAGATTTAGAAGTACTGTCAAAGAAAATAGCTTAAATTAAACAGAAGGAAAATGAAAGACGCCAGTAAGCAGCAGCAGTCATAGCAAACTTCAAATGATATTTCTTCCCACAAACTGCTATAGAAAAATAAAGCAGTACACAATAAACGTTCAAACCAACAGATAGAATTTTTGCAGGCCTTTTTTACCCTTCGTAAAATGGAAATCCTGGTGCAACCTTAACTGTGCTGGCATCACCCCACCATAATAATGCTGCGCCACTGTAGGGTCAGAGGAACTATTCATGGCGCAAGTTGCGTCGTTGGACTGATGTGGACCGCAACTCTGTATTTCCTGGGTTTTGGAGGTTTTAAAGAACAGGTGCACTCAGCATTTTGGAATTACATGAGGCACTGCTGGTTAATCTTAACTCTGTGTTAGCAAAGTTTTGGGGCAGTTAATATTTTATTAAAACAATCTGAACCGTTCTAAACCAAGTGCTTTCATATTCTTAGTATGATCATTATGTTTTACATTTTTGTTTGTTGTAGGACACTCTTAAGTTGTTTTTAAGCCTTTTGTAATCTTTCACAACCCTCAGCTATTTTGTTTGGAGGCTCATTCCTTTCATAAAGCGTTATTTATTTTTTTTGCCTGCTGAGCCAAAAGGAGACATTTAAGGAGACTGCAAGTTTAAAAGCAAAAATTGGGTTTTTTTTTTCTGTTTGTTGCTGTACTAAACAAGATGAGATCCAGCCAGGGTTGTTATAGTAACTACTAACATTTCCTCAAGAGAAGAGGAAAAAAATAGAACACAGATCCATTCATTTATTTACTTTAGACTTTCATTCAAAGTTACATGCTGTTCTGTGTAGATGATTTGCAAGACACACAGTGTAGGTAATTTCAGTGGAAAACCCTGCCCCCAAATCTCCATACTAATAATGAGAATGAATGGTTCTCCAGTATATTGAGCTGGCAATACTGGTTTATTGTGGAGCTTTGTAGGGAAAATTGGTTATTTTCTCTGGATCCTTTACTTATTATTCATTCTGTAGTCTTTGACTTTTCACCTCTGGATCCTGCACTGCCATCTCGGATTCTCCTGTTCTTTAGTTCTATTTTAATATTCCCTTCCTTTATGAGTATCAGAATTGTGTTGTCTGGGGTGGGGGTGAATTGGAAAAAAATCAATTTTTGTCATAGCAAAAAAATGCAAAGGTCATAATTTTTTCTCAGTTGCTCTCTTCCCCCTTCATTCCCGAAAGTGGCTGCCTATGTTTTCATATACATGAGGTACCTTTTTATCTTTTAAAATAAAAATAAAAATCAAACTTATTCAGGTAGAATAAACCCTTACTACGCACAGGATATCGATAACATTCTTATACTTGGTGGTGTTTTGATAGAGCTTGTTATAATTCCTAAATTATATGGTTTTACAATTTTCCTGTCATTTCTAACCCCTTTATATGAAAGAAGGAATGCTCCACAGAAGCTCTATCTACTGGAAGGATTAGGAAGATGGCGCTGCCTCATTTTTTCCCATTAGATCATTCTGAGAACCATCAGGGTTAAAAAGCGAACTTTTCTTGTTTTGTTTATTTGAACAAAAGTACAGATAATTCCACACAGTCCTTTTTTTATTTGTAAAAATTGTGGTATCTGTGACCGGCATTGACCACAGGACATATGACTAGCCTTACTCGTAAGGTGCCCATCGTTGTCATACCTAGACACTATTGTGTATATTTTTTTAAGTAAATCAGGTCCTGCTAAGAAAAGACCCAAACTCTCCTCCCCTCGCTCACACATTAAAGCTGCTTGACTGTGAGAAGTTAAAGCTCTGGATGATTAATTCCAGGAGGATCATTTCATTATTTTTTAAAATACCGTGTGCGTGTTCCAGTTGTGTGTCTGCAGTTTTCCGGAGCCTGGATACTGACGTAATCCCTAGTCTTTGGAGCAGGGTGTGGTGTTTCTCTCCAGTACTTGTGCCTGTACCCCGGATGTCCCCAACACATCCCAGTCCCACCCAATGAACGGAGTGAACACACTGCTAGTTTAGGATGACTTCACATTGCTGGAGTGTATCTTCGTTAAGTCAGCAAACCAAACCAAGATCAAATATAAGCCCAGAGTGATTCTGGAACCTCCCAGAGAAAGTGGGTGGGGTGCAGGGAGGTTTCAGATGAGGCTAGTGCTTTCTGAAAAGAGACTTGAGTTTACCAGGTAATGTGTCTGATAAAACTTGCTTTAAATGAATATATATGGACAAAACATTTGAATGACAGTGGAAGACATGAAGGCTGCTCTGTATTAACATACAAATGCTCTATGATTGTCCGACTGCTGTAAGGGCTGTGATCTGACTCCTGAAGCTGAGTCAAAAGGGGCTGTTCTGTAAAACAAAGACTAGAAATAAAGACAGGTTTCAGAGTAACAGCCGTGTTAGTCTGTATTCGCAAAAAGAAAAGGAGTACTTGTGGCACCTTAGAGACTAACCAATTTATTAGAGCATAAGCTTTCGTGAGCTACAGCTCACTTCCTCAGCTGTAGCTCACGAAAGCTTATGCTCTAATAAATTGGTTAGTCTCTAAGGTGCCACAAGTACTCCTTTTCTTTTTACTAGAAATAAAATATCTCTGGGGCAAATGCTTCAAGGGCCATTGCAAGAACAATGGCTGGGCTAATAATTAGGAAGGGACTTCCTGCTGTGGCTCCAGCAAATTTAAAAGGCTTACTTTGCCAGGGCTGGGGGCTTAAGATCAAAAGGATACTAAATAGAGTCCCTCTCTTGAGAGAAAGCAGGGTCAGTTGTTGGGGGCTATTCAGGGAACAGGCTGAGACTGAGAGAGTCTGTGTGGCAGGAGTCTGAAGAGGTTGAGGTACCTGGCTAACACTGTGTGGAGAAGGAGAGAGGAACAGTAAGTGCTATGTAAGTATGTCTGTATTTAGGCTATTTTATTGTTTTCAAATCCTTGCTGTCTTGTGCTGTTTGGCGTTCTGACTGTTAAGAATAAACAATACTTTGTTTTGACAAGGCTGTGTAGTTACTGTGGATATACCACTGTCACGATTCCCGAGGGGCAAAACTGCAGGTACCTAACCGAAGTCAGACCTGCTGAGGTAATCCTGGTGAGCACAAGCATCTGCAACCCAGGCTCTAGTCTAAGAGTGGGAGAAAAGGGTGACTCCACCCCACAAAAAGCAGCTTGTCACCTGTTCAGATGCTCTCAGGCAAATGCAGAGAGGTGACAGCAGTGCAGCTAGCCCGATAACCGTGACTGACCTCCATTGCAGAGCCTGAAGAGAAGAAGCTTGCTCTAGTGTTCACGTTTCGTTCAGGCTGTTTGAATGTTTCCTGAATTCTTCCTTTCTTCATGTCTCCTGAAATTAAACCTCATTAGGTGTCTTTGCAAAGACTACTCACTTTTACATGTGTGTTGAATCACTGCTAATAAATGTAATACCAAGGCCAAAAATATGTGAATATATATGGAATTAGGTTAGTGTATGCAAAAATGGGCATTGATCCGTCCACAACACATTTGCTCTGTAGAAAGCTGGGATTGCCACTTTTTCATTAATGCATTTATGTACTGAACACTTGAAAGGCACTAGTCATTCATTTATTGCCAATTTCGGGTTGGCCTAACTGCTGGTATTTCCAAGAAAACAACAAAGTATTCTTTGATGTTTGCAACAAAAAGGGACTAATAATCTGCCAGCAATTAGCCCAGCCTATAGAAGAACAAGTTTTGCTCTAATGATACTTGCCTAATTTTTGGAAGGACAAGCTTATTGATGTTTGTGAGGATCTATGATACAATGCTAAGGGCCATAAATACCTACGTAGATTATAATCAGATATCATCGTGTTAAAAAAAATCTTTATAAAGCATCCCTATCTAGAAATAATAGTTGTAACAGCTAGGGCAGGAATGTTCAACTAAACAAGCCTGACAGTAACATTTAAAAACATTAAGGTTCCTGCAGGAAATCCATCATCCAGGTAAATAACCTGAATTGTCTTTGTTTTTAAATAAATGAGAAATCTTTCCCTATTCCGTTGACATTTTCTGCAGCCTTACTGCAGGTTTGGCAGGGCACTGGAAAAGCAGTGGCCTTCACTGAAGCCAGCCTTTACAGCCTGACTTGATGTTCTGCATTTTGGATTAATTGAATGGAGATTACTTTCCCCTTTTTATTACCAAACATCAAAAGAATTGGCCTACGAGTCTCAGTCCAGTGCTTAATTGCAAGATCATACTTCCCCTTGAAATATGGGTATATATTCTGGAAACAAATGGGACTTTTTGATTCAGCAATACATGAATATCAATACTTGCGATAATTTGAATGCATGAGATATTTAAAAACTGCCTTTTAGTGCAACATGAGGAAGTTGCTTATTTCTATATGTGTTTGTGTGTGTATAATGGGTGGGATTTTAAAATGGCCTCGGCTCTTGCCTAATTCTGATCTCATTAACTTCAGCAATCAAACTCCCATTAACTTCAGTGGGAGCAGAATGATGCCAACACTGATTCTGAAAATCTGGCCCAAATATATAGACAATATAGTGGTTATCATTAAAATACCAACATTTGCCAACAGCTACCACATGTTGGTACCCGAGATAGCACAGTTAAATCATTTCTGAAATATATGAAAATATTATTGTATCTCAGATATATGGGGCCTGATTCTGATCTCCTTTATGTTGGTGTCAAGCAGGATAACTGCATTGATTTCAGTGATGGTACACCCATTTGAGAGCAGAAACTGCATTGACTTCAGTGGAATTATCCTGCTCGACTCTGATGTAGCTGAGATCAGAATCAAACATGCTGTTTAATAATTGTTGGTAGATGTTGAAGCTTTGAGGGTGGCCACTCTGTGTGTGTGTGTTTTCTTTTAATAATACAGATTAATTATATGTGCTACTGCCTCTTACTGCAGTTCTTGAGGTCTTGAATTTACTTTACCATATTTTTCAGTCCTGTAGTCCTTATGTAGGCAAAACTCCTTTTGACTTCAGTGGGTGTTTTGATGGTTTCTGGAGTTTGGTGAAAGGTATGAATTGATTCCCCATAAGTGCACTGTCCATTGCACCTGTGTAGGTCATTTTGTCCTCAAAAAAGTATTTCCCTAGCTGCATTATGAATCCAGCCTCCTTCTTGAGATAGTAAATCAGATTTATCATGCTAATTAAGAAGACTTCAGCTGAACAGACTTTCTGATACCATTTGTGCCAGCATTCCTTGTTCTTTTGTGTATCCCACATAATTATTATATATTATTAGATACTTGTACAAACAGAGAGGAAGCTGCAGTCCCTCTCTCAAGAAGCTGATAATATAAATCTTAACACAGAAACATGTACTAAATGTGTATGTATATATAAAAAATACACCTATCCCGAGGCTTGCATAAAGAAGTGTGTTTTAAGACTTGCACGTGGCCCTGTAACCTAGATTCACAGCCTTAGGTCTAACGTGGTCAGTGCAGAACAAATGTTGCTGATCATGCTTTATTGTTTTATGTATTTGCAGAGTCGTCTGAAAGAAGCTGTGCAATTGCTGGAGGATTATAAACATGGGACTTTACCCCCTGGAGTCACCAACAAAGAGGTAATACATACGAGCAGTTGTTTACTGGGTTCCTACTTGTGCATGGACAACTACTTTACTGAAGAAAAACAAATTTCATGTATGGTTTCAGAGTTGCAGCCGTGTTAGTCTGTATTCGCAAAAAGAAAAGGAGGACTTGTGGCCCCTTAGAGACTAACCAATTTATTTGAGCATAAGCTTTTGTGAGCTACAGCTCACTTCATCGGAGGCATTCAGTGGAAAATTTCATGTATGTCTTTGTAGCCAGTCACCAGTTTGGTACTTTCCTGGGTTTGTACTGTCATGATTACCACAAGTTATCATCTGTTACTGATCTGTTTTTAGTAAGTGTTACTTTTTTTTAAATAAATCCTTAATGATGGTACAGCTGATGACTGTCCCAGTGCTGGGATCTCATCTGGCATTAGTTATAATGCCAATATATGCTGCTTCTGGAAGGAACTGGATGTCTTACACTGGCTATTCCATCTTCTTTTTGGCACTGGGCATAGTAACTCGGTGTGTGTCACGTTAATACTAACAATTTCATAGAAATCGTAGAAATGAATGGCTAGAAGGGACCTTGAGAGGTCATCTGGGCCTTCTCCCCACACTGAGGCAGGACCAAGAATACCTAGGCCATACCTGACAGGTGTTTTGTTTTTGTTTTTTTGTGGGGGCTTTTGTTAGGCATTTTAAAAAGTTTTGCTGAGCAAAAGTCCACAAGAGGTGGTTTAACCTGTAAACATGTTAAATAAAAATTGTTATTAAACGTAAGCATAACATTTGAGTTTAAAGAATTGTGTCAATTAAGAATAACATTCATCACCAGCACCATCACTACCCTCCAGCTCTCACAAAATGTGTATTTTGCCAGTTCTAGATCCTAAAAAATATGTTGCTTTCTTCACTAAGCTGAAGTCTCTCACCAGGCATGTCACTGTGTCCATGTATTGGCAGCTAGAGTTGTCTATAAACCCTCCTTCTCTGAGGGGGTCACGTTAATTGCTGATACAGCCTCACTGAAATAAATGCACTTACATTGTATGGCTCCTCCACCTATCTTGTCCTGGTTTATGATCTCACTGGGGCTCAGGTATGAGACAGGTGTCTGGACACCTCGGTGAGGCTGCAGTGTGTGTGGTTTTCTTCTTTGACATGGTTACTGGCCTAGTGGAAGGAGGAAGCACCTTTGGCCTTTTGAGACAGTCCCACACGACATTCTCATAAGTAAACTAGGGGTGTGTGGTCTAGATGAAATTCTAGACGATGGGTGCAAAACTGGTTGAAAGAGTAGATCTCTCTAGCTTGCTGAAGTCCTACAAGATAAACTCATACTTCTGTGAAACCCTTATCAGCTCTTCGAACAGCCCAGGCACAACCTACTATCAGGTCTTAGTCCAGTGAACATCTTGTTTTGAAGGAGCCATTAAATTAATGTGCCACCTGACGTTTTCTAGCGAGTGTTCAGTTTTGTGTTACGCCAGTATCCAAAACTGCCTTCTTTCCATTCAGTGCATGTTGCCAAAGGTTCCCCGGCAGCAGCCAAAGGCGTAATAACGATGCTTAGTTTGTTTTCATTGCTTGGTGAAACAATTCCAGTACTTGAAAAATGAAAGTGTAAAAGACCATCAGAAAGTCTGTAACATCAAATATTTTCTCAATACATTTATCATCTCCTTGGCAGGGCTTTTAAAGAGAAATTTCGCCTTCTATATAGATTCAACCTTCTGAAATGGAACAGTCGTGGACAGTTCCTTCCAGAACTGGCTTTCCTTAGCCCCTTACCTGCACTCTGCTCCTGCTTGCCATGACCCTCCTTACAAGGCAGATGCTGGAGTAAACACTCTTCATCCCCAGTTATCCTCTGGGGAAAGGTTCACAGCCTTGCAGCTACTTCCCGGATCCCAATAGGAGCACAGCCTTTGTTGGATTCAGAAGAAATTATTTTAGAAAGCTCAGCTGTTGCTCAATAGCATGAAACAGGGTAATCTTAATCTAAAAATCCTCTAGAAAATGCAAGGAAACCCGCCAGAATTTTGCACAAAATCAGGCCTCTTCCAGACAGAGCAAATAGCTGGAGCTGATCCAGGCACAAAATAAGAAATATTCAGTTGTTGTTTTTTTTAAAGTAGAAGTATCTATGTAAAAAACATTACAGCTGCAAAGTGAAGTGCTCAAAAGCTGGGGAAATGCCACAGTTCCAGTCCATGACCAGCCTTAACTCTGCCTCTGGGCATATACATTGTAATACAGTCTTTGGTTCGATTATTTGTTCTGTTGCTCTTGTCTGCATTAGCTGAGCGTATGCTCCTATCAACCCCATAGGCTGCTCTTTCCTAACCACGTTCTGCCACTACTCCCTGTTCACTCTCTTGACACCTCTCTTTTGTGTTGTCATCCCTTCCTCCACTGGTTCCCTTCCCCACTCCTCACTTGCATCCACCATCTCCACCTTACCCTTGCTTCTCCCTTTTTGTTCTCCCCTTTGCCCATTCCTCACCCCCTCTCACCTCCACAAATCCAAATTCCACCTCCACTTCCTCCTCTGTGCGATATTTGACCCAGCCTCCATCCCCACCAGTCCCATTTCCTGCACCCTGTCCCATCACCACCTCTAGCCCTTCCTTTTCAAGCCGTCTCCCTGTCATCCTCTTCTCTTGCTCCCTCTGGAATACCCAGTGGTTGCACACACTGCATCTCAAAGACCACCATTATCCATGTTTTTTTCGTCTCCTTCTCCCTCTATCTCCTGGCACTTACAGGAACTTTGGATCCCCTCTCCTGACACTGCCGCTGCAGCCACACACTCTCAGTGACCTCTTTTCTCACATGCTCCACCTCAAGTAGTCCGCAAAGGAGTGAGGTGAGGTGTAGAGCTTCTCTTCTGCTGTTTCCAACCCTACCACTCTTTCTTCCTCTTCAAACACTCCTCCTGCCTCTTATCTCCACTCCCCCTCCATGTAGTCACCATCTACTGCCCCCAACTCCTCCGCATCCACCTTCCTCTCTGGCTCCTTTGCTCTCCCTTTTTCCTCACAGCACAACTTCATCCTCGCTGTCTTCAACTTCATGTTGACATGTTAGCTGCCCACTTACTCCTCCTACCCTCTTTGTTTGATCCGGAACGATAGATCTGCTCTCCTGCTCACCAAAATGGCCACTAATTTAAGACTGTAACCTGTTCCCAGGGGCTTCCTAGGGAAAAGGGACACACTCAAACAGGTGAAAAATTCATCTAATCTGCTAGTAGCTGCTAGACTACTGATAACCTCTCATTGGGAAAAGAAAAATAGCTAAAAGTTAGAGGAGTGGTTCCAGAACATATGGGAGATTGTTATGGAAAAACTCAATGCATCAATTAGGTACCCCGCAAAATTGTCAGAGGACAGATAGATATTTAGTTACTGTTTATTCAATACTAAAAGTACTGCCAAACCCCTCCCTGCAGCACGCCTGTCCAATTATTTTGAATGTTAACATTTGACAGGCATGCATGGTTTGGTAAATATGAGTAGAGTCAGTAGTTTCACTCAGTTTAATAAAATCCCCAGAAATAACACAGCCTGGGTGGCAGAAAGAGGCTCACTCTGTAATATGATAATACTCTGTTAAACAAAGAGATTTGATGATTCTGTTACTGCATAATGTTTCTCTAAACAAAAAGATCACCTCAGTGTTGTAATGATTAATACTTTAGATATTTACATGGCAATGATTTGTAAACCTGTTAAAACTTCCTAAATAATTACATTACAAAAATTTATCTTTTTCTTCTGGGGGAAAAAAATCTAGTGGTGGCTTGGGGTTCGCCTGGTTTGTTGTTGTTGGGGTTTGTTTGTTTTTTTGAACTCTGCTATGAAGGAGATACATGAACACAACATATCTGAAAATGTTTTGACACAAGAGGCATCAGTATCTAATTTCAGTTTGGGAATGAAAACTGTATTCTGAAAAGTTAAAAGGGAAGCAATGAGAGAATCAGGCTTTCTGACATGTCTCTTAGGCCTGTTAGGAGCTAACAGTAGAGAGTTGTAGACCTGTCTAATAGCTTAGAGTGGCAGTGGTGTGATCCTTGCTGAAGGGAGAGAGAGTGTATCATCTGTCCCACCTTTCTCTGTGTACAGAGATACCTTTGTGTCACTGAGAGCCCTACCAGATTTTTGTCCCACCTGAGCGTTCCTTGGCACCTGTCAGCTTTCCCCCAGCTCCTAGTTTAAACAGTTCCATTACTGAGTTTGCAAAATCTTTTTCATTTGCATTCATTACAAGCTTCTATGCAGTGAGAGAGAGGCAACATGTTACATGTAAAGTGCCCAATCCTGCAAGCTCTTTGTTTGCAGATTTTCCCCCGGGTTCTTGAAGGGCCGCTGGTGGGATCAGGCTTTTAGCATGAAACTCTGGTGGCTAGTGATATTTGAAAGGAGATAGATGAAAATGACACACACACTTGCACTCGGAGCCAATTTGCAGCAGAAGGTATAGACCGTAACACCTCCAATTCTAAACAGGGCAGCCATCCCCAGACTGCCTCCTGTGGGGAGCCTCCATTGGAACAAAAGCATTTTCATTTGAAGGAATAAATACTTCTCTGAAGAAGAATACCAGTCATAAAAATATTGTTGGAGTGAATAAAGCTGCATACTACTTAAAAGTGGCATTTTCTGCAGCCCAGACACATCCTCAAACCAAAAAGCTTCACCAACTGCAGACATTACGATGTGGCTTTTGTCCTTTATTTCCAGGCTTCTTTGCATCATTTGTCTAATTTGTAGAACTGCATCTGTGTCCTCTATTTGCAAGAGTCCCTTTTCCAACCTGAGCCACCGATCAGCACAGATTGGAAGAACAGATTGATGCTGGCATGTCAGCGGTGGTAAAAGTTGAAAGAAGCCGTACTTGATGGCTACCAGCTACACAGGGGAGAGTTAAAGAATCCTTGTTTGACAACACGGCTGCTTTACTATTTTTATTAGTGCTGCACAAACATGCAATGCAGGAAAAACAGGTGCTTCTCCCAAGGAACTTACCAAAGGTTACTGGACATGGACAGTATTGCTTGGGCACTGTAAAATGCAGGGTGACGGTCTCCTGTTGAAGGACTAAATTAGGGAATCGGTGCTGTGAATGCTTTTTCACAAATTAAAGAACTGCAACATTCTTTCAACCCATCTCCCCGTGATGCTAGACTTTTATGTTACTGAAAGGGCCCACATCTTCATCTTTCTGTGCTAAAGCCTTTCGAGCTGTAACAACAAACCAGTAGAATCACTTCCCCGTAAACAACCTACCTGGTATGTTCAGCAAAACACATCCATCCCATTGCGCCTTTTGTGTCCTGGCGACCCTTTCCTTTGAATAAATCTCTATGGGAATGTCTGTGTGCTCTGGGATCAGCCAAGAGTGTAAACTATTGCTATTTAATATTTGTATGACAGCCACATCCAGAGGTCCCAGTCAGGATCAATGCAGCTCCCAGCACAGCAGACACCTAGTTACAGACTAAATAACGAGACAGACAGAAAACAGACCATGAAAGTATTTGCAGCAATTTTATATTCCTCCTGACCATCCTTCCTCTCACTCTTGCCCTCTGGGGGTGTGCCACAGTGTCTATTTGTGGTCTTGCCACTAGGAGAGAACAAAGAGCCACAGTGTTATTGTAGGTTCCGGAGCTGTATGCCAGTTATACATGGCTCACCGTGCATCACATAAGGACCTGCAAGATAAAGGCCGAAATGCACCTTAATTCTACAGAGGTTTTTTTTTGCACCAAGTTAACGATATCAGTTTAGAAACCAATTGCACCAATTTCACTATTTTGGTTTCTGAACTGAGATAAGTAAACCAGTACAAAAAATGGTGTGTAGACCTGCCCTAAGTGACTTTTCCAAGATCACAGAGGGTGTCTGTGTCGAGCAGTGAACCCAGGTTTCCAAAGTCCCAGGCTAGTGCTCTTAACACTGGACCATCTTTCTTCTCAAATTAAGCATGTGCATAGGTGTCTGTGGAAACAGAACCCTAGATTGGGAGCTCGGTGCTGCCATAAAAAAGAGAAAAATCGTTCTCTCTTGCCACGGAGGGTAGGAAAAGAAGCAATGGGTTCAAACTACAGCATAGCAGATTAAGATTAAATCTCATCAAAACTTCCTGTCTGTAAGAACAGTAGGAGAATGGAACGGACTGCCTAGGGAAGTTGTGGAAGCTCCTTCACTGGAGGTTTTCAAATAGAAGCTGGATAATCATCTGTCTTGGATGGTTTAGACACAACAAATCCTGCATCTTTGCAGAGGGTTAGACTAGATGACCCTTGTGGTCCCTTCTAACTCTATGGTTCTATGATTCTAGGTTCTGTGTTTTCTATATGTTTGTAGAAAACTGAGCACATTGTGGGAGCTATGGCAATATAAATGGAAAAGAACTGTCTGTGTATTTCTCATGCACCCATCACTGCAGTATCTTGACATTGAGATAACAAAGAGACAGCCTTTCTCCCTCATCTTTTTGGTTTTTTATTATTTTTCATTCTACCACCCTCAAGATATCTAACCAGAAATCTTCACCCTTTTAAACACAAGTGTGTCACTGAAAGAAATTGAATGAGCCACAGCAAGAGAGAAATGTGAGCTTTTGAAATGCATCCGCCTTTGTCCTAGGAGAGAGAGACTCTTCCTCCATCCAGCCCCATTCCGTGAGCATTGGCTGAGCATGCGCTCAGGCATGTCACTGGTAGCTTCTCACTCCTGAGCCTTTCCAAATGCAGTTTTGACCACTTGTAGTTTTGAAACTGTTTCATTTCTTCCCCTATTAGTCTCAGTGAGGTGAAAAAAGACTCACCAGTATAATGGGCATATATTGATTACTGTGCTCTTCCTTCAATTGTGCTAACAGCAGGAAGAGCTGCTCATGCTGTCCCAGACACGGCAGAGAACAATGACTCTATTGAAGGCTAAACAGCATCCCTTTTAGAGAATAATAACTTTTCTTAACATTGTTGATGATGAGCAAAGAGGTCCATTTGCAGTAAACTGTACTCTTCCCCTCTCCGATCCGCTATTTCTTACTTACATTTTATCAGAAGGCTGTATACTGGGTCTCCCATTGCTTCCCTTTCTTTTTGAGGGATGTTTTCTAATGGGCTGAGGACAGAACTGGGAGCACCTCTCTCCTGCATTTTAATCTGAACTGTGACACTCTGGCCCCATCGATACTGGGTGGAGAACAGAACCTGGAAGCAATGCCTAAAATCAGTTCCACCAAAACAAGATCCCAGCCAGGAAAATTAGTTCCCAATAGCCACCATTGTATGTGTGTAAACACCCCACTCCCAACCCCGATGCTCCATGTGTGAATCTTCCCTCTGATGCAGAAGGGGCTCAGCTGCCTGCTGGGCACCTTCCATTACCCGGAGCAGGTGTGGGTTCCTTGGTGGGGGAGGGGGCAAAGGCTGAGTAGGCTTGGGAGAGGAATGGGCAGGCTGGGAGTAAAGCAGGTTGTTCTGCTGTCTTTCACACGCGCACACACCCACCCAGATTCATCACACTTAGGTAGGAAAGATAACACAGTCCCCAAGACGGTATTATGGCTTCTGCAGAGAATCACTGGCTGTCAGGAGTTTCTGGGGGCAGGGCTGGAACAGGGCTGGGTAGCGCTCCCTCCCCACCCCACCCCCCTGCGGGGCTGTCCCAGGCCCTGCTGCACCCCTCCAAATATTCCTCTGCACCCCTGCACCCCTCTATGAGTTGTGCCTCACAGTTTGGAGACCACTCTTGTAGACTCTCCTGGTGTGCAGTCATTGTTCCCGAGAGCGCTTTAGTGCAGTACTGTTTTAAACAACACAACTTTAAAACACACCGGGGAACTTTTAGTTCTCACCAACAGGGTGTGTGCAACGCCGTAGTGCACATTAGAGACCACACCCCTCGCGCACATTACCCCCCCGGGTAGATAAGTCCTGAGAGACAAGTACTGAGAGATGTAAAGTAGTGCTCCTTCTGCCTTTCTGAGATGGGGTTTGTTGCTTTGATGCACGTGAAAGCACCTGAAAACACACAGCCCTGTAGGAACCAATGCTCCATTGGCTAGTGGGAAGGAAAGACAAAAGGAAACAGCGATTGGACTTTGGGGAAAGGGGTCCTGACCTGAAGAGTTTGGTCAGTAATCTTACTGGAAGCGTTTGGTGAGAAATTTTACTTGAATCTAATATAGTTTGTTAAATTAGGCACTAGTAAGCATTTGAGCTTTATTTTTCTTATAACCATTTCTAACTTCTATGTCTCTTTACTTATACTCACTTAAAATCTCTCTCTATATAGTTAATAAACTTGCTTTGCTATTTTATCTAATCCAGTGTGTTTAAGTTGAAGTGTCTGGGAAACTGTTTAAGGTAATAAACTGTTATATTATTCCCTTAAAGGAATAACAAACTTAATATATTTGTACTGTCCAGGAGAGGGTTGGGCAGTACAGGATATACATTTCTGGGGGATGATCCAGGACTGGGAGTGTGTTCGGTTCACCCTGCTACATAACCAAGACTGGTGAGAGCCAGAGTGTAGCTGGCAGGGTGCAGTTACACACAGACACTCAGTGTGTGGCTTTGCTGTTGAAAAGCTGTTTGAGAGTGGCCCAGGTGGGAGCTACTACAGCAAGGCATTGTAAGGGACCAAAGGTTGCAGGGCGGGGGTGACAAAGCCCCCCACTTATCTGGATTGTGGCTTTTTATGTCACAGAGATGCCCCTTGAAAATTGAAGTCCACCCTTGACAGCTGCTGGCTGCCACCGATAATAATGACAATAACTAATGCTTTCCATTCCTGCATCACCTTCCATTTGAGGATGTTTATAACAGCTTTATAAAAGTTAATCCGTGAAGTCTCTCTAGATCCCCAGAAGGTCCATTTTATGAATGGATAACTCAAGAGCAAAGAGCTTAAGGCCCAAATTTTCAAACTTGGGTGCTATGGCACTTCGGCCCAGATCCACAAAGCTATTTAGACGCCTAACTCTCATTGACTTCAGTGGGAGCTAGACACCAAAATACCTTAGGAATCTTTGAAAATCCCAGCCTAAGTAAGTCAGGCACCCAACTCCCATGAATTTCCTTGTAATTCAGCGAGTCCTAAGCACGTGAAAGTCTATGGGAGTTGCAGGTGCTCACCATCTCTAGGTATTAAGCCCTACGTGTCTCAAGTTGGGCACCCCTTTCCCCCATTTTGAATGTTTGGGTCATAGTGACTGTGGCAGACCTGGGGCACCTCTTGACTCTAACCACCTGACAACACTGACGTCCTGTTTGATTCATTAATGTGTGTACTAGCACTAAACAGAACCACTTAGCGGTCCTTGCTGTTGGCTTGAAATATTTCTCAGTGAACTTCCAAAGCAAAGTAAATAGCACCCTGGTAGGGACAATATTTCTCCTGCTGGGAGTTAAACAGTTTTTTTTAAGGGGTTGGGAAAAAGAACAATGACATGAGATGCTCTTGTACATAAAGCAAGCCTTGATGTATCACACATTCCAGTCACTATGCTGAAACACTCGGAATTCAGTGTGGGATAGATAATCCGAGCTTTGCTTTAGTAAATCTTTTACAGTTTCCAGAGTGAGAAACAACTGGCACTTGCTGACTGGGTGCAAACTCCAGACTGCTATCTCGTTAACATCGAAGTTTTGTGGGAGCAGGCAGGATCTTGCGAAAGGATTAGAAAACCTCCCTGTTAGAGCAAGAAAGAGGCTAGCAGGGTTCCAAATGAGACTTTTATGTCATTGTCCAGAGAAGCAGAGACAGTTACTTAACAACTACTCACTTCTTTCTAGTGATTCACTCTTAAGTCTTGTCTATACTAGGGAAATTTTTGCAAAGATTTATCACTGTTGCCAATTCCAGTGTAGATGGGCTCCTTGCAGCATTTAAAGCACGGTATCCTCTGAGCCTACACAGGGTGAGTCTTTCCTTGCTTATGCAGGCTGGCAGTTCATCTACAGTAGGTCTCCAGTGTTGCTAACTCTGGTTTGAGCAACAATGAGAAATTTTTGCCAAAGTTTCCTAGAGTAGACAAGGCTTCAGCATGTGAACAGAAAATAATCCACTCTCCGATCCATGGACTCTACATGTTACTGCAGTTAGTGAAAGGAGAATTATTCCCTTCAAATTACGCAATTAACGCTCATATTTTTACAATCAGATATGTTAACGGATAAGCTTGGTGTTGAAGTGTTCTTTATATTTTTTGGTTGAAGAGTTACTTTCAAGTGTTGTCTTATACAGTGGAACTTGTATTTAATGTAGGTGAAATATATAGGTTAAAGGTATAAACATAATTCAGTTATTGTCCCACATTAAACAATGTGAAACAAGGTTTGAGGTTTTGTAAACAGAGGCTTTGGCTTGGTTAGTGCCATGGTAAATACACCATTTAAACTACTTTTACCTTTTTTTTTATTTAAGATAAAGAAAGGAAAGAAAAACAGTTTAAAAAAAAAAGAGAGAAGAAATGGAAAGTATTGAGGCTTTCATTTTAACAGCATCCCTTTTTCCCTTTCCCTTTAGCTGGAGAGAATTTTAGAAGCAAACCCCCTCCTTTGTCAGACAGTCTCTTAGATGGTATCAAAGACGGTAATAATGGTCCTGCCAGGGAAGAGAGAAGAAGTGAGTTGAGATGGGCTAGAGCTGTTGTTAAAGTTGGATCCTGTTTCATCCCAGGCAGCGGTTGGGTTTCAGGTGGAGCTGGTAGAGGTGGTGATGTCATCTGGGTCCCTCTCTCTGCCCCAGTCTGGTCAGGACGTCTCAGGATCAGGATGATGAAAGCCAGGGTCCCAGTTGGTGGTGGGGGTGGCAGTCATGATGGTGAAGCTTGCTCTAGTAGCCAGTTTTTCTCCTTAAAATCTCTTATTTTAAGCTCTCTCAAAGGGAATGGTGGGCGGAATAGCCCATCCCCTCATTATTTTGTTCACCAATTAGGTCGCTTCTGACACATGAATTTTGGTTAGCTGATGTTTTTTTCTCACTTATTTATTTATTTTTATAAAGCATGATTTGTAACACAGTCCATTAGTTGCTTTAGTTAGTAGGCCTTCATGTTTGGACTAATTTTAATTATTTTGTCTCCTTTTCCTACCTTTGCCCATCAGCATTTGTTGTTATAAGTTATTGTGACATTTTGTGAATTTTTATGTACTTTATCCAGTTTGGCTCACAATTAGGGCAAATTTGTAGGCCCAGTTATTACAACGAACCCCAACTGAGTAAAGCTCCTGTTTAACCAAAGATCAGTTACCATTCCCCTGGGGTTACTTGGGTTTGTGTCTCCTCGCTGTGCTCTGGGTCTCCCAAGCCTGTGACAAAGCCTTGCTGCCAGACACATCCAGCCTTAAGGAAGTGAGTAGGAAGAAGAGCTGTGTGGTCGCACTCTGGGTTCATGAAGCTTTGTGGTACTGTTAGAGCTTGTTGGGAAGATGCATCCAGCCTGCTTCATTATCTGCTGTTAAGCTCTGTAGGAGCGTAGTTACAGGGGAGCTCTCTGTGATTTAAGCTCCCTTTCTACAAATCTCCAGGGATCTCCAATTATCTGATGGGTTTGGGTGTTATCCCCTCCAACTTTTGAATAATCACAGTAGAAACTCCTGGGGATGTCTTAAGTCCACATAAAAAGAAAAGGAGGACTTGTGGCACCTTAGAGACTAACAAATTTATTTGAGCATAAGCTTTCGTGAGCTACAGCTCACTTCATCTGTAGCTCACGAAAGCTTATGCTCAAATAAATTTGTTAGTCTCTAAGGTGCCACAAGTACTCCTTTTCTTTTTGCAGATACAGACTAACACAGCTGCTACTCTGAAACCTTAAGTTCACATGTTCTTGTTCTTTACACAAATCTCTGGTGCGTCAGTAACAAGGTTGTAGGGTCCCTGCTCTTGGAACTGAAGGGAAAATAGCATCTTGGAAATCATGGATTAAAAAGTACTAGCTTGTCATCAACTAGTTTGAGAGCTATTAGACTATAATCTTGGAGCACTTGCAAATGGCCCCTGGAGCTAATTCCTTCACAGTGGTGAAGCATGTGTCAATGAAACAGGAGGCAGACCTGTCATCCTAAAAGGTTGCAATGGCCATAGACTGAGCCACTGCCCCTTGCCCATTTGGGTTGCGTCACAGAAAGTGAAGTCTTTTTTAAATGGTTTGGTTTGCTCTGGTTTTCTTTTTCTTTCTTTCTTTTTTTTTACTTGATGTTTCTTTTGTGTAAATCCAAGTGTGAACACATTTGCCACTAATACCAAAACAGGAGGGGTAGCAAACACTTGGAGAGGACACAAACTGCAAAGTGGCTAGTGTGACAGGCATGGCAATTTCCTGCAGTATTCTGGGTAAACTTTAATAGATTAAGTACTTTGGGAGTACATTGTATTAAAAATGCAAATGGTAATGTATTATTTTGGGTTTGCATATAATGTCTCTAGGGGGCAGTCATGACTAATGTAAACCCTAGGAAGTGTTAAGAGCTTCAAAGAACTATTTGAAACAATGGGCAGACAAGAACGAACTTTTAAAGTGAAGTGGGTTTTCCAGGAAATCTCCAGGGGGAAGTGTATGCAAGCATAAACTCCTCCATCTGTGCAAGAATTCAGCTTTTAGAAGCTTCGCCCTTAGGAGGGAACCTTGGTCTGCTTATCACCTGTTACATGAGGACAAGATCAGAGGC
Source organism: Lepidochelys kempii (assembly GCF_965140285.1). Taxonomy (NCBI): domain Eukaryota; kingdom Metazoa; phylum Chordata; order Testudines; family Cheloniidae; genus Lepidochelys; species Lepidochelys kempii. Next base: position 137,517,395 of record NC_136383.1, read on the forward strand.
CCAAACTGTATAAAGAAGGGACACTCAGATTCATGGGTATTCTTGTTCTGAACAAAAGGGGTTATGAACTTGTAACCACAGTAGAGCCCCTGGGTGGGGTTTGAAGGACTGACACCTGCCAGAGCTCTTGTTTGAGTTGGGGTGATCTCTGGTAAGCTTATTAGCATGTGTGTAGGTTCTTCTATTGTTTTAATATGCTTTCTCTGTCATGCTTTCCCCTTAAGAATAAATGTGCTTGCTTAGAAAGAGTGGTGTGGTAACTGTGGGCAATTACTCTGTTTATAGCCTCTGTGGAGAAAGCAAAGCAGGCCTGCTTCGGCAGTCTGACTTTCTGGGGAACTCTCAGTGTAAGCAGGGAACTGCGCAGCCTGGAAAAACCCCGATCGAGGGGAGAGAAATGTGGGTCTCCGCTCAAGAGAGATGACAGCTGAGGATCTGGGAGCCTAGAGTGGGTGACTTTGCTGAACCATGAAGGGGAAATTCAGGTGCCCTGAATGGTGACGCATAGTATATAATTCTATGTTATTAATGTACAGTAACTCCTGTGTGAAATAGGAACACCTGTGGTAGGAGACCGCCCAAAAGTAGCCCCTTATTTAGAAACCATGGGCTGATTCAGACCAGCATAAATCTGGGATAACTCTACTTACTTTAGTACAAATGCTTTGGATTCACAGTAGTGTAAATGAGATCAGAATTTGGCCCCCCATCTCTAACATGGCCAGAGAAAGTGTGAATGGAATCCCTAGTTAAAACAGAGACCTGCTGTCAGCAGCCAGCTACTGGCTGGCAAAACCAACTACTCACAGTGTTGAATCTATTGGAAAAATGTTGCAGACTTGCTGAAAACAGAAAATGAATTAGAGGATAAAAAAAGTGAAAATGAGCTGGCAGAATCTTTAGGTGACTCATCAGGTGCATCTTGTAAAGTCGGTTTCTGGGAAGCAGTGGGATAATCCAGTGTTCTGAGAATATTTGCTCTGCAGCAAGGAAAAGCAGAAATATTGATACCAGTTAGTGAAATTAGATACCTTGACCAAAATGCCCATAGAACCTGCTCAGAAACCGCCCGTCCTTCCTCATGGACTGTTTTTTCACTAGTGCATTTGAAAACAGAGTCAGCTGAACAGAGAAGCTGAAGGCCAGTTCTCTGCACCCATGTCTAAGATCATGCCAGAAAATACATGGTCTTTTGCTGTATAATGCATTTAGAAGAGGTAGAAACACACAGTAGAATTCCTCTTTTACTGAAGGTGTTTTTTGTTTAATATTCTGAAGGTCAGTTATTGTTTTTTATACCATTATGCATATGCTGTATTAAAGAGGCTGCATGGTCCCATATGTAGGGCGCTAGCCTGGGATTTGAATTCATCTTGGTTTAATTCCTTTCTTTGCCACACACTCCTGGTGTGACCTTGGACAAATCACTTACTTTCTCCATGCCTCAGTTTCCCCTCTGTACAATGGGGATAATAGCATTGCCCTACCTCACTGTGGTGTAGTGAGGATAAATACACTAAAAATTGTGAGAGGCTCAAATATCATAGTAACTGACATCAATAGTTATTCCAGATTTACACCTTTGTGAATTAGATCGGAATCTGGGTGTAGATAATTACTAGGTAATAGGGATTGCTGATAGCTATGGGCCAATTTCTACTATGCTTCCTCACCTGGAGGTAGTACCTTACCCCGTGAATATTTCCATTGAAACCTACTCCTCAAGGGCCTTGATCCTGCACCAAGTCAATGCGAATTTTTCCATTGACTTGAATGGGAACAGGACCAAGCCCAATGTGAGAGAGGGTGGCACAATCCTATAACTTACTTTAAAAAATTCCATACCTTAAATGACTGAACCACCAAATTCTGCACAAAGCGAGTCTATGTTGGATATTCTTTTCTCTCTCTCTTACTCTCATCCTTCTTTCCTATTCCTTTCAATTATTTGTTACATCCACTTGTTTCATTTTGTCATAAAGTAGATTGTAAGCTGTATGGGACAGGGAATGTGACTTTTTGCAGTGGTGCCCTGCCCCTGATTTAGGTCCTTTATGTGCTATAAACAATAATAAAAACATGTATTTTATGAATATTGATTACACCTTCCCTTTCAGTGAGCATTCTTCAATGAAAAAGATTTTCCTTGCACAATTGTTTGTGGAAAAGTGAAAAATGGGCCACTCGTCCTATTGAAGCTAATGCATAGTTTGTATTTGAATGAATGTTTGCAAATACCTCACTGCAGTTTACTCACCTTAGAGTGGAATGCCCTCCAATGACCACTGACGTCAGGTGGGAGTCTTGGGAGCTCATTCAAAGTGTTATTGTGCTAATCAGATGTGTACATAAAAAAGTAAAGAGGGCAGTGTTCCTCATCTCAGAAGCTTACAATATAAGGTCTGAATTCTGCCATTCTGTCTTATGTTGAACAGTGTCTTCCTCTCCAAGTGGTATCATTCATTTCAGTAGAACTACTGGCTCTGATAAGGTACTTCTCAATGTGGGTAAAGGTGGTAGAATAGGGCCCTTAATAACCGTCTCTGACATCCAGAGGAAAGTTCTTTCTTAGAGCGATTCTCCCCGTTCCTTTAATGTAACAGATCAGAGGATTAATGTGGATTCTTCTGTGCTGATGTTTTAAAAACTAATATTTTATTTTATTTTTCTAGCTTTGGGGAGCTCAAAAAATAAAGCAGGTAACATGCTTTTAAATATTTTATTCCTCTTTTAAAATATCACTATTCCCTTCTGTTTTTCCTAAATGGGGGGAAAGGTGGTTCTTCTTTGTCTGTCACGGTTTTTCAGTTACATTTTCTCTGACAAGATAAAATAGCATGTGCAAATAAGTTTTTCCCCACACAAGAGTCTTAATTTTATTTTATTGTTTATATATAATTTTATGTCTTCATTTTCTCCCATTTATCTAGCCTAGAGTTTTCCTGGTCTCCACATTTCCATTAACTGGTTTGACATTTCTTCCATAACAATAAAAACTCTTTTCAGAGTAGAAAGAAAAGGAGGACTTGTGGCACCTTAGAGACTAACCAATTTATTAGAGCATAAGCTTTCGTGAGCTACAGCTCACTTCCTAGCCGTGTTAGTCTGTATTCGCAAAAAGAAAAGGAGTACTTGTGGCACCTTAGAGACTAACCAATTTATTTGAGCATAAGCTTTCGTGAGCTTCAGCTCACTTCATCGGATGTGAGCTGTAGCTCACGAAAGCTTATGCTCAAATAAATTGGTTAATCAATAAAAACTCTGTTATATCTTTCCCCTGGACAATCCCAAAACACTAGCAGACTGAGTCTCACCCCTGTTTACACCAGTTTTTACACTGGTGCATCCTCACTAGCTTCATATGGAGATCTGTCCTTATCTGCCTAAAGTGAGAAAGACCAAAGGTGACTTTTATGGACAGCTGTAGAATGGAATAAATTGATGGTCTCAGTCCAGTTCTTAATGAACAGGTGTCCACAGCACAAAACTACCACAGTTGGCTCCTTTGTAAGTGGTCTCCACAGTGAGGCCAAGAACTGGATGGACATGAAGGCTGAACTTCTCCTGCGGCCATAAAGTAGTGCAATGAACCATTATGGTAGTCGATAGGATTTTACTGGAGAATTCTTTGTTTCAGTAACACCAGATGACCATACAATCATGTTTTCAATTGGCAACACAATGGTCAGGCTCTGTTGGATTTCCATGCAAATGTCCATGCTTGCCTCAACCTGATTTACAATACATGTGAATGGAGAGAGCTTTCGTTATTGTTATAGATTATTGAGAGACTCTTCACCCTTAATCCGAGGAAAATGTATATATAGATTTAGTAGGAATGGGGGTTGTGAGTAGAACCCATCGTGTATAAAGTCAGGAAGAGTTAAATAAAAACTGTCATTTCAGAAAATATGCTTTTAATTTTATAATCACAGGAATTTCTGAACAACTCAATTTACTGCAGGAGAGCTGAGTAACACTTCTGAATAATTTGAATTTAAAATCTGTCCTGAACATTTGCTTAGAACTGATTTTTTTTTTTCTTCAAAAACTTTACTGTATCAAAACTTCAAACCTACACACAGGACAGGAGAGCTACATTGCACTGATTTAGGTTGCTGCTTCCCATCTAATCCACTTGACAATGACTTATTACTATCTAATGGCTGTTAGTGTCTTGTGTACAGTGAATTTAGTCTGAGTGTCCAGATTACAAAACCACCAACAAAGCCGGTCTCATTGTTAGCAGACACTAAGGACAGAGTGGGCCATGGAGACTAAATTCTATTCTTGTCCCTAGAGGTAGTACCTCCCAGGTCAGGGTTAAAGCACACTGATGCATGTTCTTTGTGGACATTGCTAGTGCTCATTATGTACCTGTTCTATGCTTCTGTCTCCAGTGTTGTCAAGCTGTCACTTCTCGTTAGCACTCAGTTATGTCAAGAATTTTTAAAGGAGCAGAAAACCAATATGCAGGAGGAGGGTTTTGTGAAGACTACTGAATGGTCATGGGCCACTGATCTGTGCTGCAAAAGCCACGTGCAGCATGCTGCTTATGCTGCTGTAGAGACACGTACGTGTGTCTCTCTGCTCTCTGGTTAAACATATTGTACATAATGGGAAGGGTCAGGCTCTTTGCTGCTTGCCAGCCACTTCCATGCTTTCACCATGTCTATTTACTGATTGTTTTGTAGGCCATCATACATCCTGATACTAATGAGAAGATCTTCATGCCTTTCAGAATGTCAGGTAGAGTATATCCTCTAATCAGTGTACTGATCTGTTTTACTAATCTTACTGAAAACACATAGTCAATGTTATAATCCCATTTTTGTCCCAGTTCTTTCTCTGAATCTTTTAAATGTTTAATGTCTGCCTCATTCTTCTCCCTCTCAGATGTACCCCCTGGACATCTGAATGTGAACTGTGGCTTATCTCATCTCTGGCCTCTCTAAAGTGCCCATCCTGTGGTATCCAGGCACTCTATTTAAGTGTTAGCATTCATTTTAACCTCGGAGCAAGGAAAGAAAGCTGCCACATAAACAAACACTCTGGTACTTTCTTCCACTAAGGAGAGTGGGTTGGGCCACGTACCACAGCGATGGGCATAGTAGAAGAACCTAACTAGAACAGAATTCTTGGAAGGCACCTTTCATACCGCCAACCCATGTTCTTTCTCCCTCAGAGACAGAATGCTTTTCTTTTGTGCCATACTACATCCAGCCTTGGTGTGAGACAGCTGCTGTTGCACCATTAAATCAGCCTCTTCGTCCCCCTCTTTTCAGTAGTGTTCCATCCCTTGAGGCAAAAGAGCACTACCTTCCTTTACTGTGGATCAAGCTGTGGCTGTGTTTGTGGGGCAATTACTGTACAGAAGTGTTCCTTTGGTACCTTCTTGGGAGAGCAACCAGCAGGGAGAGTCTGAATCCCCTTTTAGAAGGGACCTTTATCTGGTTTCTAATGTGCTATGCTGGGAAATGAGCTCATGCGGTGGAACAACCTGTGAGCATGGGAGAAATGGCAGGATTGGTGCTTCATTCTCTAAAAACTTTTCTCTCCCCTGTTCTGCCACTGACTTGCTGTGTAACTTTGGGCAAATCATTTCACCTCCCTGGGCTATGACATCCCTGTCTGTCAACTGGGGTTGTGAGGCTTAATGCATTAATATTTGTAACATGCTCTTAGACTCTCTGGTGAGACGTGCTGTAGCAGAGCGAAGTGTGGTAACTGGCAGCTCTTGCTGAGGGAGGCAATATGTGGAGTATGTGATTTTTTTAGAGGGCCATTGATATTTCGGGTAAGGGCTTGCCCACGCTAGAGTGTTTCCATTTTAACTATACTGTTATAGCTAAAGCAGTACACCCTCCTTCCTCCAATGTGGATGCAGCTATAGCTATACATATTCTGGTTTGGGAAGAGAAAAAAGATGTACCAGTATAAGGCTCCTTTATAGTGTTATAACTACATCCATGCTAGGGTTTATATATCAGGATATCGGTACAAATATTGCATCCCTAACCAACGTAGTTACACCAGTGTGACTTTTCCAGTGCAGGCAAAGCCTAAAAAAAACCCTTGGTTAACACTTAAAACACCCAAGAGCTGAGAAGGGAAAGTGAGGTAAGAACTGTGAGTCCATTTTTCTCTCACTCCTGATTGTCAAGCTGTAACTCCACTAAAGTCACTGGAGTTATACGGGTGCAAACAAGAGGACCCTCAGACTCATGCCCTATGTGTTTCCTGTCCTATGTTTATAGCAGCACCAGGTTTCTCAGGTGTGATACCTCCTTAATCTCTATGTATTAAAATGTGCGTATCTTTCTTTCTTTTTTTTATAGGTTACATTCCTTTTGGAACACCCATCGTAAGTATTTTAGCATCTCTCCCCACCCAGTCTGAGTGTAACAGGAAATGCATTTTTTAGCACTCACATAGAATTCTCCAAATTCCACACTACTTCGGTGTGACATTCACAAAATGTTCACACCTTTCCCATCACACGTTAGCGAGGGTTTCATTGTGCAAAATGTGCCCTGATGGATTTAGCTTGTCATGTTTAAGGTTGTTTGCCTGTTACACGTTATTCACTTCCTTCCCTGCACATAGTATCCTGCTATTTTTGTAATATCTTCTAGTTTTTGGTTAATCTTCTACCTGGCTCTTTCTCCAGAAAGATAATGGGTCTGTCTACATAGCAATTAAAAACCCATGGCTGGCCTATGCCAGCTGACTCAGGCTCGCGGAGGCTCAGGCTAAGGGGTTGTTTAATTATGGTCTAGATGTTTGGATTCAGGCTGTAGCCTGGGCTCTAAGACCCTCCAGCCTGAGCCTGAAAGTCTACCGTGCAATTAAATAGTCCCTTGACCCAAGCCCACAAGGCTGAGTCAGCTGGCATGGGCCGGCCGCAGGTGTCTAATACCCCAAGGTGCACTGATCACCTGTAAAATGTAACTTCTGCATTGGTCTTCAGATCCTTCCTCCTCTGTATAATTGACAAGCTGCTTCCAGAATGTGACAAATCTAGTGAGAGCCCCGCAAACTTAAGAGCTACGTCACAGTACCCAGGATTATTTGACCCCCACACCCCCAATAACTCCTTTCCCCCAATGAAAATCAAAATCCTCTCTAATGAACTGTTGAAAAGTCATTAGTTATGGGTTATTGCTAAGTGTGCATCTCTCAGTTCATGTTTGTTATTTTCAGTTGACTGTATTAACATTTGGGGACAATATCTTGAGTGAAGGCCAGATTAGAGGTTTCCCTGACTGCATTTATAATGCTTAAACTTCAGTTACTCCTCACCCTCTGCCTGTGAAGTAGCTAAGTATTACCCCCATTTTACAGATTGGGAAACTGAGGCACAGCAATTTTAAGTGACTTGCCCCAGGCAACATAGCAAGTTGATATCAGTACCATGATGAAAAATTCATATACTTTTGGATTCCAGCTTTTTTTTTTTTTTAATCCTCGAGATCATGCTGCCTCAACTATTGTAAAGATTGAAATCTGCTGGTTGAAACCTCATAAACTAAGTGCATTGAGGCATACAACACTCATTCATAGATTCCAAGGCCAGAAAGGGCCATTGTGATCATCTAGTCCAGGGATCAGCAACCTTTGGCACGCGGCCCGTCAGGGAAATCCGCTGATGGACTGGGACGGTTTGTTTACCTGATCGCAGCTCCCACTGGCCGCGGTTTGCTGTTCCAGGCCAATGGGAGCTGCGGGAAGTGGTGCGGGCCGAGGGATGTGCTGGCCGCTGCGTTCCGCATCCCCCATTGGCGAACCTCGGCCATGGGAGCTGCGATCGGCCGAACCTGCAGACGCTGCAGGTAAACAAACCGTCCTGGTCCATCAGCGGATTTCCCTGATGGGCCACGTGCCAAAGGTTGCTGATCCCTGATCTAGTCAGACCTCCTGTATGGCAAAGGCTATAAAACTTTCCCCAAATAATATCGAGAGCATTTTGTTTAGGAAAAAACGTCCAATCTTGATTTAAAAATTGCCAGTGATGGAGAATCCACCAGGACTCTTGGTAAATTGTTCCAGTGGTTAATTACCCTCACTGTTAAAAATTGACACCTTATTTCCAGTTTGAATTTGTTTCCACGTTTCCAGACATTGGCTCATATTATACCTTTGTCTAGTAGACTGACGGGCCCATTATCAATTATTTGTTCCATAAGCAGGTACTTACGAACTGCGATCAAATCACCCCTTCTTTTTGTTAAGCTAAACAGATTGAGCTTGAGTCTATCACTATAAGGCATAAGAGTAATGATCCTCTCCAAGGAAGGTGATAACATGGTCACCAAAATATAGAGGTTAAAATTAGTGTTATTAATTTGTTGTAACCTACATTTTGGTGGCAACTTGTGGTGGGACATTATTTTAAACAAAAATTAGGTTAAACAGAAATGAGTTAACGATCAAATTGACAATGAAATCGGCCCAAATCCAGATCTGTCAGCAGAGCTGAGAGCTGTCAGATGAGTCCAATTTCACTAGCTGTAAAGGATAAACTGGAACCTCTTGTCTTTTTTTTTAAAGAAGCATTTTCAAATGTTAAAATTAAAATGTAACATTTATGCCAATCTATCTGTGAAATTTAGTGACAAAATTGGCAGCCTGCTCTAGCATAAAAACAGTGTGAATCTTACATTGAACATAGGGGGATGGGAATTCCTTGAGCAAAATGATTGTGCAGCAGTCTTATGGTTCTAGCCTAGAACAAGACACCAACTTAGGAAGAGGCTTCATCTGAGCTTACTTAATTCAGCAGCATAGCCTAGTGGGTAGGGCGTTGGAGTCAGAGTCAAGAGAGCAGGGTTCCATGCTTGGCTGTGCTACTGGCCTGCTGAGTCACCTTAGGCAAGTCACTTCTACCACCATGTGCCCTTTGTAAAAGGGGGAAACACTTGCCTCCCTTTGTAAAGTACTTGGGGATGAAAAGCAGTCCGCAGTGTTGCCAACTCCTGCAATTTTATTGCGAGTCTCATTATATTTGGCAATTTTCTTAAATCCTCAGCTCCTGGATTTGTGTGATTATTTGGGAATCTGTTTTTAATTTCTTTCTTGGGTTCTGATTCATGGTTTTTGGCTGCTTGGGACTGGCAATACTGCAGTAGATAGGAGCTGAGTACTATTGTTAATATAGACTCACAGATAAATCCACTTTCCTTAACCAGTAGGAAAGGACTTTGGTTTTGTAAACATAAAGATCCCTCTTGGTAATTCATCCCACTTGACCTCTTTCAGCTAGAGTCTTGTCAGAATCAGCAAATCTTTAGGGAAAGCATCTACATCTCTTGGCTTCAAAGCCACAATGACCATCACATCAGTCAGGCAATTAGAATTTGGTGGTTGATATATTTCTGGTGTTTAGGGTTTTTTATTTTGTTTTCCTTTTTAGCTGTTTTTTTTCCTTGACAGTAATTAAAAGTGAAGCTGTACATTCCTTGGCAGACTCTTGCACATATGGAGAGTTTGCATTAAATGTGCCTCTTTCAGTCATGCAGATTTTGGGTGTTCTTTTTCTTTTCATTTAGTCTCTTTCTTGTTTTCTTCCACTGAAGTTCAGATTATAAATGACTAATGTTTTGGGCTGCCTCATCTTCCCCAATCTTTTTAACCCGTTGCCTCTTGAGGCCAAATTCAGACCTGTTGGAATGAGGTGCAACTCCTATGGAAATATCTGGGCCAAGTTTGCCGATAATGTAAATCGTGGTGTTAGTTACATGCTGGATGTAAATGGTAAGTTAGTGTAACTCACTGATTTGGCACTCAACAGGCATGCAAAGTAGGTGTAACTTATATTTCAAGAAAGAACGTAGGAGGAAAAATCAACTTAACAGGAAGGTGTAAACTAAACCAGCCCATCCAACCTTTTTTATACCCTCTTTTTAGTTGTTGTTTCTCTCTTCTGGATTCTTAGGCTGTGAGTTGTACCCCGAAAACTGATGCAGCTGCAAATGAGTGGTGATCGTGGGCTCACCTCCCTTCCTTTTGACTGATTCTTTTGGCTGTTATATCAGGTTTTACCCTCCCCTCATCCTCAGCATAAATAAGATCAGAGAGGATGGCCTAGTGCAAAGTCCAAGAGTGTGGGTGAATCCACAGCCTTCTAGCCCCGAGGTCAGAGTGGTACTATGAGGAGCATTTTTTCTCCTGGTAACATGGGCTCCTATGAAAAATGCACACATTCAGGAATAAATTTGATTTGCTGGGCTCTGAAATAGACAGTCTTCACATTACAGATCCACGCTTGTCTTTTCACTCTAATTCCCAGAGAATTAGGTAGCTGGAGGGGAAAAAAAAATAAAAATGTGAAGGCATGTCCTATTATATCTACCCATTAGCTGACAATTCATCTCACTGGGAGCTTTGTTTGGGGGTTAACCTAAGGAGTTCCTTTATACTTCCTTTCCCATCCCTCTTCAGTTCCATGCATTGTGGCACCTTTTCTCTTGTGGAATGGGACACAGCCTTTCTGTGCTGCTCCCTACATACCCATGTGAGGCCCAATATCCCCATCCCTATTGGCCCAGTGAACATGGGACTGAACTCATGGCCCAGATTTGGACCTCTAGGGTCCTTGTAACTGTGGGTATGAGGAATGTAAACTCATGATCTTTAAAGCAATTGGTCCCAATTAAGAGCACTTGAACTTCAGGGTTTTCCAACATTAAAATCTGATCTCTTTTTGACATTTTCTAGAGGAGCTACATTTCCAAAAGTTGAAACAATAAACATATCAAAGAATAAAAACCTTTCCACCCTCCCACAAAGAGACTGACAGTGTATTCATTATGCATTTTTTTTTTTTATTTTAATCGTTCCTCTCTCTTGTAGGTTGTTGGTCTTCTCCTGCCAAACCAGACGCTGGTGTCCACTGTTTTTTGGCAGGTAACAATCTTCTGCCATGGCACATTGAGTCTATGGACTTGTGTGACAAAAAGAAAGGCATCATTGAATTACATCTCCAGTACAGACCCAAAAAATGAGGACAGCGTGACTAAGGCATATTTACTTTTCTGCATCAAGAGCATCTTAGTTAATGAGAAGATGGTATGGCTGGATGTAACTGGAAATTTTTGGTAGGACTGGAGTATGCTGCAAATAAACCCATGGGGCTGATTCTCCACTGCCTTGCACATTGTGTTATCATGTACACCTGTGTAAAGAAGGTGTAAAATGGTGCTAAATCCAAATTGTATTACTATACACCCACTTTGCTCAAGTGTAAACAATGACATGAGGTGCAAAGCCATGGAGAATTAGGCCCTTGACGCTCACACCTCTGCTGTTTTGAAGACATTCTGTCAAGTAGTTTAGGTTCCAGCCTTTACATACCTTGAAAAGGACATATTCTGTCAGAGAAACAAGGGGGGGGGTGAGGTCATATCTTTTTGTGGACCAACTTCTGTTAGTGGGAGAGACAAGCTTTCAAACTCCACGGAGCTCTTAGAAAAAAGAGCTGTGTGTAGATCAAAAGCTTGCCTCTCTCACCGACAGAAGTTGGTCCAATAAAAGATATTCCCTCACCCACCTTGTCTCTCTAATGCCCTGGGACCGACACAACTACAGCTACACTGCATATTCTCTTAGTGAAATTCATCCACAGGGCTCTGAGGCTTCAGAAGGTCCCCAAGGCAGCGGAACTTACATGCAGAAGACTCCACATTTGCTGATAGCTGGGCTCTATGCCAGTTCTGCATGCTGAGTCGGGTTTGGGAGAGGGAGTGGGGGCTTGGCTAAATTTTCTGCAGTTACCCCTACATAGTTTCTTTGTACAAAGCTATTTAAGAGGTGTGTGTGTGTGTGTGTGTGTGTGTGTGTGTGAGAATTTGAGCCATAGTAAAGGTTATCCCAAATAAGCAATTCTGAATAATTGAAATAAAAAGACTTATTCAAGCTGTTCTTAAAAATCTTTGTTTATTGCCTTCAAAGTAAATAGTGCTATAAAATGTCATGCCAGCCGTGGAAGATCAAGGCATAATGCAAACTATCTAGGACTTTGGAAAGGGTATGTGCAGTCAACAGAAAACATAAGCGTATCCTAGTAGCTTGTGGCTGTGTTTAAATTCAACAAGGTAAGTTATGGCCACATAGTTCAAACGCTGAAGCTGCATCTTGTGCAATATACAACTTTAAGAGGCAGTGTGGCTGGAAATGTCTAGAGTTTTTCACTTCTCCCACTGTCATGATGCCTAAGAACTCATGAAGTCAGTGACAAAACTCCCTTTGATTTCAGTGGTGCAGGATCAGACACTTGATTATGCTACTCTTCCTCATGTGCATAGCCCCACTGATGTCAATGAGACCCCTGGCATGTGTAAAGACTATTCATGTGATTAAGGGTAGCAGGATAAGACCCTAAAGAGTCCCTGTTCACAGTGAAAGGTGAACCTTGTGTTCTGTACTTAGAGAAAGTTGAAGGGGTAAACTGAAGGGTCTGTTCTTAACTAGGACTCCAGCTACAAGCACAGCACAAAACCTGATTAATTGTAAAAACAGCAAGGAGTACAGTGGCACCTTAAAGACTATCAGATTTATTTGGGCATAAGCTTTCGTGGGTAAAAAACCCACTTCTTCAGATGCATGGAGTGAAAATTACAGATGCTGGCATTATTATACTGACACATGAAGAGCACATGAGACACGTTTTGTGAAATTCTTCAAGGACCAGATTCGTATACACTGTGAGTAGTACCTTACTGTGCAATAAGTCTCACTGAAATCAAAGGGACTACTATGCAGTTACTGGGGGCCATGGATCAGCGCTCACGTCGCACTCCCCATCAGTACCTGGCCCGGGCTGGGGAAGCTAATGATCCAACCAGTGGACCAAATTCAGTGATGAATCCTGGTTACGTGCCACCTGAGGCACACTGCACATACGCTCAGAAGAATACATTTATTCAGTGTAAATAAGGGTGTCAGAATCCTTATTTGGAACTGGAAAGAGTATTCTAAAAAAAAAAGTCAACAACCCACAAGAGCATAATCCAAGATAAATTCATTAACAGAATATACAAATTTCAAGTCCCAGATCAATAGTAGAACAGCATTGACTTCACTGGGAGTTACATGTGCTTATGTAGAGGTAGAATTCGACATGCAAAAAGTAGGATTCTAACTGCTTGACAAACTGTGATCAGATGCAATCCCAGCCCACAGCAAAGAAAAGGAACATAGCCTTCAACTTGACTAACTCGGAGCATGCTTGGGAGGCTGCTTCAGTGGTTCTCAAACTTTTTCTGGTCCTGACGGCCTGCTGGACCCACTGTCAGACCAAGTTGCCTCAGATCACAATGTTAACAGGAGAGGTTCATTTTGGGAGTGCTTCTCTCAAACTTCAGATGCCAACTTAATTTGTGGTGCAAAAAATATGGGGGTCACCCGACTTCCCAGGGAGAGAACGTTTTTGCTCCTCCATCCGTGTTCCCTCTTTCCCTTCTTCCTCTATCCCCATTACCCCTCCATCTTTCCAGTTCTCTTTTCCCCCTCCTTTTCTCCTTTTCTGACTCCTTTCTGTTTCTTTCCCTTCTTCTCTCCTTTCAGTATCATTTCTCAGGTTCTGACCAGGAGCTGGAGAAGAGCAGCCCCGTGCGCCTGCACTGACATACTTTAACCACAGCACCTTGAGTACGCATGTTGCAGTCCAGGGCATGTCAGGCCCCAGACTGAGGTAAGCAGTCATTGGAGCAGCATGAGTGGGACCCTCTGAGCCTTTGGAGTCCCATTTTTGCTGAATTGAGGGAATGTTCAGAACGCCCTCCCTCCAGTTGATCTTTCCTGGATGTGGGGGGAGTGGCCCTACTACCATTGCCACCCCCTCTGAACTCTGCAGACAGGGGGAGTGGGCCATCCAGCCACCCCCTGAAGAGTCCAGAAGTGTATCAGCCAGCCACCCCAGAAGACAGCAGAGCCAGAGAGTGGATAACAGGGCACTGATCCATCCCCATTCTAAAGACTGCTTAAGGTAGGAAGGGAGTGGGGCAAAACTTGTCCCAGTTTTCTATTTCTGAGCTGAGATTCTGGTCTGTAACTGGGGTGGAGTTGTGGGATGGTGATCAAGCAGGGGTGAGTATTGGGTTCTCAATGAAACCCAATTCCACCTGGTTGAGTGTCTGTTACAGAAGTTTCTCTAGCTCTGCTCGATGGACCACTTCAGTAGAGTTTGATTAGTGGAGCTTTATAAAGACTCACTTGGAAACCAGGACAAATTCCAAACACCTATTGCCAAACAAAATTCTCATAAATCATATTTTTTTTTAGCATAAAAGGCAAATTTTGGTGGCCCCATGTATTCCTTTATGTGAAAGTTCTGAGATCAATAGGAAGAACATGCTTGTGGGCCACCACTACCGCTTTTTCCCAATTTGGTCCTTCTGTGCCTATGCCTTCCCCACATTTAACCACTTGGTGACTCTGTTTCTCCCCTTTCTTCTTTCTCTCCTCTCAGGTTCTGGCCATTAGCTGGAGAAGAACCAGTAGTATCCTACTCTTACATTGAAGCACATTATGTGTGGCACCTGCTTTGGGAGTGGGGTGGGGAACCGTAGTTCTTTTAATTCACAACTGCTGTGGATAAAGCACTTCAGTTCAAAAGCACGGCGTTACTCTTCTCCAGTTGCCATTACTGTTGCTGGCACAATTCCATTGGAGTAAATCTTATCCTAGAAGTCAGAGATGGACATACCAACTAGATCATCCAGTCCATATCCCCTAAATGGTACAGTAGATTCATGATCCCCAGCCTCCCATGAACCCCCAGTTTGAGAACCACTGAGTTTAATGAGTGTCTAAAAGATTGGCTGCTAGGCCCTATAATATCCTGCAACTTTCTATAAGGGATGTCATGGAACAGAGCAGGAAGAAGAATGTTTAATGTTAAAATTGCCGTGTTCTGTAACCCTTCAAAGATGCTATCATTTATGCAAAGAATTTTTAAAAAGGTTTGATCTTTCCAGCTTTAGATCAGTTTTTATCACAATTTTACTGTTTTAATTTAGGGTGTGTTTTTATTTTCTAGTTTTAGTGTGCGTCCGTGTCTGTGTGAATTTAATGCAGGTGAAAAGGAGAGGGTCAGAGACACTGGGATGTCAACTGTAGGGCCAGGAGTGGGATGCAATATAACAAAATGGTGACAGTGGAGGATACCAAGGAGAGATTCGCTCCCCCCTCTCCCCCAGACAGATGGGAGAGACCAGCCTATTTGTCTTTCTTTTGGGTGTAGCCCCTAAAGGGATCAAACAGCCACTCTTAAACAAAAGACCAGTGGGGGAGACTATCTCACTATGTGTATCTACAGCACCTAGCACAGTGGGACTCTGATCTCTGTTGGAACCTCTAGGCTAGTACCAATAATAGGAATAGTACAAGGCTGTTGTTCTGGGATAGCTGTAATAGGACGTTTAAGTCTGAGCACACCCACTGTTTTTACTGGGTTTTCTTAAGTATCATGAAAATATTCATATTAATAGATTTTATAAAACTTTTATTTAAAAAACCTAAATTTAGGGACTAAACTATCGGACCGTGTCCCTTTTAAACTTTACTGCAGCTAGTACTGTGGTCAGAGGGCCAGATTCATTGTCCATTGATGTCATTTAAAAGACACCCCTTGACTTAAAAGGGGAATGGATTGGACTCTAAGTATGCACAAAGCTTTAGAAATGTGAAGGGGTGGCGGTCGTTTGTGTGCGTGCGTATGTGTGTGTAGAGTGGATAACCTACATTTCTGCATTTAGTTTTTCCTCTCCGTTACCCCTGTACTTTCACAGCCATATAACAGTTTTCTCGTTGATATCACAAAGCTTCCATGACCCAGTGGAGGTATAATTGGATAAAGTGGACTTTTCTGTATCATGTTTGGGGAGGGGGGAGTTTTTTGGGTTTGTTTTTTTTTTCGTTTTTTTTGGCAGCAGTAGTGACATAGATACATTCTCTTTTTTAAAACAGTTGTTTGTATCTCTTATTTCCTTTTGTTTCCTTTTCAGTGGTTGAATCAGAGCCACAACGCATGTGTCAACTATGCAAACCGAAATGCAACTAAGGTGAGGAGATGCTACATAGGCAGTATCTACAGTAAGTCTGATCTTTTTTGACACTGGAAGCATAATTCCTGAATCTTGGACTTTAACAGAAACTGCAGGGTAGGTGCCACAGCAGGTTTATGGATTGGCCTTTCTCCTATGGAGCCTTCACTATTAAATTGTCTTAGAAAATAAATGGACTGAGTTTGTTTTCAGTCTAGTCCCTGGTTGTCCTTTGTTCAAATCCTCAAAGTACCAAAACCAGGGGTATTGTTCCAGAATAGCAGGGCTGTTGCTGGTCTGGGTTTAGGTGATATAAGCAGGTGTAGTTCCTATTCTGCTTGGTAGAATGTATGCATGCTGTCTGTAATCCTAATTTAGCTCCTTCCTAGGGTTTGACTTTATTGGTAACTCAAATAACGTCAACCAGACATAAAACCATTCCCCAAGGCAGGACCTCTCAGCTCTAGATTCTGGTTCCTTCTGGTACTTGCTGGTTAGTGCTAATAAGAACCATCTGCTAGTGTGATTCCGCAGTATTCAGTCTACACCTTCAGACGGGTTGCAAGCATTTGAAATCAGGGTGACTGCATAGAGGAGTTCTGCAGGGTCCTCTCTCTTTACAGGTACACTGGCAGAACTGGTTAGATAAAGCTAGCGCAGGAGCTGCATTGGCATGCCCTCTGTATCTAATGCTATCATTTTCAAGAGCATTTAAAAGTGGGGATTCTGGGCCTCTTTCCAGACACCAAGCTTCTCTCTTCTCCAGTGCACATGGGAGCCACTAATTTGGGGAGATGAGTCAGTTTCTCTTCCAGATCTTGTTCTCCTACATGGCAGACAACGTGCTGCCGCGACTGCAGTTTGCCATTGGGCTGGCCCAGTTGATAGTCTTGGTTGGTAAGAAGTGACTTAATTTAACATAGTAAAGAGCAACGATGATAGATATTTGGCTTTTCTGATGACAAAAGAAGACTCGGCGATTAAATATACAACCCCTGGTGGGAGGCGGGGGACAAGTCTTTCCCTCATTTTGTTACTATCCCAGGGGTGTTCCTCTCAATACAGTTGCAGAACTAAAGTGTTCTTACTCCTAGTCTTTCTTTCACACCTCCTTCCCCAAACTTTTACGTTGTTGTATCACTTCTCATGATGTCTGAGAGCACTTGCACTTGCATGCAATAGATTCTCATTAAAAGCTAAAAGAAATTGTCAGGTCAAGATAACCTTTCAAAGAGCTATAGTTAAATCAGAAAGCTTTGGGTTCATAATGTATGTGTGTGTGGGTGTGTGTGTGTGAATAGTTCTGCCACTTTGCCAAATCGCATTTATGTATAATATTTCCGGGACAAAGAGTAAATTTCTGGTGCTAAATAAATAATTTTCCAAGTCCTTTAACTCAGTGGTTTTCAACCTTTCCAGAACACTCTACCTCTTTCAGGAGTCTGATTTGTCCTGCGTACCCTAAGTTTCACGTCACTTAAAAACCACAGGGGGCCCGCAAAGGAAAGTTACATGCTTCAGCCCCTGCTGCCCAGTGGGGCTCAGGCTGAAGCATATAACTTAGCTTCACAGGGCCCCCTGTGGCATTGCCCTGCTTGCCACCCTGCATGCCAGCCCTGCCCTTGCGACCCTCCTATATGCATCCCCTGACCCCTAGGTTGAAAAACATTGATCTAGATGAGTTGACGTATCCTCTGGAAGACCTCCACGTACTCCCAGGTGTATGTGTACTCCTGGATGAGAACCACTGCTTTAACCTACTCCATCAGGCTGTAACTCCTGTTGTTTTGGCAATCCCACTAGCTAACAGGGCCACGTATAACCCAGCAGCTGTGACAAAACCAAACATTTAAAAAATAATAATAATAATTCAAAATTATTTTCCTAACCAGAATTCTGTGTTGAAATTGTTTTGTTTTTTTCTTTCCTTTCCAAAGCCTTCTCCAACATCCAAGTTCATCCAGGGCTACTTGGGAGCTGTCATAAGTGCTGTCTCAATTGCAGTGGGTAACACTTTATATTTCTCTCCTCTAAAGAAATAACTTCTCCCCCATATTAATTTTGTATTTTTTTGAGAGATGGTTTGTTTGAAATGGCAAATGGCTTTACTTTAATAGACATAAACCTAGATTGAATATCAAGAAAAGATTCTTAACACTTAGGGCTCTCTGTCCATAGGCAGCCAGCCTTTGCACCACCAAGGCATTACGCTCTACGAAGGCCAGGACTACATTACCACTTATGCCACTCAGGGGTGTGAAAAAACATCCCCCTGAGTGACGTAAGTTTTGCCAGCATAAGTGGTAGTGTGCACAGCGCTATGTCAGTGGGAGAGCTTCTCCCGCCGACATAGCTATTGCTTGCTCGTTGAGGCAGTTTTTATTATTTCAACGGGAGAGCTCTCTCCTCTTGGCATAGCGCGGCTAGACGAGCAATCTTACAGGGGCGCAGCTGCATCGGTGCAGCTGTGCCGCTGTAAGCTTGCTCGTGTAGACGTGGCCTTCGCTCTTTGTAGTAGAAGTCATGGGTATGTCTTCACTGAAAATTAAATAGAGTTATTTATGCTCAAGTTCACTTCCCCACTGTATAATGGCACTTGAGCTGCATAGAATGATTGTATTAGCTGCACAGATTGGTTGTGTTAGCAGCTGATGAGTTCTGCTAACTTGAGTTTAGCCCAGGGGTGGGCAAACTTTTTGGCCCGAGGGCCACATTGGGGTTGTGAAACTGTATGGAGGGCCGGGTAGGGAAGGCTGTGCCCCCCCAAACAGCCTGGCCCCTGCTCCCTATCTGCCCCCTCCCACTTCCCGCCCCCTGACTGCCCCCCTCTGAACTCCCGACCCATCCAACCCGCCTCCCGCTCCTTGTCCCCCGCCACTAACTGCCCCCCCAGGACCCCACCCCCTATCCAACCTGCCCCTGTCCTCTGACTGCCCCAACCCCTATCCACACACACACACCCCCGACAGGCCCCCGCTCCGGGACTCTCATGCCTATCCAACCCCCCCTGCTCCTTGTCCCCTGACTGCCCCAACCCCTATCCACACCCCGCCCCCTGACAGCCCCCCCCCACCCAGGACACCCACCCCCTATCCAACCTCCCTGTCGCATGACTACCTTCCGGAACCCCCTGCCCCTTATCCAGCCGCCCCACCCCCTTACCATGCTGCTCAGAGTGGCAGGAGCTCGCAGCCGTGTGGCCCAGCCGGAGGCAGCCATGCCGCCCAGAGCACTGCGGGGGCGGGGCCGGGGAGCTAGCTGCCCCAACCGGGAGCTCAAGAGCCGGGCAGAACATTCCCGCGGGCCGGATGTGGTCCACGGGCCGTAGTTTCCCACCTCTGGTTTAGCCTATACCTCAATGGGTGGGTCAACTCACATTAAAACTGCACTTCAGTTAAGGGTTTTTGTGGCGGGGCAGGATTTGAGTTGTGGCATTATTCAAGTTGTAACTTAACTCACCAGTGAAGACAAGCCCTTACAAGTTTACATCTCTAAGTTTATGGCTTAGTGCTGTAACAATCAGGTTTATAATTCTTAGACTTCGTAGAAGCACAAGTTCAGCTCAGCTATTCTTCATCTGTGTAGAGTAGATACATTTCCAGAGTTGACTCAGCCATTCTTCTTTTCAAGGTGGGCTTTCAAATATGGCCTTAAAAACTAAGGTGTTCTGTTTGCTCTGCTTGGACATTAAAGATCCCATGGAAACTTTTGTAAGACTAGGGATTTGCCCTGTTATCTTGGCCAAAACATCCCCCACCTCTCACTTTCCTCCAGTTGCCAGTAGGCTACTGCCCTTCACAGCAGCAGTGGGTGTTTCTGTGGTGGTTCTATAAATAAAATGCTCAGACGTATGAAGTCACCAGTGTTACCTGAGTAAGGACAGCAAGATTGAGCACAGAGTTTGTCGAATGTTTTGAGATTGTTTGGACTGAAAGTATATATCTTTATCTGACACTCTTGTGTTAGGGTAAGTCTACACTACAAAATTGAGTCTTCTTAAGTTACATTGACTTACAGCCACTGCGGTAATTCAACTGCTTTTAAATGTCCACACTATGCTCTTTGTGTTGGCGTGCATCCTAACCAGGAGCGCTTACAACAATTTCACTGTAAGTGTGGGCATTGTGGGATGGCTTCCGCAAGGTAGTAACAGTTGATGTAAGCAACGCAGTGTCTACAGTGACACTGTGTCGACCTAACTACATCAACTTAAGTGCTACGCCTCTCATGGAGGCGGAGTTACTAAGTTGGTGTAGTGGGCGAGTTACATTGGTGGGAGCTCCATTTTAGTGTAGACACTTACAGAGTTAGGCTGATGTAAGCTGCCTTACATCACCCTAACTCTGTAGTGTAGACCAGGGCTTAGTTGTTTTTCCTCCTACATGTAAATTTTCTGCCTCTGAGTGTAAATTACACTCATTTTGCACAATTACTGATTACCAAGTTACTCTGCTTTACCACTTACGTTCTACATACAACTTCCACCACAATTTATGTAACTGCTGAATTTGTCCTAGTTTCTTCAATATTTCATCAAGCAGTTACCTCCCACCCCACACCTTTCCCCCAAACACATTAGCCCTCCAGGCGTGCACACAGAGCAGGCTAAAGCCTGGGAGAAAATATGAGCCTTTCACCATTTCCTGAATGTGAGTAGCTCTCAGACCAGCAGAAAAAGTGGATTCCAGATGTGGGACCCTCCACTGACAAAGCTCAGCCCTAGCCCATAAACAGTCACATCTGTGGATTGTTAGAAGGGGCACCCTGGCTGATCTCATTTGTCATAATGATACATCACAAGGCACTGTGTCCTCTCACATATATTTGTACTGTAAGTATAAATATAACATTCATATTTATTATGAATCCTAAATCATTTCAGTCCAGTTAGCCCATCATGTTGGAATTATAATCTGAACAACACATCTTGCAGGACAGTTTTTACTTTGTTTGCTTATATAGTGTCATTTTTATATAGTGCCTGGCCCTTTCAGTTTGAGTAAAAGTAGTCTAATTCACTTGGAGCTCCCTTCCTTTTAGGGCAGTTTTGAACTGAGTGAGATCCTCCTGCTCTGCGGAGATGAGACTTTTTACAGATGCAATGATTTTACCTGGTAAGCATCTAGGTTAATAAGCAGAGTAAAGTTTCTGAAACAGGTATTCCACATCTATCTGTTAAACAAAAAATGATTTCGAAAGAGCCTTAATTTTTGTTCCCTGGGATTCTAAGGCCTTAGACCTCATTAACTGATCTCTGCTGTCAACTAGCAGCAAATCACCTCCCAGTGTGAGCCAATTAAGACTAGATGACCTGAAAACAAGTGCCATTATCTCCAGTGGTCTGCAGAGACCTTGTATTAATTAAAGTGAGTCCCTTCCATGTTTGCAGTATGCAAGTGACAGAAGGAGGAGAGCTGGGGGGGGGGGAGGGGGAAATCAGTACAGAAAGGTCATGACAAATCAGTTGATCTGAGGTCATGTTTTCCCATAGTTTAAATACCCTTTGTCTTTATCTAACCACAGTGGGCTAGGTTCTGCTCTCAGTGACACCTATACGACCAAATCAGGTTGCAGGGGTGTAACTTACAACAGAATATGGCCCTGTGTTTTTAGCAATTAACCAAAAAGCTCTGTAATGCTTTATAAACAATCGTTCCCCCATTATCGCAAAAGCAGCATTTACTGGTTTGAGCTGCCTTGTTCATTCTTACAAATCTAGTTCCTATCTGCTTGACTCATTTATTGGTCCTGTGACTTTCGTTTACACATCTCGTGCCATAGGTGGTAACTTTTTTTTGAGCTCTGTTTCAAATGCAGTAGGGAATATAAGATCCTCAATTAAATTTCAGCCTGGCCTCCTTGCTGTGCATTTCTTTAGGAGGCTGTCATCTTTTCTGGGGATCAATTAAACATGTTTTCTTAGGGAAAAGGAAAAAAGGGGTTTATTTGGCTCTTGCTTATCCTATTGCACTCAGGTGATGTCAATGGAATTACTCCTGCTTTTTACCAGTAGAAGTGAGAGGAGAATCAGGCTTGATGGTGTTCGTCAGCTTTCATGAACAAATTCTACTGACAGTAAACAAGATTTTCATTCAGAGGCAATACTGGTCTAATGGCTTGAGATTGTGACCGGGAAGGATGGCTACATGGTTAGAGTGCTAGCCTGGGATCTGAGATCACTTCCTTCCTCTACCACAGATTTCCTCTGGGACCTGGGACAAGTCACTTTGGCCCAGCTTCGCAAAGGTATTTACCTTCTGGAAGTTAGGAGCCTAAATGCCTTTGAGGAGCTGAGCCTTTATCTCTCTGTACCTCAGTTCCCCATTCGTACAATGGGGAAGCTTGCATTTCTCTACCTCCCAGAGAAAGTGTGGATAAGTACATTTAAGACTGTGATGCACTCAGCTACCATGTTAAGGGTGGCCATATGAGCACCTAAGAGTCAGACAGGAGATGTAGGTCAAAATGTTCAAATTGGGTGACTGAAGTTAGGTGTCTAAAGAAGTGATCTGATTTTCAGATGTGCTGAACACCTGCAGCTCCCAAATGAGGTCAGCAGGAGCTGCCACTTCTCAGCATCCCTGAAAATCAGGCCACTTATTTAAGTGCCTCAATGTGGATTAATTAGATTAACTATAGGGACCCATCTCTAAAGATTTTGGCCCTGGAACCTGTTCCCTCTCCATCCACTGATGCATAATGTAACTTTGGGAAAGGAAAACGATACCAGGTCCAGGAATTTATTTCTTCACCCACCCAATCTCCAGATAAATTAGCCATTTAAAAACAAACTAGAGAATATACTTTAGGCAATAATCCTGCATTGGCTGAGGAAGAAGGGGATAAAGTAGCAGATTTAACAGGTCTCTTCCATCACTGATTTATGTAGTTTTTCTAGGATGTTCTGCAAATATATTGCCTCCACAGACATACACTTGCGTCCTGTGTTCTGGACAAGAATAGAGGGGGGAGGGTAGACATGACTCTTTAGATAGATGTGGTCTTTTCCCCCATTGAGCACATATGTAGAGCTAAGCTAACTATTTTAAAGACTGTTGGATCGATGCAGCACAGCATACAACTTCCAAGCGTGTGGCTCTGAGGAGGCAATATGTTTAAAGGATTCTAGTTACTGCTAAGTAACCTAGATTTATTTTTTTATCTATGTGATTTTGGTGTATTTTTATCTTGTTCTCTGTATACTTGCCAAAGCAAGCCTTCTTTCTGCCTCTTATTTTGATTGCTATATGCTTAACTGATCTGAACGCTAAGCAGGAATTGTTCTTTTTCATCAATCAGAGTCCTGTTGTTAGAGCTTATTTACCCAGTATGGATATCTGGTTGCTGTTCACTGTGGTAATATGTGAAGTACAATTAATATCAGCTGGTTTTCCTAAACAAGACAGACAAAGACGGGGAACATTGATAGGAATTGAGAGAAACCAGGTATATTTTAAAATATTTTTTTCCCAAATATTCCAGCTCCAACCATTGTAATAAGTTGGAAGGGTTTATAATGATTTGAAAACCATTTACTTGTAATCATACATCCATATCTGTAATTCTTCAAGCTTTGGGAAGGTGAAAAATGCTATGAAAGCGAAAAGCACATTATTGTTCCTGTTAATAACTTTCGCAAGCATCGTAATTGGACATAGTTCTTAGGTTCCAGATCCAAACATGCCAAAAGTATAGGTGTTTGTACCCAGGGCTTTGGTTTGAACCCATCACTAATCCCAGTACTAAACTGTGAACCCTTCCTGCGTCAGAGTCAACTATCCAGTACGCTTACGCTGTGATAACAGCTTCCATTTGGGGGTCAGAAATGCCCCTAAAGCTGTGTTGTTTCTTTGACATAAAGCAACTTAGTACAAGAATCGCGTGCAGCTGTGGAAATGTCACCAAAACAAACAGCCGAATGCACAGCATGGCGATCAAATGGGTCTACAGTAGGTTGTTGAACCAGAGGCTCATGCAACTCCTGTGCTATCAAAGGGGTATGTGTTCCATCAATCAATCAGTTGTACTTGTGTTCAGTTGTATTACATTTTGGTGGCAACACCAGATTACCAGAAAGACCCTGATAATTTGGAAGGAATTCAAAGAACAAAGAAAAGGATCAGGACTGGAGGGACTGAGTTACTAGGAAAGATTAAAGGAGCTACATATGTGTATAAATTGTCTAAAGAATGCCTAGGGGGGCTCATGATAACAGCCAGTAAAGATAAAAAGAAATGGAAGATTTAGGCTGAATATGGAGAAACTTCCTGACAGTGAGATGTATGGGGTTGTGGAATAGTTTCCTTAGAGAAGTGGTGCCTGCTCCATTCTTTTGGGCTTTTAAAACTAGATTGTACAAAGCACTGTAGGAAGCAATCTCATACTGCCTAGGAGATGGACTGGGTGATCCAATAGGTCTTTTCCATCAATGACTTCTGTAAGTCATGCTAGGCATAGGAAAAATGGGCAATAGAGGACTGGTATAAAAGTGATTAGAAACATTGGCTGGGGGGAGGAATAGAATGATCCTGGAATGAAGCTTAAAAGAATGTTTTAAATTAAAAAAAGAAAAAATCCAGAAAGCAAGAGTGGAAGACAGGGAGGTGGGGAACTATGTACAATAGAACCACTGATTGGTTTTCTGTGGCTTGACAAGCAGCGTGGATGATGAAGGGTGGCTCTCCTCTGGTGTCCAGGGAAGAGATCTGGCACCAAGCCTTCCTCCCCTTTCAGACACTCTGAACCTGATTCTCCTTGCACTTATACCATTGTAGTTCCAGTGGTTTAAGCGGAGTTACTCCAACTTACTCCAGTGTTCATGAACAGAAAATCAGACTCTCTGTTCCCAGGCTCCGCCGTGAATGATTTCCAAAGCTGGCAACTAAACCTGCTTAGCCTACACCATGCTCCCGGCAGTATCCGTTAGTCCAAAGGGCTGCCTGGGTGGGGGGTCTTCACTGGCTCAGCAAGCCATGGAAAACCAATTAGCAGGTAAGAAATTTTTTGTTTTTCTGTGGCTTGGCTTCCCAGTATGGATGATGGGTCTGGTTAGCAACACCCACCCAGGGAGGAGAATGGGAAATTAACAGCCAACTAACTGAACGGGCTACAGTGACAGGAGAAGAAAGTTGGGCAGTCTGGGAAGGAAGAGTCCTCCCTTGAGGAAAGCCATCATAGGGGCAGTAATAAATTAGTGTCTTGGAGCACTCTATATGCCAATGCTTCATCTGCTGCAAAGGCAGGTCCAGTCAGTGGCGATTGGTGTAGGTGCAGCTGACTCTCCAGAGCGCATCCAAAAGAGGCCTCTCCTCTCTCTACCCAAGAAGTGGCTGTGGCTCTGACAGAATGGGCTTGACGTTGAATCAGGGTGGGGAGGCTTGCAGAGGTATTGGTGATCAGGATGGATACAGCAAGGGAGCATGGTCAGACGTGCTTTAATCCCCTTGCAGGAAACCTCGAGGATGAAGAAGGAATAGGGCTTTCCCCACTCCTTTGTTCATGACAAGTAGGTCTTCAAGACTCTACAACCTCCGGCGCTTGGATTTCCAACTGCGTCTGAGGTTTCCTTCTGCATTTGGGGTCGCCGCAAAAATTGGGGTGGGAAATCTCCTGTTTAAAATGAAAAGAAGCGGGGACAAGTGTGAAATGCTGCTTTTCCCTTAGGTAAAATGAGGTGAGCAATTGCAGGCCACGGCTCTGAGCCCCCTCGCCCTTCAAGTGGAGGTGACGCTAGTCTGAGTGCTATCATCCAGGAGACCATAGTAGGGGCACAAAGGGCCTGGAGCAGCCTGTTGAGGTTCCAGGGAGGGAGCAGGGATGTCACTGGAAGCTTAAGGTAGTACATGACCTTTAGGAATCTAGTCACAATACGGTTGATTTTCCCACAGATACCCCTAGTGGAGCCCCTGGGGCTTTCGAGGTCTGAAGTTTGGATCCCTGTGGAGCTAGCTGAGAAACCCTCATGCTAGAGAGACTCCAGGATGTCTGAGTGGGGGGGATTTCTTCACCAGAGCCCAGTGGGACCAACACCAGGCTGAGAAGATGGATTTTTTTTCTATGAGAGCATGACAGAGCATGGGGGACTGTCAGAAATAGCTACCTTTCATTAGGAAGCTCCTTTTATGAGCTGCCTGAACATTGAGTGTCTGCTTCTTCCTCAGAAAACGGGGACTTGGCTGGCATTTCAGATACACAGGCCCTGTAATAAAACACTGAAGGGTTCCCAATTAGGGAAGGTGTGAGCCTGATTTGGCTGTGCAGTCTTCATGGCTCCAAAATGGCCCCTCAATATAAGACACCTGCTGCCTTCCTCACCAAGGGTATATCTACACAGCACTTTGGAGACCATAGGAGTGAGTATCCCAGACCGGCTTGACAAACTTGGGCTCGTGGGGTGCAAGCTAGTGCTCTAAAAATAGCTGTGCAGACAGTGTTTTGAAGCTGCTGCAGAACCTGAACGCCAGCCCAAGCCACAACTTCGAAGCACTGTCTTTCCAGCTATTTTTAGAATGTAAGTGCAAGGCTAAGTCTATAGATCCAGGCTTGGAGCTCCTATGGGCTCCCAAATGCATGTGGACTTAGCCCAAGAGACCAGTGAGCTTGGAGCCAGAGGGCTTGAAAGAAGAGGACCTTGGCTCCAAATCTATGGCGTCTGGTTGGTCCTTTGCTGCCTGACTGACTTTGGAGGAGAGAAACCACCCACTAACTACTCTGGGGAGCCGAGACATATCATAATAGCTATTATATGTGGCCTTACATCTGTAGGTCTCAAAGCACTTTACAATGGAGGAACGCTATTATTTGCGTTACACAGAGGGGGTAACTGAGACACAGAGAGCTTAAAGGACTTGCCCAAGGTCACCCAATGAATCAGAGCTAGGAATAGAATAGCAGTTCTCAAACTGTAGGTCGGGACCCCAAAGTAGGTTGCAAACCCCATTTTAATGGGGTCACCAGGGCTGATGTTAGACTTGCTGGGGCCAAAACCGAAGACTAAGCCCCACTGCCCAGGACCAAAAATAAAGTAACAGAATGTGATTTTTACCATGAATTGCGTAGATCTTTACAAATCCAACCCTTTTGAGCAGGGAAAACAGTTCAGTGTTGTGTGGTTTCACTGACAATAAGTAGAGGTGGACACCCTTTTGCACAGGCGTGCCCCCCCTCCCCCCCCAGGGCTGAAGCCCTTAAGGTTTGACTTTGCCCACCCCTCGCCACCTGGGGCGGTGGAGCTCGGGCAGACTCAGGCTTCAGTTCGCCCTCCTGGGATCTTGTAGTAATTTTTGTTGTCAGAAGGGGGTCGCGGTGCAATGAAGTTTGAGAATCCCTGGAATAGAACCCAGAAGTTATGGCTCCCAGTCCTGTGTGCAATCCACTAAACCAAAGGAGCCTTGTAGGGTACAATAGAGTAAGATCAATTATATACTTTATTGCACCAACCCCTCAGCTGATGTTAATCAGTGTAGCTCCGAATCATCAGTTTACTCCAGCTGAGGCTTTACCCCTTCCAGCCTCTAATGAGCAAGAGTTCCAAAAAGAAAACATTGGGCTCTCTAGGAGGTGTAGGGGGAACTTGGTGAAAGAAAAAGACATCACTGAAATAATACTTAAATTCATTCTTTGCTTTGGTGTTCTCAGAGCAGGAAGGGGGACTGGCGCAGCAATGAGACATACATTTTCTAGGGGAGGAAATCAGATGCATGTCAGATCAGATGAGCAAGGAATCCAATGACTATCAGGAGAATGGGGAATGTTAGTCAGCCTCAATCTGGCTTAGAACTCCAGAATACGCCAGCAGATCTCTAGCCAATACATTTTGAAAATGACGGTCTTATAAATTTTGACTTTGTTCCAATATAGCACAAAAATATTCAGAATTTCCTGCAGAAGGAAATTTTCTGACCAGCTTCAGTGGGAAGATTGAAAAAGAATAAGAAGTGAGCAGACAACCTTGGTAACTCAGTGTGGAGAAATGTAAGGTAATGAGGTTGAGGACAATAAACAAGCAAAGAAATTATCTTCAGGGATGTTACATTGAGTGTAGCTCTCTCTTAAGTGGAAGGATCAGAGGTGGTGTGGGATAACACTATCATACCTAGCTTGCATCAATTATTAGCAGTAAAATAAAGGGTAGCAAAAATCTGCTGTTTATAAATAAGATTCTGAGAGGGTTAACTTTAGTGATTTAGACCCCAATCCAAAGTGCACTGAAGTCAATAGGTTTCAGAGTAGCAGCCGTGTTAGTCTGTATTCGCAAAAAGAAAAGGAGTACTTGTGGCACCTTAGAGACTAACCAATTTACACCAGGTTAGCCGTGACATTATCGGGGATAGTGTTTTTGATGGCTTGTAGTCCATTGGTTAGTCTCTAAGGTGCCACAAGTACTCCTTTTCTTTTTGAAGTCAATAGGACTCTTTTTATTGATTTCAGCAGATTTTGGATCTGGCCTTTAAGCATCCAATTTGAAACACTTAAGATCCTTACAACCAGAGGTTCAAAGCCTTCCAGGATCATCCAGCGTAGATAAATGGAGTTCCAATCAGTACGGTATGTAGGAGGATCTTTTGGACAAGCCTTCAAAATCAAGGCCCTGCCTGCTTTATGTAAAGATCCCACGGGATTTCTCAGAAGAGTAAGGGCTTTTTCCAGGTCCTTTGGCTAAATTTCTGACCTCTCCCAACTGCGCAATGTGCTGTTTAGCTTATTGCTCAGCTGGTTAGTTGTCTACCTGTTGCCCTCCACCCCAGAGGGGCTATGTGATATTGTTGGCATCATTCTGATCTCACACCAGGATGTTCGG
Organism: Lepidochelys kempii; assembly: GCF_965140285.1. Classification (NCBI taxonomy): domain Eukaryota; kingdom Metazoa; phylum Chordata; order Testudines; family Cheloniidae; genus Lepidochelys; species Lepidochelys kempii. The sequence continues at coordinate 137,546,237 of NC_136383.1, forward strand.
CTTAAAGCTTTATATATTTAAGCTTTATATAACTTATAAAGTAAGTAAGTTATAGTGATGAGAACCTGGTGTAAATGAGATCAGAATTAAGCTCTGTATGATGATGTGTGTGTGGTATATGTAATTCCACATGAAGGCATCGGTGGTGACTCCATAGTTAAGACTGCATTCCAATTTCCAGTTATAGTTGGGATTGAATCCCTTTTTGTGCATGGAAAATAATGTCTGTAAGGTTGCTATTGACCATACTTTCCCATGGGTACAGACTGAATTTCGAAGAAAAGCTGGAAGTAAATCCAATCATCAGCTAGGAATCATGGGGCTGAGCATATGTTTGCTTGAGCATGTTGCCCTCTGTTGACTGCAGGGTTATTGTGAATTTCTCCATCTTAAAAACTCAAGGGAAAAAAATCAATATGCTGCTGTTTGTAGTGTATAAGACTAATGTGTGTCTTTGTTGTGTGGGCAGCATAAGATCTGTGTTTTCTGTAACTGTTCATTTATATTCTTCTAAGTGCTTGGGTTTTGAAATTAAGTGACAGATAACAATGCATTTATCGCTTTGCAACCTTAAGTGGATGTTGGGGGGGAAAAAGGGAAGGGCAGAGAGGGTGTGTTTCTGTTCAGACTATAATAAATAAAACTGCATATAAATGTAACCCATGCTTACTCATTGTAGCAGTCTGTCTCCTCCTGTCAGGGCCTGTAACATGGGCTGTCTGAGCTAGTGGTTGCTGGAGCCAGGATTCAAGTCAGGATCAGGGTCATATGCCAGTGGTCAAAGCCAGAGTCAGCAATGAAGCAAATTCAGCAAGCAAGAGTAATGCCGCCCAGGGAGGGTCATCAAAAATATTGGCAAATGCTTAGCGTTGTAAGAAAGAGTCCCACTTGGTCAATGCCGAATGATTCTGTTCTAGAAAGGGAGAGGCCCACACCAGGGCCTCCCCAGTAAGCAGGCCCATCTTAACTTGATATCTGGCATGCTCCTGGGGCTAGAGCATAAACAGAAGTCTGCATTGGGTACCGAACCCATGAAACTTATTGCCAATACCATCATTTCTCTGGCAAAAGAACTCTGGGGCCGGTGTCGTAAGAGAAGCCAAATGGCTACCCACAACCATTCAGAGTGCTGCAGCTTGCTCCTGCAAGAATCGATTTCCTGTCTGCAACTGTTGTACTTGCAAAAAGAAAAGGAGGCACCTTAGAGACTAACCAATTTATTTGAGCATAAGCTTTTGTGAGCTACAGCTCACTTCATCGGATGTTAGTCTCTAAGGTTCCACGAGTCCTCCTTTTCTTTTTGTGGACACAGACTAACACGGCTGCTACTCTGAAACCTGTAGTACTTGGTCTCTCCTTTTCTGGTTTTCTGCCTGAAGGCCAGCAATCTGCTCCTGAGACCTGATAGAACCCTGGGGTGATGGCGAGGTGGGACCCCCAGCAGTGTCCATGCCAAGTCCAGGAGTCAACAATGAGTCCTGGACAAGATCAAGGTTGGCCTGAGCAAGCTGTCAGGGCCTGTAGCATGGGCTGTCTGAACTAATGGTTGGAGCAGGAGTAAAGTCAGGGTTGTGGTCACACCAAGGGTAAAACTAGAGTCAGCAACTGAGGTCAGGGCAAGGAAGCAGGAAAAAGGCATGGTAACAGAATCAGGGACAAGGCATGGTAGGTAGCAGGAAGGGGCAAGGCATGATAGCAGGAACAGGGATGAGGCATGGTAGCTGGGACAAGGAGCAGGAGCCAGGCAAGGAAGGAGGAACTTGGCCTCCAGAGTATGGGCAGCAACAGGCCTATCAGTTAGTTGCTCAGATGGGACAGGCACACCCAGTGGTGTCCAGTCAGCAGTCTGCTGTTAGTCAATGGGTGTAGCTTCTGGTGGCGGGGTATTAGAAGCAATTTCCTCCTCACCCCTTACAGCTCAGTGGCACAGAGGATAAGGCTCCCATTCAGTGGGCCTAGGTGTAAGACCTGTGGTACCTGATGCCTCCAGTGGCTGGATCACATAGAGGGTTGAGTTTGCTACAGCCTTTTATAGTCTGACCTGTATAGCACAGGCCAGAGAACTTCCCCACAGTAGTTCCTAGAGCAGATCTTTTAGAAAAACATCTGTTCTTGATTTAAAAATGGTCAGATATAGAGAATCCACTATGACCCTTGGTTAACTGCCCTCACTGTTAAATATGTACACCTTATTTCCAATCTGAATTTGTCGAGCTTCAACTTGCAGCTATTGGAGCATGTTATATCTTTCTCTGCTGGATTGAAAGGCCCACTATTAAATATTTATTCCCCATGTAGGTACTTATATACTGTGATCAAGTCATCCCTTAACCTACTCTTTGTTAAGTTAAATAGATTGAATTCTTGATTCTATCACTATAAGGCAGGTTTTCTAGTCCTTTATTTATTCTCGTGGCTCTTCTCTGACCCCTCTCCAATTTATCAACATCCTTCTTGCATTGTGGGCACCAGACCTGGACACAGTATTCCAGGAGCAGTAATATCTGTGCCAAATACCGAAGTAAAATAACCTTTCTACTCCAACTTGAGAATCCCCTGTTTATGCATCCCAGGATCACATCAGCCCTTATGGCCACAGAATCACACTGGGAGCTCATGGTCAGCTGATTATCCACCATAGCCCCGAAACTTTTTCAGAGTCACTGCTTCCCAGGATAGAGTCCTCTCCCATTATGTAAGTATGGTCTATGTTATTTGTTCTTAGATGTATACATTTACATTTAGCCATATTAAAATTCATTATTTGCTTGCACCTGGTGTATCAAGCAATCCAGATTGCTTTGTATCAGTGACCTGTCCTGTTCATTATTTACCACTTCCCCAATTTTTGTGTCATCTGCAAACTCTATCAGTGATAATTTTATGGTGTCTTCAAGGTCATTGATAAAAATCTGAAATAGTGTAGGTCCAAGAACTGATTCTTGCAGGACCCACTGGAAACACACCTGCTTGACGATGATTCCCCACTTGTAATTACATTTTGAAACCTATGGGTTAGCCAGTTTTTAATCCATTTAATGTGTGCCATGTTACTATTTTATTGTTCTAGGTGTTTAATCAAAATGTCACATGGTACTAAGTCAAAAGCTATAGAAAAAAAGATATGAAGTTAGTCTGACAGGATCTCTTCTCCAAAAACCCATTTTGATTTGCATTAATTACATTAACCTGCTTTGCTTCTTTATTAATTGAGTCCCATATCAGCTGCTCCATTATTTTGCCTGGGATTGACGTCCAGCTGATAAGGACTATAATTACCCAGGTCTTCCCATTTACCCTTTTTAATAATTGGCACAATATGAGCATTCTTCCAGTCTTCTGGAACTTTCGCCGTGCTCCAAGACTTATTGAAAATCAGCATTAACAGTTCAGCAAGTTCCTTAGCCAGCTCTTGTAAAACTCTTGAATGTAATTTATTTGGACATGCTAATTTTAAAATGTGCAGCTTTAGTAGTTTCTTTTTAACATCCTCCAGAGGTACTAGGGGAATGGAAAGAGTGTTATCATCACTGTCTGATGAGATTAGGTCATCTGTTTTTCCCCCGAATACCGAACAGAAGTATTTATTGAACACTTCTGCCTTTTGTGCATTACGATTGATAAGTCTACCTTTTCCATTTAGTAACTGACCAATACCATTGTCAGGATTGTTTTCTGTTCCTTATATATTTTAAAAACTCTTTCTTCTTAATGCTGCTGATCATAGATTTCTCCTTGTGTTCCTTTGCTTCCCTTATCAAATTTCCACAATTCCTAAGTTATGATTTATATTCATTACTATTAATTTTCCCTTCTTCCATTTGTTATATATTATTTTTTTTATAGCTGCCTTCACTTCCCCTGTAAAGCAGGTTATTTTTTTAACCAGCATGGTTTCTCCCTCAGTTGTGGGATTGTGGCATTTTAGTCATCTACTAAGGTGTTCTGAAATGATTCCCAATTATCATTCATATTTTCTGATTAAATTCTTCCTCCCACCTTATTTAGCTTATAATTGTTTTCAGCTTTGTGAAATTGGCCCTATTAAAGCACCAAGTATTTATATATATTACTGATCCGGACTTTATTTTGCTTGCACATTATAAGTGTGATCAAGTCATGATCTCTTGTACCTAAGAGCCCATTAATTTTTAGTTCTGTGATCATTTCCTCTTTATCCATCAGGACAAGGTCTAATAAAGAATTCCACCTGGTTGGTGGCAATACTTTTGGAATGTGTTAGGAAATTGACATCTATAAGGTTTAGAAATTCCAAGAATGTTTTAGTCCTGGCAGCACAAGACCTCCAGCATATGTCACTCTCAAACTGAAGTCCCCCATGATTATGCAGTTCTTTTTCCTTCATGCTGGAGATAGGTGCGTAAGAAGGCAGTCATCTTGTTCCCTAGCGACAGCTTTGACAGCTGAGTCTTTTAGCTCATGCAGTAGAGGCTTATGCTTTTAGATCCAGAGGACCTAGGTTCAGTCCCTGCTGCCGATGACCCACCAAGGGGCATCATGTTACATAAACATTTTAATGTGCCAGTCATTGTTCACATGGAAACATTTGTCTTTTAACAACACTGTAATTTTATGGTGGTATAATTGCTACTTTTCCCTCCTTCCCCCCAAATGCTGACTTTTAATATACACGGTGGAGGCTGGCCAACTTGATTTTGCTGCTGATGAGCATCCTGGTGTTCTAGGGAGCAGTGAAACTAAAGAGAGGTGAGGAAAATAATGGAGAATTTGATGTAAAAACAGTCTGGATATAATACAGAAGAGAAACATAGTCTCTTAATTACCTTGTCTATTTGGCTGAGACATCAGATGTAATACATTTTCCCTTGGAAACAATGTAATGAAACCAATTACTCTTTATTTAGCACATGTGCAAAGGTGAGCTACAGTTTTAGGGATGCTCAGACCCAATGCTTGGCATAACTCTCACGCTCTTTTATATGCGGTAAGGACTGCACTAAGGACTGTATCTCTAATAGGCACCCCACTATTTTAAACAATCACTTTAAAGCATGCAAGGGTTTGTACATAATCAATTAAAGGACCAGCTCTCACCGGTAGCATATTTTTGTGAGGCTCAGGGCAGCTACATTGCTTAAGATGGATTTCATTATCTGTAATGGATTTTTGAGTTGGGGATTAGGTCCTGATCCAACCGGGTACCTAAGCATGTGCCTAAACTTTCAGCACATAAGCAATCCCATTGAAGTTAAATGTGAGCTTGTTTACCTGAGAAGGTTGTACCAGTATAATTTAAGTTGTGAATTTAAACGGATCTAGTTAAACCAGTGCAAGAGGCTTGTGGATACTTATTTCAGTATGTGAGACTTATTTCAATTTAGTTTAAGTCAACTTGGAACAGGCTTAACTGTACTGAAATAAACGACTCTTAAACTGAAATTTAGTGTGTCCACAAACCCTTTTGCACCAGTTTAACTCTATCTATCCTGGGTATTGAGATCGCCTGAAATATCTGAGCACTCCCATAATGGATTTAGCCTCGCAACACCCCTAAGAGGCAGGTCAGTGTTGTCATCCCCATTGTACAGAGGGGAAACTGAGGTTTGGAGAGGCCAAGTGATTTGACCAAAATCATACAGGAAATCTGTGGCAGAGCAGGGCTTGAACCCAGGTTCCCCAAGTTGTAGGTTAGTGCCCTAATTCCACTGTGTTTTAAACACTTGTTTAAAGTTATACCAGTGCAAATTTCTCATGTAGACTAGTTCTTAGTGATGCTACTTCCAGAAAGATTTAACTTGCACCTTTAAAAAGAAACAGAAAAGAATACTATGGAAATTGTTTTGTACAGTCTTGCAGTAGCTTCTGTCTGAGATACAACCAGAGCTATTTAACTTATGTAACTTGCTACACCCAAAGAAATCCACCAAGTTTCTTAACTCCTTGAGCCAGAACTGTTTGGCTTCCAGATCTTACAGATTCCACTGAGGCTTCTGTACAGGTGCTAAGCTGCTTGAATCAGAGCTTATTTGGTTTAAGATTTTTTTCTCTGTGTTTCTACAGAGATGGTAAATGGAGTGAAGAAGTTTGTAGATTGTGCTGGGAACTGGAGCTCTGAGGCTATAATTTCCGTGCAACTCCCAACTTTTGTATCTAGCATCATCAAAAATAGTTCTGTGCAATAAGGAGCCAATCCAAAACCCACTGAAGTCAAATGGGAATCTTTCCATTGACTTCACTGGGCATTGGAATAGGCCCTAGTTCTCCACCAGCACTAATGGAATACAATAAAGAGAAGTTTGTTGACTGTGCTATTTTTTGAGATCTGACAGTGCAGAAAAATGTTAGACCTTTTCAAAACCAAAAACTCCCTTACCTCAAAAACGCCCTGCTCGACTAACCTAAAACTCTCCCATAAAGTTTTCCTCTAGGCTAGAGACTACACAGTGCAGAATTCTGATAGAAGGATTTTGTTTTTCTCCCCCAAAAGAAATTGGAAGCTGAAGGAGTTTCAAAAAATATCAGGCTTATGGTGGACATCAGGTTACAACATTATGCGGTCACTACTGTGATTTCGTAATGTGAGATCTTTGAGGAGCCTTGCATGACGTGACCTGCAGCCTGTAGGTCGGGAGCACTGTGTAGTAGGTGATGTCTGTCAGCAGAGATGGTATTTTACTGCCCTGGTCTTTCCAAACTGTGCACGCATTCCCAAGGCTCAGACCCTGAATGGTAGTAATATAGCATCTCTTGACTTGTAGGATACCAAGTACTTGAGAAATTTAGACCAAAATTTTCAAAAATATCCACTACATTTAGACTTCTCAGCTGGGTCCTGGCCCATCACAAGTGCTCTTAGGCACTCTGGTAATACAAATAGTTAATAATAAGATGAGTGTGTGAATTTCAGAGGTACTGAGCATTCACAGCTCCCCCGCCTTAAAGTTGAAAATATGGGTCTATAAAAACCATATCAGGAAGAGCAGCCGCTTGCGAGGTGGAATGTGCCAATCATTGAACAGCATGCAGCAGCATGGCACACCAGTGTAGTACAGGGAGTGGAGAACAGAATATTTAATTGAAACTTGAGGGAGAATGTAGGGCCACAGAATGTAATTAGATTAATTAAAACTTGGCCAGGAAATTAGGTTTAAAGATGCCATGAGTAGTTTAGCAAATGTGAATACAAAATATCAGGACTTTAGTGTGATGCCTCATCTGAAAGATAACCCTCCTGCTATTAACTCAGCAAGTCAACGGCAGGAGTAGGAGCAGTATCTACAGAATTACTAGCACCATTACCCTGGGTTTCCTTGGACGTACTTCGAGGTATGCTGTTCAGTGAATGGGTATCTCTGTAGTCTTAGTATCTCAGTCTAGAGAGAATATTTCTAGAAATGGTGTCCCAGCACTATAGCTAGTGGAAAGCAATATTCATTTCTTTACTTGGTACTCTGCTAGTACTCATCAGAACTTTGATTCAGACTGGTATTAGCAGGATGCCTGCTGTTTGTCCATGCACATTCGATGCTAGAGCCTGTCTGTGCAATAAGAACAGAGAGGGAGGAACAGTTGGTTTTCACAAATGTCACTTGAATAGAAATGAATTGATCATTCAGTAGGAAGGCCTGTGACTCCCTCTTATGCACTGCCACAAGTTCAAGTGTCTGTTCTTTGTCTTCAAGGCCTTTCGTAATCCCACTACAGTCTACATCTCTGATCTAGTCACTAAAGGTACATCTATACTGCATTGGGAGTCAGCCTCCCAGCCTGGGTACACAGACTTGTGCTAGTGGGGCTCATGCTAGCTCCCTAAAATAGCCGGAGAGCCTGAACCATGACCTCAGATGTGGTGTAGACATACCCCTAGTACAACACGCACACACTCCGCTTCATCAATGCTGGGGCCATGTTGCCATGTTCATCCACTTGTCCCGCAAATGTGTGTCTGTTTTTTTCCCAAGCTTCTGTCCTGTGAATGGAACGCCTTCCTGATCACCTCCCTCTCTTCATTTACTCCCTCCTAAAGACTTTCTGCCTCCATGCTGGCCACAAGAAGAGAGTCAATAATATACCACAATGACAAATCTAAAGACATCACCATACTAGTGATTTCCTTCTCTGGGCTTCCAAGTACCTCCTGTCTACTCTGTGTTTGGCTCGTTGGGAGTGTAAGCATAACAGGGCAGGAACTGCCTTTTGTGCACTCTGCTTAAATGCTAAAGCACAGAGTGATCAAGTAGCCACCTTTACTCACCATATCCCCTGTTATCTCCTGCAAGGTAGTCTTCTTCCCTGCTTTCTTCCCCACCGCAATCCCCCATCATACACCAACTCTCAGACACACACAATTTTTCACTCTCCTGTCTAGGCAAAGGTGCCCCTGTGGCGTTTTCTAATCCCAGCTCCCTCTTCCCGATAATTGTTTGTGAGTAGTGTGGCGTGGCTGCATTGACAGCCTGTGAATTTGGTGTTATAGCCCATAATCAGTTTGTGAGAGGGAGCAGGCGGCCACCCACTGTCCTCAGGACTTTCTACCACTTAGTGTGGTAAAGAAACATTTAGAACTAGGAGGAGGTCAGTTCAAAATAGGGCGAGGGAGGGGAGGGAGAGTGGCCCCATGCCTCCTTAGAGATTAGCAGGAACCTGGATTCTGTCACTCACAGGTTTTTTCTCCTGCTCCTGATTCTAAGAGCAGGTGATAACTTGCTTTGCCTGTTTGACTTCTATTGTATGTTAGTATGCAGCTCTGAGTCCTGGATCCCTGCCCTGAGCAAACTCCCAAAGGCTCCTGCTCCTATTTCTTTGCTTCTCTCCTTCCCTAACTGGTCATAGATTTTAAGACCAGAAAGGACCATTATTCACAGATGCATGAATTCCAAGGCCAGAGCAGGGTTGTCCTGGGGTTCACTACTCACCGCTGAGAGGCTTCCCTGGGGCTTTTCTGGGGATTAGCTCTTGACCAGTCTCACGCCCCCTTTTTCAGTTGCTCGCTCTCTCTCTCTGGAGTCAGGTTTCTCCCTCTTCATGACTTGGGCCTCCAGCCAGGTCACTGTAGTCCTCCCCTTCCGCAGTAACAAAGTCTCTCCATACAAACTGTCTCAGGTGCTCTTCCGCTCTGCTGCCCAGCCCGTGCCACTTTCCCAGGGGCTGTTAGGGGAACCCAGGCCTGCCCACTGCTCCATGTTCCAGCCCAGGCACCCTGTGTTTGGCAACCACGGTCTGTTTGCTCCCAGACCCTGTCGCTATCTTCCCCGAACTCCTTATCTTTCTTCACCATATTCTGGCCCACCCCAGGGTCACTACCAGAAGCTTCTCTGTTCCCTCTGGCTACTTCAGCCTCTCCCGGGTTCTTGCTAGAGTCGGAAGATCTCGCTCAAGATCCTCGTACCTGGCGAAGTCTCATGCATACTGGAGCTATAGTCTATGAGCAGAGGAGAACTACTGAGAGAGAGCAGAAACACCAGCAGTGTAAATCTCACCTGTCCGCAGCCTGTCCGCTCTTAATCAGCTAACCCATAGCGGCATCTCTTGTTCAATGTGCCAGAGACAGTTCAAAGCTAAAATTTGCCTGATCAGCCATTCACATATTCAGAGAAACCAAATCAATCAGTGATGTCGTGGTCATCTTCAAACTCAAAGGAACAACAACATTCCCAGGCAGAATCTCAGGCCTCACTCCTCCTAGAACTCCTCCTTGTCTATTACCAACTCCCATCCTCTCTAGGGCTTGCTGCAGGGTGCCTTCCTGCTGCCCCTTCATACCACCAACTTCCTCTTTTTCTGCCTAGCCCAGCTCCTCCCGCAGCTAGGGTTCATCGCTCCTTAGACAGTATCCGTCCCGACTCTCCTCCAGATGCAGCCTGTCACAGGGTTAGTTGGGGTTTTTTTCCTTCTCAGGCCTTGTGTAGGGTTGACACCCCATCACAGGACCACTGTGAGTTCAGCTAGTCCGACCTCCTGTACAACACAGGCCACAGAACTTCCCCACAATCGTTCCTCAAGCAGATCTTTTTTAAAAAAAAAAATCCAATCTTGATTTTAAAATAGTCAGTGATGGAGAATCTATCACTGTCTGGTGATGATCATGTACTCTGGCCATCTGCATAACATAGGCCGGAGAACCTCACCCAGTAGTTTCTTCATCCAGCCCATAACGTCTGCTGGAGCTGCAGCGTATCTGTCAGGCGGACAGCCAGACTTATCCGAGGACGTGTCCACAAACAGGAGTGGTACTGGTTTAAGATTTGTTGATGCAGTTCAGCCAATAAAACACTATGGTGGAGTGTGTTCATACCATGCCTCGTGTGCCAGCACACACCCCACTGCTTGTGTCCACCCGCTATGTGCTGTGTCACTACAAGCATGGTGCACTGTGGATAGGTATCTCAGTGTCCTCCATGCCACCCAAAGGCTCACCACCTTGTGGGAAACTCCAGGATCTCCGCCTGCTGCCTTTTCCCTCCAAGCACCTCTTTCCTTATTCAGAGAGGCTGGTAGGGGCAGTGTGCTGGGAGAGAAGCTGAGCCCTGATTAGGGGGCGGGGCTTCTCTGACTCGGGGCCCTATAAAGGGAGCCAGCCAGTCAGGCCGCAGCCCAGACAGCTGCAGCGGCACAGGAGCCAGCAAACAGAGCTGTAAACAGGGGAGTTGGAGTGGGGGCAGTTTGCAAGGGGAGTTTGGGGGGAAGACTAAGAGAGCCAGGCAGAGGAACAGCCTGGCTAGTGAAGGGAGAGTGTGGTGGTCTGGCAGTGTTGTGGTGTTCGCTGGGGGGTTTGTTTTGCTGTGGGGGGTGGTGTTTTGGTTTGGTTTGTGTTTCCCAGACTAACGGGACTTAGGCGGGAAGGCGATGACAGACCAGAGGCAGCAGCGGTAGTGACCCAAGCAGTGGAAGACGCATTGAAGATGACTGCATGTAGAAGCTGCGGCATGTACAGGATCCTGGAGGAGGTACGTGAGAAGAGTTTCGTCTGCATGAAGTGCCACCTGATAGGGCTGATGGAAGAGAAGATCCGAGGATTGGACATGCAAGTGGAGACTCTGGTTGAGTTTAGAAGGGGGTTCTAGCAGATGGTAGAGCAAAGACGTGAGGAGGCTGAAGGGAAAAGCTCAGACTTGCAGATGGGAGCAGGAGATACTGCTGGGTGAGGAAAGTGGACAGTGGAAGCATGTGACTAAGAGAACCCGGCAGAGGAAAAGACGGGGCAGTGAAGGAGAAATAGAGCTCAGGAACAGGTTTGCGGAGCTGGAAAATGAAGAAGGAGCTCAGCAGGTGGCCACTGAAGGTGAGAGGGCAAGGAAGAAGAGAAGAGCAGATTGTCCTATAGGAAGAGGGCAAGAGCCAATGAAGATAACAGCACCGAATATGAGCCCCAGGAGGATACGGGATGGGTTGCAGAGGATTGCAAGGGACAATAGGAATCGAGAGAACTTGCGGCCGGATGGAACAGGGATAGACTGGAGAATCGCACCATCATCAGGAAAAGGCAGGTCTACGTGATTGGGGACTCATTACTGAGAAGACTAGACAGGCCTGTAACAAGAGCTGATCCAGAGAACAGAAGGGTGTGCTGTCTGCCAGATGCTAAGATATGGGATGTGGACCTGAGGCTGAAGAGGATCCTAACGGGAGCGGGAAAGAATCCATTGACTATCCTGCATGTGGGAACAAATGATACGGTCAGATTCTCGCTGGAACGTATCAAGGGAGACAATGCCAGGCTGGGGAAGATGCTTAAGGAAATAGAGGCTCAGGTGATCTTCAGTGGGATTCTGCCTGTTCCTAGAGAAGGGCAACAAAGGTGTGACAAGATTATGACTATCAACAGATGGCTCAGGCAGTGGTGCTATAAGGAGGGCTTTGGGATGTATGGCCACTGGGAAGCATTCATGGACAGAGGACTGTGATCAGGAACAGTCAGCATGGATTCACCAAGGGCAAGTCATGCCTGACTAATCTAATTGCCTTCTATGATGAGATAACTGGCTCTGTGGATGAAGGGAAAGCAGTGGACATGTTGTTCCTTGACTTTAGCAAAGCTTTTGACATGGTCTCCCACATTATTCTTGCCAGCAAGTTAAAGAAGTATGGGCTGGATGAATGGACTATAAGGTGGATAGAAAGCTGGCTAGATTCTCGGGCTCAACGGGTAGTGATCAATGGCTCCATGTCTAGTTGGCAGCCGGTATCAAGTGGAGTGCCCCAAGGGTCAGTCCTGGGGCCGGTTTTGTTCAATATCTTCATAAGTGATCTGGAGGATGGTGTAGATTGCACCCTCAGCAAGTTTGCAGATGACACTAAGCTGGGAGGAGTGGTAGATACGCTGGAGGGTAGGGATAGGATACAGAGGGACCTAGACAAATTGGAGGATTGGGCCAAAAGAAATCTGATGAGGTTCAACAAGGACAAGTGCAGAGTCCTGCACTTAGGACGGAAGAATCCAGTGCACCGCTACAGACTAGGGACCGAAGGGCTAGGCAGCAGTTCTGCAGAAAAGGACCTAGGGGTGACAGTGGACGAGAAGTTGGATATGAGTCAACAGTGTGCCCTTGTTGCCAAGAAGGCCAATGGCATTTTGGGATGTATAAGTAGGGGCATTGCCAGCAGATCGAGGGACATGATCGTTCCCCTCTATTCGACATTGGTGAGGCCTCATCTGGAGTACTGTGTCCAGTTTTGGGCCCCACACTACAAGAAGGATGTGGAAAAATTGGAAAGAGCCCAGCGGAGCGCAACAAAAATGATTAGGGGACTGAAACACATGACTTATGAGGAGAGGCTGAGGGAACTGGGGATGTTTAGTCTGCAGAAGAGAAGAATGAGGGGGGATTTGATAGCTGCTTTCAACTACCTGAAAGAGAGTTCCAAAGAGGATGGCTCTAGACTGTTCTCAGTGGTAGCAGATGACAGGACAAGGAGTAATGGTCTCAAGTTGCAGTGGGGGAGGTTTAGGTTGGATATTAGGAAAAACTTTTTCACTAGGAGGGTGGTGAAACACTGGAATGTGTTACCTAGGGCGGTGGTGGAATCTCCTTCCCTAGAAGTTTTTAAGGTCAGGCTTGACAAAGCCCTGGCTGGGATGATTTCGTCAGGGATCGGTCCTGCTTTGAGCAGGCGGCTGGACTAGATGACCTCCTGAGGTCCCTTCCAACCCTGATATTCTATGATTCTATGACTGTTCTCTGGGGATGGACTTCACCTGAGTAAGGAGGGAAATCGACTTTTACGATGGCGGATGGCACAACTGATCAAGAGAGCTTTAAACTAGGAATTCGGGGGAGATGTCCAGGTAGTCTCCATACTGGATTTTCTCTTTGAGAGGGAAGAAAAAGAAGTAAGAAGGAATACAGCTGTGGGTAGGAGAATGGACATACGGCGGAAGGGCAGTCTACCAATCTAATAGGTTATACTGGCGGTAGAATGTCCGTGCCCAATCGGGTACAGAATGTGAGTGAAGCCAAACAGTAAAAATTAAGATGTTTGTACACCAGTGCGAGGAGCCCGGGTAACAAAATGGAGGAGCTAGAGCTACTGGTGCAGGAAGTGAAACCAGATATTCTAGGGAGAACAGAGACCTGGCGGCCTAGTCGTCATGACTGGAGTACGGGTATTGAAGGGTCTGTGCTGTTTAGGAAAGACAGAAATAAAGGCAAAGGTGGCGGAGTAGCACTGTATATCAAGGATGAGGTAGAATGTAAAGAAATAAGAAGCGATGGAACGGATAAGACGGAGTCCGTCTGGGCAAAAATCACATTGGGGAAGAAAGCTACTAGAGCCTCCCCTGGGATAGTGCTTGGGGTGCGCTATAGGCGGCCGGGATCCAATCTGGATGTGGCTAGAAACCTCTTTAATGTTTTTAAAGAAGTAAATACTAATTGGAATTGTGTGATCATGGGAGACTAACTTCCCAGAGATAGACTGGAGGACGAGTGCTAGTAATAATAACAGGGCTCAGATGTTCCTAGATGCGATAGCTGATGGATTCCTTCACCAAGTAGTTGCTGAACCGACAAGAGGGGATGCCATTTTAGATTTGATTTTGGTGAGCAGTGAGGACCTCATAGAAGAAATGGTTGTAGGGGACAACCTTGGTTCAACCAATCATGAGCTAATTCAGGTCAAACTAAATGGACGGATAAACAAAAATAGATCTGTGACTAGGATTTTTGATTTCAAAAAGGTTAACTTTAAAAAATTAAGGAAATTAGTTAGGGAAGTGGATTGGACTGAAGAATTTATGGATCTAAAGGCAGAGGAGGCCTGGGATTACTTCAAGTCAAAGCTGCAGAAGCCTGCATCCCAAGAAAGGGGAAAAAATTCATAGGCAGGAGCTGTAGACCAAGCTGGATGAGCAAGCATCTCAGAGAGGTGATTAAGAAAAAGCAGAAAGCATACAGGGAGTGGAAGATGGGAGGGATCAGCAAGGAAAGCTACCTTATTGAGGTCAGAACATGCAGGGATAAAGTGAGAAAGGCCAAAAGCCATGTAGAGTTGGATCTTGCAAAGGGAATTAAAACCAATAGTAAAAGGTTCTATAGCCATATAAATAAGAAGAAAACAAAGAAAGAAGAAGTGGGACCGCTAAACACTGAGGATGGAGTGGAGATTAAGGATAATCTAGGCATGGCCCAATTTCTAAACAAATACTTTGCCTCAGTCTTTAATGAGGCTAATGAGGATCTTAGGGATAATGGTAGCATGACAAATGGGAATGAGGATATGGAGGTAGATATTACCACATCCAAGGTAGAGGTCAAACTTGAACAGCTTAATGGGACTAAATCGGGGGGCCCGGGTAATCTTCCTCCAAGAATATTAAAGGAACTGGCACAAGAAATTACAAGCCCATTAGCAAGAATTTTTAATGAATCTGTAAACTCAGGGGTTGTACCATATGACTGGAGAATTGCTAACATAGTTCCTATTTTTAAGAAAGGTAAAAAAAAGTGATCCGGGTAACTACAGGCCTGTTAGTTTGACATCTGTAGTATGCAAGGTCTTGGAAAAAAATTTGAAGGAGAAAGTAGTTAAGGACATTGAGGTCAATGGTAATTGGTACAAAATACAACATGGCTTTACAAAAGGTAGATCATGTCAAACCAACCTGATCTCCTTCTTTGAGAAGGTAACAGATTTTTTAGACAAAGGGAACGCAGTGGATCTAATTTACCTCAATTTCAGTAAGGCATTTGATACGGTTCCACATGGAGAATTATTAGCTAAATTTGAAAAGATGG
This sequence comes from Lepidochelys kempii, assembly GCF_965140285.1. Lineage (NCBI taxonomy): Eukaryota > Metazoa > Chordata > Testudines > Cheloniidae > Lepidochelys > Lepidochelys kempii. Next base: position 137,561,452 of record NC_136383.1, read on the forward strand.
GGATCAATAGGAAAATTGAAAGGTGGATAAGGAACTGGTTAAAGGGGAGACTACAGCGGGTCACATTGAAAGGTGAATTGTCAGGCTGGAAGAGGTTACCAATGGAGTTCCTCAGGGATCAGTTTTGGGACCAATCTTATTTAATCTTTTTATTACTGACCTTGGCACAAAAAGCAGGAATGTGCTAATAAAGTTTGCGGATGACACAAAGCTGGGAGGTATTGCCAATACAGAGAAGGACCGGGATATCATACAGGAAGATCTGGATGACCTTGTAAACTGGAGTAAAGTAATAGGATGAAATTTAATAGTGAAAAGTGCAAGGTCATGCATTTAGGGATTAATAACAAGAATTTCTGTTATAAACTGGGGACGCATCACTTGGAAGTAACAGAGGAGAAGGAGGACCTCGGGGTATTGGTTGATCACAAGATGACTATGAGCCGCCAATGTGATATGGCTGTGAAAAAAGCTAATGCAGTGTTGGGATGCATCAGGTGAGGTATTTCCAGTAGAGATAAGGAGGTGTTAGTACCGTTATACAAGGCAGTGGTGAGACCTCATCTGGAATATTGTGTGCAGTTCTGGTCTCCCAGTTTGAATTCATCCTTTTTAAACATGGAAGAGGCACAGAGAAGGGCTAGTAGGATGATCCGAGGAATGGAAAACCTGTCTTATGAAAGGAGACTCAAAGAGCTTGTCTTGTTTAGCCTAACCAAAAGAAGGCTGAGAGGAGCTATGATTGCTGTCTATAAATATATCAGAGGGATAAATACCATGGAGGGAGAAGAATTATTTAAGCTCAGTACCAATGTGGACACAAGAACAAATGGATATAAACTGGCCATCTGGAAGTTTAGACTTGAAATTAGACAAAGGTTTCTAACCATCAGAGGAGTGAAGTTCTGGAACAGCCTTCCAAGCAAAGCAGTGGGGGCAAAAGACATATCTGGCTTCAAGACTAAGCTCGATAAGTTGGGATAAGTGGGATATGATGGGATAGCTTAATTTTGGCAATTAACTGATCTTCGACTATTAGCGGTAGATATGCCCAATGGCGTGTGATGGGATGTTAGATGGGGTGGGATCTGAGTTACTACAGAGAATTCTTTCCTGGGTGTCTGGCTGGTGAGTCTTGCCCAAATGCTCAGGGTTTAGCTGATTGCCATATTTGGGGTAGGGAAGGAATTTTTCCCCAGGGCAGATTGGCAGAGGCCCTGGGGTTTTTTTGTCTTCCTCTGCAGCGTGGGGCATGGGTCACTTGCTGGAGGATTCTCTGCACCTTGAAGTTTTTAAACCATGATTTGTGGACTTCAATAGCTCAGACATAAGTTAGGGGTTTGTTACAGGAGTTGGTGGGTGAGATTCTGTAGCCTGCGTTGTGCAGGAGGTCAGACTAGATGATCATAATGGTCCCTTCTGACTTTAAAGTCTATGATTCTATGATTCTTCTTTACAGCATTTCCCCTTGTTGCTGCAGTGGCTTCTCTTTCACCGCTACCAGAGCAGCTTTCTGCCCCACTCCTACAGCCTGCTGCATCTCATTACTCATGGGCATACTGTTGCCTCTGTGAAGGGCAATATCCATTTGCATGGATTGCTGGGTTTTTAATGTTGATGTGCATTCGTAAGTAAAGCCTCTTCCCCTTCTGTGCCACATGGCTGTTTATCTTTAGTTTACTTATAGGGACATAGACCAGGTTGTGCATGGACCATGTCTCTCCCCTCTTTGAGTCCCTCCACTGGATCTTCGTCACCTACCAAATCAGGTTTAAGATTCTTGTCCTTCAATGCCCTGCATGACTCCCCCAAGCCTGCATTTTTGTCCTGCTTTCTCACCATATCCCACCTTGCCTCCTGTGCCCCTGCCCCACCACTTCCTTTTCTGTTCAATAGAAACATCTGTCCCTCTGCCCCAAACCAATCTCTCTCCTTCACCCTACTTCCACAGTCTCCTCTAATGCTGGTTCTGGTTCCATGGTTTCCCTTCTCCTGCCTTCCTTTCATCCCATACCCCCTTGATCCCAACTCTTCCTCCTGTCTCCCTCTTTGCTCCAACCCACACTCCTTCCCTCTCTCTTGTCCTCACTCCCTTCTCCTACCCTCTCCCCACCTTTGTCTCTGCCTGCTTCCCGATCTCCTTCCTCCTTTGCATCTGAATTCAAGTGGGTGTTCTGCTTCTTCTCTCTTGACCCACCCTTTTTATTAGCTATGTTTTGTGCCTTCTGTTGGCCCCTTTTATGCTGCACCCTCTGAAGCTTTGTGCTGGTGACTTTGAGGGTGAAGGATGGGCGAGCCTCATTTAGTTCCCTTTCCATAGGTCTGAATCTCCTTCCATGGACACTGGCAGGTTGATAGTTCAAATGCCAGCATTAAGCTTAGCCTTCCGTAGGCGCTGGCTTCCTCCAGGCCCGGGGGGTGCTTAACCCCGCGCTCTGCCCCAAGCCCTGCCCCCACCCATCTCTTCCCCCAAGCCCCACCGTCCTGCCTCTTCCCGCCCAGTTCTGGCCCCTCCCCACAGTGTGCCCAATCCCTACTCCTTCCCCTCCCTCCCAGAGCCTCCTGCACGCCATGAAACAACTGATCAGGGAGGGAGAGGCACTGATTGGCAGGGCAGCAGGCGGCCGGGAGGCGCTGGGAGGAGGGGGGAGCTGGCTGCTAATGGGTACTAAGCACCTGGAACACCCACGGAGTCAGCGCCTATGCAGCCTTAACATTGTTGGAACATAGGAATTGCCAGACTGAATCAAACCCATGGTCCATCTAGCCCAGGCTCCTTGTCTCTAGCAGTGGCTAGCACCAGATGCTTCAAAGGAAGGTGCAAGGAGCCGTCCAACAGGCAGATGTTGGATAATCTGTCCCCGATGTAAGTCTCCTCCTAACCCTTCGTAGTTAGAGGGGAAGAGGTGTTGTGGAGTGATCGGCAGTGTTCTGTGGGTTCTCAGTATCTATTTCTTTGTCAAAATCCACCACTGAAAAATAAATAAAAACACCCCTTGGTTGGTGACCCGCTAATATGGTTACTCCGCTACTTCAGAAACAGATATCAGGGTGAGCACAAATCCCAGTTCTGGCCCTCACTGGGAGCTTTCCAATGGATTTGATGGGGAGCAGGATTGGGCCTTTATTGAACGAACTCAGCATTGCCAACCCCAAAAACCATTTGTCAGATCTCAGAAAAATCACAGTTGGCTGAAAAACAGATTTGAAAAATAATAATTTGGGGAGATTTTTTTTAAATTTGTGTTTTGGCTTCAGGATACACTAGGGTCGTGTTTTCAAGCCTTTCTCGGCAACCAGAAGGGCAAGAATTTTTTTTTCTTTTGTGAGAGCTGAGGTTCTTACATAATCTCTTGACTCCAGGAGCTGGGACTTCAAAAAAACCCACCAAATGTGGTGGCATTCATGGTAAAATCCAGCATTCTGGCAGCACTGCAAACTCTGCTCTCCACACTGAGCTGACCACATTATGGATGCTGACAATAGGCAAGTGGGGCAAAGACCCTCCATAAAAAAATAGGAAGGGAAAATAGAGTTTGCCAGAGACAAATGTTGACCCAGGAGAGAAAGCAATGTTATTTTCCAGCTACTAAGCAAACACTGTACACTATATGGTACAGGGTCTCTTTGTTATACCTTTGCAGATGGGGCCTGATCTTGGATGGTAATACAAATAAATAACAAAAATTAACTATACTCACCCCTAGAATAACTCCATTAGCATTGAGTTACCGTAGTGATGCATTTGGCCCACTGGACATAATACCTCTGGCCAGCCCCTCGCAATTAAAACCCATTAACAAGTCTTTGCTGGTCCCCCTTTTATTTGCAATGATCTGAGATCAGAAATACCCGTGTGTTGCAGGGCAGTCTCCTTTCCCAATTTACAGTGGTTCCACTTTGTGACCTGCAGGAAAGAGTTCACAGATTGGGTAAAATAATTTCAAAACTGTAAAAACAAACGCTCATTAGTTTCTTAAATCTAGACCTTGTGTCGAGAATTTGGGGAGATTGGATTTAAATCTATATCAACATTTAATTTCATATTCACAGCAGGGTGGGTGTTACAGACAGAAGAGTGAGTTCATCTGTGGCACCAAATTGAATCTGAAAGTAAAATGGTTTTTATTACCAGTAACTTCACAGCAGTGACTCAACTCAACTCTTTTCAAAAGCTGCTGCTCCTGCATTTTGCATTCAAATCCTGCAAAGCTCCAAGCAGAGGCGTTCGCTAGCTAAACAAAATATCACATCTCTGCAGATTCAGTGAATCAAATGTATAAATACTGTAGCTGTATTGTAGGTGTAGCGGTGCCAGGAACCGTGGTTAGGATTGTCTGAGCATTTCCTTTCTAAACCCCCATTTTTCCAGTAGCTCACAACTTAGCTTTCACCTTTGGGGCTTAAATTTTCCAGGACTTGGAATGTTTGAGCTAATGCTGCTCAGCCATTTTTGAGAATGAAGAAGGGGAGGGAGGGAAAAAACATGTTTCTGATTATTTTAAAAATATGTAGTATGGCTCTTTTTGAATGCCACTGATGCCAAAGTGTGGGTGGGGTGGGGAGTGAAAGCAGAAAGGGACGAGTTGGCAGGGAAATACCCCATAGGAGGAGAAGTGTCATTCAGTGTCCCAGTGGAAACCTGCTTAGGTATGGAGGGGTGCTGAGGATGTGAAAATCCTAACTGTGCTCACGCACTATTTAAACAGGAATCGTGTTTTTTAGCATCTTTGCAAAGAAAGACAATGACACTGCATGTGCCTGTGTAACTGACCTGGCCAGAAAATGTTGGGTTTTTTTTTCCCACCACAGATAATTTTGATTTTTTTATTTATTGTGCATGTATTTATTTATTTCGTAAGAAAATTGAAAGCTCTGAGAACCAAAAAATTTTCAGCCGTTTTTGGCTAAACATTTTTTGCATTGCACTTTTTTGGGTGAAGACTTTCAGTCAGAAACTGTCAAAACCATTTAGGTTACAGCCAAACCTTTTGGTTTGGGGCCTTTTCATATGAAAAATAGAAAGTTTTGAGGAAAGTAGGTGCTTTCTGCAATAAAATTGTGTTTAGATGAGAACCCAGTTTTCTATCGGGGGGGGGGGGGAGTTTTGATGGATTTTTTTTTACCAGCCTTACTCTATAACCGACACTGTTAGACTGTAGGGTTTTGTCCTCCCTAGCAGCTGGGTAAAGACCCACATTGTTGCTTTGGGTTACATATGTGCAGCTACTTTAGGATTGTAGTAAAAATGCAGTGCACGCTGCCTCATTCAAATGCTGGAGGAAACGGGTGAAAAAGTATAGTTATGGAACCCAGGCCTGCTTGGTGTGGCACTCTGTCCCCCTCTCGTGGCACCTAGACCAGCTAGACATTGATGAGCCTGCTACAGCCTTGGCTAAAAGACTTGTCTTTTAGCTCATGCAGTAGAGAGAGGCTCATGCATTAAGCTCCAGAAGTCCCAGGTTTGATACCAGCCGACGACAACTAGGGTCCGTTGGTGTTACAGTTATACATTATCCTCTACGTGGCTAACCCGTAATCCCATCCAAACTCTGCTGGAGGAGTGAGATTGGCTGAGAAAATACCATCAACTGGATAAAAAATGCAATATAGGGCCATCTCTGTTAAAGGCAATGGTGAAGAAACAACCCAGAAGAGTAACACTGTAATGGGTCCCATTCTTTCTTTGGGGGTGGCTGTGGAGGGCTGGAATTGTGGGGCGGGTGGAAGCAATGGAAGGGCTACACATAAGGTTACCTGAACGGATTTAGCTTTGGAATGGTTTTAGAAGCAAAGGTCTCTCCCTCTCTCATCTCGTTCTGTCTCTGCTCCTTAGTCACTTCAGGGCATAGAACGTGCACCGCTATTTGGAACTAAATGCTTTTACCTTTCTTCGATTTCTCTGTCTAAAGGTGGGCCTTAATGTTCTGGTTCAGAGAGCAAACAAGTTTACGCCAGCCACCCGTCTCCTGATCCAGAGGTTTGTGCCATTCCCTGCTGTAGGTAAGAAATGATATACTTCTATACTCTCTGTGTGTGTGATATAGCCCTAAGTATGGATTTAATGCATTTGAGGCACACGGGTAGCTTCTGCCTTTGTGATTTATACTGTTGCTTGAACCCCAAGCTGGCAGCACTGCAAGATGTGCAATGAGTGGCTGGGATGTTGTTATTCTAAATAAAATATAGGATTGAAATTCACTGTTTCCGTGGGAATAACCTGTGTGGGCCACTCAGACTGTCAGAGAGAGGACTGGACAATGCAGAATGAGTTCTGACTCTTCTAATCTTCACCGTTTAGATGACCATTCATTCCTTGGGTAGTAACCATAGCCTGGGCTGAATAAATTCCTAGGTTTGGTGTTTATTGGCCCAAGATTTCATTATATCCAAGTTAACAAGAAGTACTCACAAGAAGTTATTATCCTGAAATGTTTTAGTCAATATATTTGAGACATAACATAAACCATCAGCAGGATGAAACGGGCATATTTGTAGTCACACAGGAAGTGAGTTTTGAGGACCGTGGCTGGAGTGCAGGAATTTGCATGCTGTGCAATTATTGAAAGCAGTGACTGCGGTACCCCAGTACTCTGCTAGGCTAAGACCGGTGTATTCCAATATATAACGGAGTAGCTATTGGCCTCTCCCATTAGACACCAGTGTTCAGTATGAATGAAGGTAATAAGACCTTGGTCTTAACACAATAGCTACCTGCTTCTGGAGATCTAGGTTCAAACATGGTGTAGAGCCCAAGTGAAATGAGTTTGGTGGTCTTAACCCACTCGCTGGTGGTTTCAAAATGACGTTAAAATATCCACTACACAATGTGTCATTGTTCAACTTCTAGAGGCTCTGAATCAGAAGTGCTGGAACATTGGAGTTTAAGTCTGAGGTGCACTGACAAATATTATGTGAAGAGGCTATCTGGTTTAGTGACTGTCAGTGCCATCAGCTCCTTGCTTTTGAGGACACTAAAATTAACTCCAAAAGCAGACAGGGAAAAAATGTGTGAATGCAAGGACTAATATAGTCTGTTTGCAACATGATCTGGTTATTGTAAATTCAGTAAAAGGGGCTGCTGCACATAATCCCAGGCTGCAAAATTTGCAGATTTACAAATGTATTTAAGCACCTAAAGATGCAGATAGCCGCCATGGGATGTACAAAAGCACCTGAGCAGATTAGGGACCTAACGCCACTGAAAGTCAATGAGACTTAGACACCTTCACTTAGGGACTCAGTGGGTCAATAAAAGGTTAAATTGTTGGTTTTTTTTAACTATTTGAAGAACGACTAATATCACAGATATGGGGTTGTTCTGTTTGGTTCCACTGGAGAGAGAGGTCAGCCAGCCATAGCCCATAAAATCCAGCATAACCTCTGGAGTGAGGGGGAGGTGGTGAGGTGTTCTGGTTTATGCATGTGACTGGAAGCCAGGAGCTCTGAAATTAGAATCCTGGCTCTGACCGATTCCCTGTGTGATATTAGGCAAATCACTTACAGACTAATTTTCAAGTGGCCTCTACTTTTGGATGTCTATTGTTTTGCATACCCCACTTGCGCCTGCTTTTCAGAGGTGCTGCAGCTCCCCCTGAGCATCTGCAGCTCCCCCTGACTCCAGCTGGAGTTGAGAGTGATCTGTGCTTCTGAAAGTCAGGCCCCAGGTGTCTTGAGCTGTGTGCACAAAAAGTCAGGCCCCCAAAATCCAGGGCTAGTTTTGGAAATGATGTCCTTTACCTTTCTGGGCCTTAGCTTCCTAGTCTGTAAAACGGGAATATAGCAAGTAAACTCTTTAGGGCAGGGACGCTGTCAATTTGGTCTGTGAGGTGCCTCGCACACTTTCTTTGCTGCAAAAAATAATAAATAATAAGTATATTTACCTCCCTCCCAAGGGTTTTCTGAAGATTAATGTTCCTAGTGCACTTTAAACCTGAAAAGCTCTCTGTAAACTGTTACAAAGGACACAAGTTCTTGTTTTTCTCCATATAGACGGAATAGACTTACCAACCCTCTGAGCTGCATACGATAATCTTCAGAAGCCAGAGAGTTGCCAGACATGCACAACCTTCACACACGCATTTTTTAAAATATTAACATCCTACTTACTGTATCACAGCTAATTAGTGCTAGAGCTGGAGGCCTTGTGGGTTTCCATCCTAGTTGTAAGTCTTTGGAAAACCAGTTGATATGTTGTCAAGGTGGCATGGAGGGGCTTGGGGCTTCTCCCCTGTAGCGGGGTGGTGGGGTTAGGGGTTTCTGCCCTGTGGGGATGGGGGGTCTTGCGGCTTCAGCCCGCTGGGGCGCATCTGTCAGGGCTTGGGGCTGAAGCGCCATTCCTGGCACACCTTGCAGGGCAGAAGCCCAGAGCCCCACCACCCTGCCACAGGGCAGAAGCCCCGAGCTCCCCCACTAAGTCTGGTAAGCGGAAAATGTGGGGGGAGGGCCATGTAGGGGGCTCTGCGAGCTGCACTTTACCTCTAAAAGAGCTGCATGCGGTTTGCAAGCTGTGGTGTGGCCATCCCTGCCATATGGGCTGCTGCTTCTCTCTCTCTCTGTCTCTTTTTTTTAAATAATTTTTCCCTTTTCATCCATGGCAAGGGTGACTAATTTTAGACCCTCAAAAGTGAAAACAGTTATGGATGTCTTCATTGGTGGGGTTTTTTAACTGATTGTCTGTCTTATTGAGTGATAGGAATGATGCATACGGGGGTGGTGTGTATCTGCCATAAACATTTTAACTGTTTATCAAATCCCTCATCATGCATCATTACTTAAGCAGCCTTCAAAAAGCCATTTGTAAGGTATCCCCCTCAGCCGTCTCTCCACTCTAATCTAAGCTAGTTTGTCTAGGAATTTGTGCTGCAGCGAGTGTTTGCGCACCTCACTAACACTGAAAGGAGTACACCACGTTCTTTGTACCTCTCCAAGGAGAGTTTCATGGCTTTGATGTATTGAAGTTTGTTGTTTGGAGAAGTGGGTTCTGCAGTTCGTTATGGAGGCTCTGAGATTCGTGGTCATTGTGATCGTTCCTGGAAACAGGTCCCACAGCTGTGGGCCCGCTGAAGAGAAAGCTGCTGTTCACCAGTCTTGCTCTTGGGTGAACTGGGAATCAACTAATGAGCAAGACAAGTCATTTGTAGACAAGTCTCCTGAAGCTGACAGTGTAATTATTCCAGTGGAACTTAGCTGTCATAAGAGGTTGTGATATTGGAGAGTAAGATACTCCATCAGGTGGGTTTCACCAATCCTGTGGAAGGCATTGGAAGTAAAGACCATGAATATTAGTCTTTAAACATCCACATGTTAAGGACTCAATCCTGTGAGACAGTGAGCTCCCTCCATGAGGTGCTGGGGGTCATCATCTTCTGCTGGAAGTTAATGGGAGTTCATCACTCAGCACCTTGCAGAATCAGGCCCAGTGTAACTATTCTGCTTTAATTACAATTACACCCTCTTTACAGCTCCTTTATACTGCCAGAGAATCAGGCCCTCTGAGTGGTGCACAGGCTAGGGGCTGACCCTCTGCATAGGAATAAATTTCACCCTGGAGACTAGAGCTGAGCAAATTATTCTGAACCTGAAAAGGTTCAGAAAAGGGCAACTAAAATGATTAGGGGGTTGGAACGGGTCCCATATGAGGAGAGATTAAAGAAGCTAGGACTTTTCAGCTTGGAAAAGAGGAGACTAAGAGGGGATATGATAGAGGTATATAAAATCATGAGTGGTGTGGAGAAAGTGAATAAGGAAAAGTTATTTACTTGTTCCCATATTATAAGAACTAGGGGCCACCAAATGAAATTAACGGGCATCTGGTTTAAAACAAATAAAAGGAAGTTCTTCTTCACTCAGCGCACAGTCAACCTGTGGAACTCCTTGTCTGAGGAGGTTGTGAAGGCTAGGACTATAACAGGGTTTAAAAGAGAACTAGATAAATTCATGGAGGTTAAGTCCATTAATGGCTACTAGCCAGGATGGGCAAGGAGTGGTGTCCCTAGCCTCTGTTTGTCACAGGGTGGAGATGGATGGCAGGAGAGAGATCACTTGATCATTACCTGTGAGGTTCACTCCCTCTGGGGCACCTGGCATTGGCCACTGTCGGAAGACAGGATACTGAGCTGGTTGGACCTTTGGTCTGACCCAGTATGGCCATTCTTATGTTCTTATTCTTTATAAAGTATCTGATGGTTTTTGTATGTTACTCAAATTGTTTTAGAGACACAAGGTGGGTGAGGTAATATCTTTTATTGGCCCAACTTCTGTTGTTGAGAGACGAGCTTTCGAGCTACACAGAGCTGCTCTTCAGGTCTGGGAAAGGTACTCCGAGTGTCACAGCTAAATGCAAGGTGGAACAGATTGTTTAGCATAAGAAGTTAGCACATATTCTGGATTATTCAAAGTGAAGTGCCCCATCAACACCTCATAGGACAAAAAGGGTTGTTAGTGGGTTACACGTTGTTGTAATAAATCCAGTATCTCTTTTTGGGTCATGATTTTTAGTGTTTGGCAAAGTTATGAATTTAAGCTCCCAGGCTTGTCTTTTGAAGACGTTGTGCAGGTTTCTTCTGAGGCTGAGGACTGAGAGACGAGATATGGAGTGATTGCTTTGTGAAAAATTTCCACCCACGGGTGACAGTGTTTTTGCCTTTTATCATTTTCCTGTGTGAATTCATTTGAGACTCTCCAATTTCACCCACATAGTTGTTATTGGGGCATTTAGTGCACTGAATGAGGTACGCCACATGTTGGGATAGGCATGTGTAGGAGCCATGGATCTTGAAAGGTGTGGGGTGTTGGTCATTGTAGCAGTGGAGATATGTCTGCAGGTTTTGCATCTGTTGTTCTGGCAGGATCTGGTGCTGCTTTGATTTGGTGTGTCCTCATCTGTGGGGAGCTTGCTTCTGATGATGAGCTTGGAGAGGTTGGGGGATTGTTTGAAGGTCCAATAAAATATATTCCCTCTCCCACCTTGTGTCTCTAATATCCGAGGGCGGACACGGCTACAATAACACTGCATACAGCACTAAAACAATTTCATTTATTCATTGTTCAAAACTTCACAGATTTCTTTGGTGAATGATTCTTGGTCAGCAGATCGGTCAGAAATTGCACATTTTGAAATCAAATACACAGTTCAAACTTAGCTACTGGCTGCTATTTGAGCATTCAGTCGCAATGTTCACTTCCACAAGTGATCCTGCTAGTGAAGCTTGAACGTTTGTGGAAAGTGAACACACAGGGGTTACGAATACAGTTGGCTGAATTACTATACATAGCCTTACCCACTACTCACTGAGCAATACTTGAGTCAGACAGTTCTCTTGCATCACAGATTTCCATATCCGTACGGCTGCTCCTGCACTGGCGAATGAGAAGAATAGAGTTCCCCCTAGTGCACTATTGCTATAGAAGGCAGAGGGATGTCTTCTGTGAATCACTGAGAATTGCCGTAGGAAGTTACAAAGCAGCGTTCCACCACCGGAATTCATAGCAAACCTATTTACAAAAAGCTACATTGAAACGGGACAGTCATTTATCTAAGTGAGGTTTCCATTATAAGGCCGTTGAAATAATAATAAATATTGTTTGAACACAGAAATTCTGAATCCTAAGGCATTTGATTTTTAAGATACTTCATGATTCACGGTTTGAATCAGAAACAGAATCAAGTCCTTAAGCCAGCAATGCAGCCATTTTTTTTACAATAAAAATTGATGAAAATATTTTTCCTGCGAAAATGCAGGCTTTTAAGAGCTGCTTCTGAAGAAGCCCAGAACTGTGTGAATAATTTACCACTCTACCCCTCGTTGTGAGTTTTTGGGATGCAAATTGAAACCATTCCACAGTAAATCCGTTAAATATTCTATGCTCTAAGAGGAGACCTCCCTCCCCCGACCTTGGGACAAAAGTGTTGAATGTACGGTATGGTTCCTCAGAGTCAGTCTTGCACCACCACGTTTTCTAGATCGCTTGGATAAAAGTTATGCCTGAGTATTTTAAAGGGCTAATCACCAGTCATAAGCCATTGCTGACTCGGATCATGATTATTAAAGCGACTCCACACATTTAATTAACCTTTTTCTGTTTCTGTAGTGGAACATTAAAGTGCTAACTCTTCAGGGCTCAGTTCATTTTAAAAACTTTTGCCCGAGCTTGATTCTGCTGCTGACTGATCAAAGAATTTTCATCACTGCTTCAGACCACTGCAAAGTAAGCACAGCAGCCCAGATCCTCAAAGGTATTTAGGTACCTAACTCCCATTGATTTCAATGAGAGTTAAATGTCTAAATATCTTCGAGGATCTGGGCCATGGTGACTGGTAAGATTTCACTTTTGCCTTTGCCTAGGTTGCTCAGTGGGAAACACACAGAGCCATACTTCTAAAGGGCAATCACCCCAGCCCAGGCTCCATTTGTGTACACCAACTTTGTACGTGCAAGTTTCTTGCATGCACAGTTTTTGTGCCCAGTCACTTCTTTGTCCAAACAATAGGACTTGCATGTGCAAGATATAGGATTGGATTGTTAGCTAATGCAGAGCACAAAGCAACAATCTTATACACTCTTGTCTGTCTGCTCCACATAAAATGATAGTTGCTGTGTGTTGGATCACATGCAATTTCCAGGTGTCCTCTTTGGTCAGCTGAGGGTAGAACATGTTGCAGTAATCTAGTTTGATGTGACAAAGCATGAATAGCAACGTCTGTGTCTGAGAGATAAAGTCATAGCCTCCTGGCCAGCCAAAGAAGGCCTTTCTGGACACTTTGGTAAATGGGTGTGCATACGTCCATTGTATCCACGTGTGATGAATCCAGTAGAACTCTAAGCTTGCACAGGACACCTGAAGTAGGCAAGATGATTTCTGTGCAGGATGTGATCACACTTCCTGTTAGTTCTCGTTAAATGATAAGAGAAGAAAGTGCTGTTGTATGTGGACTGGCTGCGCTTCATCAGGCTGTGGTGTCCACCAGGATGAGGGTGGAGGTAAATACTGCACAGTATTGCACAAGGTATGTGATCTTTCTCTTACTTACACTGAGATGAGTTGGAGCATCCCAGACAAGTGCTTTCACCATCAGGCCCTTGGCTCTTCTGGGGAAGGGGTCTCTCACTCTTTCTCAATGATATTTCCAGCAAAACCGATGATTCCGCAAAAAGTTTCGATTCCAATGAAAAAAGTTTCATCTAGATATTCCCAATCAGCTTTAGTTATGATCCAAAGAACATATTAACTTGCCTCCTCTGATATCCGCCAGCATGTCTTGTTTGACTGGGCTGCCCAAAGGGAAGTGTTATGTTAGACTAACACATATTACACTCCCTGGTCATGTTTAGTACAGATGCATCATCTTTCTCCAAAGATCTCAAAGCTTTTTACAAAAGTGATCATGATCCCTGTTTTACAGGTGAGGAAATTGAGTCACTGAGAGGTCACACAGTGGGTCAGTGGCAGCAGAACTGGGAGCAGGAGCTTGGTCTTCTGCCTCAAAGTTCTCTGATCCAATCAGCAGACAGTGCTGCTTTCCTCTGGCACTTGTCGTGTCATCCACCCAAACCATGTGTTTGTGTCTCCAGGCAAAATAAATACATGATAACATGAAAAGGATGTCGAAGTTGGAAAGTGAAGCACTCCATGCTCATTGAGAGTGCAGGTCGGATGGTGTGCAGTGAACGAGGAAGCTGTTCAATAGTTAGTTGTTATCCTGACTGCCCAGGGCGTGCTCCCTTCTTCATCCATTGCACACTGTTGAGCCCCAGTGATTGAACAAGCCCTAATCGATTCACCAGCTAGCCTGTACTGTGAATGAGGCAGAGGTCCAGCAGGAAAAATCTCGTGTAACCATGTAATTAGATTGTATCATACAGCACACCCCAAAGCGGCAGAGTTAAGTTTGTATGGCTGATCTCAACTTTGGCATTTCCTGGCTTTGAGTGCTTTAACATCGTTATTTGCAGTGTGTCCTAGGTTTATTTTAAAAATATATAAAAATTAAAAACAAAAACAATATGATCTCCTGGAATTATTTGGTAGACAGCAGTTAAATGCTATGTCCTGCATAATCTTTTCATTCAGAGACTCATTCAAAGCCCATTGAAGTCAGTTAGGCCCAGATCCTCAAGGGTATTTTGGTGCAGGCACCGAAATACCCTTGAGGATCTGGGCCTAACTACCATCCATTTCAGTGGGAGTTAGACACATAAATACCTTTGAGGGTCTGGGCTCCAGAACTTTTCCGTTAACTTCAATGGCCTTTGGGTCAGTCCCTAAACAAAGCAGGGGTCTGCAGAGGTCTGCTTCATTCAATGTGCACATAAATAGATTCTATACAATCTCCTTCACCTCTTGCATTGGCCCCCATGAGCAGAGCCCACATAACGCTGGGAGATTGCATAGTGAATTATAATTTCCATTCACAAGCACAGTGCGACTGGGAAACTGTTGTTAAAAAGTCTGTTGTCTACCACTGACTTCCCTGTGTAATCTTGGCCAGACCACTTGACCGCTTTAAGTCTCAGTTTTCCCCATCTGCAAAATGGGGGTGATGATACTCCCTTGCTTTTAAAAGGCACTTTGAGATCTAGGGGTGAAAAGCACTAAAGAAGCGTTACATTATTATTTATCATGAAAATCTTTACCATGATGGTCACTCAGTTCTTCCTGTTTCGGATATGTATTTAGTGGAAAATTTTATTTTAACCATCCTTTTTTGTTTGGCTTCAAAATGGCATTAAAAATTGTGAGTAGATTTCAAAGCTACGTCTCAGACCAGGCTTGGATCTGCATTGCACGTTACAAAACCTCTGCCACCAGGTGGTTCTATTTTTACACAGAGGTGTTAGGAGAAAGAGGTTAAGCTGGCGTCAGAATTGATTGGGGACCCTAATTAATTTGTTTAGCCCTTAATTAATTCTCTAGTTCTTAATTTATTTGTGTACTGTCATGCTTAATTGTGTGCCAGGACATCAGGAAGCCTCCCACTAATTGCTCTTTGGTTGTTTTGAGAGTTGGAAGTTATTGGTTTGGAGACCTGGGTAAACTGTTTAATTAAAGATCTGTCTTCATATTAACTTTCACTACCAGCCTCCAGAAATGAGCTAGATTTAACCTTGTGAAGACATGGGGCCAGATGTTGAGCTGATGTAAATTGGCATAGCTCCACTAATGTCAATGGGGCTGTGCCGTCTTTCACCAGCTGGGGATTTGGCACACAGTGGAAATACTCTGATTTTTGCCAGATGGGGATCTAGTCCTTTGATTTCACTGGGGCTGCGCTGATTTACACCAGCCAGGCATCTGAACCATGTTGTGTTTCTCAGGGTGTTTATGTAGAAATTCTCTTGTCATAAAAATGAATTACTCTTGCTACCATCCTTAGCCTCTTTCAGAAGTGATGGAACTTCAGTAAAATGCATCCACTTCTAGGGTGGAAGGCAGCCACTACCCTGTGCAGAGTAGTACACTTCGCACCCCCGGTCAAGAATATAAGATTTTGACCAGAGTCACTGGGTATGTCTTCACTGCAGTTTACCTGGTTGCAGGTAATCAGGTATGGGAGTTATAGCAGTCTAGGAATGTGAGTGTCCAGCAGTTAAGCCACACTCAAATCACACCTGTGTAACTGTGTCCACGCTGGTTCTGTAGCAACTCAGGTTAGGCACTAGAATTGCTGGGGGATATCCCCTGTGTTTTAGTACTCCAATAAACTGTGCCATTCTATGAATCGTTTTGCAGTGTATTGTGGGACAATTTACCTGTCTTTCCTGGGTCCCTGTGCAGAAGTCTGAGCTCACCAACACAGTAGATATAAGCACTTCCAGATAGGCACTCTCCACACTGCTGTTCACAGCCTGCGTTCCAATTGTTAGCAAGCATGGATCCAGCCCAGAATCATAGAATATCAGGGTTGGAAGGGACCTCAGGAGGTCATCTAGTCCAGCCCCCTGCTCAAAGCAGGATCAATCCCCAATTAAATCATCCCAGCCAGGGCTTTGTCAAGCCTGACCTTAAAAACTTCTAAGGAAGGAGATTCTACCACCTCCCTAGGTAACGCATTCCAGTGTTTCACCACCCTCCTAGTGAAAAAGTTTTTCCTAATATCCAACCTAAACCTCCCCCACTGCAACTTGAGACCATTACTCCTTGTCCTGTCCTCTTCTACCACTGAGAATAGTCTAGAACCATCCTCTTTGGAACCACTTCTCAGGTAAAGCAGCTATCAAATCCCTCCTCATTCTTCTCTTCTGCAGACTAAACAATCCCAGTTCCCTCAGCCTCTCCTCATAAGTCATGTGTTCCAGTCCCCTAATCATTTTTGTTGCCCTTCGCTGGACTCTCTCCAATTTATCCACATCCTTCTTGTAGTGCAGGGCCCAAAACTGGACATAGTACTCTAGATGAGGCCTCACCAATATCGAATAGAGGGGAACGATCACGTCCCTCGATCTGCTGGCTATGTCCCTACTTATACATCCCAAAATGCCATTGGCCTTCTTGGCAACAAGGGCACACTTTTGAATCATATCCAGCTTCTCATCCACTGTCACCCCTAGGTCCTTTTCTGCAGAACTGCTGCCTAGCCCTTCGGTCCCTAGTCTGTAGTGGTGCATTGGGTTCTTCCGTCCTAAGTGCAGGACCCTGCACTTATCCTTGTTGAACCTCATCAGATTTCTTTTGGCCCAATCCTCCAGTTTGTCTAGGTCCCTCTGTATCCTATCTCTCCCCTCCAGCGTATCTACCACTCCTCCTAGTTTAGTATCATCCGCAAATTTGCTGAGAGTGCAATCCACACCATCCTCCAGATCACTTATGAAGATATTGAACAAAACCGGCCCCAGGACCGACCCCTGGGGCACTCCACTTGATACTGGCAGCCAACTAGACATCGAGCCATTGATCACTACCCGTTGAGCCCGACAATCTAGCCAACTTTCTACCCACCTTATAGTGCATTCATCCAGCCCATACTTCTTTAACTTGCTGACAAGAATACTGTGGGAGACTGTGTCAAAAGCTTTGCTAAAGTCAAGAAACAATACATCCACTGCTTTCCCGTCATCCACAGAACCAGTAATCTCATCATAGAAGGCGATTAGATTAGTCAGGCATGACCTTCCCTTGGTGAATCCATGCTGACTGTTCCTGATCACTTTCCTCTCATGTAAGTGCTTCAGGATTGATTCCTTGAGGACCTGCTCCATGATTTTTCCAGGGACTGAGGTGAGACTGACTGGCCTGTAGTTCCCAGGATCCTCCTTCTTCTCTTTTTTTAAAGATTGGCACTACATTAGCCTTTTTCCAGTCATCCGGGACTTCCCCGGTTCGCCACGAGTTTTCAAAGATAATGGCCAATGGCTCTGCAATCACAGCCGCCAATTCCTTTAGCACTCTCGAATGCAACGCGTCCGGCCCCATGGACTTGTGCACGTCCAGCTTTTCTAAATAGTCCCTAACCACCTCTTTCTCCACAGAAGGCTGGCCACCTTCTCCCCATGCCGTGATGCCCAGCGCAGCAGTCTGGGAGCTGACCTTGTTCATGAAGACAAGGGCAAAAAAAGCATTGAGTACATTAGCTTTTTCCACATCCTCTGTCACTAGGTTGCCTCCCTCATTCAGTAAGGGGCCCACACTTTCCTTGGCTTTCTTCTTGTTGCCAACATACCTGAAGAAACCCTTCTTGTTACTCTTAACATCTCTTGCTAGCTGCAGCTCCAGGTGTAATTTGGCCTTCCTGATTTCACTCCTGCATGCCCGAGCAATATTTTTATACTCTTCCCTGGTCATTTGTCCAATCTTCCACTTCTTGTAAGCTTCTTTTTTATGTTTGAGATCCGCAAGGATTTCACCGTTAAGCCAAGCTGGTCGCCTGCCATATTTACTATTCTTTCTACACATCGGGATGGTTTGTCCCTGTAACCTCAATAGGGATTCCTTGAAATACAGCCAGCTCTCCTGGACTCCTTTCCCCTTCATGTTATTCCCCCAGTGGATCCTACCCATCCGTTCCCTGAGGGAGTCAAAGTCTGCTTTCCTGAAGTCCAGGGTCCGTATTCTGCTGCTCTCCTTTCTTCCCTGTGTCAGGATCCTGAACTCAACCAACTCATGGTCACTGCCTCCCAGATTCCCATCCACTTTTGCTTCCCCCACTAATTCTTCCCGGTTTGTGAGCAGCAGGCCAAGAAAAGCTCCCCCCAGCTGGCTCCTCTAGCACTTGCACCAGGATGCTGATGACCTGTTCTAGCTGTCAGCATTAATGCAGCTCTCGCTTCTGGGACACCAGACCAATGCAGGGCATGAGATGCAATGGAGGAAATTTAGGCAGTGGCTTGTTGCCTTGAGAAGGTGGTGGCAGGCCTTGCTAAGGAGATCATGCAAGAGGCATGCAGAGATGGAGCAGCGGAAACCGCTGAGACAGGTTTTAATAGTTGTGGAATCTCACTGTGCTGACTGGCAGTTCTGGAGCAGGACCACAAATATCAAGTGGTGAAACTGCATCATCCTGCAGACCTGGGGTGATCAGCTGTGACTCTAAATTTTCCACATGAGGCAGGCCACCTTCATGGAGCTGTGTGAGAAGCTTGCCCTCGTCCTTCAGCACCAGAACATGCGTATGAGGCCGTCCCTACCAGTCCAGAAGCAGGTTGTTATTGCCATCTGGAAGCTGCCTATCTTAAACTGCTGCAGATCAGTGGCTAACCAGTTTGGTGTTGGCAAGTCAGCTGTCAGTGCTGTGGTGATGGAGACTTGTGACTCAGTTATTGTTGTGGTTTGCCCATAAGTGATCAGGATCACTAATGTCCCCAAAATAAGTATTGGCTGTGGGAGAATGGGGTTCTCGAACTGTCCCGGAGCCATGGATGGCACACGTGTCCATGTCCATTGTCTACCCTCCACAAGGTTCACATGAATACATCAACTGGAAAGGATACTACCTGTTCATTTTGCAGACCTTGGTTGACCACAGAAGGAGATTCATGTACATCAACGTGAATGGGTGCATGACACCAGGGTATTCCAGAGAAAAATTCCAGGGTGTTTTCAAATTTGGACAAGGGAGGACTTTCGTCCCTCCCAGCAACATGGTTATCAGTGAGGTAACTCTATCCACTGTTACTTTAGAGGACTTGCGTTGTCCTCCACTGCCTGGCTCATGAAGTTGTACCCTGATGTGAGAGCATCTGGTAGAAGAAGGTTTAATAACACACTGATCAGTTGCAGGAAGGTGGTGGAATATGACTTTGACTGACTAAAAGCAAGTTGGTGCTGCCTGCAAACCATTTGGATGTCAATGCATGTAATGCCATTCGTGTTGTCAGGGCGTGCTGTGCACTGCAGAGCAGATGTGAGGATAGGGGGAGTACTTTCACCAGGAGTGAGTCAAATACCATATTGATTTACAGACCCAGTACAGGCAACCAGAAAGTCACAGGGGTTGGGTCCAGGGAAGCGAGGGAAGTAAGTGATGCCCTGCATGCCCACATTCTTGGTTGCCAGGGGAAATGCTCTTATATGGAGTTGTGATTCACCTGTTCTATCCATACCAATTTATCTCTTGTCAGTCTGACTGGATAAAAGCTTTGATTTGAATTTTCTGTATCTTTGTTTCCCATTAGATTGTGCAAATACTTTATCTGAATACAACACAAGCACCCCAGCTGCCACTGTGTTAGGAAAAGGGCAAAATCTGTACTGAGCTGTAAACAACTGACAATATAGACAATCGGGGCAATGTCACAGGAAATGGAATTGCACATTCTACTCCTTGGATGCACAGGGATAGAATGAACAAATACATCTGCCCATGTACACTTTCCACTCTAGGAGTGCATTGATTGGCTCGTGCCCCAGCCAGAACTCCTCATTGTCTGTGTTAGGGGGCTTAGTCCTTCACCCACTCACTTCCCTGGTCCTTCTCTCATGAACAGAGAGCAACAATACCCGAAGTCCAAAGGTGCAAACAATTCGATGTTTATTGGGGTGAACTTCCAGCAAGCATGATTCCGGTTTCCTTCCTTAGTGCCCCCCTTCCCAGCTTATCTGAGCCTTACCTGTGTCCCTGTTCCCATTTCCCCCCCTTAGCAAAACATGATTCCAATTTCCCACCCCCATTCCCTGTTCCCATTCCCCCCCTTACTTCCTGATTGACTGCAGACTATATAGTAAAACTTGAGTTCTGCTCAGCTATACCTTAACCTCTCACTTTACTGAAATTTAACTAACCAATCCTAACATATTGTAACATGATTATTTAACCAATTATATCCCACCACCTTAATTAGTTTACACCCAGCAAAAGTAATTATATAGCAGACAGAAACAATCACAGAACCAGACAGAGACCATGCAAATAAACAATAGCAAAGTGGGAACTATAATGACAAAACAATACAGAAGGGAGGATTTCACAACTACATCTATAAAGACATAAGGGTTTCCCAGCTGTGTCTATTGATAAGTGAGTTCTTACTGAACAGAAAACTATCAAACTAAACTTCCGTTTACATCCTCTAGGCTCTTCCCTTTCTCTGGAGGTGATAGATCAGATCTCCTTTCTAACAACCCCAGATTGCCTTATTGCCTTATGTGAGGATGTGACCATTCGCTTCCCAGTTTATGGCTGCCTCTGCTGCTTAGCCAGAGATCTTAGCCTAAGAACAGGAGCTCAGACTGTCACAGTAAGAGAAGGCCCTTACACCGACAGACAGTGATTTTGATTCTTTCTTTTATACCTCTATAACTCGCTAAGTGATAAGAATACACCTAAATTCTTAGAGTATAGGCCTTTACAGACAGGCCCAAATATCTATATCCTAACAGTCTGCATGACATGAAAGAGAGTCCATTATCCTCATTTTACAAATGGGGAAGCTGAATCACAGAGAGGTTAAGTGACTTGTTCAAGGTCAGGCAGCGAACCTGTATTAGAGCTGAAAAGGAAACCCCAGTCTCCTTACTCCTGCTCTCCACTGCACTGTGCTGGTGGATTGACCGCATGCTACATTTATTGATAGAATCACTATCTCCAAGAGATGGGTCTGGTTAGGAAATCGGCTTGTCAAAACTTGGCATGAGTGAAGTAAATAACAAACCAGGGAACCCTGTTGCATTCCTAGAAGGATCATATTGTTTGATCCTAGAGGGATCTGTTGCCCTCAGGAAATGCCCAGGCTGGGAAAATATAACTCTTGTCACCTCATGTGAGCAGCTGATTGCAAAATTAATTCACTTGTTATTACAGGAAAAACATGCCCCCAAGTTACAAAAGACCGATCATCCTTGTGGAGATACCTGCGAGTGCATATCACAGTGTATCTTGAGTCCCCACAGAAGCAATTCTGAACTTCCACTGTCCTCCCACCCCCTCCACAATGCATGTATCATGTTGTTCTTTCGATAGCCATTTACAGCCCCAGTCTTCTTCCTCTCTCTTGCAAAAGATGAACGGGAAGTTCTTGAATCTCGCTCTTTCCAATGTAGCATTTTCAAGAGAGAATGAAAGAGATCACTGGCCCATGGAGTGGTGCTGAAAAGAAACCTGACCCAATGGTCCAAATTCATCCCAGGTGTAACTGCATTGGGCTATGGAACATGGGAAGAGAGAGTTGGTTTCCAGAGATTCCAGGAACTTTTTATTAAAAGAAACAAAAATGTTATAAACAGCTTTGCAGAATGATCATGAAAATGTACCAGCCCAGCCACAAACTCTGCTTTCCTGCCCTTTACCTTGATGATAAAGAAATAGCTAGCAATATATTACATGTATTACTCGCCTCAGGTGAATGTGTGAGGTAGAATTTTGGGATGTGTGGGTTATAGGCATTTATTTAAAAATAGATAAAAGAACCCAAATTCAGCTCTGGAGTAAGTGGCTGTAACTCCAGCATAGTCTGCAGAGCTGCTCACATTTACACCAAGTATGAATTTGCATCCTTTTGTAGCCTTTTCCATGCTTTGCTCTCTGTTGCCCTCTCTGAAGTATTGTCATGGTGGAAAGAAATGTTGCCTATAAAATCCATCTGGTTTTGGTATTTAAGTGGGTGAAGACATGCAGTTTGAAAAGGAAAGTAGCTACTGGCCTGATATGTGGAGTCTGGGTTTGCTCAGATTTGAATTCAAGTTCCCCCCAAATTTGGGTCCATTCCACAGATGAGCTTGATCTGTGAAGATGAGAACTATGACCTACACAGATCAGCCGTACCTGGTTACTACAGCAACAAATGTAAGATGTTAAAACTTTTTGTTCCTGTGTAGCCTGTGGAGTCAGCACAGCTAAGGGAGAGGGAGCTGGATTCTATTCCTGCTTGTCCTTCATCAGCGGAATTGTCTACTAAGGCCCCAAATTAAACACATGTTTAAATGTTTAGCTGAGTTCAGGCCTAGTGCCAATCGGTTATACAGGGGCAGTGAGATTGCCTCACTGTTCCTGGAGGCATAATGTAAAGTGTATGTGGGGTGGGGGGTAGAGATGTCACTAGGGGCAGAATTTGACCTTTATTACTGGGGATGATATGCAAAAAGGATAGAAACCAGTTTGGCCTCCCAGGGCCTGATCCAAAGCCCACTGAAGTCAATGGAAAAACACCCATATGCCAGGCCCCCAGATCCCAGGGTGAGCTTGCAGGGCTGGTAGTTAGCAAAAATGTCTTTTTATTTATAAATTGAGCCCATTGATTGATTGATCTAGCTCTGGGTCTTATCTGAACTTCATACCGGAGGGCACCCACCCAGAGCTCTGAGATTTGATAGAGAAATTACTATGAGACAGTGATCCCCACAATGCCATTGTTTACTTAGTCGCCTTTCAGAGTAGAACAGCACTTTAATGCTGCTAGCGTGTATTGTAAGTCAGCTCAGGAATTTATTTCTGCTCGCTGGAGTGGCACTAATGCAGTGCGGGATTTTTTCACCTAAAAAGAAGCCTTTAAAGTTTCAAGATTTATGGCCAAGTTGGGGTTTTTTTGTTTTTTTTTGGGGGGGAGGGCGTTTTGTTAACCCAAATAGGAATTCCACAAGGGTGTTTTTCTGTTTTTATTTAATCTCTTTAAACAACTCCATTTAGGCAGAACAAAAAGACATATTCACCATGTATAAAGACTACCAACTCACACGTAAATGTGAAATACGTACAGAATCAGAGAGGCATAGTAGGTGAGGTAATATCTTTTATTGGACCAACTTTCTGTTGGTGCGAGAGACGAGCTTTCGAGCCACACAGAGCTCTTCTTCAGGTCTGGGAAAGGTACACCGAGTGTCACGGCAAAATGCAAGGTGGAACAGATTGTTTAGTGTAAGTGCTTAGGACATGTTGCAAGGGACAAGGCATTTGATGGATGATCATCTTAGATCTTTCATATTTGACCAGTACTTTGAACATATAAAGGGCTAAATATTATAAAAGATTGTCAACAAAATAATGGACAGATAGGAATTTATGACAGGATTTTCCCAAATTCTGAACATCAGAATCTCTGTTTGAATCTAGTCCAGATTCCCTAAACACTCTAAAGATGATTGAGGGGTTCACATACTACAGGGGCCATATAAGCACCTTAGCTCGATCTCAAAGCAATAAGGCAGATTTGGCTTGCTTTTACAGAACGAGCAGACTGTTCGCCCACCTTTGCTTCTTCCAGTGTGTATTTGGTAATCCACAAACCTTGGATTTTCACTTTTAAAATACTTCCATGTACATTTAGTGCTGGTGAAGGACGCTGGATTTACCACCCTGGAGACTGTGCCTCTGTTTATCCACAGAGCCAATACAACACAATAAGCCACCCTACCTCACCTGTGTATGTCAAGCCTGATCTTAAAGCACTTTACGAAGCCGGGAAAGCATCAGTGTCTCTGTTTCACAGAGGGGGAAACTAAGGTATACAGAAACGATGAAACTTGCCCAAAGTCATACAGCAAGTCAGTGGCAGAACCAGGAACAGAGCCCAAGGCTCCTTTCATCTATTCTAGTGCCCTGCCCAGTGGAACAGGCTAAATCCATTCAAAGTTAATGGGAGTTTTGCCAAACCAAGGACTTCAGGGGTGGGCTGAGTGTGGTTATGATTGGAATCTCGCCAGTATATAACAGTGGCTTGTTTGTAACATACGTAGCAAATAGGGTGAGCAGATGTCCTGATTTTATAGGGACAGTACTGATAGTCAGGGTTTTTTCTTATATGGGCACCTATTACCCTCAACCCTTTGTCCTGATTTTTCACCCCTGCTATCTGGTCACCCTAGTAGCAGAAAGGAAGTAAAACTTATTCCAAGTCTCTCTTCTTTCCGACTGTGACATGGGATGGTTAGCAGCAGTTGGCATTATGGCTCCACCTGCCTGGAAACAGAGAGGGAGAAGAATTATGAGAAAAATTCTGTGTCTAGAAACTGCTTTCCACCCCCTCTCCTTCCACTTCTCCTTCCAATTGACCTAGAAGCGTGGGGCCCTGGCCTCAGTCCTCCTGCCATGCCTTCTCCTTCCTAGATGAGTCTCAAAGCTGAAAACCAAGTTAAATAGCATAATTGCAAATGGTCCTGAAAACTCTGAGACACATACATACACAGGGCAGAAGGGGAACTCCTGACCTGAGAAATTGCAGAATACTTAGAGCTTGGAAGTAGCTAGCAGAGTGCATGTGTGTATGTTGTGGCGGGGAGTGAAGGAGAGATTTGGTTCTCTCTGGCAGTCCACTTCCCCATAATAACTAACCATCCTAAGGTGAGAGATGCCCTGGTGCCTTTTTTATGTTGCCTCATATAACATGAGTGTTCTCAGTCTTCCTGCCACATGACTGTGCTCCGTAATCCTTACCAGTACTCCAGCTCCTTAAATGTGTGCACATGGATGCGGTTTCCCTCCTATTCTGTGATGACACAAATCAGCTTCCATTGCAGAGAGCTGCTTTGCACCCCATGCCCTCCTGCCACTCGAAAAAAATAAAAGTGGGTTATACTAAATGAATTGACTTTAATTAGCAAACATTATAACCCTTCAAGAGCTGCCGAAACGTGCCTTTGGAAGGAGCTCGTAAAATGAATAGTATTGCAAAACCAGACTGTTTTGCTGTTCTTTGCCTGATCCCATTCTGTTAGGTATGATCAGATTGACTAGTTGTTCCTGTTTGTTAGTAGAGCCCATCAGGGCCTCACTGTTGTGCGTTGTACAGAAATTGTGGCGGGGGGGGGGGGCGGCAGATCCTCAGCTGGTGTAAATTGGCTTAGCTCCCTTGAAGTCAGCTGGAGTTATGCTGATTTACACCAGCGGAGGATCTGGCCCATGTAATAAAAAGGGAGGCCCAGATCCTCAAAGATATTCAGGCTCCTAACTTTCTTTGAAATCAATGAAGCCTAAATACCTTTGAAGCTCTGGGCCATGGTCCCTGTCCCGGATTGCTCACCACAGGTGAATGAGACAGACAAGTCAGGACAAGTTAATAGTGAAACAAGCATATTTGTATCGGTAATAGATTCTGCTGCCTAGTCAATGTCCGCAGGTCGGGTTTTGTAGGCATCGTGACAGAAGTGAGGGAAGGAGGCGTTCGAAAGAGGGGATAAGACGGGGAACTTTTCCACTGTATGAGGCCTTGGGTGGGAGATAGCATGAAGGTGCCTGAGGAGAAATGGACTAACAGATGGGGAAAGCCAGCATTGCAAAGCAAAGTTGACAGCTTGCTAAGATAAAGTTGCTGACATATTGAGAAGGGTTATATAGTGAAGGACCTTATTGGTAAAAATGTGAAGTTTGTGTTTGATGCACTGGAAAAGGGACTCCACAAAGGGGTGATATGGCCAGAGCCACAAGCCAGTCAGCTGAGGCTAGCAGCAGCATTCAGAGTAGAACTGAGAACAGGGGCAAGGTTACACTAGTCAAGACTAATGAGGAAGGAGGTTATTTCAAAAGAATTCCAGCCCGGAGACCTAATCAGCCATGAATCGCAGCAAAGGGCAGCTCTCTGAGGCCAGGTATGAGCTGCACAACTGGAGCGGACTTGGAGGTTGAGGCTAAATGTTGATTGAAAATCAAGGGAACCCGCTAAGGCACTGGCGGTTTATAGTCTGGTTTGGAAAGATACCTAATTAAAGTGTCAAGCAAGTAGCTCTCTTTAAGAAAGAAAGAAAACCAAATCTAAGCAGCTCTTTCCCCCTTAATGTTGCCACCCCATGATGGGAGTTCAGCAGGAACAGGGTTTACAACAGCATGTGTTAATGAAGTTGCTTCTAATTAGATTCTACAAAACTTCGTATGCACTGTTAAGAGCTGAATGCAGTGCTGATCTAAAACATCTGGATTTTGTTCCCACGGCTCAATGAAATCATTTTCAACAGGTTTCTGTCAGGCCTGCAAACGTTTATTTGTGCCAGAAGAATTTGTGTTTGTCAAGCTGTCCTTGGGGTAGATTAAAGTAGACTCCTTGGGATCTTGGGTCTGCAGTCAAAAGGACCGGTAGAGTAGCAGGCAGTGGGGCAGCACATAATGCCGTCCTGGGGTGAGCTGCTCTGGGAGGTTGGTCAGGGGGTAGGATGAGAAGAGGGATTTCAATAGAGGAGGAGCAGTCATCATACAAAGGAGAGTTTTGGGGAGGCTGAACATTTTGGTGTTTCCAAGCCCCATTTTGCCTCAGTCGACCTCTGACTGTGACAGCAAATTGCCTGGTCAGTCAAAGCACATGATCTCGGTGTATTACCCTCCTCTACATGAATGCCTGTAACTCTCATTGCAAGTATCAGCCTTCCACCCTCCCAAATCCCTTTGGAGGTCTACTCTCAGTTACAGCGGAGCAAAAGCAGAGTGGAATGGAGGTTACTGAGTGCAGAAGCTCCAGAGTAGCAGCCGTGTTAGTCTGTATTCACAAAAAGAAAAGGAGGACTAACAAATTTATTCTCTAAGGTGCCACAAGTCCTCCTTTTCTTTTTGAGAGCAGAAGGTGGCTGTTTGATTTTTAAATGGGGGCTGCAGCCTGCCCCAGTGTCCTGTGAAACCTGACGGAGGGATAACTGACCATTGTGCTTTTCTCGCCCTCAGCTAGTGCCAATATCTGCAATGTTGTCCTGATGAGGCACACAGAGCTGGAAGAAGGGATCGATGTCCTGGACAGTAACGGAAACATTGTCGGATCTTCCAGAATTGCTGCCAAGCATGTATGTACCTGCGGGGTTCCCTGGAGCTTAGGGCACACACACATACACAGCTGGCCTTTACGCCCCAGGAAGCCCATGGCTGTGGGAACCCCTGGTTTGGCTGAGCTAGAAACAAAGGAGAATCTCAGCTGTCATTTAGAAAACTGGGATAGTCGAGGCCTTATTGATCATCCAAGATAAATCAGGCTATGGTGGTTAATTACCTGCTTTGCGCAGACAAGAACAGTGAGCACTCAGAAATCTGGGGGCTTTGGTGCACACAAAAATGTACAGGTGACAGATCAGGGGTACAGTTGGGGTAGAAGCTGCTTTTGAGTATTTGGTCCAGAATGCCTGGTTTAGTCAAATAAGATTAATCGTAGAATAAGAGTGATAGAAACTCTCATTTAAAATGTTAGCTACAAGGGGGGAAGGATAGCTCAGTGGTTTGAGCATTGGCCTGCTAAATCCAGGGTTGTGAGTTCAATCCTTGAGGGGGCCATTTAGGGATCTGGGGCAAAAATTGGGGATTGGTCCTGCTTTGAGCAGGGGGTTGGACTAGATGACCTCCTGAGGTCCCTTCCAACCCTGATATTCTATGATTCTGGTTACCGTGTGACCAGTCTAGCAGCAAAAGGCAGAATGAGATCCAGTGGGTGAAGCTGGACAAATTCAGATAAGAATGTATGGAGCAGATTTTTAACAATGGTCACTGGATCAACTTCACTAAGTCTGTGGTTGATTCTCCAGCACTTGAGGTCTTAAATCAAGACTGGTCGTTTTTCTAAAAGATATGATATAGCTCCACCAGAAGTTGATGGGGCATGTTATGCAGAAGGTTAGATTTGATGATCATACTGGTCCTTTCTGGCCTCAAAAATCTATGAATTCTTTTAAGTGAGATCCTGTTGTCTCCCCCCCCACCCCTTTTCCCCCACTGTCAGTCTGAGGATTTCACTGTGGAAGCTGTAAGCAGTTGACATTGAGGATAGGGCAGAGCTAACATACACCTTTTTACAAATGAGAAAAACTTAGTTTGCCAGCTGAATAGCTCTTTAACCCGCCATGTGCCAAATGACATTAATAGCCATCAACCAAACCTTTATAAGGAGACCCCAGCTGTTTTTATTCTCTTGCTAACACCTGGTTTGTTCCCCCCCACCCCACCCCTTGGCCAACCTTCTAAATTCTGCCATATGCTCATGACTACATTATGACTTTCCTGTTTTTTCTGTTCTTGAGTAGCTTTGTCTCCAGAGCTTTGTCTGATTATCTAATTGAACCGGGTTGTTTTCTAGCGGGTTTTAATCTGAAAGGTAAAGTGTGCAGAGGCACAAATCCAGGTAGAGGAGCTCATAATACAATCCTTGGCACGTCTATCGCTCCTTCTGTCCAAGGCTCTTAAAACACTTTACAGAGGTAACTAACTTAGCCTCTCAGCTGCCTGCAAGGAATGGTGAGTCACTATTAATATTGCCATGTTACTGAAGGGGAAACTGAGGCACAGAGCTGTTAAGCAGTTTGCTGAAGAGCTCAGAGGCAGTTCTATCAGAGGTGAACCAGATTTTCTGACCTGCCCCCACCCCATCCCTAGCCCAAGACCTCTCTGTGTCCTAATGTCTGGCCAAATGGCTCAGGCCCAGATCCTGAAAGGTAGCTAGGTTCCTAACTTCCATTGATTCAATGGGAGTGAACCATGTAAATACCATTGAGAATCTGGGCTTAATTGGTTACCTGGCAGCACATTTTGAGTGACGTGCGACTGGCATTTTTATCTATGCAGGAAGGTGACAATCGGTGGAAAACCTTGTGTGGGGGTTACCTTTGCTGCCCTATGCTGCTGCAGCTCCGAGTCTCTGGGCGGGGTTCCGCACTCCCACTCTGCGTGGCTGCATGCGGAGAGGGAATTGAAACATAGCTCAGCTGCGATGGGTCTCACCTCACACAACTTGCCAGGCAGCTGTACTGTCCCTCTGTCCTCCTTCCAGTCAGCAGCAGCCGCTGGGCTCTGCTCTGACTGGGCCGCTTAGCCACACTCCCCCACCACCAGTGTTTAGATTTCTCAGTTACCCTCCTTGCAGCTGTGCATACGCACCCTGCTTTCTCCACCAGTCTGCTCCTGTCAGCACCTGGTTGTCTCCCCCACCTCCTGACTGCACCCCTCCCAGCACCCCATCACTCAGCGTTAGCCCCGTGTCCTCCTCCTTGATTCACCACCCAACCTCCAGACTCACACAGGTTCACCCACCCCAAGCTTCCCATCAATTCAGCTCATCCCCCTCCCTTCTTTCAGCATGAGCTGTGTCATCCCCTGTCCCTCAGCCAGTGAATGCAGACACAGCCTCACCCTCTCCTGCTCTGCTCACCTCATCCCTTTGGGAGACAGTTCGGAGTGGGGAGAGAGGAGCGTCTACTTCAGCTCTACTTCTCTGGGCTGGTGTGGAGAACACATCCTGAGCTCTGAGCCCTTGGCTACCAAACAGCAGGCTAGGACCTCAGGAGTTTATTGCTAAAACCATACACAGTAAATGTTAGAGCCTGATTCAGTGGCACAGTGCATTGGAGGCAGGCCGGTCTTGTGGTTGAGGTATTGGACTAAGACTCAGGAGAACTAAGTTTAATTCCTGGCTCTGCTGCATGCTCCTTGTGTGACTTTGGGCAAATCACGTTATCTCTGTGTGCCTCAGTTCCCGCATTTGTAAAGTGGGGATGATTGTACTTCCTGACCTCCCGGGTTCATGTGAGGATACAATGATCAGAGTTTGTGAGGGGCTCAAATGCTCTAGTGATGACGTAGATCATAGAATCATAGGAATATAGGGCTGGAACAGACCTTGAGAGGTGATCTAGGCCAGCCCCTTGCTCTGATGCAGGATGAAGCAAACCTAGGCTGTCCCGCCCCCGAAAGGTGTTGGGCCAAATTGCACTTAAAAACCTTCAGTGACGGGGATTCCTCGGCCTCCCTTGAAAGACTGTGCCAGAACTACCCTTAGAGTTGGAAAGTTTTTCTTAAATATTTAACCTAAATTTCCCTTACTAAAGATTAAGCCCATGACTTCTTGTCCTACCTTCAGTGGGCATAAGGAACAATTGATCACCGTCCTCTTTATAAGAGCCCTTAACGTATTTGAAAACTGTCAGGTCCCCCTCAGTTTTCTTTGCTTAAGACTAAACATACACAGTTTTTTAAACCTACCCTCATAGGTCACGTTTTCTAAACCTGTTATCATTTTTTTTTGTTCTTCTCTGGACTCCCTCCGGTTTATCCACATCTTTCCTAAAGTGTGGTGCCCAGAACTGGACACAGTACTCCAGCTGAGGCCTCATCTGTGCGGAATAGCATGGGATTGTTATCTTCCTTAATACACCCCAGAATATTAGCCCTTTCACAACTGCATCACATTGCTGACCCATATTCATAGATAGAAAGTTAAGTTATTTATTACATGGTAGGGCCATGCCCTGCTCTCGTTTATATCAGAGTTACTGTGGGTTTACACTGGCATAACTGAGCACAGATTTTGGTCCATAATTCGGAGCAACAGAGCAAGAACAGAATATAGGCAAAGAGAGCTGGGCAGGAATTTTTCAACAATTTTTTTTTTTAAATGAAAAATGCTGATTTATCAAAACCAAAACTGCACGCCAAATGGGGTCAGTTTTGACAAATCTCCCAAATCGAAACATTTTTGCAAAAAAAAACCTTTTGAAATTGTCAAAATGTTGCTTTTTGACATTTTCCGAAAGAGAAGTTCAAACGACTTTTTGTATACACGTTTTAGTAAATTTAATCTGAAAAGTTTTTTTTTTAAATTTTGTGTTTTTTTAAAAAAAAAGTCATCATTGAAACAAAACGTTTGTTTACCCTAATTGAATTATTTTTTCAGTTTGTCAGTGTGTGAAAAATTTCAAGGTTTTGATTTCCTTTCCTGATTCGGAATGGGAACATTTTTCAAACTCTAGAAAACTCTCTGGGATGGGAAGAGCACTTACTGCCCAGCCCTGTGTTGATAAATTGGCGCGGGTTGAGAGAAGAACCACGGGAATGATTAGCAGTTCAGAAAACATAACTCAGGCCATGTCTACACTATGACTTATGTTGGCAAAACATATGTCACGCAGCGGGGTGAAAAAAACACACCTTTGAGCGACATAACATTTTACTGGCATAAGTGGTAGTGTGTACAGCACTATGTCGGCGGGAGAGCATGGGCGGTGGGTGGAGTCCCCCTTTCGGGAGACTAGCCCCCCTGGCTCCACCGCTTCTGCCTGAGGGCCCCCCCTGTGCTCAGAGCCCCCAGACCCCCCGATGGCTGGAGGACCCCTGGGCCAGCTAGAGCCCTAAGCCCCCCTGCTCCCGGAAGAGTCCCGGGCTGGCTGGAGCTCCTGCAGCCACTCTGCGCCTCCCCTCCTGAGACCCCAGGCCGCCCCGTGGGAAAAGCTCACGTCTCTTCTGAAGAACCTGAGCTTTTTATATGCGCCATGCAGGTTCCGGGGTGGCTGAGGGGGCAGTATGTGTTATTCAGGTTCCTGGAGTTCACGGAGAGTACTGATGAATCCAGGAAGTTGATTAGCACACACTGCCTCCGAACCTGCATGGCGCATAATAATAATCAAAGACTTCCTCGCAACTGGCATCCAGCAGCTACAGGGAGAGCTCCTCCCGCCACCATAGCTACCTCATTGGGTGTGGTTTAATATGTCGACGGGAGAGCTCTCTCCCATTAGCACAGAGCAGCTACACGAGAGACCTTACAGCAGTACAGCGATCGGTACCGCTGTGCCACTGTAAGCTATCTAGTGCAGAGATAGCCCTACAGTGATAGATTCAAAGAATGCCGTCTTTTTAGCTTAACAAAGAGAAAGTTAAGGGGTGACTTGATCACAGTCTGGAAGTACCTGCATGGGGAACAGAAATTGGCGTGCTCTTCAGGCGAGCAATCAGAGGTATGTATAACAAGATCCAATGGCTGGAAGCTGAAACTAGACAAATTCAGACTGGACATAGGTGCAAATTTTTAACAGTGAGGGTAATTAACAACAATAGAACAACTTGCCAAGGATTGTGGTGGGTTCTTCATCACTGGCCATTTTAAAATCAGTGTTAGATGTTTTTCTAGAGATCTGCTGTAGCTCAAGTAGGAATTAATTGACGAAAGTTCTCTGGCCTGAGTTGTACAGGAGGTCGGACCAGATAGTCACAGTGGCCCCTTCCGGCCTCATAATCTATGAATCTATATGCAAGTGACTGGTATCAACCTTGTTATCAATCTTTGTGGTTACATTCCAACCATATACATACCATTAAAAAATGCTAGGGAAAGGATTTCTGACCCGGTGGATTGTTTGATCAAAGAAGGCATATGCTGGGAGCAGTTCTAAGTGTATGTCTTCTATTTCTTTTCTTTTCTTTTTTTTCAGGCACTGATAGAGACAGCCCTGACTAGAGTGGTCCTGCCAATGCCTATACTGGTTCTACCTCCAATTATTATGTCTATACTGGAAAAGTAAGTGTTGGGTGATGTGGGGCAGGGGGGAATTTCCAGAAAAAGGGAAGCCGAGGGAAAGTGGGGAACAGCCTCGTGGGTAAAGATGTGCAATTTAGGGTACATCTGCACTGGAGCTGGAAGACGTCATTTCCTGCTCAGGAAGACATACCTGTGCTAGCTCAAGATAGCATGCTAAAAATAGCAATCTAGCCACAGCAGTGCAAGCAGCAGGACGGGGCTAGCCAAGACCCTAAGTATGTACTCAGGTCAGCTAGCCCACCCATGCCACCATGGCTACTCTTCTGCTTTTAGCCTGCTAGCTTGATCAGAGCTAGCACGGGTATGTCTACCTGCGCCCGAGATTACACCTTCAAGCTCCAGTGTGGACGTTAACTGTGATTTCAGGAGAAATATCCTTGTCAAACTGGCCAAGGACAAAAGTATACTCCAGTAGAATGCAGTAATTGTATTCTTGCACACTGTATTGTTATTTCGGCATCCTTGGCAATCAGTGTAAAATATTGTAGCAGTAATATCAGTATTATGGCTTCTCGTTAAAAGGAACAAGAAGAAATCTTTCTGAATTGCTGCCGTTGCTTGATTACCATTACTCTTTAGGGGGCTGAAAACCCACTGTATTCAATGGACAGATTCCTATTGATTTCAGTGAACTTTGGATCAGGCCGTAAGCATGTAATTTCATCCAGGCCTTGGGCCTCTTTCTGAAAAACTGGGCCTAATTGTATGGAAGCATGGGTAGAATACTAGCCTTGAATGCTGTCTGTTGCATGCTCTGTGAAACTTGGCTTCCTGTGATTAAGATTGGCTCCCCCATGATGTATGGCTCCATGGTATTTCAGTGCATTTTTGAGAAATGCTACGTTTTTGGTAGCACGTTAGGGTGTGTGTGGTATGGGGCAGCATTATCATATTATGTCTAATTATCAGTGTCCCTGCATTTTAACAAAATATGTGCTACATCCAGTGACCATTTCCATTCTCCTCCTCCCCTGTGTTCCAGGATGTCTTTTCTTTTCTGCTAAGAAGGTAGTGCAGTGAGTTCTTTTTTGTTCTAGATGTTTACTCTTTCCTGGCTTCTTAAAAAAAAATTCTCTGCCAGAGAAGAGGCCATCTACTATTATCCCATCTGGACACCTCATTCAGTTTCAGTGGGCTTCAATGGGGCGTGTGTCACCTGTGAACCTTCAGAGACTGATTACTGCTTTGAACGATAGTGTCTCTAAAGTGCCAGCTACCTTTGTTCTGATGGCTAAACTGGAAGCATTTTTTAAGCAAATGTTAATGATGGCAACTCTAAAACACTCCACTGACAAAGTAAACAATAATTAGCACGACTGGGTATTGAACCTCAGCTTTGGGTAGCAACAGCTTTGTCCTTGGTCCATAAATGCAATTGGGCTGTGTGAAATTCTGATTTATTATTATATATTATTATTATTATTATTAAAAAGAAAGGATCAAGCCTTTTTTCTGTAAGCGTTAATGGCTGATGGGCTTCTGGGCATCTTGTTCATTTGTATTACTGTCGCCTCTTGAGACCCTCTCCAAGACCAGGGCCCCAGCATGCTAGGTGCTGTACAAACACATAGTGTCCCTACCCTGGATTCTCTTAAATGGACACAACAGACAAAGGGTGGCAGGAATCACAGTATTATTAGCCCCATTTTACAGATTAGAAAATGAGGCAGAGCGAGATTAAGGGCCTGTCTGCATGGGGATATTGACCGGAATAATTCCAGTTTGGATTAAGCTAAACCAGAATAAGAGTTTCCACACAGCTATTCCAGAATAGTTGTTATGCTTTAAAATTGCACCCTACCTTATTGTGGAATAATTTCCTTGTGTAAACAAACCTTAAATGGCTTGCCCAATATCACAAAGAGAGTCCCAGCCCATTGCTTTAACAACAAGACCATCCTCCTTCCCTGCTATTAATTATTTTTGTAGCACAAACCCTGTGCTTGGTACTTTCCAAACAGACATGCTGTGAATACTGATGATACTTACTTTTCATTGGAAGCGCTTTACAAAGAAGCGCGGTGGTATTATCCCTATTTTACACATGGGAAAACTGAGGCAAATGGACCGGAAGTGACTTGCCCAGTGTCACCCATTAGGTCAGTGGCAGAGCTAGGAATTGAATCCAGGACTCCTGAGACCCACATGGTTCATGCCAAATAAAAAATCTGTGCCGTTTGATGAGATGTAAAACTAGCACCTTGTGTGGCATGTGCAAGGTGGTTTAAAGATCTTATGGAATTTTTGATCCCCTTTTCCCAAAGATCAGGCTGTGAACCCAGGTGTCCAGGCCAAATCCCAGCCTGGGGAATTCTGGCAGAACCTTAAAATACTACCCTCTGTTCCAGTCGTAGTCACCTTCTTCTTCTCTCCCACCATGACCTTCTTGGGCTTTGCCTTGCTCCAGCATCTCCTCCTGTTCCCATTAAATCCCCCAGGCACTAAGTACTGCCTGCTCCAGCCTGCATTTCCTGAGATGTAGTGATCTTCTCCCACCACCAGTGTTTGCTTTCCTTACTCTAAATCTGTGGCTCTTTCCTGCTGCATGGTGTGGTTGCTGTGGTTGCTCTGTTCATCCATGTTTGCTCAATGGTTTTCTCAGACCAGTTATTATAGTATGAGGCTCCTTTCTTGCCGTAAGGAGCTGTCTGTCCCTAAAAATGGGAGATGGACAGCTTTTGGGATGCCAGCAGAGGGTGCCCAAAGACAGGAGTCTCCCACTGGAGCCAGAAGACTCCCCAGGCATGTACCTGTGCAGTTCTACATTTTTTTGCAGGGTTTTTTGTTTTTAGTGGTCAGTGAAATAAACATTTTCAGTCTAATTTGATGACAACTCTCTGAGGGGAAGACTAAAGAGGAAGGGCCTTTTTGGAAGAATTGAGTTTTCAGTTCAGGTCAGTACAGGAAGGTGGAGGCATAACAGACAGGGTCAGCAAGGAAGGAAAGTCGATTTATAAACCAGGTTTTGAGCTGGCCAGCGAAGCTACACGGGTTTACTCCAGGAGAGGATCTGGCCCATAAAGACTCCATTGGGGCATTGGCTGGGATTATACATTTTTATATTCATACAATAGTTGTCTCCTGGAGTCAAACGCTGAGGTGAGAATCTCAGGTTTCAGGTTTTTTTAAGTAACTTTTTAGCCCTTGTGGATGCAAAGAAGAGCATGAAAATGTGATCTGAGTGCCCCCTAAAGGCTCAGAAACCACCAAACCAACAAAATTATTATTTATTATTTTTTAAAAAAACTTATTATTTTTAAGCCAATATCATGGTTCGGGCTCTGGCTTTCGATTTCTGAATGCTTTGGATTGGCAATACTGTGCTTATATTATAAGGATGAGCAGAAATATAATTTTTCTACTTATTTATAATAATATTTACAGACAATGCAGTAGATTTTCAAAGGCACAAATGGCATATAAGCACCTAACTCCCATTGACTTTCAGTGAGAGATAGGTGTCTCGCTGCCATTTGTGGCTTTGAAGATCTCTCCCATTATAATATCTAGTTTTGGAAAGCTGTGATACCTTATTCTGATTGCTGCCTTGCTTTTCTCCCTCTTCAGTTCCAACATGAACTTATCACTGTTGTCTTGAGAACTGTTAGTGTTTTAAAAATTGGTTCCATAACACCTGAAAACTTGGAACTCCAGTTTTCAAGTGCTATGAACCTCTATCCTTTATTTATCTATAGCAGTTTGTGAGTTATCAGCTGCTAAAATCATGTTAGTATTGACATGTGGAAAATCCCAAGGTTGTGATCATGATTGTGATTTTTAAGATCTTCTGTTTCAAGTCAGTTCAACATTAAACTGCATCTCCCAATCGTGCTGCATTGCCTCATAGAAGTTGTAATTCAGATGCCTGACCAGACTACATCTTCCATGATGCACCATACAGCCTGGTCAGAGGGGAGGCTGCACTGCATCATGGGAGACATAGTCAAGCCAGGGGACCTGGTCCATAGGAGAAAATGGTGGCACGAAACTCTTGAACTACAACTCCCATGAGGCAATACAGTACCATGAAGAGATTCAGTTTAATTTTGAATTGGCTTGAAACAAAATGTTTTGGATCAGTTCAACAAAGTGAAATGTTTCAATACAAGTGTAACCAACCTGAAATGAAGTATTGTGATTAGGTATTCCTGAAGGGAAATTGAAATTTTTGGGGAAAATCAAAATTTTCCAGTGAAAAATTTCAATTTTGCAGAAGCTGTCTTTTTCTGTCAAAAAATCATTTAGGTGGAAAATTGCCAGGCCGCTCTTTTTCCTGTCTGTCTATCTGAGAGACAAGGTGTGTAAACTTGAAAACTTGTCTCTTTCACCACTTTCACTTTTATTGGAAGTTGGTCCAATAAAAAATATGACCTCACTCACATTATATTTAGACTTGAAATTAGACGAAGGTTTCTAACCATCAGAGGAGTGAAATTTTGGAATAGCCTTCCAAGGGAAGCAGTGGGGGCAAAAGATCTATCTGCCTTTAAGATTAAACTCGGTAAGTTTATGGAGGAGATGGTATGATGGGATAACATAATTTTGGTCATTAATTGATCTTTAAATATTCATGGTAAATAGGCCTAATGGCCTGTGATGGGATGTTAGATGGGGTGAGATCTGAGTTACCCAGGAAAGAATTTTCTGTAGTATCTGGCTGGTGAATCTTGCCCATATGCTCAGGGTTTAGCTGATCACCATATTTGGGGTCGGGAAGGAATTTTCCTCCAGGGCAGATTGGAAGAGGCCCTGGAGGTTTTTCGCCTTCCTTTGTAGCATGGGGCACGGGTCACTTGCTGGAGGATTCTCTGCTCCTTAAAGTCTTTAATCCACGATTTGAGGACTTCAATAGCTCAGACATAGGTGAGAGGTTTTTCGCAGGAGTGGGTGGGTGAGATTCTGTGGCCTGCGTTGTGCAGGAGGTTGGACTAGATTCTCATGGTCCCTTCTGACCTTAGTATCTATGAATCTATATTCTAATATCCTGGGACCAACAAGGCTACAGCAACACTGCAAACTCTGTCTGACAGACAGCTGTCTGTCATATTCCGGTTATGGTGGGAAAGTTTTATTGCAGTTATAGCAAGAGACACATGAGATGTATTACACGTAGCTTTAGTTATTAAAAAAAATCTCATCTTACTTTAGAAATGGTGAGGAGAATGATGACTTATTATTTTTAAGGCTGAAGGTGATTTTAATTAAACCTAGGCCTGAGTCACAAAGTTCCATCTGGATCTTCCTCAGAGTTCTGCTGTGTTTGCATCTGAGGTTGTGGTTAGTGAGAAAAGTGACTCTGACAAATACCATTCTGATGCCAGGGGTAAATTGGTGTAATTTCCTTGACTGAAGTGGAGCTGTGTTCCATCAGCTGAGAATTTGCCCATAGTCCCCATCAATGGTTTTTAGCTTAAAACAAGACTAATACAGTGTTGTTGGGGGTTTTTGTCCAATGTTTTAAAAGTTTATTTTAGTGGCCAGTTCCTGGTGGTCGTCTTTCCACTTGGATCCAGGTCTTTCATCTCTCCCAGCCATCTATCGCATCTCTCCATCTGCATGTTTTAACTCCCCCAGCTGCCTCTCTCATCTCTCATGCCATTTTTTTCAGCTCTCTTGGCGTCTCTAGTCTCTTTGCCTGCTGCGTATTTTAACTCCCTGGGCCTTCGTTCTTTGCTCTTCAGGCAACTCAGTGTTACCTCCCACTGTTTAGCTCTCCGGTGTTCCGTTCTTTCACCATGTCTCATGCATCTCCTGCTGCCTGGACATGGTGTGGAAGCATCCAACCTAAAGAATCAACATTTATTTTGGGATGGCATGTGCTGTGTGAGCAGCATAATGCCAGTTATTTTGCACAGATGTATTCTTATTTCAGTTGTATAATTAACAATAGCTATGTTAAGACAGCCTTAATAAAATATAAGTATGGTTTAGATGCATCCATGAAAGTAAGAAAATTCTAAGTATGGGACATAGATAATTTTAAAGCAGAAGAAAGTAGGAGAACTCATCATGTGCCTTCTCTGGTGTAGACTCACTGGACCCCTTAGCATAACTCTGACTTCAGTGGAGTTACACCAGGAATGAATGTATCCTACTTGTATCTCACAATGTTGTCATCATTCAGATACTTGCAGGTATCCTACTGTGCAATGGTTATAGAGAGATGAGGGAGAAACAGTACAAGGATTCTCCATCTAAGCATCAGTTGCCACAGCCATATTCCCAGCACCCTCCCGTTCCCCTCACCCAGCTTCCTTCTTTTCTCACAGAAGCAGAATTAGAACCTATTCACTGTATAGATTATTACCCCAGTCTCAGACACAATTGCAGCCTAGCATGGCTGGCCTAACATGGTTATAAACCTCATCCCTTGCTGGACACTCCCATTGAATTAATTGGGAACAGGACTGGGCCTCATCTTCGGAAGTGGTTCTGTGTGTTACCTAATGGGCTAGCCTACACTGTTCTTTGGGCTAGCATAAGTCTTAAAATCACCAGTCTGCACTGGGCAAAGAAACCAGTTTAGCAGTAGCCATGCTGGAAAACACAAAAGAGTTATGCTAGCATGATTCAAGCCATAATGTAGACAGGTCCCAATTTTTCAGCCATCAAGGTAAGGTGTGCTACGGCGGTTACAGTGGTGAGAGTATCAGAGGCTGCTGTACTCTCACAAAGTTAGTTTGGTATAAATTAAATAGGGCTGTTGATTAATTGCAGTTAATTCACGCGATTAACACAAGAAAATTAATCGTGATTAAAAATTAATTTAGATTAATCACAGTTTTAATTGCACTATTAAACAATAGAATACCAATTGAAGTTTATGAAATATTTTGGATGTTTTTCTACATTTTCATATAAATTATATTCTGTATTGTAATTGAAATCAAAGTGTGTGTATATTTTTAATTTCAAATATTTGCACTGTAAAAATGATAAAAGAAATAGTATTTTTCAATTCACCTCATACAAGTACTCTAGTGCAATCTCTTTGTTGTGAAAGTACAATTTACAAATGTGATTTTTTTTGTTACATAACTGCACTCAAAAACAAAATAATGTAAAACTTCAGAGCCTACAAGTCCAATCAGTCCTACTTCTTGTTCAGCCAATCACTAAGACAAACAAGTTTTTTTGCATTTATAGGAGATAATGCTCCCCACTTCTTATTTACAATATCACCAGAAAGGGAGAACAGGCATTTGCATGGCACTTTTGTAGCTGGCATTGCAAGGTATTTATGTGCCAGATATGCTAAACATTCGTATGCCCCTTCATGCTTTGGCCACTATTCCAGAGGACATGCTTCCATTCCGATGACGCTCATTAAAAAAAAATGCGTTAATTAACTTTGTGACTGAACTCCTTGGGGGAGAATTGTATGTCCCCTGCTCTGTTTTACCCACATTCTGCCATATATTTCGTGTTATAGCAATCTCGAATGATGACCCAGTACTTGTTCATTTTAAGAACACTTTCACTGCAGTTTTGACAAAACGCAAAGAAGGTACCAATGTGAGATTTATACACATAGGTACAGCACTCGACCCAAGATTTAAGAGTCTGAAGTGCCATCCAAAATCTGAGAGGGATGAGGTGTGGAGCTTGCTTTCAGAAGTCTTAAAAGAGCAACATTCTGATGTGG
Source organism: Lepidochelys kempii (assembly GCF_965140285.1). Lineage (NCBI taxonomy): Eukaryota > Metazoa > Chordata > Testudines > Cheloniidae > Lepidochelys > Lepidochelys kempii. Next base: position 137,601,730 of record NC_136383.1, read on the forward strand.
AAACTGCAGAACCCAAACCACCAAAAAAGAAAATCAACTTTCTGCTGGTGGCATCTGACTCAGATAACGAAAATGAGCATGTGTCAGTTCACACTGCTTTGGATTGTTATCGAGCAGAACCTGACATCAGCATGGACACATGTCCCCTGGAATGGTGGTTGAACCATGAAGGGACATATGAATCTTTAGCACATCTGGCACATAAATATCTTGCGATGCTGGCTGCAACAGTGCCACAAGAACTCCTGTTCTCACTTTCAGGTGACATTGTAAACAAGAAGTGGGCAGCATTATCTCCTGCAAATGTAAACAAACTTATTTGAGCGATTGGCTGAACAAGAAGTAGGACTGAGTGGACTTGCAGGCTCTAAAACTTTACATTGTTATATTTTGAATGCAGTTACTTTTCTAGATAATTCTACATTTGTAAGTTCAACTTTCATGATAAAGAGATTGCATTACAGTACTTGTATTAGGTGAACTGAAAAATACTATTTCTTTTGTTTTTTTACAGTGCAAATACTTGTAATCAAAAATAAATATAAAGTGAGCACTGTACACTTTGCATTCCGTGTTGTAACTGAAATAAATATGTTTGAAAATGTAGAAAACATCCAAAAATATTTCAATAAATGGTATTCTATTACTGTTTAACAGTGCGATTAATTGCGATTAATTTTTTTAATTGCTTGACAGCCCTAAAATTAAATACTTGGGGACATACAGAGGTATCCACATGGAATTTCAGTTTTATCCAAACTCCCGTCCATGAGAAAATAATAAGCCATGTTGTTGTTTTATTTTTTTATATGGCATGACCAGTGCGCATAGAGCTTATAAAAACATGGGGTCAGATACTCTGCTGAGTGTAAATTGGCACATCTTCAGTGGAGTCAGTGGAACTGCTCCAGTTTACACCAGTAGAGATTTTGGCACAATGCCTCTACTCCAGAGACCTTACAGCCTAAATCAGGTATGCCAGACCCAGCCTGCTGGATGTATTTACGTGGCCTGTATGGCATTCGGATTGTGAAAAATTAGTTTCTAGCCCTCGCAGTTGCCAAAGAAAAAAAAAAAACAACCTTTCCAAGCCCAAACTGAGCGTACACAATGCTGTGTTTTCTTGAGTATGTAGAGAGTCTGAAACAGTAGCCTAGAGGGGTGAACTCTCTTGCCCCCTGTTGATCCAACCATTGTGTCAGCTCTACAGCCCATGGTGGCCCACCAGTGTCAGCACTGACCATTTCATTGGTGATCACTTCAGTGGATAGAACTGAGAATGTGTTTCAGGTGCAGGGGCCAGTGTGGAAGAGACACAAAGATGAGAGGACAGCAGCGAGGCAGAGGGGAAGGAGGACATGTTGGCAGAGCAGAGAGAGCCAGGGGTGTGAAGTGAGAACAGAGATGTAGGCAGGAGGGAGTCTCGGAGTTGGGCAAGGCCTAAAAGGCAAGGCCGAGAAGCTGGAAAGAGAGGAGAGGAGGATGAGCTTGGCTGTTTCATTCTGAGTAGTCTGGAGGGGAGCAAGCAGCAATTGTGGCGGAAGGCCAGGGAGCACGAAGCTGCAGGGTTGGTTCCTTGGGGTATGTTTATAATAGCACACTGCACTTTTCAGCAGTGAATCTGATGATACAAAGGTGAAAACAGTCTCCTCACACCCTGCGTGTTACCCTATGTTCACTGAAATTCTATTAGAGCAGTCCCCGTCCTTTCCCCACAAGACAAGTTTGCCCATTGCAAAACCACCCCCACAGCTGATACCCCGTGGTCCCCTGGTGGGCAGGCTCAGAGAAATGGACATGGGGTTGGAGACTGAGCTCCCTCCTTGAGGAACAAGTGAAGGCATGTTAGCTGGATGGCATTTCAGCTGCCTGGGCTGTGTCCAGTCTGTAGATATCAAGTGAACCTCGGTCTCCAGCACATCTGTCACCAGCATAGAATTCCCTTGAAAACACCTGGGAAGTGGGGAAGCTGCAGTCACTTTGATAATTCTGTTCTAGGCAGCAGAGTGATCTTCTGTCCAATCCCAGGAGTGCAGTTACATCTTTCAGCAGCATTTGTATAGTGGAGAGCAGAGAGGTGGTGTCAAGATTTTAACAGGAACTCACACAATAATTTCTCCCTCCCTCTCCCTTAACCTGTGATCCTAGTGTCTTGGGGTTTGTGTGCTGTGTCGGAGAGGAGAACTGGGAATCAATTAATTTGTTTTTCGAGTTAAACAAAAAGGGTTTCTCGTAACCAGAGCCAAAGAAGGTGTCAGAACCTTTTGGCAAACAGAGTTGTACGAGAGACCCTTGGCTGGAAATCTTTATACTATAGAGTGTGTGAGTAGGGCTACTGGTTTGATTGGTTCATGGGGAGGATTCTAGCTATTTTTTCCTATATTGGTCCTTATACCACACTCATTGCTGGAGTATCTTAGCGCCTTCCAGTAGAGCATTAAGCAATGTGACTGCACATCTGTCACATTTTTTGTTCTCTCATTCTCTTCCCAGAGTGTGTGCAGTGGAGTGTTTTCTTTTGGAGGGTTTATACACCCACACGTACATACGTTGCTATGTGTTTATATTAGAGATGACAAGGTCAACAACATGTTCCTAGCTCTTGGAATGGAAAGTGGTGAGGTTCATGGTGGTCCTTAGTTCCTGAGGGAGTTCATTTTGCCGTCTCCAACCGGCCCCTGAGAAACCTCTGTCTCCAGCACAGACAAGCTTTACCCTTATTTCAGATAGTTCCATTGTGCCAGAAGAGAAAGATCATTGATAACAGTCCCCATCCTGAAGATGTAGGCTCTTTAGGTAACCTCGGCCCAGGCTGTTGAGTGCTTTGAAGATAAGGATTGAGACCTTGAACTTGATTTGGTAGTGCAGAAAGTGGAAGGCAGGTGTGATGTGCTCACGTTGCTCAGGAGATCTGCTACAGCGTTCTGTACCAGTTGGAGTTTGCTAAGGGCTGAAGGCTTCATGCCCAGGTATGTCACCTTGTTGTAGTCCAGAAGGCAGAGGGTATAAAGTTCAAGACACTGGTTATATCGTTTTAATCAAATATCCTTAATTCTGCAATAAAAACAGTTGAGCACCATTTTATGCATAGTTGAAAATCATCTCAAGCCACTGACTGGGCAAGGCACCAGCAGAGTGCCTTTGCAATAATTTATTTTTGGTAGTGTCCAGAGTGTACCCAGAGCTTTCCAAACACTTTGCAAGGTTGGTCCCTGTCCCAAGGAGCTCCCAGTTGAAGGGCAGTCAGACAAGTAGATAGAGGTGAGGGAAAGGGGGAACAACAACAGGGAATTTATGTACAAGTCAGCTCAGTTCACTGTAGGTTGCCCAGCAGAAGTGGGTCTTCAAGAGGGACTTACATGCAGGCAAGGTTGGGGCTCTGTGGGTAAGCTCCAGGAGGTCATACCGTGCACAGTGGGCCACATGGAAGAAGTCACGGGGTCACTGGGTGAGAAACTGGCCAGTGGTCCGATGAGGCTGGTAATGTCGGCAGAGTGCAGGGGCTAAGGGGAATGCTTAGAGAGCGGCAAAGTTTTACCACCCTGAAGATGAGAGTTTCTTTTCTCTCTCAAGCTCCCACTCAGCCCAGATTTTAATGTGATAGGTCTCCAGGAATGCAGTTAAATGGGCTCAGCATCACGGCCACATGCACCCATGCCATGCTGAGGCTCCCACATGTCATAAGTTGAAGCTGTTTTTCCTTTTAAAAGGAAAATCCTGGAGTCCCTGGCTCCCTTGACAGCTGCCTTATCGCAACCAAAGCACTGTATTCCATTGGGTGACCCTCAATGGAGGGGTGGGGATGGCTTGTAGGGCATCTGGGGGAAGCTTCCCCTGAGAACTGATTTTGAAAATAGAGGCCATCCAGCTGGCAAAATAAGTGTGTTCATCAGGTAGATTTTTCTGATCTCTAGGGATAAGTTGCTTGTGGCAGGGGTAGGTTAGCAGGATCCAGATATGGGACAGTTCCATCAAAGACAGGAAAATCACACCATCCATTCCTTTATTTTGGAGGTGCAGTTTTAACAAGGGGTTCTGAGTAGCCCCCTCCTGCCTGGGATGTGCCTCAGGATACTTTGGGCTTTGACCCACAAGAAATCAGCATAATGTTCCTGCCCCATTGTAATTCCCAGTCTCTCATAATGTACGTATTAGCTATGATCCTGTTTATATTAAATACGACAAAACCCACAGAATCTGTCAGTCGGGAGATTTCAGTTAACTCCTGTCATATTTAGTTTAGCATCTAACACCTTCTTCTAGGCAAATACAGCTCTGGTTCACTGAACCTGATAACTCCTTTTTAGTACACCAAGTGACTTCCATATGGAATAAATTACAGTACCTCCTGAAAAACACCAGAGGCAGCTGCCAAATTATGCAAAATTTAAATCACTAATGAACAATGTGATGAAAGTTGAATGAAGGTGTATTTACAAGATCTACAACACACTGTGTCTGTGGAGCAGATGTACTGTCTGCATAAGTTGATATATAAGTGTATATATACACACACACATGTATATATATATATACACACACAGAGATATATATGGGATCTTTAAGGTCTTTGTGTTTTAAATACATGTATCTCAGAATAATAATTTATACCTGAGCTCAGTGAGCCAGAAGCTCCTCATGATGTCATTGGCTTGCTTGGATCCACTGTGCGTCAGCCGCAAGATGCCAAAAAAGTAGGCCCCAGGGAATTTTGAGGGGGAGTAGTCAGACAAAGCTTAAAAAGAGAGGGAGAGAGACAGACAGAAGGAGAAAAGTGGTGGCAATGGCAGGAGGAGAAATACTTTGCACATACATAGTGTCTTTCATCCAAAGATCAATTTGCAAATGTTAATTGTGCTTTGCAGTCGAGCGTGAGAAAGGCAGCGCTGCTGTGTGCCTCAGAAATGGGAAGAATGGGATGTAAATATGATCGTTTTGCAGGAGCCCAGACAGAGGAACAGAAGAGGCAAGGCCCACATTTTCAAAGGCAGCTTCTAATTCTAGGTGCTTTGTGTTTGGGTGCCCAGCTTGAGGAACACTGGCTCCGATTCACCATAGCTGTGCGCCTTGAGAGTTGTTTGCTCCAGTACAAAGTGGGTATAAAACACTACTGTTCTGATTTGCTAGTGTTTTGCCCTCATTTTCCACGGGTGTAAACGACAACGCAAGATGCAGGGCAGCAACGTATTGGGCTCAATGCATCTAAAGCTGAGCACCCAAAAATTGGAGCAACTCAGAATTAGAGACCACTTTGGAAAATCTGTGCTGATCTGACATATTCTGAATCACAGAGGGCTCAAGTGGGATATCCCTACTTGCACTGAGTCGTACCAGATTCCACAAGTAGCCTTGCTGATTTTAATGGAACTACTGATAGTGCAAGGTACTGTTCGTTCCCTGGGAGTACGGTCATCGCCATCTGGCCTGAAGCATGTCAGGGCTGGTCTACACTAAAAAGTTACAGTGGCTTTGGTGCGTCTCTCCAGGGTGTAGTTAAAGACTGATCTAACCCCCGGTGTAGATAGTGCTAGGTGAACAGAACAATTCTCCTGTCGATCTAGCCAGTGGTGCTGGAACAACTCTTACAGGGGGGGTGCTGAAGGCAGAAACCACGTATTTGGGTTGTTGTTACTTCTCCAAGCCAGGGGGTGCGGCAGCAACCCCCACACCTCTAGTTCCAGCACCTAAGGCCCTAGCGACCCCCTCTTGGGGAGGTGGGTTAACTACAGCAGCGGGCGAACCCTTCCTGTGGCTGTAGTGTCTTTGCTGACGCGGAGCTGCTGTATCGGTTTGAGTGTAGACCCACAGTCTCAGTGGCAGAGCTGTTAACAGGACCTAGGACTCTCGACTTCCAGTTCGGTACTGTAACAGCTGAGCAAGGCTCAGAGTTTAGTTACCTGGAAATAAACTAGTTCACTATTCAACAAACAGTGAAGCAATTCCTTTATCTGGTACGAGATGATTGCTTTGCAAATAGGAGATTGTGGAATATCTAGCAATTGAAATCAGATGTAGATTTTAATGGGGGGGGGGGGGAGCCAGCTGTTGGGATATTAGACAGCATTTCAATTCCCTCTCTGCAAAATGCAGAAGACAATATTTAGCTAAATGTTATTTTGAAAACTGATTTGAGGACAAAGATCCTAAGGGCAGAAGAAAAGTGATCCCTTCTCCACTAATTATGAATCATTTATCCTGAACTTCACAAATTTTAGAATCCGAGTCCCAATTAAGACATTACACTTCATGTGTTAATTAGTTTTTTTTTTCTTTAAATCAAGTCATAACTCTTCTTAATTAGGAGGTTATAGCCACTGTAATTTGAACTGGCCTGAGTTTAAAACACTCCTGGAAGTCACACCTGGGAGCTGTACCAGTGATCATTTTAAATTGGTTTAGTTTTGACTTGGGTGATTCTAAGGACCCCAACAGGGCAGTAATTAAAAAGGAGGCAGCTTCCAAATTAAAGTGCCAGGGTGGTGTAAGCAATGATGTCTGGGTTCTAAACTGTACTCCATGGAAGCCAGAAAGAGGCCAGTCTCTACAAGTTTCTCAATAAGGGCTCTAATGGATCATGACATTTTAAGCACAAGTTGAATGTATCTGTTCCCGCAATCTCCTCTCTCTGAGAGAGAGGGGACCAGTTATCCACTTTTCATTGCTGGTTTCAGAGTAGCAGCCGTGTTAGTCTGTATTTGCAAAAAGAAAAGGAGTACTAGTGGTACCTTAGAGACTAACCAATTTATTTGAGCATAAGCTTTCGTGAGCTACAGCTCACTTCATCGGATGCACTGTATTTTCCACTGAATGCATCCGATGAAGTGAGCTGTAGCTCACGAAAGCTTATGCTCAAATAAATTGGTTAGCCTCTAAGGTGCCACTAGTACTCCTTTTCTTTTTTCATTGCTGGCAATTCTTGAAGGCTCGTTTTCCTGTAGAATAATCTTAGAACTTTGTTATAATATAATTAAGGGCCTGGTCCTGAACCTCTTAGGCAAACACAACCCCTGTTGCCTTCTGCAGGAATTCTACCTAAGCATAGGCTACAAGGATTGTGCTTAAATTCTTTTCCAGGCTACTGATCCCAAAATGGATGAATATTGGATAATATGGGCCCAGCTTGCACAATGCACACTTAATGTAGAGCATTGTTGTCTCCACTCACCATTAGTGAGGAGTTACGACTCTGGAAGAGAAAGGAGTGATGGTTCATTTACACCAGCTCAGGGTCTGGCCCTATTTTTATTCCCAAGCTTTACTCAAAGGAAAAATAAAAATGCAGCTCTCAGCCATCACCATTAGCGAGACTGAGAGAGCCTCAGGTGCGCGGCTAGCCATTTCTCTCGAGGTAGAGAGCTGTTTTGCTTGCTGCCGTTTGTGACATTACAATGCTGTCTTGCGCACAGTTGGGCTGATCAGAGAGCCAAATGGAAAGAAGAATTGTGAAAAGCCCCAAGTGATGATTTTTAAATGGAGAGTAGGAAAGGCACTGGACTGGCACTCAGGAGAACAGAGTTCCCTGCTGATCTGCTGGATGACCTTGGTCAAGTCCCTTCTCTTCTCCAGGCCTTCATTTCCCCTCCCACCCTCGGTCTGTCTTGCAGTTAAGGTTGTAAGCTCTTTGGGGCAGGGACTGTCTTTATACTATGGGTCTGTCTTCACTGCAGAGTTCACTCAGGATTGTACTCTGGTCTTGTCCCTACCCCCCATCCTGTCCACATACAAAGCCCTCTCACCTGAGTTTGGTGGTGCTTCAAACCCAGGCTAGCTGGCCCGGCAGGGTCTGAGAGTTCGAGCCTGAGTTCTGCTTTCACTCTTGCCGGTAACCCACCCGCTTTGCAGTGAGGACGCAGGCTTGAGTGCTGATAGTCCTCTGGTGCCTTCCCACAATTCCTCCCCCTTGTGCTCAGAAGGACTGACAAGTTCTCCCACAACTCATGGGGAAAGAATTATAGAGTGGCTCAGCTTACTGCAGTGCAAAGAACCATGGGTTATGTCCCCAAAAGTCCTGGTGACACACACCGGGGAGCACAGTACCAGTGAGGATACCGTAACTCCGGTATTATGTCTTGGCAAGGCGGCAGCTCTCACCCAGGTGCTCAGATGCAGGTACTGATCACCCGAGTTAATTCTGCAGTGAAGGTAGGTATAGCCTGGGTGTCTGGTCCGTGCCCAGGACAAGGGCCTCTAGCACCTGCTGTAACACAAATAGTCAATAATAGCTTGAGGGTAGGAAAAGCTACTGTATGGGCCCTCTAAGTTGGTGTATCTTGCACAGAGCAGTAAGAAAAGTAACCAACAAGAAGGTATACATCAAAGAAGGCCCACCATACTTCAGCTGCTATGTGCATAAGTTACACATTGGAAAGTGCACATAAGGAACTCTCAGTTGGAGTAAGGGGGAGGGACTCACCCTTGTGTTGTTTTCTCTTAGCTGGCTACGGGAGAATTCCCTGGTGCAGGCACTGTGAAAGGCAGCCATAAACACCCCCTGTGGAGGGCATGCCAAGCTGGGGCTGGGAACAGGAGGGGCATGGTATGGCTGAGGGCATAGCAGATGGCACTATGGCTATTTTGAGCAGCTCCAGGTTATGTGTTGCAGGGCTGCCACAACTTACAGAAATTCCCTCAGTTATGGGGCCACAGCAACCCCCTGTTAGCCCAGACAGCTTTGTGTGCTGGGTCCCGAAGGGGCTCAGTATGCAGTTGCACCCAGGGAGTCCAACCTACACCAGCCTAGGCACATCACCTCTGAGTTTGGCCAGTTCACTTTAATGGAACTACACAGGCCTGCAGGATTGGCCCCTTGTGTGGGCATAACTCCCTGTGGGACAGATTGTGGTGCTTGTATTCACTGTGAGTAGCCTTGTCCTCTGTGAGTGGGTCCCATTGATCTCATTAGGACCACTCCCAGAGCAGGGTATTGCTCAACATGAGTAAGGGCCAGAGACCTGGTCCTTTCTCATGAATGTTTTGGCAGGGAGTCCCGAGCCAGGGAGACGGTCGGATCTCGAGGTGGGATTTGGAGTCAGTCACAGACAGGGAGACCGCTCCACTGCTCCTTATGCAGCGCTAACAGAGCAGCAGAGCTTGTCTGGACGATGGTATGGGGTAACCTGGTGTGTCTGTCAAGCTAACAAAGCCTCACTCCTCTTTACAGAACGTCTCTCCTGCGAGCCCGTCCCCGGATGGTTCTCCCAGTGCAAGGCTTTGTGTGCCTCGCGGCCTTTGGCCTGGCTCTTCCCTTGGCCATCAGTCTCTTTCCACAGATGTCGGAGGTCAGTGCATGTCTAGTCTGTATCACACTGCAGCGCGAAGCAGAGGAGTGATACCTCACACCATCAGTAGCTCCTTTGAAGTCACTGCAACGTGGCAGCTTGTTTGCCTCACACAGCTGATGGTGGGCGAGATTTTATCAGGTGATCTCCACCACAGCAGCCAACAGGATCCAAAACCTCACACAGTCTAAGGCTTTTGGGGAAGCCCCCAGCCAGAAGAGTCAGCGGGAAGGTTGGCTGTTTCTAGCCTAGGCGTACAAAGAGAATGTTGATTTGGCAGCTTAGAGCAGGAGTGGCCAACCTGAGCCTGAGAAGGAGCCGGAATTTACCAAGGTACATTGCCAAAGAGCCACAGTAATACATCAGCTGACCCCCCATCAGCTCCCAGCGCCTCCCACCTGCCGGCAGCCCTGCCAATCAGTGCCTTCCCCTCCCTCCCCACACCTCCCACCAGCCGCAATCAGCTGTTTCACATGTGCAGGAGGCTGGAGGGGGTGGGGGGAAGAAGTGAGGGCATGGCAGGTTCAGGGGAAGGGGCAGGTGCCTTGGGGAAGGGGTGGAGTGGGGGCAGGGCCTGGGGCAGAGCTGGGGGTTGGGCAGTGAGCATCCCCCGGCACATTAGAAAGTTGACACCTGTAGCTCCAGCCCCGGAGTCAACGCCTGTGCAAGGAGCCACCTATTAACCTCTGAAGAGCCACATGCAGCTCTGGAGCCACAGGTTGGCCACCCCTGCTTTAGAGAGAGGGTATGCGTGCAGATGTGGGTTTGGTATGTGGAGAACACAATGAATCACAAAAGTCGATGGCTCTGTTGAATGTTTGATTGCTACCAGGCCTTCCTGTTCTTTGAGAGTCAGCTGTTGTCCCCTTGACTTAAATATGGGCTTGATCTTGTGATATATATGGCCTCCGGGGTGCACATCACAGCTTGCTCAGCACATGGCAGTGCTCACATTGTCGGTAACAATGGCTGGATGCATACAGAGAGGCATGTTCATCTTTTATGATCATGTGGGTTTTCCTTTCCTTTAGCTGGCGATTGGATCCTACAACAATACCTGCCTTGGGTGATCAAAAAAAGGGGTTGTGATTTTGTTATATTTATTAAAAGGATTTGATTCCTGAGGTTTGGATTAAATTAAGTGAAGGCTGAAGTTAACCAGTGATGAACTGAGTAGAAAGTCCTATGTTCCATGCCAGAAATATACAGTTTAAATTCAACACACGGCACCATTCCTGTTTGGTCTCCCATAGGAGTTAGTTGATTCACCCACTCCTGTCTTGAGGCTGTGCAGTAATCAGTTTTAACACATATTAATTGCAGGGAAGAGCAGGGACACAAAACATTTAAATGAGGCATTTAAAAAAATGTACCTTGAAAGCATCTTCTCTGCTTGTACTTAAAGGGTAGCAGCTGTAGTCAAAAGAATAACGCTGCAAAGATGATATTCTGGCCCTCCATAGTTACTCTCTTTCAGTGATTCTAGGTCAAAAGTGCCCCGTTCACAAGTCAAACGATGTTTATGGTTCTACCTGATGGCCCTGACAGCTCACCCTGGGCTCTGAGAGTCAAGCTGGGTTCATTCTCTTTCATTAACATCCATAGTAAAGAACTGCAGTCAGAAGTGCCTCTTTTGTTTCTGGTGCATCAGGAAGAACACAGTCTTGCTCACCCTCCCATGTCTGTGTTGTCTCCGGAGTGTTCAGGTAGTGAGCGTTTGTTTTTGTCTATAAAGCAGGCCTCTATGACAGGAAGACACACAAGGAGCAGATACGTGTTCTTGTGGCTTCTCAGACCATTCCACCTTCTCCATTTCATCTCTAGATTGAATCTTCAGGGCGGGGACTGCCTTTGCTCTGTGTCTTGTGCAGCACAGTGCACGCTGTTGGTGCCTAACAACAAGAATATGTTAGGTTGTGTCAGATTTCACTTTTCGGCCAAAAGCCACACTTCAATGCCAGTTTGATGTTCTCTTGCTTACGGGGTCACCAAAATGCCAGTCAAAAAAAGATGGGATACCCAACTGTTTTGTAGCGGAAACCATTCAAGTAAAACCGGAACTGGGGTCCAATCACAACTGCCACTGAAATTACTTGGGCCGAAATTCCTTGGGATAGTCATTAAGGCTTAAATTTTCAAAATTGTCCACTAATTTTGGGTGACTCATTGTTTGGGTCTCCATCTTAAGGCACCTAAGGCCTGATTTCCAGAGGCAATGAGCACCCAGTCAAGCCAGAGGTATCTAAAGTTTGTTATCCAAAAGTTGAAGCATCCAAAATTATATGCCCTCTGTGAAGATTTGGGCCTTAAAAAAAGAAAAAAAAAGTCAGTGCCTTAGTTTCCCTATCTGAAAAATGAGTCTAACAATGCTTACGGACATCTGTAAGGCTCTTTGGGTGAAAAGTGCTATTACTGATATTTTGGTCTGACAGGGTATATTAATGTTAATGGCCATATCAGTCCCCGCTCTGTTTAAATTACAGAGAAACATTAATGTCTATCTTGCATCAAAGATTATTACAGTTGCAAACAATGGGGACTTTTAAAATGGTACAAAGATTAATTGAAAGTGACCTTCTAAAAGCAAAAACAGTGTTATCTACAGTGTAAACATGAATCAGAGCTGATTAGCCGCTAAAACAGACTGATGTGCTCTCTGCCCACGCATCGTGTCAGTGAAGGGAAGCCATTACAGCCAGTGGGGTATTGCTCATTATCCACTGGGTTCTCAGCTCTGGTCCCTCAGCTTCAAGAGAATTAAGGTCTTGCTGTGGGAACTTGAGGTATCAAGCATTTTTATATTCAGTCTTAGACTCCCAGTCTTTTAAAAAGTGTTTCCATTTACTGAAGGGTGTGTGTAATCTCCAATCCTGGCGAATCTGATTCCAATCTATTTAATGGCTGATGAGCTTTGGAGACCTTCAGAACCTAGGAAGTGAGTGGAGTAGGTCAGTTCTCTAAAACCGTAATCGCTTCAGAGCCAGTTCTTCACAGACTTGGCTAGTTCTCCTGTCACAGCCCATCAGTCCTGAGTCTCAATTCAGGATCTGAGTGTGTGATGTGTTTGGCTTATGTGTGTTCACTAGTGGCCCACAAAATCTGCCAGACCTGCTTCCTCTTCCAGCTATGCTTCTTGTGTGTCTGGATATGAACTCTTTGCCCAGTGCCACAAGTATTTGTTTTGTTTGTGGAGGTAGTAGGTGTAAAGCAGCTATAGATTGGACATTAGAGGCAGTCTGCTTGTAACAAGCCATGGAGCAAATGATTGGCAACAGGAGTGTAACCAGGGTATTCAGCTCCAAAGACACCATGGTCCAAAGAGGGACCATTTAAAATAACAGTAAATGAGCCAAATTTGACTCTGTTATGCATGTACTACCCTATTGACGTCAGTGAGTAAATGAGCCTAGCAGCTGATTCACTATTAAGCTCTCTCTTAGTTTAGGAGCTTCAACAGCTTTCTGTCCTTAATTTAGTTTAGTGGGCTGAAGGGAAAAGCCTTGTTCGTTTAATGCATTTATTTTGATTGTACGGAGCTCCCATTGTTGACTCTGAGCACTTTACAAAGCGTTCAAGAAACAGTATTGCACAGAGTTAAAGCCCTGGAACAGATTTAAAGGGGTGCCCCAGAAACCTATGCAAAAGCCAGAGATCTTAATAGCAATTCCTATCACCAAACCTCTGCTTCCCCATCCTGTCTAACTGCTTGGTCCCCATAAGCCTCAGAAAAATGGTGAGTTTTGCCACGTTCTGAAGATTAATGAAGCAGGCCATTTGGCTGGGTTTTTTTAAGCCGTAAGATTTGATTCTGCTTTTGTTTACACCAACGTAGGTCAGAAGTAGCTGCCTCAGAGTCAGTGGAGTTACACCAGTTCAAAGCCAGTGTAAGTGAAATCAGAATCTGGCCTTAAAACTGTCCACATAGACATTAGAATAGTAACCCTTGAGTTGATCAACCAAGCTTTGGGAAAGTCAGTGCATTGAAACTGTCTTGGACCCATATCTCGTCAAGAGCAGAGCCCCAGGTGTTTTCTGATTCACTTCATACTGCAGACCTATGCTTCAGAAGCTCAATTTTCTTTTCTTCTGTTTCTAGCCCTTATGGTTGAGAAGATAACTCTGAAAACAGAAACCAAGTGTACACCAATGCAGTGATGTCTCCCTGGGTCTGCAGCAAGCCTAAAATATTATGGGAATATGGTGGGAATTATCCCATTAATCTCAAGAGGGTGTTGACTCTGAAACCTAATTGCAGCACTAAGTATTGCGCTGCAGATCGCTTTAGCAGAAATAGCCAGCTAATATTCTTAGCTCACAGTCTCAAACTGCTTCCCATGCCTCTCGCAGCACCTCCTGCCCAGCTGCTGTAACCTACAGCATACTCACTGACTGTCCCTCCAGTGCAGTTATGCATTGCCTGTTCAAACATCTGCAACATGTCCAACGCTGAAAATGGGAATTGCATAAAATCAATTGAATTCAGCATCCCAATAAATAAACCAGGGGCTGCCCTACTGAGTTCATTGTTCATGTACATATTTAATTAACTCAAACCCTTTATTTTCTATTTGGAAATTGTGCAGCAGTTTCTTTTAGACTGCTTCACCTGCAGAGTCCAGGGATCTCGCAGCAGAACCCAGGTCCAGCATGCTGTGTAGTGCACGGGGCTCTGGTTACAAGGGCTGAAGCATCTGGAAGAGGAGTCAGTGACAGAGAGACCCAGGCCCCATCACAGGCTCAGTTTAAAGACTTCTAGTAGCTGACTAGATGTAGGACAAACCATCACCAAGAATGAGGCTGATTGCAATTGAAATTCTTTTCTTAAAAATAATCTTCCCTTCAGATCTCCAGGGCAAGAGGAAAAACATCTAAAATACAAGACTGAGCTATTGTTTTCCAATCTGTTTCAGCCTTCATCTTGTTGGCAGGCTACATTAGAAAAGCAAAAGGTTAATGAGCCAATGTGCAGTGGGATTATTGCAGTAAAGATGACAGTGAACCAGTAATTACTAATTAGATGCAGTTTAACAGGAGGAACAAGTGAAATCTCCTCTTCACCAACTGTCAATAATTAGCAGTTTTGGTGAGGTTGAAATGTGTCCACAGTTAAAAGGCTGATTTTTTAATGAAATGGCACTTGACAAAAAGAGCTGTATGGAGGTCACAAACATAGCCCTTCAGAAGCATCCTTATATCATACTTAGGAGTGAAATCAGATGCAAGGCAACAGGGGTTCTCCAAGCAACCATCTCTCCCTTAGGACTGCCTTGCTTGAGGGGATTCTCTACAGTAGTTTTGTCCAATTTGTAGAGGAGTGGGGGGAAAGGATTTGCCAGCTGCTGTGGGTGGGGAGATGTTTAAGAAGTGAGAAGTATGGTGGTTTGTCTTTAGTCCCAGGCATGAGGGATGGTGTCCTTTGATGCTGATGGCTTTAGGCAGCATAAAAGCTCATTAGCCAAAACCGACATTTATGGTCAAGGATGGCCTTGAAAACTGCCCTTCTTGTGACAAGTGCCCGGAGATCTTGAATGTCCACAAGTGTTAGAACCTCAGTTTTATGTGCCAGCTGAAAGACTATAATGTACACTTCAGCAGATCCACAACTCCAGTAGCCAACGCTTTCCTGGGTCATTGGTTCGGTACCACTCCTTGGGAAAAGCAATCACCTGCAGAAATTCCAGCACTTCTTCCTGCAGTCTTAAGATGTTCCTGGGAGAGCTCCTTTCTATGTACTGACCTAGCCCAGTTTAGGAATATGAAGGGATCTCAGTGCAAGAGAGCGCTATTGCAAACCAACAGAATGACTCATAGACAAGAGTAACTTTAGTTTCTAATGCTGATTCAAGTTTGTTGTAATTCATGAACCCATTTAACTTCCGATGTAACTCCTTTGACTTCAGTGGTGGTCCACTAGGGTTGAATAAGACCCTGTGTGTCGGCTGGTCCCGCTGCTGTTATGAGCTGTGGTGGGCTGGAGATAAAAGCTGTGGTATTTGGAGCTGTATCAGGTTCAGCTGTGGGTGACTAGTGGAGGATGGTGGGTGTTCATGTTTGGAGTAGATGGGTAGGGGTGGACTAACTCCTGACTGAAGTTAGAGTTTGAATGAGTGGTCCCTGTCCAGTGAAGGACAGAAGTATAGTACCCCATCGGAAGAGGGAAATGAGGGCAAGGATGGTGATGTAGCATCTGCTTGGGGTATAGCAGAGTGACCCCCACACACAGAAAAAAGGGCTGCAAGTGAGTGAGTGTATAGGACTGAAGTGTAGGTTACCTGCTCATCCTTTCAACTGATGAAATAATGGAAATCTAGACACCCTGCTGTAAGCAGATATTGGACAACACACACATGGCTCTCACATTTTTTGGTAGCAGGCTCATGACTTTATGGTTTTATCTGGCTTGACTCCTGGGCTTCGCTTGAGTTGAAGTAACTTTTGACGGGTGGGAGGGCTGAAGGGACACAACCCACAACCTTTATTATTCTTCACATAGCGGCAGAGAAACCATTTCATTCTGCATAGTGTTAGGATCATGCCCTAGCTATTAGCCAGGATGGGCAGGGATAGTGTCCCTAGCCTCTGTTTGCCGGAAGTTGGGAATGAGCGACAGGGGTTGGATCACTTGATGATTCCCTGTTCTCTTCATTCCCTCTGGGGCACCTGGCATTGGCCACTGTCGGAAGACAGGAGACTGGGCTAGATGGATCTTTGGTCTGACCCGATATGGCTGTTCTTATGAGCTGTGGAGGGGATCTTGTCGTCTCATTGGGCCATTCTTTACCTTTTATTTTGGCATCTGGGACTATTTAATTTAGATGGAAGGATACATCTTCTCTACTGGACCCCACCCCAGTAACCACAGGGACGAAGCATGGTCTACTGGTTAAAGCATGGGACTGGAAGTCAGGAGACCAGTGTTTTAGTCCCAGCTCTGATTCTCTGTGTGACCCTGAGCAAATCACTTTGTTCTCTGTGCCTCGGTTTCCCCATCTGTAAAATGGGACTAATACTGACCTACCTCCCAGGCCTGTTATGAGGCTTAACTGTCTTTTCACCAGAGCAGCTGGAAGCTCTTTATAGAGTGCTCTAGACTGACAAAGTGCTAATAGTCCTAAATGCTGACGTCTTTCACATTTTCAGTCTTTTACTGAGTGGCTAATTGGATTAATAGGCTCAGAGAGGGTCACACGGCACAGCAGAAATATTGGAATATATAACTCAGAAAGGGGATTGCACACTAAAAACTATAGTTTGCGGGACAAGAAAAGTTCCCACTATTGGCCTGAGGCAGCAAAGCATATCAGTTCAAAACGGCAGACTAGACCCTCTGTCAGAACTGTACAGCCTGCTTGTCAGAAAGGTTTCGATCAGCCTTGATTTAAAGCAGAAGGTCTTTTGCCCATTTGTTTCTTTGACATTTCAATTCCCACCCATCCCTTCCTTTCTCCCTCCCATCAACCTTTTCCAAATAAGATGACAAAGCAAGAAGAGATTTGAGAAAACGACTTGCCTCGTTCAGGCAATCTCTCTTCTCTCCAACTCACTTGTTCGCTCTTTCTCATCTCTTGTTTTCTTTCACCTGCACCAGCTGTTCCTCTGTCTGAGGGCAGGGTTCACAGACCTGGCATGCATTTCCTGAGGAGCCAGATTTCACATGCTGTTTTTCCTTTGGCCTTGCCCTTTGGCCTTCCCTTCACACCTCCACTCCACTCCCCCTATCCCACCTTAACAGCCTGGCATCTGCAGAACACCTTTGCTGCAAAAACAACCAGGGCAAAAAAAAAAAAAATCACAGTCGCTCGCTTCCTGTAGAGCAGATTCCTCCAACGACTACACCCTTTCATTTCCCTTGAATTGTGATGCTCTCGGAGGCTGCTATCTGGGAGATCATTAGTACAGCAAGGTGCCATGCGTTCTGAAGGCATTAAGAAACACCCAGCAGTGAGTACTGGAGCATGTAAAAAGCACCAGCAGAGAGCATGATTGTTCAAACTGAAAGGATCTTTTTTTAGTTCTCCAAGGAAATAAGATGAGATGAAATGTTGGCAATAAGAATCAGAAAACATTTTCCATGTCAGTTCCATGTGTTGCAAATACCCCGCAACTGTTCCTCTCCCACCTAGCTCTGACCCTTGTGTCCACTCCTCCTTTCTCCCCTCCTATCACGTGGAACTGCCCTGTCTATGCCTATGCTCCCCACCGCCAACAATGACTCCATTGTCATGCAGACGGGAAGAAGCCCTGAGCTGCTACTCTACTCTGAGCTAAGCAGCTGCTGAGCCAAGTGACTGCAGCCATTTGGTTCCTTCCTGCTTCCAGCCTGCCCTCTGCTCCAGTCTACTCCAGAGTTGACTGCATTTTAATGGGGAAGCTGTGTGCAGAGCATTTGTAAAGGCAGATGGCATATCATCAGAACAGTATTCATAATTTCCAAGGCTAGAAGGAACCACTGTGATCATCTAATTTGACCTCCGGTATAACACGGCCCCTAGGACTTCCCCAAAATAATACCTATTTGAACTAGAGCATATCCTTTTAGAAGAGCATCCAATCTTGATTTAAAAATTGCCAGCGATAGAGAATCCATCACAGCCCTTAGTAAATCATTCCAGTGCTTAATTACCCTCACTGTATCATTCCTTCTAGTTATAAAAAGCCCAAGGTACCAATGATCACAATTATCTGACTGAATCCTTTGGCGTTATTTGAAACTCTGTTTTTGAGAATGTAGCTGGGGCGAGAGGGGAATACATTGGTGAGGTGTCAGATTGCCTCACTTCACCAGCCCACTCCTCCTCCTCCTCGCCTCAGTTGGACAACATCCACACTTTCCAGGTGCCAACCTATTGGCAATAATCTCCCAGAAGCAGCATCTGCCTCCACAGCAGACTCCTGGGAGTTTTTCTTGTGGGCAGCCTGTGGAATCTCTTTAGAGCCTTGTTACTATTAAAGTAACGCGGGAAGCCCCATGCTTCCAGCATAAGTCTGTGCAGTGTCCTGAGTCATGCTTCAGCAGGAGAGAAAAATGCATTGCCCCTTCAATATGGAAAGAAACTAAAGTTTATAAAATGAAGAGGCTTTAATAGCTTTAATAGCTATCTATCTAATCCCTCTGTCTATCTGTTTTATACTGCTGCTCATCTCCGTAGTATGTCTGAGCACCTTCTATGTAAACTCCATAGCAATAGCAAAGTCCCTAGTGAAGTTGTGGCCACTTCTCCCATTGTGGGGTACATGGCAGGTTGCCAATTTCAATCTAACCCAGACTGACAGCAGATGGAAAATATTTCCTGGTGGCAGCTTGGAGACTTGTGTAAAATGAGTTGAATGGTCAGAATCCAGGTTCTAGTGAGCAGGCATCTATGTCACAGTTGGCACCTAAATTGTCATCAGTTGGGGTTGAATTGATTAATGGCTGACTTGCCTTGTTCTCTCTCAGTGACCAGCTTGGGGGACCCACACCTCCCTCCTGCCCTTGCTGAGCCTGTGTTGTTGCAGAGAAAGAGATGGAAATTCTGTCTTCCGAGGTTCCCGTTCCCAGCACGAGTTGCTCTTCGTACGTTCTTGAAAATGAGGCAGCAGTTGAGCAAGATGGTTTGATTTAGAAATGCCTCTGTGCACCCGAGTGTAATTACTAGACACACTGGCATTTCTCCTCCCTTGAATGTCACAAGTGAGCAATATTCAGGTTTATTCAGCGCCCAGGTTTTTGTTCCCATGCCCCTGTCCAAACAACAGGGACGTGTGAGCAGGTCGATCTGTGTTTTGACGTCTGTTTACGATACTGGCCACTTGTTTCCTGACCCACCCACCACATTTCTGCTCTTTCCGTGGGTTGCCTTTGAAGCTCGAAAGCGCGCCCTTTCCACCCACAGAAACTGGCCCAATAAAAGACATTACCTCCCCCACCTTGCATCTCTGCCTAATACAGGCCTGTCACCGTTGCTTCCAATCTCCCATTGAAATCAAGTCCAGGTGAAGTTAATGAAAGAGAAGGGTGCTCAGCACCTTGCAGGATCAGGCCCTAAGCCTGTAACCTTGATCCCTAGAGCAGTAGTTTGAAGAATTGCCTTGAACTGAACAGTTATTTGTGGTCATGTAATGTGGGTGGGGAGAGAAAGAACCCCTTTGTACTGCACAGAAGGCTTCAATAACAATGTCAGAAAGGGATCTGGTTTCATGTTTATATCTCTGTCCCTGGGATACAGGTTCAAGTATGTAAACTATCCATCCTGCAAGCACAAACTCCTGCAGGTGTGTGGGTGCTGGTGAGCATAAAAAACATTCCTGACACCATCTCTTTTAAGGAATCTTCACCTCCTGATAGCTATAAGCCATTAAGAGTCAAAGGAAAGAGCTGACATCCCACAACTTTAGGTAAACAGCTAAACATTAACCCTTAAAGAGGCTTGAAAGCCATACTTTTCCAGGGCCTGCTAATTGCCTTCTTTCTTCAGGACATTTCTCAACGGTCCCTTACTCAAAGAGATGGCTGCTGTGCCTCTCCCCACAAGTGCAGTGGCCATACTCCAAGTGAGGTGTTAAGGACACATGGCTTAGCAAGGAGAACTGTTCCAGATTTGCTTGCCATAAGAAGAGTTGGTTAATATATAGAAGTTCCAACTAACAAATCAAATTTCCCAAAGGCAAGCAATTATAGTCACGCCCATTGGCCTTTCTAACTGTTTGAGGTTTGTGGTATATTCCTGATAGTCCAACTCTTTGTCCCATCCAACAGAAGGAGACACACTGAAAGCGTGAGTTTCTTAAGCAAGGGTAGCCTAGAATTCCTCCTTACCTGTAAGGGGTTAAGAAGCTCAAATAACTTGGTTGGCACCTGATCAAAAGGACCAATGGGGAAAGAAGATACTTTCAAATCTTGGGGGGATATTTTGAGGGAATAGGAACTCCAAGTGGTCCTTTCCCTGATTCTTTGTTAAATCACTTGGTGGTGGCAGCGTACCGTCCAAGGGCCAAGAATTTGTGCCTCGGGGAAATTTTAACCTAAGCTGGTAGAAATAAGCTTAGGGTGTCTTTCATGCGGGTCCCCACATCTGTACCCTAGAGTTCGGAGTGGGGAGGGAACCCTGCCATGGTGGTAGCAGTGGGATCATGTATGGTTATGACAGCCTCTCAGAAGCTACAGCAGCTTCTCTAAATCCTGTAATATCCATCACGCTATCCTTGGTGTTCCCTCCTAGTATAGCATATACCTGCAGAGATTTTATATTCACCCCCAAACAGCCAGGAGTGTTTTCTCCTGCGATGCAATCTGTGTGAGGGATTCTCCTTAAAATGGACTTAATCTGGTTTTATTGCTCATTTTCACCCAAAGAGAAAAATTGCCACTGTCAGAACTATGTGCTGCTGATGCTGCAGATTGAGAGAGAAAGGAGTTGTATGCAGTGTTTTTGTAGCCATGTTGGTCGCAGGATATTAGAAAGACAAGGTAGGTGAGGTAATGTCTTCTACTGGGCCAACCCACACACCTGCAGGAGTTTGCGCTTGCAGGATGAATAGTTTACATATTTGAACCTGTGTCCCAGGGACAGAGATAAAAACATTAAACCAGATCCCTTTCTGACATTGTTACTGAATGAGAATAAAACCCTAATGAGAATACAAGATATTTTATTCCAATAAAAGATATTATCTCATCCACCTTGTCTCTCTAGAAAAGGGAGTTGGTATTCACTCTTCTGTCTTTCAACACTTCAAGAGACAATGGCACTTGCTTGAAACACTGTGACTTCATTTGTCTTCAAGGAAAGCTTCCATTATACCGCTGTAGGTTTGGCTAATGAATAGTATAAAAATACCAGTTTCGTTTCTCTAATACTTGTTACTCCACAGCACACTCACTAATCACATCATTGAGATGCAGCTCCCTTCGGAGTGTAATGTAGCCTTGTTTAGCTAGGCAGAGCAACACCACAGCAGAGGACAGGAAGTGAAGAAGCAAACTGTGTCCACTTGAAACCACTGGGAATGTGGGAGTTAGATTGTGGGAATCTGATCCTTCTGAATGTCCTTGTTCCTTCAACAGGGATTCACAGGGAGAAAATGCCACCTATTGAATCACCAGTGCCACTTTGTGTAGCACCCCGCATGTTCCTTGGTGGTCTCCCATGTAAGTGCTGGTCTAGGCTAACCCTGCTTAGCTTATCTAATCTTCGCAGTCGTGCTGAAAAGCTTGTATGCTTTGGGCCACATTTTGACACTCGTGTGCCTGAAGTTAGTGATTTCAGTGTGGGTGCTCAGCACCTCAGAAAATCAGGCCATTGTGATTCTTGGTGCTTAAATGCAGATGTAGATGCCTACTCTGAGCATCGAGATGTGAAAGTGTGGGCCTTTATATCCATCAAAAGAGGACAAAAGTCAAACGTATCTGTATGTACTGGGGCTTGTATAACCCATTCCAGTAAACAAAGAAGGGCTGCTTCAGAACCCGAGTCCTGCTGGTTTGGTTACAGACGGTCCGTGGCCTTCCCCAGAATGCAATCTCTACCACATAAACTTCCTGATCTCCTCACTAGTGAGTAAGGAATCTCTCCCCATAGAATCTACGTTAAATGCCCCCACACAGCTGACTTCAGAAGGACTTCCTCTTGGGAGGGGGGGGAGTTCTCAGCCCACTACAACAGCTGACTTTAAGGTCAAACATACATGGTTCTGGCTTGTGCCGGCCTCTGATCTTAAAAGAGACATTTTCATAGGACCGGGGTTGGGGCAATCTCCAGTTGCTGGCTAGCAAACAGTTGTCTTTATGTGCATTTATCTTCCGCTGTCCATGCGGCAGACATAATGAGGACTTCCCTGCAGAATGAACAAACTGGGGCAAAATTCTTCTTTTTTTGTTCCACGTGAAAGGGCATCAGAAGCCCTGCCCTTGACCAGTCGTGATTCTGTCCCTTCATCTGGTTTGCCACTGTGTGGGAGGAAGTGCCCTGCCTTTGCCTTGGGGTCACCTGTTTTCTGATGATGAACTTTGGGTTTTGATTCAGTCATGTGCGTAGGAATTGCCACTATGTGAGTGCTTGTAGGCAGTAACTTCACGTTACATGTGTTAACCTCTGAGCTTCTCTCCTGCTCACGTCTAATGTGCTAATGGCTGCAAAAAGAAAAGGAGTACTTGTGGCACCTTAGAGACTAACCAATTTATTAGAGCATAAGCTTTCGTGAGCTACAGCTCACTTCATCAGATGCAGTATCTGCGGGCCAAACACAGTGCATTGTTGCACTTCAAAAGGACCATCCTTTCCACTCCCTCCTTAATTTCACGCCACTGTCTTAGGGTCAGAGTGTTGCCAACTCTCACGATTTCACTGCAAGCTTTGCAATATCTGATATTTTTCTTAAAACCCCAACTCCTGAAGAGAAGTGATTAGGTAAGAATCTTGGCTTTCATTAATAAAAACCAAACTTTCTAGTCCTCATAATTGTGGAGAAAAATTTCAAAACATGTTCTGAGTGGCCCCAATGGCTCAGAAACCACTAGGCAAATAAAAAGATTTTTTTTTTAATCTCCTGGTTTTAATCCCACCTAAGGCGTGTGCATCAAACTCGGATACCAAGCACAGAGAAAGCATCTGAAACGGGCACAACGCTAGAGCCTGAATGTCCACGATAATCAGCTGCTGCTGCTTTTTTTCGGTAGAAAAAACTGAATGTAAAATTCGCTTCTCGGGGTGACATTTTTTTTTAATATCAATCTGAGAATAAGCATCCATGGCCACATGGTAAATCCCTGAACAGAGACATTGGATAGAAGGAGCCCTAAATTCCCCCACTAATCCTCCACATGAAATTCACAGGTAAATTACGCTAGTGAGATTTAAAGCATGTTATTCTCTAAGTGGCCATCTATCATTATGCAAACCCGATCTGCAGTGAAAGGGGTAAAAAGAAAAGGAGTACTTGTGGCACCTTAGAGACTAACCAATTTATTTGAGCATGAAGAAGTGAGCTATAGCTCACGAAAGCTCATGCTCAAATAAATTGGTTAGTCTCTCAGGTGCCACAAGTACTCCTTTTCTTTTTGCGAATACAGACTAACACGGCTGCTACTCTGAAAAGTGAAATGGGTAACCCCTTAGCAGTCAAAAGGATTGTGTGGAAAGCTTCCCTTCACATCCCTCTGCCAGTGCTGCTTATGTCCTGCCTGGAGCACTTCCCGTTCCCACCATCCCAACCCTGCAGTGGCGAATTAGCCACTGGGCCAACAGGGCCTATGCCCAGGAGCCCCAGCTAATTGGGGGGGCCCTGAAAAATGGGCACACCCCAACCCACTCTGCCCACCCAGCACTCCTGCCAGGGAGCGAAGTCAGGGCATGGGTGCTTGCCTCACTCCGCCCACCCGGTGCTCCTGCAGGGGAGTGGTGCAACCCTCCGTACCCCAACCCAGGTCCCCGGCAGGAGTGCCGGGCAGGCAGAGTGGGGCCAGCCCCCTCGCACGAACCCCATTTCCCGGCAGGAGCGGTGGGGGGGGTCAGAGGTGGAGGAGACTGCAGGTGGAAGGGGTGGGGAGAGGCCCCCACTTGCTCTAGCCCAGGGCCACCCTGTACCTGTGATGAATGTGACCAACGCTGCCCACTGGGTCCCCCTTTAACCGCCACATCAAGACTTCGCTTTTGGAGCCCTTCACAGCTTCTGCTCTGCCTACATCTCAGACTTTGTCTCCTATTGTGTCTCCCCGGGCCTCTGCACACCACCGGTGAGGCCCCTCTCAATTCCCTGTCCCTTTCCTTCTCCTCCATTTGTGGGCATTTCCCCACATGGCACAGGGCACCCTTTCAATCCCAGACATCCCAACCTGTCAAACGTCACAAGAAGTAAACTTGTATTTTTTTTAAAAAAAAACTCAAAATGGAAAAATAACGAGTGTTTTTTAAACAATTCCCACCTCTGGCTCTCTGGTGCAACCTGACTTATTGCTTTCTTTTAGGCTGTAAGCTCTTTGGGGCAGAGGCTGTATCTCTGTGTATGGAGCACTTTGCCAGCTCTAGCCAGATTGCATGATGGCTTTGTGATGCAGATTAAGGTCCCTCCCGGAGGAGGATGAAAGCACACGTGTAACAGCCTATTCCTTGTATCCCCCCCTCCAAGCCCTCAAGCTTTCTCCTTTAACACCTTGAAGGGGGGTGGGGGGACTGTTTTCTAGCCACTAATGCAAAAGCAAAAAAGCACCTTGGCGATTCTTGACTTTCCCTTCATCACCAGACAGTATTGAAAGCTCTTAGGGAATGTCATTCCTCCATTTCAAATTCCATACTTTAAAGTGCCAAACAAAAGGCCATGATCAAAGCAGAGTCAGAAAGAAATGAGTCACTAAAGCCCTCGATAGCACAAAGTAATCACTGGCTAAATGGCTTGGCACCCAGCAGCTGTGCAAGTATCTTTGATCCCTGCATTTCTCGTGCATTTCTCAGCCTCACTTCCCACAGTTTATGCTTTTGTTTGGTTACGTACATTGTGCCAAATCTATGCATCATTGTTATTAACTATGCTGCACAACACAGCCACTCAGAACTTCCTGGTGACATCCAGATCCTCCTGCTCCAAAAGCCTTTGAACTACGGGCGAATCTCTGTTTGGTATGAGCAGTATAAGGCCGATGACATATATTCAGGCAGTTTTGATTCCTTCCAGCAGAGGGCATGGGTGAACACAGAAGCCTGTTCATTATGACACTTGTCAGTGAGACCATTTAAAGAATGATCCACCTGAGTTTTCTAAGCTTCATGGAGAAAATTCAGTATGAAAAAATGTTGGGGTCTTTCCCACTCTTTCACTCTACATACTGGTCATTGTTTATGGGGATTTGTGGAATGACCCAATTTGCTGATCCACATAATGGAGGAGAGAGAGTTGACTTATTTGTGAGAGAGAGAACACCTCAGATAGGGAATGTGGCTGTCCAGGAAGTGAAGAGACCCCCATGGTACAGAAGTGCCGTAGAGAGCATATTTCTAGTTGGTGCCCGAGGCCGAGAGGGTTAGCAAGCCTAACACATCCCCAAAGCTCTTCTTCCGCTGTTGGGGCTACGGATGCTCCTGGCGTAAGTGCCATCCATAGGTGGATCGGCGGAGGCTGAGCGCCCCCTCCTGCAAAGGACACTGATGTGCATCTGTCTTCCTGCCACTGTTGCAGTGGGTGAATTTGGACCCAGCGATTTAGGGGAAAGCCGTCGTGGAAACCCTGCCACCTGTCAGAGCAGCAGAAAAATTAGCTGCCTGGCAAAAGTGGTTTGAAATAGTCGAACAAACCTGCGCTGGGGAGCCTGGAGTCCGAGATATTTCCAAACCTTGCCACGTGACTCTGTGAAAATAACCTCTTGAAGGCCTGGGTCTGTTGTGTCTTACCACTGCATATAAAATACCTTTGTGTCTAGCAGCCAGTGCTACAGACTCATCCTGGGATCTGATAGTCAAGCCAGGCACTTTCTAGCTCTCCCAGCGTTGTCACTGTGACACTTTCTGGGGCTACCCAGGGTTGGGAGACACCTGACTGCCACCTGCCTTTAGTGCCAGGAAGCCTTGTTTGTGCCTGCCGTGGGTCTGCTCCCAACTCCACCTGCCACCAGGAACACAAGCACTGCTCTCTCTCTGCAGGTTAGTGACAGGCACACCCCACCTCCGAGCATCTCCCTGGAGGGTCCAGCCCCATTCCACTGGACACTCATGATATTTCCAGATTCGCTGCTCCCAAAGGAATAGTACACCTCAGCTTACCAGTCCCACGTGAGATCACTGCTCTGCTTAGCACACAGAACATAGATATGCTTATAGTGAAAACAAGCCAAACTTTAGTTAACAAAGAATAGAGATTTGAGTGATAGCAAGTAGAAGTATTGGAAACAAAGGGTTATATATAAAATAAAATCATCACTGGCTTTCTAGAGCCTAGACTTACTTAACTAAATACTTCCGTGTCTTCTAGGGCAGTGCTCACCCCAAAGTCCTTCCAGCAGTTTTCATCCAGGCCTGGCTGGGATCCTTTTCTCATGAGATGAAAAGTGGTGCTTGCTTGTCCCCTAGGTAAAGAATCCAGGGTGTACCTCTGTACACCCTTATACCCCCTAAAGTTCATTGTCTTCACTCCTAAACAGCCTACTCCTCTGTTTTGTTTTGTTTTCCTGCAGATTTTCTCTCATATGTATTTTCCACACTCTTGATGAGGATCTGGTGCAGTATGCAATTAGCCGCCCATGGTAGGACATACAATGCACAGTACACACACGACCAGACAGAGAGAGAGAAGGGTCTGCTATACCCTTGCCTGAAGGGAACCTGTCCAAGGCCTGTCACCGCCTTGGGACTGGTCTTTAACCTCAAGGGTTTAAGACCATAAATTCCAGGATAGATACTTTAACTCCTTCACTATTATCCATATGTACATTTTTGAAATGATTATCTTGAGCAGTGAGCTACTGCCTCTTGGCAGAGACATCACATGCCACCCTTTGGCAAAATAATATGTATACAGGGAAGCCCTGTAAAACCCTATGCATCCCTCACACCATCTGTCAGTTGACACCAAGGGGTCCTTGAGCCACAGTCCCCAGCAATAAAGATTCTGCAAGCCACATTGTTACATCCATGCAATCTCATTGTCTCCACATTTTGTCTGTTGACTTCAATAGGATTGCCTGGGTAAAATTTGGCACTGCAAATTGGAATTCAATTAGCAGTTCTATTGGTGATGCATGACGCAAAGTAGAATCAGGCTCCCGCTCCCTGTGTTGGCTTTGCAAGGGTCACAGTAGTAAAATGTAATAAAAGCTTATTCTGGCAGCAGATCTGACTTCTGGACACACCCAGGCATCAGGTTTGGTTAGTGAAAGGTGCCGTTTGTACAGTGTAACATTTCAATGCAGCCCACGCTCATTGCAGGCTAGTACAGTCAACCCACATGTGTTCTTATACAGCCAAATCCATGGTCATGCATCGTGGGGAAAGGAAAAGGCCCGGTTTGTAAAACCGAGGGCTAGAGTCTGGAAAGCAGTGACTCTGAAAAGGACTTGAGCTGAATGTGAGCTCCCAGGGCAACACAATCCTTGGATCCATAAACAGGGGAATCCTGAGTAGAAGTAGGAAGGCGTTATTACCACTATATATGGTAGTAGTGAGACCAGTGCATATTTTTAAAAGGATGCTGAAAAATTGGAAAGGGGTCAGTAAAATGTTATAAGAATGATTCCAAGTCTTGTAAACATGCCATACGTTGAGATCCTTGAGAAGCTCGGTCTATTCAAAGAGATGATTAAGAGGCTGTTTAATAATCGTTGGTAAGTACCTACAGAGGGAGAAGATTTCTGAAAGCAGAGGGCTCTTTAATCTAGCAGATAAAGGCACAAGATTTGGTGACTGGAAGTTTGAAGTTAGAAAAATTCAAACTGGAAATATGATGCAAATTTTTAACAGCAATGGTAAATAATCATGGAACAGGTGTGGTAAGATCACTGGGAGTCTTTAAATTGAGGTTGGATATCTTTCTAAATTATCTATTCTAATTCAGTCAAAAGTAGTTTGGTTAGATGGAAAAATCACTGGTCAAGGTTCTTTGGCCTGTGTTATGCAGGAAATCAGACTAGATTACCCTAATATTCCCTGGCCCCATAGTAGATGTTATCAGTCTCTGCCCCAGGCCTTATAATCTATTGAAAAGTAACACGGGATGCAGTTATGGCTGACTTCCCTGCATCCAGCACTGGCAGGAAGTTGTTAATCAGATGGAATCATGATAAACACATGGAGAAGATGGAGGAATTAAAAGCATGCAAGGTTTGTGCACCCCGACCCTGCAGTCTCCATTCAGGCAAAGTCAGAGCTTTGAGTGCAAGATTGGACCATTTATTTCCAGATCTTGCTCTTCCTTTCACTGCAACAGCTTGGTGTCAGTGGGGCTGTACAGATGCCATAAGGAGAATTCTGCCCAGGAGTTTTGTGGAAGGGGAACTCTCCAAGTTGCTCTCACATTAGCAAATCCCACTTTCCTTCCTGATTCTGGCTTTTAACGAGAGAGAGTTTCAATTTTGGGGAGCTAAGGGGAGCTTCATGGAAGTTCTCTTTGATCTGAAGAGAAGAGAGCAGGGTTTGCTGTCTTTAAATGTATTTTTAATTGTTTTTCTTTTTTTGGAGAGCAGTCCTCAGCCTTATAAAAATAAACATGGCACTGCGGGGTTCTGGTTCCATTTTTGAATTTTATCCCTATTAACAATATGGTTTCATTTACTGTCAGTAAAAAAAAAAAGGAATTCTGAAATAACATGGGAGAGCTTTAGAAGCCAGTTACAGTCTGCATAGACCATCTTACTGCAGGAACGAAAGAGGATAAAAACCTACTTGATTGCTTGTCCATCTCCCGCAGGGTAGGCTGTGACTTCTTTGATTGTACAGCACCATGGACCCTGGGTCCTGTCTGGCATCTCTAGATGCTGCTGTAATACAGAGAATAATCATGCTCATCATGAGCTACAACTGCACTGGATTTTAGCCGCATTTGTTTGAAAATGCCATTTGGTAGGTGCTCTGGGTTCCACCATCCCATTCCGGGTGAATTCATAGATTATGGGGCCAGAACGGACCATTATGATCAATTAGTCTGACCTACATAACATGGGCCATGGATCCTCACCCAGCAAGTTCTGCATCAACACTTGTGTTTGAACTCTGCCATCATCACCTCTCTTTTTACTCCTGCCCCATAGAACAAGAGAACCAAGCCCAGATCCCCTTCCCCCACCGCCTCATGGTGGAGCCTCAGTCAATACATGTTGACCCTCCCCTCTAGAAAACTGTTTTTTGGGGGTTGGGTTTTTTTTTTTTTTTTGGCTGAGCGATTAGCTGTATGCCAAATCCATCTGGTCCTGTCTCCCCTAGCTGCCTTCCATATCATTACAGGATCCCTGGCAGGAAGCCTAGACCTGTCTCCCTCCTTACACCCTTAGGAGCACATTCCTTTCTACACCTTTTCCTGAGCCGGGAGAGAAATGATTATCAACCCCCAACACAAAGCATCTGCTTTCTGCCTGCTTCTGCTTCACTGGACGTGCGTGTACGTTACACCCATGTCAGCAGCGAATGCAAAACACACACAACCCCCAACCTCGCAGACCCGCACACAACATGGGCTGATTAAACTTTCAGCTCCCAGAGCCTGTATCACACGCTTTCTCTCTGTCTCCACAGTCCCAGCTGTGACCGCCGCACCATTTGTTCTGCCAGCCCACGCCAGCTCTTGAAGCCAGTTCTTTATCACCCCAATTAGCCTTGTCTGTACTGATTAGAGGAGAGAGGCTTCCACGGCAGGGGACAGACGGGGGGGAATAGAACTTACTCACAGCGGCCACCAGCAAGAGGCTTTCCCATTAAAGTGCCTTTGTTCCCCTCAAGGGATACATTTCACTGGGTCAAGAGCGTGGCTGGAAAGCCGGCTCTGCCATGCTGGGTTATGCTCATTTATAAACAGATGCTTGAGGAGGGACAGAGGGTGGATTTGTTTTAAATGCACCTGGTAATCTGCTGGAGGGAGGATGCAGGCTTGTCAGAACTGCCTCGAATCCCAGAACATAAGAGTGCAGGGAATAATACTGAGGCAGACCAGCCAGCTTGACTTAACAAGAGCAGGAATAGTATGGCTCGTTCCCTGCTGTGAAAAGCACCTTTTCTGCTTTGCTGTGCGTCCAGGTCATTTCCCAGGACCGAGCCAACTCCTGCGGACGTCGACGGTGAAGGTTTCTTTGGCAGGAGCAGGGTAGGCTTTGCTTCTCCTTGGTTTGGCATTTCACATTACTGAGTGGGTTTCCCACCCTTGAGGCTGCCATGTTCTCTCCCTGACCCTTTTCAGCACTCTTTGGGGACAGGGATTGTAAACTCCAGTTCCCTTCTGTGGGTTCTTGACCCGTTCTCCCACTGCTCAAGTCCCTTTTCTCCCAGGCCTCCCAGCAACTATTATCCCTGATTTAGTGGGGGATCTCTCCTCCCCCTCCCCCCAAGTCTGCTGTGTGTAGCTGAGCTCCCACGTGGAAAGGAGAACCGGCACCATTATAACCACACCTCGCAAAGGATGCTTCTTGGGGAGGGACAGAGATGAGTCACCCCATATGGGTGGGTTTGGGGACCCAGCAGACATACATCTCCCACCCCCCATGTACCCAGTGAAGTGGGGCCGTACTCCCTGTTCCTTGGAGCACCCTTTCTTGTGGACCTATCTCTTTAAAGGGGATTCATGGGGTGGCCATGACCAAGGAAGAGCCTGATAGCAGGACTTCAGTGCAGCTGTGCTACTAGGGAGCTAGATAGGGGTGGTCACCAGGGTCCAGAGCAGCTGTAAGGGTGCAGAGCCTCTACACCAATTATCGTGACCTGCAGATCCCCCAGAGTTTGGGGCTGGGTGCTAGATCCTATTCCAAAGCCTGGAGGCATACCCTGCTCTCCCCAACAGATCTGCATAGGACTTCCTCCCCCTGAGCCCCACCCCTTGTGGGTGAGGAGAGGGGTGGTGATGTGACCCTTGGTGCCAAATCGAATCCATGTTGCTGCAGTCAGTGGTGAGCCAGTTCAGAGAGTGGAGGGCCAGGGAGATGTGTTCCTGGCCATCTGAGTTGCTAAGCAGGTGGGTGCTTCCTTTGCACCCCTGGAGCTTTTTCAGGGCACAGGGCTTCATTCCTCATTGTAACAAGCTGCAAGAGCCAAACCTTGGAGATCACAAATGTGCAGATCACGGTGGCCAGGCTAGTGTTTGATAGGGTGGGCTGTGGTCTTCTGGACAGGTAAAGAGGGAAGTTTGGAGCTTTTCTCCCTTCAGGACTATTTGGGAACCTAGTAGCACTTAGGAGTCTAGAAGGACCCTGGGCTGTGGACCACTTAACATGAAGGCAAATGCCTTGAAAAGAGAGGAAGTCAGTTCTCTGGAGCATTTCCCTCTTCCCACCAGCATCACCACAGTCATTTAGCTTTAGCTGGCTGCTCTTTCTCTGGGAGCTGATTTTGGCCAGGCACAGAGGGAGCTGGGTGATGATGCCGTTTGCATTTGATGTGAAGTATCTGTACAGCTGGGTATCGTCTCCATGCTGCAGGAACTCCGGCCTCTGTTGTCTCGCCAGCAGTTCCAACAGCTTCATGGAGATGTTGCGTCGTGTGTGGAAGAGGATTGAGCCTGGTAGTGCACTGCAGGTGAGAGGTATAGAGACACATGCACCAATGCCCACAGCAGCCCTCAGAGTTATCTGGGAGGAAGTCCCTGATTCAGGCATTTCCATTCACTCGAGACCTTCTTGGAGATGAGGCAAAAGTATTTGCTGATCATTGGTATCAAATGCTACAGAGGCCCAGCAGGATGAGGATGGATGGACTCCCCTGGGATCTGGACAGCGGGTGGACATCTGTCAGAACCAAGAGTCTCAGTACCATTCCCTGGCCCAAAGCCAGGCTGAGCAGATTCCAGGATATTGGCAGCTGATCTAACAACATACACTGAACTATATTAAACTACGCTTTTAACACCAAAACGGGGGTGGAAAGTACGGTGCATGGGTTTGTGGAGGTAGCCAAGCTAATGCTGCTGCTGAGACTTTTAACTACTGCTTTCCCTGACTTGCAAGTCTACTGCCTGAAAGTATCATCACCTTATTTTCCCCCATTAGATTTCCAAACGACGGGAATAGCCCCCTGGGTGCATTTCTCATCAATGCACTTCTGGTACCTCTACTAAGTACTTTGTTCCTTTATCTGCCCCGGAACCACATCCGCACTTCTGGGAGTGCACACGGAGCAGTGCTTATAACCTCTCCCCAGCTGCCTTTATTGGAGTCATGCAGGGCTGGACTGGCCTCAGGGCTCCCCGTCCCCCAGTGCCAGAGATCTCCCAGTCAGTTATTCCAGTCTAACGGGGGCATGCGTGGGCCCAACAGTGCATGGCAATAAAATGCACCCAGGGCACCTATGATCGTTTACACAGCAGTTTTACCCCTATCATCTGCTAAGGGTCTCTGGAAAGAGACCCCTCCCACTGCCTGGACTTCCTGTGCTATGAATTCGGTCTCTCCCCCGTCGGCTTTGCCTTCTTCCTGGTCAAACAGCATCTCGTCTCCACTGTCCCCTCGGCTCCCACACCAGCATTACCAGCCACCTCTTCGCCATCCTTAATCCCCTCCTACTGCCTTCCCTCTCCCACCCCAGTGCCTGCCTCCCTCGCTGTGCAGTATTAGGCGGGACTCGGCTGTGTGGCGGGAATGTGCTGTAGCCCTTACAGGGGTGTCTTCCTCAGTGGAGGCAGGGGGCCCCAGGAGACCAGAGCGCCCCCGGGGCGATGCAGGTCCACACTTACTGCAGGGCTGTGCATACAGTGCAAAATTTCGCCCAGTGGTTCTCAACCAGGGGTATGCATATCCCTGGGGTACACAGAGCTCTTCCAGGGGGCACATCAACTCATCTAGAGATTTGTCTAGTTTTTACAACAAGCTACAGAAAAAGCACTAGCTAAGTCAGTGCAAACTACAATTTCATACAGACAATGACTTGTTTATACTGCTCTATACACTAGACACTGAAATGCAAGTACAATGTTTACATTCCAGTTGATTTATTTTATGATGATATGGTAAAAATGAGAAAGTCGGCAATTTTTCAGTACGAGTGTGCCTGTGACACTTTTGTATTGTTATGTCTGGTTTTGTAAGCAAGTGTTTTTTAAGTGAGGTGAAACCTTGGGTACGCAAGACAGATCAGACTCCTGAAAAGGGTACAGTAGTCTGGAAAGGTTGAGAGCTACTGATCTAGCCCATAACTTGCTGTCCCTAGAAATCCCCCTCTGTGTAGAGGGTCAAATTCATCATTCCCACATAAAGCCCATTGTCTGGGGCATTGTGCAGAGAGCTAAGTGGCGCTATGAATTCACACCCCAAGCCTATGCAAGCGGAAACCACAGCTCCTCCTGACTCACTGTTCCATCCACCAGGTTCAGATAGCAGCTGCTGCCACTTTGTGCATCCTCCTCGGGCAGGATCCTGCGGTTGCTCCATCTTCAGCAACTGCCTCTGCACTGGTTTGAATCGGCTGCAGCATACTCCCTTGCATGCCTGTTCCACCGATTCACCCAGCTCTGTATCCTCACCGTGAGGTTGAAGTGGTGCATGTAGCTTTACACAAGGTGAATTTCCCATCCTGACCTAACTGTGTGGGTGTGTTAACAGAGCACAGAATTAGGTCATGAGGTGAGTCTGTGACTAACCTCTAGGTATATATCTCCCTTACCTATGTCTTTTAGCTAGGTAATTCTAAGGCACTTCTCGCTATGATATTTAATACTGATCTGTGAAACTGCACTACATCGATGTGTAAAAAAACTTTTCTTTCCATACCAGAGGGGAAAAAATAGAAAGAAAAGCTCTCTCAAAGCCAGCCAGATCAGAGTTAATCCTGGTATCAAAATGGCGGCTGTCACTTCTCCTGTACAATTAGAGGAAAGGCTATTCTATCCTTGTTGAGTAGCTTCCCCCTGTTATAATGCTCTACTTTGTGTTTCAGTAAAAGAAGAAATGGTGAAGCTGCTAATAATGGCACTAAAAGAAAATATGCTACATCTGTTATGGATAGCAGTACAAAATTAGCTGATCACACCTCTGACACCCAAGATGTCTTCACTTAAAATACTCGTTGGCTTACTTTACATAATTTGCTGATTATATTTAAAAGAAATACAATTTTGCAATTACTGTTCTTTCTGGTGTGCTATCTATGCATCATTTTCTTTTTATGTTTATATATTTCTCCTTCATTAGTGCAGTCTGAAGGGTGATTAGATCCCTTCAAACATTTTACAGAGGTTAAACGTTGATTAAGATTTAATTATTACTGTAAATAGCTTGGAATGACATATGGTGCAAAAACCTGACATATGTGCATTTGAATAAATGAAGTGCTATTTCCCATGATGCCTCAGTGGCTGTTTAACAGCTTTGCTGAAGGGTTATGTTGCACCTCATGTTAAGATTGCTTTGATGTTATATTTTGTTGGGTTTGTGCAGCTGAAAAGCGAAGAACAGTTTTTCCAGTTTTTAAAAACATTGAATATTTTAAATACCTAAATTGTTTTGCACAAATTTTTGCTAATTTGTCTAACTAGGTTAAACATTTTCAAAAGCATTTAGATTTTAACGTGGGTTCCTAGCATTGTGTCAGCTACAGCACTGATTAAATGGATAGGATTTTTCAAAATATGATACTGGAAGGTGCAGTGTCCTGTTTCTGGGGAGATCCTGGCCTGGATTGGACAATAAGAATTCCTCCTACCCACCCCAATCTCGTCCTCCAAGTACAGAGGTTCTGACTATTTTTGGATCACAGAAAAGCTTTTTTGTAAGTCTGATTGGAAAAAATAAAAGAGATTTCACAGAGAGAAAAAGTGCAGCGGAGAATGGGAAAACGCTGCCTTTAAAATATTCAGCATAGAAGATCCACTGATAAACTTTTCAAAGATTTATATAGTATATTATTTAGTCTGTTATATAGTGTATTATGTTCTTTAACGCTTCTTTATCGTGCCATAGGTGTGCATAGTGCTTTACAGAGAGAAGTGTAGGACAGGAAGGGACCTCAAGAGGTCATCTAGTCCCATCCCCTGGACTCATGGCAGGACTAAGGAAGACATGGGATAAAATCCTGGTCCAACTGAAATCATCTGGACTTTTGCCACCAACTTCAACAAGGCTAGGATTTCCCTGCTAGTCCCCATCCTGAGA
Source organism: Lepidochelys kempii (assembly GCF_965140285.1). Taxonomy (NCBI): domain Eukaryota; kingdom Metazoa; phylum Chordata; order Testudines; family Cheloniidae; genus Lepidochelys; species Lepidochelys kempii. The sequence goes on from NC_136383.1 coordinate 137,636,749, forward strand.
CTTTAGGGCCCTGATCCTGGAATTGGATCTGAACATGCAGACTCTTGCTCCCACAAGGAGTGCCCCATTGACTTCACTGGGTCTTGGCACAGTCAAAAGGGTGGTGTTAGGCTGCTCAATACCTTTGTGAATCCGACCCAAAGCGTCCATCCATGTGGATCCAACTGCAGGATTGGGGACTGGATTGGATCTGACATGATGGAGGGAGAGGTGGCATCAGGCAAGGGAAAGGGAAATGTATGTAAAATAAGACAATAGAGTTTCTTTTTTTAAAAAAAATGTGTTGTGTGGCTGTTTAATATAGAATTTCAAGAGTTGGAAAGGGCGGGAATATGAGTCATTTCACATACCATAATGCAATATAAACTGGCATGATAAGAGCATGAGTAGGGCAACAAAAATGATTAGGGGACTGGAACACATGACTTATGAGGAGAGGCTGAGGGAACTGGGATTGTTTAGTCTGCGGAAGAGAAGAATGAGGGGGGATTTGATAGCTGCTTTCAACTACCTGAAAGGGGTTCCAAAGAGGATGGATCTAGACTGTTCTCAGTGGTAGCTGATGACAGAACAAGGAGTAATGGTCTCAAGTTGCAGTGGGGGAGGTTTAGGTTGGATATTAGGAAAAACTTTTTCACTAGGAGGGTGGTGAAACACTGGTATGCGTTACCTAGGGAGGTGGTGGAATCTCCTTCCTTAGATATTTTTAAGGTCAGGCTTGACAAAGCCCTGGGATGGGATGATTTAGTTGGGGATTGGTCCTGCTTTGAGCAGGGGGTTGGACTGAGGTCCCTTCCAACCCTGATATTCTATGATTCTATGATAATCATGGGAAAGTACTTTGAGATCACAGGTGAAGGGCATTACTGAATTGCCAAGCACTGTTCTTGCTGCTTGTTACTAACAGCCACACTCCTGCAGTTCACAGCAGAGGACCTCCGTTGGGCCTGCTATAACTCTCCACTGAATCCTGCAGAGGTTACACCAGATTTGCACAGTTATGAGACCAGAGTCAGGCTCACTGACTTCAGTGATTTATGCCAGCATAAGTAAAATCAGAATAAAGTCAGCTAAAGTCTTGCATCTGTTTATTTATGTTATTGATGTATCATGCTCCCGTTGCTGTCAGACAATATTAGCTCAATTCTAATCTTACCTCCTCTTTGATTTGGCAGATTGAGACATCTCGACTGGAGCCAGAAATTGCAATGGCCACTACCAGTAAGACGGTTGTCTACAATAAAGGATTGTAAGTGGAAGTGGATCCTCTCAGCACAGAAGATTGGAGGAGCAGAGGGGGAAGCTCACAATTACTTCTGGGGGGAAAAATAAACAAACACTAGAACTCAGAGATAGTAACATATTACCACTCTCAGGAGCTGGGAGTGAATTAACACTTTCAGAATACTGACACCTCACATCAGTCAAAAAGATTCATATTAAAAGTTTTAAATTAGCAACAAGAACAAAAACAAATGACTTTCAAGCACGTTAGAGAACTAGCTACAATATAATGTCCTGAATTAGAAACAGCACTGCATGGAAAGGAGTTTAATGATATGTTGACATGGGTATGCCTAACTCTCTGTGAAAGTAGACTACGGAAGACAATTTTGTTTTTTAATAAGAATTAAATCTCAACACTTGGATGCTGCACAGAAATAATTCTGTAGAAATCGATTGGTGCATGAGTTAGAAGCGCTAGATAGGGCATTTGATAAGTGTACAGTATTGATTCAATGTCAATATTGCACCAGTAATCATGCACAAAAACAATGTTCCTTGGTTAGGTTTGTGACACTTTGATTCTAAACAAATAACACAATGAAGGTCATAGCCTGTGTGCCCTCCCTCCCTCTCCGACAAACAACCAGGGTGGTATCCTGGCATTCACTGGACTTACAAGACATTCTGTGTGATTCAAGCCTAATGCACTCGCATATTTGCAGGTTTTGCCCAGGCTAGCAAGCTAACGAAAAGTCAACCTGCCAAGTTAGTGCACAGAATGGGAAGAGAGCTGCTAGTATAAAGAAAACAGATCTGTCCTTTAACGTTGCATAATGGACCAAATTCTGTTCTCATTTACACTGACATACCCCTAGAGTAAATCCACTGGCTTCTGTTACATTACACTGCTATAAATGAGAGCAGAATTAGGCCTAATGGTGAAGGGCCAGATCCTTGGCTGATGTAAGCCATCAGGACTCCATCCATTTCAGTGGGACTATGTTGGTTGACTCTGTCGGAGAAGCTGACTTATCACATAGATCACATTCTAGTTGCTCACACCACAGTAATTCCACTGCAGCCAGTGGAATTACTGCAGTTTTAGGCTGGTGTTACAGAGCTTAGAATAGGTCCCATTGGTGCATTTCACCAGTGAATACGATTAGAATTAAAGGCTCTTTATCCAGGTACGATGGTAATGGACACTATAGAAATGCATATATTATAATGATTAAAATGCCAGGTTGGGTTTGGGGCTTTTGGGGGGAATGTATACAGATGGGGTCTTGCAATGTTTCATAGTGGCAGGCCTATGTGTTACTCCAGTTTTATGCTAGTCTGACTCCTCACTGGAGTTACACCAGTATAAACTTGGTGTTACACTGTGGTGGATCAAGCCAAAGGGATCTGATTCTGCTCCCATGCTGGTGTAAATCAGGAGTAACTGCGCAGAAGTCAGTGGAGTTACACCAGTGTCTAAAACCAGCCTAAGTGAGAGGAGAATCAGTCTCAAAGCATTCTAGCCATACTTAGCTTAGTGGACCAAATCATGTTTTCAGTTACGGTGGTGTAAATCCAGAGTAATTTCACTTATGGGTCCTATTCTGGATTTACCCCAGGGTAACAGACAGCAGAATTTAACCCAATATAGTTCTTCTAATGCACTAGATCACATGAATGTACATGAGTGAGGCAGCCAGTGTCTGCTGAGCAATAGCCAAGGCTAAGGAGTTTAGGAGACAGACGGGAATAAATGTGCTGTACCAAGGCACAGAAGTATAAGAAATAGCAAGAATGGACTTTGATGGGTGCAGAAAATGACGGGGGAAGCATATATTCTGAAGCACATTCCACCAATGCACAGATGGAACATGGAAATATTGAGCTGATGCTCCTCCCCCAAAGCGACTCCATCCTCGCCAAAGGAGCTGCCCCCCGTGCTCACCAGCATGGGAGGAGATTCAAGCCCAGGGGCGTTAGAATGGTGTATCCTGGGGGCGAGGGAGTCAGGCCTGTAAAGTCCCGTTCTGCTAGCCACACGCTGCATTATCCTCAGGACACACAGGGCCAGATACTCAGCAGGTGTAAATTGGTGCCACTCCCTTGAGATCGGTGGAACTGTACTGATTTACACCATCTGACCACCAGAAGAACTGATTCTTCACAGTCTTGTGCCTTGTGTCATTCACACGTGCACTTGCACTGGGGGCGTGATCCAAAGCCCATTCAGGTCAATGCCATACTTTCCTTGGGCTTCAGCAGGCTTTGGATCAGGCCCAAAGTGAGTGCCAGGGCCGTACCTTTTTGGTGTGGTAACATCGAACATCCACTTTGCACCGGTATCTAAAATGACACAAGGGGGAATCCAGCACAGAATCAGGCCCATTGATTCCAAGCAGCGTGTACGTGGGTTATGTGGCTCGCAGCAGCAATGAAAAGCCAGGCCTACCACTGCAGCTAGGTAAGAAATGGAGCACACAAAGAGGTGAACCGTAAAAATCCCAGCCTGCCACTGAGAAACGCAAACCGCTTTGGACAAAAACACAAATCACAGAATTAGCAAAAGAAAACTGGGGCTTTTCATTGCTGCACTAGTTGGGTGGAAGATAAAAGCCAAATAGAATCATAGAATATCAGGGTTGGAAGGGACCCCAGAAGGTCATCTAGTCCAACCCCTTGCTCGAAGCAGGACCAATTCCCAGTTAAATCATCCCAGCCAGGGCTTTGTCAAGCCTGACCTTAAAAACCTCTAAGGAAGGAGATTCTACCACCTCCCTAGGTAACGCATTCCAGTGTTTCACCACCCTCTTAGTGAAAAAGTTTTTCCTAATATCCAACCTAAACCTCCCCCACTGCAACTTGAGACCATTACTCCTTGTCCTGTCCTCTTCTACCACTGAGAATAGTCTAGAACCATCCTCTTTGGAACCCCCTTTCAGGTAGTTGAAAGCAGCTATCGAATCCCCCCTCATTCTTCTCTTATGCAGGCTAAACAATCACAGCTCCCTCAGCCTCTCCTCATAACTCATGTGTTCTAGACCCCTAATCATTTTTGTTGCCCTTCGCTGGACTCTCTCCAATTTATCCACATCCTTCTTGTAGTGTGGGGCCCAAAACTGGACACAGTACTCCAGATGAGGCCTCACCAATGTCGAATAGAGGGGAACGATCACGTCCCTCGATCTGCTCGCTATGCCCCTACTTATACAGCCCAAAATGCCATTGGCCTTCTTGGCAACAAGGGCACACTGCTGACTCATATCCAGCTTCTCGTCCACTGTCACCCCTAGGTCCTTTTCCGCAGAACTGCTGCCTAGCCATTTGGTCCCTAGTCCCTAATAAATATACACCTGAGCCCCACAACTGATGGAGACACACCTGCACGTATATATGTGGTGGAGAAAAACTAGTATTAAAAATGTGCCAAATGTGTAACAGCTAAACTTAGTTTAAAGTGAAGGTGAATAATCTCATGTTCCTAATGAATGCAGAAACCAGACTGGATCTCGCTGTATGCAGCACCGCCTGTGTTCTGTATTGTTCTGAACTGAAATCCAAGTGGCGAACAAAATCAGCTGCTTCTGTTAACAATGAGCAATGTCCTGGCTCTGTTTTCTATCAGCATCGTTCAATTTTCCATGTCATGGTGTTTTGTCACCCTTCGAACCACTCTGTTGAAATCCTGCCAGACTCTTAAGGGAGGGGTTGACTGAGTCATTTGAGGGTGTGGAGGAGGTAGAAGTGAGTACTTCTGCATTGCAGCGATGTCACTGCTGGGGAGGGGGGATGATTTGTTTTTACATCATAATTACTGATCAACGATTCCACTAGCTGTGAACTCTAGCTACCTGCCGGGGCTACAGATGGAGTGAGTAATTTTCAACATGCAGAGCTAATTACAATGGCTGGTAGAAAAATATTCAAGGATTTGCTCACTGCATTTTTTTGAGAGAGGTACTGGGGTGGGGGGGGAGGGAGAACACAAGTTTTGCAAATGTTTAAAAAAAAAAATAGTCAAACTAGTTATTTTTTCCCAAGGAGGATGAGAGACTGCAAATTGTTTCACTTCACTCATAAACTTTGACTGCAAAGTGTTTAAGATCAGTGCTTTGCAGGTCATTAATTAGCAGAAAGAAAAGGAGTACTTGTGGCACCTTAGAGACTAACCAATTTATTTGAGCATAAGCTTTCGTGAGCTACAGCTCACTGTAGCTCACGAAAGCTTATGCTCAAATAAATTGGTTAGTCTCTAAGGTGCCACAAGTACTCCTTTTCTTTTTGCGAATACAGACTAACACGGCTGTTACTCTGAAACCATTAATTAGCTGGGGAACTAATCCATAGATGTATTGTAAGGGTTGAATGTTTTAGAAGAGAGTGGAGTTGGGGAGTTAATAGGCCCTAATCTTAAATTGCAACTAGAAAGCCTGATTCTTATTTCACACTTGCATGAATAAGGCATAGCTCTGTTGAAATCAAAAGAGTCCCATGGTAGGACTGGTATAAAAGGGATCAAAATCAGGTGCATCACGAGGTTCCAGTTTTGTTTTCTCCCAATGAAGCCATATCAAAAGTGATCACTTTATATGTCAAAATATGGAGCTACATTGGGGTAAGTGTTGCTGTGGTGGTTTATACCAACTGGAGATCTGGCCTGTGATTTTTCTGTCTTTCATTTCTGCAGCTTTGGCCTGAGATCTAAAAGGCAAAGCTGGGGGCAGGGGGTTGTTTTAGGTGTTATGTCAGTGGACAGTGCCCCTCGCACAATGGGTCCTGCTCCATGAGTAGGGCTCCTAGATGCTGCGATAATACAAATAATAATTATTAATAATAATAAAGATTCTGCAGTCAGGACCTACAAACTCTCTGTTAATGGCGTGTCACCCCGGAGGGAGTCCAGCTCACTCTCCCATAACTGCAGTGCTAACAGGGGTAAACAATTGGACAGTGTCACTTTAACAGGGCTTAGGCCGTAACGATGATCCCCTTTTTCCTAACCTTACTAAAATCAATCTCAGAAATGTCTTTATTTGTCCTCATCACATGGCCTTGCCCTGCAAGGCGCTGAGCACCTGCAGCTCCCATTACTTTTAACTGGAGCTGCAGGTGCCCAGCACCTCTCTGAGCATGGCCCACAATGGATATGTTTGGTTTCAGAAGAAAGAGGTAACAATCTGAGACTAGCCTGAACCAAAATCTCGGATCTAAACATCCCTGAATTTTGTAACTGGCTCTTGTATTATATGTAGTCATGTAACTGGTCTGTCTTTGTTTTCTATGTACGTGTTAAGATTATGAGACTGGCCATACTAGGTCAGCCCAAAGGTCCATCTAGCCCAGTAGCCTGTGTTCTGACAGTGGCCAATACCAGGTACTTCAGAGGGAATGAAAAAACCAGGGCAATCAAGTGGTCTATCCTCTGTTGTCCACTCCCAGTTTCTGGCAGTCATAGGTTTAGGGACACCCAGAGCATGGGGTTGCATCCCTGACCATCTTGGCTAGTAGCCATTTCTGGACTTATCCTCCATGAAATTATCTAATTCTTTTTTGACCCCTGTTATAATTTTGGCCTTCACAACATTCCCTGGCAATGAGTTCCATGGGTTGACTGTAGAATGTATGAAAGGGTATTTCCTTTATATTAGTTTTAAACCTGCTGTCTTTTAATTTCATTGAGTGACCCCTAGTTCTTGTGTTATGTGAAGGGGTAAATAACACTTCCCTAGTCACTTTCTCAACATCACTTGTGATTTTACAGTCCTTTATCGTATCCCCCCCTTACTTTTCTCTCTTCTAAGATGAATAGCCCCAGTCTTTTTAATCTCTCCTCATACAGAAGCTGTTCCATTCCCCTGATCATTTTTGTTGCATTTCTCTGTATCTTTTCCAATTCTAATATATCGTTTTTGAAATGGGGTGACCAGAACTGCACGCAGTATTCAAGGTGTAGGTGTACCAGGGATTTATAAAGTGGCATTATGATATTTTCTGTCTTATTATCTATCCCTTTCCTAATGGTTTCTAACATTCTGTTCACTTCTATGACTGTTGTTGCATTACTTTGTGCTTATCAACATTGAACTTTATCTGCTGTTTTGTCACCCAGTTTTGTGAGATCCCTCTGTCACTCTTGGCAGTCAGGTGTGGTCTTAACCATCTTGAATAATTCCCTATTGTTTGCAAATGTTGCAGATCATTTATAAATATGTTGAACAGCACACGTCCCAGTACAGATCTCTGGGGACTCTGCCATTTACCACTCTCCATTGTGAAAACTGTCCATTTATTCCTACCCTTTGTTTCCTGTCTTTTAACCAGTTACTGATCCATGAGGGGACCTTCCCTCTTATCCCATGGCTGCTTACTTTGCTTAAGAGTCATTGATTTGGGACCTTGTCAAAATCTTTCTGAAAGTCAACAAGCTGTATAAACTGGATTACCCTTGTCCACATGCTTGTTGACACCCTCAGAGAATTCTAATAGATTGGTGAGGCATGACTTCTCTTTACAAAAGCCGTGTTGACTCTTCCCAACATAGCGTGTTCATCTGTGTGTCATCTTTAAAAGGCTAAGGCATTTACCTAACGCTCTGCTGTAAAGCTGGCCATTTTGTGATGTATGGGGGATGAAGCATGTGAGGGAGGACACACACACACACACACACTGTGCTCTCTTTGAGACAATTCAATTTTGTTTTCTTGTTTCCTTGTCTTAATTCCTATGCCTATCCCCATCCCTGGATTCTTGTTCTGTGTTTTTCCTACACAAAGATCAATCGTGCACTTTCCATATGAATGACAATTGTTATATATTAAGGGAAATAACAGAATAAGAAAGAACAAAAGTAAAGGCTCAGTGAGAGAGCAAAATGTGTGCATGTCCTATGTAATACATTGCGTGCACTCTGCTTCATGAAATGGACAACGGCACAGGAGGTCAACTCCTTAAAATTTTGAAGGTCCAGTACCCTGAAAACCATCCTAATAGTAACATGAGGCTACCTGGAGTAGCTGCAGTCCTTGAAGTTCTGGTGAAGTATTCACAGTTCTCCACAAAGCATAGAAGTGGATCATCTCAGTTCTTCCCTTGAGCCATTCTCCTTTTATCCAGCTGAGATAGCAGCAGAAGCCAAGACCGCTTTCTGCTGGCATCAAAACAATCATCTTACCCCATTGCACTCTCAGTGGTGGAGGAAAAAAAGGGGGGGGGGGCAGGGGGAGACATTAGATTGTCACAGGAACAATTTCTCCCCGATTTGTGGGGGTTGGCGCAGGGAGGAATTCCTCACCAATCTTGTGGACAAAGCTTCTGTGGCTGCTGGCCATGTTTCTAGATTTAGAGTCCCATTGTCTGTTAGAAATGCAGCAGCACAGATCTTCTGTTCATAGATTCCAAGGCCAAAAGGGACCATTGTGATCATCTAGTCTGACCTCCTGCATAACGCAGACCAGAGGCCTGCCCCATACTAATTCCTAGAGCAGATCTTTTAGAAAAACATCCAATCTTGATTTAAAAATTGTTAGTGATGGAGAATCCAGCATGAACCTTGGTAAATTGTTTCAATGCTCAACTGATGTACCATGTTCCAATGGTCAACTGTTGTACAGGTGACATAGGCAGGTGATTCTATAAATCATCCTAAGGGGCCAGCTGGAATTGCGCCTGCGAAAGTAACAGCATCCTTTTCTGCCATGGACCTCTTGCTACCCAAAGATGGAGGGCAAGTTTTACTGGCTCACTCCAGCTGTTCTGCATCACTTCCTGCACAAATCCAGGTTCTCTCACCCCCTCACCCCCCTCCAAAAAAACACACGCACACAAACTCACTATCCTGCTGGTAATAGCTCATCCAAAGTGACCACTCTCCCTACAATGTGCACAGGGAGAGTGGTCACTTTGGATGAGCTATTACCAGCAGGAGAGTGAGTTTGTGTGTGTATGGGGGTGGGGGGGTGAGAAAACCTGGATTTGTGCTGGAAATGGCCCACCTTGATTATCATGCACATTGTAGGGAGAGTGGTCACTTTGGATGAGCTATTACCAGCAGGATAGTGAGTTTGTGTGCGTGTGTTTTTTTGGAGGGGGGTGAGGGGGTGAGAGAACCTGGATTTGTGCAGGAAATGGCCCACCTTGATTATCATGCACATTGTGTAGAGAGTTGTCACTTTGGATGGGCTATTACCAGCAGGAGAGTGAGTTTGTGTGTGGGGGGGTGGAGGGTGAGAAAACCTGGATTTGTGCTGGAAATGGCCCAACTTGATGATCACTTTAGATAAGCTATTACCAGCAGGACAGTGGGGTGGGAGGAGGTATTGTTTCATGATCTCTGTGTGTATATAAAGTCTGCTGCAGTTTCCACAGTATGCATCCGATGAAGTGAGCTGTAGCTCACGAAAGCTCATGCTCAAATAAATTGGTTAGTCTCTAAGGTGCCACAAATACTCCTTTTCTTTTTGCGAATACAGACTAACACGGCTGTTACTCTGAAACCTGTCATAATATATATACACTGCTTTAGTGTCTCACCCTTTCCCAGCCTTCTCTTTCTTCCCACTGGTCACTGTCTAACTCAGTCCTATGCGCTGGCAAGTGTAAGATGCGTGTCTCGACTCGCCTTCCACTTACATGCTGTAAATCAGGAGTAACCCCACTGAAATCCATAGTGTGAGAGGACACTCAAGCCCTTTGAGATTTTTAAGCTTTTGGGGGCGGGGGCTGTCTATAAAGAACCATGTCCATAACATCAGTCCCAGGTAGGGACCAGGACCCCATTGTGTGAGGTGCTGCACAAATCCAGAACAGTGATAATGGGCCAGACTCACCGTGGCGTTGCATGACTCCAGATTTAGGCTGTTGTATCTCCACTGAAATCCAGTTTAAATCCGGAGTGCTGCCGTGTTGAATCAGCCCTGAATTTTTATTTATTTATTTTTTTAAAGTCACTGACACATTTTTTAGAAGGCTTTGCACTGGGTTCCGGTGGCAGTGAAAGCACCCGAGTGGTTCAGCGAAGACAAACCTGGTGGTTGATGCTCAGGCAGTTGATTCCCTGAGGAACAATTAGTCTTAAAAAGCCAGTTTCACCTGCAGTTGTGTACGCAACCTCTGCGTTCCCCACAGAATACTTGAAACTTGTACTGTACTGCAGACTTGCTGCTCACATGTAGCTGGTGGATAAACCTCACATTGCTGGTTTTGCACTGTCGTCCCTGTAAACTGGGTTTAGCGCGAGCTTGGTACTGATTGTAAGGAATTGTGAATCTCTTCGTTCAGGCTTCTGATGCTGTTTACTTATTCCCCAAATGATGTGCCGTGATAATGTGAAAATACGATCAATTCCAGAACAGGCTCAGAATGGCCTAACTTACTGGACCACTAAGTACATCAAGCTCTGAAATCTTTAACTCAGATTTTCAAGCATGACTAATGATTTTTGGCAATCCAGCCTGAAACATTTTGAAAAGGGGCCTGATTTTTAGAGGGTGGTAGCTCACCGTTTCCTAAAAGTTGGGCCCCTTTAGGTTTTCATAAGAACATAAGAATGGCCATACTGGGTCAGACCAAAGGTCCATCCAGCCCAGTATCCTGTCTACCGCCAGTGGCCAATGCCAGGTGCCCCAGAGGGAGCGAACCTCACAGGTAATGATGAAGTGATCTCTCTCCTAACATCCATCTCCACCCTCTGACAACAGAGGCTAGGGACCCCATTCCTTACCCTCTGCAGTCCCACCAAAAAATGGAAGCACCCCAAATCACTAATCACTTTTTCAAAATGGTAGATCTCTGTTTACTTGTAAAAGTCAAAAAAAGAGTGGCCCGAATTCTGTTCTCAAGTGGACCTGTAGTAAATCCAGAGTAATAATCTAACCTGATTGATTGCGTGCATTTTTAGAGAACAGACACACACACACACTTTGCTATTTGTGCAATATTAGAAATTAAAGGCATGGCACTGGGAGAGTGAGAGCACATTAGTACTCTTTATTAGGACAGCAAATTGTGCCAAAAACAATGTACACAACAGCTAATGATAACATTATGCACATTCACTTAATAGCTAATTAATCTCTCCGACTTTCCTAATGTACAAAAGGAGTTTCGAATCTGTGAGAACAGCACAGTCATTTACATTTATTATTTCCCATAATTGGGGAAGTGGGAGAAATGGCAAATAAACCACATTTAGTTGTTCACCTCAGCAGATAATAATAATGAGATGATCATCTCCCATAGTATTTAATTAGAAATGTAGCAGTTAATTGATTTCTTGGGTATGTTAATTAAGAAATAAGGAGGCCCAGTTTGCAGCAAAAGGAACCAGCAAGAAGTTTGAGTCCCTTGTGGGAGATGTGTTTGCATCGGTTGCTCCCAGGCCAGGCTGGCATGTAGACTGAAGCTCAAGAAGACTGGAGGGTTGTCGTAGTATAAGGGTGTTCAGGACCCAGGCAGGAATCAGCTGGATCACCACAGACTAACACGGCTGCTTCTCTGAAACTTCTCCTGTGGGAGACCCCAGTGGAAGGGGGCAGTGGGACAGGAAAACTCACCTCAAACACTGTCTTGAACAAGCAGTTTCTGGGACCTGCTGCTCCCGGGGGAGCTGCCAAAGGCTAGGGCTCCCAGGGCCACCTGCATGGCTGCTGGTGATTCCAAGCTCATACGAAGGCCTTAGGCTATGTTAACTTGGGAGCAGATTCCCCACCAACAGGAGGGCAATACATGCCTCACAAGAGCCTCCTGCTCCATGCCACACGTACAGATTCCGGGTGCCCTGTGGGGATGATGCCACAGAGGCAGCCGCTCTGCACTTTCATGCAGGAGTCGGGAGAGCCAGGACATTCCAGCCGGGGGGGGGGTCCATGCTAGACGCGTGCCCGGGCAGCCCTGAGGAAACCTTGTCTAAGGAAGCTGCTGCCGCTTCACTTCAACCGTTAGCCAAGGGGCTGTTTCCCCATTTCGTTTAAGGGCTTGGCTACACTTAAAACACTACAGTGACACGGCTGCAGGAGTGCTGGTGTAGTGCTTCAGTGTAGACACTACCTACGCCGGCAGGAGGGATTCTCTCATCAGCGTAAGTAATCCACCTCCCCGAGAGCTGGTGGCTAGGTTGAGGGAAGAATTCTTCCATCGACCTAGAGCTGGCTACACAGAGACGTAGGTCAGCTTAACTTCACCACTCAGGGGTGTGGATTTTTCACACCCCTGAGTGATGTAATTATGCCAACCTTATTTTCTAGTGTAGACCAGGCCTTAGTCACATGCTCAGGGCAGTAGGGGTAGCTGCTGGGCTATATTATAGTCTCTACAGATGGAAAACGCCTATTGGATCATCCAGGCCATCTTTCTACAGCTAGCCACAGCCAGAGGTTATAAAGATGCCCAAGCCACAATGAGTCTCATCACCAGTACATATAAGGTAACGTAGAGAAAAGGGAGCTACATCCGTCGGATGACAAATGGAGCCACAGGACCAGATCCTCATCTGGCATGAATCAGTGTAGCTCCATTAACTTCCATGGGACTATGTGAATTTATGCCATCTGAGGAGCTGGGCCACAGAGTGCTCATTACAGACACGTCACAACATCTGCTGTATTCGCTTGCAAGCAATAATGTAAACCTGTAATGTGTCACAAAATCTTAAAAGTGAAAGAAGGCACTGCTAAGTGGTAATGCGTTGTGTATTTCATCCTTGCTAGATCAGCTGGCAAAGTAGTCATGAAAAGGTACCAGCCCAGGCAGAAAATCAGTTTGCCTATCTTTTTAGTCCAACCGTGATGCTTTCCTCACCAAGGCTGGGATAGGTAATAGACTCCTAGCATTCAGCATAGCAATAGCTGGTTTTGTTCAATACACTTTGTAAAACAAAACTTACAATATAGCACAGTTCTTGTAGATTACAATAGAGATAGCTAATGTCTCATGGCTTTTTCATGTCTGCTTCATGCATATCTTTAGAGTCAAAGCTGGGTTCCTTGAGCATCTTCAGCTATTTCCTCTCTTTCTGGTTTTGTTTATGGCTTGTTTTGTTTGTTGACGAAAGCCCAGTCCTGCAACTTAGGCCAAACTCCACTTACTCGGTGTTTACATGTTACTTATTGGCCACACTTAGAGTGTGAGCTCTCCAGGGCAGGAACGTATGGGCCAGATCCCCAGCGGCTCTAAATCGGCATTGCACTGCTGATGTCCGTGGAGCTATTCCAAATTGCACTAGCTGAGGATCTGGCTCCTTACTTGTCTGTATAGCACGTTTATTGGGGTATATGAATAACGTGAATATTGAAGCCGAAGTGAGGAGTACAGGAGGTGGCTTCTGGTCTCTAAGTCTTCCTGACCTGGCAAATCCAGTAGGCTGCCCAGCACAATGTAGGCTACGTGTGATGGTACTATGATTCCCCTCCCCATAGCCACACTAGTTCTCACTGAGCTAGCATACGCCTCCATAGCAGTGTAGCCATGGTAGCACAAACTCACCTGAACCCAGCTCCGCTGTGCCTCCAACACCACGAGCCAGGCTACCACGGCTATACTGCGATTTATACTCGCACGGGCTTGATGAGAGCTAGCACGGGTGTGTGTACGTGAGCTGAGAAGGCACACCCCCCGCTCACAGTATCGACATAATGGTAGACATATAAGTAGCTTTGCACAGTAGTAGAGCAGGAAGGGGGCATGCCTAGTCTCTGGGTTTATGTCTGAAATATGGAATAAAAACGTGACACTGAAACAATTGGCTAAAACTGACTGTAGATCTCAGGGTTTCATTGACGCCACATATCAAGAGAGCTGTAGCTGTCTCTTCCTTTTAAAAGCTTACGACTCAGAACGCAGGTGCTCTGATAGGCCGCCCAGATGTGTTTGGGAAGTTTCTTGGTGCTGTTAGGCATATTACAGCAGAGACAAAAGCTGTGCGCAAAACATTCTTAGGCTACAAAGAAACTAGTGAAACGGGGCAGCTATGCTGAAGAACTAGCTTAGAGTTCCTGATGTCACATGTGCAAAATATGTGGGCTCAAAACAGTAGTGACAACGCTGGTTATTTACAGACCTTGAAATCTGTCTGGATCCCTTTCAGAAATGTCCTTTTAAAAAATGTTTTGTAAATGACATTCTCATGTGCCCTTAACCTGTATAAAGAAATCACTCTTCAGAAAACAAGCCACTCCAATTTGAATGCACCTTACAATTGTATTGAATGGCAAACTGTAATCATGAGGAAAAAACAGGGGTATTATCTTTCTGAAATGTCTTGTCTTCCAGCAGTTATTATAATGTAACTTTACAAGCACATATACCTCTGTCAATTTCAATCAACTCCAAAACGCACACAGAGTCTTTTTAACCTTCTCAATAGATTTGTCAATCACGACACTTTATGTAACACTCCTAAATGTCTGGAATAAAAGCAGATGCATTTAAAAGATTTGACTCTAGCTTGGTTAGTATCCGTATCATACATATGATACATGTCTGTTTTAATTCAGCAGGGATTTGTGGAGCACAAAAATATATGCGTTCTGTTCGTTGTCGTATGCTAACCACATTTGATTCTAAAATGTACTGTCCGTTTGTGTGTGTTTTCTTCTGCCCCTGCTGGATGAACTAAGACTCTCTCTCTCGCTCTCTGCATGTGTGTGTGTACGCACGCACCATATCGGCACCCACTGAATGTCCCAGGCAAAAAAGCAACATTTTTCACAGGTGCATCCAGAAATGTTTTCAGAGTTTATTAATGTGGAAAAAATAAAACAATAGTGCCTTTATTGATTCTTATGGGAATTTAGTCTTCCCTGCTTAGTCCTGTAAAAAGTAATGGCTGCCTATTGATGCATTCAGTAATGCATCCAACCAAGTTCAGAAATTAATTCAGATGACTGTTTACGTGTCATTTAACTCTAATTATTTGAGAGGGTTTGAGTTAATCTTTTAAAAAACCCTTTAACCTGATGGCTCAGTTAGTAAAATAATAACATTCACGCCCTAAACAATTACTTTGAATGTGATTTTTTCCCAGCACTTATGAGGTGAATCATTACCTAGATTTTCAGGGATGTAGATTCTTTCTCAATTTGTGTTAAGGGCAAAAGGCCGTAACTTGGGGTGGAATTCACCTCTGTATAGGGTCAGTGCAAGGCCCACTTGAGCCCCTTGTTTTGGGACTTATGTGGTGTCTGGGCCTTGTAATTTCCTGTTACAGATTAGTAGCCAAGATCTCCTATTCTACAGGGAATGGAGAACAATGTATACAAAATCAGTGCCCTCTCCCCCTCGCACAATGGCTCATAAGGTGTGTTTGTGGAATTAGACACAGCCCATAACAAATTCTATCTTGTTACGTGCCACAAAGAGAAGCTAACCCCACCTCTCTCTCTTTAAACTGTGTAAGGAAAAGAACTGGAGATGAGACCGTGGTTACTGTGCGTGACCATGCCTCTAATGCCATGGGACACCAATGCTTCCATCTGCATGTAGGATCTTATATAACCTTTGGGTGGGCTAGAGTTTATTTCATTGCCCTTTTCCTAGTACCTAAAAACAATTCCCATTGAAAAGCACATGGAGACCTGGAATTCAATCATTGAGGATTTTCAGCAAGGATTTCACAGGGGCAACCGCCCCACAATCAAGTCCAAAAAGAACAAAAGGAATTCACTTAATTCTTAGGGACCAACTTTATAAAATCTTATGATAAAGAAACATAAATAATAATAATAACAACTATGACTTAATTTCTACAACATAACATGGCTACTTTATAATCCATGTACATTATCTTCACAGTTGTCCATAAACATAAATAAAGAAAACAAGTTAAATCTAAACAGGTCAGTCCCCACAGAAACACAGTGAGAGGAAGCTCAGAGTTCCCAGAAGCATAGGTTGAGTTCACTTGAGTCTCATTTACAGTCTTTGATCACCAAACTCTATAGCAGTGATACTCAGACGGTGGGTCATGAGCCCCAGGTGGCTCTTTAATGTGTTTCCTGCAGCTCTTTGCAGCACGTGATATTAAACCACTGCATGATTTAATTATTAAGCAATCTAAGTTATTAACCAATCAGGATGCTTTTACGGTGTTATTAACCAATTGTAGTTGATAAAATTGTTCAGTCATTGTTAAAGGACACAATGAATTCACACAACTGTGGCTCTTTGGAGTAATGCTGAGTGCTAATTTGGCTCCGGAACCATTGAGGTCGGCGTATCACTGATCTATACAGTCTGCTGAGTCAAAAGCAACATCTTCCCTCCACTTGCTCGCAGAACTCTTCAGCTGGAATCCATGCAAGACTTTTCCTCCTTCCCTACTGACATCACTCAGTTAGCCACTCAGCTAACTAATTAACCAACCACTCGGTTAAGTATATCGATTTTTTAAAAACAAGCCCTGCTGCAAAATGGCCTTTTGTAAAGCAGCTGCCCTGACTAGTTGTCCTCGCGGAGTCTGTCTGAGTCCAGCAACAGGGAACCTACTGAGCATGCCCAAATCTGCCACACCCAATTCCAGAACCTTCTGCATGTGGAGTGCTAATTGTGCATCTGCCTAGCAACAGTGAGCCAGCTCCAACTCATTCCTTCCCCCTTTCTCTATAGATCTCTTCAACAAATGTTCCCCGTTAGGCACATGGGTTACACTTGCACCTTAGCTATACACAAACACATTTTAGCCATACTGGCAGAGTTAGCGTGGTACAACCCACCGAGTGTGGATGGAGTTATGCCAATATAGCGTATTACCATAGAGGAATAAACTAATCCCTCCATGCTGCCTGGTTCCTCTATTTCTAAGTGCCGCTTTGACTGCCTGGTAATCACGCTCTCTGCTGCTACCATGTTTCATGTACCGTGTGCTGGGCAATAACATGAGAGGCCGCCATGCTTGTAAATCTAAACTGGTTCGTTATTACAAGAATTATTTACGAAGATCTGACTTCACCAAGCACTCAAGCCATGTGCATGCAGACTAGCTTCCTGCTGTCTCCTCCAAACTGTTCCCTCCTGCAACCTGGGCACTCCCTTCAAGTTCCATGCAGGTTGCTACATGGGTCTGTCTGTAGGTACATGCTGATCTGACTAATTTGGTTAAAAAAAAGTCTCACGCCGTAACCAGCGTAGTTATACTGGTACAAACACTGTGTGCAGGCCAGGCCTTAGATGTCAGAGGTGAAAAAGACCAATTAGCATTTGGCGAGGGCAGGGCACGGTTTGCAGATTGTCCACTGCTGCATTCTGATTGACTGGTCAGGCCTTTCTGATGATGACACAGCCTTGCACCAATCCCAGTGGAGATCTCATCACATAAAGACCCTGGCACAGAAAAAATCCCTATGCCCTTTATTGTCAGTGAAGGAGGAGAGGAAAAGTTCATGAGGGAGAGGGAAGGACAAAGACAAGGCAGCCTATGAGGCGAATGGCGGTGGGGGACACGACAGCAGTTGAGGTGAGGGGCTGAAGAAACACACGTGACCACTTAAGATGCCCTTCTCCCAACGTGCCAAGCTGCCCCAGCAGACACAATCTGAGGCCCTTTGGACCACTTTTAACCCACACTCTAGTGAAGGAGCTAAACTGGGAGCTGCTCAATAGCACAAACTATTCTTAGATAAGACCGTGAGTGAAAAGTAGCTCCTAGGCCTTAATCTCTGCCTAGCAGAGCAGCAAGGTTGCTGGGCTCAAAAAGGCTGAGGGATGGGTATGGAGAGTCCAAGGAACGTTAAAGAAAGGCGCAAACACCTTAGCAAAGCACCTCGCTCTTCGCTGCTGTTTCCTGTTGGTTGGGCCTTCGTCTCACAGTGGAAGGGCACAGAGCAATAAGCCTCTACCAGGGTGCACATCAGAAGGCCCATGGTGCACTTCTCAAGTGATTAAGGGCCCCAGGCTCACCCAGCACCTGTACCTGTAACCGATTAATGCAGCCCCAAGGAGCTTACATATTAGTCCATCCCCGGACAATGCAGGGTTAGCTCCTATTTGTATATTTCCAAGGGCTTTGCCCACTGCATTTTTAAGCAGCTCAAGTCAAGGGGTTCCCACCACTTCTCTTGGGAGACATTATTCCACAGCCCAAGCATCTTTAACTGTCAGTCCCAGGCACAGGGGAACTTAGTTGAACAGCTCAGCTACAGGACAACACCTCTAACAATGCAGCACCCCCTAGTGCCACACGACAATCTCAGCATCTGGCCCGTGTGCATGGCTCAGAGACAAGTGAACTACTCACGCTGCCATCTAGCCATATTCTTAGCTGAAAGAAAGAAAGATCGGGGGGGAAAAAAAAACCAAACAAAACAAACCACCCTGCATCCCATATTGATGGAGAGTGTCAATAGCTAAATTAAGCATCACTGGCATTTAAAAAAAGAACAATTCAGGAGAACATTTCCACTGCTAGCAGGTTTCGTTTTAAATCATCTTTTCTCTGCACAGCCAAAATGGTGGGCCTGAGCAAAGCTGACAGTGTCCCTACAACAACAACAACTGCGTGTTTTAATAAATTAATAAATAATCAATACATCTAATGAAATAATATTTTAAAAAGCTATTCTCACAAAAAGAACCTGCAAGTTTTTAACACTGTGTGGCTCAAACTATGGCAAAGGTTGTGGTGCACCTTCTTTGAATCCAGCCCCTCTCGTCTCAACTATATGGCTGCGCAGTGTAATCCCCACTGACCTGTCTCCTGCTTTACACCAATATAGCTTAGCTCAGCAGCTGCCCTCCTCCCCTTTCTAAATCCAAGTTTCTAAGGGTATTCGTGATAATTAGGTGCTCTGCTATGAGATAAACCCAGCTAGATCCAAAACAACCCTGACCTGCAGCAGCAGTCAAAGAAGTGAGCAATGTTAGGACCCATTAGGAAAGGAATAAATAATAAGACACTAAATAGCATAATGCCACGGTATAAATCCATGGTACACCCACACCTTGAACACTGTGTGCAGTTCTGATCGACCCATCTCAAAAAAGCTATATTAGAATTGGAAAAGGTACAGAGAAGGAGAACAAAAATGGTTAGGGATATGGAACAGCTTCCATATGAGGAGAGATTAATAAGACTGGGACTTTTCAGCTTGAAAAGAGACGACTAATGGGGGATATGACAGAGGTCTATAAAATCATGAATGGCGTGGAGAAAGTGAATAAGGAAGAGTTATTTACCCCGTCACATAACACACGAACCAGGGGCATCCACATAAATTAGTAGGCAGCAGGTTTAAACACACAGTCAACCTTTCTGGATTCCATCCTTTCCTCCCAGTTACACCCCACTGACCCTCCCCTAAGCAAACCCCGGCATCATCCTTTCTGTTTAGACCCTGCAGCACCTTGTAGAGGGCTGTCTCTCCCTGGTCCAGGCACAGGGCTGCAGGATCAGCAGGCAGGTCCTAACCTACCTGTCCCTGGTGAGAGCCATGCTGGTAGTTTATCCTGTGCTATCTCTAACTTGGGGGGGGGAAGGGGGGGAAATTCACCTCCCTGTCATCCCATTCCCCCTGTGTTGCGCCATCCCTGTTTGTTTGTTTAGTGCTGTTGAGCCTTGTTGATTACATGGCTCATTCTGAGAGCCTCTGGGAAGACACCTGTCCCAGACCTAAGCAGACAGCTCTCAGGCCCCTGGGCTGAGCCCCTAGGTCAGTAAGACAGATCTAAAGCTGGGGGGGGGGGGGCGAAGGGGCGGGTGCGGGGGGGAAGGGAGGTCATTGGTGTGTGAACACTCACACGGACAGAGCGAGGCGTTTAGTAACCTGATCTCAGAGCAAATTCTGCCGTCCCTGCTCAAAGCAAAGCAGGGCCTGGGGAGGGGCGGAGGTGTGTGTGTGGGGGGGGGCTTTCTGTCTCTCCAGGGCAAGACACTAAAGAGAGGCAACGACAGGTAAATACAAACCAGGCCTAGTGATGCCACTCTCACCAGAGCTGCCCCGTGGCCCAAAGACCAGCGACACTGCAGGGACAGCGAAGCTGCAGGATTCAGTCAAGCCAATAAAAATCAGGGCAGGGAATCCCATTCATATCTCCCCCTCCCCCCCACCAGCTTCAAGGCACGAGACAGCAGTAAGGGACTTGGACTCTGGCAAGAGCTGCACTGCCATGGACCTGGGTGTTTTCAGCAGGCCTGGGGGGCCCAAGCAGAAAAGCTCAGAGTCAAACTTTCCTGGAGTTTTAGAGCATTGAGGCCTGGGCGTTTGGCTCGGTCTGTTGTAGCACTCGGGGCCAGCTGCAAAATGTGGAGCCAAACTTTCCCAGAGGCTTTAGCCACCATGGCCCAGAGTCTCAAAGAACTTCAGGCCCCTGACTCCCATCGGCCTGTGTCTCCCCCACTTTTCTGGCCCAGGAGAATAAAACCACTTCCTTCCCAGGTGTCATTGTTTGGAAATCTAACCTGAGATGGCACAAATTCCTCCTGCTTCGGCATTCACCCCCACCCCAGTGGAAATATCACACGGCCCTATTTGGGGATCTGAGAGTAACTGACCCTACAGGGCTTTTAATGATGTGATGAAGGGGCAGTTCCTGCTAAGTAAAAAGCTCTGTTAACACAGCAACTTCCACCGTGCGATTCCCCAGGCCTAGAGCAACTCCCTTTTATCAGCCATTCAAGGGTACTTACAAGGAAAATGGAAGGCTCTCCCTCGACATTCAATACCTGGCGCAGGTGTGAAGAGTCGCTAAACCATAAACCCCCCTCGCATACCTGCCATACCTGTGCTGTCTGCCCTGAGACACACAACGGGCGAACACCAGCTGTTTCTGAGCCCCTGTCCTCGCTAAGTGGGTTTCCGTTGCTGCGTGATGAGTGTCAATAACATGAATATGTTAGGACTTAAAATCAGAGGAGACCAAAAGGTCTGGCTAAGGCCCTCTTTGTGGTGTAACCCTACAAAGGGGCACTTGTTTCATGAGATGGCTATCTAACTAATAGCTTCTTTCTTTGCCGGAGAGACAAAGGAAAGGATATGGCTGAAAACACCACCAGAAAGGAGCTAAAGGAGCCACTATACAACGAGCCGCGTTTCCAGCTTCATGCATATCACAAGCAGGTGGATCTGTCTGCATGTCACATCTCAGCTGGTTCGATTATTTTCCAATAGCATTGGGACTAATTCAGCCACCTAAAACTTGGGGGTGAGCTCTGGGCTACCAAAGGCACCACACAGATACTGCAGGCAGGGACATCCCAGAAGTGCCAAAAGGAAATAAAATTGCCATTCGCAACTTCAAGGCAGGAGTGGGCATAGACCCCCAGCTTGCAGGAAGCACAGGGCCTTTGGAATCTCCTTTAGGGCTTATTAGTATGGGGCCTAGTGCTGAGCAGACTCGATCCCAGCTGCTAGGACAGGGGTATATAAACTCACTAGCCATTTCAATGGGCCAGCTCTTCAGCTGCCTTCCAGGGCGTGGTGCCCCGTTACACCCGCTGAGGTATATTTATGGTATAGAAATGTGACAAGGTGGGCTTGTCAGGTGTGCACGCATGCAAACACACGCACACTTGTGCTGGTTTAACTACAATCAGTTTTTAAATCTAGTTAGTTGAACTGGGGCAAACGCTCTTGTGGACACACTGGAATCGCTTTACCGGGGTTTTGTCACTTCACTCTAGTTTACATTGGCAAGGAACCAGTTTAAAAACACACCTTTACGTAAACTGATGTAACTTTGTGTGTAGACTGAGCCTGTGTATGTCAGGGGAGGGCTGAGGGTTGTGTGTATGGGGGGCGGGTGCAGGAAAGGAGAGCATTATTACTTAGATTGTAGGCTTTTTAGGGCAGCCTCTTTGGTGTGTGTTTGTACATCACCTAGCACAATGAAGTTCTAATTTTGGCTGAGGCCTCTAGCTGCTAACGCAAAACACTTTAATTTACTACTAATAATGGGGCCCATGAGCAGAGCGATGACATTGTCCAACCAAAAGCACTAAAAACAGATTTAATTTCCTCCTCTCCAATTAGAACAGTTTAGTCACTGCAGCCTTCACATTTAAGGCGAGGGTGGAGGTGTTTGTCATTTTTGGCCTCCTGTGGAAAAGATGGACTGTCAATAGCTCAGGTGCAAAGGAAAAAGCATGTGCCCAGGTGTGCTTCTTCTTTGAGGCCTAAAAGTCCGCCTGGAAAGTATTTTTCTTTTAAATCTTTTTTCCCCTCTGATTTTTGACAGAAATTTGGGCCTTCTCTAGCTTGTTTTTCCTGGCTGACGCTACAGATGAGTCAGGCCCTACTAGAGCTGTGACACTGCAAGTACTAAGGAAGTGGAACCAGAGGTTCTGGGAGAAGGGACAAGATTTTCGGTCAGAGAGTTTAAACCATTCGTCTGAGCCTTTTTGTTAATATCTGTTAAACTCAAATGCCTGACCAACTGTTGGGAGAAATTGCATCGTTGTGAAAAATTCTGCACTTGCTCCCCTTTCAGTTAGGCCTCAGAAAGCTCACAGGCGACATCGCTGGGCTTTCCAAGGCAACCACCAGACAAAGAAGGCATCTACCTGCTGTTCCTTCTCCTCGGCAGTTGAAAAAGGCTCACCTAAAAAATGACTGACCCTTCATGAATGTGCCGCTCTCCCAACGAAAGCCAGCATGTCTGCTCTACTGTGACCTGTGCCAGTACCACAAGCAGGATTTAGTGTGAGGAGTTGTCAGCAGTGCTGCAGAAACTCAGAGCACGTTTGTCTCTGGCTGGGCGTCTGTAGGACCTACTCTAGCAAGAGAGCCTGGTCTCACTGCAACAGCTGTTTGGATGCACGCACACGGTCCCAGATCCAAAGAGCTTACAACAAAAACAGAAGTGTAATTATCCCCACGGTACAGACCGAGAGAGACTAATGTCCAGAGCCACAAAGGTATTTAGGCACCTAGCTCCCACCGATTTGCAAGGAGCCTGTGGCAATGCCAGGGATTGAATTCAGATCTTCTGAGTTCCATTCCAGTGCATTCACCGCAAGACCATCCTTCCTTCCCTGCTGGCTTTAAAATGGATCATGTAAAAGCTACCCCTGCTCTCCCAGCCTAGCGACCGCTCACTCTCAATTAGAACTGATTTGTGTTACACAGGCCTTAAGTTACACTAGCGTGTAACAGCCCCAAGGTGCCAAAGAGCTAGCTCAGGACTGATACAGCACAGTTCGGTCCTGAGACCATCTCCCCGCCCCCTTTTGGGTAGCCACGCCCCTCTTCCCTCTCCACTGACAGGGCGGTGACTATAAGGCATGGTAGACACCATGTAAGCTGTGTAGGAGCACACTTAGCTGGAGTGGTCCGTACTAGGCCACTTAATGAGCTGATGCCGCCAAAGTACGCCAATGAGCACCAGTTGGGTCCTCTAGTCTCCACTGTAATGTACGTGAAAGGGCTGCCTCTCAATAGTAACCGACAAAGGAAGAAAGTAGGTAACCCAGGGACAAGAACAATCTCTCCAGGATTTGGCTACACCCAATAGATCGCGTTCTTCAGCTTCTATGGGCCACTCAGTCCTTGGCCTTTCAACAGGCCAAAAAGGTGGCCAGCTACTGCCCGTTATGGTGGTAGGGTTTGATGCAAGGCATGGATTGCAGCCACCAAGCAGTCTTGTCAGTTCCTGTCAACCAGGGACACCGTCCAGCCACTGACCGAGCGGTGAAAGCCTCTGTCATCCATTACCAAGCCTCTGAGTCTGTCCCGGGGACATGGCACTTTCACGCTAAACACCCCGCCCCCGCAATCTGCTGGCTGCTGAGTCGGCAGCGTCTCTGCGGTTAGCCAGTAACCCAGCTACTCTCACTAGCCGGGAAGCTCCCACTTGCTGCTTTGCAGTGCCTTGGTGCCTGTGCAAACAAAACCAGAGGCTGGGAACAGTGGCCCAGCCTCCCGAAGCTCCATGATTCCCAACAGGTCAAGAAACCATACAGGGAAACAGCATGGGTGGGGTGGGGGTGTTGGAGGGAGAGAAGCGTAGACATGGTCATTGTTAATCGCATTTAACGATGCATGGCAGTGCAGGATAACTTTAACCACCTTCCCCCTGCCTCCCAAGGGCCAGGTCAAGGTTCCCATGTAAACCTGATTCGAATCTGGTGTTTCTCCAAATTCCCAGGTCCTAAATCTTCATTGAGTGGCTCCCAAGCATCCCTCTCTCCAAACTTCTGTGGCACCCGGGTCCCTAATCTGTCTCTCCAAATTCCCCAGCTGCAAGGCAGGGGGGTCTCATCTCTGGGATCTCACCACTTAGTCTTGCAACCAGAACTTTGGCATCGCCTGGCCACAGAGTGCTTAGTAATTGCAAACTGCAAGCGGCATCACCTGACCGCTGAGTACGTCAGCCTCCATCCTTACCATTGGCATCACCTGATCACTGAGCACTTAGTCCTGCAACTTTAACTCTGGCATCCCCTGACTGCTGATCACTTAGTCATTGCAGCCTTAATGGTCACTTGAAGAATGTTTTTAATGGAATATTCATAGGTATAGGGGGGAGAGACTGACTAGTCACGGTCCCACGACCCTTTAGCCTTGGACCTTGCCTTCTCAATAGCTCCTAAGAAGAGCGTTCCCTGTCTCTGCCGGTGCTGGCCCATTCACCTAGCCCAGTAGAACAGGGTCTGGCAGAGCACGTACAGCCCAGCTAATGGGGCCCACCCCACTCAGTCGGGCAGCATGGCCTCTTCCTGCCTTGAACTTAATGCTGTCATCGGCGGCTGTGGAAAGTGAGTGTGGAATGAGTGTGAAATGCTCCACCAGCAGCCGTCTGCACCCATGGCCCTGGCCATTGTGTCTCATCTCCCACTCTGCACAGGTGTAAATGCCAGGTTAAGTTACAAGCCAGCCCCACTGTGTACATCCCGCATTCTTCACAGGGATCACTGCCATTACGTGTATATTATATGCACCTCCCCAGCACGTGCCATTTTCCAGTATGTCTCCTCCCTCCCGGCATATGGCATGCTAAAGTGAGGGCAGCACAAATTATGGGGCCAGATCCTGAGCTGGTGTCAGGCAGTGGAGTGCCGCATAACTCCACTGTTTGGCACCAGTGGAAGATCTGGTAGGTTAGGCTCATTGGGCCGGATTCACCTCTCAGTTGCACTGGTGCAAATGACGAGTAACTTCAGTGAAGCAAGTGAAGATGCAGTAATGTAAATCCAGCTTCAGCGAGGGGTGAAACAGTCCCCGAGGAACGCAAATCTCAAGCCAGGTTTGCGTGAAACTCAGCTCAGGAGCGCTAGCTAGAGACACCATCATATCCCTGGAGTTTACTGAGGTGGGGGGTTCTCATCCATCGCTGATGCCACAGGGCAGTTGTCCAGGTTATTCAGTGCAGCGGAGGGATGGGGAGATGAGAAAGGATGGGGGAATCCAGGGCTGATGAGCCTGTGTACCCTGGAGATACCAGGGCTTGTTCCTACCAGCTGGGCTGCCTGGTGAGAATTCTGCACACATCCACACCCCGCCCCACTCACTGTCACGCAGAGGAGCTGTTAGCTGCCCTGTCTCACACAGTAGCTGCTAACCACAGTGCTGTCACTCATGCTGGCATTGCCAGGATAAACAGCATTCAGCTCTGATCTGCAGCAGAGTTTCACTGCATTTCCGTGGCATTGCAAACATTGCTGCATGGCGGTGATGCCAGGGACAGGCCCAAAAGCCTGGGTCAGAACCAGCAGGATGTGCGGGCCCTTCCCCTCTCAGCGCTGCTACAATGAGAAGAGTCACTTTCTGTTTTAATCCTGAGCCCCCACAGCAGTGCAGACTTTTGGGGGTCATCCCTGTTACACTCAACAAGACTTCCCCATACAGTGGGCCCTACGCAGCGCCTCCGGCCTGTTTCAACCCTAGGGTATCTCAGCATCCATTGCTCATTCAGCCCTCATCCTCTGGTGGCAAGTGCCTGATGGAACAATGGGACGTTGTGAGCTGGACTCCCTGCCCATTAAGAATGTGACGGAAACCACCAACTTCTTTCGCTGAGCGATGGTGGACAGTCACTCTCCATAGGGAACCTCACTGTTCCCAGTACCAGCAAGGCCTGGGTGCGGAGATTCCTGCCAGACAAAGGCCACATTAACTGGTCTACAACCTCACTGAATGCAGGGAAGAAAGGCAGCTGCCGGGGGGCCCCAGAAAGTGAAGCACCAATGAAGCGGTCAGCAAACCAGAGGGATAGGGGCCTGAGGGCAGGAGCAGAAGCCTGGGCAGAACCTCTGCAATCGTGAGGCAGCAAACCTGGAACCAGAGTTAAGAGTTAGCTTCCTACTGCATCCCTGGAATTATGGCAGAAGGGAATCACCCCTTTTTCTGCCTGCAAACCAACCCCAATTCCTCCCCCATGGTTGTTGTCTGCAAGGATTCACCCATTCTTGTCAGACTCTGGGCGGTTCACATCAACTGTTTGCTGTGTTAGGTCACTTTGTGTCGGTTCTGCTCTCTGATTGGACAATTACCACTTTTTTAGACTGGGCGAATAACAAATAGCAAATGACGAGTATCTGCTAGCGAGCCTTAGGCGAATCATTCGCTGGTAAAAGCCTCCAGATCCACAGGTATTTTCACAACTGGCCGAGACCAAGAGTTTTACAGGATTTACTTTTTAAAAGACCTCGATAGCAAAGCTGGACAAAATTTTTCATTAAAAAAAATTGTTTTTCAAAAAATGCAGTTTCAGCCAAATTGAGACTGTCAAGACCACTTGGTTTTGCCCAATTTTTTGATGTTTCAACAAGAACGATTGGAAATGAAAGGACACAATCGTTTTTGTTTTGGCTTGGTATTTGAAAAGTAAAATGAAAACAAAACATTCATTTGAAATGAGCTAAAACTTTCCATTTCACCCCCAGAAATCTAAATCTGCTCCAGAAATTTTGGAATGCAATCATTTTGCCTGGAATTTTTCAAGGAAAACATAAAATTGGATTTTTCAATCAGCTCTAATTTACCTCATGCCTAGAAGATCCAGAATCATAATGAAAATTACTAAAAAATGACCAAGCACTTTAGAAGAGATATAAACTCCCCATGCTTCAGGGCATGATAGAACCACTATCCAGGGCTAATTAAAAATATCCCCACAGGCAGAGTATTCCACAACTGTGGGGTACTTACACCTTTCTCAGAAGCATCGGGTTCCAGCATTGTCAGAGACAGGCCACTTGGCTAGATGGCCCTTGGGTCTGATCCCGTCTGGCAATTCCTAATATCCAGCCAGCATCCAAGTATGAATAATAAGGCCCCACAAATATCATTGCAGTTTATCAACCTGGTCACAAATAACAGTGAATCAGGCATTTCCCTGTTCAGACAGTTCTACCATGAATGATTTTAGTCCCATTCAAATGAAACTTGGTTTTAAACAACGCTGGTGAAGGATCTGGGGTTGGATGGGAAAAGTGGAGCTCTTGATTTGACCAATGCCCACAAACGCTGCGTCTTTTGAGCAGCAGTGTCGTGTCTCCCTCACCCCCACTTCCTCCTGCCAAGGTAATCACATATTCTTTGAGCCCATTTTGCTTTTATTACCGTACAGTAACGCACACTACAGCTGTTAACTACCTATGACAGGGAACACACGCACAAAATAAAATAATAAATTAAAATAAAAATTGTGTAAAAAAAAAGAAAAGAAAAGGATTGTGTACATTGAGTTTCTTGGCTGACATTTTTATTTGATCTTGTGGCTGACCGACAGCTTCCGGCTGCGAGGGATGGCAGCTCGGTTCAGTTCTCAGGAGCGCAGGATGGCTGCGGGGGGTGTTTCCTCTCTTATCTGGGAGCTTTCATTTCCAAAGCTCTGCTGAAGGCCGCCCAGTGTGTGGAACTGAGTGCCGAGGGAGGAACTGGTCCGTAAGCCTCTTGTTTGGCCCATGCACCACGGAGGAAACTCAGCTGTTGGTGGCGATTGCTTTGTCTTTGTGAAATCTCGACAGTTTTTGTTTTGTTTTGTTTGCCCCGTATTTTCCCCTCCTCCACCTTGTTCCTCTCATTGGTTTATTTGCCAGCAGCCTGCCCCCTTTCTAGTCATTAGATGTGACATCAATGTCTTCCCCGTTGGACTGTTTGGTGGCAATCCGCCATCTATTGATGTGATGGGAACCTTTCTTCTTCTGGTCTGATTCGGGGCCTTCCTCTTCCAGCTTCTGCCTCTTGTATTTCGTCCTTCTGTTTTGGAACCACACTTTCACCTGGGCGAGACAGAAAGAGGAGGGGAAGTCACTGAGATTCTAAGCGCTCTCTGGGCATGGGTTTTGACCCGGAGCAAGCCACGCCTCGAGAGTGGCCCTCTAGCTTTTCCTATGTGGGGGACCACTTTGTAAGAAAGAACCCCGCTCCTTTCCCAACTCCCCAACTCACCGCAGCCTGACTTGCCAGACAGTCCAGGACTTGGTCTTCCCTCGCACATTTTCCGTTGAGTGTATTGACTGTAATATACATGTATGATATATGTATCTGTACTGTAGTGATTGTGACATACAGGTAGGGTACTGTATTGGATTGCTGTGTAGCATAGTGATTATAATGAATGAGTAGTGTAGTGCAGTGATTACAATATTTGTGTGGTGCAGTGATTGATTTTACTGTAGATGTATTGTAGTGTCATGTAATAATTGTAAGGTATTTTTACATTGATGTAGCAAGCTAATCAAGGACAACCCTCTACCCCCACACCGGGAGTTTACCTTGACTATCTACATCTATATAAAAGCTACAACACCTTGTTTCCACTAGGATTTCACAGGGAAATAGCCACCAGGATGCAAAAAACCACAGCTTTTGTGCAGTGTAGCCTATAGCTTATCCAATGCTGATCCCTAGGTGAAACTACAAACATTTGTAGCCTGACAAACGTCTGGAGGGTGTCCACACTAGCCTTTTCAAACATGTTAACTGCCTTGAGATAACTGGCAATGAATTACAGGAGGTAAAAAACACAAGGAGCTGCGCTACGCTAGGAGTTCCCATCGGCATAGCTACATGGCTTAGGGAGTGTGAAAAATCAAGTTGCAGTGGGGGAGGTTTAGATTGGATATTAGGAAAAACTTTTTCACTAAGAGGGTGGTGAAACACTGGAATGCGTTACCTAGGGAGGTGGTAGAATCTCCTTCCTTAGAGGTTTTTAAGGTCAGGCTTGACAAAGCCCTGGCTGGGATGATTTAACTGGGAATTGGTCCTGCTTTGAGCAGGGGGTTGGACTAGATGACCTTCTGGGGTCCCTTCCAACCCTGATATTCTATGATTCTATGATTCTATGATAAATCCACCCCGCTAAGTGATGTAGCTGACCTAACCCCCAGTGTAGACAGCACTAGGTCGCCAGAAGAATTTTTCCATCAACCTAGCTACCACCTGGGGTTGGGGGATTACCTACATCAACGGGAGAACCCCTCCTGTCAGAGTCATGTCTACACTGAAGCACTACACCGATGCCACTGTAGCGTTTCACGTGTAGACATACCCTCCGTTTGTGGGCCGCCAGGAAGGGCTGTGTGGGCTTCTGATGGGTCATGGACTGAGAGTCGCTGGCTTTTTTCATTTTCATTTCATCTGTGCACTGCCCAGTGGGCACCTGGAGTAGAATGAGAAGGGATCAAATACCAGGAGGGAGAGATTGGTCCTGGGGTATTTCTGGCCTGGCTGACAGCAAAAAGCGCCATACCCAAACTTTACTGGATCTCCATCCCTGCTCTTCAGACCCAAGCTGGGGGCTGAGTTTAGAAGCAGCTAGACTTGTGGGTTCTTATGTGAGCCTTCAGCATCTCTCCTGGTGCTAGTTTCAGCTTCCACAAGTTCAAATAGGGACAGGAAGGAAAAAACTAAGAGGAACGAGGTTGGCAACCCAGAGAAAGGTGCCCCAGTTTCGCTCAGAACAGAGCAGCCCAAGAGGTGACAATGGGACAAGCATTGCTCAGCAGCTGCAAACTGCAAATTGTGCTGCTTGCGAACAAAATGTTTAAAAAAAAATTGTTTTTGACGTGAAAGCAGCGGCTGTGAAAGGTGCGAAACTGAAAGCCAGGGACAGCAAAGCCCTCTGTGTATCACCTCCAAACACATACACTGGTGGGAAAAGCATCTCCACCCTGCTCCCTGCTGGGGGAACCATTTGTAGGAGGCAAGAGGAAGGTGCTGGCCAAATGTCCCTTCATAACTTGGTTTCTTTGCTGAGGAAGAATGTCCCTCTAGCTAAAACCCTTCAACTGTGGTTCGCCAGACCTGGATTCTATTCCCAATTCTGCCATGGGGCTTCCTAGATGGCCTCGGGCAAGTCACGTCAATCACTCTGTGCCTCAGTTTCCCCATGTGCACAATGTGGATGATGCTACTTCCCTCCCAAGTGGGGAGTGGGGCGGGCATTTATCCGCTGCCCTGATTTTCACGAGGGCCGAGCACCTGGCAGCTCCCAGACCAGCTAGTCTAGGTGAGGCGCTCAGATCCTCCGTTGATGAGCCTCACTAGCGTTACCGGTTTCAGAGTAACAGCCGTGTTAGTCTGTATGCGCAAAAAGAAAAGGAGTTCTTGTGGTTAGTCTCTAAGGTGCCACAAGTCCTCCTTTTCTTTTTACTAGTGTTACCACCGCTTGTAACGTCGACCAGATAAAAAGACAAACACCAGCAGCCCCCTAGGGCAGGAGTCAAACCAGCGACTCCAAGGTAAAAGGGTCACTGCAGCTGCGTGACAGAGTTACCGGGAGACGTGTGGCTGTGACAGGAACTGCTCAGAGCTCGTACAATGGCAGTGCTCAATTTCTCCCTTGTCTACACCTTTCCGTGGCTCGCTCCCTGGGCTCTATAGCTAGATCAGTCTCTAGCGTGACTGCCATGGCGCCAGGGAACCCCACCAAGCATTCTGGGGACGCGCTTTGCACAGTGGCTGCTAGAGAGAATAAAGTTTCATTGTGTCTTGTAGGCTCAAGGGTTTTGCCTAGAACACTGGTTCTCAATCAGGGGTCTAGGCCCCCCTGCAGGCCTGCGAGCAGGTTTCAGGGGGTCCCGCCAAGCAGGGCCAGGGTAGAAAGTCAAAGCCCCACTGCATGGGCTCAAGCCCAGGGCTCTGAGCCCTGGTAACTGGGGCTCAAGCCGAGGTCTGAGCAATGCAGCTTCATAACCAATCCCCAATTTTTGCCCAAGCTGGGGGACAAGGAAGGGATTTGGATAAGGCGGTGGTTCAGATTACAGAGCAGAGACCCCCGGGGCCAGGAGGAGGGGGAGCCGGAGCCCCCAGCCACGAGGAAGGCCACCTCACTGCAGAATGGCAGAACAGCTCCTGCCCTCTTGATTATCCAAACTCCCGATTAGCCACATAAAACCTATGTCTCCCCCTGCTATTCAGAGGCTCCGGAGTATACTATATTACAGCAGGGTCTATAGGCGCCAATCAAGGTCAGAGCCCCATTGTGCGGGGGTCTGCATAGACACAGAGTAAAAGACAGTCACAGCTCTGACAAGTTTGCAGTCTAAACAGACAAGACAAAGGTGCTGGAAGTGACTCATCCAATGGACTGAGACCAGGTCTTGTGAGTCCCCATTTTAACACCCTCTCCCCTGGGCCACACAAACATGACTGAGAGCTGAGCTATCTAGCTTAAGCAGAGCAGAGCTGCACTAGTTCATTGTTCAGTTTGGGGGCTAAGCTGAAGAATTAAAAAGAAAAATTGGGTCACTTTGAACTGAAAGGGAATTTTTTTCCCCCTCACCGAAACGAAAAAGAAATTGTTTCAGGTCGAATGAAATGTTTGTGTTCGCCGCTGAACAATTCCCCCTGCCACCACCAGTTTTTTGTCCCAGGTGGTTTTCAGGCATTTGTTCTCTGCTTGCTTGTTTTTAAATTGTTTTTTTCAATTGCGCCATGAAAGGCCGTTTCAAAAGGTTTCATTTCAAAATGGTCGGACTGAAATGCTGACAAGCGAAAAGCTGAACCAACGCATTTCAAAATGGTTGACGCAAAACATTTGGAATTTTTTTGGTGGTGGCGGGGTCAAGACTTTTCACTCAATTTCACAGGAATCCGCAAATAGTTTTGGTGCCCCGAAAAATGCATTTTTAATTGAATTTACTGTTTGCCGAAAATGTGTCATCAAACTCGACGCTTAAGTCCTTATCCGGCCCCGAATACAGCAGCATCTGAGCACCTCAGCACTCAGCACTCATCCTCTCAACACTCTTGTGAGGCAGGGAAGTGCTCTTCATTTCACGGATGGGGAAGGGAGACACAAGGTTATGCAAGGAGAGGCAGCGCCGGGAGCTGACCATAGGTCTCCCAAACCCCAGAGTAGCAGCTGTGTTGCTATTCTTCCTCCTTGCACTTAGAACTCGGTTCACCATCCTGTTGATAATGTTCTAGCTTCTAGCCTCCTGCTCCGTCTCCCAGAGCCGGGCTGGCTCTGCGAGGCTAATGGGAGGCAAAAGCAGGAAGGATTTATTCCTGTCATGAAGGGCAGCAGATCAGATGCCGAAGGCACACAGGGAAAAGTGCCATTGTGTAACAAGGGCCGGTTTTCACAGTCACTTCTCTGCTCACAGCAGCACTTGAAGTACGATTTAAACGACATTGTGACACTCGTGTCGTGGCATCTTATCAGGGCTAAATTTGTCAGTGGGGACAAATTTAGTGGGGAGGACATTTGGCCCCTGGTCTTTACAGGAATTCAGAGTAACAGCCGTGTTAGTCTGTATTTGCAAAAAGAAAAGGAGGACTTGTGGCACCTTAGAGACTAACCAATTTATTTGAGCATAAGCTTTCGTGAGCTGCAGCTCACTTCATCGGATGCATCCGATACTCCTTTTCTTTTTACAGGAATACAATCCACTCTGGCGACACTGTTCATGGTCTTGCATTCACAGGCCACACCGCACTGCCTTACATCCACCGGGTCCCATCACGCTAGCGGTGTAGATGGACCCAGTGCCTGACCCCCTCCAGATTTCACTGATCTTGCTTTGACAATATCTTTCCCCTGCCATACTCAGTGATGACCCGCTAGCCCTGGAAATAGAATAGTTGCCAGCAGCGGGGGCCCCTGGACCAGAACTGAAGACTGTTCGAGTGGTAGCATAGCTTGTGCAGAATTCTTTTTAATACCATCAGCGATTATTTGGGGGGTAGGGAATGTGTTTCCTTCTATGTTTGTACAGCACCTAGCGCAGAGCGGCCCTGATCCTGAGATAAATGAGAACGATTCAGAAGTAGTTTGGTCCTGTCTACATTGGCCCTCAAGCCATTTTGAAAACTGATTCAGAGGGGGACCCAAAACTGAAAATCACTGGGCCACATCTTCGAGCATTGAACAGCTGCAACTCCCGCTTGCAGCCACTGGGAGCTATGGGTGCTCAGCATCTCTGGGAAATTTGGTCCCTTCTTAGCAACAGTGGTTTAAATCCCACTGCACTCTAGGCTTGTGGCCATTTCCCCCTTAGGTTAGGATGAAACCTGGAAGCATTTGATGCATGTGGGCAGCTTTAAAATCCAGCCCCCTGTGGTTCCGGCCCCTTTTCCAATCCAGTGGAAGGCCCTGCCTCACTGTTTGCTTCCCAACAACCCGCCTGTTTCACAGAGGGCAGGCAAAAATAACACGGGGGGCTTGGCTGGGGGCTCCGCAGGCACCCGATAAAGGCAGGCTGAAGGCAGCACCGTGTGAGGGGAATGCAATCACAAACCAGACAGCCATTCGTGGAGCTCAGAGATGCACATTTCATCTCCAGCGCTCTGAGAGGGACCCCCTGCCAGCTCCAAAGGACAGCCTCCCTGAACAGGCAGGGGTGTGAGAAAGAAGCCCCATAAGTGATGGCTGCAGTACAGTGAGGGCAGGCGGCACATCCCTGCCCTGTTTGAGTGGAGGAGCCATGGGCATACCTTCCCGTCCACAGCCTTTATTCTCTGCTGAATCTCCCAGGGCTGGCAAGTGGTTAAAGCAGGACACGTGAGGACACCGAGTTCCAGTTCTGCTGCTTCTTAACTGCATGGCCTTGGGCAAGTCACCTCTCTGTGTCCCAGGCTCCCCATGGGTCGAACAGAGCTGCTTACTGCCTGGGAGGGGTTAATCCATGTCGGTAAAGTGCTTGGAGGCCAGAACCATAACGGGGAGCAGGGACCATGCCTGGCGTAACTGAGCCTGAGAAGGTAAGCCTAGGTCCTCAGAGGTATTTAGGTGCCTAACTCCCTTTGATTGCAATGGGAGTTAGGTGCCTAAATACTTCTGAAGGTCTGGGCCCTAATTACCAGTCCCTTGAGAGAGAAAATACCCTCACTGGCATGGTTATTACTTCGTAAAGCCTTTGCCACTGGAATCATCTCACAGGTGCAGCTAGATGGATCAGGGGCCCTCAGACCATGGGCTGTGCAGTGACAAAGACAGAGGCATCCCTTCCCGGTGTCCCACGCAGGGAAAAATTTGAGAACTACGCCGTGGAGGGGTTGGGGGTTCTGCAGGAGGAGCGGGCAGCCCATGCTCCTGAGGTGAATTGGTCCTCAGAATGGCCAAGGATGGAGACTCAGTGTCGTAGCTCAGGAAGCTAAGTGAGGAGGCATCTCTAGCCGCGTGAGAAGGGAGGTGAAGAAGCTTAGTTAAGAGATTGCAGCAGATCTCTTAGGAACCAGGCCTTATGGGCTGTATTTTTGGTGCTGCTGATGGCCTGCCAAATCACTGAACCAGCCAAGGCAATTTCCCCTTCTGTAAAAGGGGGATAATGACAGCTACTTCACCCGAGTGGTCTGAGATGTAATCCACCAGCATTTGTAGCATTCTGCCTACTTCACACAGGGGGGCAGGAACAGTGTGTGAATAGTGAGGGGTGCTGAGAGTCATTGAACCAAACTGTAAACCCTGTGTATGATGGAAACCACTTCAAGCCAGGGGGTGCAGAAGCCCCCCACCCCCACCCTCCTAGTTCCAGCACCTACCTATGTCCTCAGGTGAAATGTGCTAGGGGAGCATTTAAAATCCAGTCACTGTTTAGGCCTTGCTCACAGGCTGTGATGCCTGTAGGTGGGGGCAGGCAGGCACCCACACATCAGAAATGACCTGCTTGTCATGTTCGGATATTGAGTGAGCTGTTTGCTTCCTCATTAGGCACCAGTTAATCTTCATCCTATTTATGTCCCCCCATTGCCGGGACACAGAGAGGCTAAGTGACTTGCCCAAAGTCACGCAGGAAGTCAGTGGCAGAGCAAGCACTTGAGCGCTGCTCTGCTAATGCCAAGGCTAACACTTTATCCACAAAACCACTCCTCCATCTCACCAAGGCGAATGGCTGCATGCCACCCCCTGCTCTCTGGAGAGTCAAGCATAACTGCCGTTACCTTCTGCATAAAGCTTATGAAGAGACGGAAAAAAGGATCAAGGAATAAAATCTCCAGTGTCGGGATTTTCCAGCGTCAGCCTACGTTACGGGGAGAGGTCTGAGAAGCTGCAAAGCAAACGGGTGAGTAACCGGCCTCAGAACAGAACTACTGGCAGAGCAAAGCACGAACCCAGCCCGAGTTCATAGTGTGATCTCATTAGAGCGCGTGTGCCCAGAGTGAGTCAACACCTGGCTGAGGGGCCTCTGGGAAATAAACAAGAGCCAGCGTTCTGCTTTGATGGTGATTCTTATTCTCTCCCAGTATTACTGAGCCTAGGCCCCAGCAAGACACTAGGGGGCACTGTGCTGCTTCACTGTCCTGACCACTCCTATGGAACATTTCCACAGGGGCCATGGATGGGCCTGGCTGGTTTCCCGTTTGCGTAGTTACTTTCTGCTTCTCTACTGCCGCATCGATTGGACACAATATGATTTACTTTCTGTCTTGAAGTACTATGCGCCATGGTTGGACAATGGCCACTGTCCACATCACAGCTGGCCGCATTTCAGTTGTGGGCAAAATAATCCCTGTATACAGTTTATGCAGCGATTTAGGATCCTTCACCTTGACATCTAAGAACTGGTTATTTTATTAATACCGATGCTATGCGATGCCGGTGGATCCCAGGGAAAGCAAAGCACGTGGATTCAGCTCATTTGCTTTCTTCACTTTAGGGTATTTTTAAAACAATACTTATAGCTGCCTTTCATTCAACAGCTCCAAAGCACTTTACAAACATCAGTCCAACCTTACAGACATGGAGGATCTTGGGAAGTATCATTATCCCCA
The DNA here is from genome assembly GCF_965140285.1 of Lepidochelys kempii. NCBI lineage: Eukaryota > Metazoa > Chordata > Testudines > Cheloniidae > Lepidochelys > Lepidochelys kempii. The sequence continues at coordinate 137,673,057 of NC_136383.1, forward strand.
GTGTATAGAAGGGGAAACTGAGGCACAGAGCAATGGCTAAGATCATGCACAAATCAGAGCAAGGTATGGAACCCATCCTGACAGCCGGAGAGCTCTAAGCACTAGAGAGAACTTCTTTCTGATCTCTTCTCTGCTTGGAGAAATCCACTCGAACATTGCAGGTGCCTGGGACCTGAAAGCCATGCTGCAGAGGTAAACCACGCTCCCGCACACCATAGGATTTCCCAGGCTGGATCAGACCTGTGATCCATCTAGCCCAGATCCTGTCTGACAGTGGTCACAAGCCAGATGCTGCTGAAAAAGTGCAAGAATCCCACAGTAGGCAGAGGTAGGAGAATCTGCTCCCCAATCCCTAGTAGAAATTGGCTTAAATGAAGTTTTTATCCCTTCCAAAACTCTTTTAGCATTAGCTATGATAATGCTGGATATTCTCATCCATATAAACATCCATCCAGTCCCTCAGAATTGTACTAAATTCTTGGCCTCAGTCACATGATGTGGCAGTGAGTTCCACAGTCTAATCACACCTTGAGTGGAAAAAGTATTTCTTTTTATCAGTTTGCAATTTGCTGCCTTTCAGTTTCATTGACCATCCCTCTTGTTGTGTTATGAAGCAGGGAGAACAGATGCTCCCAAGCTACCTTCTCTATCCCTTTCATTGTTTTATAAACTTTTTATCTGCTGCCCTGTATACACACTCAAAGTTTTGGACATTATCCTCATCTTGGGAATTACTCTAGGTTAAACTCTTCCTTGGGTTTTCCTCCCATCTGTGTTAATGCAGGGCCAGCCATCTGAGGTATTCAGTGTTTTCTTTCTGCGATGAAACATTGTCCATAGAAGTATATTTATTAACCCTTGTTTCTCGCTATTGCAAGCATAGGAATGAGATACCTTGTCAGCCATTCTCAGCCTGTCTCATTCCTCTCTGCGTTGTTATGGCAAGGGGTGAGTGGGTGGTGCCTTTGTATTTGGAGGGGGCCTGTGTGTAGCTGAGCAAGGAATAAATAACACATGGAAACACTGGTTTAACAGCATTTCTGCCCTGTTACTCAGCACAGTCTTTCTGGGTTCTTTACAGGAGCTGGATCACAGTGGTCCCCTATGGCCTTAGAATTTCTGAAGTGCCCTGTGTTGCAAACTCGCACCGTTCCCTACTGCACTGTATCTTTAGGGTGCCATGTTGAGAGCCTGCCGTGTCCTTCGTGGGAGAGATGAGATAGGACCGAGTTATAAGTGAGCTGTAGCTCACGAAAGCTCATGCTCAAATAAATTGGTGAGTCTCTAAGGTGCCACAAGTCCTCCTGTTCTTTTTGCGAATACAGACTAACACGGCTGTTACTCTGAAACCAATCAGTATGAAGGAGATTCATTATGGAGACTGCTGGACACAGTGGTTCTCTCGGGCTCTCTAGCTGCCAGGCTGGATAACCCAGCTTGTGCTGTCTATTGACACCACATAGGGTCACTGTTCAGTCCGGGCTGGGACTAAGCTGTCCTGGATCGACTAGAGTCCAACTGCTCCCTGAATACACTCCCAAGGTACAGGTCGGCACCGGCCGAAGCAGCTGAGCTCATGAAATCAGCGTCTCCATTTTGTAAACTCCTCACCCCTAATACCTCTGGAGTTTGTCTTTTCAAAACCCCAGCAAAATTCAATTACAAGAATTTATGGTCAATGGAGCAAATGCCAGGGAATGAAAGAGTTAAGGAGTGATTATGGTCAGAAAAGTGACTGTGTAACCATGACACCTTCTTACTCAACAGACATGCCCCCATCCGAGTCTCTGAGTCAAAGCTGCCCGACAAAGGACATTTTCACTCCTTTTTGCCCTGCAGGGGCCAACACAGCTACAAGAGAGGGCGCCGGACTCTGTTCCGGCTCATGCATAGTTAACCAAATTGTTAACCAGATTCCAGTCACAGATCTTTATTGTTTGTGTCAAGGCAGAATTCGGAAAGAGCCCAGCTTGTCTTTCTGATGGCCAGGCTGAGTTTGCTGGGCTGGCAGTTAGAAGAAAACATCTTTGGGATTGTCGTTGGAGCAAACTGGATCTGGAGCCACTAAATAAATAAAACCCCATGGTGCCGTTTCTACAGTCACCTTCCAGAGTCTAATGGCACTTTAAGGGGGAAATTCTGATCTCAATTACACCTGTGTAAATCCACCAGAATCAGTGGAGATATTCCAGATTTATACCACTGTAACTGAGAGCAGCATCTAGTCCCACATTTATCCTCAGAATGATGCCTCTGTCCCACTGAATATGTTTATATCCCTGTTATTCTGTTTAAAAGTGTACTTTAATATAGTAATGTTAAGTGTGGTAGATACGGGATTAGCAAACTAACATTACTTTGGGAAGCTGAACTCTTTACTTCCTTAACATTTGTGCATTTATTTTCATACCAAGACTAGACGAGATGACCCTGGCTGTCCTGTCTAACCCTATGATTCTATGATTTCTGTTACCTTAACCATCATTGAACAGCATCCCATGGCTTGTTTAAGAGGCAATATAGTCACACTGTAACCCAAATAGCTTTGCTACAATAAAGTTAGGCCTTTATTGTTAGTGCTGTTATTGTTATTAACAGAATGCTTTGTTATGTTAATTTCAGGCACACCTCTCACAGGTGCTAGACTCAGGACAGATGGATTTTCCTCTCTGCCCTGCACGCTTTTGGATCTGTTGTCCATGCCTGTTAATGGGACATGGCAGCTCCTAACATAATCCGCACTTGTTGGCCTTGCCCCACTTCTCTGTCCTAGGTTTCATTTAAAATCCGTAGCCACTATGGAGCTGCCGCCTGTGAAAGTGGGAGCTAGTCCAGAGACAGCTCGGTTCGTTCCCCACCCCGCAACCCTCCCAGTCACAGCCAAAAGCAATGGCAAGAAGAAATAACATTGGAGGCCTTTCCCCTTGAGATTGCACAGCACATTTCGTCTTCCAAGCCCAAATGTTCATTAGGAATCCACTCAGCAGTCTTTTCAGGGGGTGGGGAAGGTTATTTCCCCCCATGTCAGAGACAGGGAAACTGAGGCAGAGGTGCTGTGACTTGCCTGTGGTCACTGATTCAAGCTCGAAAGGGCGTGGCTCCCAGGCCTGTGCTCAGGCCACTACCACCTCTCCCTTCTATGGGGTGTCTAGTCCTCCAGTGTAGCACCCCACACTTTCCTATGTGAGTCTTGACTGATGGAATTTCGCCTGTTTGGAGCGGGAGGAATTTTCCCCACTGAACAACGAGCAGTTTCTGCCTCCTAAACCACAGATCAGCAGGGCAAGGGGCATCCATTCAGAGACCCCTGCCGTTCTTACTGCCAGCCCACCAGCACGGCTCCCGCATAGCGAGGGGCTGTTCTACCCTCACTGACCCTGTAGGACTTCAGCAGTGTAAATTCACCCTCTACCCCCACCCAGTTTCACAGCTTGGCCATGCTGGTGCACCTCTATCTCTTGCTTTCCTGGACTGCCACTGGGGTGGGGTGGCTTTCCACATTGGGGGTGGATGACAAGGAACTCAATAAAGTGTCCCAACTGAGCCCACGTTTTTCCTGGGGGTCACTGGGGTCTTTGAATGAGGTTTGGAATTATGGGGTAATAAATGATGGGCCGAGCCCTGCTCTCACGTCAATGGCGAAGCTCCCCCAGACTTTGCCAGGAGCAGCCCTGAGCCCGCACCTGATGATGGAGTGTTTTGGAACAGAACCGCCCAGCCATGGTCTTTCTCCTGCTTTGCAGCTGGAGTTTACAGGAATCACCCCCGAGACCTGCCTCTGGCAGAACGGGGAGGTTTCCATTGGCCAAAAAGCTTCACAAAAAGTCAAGCAGCATTTTGTCAATTGCAGCTGGAAAAATTATTCCAACACCCAGCACACACAAACACACACTCGACAGCCAACACCTACCCCTCCATCCACACCTCTAACACAGAGCCACAGCCCCTCCTAAACAAACCAACACACACACAGCACATGGACTACACATGCATCCCGGCCTCAGCACGTCACAACGAACCCACAACCCTCCAACACAAATCGACACACACACACAGCGCACAAACGACGCACGCATTCCAGTTCAGCACGCCGCACCAACCCCTCTGACACAAATCGACACATGCGCAGCACACAAGCCGCGCATACTTCCCCGCATCAGGGCTTCACACCAGCTCCTCCAACACAAATCAACGCGCACACAGCACGCAGACTACACACGCAGCCCAATATCAGCGCGTCACAACAAACCCACAACCCCTCTGACACAAATTGACACACACAAATTACACCTGCATCCCACATCAGCATGTCACACCAAGCCCACGAGCCTTCTGACACAGACTGGCACATAGAATCATAGAAATGTACGGCTAAGATAGGACCAAGTATAAATCGCAGTACACACAGACGGCACCTCCTGCCCCCCAGCATCAGCACTGGAGTTGTGCGTACGTGTGTCTTTGGGGGCTGGTTAGGCAATTGGCACTTCTCTCATCTGAAATTAAAAATATCTCTGTGTGTGTGTGTTTGTGTGAGAGAGAGTGTGTGTGTGTGATTGTGCATGAATGGTGTGAGAGAAGGTGCGTGTATTATACAAGAAGGATGCTATCACGGATGCTAGACATAGGACCAATGTATGGGTCCTGTCTGCCGCACATGCTGTGGATCTGTTCTCCACAGGCTGGACACACATCCCAGCAACAGCACATCACACCAAAGCCTCCTTCTCAAAGCCACACATAGAGAGAACACAAACGACACATTCATGCCAGCATTATCAGCACAGCACCCATGAACCCCCACTCCCCAACCAAATCAACACACCGCACACAAACTACACCCCCCCCCAACGGCAGCCCAGCACCCACCAACCCCCACCCCTCCTGACGAAATCAACACACAGCACCCATAACTCCCCACCCCTCCTGCTAGTGGGTATGGTCTGGGCTGGATCCCCTGTGAGCACACCCCAGACTGACCCCCATTAGAAGGTGTGGTGTAGGCTGGAGCCCTGTTGACTCTATGCCAGCCCCTCTCTCTGGTGCCTATGCCCCAGTCTCCGTGTCTGTTCACTCCATAGGGCGGGAGGTAGTCTCCCTTCTATACACCTCGTACCCTATATCCAAAGGTGATGCCTGGGCAATGCCCAACTCTTTCCTGGGCTGGGACCCGAAGGGATGGATGGGTGTGGGTGGGTCTCTTCAGACCCCTCTCCACCTTCTTTCCGGGCTGCTCCAGATGTTGCTCTCTGGTCCCAGTTGTGCCTCACTCCAGCTGTGACACTTGCAGCTGCCTCTTCTCAGGAGAGGAGGCAGGTGCTTCCAAGCGTCCCAGAAAGTCTTAGCTGAGACTGGGACAAAGTGCCAGAAGAAGAACTGCTCAGAGATGGGGCAAGGCGAGGGTAGGCTCGCGAGTCGAGCTACTGAATTTGGGGGACATTTAGGCAATTTGAACGTCTCTCATCTGAAAGCGAAAAGATGTACAGGCATGGTTATATGTGAGGCTCTGTGTGTGCGCGGTAGGCGAGAAGGTGCCTATGTTATGTAAGAAGGATGTTTGTGTGAGAATCTTACCTATGCGATGGTGCGTGTGTCATGCATGACACACCATGTGTGTCTCATATATGAGGAAGTGTATACCTTATACTGGCAGTGTGTGTGTGTCTGAGATGTAAGGTGTGTGTATGTATATTTTAAAAAGCATATACCCACACTCTAGTAATATATGTGGTGGCTGTAAATATGAGTTACAATCTGAGCTACACTTTTTAATTCCTATTTTCAGAAGAGTGGATGTGACAGATTGATTCCAGCAACGAGTAAGGGTCTCTGTCCGTACTTTGATGCCCATTCATACAGTAATACACGTTTCAGGTACAGCATTTGTGTATTTCTCATGGAAAATTGGTTCTGCCCCCCCACACACACACACACTTTACATGATCAAACATAAATTTAAAAAAGCTACAAAGCAAAATGAAAAAATAAGTTAATAACACTACACATCTGGGTTGAAATCGAAAAGTTCCCTTTGGAAATAGCTCTGCTTGTGCATTTACGAGCTAAATTACTTTGGTGACCATTCAGGGCCAGGTCTGATCCTCCTTCTCCAGTTTAGCATCTTACTCCTAATGACGTCTGTGGGACGGCTTGTGGAGTGAGGTGATACTGAAATGCTGTTAAAGGCTCAGAATCCGGCCCTAGGTTATTGGCAATTCTAAAGAGACATCTCTCAGTGCAAATTGCCGACCTGTGTTCACTGACTGAATGCAGATGATAAATAATACTGTACTAGAAAGCTACAAAAATGTGTCCATAGGATTTCTAGAACTATAAATATACAATATTACTGAACAGAGACTAAAGCATAAGATTGTGCTCTCTTTCTGTCTATACATATGCACACATGCCCAGATTTAGAGATACACATCTTTCAATTTTCTGAACAAATCGCAATTAGCCTTGGGGCAACACAGCACAATCCCAAGGACTCCTTGACCACCTGGAGCAATATTTGACGGCTGTTGCCATCAAAACTAATTGGCATTTGTTTCATTAACCTTTTGGGGTTTTTCTTAGAGCTGGCTTCATTCATGAGGCATGACAGAAGAAGCAAAGAAGAACACAGGACCGCAGAGCATGAGTGATGACGGTGGATGGCAAACTACAGCCTTCGGCATGCCAGCTATTGACCTGTCTCATTGGATTTGGGGTGAACACATTTAAAATGATCCCCTGGGGTTCACAAAATTCCAAATGGGGATATGCAGAACCAAAGCACTGGGAAGACTGGATCTGGATCCAAGTCTGAATTCTGTGGCTCAGCCTCATCATCTATCTATCTATCTATCTATCTATCTATCTATCTATCTATCTATCTATCTATCTATCTATCTATCTATCTATCTATCTATCTATCTATCTATCTATCTATCAAACCAGTTTTCCAAAGGTTTAAAGCTGTTCCTGAAATTATGCCCAATAACCCAAACTCAGAAACTTTTTTAATCCTGGGGCAACTTTTTGCTGCTGATTTCTTCCAAGAACCTGTGTGTGCGTGCGTGTGTAATACACATGTAAATTTAGTTATATATTTATACCGTATCATATATACTCACACAGAATTTAGCAAGATTCAAAAACAGATTGGCTAGTGATGTGGATAATGAGAACATCCACAGCTACATTAGATTGGATGCCAACATGGAAGGGATATAAACCCTCCTAATTCAGGGAATAAGCCAACCACTGACTGAGAAACTTTCCCGATGGGCAGCTTGTCCACTGTGGGGAATTTAGCACCTTCCTCTGAAGAAGCTGTTGTTCTCGGACACAGCATACTGAACTAGATAGACCTCTGGTCTGATCCAGTCTAGGTATATTCCTTGGTTCCTTCACCTCTGCATCTTTTCTCTCTATGGTACAGTTTTTACATCCACATTCCTATCTATAATATTTCTGGATTTCAGTTTTTCTTAACACTGTAAGGAAAAATGCCCTTGTAAAATCTTGTCCAAGATGGGGGAAAGTTTAGATTAAAATGAATCTCCATTCCTTTTTAATTTACAGCCATCCTGGCTTCTATTTCTTATCGGGCTCGACTTCTAAAAATGGTAAAGCTTGTTTATACTAACAAACAAGTGCAATAAGGTTCCTCTTTTGCAGAGTTACATGCAATGGAATAATGCTACAGGTCAAGGGTTTTTTATAGCAATGCATGTTGTAATGATTGTTATTAGCAGTAATTGTTATCCCATAATTACGTATAAGTTAAAAATTAATCCCCATAGTATCATTCCATTAGTCCAGGACTTTTGGGGAAATGATCTTACAAACATTTGTACTGCTGGGTCTCAAGCCCTTGATATACTGAATAATAATAGTAATCTGATTGAGCAAAGTAGGGGAAAGTCTTTTATCACCTACAGATAGCAGGGAGTCAGCCCAGGAGTTAAGCTAGTCAGATTTGTTGCCTTTATGGCTGTATAGTGTAATAAGATTGCGTCTTTGAAGTCATGAGGAATTTCCTCCCCTTCCCAGATATCCTTATTCCTTAATGATTTCTTGTAGATAGTTGACCGGGTTTTGACTTGACAGATACAATGGACAGCCAGGCCATAATAATAGTAGCCGACTTTGCAAAAGGAAAATGATTCTGTGCTCCAGAACTACCAGTCCCTTGGCCTGCAAAGGCAATTGCTTGCTCCTTGCTTTCCTGATTCAATTCCTGAGCCCATACCATGGGGTTTTCCAAAGAGCTCAGCCCTTCCTTACCTATGTTCCCACGGAAGTCAATGAGAGGTTGGCATGTTCTCCTTCCCCCCTGTTTCTTCAAGGTCCCAAGATGCGCTATTCCTAGCAGTATCTTGTCTGAGTACCCTCCCCCCCCCCCGCATCCTAACTCCTGTCTGCCTGGCTGTTGGCACAGCAGAATGGGAGCGCAGCGGCTTCATGGAACTGGCTGCGCAGCTGTGCTGAGACCTGGGATGACAAATCTGGGAGCCTGCTACATTGCCTGGGGCCTGGGGCCCTCCCATGTCACCCCAGTTATAGATGTTTTGGGAGGCCTCCTTGAGTTCGGGCCCCGGTACAATTGTTCCCCTCTGTGCCCCCCCCATGGAAACATGTGCCATGCTACTGCACCCCCGCAGCCAAGCAAAGGGTGACCTATCCATTTCTGCATGGCACCTAACACCACAATGAAAGAAGGCAGAGAGGCGAGGGAGGGAGGGAGGGATAGAGGGAGGATGGATGGATCCCCCCCCCATACACACTGTACTTACCTGGGTCTCGGAGAGGCTGAGGCTGCTGGCCAGCTGTTTGCGCTCGGCCCCCACCACGTAGTGGTTCTTCTCGAAGGCCCTCTCGAGCCTCAGGAGCTGGGATGGGGAGAAGGCCGTGCGGATCCGCTTGGGCTTCCTGGCAAAGGGCCCGTGCAGTAGCAAACCCTCCTGGGACACCTCGCTCCCTGCGGACCAAGCACCAAGAGTCAGAGACTTGCCTGGTCAGGGCTCACTCCCCAGGGCACCCCCGGCTTCTCAGTCTGCCCAGCCCCCTCCCTGCCCCACCAGCGGGGGTGCTGCCTTGGCCACTCCCGCTGGGGGAAGGTGTGTCCTGGGGGTGACTCCCCCATTTCTCAGGGCTGGGCCTTTGCAGGCTGCTCCTTTTCCTCTCCTGTCCCTGCCCAAAGGGGCTGCCCTTCCCCCCACCCTGATCTTCGTAAGCAGGAAAGAAAGTCCCTTGGGCAGCCTCAGGACTGGGGAGCCCCAGGGAACAGAAAGAAAGAAAGAAAGAAAGAAAGAAAGAAAGAAAGAAAGAAAGAAAGAAAGAAAGAAAGAAAGAAAGAAAACGAATGTGAATAAAGAAAGAAAAAGAAAGTGAAGAAAGAATCAAGAAAAAGGAGGAAAGAAAGAAAGAAAGAGAAAAGCACACCAAGACGGGAAGGGAAGGAAGACGTGGCGACGGGGTGATTGCGATGGATCGATCCGGCCTCCTGCTTCCCCACTTCCAAAGGAGACCCTCCCACCCCCCAAGAACAGGGAGACGCCCCAGGCCCCCAGCGAGCGGCCCGGGCCAGCAAGGTGAGCCCCGCTCCGCTCGGCGCAGGGACCTGCCCTGTAATTAAAGGCCTGGCAGAGTAACGAGGCAGCGCTTATTGGTGCCCATAAATCACAGGGTGGCTCCCTTTGAAACTGGCCTTATCTCTGCCCCCATCCCGCGCGGGGTCAGGCCGCGGGAAGAGCGAGGTGCTGCAGGGACCCCCGGGAGCCCCCTGACAAGTGACCTGGTGGCGGCTGTCAGGACCCTGCACTTAAGCAATTGCAAAGCGCGCTGAGCTTTTAATTAGCTGCTCACCCCGGGACGGGGAAGGAGGGGCGGGGAAAGCCGGGGAGCCCCGGCCAGGGGCCCAGCAACGCCTCGGAAACGGGCGAGCCTAGCGAGGGTCCCAGGGGCTGCATTCACCGGCAGGCGCGTATCCCGCTCGGGCCCCGGCCCCCGGCCCCCGGCCCCCGGCCCCGGCTGGGAAACTGAGCCGCAAAAAGCAGGGTCATGACAGCCAAAGTCATGGGAGTAACCCCCGGCTACAGCGGCGTTACAGCCGGGTCCGGAGCGCCGGAGCGACAGCCTGGAAACATAAGAACGGCTAGACTGGGTCAGACCAAAGGTCCAGCTAGCCCAGTGTCCGATAGATAGAGAGAGAGAGAGACAGACAGAGAGAGAGAGAGAGAGAACGAAAAAAGAACGAGAGTAGAAGTAGAAATTGATACATATGGTGGAAAGAAAGAAAGAAAGAAAGAAAGAAAGAAAGAAAGAAAGAAAGAAAGAAAGAAAGAAAGAAAGAAAGAAAGAAAGAAAGAAAGAAAGAAAGAAAGAAAGAAAACGGACCTAAAGAAAGAAAAAGAAAAGAAAAAGAAAGTGAAGAAAGAATTATGAAAAGGGACAAGAAAGAAAGAAAGAAAGAAAGAAAGAAAGAAAGAAAGAAAGAAAGAAAGAAAGAAAGAAAGAAAGAAAGTGAAGAAAGAATAAAAAGAAAGGAGGACTGAAAAGAAAGCAAGGGAAGGAAGGAAGGACGGAAGGAAGGAATTGGCTGGAGGCGAAGAAGTGGAGCAGAGATCGATGGTGACAAGGCAGAAGTGGACCGAGGTACATTAGCTCGGGATGGGAAAGAGCGAACACTTCTCACACATCTGCCTTTGTCCGAGTGACCCCGTCCCCCCGGTATCACTGGAGGAAAGTCGGGCGGGAATCGGGGGGACCCCCGGCCCCGCTCTGGGCAAACCGGGGCGTCTGGAGAAGCGTCTCCTCCCCTCCCGCTGGCGCTGGCCAGGCTGCCGGGGAAGTTAAGCGGGGGAAACAGGAGGGTGGATGCGGGCACGGGCCAGCGGGCAGCCTTTGGCCATTGAGCTCCAGGGTGGGACTCCGACCCAGCTGGTGTCTCCCGACACCGACAGACCCAGCCAGGCCTGCCCGGGAGCCCAGCACGCCCCGGTTCTACAGCGGGGGGCCCGTTTCTCCCCCATTCCCAGCCCCCCAGGGGTTTCCACTCCTATCTGCTCCCCCCTGGGCCTCCAGCCAAGTCACCGGGCCAGAAACCCCAGCCGGGCCCCTCCGGGAGCCGCGCGAAGTTGGTGACCAACTTCCCAGGCAAGCGGCTCCTCCGGGGAATCGCCGGGAACCGGCCCGGCCCCAGCCGCGATCCGGGAACGGGCTACCAGCGACCCCGGCCGCTGCACAGCCCAGGCCGTGCGGGAGGCAGGGACCGGGCTGCGATGCTTTAGGGCCAGGGACCTTTCCCTCCGGCAGGTTTGGACAGCGTCGAGCGCAATGGGGCGCCGGATCCGGCGCGGACACAAATCAATCATCAATAAAGCAGCGAACACAGGTCAGGCGGGGGGATCCCACCCAAACGGGTCTCTGGAGGTTCACTCCCCCTCTGCAGCCTCTCTCCACCGAGATGCCCTAGAGCAGGAGGAGGCAGGATGCCCCCCCCCATTCACAAGGGATCTCCAAGCGCAAAGCGGCCCTAGGGTGACTTTTACACTTTCCCTTGTCGCCCACTTCCCTGCGCCGCGTCCCAGCGAAACAGCAGCGTCGCCGCGCCTGGAATGGACAGAAATGGTTTGTTTTTTTTGGGGGGGGGGTTGGTTTGTATATGGGGCCGGGGGAGGCCGGTGCCCCATGGGATCCAGGGATCCTTTTGGCCCAGAAGCAGGGGCGGGCAGCGGCGGGGATGTCCGGCCGATCCCCTCCCGCGAGCAGGGAAAAGAGGGAACTTGCTCTGACCCCCTGGATTTTTTGTTGTTGTTGTTGTTTTTTTATCTGTCAGGCTGATCGGTGCGGCTGACACCCAACGATTTCAGCAATCTCGCGAGCGGCGGTTTCTTGCTGGAGCGGGGCATAGCCAGGAGCCAGGCGAGAGAATTTGCTGCTGAGGAGATAACCTAATCTCTCTCTTCCCGCCCAGAACAAAGCCCGCCTTTGATGATCCCCTGCTCTCTTTTGACTCGGTTTAGTGTATGGAGTGAAAAGCCTTTAATGCGGATTTGCATTTATAACTCCGTAATGAGGAGTGGGGAGAGGGGGGTGGGTGGGGAGAAGCTCCCGAGCTCCGCAGCCGCTTTGCAATCCCAGCCCGGGTCAAGCTCCTGACCCAGGCTCTTGTTTTCCTTACCCCCCCCTCCCCAAAAAAGTTTCCTTTTGGAGATTAGGTGCAAGCGAAACCTTTCCCTTGGTTTTAGCGCCTAGAAGAGAAATTGACACACACACCCCTGCAGGAGCGATCATATAACGATGCTACGGGGGAATCTGCAGGAGTCTGGGGCTATGGAAGGAACGATCATTTCCAGTATATTATGCGTTTTAAAGGAATAATTCTCTGAGACATACACCCACGTGGGCACCGGAAATTATTTTTGCACAGGATTCAGATTGGCTATGATACCCAAACACGCACCAGCCACACGCATGCGCTTATGGGTGCGTGTCGATTACTCAAGATACTTCTATTTTTCATATACTTCTCGGTGTACATCAGGTATCACACTGGCGTGTGTAGGGTAAATGTCTGTGTTATAGAGCGAAAGAAATACCAGGCAGCCCTAGGAATCCGGCACACATCACGTCCAGGGTTCAAGTTTATAGCAGCTGTGACAAAGTAAATGCGTGTGTGTATCCACACACAGAGAGATCGCCGCCCCAGCCACGTAAGAGTGTGTAAAATTATATATAAGGAGAGGAGTATATTTGTAAAATAGAACCTAATCTGGCTACACTGTGTCCATGCACTGAGTGTATCATATAAACTTTACAGACTACATTATATCTGTCACATACCACGGAGGCCCAGATACATCGCTAATTATATATGTTATCGATGCAAATATCATTGTAAGTGATTTTTCCAGGTGCCTGGCCTCTAGACACTGGGGCTGATCCTTGCTTTTACAATCAATGGCAAAACTCCCCCTGGCTCCTTGAGTTCAACGACACCCGGGGTCGGATCCCTTATCCGATCATTGTATTTCTCTGCCCCCAGAACTGCTCAGATCTACGATTAAAAATACCCCAGCGCAGGGGGCGAGGTTTCTCCCAGTCCCAGCGCGCCCTGGGAAGTGGGAGAGCAAGTCCTACATTTCGTGCTCCAGGTTTTTGTATTTCTTCTGGGAAACTAGATTCACAGTTACCCAGGGATTGCGTCCACCAAAGCCCAGCCAGGAAGCCCTGAGCGGAGTTTACGAACAAGGCTGCCGAAGCCACAGGTTTATCGCCGCAGACCTTGCCCGTGGATGAGCTTCCTACCCTGCCTCCCTGACCTGAGATAGGGCCAGGAACAGCGCATGGACCGGGAGGGCGAGTTTAGTTTACATGAAAACAAAAACGAGCACGCAAAAAACAACAACAAAAAAACAAAAAAAACCAACAACAACCCCCAAAATAAATTAAAATCATCATAAAAAACAAAACAAAATAAAAAACCAGAGGGCTTGAAAACAACATCCAATCATTCTTCTAAAAAGAAACATTTGATTTACTACAGACCCAGGTTTTCTATCCACACACGCTCATTAATTCGTTCATATTTGTTCTTTAAAATATAAATACACTCAGATGCTTTTCAACATCTCCACTACCGCATTCATCCATTATAAATATCGCTGTAAACATCGACCTCCGATTTCTCTTTTTCCTTGAAACAGCGATGCCGTGTTTTCAAGTCTCGTGGCTCTTTATCTAGACACACACAAATCGGCACATATACAGATACACGTCTACACACACTCATGTTTCTAACTGTATTGCCTGCATATACTGTTTGTGTAGATTGTTGCACTGGAAATATCTTGGTGTATTAAAGTGTCAGAAGGCCCTCTGGAGAGAGAAAGAATTCGTATAGCGATACATACCCTATATCTGAGCATGCGGTATCAGGCAAGATCACAATTAGATAGATAGATGGGGTGGGTGGGGATAGATAGATAGATAGATAGATAGATAGATAGATAGATAGATAGATAGATAGATAGATAGATGGATGAGAGGGGTGTATGGGGATAGATAGATAGATAGATAGATAGATAGATAGATAGATAGATAGATAGATAGATAGATAGATAGATAGATAGAGGGGGTGTATGGGCGTAGATAGATAGATAGATAGATAGATAGATAGATAGATAGATAGATAGATAGATAGAAGGTGGGTGAGGTAATATTTCTTTTAATGGACCAACTTCTGTTAATGGATGAGACAGGCTTTCCAGCTACACAGAACTCTTCCTCAGAATATACACAACAATACCCAAGCAGTATGCGCATGCAATACGATTATATATATATACATAGCACCTTAAAGACTAACATTTATTTGGGCATAAGCTTTCGTGGGTTAAAACCCAACTTCTTCAGATGCATGGAGTGAAAATTACAGATGCAGACATAAATATACCAACACATGAAGAGAAGGGAGTTACCTTACAAGTGAAGAATCAGTGTTAACAAGGCCAATTCACTCAGGGTGGATGTGGTCCACTCCCAATAATTGAGGATGAGGTATCAAGATCAAGAGAGGGGAAATTGCTTTGGTAGCAATTGCTTTTCACTCCATGCATCTGAACAAGTGGGGTTTTTACCCACGAAAGCTTATGCCCAAATAAATCTGTCAGTCTTTAAGGTGACACCGGACTCCTCGCTGTTTCTTTAAAAGACCCTTATCTCACCCACCTTGGCTCTCTTAGATCCTGGGACCAAGAGGGCTTACAACACTGCAAAGAGATGAGATTAGATGGATAGATAGATAGATAGATAGATAGATAGATAGATAGATAGATAGATAGATAGCATGCTGAATGCAAGAAGAAATCAACAGCAAGAAATTGTTCAATGCACTAAAACTCTTCCCTTGCATTTCGTGTGTGTGTGGATACGCCTGGATCTACACATATCCAGCACACACCTACATAGACCCGCGATTCCTTGTGACTCCCTGCACCCCAGCTAAAGGAAGTGGCCGGCTGGCTGGTTTGCCCGGTAGATCTGTCCGTGCGTTTTGAAGGGAAAGCGACAAGGCAAAGCACCGAGGCAGCGACAAGCCCGGGAAATTCCCTCCCTTCCCGAGGCTGGCGATTCCTGATTTACCTTGAAAGCGGTGCCCGAAGAACCTGTTCCTCAGCACCCAGGGGTAGAAGTTGAGGGGGTCTCTGTGCTGGGGGGCGAAGAAGGAGTGCGGATGCGGGAGCTGGGAGGCGCCCAGCTGGTGCGGGTGGACGCTCAAGGAGGGGTGGCTCACGGCCTCTGGGAAGACCAGCTCCGGGCTGCTGTACAGGGGCCGGCCGGCTGCCGCGCTGTGAAAGCCATTGACGAAGGCCTCGGCCGCGGAGGGGTTGGGGTAGTTGAGGGCTGTAGGTCGGATGGGGTCCTCTGAAGCCAAGTGATTGTCCTTCGCCACCAGCGACTCGATGGTGAAGCACCGCTTAGCTGCTGGCTGGAACATGGTTTGGTCTGGAGTGAGCTCTTTGGAGGGGGCTGTGCCTTGGGTGTGTGTGTGCGCAAAAGATCCCCCCCAACACACACACAACTCTGCCCCCCTCCCTCCCTCCCTCTCACCCACCCACCCACCCACCCCCCAGCCCAGAAGAAGTGCAAGCAGGTAAGCGTGTCTTTCCCGGCGAGGTGAAAGCAGCCAGGGGAGCTGTGATCCAGGCAGACTTGCCCCTTGCAGGGAGGAGAGCAGAGTCCTGCAGGCAGGCTGGTTGCTTTGGGGTGGGGGGTGGGGGCTCTCGCTCCCGCAAGACGCACACTCACACCCCGGTACACAAATCCGGGCTGGCTCGCCGGAGAGCAGTACAAATAAGCCTGGTACCTGGCAAGGACCATCTGATTGGACAACTCACCTGCCCTAAGGTTGGGGAGGGGGGCACATGGGGAGAGAGATCTCCTGAAAAAACTGGACTGGAGCCTTTGCAGAAGAAGCAACGCAAACTTGGCAGGGCTGCGGCCACAGGGGCTCCCAGCTCCTCCATTGGCTAAGCCCCCCCCCCAACACACAAACACACACACACACACCTCTTCTTCGCTCCGCTTTGCAGGAAGGGGTGTTTCGTTTGAGGGACAGTTCCAAAAGCCGAGTCACGCCGAATTTAGCGCACACCGAGCGCTGGGTTCTTGGACCTTGACTTTGGGTTCGAAATCCACTCCGCTGCTTAAAGGGAGGGGGGGTCGATTCTAACCCCCCCTCTTTTCAATCGGGTGTGTTTGTTGTGTAACTCCTCGGAGAGAAATCGCTCGATCCACTTTGAACCCGACGCGGTGTGGATCATAATCGCAGGGCAGCGCAGCACCCAGGAGAGCAACAGGAGGTTTTTAAGGCTGCGCCGTCACAATCTGCGTCCACATTATTTCAAACAGTTATTCCTTAAAAACAACACCTAATGTTACCCACCGACAGCCTGCCAGCTCTGGGGCTCCCTGATTTCCTTAGGAGATTTCAGATTCACCTTCATAGCCAGCAGACAGCAAACGCAGGCACTTTCTCCCCGTGTAAATTTGATTTATTTCTTCTCTGGCAAGAAAGGATCTGCTGTGGAAAGGATGCTGGTTTCAGAAGCGGCGATGTGTCTTTTTGTGGGTCTTTTGGTTTGGTTGGGTTGGGTTGGTTTGCTTTTAAATAGACTGTTTTCGAGCTTCTGCTCCAAAGACGTGCAGAATTGATTACTGTGGATTGTGTTGTTTATAGGAACCATATCCATGTTTAAAAGCATCCCTGACAGATAACTACACACATGCATTGTGTGAGTGTGTGTTGCACACACAGACGTCCTGGAATGTGCTCACGTAGGAAGAAGATAAACGCTGTGCAGATAGATGGGCAGACATCCCTGACTGTCTCACCACGCGGCTCAGTGGTGGACAATTTCTGACGGGTTCTTTTCAGTTGCAAATGTAAATCTCTCACATCAAAGGACACTCGGGACAATAAGATCTCGGGGTACACTCATGCTTTGGGGTCGGCCTGATTATTCTTAACTTTCTGAGCTCGTGGCTGACCCCGGTGACTCAAAGACGGGGTAGCTCTGGCTTTGTGACTTCTCCCCACCGGCCAACTCAATGCACCTGGTGTTTTTAATTAGGGCGCAGACTGGGAGGGGGACGTGTGGGGGAAAAAATCAATGCGAATTCCCAGCCGCTGGCGCAAACTCCCCGAGCCCTGGTTATTACCCCGCTTCCCCTTGCTCTAAGATCTCCACCCCTTCTCTCGCAGAGTTCACCCCGGGTTTTGGCTCTGGCTCCCTGTTGGAGAAGTCCAGTGTCCGTACTTTGATTGAAGTTTTGTTAACCCTGTGAAGGAGGGGGCTGCTCCGGAGCGTCCGCTACAATGAGGGTGTAAAGTCTATTTTCCACTCCAGTGGGCTGAAATGCACCAAGCAGGCAACCCACGATCTTTTCCTTTTGCTGGAAAGGAAGACTATTTAAGGGGGGGGGGACTACTAAATAAGGCCGGGGGGGGGGAGGAGACCCTTCTCTCTTTCTATTCTTCTTGCTTTCCTGTCCTGAGGTTCTTACGGCCCTTAGGAAGGGCGATCAAGGCAACACACAGCCGCGAACACAGATCCTTCCCCAGCAAGATCTCTGCCCAGACCCCTAGGGTTTCCCCCTCTTTTTTCCTCTGGGCATCTTCGGCCGCAGTGGGGCTGGGAGGGGTGCGCTGGGAGACACACACGTACAAACACCGCTCCGAACAAATAGACCAAAACTGCTGCCCTGGCAAACCCAGCCAGGAGGCTGCAGGTGAGGGGAAGGATGAGACGCAAAGCGGGGGATGGGGTAGGGCCGGGCCGGTCGAATTGGCTCTGGGGGCAGGAAGAAGGTTCCAAGAAAGAGAAATAAACACAGGGCAACAAATAAACAAAGACCGAGACGCTCTTATGGGGAGACGCCAACGAAGGTCCCGGCGCGGTGCAAGCGGGTTTTAAGCGCGCACGGGCGGCGAGCAAACACCTGTCTCCTTTATCCCGGTGTGCGTTTATTTATGGGCGCGCTGTCTGCCCGCCCCAGACCTTGCAGAGCTGGAGTCCGCTGGCTCCGGAAGGGATCGGGCCCCGAGGTTGATAGACGGGACCACCGGAGCCTTTTGTTCCGCTGCCTTTGGAGGTGTGGGGGAGACTAGGATTTTAAGCCACGAGAAAGGGCTTCGAGCGGAATGCAAAGTGGAGTGAAAATTGCTCCGCCCGAGGAGGGGAAAAGGGAGGTTTGGTTCGAATCAAACCGCCGTGTAGCGCCAGGCCCTGCGTGCACACCGGCTCGGCTCGGAAACCCAGAGATCTTCCCAGTACTGATGTGAAACGACTCACCGGCAAGAGACAGATGGAGGTGAGCAGGCTATCGACCTAAGAAGGGAGATTATTGTATTCAGGATCAAAGCCTTCCGAGCACTGGGACAAGTCTCCACCGGGAAACACCATTAGGACTTTGGCGGAGTAAAATTAGACGCTTTAGAAACCAGGGACCTGCGGTTTCAGATCCGCAATGATCCACTGGGAAGGTAAAAACAAAGAATTCTTCTTCCCAGTGTAAAAAAGACAAAAGTCATTTTTTAAAAAATCGTTTTTAAAGGCAGGGCTCTGTGTGTTTGATTTGGGGATTTCGGGGTGGGTTTTGGTGTTGTTGCAAACGCACTCGGTGGGTAAAAAAGAAAATCTAAAAATAAAAGCTTGTCTGTATTTGATGTGCACAGAGGTAAGCCCCCAGAAGGTTCAGCTTACGTGTCAAAACCTGTCACTCTTAGCAGCTGCCTGTTTTCCGGGAGCCGTTTGGACTGGGCTTCCCAACGTCGGTTTTGCTGTGGAGCAAATAATTTAGTCCTTATTCCTAAATCATCGAGCTTCCATTTCTGCCTGCCAGACATGCCCAGTCGGCTTTTCTCTTTTAAAATAATAATTCGGTTTAAATTCTATTTTGAAAGCGACTTCACCAGGATCAGCTCGGCCTGGTAGACGCCGTTCCGCTCCTGCAGCGTTCACACGGCTCCTTTTCCTGCCGCTGCAGCAGCTCGTATCCACCATCTCGCGCGGGGGCCGGGAGAGGGTGGGAAAGGCAGGACCCTTTGCACACAGAATAAAGTTTAGGCTTTTCTAGAGACATCCAATTTGCGGCTGGCAGAAAACGGGAGGTCGTTTTCAAAAGGGAAGTAAAACCCTTAAAGAACAAGGCTCACAGGAGCGGCTGCGTTTTGTTCCCTAGCCATTAAAACAGAGGGCAAGGCTTCCTTTCTGCAGGATACATCGCTGTTTAACAGGGTCTTTCTTCGCACAGAAGCTCCGAATTTGGGTTCTGGCTCCAAGGTGCCCTGAGACGGCTCGGGCCGCCGAAAGCGAACAGGGAGCCGCTAAGACGGTGTTTATTATTTCTGTTCTGCCGAGAGAGCCACCCGCTCCGGAGCAGTCACAGCCCCGTCAGTTTCAGCTCGCTCCCTGCCCTGGTGCAGCGGACTTGACACCGTTTAAGAGGCGCTGCCGTTTACATTCAGCGCTAAATCACTTCACTTTCCTTTTGCGAACAGGTGGTTATTACAAGGCGCGAATTAAAAGCCAATCAGTCCGTAAACCCCCTTGCAGGGCGGCTTGCCTGTGTGGTGCAAGTTTCCCCGACTACCCAGGAGGGAAAACAACTGGAAATAAAATAAACCATCAACACCATCTCTGCTCTGCCGGTGATTTCCTGCCGGATTCTCCTTCAAGGCACCTGCCTCGGAATCAGATCTTCCCCCTTTTCCAGGGTAACCCAAGCCCCTTGTTTCAGGCGGAATTTCTACGGCCAGAGAAAGCCGCTCTTTAGAAAAAAAATCAGACACAGGCTGGCAAGTCTACGGGACCCATTTAATCAAAGAAAGAAAGGAGCCCCTTTTCTCTGCCCCTGCCCCCGGCTGAATTTCTCCAGGGCGAAGCTGGGACTTAGTTTTGATCTGTCTTGACTGAGCGAAATGAGTGTTTCTTTGGGGGGACCTATTAGTTAGAAGAGAAAAAAACGACAATTAGACGAGAAAAAAAAAATTAAAAAGGAGCGACCGCATTCAAAATTAAGGAAAGTTACCAGTGGAGACAATTCGGGATTGATTCGATTTTACCAGCAACGCAAAACTCTGGCGAGGGCGAGAAATGAGGCGTGCTGCGGATTGGTAACTGACAGGACTGAGAGGTCGGAGGGGCATATCCTGACCAGAGAAGGGACTGGAACTCCTGCGGGAATTTTATGCGCCTTCGGTAAACAGTTATTGTGTTTTCCAGCCGGGCAACAAAAGCGAAATGAGAGGAGCAGAGATGGGCACAGGAGAGAGAGAGAGAGAGAGAACTGGCTCTGGGGATTGTGAGTAAATTCAGACTGTACTGCAGGTGTTTTTCTGTCTTTCCCCCATCCTCTCCCTACATCTTCCTTCCTTAGCTCTATAATCTCTCTTCTAACTCTAAAGGAAAATGATTCCCCATATCCCTTGCACTCTCTCGGCAGTACCCCGTGTAGACAAGCCCCGAGAAAGGAAAGTGGATCCTCGGATCAGACCTGCTGCAGTTTCTGAGGACTGGAGGCGCTTTCCTCAATCCCTCCTCCTGTTAATCTGTAACACATCAGCTTCCATCATCAAAGGGCAAAATGTGGAAAATCAAGACTCAGACACTAAAGGGCAACCATGGGTTAGGAGCCTGATGGGACATTAAAAGTTGATCAGACTTCAAAGTGCTGCATCATTTCCTTTTAAACTCACTTAATTATTATTTTGGTGGGGTTATTAACTTGCTTTTGCTGGAATTTTATCTCCATCATTTATCTCCCACCCACCAGGGCTGATTTGATCCTGGCTACATGAAGTTTGGGAACTCTCAGAAGTCAGCTGGAGGGCATTATTTAACCGCAGGTTATTACTTGAGCACACCTTTGGGTTACTGATTGCAGAATCCTGTACCCCAGACCCAATAAAAGGCTTCCCCTTACTTCCAGTGCAGAGTTGTCCATAGACTCAGTCTATTCTGTGCCTCTTTTCACTCATCCTTACAGATTTTGTTCAGCTCGGTTCAGAAAGATTTAAAATAAGGCATTCTACACCCAACCCTCAACACCAATTGCTTGGTTATTTCTAGGATCTCCCTGGCTTTCTCCTTTGTAAAGTCCTCTGGGTTAAGGATAGACAAATATTTCCCCAGCTCAAGAACTTTAGATAGGCAGGCAAATAGACCGAGAGGGATGGCATTGTCCTTAAAATGCCAGAATAAGAGTCAGGAAACCTGTGGTCTGTTACTGTCTCTTCTACTGCTGCTTTGGACAAGTCACTTTGCTTCCCAGCATAGGCCTTGCATGAACAATGAAAGAAAACAGAAATAAGGGAAACAGAGGCTAACAGTGGACAAAGTGTGAATTCCTTGTAAATAATATGTGGCTAGTAAATAAAGAAGTAGCAAGGAGAAGAGTAATATGGCATAAATTTGCAGCTTTCCTCACTAGCCTTGTAGTGCGTGGACAGCTTAACACCTATTCAGGGATTGATTCCCGCAATTAGTAAACCTACCATAAAGCGTGGAATATAATGTAGGCTGTAATCTGCATCTGTTTTCAAATATGTATATATTCTGATTTATAATTCTGTACGTTGATCAGCTCAGGTGTAGCTTTGTGAAATGCCCGTAGAGAAACCTCAGTGATGAGTCTGGATTTGAACTGTGTTTCTGGATTCCAGAGAACTGGCTCAAGTGCTCTCCCAGAACAGCACACGGTGTTCTCTACCTGAGTAGAAACGGTCTGGGAAGGTACCCCAACACCCTGGTCCCCGGTTTCACTCTCTGTTTGAAGGGATAATCACCCTGAGTTGATTTGCCTACTGGGGGCTGTGGAGGACAGTACCTGTAACGCACCAAGGGAACTTGGAATGGAAGGAGCTAGAGAAGCAAAAAGCATTTGCCCCCTTCTCCTGGGGCAAGTCATTTAATCTGGCTGGTTCTTAGGCCCTGTCTACACTACGCAAATAACCACATTGAAACAGAACCCAGGGCTAACCGGCCCCTGTGTGTTAAAACAGGGCTTCTCACTGAGTTCTGCTTAAAAATGGATCGCACATGACCCCCTCCTTAGCTCATAATTTATTGTTGGTTCTCTGGTTTGGACTGGCTCTGTACTGGACTTTTCTGGGAGACAATATTAATTTATATGAGTTTCATTTGCACCTGAAAACCACAGCTGAAATCAGAGGCCCATTGTGCTGGGTATGAAACAGTCCTTTTCTGAGTGCTTACAACTTAAACAGACAAGGGGCGGCAGGGGAAACTGAGGCACAGAGAGGGGTAGGGACTTGCCCAGGGTCACCAGCAAGTCAGTGACTGACTGTGGTCTAGAACCCTGTCTGCTTTAGGGCTCCTACTCTTGATGGAGCTGCAATGGTGGGAGGTTCCCAAAAAAGGCCATGTCTATTACCTGGCAGTTAGGAAAGAACAAATCATGCAATGACATACTTTGGCTACAGCCTTGTTACCCAGCTGTGTTAAACTCTGGTAGGGCATACAGGCCCTGGCTCTGGCCAAGGTTTTAGCCTGGTTCTGACCCATGGGAATGGGGCAGGCTCTCTGCTACAAGATTGAACCATGTGTGCAACTGGGTGAGGGGAAAACCATGTTCCCTAATTAGCTTGTATTTATTAGATAGTTAAAGCTGCTTCTAGGGGACTATAAGCCAGGAATCCAGACATGAGGGAGAAGAGAGACAGTCCCCATCCCAGATAAGGGGAAAGCTTGGTCAGCTGTGGCATCCTGGGGTTCTCACCTGGTTCCCATAATCCCAGGATTCTCCCCCCTCCGCCATGCACCCCATCTTCTGAATTTCATCCAGGTCTCAGACTCAATAGTGACATAGGAATCCGAAACCTCTAAAGTTACCTGGGGAGTAACAGGAAAGGTTTGGATGGCATCTTTCTCTCTTCAGCTCAGGCATTAGGATGGTGGGACAGCCTGAAGCTCTGAGCCCCCTCCACTCCCAATAAAGTTATTCCTAGACTTTAAGGCCAGATGGGACCAGTGTGATCATCTAGTTGGACCTTCTGCACCGCACCAGCCAGAGAACCTCACTTAGTGATTCCTGCATCAAGCCCAGAACTCTTGTCTGAGCTAGAGCAGATCTCTTAGACACCTGGCGTTGGAATGGAGGAGCAGGACTGGACTCCCCTGAAGTTAGGCTTGGGCTCCCCACAAACCTAATCCTGGAACGTTCACGGGTTGGAGTCCTGATGAGATGTCAGTGCATGAGGGTGCTGCGACATCATGCATTGGAGTGTGACACCTGGGATAAAATTCAAGATGCTTGCATTGCCCCATGATGTCGTGCCCATGGAAGTGGTGGGCAGTGTCCCTTAATAGGGGAATCTAATAGGAATTCGGGCTGGGGGTCTAGTCCCAGCTCAGTCACTCACCTAATGTGCAAGTTTGGCCAAGTCACTTTCACCTGCACTGCCTCAGTTTCCCCATCTGTAAAATGAGCGTGGCAGGACTGGCCTGATTTCCTGCAGCCCCAGGTGCTCAGTCTCTCGTGGTTGTAGTGTGCTTGGAGAGCTTCAGGTGCGAGCTGCTGGAGAAGCCCAGCCCTGCCAGCGGCACTGGTCATTCCAAGGCTTCCAAATACACAGGGCGGGACCAGCCCCACAGCCAGGACCTTCACTTACAACTTGGAAACGCAGCTATTGCTGCTGGAGTGGGGGGTGGGGGGGCTGGCGAGAAGGGCCAGACCATCTCACAAGACTATAGGGGGGTGCAATCTGTAGGGTCCCACTCAGCCAGTGGTTCAAAAGTGAAACAGGAGGGGGGGAGCTTTCGCTGCACCTGACAAGGGTGGTGGGGGGATGCTGCTCCCTCAAGCCAGGCAGAAAAAGGGGAAATCCCCACTGCTTTTAGCTCCCCGATACCTTAACCTCTGGGCCCAGGCTGCCCAAGTTGGATCCCCCCCCCCAGCTAATTCTGCAACTGATGTGCAATCACATCTCTAAGCACAGGATTTGGGTGCAAGAAAAACACAGGACTTTGGTGGTCCAAGATATTCTGGACCTAACGACAGACTACACGGGGCGGCTCCTTTAAAGAAGATGCACTAACCTATTAGCACTTGCGCCTCTCACATTCACAGCAAGTTGCAGCCACTCACCAGTGCATGCACATGGTATCAGCTCACCAACGGCTCTCCCGACTGCCCAGGTCTGGGGTGCCCCTCACGCACTCTTTCCCCAAGGAGCGCTTAAGAAGCCCTGCAGTGGAAAAGGAGCATCTCCTGGGTTCGGTACCTGATCACACATGCTCTACCCGGCAGGTGTCAGCACCCACTGGATCCTGCTCTGCACTGAAGTTAAGGGCAGAAGCAGAGGTAAGATGAGACCCTCCTGGACATTTCTCCATTTCCTGCCCCTTGCTTTTCAATAGCCCAGTCCCACAGGGGCCCTCCTCAACCACCCTGAGCTGAGAGAACCTTGCAGAAGGGAGAAAATGTCTGTTTCTTTACTGAGCTTTCAGGGTGCTCCTCAAGGCCGGGCATTTATTTGTTTCACAGGAAGTATGCACAGAGGGTCCCTAGATGGGGTGTTGGCAAATAAATCAACACAGTGCAAAGTCAGGCCCTTAACTGTGCAGACAAGTCACCTCCTGGCTACAAGGTGGGGCTGGATCTCACTCCAGCTGCAGCCCGTGGGAGCTCTGAGTGAGCATGGGCCCAAATGCCCAGTTCCGTGCACCTGAATGTAGGAAAACCTTCCACCAGCCTCCGCCAGGGGTTTCTTTGAGCCAGGAGCGCTGAAGGATCCTGTGGGAGTTTAACCCTAACTGTGTCCAATCACATTCCCTTTAACTGCATTCAGGGGTTCAGGTCAATGTGGGGAGCCCAGATCCTGAAGGATCCTGACAAAGCCTGAGCCATCCAAAGGGGCCTGCAAAGCGTTGGTGAAGGTGCATCTGCGAGAGGAGGGCTGACTCCTCGCTCAGACCATCAGGACAGTTGGGAAGCCCAGAGGGCTTTTGTTCTAATCCCCAGAAATGTTGATTGTGCATCTGAACGGCAATTGCCCCTGAAGTGTCCCACACTGCCTGGTGGAGCCTGGGGGGTCATAAATGCGGTTAATGGGCTATATCATGCCACTGTTTTTATGCAACCTCCCACCCGATGGAGATCAATGGAAAGTCCTGCTCGGAGACCAATGGCGTGTGGTTATTACTGTCAACACTTAGACTTCTCAGACTGAACTGATTGGTCAGTCTTATCTCCAGGAAGGATGGGCCAGTGGGTAAAGAACTGAACCCTTCTAGTCTTACTTCTGCCTTATGGGACCCGTTGCCCATCACTTCACTTCACTTTATGCATCAGCAACCCTTCTGTAAAATGGGCACACTAAATAGTGACGGGCTACTTCCTTCCCAGGACTCATTAGTTAATAGCATTGGGCACGATAAGTTGCAGAGGATCATTACCTAGTGGCACCTTTACTTAACATCCTACCTTCGGGAAAGATGTTTTCTTTGAGAAACAAGACGCACCTTTTAAACAGGGAGGGTGATTAGCCATGGGAACGAACCCCATAGAGACATGTTGAGTTCTCAGTCACCTGAAGTCTTTAAGAGTGGCTGCTTTTCTAAAAGAGATGCTGTAGTTATGGGCTTGCTGAAGCCATTACTGGGTGAGATTCGCTGGAAGTCAGACTAGATGATCACCACGGTCCCTTCAGGCCTTTGAATCTGTGAATCTTCCTCCTGGAAAGATGTGTTTGGAAATGGTCTGTGGGACCTTAGATGATTCATATATTTATTTTCCCCCTCGCCGTACGAAAGGCAAACTAAGCATGTTTCCATCCGAGGCGGCTAGGTGCTTACAACACTGACATTCTCAATGAGACAAATAGGCAGGGAGGCATCTTAGCAGCAGTTTTATTGTGTTAATAAGTTTGGCGTCTATAAGCAACATATGTAAATGGCTGATATACTGTCTTGATGCCATTTAACATTATGCTGCTGAGGTGACTGGGAGCCAAGTCTGCAGCTTTTCAACTAATATGCCGGGAGCTGCCAATATTTTTAAGTTGGGATTTTTTTAAAATTTAACCAAGTTAGCAATCTGCCTGTGCCAAAACAATGCCTTGGGCCCTTGCGGCTCCATCAAGATTTCCTGGGAGCGCGGATAAATATTGTGGGTGTTTAGTCCTCTTTTCAGCTCAAGCGCCCAAAACTAAATCTTTGAGCGGAACCAGAGGAGGCTTCTCAACTGATTGTTTTCTCCACCACTTCTCTTGGTACAAATCAATCCTCGATCCTCAAAGCAAGGGACTTACTCAGCTGTGAGTAAGAGGATCTGAATCAGGTCCTAAGTTGCAAACAAAGCATCTTCATCCTTGGTGTATTTTCTGAGCCAGTCCTGTTGCCCCTGAAGTTTGGCTACTGATTTCGGGGGAGGCGGGGGGGAAGAAGGCTCAAATCTTGCACCGATTCCTGCAGTGTTTCTGTGTCAGGGATTAATCTGCAGACTGGTTTTCAGTGAACCTCAGCTGTTCTCTGATAAAGAGCAAGGGAAGAGGGGCAACAGAAAGCTCTGATGGCCTTCAGCGGAGATCGTTTCTCATCTTCCCTCTGCAGAGGCTCAAGATGCTAATCATGGTTGCAAATGCACAAAAGAGGTGGCATGGAGTGCTTGAAGAAAGCGCCGCAAGCTTGCCAAGCAGAGCCATCTTTGTCAATAGCGTAGATGCCAATGTCTCTGTGCTCCCCCCTTCTCAGGCTGGGGGGGCGGGGCGGGGGGGAAGGAAAAAAAGAGTTAGTTTCCATCTCTTGTAATTTTCAGTCAATTTATGTTGAATTGATGGTTTCCTGCAGTCATATGGATGGCAAACTCCCAGCCATTATTAGTGTAAACAGATTTGTGCACAGTATATTTAGCCATTCCATATTGCTTTCAGGAAGTGTGCATATTTTAATGGCATATACTTACAGAGGGCCATACCCTGCCATTGCTCTGTAGGAAGGTGCCAAATGGGAATTGTGCATAAAACCAACACTGGGGGGCACGCTCTGGCTCAAAGGCTATTTTGGGGTCATGAAGGAAGCCTTTAGTGGAGAGTCCGAGGAATTAGACTTGGTTGTCACCTCCCTTCAAAGCAGGCATCAGTCAGATAATAATAGTTCCCATTTATTCACCTGCAGATCTCACAACACTTTGCAAGGATGCGTGAATATCTCTCGCCTCCTTTTACGAATGGGGAAAATCAGGTAAAGGGAGCGGAATAGAATTGCCCAAGGAGCTAGTTAGTGGATATAGAGTCTGGGTCTCCTGATTCTCTCTTCTGAGCCAACAGCCAAAAGTTGTCTTCGTTGTTGTCATTCATTTCTCAGCATATAGGCCAGTAAATCAATAACTCCAGCTTCTCATCCTGGGCACCCAATGCTGGAGATTTAAAACATAAGAACATAAGAACGGCCAGACTGGGTCAGACCAAAGGTCCATCTAGCCCAGTCTCCTGTCTCTGACAGTGGCCAGTGCCAGGTGCCCCAGAGGGAATGAACAGAACAGGGAATCATCCAGTGATCCATCCCCTGTCGCTCATTCCCAGCTTCTGGCAAACAGAGGCTGGGGACACCATCCCAGCCCATCCTGGCTAATAGCCCTTGATGGACCTGTCCTCCATGAACTTATCTAGTTCTTTTTTTAACCCTGTAATAGTCGACGATATAGCAGGAACTTTTAGAAGCATCATGGGTGATATAGTCTGCCATGTGGAAATCACTTCCCTGAGGTCAGTTCCAGGGTGGAAGTGGAGTAACTCCAGCCTTGTCCTCTTGGCAGGATGATGCACTGGTGCAGTTACACTGGTGAAATTGTACCCGTGCAAACCTCCGCTGCGCTGGTATAAAAAATGCCTCGTCCCCTGTGCAGCTTGAGCTGCAGCCATACAAGCCACTTTTAAACTGGTGGTGTTTGCACTGGTAAAACCACATCCAGGCAACCCTGCTCCACTCCTGCACAGGGCCTTGCTCTTAGCAGCCACTAGGGATGGGGCAGGTACTTGGATTTTCACACGTACACCGGCTATCATTGAAAGGGCTGCCAGGTGCATTCAGTGTTCAAGCTATGCCACTGTAATGCCGCAGTGTAGACGCTACCTATGTTGACACGGGCGTAGGTAATCCACCTCCCAGAAAGATGGTAACTAAACTGATGGAAGGACTCTTCTGATGACCTAGTGTTGTCTACATGGAGACTTAGGTCATCTTAACTATGCAGCTCAGGGATGTGGACTAGTTATCAGGTAGTTATGCCGACCTAGTTTTCTAGGACATGATCTACCCTACAGCATTGCTCTCGCCGATGTAAGTGGCCCACACCACCCACCTAATAACTCCACCTCCTCAAGAGGTGTAGCGCTTAGGTTGACGTAGTTAGGGTGTTGAAGTGTCTATGTATCCACTGCCTTACTTACATTGCCTGTTGGCTGTCAGCCCCGCCTGGGGCTGCCAGCTGGAGCCCTGCTCCCGGGGGCTGACAGCTTGGGCTATCGTCCCCAGCTCGGGGGGACTCTAGATGGTCTCAGTACCCCACAATGCCCCACACAGTTAAGTCAGTGGAAGTCTCCCTGGTGAGGTGCACCACCAACAGAGAGGGCATAGTGTGGACATGAACTACCTCCGTAATTGCTAACTAAGGTCGGCTTAATTTTGTGGTGGAGACAAGGCCGAGTGTAGACCAGACCTCAGTCAGAGAATCATCAAGTTTAAGGCCAGAAGGGGCCACCGGGTCATCTAGATGGGCCTGTTCATTGCCTCTTATAGATCTGGGACAAGCCCCGCAGTAAGTTCGGGCAGGGGAGTGGGTGTCAGGAGAGCTGGGTTCTATTCCTTGGACAAGTCGCATAGAATCAGATGGAAAATAACCATCATCATCCTCATTTAGTCCCATAAAGGTAAATGTCTCGGCATCTTCTGAGATGTAATTGATATGTCATGCTGTTCAAAGGGAAACTATAGTATTATTCAACATCATTTTTATTGAGTATTAGTATTAACACCAAGGAGCCCCAGGTGTTAGGCGCTGTACAAACACAGAACAAAAGCATGGTCCCTGCCCCACAGAACTTACAGTCCAGGTATGAGACAAGCGAGACCCAGTGGAGTCAGATCAATGGGGGAGTACAAGGGAACAATGATGCAATATTGGTCTCTGCACAGCAGTGGCCTAACGCAGATCAAATTTTTTCTGTAGGCATGGCTGCACGGGAGAGTTTTAAGGAGGGTTTTGACAGTGGATGCAGGTGTTTACGGAGAGCTCCTCCCAAGCATGAGGGGCAGCGTGGGAGGAAGCATGAAGATGCTTGTATGAAAATATAACAAGTGAGCGATGGGCGCTGGTATCGTGGACTGATTAGAAGTGAGCATTGACAGCTCGGTAGCAAATGAGAGTTGATAGGTAGGGTGGGAATAGGCCATGAAGTGCCTTGAAAGTGAAAACAAGTAGCTTATGTTTGAGGTGATAGAGAAAGGGGAATTAAGGAAGGGGATGCAAAGAAAGGGGGGAGATTGTCAGTGCAACCAGCTAGGAGAGCCCGCTTTGCAGCTGCATTGCGAATGGATCTGAGCGGGTCAAGAGAGCACGTGGCAAGGCCAGAGAGATGGATGTTGCAGTGGTGGAGATGCAAGATGATGAGAGCCTGGGTGAGTGTTTCAGTTGTGGGGATGGAGAGGAAAGGCCATAGGTTAGAGATGTCACACGGAAAGAAACTGCATGTGTTCTCTTCTGATCTGATCTGGAACTACTTAAAAAGGAGAAGCACTTTTCAGTATGAATAAGTTCAGAGAGGTGTGAACTTCCAAGATTTCGGCCTCTGGACTGAGCCACACAGGTACAATTGCTGTTATAAGCGTTTTACAAAACTACAAAGGAGGGTACGTTAGTGGATTGCAGGTCACTTATCCAGACTGTGTGTTGGGGTGGGTGGGTGCCAGCATTTTATATTAAGAATTGACACTATTATTCAAAACAGATTTGCTGTTTGGCTAGTCCCTAAGGCGCTGGACACCATAGGCCTTATGCAAAGGAATGTCCCACTGGCGTGAAGGCAAAGTTTACTGCAGAAGGATTCGATCCAACTTTTAATTTCTTTTCTTGTATGTTTCCTTTTTTGTCCCCGTTTTGTCAATGATAGTTGCTGGCAGTCAGGTTGTCAGCGTTGTATTTCAGAAACATGAGACTGTTTCCTTAGCACCCTGCCCCCGCCCACCCTGCCTCCTGCTATTGTTATTTTTATTATTAATTATTATTATTATTATTAATAATAATAATTACACTAAGCAGGACTCACCTACATTCTCCAGGGGTATTTCTTGCTGCTTTTTGCAGCACTCAGCACCTCCCGATCTTGTTGTACAGAGATGAGAACAGAAGGGATGTCCCTTGTAATAAGGGACTGTTGGCAACCTTAGCTGGCAGTGCCTGGTAGAAATGACCAGCAGCCCCCTATGAAACTTTCCCTTGAGCTCACGTAATGCCTGTCCCTTCTTAGAAGGGACTTGCTATTTTCAGCAAAACAATAGCTATATCCCTATCCTGTCGCCCTTTTCAAAGTGCTCCGAGTCCAATGCAGCTTAATGGAATTTAAAGGGACACCATCACTTAAAAACCCCCACTCTTGCATCTGCTATTTTCTTGCCGACTCCTGCTACAAGTTATCCCTATGATTATTAGAACCGGAAGAGTTTTGAGAGGAAATATATCTGATTTTGTTTACTTTGAGCCTTCGACAGAACTTTGCACATTGTCATTTTCGATGCTTTCCCCACGGTCATCAGTCAGGCCCCTGCAATCAGTCCTTTGGGGATGCACTCCTGTACCTATGTAGAGTCTCATTGACTTCACTGTGGCTCTGCAGGGGTTTATCTGAACAGAGCTAATTGCAAGATCAGGGCCTTAGTTAGGCTGTCAGTTTCCTTTGTTAGTGTGGGTCCTTCACACAGCAACTGGGGAAAATAAAAAAAGGTAATGGGAAAATGTGATCGTACAATCATAAAAATGGGCAAGGGGACTTAGAGAACCTGGCATTCATTGTGTGACATTTTCTATAGAGTTTCTATACTTTCAGATCCTCACATGGTGTAAATCGGTGAAACACCATGGACTTCAATATGGCTATGCTGGATCACACCAGCTGAGGATCTGGACCTTGATTTCTAGCTGAGGGTGTCCTTTCTTCTCCTATAATGTTTCTAGCTGTCCGTTGCTGGTAGGTACCAGTTCCGCTTGCCAGAAATCTGTAACCATCTGAGTTGAGACTGGCATAACAGAGAGTAGAATCTGGCCCTCATTTACAACACAGATCAGTGTTTCAGCTGATGGGCCAGAACCTCAACTGGTCTAAGTCAGCATACCTCCACTGAATCCAATGGTACGATGCCAATTTATGCCTGGCTCAGAGTTTTCAAGACAAGTTGATCTGGTGCAAAATTGCATAAAAGTGACAATTTTAGGAAGTTTAGACCCCAAGTTAAAGCTTGTTAATCCCCCCCACCCCAATTTCAACATAACAGTGGTCAGTGCAGTTACACCAGGATAGAACTGGTACAGTTGAGGCAAGATTCAGGCCCTGAGATTGCCAGGGGTCCCAGCCTGCCATCCTTATGCTAGCAGCCCATTTGAAATCAATGGACCTACTTCCATGAGTAAGTAGGAACAGGCCCTTCTTGGCAGTTCAGAAAAATTTCGATCTTCTCTGCTAAAGGATTAAGTGCTTCTTTGGAGACAGAGATGGTCCAGCAATTATAATTTGTCGTGAACTGAGGATCCGATTCTGCAACGCTCCCGCAGGATGAAATCACCAGGCGTGAGGAAATGCAATGCAGCATGGGAGAGGGCGGCAGAATCAGGCCGTCAGTGAGTTATTCTTTTCATTTTCTGTCTGCCTGTGTAAATAGACAGCCAGAAAGAGAGCGTTCAGATGAGAGGGAAAGGCTCAGAAACAGCTGCAGCGGGCCCATTAGTAACATTCATATATTGAGTGAAAGGGAGTTTTAGGCTGAGCCAGCCTCTGATCCAAACTGCAGAGGGGAAGGATTTGGGAACTGTCTCACCATGGCTACCCAGGGCTGAGAAAAGTATGCCAGCTCTTGGGGGGGGTGGAGTCTAGCATTTCAGGCTCTTTTCAGGGAGGGAGAAAGCCAGAACATCAGGGCTCTGTTATTGGATGTCATAATCCCCCTCCCGAGAGTGTGAAAAATCAATTAGAACGAATTAGTGATGTGCCCAAGCTGGAAGTGGGTATTGTGCAGGATGAATTACAGGCCCCGTCCTGACGAGTCTGACTCGCTTAAGTCATCCTGACTCAGGCGAGCAATCCCGCTGCCCACAATATAGCTCCTGCCCTGGCCTGGGTCGCTCTCAGGATGGGGCCCTTTAGCGGACATCGCTGTCCAGATGAATTTGTAACTCAGCTTCAAATGCCCTTTAGACAGCTAGGGATGTGCCCCTTTCATGTCTTAAGCTGTGGGTGGGGTCCAAACGTGCTTCTCCTTGGGCCCATTGCACATCCGTCGACCTACACAGACCTCAGTGCTGTTACTCCTGATTTACCCCAATATAACTTAATGAGAAGAAACCAACGAGCCACGACACCAGCACACAATTATTTGCAGCTCATTACAAGTTCCAGGATCAATTAGTAAATCATTACTCAGGTACAGAAGACAAATTATTGCTTATTAAAGGTTTTACATCAGTTTTGTTTCTTCACGATAACTAAGGCCCAGATCTTAAAAGGGATTTAGTCGTCTAACTCCCTTTGAGAGCTGCTCCTGACAGCTGTGGCTGCTTAGTGCCTTCAGCTTCCCAAAGCGCCTTTCGAGTTGTGGACTACGCTACATATAAAGCACTGGTCCTGTACGAAAACTAGGCAGTGAGGGATTACCAACCTCCTTCTCACTTGCTGACAGTGTTACATTTCTCTCCCACGTAGAAATGAAAGGGCACCTGTTTGTCAGGCATGTTATTGTGTGTTGGTGTCTTAGCGTGCATCTGCGTGGCAGGGCAGTTGTGTTGAGAGTGCATTGAGAAAAGGAGAATTTAGACTGGACCTCAGGGGGACCTTCCTATTAGATTGCAAAATCCTTTCCCAGGGGACCCAGTGGAATCTTAAAACATTTAAAGCCAGAGTGGACAAAGCAATCAGGCCCTGATTCAGGAAAGCACTTAAGCACATGCTTAAGTCCATTCCTATTCAGGACAGCACTTAAGTATGTTGTTAAGTCTCTTTAACTTCAGTGGGACTTGGGGGCTTGGAGAATATATTGTAGGCAACAATGCCCAGGGACTATGGGCTAGCACATGTTTTAACAGAATTTTGCCACTTCAGGTCTAAGCCAGCTTCCACTGAAGAAAATAGAAATAGGATCAAGCCCTTTATTTAGAATCATAGAATCATAGAATGTCAGGGTTGGAAGGGACCTCAGGAGGTCATCTAGTCCAACCCCCTGCTCGAAGTCCAAATTTTTGCCCCAATCCCCAATTTTTGCCCCAATTTCTAGGATTCTTCCGGCCAGTGCACACATTTATGTGCATGTATGTATGATATATGTTGTGTGTCTTTGCATGTCGTGTGTGTGTGTGTGTTTGCAGATGCAAATCTACAGGAAACCAAAGCCTCAGGTTGTTGTAACACAGGTACCATGCCAGCTGTGGTGTGGGGTACACTGGCTGATCTAAAATGTGCAACATCTCCAACCAGCCTGCAGTAGAACCAAGGAAATTAGAAGATGACAAAAATGATCTGTCTCCAGGTAAATCCAGGTGGGTTTATCATCTCTTTTGGAAAGACTCATCAGATCACAGATTCCAAGGCCAGAAGGGACCATTGTGATCATCTAGTCTGACCCCCTGTATAACACAGGCCAGAGACCTGCCCCACAATAATTCCTACAGCAGAGTTTTAGAAAACCAACCAGTCTTGATTTAAAATTTGCCAGTGATGGAGAATCCACCACGCCGCTTGGCAGGTTGTTCCAATGGTTCATTACTCTCACTGTTCATTACTCACACCTTATTTCCAGTCTGAATTTGTCTAGCTTCAACTTCCAGTCATTGAATTATGTTAGACCTTTCTCTGCTAGATTGAAGAGCCTATTATTAAATATTTGTTCCCCACGTAGCTACTTATAGACTGTAATCATCACCCCATGGACATCTCTTAGTTCAGCTAAATAGATTGAATTCTTTGTGTCTATCACTATAAGGCAGGTTTTCTAATCCTTTCCTCATTTTCATGGCTCTTCTCTGACCCCTCTCCAATTTATCATCATCCTTCTCGAACTGTGGACGCCAGAACTGGACACAGGAGTCCAGCGGTGGTCATGCCAGTGCCAAATACAGAGGTCAAATAACCTCTCTGCTCCTACTCAAGGTTCCCCTGTTTTTGCATCCCAGGATCACATTAGCTTTTTTGGTCACAGCATCGCACCGGGAGCTCATATTCAGCTGATTATCCACCACGACCACCAAGTCTTTTTCAGAGTCACTGCTTCCCAGGATGGAGTCCCTCGCACCCTGAAAGTATGGTCTCCATTCTTTGTTCCTAGGCGCATACATTTACATTTAGCCAAGTTAAAAAGCATATTATTTGCTTTGTGCCATCTGAAAACTTTATCAGTGACGATTTTATGTTTTCTTCCAGGTCATTAACAAAAATGTTAAAAAGCTTAGGGCCAAGAACCCATCCTTACAGGACTCTTCCAGAAATACACCCATTCCATGATGATTCCCTGTTTATGAGTACACGTTGAGACCTATCAGTTAGGCAATTTTAATCCATTTAATGTGGGCCACGTTAATTCTATATCTTTCTAGTTTTTTAAGCAAAATGTCATGTGGTACAAAGTCAAATGCCTTACCAAAGTCTAAGTATAGCACATCAACACTATTACCTTTATCAACCAAACTTGTAATCTCATAAAAAATACCACATTACTTTTACAGGATCTATTTTCCATAAATCCATGTTGACTGGCATAAATTATATTGAAATCCTTTAATTCTTTATTAATCGAGTCCCATATCAGCCACTCCATTATCTTGCCTGGAATCGATGTCAGACTGACAGGCCTATAATTACCCAGGTCATCCTGTTTTCCCTTTTTAAATATTGCCACAATATTAACTTTCTTCCAGTCTTCTGAAACCTCTCCGGTGTTCTAAGATTTATTGAAAATCAACAATAACATTTAATTGAGTTCCTCAGCCAGCTCTTTTAAAACTCTTGGATGCAAGTTATCTGAACCTGCTGATTTAAAGATGTCTAATTTTAGTAGCTGTTGTTTAACATCGTTGTGAAATATTAGTGGAATGGAAAGAATGTTATCATATGATATGACTGCATCATCTGTTTTCTTCCCCAAATACAGAAGGAAATATTTATTTAACACGTTTGCTTTCTATACTTTATTATTGATAATTCAACCATTTCCATTTAGCAATGGACCAACACACTTGTCAGGATTGTTTTTGTTCCTAATATACTTTTAAAAACTCCTCCTTATTGTCCTTCATTCGTCTGGCCATAGATTTCTCCTTGTGTCCCTTTGCTTCCCTTATCAATTTTCTACAGTTTCATGAGGCAGCAAAATGGTATGATGCTACGCTATGATATAAACTAAGTTTTGCCCCCTAACATATCTCATTCAGAGGGAACATGATATTGTAATTAAGGCACAAGAGTCAGGAAATCTGGATTCAGTTCTTGGATCTGTCACTGACTCCCTGGGTGACCACGGGCAGATTATTTTATCTCTCTCTTCCCTCAAAGCCTCCATCTATAACATATCTACCTAGCTCACAGGAATTTGTTAGGCTGAGTTCATTAATATATATAAAGTGCTTTGAGATCCGCAGATGGAAAGTACTATGGAGGTGCAAAACATCACTATTATTTGTACTGAAAGGTTACATATTTTCACAGTCTGTTCTGGACCTGGTTTAATACCACTAGTTCAGTAGGTACCTGCCAAGAACTTCCCTTCCATTACGTGCCTTTCAAACTAGACCTCCGGAGATGTAACGGATGTTCCCAGATCCTTCACGAATCAGTTGTCCATCCAGTTTTACTCTTGCTTTGCCCCTCCCAAGCTTCAGCTAAGATCTCACCAGCTCCCGATTAAGAGGCTCAATTAGCATTTAATTTGTGCACCAGTGATTGGCTTTAGAGTCCAATGATAGCAACAGTGAGAGTAAGTGGGTTTGGGTCTTCTGTTCAAGCCCATTGCCTTCACTCCGGGACTGTAAGTGATTCAGGCATGAGAGTAAGTCAGTCCATGCGGCTGCTTTCCTTCACTTCTCTTTCACTGTACAAAAACGAAAACCCAAACTCTGATTAAAATTCTTTTTTTTAAAATTCACCTGCCCATCTTTCCTCTGTCTCTGTCTCCCTTTCTATCCAAACTCATAATTAATCGCTCAAGGCAAAAGTAATGAATGTTAATTGGCCATCTGTACAAAGACTAATTAAAATCTACCATGCTGGGGATTAAAACATACCTATAGCAACTGACTGAATTGAGAATGAGACAGAGGAGAGATTGAGAAAACAGCTGAAAGGCTTGTGCAAAACACAATTTCGCTTAGGTGTGAGATGAGTTGCAACTTAGAGATCTGAGATGCTTTATTTAAAAAAAAAAAGGGGAGGGGGGAGAAAGAAACTTCTCCACTCTGAGCCAATATGGGAGGATTTGATTAATGGAAGTAAAACCCACCAGAGATTTCAAAGGAGGCACAACTTACTTTAGGCCCTAACATTTCAGTTTTTGTTATGATTAAAAAAAAAGAATAGATATCACCACAAAAACCTTAGAAAGGAAGAGAAAATGTTTCATGATTATTCTTTGAAAGGCCCAGTGAGAATGGGGGTGCGGGGGGCAGGGGCGGGAACACAGGAGTTGGATTTGAACAATCCCCTGAGATATTGAGAACCCGAAAGCAACAAGATTGGGTTTAAGAAAGAGAGAGTGAAACTGACTAACATGTCAAAGTAGAAATAACCAGTCTAATATCATGCATCTAATTTAGGACCTGATCTAAAACCCATTGACAATCATGGAAAGATGCCTATTGACTTCAATGGGCTTTGGATCAGGCACTTTATAAAGTGCAAAATACAAACATGGGAATTGCCAGACTG
The DNA here is from genome assembly GCF_965140285.1 of Lepidochelys kempii. Lineage (NCBI taxonomy): Eukaryota > Metazoa > Chordata > Testudines > Cheloniidae > Lepidochelys > Lepidochelys kempii. The sequence continues at coordinate 137,710,246 of NC_136383.1, forward strand.
GATCAGACTCTAGGTCCATCTAGCTCAGTATCCTGTTCCTGACCCTGGCTAGCAACAGCTGCTTCAGAGGAAAGGGCAAGGAACCCCATCGTGGACAGTTACAGACTAGTGGGTCCAGAGTTATTTTAAGTTTCTTCCTGATCCTCACAGCTAGAGACAGGTTTATGCCCTGAAGCATCAATTGAAACAAGTAAATCACATTTGTAACATTACTGAAGTTTTAATAAGAAACCTCTGGTGCCTACTGCTTATCAGGTTGATCACAATCAACTCGCTGTTTTCCTGTGCTGTTAGTAGCCACGCCTTACCGCTCGTCTTATACTTAGATGGTAACCTCTTTGGGGCAGGGGCTGTCTCTTTGCTATATGTGGGGCTCGGGCTTTTAAGAGTTATAAGTCATTAGTAATAATGATACGAATAAGCTGCATTTCTTCTAACTTATCTGTATCAGTTTTATCTCAAGAGCGGCAGTACTTAAAGCTGCAGTGAAGTCCCAGATGGAGGTTTTTTTCTTAGTAGCACGTAACAGGCCAGTAATGTTTGCCTGAAACGTCTCCTGCCTGTTAGGCGCTGATCCTGTTGGGAAAGAGTTAAGTGGGATCTGCTGGACTTAGGCACAGAACCTACAAGAGGCTCCTCTCATGAGGACCCCTGAAACCACATGTGGAGTCCCTTGCAGGATCAGCGTCTCATGAGGCAGGTGACTCATTACTCCATCTGGAGTTAAAAGAAGTGGGAGTGGCTATGTGAGGAAAGAAGATTTAGGGTATGGGTAGAGCTGTTTTGAGGGAGGAACCTCAGGAGCAGCGAGGACTTGGGGACACATCTGAAGGTGAATTTTAAGGTGTCTGATTGTTAATTTCTTTATTAACAAAGCCAAACCTCAGGTAGGGGCCACAGCCTGTGCACTTGGATTCGGAGCAGGCTGGGAAAGGCCCCTGTTCACACAGTGATAGTTTACAAGACTAACTTGGTAATTAACTGAAGCAAATATAATACAAAAAATCCTTCCCTCCCCTTTAACAGCACAAAATCCCATATAAACTAAGGGGCCACTAACAACTTCAATGTGGCTCAGAAGGTACAGTCTCTGAAAACAAACTTTTATAAAACACCCCTGGAAAGTAGGTGATTATTATTGGTACCCCCTTCCCTGAAATGGGGATACTATGTCCCAGCTGGGGTTATTAATATCCTCAGTCTCAGCAACTTTGGAGCATCTCTTGAAGTTTCCCTGGACGCCCAAACATATGTGAAGTGGGGGAAGGGGAAGGAGAGGAATTTCAAATGGGCACAATATCTGTTAGCCAAATGAGTGTGACATTTCATACAACACTCTACATGCCAAATTCTGCCCACCCGTGCAGCCACACTGTGTACAATACTGAGGGCAGATACCATGGTGATGAGCAGAGATCTGTCTTTAAATAGAAAGAAAGAAAGAAAAATAAATTGGTCCCCTACATGTCTCCAACAATAAGACTGAGAGGACACCAGGGACAGATATTTGCATGATCTCGCGCTCTCTCTCACCCTCCTACCCCTGAGTAACGCTAATAAGCCATGGTGCAGTGTCTAGAATAATGGCCTAGGAACCAGTAGACCTCACTTCTACTCTTGGCTCTGCTGCTGACTTGCTGTGGGAGGTTGGCAAGTTGCTTAATCTCTCTGAACCCCATTTTATAAGGTGGGGATGGGATGATCGTTGTCATTGGAGTTTTTAAGGACAGGTTAAGAACGGCCATACTGGGTCAGACCAATGGTCCATCTAGCCCAGAATCCTGTCTTCCAACACTGGCCAGTGCCAGATGCTTCAGAGGGAATGAACAGAACAGGGAAATTATTGAGTGATCCATCCTCTAGGAACTTATCTAACTTTTTATTTTAATCCAGTTATACTTTTGGCTTTCTCACAACAACCCCTGGCAATGAGTTCCACAGGTTGACTCTACATTGTGTGAAGAAATACTTCCTTTTAACTGTTTTAAACCTGCTGCCTATTAATTTCATTGAGTGACACCTGGTTAGACAATCACCCGTCAGGGATGATCTAGGTTTACGTGGTCCTGCCTCAGCACTACAGGACTCGACTAGATGTCCTCTTGAGATTCCCATCCAGCCCTACTTTTCTATGGTTCTATTGTAGTGTGACTTGCCCACCTTTCAGAGGAGCTCTGAGATCTGTGGATGAGAATTGTAGTCCTTAAATATCGCAAACCTGAGGAGTTGTCTCAGAGGAGGAAGACTTTCTCCACCTATTGTTAGCTCTGCAGGATGGCCCCCAGCTGCCCGGTCTGAGCAGTATTCATTTGCCAGAGAGGCACCACAACCCACACTTCACAAGAGAGATCCAGGTAGCCCAAAGCTGCTGTGGTCTCAAGGCTGTCTGGTGGCCCGTGTCAAGTGTGTTGGTGGCCTCAGCCCAGGTGGCTATCACAACTAGTGCTGGTCAGTGCCCCTTTGCTGGCAGCTTCCTCAGCATGGCCAGGGGCTGAGTAGGCCAAAGAAACAGAGCTTCCCTTTCATCCCACCGGTGGTCCTGCCTATCGCCAGAGTTCAGCCCTGCCAGGGGCTGAGCACCGTGTAACCTCCATTGACTTCAGTGGCGGATGAGGGGACTCAGCACCTCTCAGGAGCTGCTGGTCTCCATGCTGGACTGGAGCCCCCTAGTCCGTAAAGCAGTTTGGGATGAAAGGCACAACATTAACACAAAACGCTGTCACAAATCTGTGTCTACCTCGGATCTCCCAGCAGCCACTGTGCTGCACACGGTCCTTGCTTGCGTCTCCGTGGCAGCCACAGGGAAAGAATCGCCATCTCCGGAAGCACAGGCCTCCGGCCACGCCAGCCCCTACGGGCAGTTCTGATTCCACCCACCAGAGGACAGTGTAGCCCATACACACTAGCCGGGTCACGACAGCCTTATTAAAGGGGGAGATTAACATCTTGGTGAATGAACATTTGCTTTATGAGGATTTATTTGCACCCACGGACCATAGTGTGTGCAGTAGGCCTCAGTGGCACGTGACCAGGATTCATCACCGAATTTGGTCCACTGGTTGGATCATTAGCTTCCCCGGCCCAGGCCGGGTACTGATGGGGAGTGCGACATGAGTGCTGATCCATGTGCCCCACGGACCATAGTGATGGGTGAGTTAAAGGTAGATAGACGGATGACACAGCTGCAAGGGGCCTAGATACATGCTTTTAATGGGAAGCGTTAAGCAGCCCCAGACTCCCAGTCTGTCTCCTCTCCACCCCACCAGCCTCTAGTCCGAGTCTCGCCACCCCACAAGCTCCGTGTCCCAGTCAACTCCCTCCACAACCCCCAGATCTGGCTCTTTCCCCCTTGGCATTCAAATCAGGCAGCTTCCTCCTCCACAGTGCCTGGGCCCAGCAGCGGGTCAGTGAGAGTGCAGGAGAGACAGGCTCCATTGCTGCTGCCTGGCCCCAGCCCCCGGCCCCGGGCTGCAAATGCAGGGGAAGTGTTGCTCAGCCCTGGGCTGGAGCATGCCCAGCACGGATGGAATCTGTGGGGCATTTATCTGTGATGCTATAGCAAGGCTCTACTGAGCGTGTGCAAAGTGCAATGTTGAAAAGACACATGAACTGGCCAAATATGGGCAGATTTCCAGTGGGAGAGCATAGGGCACATCCCTGACTCAAAGGCCATTCCACCACTGCCAGATTTCAAGACCTAGCTCCAAAGCATGGGGATGCTAGGGCTTCTCAAGGAGAAAGTTGTCAGAATTTTTTTACATGGGCAAAACAATGCATTTGTCCATAGCCTCGTTCTTGGAAGAGGCTGAGCCATTTAGGCTGAAATTTTCTAGAAAAATTTGAGGCAGACACGTGAGGTGGAAAATTTCAGCCCAAACGATTAAAGTTTGGCTCAGTTATAAGTATCTGAAAGCAGGGACTTAGAATGGGTAATGTTGGGCAACCTTAACGATAGATGGTGCTACCAGCTCCACCTGTAAGAGGCAGGGTGATATAATGGAGAGAACGCCAGGGTGGGAGCCAGGAGGCCTCTGCTCTATTCCCAGTTCTGCCACTGATCTGCTGTGTGAATTTAGGCAAGTGACTTCCCCTCTACTCCTGCTTCGCCTCCCACCCTTAGTCCCATCTGGCTAGGCTATTAGCTCTTTCGGGGCAGGGACTGTCTTTTACAATATTTTGAACACACCCAGCAGAATGGGCCCCTGATCTCAGCTGGTGCTTCTAGGCCAGTGGTTTTCAACCTCTTTATCATCGCGGGCTGCATATGCGGCCCACAGAGTGTTACCTGGCCTGCAGGCTGAGAACCACAGTGTCCCCCACCTAACCTCCCCCCCACAAACCCCAATGGCTCAGTGTCCTCCACCCAGAGACTCCTCCACAGAATGGGGCCAGGAGCAGAGAGCCGGGCGTGCGGAAGGAACCCCGACCCCAGACCCCGCCGGGACCCCGCGGTGCGGGGCCAGACAGAGGTCAGCTGCCTGTATCCCATGGTGCAGGGCTGGGTGGCAGCCGGATGCCCGAACCCTGGACCCTGCCTTGTGGGGCCAGGCGGCAGCCAGCTGCCTGGACTCAGCCGTGGAGGTTGGGGGGCAGTGAAGACCCCAATCCTGGACCCCGCCAGGACCCCAGAGTGAAGACCCCAATCCTGGACCCCGCCAGGACCCCAGCAGGGCAGCAGCAGGAGCCCAGCACCTGGAGCCCGCAGTGCAGCAGGGTGGTAGCCGAGACCCTGGAACCCACTGCGTGGCAGGGCGGCAGCTGGTACCCGGATCCCACCACACGGCAGGGCAACTGGGAGCCCAAAGCCTGCAGCCTTTAGCACATAGCTGAGCTGGGACACAGACGTGCCCTAACTGGGCCGCCTGCAGGCCGCGGGTTGAGAACCGCTGTTCTAGGCGCTAGCAAATCATTACGATCCGGAATACAAAGCCGCATGCACAGACCCAATTGGGTTCATTCGTCTGGGATCACCCAGATGATGCAAAGTGTCACTTTTGCAGGGATGTCACTATCGCCAATGTAGTTCTTGAAAACCACATTTATTACCTGCAAGTGGCAAAGCATTATGGTGCAACACTCCTGCCCCTCCCCCCACCAACCAGCAGACACGGGAAAGTAACCGGAGAGCACAGCAGCTGTAAATTGTCCTTGTCACAGGCACTGTCGTCGGTGTTTTAAATATTATTGCTGTGAAATGGGGGTGGGGGAGGAAGAGGAGGGTGTTAGAATCATAGAATCATAGAATATCAGGGTTGGAAGGGACCCCAGAAGGTCATCTAGTCCAACCCCCTGCTCGAAGCAGGACCAATTCCCAGTTAAATCATCCCAGCCAGGGCTTTGTCAAGCCTGACCTTAAAAACCTCTAAGGAAGGAGATTCTACCACCTCCCTAGGTAACGCATTCCAGTGTTTCACCACCCTCTTAGTGAAAAAGTTTTTCCTAATATCCAATCTAAACCTCCCCCACTGCAACTTGAGACCATTACTCCTCGTTCTGTCATCTGCTACCATTCAGAACAGTCTAGAGCCATCCTCTTTGGAACCCCCTTTCAGGTAGTTGAAAGCAGCTATCAAATCCCCCCTCATTCTTCTCTTCTGCAGACTAAACAATCCCAGCTCCCTCAGCCTCTCCTCATAAGTCATGAGTTCTAGACCCCTAATAATTTTTGTTGCCCTTCGCTGGACTCTCTCCAATTTATCCACATCCTTCTTGTAGTGTGGGGCCCAAAACTGGATACAGTACTCCAGATGAGGCCTCACCAATGTCGAATAGAGGGGAATGATCACGTCCCTCGATCTGCTAGCTATGCCCCTACTTACACATCCCAAAATGCCATTGGCCTTCTTGGCAACAAGGGCACACTGCTGACTTATATCCAGCTTCTCGTCCACTGTCACCCCTAGGTCCTTTTCCGCAGAACTGCTGCCTAGCCATTCGGTCCCTAGTCTGTAGTGGTGCATTGGGTTCTTCCGTCCTAAGTGCAGGACCCTGCACTTATCCTTATTGAACCTCATCAGATTTCTTTTGGCCCAATCCTCCAATTTGTCTAGGTCCTTCTGTATCCTATCCCTCCCCTCCAGCATATCTACCACTCCTCCCAGTTTAGTATCATCTGCAAATTTGCTGAGAGTGCAATTCACACCATCCTCCAGATCATTTATGAAGATATTGAACAAAACCAGCTCCAGGACCGACCCTTGGGGCACTCCACTTGATACCGGCTGCCAACTAGACATGGAGCCATTGATCACTACCCGTTGAGCCCGACAATCTAGCCAGCTTTCTACCCACCTTGTAGTGCATTCATCCAGCCCATACTTCCTTAACTTGCTGACAAGAATACTGTGGGAGACCGTGTCAAAAGCTTTGCTAAAGTCAAGAAACAATACATCCACTGCTTTCCCTTCATCCACAGAACCAGTAATCTCATCATAAAAGGCGATTAGGTTAGTCAGGCATGACCTTCCCTTGGTGAATCCATGCTGGTGTTGCCTCTCTTTCTCGCTTGGTGCTCGGAACTTGCTGCCGACACTTGGTTCCTGTTTTCGCAGATGACGCTGTGTGGCGGGGGACCTCAAGAGGCAGGACAAACACCACTCTCCCCGGTGGCTTGGGGTACACAGATGCTCCTGCGAAGCCGTTGTCTAATGCACCACCAAACTTCGGCCAATGAGGGACACGGGAAGTTTCTGTGACTCTGAGGAAACTTGGGGGACCTCAAGAGGCAGGACAAACACCACTCTCCCCGGTGGCTTGGGGTACACAGATGCTCCTGCGAAGCCGTTGTCTAATGCACCACCAAACTTCGGCCAATGAGGGACACGGGAAGTTTCTGTGACTCTGAGGACTCATAACAAGAATGCATCACTGCACAGAGCAGTCGATTCCTGCATACTGTCTTCCCTCCAGCTCCCCTGAAATGCTGAGCCAGTATAAGAGCTCCCAGCATCGGTCACCAGCTGGGGATCAAACCAAGACATTCTGCACCAAAGGTCAGGCAATCCGAGCTAACAGGGGAACTCTGTTAGCTAGCAGCAGGACTAGGTTGTTATCCGTTATATGGACTAGCCCCTGGGGGCGGGGAGGGGATGCAACAAGCAATTCATCTGAAGATGCTGTATAATATAGTAAGGGACATCTAGGGGGACAGCACCCAAGTTGTGAGCTCGTTGAGTTTGGCCCATTTTTCCCCTTGGCCAACAAAGCACCTGCCCAGCTTGGCCCATTTCCTGTCTGAACAACCCCCATGGAGTTCTTCCCTATGGCAAGCTCACCTAACAGGGGCCAGACTGGCTGTGCGCGCTGAGGGAGGGCAGGGAACCAAGAGGGAGAGGCATAGATCTGACTGCCAGCTATTAACTGCAATGTTTTGTAATATGGGTTGTGATTAACAGGAAGCAGGTGAGAGTGGAAAGTCCAGAGCAGTGAAGACCAAATGAATGATCCACATGCACAGACTGGCTTGTTAGTGACTCCTTCCCACCGCCCCCATAATGTGCTTTTTCCCTTTGGCTCTGTTTTTGCAGCTACCCTTCTCGTTTATTTATTGTTTGGCTGGTTACACAGTGACGGGCAAATGTCAGAGAACTGGTGCGGAAAGTTCAGATCCTCACTTGATCCTTTGGCTCTGAAAGATGGGGCTGGGAGGAGGAACAGGAGAACAGACTTTTTTAGCGGCAACCTGTCCCACCAAGGCCTGTCGAAGCCCACGCCGTTCATAGGGGCGTGATATGGAATATGTTAACTGCACATATTTGAGCCTCACACAAGGCACCAGAGCCTCAGCTGGTATAAATCAACATAGCTCCAATGACTTCATGCTGGGATCTGGCCCAAGTTTTGGTGACGAGATGAGGTTCAGGTTCTGGGCAATGCTTTGGTTGCTTTTAACTGGCTCTTTGTGTGAGTATAGTGATTGCAAAAAGCATAAAATGTGTGTCACATCCCCCTCCAGTAGCATGCAGAAGACGACAGCCTACTACTGCTAGCAGCTAGTGGATTTACTCCTTTTCCTTAAGTGGTAATAATTTGCATTTTGGTGCTTAATGCCCTGGGTTCAAGCACTGCTGATGACCCAAGGTGAGGGGTTCTTACAAAAGGTGCTGGCTTGACTGCCCTGGAAACTGACGGTATATGTCCAGCACAGACAACAACAGGGCAATCTTCATCTGCCCAGCCCCCGAGCCATTTTTCATCAACCTGGCTGGGAGGAACCAGGCCTCACACATCCAACCCTGCCCTCTGTCTCCGTGCTGAGTCTGCCAGCAGTGGGGGCCAGGTAGCTGCGGTGTGTTCTATGAGGTGATCAGTGGACAGGTGGAGACTGGGAACTAGACTGAAAAGCTTCACATGGGCCACCAAGCAGCCACTGGCTGGTAATAGCTTTTACTCATCACTTGGAGTCTTTGGGACCATCGCTTTGTTATATGTTTGTGCACCGCCTAGCCCAAGAGGGAGGGGGCCCAGACTGGGTCCGATCAATGGTTCATCTAGACCCATGTCCTGTCTCTGACAGTGGCCAGTGCCAGCTGCGTCATTGGAAATGAACAGAACAGGGCAACTATTGTGCAATCCATCCCGTCGCTCACTCCCAGCTTCTGGCTGTCAGAGATCTGGGGATGCCTGGAGCTCTGGAGGTGCTAGGGCAATGCAAAATAAATCAATAAAATGGACTCAGGCTGGATTCATAGATTTTTAAGGCTAGACGGGATAATGGTGATCATCTAGTCTGAACTCATGCACGGCACAGGCCAGAAACCTCACCCAGTGACTCCTGCACCGAACCCCGTGACTCCTATTGGAGCTAGAGCTATTCAAGTTGGAAAGAAGGATCAAAAATACAAACAAAAGGGAGAATCAAAACAAATACCATTTGTTAAATGGCAACCTCATCTTTCCTTCCTGAGTGAAGTCCACCCTCCAGTATCTTTCCATACTAAGCGATGTGAATCAATCCAATTCGGCCTGGAAGAAGAACTTGTAGCTTTGCCCTGGAATGGTTTAATTAATAACAGATCATTTCTGAAATGTCCCTCCATTAACCACAATATAGCCTACTAAATAATAACTCATTAAAGGCACTTGAAGCCCTGGGGAACAGCACAGTTTACCAGCTAACTGATTGCTCCATCGCTCTAAACTGGGTTAATCTGTTATCTGTCTCCGCTTTGTTGACCAACCAAACGGTACATGTTACAGGGCAGGATCTGCTGGGGGCAAAGCTGATGTACAGCTCTGGGTAGCGTTTTATTTAATGCTGAGACACTGACAAATGGATCGAGGGGATGGGGGAGGAAAAAAGCGATCCGGAATCGGGATCCGGCTTAGAGAAAAGCTCAGAGGGTATGTTTACACTGCAGCTGGGAGCGAGCTTCCAGCCTGAGTAGACAGACCTGTGTGAGCTGGCTTGCACTAGTACGCTACCAATAGCTGTGTGGATGTTGCAGCACCAGACTAGCTACCCAAGCTCAGACCTGGGGAGGCCTTTCTTTCTGGTCTCGCTTGTTGCTGCATCAGAGCAAACCCCTCGTGCAGATGCATTGCACTCGTGTAAAAAAATTACGTGCCCCCGTATGACATACCCCATTTTCAAACGGTTTCTTACACCGAGGCAGTGTGTCTACATTAGGGGGGTCTGATTCTCTGCTGCCCAGCCCCTTTTGCAGTTACTTACACCAGTGCAGACAACAACATGCTACTGACTCCGAAGGGTCATATTTTTATGGCAGGTGTCACCAGCTGGCGCTGTTTACAGAGAGTCTTCCAAGTTCTTAGCGCGCAAGCCAGTGTTCAGTCGTTGAAAGACACAGTATGTTGTTAGTTTTGGACTATGCGAGGTTCTGTGTAGACAGCGTTTAGTGCACGAGCTGCAGGAGCAGCAGGGGTTTGGGAACTAGGTGTTGGTGTTGGGTTGCGATTCCTGCAAGAAGGGATTGCCCTGCATGCAGTGTGACCACCTCTGCTCCAGGCCTGGTGCATCCATGCAAATAAAACAAGTTACATTTAAAATATGCCCAGACTCCCTGTCATTGATTCCTCTTCCACTGGGAAGCCAGCCCTGGATACCTGCCACTGCTCAGCAGAGGGGCAATGCTGATGTCAACAGTGGGACACTGGTGTTGGGAGAAGGGGCCTGCTATTAGACACATACTTTGCAGGACTATCTGGGAGATCTAATGGCTGGAAATTGTTGATTGGGATCATTGAGTGATGCAGAAAAGAGCATGCCAGGTGTTCGACGTCCATTCAGGGGAGGAGCTGTGTGAGAGAAGTGTTTGGGGTTTACACAGTCCCTGTAAGACAGGAATCTCCAACACAACAGCCTTGATGAGAACTGGAGAGTGAAACTGACCGGTGACCACAAGTGAAACTGACCAGTTTAGTTTAGCTGTGGGAGACCAATAGAATCTAGAAAGCAAAACCACATATGATGAAAAGTTATGGATTATGTAAGTAACAGATTTGAATAAAATATGTAATCTATATACTTTATATGGGCCATGTTGCTTGAGTCTTCCACAGTCTTTAATGTATTTATCTTCACTTTCCCTGCGAGGGCGGGCAGTACTGTTATCCCGTTTTACAGAGGGGGGAAATGAGACAGCAGCCCAGAGCCCCAAAACAGACTTAGGCTTGGTGACACTCAGCATGATGGTCAGGGGCTCTGGGATTGGGGGGGTCCAGGGACCATGGCCCCACCACTTTTAAAAGTAGGAAGGCTATGTCCTCTCACTTTTTACCATCCAGAGGACAAGCAACAGGGGAGGGGTGGGAGTGGGGCCTCTGGGGAAGGGGTGGGGCCATGGTTTGGGCCCCACCTCCCACTGTTAGGCACCACCACCAGGGGTGGGGGAAGCTTCCTAACTTTTAGGCTCCTAGAAATAAAACAGGAGCAACACTGCAATCCACATAGCCTGAGCTAGGCACCTGGGCTCCCTATACAATCAGTGCGGAGAACTAGGTACCTTAGACTGTGATCCACAAAAGCCAGCGGGCGAGGCAGGAGCCATCTAAGCCAGCCAGGGGGAGATGCTAGTGAGAGGGGTGTGTAGGCTAAGTCTTACCCCTCTCTCGGAGTTTGGCACCAAAGTCCAGGCTGCTGGGAGGCGTATTTCTCCATCAGCAATCCACAACTCAGGGGAAGACAGGCACCCTTCTGCCTCAGTCACATGTGGGGCCCAATCCAGTAAGTCCAGTCAGAGACCACCTAACTCCATGTGGCGGCCCCTTGTAACCTTTAGCCCAGCGGTTAGGGTACTCTGCATGTGGGAGACCCACCGTTCAAGTCCTCTCTGCCTGCTGAGAAGGGATTTGAACAGGGATCTGTCACCTCTCAGGTGAGCACACTACCCACTGGGCTGCAGAGTCTATTAAAGTGGAACAGTTTCAGCAGGAAAGATTGGGGGAGACTCCCTCATTATATCCCACAGCCCGGGGGGAAGGGACTAAATTTCAGGCGCTGAGCGAGTTTAGGTGCCTACATGGTTAGTCAGCAAAACTAAAAAAAAGCTGAGGGGGATTTTATGGATTTCAGCGGTGCCTAAAAGCAGGACTCAGGTGCCTACAGACCTTTGTGGATCCCACCCAGAGAAGCTAAGGCCCAGAGGTTCAATTTGAAATCCATGGAAGCCAGGAGCCCACACACCACAGTGGATCTGGGCCTAAGTGACTCACCTAATATCATGCAGGAAGCCCCTGGCAAACCAGTGTCCTGAACCTACTGCATCCCAGCCCAGCAACTTAGCCAGTGGGCCATCCACCCTCTCCACCAGGAACCTGAGGCGTTATCAGTCCCACTTGTAAAGGGCTCTCGTAAATATAGGAGAGAAATTTCTCAGCTGGCGTCAATCCCCCGGAGCTCTAGCAGCGTCAAGGGAAGGACAGCCATCTACAGCAGCTGAGAACATGGCCTGGGACTTTTCACTTGTCAATGCCCAGAAGTCACACAGAAGGGAATGGGACCTGCACCTGTGAAAATCAGGCCTTCAAATGAGATTCACTCACCTCTCCCCACAAAGATGCTCCCAGGACCTAGGTGAAATACCCCAGTACTTAGTGTGAAGGGCAGAGAAAATGCCTCTGGCTTGTTTTTGGTGCCATGAGATGGCTCTTCAGCACCTTTCTAAGCAACATTTAATATACTGAGCAGTTGAGGCCCTGGTGATGGATTGACCCCAGAACAGCATGGGGTCAGCGTCCAAGCTTGGGAAGGTCGCCGCATGTTCTCCCTTTTTAATTTGGAAGGTTTTGCATTGTGGTCTCACAAGGATTTGGCGGGGATTTTTGGCAGAGGCACCAGCCCAGCCCCTAGCAGGCCCTCGGGTTCAGAGGTCCCAGAAGTGACTTCAACGCCTTTAAAAAACAATCCCTCTGCGTGCTTCAGTCTAAAGCTCTCGGAGGCCTGTGTTTGCCAGTGTGTGGGACACATCACTGCATAGCAAGCATAAAAGAGGCAGTGTTTTCTACTGGTTAGAGCAGGGGTTAGGGGGTCAAGGCACCTAGGTGACACTGAGCAAGGTGTGTAGGTCAAACGTTTTTAGAAGTGCTGAGCCCCCACTGACTTCAATGGGATTTTTTATGGGACTAAGAGGCAGGATCAAGCCCTTATGTTTGCATCAGCACTGCCAATTAAAATGCATTCTGCTTGCGCCTGGCTGTCTTCCACTGCTGCCGGCTCTGCCTCTGTAGTGCCTGGCGTGAACGGCTCCATCTTGTGTTCGTATTCGGAACGCTGCCCCTTGTCCTGAGCAGTGCTGCAGTCAAGCTCAATTGCCATGAGAGGCAACTGACCGGAGTCCCCAGGCTAAAGTCAAAGAGATGCGGGTTGGAGAAGTCTGAGACAGACTCCCAATCCTGGGGCCCAAAGAGAGAGAGAGTGTGAGAGAAATAACTGGGGGGTACTCCTGGAAGGAGGTGGGTGACTAACATACATGGGAAGAGTTCCCCACTGTGATCAGTGATGGACTCAGATTTCAAACTTCCCACCCTTCAGTTCTGACATCCCATCTGCAGGTGTGATAGATGGCCTCCTTTGAACACCAGCATGCATCACAGTGAGATTCACCCGGGAGCTGGAGCAAAGGGAACATGGAGACCAACAAGGGAAGGAGACCCCGGAGCCAAGTTCTAACTTCCCCAGCAGCAGCTTAACCCATAACTGCCTGCTGCAGGGTTTCTTACAACTTCCTCTGTGCTAGCTCTTGTCAGAGATGAGATACTGCACTAGATGGACCAGTTTGGCAATTCCTAGGTTCATGTGAAAGGCCTAGTTAGTGCTTTCATGCTACAGGGAATCAGTCAGCCTTAAACAGGAAAACAACTACAAACTAGAGACAAACAACAGGCATCCACACAGTTTGAGTTCCAATTTTGTCTCCACTGTTCACCAGTGACCACACCCCGGCTGGTCCTCTATATGGTACACAGCAACACTTACAGGCTGACTAATACACTGCAAGTAAACAAGCATCACCTCTCCTCCCCACTCAAATCTTCCCCTTGCCCTAGAAGGAACAGTTCTGCATAGCAGCTGTCCAGATAGGAGGAGGGGGGAAATGTGGGGAACGTATGGAAAGAGATAAAGGTTTGGATGGTCACGGTCCAAGGGGAATTCTTCTGGCTTCGCTTCAGTCAAACTTCAGGCACCATTTCAACACAGGCTGTGAGCTGGCTCCCTTCCCTCTCCCAGTCGGGTCTCTTGGAAACCCGCGCCTGTGAGAAGGGAATCCAAAGCTGCAGCACAAAGGGAGGAGATTGCTCTGTAATTGGCAATCTCAAGGGCCTGGCGCTGTCCATCTTCTCCAATCCAGTCTATCAGTGACCAGAAGGGAGGGGAGAGAGGAACGGAGAGCAACATGGGCAGGATGTCAGTTCTGCTGCATTGCCTCAGGTATTAGATTTATTTAGTTTAGATCCTTTTTTATGATCTTGTCTGGATGGGCTAAATTACATGGCATTATGGAATCCCAAGGGGCCTACGGATCCCCGGTGGAGATTCGGGTAGAACCACTGGAGGTGAACTGCCTTAGGCCCAGGGAACAGGTTGGAGCAGCCTTTACCCTGCTCCTGCACGCCAAGGGGAAGAGAGAAACACAAGCCTGCCCTCTTTATCCTGGCTGCACCGGGTGGAACTGAAGTGGGGGACTGGCTGCTGCTGCGGGTCAGGATAGGCACCGAGTTGTCACTCAATCAAAGTAAAACGGTGGAGGGGCAGGAGGGGGAGGGGTCCTAGGGCAGGGATCCCTCACACGTGCTCCTCCGTAGGTTCAGCCCGGGTGCTTTATTGAGCAATATTTTATCCAAGTGCGGGTCCCCGTAGGCGGTTCCCACTCTGTCACAGGGGGGAGAAGAGGAAAAGAAAGAAGCGAGGGAAACCAGAGAGGGAGACCTAGAGAAAACCCAAAGGGCCTGTGTTCCCTCTTCTTGGTTTTGCTCTGGTAAGGAAGAAGCAGGAGGAAGACAGAGCTAAGAACACAGGGCAGGGGGATGCCAGAGAGGAGTCAGGGCCACCGTCCAGAGCAGGGGGGCCTGCGGCTTGCAGCGAATGTGTGTGGTTTGCCATGCTGGGCTAGCCCCGCGTGCTGCAGTGAGTTCTCCCTGTGTGCCTGCCCGCAGCACAGACCTCGCCTCCTCCTTTGGCCGGTTGATATGACAGTTCTAAAAAAAACCAACCCACCCCTGAACAAGAGGCTGCTGTTTAATTTGATTGACAGTGTCAGACTATTTAGAATCATTTACATTTGATAATAGCACGATTAGCGTGGCAGTAATCCCATCTGACCGGTGAGCGGCATGACCCAACTTTCTGGGTTGGGGGCGGGGGGGGGGGCGCACAGGCCCCTCCCTGCAGAGCTCTCATAGGGGAGAGGAGAAACCGAATCTCATAGCCGTGCAAAGAAGCAAAGCCCGAGAGCCAACACGGAGGCCTCCGAAACACAAACAAGAGCAGGGCTGGGATGAGAATTAGAGCCCCTGGCAGATAAGATCGCCTCACTCCGATGGAATGAGAGGCAGGCCAGCCTGCGCGGCTCTCTGCAACAGACAGCTGATCTCCAGTTGGGCCCAGGTGCTGCTGTGTCCCCAGTGGGTCTCCTACGATAACGGACGAGGTCTGTGTTCCTCGCAGGAAACCTGACACACTCGCCTAGGCAGCTGAGAAGAGAGTTCAGAGCGAGGCTGGACAAACAACCTCTGAAAGCCGGGTTCGGAAGAACGGGAGTCAGGGTGGTCGATGGAACAGGAAGTCGGGTCTTTTGCTCTTTATAGGACACATGAAGAGTAAGGCCCAAATAACCACGTTCAGGAAACACATAGAACATGCCAGGCCTGGCTACCTGCACAAACCGCTGCCCTAGGGGGCGGTCTGGTGGCTTCAGAAACATAGGAAATGGCGAGGACCACTAGAGAGCTGAGCTCACAAACGATTTAAAGGGATACGCCTCAATTCCTATAAAAACACAGCAAGGCACTCGCCCCACCCGGGAGATCCCTAAGATCAGATGCTGGCTAGCTATCATAACTGGGTGGGGACAGACAGACAGAGAGACCCTTTGTCACAAAGTCCTCCCTGCTTTTACTAGCTACTGGCTGTGCTCTAGACTCCATTTAACATCCATCACAAAGTCCTCCCGGCATAGCATGCACATCACCATCGACTAGAGATGGGCCCAATCCTAGCCCAGGATCCAGCTTTTGGGAAAGTGTGGATCAGGAGGGGAACCTTCTGGCCCACCTCCCTTATTCACCCAGGCACAGGATTTACCCCGGCTAAATGCAGCCACCAACACTTGGAAAGACCAGGCCTTAATTTTGCCAGGGCTGAGCCCGAGAAGCTCTGGGCTTGGCAGTTCATAGCCCTGGCACCGCTGGGCTCGCTGCATCTGTTATGAATGTAAAAAATTGCTTGAGCCCCGGCACTTCTTTCATGACCCACTGAGCACTGGGAAAGGCTCTTGGTCAGGCCAGGTGCCTGCATCCTCCCAGCTCCCCCAAGGACCTGCATTCTTGAGTCCTTGAGACCGGCTAGCCACGCCCAGCCAGCTGCACCCAGCTGTGCTCTGTAGCGCCACCTGCTGCGCCGATCCCCTGCTGCAGCTGACTGCAAGGCCCAGCCGCCCGCTATCCTGCGTCAATCTGCCCCAGCCACATGCCCTGCCAATAACCGGCAGAATCCACAGCTGCCAAGGGATGATTTAGAGAGAGAACTAAGTCTGCCAGGTGTCCTGGGGCCCAGAAGCCTCCCCAGGCATTGCGGAAGCCTTTGTAACACCCTCAAGCCGTGACATGCGCAGAGTGGTTCCCATTAGTTCCTTGTGCTTTCTTCTGTTGCCTGCAGAGCTCATTTCCTTCTAGCTCCCAGCCCACTGGCCACCCTCCTCCCATACCTCCCTCCTGTTTGCACAAAGAGCAAATTCCACAGCAGACCCAGAAGGCAACGCTCCAAAAGAGGCAGCGACGTGGAGCCAGACCACACCAGCATGCAGACCGTGTCAGCGGTGGACAGCAGGGATGGAAATTGACCAGTATGCAGCCTGCATGATCCCTGGACCCGGTGCTTCCTCTCAGTGCAGCCTGCACCCTTTCTCTTGCCAACCCCAAGCATTCAAAAATAATGAGTCAGGCCCTCTGACCCAAAATAATTTGATGTATTTTACAATCACGAGATTTTAAATCACCACTGTGTTCATTTTATTTGCTTTCTGGGTTTGGGGCCTTTAAGGGTAGGGGGCTGTTACATTTTCCAGCTTTACTATACAACCAGGAGGGCTAAAAACTTTTTTTTTTCAATACAAGCTGAGATTCTCACATAATCACCTGACTCCAGGAGCTAGAGCTTTAAGAAAAAAGTACTGTGAGACTTGAGATAAAACTGCAAGGCAAGAGTTGGTGACACTGTTTAGAGCTGGTCATAAAAAACAGGAGCATTTTACTTGCTCAGTTTTCCAGCTAAGATGCATGAGGGGGCTCCAACCTTGGGAGGGAATTCTCGGTACTGCAGTAATGCCAAAAATGATTTGCCCAAGGTAAGGCTATTATAGAAGCCAGAAGAGAACCCAGATCTCTTGATCCCCAGTCCTGTGCTCTAACCACTAGACAGCACTTCTTCAGCGAGACATCAAATTGGAAAGGCCTGGGCTGCGCTTAGTGGGGCTCTATGGAATGCTGACAGTGTGTTTATTTATTTACAGTCTGTCTGAGAAACAGCCATCAGCTCCTAGAAAGCTCCGTATTTACTGAAGCTGAATCAAGGAACAGCCAGGAACAGCCATGTGTTGGCACCTGCTGCTTGCACAGATTGCAGGTGGGAGTGCAGGTGTGGGCGAACTCGGTGAGAAACATTATAACCCCTAATAACATTTCTCTTTCAGTAGCACCCATAGGCCTGGACAAGGGCAGGGCCCTTTTGTGCTGGGTGCCATATAAACACATTGAAGGACAGATATGGTTTACCTAAGATCTCTTTGCTCTCACTCAGTGACAGATGGGTAAGGCCCTTACAACAGAACTGTTGGCCAGTGTGCCATGACAGGAGGCTGCCTGAAGCTGATATTTCTATTTGTCTGCCAGGAGCACCCCACTTCTTGCCATACAACAAAGAAGGACTTTAGCACCCTAGAGGTCCCCGTGGTATATTTGCTCATGTTCTGTCCAGTGTATCACATTTATCACCCACGCGTGGGAGCAGACTGTGAAATTTCCATTGAGACTTGACAGCTGATGTTTCCCAGTCCCGCCGGTCATTATTTTGGGGTTAACTTTCATTGATGTCGGGCTACGTTTTGAGTTCCTCGGAACAGCTGTCACACTTTCAACAGGGCTGCAGCTTCAAACCAGGGGGCGGCTGGTGTTGTTTCCTGGTCTTGAGGTGCCCTCTACCGGCAAGATGTTGAATGGCAGAACAAGGGATGAAAATGCAATGACTCTGAAACCTGTATTTTGCATTTTCTAATGCACCTTTCAGCTCAAAATGCTTCACAAACATAAGAAGCATATGCTTGAGCTATTGGCGGTGATAACCATCCCTTTATCCAAGACAAATGGAGGCTTGGCACCAAAGATACTGATCCCAACCTGGGCCATCTGAAGTAGTTGGTGCAGGTGAGTGTTAATGTAGGGGAGTGACCCAGAATTCTCTCCTCTAGGCCTTTTCGTCTGGAGTCAAGTCAGTGCATAGCTGCAGAGACATGTTCTTGGTGATTCTCAACTGGCTACATGGTGGCTGAGGATTTGTTCGACCCATTTCCGTGTAACATCCTGTGCACAAGAAAGCTGTATCTGAAGAGAAGCAAATGATTGTTGGGCTGACGCTTTCAGAACCTGCACTGAGGAGATGCTGGAAGCCTCTGCCCCCTCCCTTGCTGATTTTGCTGTGCTCTATAAGTTTCAGAGCAGCCGAATACCATGAGACACATCCCCAAAGCTAGGATCCCTATGTCCCATCAGTGGCCAGAAATACCCTTTCCCACCCACAACCAACAACGCTGTTTCTCCCCTCCTCTCTGATGCAATCTTGGCACAGTGATCTACTTTGCCTTGGCCATCTCCAGACGAGGCTTCGATCTCCTCCATGCTTATCTCCTGGCATGTCCTCTACTGAGGACTGAAGATGAAGGCCAGGCAAAAGGTCCAGCTAGCCCATCCACTGCCTAACTGGGCCAGGCCAGTGAGAATTCTCTTGAGTGCAGGTCTCGATTCCACCGCTATCACCACAGTATCTGAGCGTCTACATTAACTGGATCTCGCCTGGCCACATCTTTATGAAGCTGGGAAGTATTACTTCCAACAGCTGAGTGCGATCTCACCATCCGCAGAGCTTCAGCACAAGCTCCGCCTGTCTTCTCAGGACTCCGCTGACAAAGATTCAAAACAAAACAACCCAGCTCAGGAGCCTCACTGCCCCTCGGGTCTGGTTGAGCCCTTGTCTTCAGGGAGTTCACAGCCCTCTCCAGCGACAGCTTCCCCTTGGCCTGCGCCCTACGAATGTCTCCCCCCAGACCTTCCACCTATCAGTGCAGAACACCAAGCCCTTCCAATCTGCATAGGATGTAGGAAGCCTTACAGGCAATTTCCTGTAGGGCACATGGCTAGGAGAAAGCATGTGACCTGCAGTTACAGCTCCCAGTCTTACTGGGGCGTACACAAAGCCAGGTGCCCCGTTACAGCCTCATTTCTCAGGTGTGGGAAATAGGCACAGAGAGATGAAGTGACTGGCCCAAGGTCACATGAGAAGTCTGTAGCAGAGCTGGGAATTGAACTCAGGTGTCCTGACTCCCAGGGCCGCTTTTCTTCCCTGAGAACATGTCACACTGACGACATGCTTGCTCTGGGTACCACACCAAGGGTATAATGATCGACACAAAGCCCTGGCTGGGATGACTTAGTTGGGGATTGGTCCTGCTTTAAGCAGGGGGTTGGACTAGATGACCTCCTGAGGTCCCTTCCAACCCTGATCTTCCATGATTCTATGGCAAGGAAGTTATGCCAACACAGCCCAGGGCGAAGCTCTGTGGAGTGAGAGGCAGAGCATTTCTTATGTCTCCCTCCCTGGGCTACTCATTCCAGTGTCCTTCCCAGTCTCCTTGCTCAGAAAGTCCCAGTCTCCCCGAGACGTCCCAACTCCTTGTCCTATCTCCACCACCACCCCACTGGCTCTCAGCTCCCTTCCTCGTTCCCCCCCAGCTTCTAATCCTAGTCTCCCACCTTCCCAGGCTCCTTATCCCACTCAATTCCCTCTACCTCCCCATCACCACCAGCAGGTTCTGCTCACGTCCCCTTTCCCGCCTCCCTTTCCTCCATGCTGCCTAGGCATTAGCTGGGATTGGGAGATCATTCAGAGCACAAGACAGAGCATCTCCTTTCTCTCAGTTCCTGTGTTTTGCACCAGCAGCTGGGAGTAGCAGTTTCAGGGGAAGTCCAGCTCAGCCCCTACATCTCTGAGATGGAGCATGCTCAGTCTGGTCACATGTTGGGGCTGTGTTCACGGAGCATGCTCCAGTCTCAGATAGCGTCTTCAGAGAATTGAGCTGCCAAACTCTAACCACTCTCAACTGAGCATGTGCAAATTGAGATTTCCCCCCAAGATGCTTATAACTTGGTTAAATTTGGGGGGATGGGGGGTTCCCCTGGGAACAGCAAAAGGCACATCCCTGACACAAGGGCAACCCCCCGCCCCCACACACACACTCTCACATACCATATTTCCAGTCCCTGCTCCACAGAATGGAGGCCTTGGAGCTTCTCAAAGTAACAATTGTGAGAATTTTTTTAAACATAGGCAAATAGTGTATTTCCCCCTCATCTCATTCTGAGAAAGAGATGATCCATTTTTGCTGCAACTTTCCCGAAAAAATTCAGTCTGAAGCAGACACCTGGCTTGGAGAATTTCAACCTGAATGATTAAAGTTTGGCAAAGTTATATGCAATGGGAAACAGGGTCTGATAATGGGAAGTGTGTCTGACAATGTTAACTGTAGGTGTCATTATCAGCCCCACCTATAAAGCGACAATATAGATGAGCATGGTCCACTGGGGCTCATCTCTGTACCTTGTGAACAGGGTGGCAATGAGGGAAAGACTGGGGGAGTGGTAAATAATGAAGAGGATGGAACATGGACAGAGCAATCAGGATTGCTTGGTAAGCTGGGTGCAAGCAAACCATAAGCTTTTAAAATATGTCTAAATGTAAATGTATAAGTATGTAGGCCATACTTACAGGGTGGGGGACTGTACCCTGGGAAGCAGTGACTCTGAAAAAGATTAGGAGGTGGTGGTGGAGAATCAGCTAAACATGAGATCCCAGTGTAACATGGTGCCAAAGGGACTAATGCAGTCCTTGGATGCATAAATGGGGGATCTCAAGCAGGAGTGGAGAGGTTATTTTACCTCTGTATTTGGCACTGGTGTGAACGCTGCTGGAATCCTGTGTCTAGTTCTGGAGCCCACAATTCAAGGAGGAGGTTGATAAATTGGAGAGGGTTCAGAGAAAAGCCATGAGAATGATTAGAGGATTAGAAAACGTGCCCTATAGATAGTGATAGACCCAAGGAGCTCAATCTATTCAGCTCAACAAAGAGACAGTTGAAGTGTGACTTGATCACATAGAATATAGAATCATAGAATATCAGGGTTGGAAGGGACCCCAGAAGGTCATCTAGTCCAACCCCCTGCTCGAAGCAGGACCAATTCCCAGTTAAATCATCCCAGCCAGGGCTTTGTCAAGCCTGACCTTAAAAACCTCTAAGGAAGGAGATTCTACCACCTCCCTAGGTAACGCATTCCAGTGTTTCACCACCCTCTTAGTGAAAAAGTTTTTCCTAATATCCAATCTAAACCTCCCCCACTGCAACTTGAGACCATTACTCCTCGTTCTGTCATCTGCTACCATTGAGAACAGTCTAGAGCCATCCTCTTTGGAACCCCCTTTCAGGTAGTTGAAAGCAGCTATCAAATCCCCCCTCATTCTTCTCTTCTGCAGGCTAAACAATCCCAGCTCCCTCAGCCTCTCCTCATAACTCATGTGTTCCAGTCCCCTAATCATTTTTGTTGCCCTTCGCTGGACTCTCTCCAATTTATCCACATCCTTCTTGAAGTGTGGGGCCCAAAACTGGACACAGTACTCCAGATGAGGCCTCACCAATGTCGAATAGAGGGGAACGATCACGTCCCTCGATCTGCTCGCTATGCCCCTACTTATACATCCCAAAATGCCATTGGCCTTCTTGGCAACAAGGGCACACTGCTGACTCATATCCAGCTTCTCGTCCACTGTCACCCCTAGGTCCTTTTCTGCAGAACTGCTGCCTAGCCATTCGGTCCCTAGTCTGTAGCTGTGCATTGGGTTCTTCCGTCCTAAGTGCAGGACCCTGCACTTATCCTTATTGAACCTCATCAGATTCCTTTTGGCCCAATCTTCCAATTGGTCTAGGTCCTTCTGTATCCTATCCCTCCCCTCCAGCGTATCTACCACTCCTCCCAGTTTAGTATCATCCGCAAATTTGCTGAGAGTGCAATCCACACCATCCTCCAGATCATTTATGAAGATATTGAATAAAACCGGCCCCAGGACCGACCCTTGGGGCACTCCACTTGATACCGGCTGCCAACTAGACATGGAGCCATTGATCACTACCCGTTGAGCCCGACAATTTAGCCAGCTTTCTACCCACCTTATAGTGCATTCATCCAGCCCATACTTCCTTAACTTGCTGACAAGAATACTGTGGGAGACCGTGTCAAAAGCTTTGCTAAAGTCAAGAAACAATACATCCACTGCTTTCCCTTCATCCACAGAACCAGTAATCTCATCATAAAAGGCGATTAGATTAGTCAGGCATGACCTTCCCTTGGTGAATCCATGCTGGCTGTTCCTGATCACTTTCCTCTCATGCAAGTGCTTCAGGATTGATTCTTTGAGGACCTGCTCCATGATTTTTCCAGGGACTGAGGTGAGGCTGACTGGCCTGTAGTTCCCAGGATCTTCCTTCTTCCCTTTTTTAAAGATTGGCACTACATTAGCCTTTTTCCAGTCATCCGGGACTTCCCCGGTTCGCCACGAGTTTTCAAAGATAATGGCCAGTGGCTCTGCAATCACAGCCGCCAATTCCTTCAGCACTCTCGGATGCAACTCGTCCGGCCCCATGGACTTGTGCACGTCCAGCTTTTCTAAATAGTCCCTAACCGCCTCTATCTCCACAGAGGGCTGGCCATCTCTTCCGCATTTTGTGATGCCCAGCGCAGCAGTCTGGGAGCTGACCTTGTTAGTGAAAACAGAGGCAAAAAAAAGCGTTGAGTACATTAGCTTTTTCCACATCCTCTGTCACTAGGTTGCCTCCCTCATTCAGTAAGGGGCCCACACATTCCTTGGCTTTCTTCTTGTTGCCAACATACCTGAAGAAACCCTTCTTGTTACTCTTGACATCTCTGGCTAGCTGCAGCTCCAGGTGCGATTTGGCCCTCCTGATAACATTCCTACATGCCCGAGCAATATTTTTATACTCTTCCCTGGTCATATGTCCAACCTTCCACTTCTTGTAAGCTTCTTTTTTATGTTTAAGATCCGCTAGGATTTCACCATTAAGCCAAGCTGGTCGCCTGCCATATTTACTATTCTTTCGACTCATCGGGATGGTTTGTCCCTGTAACCTCAACAGGGATTCCTTGAAATACAGCCAGCTCTCCTGGACTCCTTTCCCCTTCAAGTTAGTCCCCCAGGGGATCCTGGCCATCCGTTCCCTGAGGGAGTCGAAGTCTGCTTTCCTGAAGTCCAGGGTCCGTATCCTGCTGCTTACCTTTGTTCCCTGCGTCAGGATCCTGAACTCAACCAACTCATGGTCACTGCCTCCCAGATTCCCATCCACTTTTGCTTCCCTCACTAATTCTACCCGGTTTGTGAGCAGCAGGTCAAGAAAAGCACCCCCCCTAGTTGGCTCCTCTAGCACTTGCGCCAGGAAATTGTCCCCTACGCTTTCCAAAAACTTCCTGGATTGTCTATGCACCGCTGTATTGCTCTCCCAGCAGATATCAGGAAAATTAAAGTCACCCATGAGAATCAGGGCATGCGATCTAGTAGCTTCCGTGAGCTGCCGGAAGAAAGCCTCATCCACCTCATCCCCCTGGTCCGGTGGTCTATAGCAGACTCCCACCACTACATCACTCTTGTTGCACACACTTCTAAACTTAATCCAGAGACACTCAGGTTTTTCTGCAGTTTCGTACCGGAGCTCTGAGCAGTCATACTGCTCCCTTACATACAGTGCTACTCCCCCACCTTTTCTGCCCTGCCTGTCCTTCCTGAACAGTTTATAACCATCCATGACAGTACTCCAGTCATATGAGTTATCCCACCAAGTCTCTGTTATTCCGATCACGTCATAGTTCCTTGACATCACCAGGACCTCCAGTTCTCCCTGCTTGTTTCCGAGGCTTTGTGCATTTGTATATAAGCACTTGAGATAACCTGTTGATCGCCCCTCATTGCCAGTATGAGGCAGGAGCCCTCCCCTCACAGACATTCCTGCCTGTGCTTCCTCCCGGTATCCCGCTTTCCCACTTACCTCAGGGCTTTGGTCTCCTTCCCCCGGTGAACCTAGTTTAAAGCCCTCCTCACTAGGTTAGCCAGCCTGCTGGCAAAGATGCTCTTCCCTCTCTTCGTAAGATGGAGCCCGTCTCTGCCCAGCACTCCTCCTTCATGGAACACCATCCCATGGTCAAAGAAACCAAAGCCTTCTCTCCGACACCACCTGCGTAGCCATTTGTTGACTTCCACGATTCGACGCTCCCTACCTAGGCCTTTTCCTTCCACGGGGAGGATGGACGAGAACACCACTTGCGCCTCCAACTCCTTTATCCTTCTTCCTAGAGCCACATAGTCCGCAGTGATCCGCTCAAGGTCATTCTTGGCAGTATCATTGGTGCCCACGTGGAGAAGCAGGAAGGGGTAGCGATCCGAGGGCTTGATGAGTCTCGGCAGTCTATGAGTAACTGCCTGGGGAACAAATACTTAACAACGGGCTCTTCAGTCTGGCAGACAAAGATCTAACATGATCCAATGGCTGGAAGTTGAAGCCAGATAAATTCAGACTGGAAATAAATAGTACATTTTGATGAGGGCAACAAGTGGTACAATCTACTAAGGGGTGTTTCTCCATCACTGACAATTTTTCAATCAAGACTGGATGTTTTCTAAATGATCTGCTCTAGGAATTATTTTGGGGGAATAAATTGGCCTATTTTGGCCTGTGTTATTCAGGAAGTCAGACTAGATGATAACTGTGGTCCCTTCTGGCCCTTGGAATCTATGTAACCCTGGAAGTGTTATGGGGGCGTACTATTGAAATCTCCATAAGGTGGCAGCACTACTGCATGGAAGACAGGCCCTTGGTAAAGGTGGATAGGAGAACCCTCTCCAGCTCTCTCAAGGCAAAGCGTGCAGGAGAACGAATAGAGCAGGGGTCCCAGGCTTTAGAGGAACCAAGTCAAGGTTTGGATCTGCCTTGTGCGAAGGGCCATGGAAGTGAAGCTGATATGATAGAGAAGGGGGAGCCAGTGGAGGGATGCAAAGACAAGGGTGACATGGACAAAGCAATGGGTGAGGAAAAGGATCTTTGCAGAAGCCTTCTGAATGGATCTGAGCAGGGCAAGAGCGCATTTGTCAAGGCCAGAGAGAAGGATGTGCTGTAATCAAGGCAAAAGATGAGAGCCTGGACAAGAGTTTTAGCTGTGGGGATGGCTAGGAAAGGCCGTATCTTGGGAAAAGACCGTACAAGATTTAAACACAGCCTGGATGCGAGGAGCTAGAGAGAGGTCCAAGTCGAAGATGACGCCCAGGTTACGGGCCTGAGTGATGGGCAGGTTGATAGCATTGTCCACAGTGATCAAGAGGTGAGTGGCAGGGCTTGTGGGGAGAGATGCAGAGCTCTGTTTTAGCCATGTTGAGCTGGAACAAGTAGTCTGACATCCATGAGATGTCAGAGAGACAGACTGAGATTTCAGTTTGGACAGAAGGAGACAGGGCTGCAGTAGAGAGGTAGATCAGTGAGTCCTCAGCATAGAGATGGTAGTTGAATTTGTGCTTACAAATGAGCTTACCCAGAGATAAGGGGTAGAGAAGTGGTTCTCAACTCCGGTCCACTGCTTGTTCAGGGAAAGCCCCTGGCGGGCCGGGCCGGTTTGTTTACCTGCCGTGTCCGCAGGTTTGGCCGATCGCAGCTCCCACTGGCTGCGGTTCGCTGCTCCAGGCCAATGGGGGCTGCGGGAAGCGGCATGGGCCAAGGGATGGGCTGGCCGCCCTTCCCGCAGCCCCCATTGGCCTGAAGCGGCGAACCACAGCCAGTGGGAGCCATGATCGGCCGAACCTGTGGACGCAGCAGGTAAAGAAACAGGCCCGGCGCGCCAGGGACTTTACCTGCACAATCGGTGGACCAGAGTTGAGAACCACTGGTGTAGAGGGAAACGAGAAGGGGACCAAGGACAGAGTCCTGTGGAACCCCCACAAAAAGCCGGAGGCTGCAATGAAGAGGATCCTGCTGCACAGGACACGCTGAAGGAGTGATTAGAGAGATAGGAGAACCAGGAGAAGGCAGAGACATGGAAGCCGAGGTGGGGGTGGACAAGATTTCAAGAAGAGGGAGAGGAATTATTTAAACTCAATACCAATGTGGACACAAGAACAAATGGATATAAACTGGCCACTAGGAAATTTAGATTAGAAATTAGACGAAGGTTTCTAACCATCAGAGGAGTGAAGTTTTGGAATAGCCTTCCGAGGGAAGTAGTGGGGGCAAAAGATCTATCTTGCTTTAAGATTAAACTCGATAAGTTTATGGAGGAGATGGTATGATGGGATAACATGGTTTTGGTAATTAAATATTCATGGTAAATAGGCCCAATGGCCTGTGATGGGTTTTTAGATGGGGTAAGATCCAAGTTACCCGGGAAAGAATTTTCTGTAGTATCTGGCTGATGAATCTTGCCCATATGCTCAGGGTTTAGCTGATCGCCATATTTGGGGTCGGGAAGGAATTTTCCTCCAGGGCAGATTGGAAGGCCCTGGAGGTTTTTCGCCTTCCTCTGTAGCATGGGGCACGGGTCACTTGCTGGAGGATTCTCTGCTCCTTGAGGTCTTCGAACTACAATTTGAGGACTTCAATAGCACAGATATAGGTGTGAGGTCTTTTTTAGGAGTGGTGGGTGAAATTCTGTGGCCTGCATTGTGCAGGAGGTCAGACTAGATGATCATAATGGTCCCTTCTGACCTAAATATCTATGAATCTAAGAGGAGCATGGTCAGTGATGTTGAAGGCAGCTGACAGGTCAAGGACAATGAGGATGAAGTACTGGCTATGAACTCTGGCTAGGAAGAGGTTGTCACTGATGCTAGTGAGCACTCCTCCCTGGCCATTCATTAGGACTTCTGTAAGAGAATCCCAGCCTCTGTAAGCAGCCATGGATAAGAGGGAAGGTACTCTCATGCATTAGTAACTGGTTAAAAAACAGGAAACAAAGGGTAGGAATAAATGGTCCGTTTTCAGAATGGAGAGAGGTAAATAGTGGTGTCCCCCAGGGGGTCTGTACAGGGACCTGTGCTGTTCAACATATTCACTAACTCTATGATCGGTAGGAGGGAAGGGGAGAATGAGAAACACCCTCCCTTGTTATGGACTGCGAGAGACAGAGCAGAGAAATGGATGGCCTGTCCTCCCACCCCACTCAGACAAAAACAGGGAGCAGTGCAGGGAAAGCGTGACAGATTTTCGTCACCCATCTGCCTGGGGCCACAGTTGATCAGGCTAGGGCCACAGGATCTTTTTGGGGAGGAGATGACGAGGCACACCAAGTGTCTAAATTTTAAAGCTTTATTAATAAAATAATAAAATTACAGCAGAGAGTGATAGAAACGCTCCCATGTTACTCAGAGGAAGAAAGAAAGTGTTAATGCCCCAAGCCCTAACCCACTTTCATACTCACACACGCACGCACGACCCAGACTGGCCAAGTCTGGGTGTAATGTCAGAAGAAGAAGGGGGACGGGGGGGGGGGAAGGTGGATGGGAGTGCTGTCCTGGGCCCAGGCTGTCCAAGGATCTGCTGTGCTCTCCGAGTTGCTCCAGGTCTCAGGAGGGTTTTAAGTCCTAGGCTCCTTTGGGGGTGTTCCATTCCGCGACCTCTTTGCGCCAATCCAAACCATCTTTCTGTGGTCTCTTTCCCGTTCCCAAAACACCCGGTTTCAGGGCCGTGAGACAGTTCTATTTGTTCCTGGCTGGCCTTTGCCGTCTTGCCCCTTTTCCTGGCCCCTGCATTTTGTTCAACAACTCTCCTTTCTCACAGCTGGTCTGGGGGGCTGGACTTCCCCCTTTTCTGTCTTGGCAGGTAGCAGCTGGCCTTGGACTGGAATCAGCTTCTTATCTTCGGACTGAGCTTGCTAGCTGCAGTGTTGAATTAACCCGTTCTCTGCTTTCTTCTTTCTCTCCCCCCTTTCTCGGCCTCTCGTACCCTGTAAAGGAAACTTCCACTCCCCACTCGCACGTCTTTGACCCTCCCCAAAATGCTTTGCGATGCTTGCAACAGTGTTAGGCACATACAGTGCTGATCTGCCTTCCCTGGAGCCTCCCTGAGGGAGGGGGGGCCATTGGGGTGTGACAAAAGAAGGGAGCCGATGGAGCACCCCAAGGAGCAGGCAGCCCTGGGTTAGGGGCTCGCACTGTTATCTCAGCATGAATACACGCAGAGATGGGAGTTATATCCGGGGTGGATCTAGCCTTACGATTCAGTGGGTGCACTATACTAAACTGGAGTGTATTCCGAGCATGAAAAACAATGAGAGCACCTAGACCAGGGGTGGCCACCCTGGGGCTCCGGAGTCGCATGTGGCTCTTCAGAGGTTAATAGGCGGCTCCTTGTCTAGGCACCGACTCCGGGGCTGGAGCGACAGGCGCCAACTTTCCAAGGTGCCGGGGGGTGCTCACTGCTCCACCCCTGGCTCTGCCACCGGCCCTGCCCCCACTCCACCCCTTCCCGCCCCCTCCCCTGAGCTTGCCGTGCCCTCGCTCCTCCCTGCCCTAGCCTCCGGCATGCCACGAAACAGCTGATCGGGTGGTGTGGGGAGGGCTGCCAGTGGGTGGGAGAGCTGATGGGCGGGGGGGCAGCTGACGTATTACTGTGGCTCTTTGGCAATGTATGCTGGTAAATTTTGGCTCCTTCTCAGGCGCAGGTTGGCCACCCCTGGCCTAGGGAACAATCCAGATGCATTAGTAAGGCTGCGTGTCTGTCGCGGGGGTCACGGAAGTGATGGATTCCATGACTTTCCGTGACTTCTGCAGCGGCTGGTGCTGTCTCAGGGGCTGCCCGAGCTGCGGGGGCCTGCTTACCTGGGGGGTTCTCCGGCTCCCACTGGCATGTCCCTGGAGCTCCTAGGCGGTAGGGAGCCTGCCAGCCCCACCGACCCTCCCCGCCCCCAGCACCAGCGCTGCAATGCTGCAACACATCCCCCCCGGCACGGGTCCCTGCCACTGCCCTGCACCCCCCCCCCAGTGCCAGCGGATAAGCAAAGCGGTGACTGGGCGTGGCTCATGTAGCCAGCTGGCGGGAATGACCTTGGCGAGAGAATGGAGTGCAGTTGTAGCTATGCAGGTCCCAGGATCTGAGAGGCAAGGTGGGTGAAGTCACAGGTGCTGGCTTTCTGATTTCCCCGGGTGTGCTCGACCTCTGCTCTGCCCTAGGCCCCGCCCCCACTCCACCCCTTCCCCTGAGACCCCAACCCTGCCCCGCCTCTTCCCGCCCCATTCCTCCCCTCCCCCAAGCACACCCTGCCCTCTCCCCACCCACTCCCCCCAGTGCCTCCTGCACACTGCTGAACAGCTGATCCATGGCCAGCAGGAGGCGCTGGGAGGGAGGGGGAGGAGCTGATCGGCAGAGCTCATCGGTTTTTTCCGTGGGTGCTCCAGGGTTGGAGCACCCACAGAGTCAGCACCTATGGGTGAGTTAATATCTTGTATTGGATCAGCTTCTGTTGAGAAGAGAGACAAGCTTTTGAGCTTGGCGAGAGAATGGAAGACTGACGACCCATTTACATTTAATGCCTGCCATCCAAGGAGGCCAGGACAACAAAGAACCAAGCTGCGAGTGGTCTGGTAAGAATGCTGCTCCCCAGGGTAGTGGAGGGTTGAATCTTGGTCCTTTGGGCCAGAGAAGCAGGTTGTACTGCCAGCATGCACATGCGGGTCAGCTTTGCTTCACCACTCTAGCCTATGGACGCTAGGTGGGCCAGCTAATGAAGGTTGGCTTGTGTTGAAGAGGCCGCCCTGTTGTTAGTTATATAGCTTCCAGCAGGATAAGTCTCTCACAGGGCTACAGCTCTTTTGGATCTGCTGAAGGAGCCACCGGGAGAAACAGAGGTGCTGAAGCCAGGAACCCACTTTCAGGGTTGCAGCAGGGCTCACCCTGGCAACAAGCAGAGGCCCAGAGCCTAACACTAAAGAAGGTGTGATGAAGTGGGGGATTTTCTTAGTGGTTTGCCTGAATACTGGGGTGTCTGTCTTCTATGTGTGTTGTGTGTTTAACGAGGTGGTGGGAGAGGGTATTTGTTGTTGCGGAGGACCAGGTGTTACCTCGCCAAGCAACCTGGACCCCGGAAATTAGCAACCAGTGACCCGGAGGTCCACCCCATTTTGGGAGCCAGACGGTTCAGGCCAGTGGGAGGACAAATTGCTGAGGAGAGAGGGCCCCGGTGACCTGACCAGCCGGTTTTGGCCAGTGGGAACAAAGGACAGAAGAGAGAGGGTCCAGGTGATCTGTTTGCCCAGGAATGAAGACAAAGGACGGACGGAGGAGGGGCTTTCAGGAAGCTGCTATAGCGTGGTCTGCTGGAAGGAGGACACTTCTGAACTGGGGACAAAGAGCAGCTTGAGTAACCTGCATGCGGGACAGACCCAGATGGATGGTGCTGTGACTTTCTAGGCCCAAGGCCCTGAGAACTTCCTGTGCTGTGTTTAGATGTACAATAAATCCTCCTGTTTTACACTGGCTGAGAGTCACAGCAGTCTAGAGAGGAGGGTTGCATTGCTCCCTCTGTGTGTGGAGGCCCCAGAGGTCCAGAGCGAGTGGACTCCCTGAGGGGACTCATGGAGAGAGACAGGTGTGCTGGAGGCTGAGAGGTGCGGTCCCAGAAGGCCATGGGGCCAGAGGGCCTAACCCCAGGGAGCGGAAGGCTGTCACACTGAAGGGGGTTACTTCTAGGGGCCCTAGGGAGTGGAGAGAGCTCAAGCCCTGTGACTCTGTGACAGAAGGTTATGCTGCCAGAGAGACTGTGTAAAGGTCAGACACATAAAACACGCTGCGGACCCATGACACGATGTTAGGAAGGGTCCGTGTTGCAGCCACTCTAACTGATACATCCAATTGCTTGTTTTAGAACATTAGAGGTTTGTACAAGTCAGCGTTGTTGGCTACACACAGCCACACCTCCTCTGCACTGGCCAAGTTTTGCTTGTTGATTATTTAGTAGCCTCATTGAAGATACCAGGGGAAGATTTTTTCCCTATATATCAAAGCATAAGCCTTCCAGAGGTAGCAAAAGACAAAAAGGCAATACTAGGGTATTTGGACTCCGGGACCCTGACTGAAGAGAATCATAGAACCATAGAATATCAGGGTTGGAAGGGACCTCAGGAGGTCGTCTAGTCCAACCCCCTGCTCAAAGCAGGACTAATCCCCAACTAAATCATCCCAGCCAGGGCTTTGTCAAGCCTGACCTTAAAAATCTCTGTGACTAAGTTCCTGCTCTACCTTGGTGGGTCTTGCACTTATTGGCGGATTTGCTCGCCTTGGAGCTTCACGGCAGCCCTCAGCTTGGCCGTTTTTCTGAATTCACAGTCCAGGTCGACTCCTCCTGTGTCTGACCAGGAGTTGGGAGGATCTGGGGGGAACCCGGGCCCGCCCTCTACTCTGGGTTCCAGCCCAGGGCCCTGTGGAATGCAGCTGTCTAGAGTGCCTCCTGGAACAGCTGTGTGACAGCTACGACTCCCTGGGCTACTTCCCCATGGCCTCCTCCCAACACCTTCTTTATCCTCACCATAGGACCTTCCTCCTGGTGTCTGATAACGCTTATACACCTCAGTCCTCCAACAGTCCGCGTTCTCACTCTCAGCTCCTAGTGCCTCTTGCTCCCAGCTCCTCGCACGCAGACCACAAACTGAAGTGAGCTCCTTTTTAAAACCCAGGTGCCCTGATTAGCCTGCCTTAATTGATTCTAGCAGCTTCTTGATTGGCCGCAGGTATTCTCGCAGCCTGTCTTAATTGTATCCAGAAGGTTTCTGATTGTTTTGGAACCTTCCCTGTTACCTTACCCAGGGAAAAGGGACCTACTTAGCCTGGGGCTTATATATCTGCCTTCTATTACTCTCCTATAGCCATCTGGCCCGAACCTGTCACACCTTAAAGGAAGGAGATTCCACCACCTCCCTAGGTAACCCATTCCACTGCTTCATCATCCTCCTAGTGAAAAAAGTTTTTCCTCATATGCAACCTAAACCTCCCCCACTGCAACCTGAGACCATTACTCCTTGTTCTGTCATCTGCTACCACTGAGAACAGTCTAGATCCATCCTCTTTGGAACCCCCTTCCAGGTAGTGGAAAGCAGCTATCAAATCCCCCCTCATTCTTCTCTTCTGCAGACTAAACAATCCCAGTTCCTTCAGCCTCTCCTCATAAGTCATGTGTTCCAGACCCCTAATAATTTTTGTTGCCTTTTGCTGGACTCTTTCCAATTTTTCCACATGCTTCTTGTAGTGTGGGGCCCAAAACTGGACACAGTACTCCAGATGAGACCTCACCAATGTCGAATAGAGGTGAATGATCACGTCCCTCAATCTGCTGGCAATGCCCCTACTTGTACAGCCCCAAATGCCATTCGCCTTCTTGGCAACAAGGGCACACTGTTGACTCATATCCAGTTTCTTGTCCACTGTAACCCCTAGGTCCTTTTCCGCAGAACTGCTGCCTAGCCACTCGGTCCCTAGTCTGTAGCAGTGCCTAGGATTCTTCCATCCTAAGTGCAGGACTCTGCACTTGTCCTTGTTGAACCTCATCAGATTTCTTTTGGCCCAATCCTCCAATTTGTCTAGGTCACTCTGTATCCTATCCCTACCCTCCAGCTTATCCACCTCTCCTCCCAGTTTAGTGTCATCTGCAAACTTGCTGAGGGTGCAATCCACGCCATCCTCCAGGTCATTAATGAAGATATTGAACAAAACAGGTCCCAGGACCGAGGAATGTCATCTAATGATGAGGAGTGGGGGACTGAGTCAGAACTCTGGGTTCTAGTCGGCCTCTGCTCAATTCACTGTGACTAGCTGAACAAGCCACTTGGGGTAAGTCGACACAGCAAAAGAAAAAACCACGGCTGGCTGAACTCGGGTTCAGGCTGCGGGACTGTTTCACTGCTGTGTAGACTTCTGGGCTTGGGCTGGAGCCCTGGCTCTAGGACCCTGTGAGATGGGAGGATCCCAGAGCTCGGGCTACAGCTCGAGCCCGAAAATCTATACGGCAATGAAATAGTCCTGCAGCCCAAGCCCCACAAGACCGAGTCAGCTGGCATCGGCCAGCCATGGGTTTTTCTTTGCTGTGTAGACCTACCCTTGGAGACAGATTTCCAGATGTGCTGTGCACCCCCCTGTTCCATGGACTTCAGTGAATGTTCCATAAGAGCAGCCATACTGGGTCAGACCAATGGTCCATCTAGCCCAGTATCCAATCTTCTGACTGTGGTCAGTGTCAGATGTTTCTGGCAGCTGGAGGTTTAGGGACACCTGAAGCATGGGGTTGTATCCCTGACCATCTTGGCTAATAACTATTGATGGACTTATCCTCCATGAACTTATACTTTTGGCCTTCAGCATCCCCAGGCAATGAGTTCCACAGGTTGACTGTGCATTGTGGGAAGAAGTTTCTTTTGTTTGTTTTAAACATGCTGCCTATTAATTTCATTGGGTGATCCCCACTAGTTCTTGTGTTATGTGAAGGGGCAAATAACACTTCCATATTCATTTTCACCACACCGGTCATGATTTTATAGACCTCTATCATATTCTCCCTACTCATCTATTTTCCAGGCTGAACACTCTGTCTTTTTGATCTCTCTTCATTTGGAGGCTGTTCCATATGCTTAATCATTTTTGTTGCCCTTCTTGGCACCTTTTCCAATTCTAATATAGCTGTTTTGAGATGGAGTGACTGGAACTGCATGCAGTATTCAGGGAGTGGGTGCACCATGGATTTAGGTAGTGGCATTATGATATTTACTGTCTAATGATCTTTGTTAGGATATAGATATTCAGGCCTGTCTGTAAAGGCCTATACTCTAAGAATTTAGGTGTATTCTTATCACTTGGCTAATTATAGAGGTATAAAAGAAAGAATCAAAATCACTGTCTGCTGGTGTAAGGGCCTTCTCTTACTGTGACAGTCTGAGGCCCTGTTCTTAAGCTAAGGCTTTTGGCTAAGCAGCAGAGGCAGCCATAAGCTAGGAAGCGAACAGTCACATCCTCACATTCCAAACTAGTCACATTGAAATAAGGTGCTATTGGGCTGTTAGGCACTATCAGGACAGGATTGAATTCCTATCACCTCCAGAGAAAGGGAAGTGCCTAGAAAATGTAAAAGGAAACTTAGTTTGATAGCATCCTGTCTGGCAAGAACTCACTTATCAATAGCTGGGATGTAAAATCCTCACTTCTGTATTGTCTTGTCATTATAGTTCCCACTTTGCTATTGTTTGTCTGTATAATCTTGGTCTGGTTCTGTGATTGTTCCTGTCTGCTGTATAATTAATTTTGCTGGGTGTAAACTAATTAAGGTGGTGGGATATAATTGGTTACATAATCATGTTACAATATGTTAGGATTGGTTAGTTAAATTTCAGGAAAATGATTGGTTAAGGTATAGCTAAGCAGAACTCAAGTTTTACTATATAATCTGTAGTCAATGAGGAAGTGGGCAGTTCCTCAACATGAAGTACAGTGGACAGCTGCTAGACTGCAATGTGTCAGCCCAAAAGCTAGTGAACCTTCTGCTGGAGGACACATTCTGGGGCACATATAGACTTCTACTACATCTAATCCATCATAGAATCATAGAATATCAGGGTTGGAAGGGACCTCAGGAGGTCATCTAGTCCAACCCCCTGCTCAAAACAGGACCAATCCCCAATTAAATCATCCCAGCCAAGGCTTTGTCAAGCCTGACCTTAAAAACTTCTAAGGAAGGAGATTCTACCACCTCCCTAGGTAACGCATTCCAGTGTTTCACCACCCTCCTAGTGAAAAAGTTTTTCCTAATATCCAGCCTAAACCTCCCCCACTGCAACTTGAGACCATTACTCCTTGTCCTGTCATCTTCTACCACTGAGAATAGTCTAGAACCATCCTCTTTGGAACCACCTCTCAGGTAGTTGAAAGCAGCTATCAAATCCTCCCTCATTCTTCTCTTCTGCAGACTAAACAATCCCAGTTCCCTCAGCCTCTCCTCATAAGTCATGTGATCCAGACCCCTAATAATTTTTGTTGCCCTTCACTGGACTCTCTCCAATTTATCCACATTCTTCTTGTAGTGTGGGACCCAAAACTGGACACAGTACTCCAGATGAGGCCTCACCAATGTCGAATAGAGGGGAACGATCACGTCCCTCGATCTGCTCGCTATGCCCCTACTTATACATCCCAAAATGCCATTGTCCTTCTTGGCAACAAGGGCACACTGTTGACTCATATCCAGCTTCTCGTCCACTGTCACCCCTAGGTCCTTTTCCGCAGAACTGCTGCCTAGCCATTCGGTCCCTAGTCTGTAGTGGTGCATTGGATTCTTCCGTCCTAAGTGCAGGACTCTGCACTTGTCCTTGTTGAACCTCATCAGATTTCTTTTGGCCCAATCCTCCAATTTGTCTAGGTCCCTCTATATCCTATCTCTACCTGCCACCGTATCTACCACTCCACTCTTACACCCTCCATAGTGATTAACACCAGCACAAAGTCAGTGTAAGATGCTATTGTTCAAATCTGGTACACTTTAGCACCGCTTCATACAAACCCTGCATCTTGGCAGGGGGTTAGACTAGATGGCCCTTGCGGTCCCTTCTAACCTTATGATACTTTGAATCGTAGATGACAAAGTTATACGCACTGGAGAATCAGGCCCTGCGCCCCCAGCTAAGTTCCCTCTAAGCTGTGCGGTTGCGCAGCAGCCTAAGTGCCATGCAGGCACTCAGGGCTGTGGCCTCTCCCCAGACCTGCTGTGGTGGGGAGAGGTGCCTCTCCCTGCCGGCCCCAGCCCAGCCCCGGACCTGCTGCAGCTGGGGAAGAGGTGCCCCTTCTCCGGCCCCAACCCAGCCTGGCCCAGACCTGCTGCGGATGGGAAAGAGGCATCTCTCCCATGTCCCCAACCCAGCCCAGCTCCGGACCTGCCATGGACAGGGAAGAGGCACCCCTTCCCCACCCCCAACCCAGCCTCGGCCTGGACCTGGCGTGGATGGGGAAGAGGCGCCTATCCCGTGGCCCCAGCCCCGGAGCTGCCATGGCGGGGAGCAGTGCCTCTCCCCCCCGAGCCCAGGTGCAGCTGCTGCGGAGAGAGCGGGGCGGGAGGGTCCTCTCTCCCTGCTGTAGCCCTGGGGCAGCCTGCACCCCAAACCTCATCCCCGGCTACACGCCAGAGCCCACACCCCCCCACACCCCAGCCCTCTGCCCCAGCACTGAGCCCCCCTCCCACACTCCGAACTCCTCGGCTCTGCCCCCACCCCATGAATTTTGTTATGTGCACCAATATGGAGGTGATGTGCCACACATTACCTCTATATTGGTGAACATAACAAAATTCATTCTGCACATGGGTGGAGAAAAATTAGAGGGAACACTGGTCCCCAGCAAAACCAGCAAAACAGGGACCCTACCTGGGGCATGGCTGACAACTCTAACGTCAGGCTTTTCAAGTGCCAGAACCTGGAACATCATGTCCCGGGAGGCCTTCCCAGGGCAGTACAGCGTCCAGCTCTTGAAGGGCTTCAGGGCACACAGTGAAGAGATGTTCACAACAGTCTTGCACAAGCCAGAGTGCTCTGGGAAGGCATTCAGGATGGAGGATGTGAGACAAAGCGCCAAGGTGACATTGAAGGCAAAGTAGCTGTTGACTTCGGCTGGGCTGGTGAAATCCACAAAGGATTTGGAAATATCTCCAAGTGATCCTAAAAAAGGGACAGAACACAACCTAGTACTTGGTATTTACATAGCACTTAATATTGGCAGTGGACTGATAGATATTAATTAAATTCATCTTATCACATCCCTTTGCAATATTATCCCTATGGTACGGATAGGGAAACTGAGGCAGAGGGAGGTTGTGCAACTTAACCATGGGAACTTGCCCAACACGCACAAATCTCTACACTGGGGATTTGCTCTGAATGCACCAGTGCACAGCCCCCACATAGACAAACAAAGCCAATATTTGTACCCTTGCAGCTTACCCTAATTTTAAGCACAGGCAAGACCCACTGACGCAAATAGCAGCTTTGCCTGTCTACATCAGGGCTTTGCACCAATGCAGCTACACCCATGGCTGTAATCAGAGCATGTCCTCAGTGTAGAGAAGACCTCTGTGTAATGCTGGGCAAGTCCCCATGAGAACTGCCTGGTGGTAGGCAAAAACAGAGTCAGTGGCACAGCCAGGAAAAGAAGTCAGGTGTTCCTTGCTTCCGGTCCCAGGCTCAGTCCATGTGGCCCAGAGACTCACAATGGCACTCCCCTTCCCCACTGGGGTCCCCCACTTTCCCATCTACCCTTGCCCATCACCCTGCCTTATTTCTCCAGCCAAGAATGGTACGGCATTCCCTTCAGAGTCCAGTGAACAGGAGCCGCAATTTAGGATCAGTATGTGTATCTTTAACGCAGCCTTGCAAGATAGGTCATGCAAATTTACCAGCCCCGCTGCAAGCTCTGTTCACTCCCCTTCTTACTATTTGCCTGATAATAAAAAGAAGAGGACGAGGTTTTACTCACCTATCAAAAACGCACGGATTTATTCATCCTCGGCTAGCAGAATTGCTGCTTTAGTGTCACATGTCAGCAAAGAAGATGCAAGTGATACAGACCCGTGTGACGCTTCCCGCGGGTATCCAGACTTGTGAGGCACCTCGGTACCCTTAGTGTGAGGAAGCCTGGTCTACCCCAACTCCACCAGCCACAGGCAACCCAAGCACTCCTCCACGGCACCGCTATCTCTCTGCAGAGGTGTTTCTCGTAAATATTTGGCTTTTGAATGTCGTCTTTTAACTATCCCCTGGTACAGCAATAGGTGATGCTACCAGCCTTGCTACAAGTACATCCTCTTTTGTGATGAAAGTTACTGAAGGAAATGGCTGTTCTATCCTCTCTGAGCAAGTGAAGCATTGCGGTTTACCACTATTTTCAATGTGTGAATCGTCCTTTCCCCTCTGTTCTGAAAACCTCAATTCTTAACATTTTTTTTTACTTACACTTATTACTGTTATTACTTACAACTATTATTTGGTATTGCAATAGCACCCAGAGGCCCCAGTCAGCACCGGGCTCCTATGGTGCTAGTGCTGTACAAACAAAATAAATCAAAATCCCTGCCTCAAATAGCTTACAGCCTAAGGCCTCGGATCCTGCAATGAGGTCTGCGCAGGCAAAGCCCCCTCAACTGGGCTCTCTCTATATGGAATTCATTGCTGGATCAGGGCATAAATGGTGACAAGAGGCAGGAGTGTAGCATATAAGGAGGAGGAGGGGGGAGACAAAGGACACAATATTGGGAACACAAGGTTGCATTGATTAGCAAGGGTATAATACAGAGGGGGTATAGGGCATTTTTTAAACTAATCAGAGGTGAGGGAGCAAGAGGCCATTATTGTTGTTATTTAATACGTATTGTGGTAGCACCTCGGGACTTCAACCACAGACCAGAAACTCGCTGTGCTGGGCACTGTACAAACACACAGACCCAAAAGGCCAGTCCCTGTCCCAGGGGCCTTACCGTCTCATTATCAGCCCACCCACTTAGCCATGAACATGGCAGCACCCCGAAAACATGCTAGGCCCTTGACTCTGGGGCTTCCAGTCTAATGATACATCTTTTACTCTCCATTGGGTCACACAGCAGTGGGGACAGGTGAAGAGCAGGAGTGCAATGGTACAATCACAAGAGGGTTCTTTTGGGCAGGAACATACCTTCGCTGTGCTACAGAGAAAATGCACCCTTCAAAACTCTATTTTTAAAAATATTTAAGACCTCACCCCTCTCTCTCATCTTCTCTTTGCCCATTTATTTTCTCCCTTGGCCATTTTATTTGTGTGCTATTTTTGTTTATTGTTTAATCCTGCTCAGTCTAATGTTTTGTATTGTTTTTCAGCCCTTGCCTATTCCGCCCTCCCCTTTTGTCTCATTCACCTCGGATCAGCCTCTCCCTCATGCACAGACACTGTGGAGTTCATGGATTCAAGGGGTGAAATCATGGCCCTGTTGAAGTCAATGGCAGTAATTCTGTAGGTACGGAGTCCAGAAGAGACCAGGCCTCCTGCGTAGTACAGGCCATAAACTTTCAGTCACCTGATGCGCTGAAGGTGGGCTTGCCTCGTCCTCCTGCTGCTGCACTTGCCACTGTTCCAGTCTCTCTTCCTGCTGCACCTAGAACAGTGGTGGGCAACCTGCATTCCAGGCCAATGGGAGCTGTGGGACGCGGCAGCCAGCACATCCCTGCAGCCCGCCACTTCCCGCAGCTCCCATTGGCCGGGAACGGCAAACCGCGGCCACTGGGAGCTGTGGGGAGTGGTGCCTGCGGACGGTAAACGTCAGCAAAATATCTCGTGGTCCTCAATCAGATTACCCTGATGGGCCACATGTGGCCTGTGGGCCGCAGGTTGTCATCACTGACCTAGAGGAAGGAGCAGCAGCCTTGTAGGCTATCCCCGCTGTGGGTCAGATGAGTAAGGATCCTGTCAGATGGCCTCATGCCCCAGGGTCTGGTGAAAAGGGAGGTCTGGTATGGCTCTGATGATATTGTTCCACGTCCAGTCCGCCCAGCCTAACCCCGAAGAGGCAGGGACTCGATTGTCAAAACTTTCTTGTCCCACAAGTATTATCAGCATCCTGCTAAAGCAGCATGGCCCTACAGGCATTACCAACACCTTTAGGAATTCTGTGAGAGTGGGTCAGCTGCATAGATCCCAAGGCCAGAAGGTACCGTTGTGATCATCTAGTCTGACCCCCAGAGACCTTGCTCCATGTGATTTTCTGACCACAGAGAGTTTCAACTAATGATGGTAGATGTAGTTTGTATGTCCTACTCCCCTTTCTTTACTGCATTAACTCTCTAAGGGGATGGCATGATGAAACTGCCTACACTGGCATATAGCTGATCTGCATCTGCTAGTAGCAAATATTGCCAATGGCCGGTGATGGGACACCAGATGGGGAGGGCTCTGAGTTACTACAGAGAATTCTTTCTCATGTGTGTGGCTGTTGGGTTTTGCCAAAATGCTCAGGGTCCAAATGATCACCATATTTGCGGTGGGGAAGGAATTTTCCACCGGGTCAGATTGGTGGAAACCCTGGGCTTTTTTTACCTCCCTCTGCAGAGTGGGGCATGGGTCACTTGTAGGTTTAAACTAGTGTAACAGGTGGATTCTCTGTAACTCGAAGTCTTTAAATCATGATTTGAGAATGTCAGTAACTCAGCCAGAGGTTAGGGGTCTATTACAGGAGTGGGTGGGCGAGGTTCTGTGGCCTGCAACGTTCAGGAGGTCAAACTACATGATAACAAAGATCCCTTCTGGCCTCAAAGTCTATGAGTCTATCTACTCTACAAGCAACAAGGAACAGTTTGTTTGTTTTTTAACTGTGATTGGGACAGCAAAAGGGAAAACTCATTCCTCTGCAAAAACCATGTAACAGACCAGAAATATACCTTAATGGGAATAACTTTCATACTGTACGTGCAATTTGCTGTCTAAGCAAACGATTTGAGATCTAACCTTGTCTTGTTTATTTTGGATGGTAGCATAGTTCAGAAAATGTTAGCCCTAATATCCTGGTCTGGCTGAGCTACGCCCAGCATGGGACTGTGGGCAACAGGTGGACAAAAGTGGCCTTCTCCTATCTTTGTGGCTCTCTGATCCCAGAGCTGGCCAAGGGCCAGAGTGATCCTTGTCACTACAGGAGCCACAGGATTGAACCTGCACGGAAAGAGTTATGTGGGTTTTGCTGGCTCACTGGTGCACGTCTCATTCCCCACCTCACCCCTGTCCTCCTCCCTGAATAGGGAGGTGTGAGTGGCTCTCTGGGGAGAAAGACTGTGGGTTGAGCATGAGCCTTAGCAGTGTGGCCAAGCCTGGAGTAAAGGTATGAGCTGAACTTTACTATCTTTGTCTTAGAATCAAAGTGGTCTAGTGGAATGGACATTAGCTTGGGGCTGAGGACACCTGGATTCTAGTCCTGCCTCTCACCTGCTGGATGATTTTGGCCAGATTACTTCATCGCTTGTTTCTCCTCCCTGTCTATTTAGATTGTAAGCTCATTGTGGCAGGCACTGTCTCTCACTACGAGTCTATACAACACCCAGCACAATGGGGTACTGATCTCAGTTGCAGCCTCTAGGTGCTACCATAATACAACAGTAATGTTGATGTCTTGGTAAATAAGACCACGCCCCAGGAAGGCAAATGTGCAAGCTGTGGTTTTTAGAGTAGGTTGGTTTTACTGAGATGGTAAGCTAAGTGATAGGGACCATCTTTTTTGTTCTGTGGCTATGCAGTGCCTAGCACAATTGGGCCTTGGTCTATGACTGGGGCTGCTGGTTGCTATTACAATAAAAATAACAATCAGGAAAGGCACCTTTTGACAATGTCTGATATTTGGAGCATTCACAGATTACCTATTCACCCATCTGCCTATATTTTCCTTCACTCTCCAGTGTTCTAGCTATTTTGCCCTTTTTTTTGGCCCACACAATACAGATGAAATAAGTTTAGCCCTATTTCTTACCTGTGCACGGCGAGCGTTGTATTTGGATTACCCTTCACGGCTGGCGATAAGGTGTGTAGGTTGGTTGGTTGTGTGTTAATGAAGAAATAATTTGATATTTGCCTTGCATTGCTTTTTGACCTGGTAAGAAATGTTAACTTGGCTCATTTTGCTGCTGCTATTGCAGAGTACCTATTGGCAATGAAACAACTGGGGGGTTCTGGGTGATGTATGAGCCTGCTCATTACTAGTAATATAAAGGTTGATTGTAGAACTAATGTTCCCCTCACTGTGTAGGAATCGTGAGTTTGTTTCATTTCTATAGCAAAATATTCCAGGGAGCTGCTGTGAACCATTGTTCTGGCTTCGAGTCTGGGATTGGGGCCCCATTTTGGTAGACATTGTAAAAGTACAGTGATCTGTGTAAGCAATTTTTGGAGTACTTGTAGAATGTGGGTTTTGTGAGCATATAATAGTAATACCTGGCTCTCATATAGCACTTTTCATCAGGAGATCTCAAAGAGCTTTAAAAAGGAGGTTGGTATCGTTATACCCATTTTACAGATGGGAAAACAAAGCCGATCTTTCTGTGGTTCTTCACCGCTGTCACTTGTCAGCTGATATTATAGTACTTTGCATGCCGCTGCTGTGTACACATAGTCACCAAACATCAGCCGGCTGTGAAGGGCATTGCTGTTTTGATGGGCTGCTAGTCAGCCTTGCCCATTTATGGTTGCACAAATTTTTGCCTCACAGGAGTGTTGTGAAGCATTGAGACGCTTGGACTGTTGCTTTTTGCAGAAATCCAAGGTAAATAGGTATATTTTACCTAAATACAGCATTGAGAGATGATGGCAACAGAGAGAGTGATACTGCCATCTGCTGGCCATAAAGTACAGCACACACCATTTCACTGTTCCTTACCTTCAGCTCCCCTCTATCATTTTAATAGGCGATATATGGTACTGCTTTGGATACATACTGCTCCTGCATCCAGAAAAGGAGAGGGAAGGCTTAATGAACCTACCCTTAGGCATGCTGTGTGTAACTAACTGCATGCTCCCACAGAGCTTTAGCAAGCATGTGGCAAAATGCTCTTAATTGCTAATTGGCTGTGGGCTACTATAGCTACTGATGGTGAGGCTGCTGGTTTCGAGAGTAATGAATAAATCCTTATTTCTGCTGCACTCACATGAATGCGGATCAGCACAGGACAGAGATGTCTGCATCTTGCACATTACTGTGCAGCATAGGACACAAGATAGTGTAAACTACAGCTGATGCATTATGTGGCTCTCCAAGCCCCAGGGTGGTCACGTTGGGTATTCTACGTTAAGAGAGACTGGCCTGGACTAATGAC
Source organism: Lepidochelys kempii (assembly GCF_965140285.1). Lineage (NCBI taxonomy): Eukaryota > Metazoa > Chordata > Testudines > Cheloniidae > Lepidochelys > Lepidochelys kempii. Next base: position 137,753,123 of record NC_136383.1, read on the forward strand.
CACACATGATGCTGTAGCGTAACATCTTCACATGTCTAATGTGCTGTAGAGTTATGCAATAAGCCTCTGACTTGTGCCTAGGTTTTTTCTACATCAGGTGAGTGCCCTATATCAGGGTAGGATGTGCATCTTGGGGCCTTTCCAGTGCTTGGCATGCCTGTGCATGACAGAAGCATGCAGCGAGACATGGGAGACATTGGAACACTAGCTCTGAAATGCAGAGACTTCCTCTCACTGGTAGTAGCTAGTAGTTACTTAGACTGTAAAGTCTTTGGGGCTGGGACTGTCTTTTTGTTCTGTATTTACATGGTGCCTTGCACGAGGCCCTGCTCTATGACTGGGACTCCTAAGAGATACTGTAATACAGATAATAAGGGGGAGAAAAACTCATAATTGTGGAATAAAGAAAAGACAAAACCTGATTTCCACCCCCAGCAGGAGACTCAAATCAGGAGAGCTCAGGACCCCAGGGCCCAATCCCGGTCAATGAAGTCACTGAAGTCAATGAAGAGGTTCCCATTGACTTCAGTGGAACTGAATCAGTCCCTTGCTAGGCAAGAGATTTGCTCTGCTTACAGAATACTTTACTATGTGTTAGGAATGTGGTAATGCTCCAAAAAGGGCCAGGTTGTTGGGGTTTAATGTACCCACTCTACACCTCCCACCCCCACCACATTGTATATAATTTAAAAGTTTATTTTATGTGTGTTTAGAGGAGGTCTGATGTGGAGCTATGAACAGTGGCGGATTAGCCACTGGGCCAATAGGGCCCATGCACAGGGGCCTTGGCCAACTGGGAGGTCCCCAGGAAAATGGGTTTCCCCATACCCTGACCTGCTCCACCCGTCACTCAGTGCTGCAGGGGGACTGCCGGTGGAAGGGGTGAGGAGAGGTCCCCACTTGATCTGGCCCAGGGCCCCACAAACCCCTAATCCGCCTCTGGCTGTCAAGTAATGCCATCAGCCTGCAGGTGAGGTGAAACCATGGTCCCCAAAATGAGAAAGTTTCATGCTTTGCAGAGTTTCAGAAAGACTGAAACAGAATATGACTACAGTCTTTACCTTTCAAGATAACTGCAACATCTTATTGTGGTGTTTATTCGTCCAAGCTACCAAACCACAATGTGTTAAGAGATTTATATTTGTTTTGCATGGGCAAGTATTCTTCATTTTTTTCAGAAATGATTAAGCTGTTTAGCTTGTGGCAAAAATGGCAAATATTGACATTTTGCAAATCTACTAACATGAAATGTCTTCACATCACATATTCCTAATTGTCAAAGTATAGCACAAGGTTTCTCTGTTTTCAGTTGAAATTTTCTGACCAGATGAGTCTCACACTGAAGGTTATGTACCAATAGCAGTAGATTGCATGCCAATAGTTTTACTGTATAGTGGGTAAATATAAATGTACATGAATTCCTAATCTTATGCTTCTCCGTTTGTAAGCTTTTGTACATGCAATGGAGCATCTAGTCTGCCTGGTAGAAGGTTTTAATTTGTAATTGCCTATGCATTATTCCAGACGCTAGTTTTTTAATTCCATGACACTTATACAGAGGTCAGTAATAAGTGTTAGAGATGACAATACACAGCTTCATACTGGTCTTCAGTCAAAGGCCTCACTAAACAAAAATGGCCATTTTGATACTAACATAGTGATCTAATTAGCATCAGTCCGTATACTTGCACCAAATGAAAAATGGTGGTAGTGGTCGTAATAATGCTGACAATGTACTTTGGGAATTTTACCTCTACAGGGAAGTTACAGTATACCAAGATGTGGGGAATACAAGCCCATTAAAGCTCACATCAAAGAGAAAAAGACTCTCTACAAACTTTGAAAAATGTGTTATTTGTTAAGAAAACCAAAAGTTCAGTCCTGTTCCCACTGCAGTCACAAGGAGCTTTGCCAGTGAGTTCAGTGGGAGCAAGACCAGCCCCTAAAGTGTTAGAGCCCTGATCAGTGTGCAGCAGAGACCTGCTCCATGCAGATTATTATCATTAATAATTATTTTAATGCAGGAGCACCTAGGCGCTCCAGTCATGGACCAGGGCCCCATTGTTCTAGGTCTTGTACAAACCAGGAACGAAAAGGTAACCCTGCAGACCTCACCTATACGGTGTGGAAAGAGGAGGGGATCAGCTCTCTGCCCAGCAGGGGATCAGGGAGAGGCCAATGTTGTTATCCTCACTCACACTGGGGACAACTTACTCACAAAAGTAGCCGCACTTGCATAAGGGTGGGAGAATTGGTCCCTCAGACTGGAATCAGGCAAGCAGAATGAGCTCTGTATTGCAGCAGCTGGGACAGTCCCATGTCATAACACCATGTCTGCCTCAGAGTTGTGTCCTTACATTTGTTCATTGGAGGAGGACAGGTCACTTGACAGCACTCACTGTCAGGTGGGTAGCATTCAGCACCAGCTCCAGGCTGGTCTTCAGGAGATGATTTGCTGGACAGTTCCTTAGGGACACTTCACAGCGGGGAAGGAAATTTCAATCATCTTCTGTAACTCCCCCATCTGGTCAGTTTTCCAGTCTGCAAAGCTTGCTAGGACTAGCACCTTTATGTAGTTGCAGCTGTGGCTATTCTCTTTATCTTGGGAGTTCTCCTCGTGCCTCTACTGTGGAGTTTTACCTGAGCTGTGTCCTAGACTAGAGGCCAAATCCAGACCTCGTGTAAGCACATGCAAGTCACTGAGGTCACTGGAGTTGCACCTGCTTACGACAGCTTTGAATTTGGCCCTAGGAATCTATGTAACCCAGAGATATCAGACCACATAAGTCATCTAGAACAAGTACATCAGAAAATAGTGTGAAAACCCTGTGTGAAAGGGTTGGGTTGATAGCCAAAGAGGGAGTCAAACACATTCTTTCGTGTGATAGGGAGGTTACATGGTTCAATGGTTAGAGCACAGGAGAGCATCAGTACAGAGACCTGAGTTCTATTACGAGCCCTGCCACTGATCTGAATAAGTCACTCATTTTGGCCTGGATATAAGTGATGCTCAATGAGGCCCGCACTTTTATGAGACTCTGAATGCTGGGCACTGAGGAAGAGACAGAGTTTTGAATACAACTGGAAATGAAATGAAATGAAATGAAATGGAAATGTTAAGATGGATGCTTGGAATGACAAGGGTGGACCGTGTTCCGAACGAACACATCAGGGAAGTGTGAAGGTGGAACCAATTATAGAAAAGCTGAGAGAATCCAGGCTTAGATGGTTTGGACATGTGAGAAGAAGATGGGAAGAACATGTAGGGAACAGGGACTTGGACTTAGAAGTGGAGGGAAAGAGAAGGAGTGGAAGACTCAAAACGAGATGGATGTTACACAAAAAGATCTGATTAGCTGTAGAGTTTCTGAGGAACTGCCTCAAGCCAAACTGGAATGGAGAAAAAGGACTTGTCGAGACGAGCCCCTATAGTTGGGACTAAGGCTAGAAGAAGAAGCTGATACTCAGCACCCGAGGCTCCCAATGACTGCAATGGGAGTTGGTGCTCAGTATATCTGAAAATCAGGTTAACTTTTCTGTGCCTCAGTTTTCCCATCTGTAAAATGGAACCAATTATATTTACCCACCAGCATGCAGCACTGTGACATCTAGGGATGCAAATGCTATAGGAATGAGAAGTATTACTAATAATTAAGGCCTAATCAGACCTGCAAGACCTCCATTGCAACAAGCCTTCTTTTGTGGTCTCTTCAACCTAAACAATTCGGTGAACTCAACACAAATTAACAATGTTTCAGTTGACCAGAATCTGCATTTTTCTGCTCAAAAAGTTTGGTTCATAACATTTTGCCCAGCTGGACTCCCCACATGCCCAGGATCCATGCTGGGGAAGGATTACCATGGGGGGTCAACATAATCCATACAGTGGTTGCCTGCAGCTAGAAGTGGAAATGTAAGAAGGACTCATTACTTTCCCACAGCCCTGCCTCTCCAGTGGAGACTCCTCCAGCCCTGAATGGAGGGTCCCTGGACAACCATAGGCCTGGCACTGCCAAGGTAATGGTAGTGCTAGAGATTGAGAGCTGGTGCGGAGTCTCTGCCCTCCCGCTGAGCCTTTGGGATCCAGGTAGGGTTGTGGGTGGCCCGCGCAACCTGTTGAGCAGGTGAGGGAGGGAAAGGCAAATCGTGCATCCTAGAGAACAACCAAGGAGAAATTCCCATTATAAGAACCTTGCATAGATGACCTCCCCTTTACCCTCCTCTTGAGGGTTTTAGGCCCTCTGTTATTTGTTGTGGTTAGAGGCCTAAGCCTTAGAAATAATACCTACGGTAGCAGCATGGTCGAGGAAGGGGGTGTGTTCTAATGGACTCAAGATGAGGCTGGCATTTGGGATCCCTGAGTGCTCATCTGGACTCTACTGCTGTTGTCTGATCCCTTACTGGTTTACTATGTGGCCAGCCACTAAGGCAGAGATGGGCAAACTGCGGCCCGCGGGCCACATCTGGCCTGTGGGACCGTCCTGCCTGGCCCTTGAGCTCCTGGCCGAGGGGGCTCGCCCCCAGCCCCTCCCCCGCTGTCTCCTCCTCCACAGCCTCAGCTCGCCATGCCACCAGCGCTCTGGGCGGTGGGACTACGAGCTCCTGCTGGGCAGTGCAGCCAGCCTGTCCCAGTGCTCTGAACGGCATGGTAAGGGGGCAGGTTGCGGGAGAGGAGGGGGTGGATAAGGGGCAGGAGGTCCCGGGGGGCAGTCAGGGAGCAGGGGGCGGTTGGATAGGCGTGGGAGTCCCAGGGGGCCTGTCAAGGGGCGGGGGTGTGGATAGGGGTTGGGGCAGTCAGGACAGGGAGCAGGGGGGGTTGGGGTCCCAAGGGGGCGGTTAGGAGTGGAGGGTCCTGGGAGGGGGCGGTCAGGGGACAAGGAGCAGGGGGGTTTGGATGGGTTGGGAGTTCTGAGGGGGGAAGTCAGGGGGTGGGAAGTGGGAGGGGACAGATAGGGGGCAGGGGCCAGGCTGTTTGGGGAGGCACAAACCGGCCCTACCCGGCCCTCCATACAGTATCGCAACCCCGCTCTGGCCCTCGGGCCACAAAGTTTGCCCACCCCTGCACTAAGGCCGTATCTGCACTAGAGAATTTGGCACTGCAGAACCCTAGCATCCCATTGATGTCACCTCTTACCCACACACCAATGTGCTCGAGATGGTGCTCAGGTGGTCACATCATCATGCTGAGCCCTGCTGCCTCCCGCCTCGCTCACTCCGCTCTATTGCCAGCGCGGCAGCAACTGCTACCGTGTAGTTAGTCCTCCCGCTGCAATCCCACAATTCTCCTGCCTATGCTGCAGTGACTGTGTGAACAGCCCGGAGCACTGACTGTGGCCTATTGATTCACTCAACTACTGGCCAGTACAGACCTGAGTGCAGCCATGTTTGCACTCAGCTGGTCTCAGCTCTGCCTTGTCCCTCCCTGGACACTCCAATTCCAATAGCATCAGGGAAGGACACAGCGGTAACATATAATACAACTCTATTAAAATGTATAAAACACCTTGTATTTTGTCCCATGGATTTAATGGATTTTTTTCATAGATTTAAAGGCCAGAAGAAACCATCTAGTGTGATGTCCTGAATAATGCAGGCTATAGACCTTCCCCCAAACAATTCCTTTTGAACCAGAGCAGATCTTTTTTTAAAAAAATCACAGTTTCAGGGGAACTGCATCTGGATTTCCCCCTTCCCTCCCCCACATTGGTCCATGCCAGGAGTTCTCAGTCAGGGCTCAGGCCTCTGGGCAGGGTGTGGGACCCGAGTTCCCTGACTGCAAGAATCAGTGATGAGGACGAGGCTGTCATGGGGTTCTCTACTCACCACTGGGGTGAATGCTTGTGGCCATGTCTGGGTATTAGCTCCACTGAGTTCTTACACCCCCTTCCTCTTGCCATGGCCCCTCCCTCTATCTCTGAGACTTGGAGTGTTCCTTCTTTGTCTTTCAGCTCTCTGGCCAGGTCACTGTAGTCCTCCCCTTCTGGGTTATCAAAGTCCCACTGGGTCAGCAGTCCACATGCCATTCCAGACAGTCTTCTGCTCCAAGGCCAGGTCCTATGCCCCAGTGGCTGGTAGAGGAACCCTGGCCCACCCACTACTATGGGTTCCAGGCCAGGGACCCTATGTCTAGCAACTCTGGTCTGCTTGTTCCCAGACCCTGTTGCTATTTCCCTGGTCTCTTTCCTACTTCCCATCTCTATCTTCTGGCCCCTCCTCTAGGTTTACCAAGCCAAACTCCTCCCAGGGAGTAACTGTAGCCTACTCCTTTCTCTGGCTTCTTGCCAGACTCTGTAGACCCAAACACACCACCCTTCTCTCAGGGAGTGACTGCAGACTACTTCCCCTGCAGCCCGCTTCTGGTCTCAGCTTCCTCCCTTTATACAGATCCAACCTGCGCCTTCCCAGTTAGGCTCCATCTTCACTTAGTGCTTGGCCCTTCAAGCCTAAATCTCCTCCCATGTGCAGCCTACCACGTTAACTGACCTAATTTAGCCTGTTCCACCTTGTGTGGGGTAGACACCCCAGTGTTGCGTATGGACTGTTGTATTGTTCTCTGGTTCATTACACATGGTTTATTAAAGTATGTGTGGGTATCAGACCCAATGATCAGTGATTTTAAGGACACTGTGGCAATCCAAGATGGAGTCTGAAAACTGTCATCTTGTGACCTTCCGTACAGTCAGCCTGGTCTGGATAAAACTGGACTGAATGGGTTTTTCCCACCACTGGGCGATCCCCAAGATTCCATCATCTCAGACTGTTTCCCGCCTTTCTACAGATTGTATTGTGTTTTCCCACCCTAGACTCTATAAAAGAACTGTGATCACAGGCTGATGGGGGAGTCCATCATAGCGACTGTGTGTGTGGTTTCGGGTCTTCGTGGCACTCATGCATCAGCAAAGAACAGCATTCATTCCTGGAGTGAAAAGAAATGAAGACGACATATGACCATCTTACCTGTCCTGCACCTGGGGAACGTCACCATCCAGAGCGTTCCTGGTCCACTTCTTCTGTCCTGACATCCATCGAGGGACTCTCCAGTGTTCCTCCTCCAAGGGTTTCAATTACCTATGGAGTAGAGGTCCTGGACTTCACCCCATCACGGAAGTGCTGGGAATTGAGTGAGAAAGCAATTAGGGTTTCTAAGTTGGGGGTCATATTTCTTGAATGCTAGGGGGGCTTTAGTTTCATTCTTGGGTCTCAGAGTAACAGCCGTGTTAGTCTGTATTTGCAAAAAGAAAAGGAGTACTTGTGGCATCTTAGAGACTAACCAATTTGAGCATAAGCTTTCGTGAGCTACAGCTCACTTCATCGGATGCATACTGTGGAAAGTACAGAAGACGTTTTTATACACACAAACCATGAAAAAATGGGTGATTATCACTACAAAAGGTTTTCTCTCCCCTCAACCCACTCTCCTGCTGGTAATAGCTTATGTAAAGTGATCACTCTCCTTACAATGACAGGTTTCAGAGTAACAGCCGTGTTAGTCTGTATTCGCAAAAAGAAAAGGAGTACTTGTGGCACCTTAGAGACTAACCAATTTATTTGAGCATGAGCTTTCGTGAGCTACAGCTCACTTCATCGGATGCATACCGTGGAAACTGCAGCAGACTTTATATACACACAGAGAATATGAAACAATACCTCCTCCCACCTCACTGTCCTGCTGGTAATAGCTTACAATGTGTATGATAATCAAGGTGGGCCATTTCCAGCACAAATCCAGGTTTTTTCCCCCCTCCCCCCAACACACACACAAACCCACTCTCCTGTTGGTAATAGCTTATTTAAAGTGATGACTCTCCTTACAATGTGTATGAACTCTTCTGGCTCTATCAATCTGTTTCTTCACTTCTGCAGGTGGGTATTGTAGTTGTAAGAATGCTTGATAGAGATTTTGTAGGTGTTTGTCTCCGTCTGAGGGGTTGGAACAAATGCGGTTGTATGGCAGAGCTTGGCTGTAGACAATGGATCGTGTGGTGTGGTCAGGGTGAAAGCTGGAGGCATGTAGGTAGGAATAGCGGTCAGTAGGTTTCTGGTATAGGGTGGTGTTTATGTGACCATCGTTTATTAGCACTGTAGTGTCCAGGAAATGGATCTCTTGTGTGGACTGGACCAGGCTGAGGTTGATGGTGGGATGGAAATTGTTGAAATCATGGTGGAATTCCTCAAGGGTTTCTTTTCCATCGGTCCAGATGATGAAGATGTCATCAATATAGCACAAGTAGAGTAGGGGTGTCAGGGGACGAGAGCTGAGGAAGCGTTGTTCTAAGTCAGCCATAAAAATGTTGGCATACTGTGGGGCCATGCGGGTACCCATAGCAGTGCCGCTGATTTGAAGGTATACATTGTCCCCAAATGTAAAATAGTTATGGGTAAGGACAAAGTCACAAAGTTCAGCCACCAGGTTAGCCATGACATTATCGGGGATAGTGTTCTTGACGGCTTGTAGTCCATCTTTGTGTGGAGTGTTGGTGTGATGGGCTTCTACATCCATAGTGGCCAGGATGGTGTTATCAGGAAGATCACCGATGGACTGTAGTTTCCTTAGGAAGTCAGTGGTGTCTCGAAGGTGGCTGGGAGTGCTGGTAGCGTAGGACCTGAGGAGGGAGTCTACATAGCCAGACAATCCTGCTGTGAGGGTGCCAATGCCTGAGATGATGGGGCGCCCAGGATTTCCAGGTTTATGGATCTTGGGTAGTAGATAGAATATCCCAGGTCGGGGTTCCAGGGGTGTGTCTGTGCGGATTTGATCTTGTGCTTTTTCAGGGAGTTTCTTGAGCAAATGCTGAAGTTTCTTTTGGTAACTCTCAGTGGGATCAGAGGGTAATGGCTTGTAGAAAGCGGTGTTGGAGAGCTGCCGAGCAACCTCTTGTTCATATTCCATCCTATTCATGATGACAACAGCACCTCCTTTGTCAGCCTTTTTGATTATGATGTCAGAGTTGTTTCTGAGGCTGTGGATGGCATTGTGTTCTGCACGGCTGAGGTTGTGGGGCAAGTGATGCTGCTTTTCCACAATTTCAGCCCGTGCACGTCGGCGGAAGCACTCTATGTAGAAGTCCAGTCTGCTGTCTCGACCTTAAGCAGGAGTCCACCTACAATCCTTCTTTTTGTAGTGTTGGTAGGGAGATTGATAGAGCCAGAAGAGTTCCCAGAAGTCACCTACTACAGGACAGGCCTAACAAAGAAAATAACAGAACGCCACTAGCCGTCAACTTCAGCCCCCAACTAAAACCCCTGCAACGCATTATCAAGGATCTACAACCTATCCTGAAGGATGACCCAACACTCTCACAAATCTTGGGAGACAGGCCAGTCCTTGCCTACAGACAGCCTCCCAACCTGAAGCGAATACTCACCAGCAACCACATACCAGACAACAGAACCACTAATCCAGGAAGCTATCCTTGCAACGAAGCCCGTTGCCAACTGTGCCCACATATCTATTCAGGGGACACCATCACAGGGCTTAATGACATCAGCCACACTATCAGAGGCTCGTTCACCTGCACATCTACCAATGTGCTATATGCCATCATGTGCCAGCAATGCCCCTCTGCCATGTAGAATCATAGAATCATAGAATATCAGGGTTGGAAGGGACCCCAGAAGGTCACCTAGTCCAACCCCCTGCTCGAAGCAGGACCAATTCCCAGTTAAATCATCCCAGCCAGGGCTTTATCAAGCCTGACCTTAAAAACCTCTAAGGAAGGAGATTCTACCACCTCACTAGGTAACGCATTCCAGTGTTTCACCATCCTCTTAGTGAAAAAGTTTTTCCTAATATCCAATCTAAACCTCCCCCACTGCAACTTGAGACCATTACTCCTCGTTCTGTCATCTGCTACCATTGAGAACAGTCTAGAACCATCCTCTTTGGAACCCCCTTTCAGGTAGTTGAAAGCAGCTATCAAATCCCCCCTCATTCTTCTCTTCTGCAGGCTAAACAATCCCAGCTCCCTCAGCCTCTCCTCATAAGTCATGTGTTCCAGACCCCTAATCATTTTTGTTGCCCTTCGCTGGACTCTCTCCAATTTATCCACATCCTTCTTGTAGTGTGGGGCCCAAAACTGGACACAGTACTCCAGATGAGGCCTCACCAATGTCGAATAGAGGGGAACAATCACGTCCCTCGATCTGCTCGCTATGCCCCTACTTATGTACATTGGTCAAACTGGACAGTCTCTACGTAAAAGACTAAATGGACGTAAATCAGATGTCAAGAATTATAACATTCATAAACCAGTCGGAGAACACTTCAATTTCTCTGGTCACGCGATTACAGACATGAAAGTTGCGATATTACAACAGAAAAACTTCAAATCCAGACTCCAGCGAGAGACTGCTGAATTGGACTTCATTTGCAAATTGGATACAATTAACTTAGGCTTCAGTAGAGGCTGGGAGTGGCTAAGTCATTATGCAAGGTAACCTATTTCCCCTTGTTTTTTCCTACGCCCCCCCCTCAGATGTTCTTGTTAAACCCTGGATTTGTGCTGGAAATGGCCTACCTTGATTATCATACACATTGTAAGGAGAGTGATCACTTTAGATAAGCTATTACCAACAGAAGAGTGGGTTTTTTGGGGGGGGTAGGTTGGGGGGGGAGAAAACCTGCATTTGTGCTGGAAATGGCCCACCGTGATTATCATACACATTGTAAGGAGAGTGATCACTTTACATAAGATCTTACCAGCAGGAGAGTGGGGTGGGGGAGAGAAAACCTTTTGTAGTGATAATCACCCATTTTATCATGGTTTGTGTGTATAAAAACGTCTTCTGTACTTTCCACAGTATGCATCCGATGAAGTGAGCTGTAGCTCACGAAAGCTTATGCTCAAATAAATTGGTCAGTCTCTAAGGTGCCACAAGTACTCCTTTTATTCTTGGGTCTGAGCTCCAAGCTCTCGCAGGGAAGAGCTGCTGTGTCACTGGGTTTGTTTGTTATATAGCTATTAGTCATTTACATTTACTCCTTCCCTATCTGTGTAATTCTATCCCCACATACATTTACCTGTTTGCTTTGAACCTTATCTCTTGTCAGTTATATTTATTGTGCACCACACAAGGGGAGAGGGGAGGAGATCTGCACCAGTCTACCACAGAGGGCGAATCTGCTCTTTTGAGAAAAAGGGTCTTGTTTTCTATTCCGATACCTACACCACTTTAGACATTCAGAGTTATCTTGGCTCCCCTTTGAGATAACACCTGGGGCCACCAAGCTGGATTTTCCTGACCTGCTGCTCCAGTGCAAAGCCTACTGGGGGTATGAAAGGCTGACATGTGACACTCCAGGGGGATATGCTTCTATCAAAGCTTCCCAACGGTGTCCTCTGGACTGCAGTGCAGAGCCCAAGTGGAACACAGACACCTTCACAACCAGAGACAGGGAAATCTGGATTCAGATTTGGCTAAATCCTCTGATGTCTAGGCCAGGACCAGTTTGTGACCAATGAGACTGGGAGGATGATCCAGATAGCTCATCAAAAGAAGAAAGCAAAAGAAGAGGAAGAATCAGGAAATCAGATGCTCAGAAGAATCATCATGGGACACTTGAAACAGACAGACACATAAACAAAAGCAGCCATCAGTTTGCCAGATTGGAAGGAGAATATAAGAACATAAGAACAGCCAGACTGGGTCAGACCTCTAGTCCATCTAGCCCAGTATCCTGCCTTCTAACAGTGACCGGTGCCAGATGCTTCAGAGGAAATGAACAGAACATGGTGATTATTGAGTGGTCCATTCCCTGTTGCCATGTCCCAGCTTTTGAAAGTCAAAGGTTTAGACACCCAGAGCATGGGGTTGTGTCCCTGACAATCTTGGCTAATAGCCATTGCTGGACCTATTCTCCATGAACTTATCTAATTCTTTTTTTAACCCAGTTATATTTTTGGCCTTCACAACATCCCTTTGTGTACAGAAATGCTTTTAGGAACCATTAGGAAAAGAACAGATAATAAGACAGAAATATCATAATGCTACTATATAAATCCATGGTAGGCCCAACCCTTGAATACTGCATGCAGTTCTGGTTGCCCCATCTCAAAAAAGATATATTAGACTTTGAAAAAGTACAGAGAAGGGCAACAAAAATACTGTTTCCTAAAAGCATTTCTGTACACAAGGGATTTGACCCTGAAGTCCTTACCCTGTCCTGAGATTTGCCAGAGTAAGGACTTTACGACTGGACCCACTAATTATGACAAGTGATGCTGATATAGCACTTTTCTTTCAAAGTCCTCAAAAATACTCGAGAAACTATCCGGACTGTAACTACTGTATGAGGATTACTCAGAGATCTTTGAAATGCAGCTGTTTCCAGGGTAAGACATGATAGCTGTTTAACAGAGCTCAGAAACATTAATCAATAGTTAAGGTAAAAAAGAAAGGAATATATTTTCTAACTGAAATGAATCTTCCAACCCGGTGTAGAAAATAAAGTCCACAACTCTTCATTAGCATTAGGTCATCACCTACAAATCTGCATGCAATTAAGAAAACAAATACTAGATGTCAGTGATATTAAAAATCTGGAGTGCTTTGAAGCAGTTGTCAGCTGCTGAGCTAGGAATACTTAGGAATCATATGCTAAAAATTAAAGCCAATAAAAAGCAAAAGTAAGCTTTGTTTTTTGTCAGCTGCACAAGGTAAAAGTGAAGAGACAGGACTGATCACTGGTGTATCCCAGCAGAGTAACAAATAAAGGGTAAATTCCTTTTGCCAAGACTGATTTTGAAATGATTTCTCTGTAATAGGCCCTTCTATGGGGGTATAAGTGGCATATGAGTAGGATTTTCATGTAGTAAAGCCCATGCATCATTTGAAAGTATATGTGCTGGGTCTGCCCCAACAGGGAATCTGGTCATTATATTTACTGCTGGGCTGAGAATGTGTGTCTGAAATAGTCCAGTGACAGATGCACTGAATACAGAAGAAGACTATTGATGCTTGACTCTGATAGCTATATATGCGTTTGTACTGCACTCATCAGCACCTCACTTCATGCCAGATATAACAGAGTCTGAAAAGGTCCAGTGCAAGGCAGTGGAAATGGTTATCAGGATAGCAGGTCACTGTGGCCATGTCTGTGACTAATAGGACAGGATGCAATCTTCTGGCCAGTTGATGATGGAAGTGGGAGTTTTATGCATCCAATAGCATTGCATCTAATTGTGGACTGACTTAACCAACTGAGGACAGATGCCCTCAACAGTGAGGAATGTTGTAGAAGAGACCAGCCAGGGAGTCATTTTCTGAAAAATTCAGGGGTGGGGGTGGGCAAAGTTGTGTCAGCCTATAGAACAGTTTATGTGATTACATTATATCCTGCAAAGTCAGGGGGTGCAGGGCGGTGGGGGTGGGGAATGGAAACAAATAATGGAGCATACAGACCTATTAAAAGTTGGGGCAACCAAGGTCTGCGGGCCGGGGAAGAGAACTGCCTCCCTTGCTCTACAGCAAATGGTGCCATTGGAGGCAAGTTCTTTGGAGCACTTCCCCATTCTACCAGCATCACCTCAGTGTTGCCTGGATTCAGCTTTACCAGCTGCTCTTCATCCTGCTAAGCAATGAGGAAGGTGGGAGGTGATACTGGTTATATTTGATGCTAAAGGAGCTGGAGAGCTGGGTGTCATCTCCCTACTGATATAACATCACTCTGTGTTGTCTCATCAGTGCTTCCAGCACCTTCATTTAGATGTTGATCCATACAGGGGTCTGGAGGTGAAGGCACAATTGCCCGTAATGACTCTCTGGGTTCGATTTGGGATGAAGAAACGACCCATTTAAAGACATTTCTGTTAGCTTCAGCACCCTCTTGGAGGTGAGGCAGGAGTATTGAGTGACCGTTGGAATCAAATGCTGCAGAGAAGTCCAGCAGAAGGAGTATGGATGGACTTCCCTTTGCTATGGACAGGCGGTCATCTACCAGAGCAATAAGGCCTGAAGCCTGACTGAGAGGGATCGGGATACTGGCAGCCTACACGGGGGCCTTGGAGATGGTTTGTTTTTTGTTAGTTTGAGTAGGTTTAGTTGGACAGTGGACAGTAGTTTGTAAGGTCTCTAGCTTTAAGGAGTAGTTTCTTCAGTGCTGGTTGGACTAGGGTATTTTCTAGAGGAGTATGTTCAGCAAAGGAGATGCTGACAGTATCTTTTAGGAAGGGTCTGATGTTCTCTGCTCTCTCCTACCACCCAGAAAGGGAAAGGCTCAGTCACATGTGGCGGCCCTGATTGTTTCCATGACTACATGCATAAATGGGCCAAATCCTTGGAAGGGAGGACTCAGTGTTTCTGCTCAGCATGTTGTTCTTCGTGGCCCACAAGGCAATCTTGGTGTGAGCAGTCCTCATTACGCTCATCCACTCCCTATTCAGCACCTAATTGCTCACAGGTGAGCTCAAGGAGGTTGATATCCCCCAAACGCCAGTGGATCATTTATCAATTACAGCTGTGTTTTGTTGTCCAGATGCATCACTCTTGATGCCTTCCTTTCATGCCAGTAATGATAATGAGGACAGGCAGGGGAGCACAGCAGAAATCCCTTACCATGCTGATGTCCATAATGAGAAGGGAAGTATGTCAATAGGAAGTCTTGTCTCATTAAAACATGGGGTATCTTCTCCTTTCAACTCCTGAGTGAAACTCTTTTTTGTCATTCCAATTCATTATTATTGCCAAGCCATATAGCTCAGAGCTGCAACACAAATCACTGGGTTGGGGACTGGATGAGAGCCAGAGATAATCACCACCAGACATACAGTGGAACAATATCATATACCGTTAAGCCTTAGAACCCTAAGGATGAGTTTACTTGTCCTTGGGGTTCCAAACAAAGGGACCCTGTACATTCTCTCTTCTGCCTTCTCCACAGCGGCAGCCCTGCTTGCTGCATACCTCTGGTCCTTCCATCTCCCCAAAGGATTTGCCAAAGTCAGCAGAAGCGCTCACTACTACCCAAGCTGTACTTACTTAGATCCCAGCTTGTAGAGCCTCCCTGAGCTTTTCTTTGAATCTTGACTGAGAATGAATCTTTGAAATCCAAGAACACTGGTTGGCTTCTTGGGGCTCTCTTTTAGGGGTACTATTGACGTGGGGTTTGGCAGAACTTTGGGAAGCCAAAAGACCGATACACTCCATCACAGGCCCCTGTCTCTATAATTAACTAAACCAGAATGCCAGATTTGAACACTTCCAAAACCTCAAAACCAGAAATCAATCCAAACACTGTGGCTTGAGTCCATCTCTACAATATCTCAGTCAATACTATTGTTCCTTTTTCAATCTTTTTGTATAAAAATAAAAGTGCAATAAAATGTATGAACAAAACAAGAATAATTATTGTAAATATGTAAAGACTGATTTTACAAGGGCATGGGGGACATCTTAGTAAAATCAGAAGGTCTTAAAAATGTATTTCAGTTTTTATAAGAAATTTGGATACAGGATAGGATGTGAATTTCAGGTAACAGAGATTTGGGGTTTGAAAAACTAGGATTTACATGTATTATAAACACATTCTGGGTTACTGGGTCCATCATATGTTATTAATACATGCAAGTGAGTACCTGTGGAAAAAAATATTCTAAGGCACTGCAGAAACTCTGAAAGAGACCGGTGGTTGATAGAGAAGACTTTGCAATGTAGGCACATTTCTAGGCAATATAGTTTAAGGCCACACATGCAATTAACAAGTCAACATGGCTGTTGATTGAAGGTGAGCATGCCAAAGGTCAGCCTTGGAAAAGTAAACCACACTGCACACCCAAAGTAAACAATACGGCTATGATTAGCTGCTCTGTGTTCATAATGTATTCACCTCACAATGTGCTGTAGTTTTGCTGATTTTATTTTTTTTAAAATTAGCTGCTTTAGAAATACCGTATACATTTATTGTCAAATTTCAAGTAGTTGCTTAGGGTGGTGAGGGCAGGTAAAAGACAGATTAATATATGTGATAGGCAGTTAAATTGGATTAAGTTATGGCAAAAGAGGCTTTGAAAACCGAAAGAGACAGAAGAGAATGGTGAGAAGCAGCATGGGATTGGGAAAGGCTCAAGAGGCTAAAGCGAAGACATTGAGACAGCAACAGGAGCTCCAAGACTCCAGCAAGGGCCAAAGAAGCCATGTGTTATGACTAAGTGGAGGTGCAAGGAAGCTGGTTGGGGTAGAAGAAATGCAGGAGAGGGGGTGGAATGAGGAACTTGGGATGCAGAACCAAGTAGCTGACAGATCTATGGGGTGGCTGTCAGACAGACACAGAGGAAGGAAACTAATCAAATTCAACTAGATGCCTCCACACTGCTACAGCAGCTGCTGCTTTCTGAACTGTTAACAGGGAATAATCATTGAATGGGTGTGTTCCCAGTGGGTCCTGCAGGGATCAGTTTTTGGCCCTACGCTGTTTAACATCTTCATTAATGATCTGAAAGAAAATCCAATCCATAAAATCATCACTTGCAAAGTTTGCAGATGATACAAAATTAGGGGAGTAGTAAATAATGAGGAGGACAGGTCACTAGTGCATAGCAATCTGGATTGCTTGGTAAACTGGGTGCAAGCAAACAATATGCATTTTAATATAGCTAAATATATACATTGAGGAGCAAAGAATGGAGGCCATACCGCATGATAGGGAACTCTGTCCTGGAAAGCAGTGACTCTGAAAAAAATGTGGGGGTTGTGGTGGGTAATCAGCTGAATATCAACTCTCAGTGTGACCCTATGGCTGAAAGGGCTAATGCAATCCTGGGATGCATAACAGGTAAAGTAGTAGGATTAGAGATTATTTTACCTCTGTATTTGGCACTGGTGCGACTACCACTGGAACACTATGTCCAGTTCTGGTGTCCACAATTCAAGAAGGATGTTGATAAATTGGAGAGAGTTCAGAAAAGAGCCTCAAGAGTGATTAGAGGATTAAAGGACATGCCTTATAGCAGTGCTATTCAAACTTATTTGATCAGTGTCCCTTCTTTGTGTCTGTAGTCATGTACTCCCCCCGCCCTCTCCCCCCCAAGTACATATACCACCACCCAGCTCTGAAGGCAGAGCAGAGAGCAGGGGCACACGGCCCTTCTGCACAAGCCCCAGCTTTCTGGGGGTGACAGCCAAAGCTCTTAAAAAAAAAACACACAGCTTGCACCTCCCTTGACACTGGCTAACTGATATGTCACAAAAGTAATAGTAATCATCATCAAGCAGGTGTGTTTCTAGTGGGGTTCCACAGGGATCAATTCATGGTCCTATGCAATTTAACATTTTTATCCATGACCTGGAAGAAGATGTAAAGTCATTACTGATGGAGTTTGCAGATGACACAAAGACTGGGGAAGTGGTAAATAATGAAGAGGACAGGTCACTAATACAGAGCAATCTGCATCGCTTCATCAGCTGACAAGCTAAGAATATGTGTTTTAATAAGTCAAAATGTAAGATCTTACATCTTTGGAATGCAGGTCATACTTACAGGATGGGGGACTCTATCTTGGGTAGCAATGACTGTGAAAAAGACTTGGGGGTCATGGTGGATAATCAGCTGAACATGAACTCCCAGTGTGATGTTAGCTAAAAGGGCCAATGCGATCCCTGGATATATATACGGGGAATCTTGAGGACAAGTAGGGAAGTTATATTACTTCTGTATTTGGTACTGGTGCAACTTCTACTGGAATACAGTGTCTAGTTCTGAAGTCTACACTTTAAGAAGGATGTTGATAAATTGGAGAGACTCAGACTTCAAGGACAGAAAGGACTATCATGATCATCCTGCAGGACCACAGAGGGTTCTGAGAAGAGCCACAAGAAGGATTAAAGGATTGGAAAACATGCCTGGTAGTGAAAAACTTAAGGAGCTCAATCAATTTACTTTATCAAAGAGAGGGAATGACTAGATCACCGTCTATAAGTACCTACAAGGGGAAGAGAAACTGGATAATAGAGGGCTCTTCAATCTAGCTGACAATGGTATACAAAGATCCAATGACTGGTAACTGAGGCTAGAAAAATTCAGACTAGAAATACGGTGCACATTTTTAACAGTAAATCTGATTGGCCATTGGAACAGTTTATCGAGGTTTGTGGTGGAATCTTCATCACTGGAAATATTTATTCAAGACTGGGTTCTTTTCTAAAAAAATATGCTCAGGTTCAAACACTGCAATTGTATTGAAGCAGGACTTAATTCATGGAAGTCTTATGGCCAATGCTATGTAGGAGGGAAGACTAGATCATCACAATGATCCCTTCTGGCCTTCAAATCTATGAATTTATTAAAATGTTTTTTCACAAGGAAAATGTCAATTTTTTGACAAAAAATCAAAAACGGAAAACTTTTGTTTTAAACCAGAACATCTTTATTCAGCTATCCTGCCGTGGTGCCTCATGGGAGTTATAGTCTGGATGCCTCATTCCCCTATTCTCCACTGTGGATTGTGCTCCCTGGCTGGACTACATCACCCATAATGCACCACGATCTCCTCCCCTCTTGCTGAGCCATGCCAATTATATCATCTGAGTCCCTGGCCATTGTGCATCATAGAAGATGCATTCCAGCTGAGGAACTCAGACCATAGAGAGGAATGGGGACATAGGATAACTGAACTACAATTCCCTTGAGGCACTGCAGTGGCATTTCCCAATCAAAATTGTTCTGGTTTTGGCTAAAATTTTTGAGCATTTTTTTTTAATGAAAACTCTAAATTTTTTGTGGAAAACAGATGCTTTTTGTGAAAAATTTAGTTTAATCAAAAACCCAATTTTCTATCAAAAACAGTTTTGACAGAAAATTTTCATCCAGCCAGATGCCTAAGCCCATATTTAGATACTTAAATATAAGTATATAAGTATAAATAATTCTCCACATAGGAGTGGATAACTGGAGGCATTCAGGTTTGAAAAACGTGGCCTATTCCTCTCATTTTAACAAAACACCCAATTCAACACTGTTGTCAACATGATTCTAGGATACAAATATCACTTATTCTACATAAATAAATATCCATACCAAAAATATGGCCTCATTCTTCCCCAGCCTTACACAAAGCCAAAACAAGCTAGCATGTCTCTGATGAGGGTTGGCGGGTGGGGCAGTTGATATGAAGGTCACTCATTCTGATGTCTGGTTCTCATGAAGTAATGAAATATTTCAGTGTTTGGGTCACAAATAGGGTTGCCAGGTGTCCAGTTTTCAACTGGAATGTTTGGTGGAAAAGGGAACGTGGCAGCGTCTAGTCATCACAGCTGACCGGACGCTAAAAGTCCGGTTGGCCACAGTAAATGGCCTCTGCCACTGCGGGGTGGGAAGAGCAGCAGCTGCATCTGGAGCCACATGGAGGAGCTGCTCTCTGCTCAGTTGCTGAAGCCTGAAAGAGAGCAGTGGCTGGCTTCCAGACCAGGATCCAAGAGGTAGGTGCTACTGCCGGGAGAGGGGAATCCTATTCACCCCCAATTCTGCCCTGCTGTGCCCTGATTACCCCGGCCCTGGCCCCTTGCTATGGAGATTGACCTCTGCCATGTCCCATTGTGCTCCAACCCCCCCTCTGACCTGCTATGTCCTGACTGGGCAGGCTCTGCATCAGCACTTCCCAGCCTGGCTCTGCAGGTAGCAGGTGAGTCCTGGGAGAGGGGGGAATGGGGGGGGGGGGGGGGAGAATGGGGAAGGGTGGAGAGCGAGCAACGGAAGGAGGGGGAGAGGAGTGCACCGGGGGCAGATCCTTGGAGGAAGAGGCAAGGCAGGGGGTGTTCGGTTTTCAGCAATTAGAAAGTTGGCAACCCTACACTGCAGGAGTTTACATGCAAACAAATCAGATTGCCACTGAGAATGGCAAGTAGATACAATGGTGATGGGCACTCTAAAATGGCTAGATTAGATGCACAGAAAAGGTTATATTAATATTAGGTGTAATATATTCTCTTTTTACGAAACCCAGATTTTTGGACTAAACTATCTAATTAAAACAATAATGCTTAACATGTATATGTATCACTTTTCATATTCAAAATGCTCTACAGACACTGGGCTTGATTCATCCCTGGTGGGGACGTAAGGGTGAGGGCAGGTCGCTGTGCCAGTGGAGGCATTCACCCTTGTGTGAGGGCAACTCTCATTTAATTTACAGTTAGGGCTCCCTAGGAGCTCTGTTCACAGAGACTTCCTGGGGGCTGTGTTGAATCAGTACATTCTCTGCATGCCCAGCCCATACCCCCTTTTGGCTGGTCCTGCCAACCTTCTGGGCCGCTCCGACAGAGCAGGAGGGATGCAGGTGGCTTGTGCCAGTGTGAAAACTGCTGCAGGGAGAATTTCTATTCATGGGGGGCCCTGTGCCTGGGTTCCTGCGTGCAGAAATCAATACAGTGTAGGCACGAATAAAGCACATTATGGCAAATTCAGCAGCTTTGCAGCCCCATTGAGGTCAATGGATTTCATGGATGTAACTGAGAACTAATTTACCCCATTACCTAACTAATTCTCATAGCACTGGCAATTAAGTATGATTATCCCCGTTTTACAGATGGGGAAATGGAGGCAGAGAGATTAAGTGACTTCCCAAGGCAACAGGGGGAGTCAGTGTCAGAGTCAGGATTTTTGTTTCCCACTTCCATTGTCAAACTACTAGTGCTCTCATGGACCAGGCTTTGGCATAATTATTAGGAGATCTAGAGCCTGGTCCTCAAGCCCTATTCAAGTGAATAATACTTAGTTAGTTCTGCTGAACTAAATGGAACGACTCACATGAGTAAGGATTACCGATGTGAGTAAAGCTTTGCAGGATCAGGCCTCCGGCTTCTAACCCTGGTTCTGACCCTGATTACTCTGTGATGTTGAACAAGTCAATTAACTTCCACAGTTTCTTCACCTGTAAAATAAGTTTTACCCACCTGTGTGCAGTGCTTTGAGATCTACATGTGAAATGTGTTATTTTGAGGGCAAAATAGCATTATGAATAACTATATGACTAGACTATAACACATGAAATAGCTCTCCTGAGTTCTCTCTAATAATGCAGAACAATTGTTTTATCTTGAATGATGAATGAAGTTACCCCTTAAGAAAACATTGAAAAGAGTAGACTTCACTGCATCTGGAGACACTGCATTGCCACCCAGTCTGTTGGAGGAGTTTCTAGATGGGTCCAGTATTGCTATAGATGTTTATAGTTATTATAGCATAACAACCACTGTAATGGGCGTCACCTGGGATTGAACCTCAGGCCGCCAATTCTCCAGTTCTTGAGACAGCACCCAATGAAGTCAATGTAAGGATCATCGTTGACTTCACTGAGTATTGGATCAGGCTGTAAAAGTATGAGCTTCTACTGTTTGAAGTAAGGAGTAATCACCAAAGCTGTTACCTGTAGCTGACTCATAGCCTCTGTGGACTGGTCACTAGCAGGGGGACACACAAAACACACTGAACAATGCATTACATACCTCCCTTGGCACGTCCCAAAGATGTGAAGCTCCTCCCAGACAACTGAGGTCCACAGCAGTTCAAATCACAAATGAGTGCCCATTTGTAACAACTGACATCTTATAACTTATATATCATCTTGTAACATCTTAGTCTGAGTCTGTGGATTGAACCAGTGATGAGCTGCCAAAATCTTAACAACGGGTTCCCTCCTCACTCCACGAGGGCATCGTGGCCCACCCCCGCCCCCGGGACTCCTGCCCCCCCCAACACCCCCCACATTCCTTGACGCCCCTCCTCCTGGACCCCTGCCCCATCCATCCCCCTCCCCTGTCCCCTGACTGCCCCCAGAACTGGGCAGGAGGGTCTTGTGGGCCACTGTAGTGGGTGCCCACCCCACCCCTAAGAGCCAGAGGCACCTGCCGGGGGGCGAAGTGGGGAGTCCTGGAGGTGCTTACCTGGGACAGCTCCCAGGAAGCAGCCGGCAGGTCCCTCTGGCTCCTAGGGGCGGGGGAGCGTAGCTAGGCGGGGAGCAAGGGGAGTGGCCGCTCCCCCCACTGATCACATTAAAATTGGCACCTTAGGCGCCGACTCCCTGGGTGCTCCGGGGCTGGAGCACCCACGGGGAAAATTTGGTGGGTGCTCTGCACCCACCGGCAGCTCCCCACCCAGACCTGTTGTCAAGGTTCCTCCCCCACTCTGAACTCTAGGGTACAGATGTGGGGACCTGCATGAAAAACCTCCTAAGCTTATCTTTACCAGCTGAGGTCAAAACTTCCCCAAGGTACAAAATATTACACCCGTTATCCTTGGACTGGCCGCTACCACCACCAAACTAATATTGGTTACTGGGGAAGAGCTGTTTGGACGTGTCCTTCCCCCCAAAATACTTCCCAAAACCTTGCACCCCACTTCCTGGACAAGGTTTGGTAAAAAGCCTCACCAATTTGCCTAGGTGACTACAGACCCAGACCCTTGGATCTTAAGAACAATGAACAATCCTCCCAACACTTGCACCCCCCCTTTCCTGGGAAATGTTGGATAAAAAGCCTCACCAATTTGCATAGGTGACCACAGACCCAAACCCTTGGATCTGAGAACAATGAAAAGGCATTCAGTTTTCTTACAAGAAGACTTTTAATAAAAATAGAAGTAAATAGAAATAAAGAAATCCCCCCTGTAAAATCAGGATGGTAGATACCTTACAGGGTAATTAGATTCAAAAACATAGAGAACCCCTCTAGGCAAAACCTTAAGTTACAAAAAAGATACACAGACAGAAATAGTTATTCTATTCAGCACAATTCTTTTCTCAGCCATTTAAAGAAATCATAATCTAACACATACCTAGCTAGATTACTTACTAAAAGTTCTAAGACTCCATTCCTGGTCTATCCCCGGCCAAGACGACTACAGACAGACACAGACCCTTTGTTTCTCTCCCTCCTCCCAGCTTTTGAAAGTATCTTGTCTCCTCATTGGTCATTTTGGTCAGGTGCCAGCGAGGTTCCCTTTAGCTTCTTAACCCTTTACAGGTGAGAGGAGCTTTCCCCTGGCCAGGAGGGATTTCAAAGGGGTTTACCCTTCCCTTTATATTTATGACACCTGTGCCCGGCCCCAGCTCACCTCCACTCCGCCTCCGCCCCTGAACGCGCCGCCCCGCTCTGCTTCTCCGCCTGCCCCCCCTCCCGGCTTCCCGTGAATCAGCTGTTCGGCAGGAAGCCAGGGAGGGCTGAGAAGCAGGCGGCGGCTTCACACTCAGGCCGAGGGTGGTGGAGGGGAGCTGGGGCAGGGAGCGGTTCCCCTGCGCAGCCCCCGCCCCCGGGGTTACCTGCTGCGGCGCAGGCGGCCCTCCTCGTGCCCCCCCCGCCCCAGCTCACCTCCGCCTCCCTGGGCCTGAGCAGGAAGCCACCGCCTGCTTCTCAGCCCGCCCCGGCTTCCCGCGCGAACAGCTGATTCACGGGAAGCTGGGGGGGCAGGCGCGGAGAAGCAGAGCAGGGCGGCGCGTTCAGGGGAGGAGGCGGAGGAGGAGAGCTGGGGCCAGGGTGGGGCGGGGAGCTGCCGGTGGGTGCTCTGCACCCCCCAAATTTTCCCCTTGGGTGCTCCAGGGCTGGAGCACCCCTGGAGTCAGCGCCTAAGGCGCCACTTTTGGCCGGTTAAATTTAGAAGCCCTTTTAGAACCGGTTCTCCCTCGCAAACAACCAGTTCTAAAAGGGCTTCTAAATTTAACAACCGGTTCTAGCGAACCGGTGCAAACCGGCTCCAGCTCACCACTGGATTGAACCTTCAGCGCTAAAAGCAGAAGCCTCTACCTTCTGAGCTAAGGTGATTGGTTCCGTGGTTGGTAGCATCAGTAGACACATAACTTTTGTGGACCAGCCACTAGATGGGAATGCAGAATAGACATTGCCCCAGTGTCCTTTTGAATTCTCTATCTAACCTATTGTGAAGGTACATTGCTCCAGTGTAGGGTTTATTAGAATTTATGTATTGTTCTGATTTATATACTGTGCTGTTTATGTACTGTTTTATGAAACTTATGGGTCAATAGTCATGGTCAAGTTGCCGTTTGGACACCATTTTGTGGGTTCTTTTGGTTGGGTCTTTGACGCCTTTTCTTCCAACGGTGGGAAGAAAAGTGCAGGAAACGGTCACATGCCCAAGTCTATTTAAGGCCAGCACGTTCAGCATGAGGGGCTGTCCACCACAGAGGCAGCCCGTGCCTAGTTCTTCTGTGCGTGCGTTGAGAGGCAAGATTCTTCACGAGGTACCTACCTGAAGACCATCGTGGGGTATCCTGATCCAGCTTCAGTACGTGTCTCTCCTGTCACCCCATCTAGGCAGTTACAGGTCTGGCATCCAGCAACCACCGCAGTAGTCCGCAGTCATGACCAGCTGTCTGCCTTTCCATCCGAGTTGCCTGTGAAAGTCATCTCCTGCAAGTAAAGGAGTTCCCATAGCTTGCTAAAGGTAGAAGGGGGCCGGGCTTTATGCCCTTTTGGATCAAACCTCTGAGCTATTATTCTGTTGCCTTTGTTAATTTGTTTAATTTTAATAAATCTTAGTAAATCTATCTTTACACTGGGTTGTTTTTACTTACCTCATGGGTTTTAAAAAGTGATAGAGATATTTATCTGGGTCCAAACCTTAGTCTTATTTATCTGTTACAGAGTTTTGAGATAACACCAGGATGCTGGGTTCCTAAATTTGCCCAACTATTTTTATCTTCTTTCATTATATCACTTCCATGTTTATTTGCTTTTGGTCCTCTGGGAGCATATATCACATCTCCATGGTGACTGCCACCAGAGTACAGACTTCCTCTCTGGTTTTAACACATCCAGAATGACATCCAGCTGCTCCCGTAAGACACCACATTGGCAACTGTAAACATGATCTAAGAGAGCTATGGCACTAACACTATCTAACATTTTTTTTAGAGTTTCCCCTGCCCTTCTCTGTACCAGTGAATTCAGGACACATGTAGTGGTTGGGACACTCCTTCTATCACCTTTTCATTTAATCTGGTGATATTCTAAGACAAAGCTATAGACAGATCAGCAGCATTCAATGTTCTAGCAGTCAAAGAAGAAGGTGACCAGTAGGGCCTTCCTTATTTATTTATAGCTTAAAACTTGAAACAACAAAAATCTTTGACTCGAAAACAAGGAATAGTGTACATAGATAGTCTAAGTAACCCTGTGTTCCTACCATTGTTACCCTTGCCCTTCTTTCTCGCATTCCATTTGTTTGTTCCACCTACTTGTTGTAGTTTGTTTTAGATTGTAAACTCTTTGGGGCTCTTCCGATGTGTTTATACGACATCCAGTGTTGCCATCCTAGTCATGGAAGAACCTGAGCGCAGCTGTAATGATAATAAATAACAAGAAGTACAAGGAGTCACTTAGTCATCAGAGAGAAATGCTGGGAACCAAAACTATGAGACCTTGATATCAGATGGATCCTTCAAGATGAAAGGCAGTTTGAAGTCAATGGGATATTTTCATTTCGAGGAAACACCAACTCAATCAGACCTACTCCCAGTGCCCTTTGTTGGGATGGGCTCAGGGGCTAAGTTTGGCTGAGTGAAGTCTCTCCCCCAGTTAAAGCACTTCTGACTGGGTTCTCTTCCCCCAAAGAGAGGCAGTGGGGGCAGTTCTGACTGTTGGAGGCTTCCCAGGAAGAGAAGGTCAGATGGTGTGTATGTGTGTTCCCTACCAACAGGCAGTGGGAGTGGGTCTGACTGGTGTGTGTACGTCTTCCACCATTGAGGGCACTGGGGTATAGAGTGACCATCCATCCCCTTATTTTAAGGAACTGGTCCTTATTTAATTGATTTGTCCCTTTTCAGGGAAATCCCTTGACTTGATTTTAAGGGACATCCCTTGAACATTTTAAATATTACATTGAAGCTTATGATAATTGCGTTTTATACTTGAAGGCAGAACACATGTACACTTGAGAGAAAAATACACACTATGCTGAGGGTAATGGTGTTTCCTCAAAATGTCCCTTAAAATTAAGTGTTGTCCCGTATTTTTCATGTGGTTTTCCCTGATTTCTATCCAACAAAGGTGGTC
The DNA here is from genome assembly GCF_965140285.1 of Lepidochelys kempii. Classification (NCBI taxonomy): domain Eukaryota; kingdom Metazoa; phylum Chordata; order Testudines; family Cheloniidae; genus Lepidochelys; species Lepidochelys kempii. Next base: position 137,779,118 of record NC_136383.1, read on the forward strand.
ACCATCTTGGGGCAGGTCTGATGGTAATCTCCCCCAAGGAGAGGAACTTAGGTCAGGTCTGAAAGGGGTGACATGTCTCCCCACAATGAGGGGCACTGGGGAAGTTGTGACAGGAGTGGGGAGTCCCTCCCGTGAGGGGTCTGGGGTCAGGTCTGACAGGGGAGGGGAGTCCCCCGAATGAGGGGTCTGGGGGCAGATCTCACAGGGGAGGGGAGTCCCCCCAATGAGGGGCGCTGGGGCAGATCTGACAGGGGTGGGGGGGTCCCCCCAGTGAGGGGCCTGGGGGTGGGTCTGATGGGGTGGGGGTCCCCCCCAATGCAGGGTCTGGGGGTAGGTCTGATGGGGGTGGGGGTCCCCCCAATGTAGGATCTGGGGTGGGTATGACAGGGGTGGGGGTCCCCCCGGTGTGGGGGCAGGTGTGACGGGGGTGGGGGTCCCCCCCAGTGAGGGTGTGGGGGCATGTCTGATGGGGGTGGGGGTCCCCGCAATGTAGGGTCTGGGGCGGGTATGACAGAGGTGGGGGTCCCCCCAGTGTGGGGTGTGGGGGCAGGTCTGATGGGGGTGGGGTCCCCCAGTGAGGGGTGTAGGGGCGGGTCTGACGGGGTGGGGGTCAACCCAATGTAGGCTCTGGGGCGGGTATGACAGAGGTGGGGGTCCCCCAGTGAGGGGTGTGGGGGCGGGTCTGACGGGGGTGGGGGTCCCCCCAGTGAGGGGTGTGGGGGCAGGTGTGACGGGGGTGGCGAGTCCCCCCAGTGAGGGGTGTGGGGGCGGGTCTGACGGGGGTGGGGGTCCCCCCAGTGAGGGGCGCTGGTGGGAGTCTCTCTCTGGGCCCGGGCTGGAGGCGACACCCCCTTTCCCCCAGGACTACATTTCCCGGCATGCCGGCGCGGCAGGGGGTGGAGACGCGGCGCGGCGAAGGGGCGCGGCCGGCGAGCCTGGGGCTGGGCTGGGGCAGAGCGGCTCCGGCGCTGGGGGGTGGGCGAGGCTCGCTGCGTCCCAGCCGGGCCCGGAGCCCATGGAGCGGGGGAAGATGGCGGAGCTGGAGAGCCTGGAGACGGCGGCGGAGCACGAGCGGATCCTGCGGGAGATCGAGAGCACGGACACGGCCTGCATCGGCCCCACGCTCAGGTACAGCCGGGGCAGGGGCCCCCCGCCACAGTCCTGAACAGGGAGCCCCCAGCCCCCCCGTCACTTCCCCCTGAACAGGGAGCCCTCAGTCCCCCCATCAGGGACCCTCCAGCCCCCCCGAACAGGGAGCCCTCAGTCCCCCCATCAGGGACCCTCCAGCCCCCCGAACAGGGAGCCCTCAGTCCCCCCATCAGGGACCCTCCAGCCCCCCGAACAGGGAGCCCTCAGTCCCCCCATCAGGGACCCTCCAGCCCCCCTGAACAGGGAGCCCTCAGTCCCCCCATCAGGGACCCTCCAGCCCCCCTGAACAGGGAGCCCTCAGTCCCCCCATCAGGGACCCTCCAGCCCCCCTGAACAGGGAGCCCTCAGTCCCCCCATCAGGGACCCTCCAGCCCCCCTGAACAGGGAGCCCTCAGTCCCCCCATCAGGGACCCTCCAGCCCCCCTGAACAGGGAGCCCTCAGTCCCCCCATCAGGGACCCTCCAGCCCCCCTGAACAGGGAGCCCCCAGCCCCCCCTGAACAGGGAGCCCCCAGCCCCCCCTGAACAGGGAGCCCCCAGCCCCCCCTGAACAGGGAGCCCCCAGCCCCCCCTGAACAGGGAGCCCCCAGCCCCCCCTGAACAGGGAGCCCCCAGCCCCCCCTGAACAGGGAGCCCCCAGCCCCCCCTGAACAGGGAGCCCCCAGCCCCCCCTGAACAGGGAGCCCCCAGCCCCCCCTGAACAGGGAGCCCCCAGCCCCCCCTGAACAGGGAGCCCACAACATTTCTATTGCTCCCCCCTCACCCCCAGACTCTAAGTCCTCGGCACCACTCAGCCCTAGAGACTCCTGGCTCCCCTAAGTTGGGAACTCCCAGCTCCCTCATCACTTCCCTCTAAGCAGGGAGGACACCTCCCCCTCCCCCCCTCCCTGTTCAGACATGGAGAGCCCTCTAACCCCACCAAACTGGGTTATCCGTCCAAATTGCCACTCTGTCCTTGCTGATAGACCCTCTAAACCCCCAAATGAAACAAAGAAAGGACCCTCCTGGTGCTCTGTGAATATACCAAATCCCTAAAAGAAGGGCTTCCCCATGCCCCCTTAATCAGGTATACACCCTGATATTCCACCTGTTCTGACTGACTGACAGTTCCATGGCATAGCTGCCAGTTATTGTCATTCTCCCCTGTCCCAGCTGCTGTCCTGAGCCCAAACAGCTGCAGCCCCTGAACCTCTGCACTCATTTCTTCCTGCTTTACCAGGGGTCCTTCTCTCTTCTCCAAATCCTGCTTTAAAACCATCTCCTGCCAGGAATTCTCCTACTTTGTTCTCCTCTCTCTCCACCCTTTTGATTTTTCGAAACTGTTTTCCTGTGCCTTGTCTCCTTCTGTTTGAGAAGTGCTGTGTACATTTATGGCAATGAATAAAATGATGGTGGTTAATAACTCAGCAGGAAGGCAAGCCAGTGAAGGGATTTGAGGAAGGAGTGTGGGGTAACATAATTGGAGCAGCGGGATGGGAAAACTCTTTTTTTGGAAGCAATGTTTTGAATAGATGTGGAGGGTTGAGGTGAGATGTGGGAGGTGACCAAGGTACAGGCCAGGATTCTAACTGTAGTGCTGGAGAGGGAAGAATGGATTTGAGATAGGGATGTGAAAAACATTGGGATCAGCAAGACCTTGAATTTGGGGGATGGTGGAGCAAAAGATGATGGTGATAGGAAGGGTTGCAGCTGAAAGGTACTAGTATTGCCTTGGGACTGGCTTTCTTCAAGCCTTCTGTATTTGGGACCTGGTGCCCTCTCTATAGTGAATTTTGGGCACAGCATTGATGGTAGGGTGGTATAAGCGTCTAATAATTAGACACCCTCTTGAAAATTAGTTTACTAACCTCTGCTTTATAACTATGAAAAACCTGTCCTGGGTTGTGTGCATTTAAATGTTTTCTGCAGAAGTCACCTCTGGGCTGCAGAAGAGTATGAAATCCTCTTGTTCCTTCCCACACCCTCCCTCTCTATTATACCCAGATACCATTCTCGCGTCATAGTTCTGGCAGGGGCTGAAGGATTTCTCATCAGGCCAGGGGTGAGATGCATCAAGAAGTTGAAGATAAAATGTAATCTGAAACTGTGGCCCATTCCCGAGGGCCTTGCCTGTAGTTGTTTAGACTCGTAATTTGGCTTCACTATGATCTGATTGTTTTTTTTCTTCTTCTAGGCCTTTTTGGGGGGGGGGAGGGCGGGTTCCTATTTTGCTTTAAGGGGCTGTCAGTGTGAAAGAATGTTCTATATTCTACTGATTATTTTTAAATTCGCACTTCAGGGTCTGATTTCCTCAACCTCTCGAAGGAGTGTTTGTATAGAGTGTTTGTTCTTTGGTAACTAGCAAACTGTCACATTAGATGTGGGGATGCCTGTTTGACAATATGTATATATAGGGAGAATGTGCAGATTTCATCGCAAACCCCAGACTCTTATCTGAATGTTATTTTCCTTATCCTTGTTGTATGGGTTTTTATTTTTATCTGTTTCACAAAAAGTATGACGAATTGAATCCTCGTGATGATATCGGTTAATGTTTCTGTTTGGTTGGTGGATCCTTTGTTCCCTTATTAAACATCCTCTTTTGGTGGTTCTTGCGGTACCTTTCAACTGGAAAAAGTCTTTGCCTACTCTGTGAAGCTGCTGACATTTTCTCTGTCCTAGGGGTGTAAATGAAAGAGGTTGCATGGCTGTTAACGCTATCATTTCTGCTTTTCGTTCGCTCTCGGTGGTAGTTTATGAAGTTCTGGAGTCAGTGTTTCATTCTTTTGTTTTTCCTTTGTGATGCAGTTTACAATTTCTCAGCAGTGATTTCTGCTGTATTGTTAATCTAGAAGACATGGTATTTGTCTATGTAGCTGTGGCCTGTTTCCATAAGGAATCACCTGATTTTGTGTGATTTTTATAATGTTTAGATAAATAAATTATACCCACTTGGAATCTGTTCCAGCTGTCCAGACTGCACATTATTCACAACGCTGGAAGTAAACTACTTTTATTTTTAACCCCCCCCATCCCCCAAACAAACAAACAACTATACAGTCCACTATACCCAGATCCCTCATGTTAAAGGGTAGAAGTGTTGTTTTAAAAACCAATTAATTTCCTCATGTCACCAAAAACTGAGATTAAAACTGATATTTCTAAAACTTTCCTTTTACTTTTCACTATTTTTCTTTTTTCAATTTCATTCTCCTTTTGAAGTGAAAACAGTGTTCAGTTTCACCTTTGTTTGTAGTCGGGTTTTGGTTTTTGTGCACTAACTGTGGAGCTTAAATTGCAATGGTAAAGGGGGATATTTAAATCCAAACAGAACAGTTTTTTAAAAAAATAAACATTTATGTTAATATCAGGTTTATGTAAAACGTCTCATTTTTACAAAACCATAACTTCTGGAGTTAATCTACCTGCCTGTGTCCCTTCAAATGAGCAAATGTGTGTAAACTTTCTGACTGATAACAATGGTCTTTGACTATGGTCACAGGATCTGTGTCTGCATTTGTGTAGTGGCAGGAAACTCTTGTTTTGTGATATTATAAGATTACAATTTGGTCAGCTCTTGACTCATTTTTTTAAATCTTCTTTTAAATATTCTTCCAGCAGAAGTAGGGCCGTAACTGTAACCTTGTGGGGATAGGCCATGTGATGTTATTGGAAGGACATGCTGAACACTGGTCTGGTTTATTAATAAAAAAAAATCAAAATACTCGAGCCATCTGTCCAGGTTTTTCATATTGTGTAAAAATTACAACAGTAGGTTTTAAGTCTCCTATTCTTGGCATATTCAGCAGAGATCAAATGAGGTTTCAGACCTCATGTATGTCTTCAGACTTTTATACTATGGATCTATGTGTCTGTCTGAGGAGTAGGGGAGCTAAGGATTCTGCAACCATCAACTGTATAAACGTGGTTGTTACAGGAGTGATTCTAGAATGGCTTTTCTAATCTGGGTGTGGGTAGGATTTGTTTTTATTTTACTGAGATGTTATTAATGACAAGCATCAACAGTCCCAGTTCCAAAGAGCTTTCAGTCTACTCTAGATAGACACAGAGTAGACCTGCTGTGTGCCAGAGAAGTAGAAGATTTAACAACTTTTTTTTTTTTTTAAATGACTCACTGCTTGTGGGCATCATGGAAGAAGTGAGTCTTCAGGAGACAGGCTAGGCTCCCCTTGAGAAACAGCACAGTTTCATAACATAGTGCAGACACACAATCTCTGCCCGTGGTACAGGGAAATGGTGCTGGAATCCTGCTAGCAACGTGGGCTTGTCTGTACACAGTTTTTGCCTTGCTTAGCTATGCTAGTTTCTATTTCAACATAGTTAAAAGGGGTAAAATCTCATAGTGTGGGTGCTATTACCATGGTATAAAAGTGCTTCCCTGGAATAAACGACACTGATATAATGCTTCATATCCCTATAATTGTGTCCACACTGGGGTGTTGCACCACTTTAATCAGTTTCTATATTGATTATATTTATAATAAAGACTCTATGTAGACCAGCTCCAGTTGTATTTAAATTGTCATTGCTATGGCGTTCTGATTCCTATGTGGACAGTGTCTTTCATTGAAGTCACTTATTTTCATGAGTCCTTCTGTAAATATTTGGGAGGAAAGACTCCTTCAGAAGGACTAGGTGGTTGCTGACTCACTTCCATTTAACAGATGAAGTGCATGCGCTGTGGATGCTCTCGTACAGGTCTAATGAGCCCCTTCTTCAGCACATCTGTGCGGAGCATTATCGCAGAACCAAAGATAAGAGTTCCTGAAGTACATTTACTAGTGTCTTGTCCAGTCTAGTTTAAACATGGGGTTTCCCCAGTTCCCTTTGGGGAAACTATTTCCTGGCCTAATAGGTCCTGTGCTTTCAGAACAGTTGGAGTATTTATTTTTAAGGGAACCTTTTCAGGTGCTTTAGAACTATCAAGCTGTTGGGGACACTGGGGCATGGCCACTAGGTAACTTGAGCGGATGGAAGACCACGAGTGTCGATGGAGCCCCCTCGCACTAGGCCCAAGTGTCCTTGGCGCCCCCCCCCCCCGCCTGGAGGCACTCGCAGCAGCTCTACGTACTAGCCCCAAGTGTCCTTGGCCCCCCCCGCCTGGAGGCACTCACAGCAGTTATGCTGAAGATCTGCAACAATATGTTGCAAAGTCAGACTGCCTGAAACTAAACAAGGCCAAACAGGGCAGATATGGAAGAAAAATGCCGAATAAAGCAGCTTCATGTATAGTTTAACAAATGATACAAAAAACAAGGGAACTAGCTGGTAACTGGATTGGCTGGCTATATGGATACTTAGGGCAGCTTGCTATTGGATAGATATGCTGGGAAAAAGGGTGTATAAAAGCCTGTGAAACTTCCTGCTCTGGGTGCAGGATTTAGAGTAACAGCCGTGTTAGTCTGTATTCGCAAAAAGAAAAGGAGTACTTGTGGCACCTTAGAGACTAACCAGTTTATTTGAGCATAAGCTTTCGTTTTTGTGAGCTCACGAAGGCTTATGCTCAAATAAATTGGTTAGTCTCTAAGGTGCCACAAGGGCTCCTTTTCTTTGTGCAGGATTTGAGATTCTATTCTCCCTGTACCTTTTTGAAGCTTCAAATAAACTTTTCTGCTTCTCCACCCCATTGTGATTATTGGGTGAAGCACACCGGGTAGCGAACCAAACCCTGCTGTTGTTTTGCCTCTCGGCACTGGGTGCCGGCAACAAAGCTATGCAATAGCTATTATCATAACCATGCTATCTTACTGTTAACTTGGCCTTCCTCTCCTGGACTATTGTTTTACATCTGAAACTTACCATGTCTTGTTTCAAATTAGATTATAAACTCTTTGGAGCAGGGATCTGGTTAGGACCTTTGGATGCTGCTGGAATACAAATAATAAATGTAAGGATATCTTTCCTGCTTTTCAGTCCAAATGCTTCCTTTACTAAAGATATCCAATCACTCCTAGTTATTGTCTCTTGTACCACCCTAAGTAGTTCCTCTCCTCCCATTTGTGTTTACATTATTTAGTTATTTGTAGATAATGTTCCTCTCTCTTCTACCCATCCACATTTTTATAACATCATTGCGGTATCTAATCACCCTTGCGGAAGAATAATGCCTTCCTGCCCATAAATCATCTCCACCTAAGTTCTAGCGCTTTGATTTTTCAGTCTTCCCCGTAAATTCATTGATCATGTTTGTTGCTCTTCACTGAACTCCCTCTAGTTTGTCTAGCTTCCTGGTGATGTGGTGAAGGTAATATTGTGTGTGAAATCACACCAGAACAGTATAGAGGACAGTTTTGTGACTGGATGTCTCTGTGTGACTGGATCACCCCCTTAAAAAAAAAAAAAAAAAGGAAATAAAAAAAAGAGTTGCAAACTGCTATCTAAATTTCTGAATCTTTCAGCATTACCCCTTTCCAAAAGTCTCCTCCCAATAAATGTATGTGATGGATCATTTTTTTTGCATAGATATATTATCTTACATTTTTATTACTGGATTGGTTTCTGTCTCTTTTTAAAATTTTTCGCATCCCTTTGTATTATTTCTCTGCCCTCACTAGCATTTGTACCTCCTTTCAATTTATCATGTATATTTCCTTTAATGTATGGTTTACTCGCTCTTCTAGATTCCTAATAAATGACTTATGGATCCATAGAATTTAAAGCCAGAAATGACCCTTAGATCATCTAGTCTAACCTTCTGTTACAACACGGGCCATTAAATTTCGCCAACTTACCCCTGTAATGAGCCCAGTAACTTATCTGGCTAAAACACATCTTCCAGAAAGGAACCCAGTCTTGATCTGAAGACAACAAGAGATGGAGGGACAATCCTTCACTTCCCTTAGTAGTTTGTTCCAATGCTTAATCACCCTCACTGTTGAAAATTTGTGCCTTGTTTCTAATTTGAATTTGTCAGGCTTCAACTTCTAGCCATTGTTTCTTGTTCTGCCTTTTGCCACTAGATTAAACAGCCCTTTAATACCTGGTATTTTCTCCATGTGAAGGTGCTTTGACACTGTAATCAAGTCACCTCTCAATCCTCTTTTTGCTAAATTAAACAGAATGAGCTCTCAAGTCTCTTGCCCTGTAACGCATTTTCTCCAGACCTCAAATCATTTTTGTGGCTCTCTTCTGCATTCTCTCCAATTTTCAACATCCTTTAAAAAGGGTGGACACCACAGGTGTATGCAGGTCTCACCAATGCAATATATACAGAGGTAAACTCCTATTCCCTACTCCTACTCCCGTTTATGTATCCAAGGATTGCCTTAGCACTTTTTGTAACGACATTGCATTGGGAGTTTGTTGAGTTACTTGTCCACTATGACCCCTAATCCTTTTCAGAGTCACTGCTTTCCAGAATACTGTCCCCCATTCTGTAGATCTGGCTTGGTTTACTTGTTCTAAGATGTATAACTTTGCATTTAGCTGTATTAAAATGCATTTTGTGTGAATGGGCCCAGCTGCAGATTGGTCTGTAAGGCTGCCCAGTCCTCCTCATTATTTACCACTAAGCCAATCTTTGTGTCATCTGTAAATGTTATCAGCAGTGATTTTTTTTTAGTGTCAAGCCTATTAGTGGTCCCCAGGGAACCCCACCAAAGAAACACCCTTTTTTGACGATGATTCCTAATTGACCACTACTTTTTGAGATCTGTCAGTTAGCTGCTTCTTAATCCATTTAATGTGTGCTTTATTAATATTACGTAGTACTAATTTTTTCATCAAATGTCTTGCAGTACTAAGTCAAATGCCTTATAAAAGTCTAAGTATATGACATCTATGTGGTTACCTTTATCAACCAAACTTTCATTTCATCAGAGAATGAAATCATGCTTGTTTGACAAGACTTTTTTTTTTTCTGTAATCATGTTGACTGGCATTGCTTATATTCCAATCCTTTAATTCTTTATCAGTTGAATCCCATATTAGCTTGTCCATTATTTTGCCTGGGATTGATTTTTGCATAACCTAGAGTTTCCTGGGATTATTCCATTGTCATTTTTGCACAACGATAACATTCTTACCGTCTTCTGCAATTTACCCAGTATTCCAAGGTTAATTTATTAATAAACAGCCAGCAGTCCAGAGGTCTCCTCAGCCAACTCTTTTATACCTCTTGCATAGAAGTTAACTAAGCCTGCTGATCCAAAAATGTTTATCTCTAGTAGACATTGTCTAACATCCTCCTTAGGTACTAATAGACGTAAAGTACTTCATCAATATATAAGTACACCGTCCTGCTTCTTTTCAAATACAGAAAAGAAATGTATTAACGCTTTGGCCTTTTCTGCCTTATTATTACTAACAACTTTACCATCTCCATCTAGTAACAGGAGTATAACATTGCTAGGATTACTTTTTGTTCCTATTGTACTTAACACACACCTCCTTCCCTGTCCTTACTGTCTTTAGCCCAATTCCCAATGGATTTTTTCCCTTATATCTTTAGCTTCCCTTATCAATTAGAATTGGTCCTAAAAGAAGTGGTTAACCTTCCCCTTCCCACCAAACATCTTTTCCTAAGTCAGTATATTGTTCTACATCATTTCCTTTTTGTGCCACTAGTTTTAAGTCTTCCGGAGTGTTTCTCTTATGAACTGGAATAACTTTTCAAGCCAGGGTTTTGAGAGGCACTGTATCAAATAAAATCCAAACATATTACATCTGTCTCATTCCTTTCATCCATTATATTTGTACTTTTATCAAGAAAAGTAATGAAGTGTGTCTTGCAAAATTTGTTTATAAAAGTGCTGTAAAACGTCAGAATCCTTCCTTAAACTCCTCTCTGTGATAATGCCTGCAAAATACTCTTGGATGGGCAGGCTGCCGGTGTGCGATAATTCTACTTATCAAGCTGTTCATAATTGTTTCATTCTTGTGCTCCTCCGGTGTCTCTCATAGACTTTAAAGTCAGAAGAGACCATCGTGATCATCTAGTCTGACCTCCTGCACATTTCAGGCCACCAAAGCTCGCCCACCCATTCCTGAAATAGACCCCTAACCTCTGGCTGAGTTACTGCAGTCCTAAAATCATGGTTTAAGGACTTAAAGTTACAGAGAATTCCCCATTTACACTCATCTTAGACTTAGACTGTAAGCTCTCCCGGTGCAAGGACTGTCTTTTTGTTTGCATGATGTTAGCACAGTGAGGCCTGATTCATGATGGGTATTACTGTAGTAAAAGACTAATAGTTGTCCAAGATCCTGATTCTCTGCTTTGCCACTATCAGTGGCCTGGGAGGGGAGGTTATCTAGTTTGTGTTTTTGTGTCTTTGAGCCATGTGTTTAGTCCAAAAATGTCCGAGGTGGCTGCTGCTACTCTTCGGTGTCTCAGTTTTAGGGTGCCCAACTTGAGAGCTCTTGGCCCTGATTTTTCACAAGTTCTGAGCACCCATAACCCAAGTCAGTGGGAGCTGTGAGCGCTCAGTGCTTCTGGAAATCCAGCCCTAGGTATCTTGAGTTGGGCTCTCGGAAATGGAGGAATCCCAGATAGGAGAATGAAAATGTTCGCTGTCTGTCTCAGTCTGTAAAATGAAGATATCTCTACTGCAGGCATTTTTTGAGGACTGGCTAATGGCTTCTGCTGTTATGACTCCCTGGTTCTCGCAGTGAATCTGTATCACCCTGAGCCCAGTATTTGGGCTGCTTTTACCTGTGCCAGGTGGTCCATTCTCTAGCTCAGCATTGCTGGGGGAGCAGTACACTCTGGCCTTACTGTCTCTCTATCCTGATATGTTCTCTGCACCCGGGGTTCAGCTGGGGAGAGTGAGTGGGGCAGCTACCTCTACTCTGCTCTGCACCAGCTGAGGAAAACCCCCTCTCCCCGCGCTGCCTGAAGGCAGCCAAGAATGTGGCCTGCTTGTAAAATGCTTTGAAGATGAATGCTGTGTAAATTTATTATTACTGTCTGTGTGTTTAAAATTTGTATCTCTGTGTAATAAGCCTTTTACCTCTTATTTTACACCCTTAGGAATAATATTTTTCATGTGACATTCTGAGCTGGCTGAATCAGTCCCATATCTTATGAATTACTGGGCAAAAAATGCAACAGCCTCTAGAGGAATGTGTCATGAAGCTATAGGCTGACTGATTAGATGCTAACTTCTTCTGTTCACTGAGCTCACTCAGGAAGCTTGTTTATAACCAGTCAGTTGCTACGAGAAAACTGGGCCTGAGAAAACTGAGAAGCTGAATAGGACTCTTTGGAGCATCTTCAATGCACCTCGACCCCTCCCAGATGGGAGAACATAATGCAATAGGAATGAAACTGCTCAAGTAGATGTGCCCTGTTCGTATGCCCATAATTATCTTTTAAAAGACGCTTAAAGCATTATTGCCTGAATTATGTTAATGTTCCTCACTATCAGCCTGATACTGCCCAGCCCAAAACTCTCTAGCAGGAAAAACATCAACAATTGTATTAATTCTGGTACCTGTGTTCCTTTGTGACCGTTTATGCAGGAAATTTAAACACAGTATTAAGGAACTGACTGGTCAGGTTTAATCTGACACTTACAGCTTCTGTGACTTGTGACTAAGATGTGCTTTTTTCAGTTTTATGTTTCCCCTTCCTTTTATAATGTTAGGCCCTGATCCTGTAAGCCAGTGTCCTGGGCCCTCTGGGGGGGCTGCGAGCAGGTTTCAGGGGGTCCGCCAAGCAGGGCCAGCATTAGACTTGCTGGGGCCCGGGGCAGAAAGCCAAAGCCCCAATGCCTGGGGCTGAAGTCGAAGCCTTACAGTCCGCACAGAGTAGTTTACCGGGAAGAGACCTTAGTTTATTTATAGAGAGTATTAACTTCCTCGTCAATCTTGTGGAAAATAGCTTCCTTTCTAGAATTAAATTTACCTGCAAAAGTTATCAACCCCCCTACCTGCTCCTATTTGATGAGGCCTGAAAGTCTGTCTGGGCCATTCTAGGAGAGCGTTTTCTCCCCCCAGCAACTCATTGGATTTTATTTTATTTTCACTTTTGTGTTGGCCTCTCAGTGCATCTTGTTGCTTATTATGAAATAAGCAGTGGTGGTAGTATTACAAGTTAGCACTACTTTAAGGGATGCACTCCTATTGCAGAACCGAATGGTATTGTCCCTCTTTTCTCCTGGCTGTCCAGGGAAGTTCTGGGTGAGTTGAGAGTTTTGGAGTGGGAATTGTGTCAGGGGGTCTATGGGTGTTATTTTTTGGAGATCACTGTTTTTCATGGACCGTTTATACTGATTGAGTTATTTAGATAATATGATTATGAATCAGAATAAATGAAACACATGACTGGGAACTAAGAGCGCTGGGTTTTAGTCCTGGCTCAACCACTGACTTGCTGGGTGACCTTGGGCAAGTCATGACACCTGCCTGCGCCTCAACTTCCTTATCTGTAAAATGTTGATGATAGCACTTACCTTTCCAAAGGGTCAATGAAGGGTGCTAAGTATTATTACTCAACTTTGGTTTGGTGTGGGGTTTTTTTTGTGACTGCTTGGGTAGAGGGAAAGAAGGTGCGTCTTCTTAGTACTATTGCTGTAGCAGACACATCTGTTTATGGTTCGCTGGGGAGTATTGCTTTAAGAAGTTACTGTATCATATCAGCTGAGAATAAGGAGACGCTTAACTGGAGACCCTTTCCTGTTCTTGTTTCAGGGCATAAGGAAGATCTTATCTAATTTGTTGTCTTCCAAACACTTTTCTTCAGAGAGTCTGAATGTGCCATAGGCCCTTTGGAAACTCATATTTAAGTGTCAGCATTGGCTTTGGTTTTTCAAATCAGTCCACTGATGACCAGCTCTCCTGACTAGGTCAGGATGACTTCGTAGAAGGCCATTCCTTTGTGGAACTCACCTGTATGAGGATTTTCTTTGCCACCAACGAGCAGTGACCTTCAGGACCACACTTTTGCTTGGGAGGGGTGGGGGAAGAGATGGACTCAAAACCAGTGGTGAGCTGGAGCCGGTTTGCACCGATTTGCTAGAACCGATTGTTAAATTTAAAAGCCCTTTTAGAACCGGTTCTCCCTTGCAGAACAACCGGTTCTAAAAGGGCTTCTAAATTTAAATCGGCCAAAAGTGGTGCCTTAGGCGCTGACTCCATGGGTGCTCCAGGGCTGGAGCACCCACCGGCAGCCCCCATCCCCGCCTCCCCCCCATCCCCGGCCCCAGCTCACCTCCGCTCCGCCTCCTCCCCTGAACGTGCCGCCCAGCTCTGCTTCTCCGCCCCCCAAGGCTTCCCGTGAATCAGCTGTTCGCGCGGGAAGCCGGGGCGGGCTGAGAAGCAGGTGGTGGCTTCCTGCTCAGGCCCAGGGAGGCGGAGGTGAGCTGGGGTGGGGGGGCACGAGGAGGGCCGCCTGCGCTGCAGCAGGTAACCCGGGCGCGGGGGCTGCGCAGGGGAACCGCTCCCCGCCCCAGCTCCCCTCCGCCACCCTCGGCCTGAGTGCAAAGCCGCCACCTGCTTCTCAGCCCTCCCTGGCTTCCTGCCGAACAGCTGATTCACGGGAAGCGGGGGGGGGGTGCATTCATAGGCGGAGCGGAGGTGAGGTGATCTGGGGCTGGGCATGGGGCAGGGAGCTGCCGGTGGGTGCAGAGCACCCACCAAATTTTCCCCATGGGTGCTCCAGCCCCGGAGCACCCACGGAGTCGGCTCCTAAGGTCCCACTTTGATGTGATCAGTGGGGGGAGCGGCCACTCCCCCCCCCAGCTTCGCTCCCCCGCCATTAGGAGCCAGAGGGACCTGCTGGATACTTCCTGGGAGCTGCCCCAGGTAAGCACCTCCGGGACTCCCCACCTCGCCCTCTGGCTCTTAGGGGTGGGGTGGGCACCCACTATGGTGGCCCATGAGATACTCCTACCCGATTTTGGGGGCAGTTGGGTCAGGGAGGTGGGTGGATGGGGCAGGGGTCCTGGGGGTGGGGGCGTCAATGAACGCAGGGGGTTGGATGGGGCAGGAGGTGGGCAATGACCCCCTCGTAGGGTGAGAAGGGAACCGGTTGTTAAGATTTTGGCAGCTCATCACTGCTCAAAACTACCCTTGTGTTCTCTTCCGGATGTGCAGTCTGGTGCATGAGTGGCTGAGCTGTGCCAGTTGAGTGTAGCAGATTTAGCCAGATGAGCAAATTTCTCCTGCTGCTCAGAGCATCTACTGGAAGGCTGAGGCAGGTGACTAGTTCACATTTTTCAACCTCAGGTCATACAGGCTGGTCGGATAGTGCACTCAGGAGGCTAAAGTTCAGGTTAGCATTGGGACTGTAAGGCAATAAGGGATTAAATATCACTTGTCTTAAGTGGGGTTTTGCTTGTCCCAGGCTGTTGTATGATTGAATGCTCCTAGTCTGGGGCTTCATCAGAGGGCGAATGTGCTTCATGCAGTAATCAGTGGGGCTGGAGCGAATTGAAACGAAGTGAGGCAGTATTGTGCATGTGAAGGTTGCTTACAAGGACGCCTCTCTAACGATTATCTGAGTAGGCAAACGATATATTGTGAAGTTTGAATGCTCTATTACATTGCAGCTGAACAGGACTTTCTCAGTGGTACTTTTGATCCACCCACGCAGGGTGTGGTGACATGTATGGCACAATTGATGGTGGCCTCTAATCAGTGCATGTCCTTTCATGCCCTTGCTGTGCTGTGAAGAAGTCCAGTGGAAGCTGCACTCAGCTGTGTTAATCATTGAGAAGTTAGCCAAACAACTGCATAAGGAGCGCTTGAGGTGCTTTAGTTTCTTAAAACATAGCACAGGATTAATAGAGTTAAAGATATTTCTTGAGCTGGTGATCAAAATTACACTTTCTTCTGGGTGCAGAGAGACACCAGATTTGATTATGGAGACTGATGCACCCTCTCCCTTAGCTAGGTTCACTTCTGGTATTTCCTGAAATCCCATGTGGTGGTATTTCATTTGCATTTTCAAATATTACGTGCAACCCAAAATAATTCCCCATTTTTTGCCATAAGTAAAGCCTCTTTTTTGCCATAAGTAAATCTAAAACAACCTCTCCACTTGCCTGTCTTTAAGTTCAGTGTTCTGTCTGCTAAGTTGGAAGAAGCACATGTGCTGAGGATGAAGCTGAGCAGAGAGTGCTCCTGTGATTGGTACTTTGCTCCCTGAGCTGCTTTTGTGCTTAATGCAGAGCAGTGACTGCAGATGAATAAACTCTCCACTTCACAGCTGAACAACACTTGGGGAAAGAGATCCACCAGGCCTCCCATGGAGGGATGAGAGTGGAGCAGAGCATTGTGCCCCTGCCTTTCAGCTGGAATATCTGGGAAAGATTAATATGCTCAGTGTTTTTTTTTTTTTTTCTCCCTCCCTCCTCCCATCAGAGCGGGGAAGAGGAGGGCTCCACATTTACCAGACATCTTATTAACCAAAGGCTGATAGGGAAGATTGAGGAAGCTTTGGTGGTTTCCAAGGGTAAGGCTGCATTTCCAGTATCATGATGAGGGAGGAGTTCTTAGGTACTGCCTTGAACTCTGTGTGACAGATATTGCAACCCCATGCAGTATCTTTGGGTGCCATTCTATTAAATTTATGGAAGCTTTATGTATGATTGTGTTCTACTCCATCAGAAGGGGTTACCACAGCTCCTACAGAAGCTACCTACAGTGGGGGGCTGATTAAGGTGAGTCACTGGGACTAAACAAAGAACACAGAGAAAGAGCTTTTAGTATGAAAGGATGAGCTTGAACTGACACAAGGCTTTCTTTCTGATCCAGCAAACAGACAGGACCTTCTGTCCAAGAGGGATCCATACCCTTCTGTAAAGGTTGGAAAGACTTTGGCCTGGTAGGGTCCCATAAAACTGATGGGTGAATCCTGTATGTTTAGTGTGTGTTTAAATCTGTTGATTGTTTTTATTATGTTTTCTCTGCAATGCTTTTACCTCAAGAATAAATATGCTTGCTTAGAATGAGCGGTGTAATAACTTGTAACTGCTGGCAATATGCTGTTCATAGCTGTCAGAGAGAAAGCAATGCACAGGTGCTGGCCTTTAGGCAGATTGGCCTGCTGGGGATGTCACAGTGTAAGGCAGGGAGCTGTGCAGCCTTAAAATCCCCAGTCTGAAGGAAATGGAACAAGGGTTCTTGCCCAGAGACAGGTGATGGTTGGAGACCTGAGGCCTGACTGGCAACTCTTGGAGTGCACCATGGAAGGAGGGGAAACAGATGCAGTCATCCTGAAACTGACACCCTGCTGGAATGACTGGTTCCACCTTGAGTATGGGCCTCTGGCTTGTAGGTTTAGTCTTCTGGTAGAAGGTGTTTGGTTAGATGTTTTTCAAACCATAGCCAAGGAAATTGTGTGTGTATGGGAGAGAACTGAATTAATCTAGACTTCACTTTCTTTGTATTTTAACTGTAGATCTTAGAAATTTGATCTAGAAAGACTTAACAGGTCAGCTAATACGTCCCTCCCTGGTCTGTCTAGTGCAGGATTGTTCTCTCCAGTATATTTCTAGTAGTTTATCCTAGTCTAAATCTGTTAAAGATGGGGCTTCCACTCCTCTTTGGAGATTATTTCACAGAATAATAGATTTCACTCTTGGGATGTTTTCCCTGAGATTCAACCTTAATTTTTTTCTATATTTATTTCATGGCATGATTCCTAACTTTATTACCTCAAAATGTGCTAGGAGCTTCTCAAAGACAAGTACAGAGGTGGTTCCTGCTCTGAAGAGCATAAATCTAATGTAAGTAGAACACAATAAGCCGGGGTCATAAACAGACAAAAAACAGGGGGAAGGAAAGGGGAAAGACAAGGGTGGTACTATCACACAGCTACTTAGTAAGGTATGTATGTCTCTTGATGCTCCATTCATTTAACGCTCCTTGCTTCTCTTTTATTTCCTGCCTCACTTCTTGTAGGTGAGATGGGAGAATAGAGCTTTTTTAGAGGTGATTTCAATGAGGCAAGGGGGGTGGCTTGTCAAACAAGTTTATGGAAGGTATTTCACACGCAGAGAGACAGAGGAGGAGGTGGAGAACAAAGGGGACATGAAGATTGATAGGATGGAATGTAAGTGAAGACAAAGTCAGAGGGAGGGTTGTAGATCTTTGATTGCCAAGGACAAAGAGTTCAAACTTGCTGTGCAGTGAGGTGGAGAGCCGTGGAAAGATTTATAGAAGGGGTGACATGACCACACAAGTAAGATGACTTTGGATGGACTGGAGTGGAGGCAATATTGGTATCTAGAAGAGAGGGGAGGGTGGTGGTAATAAACCGTGTGTGAGGTGTCAGGCTATAGATGAGTGGACTGAAATGAAGGAGGCGAGTCTTGGACTTGTTAAGTTCTGCATAGGCTAAACACATGGCCTCAGGTGCGTACCAAACCTCATGCACAGCTTTCCCTGCATGAATAACATGTGGCTTCGGGTAAGAACAAAACCCTCTGCTCAGTTTCTCCAGGGAGCTGCAGCGGGTGTGCCATGTTCTCTTTCCTGCCTGAAGCCAGAAGGGATTTCCTGTGCTTGAAGTGCAAGTTTGTGCCTATACTGGAGGAAAAGATTCTTGGATTGGAGGGGCAAATTGAGATGCTAGTAAGAATTGGAGAAGTTGAAGAGTTCTTAAGACAACCAGGTTGACAAATCACCAGTATCGCAGGTTCAAGGAAGAATGGAGCTGGCCACAAAGGAATCCGTTACAGAGGAAGTCAGAGGGGAGGCCTGGTCATTCGTAACCACCAGAGACAAGAGGTCATGGCAGTATTCCACATGGTTGGAGACAGATGAGAATAGCCAGACCCTGGCCACAAGGGAGAAGAGAAATGGGAGGCATTCCCACAGCTAGAAGTTTCAAATTGATACCAGGTTCTCAATATGGAATCTGTGGAAGAAACCTCTCAAGCTCCAGCAGGTTGAAGGAAACAGAGAGACATATGGGACACACGTGTAGATGGCAGCTTGGTCCAACCTCTAAGAAAATCAAGCTTACCTGCAAAGAGTTCTCTAGCCATCCAAGGCAGTCAGACTATCCTTGTTGGAGGTTCAGTACTCAGAAGAACTGAATAAACATTCTGCAAGGAACAGGCAGACAACAGGAAAGTGTGTTACCTTCCCAGAGCCAAGACCTGAGATGTCACTCTAAGACTGGATATGCTTCTGAAGTCTATGGGCAAGGATCTGTTGGTGATGGTGAGGGTTCATATTGGCACAAATGACACTGTGTCACGGGATATCACGCAGATAATAGATGACTTCAGGGAACTTGGAAGTGTGCTGAAAAAAAAGACTGTCCAAGCCATCTTTTCTGAGATCCTTCCTGTTCCTCGAGCAAAGGAAGACAGAAGGCAGAAGATTCTGGAAGTGAATTGTTTACTAGGTGAGTGGTATAGGGTGAAGGGTTTTGGTTTTATGCAACATTGGTCTACCTTCTGTGGGGAGAGGGGGCTGCATAGTTTGAATGGTCTCCATCTCAATAGAAGGGGAACCAATCTCATTAGGAATAGGCAGTCTAGAATATTCAGGAGAGGATTTAACGAGTAGCAAAAGGGGAGGGTAAAAAGAGGGAAGACATGAGCACTCAGCACAAAATTGAGATGCTGAGAACAAAATTAATCAAGGAACTAAAGGACATGAGGACAAGAAAGTCTTTCTTTGCCTATAAACCAGTGCTAGGAGTCTGGGTAATAAGAGGAATTGGAATTACTCATTTATGAGCATAAGTCTGAGCTAGTTGGTATTACTGAAACGTGGTGTGATATGCACAATTTAAATGTTATGACCATTGCTTTTAATTTATTTAGGAAGAACTGAGTGGGCAAAAGGGAAGGGGGACTGGAATGCGATGTAAAAATGGCATTACCTGTTTCCAAGTCACTGATAACTTGGAATAAAATGATGTTGAATGCTTATGGATCAATATCCTAACAGATAAAGCACAAGATAGGGCACTAATTGATGTCTCCCGGAGCGCTGCTTTACTCTGCTATATCCGAATTCGTGTTATATTGGATCGCATTATATCGGGGTAGAGGTGCAATAGATGACAATTTCCTGCCTCAAAAAGTGTTGCAACCACACAGGGGAATTCTGTATTAGACCTTGTCCTAACAGATAAAGAGGAACTGATCACAGAACTAAAAATTAATGGTAGATTAGGTACAAGTGATCATGACTTGATCACATTTATGTTGTACAAGCAGAATAAAGTCCAGACTAGTAATATATATACCTGGTACTTTAATAAGGCTAATTTCACAACTCTGAAAATAATTGAGCTAAATCAGCTGGGAGGAAGAACTTAATCAGAAAAATGTGAATGACAATTGGGAATCATTTAAGAATGCCCTTAGATGCCCAAAAAAGCCACAATCGAGAAAGAAAGTTGTGCTGGTTCAAAAACCTGACCTGGTTTAGAGGGGATGTGAAGAAAGTTGTAAAATAATAATAATAATAATAATAAAAATAACAAATGGAAGAAAGGGGAAGTTGATAGTAAGGAATATTAATCCAGATGTTCAAAATTCTAGAAAATTGGTAAGGGGAGCCAAAGGACACAAGGCAAAATCTGCAGCCAGCAGAGTGAAGAACAATAAGAAGGAGTTTTTAAAGTATATTAGGAACAAAAAGAATTCTGACAATGGTATTGGTTCATTGCTAGATGGAAATGGTAGAACTATCAATAATAATGCAGAAAAGACAGAAGTGTTCAATTAATATTTCTGTATTTGGGGAAAAAAATGATGATACCACTCTTTCCATTCCACTAGTATCTCTGGAGGATGCTAAACAGGAGCTACTAAAATGAGACATTTTAAAATCAGCAGGTCCAGATAACTTGCATCCAAGAATTTTAAAAGAGCTGGCTGAGGAGCCTGCTGGACTGTTAATGTACATTTTCAATAAGTCTTGGAGCACTGGGAAAGTTCCAGAAGACTGAAAGAAAACTAATGTTGTGCCAGTTTTTAAAAAGGGTGAATGGAATGACCTTCCATTAGTTATAGGCTTGTCTGCATCCCAGACAAGAAAATGGAATGACTGACATGCGACTCGACTAATAAAAAACTAAAGGAAGGAAATGTAACTAATGCAAATGAACAGGAGTTTATGGAAAATAGATCCTGTCAGATGAACTGGATATCTTTTTTTTTTTTTTTTACTGAGATTACAAGTTTGGTTGTTAAATGTAGTGTTGCTGTAATATACTTAGACTTCTGTAAGGCGTTTGACTTGGTATTGCATGACAGTATGACTAAAAAAACTAGAATGATGTTAAAATTAACATGACCCATTAAATGAATTAAAAACTCACTAATGGATAGGTCTCAAAGTGTAACTGTGAAGAGGGAATCTTCATCAAGTGGTGTCCTGTAGGAGTGGGTTCTTGGTTCTATGCTATTTAACATTTTTGTCTATGACCTGGAAGAAAACACAAAATCATCCCTGGTAAAGTTTGCAGATGACACACAAATCGGGGTAGTGGTAAATAATTAAAAGGACAGGTCACTAAATCAGAGCAATCTGGATGACTAGGTAAACTGGATGCAAGCAAATACTACGCGTTTTAATATGGCTAAATGTATACATCTAGGAACAAAGATTGTAGGACACACTTACAGGATGGGGGACTCTCTCATGGGAAACAGTGACTCTGAAAAAGATTTGGGGGTTGTGGTGAACGAGAACTCTGAGTGTGTCACTGTGGCCAAAAGAGCTAATGCTGGAATGTATAAACATGGGAATGTTGAGTAAGGTGCCACAAGTACTCATGTCCTTTTTAGGAGTAGAGAGGTTATTTTACCTCTGTATTGGTCACTGGTGTGACCGCCGCTGGAATACTGTGTCTGCCAGTTCTGGTGCACACAATTCAAAAAGGATGTCAATAAATTGCAGAGGGTTCAGAGACGGGCGACAAGCATGATTTTAAAGGATTAGAAAACATGCCTTATAGCAGTGGTTCTCAACCTTTCCAGATGACTGTACCCCTGAAGCCCGAGCCCTGCTGCCCGGGGCTGAAGCACGTAACCTAGCTTTATGG
The DNA here is from genome assembly GCF_965140285.1 of Lepidochelys kempii. Lineage (NCBI taxonomy): Eukaryota > Metazoa > Chordata > Testudines > Cheloniidae > Lepidochelys > Lepidochelys kempii. Next base: position 137,800,223 of record NC_136383.1, read on the forward strand.
GGTCCCCTGTGGCTTGCCAACCCATAACGCCAGCCCTGCACTAGTGACCCCCAAGTTGAGAAACACTGATCTAAATAAGTTGACGTACCCCCTGGAAGACCTCTGAGTGCCCACAGGGGTATGTGTACCGCTGATTGAGAACCACTGCTTTATAGTGACAGATTCACAGAGCTCTATCTATTCAGCTTCACAAAGAGAAGTTAAGGGGAGACACGATTACAGTTATAAGTACCTGCATGGGGAACAATCAAGCAGAAAAAGGTATAACACAGGCCATGGCTGGAAATTGAAGCTAGACCAATTCAGACTGGAAATAAGGTATACATTTTTAACAGTCAAAGTGATTAACCATTGGAACAATTTACCAAGGTTTGTGGTGGATTCTCCATCACTGACAATTTTTAAATCAAGATTGGATGTTTTTCTAAAAGATTCATGGCAGCTTCAAGTAAAGTATATTCCAGGTCCTTAGGCCTCTTAAGTCACGATCATCCTCTGGTGCTGCAGAGCAGAAACTGGATTTTGAATGAAATGCATCCTTTGGGCACCACTTGCACAAGGGAGATATTAATTAATTGATTGATTATTTATATCAGTGGTTCCCAAACTTGTTCCACCGCGTGTGCAGGGAAAGCCCCTGGCGGGTCGGGCCGGTTTGTTTACCTGCCGCGTCCACAGGTTCACTGATCGCGGCTCCCAGTGGCCGCGGTTCGCTGCTCCAGGCCAATGGGGGCTGCTGGAAGCGGCAGCCAACACATCCCTCGGTCTGTGCCACTTCCAGCAGCTCCCATTGGAACAAGTTTGGGAACCACTGATTTATATTATCAGAGCGCTTATAGGCCACGATCAGGACCCTGTTGTGCTTTGTATTGTACAAACATAATGAAAGAACAGACTTAGACTTTGTGTTCTTGCCCCAGCAGCTTGCAATCTAGGAAATCATGCTATGATGTGTAAGAGGGTCTAAATTGTTGTAAATGTTAAATGTCTTTCTCCCACATTAGTTTTCATATGAACTCTCAGGAATCAGTTTTGTGACCTGCTGGGATCACGTAGAACCATGGATCAGAATGTGTATCTAAGAACTGTCAGTTGCTTTAGTCCACTAAAATAAACCCCAACCCTTCATTTTGTTTCTTCATCACATGCTGTGTGATGTATCAGTCCTGTGAGTTTCTTTCCTGGTTTGGAAGTAGCCACTTTGAATGAATGCACCTGTCTCAGTGGTATTGTGCTCTGAATTGTTGCATGCCAAACGAATGTACGTTTGTTTTTTTTGGGGGGTTGGGGATAGACTCACAAAATAGCTGTGCAACGGGAATATGGTAGGTGGATTTCAGTAAAGTCTTTGAACGTTTTTTAAAAAACATAAGAAACTAAAGGTGCTGTTTCCCTCCCAGGGAGAAAGTTAGCACATCCCCAAAATAACTGTAATAGTCAAAAACAAGACACAAGATCATGAAAAACTGAAACGTGCTTGCTGTGTTTTAGATTGGCTTCTGAAAACACAAATTAACTTGCTCTTTCATCTGTTAACCTGCTTGACCTAATTTTAAAAGAAAGGAGGAAGTATGGGGAGCAAGAACAAAACAAACTCACCCTTGAACTGCACTCCCTGCCCTCCCAGAAGAAACCAATCCCAAATAAGCTTAAAATAACAATTTTAAAGGGAAAATGACAGAAATAGTATCTCCTAGGCAAAAGATCAAAATGTTGTCTTTTTAAAACAGACCAAAACAAGTCCCTAAACACTGGCAGAATCATTCAAATAGTGGCTAGTGTACACTTGATGATCTCTGGACTGTAAGGCCCCACTTCTGAGAGTTGCTTTGTGCAGAGCCCTTTTGAAATTAGTGGGGCTCTGTGTAAGCACAGGGATTCAGGCACATGGAGTTGATGGCAGTATCCGGTCCTGTGTTGCTTCCTGTCTAGTTGTACAACTCCTTTTTGAGTCTGACTTGATACAGTTACCCAAATTCAGGTTTGTTATACTCAGGTGCATCTGAAGTCAAAGGAAGGATGCTTGCTTATACCAAGTCTGAATTTGGCTCAATGGCTCAGAAAACTTGCTACATTAATGAATCCAGATTGGTTTGAGTATGAATGCTGTCACTGGGATTGAAAACTGGCTGGAGGATCATAAACAAAGGGTTATGATAAATGATAGTGTATTGAATGAATTGGAGGGGCAGGGGACTCCTTAAGAGGGTGCTGCAGTGATTGGTGTGGTGCCTTCTTTTATTTCACATCTTTAATCTGGAAGAGGTGTTAAAAAGCATGTTAATTACATTTGCAAATAATACTAAATTGCAAAGAATGGAGGAGAGAACGATGAGGAGAGAAAAATAATACAAGAGGGACAAAGAGGCTAGAAATATGAACACAAAATAATGAAATGAGATTCAACATGGCCCAGTTCAAGTGATTATAGTTTGAGCAATAATTTTGATGCCAGTAATTTACTTGGCATTGCACACACAAATAGAGAGCTCCCTCACCTGAAGAGCAAAATAATTCAAAATGCAGATGCTTAATGGGAAGAAGACACTTGAAAAGCATTGAGTCCCCATAGCAGATAGCAAATAAGATATGAGATTGCAATGTGATATTGCAGTAGATAAAGGCCTTTTTGATTTTTGGGCAGTATATAATAGCAGCAAAAATACTTACCTCTCTTCATCCGTAAATTTCCAAGCACATTCAAAAGCACAGTTTACAAATGGGGAAACTGAGGCTCAGAGACTTGCCCATGGTCACCGAGCAGGCCAGTGGCAGAGCCAGGAATAGAACCCAGGTGTCCTATGTCTCAGTTTAGTCCCCATCCACTGGGCCACACTGCTTATCTCTCTGTGTGGGGATACCCCAATATATTTCTAACACAGTGAAGCAGCATGTCGGAGCAGAGGGGCAGTGATTCTCAGCACTGGTTGTAGTGTTGTCTGCTGAAGCTGTTATGCCAGTCTTTTAAGTCTGTACTAATTAAGTCCAGCTTGATTGATAAATAAAACCTGTGCTTTCCAATGGTTTGCAGGGTCTAGGTATCCAGTATTTTCTTTCAGCCACTTCCAGATTCAGTTAAAAAGAATTATTCTGCAGGACAACCCTGCTTGGGAGGATTCCTGCAAGGCTGCAGCTCTAGCGTGAAATTGATGGCAGCCTGGTTGGTTTCACTCTCCTACATCTAGGCCTTTGGCATAGATAGTGTCATAGATTAGGCCCCTATCAGTTGCACTCTACCTGCCTAGAGGCTGAGGGTGAAATTAACTATATGGCTGTCAGTTTGAGTCTGGTGCTGCTCATGCTATTGTATGCAGGAGCAGCAATGCCAGCCCAGAAGGAAGAAGGTTGAGGGGAGAGAGAGATTCTAGAAAAGATGGGACAAATTTTCTGTTTTTTTTGTTTTGTTTTGGTGAGGTGAGGTGGAAATAGGGAAGCGATCCAGAGCAAAGAAACCATCCATTTAATTTGAGATGGAGACTGCATTTGAGTCTTTCTTCTACTAATCTTAATAAAAATTAAACTTAAGTAACTAAAGAAATTGAGCAAACTTGCCCTCTTTAAAATTTTCAGTTCGCCTATACTTTGAAATTGTGTACAAGGCGATACTTGCTCAGAGCTCCACAGCCACTCTCCTGGTAAGGTTGAAAAGAGGGGCAAGGATGAGAGAGGAAACTCGGCTGAGGCTCTTAATAGAACACTTCAAAAGCAATGGAAAAATGCTGCCTATGAAACTGCAAAGGTATACTCAAACTAGCTCTCCTGTTGAATCAGCCACATCTTAATTTTCAAGGTTACAGAGTTACACTCTATTTCAGGAGTGGGTGGGTGAGGTTCTGTGGTGTGCAATGTTTGGGAGGTCTGACTAGGGGTGGGCAAACTTTCTGGCCCGAGGGCCACAATGGGGTTGCAAAACTGTATGGAGGGCTGGGTAGGGAAGGCTGTGCCCCCCCAAACAGCCTGGCCCCTGCCCCCTCCCACTCTTCCCCCCCTAACCCCTCCAACCTCCCCCCCCCCACTCCTTGTCCCCTGACTGCCCCCTCCTGAGATGCCTTGTCCCTAACTGCCCCCCCGGGACACCGCCCCCTATCCTGCCCCCCCTGCTCCCTGTCCCCTAACTGCCCTGACCCCTATCCACACCCCTGCCCCCAGACAGGTCCCCTGGGACTCCCCGCCCTTATCCAATCCCCCCGCTCCCCACCCTCTTACCATGCCGCTCAGAGCAGCAGGAGCTCGCAGAGATCACCACCCGGTAGGAGCGGTGGGCCAGAGCGCTGCTGGCATGGCGAGCTGAGAGTGGGGGGACAGCACGGGAGCGACCGGGGGCTAGTCTCCCTGTCCGGGAGCTCAGGGGCCAGGTAGGATGGTCCCGTGGGCCGTAGTTTGCACACCTCTGGACTAGATGATCATGATGGTCCCTTTATGACCCTAAAATCTATGATATGTATGAATTCAGTCAACAGAATAGCTTTGTAAAAAGATGTAAGCCCTCTTATAGTGGAGTGTAGCATCCTTGTCAGTCACGTTACAAGTATAGGTGAAAATGCTCACTTATGCTTCGTTTAAGCAATAGAAGCTTTACTGTAAGGAACAGTCCAGCACAGGTTTAAAACTGGTTTTCATCTCCCTCCCCACAGTTATTTGTATAGCCTGTGACCCTTCATAAATCAGTTCAGAGCAGCAATAAGGGATGGTCTAGTAGGGCTCTTTCCATGTCTGAGTCAGTCTCCTGGGTGACATGTAAACATGACTCCTGCTGTGGAACATGGAACTGTGGCTTTGCTGAGTAAACTGGCTATTAACTCTGCAAGTAACAACATACGAACATTCTCATCTCTGCCCTTTTTATGAAGAATCATAGAATATCAGGGTTGGAAGGGACCCCAGAAGGTCATCTAGTCCAACCCCCTGCTCAAAGCAGGACCAATTCCCAGTTAAATCATCCCAGCCAGGGCTTTGTCAAGCCTGACCTTAAAAACCTCTAAGGAAGGAGATTCTACCACCTCCCTAGGTAACGCATTCCAGTGTTTCACTACCCTCTTAGTGAAAAAGTTTTTCCTAATATCCAATCTAAACCTCCCCCACTGAGAACTAGCTAAGTGTGTTTCAAGAGCCACTATTGTATTCAGAGAGACTTTCAAATACTGGATAATGGTTTCCTTTTTTCAATCTTTTGTGTGAATTTAGTGCTGGTGAAAGGTGCCAGGCTGACAGCCCTGCTGACTAAAATCCTGTTATCTACAGGACAGGAATAGCAGGGCCAGAAACAATGCAAGCATCCCCACCCTGCCACATCAGTGTTCCTCAGCCTAAGAGCACCTCTAGAGGTCAGACAGAAACCTAGTCTCCACTGGTCTCTGTGGAGATTGTCAGCCAAGGGGGCACTTAGTCCCATTTGTGTCAGTTGTCTGTGAACTGGGCTAAGATCCATCAATTCATAAGTAACAACTTTCATGCATTACTAATTTGAGCTTGGTTTCAGTTGGCAACTTACAGGAAAATAGCTCTGTCCCATTACTGGTTGTCTGAGCCATTTTGTCACCGCACAGTGTAACATTAACACTTAGTCCTGCCATGAGTGCCGGGGGCTGGACTAGATGACCTCTCGAGGTCCCTTCCAGTCCTACAATTCTGTGATCTTCATCAAAATCCTTTTGAGGTGGTGCAGTTTTTCAGTATTTTGTTCCCCTTAATTGCTGATTGCCGAGATATTTGTGTGAATGGAAATTTTCTCCTCTAATCATTGTCAAAATTAATCAGTGTTGTCACAATGCACTGTGATCAATACCAAAATTCACTAGTGTGAAATCGTTAAGTGTTAGATCTTTAGATGATCCTTTCTTTGATTAAGCATAGGTGGCAAAGCTGAGCTTTACAACGTTACCTGTGATAAGGGACAGTCAGGATAGCATATCATAGGGGATATTATCTTTTTGTAAGGTATTCAGAGGTATTGAGTTGTCTCCAGAGTTAGCCTTTGTAACCTTGAAGTCTTTTTGCTGTTACCCTCATCCTCTTGTTTGACACTCATGTGTCATATCTTGTTTCAAACTGACTGTAGGCTCTTTGTGGCAGGCATGTTATTGTTATGTATCTGTACAAGATCTAATACAACAGGGCCCTGATCCTGATTAGGGCCTTTAGTTACTAGCACAGTTAAATACCAGATGATAAATAGTGTGCCCAAGGTTCTCCAGCAATCAAGTTTAGATCCAGGGATATTCAGTTCTTCCCTCCATTTAAATTGTTTGATTATAATGTTCACTGGGGTTGCACAAACATGTCTTCAAATGTGTTGCACAAGTATAAACAAGGGCATAATTTCAACATTCGTGTTGCATTAAACTGGTTAATTTTGCATTTTAATGCAAATGTAAGATTAATTATTTAGTACCCACTTAACCTTAGTCCGGAGAGAAAAGAAACCTATGCCAGTTCCATAGACTTGTAGCCATGGGGACTATTGCAAAGAAAAGAAAATCTCCTGCTTAGAACATAGGAATGACCATACTGGATCAGACCAATGGTCCAACTAGCTCAGTATCCTGTCTTCTAACAGTGGCCGGTGCTAGATGCTTCAGAGGGAATGAACAGAACAGGCAATTTATCGAGTGATCTATCCACTGTCATCCAGTCCCAGCTTCTGGCAATCAGAGGTTTGTTACTTATAACTGTTGCTTACAGGGTGTCAAATTGGCTGCCAATTTGAGCACCACTGATTTTTATAGAATAATTACCAATCATAGCAAAATTGTTTGGAGTCTCCAGTTATGAGGGGATTTCTGAGGTTTGAACTAGCATTAGACACTGACCAGAAGAGCTACTCTTCTTCCCCCTTTTCTCTTGCCACTCCACCATGCTCCCATTTTATTTATTCTGAGCTGGACACTTATATTGACAACAAGAATATCTAGAGTTATTATAATAGTTAATGGTAACAATTTTTGCTAGAATATAAAACCTCCTACTTCAGATTTTAAACCCTTCTCTATCAGGGATTAAGATGAGATCTTCCCTGTGGACGGATTATCCCACATCTGCCTACTGAATGGTTTCTTGCACATTCCTCTGAAGCATCTTGTAGCCTCTGTCAGAGACAGGATGCTGGACTAGATGGACCACAGGCCTCATCCGTTATGGCGATTCCTAGGAACTGCAGGTGATTTCCTTTCATGCTTTACATTTTCTTTTCAGAAAGAGCTGTGTACGCTTGTAGGAGTCTGTGTGTGTGTAACTGTAATTCGTGACTAGGCTTTGTTGTTTCCAGCTCTTGGATGTGACCATAGAGTCTTGTGTGTAGATCTTAACAGAGTGTTTGGTGATTGTTTAGCATTGGATGATTTGCCACTCATACCCTAGACCAGTGGTGGGCGACCCGCGGGCCACACGCAGCCCATCAAGGTAATCTGCTGGTGAGCCGTGAGACAGTTTGTTTACGTTTGCCGCCACTTCCCGCAGCTCCCATTGGCCGGGAACGGCGAACCGTAGCCACTGGGAGCTGCGGGCGGTCGTGCCTGTGGCTGGTCAATGTAAACAAACTGTCTCGCGGCACACCAGCGGATTACCGTGACAGGCCATGTGTGACCCGCAGGTTGCCCACCACTGCCGCAGACGCTACAGATGTTGAGGCCTGCTTATTACTGATTTTTGGGGTATGCTTTTACATAAGAAATTTTAGAAACCTTGGTTTTTCTCACAAGTCCTTGCCTTTCCCCTCCCTTGTTTTCAAGCTTCTGAAATGCAGCCGAAGGCTTTTTTAGACCGACTTTGTCGCTCTTTAATGAGCTCTTGGCATGCTTTGTGCATCTCCTTAACGTGGCTTGTATTTTTAGAGCCGCTCGTGCTTGGAACAGATACAGCAATACCATGATCATTTCTCTGCTGAGAGTGCTTCAGAGCCTGAACTGTCTGACCATGGTGACTTTCCAAAGGGCTGGAGTAGCTAGCCCCTTACAAAATGGCCTATTGACAGGTATTGATAGGTGCAGGGAAATATGTACAGGTTATATATCCTGGAGGATAATGATTCACAGTGCTATATAAACACAATGATTTGAGGGCATTTTTCTGAGGCACGTATTATCTGTAAAGTGGGTATAGGGAAACTGACAAGGGAGGTCTCAAGTCCATGGAGGGAGCTGGTATTTAAAGATTTCAGATTTTGTCTGTTTAGCTAGCACTGATGCTAGCAATGGTGTAAGAGCTAGTGAAGACCTCTTAACCACTAGGTTGTCTATCTCAGGATATGCTAACTTTTCCACCATTGCCAGCTCTAGCGGAGCTGCACTGATGCTTGACCAATAGTCATGTGTAGTTGTCCCCATAGAGAAATGTATTCTACTGCTACTAACAGCATGGTTTTGGTGGGATTTCTCACTGGAACTCCATTCTACCTTTCCACTGTTAATTTCCATTTCTAAGCCATGGCTTAGAAGAGCTTTAAAAGGTGGGTTAGTATTATCTTTATAGATGGGGAAACTGAGGCACACAGACACTTAGCTGAGGTCACACAGCAAATAAGTAGCAGTGAGGAATAGATCCCAGCTCAAATGACACTCATTCTCTTTCTCTGACCACTAGACATAGAAGAATCATAGACGATTAGGGTTGGAAGAGACCTCAGGAGGTCATCTAGTCCAACCCCAACTAAATCATCCCAGCCAGGGCTTTGTCAAGCTGGGCTTTAGGATGGAGATTCCATCACCTCCCCGGGTAACCCATTCCAGTGCTTCACCACCCTCCTAGTGAAATAGTTTTCCTTAATATCCAACCTAGACCTCCCCAGTGCAACTTGAGACCATTGCTCCTTGTTCTGTCATCTGCCACCCCTGAGAACAGCCGAGCTCCATCCTCTTTGGAACCCCCCTTCAGGTAGTTGAAGGCTGCTATCAAATCCCCCCTCACTCCTCTCTTCTGCAGACTAAATAATCCCAGTTCCCTCAGCCTCTCCCCATAAATCATGTGCCCCAGCCCCCTAATCATTGTCATTGCCCTCCGCTGGACTCTCTCCAATTTGTTCACATCCTTTCAGTAGTGGGGAGCCCAAAACTGGATGCAGTACTCCAGATATGGTGTCACCAGTGCTGAATAGAGGGGAATAAGCACTTCCCTCGATCTGCAGGCAATGCTCCTACTAATGAAGCCCGATATGCCGTTAGCCTTCTTGGCAGCAAGGGAACACTGTTGACTCGTATCCAGCTTCTCATCCACTGTAATCCCCAGGTCCTTTTCTGCAGAACTGCCGCTTAGCTAGTTGGTCCCCAGCCTGTAGCGGTGCATGGGATTCTTCTGTCCTAAGTGCAGGACTCTGCACTTGTCCTTGTTGAACCTCATCAGATTTCTTTTGGCTTAATCCTCCAATTTGTCTAGGTCACTCTGGACCCTATCCCTACCCTCCAGTTTATCCACCTCTCCCCCCAGTTTAGTGTCATCTGCAAACTTGCTGAGGGTGCAATCCATTCCACCGTGCAGATCATTAATGAAGATGTTGAACAAAACTGTCCCCAGGACAGACCCCTGGGGCACTCCACTTGATACTGGCTGCCCACTAGACATGGAGCCATTGATCACTACCTATTGAGCCCAATGATTCAGCCAGCTTTCTATCCACCTTATAGTCCATTCATCCAATCCATACTTTTTTTAACTTGCTGGCAAGAATACTGTGGGAGACCATATCAAAAGCTTTGCTAAAGTCAAGATCTGCTTACTTTGTCTCTGGTTCCTAATTAAAACCACAGGTAATGTAGCTCTGCATGCAAATTTGTACTAGCTTAACTTGCATGAGTTTCAAATCCATTTAGTTAAATTGCTGCTAATCCCTGCATGGGCAGAGCACCTTTACATTGGTTTAAACCCAGTTTATGTTGATTTAGTTTAATGCAGTTAGAATCTGCATTGGGTTAAATCTGCATATACCATGTTTAAATCAATCAAAGGGTGTCCACACTGGGATCTGCAGTGGTTTAAGTAAATAAATAAAATTTAAAAGCACTTTAGTTAAACCCATGCAAGTTTGTAGGTAGACCAAGCCTGATTTCTGTTTCATTTTAAATTGTAAATGTTCAAGACCTTTGTGTAGATAGAGGCCTTGGTAGCTGCTGGAAGTGTGCGAGAGACAGATAAGTAACCTTATATGAAGTGGAACTCATAAATAGTTGTCTGTCCTGTTGTAATCGGGAGCCCTATTTTTACACATCCTGTGTTTTTTATTGAAGCTGTGTACTGCTATTTTTTTCCTTGTATGGTTCCATACAGGAAAAGAGAGAGGACTTTATTTTTTCCTCTCAAGGCAAAATTCTAAACTTCTGTTGAATGACATGTGTAACCAGGCGCAGACTCACAGGCAGCACCTCCTGCTGGTCGTCTCAGGGAATTAGCGTTCCAGCCTCAGGAGTGCCCTCTTCAGGCCAGTGTCTCGCCTTGCTGCTGGCTCCCTTGTCCCTCCCAGACCCCGGTGCTCCTTTCCCTGGGTGCTCCCCCCGGCAGTACCCCACAGTTCTGGGTCTCCCTGTCCCAGGGGAACCCCCCACCCACTATCCCTACCTCTCCTCAGTCGTAGGCTCCTGCCAGTCACCAGCTAGCCCCCACTCCCTGGGGCAGACTGCAGCATGAGCCACTCATCACAGGCAAGGTTGGGTTTAGACCTGCTGCCTCTACCTACCCGTGGGCTGCCCCCTGCCACCCCAGTACCTATTTGGCCTTACTCTTGGCCTGCAGCCTTGCGGGTTTCCAGGCCAAGCTCCCCAGCCCCTTTGGCCTTCCCCCACCCCTGCTCCACCTCAGGTACTCTCTCAAGCTCCCCAACAGCCAGGCCCTTCTCCCTCTAAAGGCAGAGAGAGAGAGACTCTCTCTGGGCTTCTGATTGGGGCGTGGCCCCCAGTTGAGGCTGCTTCCCCAATCATCCCCACTGCCTTTCTTCTTCAACAGCCCTCTCTCAGGGCTGTTTTAAACCCCTCTGGGCCCGAGTGGGTGTCCACCCCGCTACAAATGCTTAAATTTAAACCTCCTCCTCCTTCATCTCCCATGTTGTTTGAGTTTAGCTTTTTAAGCTACATGTGGTGTGGAGGAGGGAGATATGGAAAAGTGTTTTCTAAATCTCTGGGTGAGCTGTTTTATGCTCATGCATTGTCTGTTTACTGTGAATGATGGGTAAAAAATGTATGGCCTTCAAAATGTTTTGAAAGTAAAAAGTTCCAGGAGACTGGGTGGAAATCTCTCTCACCTCTAGGTGATAAAGGATGAAATTACAAGACAGGATGTTTGAGTACCACTGAAGAAAATCCATATATGGCACCACATGCTGTTGGGCTTGATAACTGTTCACGTAGATAATATTCAAGAATAATTCCCTCCACTTCAGGAGTTACTGGTAGGGTGACCAGGTGTCCAGTTTTCGACCGAAACACCTTGTTGAATAGGGATCCTGGTGGCTCTGGTCAGCACTGCTGACTGGGCCGTTGACTGTCCAGTTCACAGCGCTGTGGGGCTGTTAGGCTCCCTGCTAGCCTCCACGCCACGTGGATCCCAGAAGCAGCAGCATGTCCCCCCTCCAGCTCCCATATGTAGGGGCAGCCAGGGGGCTCCGCACGTTGCCCCCGCCTCAAGCGCCACCCCTGCTGCTCCCATTGCCAGGAACCACTGCCAGTGGGAGCTGCAGGGTTAGCACCTTCAGACAGGGCAGTGTGCAGAGCCTCCTGGTCACGCCTCCGTGTAGGAGCTGGAGAGAGGACATGCTGCTCCTTCCGGGAGCTGCTTCAGGTAAGCGCCACCTGGAGCCTGCACCCCCAGGACCCACGCCGCGCCCCAACCCCCTGCCCCAGCCCTGATCCCCCTCTGAACCCCTCAATCCTAGCCTGGAGCACCCTCCTGCACCCCAAACCCCTCATCCCCAGCCCCCCCCCCCAGCCCGCAACCCCAGCCAGAGCCCTCGCTCCCCCCAGGGCCCAACCCCTGTGCCCCAGCCCTGATCTCCCTCCTGCTGTCTGAACCCTCGGTCCCAGCCCGGAACACCCTCCTACACCCCAAACCCCTCATCCCCAGTCCCACCCCAGAGCCCGCACCCCCAGCCGGAGCCCTCACCATCACGCCCCAACCCCTGCCCCAGCCCTGATCCCCCTCCTGCCCTCCGAACCCCTCAGTCCCACTCCTAGCAGATAACCAGCTGGGCTCAACTCTTCTGTTGATCTCCATTGGAATTAAGCAATAGTAATTGTATGGCACTTCAGTGCATAAGTAACAGTTTAATGCTAAACTGGGGTTTGTAGTACTGTCTACTGACTGAAGTATTATCTGCACTAATCATCACAACTTGCACTGCTAGACAGAATCTCTTCACTAGCTCTGCCTCTGATGGATTGTTTTGTTGACCACAAGTCCTTTGGAACAGTCAGTACTCCTGAGATGTAAATTAGATTATAACCTAAACCTTAAATAGCACTGGTTCTTCAATTTGTGCAGGGCATCTGACATACCATGAATATGATTTTAATATTTTTTGTGTTTAGTTTTTTATTTAATTTAGTAATTTAGATTCACCAAGCCAATTGTAAATTTACATGTGATGAGTCTGTCTGTCTGTATATACATACATGCACATATGTATACATAAAAACTTCTTTAGGTAGGACTATAGTGTATATGTTCTAGAATACCCAATGGTATTTACAGGGTAATACTTGACTTAAAATATATTTGCATATAGAGATATTTAGACTATTGTTAAATAATATAGACGGGGGAGGAGCAGATGGCACGGAAACCATCTGGAATCTGAACATGCTCACACTGTCTTGTTTTAAGTCTCTAAACATTTGTGTGTGTTCTGTTTTCTGTTACAAATATACTTTGGAAGACACGTGATATTTAACTAGAACTCTCTTTGTATACCTGACCCCTCTTAGAGGCTCAATTGAAGACATAAATTCATTAGCAACTAACCAGTATCTAATATATATAAATACAGACCATATCCTAGAGATGTGGTTTTACCGTATCAATGGGGAATAAGGTTATATATCTTAAAGTAGCTTTATTGCAGGAAACTGATGTAGCAGAAATAGATGCCGATAAATCAAGAAGATGTGGGTAGGTGTTAAGTATCATTCATCATTGAATTCTGAGAGCGGAGGCACGTCTGTGTTAATTCATAAAAAGTGTAACTTTTCAATATATACAGTCTTGATCTGAGCCTGAAGGAAGATAAGTTCTTCTTGAAGGCTGTTTCAGCTCAAAAATGTTAACTCTAGGAAGCATTTACAATCCAAATGGAGGTAATTCTGAATTTTTCAAAGACATTGCAGACATTCTTTCTAATGCAACAGGCATTCCTGTAATACTGGCAGGCAACTGGAATACTGTGCTAGATAGACATCTGAACAAATCCAGCTCTCAAAGCACAATGGGACAGCCCTCATTGTTAATGAATGAACTTTATTTAAAAGATGTATGGAGACAGAGACGCTTCCAGCAGCTCCCATTGGCCTGGAGCAGCAAACTGCAGCCACTGGGAGCTGCAAACAGCCGAACCTGTGGATGCGGCAGGTAAACAAACCGGCCTGGCCCGCCAGGGGCTTTCCCTGAACAAGCAGCGGAACAAGTTTGGGAACCACGGCTCTAGAGTACATTCATTTTATTCCAATTTGACTTTTTTCTTGTCTTCAGAACTGATTCCAGCATACCTAGTAGCAGTTATTGATGATCTATTAATTTCAGATCATGTTCCAGTTATATTTACCATGGATGCTGGTTACACATCATTAAAATCTTCTAGGTGGAAGGTTTCGCTACTAAAAGATGCAAAGTTTTGTTCCACAGTTGATTCAGTCATCTTAACTTCATACAAGAAAATAAGCACTCTGTTATCTCTGATATCATCTTTTGAGGAGCTCAGAAAGCTATTGTAAAAGGTGAATGCATAAAGCATATCTCCCAAAAGGCGAGAGCGCGCGACTCAAGTTACTAGACTCTCTCTGGACAAGAAAATAGATGAGTCCCAGAGAACACACAAGAGTGATCCAAATAATGAAAACCGCTTACATTCTCTAATCAATTCCATATCTAAATGTAATGAATGCTTAACCAGCCAAGTTGAATTTGCACTCAGCAGGGTCAAAGATATTTTGAATGGGGTGATAAAGCTGGTAAACTACTTGCCAGAAGACTTAAGATGGAGGCAGCCAACAACAATATTTCCTTCTTATTGCAAGAGAAAGGGAGTTTCAATCTTGAACCAATAGATATAAATAATTAGTTTAAGCAATTCTGTCAAGCTTTATATAAATCAGACAACTAATTTGATGACTCTAATAAATTTGATCATTTTGTTGAAGGCCTGCCTTTTAATATCCTTACTTCAGGACAAGTGTTGCTTATGGACAAAGCTATCACAACACAAGAAGTTGAACAGGCTATAAAAAATGAGCTCCGGCAAGCCCCCTGGGATGAATGGCTTTCTTGCAGATTTCTACAAAGCATTTTGTAATCAGCTATCTTCTATTCTTTCAAAGATCTTCTCTGAAACATTGAAAAAGGCACCATGTCTCGTGACATGAGAACTGCTTTAATTACTTTTAATATTAAAGAACAAAGATGGTTGCAAATGTGGTGACTTCTACCCCGTATCTCTATTGAATACAGATTGCAAAATTTTTAGCGACACGACTGAACACCATCACCCCATCAATTATACAGATCAGGTTGGTTTTGTTAAAGGAAGATTGGCTGCTGATAATATAAGAAAAATCGCTCAGATGTTCCTTCTATAGGTTTATTTCTAGAATCAGAGAAAGCTTTTGATAGGGTTGAATGGCCTTATCTCATGGCTGTCCAAAAAAAAAAAATTCAGATTTGGACCAATATTCCTGAATTGGGTCAGTGTATTATACAACTCTCCCCTTGCTTCACTCGGAACTAACGGAATTATTTCTCCCTCATTTCAACTAGAAAGAGGGACATGCCTGGGCTGTCCCCTCTTGCCCTCCTTAATGTCTGTTGAACCCCTGGCGATGTCAGCACTCAGCCATTGAAGGTGTGACTATAAACAGGAAAAAATATAAGATCAGTTTATATGATGCTGACATTTTTGTACTATTGAGGAATTCATCCTCATCAATCCCATCATTATTGAATATAGTGGATATTTTCTGAAAGATCTCTGGTTTTCACATTAACTGGAATAAATCCCAAGCTATGGATATATCCAAAAGACCAGATCCTTCTCAGTTTGTGTTTTCCATTTCAAATATGCAAGGAAATAACTTATTTAGGTGTTAAAATTTTGTCCTAATCTTCCCAAAATTGTTTCTATAAATATGGACTGTATATTAGAAGAAATGTCCAATGAGATAGAGGGAGGAGATACTTACAGGGGAGAACAGAAATAGACAAAATTAATATCTGCCCAAGATTATCTTTTATCATTAGCCTATTGTTTTTCAAGGTCTCTCCCTTGCTCTTTGTTCAGATAAATATGCCTATTATGCAATTTATATGGGATAAAATGCTGCCTCGTTTGTCACACAAGATTCTTAAAAAATCCTGGGCAACAGGAGGTAGGGGGTTGCGAGATTTGTATCTCTATTATCTAGCATTTTAAATGCACCCTGTTGTAAAGTCGTTCCCCTGCAGTAGCTCGATATGCACACCGGCATATACCTTCTACTCCTGAGGCAATTCTGTGCCAAAAAATTCTGCACACACTGTTTTAAAATTCTGTGAATTTTATTTGTCAATAAATGTGGAGGCTCTGGGAGGGCAGTGGGGAGCATGAGCCTCTTGCTGCACGGAGGTGGGAGATCACCCTGCAGCTCTCCCCATCCCTGGGACACAGACTTGGCCGTGAGACTGCACCCAATCCTGACACAGCGCAAGGGCTTGGCCTGCCCCAGAAACACTGCGGGGCCCTGCCCATCTGCGTCAGGTGCATCAAGTGTGGGCAGGAAGGCCCAGCGCAACAGGATCCAAGTGTGGAAGGGCTTAGTGTGGGGCCATCCAGGTGTGGGGTGAGATGGTTCTGTGTGGGGCAATCTGGGTGCGTGGGGCTCAGTGCGGGGTCAGGGTCTGTGGGGGATCTGGATGCACAGGGCTCAGTGAGGGGGCTGGTTTCCAGGTGCAGGGGCAATGGACTGAGCCGGGGGGGGGTCCAGGTGAAGGTGGTTGGAGCTCAGCGGCGGGGGGGGGGGTGGGGGTCTGGGTGCTGGGGGAATGGGGCTCGTTGGAGTGGGAGTCCAGGTGTGGGGGGCTTGTTAGGGTGGTCCAGATGCGTGGTGGTGGGGCTCATTGGGGTGGGGGTTCGAGTATGGTGGGGCTTGGTGGGGAGTTATCTGGGTGCAAGGGTGTGGGTCCATGCAGGGTGGTGGGGCTTGATGGTCTGGGCGTTTGGATGCAAGGGAGGGGGCTCAGCAGGGGGTTCCGAGTGCAGTGGGTAAGGCTTGGTGGGGAGGATTTGGGTGTGAGGGACTTGGTGCGTGTGTTCTGGATGTGGGCGGGGGGGTGAGGCTCGGTGTGGGAGCCTGGATATGGGTGGCCCGGATGCATGGGGATTGGGCAGATGTGGGGGGGGGGTCTGATCTGGTTGGGGTGTCCCCAGCCTTCCTCCTTCACTGCAGTTATTTACCTCTCCACTGAAACCACATGCCCATGCTGCTGGGGAGGAGCACATGACTGCTCCTGTGGCTTTCCCGTCAGACAGTCATTTTTCTGCAGGGAAGCAAAGAACTCTGAGGACAACATGAATTCTGTGTGAGCGCAGTAGCACAGAATTCTCCCAGGAATAACCTTAAGTGGCTACCTATACCTTTAATGAAAAATCCAATCTTTGCATTTACATGGGGCAACATGTTGATTACAGCATCCAATCTTACTTACTCTCTTCTTGTACCAGTGTGGGGTAACCTCCTGTCTCAGGATCAAGGCCATCGCCACACTGAAGACAATTTGGATAGAAAAAGGATTAATAAAAATTAAAGATATAATACAAGATGATAGACTGGCCTCTTTGGATTACATGTCTAACAAATATCCTCTATTGATGGCTCACATTTCTTTCTTTCAGTGGCTATGTTCAAGGATTTATGCAAGTACAGGGGACAATTGGTCTGTCTCAACTGTCTCACCTCTAGAAGATGTTAAGAAATACGGAAACAAAAGTCACTTTGTAGGAATTATTTATAGATGGTGTAGTGCTTTGCATTACCCTCTCAATCTCAGTATTGAAAAATTGGAAAAAGAACTTCGCCTTACTGTCACCACAGAAACCTGGGAGGATATCTTACTTAATGTGAAAGATAGTTCACGTCTTTTATCCTTGCGATTCTTCCAGAACAAGATATTAAACGGGTACTACACGACTCCAGAACATTTAAGGCTAGATTGGCATCACACAGTGAATGTTGGAGGTGCAAGCAGCAACATGCCAACCTTTCATACATCCTCTATACCTGTCAAAAATGCATGTGTTCTGGAACACCATATTAAGTGCTCTCTCAAAAACTTTGTGTTGGTATCTTTCCTTCTCCAAACTTGTGTACACTAGGGGTGCTGGATGAGTTGGTATTACCAATTAACATTAAGAAATGGATTGCAGTAGCTATTTTAAAGAGATATGGCGGTTTCCTGCAATATCTTTGAAAAACCTTATTGGATTAATTTTAAGTATCTTAGGAGTCCATTGTTTTAAATGCAAAGGTTAAGTATTATTGTGGGCTGGGATTTTATCCAACCTCCCTGAGGTGATGTGATGTGAACCCTGGGAGCTGTTGTGAATAGGGCCCTACCAAATTCATGGTCCAGTTTGGTCAATTTAATTAATAGGATTTAAAAATCGTACATTTCATGATTTCAGATATTTAAATCTGAAATTTCACGGGACTGTAATTGTGGGGGTCCTGACCCCAAAAAGGAGTTGTGGGGAGGTCGCAAGGTTATTGTAGGACGTCTACACTTACTTCTGCACTGCTGCGGGTAGCAGCCCTGCATTCACAGCTGGGCAGCTGGAGAGCGGTGAGTGCTGGCCAGAAGCCCAGCTCTGAAGGCAGAGCTGCTACAAACAGCAGCACCAAAGTAAGGATGGCCTGGTGTGGTATTGCCACCCTTACTTCTGCGCTGCTGCCTTCAGAGATGGGCCCTTTCTTGGTCAGCAGCTGCCACTCTCCGGCCACCCAGCTTGGAAGGCAGCAGTGCAGAAGTAAGGGTGGCAATACTGCGAGCCCCTTAAAATAACTTTGCAACTCTGCCCCCCCCCGCAACTCCCTTTTGGGTCAGGACCTCCAATCTGAGAAATGCTGGTCTTCCATGTGAAATCTATGTAGTATAGGGTAAAAGCAAACAAAAGACCAGATTTCATGGTCTGAGACACATTGTTCATGGCCATGAATTTGGTAGGGCCCTAGTTATGAACTTCAAAGAACTGTATTGAACAATGTGCCAGACAAGAGTGGACTTTTGGGACTGTCCATGGATTTGCCTGGGGAATCTCTAGAAGGAGGTAAATAGAAATTTCTGTCCTCCCTTTACGCAAAAAAACAGCCTTTTGAAGCTGCACCCTCTGGAGAGGACCATTATCTGCTGATTACCTGTTCCCAGAATCTGCAGATCAAAGGCTCTAGAAGTATAAAAGAGAGACTGAACTATTCATGGCTGTTCTGGTTCTGAATCTGAGACAGTTATGAACTTGTAACCATGGGGAAAACCCAGTTTTTCACTGGTAAGCTTTTTCACGTGTGTGTGGGTTCTTTTGTTGCATTTAATGTTTTCTCTGTAATGCTTCACCTTAAGAATGTGCTTGCTTTAGAAAGAGCTGTTTGGTAACTTCTGACTGCTGGCCATTACAGCTGTTCTTGGCCTTTGGAGAGAAATCAAAGCACAGATGCTGGCCTGTTTATGCAGTCTGGCTTGTTTGGGATATCCCAGTGTAGGCAGGGGATTGTGCAGCCTGAAAACCCCCCAGCTAAGGGGGAGAGAGACGTGGGTCTCATCCCAAGAGAGGTGATGGCTGACTGAGAAACTGGAAGCCTAGAGTGGGTGACCTGATGGACCCCGAGGAAATACAGGTGCAGTTGCCCTTAACTCTGACGTACCATGTATATGTAAGGCCACTGTTGTCTGTTCTGTTAAATAAACTCTCCTGTTTTTAAACTTTTAAAGTGCTTGCATTTTAAAATGAGTTGGCACTGACGTTTCTTAGTAGCTTTTGGGACCCGGCTGTTGCTGAAGTTCTGAAAACGCTAAGGCTATTGAAGTCCGTATCACTTGAACCCCAGTGCTGTCAACTCTAGATTTAGTGACCTCAGGTGAGTGGGTGATCAAGGGGGGAAAAATGGAGGGAAACATTTTTAGTACCCCCCCTTTTTTTTTTCCCCCTGCAGGGGAGAAATGTTAAATAGACACTTTTCAGTTCACCTCCAATGTCAGAAGTGTTGGGTAAACCCCACTGCCACCAAAGGTGTAAGGCAGTTCATAAGTGACATCTGAGATCTAGGCTTCACACTTGGCTTTTACCTCTGATCTTTGTGGTGTTGACAAGTGTAGTCAGTGTTAATTCTTACACTGTTTGCACATGGGCTTCGTGATTTCTTTGCTTGCCCTTCCCCAGTTAGCCTTCAGGTTGATCTTTACACACTTTCTTCTGTAAGGGAGTATTGGATGAGTTTGTTTTTTCTAGGTGGATTGTGGATCTTAGGGCAGATGTTAAATACTTCTGACTGTGCTGACAGTTTCCAAGTGATGATTTACACTAGCACCCGTTTTCACAAATGCATGACATGTGCTTGATATGGGAGAGGCTGCCTTGCTGCTTAACTCTAGTACAGAGCAGTAGCTTTGGTTTCCTTTTTTTCCTCCTGTGCTTTTTGGGTGGCTTGGGTTGATTTACTGATCTGGTACAAGATGACAATTCTGATTGTGGATCTTGGATTATTAGTTAGTTTGCAATAAGGAGAGTGCATGGTGTTTGCAACTCCTGCTGTTTTTTTACCTGCTAGAGTCTGTTAGAGTCCTGTTTGCTAAAGCCTTGAACAGGGCCGGGAAAAAGGACTTGTTTAATAGGTGCAGCTGCAGTCTACTTGTGCGTACAACAGATGCCGGCTTTAGTTACTTGTTTTCCATCCTGCACCTACCCTGACCTCTTTATTTGAAACAGCACAATAAATGCTCTTCTGTCACATATAACTCACACCCTACTGAAGGTTAATAAGTCAGGATTTCTCCGCAGTTCTGACATGAGAAGATTCTGGACTGACCTAGTAAAATTAGGAACAAGGTGGTTAGATTGCTGAGGCAGCTAGTGGTAATACTGGTCCTGTAAAAGTACTGAGGGGAGCTAAACTAACCACACTTTCACTAACTGTTTACTTTCACTAAACTATCAAGATCTCATGCGTAAGGCAGGCCATAGAATTTCACCAAGAAATTCCTGCATTTAGTCCATGGCTTCTGGTTGAGCCAAAGCATTTATTTTTAAATCAGACTGGATATCTTTCTAAAAGAATTAGTGATGCTAAATCCACCACATCCCTGGTTAAGTTATTGCAATGGTTAATTACTCTCACTGTTAAAAATGTGTGCCTTATTTGTAGCTTGAAATTTGTCTAGCTTCAGCTTCCATCTCCTTGTCTGTTAGACTGAAGAGTCCTCTAATCTTCTCCTGATGTAGGTACCTATAGACTATGATCCTATCCACCTCCTATCTTTTTCTTAAACATAAATAGGTTGAGCTCCTTCAGCCTTTCTCTGTAAGGGAAGCTATCCACACCTTAAATCATTCTTGTAGCTCTTTTCTGAACCCTTCCCAACTTTGATGCCAGAACTAGACACAGTATTCCACTGATGGTTTCACTAACGTCCTATACAATGATAATAACAAGCTCTATACTTCTTCTCAGTATTCTCCTGCGTATACGTCCAAGGATAGCCTTTGCTCTCGGACACCATATTGCATTGCAAGCTCATGTTCAGTTGCTTATCCATCGTGACCCTAAAATCTTTTTCTGCATTTTTCCAAAATACAGTCCCCAATCTTATACATGTGACCTACGTTCATGGTTCCTAGATATGGCTTTGCATTCAACTGTATTAAAGTACATGCTGTTCAAATGAATCCATTTACTGTGTGATCTAGATCACTCTGTAGAAATAACTTGTCCTTGTTGTTTATCACTCCACCATTTTTTTTGTCTGTACCAGCAGCCTACTGCTGTCTCCTGGGAACTGGATTGAGGCCATCAAATTCACCTTCATTTATAACCTTGACTTAAACATTTTTTTTAATTAAACCCCGTGTAATTAAAAAAATGATTCCCTTGGAAGAAAATCCAGTACAGCAATAAGTGATATAACTTAAAAGCAAAATGCAAGTGCAGTTAGTTTGCCTTTGAGACTGGTGCAGATGCACCAGAGAAAAACCAACTAGCAAAAGTTAGCATGGTGGATGTGTGGTTCTTGGGTACCTGCCATAGGTAGGAAGTGACCATATTTCAGAGTAAGTCTTACATATGATTAAAAAACAAACTCAAACCTGTTTTATTCTTCCATTGTAACCTATTCAGGCAAGATTTCCCTACTGATTGTATATTTAGAGGAGATCTGAGTACTGTAATGTACAGTTATGTGGTTCCCCAAGGGTACTTATTAATGATACCTCCCGTGTAGGGCATCTAATGAGTGTTTGGGGTGGTAGTTATCTCCATAGACTAGGATGCAAATGAGACATTAATTAATTTATATGTACCCACTAGGAACTTGCACAGCTAGAGGACAGACAGGTTTTATAAAGCATTTTCAATAAATTTCCTTCCCCCCCAATTGGGACTGATAATGCAGGCTGTCCTTTGCCAAACTGAATGGAAGGTTTTGCCTGAGGAAGGACTGCAGTGTCGATCCTTAAATGTTAACATTGGAACAGATTGACAAGCTCAAGGCATCCTGTATGCTGAATTAAGAATGTTTAAACCACCTGGTACCCTGGCTATACATCCTAAAATGCCCCCTGTTCCCCTGACTAATGCTCGTCCACCTTGTAGTTATACATCAGGTACTTACTTCCTGTCCTAAATGGTTGTGTTCCACCTGTGGATTAGTACATCTCAGTGATGAGGCAGTTGAAGTGACTTGGGATACTCTGGGATGAAATGTGCTATCAAGGGCAGAAGGGAGCATTGTAACTGACTAGTCTGACCTCCTGTATAAATAACACAGGCCACAGGACTACCTTTAATTGATTCCTGTATAAATATAAGGTCTGTTACTATAAATACTGCTTACACTCTTAATGTTTGCTTTGAAAACGAGTTTTCTTTAAAGATACCACTTTGTTTTCATGAAGAACAAAAATGATCCTGGTGACCTGTGACTGCTGAAAGTGTTAATGCTAAAAGTGCAAAATACATGTCTGTTTTCCTTAAACCTTTGCTTTGTGACAAATCTCTTCCAAAGCATTTTCCATAGAAGGGAGCTGATGCTTCCTCATGAAGTTACTGTCAGTATATTGGCACGGATGACTAATGAACCTGGGTTCAATTGCTAGTTTTGGTCACAAGTGCAAATGAGCTATAAACCTTTGTGAAACTGGGGCCATCAGCTGAGAATGCAGACAGACAGTTGGATAATTGTTACAGTATTGGATGCTGCAATTATAATTAAGAAAAATAAAATAAATTATTTGCTACAACACATTCTCTGTAAAATATGTTATCCACAAGTTGTCCCCTTTTCGGGTTTTAAAGCATTTGGTCTCAGCAAAGCCTCATAAATTGGGCATTTTGCTGCCTTTTTGAGAATTTAGCAATTGTTTTGGTGCCCTCAAGTGGCAAAACTCAGTATTGTTGCTTGAAATTGAGGATGTTACTAGGAGTAATGGGGTGCAATTAAGCAAAAGAAAAATCAGTCTGAAAACGTTAATGGTGAAGTGAGCATGCTTGGGGCACTGAAAACAGGACTGGACAAAGCACTTACAGATCAGGAACAAATTTTACACTGGCTAGTGGTTAGACTACATGATCTAACAGACCTTTTTGCATTTCTGATGTATCTGATACAGAGCTTCAAGCACTTTTATCTCAAATGGTTCTAACCACCAGAGCCAACCCCCCCGTCCCTCCAAAACAAGCCTCTGAGACTGAAATGTTGGTAGTAAATTGCCCAAAACGGTAGATTGGGAGTTGACTTTATTTTTAGCAAAATTCTCCTTATTGTTTTCATTTTAAGTAAAACAGACTTTGAACACAGTTTTCAACAAACAGAGGAACCAACCCTGCATGGCAGCAGATGGATTAGCAAATGCGTGAGTTTCAAGTAGATTTAGCAATTTATGCTTGATATGCCTCTAAAGACCTGACTGTGTGATAGCATATAGCATAATAAGTGGGGGTGGAATTGAAGAGCTTCATGTTACTTTGTCAGCTGGTGGAGAGAATGAAACTGGTGCTGAGCAATAAAGAATTCAGAGAAAACACTCTCTAAGCCTCTGACTTTTTTTTTTTTTTTTTTTTTCCCTCCCTGGAAATGGGCCATGTAAGGCTAGCGTACAACCCTTGGGGCAGGGATTGTCACATTCTATACACTTGGACAACACTTATTGCAGTGGTGGGCCCTGACCTGACCTGGCCTCTAGGTGCTCTGGCAATATAAATTCCTGGACACACCAGGCATCAAGATGGAGTTAAGGTTGAGAGTACGTGTCGGTAATGTAGGGCAAAATCCGTAACAGTGATTCTACAGTTCTTAAAATATTCACTTTTTGTTTTAACTCTCAAACGAATTAACTTGAAAGTTCATTCTGTACCCAGAGTAAATGTTGAACGTTTCATACATACCAAAAAGTTTGAATCCCTGTTACACAGTTGCAGCAGGAATCTCCATAATAAGTAGAAAAATTTTCCTTTATGTTAATTTTTGTTATGGGACTGGTTAACATTAGTGTCCCATATGATAAATTTCTTTTCAAGCTCCCTTAAAATCACTCTTGAAATCTGGAGTGCTCACCTAGATTATGTTAACACTGAAATCTTGGGCTACGTCCTCCTGATATAGGGACCTGTTTGTGTGGTACAGTCACAAATTGCATAGTTCTTGGTAGACCTGTGGTGCTATTAGGGGTTTGTGTGTGTGTGTGTTGAGGGGTGATTGGTTCTGGGTGCGGGTTCTTGCATATATATTGATTAGGCATTCTTTAGGCAGGGTTCAGGTACTTAATCAGAACAACTCAGGCCAAGATTTTCAAGTGAGTGACTAAACTTAAGCACTTGTTCTTAAGCAACAGGCACTAAGTGGCCTACAAGCATTTTATTGCTGAGTGATACACAAAACAGGTGGGCCTATAGATAGGTAACAGGATGCTATTCTGCCTGACCAAACTTAATTTAATAAATAAGAATGGTCAACTTTCCTCTATATAAATTCTAATAACTTTAAGCTTATTCAGGACCTTCGGCTCCTTGATCAAACGGAAGGGGTTGCATCTATTTAAAGCTGGAGGACACATCTTTTACCTTTTATAGGGAGCACCAGGAACTAAAAATAGAAACTGGGTGAACATATCATAGATCATTTTTTAAAAAATCCGGTATCGAAATGAGTAGATCTGCCATTTTTAGCTACCTCAAAGTACTTCAACATGGATTATACCATACAGAACACTTTTTGAAATGTAACTACCATTTGCTTTAAAGAGGCCAAGTGGATGTAATATAAAATAAGCATATTGCTTTAGTAATCTACATTTCTATATAAATTTGAAACTTTGTTCCCAGTGATGCAACAGCTCATTACTATAATAGCTGTTTTTTATATAGCAGAATCCTATTGTGCTTTATAGACTATATAGGTTTCAGAGTAGCAGCCGTGTTAGTCTGTATCCGTAAAAAGACAAGCTACTGCATTGTCCTTTCAGTTCTTACAGTGCCTAGCACAAGGGGTCCTCATCCATGAGAGGGACTTTTACTGCCATTGAAGTACAAATAATGAATAACTTGTGGTTGTGGGTTACTTTCATCATTCTCAGGGGGACAGAACTTCTTTTTAGCTACATAGCCTTGTAATATAACCCATTTCAAATATACTTGAAAACAGATCAATGGAGTTTTGTGAGGGCCTTCCGTTTATACACCTTACAGTTAAAGGTGTATAACTTTATACACCTTGCAGTTAAATATTAAAGGATGAAAACTGTCTAAGGATAACACTTGATCTTGATGCTGGTAGAAGTAACTTAATTGGTAGCAAGAAGAAAAGGAGGACTTGTGGCACCTTAGAGACTAACCAATTTATTAGAGCATAAGCTTTCGTGAGCTACAGCTCACTTCCTCAGATGCATATCGTGGAAACTGCAGCAGGCTTTATATATACACAGAGAATATGAAACAATACCTATTCCCACCCCACTGTCCTGCTGGTAATAGCTTATCTAAAGTGATTTCCAGCACAAATCCAGGTTTTCTCACCCTCCACCCCCCCACACAAATTCACTCTCCTGCTGGTGATAGCCCGTCCAAAGTGACAACTCTTTACACAATGTGCATGACAATCAAGCTGGGCTATTTCCTGCACAAATCCAGGTTCTCACATCCCCCCCACCCCCATACACACACAAACTCACTCTCCTGCTGGTAATAGCTCATCCAAACTGACCACTCTTCAAGTTAAAATCCAAGTTAAACCAGAACATCTGGGGGGGGGGGTAGGAAAAAACAAGAGGAAACAGGCTACCTTGCATAATGACTTAGCCACTCCAAGTCTCTATTTAAGCCTAAATTAATAGTATCCAATTTGCAAATGAATTCCAATTCAGCAGTTTCTCGCTGGAGTCTGGATTTGAAGTTTTTTTGTTTTAAGATAGCGACCTTCATGTCTGTGATCGCGTGACCAGAGAGATTGAAGTGTTCTCCGACTGGTTTATGAATGTTATAATTCTTGACATCTGATTTGTGTCCATTTATTCTTTTACGTAGAGACTGTCCAGTTTGACCAATGTACATGGCAGAGGGGCATTGCTGGCACATGATGGCATATATCACATTGGTGGATGTACAGGTGAACGAGCCTCTGATAGTGTGGCTGATGTTATTAGGCCCTGTGATGGTGTCCCCTGAATAGATATGTGGGCACAGTTGGCAACGGGCTTTGTTGCAAGGATAAGTTCCTGGGTTAGTGGTTCTGTTGTGTGGTATGTGGTTGTTGGTGAGTATTTGCTTCAGGTTGCGGGGCTGTCTGTAGGCAAGGACTGGCCTGTCTCCCAAGATTTGTGAGAGTGTTGGGTCATCCTTTAGGATAGGTTGTAGATCCTTAATAATGCGTTGGAGGGGTTTTAGTTGGGGGCTGAAGGTGACGGCTAGTGGCGTTCTGTTATTTTCTTTGTTAGGCCTGTCCTGTAGTAGGTAACTTCTGGGAACTCTTCTGGCTCTATCAATCTGTTTCTTTACTTCTGCAGGTGGGTATTGTAGTTGTAAGAAAGCTTGACAGAGATCTTGTAGGTGTTTGTCTCTGAGGGGTTGGAGCAAATGCGGTTGTATCGCAGAGCTTGGCTGTAGACGATGGATCGTGTGGTGTGGTCAGGGTGAAAGCTGGAGGCATGCAGGTAGGAATATCAATATATGACATCTTCATCATCTGGACCCATGGAAAAGAAGCCCTTGAGGAATTCCACCATGATTTCAACAATTTCCATCCCACCACCAACCTCAGCCTGGTCCAGTCCACACAAGAGATCCACTTCCTGGACACTACAGTGCTAATAAACAATGGTCACATAAACACCACCCTATACCGGAAACCTACTGACCGCTATTCCTACCTGCATGCCTCCAGCTTTCACCCTGACCACACCACACGATCCATCGTCTACAGCCAAGCTCTGCGATACAACCGCATTTGCTCCAACCCCTCAGACAGAGACAAACACCTACAAGATCTCTGTCAAGCTTTCTTACAACTACAATACCCACCTGCAGAAGTAAAGAAACAGATTGATAGAGCCAGAAGAGTTCCCAGAAGTTACCTACTACAGGACAGGCCTAACAAAGAAAATAACAGAACGCCACTAGCCGTCACCTTCAGCCCCCAACTGAAACCCCTCCAACGCATTATTAAGGATCTACAACCTATCCTAAAGGATGACCCAACACTCTCACAAATCTTGGGAGACAGGCCAGTCCTTGCCTACAGACAGCCCCGCAACCTGAAGCAAATACTCACCAACAACCACATACCACACAACAGAACCACTAACCCAGGAACTTATCCTTGCAACAAAGCCCGTTGCCAACTGTGCCCACATATCTATTCAGGGGACACCATCACAGGGCCTAATAACATCAGCCACACTATCAGAGGCTCGTTCACCTGCACATCCACCAATGTGATATATGCCATCATGTGCCAGCAATGCCCCTCTGCCATGTACATTGGTCAAACTGGACAGTCTCTACGTAAAAGAATAAATGGACACAAATCAGATGTCAAGAATTATAACATTCATAAACCAGTCGGAGAACACTTCAATCTCTCTGGTCACGCGATCACAGACATGAAGGTCGCTATCTTAAAACAAAAAAACTTCAAATCCAGACTCCAGCGAGAAACTGCTGAATTGGAATTCATTTGCAAATTGGATACTATTAATTTAGGCTTAAATAGAGACTTGGAGTGGCTAAGTCATTATGCAAGGTAGCCTGTTTCCTCTTGTTTTTTCCTACCCCCCCCCCCCCCAGATGTTCTGGTTTAACTTGGATTTTAACTTGAAGAGTGGTCAGTTTGGATGAGCTATTACCAGCAGGAGAGTGAGTTTGTGTGTGTATGGGGGTGGGGGGGATGTGAGAACCTGGATTTGTGCAGGAAATAGCCCAGCTTGATTGTCATGCACATTGTGTAAAGAGTTGTCACTTTGGACGGGCTATCACCAGCAGGAGAGTGAATTTGTGTGGGGGGGTGGAGGGTGAGAAAACCTGGATTTGTGCTGGAAATCACTTTAGATAAGCTATTACCAGCAGGACAGTGGGGTGGGAATAGGTATTGTTTCATATTCTCTGTGTATATATAAAGCCTGCTGCAGTTTCCACGATATGCATCTGAGGAAGTGAGCTGTAGCTCACGAAAGCTTATTCTCTAATAAATTGGTTAGTCTCTAAGGTGCCACAAGTCCTCCTTTTCTTTTTGCGAATACAGACTAACACGGCTGTTACTCTGAAACCTGTCATTAATTGGTAGCCTAATTTTGATCCACTTGCTACCTTTTTCAGCTATATAGTTGGGATTTTTTCCCGTGTAATACATAAAACTTGTCTACACTTGCATTTTTAATCTCCTCCCACACCCCCCTCTTCCCCCCCTTTGTAGCAAGTCTGCCCAGGCAGCTCCTCCACAGATAGTGGGGTGGGTGTACAAGTCTAGTCAGGTTGTTCAAGTTTTGACCAGCATTGCTTTGTCTAGACTAGGAATTGGAAGATATTACCCAATAAATGACAGGTTTCAGAGTAGCAGCTGTGTTAGTCTGTATCTACAAAAAGAAAAGGAGGACTTTTGGCACCTTCGAGCCTAACAAATTTATTTGAGCATAAGCTTTTGTGAGCTACAGCTCACTTCATCGGATGCATGCAGTATTTTCCACTGCATGCATCCGAAGAAGTGAGCTGTAGCTCATGAAAGCTTATGCTCAAATAAATTTGTTAGTGTCTAAGGTGCAAGAAGTACTCCTTTTCTTTTTACCCAATATATGTTGCTAACTTAGTATAGAGAAGGCAGTGCGCCTTTAATGTGTGTTAAACTGGTCGAATAAGGCTGGTTGAAGTTTTTCCATCAAATTGCTTTTTCAGTGGAAAACTGGGTTTTCAACCAAACAAAATTTTCATGAAATGTGCCTGCTTTCCGGAGGAAATGTTTTTTGTTGAAAAAATGCTTGCCCAAAACCCCAAGTATTTTCAGTTTTCGGACAAAACTAGAGATATTTCTTTAGATTCCAAAGCCAGAAGGGATCACAATGATAATCTAATCTGACCTCCTGTATAAAACAGACCATAAACTTCCCCAAAATATTAACTAGAACAAATCTTTTAGAAAAACATCCAGTCTTGATTTAAAAATTGACAGTGCTGGAGACTCTACCATGACAGTTGGTAAATTTGTTCCAGTGGTTAATTACCCTCACTGTTAAAAATGTACACCTTATTTCCAGTCTGAATTTATTAACAAACATGCAAGTATCACTTTTCACAGCAGACTTAGCTAGCTGGGAGGCTGTGATCAGTGATACTTGTAGGTTTGTTAATATCACTGATCACAGCCTCCTAGCCAGCTACTAAGTCTGCTGTGAAAAGTGATATAAACGCACATACAAATCTCATTTTTCACAGCATTATTTTTATTGAGTCTGCAAAAAACCCCCAACTCTACATAAATAAATTACAGTGATTTGGATGTGTATAGGGGCATATTTATTTGTTTTTTCTAAAGTTAAATATTTTAGGAAAAAGTATCAGGGCAGCCACCAGTAAGAGTTGAGGCCACCAAAAAATTTGTTGTGAGAACCACTGGGTTAGATGGTATGATGGCTTAAATGCTGGTGACTTGCCCACACCAGTGCACCCATCAGCAGTGGGAAACTTGAATTGTGCTGGCATAAATTCAGATTTGAAAACTTTGTCTTCACTGCATTGTTAACTTGAGGTATAACTTGAATTTTGCCCCAGCCTGACTCCCGTCCTAACACACAAATCTTGAGCCCAAGCTAGCTGGCCTAGTGCGTGGTGTGTGTGTGTGTGGGGGGGGGGGGTTGAAGTCTGGGTGCCTCTGATACTTGAGTTAGTAATGCAGTAGGGATGCAGCAGCTCAAGGTTGCAACTTGTCTCTTAATCCAGTCACTCTGTGTAGTTTGAGTGTGGTCGTGTCTTCCCCTCCACCAGCGGGGCACTTCTCTCTCAACCTAGACTAGTCTGAGTAACTTTTGTACTCTTCTGCCCTGGATTTCTGAAGAGAAATCTTCTACTTTGCTGCCATCTGGCGACTGTACTGTGTACTAGCTATCCTGATTGTTTTGCTTCTGCAATGTTGCTATCTTGTTTGGTTGTAAATCAATCAGCATGAAAAGGATGGTGTAATTCTATAAAGACTACAGTGTTTTGTTCTTCACATGGCATTTTATTGATTTGGTTCCCCGTTTTCAACAGTTCAAAATGTTTATTGTTCAAGTGATCACCTACAATTTAAGCTCAGATAGTCTCTTAAAAAAATATGTGACAAGCCCAGAAAAAAAAGTTGCAAAAGTGCAAATATTGCAGGACCTTTGCTGGAGAATGCAAAGAGGGCTAAACCTTAATTCTGGTATAAAAACATAGTAATACTTTGCATCTCTGTAACACTTTTCATCCAAAGATCTCAAAGTGCAACAGTTAAGAAATTAATTCTTTTACACAAAGCAAGTGTAGTTTACTGGGGACTCTGGGCACTAATGCAATACAGATTTAAAAACCCCTTCATTTTACAAATTGGGAAACTGAATTACAAATACCTTAGAGCCTTGCTGAGGGTCACAAAGAAGGAAGTCTGTAGCACAAATGGGCATGGAACCCAGGTCTCCTGGCTTCCTAGTGTTATGCTTAATTGCCTCTTCATTCTTCCTTCCTCATGAAAGCTGAGCAATTTTTTTTCCTTTTGTGGGTAAAGGGTTATATCTGAAGAATAGTTTATATATTTTAATTACAAACCCTGTTTGGTTTTTATATCCAATCCAGACATTCTGCACTTAATATGACAAATTTGTCCCTGGCATCACTCTATTGAAGTTAATGAAGTTTTACGTCAGGAATGAACTTGGTTTAGTGTCTTAAAATTACCAACCTTCAGTTTGAATGATTGGGTAAATGTTCTCAATCACTTTGAGGTTGATTAGCTATTTCCAAAGCAAAAGAAAGCTATTAAATTTGATTCTTTTCTGAAAGCAAATGTCTTGTAATGAAGTATCACTTAATCCTGTAAGAGTTCAAATTTAGTTCTCTTCAGTAGTATGTTCTACTAACCAAAAAGCACCTATATGTCAAAGCAACAGCTCAGTACCCACTATATAACAACACACAGGACTCATTTGAGGTATTTTGATAAAACCGAATAATAAGTTGTACTTGATTTTAAAAGCACTCTAAAAATGTAATTGGGCTTGTAATCTTAAAACCCACCACCAAATGGAAGTTGCATGCATAAGTGAAAACAGCGCTTTTAAAGTTTGCAGTCCGTACATTTAACTAACAAGAAAATTATGTTGTTAAGACTTGCCAAGGGTTAGACTGTGTGTTAGTGGCTCAGATGAATAGAACTGAGTGACCCCTGGTTTAACAGCTTTGAAACCATGCTACCAGTCTTTGTGAATGCAGGTGTACTTTTAAATACAATTACAACAAAATTCCTCCTTCTGTACATTAATCAGCTCTAAGATGCAAACAAGGTCATTCTTGCCTTCTCTTGTTGTGTGCCCACTGCTTTGAATTTATCTTTATGGGTATTTCTGTGCAACGCAGTGGGGGTGGAGGTAGTTTCTTTTTTGGTAACTGAAAGTGCCCCATGCTGGCATGCCTGTAGGGTTGCAGATGTAGATCCCCAGCCCAATGTCAGTAGTTACGCTGATCACCCAGTTTTTGCTTTTATTTGTAAATGCGCCAGAAGTGCCAATGAACATTACCAAATGCTTTCTGTGTCATCCTAGTAACTGCTTCCTATTCCAGCACACTACCTCTGTGGCAATCCCAGGAAGCAAAAAGCTGTGTCCTGGAATCAAATGTTTTAAATTACATCCAGTGAAGCATCACAAAGGAATAGCGCTGTGTGACTGCAGGCTGTTGGTTTTTTTTCTCGGTTTAAGCATAGAATAATAGATGTATAGATCTGGAAGGGACCTCGACAGGTCATCTAGTCTAGCCTCCTGTGCTGAGGCAGGACCAAGTAGGTATGCCTACATCATTCCTTGTAGGTGTTTTGTTTAACCTTTCTTTAAACACTTTGGAAGCCTATTCCAGTGCTTAACTATCCTTATATATAATTATCCTTAGAAAGTTTTTCCTAATATCTAACCTAAACCTCCTTTGCTACAGGACATGGAGAACACTTGATTGCCATCCTCTTTATAGCAGTCCTTAACATATTTGAAGACTGTTATCAGATTCCCCCCTCAGTTATCTTTTTGGAGGACTAAACATGCCCAATTGTTTAGAAAACCAGACCTATGAGGAAAGATTTAAAACACTTTTGTTGTTGTTGTAGATCTTCTCTGGAGTCTCTCCAATTTGTCCACATCTTTTCTAAAGTGTGACACCACTCCCCCCCCCCTCCCCCCGGCAGAGCTGGACCCAGTACTTAGAGGCCTCACCAGTACTGAATAGAGCAGGACAATTGCCTCCTGTGTCATACATGCGATGTCTTATCAGCCTGTATCTTACTAGCACAGTTAGCTGGTCAAGACCATTTTCTTTTAGTTAACAGGCTTCGTGCTGTGAGATTTCAACTGCTGTATTTTAACTTTGAAAATACAAAGGAGGAAACTCTACATTTATAGTGAAGTGTGTAATTATACAGATGGTTAGCTGTAACCATTACTAATCCTTTTTTTTTTTAAAGGCAGGTATTCCATTTCCAGCCCTAAATTAACTTTGTTTGACAACTGAGTCCTCATAAAAAGACTCACTTTTTGTTTTGCAAGTAATTCTGCATACGCAAGGGCTTTCTAGTCGCAGCTGTGGCTAGGCTCTACAAAAGAGTTCTCTATCAGTCACCTTCCATTTAGACACCTGTATGAGGTGGCCAAACTTACAAGAGTTCAGCACCTAGAAGTTCCTATTTTTCTCAATGGGAGCCACTGGTTGCTGAACCGTTTTGAGAATCTGACTCTAATTCTGAGCGCCAAGCACTTATGAAAATGTTACTTGCAATGCATGTTAGTATGAATGAGAAATGTTTGTGTATTTGCGGGCCTGGAGTGGGTTGGAGTAGATTAGGCCCCAACATACACTTGAACTGTTGTTGTTAATTTGTCATGGTGAATTTAAAGTCTTCTTGCTTCTGATCTCCGTTGGTGGGAGGGCGTGGTGATGAGAGCAGGCGATTGGCTTTATTTCCAGCACTGCCATTGATTTGCTGTGTGACCATAAGCAAGTCACATAATTGCTCTGTTCAACTTGCCCTGCTAAGTTAAACAGAGCACCTATCTTATGGGGATGTTAGGATGGATGGTTTGTGAAATATTTTGATGGCTACAGGTGAAAGATGGTGTTTAAGGGCAAACAGTTGCTTGAAATTCTTGTATAGATCTTTAAAAAGCAGCTTAAAAGAGGTACTTCTCTGATTTTTTTTTTACTGTGGTTTATCTGTTCTTTGTAATGTTACACATCTAAGAAGATTACTGAACACATTTTAGATGTGCCTTAAGAGACAAGAACCAAAATTTTATTCCTGAGGGAATTCTGGATCACTGCACACATGCAGAATTCCTGTCCCTTGCAGATTTCTTTGCTTCCCTGTAGAAAAATGACTTTCTGACAGGGAAGCAAAGGGAAGCCTCAAGAGCAGTATGTTTTGGGTGCCCAGTGCAGCTGGCAGAGAGGTAAATCACTGCAGGGGGTGGGGTGAGGCTGGGGTGAGCCTGGCCGGTGTCTCCTAACCTGTACTGGGCTCAGCTGCTAGTCCCGGCTGGGCTGAGAGGCTGGGAAGGATGGGACTTGCTCTTCCCCTTCACAGAGCAGCTAGATCCAGGTCAGACTCAACCCCAGAAATCTCCCTTGGCTGCAGGAAGCTCTGCAAACACTCCATACCAGCTTCCTGCACCCACCACTTCTCAACTGTGGAGGGGAGGGATCACTGTACGGGTAACTGCTCCCCTGTCAGCCCAAACCCTGTGCATCCGGACCCACCATACCTAGAGCATCCTGCTGAGCCTCACCCCCCCTTACACTCAGAACCTCCACACCGACAAGCCCCATTCATTTCCTCTGCACTTGGACCACCTGGATGAGCTCCCAGACCCCCACCCCACTGAGCCCCAACCAGCTGCACCTGGATCCCTACCCCACTGAGCCCCCCAAACCCAGACTCCCCCTCCGCTGAACCCCAACCACCTTCACCAGGACCCCCTGCAGAGTCCTACTGCCCCTGCACCTGGA
The DNA here is from genome assembly GCF_965140285.1 of Lepidochelys kempii. NCBI lineage: Eukaryota > Metazoa > Chordata > Testudines > Cheloniidae > Lepidochelys > Lepidochelys kempii. Next base: position 137,834,344 of record NC_136383.1, read on the forward strand.
ACCCCACAGCAAGCCCCTGTCTATCCAGATTCTCCCCTGCACCTGGATCCCCCACTGAGCTGCCCACACCCAGATGGCCCCATACAGAACCCGCTCCCTCCACACTTGGATCCTGCTGGGTTGATCCTGCCTGCCAGCACCTGGCATGGAGGGGCAGGCCTGGTCCTTGTGTTGTCAGTGTTGGGTGCAGCCTCACCACTGAGTCGATGTCCTGGGAACGAGCTGCAGAGTGATTCCTCCCCTCTCCATGCAGCCACTGTGCTCCCCACTGCCATGCTGGAGTCTCCACATGTGTGACAAATTAAAATTTGCGGAACTTTAAAATACTGTGTGCAGAATTTTAATTTTTTGGCACAGAATTTTTAATTTTTTGCAACAGAATTCCCTCAGGAGTAAAGTTTGCAGGCTCCTGTCCTACTTTTCAGTGCAGTATAGCCTTTGTGAAATTGTAGTTGATTATTCAGGGAGAAGGTGTTACAATATTTCCAGATTGCTTTTGTTAACTACTGTTTGGGTTTCAGTTTTCTGAGAACTTTCCTCTTGATTCTGTGTCTGGCTTTTAACTCTTATGAAATCCACTGCAACTGGAGTCTGGATTGCTCATCAGCAGAAGTACCTGGCTTCAGCTGCTCTGTGCTTGAAGTTCAACTTGGGGCCTTCCAGGTAGTCAGTCTGGACTCATTTTAATCATCTTCACACCAAAATCAAGCTGCTTGTTGTTTTGCACAGTAACTCTGCTTGAAGAGAAGCCTAAACTAAATGCAATTTAGAATTTACAACACTAGGTGGTGGTGTCCCTGAATGTCTGGTTGAAGACTGGGATGATCTAGTTTATTCAGACTAAGGAGCCACCAGGTTTTCAGTGTCTCTGTTTTATAGTTACCTCTCTGTCAACGTGTCCACTTCTCCCACAAGCGTCTTGACTCTCTTCCTTGCTGCCCCTTCCTCATGAAACACCATTCGTAAATTAGTATGAGAAACCACAACATTCTCCTTCAGATCATTCCCCAGAACTTGCCTCTACTTTGATGGCTGCCGGAAGCCCTCAACTGGCTATAGCTGGGGAGAGGACCAGTGATATTTACCCAATTTAAAAAAAACAACAACATACTTCTGATTTCAGAAATGTCAGGTCCTGTGCATAGCCAGCCCATGGAATTGTGGGATACTTCTGGATGACTCCCTGGACCTGAGTCAAGCAGGGCTACGGCTACACTGCAAAGCAATAGGGCTCGGACCCCGGGTCCCAGCTTGACTCAAACTTGGACCCTGGGTTAGCACACATTCTTATTTCTACCACCTATCTCTTCCTTTCCCTTCTAGTGTATTATACCCACTTGTTATACCTTGTCTTAGATTAGATTGTAAGCTGTTTTGGGCAAGGACTTTAACTTGTGTTTCTCCAGCACTCACCCCCCGACTCACTGATACTGGTTAGGGTCTCTGGGTGCTTTCGTAATATAAATATATCATCAGATATATCATCAGTTTACAAAGGGGGAAACTGAGGCACAAAAATTAAGTGATTTACCCAAAGAAGGCCACACAATAAGTCAACATGAGAGCTGACTTCAACATTCGGTGGTGCTAGCCTGGGACTCGGAGACCCCAGTACAGTTCCCTGTGCTGGATTCCTGTTTTACCTTGGGCAAGTTGCATATTCTCTTGCCTCAGTTTCCTTGACGTATGTTAATATATGAAAAAATAAAAAGATTGTTGGGAGTAATGTACTTCCCTACGTCACGGGCATTGTGAGATAAATACCCTAATGATTGTGAGCCCCCTCCCCCTACTATGGTAATGGGGACTAAAGATATGCCTTAGATAGACATACACTTACAAATAAGCTATATCTTCAGTAACTAAATCACCATTAATGCAAAGCTTCTGTCAGTGGAGTGAAGACATTCCCAATGTCTGGATGCTTTTTGAGCTTTATTGTACTAATATGTGATGTTTGAGGCATGAAACAATTATATGCAGAGGGGCCAGTGTTCTCACCGTGCCCAGGACTACATCTTATTCCATTACTCCCATATTGTGCCTATTCAGTAATAGAAATAATAATACCAGTCCATCCCTTCCTGGCATGAAGGTGACATAACTTGATTGATTTCCGGGGTGTGTGTGTGTGTGTGGAGGGGGGGAGGGAGGGGGAAAACTGAGAGAAATCCTAACCTGAGGAAGGAATTCTGTCAGTGGCTAGTTTCCTGGTCCTTTTTACCTCACACAGGATCTGGCCCTAGATTCTGGAAGGCACTACAGCAGAAGTTCTAACTCCTGTGCTCAAAAGCCTCCCTATACGTCTAACCTGTTGTTGATGTTGCTACTGGCTCGTCCTTTTTATACGTAAACAAAGCTGAGCGTTAAATGCATGAAATAGTTACTGAGTTTAGAACTACAGTACTGTGGAAAGAAAAGGAGTACTTGTGGCACCTTAGAGACTAACAAATTGCTCTGGATCTAGTTACTGGGGAAGGGGGAGACAGGACAGGGACTGTCTTTTTGTTATGTTTATATAGAGCCTAGTATAACTAGGCCCTGTTCTATGATTGGGGCCGCTAGTTGGGACCACATTACAAATAATAAATAATAGTATGTTGCTAAAAGATGTATTGCATGGTAAATATTTTTTAAAAAAATTAAGCAATCTTAAATGTCGAAGGGGGAGGATGTTAGGACTGTTATGAATGTGTAGCTTGGAAGCAAATTGGATCGATTCCATCAATCTGTGCCTTGCAGGTATTACAAATTATTTATAGAGCTGGAATAATTTCATTGGCAGCTATGTTACAAATTGTAGGCCCCCCCACCCCCTTTTTTTTTTGCTTAAAGGAAAGCTGCACTAGTTTTTTTTTTTTTTTTTAATTTTTCACTATTTCTCAGTCTCTGATAACTATCTTTGTTGGTGGTGTCTCTGTAAGTGACAATTGCCACTGTACAAATTCTTCCAAGAAGTTGGTCCAGGACATGGGGAATGAAGTTCTTGCAACTTAGGGCATGGTTTAAGCAGGGGACTTTCAAGTTGTTATGGGAAGACTGGATAGAATTTACAATTTGAGTCACTTGATTTTATATACTTTCCCACGGGACTTGCGTTATCTACTTTGTCAGGTTATCAGAATGGTAGCTTCCAATTTGAATCTTTTAAGTTTGATATTATATTTTTTTGGTATTCTAATCTGTTTTTTAAAGATGTAGTGACTAGAATAGTAATGCTTTAAAAGTTTGAAAATATTTTTTATTCGGTTATTCATATTCTGAACCAAGAGCATATTTTTGCATACGGTTTGCTCCAATTTTTTCTACATGGAGCTGAAATTGGAAGCTTTGTTTGCATAGAATTTTCAACAGTTTATAAGGCATCTGACTATGCTGAAGTGTAAGTGTTTATGCCCCAGCGTCAGTGACTGATCACTGCTCTGAGAATAGTTTTTCTTTGCCAACAATGATTGCACAGGATTTCTATAGCAGGTTGTAAATCTTGAGATATGGTAGGTCAGATTTTAGGGTCTTAATCTCTATTGTCACTTTTAACAGTTATCAAATGGGAATTGTACTTACCTTATTGTATATAAAATAATCCCATTTTCCTTTCCAACTCTCTGCAGGCAAGAACAATGGTTTGTATAGAATGCACTATGTTTGTGCTCAGCTGCCAAAGAGCCAGCTGAAAGAGGAACCCAGGTTACCCTCAACCCTATGGAAAGGGTTGAGCTAGTTATCGCTGCTGATAGCAAGTAAATCATTTCTGTAGGCAATGGAGGAAACAAAGATGGCTTGTTGGGTAGGGGCAACTTCTCCAAGGACAGGAGTCAGGGATGTCATTTTGAATCCTCTAATAGCGTGGTGTGAACAATGGAGAATTAGCCACACCTATGAATTAACTGAAATGCAACTATTTTGCACAGTGTTGCTGTATTCTGGATTGCATTTGTGCACCACTGCCAACGCTACCTGAAAACAGAATCCGAAAGGCTGCTATATCTAGTGAAGATTTTCCTTCAGGTGGTAGAGTGTCCGATTTTTTTTTTCTTTTTTTTACAACAGACTATGTATTCTGGTGGCCATAAAGTTTGGTCAGCCCTTGAATTAGTGGCATCTTGGATACAATCTCTATTTCAAATACAGTTACACACTTATTAAAGAAAAGTGAAATTAAGACATAAAGGCAAGTGTGGAAATAGGTGTTTATCTGAGACTTGAAAATGAGACACAAATTCAGTGGGGTACAGGTACAGGAAGGATGATCTCCTTCTAAAAATGCCTGCATTGCATAGATTGATAGAGTTTAAGGCCAGAAAGGGACCATTAGGTATCTTCCTAATATCTCAGAGTATGACATTTCACCAAATCACCTCTATATTGAGCCCAATAACTTTTTTGGCTAACACGTATTTTCCAGAAAGACATTCAGTCTTGGTCTGAAGACACCAAGATATGGAGAATCCACCTCTTCCCATGGTAGTTTGTTTGAGTGGTTAATCACTTTCACTGTTAAAATTTGTACCTTATTTCTAATTTGTATTTATCTGGCTTCAGCTTCCAGCCTTTAATTCTTGATATGCCTTTCTCCATTAGAAAAAAGAGCCCATTAATACCTGGTATTTTCTCCCCCCCAAAGTACTTTCAATTGTAAACAAGTCACCTCATGATTTTCTTTTTGATAAGTTAAACAGATTTAGCTCATTAGGTCTCTCTCTGTAAGGCATTTTCTCAGTTCTCAATTAATTTTTGTGGGTCTTTTCTGTAGCCTCTCCAAATTTTTCAATATCCTTTTTAAAATGTGGATGCCAGAACTGGGTGTAAGATTCCAGTATCGGTCTCACCAATGCAATATGCAGAGGTAAAATCACCTCCCTACTCTCTCTGCCCTTGAGGAATGAGAGAGAGCTAAATTATATTCCAATTAATGTATAGCTACTTTCATTTTAAACAGTGCAGTTTTTATTTAGTAGTTTTATTTAATAGAGGCAGAGGTATGCCCACCAAAGAGGGAAAATTGATATATATAATTCAGCCTCTTCTTCTCTGTGTTGTAGCACATATACTCTGCATCCAAGCCATTCTATGTTCCCCTTTGTTTTATTTTTAATAAAGAACTGAATGTGCTGGAACACCATGGTAGGCCAAGCAGAGGTGAGATGAGGACATTGTGGTGTCTTTAATACCGTGTCCTCTGGCATTTACGCATGTGACTGACCCATATTTCAACACTTTTGCCAACCATAGTACATGAGGTATGAACACTGAGATTCCCCGCAAAGGAAGTGTGACTGGGGCACATTGCTAAATCTCTTCCATTGTAAACCAGTGTTTTTGTTTACCGTTATTGTAAAGATGATTATTTCAGTTTAATATTAACCAGCTTGGAGGGGCTGAATTTATCTTGCTTGGTTCTAGCTAGCATTCCTGTCCTACACATGGTGCAAATCAACTGTCCTTCCAACTTGAAAGAGTTTGAGACAGTAGGGCCCACTGACGCATCGCTTTTGTTCTTGGGGAATTGTTTCCATTGTGCTCTCTAAAAGGAGGGAAATTAAAAGCTTTGCTCATGGCCAGTTCTCTTCATATTTGCCTCAGTTGGGGGGATTCTTGTTGGCTGTAGCTGCGCTGGCTGCCTGGCTTTGGGTAGCTCCCTACATTTCCTGGCGCTTTTCAACACCGCATGTTAATTTTTTTCAAGCTCTCCCTCTTAGTTGCAGATGATAAAAGGCCTATTTCCTAATAGGAAGATTGTAACCAAGCTGTTCAAACTTAATTTAAATTGGAGTCATTATTCTTGACTTCCTCTTCTTAAAGACTTGTTTGGACTTGCTGGCACAAAGCAGCTCCCGTGTTCCACCCCAGATGTGGCTGGGTGATCCCTGTATTACATTCTTTAAATTGCTTTGCTCCTGTAAATAAGCAACTGAGTGGTACTTCAGACCACTTAATAAATATTAACAGAGGGTCCAATCCTGCACCTCTGAAGTTGATGGGAGGGTTGATGTTGACTTTAGTGGAAAGAGAATTGGGCCCTAAGTAGCTCACATATTAGGCTGTTTGCTTTTTTTTTTTAAAAAAGCATCTGTGCATATTTGCCCTCCTAGGTCTTAGCCTGTTAGTGTGACACTTGTGGAACTCAACTAGTCTTGAGGGCTTTTTGGCCCTTGAGGGCAGAGGTAGCGGGGAGAATTCTATTCAGACCCTCTACTGGCTGTTATGTATGTCAACACCACTGAGTATAAAAGTACACCCTCGCCAAGGATGTTGCTCACTTTATCTCCCACAAGCTTCAGAGACCTTGGCAGCTTCGCCTTTGGTGCTGCATTCCAGAATCCTGAGCTGGAATTCATTTGGGGGAAGAATTTGATGGTCTCTGCAGCTCTTTGCATTGTGGGTACCAGGCTTGCATAGCTAAAGGATGGAGCTATGGAAAGAGACCTCCATCCTGGTTGATTCCCTCCCCACAAAAAAACGGTAGGAGCATAAAAAGCTAGTCTTCAAGAGTGCAGGACTGGCTCGGTACCAGATATGGAAATCCTTTGACTCAGGTGAAATGATGGTCAGGGCAGTTGATGTGGCTACTTGGCCACAGGCATCCAGATTCTACCAGGAGGTTCACAGGAAGATCCAAGACCTGCTTCATGCCAGTGAGGATGTGTCTGAGGAGCAGATTGTCTTCTTTGCAGCAAGCAAAGGAGACAACAGGCTGCACTTTGTTTCCAGGGCCTGCATCTTGCTCCCTGGGTTCCTCCTTCAAGAGAGGAAGAGGAAAAATTCCTGGTCTGGGAGTCTGCTTTTACATCAATGACTGGCAGGAAAGGAGAAGAACGGTATCACAGACTGCTGAGGCGTGCCTGCTAGGCTCGCTCCACAGACCACATTTTCTTCCAAAACAAATGTAAAAATGTGACTTAGGACAGTTTCCCTGAATTGAAAAATCTTTATTCTGGATTTTTTAAGAGAATTGCCAGTAGCTCAGTAGAGAGGGCATGAAAAACTGGTCAGGAAAACCTACTAGATGCCTATTCACAATGAAAAGAGCCTCTGAGGTATAATACAGACTCTCAGAAATCTCCAAACCAATATCCATGAAGCAGTTCAACCAAGTGGTTGAATTCTTTTCCAGCATCTAGAAATACCAGAATAAATATGCACTTAATTCATTTAGGTGCCCTAGTAGAAACCAGAGTCCTCTTTTATATGCTAAGTTTCTCTGTCTAACTTATGTCCTTGGCTCTGGTACTGACCCACTGTGTAGCCTTGGGAAATCACATCCCCTTTCTGGTTAACTGAGGCACATGATGGGAAATGATTATAAAAATCTCTCCCTCAAACGGGTGTTGTGAAAAATTGCTTTGAGGTACTCTGCTGTGGATCACTATTTGGTGTATGTTTTATCATGATGAGTGCAGGGGACTGGACCAGGTGACCTCTCGAGGTCCCTTCCAGTTCTATGATACTATGATTACACAGTGGCCAGAGCTTGGGTGGGCCCCCTTGTGAAAAATGAAATAAAAACAAAGGTAGGAAGATTCGGGGCCCGATTAAATACAAAATGATGAAGAAATAAAACAATGACAAAACACCAGGAAATTTGTTCCTTTGCCCTTAATTCATCTTTGTGTGAAGTGATTCCATAGGTCTTGCCACAGTGTGATACACTTAGGACTGGCATGTTAGTAAGGAGTGGCATTTGCATTTTCTCTGTAGAATCTGCACTTGTGCCACACATGAGTGGCAACTGGTTTGAGATGGCTCATGTCCATGATTGGTCAACAAAGAGGCTTCTGACTTCTTTTTTTATCAGACTAAACTAAGCCAAAATTAGCCACCCGAACCAAAATAAGCATCTGAATGTAAACTTGCACAGATTTTACTGAATTGGTTTTAAAAAACACCTCTAGTTAACCCAGTGACTGTTTGTCTGTAGACAAGATCTTGGTAAATTCTTGACACAGTGAATTGACAGCGATGAGATTAATTGTAGCATCCTGTTAAGTGTCTGCATGCTAACGAGACCCGAAGCTTATCGAAGTGTACGACTTTGGCAGTGTGACTCTTGAGAAGCCATAGTTGCTGCTGCACTAGTCTTCCTACCTACTTTAACAGTGAGGGCGCTAGCCTAGACATGGACAGTGAACACTAGTATTTTAGGCTCTCTATGCTGTCTAACCCTGTTCGGAACAGGGCTCCTCAATAGTGTGGTGGAGGGCTAGTCTACACGAGATATTCTGGAATAACATAGGGTGGGAATTTAAAGCGGAATCGCTCTTTCCGAACAACTCCATGTGTGGATACTTATTTCAGAATCTGCTTCCAAAATCTGTTAAGCTAGTTTGGGGAAAAAGTATTTTTTTTATTCTGGAATAAACGATTTCATACCTCGAGTAATTCCAGAATAATTTATGTAGCGAAGCCCTAACTTGATGCCACCACCCACTGGTAGAGGTTGACTCGGTGGTAGTAAAGGGAAGGAATTTTAGAAAAAAATCTTAGTATAGATAGGTCTGAAGTGTCGAGTAAATATTGAGATCCTGTCTCTTTACGGTAATTAGCAGGCCCCATGGCACTTTTGTTAGAGTAGGGATATTAACTGTAGTTTCTTGGCCAAATCCCTGCTTGGATAATTGTTCAGATTCCCTAAATTTTTCCGTACAATTTCTTAATTTCCTGTCCTAAACTTACGTAGTAATTTTATTAAGCAGCTGCTGTATTCGCTCCAGAAGTGGCCCCACTTCTGTGCGGAGGAAGTGATCTATATGTATCCCTTTCCTACTTAATAGGGTGTTGAGACATGATTCATGGCTGTAAGGTGCTTTGAGATTTTCAGATGAAGAGTGCTACTGAAGTTTAGCATATTAATAAAGATCCAGAACATATTAATAAAATCATTGTTTTCTGAATAAAAAACCATGCATTCACACCTCATACTGTTATTTTCTTTACAATCTTCCCCTTGCCCCAAGGCTGCTATCACTAAGGTATGCCTTAGTGTTTGAGATGTTCAGGTCCTGGTGTGATATTACAGTATCTACCTGTACACTTTGTGTAACACCTAGACAAGTGTGGGAAGAGTGGTAGCTTGCCTGAATTTTGCATTATCTTGCTTTGGTTGGCCTGTGTCCTGTTGTTACTTAAATGACGCCCTTGGAACGTTAAAGGCCCTGTATCTACTTCCTGTTTCCCTAAGTTTCCTATTCTAGCAAAACCATGCAGGAACCATCATCTATGACAGAGCTGACAGTCCCATCATATTCTGCTGTAAGTGGTGAAGGCAGGCGCTGAGGAAATCCATGTTGCATGAAAGGTGTTAATCGGTGGCATCTAATGTTGCTGCGCTGGTTGGATTCAAAGATTAGCATCCTAGCTACACAAACTGTGGGGATTGGGGTTACAATGGGATAGCTTCTTGACCTCCTTATAATATGGTTAGGTCTTGCTTGTAAGGGCAGCGTCAAACCGTATTTTAACTGCTACTCAGCCATATTAGAGCCCTGCAAAGAGCAGGATTTATTTTCAGGAGCTGCTTCCTAGTGTAGACTCTAATGACAACATAATACCACTTCCTCTAGTAGTTTGCTAATGTTTACAGTTGTTAAAGGGGCTCTGTCAATGTTGGTTGAAAATGAAGGTTTTGAATTTATACAAATAAAGGAACCACTTTCTAGACTGTTAATACAAACTTTGTCACGATTACAAAAATACTTTTAATTAAAAGTATGCAAGAGTGGTGTGGCTGTAATGTTTGTAACCCAAATGTCAGAACGCTCTGCTGGTTCAGGAAAACCTGAAAGTGGATTGACTGATCGATCATCACTTGAAAAATTTAGTGAAGTGCACAAATAAAAGTAGCGTACAAGATGAAAAGGAAATTCCGTACTTAAGATTTTCAGTTGAAAAAATTTCAGGTATTAGTAACACGAGTAAGAGAACTGGTTGTTTTAAAAAAAAAAAAAAAGTATAATCTGCTGGTGTCCCTTTGCTACACAGACATTTTGCAAATCGCAAGAATGTGAACACAGGAACTCAATGATTTTGGTGTTTCACATTGTGTACGAAACAGATCTGAGCTGTCAAACTTTGTTTGACCCTTCCATGGGCATGTTGCATTAATCATTTTTTTTTTTTTTTTACATTATGCAGTAATTAATTTTTTTCCTCTCATTTTTAACGTTCATAATAAACAAAATGCTAGAGCTTTTATGTAGCCGAATGAGAAGAAATGTTTCAGAGGCCTTAAAACCACTACAGAAGATTAAGAAGGAAAAAAAATAAAATAAAAATTGAAGTCCGGAACCAGACCCAAGAACTTTTTCCACATATTAATTGAAAACAAAAAGCAAGACACTTCTGTTCATTGTCCCCAGAATGTCCTTGCACTGTTCCAGATTTTTTTTTTTTTATTTTGTCCCCAGAGATTTCTTGGGAGATATTTCCTGCCTCCCTCCCCATTCCTTCTCCTCTTGTAATTTCAGTTTAATTTATTTATATTCTGTTGGAGATCCAATCCTGCAGTCATAAAGCAGGCAAAACTCCCATTTGGAGTAAAGGTGCAGGGTCAGGCTCCTAATCTGTCATAATTTGAAACTGATTAGAGTGGTGTTAACCACGTTCGTTGGACCCACTCTTTTCAGGATGCAGAACAAACCTATAGAAGTTCCTACACAGGCTGAATACTGGCTTGGGAAGCCTTTCTTGTAGTATTGCATTTGTATTTTGCTGTGCTTGCATAAGTCGTCTTTAAACTTCCATAGCACTTTCCATCTGAGGATCTCAAAGACCTTGGCAAATATTAATGAATGAACTCGTAAAGACTCTGAAACCTGTGAGATTGGGAAGCATTATCCCTAGTTTACACACAGCTTTTCTATGCCCTTTCCCTCAGTGATGAGCTCAGCCACGCAGGAAGCTTGTGGCAGAGCTTGGAGCAGAACCCTGGACTCCTATTTTCCAGGCTTGTCTTTTGTGGTAGCCACAAAACCACGCCGTCCCCCCTTCCTCCCTCCTGTCAACATCTGCCCAGCTTGTGCCTAAATGCATTTTAATGAGTTACTAAGTTGTATGGCAAGGAGTGGTCAAAATGAATCCCAAGGGTTGCATGCAGGCCGTAGCCATCCATGTTCTAGAATGAGGATGTGGCTTATAGACAACAGAGCCCAGTATGCACGACTCCCTTTTGATCTGAGAAGCATGTGGATCAGGGTGGCGAGGTGCAGTGTAGGCCTGTCTAAAAGATCCTCACCACCGTGTTAAAGATAAAGGTGGCTTCATATGCTCCAATTCATGCCACTTGGATGGGGCCCTGATGATTGACAGTATGGGCTTCAGATGGGTGAAATTTGGCTGCCCCGTTGTATGAGATAAACTTTGTTAAAAACAAGACTGTCAGATAGAAACTGGTGTGACTCTGGTCCATCATTTGCCTTTTATAACTTTCCTGGAAAGTTTTTTCCATTTGACCTTTGCAAAACCAAAGCTTGTTTTAATGAACATGGGCATTGTGAAACACAGTGACACAATCCAAGGTCGAGTTGAGTCTTGAATTTTTTGTTTTTTAAATTGATTTTTTTATGTGCTCAGTAAACAGAAACATCCAATCGGCAGACATAACAAGGAACGTTTTTACAGAACTTCCGTCGGAACGTTTCCAGGGGCTTTACAAGGTTTCAGCATGGATGCAAATGGTGTAGAGTCCCAGAGAGCGTTAGAAGTGAGGGCAAGAGGAATAATTGGATAAAATGGATGTAGACTAGGTGATGGATGCCCACAGGCATAAGTAGACAAGTAAGAGTGTAGGTCAGAGTATGTAGGAATAATGCAAATAGTAGGGGGAGAAAGCTGACCCAATATAGGGAGAAAGGTGATCCAACAGGAGAGTATAGTATGGCCAAAATACCTAATAATTTGCACTGTTGTAGCTGTGTTGGTCCCAGGATATTAGAGAGACAAGGTGAATGAGGTAATATCTTTTACTGGACCAACTTCTGTTGGTGAGAGAGAAGATTTCAAGCTCCACAGAGCTCTTCTACAAGTCTCTCTCACCAACAGAAATTGAAGATGATGCCTGTCTTATGGGTCATAGTGACAGGGCGCATGGTGGTGGTGTAGACAGTGATGAATAAAGGGGAGAGTTTTGAAGGGAAGACAAGGGTTTTGGCTTTAGCGGTGTTAAGTTTAAGCTGATGATTGATATCTAGGACTCTTAGGATTTGTTGCTTCCTGTCACTGACTCATTCTTTGGCCTTGAATAAGTCACTGGACGTCTGTATCTGTTTTGCCATCTGTAAAATTAGGGAGATCTGAGGCTTGCTTAATGTTCATAAATCATATTGAGACTCTTGGATAATAGGTGTTACATAAATGCAAAACAGTATTTTTCCCGTGGTGGAACTGCATTATGTCAGCTTGGAACTTTTTCAATTAGTGTTTCCATTTTCTTTTAAATTTATAGTGAAGTCTACCAAGGAGTTGTATAGCTGAATAATATATATGCTATTATATTTGCATTTTTGGATTGTAGCTAAGATGCAGGTTATTAGAAAGGATGTGCAGTATTGATTTAGGATATACATAAGGAGCATTGCAAATAAATAGACCATCACTAGATGGCACTCTCTCTCTAAGTTCTAAATAAGTCATTTCTTGGCAAAACTCTCTACCTGATTACAGTGCAATAAAAACTACCATAATCGATACTGTGGCAACATCCTAGCTTTCGTGAATGTCAGGTCGCTGTCTCTTCAGATGCTTATTCCAAAGGCAGAAACTGGATAGCACTGAAGGAAGCTGTGTTGTGAACTTTAAAGAATTGCATGCCTTTTTACTCTGCTTTTGTCAATGACCATGAAATGTGCGTAGAATTGGACTTATTTAAAAGCTTTCTTTTGCAATCAATGCAGAATAAGTAAAGACCCTAAATATGCAGGGTTTCCACCCTATTACGACCCTCCTGAGAATGGGAGATTGAAAGCGCATAACTCACGATGTCAGAATACATCATAAGGATAATTATTCAACATTTCCCTCCTCAGCGCTTAGTCCCATTTTGATTTTTACTGTAGACACCTAGGGATGCTATCTTGAGTTCAGAGAGTGAAATTTTCAAGTGACTTAGGAGCACAAATTCCACTGAAAGCCAGACCTGTGTTCCTAAATCACTTAGGTACTTTTCTCCCCCAACATTACTTAAAATGTTCACTAGGAGTCACCTAGTTGACCACCTCTTCTAAAGGGTTACTTGATACATCTGTTGAGTTGGGTTTTTTTGTATTTCTGTAGTTTCTTTTCATCCCCAACCTTTCAAATCACTGGACAGCAATAGTGAATTAAGGTATTCGGTCTCTGAAATTACATAACATCACCTTTTTAACACAATTGCTGTAAACGTCGAGGTTTGCAGGAAAATCAGTGAGTCAGTCAAGAAGGCTAAATTCAGAATTAGATGTCTTAAAATTGTCACAGTCTTCAGAATATCCTGTGGATTGTAAGCCTGTATTTAAAATCTTTCCGCTCATGTTAGAAAATTAATGTGCTTATGATCAGAAAAAAGTACCTTTCATACTTTACATCACTCTTTTATCTTTCTGGAATAACATCTGCTTATGTTTGCTGCCAAGACCAAGTTTGTTAGGCTTACGGAGGCAATATATCTGCCGATGGATGAGTTGTAATCTAGTCCACCTCACAGAATTGTCGGTGATGATGCTGTTACAGTGTTTTCTGTCTCTGATGTACGGAGTAAAAAGAACATTGTTTGATTTTGTTTGTTTTTTTTACGTGTCAGTCTGAGCTTTCCATGCAGGGAGTAATCAAATCTTATATGGGAGTTCTTTGAACAAATATGGGAACCCAAGAAATCCTGTTGAATGACTTCTGTGAATGTGAATTTTGTGCGTATGGATATTGTTGGATTGACCTCTCTGGAGATTACCTATTTTTCCCCAACATGGAGGATGAATGCAAGCTTCCACCAGGCCTTCCTGCCTTTGTTCATTACCTCTGACAGGGAAGGGCCATTTGGGAGGTGAGGTGGGGAGTTCAGTCCCATGTCCCACTTATTCCAGCAGCCCTGCTGACCGTGCTAACAAGGGGGCAATTTGTGTCAGCAGAGACTGTGCTTTTCTCATGTGACTTGTCCTCTGGGAGCTGGTCTGAAGCCCACAGAGTCACTTCATAAAGGCTACCAATCACCCGTCAAATAGCAGCCAGTTTTGGTCTCTGTTGGCCTAACTGGATTTGAACTGCTGACCTAAATAGAGGAGGAAGGTTCTGTGTCCAGTTACCAGTGCCCTGAATAGAAACGTTGTGGTCTGTGAGAGAAACAGGAATGAAAGCAAATGTTTGTTGAATGGAAAAGAGAAGAACATGTGTGACACAAGAATATCCTCAAACATGAGTTAAAAGTAAAGCGCCACTTTAAACCCCCCCCCCCCAACTCTGTCCAGAGGCTATTGGTTATTGTTTAACAACTAGCATTTTGTGAATTTATTCTAAGTAATTATATAGACAGGTAACACAATTCTAACCTCCTTGGAAACTCCTCTTTCTTAGGTCTGTCTATGATGGCGAAGAGCATGGTCGTTTCATGGAAAAACTGGAAGCCCGAATTCGAAACCATGACCGAGAGATTGAGAAAATGTGCAACTTCCATTACCAAGGCTTTGTAGATTCCATCACAGAGCTCCTGAAAGTTAGGGGAGAAGCCCAGAAGCTTAAGGTAAGAGAGAAATTTAGCAAAGACATATCTCTTCTATCAAAGGGTAATATTGTGGCACAATGAAATATTTTCATTTCTGACTTAGGGCTTGTCTTCACTACATTGTTAGCTTGAGGTGTAGCTTTGCTCCTAACATCACTCCCATCCCGTTCCCCCCACAAATTTAGCTTGAGTTAAGGGGTGATTTAAGCTTGAGCTGGCTGGTCCATCAGGAGGGATGGCTTGAAGCTTCAAGCTGGTAATGAAGTTGGGGATGCAGTAGCTCATGTTACAACTGATCAGCTGCTAATTCATTCACTCTGTGTAGTTGGAGTGTTTTGCAGTGTGGTTGCCCTGGGTATGTGTACCTTGCAGTTGACAGTGTGATTGCAGCTCATGTAGACATACATGAGCTACCTCAGATACCAATAGCGATGAGGCTACGACAGCATGGACTTCAGTGCAGTCTGGCCCTTTGAGTATATAACCCGGGTCCCATCAAGGCTTGTACACTGCGTGCTGCTGTGGCTTTGTTACTTTTGATACCCTAGCTATCTAGATTAAAGCTAGCTCAGTTATGCCTCCATGCTTTGCAATCACTCCCTGCACCCTCAGTGCAGTGTAGCCATACCCTGAAACGTCAGAAGGACCAAGGCCTCGCCTACACTAGAAAAGCTTTGCTGGTCATTTATACCACTATATCTATACTAGCAAACCCTTCTAGTGTAGACATGCCTTATACCAGCAAAAGACTGCACTTTTGCCAGTATTGCTTATACTAGTCCACTGAGTGAAATAAGCTTTAAGTGCAGATCAGCAGTGGCAAGCAACCCAGGGCTGAGCTCTGAGGGGAAACGGAGAAACCAGATGATAATGGAGTCTGTTCTAGGTATAGGGGGCAGATGGAGTAACAGGTGACCTTGGACCTGTCTCTCAGACACTGTATCCTAAAATGTGGGGAATGAACAATTTTGTCAGTTCTAAAAATATCAGAACAAACCCCCCGCTTCTGAGTTTCCAGAGTTGGGGAAGCTGCCTCATTTTCTTGTGATATCTGCTTTGAGGGTGGTAGGGCATGATTGATGTGTATTCTAGAGGCCTAGTTTCGTTTCAGGTTTCAACAGCTTCAACAGGTTTCAAGGAGTCAAAGATAGATTGACAGAAACCATCCAAGGATAGTGAATTGCTGGCTCTTTAGGGACAATGACAACCCCCCCCCCCAAAACACCTTGATTGTCTCCAGAGTGTAACACAGTTAGCCTTTCTCACTTGGAAGGATGGGGCAGCCTGACGTGGGACCTTTGGGTGGTTGTATGGAAGTCTAAGTGCAGAAGATGTGGCAGGGGAAAATACTAAAAATTTCCCAGGAAAAATTCTTTGGAGAGTAAAGAAAAGTTTCATGTTCTAACATGCTGAGGTTTTAAAAGTAACCATACATTTCTTTATTGCAGTGTATGTGTAAGGCATGTCCTAGCAGGACTCCAGGTTTTACTCATACAGGCCCACCATCCTGCAGTGATGCATGCAGGGAAACTCCTGCTCTCGCTCGGTTGCCCATTGACAGGCAGTGCCAATTGCAGGATTAAGGCCACAGAACATATGAAAGGAACAGCCTACTCTTGTATCATTGTTTCTAGCCAAGAATACCACATTCTTTGAAAAGACTTCTTGTGATTTCCCAGCCTATAAATCACTTCTTTATGGGTGGCACACTGTGTGAAGTCCCTTCATGTACACTTAGGGATCCCTTGATTTCCATAGCCATCTGATTTATAAAATGGCCCCAGAGGAGAAGAATGCAGAAATCTGTTTGTAAAAAGTAGTGGAATCCTTCTCATGAGGGTTTCCCTGGAGACCCATCCACGGATCCAGCGGAGAATGTTCATTTTTTTTCAACTATTCATTCTCTCCAGTATTTGTTTTTGGTTTTTTCCTCAGCAGTTTTAGTCTTACATAGTTCCATAGCATATGCATTAAATCTACATCTTCAGTATTTCACCTGCAGCATTTATCATTTATATATGCTTTTGTTTAAGTTTCTAGAGTTCTGTGTAATCTTATATTTACAGTGTTGCCTTTCAGGCACTCTAAATAGCAGGACTCAACCCCATCCCCCCGCATGCCATTGAAGTGCTAACACCGCTGGAGTGAAACCTGGCACAATACAAAGTGAAGAAGAATTCTGTGTCCATTGTAGGTGGTCAGAATTGAAGTTGAAATTTGCATCAGAACATCAGGGTTAAGTCCTCTAACTTTTTCGGGCAACACTGTGCGCTTATTAAGGCTGACACATAGTCAGGAACTCTTTTTTTACAACTCATCCAGAAGATATCTCCAACAATGCAGCTCCCCACTGGGACGCTGGTTCATTATGGTTTACCTCCCTTAGCTAACAGTAGTAGCAACTTATATTTTGCAAGAAAAGTAACCCAGATGAAACTAAATACTGTATTCACAGGAACAGATCTTCAAAGAGGCATCACTTTTACCTGGACAAATTTCTAATCATAACAGCATTTAAACTTCTGCTTACTCTTTGTGATTATAACTGTGCAGCCTTAAGGTTGCACTAATTCACTATTTTACATTTAATCTCCTCGTTTAAAAAAAGTAAAAGAACCTTTTGCTTATTTGGCTGGTAAAATATTGTATCAGGAATGTCCTCAGCACTGTGTACTGCACTCTCTTCTCCTTCGTATTCCTGCTCATAACTCCTTTCAGTTGGCCTTTCATTGCTCTTCTCCTGCCCTCCTTCTGATTGTCTCTACGCTATAATTAATTTAAACAAATGCTTAGTACCACATGTTCCATATAGAGAAGAATGAACTAAATAAGCCCCTCTCATGATCCTTCACTACCATATCCTCATCCTTCCCAGGCCCCCACCTGCTGTTTGTTACCCCTTGCTGTGCTTGTCTGTCTTAGATTATAAAATCTCCAAATCCCTTTGTCTGAAAAGCTCTGTGTGTGTCTATGGAACTCCTATGTAAATAATCATCTGTTTTTCTGTGTGTGTCTGTGCCTCTAAAAAAACTGAAAATGTACAAGGGTGGAACATATTCCTGTTCGTTTTTGCTTTAGGTGGGATTGAGATGTAATTTTAATAGAAGACTTGTATAGACTTGGCATCATTTTTGGAGCAGGTTTAAATTAGCCTACGTGAATTCTTTTTCGTAGTAGGATTTTCGGGGTATAAGAAAATAAAATAGTCTTCAGAGGAGATACCATGCTCCTACTCGAAATATCTCAGGACATCATAAAGGAAATGAGCAGTTTTTGTGTAGGGCAGTCAGCCAGGAGAACTGAACCTACTGCAGGAGGTGCGGGGAGCGCCGCTATGCGACCGCTCCAGTGAAGTTGTAAAAAGTTAAGTCATGAGGTGAATCCTTCTTGCCTGCAGTGCGATAAGTTTATGGTAACAAGCACAAGCAGTTAAAGTCTGGCAGTCATGGGGTCTGGACAGTTCAGGCAGCTGGTATTGGGATGGCTGTATAAAGCCTTTCACTGCTAGGTCACCGGTTTCAATCTGACCCAAGTTGGAAGTGGCCAAAAATCATTGCCATCTGTTGGCCAATCAGCAGCTACTGTGGAATGAGTTGGGTCTTGGTCCTCTTTCTATCATAGATCCTCCTCCCAACATCATAATTATTTGTCTTGTCAGCGTTCTTGTGAGAGATGTAAAGGGTTGAATGGCTAATGGAGACTGAATGATCCTCCCATCTCTAGAATTGGAGTATTCCAGGTCACGTTTGAGGTACATTGTGGGGTGATATAGGGGAAGTTTTCATTGCCATACATGTTGTAATGGATAAGCAGAGGACCTCATTTCTAGGGTGTCAGTCTGACATGGTTCACTGGTACTAATCCATTCAGGAATCTTGGTTGCTGCATTTTCCTCAGCATGGCTGCAGCAGCAGATCCTTGCTACGGCAGCCATAGCAATTGGTCAAGACATCAGAGTTTGTGGTGAGTAATGGTTTCATATAAGGGAATCATGACAAGGTGAAGAGTTGAGTATAAGCCGGGGTGGGCAAACTATGGGCAGGGGGCCGCATCCGGCCCTCCAGACGTTTTAATCCGGCCCTCCAGGTCCCGCTTGGGAGCGGGGTCCTTGGCTTGCCCTGCTCCGGCACTCCAGCTGGGGAGTGGGGTTGGGGGTTTTCCCCACTCCATGTGGCTCCCAGAAGCAGTGACATGTCCCCGCTCTGGCCCCAAGCTCCACCCCCGCAGCTCCCATTGGCCAGGAACCGCGGTGCGTGGAGACTGGGCAGTGCGTGGAGTTGCCTGGCCGCGCCCACGTGTAGGAGCTGGAGGGGGGGCATGCTGCTGCTGCTGCTGCTGCTTTTGGGAGCTGCTTGAGGTAAGCATCACCCGGAGCCTGCACCCCAACCCCCTACCCCAGCCTTGATCCCCCTCCCGCCCTCCAAATCCCTCAGTCCCAGGCCAAAGCACCTCCTGCACCCCCAGCCCTTCATCCCCAGCTCCACCCCAGAGCCCGCACCACCAGCTGGAGCCCTCACTCCCCTGTACCCCAACCCCTTGCCCCCAGCCTGGAGCCCCCTCCCATGCCCTGAACTCCTCATTTCTGGCCCCACCCCAGAGCCCACACCCTCAGCTGGAGCCCTCACCCTCTCCTGCACCCCAACCTCCAATTTTGTGAGCATTCACGGCCCACTATACAAGTTCCATATCCAGATGTGGCCCTTGGGCCAGAAAGTTTGCCCACCCAGGGGTATAAGCTCAGCTTCTCTTCTGCTGGAAATAGAGGTGATGAGGGTGGGCTGCTTGCTCTTATAATCCACTATGTTTTTTTGTTCTCTGTGGCGGCTCAGGGTGCTGTGATCCTGCCTCTTGCTGCTTTTCTATAAAATCCAATGAATTCAAGTAATTTTTTTAAGTTATGGATTAGTTTTTAAAATTCAATAATGAGAGAGCTGAACAAGAAGCTGAAATCCAATGGAAGCTTGCAGGCACACAGTATTGCACTGATCTGCTGCTAAGCTCGAATGTGTATGCTACCAAAATTCTTTTTGGTCAGTTTTTCCTCCCTGTCCAAAGAATATGTGTAA
This sequence comes from Lepidochelys kempii, assembly GCF_965140285.1. NCBI lineage: Eukaryota > Metazoa > Chordata > Testudines > Cheloniidae > Lepidochelys > Lepidochelys kempii. The sequence continues at coordinate 137,854,096 of NC_136383.1, forward strand.
TAGGGTGGTTTGCCCCTTAAGGGCTGAAGAGCTTGGGCTAGTGAACCCTGATGACAGAATTATCCAGTTCACCTGGGGTGAATTGGATAATTCCCTATACAGTGCAGCAGGTGGCTGCAATGAGGGAGGAAGCTCAGGAAGCTGTGATAGTGTCTGCAGAGAGAGAGGCTCTCCAGGGCAGAGAGGCCTGGAAAAAAACCTGACCAAGCCGGGGAAGGATGGCAAAGGCTCCAGGTAGCATATTCTGGGTGGAGGAAGAGAAACCTTTTGTTGTGTGGACTTATGAATGGACTTTGTTTTGGGGTTTGAATTTTATTTGCAAGTTATTTTATATTAATGAGCTCAGTCCCCAGTGAGGGATAATTTCTGACCAAGAAAAAGCCTGAAATGAAATTTATTTGACCAGTCCAAGAGGGGAAACTGAGGCAGGCTCCCTGTAGTTTGACCTTGTGCTACACAGGCATCCATGGGAGGCAGCCAGCCCTGTTTACAATATGTAAACCACTTAGTTTGGAAGGTCTTTGGGGCGGGAACTATCTTAATTTCTGTGTGTTGTACAGGAGCAAGCACAGTGCCCTTTATAATTATAAACTTCTTAACTGTTGATCCACAGAATTTAGACTTTGCAGGATTGAACATCTCTGTTTCAAGAGCAGGTACCATGTTGACAGGGAAGGGGAGAAATGGATAAATCCATGTTAACTACTTTGAACAGTTCATATAAACTGTATTATGAAACAAGTGAGCTAATTGATATTCAGTTTTTAAGAAGCCATTCACTTGCTGACAAAAAATGCATTTGACTTAGGGACCAGATTATGCCTCCTTTACTCATACAGAATGGAATTCAAGGAGGGAGGTACTACTTTACATGAATAACAATTGCAGAATATTGTGCTGGGGGGCACAGCTTTTCAAAGGTGGCATCTAGCTGTGTTACCCCTTGCTGTTTTCCACTGGTGTCTAGTAACTGGCAAGAAACTCTTCCACGTCCACCTTCATATCACCTGTGCTGCTCTTCGGATCTTTCCTTATGTCAGAAAATCCACTGAATGCCTTTTGATGAACAAAAAAACAAATTAACCTCATCTATTTTAGGGGGTGCAGAAGAAAATTGTAAGAAATTGCATGGAAGCTGGTGAAACCCCCAGTAAAGGTTCTTGTGCAAGCAACCAAAAAACCTCTTGATTACATGTAAATTTTAAAATTAATATGTTTTTTTTTCCCATTTCCTCCCACAGCATCAAGTGACAGACACGAATAGAAAACTGCAGAGTGAGGGGAAGGAAGTAAGCCCTGTATTTTTAAAAGCCTCCCTTATATGATCTATTTGCTTTGAATATTTTAATGTATTATAATACTGATAGATTGCAGAGACTTGTAGTTTCAGAACTCCACAGCTGTGTGGGCAATACTAGTGATCACTTGTGTGACCATAGTGTTAAATCTGTATAATACTTGTGATATCTGTACCTAATTTTCAGTAAATGTAATGGGGATGTGTATGAAGTGACTATCCCTTTCCATAATTCGTGGATTAAAACACAATGGGGGGGAACCTGGAAAGCAGGAAGACTTTGAAGTGATAATGGACAAACAGTGGGCTCAATCCTTCACCCCTAACTAGTGTCAATAAACACTGAAGGATCAGGCTCCCAGTTTGCAGAGCAGTACGGCAGCAGTAAAAGTCAGTGCGGTCTTCAGCTGCATATGTGGAGGCATCGAACCATGGAGCAAGTGAAACTCTGTATGTTTTGGATGTGATTTTCCCCTTTAACTGCATTCAGTCTTCTACATCTTAAAACTAAAGGGATATTGAGAAATTGAAGGGAAATTGTTGGATAGCAACACAAGTGGTCAGTGAGCTAGAGGCACTGATATATGAAGAAAGATAAGTGCCAGTTGTGTGCATATATATATAATATCTGAGAAGTGTCTAGAAACGCCTATTCCTGCAACTCATCATCTTGTCCTCCTGGAGGGACTCTCACCACTTGTTCCTTACTCCCATAGAAATCTTCTGCTCTTCTCTCCTCTTCCATCTTTCTAGTTCACAGAGAAATTCACTTTATTGCCAGTACTTTCAAAGTAAGTACTTTGGCTTATGGGCTTAAGATGTGGAAAAGACCTATTCCATCTTCCTGCCAATGTTGGATAGTTCCCTGTGGTAAATATCAGTGTTTTGAAAAACTGTGACCCCCAACAGTGTACTGCTGGCGAGTGCACTGTTCATGCATCCGTAGGACTGGCTCTGGAAGAGATTGAGATAGCCAAGTAATAACTTAGTGACGGCCGAGACGACATCAGTGTACAAGAGTCTGAATGGGGTAAACACCAAGGAATGGGGGAGATTATTTAGGCTGATCCAGGGAGGCATAGCTAGGAGAATAAAGGGATATGATTAAGAAAAGGAAAAGTTAGACTTGATATCAGGAAAGAAAGAGGCTCTGCATATGGGAGGAAGACCATGGCCAACAGCTCTGCTCTTCGGTCACAATGGAACTCACTACAATAAGGGTAAAGCTCTTCTCTGTGAGAGACAGAGCTTCTCTTGGGTGTCAGCCCAAGACACTGAAATGAACTCCCTCAGGAGCTAAGTGCAAGGGGCATTTCTTTGCCCTCATTACTCTAACATAAATGTATAACTCTGTGTGTGTGTGTGTGTGTGTGTGTGTGTGTGTGTTTAAAAAAAAAGGAAATCCAACGCAAAACACTCCCCTATACACACTTCTCCCCTTGGGCAGAGGATGAGAAAACAAACACATGACACGTTACTTCCGTTTCTTGATGTACTACTGAAAGGTGCAAAGATAGACAATGGGTGAACGCAGTATAAGAACCTACATAGAAGGAAAAGAAAAAGACCTATTGGAGTGAGGACTAGTCTCCCACAGGAAGTGGTGGAGGCCGTGATACTTTGGCCATTTAAAATTTGACAACCACTGGCAAAGTGTGTGGAGAGATAATCTGTTTCTGGGTGAGGGGGGTGGAACTGATGCTTCTAACAGAGATTAGAACCGGCAAACCTTATGGGAAAAACAGACTCAAACCACTTCCATAACACCAACCAACCAACCAAAGAGGAAAACCAAAAATCCCCAAGAACCCCAAAAAGAAAAAAATGACTGGAAGATAGCTAATGTAACACCAATATTTAAAAAGAGCTCTAGAGGTGATCTTGGCAATTACAGATCGATAAGTCTAATGTCAGTACCGGGCAAATTAGTTGAAACAATAGTAAAGAATAAAATTGTCAGACACATAGAAGAACATAAATTGTTGAGCAAATGTCAGCATGGTTTCTGTAAAAGGAAATCATGTCTTACTAATCTATTAAAGTTCTTTGAAGGGGTCAACCAACATGTGGACAAGGGGGATCCAGTGGACATAGTGTACTTAGATTTCCAGAAAGCCTTTGACAAGGTCCCTCACCAAAGGCTCTTACGTAAATTAAGTTGTCATGGGATAAGAGGGAAGATCCTTTCATGGATTGAGAGCCGGTTAAAAGACAGGGAACAAAGGATAGGAATAAATGATAAATTTTCAGAATGGAGAGGGGGAACTAGTGTTGTTCCCCAAGGGTTAGTTCTAGGACCAATCCTATTCAACTTATTCATAAATGATCTGGAGAAAGGGGTAAACAGTGAGGTGTTAAAGTTTGCAGATGATACTAAACTGCTCAAATAGTTAAGACCAAAGCTGACTGTGAAGAACTTCAAAAAGATCTCACAAAACTAAGTGATTGGGCAACAAAATGGCAAATGAAATTTAATGTGGATAAATGTACAGTGATGCACATTGGAAAAAATACCCCCAACTATACATACAATATGATGGGGACTAATTTAGCTACAACTAATCAGGAGAAAGATCTTGGAGTCATCGTGGATAGTTCTCTGAAGACGTCCATGCAGTGTGCAGCAGCAGTCAAAAAAGCAAATGGGATGTTAGGAATCATTAAAAAAGGATGGAGAATAAGACGGAGAATATCTTATTGCCCTTATATAAATCCGTGGTACGCCCACATCTTGAATACTGCGTACAGATGTGGTCCCATCATCTCAAAAAAGATATATTGTCATTAGAAAAGGTTCAGAAAAGGGCACCTAAAATGATTAGGGGTTTGGAACAGGTCCCATATCAGGAGAGATTAAAGAAGCTAGGACTTTTCATCTTGGAAAAGAGGAGACTAAGGGGGAATATGATAGAGTCTATAAAATCATGAGTGGTGTGGAGAAAGTGAATAAAGAGAAGTTATTTACTTGTTCCCATAATATAAGAACTAGGGGCCACCCAATGAAATTAATGGGCAGCAGGTTTAAAGCAAATAAAAAGAAGTTCTGCTTCACGCTGCGCACAGTGAACCTGTGGAACTCCTTGCCTGAGGAGGTTGTGAAGGCTAGGACTATAACAGGGTTTAAAAGAGAACTAGATAAATTCCTGGAGGTTAAGTCCAATAATGGCTATTAGCCAGGATGGGTAAGGAATGGTGTCCCTAGCCTCTGTTTGTCACAGGGTGGAGATGGATGGCAGGAGAGAGATCACTTGATCATTACCTGTGAGGTTCACTCCCTCTGGGACACCTGGCATTGGCCACTGGCGGTAGACAGGCTACTGGGCTGGATGGACCTTTGGTCTGACCCAGTATGGCTGTTCTTATGTTCTTAACAACCAAAACCGCAAACAAACACCAAAACAAAATCAGAACACCACACACACTCCTTCCCCCACCTCCCCTTTCAAACTCCCTTGTTTACACCTGTGTTCGCTGGCTCCTGTGTTGCTGCACCTCTGCCACTGGCTGGCTGTTTGGCTGCTTTTATAGGCCCCCTAATCAGGGCTCTGCTTCTCTCACAGCACGCTGCCCCCTACCAGCCTCTACAAACTGAAAAAGGGGAAAAAAAAGACCCCCACACATAACAGAACAAACACACTACCCACAAAAAACCTCACTTTCTGCCCCTAAGAACCGGGGGTTTGCTTCCTCCCTTCTCCTCTAATAGAACTCCCACTCAAACTCCCCTGTTTACAGCTCTGTTTGCTGGCTCCTGTGCATCCATAAAGTCTTGCTTTTGTTATGCTAGGAGGGGGACCATACTGTTTTGCATATGTGGAGTGGAGTACAGTTCATAGATTGTTTCCAAAAGGGATCACAATGAGCCAGTCTAACCTACTGCATTACACAGACATAGAACTTTGCTTAGTAACTTCCTGTGGGTTCGAAATTCTTCCCTACTCCATGAGTGAATAATGAGTTCCTTAGCGCTCTTAGCAGGTATTGTTGTAGACCTACTGTGGGGACCTTGCTGAGAGATGAGTACACCATAGAGATGTACATACAAGCTGTTTGTTTACCACTGTTGGCGTAATTTAATTTAATTTTCTTCTCTTTAAGTTGGTAGTAGCAATGGAAGAGCTGAAGCAATGTCGACTACAACAGAGAAATATTTCTGCTACCGTTGATAAACTAACATTGTGTCTTCCTGGTGAGGAATCTGAAATTGATCATTGCTACTTGTACAGTTTCATCTAGATTTAATTTAATATATTTTTTCTTTAATGTATCTATCTTTTTTCTTTTCTCCCCAGTTCTGGAGATGTACAGCAAACTGAGAGAGCAAATGAAATCTAAAAGGTAAATTTTACAGACTGATGCATATTGAAGAATCACAAAGCACCAATCTGGAGGTCTAAGTTAAACTCAACAAAGAGGTTCTCAGGAGTTGAGAGATCTATACTGCAGTTTGCTCAGCTTCGAAACTATCTAATTTCTCATTAGTAGCTCTCAAACCACACTTCTGCTTATCCTTTCATCAGTCTAATCCAAATGCAGGTGCAGATTAGAATAGTAGTTGTAACAATGTATAATCTTTCCTCATATACCAGGTTTTTCTAGAGAATAGGTTCATAGTAACGTACATTTTTATTTATATGTTTCAATTTGACACACACACACAAAATCCCTATCCTAGGCTCACCATTCAGTCACATAAAAAACATTGAACTAGCAGTTGCTGCAAACCAGAAATAGCTGACTAGACATGAAACGCCTCCCCCCTCATTCCTTTACCCAACAAATACTATCAGCCCCTGTGCTTCTGGAGCCCCCAGAGCCTTGCATAAATTGATACGCGTCGCACCTGAAAGTCAGACTAGAATGGGGGAAGTTAGAGCTTAGAAGTTAGAGTTAGTTATTTAGCTGTTCAGTAAGGGGTTTTCCCCATTAGTATGTCTGAGCATGGTATAAAGTAGCCTACTAGTTTGTCCATTTTTGACTATGTGTATAGCATTGGTGAGGGGCTTATCTGTTGACCGATGAGATGTTCATTAAAATGTTAGTTGTAGCTGGGGTTCGTAGCTATTATGGGGGGTGTGTGTGTGTGTGTTTGGGGGGGGGAGGGGAGGGAAGCTGGATCTGATCGCAGTGGTGTGAACTGAAAGGAATTCATATGCCATATGATTCCCTCATTCTATATAGTGTTTCCATGAACTGATTCTGAGAATCACTTCAATTTTTCTTTTGATTGATTCATTTTGACTTGTACAGAAATTATTATTGAGGGCCATATTTAAGTAAAATCTGAACACTTAGTTTTTGTCTGGATTTGATGGCTCCATTTACTAAAGCAGCAAAACTTGCCCTTTTTGCAGCTGTCTCCTCCTGTCTTTTTTCTTGATAGCCCATAGGGGATGGGTTGGTAGTGTAAACTTCAGGTTTGAATACCCAGTCTCAGTTGGTTTACTATGTGTGACATGCTGGAAACGAAGAGCAAAGTACAGTCCAAACGGAGAGAGGATTGACTGTGCAACCCACAGGACAGGAGAGAATGAGACCCAACACTTCCTTCTCCAGTGTCCAAAATACAAGGAAGCGAGAGAGATTTCCTCAGGTGATCAGGACTCATTAGTCTCACAAAGTGATGAGGAAAAATTGTACCTGAGCCTGGGAGAAAAAGAGGGATGGTGGAGATATTGCTTGATGCACGAACCTGTCACTGCATTAGGATTCAACACTGCTGACAGACAGACTGCTGACAAACCCCCAAAACAGTGTACGGCTCTAAGGGGATTTTTCCAACCACTGGCTGACAGCTGAGGGATGTCCTCTTTGGTAACACTTGCACAGCTCTTTATGCCAGTAAAGTCTCACTAAATTGTATGTGGCCAGTTTAGACAAGAGAGTGAAGTATGAGATCCTTTCTGCTCTGGGTTTGTACATGAGAGATCACCAGGGCAATATTCTTGGCCAAAAATGCCTTCTTGCCCATCTGTGTACCTGACTGCCATCCTTTCACCCCAAAAGCATTTGCATTTCATTGGTGAAATGATCCCTCTGTGCATGTAGCTTGTTAAGCACTTTGGGATCATTTGGGGTGAAAGATAACCTCATGTCAAATGTTGTTAGATAAAAAAATATCAGATTTCTGAAGTGGGTTGAGGCGCCGCTGTTCTTGTCCGAGAGAGCAGAACACAGTTGGAAGCCTTGCTTGTGCTAAGAACTCACCAAGGACTGTGGGGCTAAAGCTGCATTACTTCATTAATAAGAATCACTGGCCTCTGCACTTACTCCCTGCTCCAGATATTTTAGACTTTGTTTTCGGCAGGCAGTCGTAGACCTCATCAGTGAACACACACTGTCTCTGCAGGCCACATTTTAGCATCTTCTACTTCAATAAACAATATCCTAAAATATAACAAAACCCCAATGTGTGTTTATTCCTCCAGTTTAAGCTCTGGCTTTCCATCCACTCTTAAGTTTCTCTCTCCAGAGGGGATTACATTTTATTGTAAATAGCTTTTTGTACCCCACTGTAATATAAATAGTGCCCCATGTTACAAGGTTAAACCGTGTGACTGCTGCTCTTAATGGTCCTTTCAATTTTTAGTTAAAATAATTTCCCCGACTTGACTCTCTGTTTACATAACTATTGTTTTGAAAAGAGATTTGAGTGTTATTTTTTTAAGTGACATGGTAGTGCATATTTTATGCCTAAGCACGTATTTTGCTTGAGTTGGGGTTTTTTACTCTCGTTCTCCTGGCCAAATTTAATCTCTGCTGTGTACCTACTTAAATTTTCACCTCCCCAGCTTTTCCCTTTGGGCATAGTATTCTGCATTACCTCTCCAAAACTGTGTCCTGTTATGGTTGCCTTATTTTACCCTAGAGACATGTTAGTGATGATCAAAATAATTTTTCAGAGATATCGCTAACAGCTCCATAGTCAAGGTTTACGTGCTGGGACTGGACGACTGGATGGATCAGTCGATAAATTGCTGTGGTCTATTCATTCCCTCTGAAGCATCTGGTGTCAGTCACTTTTGGAGACAGGATACTGGGCTAGGTGGACCAATGTTCTGATGGTTTTCCCTTCGTCAGATCTGTTACGTTCACGATCAGCTAGCGTAGCTTAGTCCTTTTGGATGGAAGGTGAGTGCTATGTAAATGTGAATTCATGCTCAAATATGAAGTACCTAGGAATGGAAGTAACAGCATCAGAGCAAAGCTCTCTGGGTCAACGACGGTCGTTGTATCCCAAGCAGCACTTAATCTCGATTCTCATGGGGGCCTCTGGCACTATAGTAAAATAAATAAATGAAGCTGGGTACGAATAACAGTTTCCATTCCTATGGCGCCTTTTAGCCAGGGATTTCAAAGTGCGTTTCAAATGCTGTGCCTTACGGCACCCCTGTGCGGTATGTAAGGGATATATAGGAATTACTTGATCCGCCACTTAAATGCAGCCACTTCTAGGATGGGAAGCTTTTAACAGTGCTTGGCAATATTGAAATCATTAGACAGGTAGCCAGATCCGACTCTCAATGGGCACAAGACAGACATCTCTTTAGTAAAGCAGAGCCATTTTACACAGTCACTTCTCAGAGTATGTCCACACTTTAACCTTGCTAAACCTCAGTTTATCTAATTGCAAATGTGAGAATAATTCTCCCTTATATTGTACAGGAGCATTGAGGTATGTGTACTTCTGTACAGTGTTTTGAGATCCAGGGTATATAGAAGTGCTAATTTATTGCCATCATCCTCTGATGTCAAGTGGAACAGCAGAATAGTCTTCAGATAGTCTTGTATATTTCTGAGTCTGATTTACACTCTTCCCAGACATTACCCTGCATTGAAGACATTAGAGCACCTTGAGCATACATACCTGCCACAGGTGAGCCACTACCGCTTCTGCAAGATCATGGTGGATAATATCCCTAAACTGCGTGAAGAGATAAAAGATGTTTCCATGTCAGACCTCAAAGACTTTCTGGAGAGCATTCGTAAGCACTCTGACAAGATTGGAGAGACAGCGATGAAACAGGTAGGGTCTTGTGTTGCATTCTACTGTTAAGCTTAGCATGCCTGTTCAGTTTTAACTGTCCTTTTCTATGCTAGAGTATTTAACGTTTGTAGTTCAATGTTTCAAAAACTGCTTTAACTATTAAATAAGTGTTGCCATATGAAACTGAATGATCCTTTATTCTACAGCTGCTAGGGGTGTCTGTTTTCTGTTTCTGATGCAACTGCAAAGCGCTGACATGTTTTTCTGTACTTTGCCCTAGACTTCTAGTAGCCCAAAGTCGAGGAGGCCGGGGTGCGTTGTATAATCCAGATCTCCCATTTAGCAATGTAACATGGCATTTGTGCTGCTGTGCTGTGCGTAGTGAAAAATTACAGAGCTGAAAGAGCCAGTGTCAATTTCCCATGGTCAGTGTAAAACATTAGCATGCAATATGCTTTTGTTTCTGCATCCTGAGCTCCTTCAAAATAGTAGGTACATTTTTACACTATATGTTTTACAAATACCTTGCCATTGCATTGACTTTGAAAGCGATCCCTGGTTAATTGTACATAAATGTGTATTAAAAAAACCCCAAAACTAGTTACAGCAAGGAAATACCACTTTTCTCACTATTCTTTAAAACTTCTCAATGATTTTTTCTTTGTCTTCTAAATGTCATTCTTTCTACAATCTTTTCCATTAATTGGTTTCCTTCATGTTGTGTTTGCTGTGGTGTTGTCCTTGTTCAAAAACCCTCCTGTAACAGAATATAGAATAGGCTTTCTACTCTGAGCTCCATTACTTTGGGAATAATGGATAGCAAACTTTTTCCATTCTACCTAGTACTTACGTTAAGTCAAGTTAGCATCTCTGAATCTGCAAAGAAAATGGCTCTGATCATCTCCTCCTGTCAGACTCAGACACACATAGTAACAATGTCTGGAAAGTGGTTTTTTTGTCTCTTGGTATTTAAATTGGTCTTATTAACTGTTCTGAATTTACCTGATGCTAACAGTTACTAGAGGACTAATTGTTTATGGAAAGACTTTTTTTTTTTTCTGGCCATGAAAGCCAACCCAGTTTCTTGAAAGGTCATTCTTTGCCGTGTGCGTGGAAAGAAGTAATCATTTTCAGTCGTTTTTTGGGGTCCAACTAATGAAGGGAATGTGCTGTTCTTCAAATACGCTCCATGTCCAGCTAAGGAGGCTTGCTAATTGTTGGAACATAAGGGCTTGCAGATGTTCTGTCTGATTGATTGTTTTAGTTTCCAGTGTTGTTGTCGTTGTGACATTGGGGGCAGGGGTGAGGCTAGTTAATGCATATTGAAAGCTCATAGCAGTATGCATTGGTGTCTTGTGGGCAGAGGTGACACAGGGGAGAGGTGCACACGTACACCTGTTTTCTCCTCGGAATAGGTAGGCAGAGTAAGAGTCTGATGAATCCATCTTTTCATCCTCGCATATCCACATCCCACATTGCTTCCTCCTCTGCTGTCTCTCCATCTCTGGCGAGGACACTTATTACCCTGCCCTAGCCTTCACCTGCACCCTCTCTCCTCCCACACATGGACTAGTCTCATCCTCACCACCTCCGCTTTCATTTCTGCCACTTCCAGTGGAGTGGCTGGGCCACCTCAAACATATATGCTGCAGCTTTTGATCTGTGTCTCATATCCCTCCATCTCCTTGCACTCACTGAAACTTGGCACTTCCCATCTGGTACAGCCTTTCTCATGGTGGGGTCTCCTCCTCTCTCTCACACGCTGTTCCTCCTGTTACTTCCAACACTTCTTTCTTCCACCTTCAGTCTTTTCAAACTACACATAATCTCTCTTTTCTCCAATCCTCTTGCCCTCCCGGTAGTTATTATCCATCACTGTCCTCTTTCGTCTATGAGTTAGATGTGTGCCTTGCTTTCTGTTCCTCCCTCAATCTTGGTTCCTTCAACTTGTATGTTGATGACCCTGTGATGACTTGGGGAATCTGCCTGTACAACTTAAGAGTTTTGATTGATATGATGAAGTTATTATGAAATTGCTGTATCATAGGATGCCCCTGGATGTATGTAGATTCCACCCTTGCTGACAAGGCTGTCACATCCCTGCCAGGCCAGGGATAATGATTAAGGCTACATTTTAATCATGGGTATTTTTAGTAAAAGTCATGGACAGGTCACAGGCTGTGAATTTTTGTTTGCTGCCTGGCCCATGACCTGTCCATGGCTTGTACTATATACCCCTGACTAAAACTTGGGCTGGGGGATTCTGGGGGTGGTCTGGGGGCACCGCGAGTGCAGAGTGTGTGTGTGTGGCCCGGGACCCCTGCTAGTGCTGGGGAGGAGGGTTGGAGGGGCTTGCAGGCTCCCTACCCAGCTGCCCAGAAACTGCAGGCATATCTTTGCAGCTCCTAGGGGGAGGGAAGGCCAGGGGGCCTCTGCGCCCACCATGAGCACTGGCTCTGCAGCTCCCATTGGCTGGGAACTGCAGCCAATGGGTGCGGCGGGGGTGGTACCTGCAGGCAGGGGCAATGCACAGAGCCCACTGGCCCCTCTGTCTAGGACCTGCAGGGACATGCCTGCCAATTCTGGGGAGACCCCCTAGGTAAGTGCTGCCCTGTATCCCAACCCTTTCCCCAGCCCTGAACCCTCTTCCACACCCAAACTGCTGCTGCTCCCCTGGAGCCAGTCGCACGGGCCGCTGCAAAAGTCATGGAGGTCACAGAAAGTCACAGAATCTGTTACCTCTGTGACAGACATGCAGCCGATGTATCATTTGATGTCAACAGGTGGAAACACTTGAATGACAATAGGTTGGCTGAAGCTGGGCAAAGATACTTCCTTCAGCTTGTTTTGGGGGAGGGAAGAGGAGAGAGTGGAAAATTCCTAAACCAGACAGAGACAAAGGTGACAAAGCTGGAGTTTTAAAGGGGTCTCTTGCGGTGGGCGGGAGGAGAGACCAGATAAGCCGCACTGGAAACAAGGGGCAGGAGAGAAGATGGGGATGGACCAGCAAGGTCAGAGAAAGTGTGCTGCGCGGAGAAGGCTCCATGTTTCAGAATACAAGCTGTGCACCACAACAGAAAGAACCTGGATGGCTCCTGTGGACCCTCTCCCCATCCCAAAGAATACTCTGGAGGAAACTAAGGCAGAGAAATGCATATGGGGTTTATTATTTTAGTATAGAGCTGTGTATTTCTCATACAATTAAGTAAAGAGCAATGGTGTTAGAACCCTCTGCAAAGTCTGTGCTGTGTTACGCTATTCATGTGCCCTTGAACAGGTGAACTGTGGGCCCAGAATATCCACAGGGCTGGGATTCTGGGGGAGGGTGTGGTTGAGCTGTGTGGTGAGCCTGAGGAGTCAGCACTGGTTCCATGGACTGGGCCATATATAGTGAGGTTGCAGCTCTCATAAGGAGCATACTAGACAGAGCGTTTGTGCCTTGAGACTATATCTAGGGGCAGGACTTGGGCTTTGTTTAGACTCCAGAGGCTTAAGTCCCTCTGGGATTCTGTGGCTGGATCCCCTCACAGCGATGTGAAGAGTGCCCAAGACTAGGGGTGCTCTTGACGGGAGCTGTGACAGACCCATGCAACCCTGTTGCCTCTGGCTTCTTCACCCTTAGCTCTCTGATTCGATCTTCAGCCCTAGTTAAAGTCTCTTGGCTATTGTTATGGTTACCCCCTGGATCTGGGCTTCACTAAGCACTGCTGTCTCTTTTGCCCCCTTTGAAGATTTTTCTCTCTGATCACTGCCTCATGTGCGTCAATAGTGCTTGATCTTATGCTGCCTTCCTGTTCATCCACCACCCCTTTGGTCTTAAAGGCTTCTGAACTGAATTGCATTACAGGTTTTTTTCCCAGTGACCCTTTTGAGGCTGCACAGGATCTGTTGAGTATCTTTTGGTTACTTGGGGAAAAGTTTAAGAAGGAATTTTTTTTTCTTCTAGGCAGATGTTAATAAAATGCTAAGCGAAACAGACTATTGGACAGAGGAGATATGACAGCATGACTCACTAAGTAGAAAATATTTAGAAATCTTGAATATGCTGTACTGCCAGCTTCCATTTCTAAAACACCTTTTGTACAAAAGGATCCCAAAGATTTCTGCAGGCTTATTAAACTAAGATGCAAACTGTAAAACAGGGCTTGCTTCATCCGCTGCTGAAGTGCATCTGTCTCTGGGTTGGGGCCTTCTGTTTGTTTTTAAACACACAACAGCACTACAAAGCACCTTAGGAAATGATGCGAAGAATGCCACTTCCAATTGACACTGCAAGGGAAGTTGGAATTTGACCAGTGCATTGGGTTTACTCTGGCAAAAAGTGCCATGTGATCTTTAGTGATCAAAAATGACCAGGGACCTAAATTTTGTGTTGCCAGCAGCACAGTGTCCCTTCACATCATATTGATGGAACTGAAGGAAAGAGCTCCCCCTGCTGACTTACAACACCACTTCTTGCATCACTATATCTTTTGCTTAATCTGTTCGGTTTCTGATTGATAGTCACTCCGTAATAATATCTGGCCTGGGAGTGTTGAACAGTGATTGGCAGTTCTAGTGGGCTGCGATAGGGCCTATGCATTCGGGTTAAATGAGCATAGCATAAATTCTGTTCAACTCTCTGATTTTGCCAGTGGGGAGCAGAAAGAGTTTGATACGATGGTGAAGGAAATGATGTTTTTGTAGCATTACGAATCTGAGGCCAATGATGACGAGAGCTGAGAATTTCATTTTGTGATACTCGGAATGATCTGTCTTGGAACACAGGAAGCTGTAGCTATGTCTCTGGCTGGCATTCAAAGATACTGGGAGTTCTTTGGCTCCCTCTGTTGGACAGGAAACTGACAGTGGGGGTGAAGTCAAGTCATAGTTCCTGGGGTCAGTCTTATGAAGGAACTGGGAGACTTTTGTGTTGCTCCATTGAGAAACTGATTTTTAATTCCTTTGCCGTGTGTGTGTGTTAACTCTGAACCTTATTACCTGTTATCCCATGGGAATCTTTGCTGCCTCAAACATTGTTACTAAATATATAGCACTTATGCAGATGAAAGAGTCTCGGTGTTGAACTTGCTTTGGACTTTGGCCCCATGAACCTGTTTTTTTAAGATCTGAGTTATAGAGGTGTTGGGAATGCATTACATCTTATTAACACTTGATGATATCCAGTATGTATTTGTTTTATATAGCTTAACATCGGAAACATTTCAGGCGTGTGAAAGAGGTCGCTTAAAATGGTGCTGCATGCTAAGTATCCAGTGTGAGCAATGTGCGCGTTTTGACATAGGGGGCCAAAAATAACCAATCCAAAAGTCATTATCGGATAAAGTTTATGTCTGGACGGCCAAAAACATTCAGCCTGCTTTTCAAAGAGACAGATGGAAACAAGCATATTTTTCATAGCATCTGTAGGATGAATTGTCACAGTTTATGTTGAGAAGGTAGTGAACTCTTGTTACGAGTCTAAATGTGCTGGTATTCTGGTCATATTTTTTTAAGGTGATATTTAATTGTTTTAGCCACAGATCCTATTATTTCAAGCCAGATATAACAATTGTATGGTGAAAATATAGACCCATAACATTTTTTGACATCTTTGAGGTGGTGTAACATGTGACTTGGGGGTATGTATTCCTAGAAAGTGGTAAAACATATCAGCCACGCAAATGAATGAATATACTCTCTTAAAAATCTGTTGAGATATAATCAATATTAATCTGTGTTAGATAGGAGTGCAATGTCTTTTCACACAATAGTTTACACTTCCTTGATGTCATTCATCTGAGGAACACAAGGCACTTTCAAACACTGCCTCGTAACAGCCCTGTGGGAAAAGCAAGTAAGCAAGAAACTGATAAAAATTATATTACATTGAGAGACACTGGACAAGTACCATTTGCAGATCTGAGAATAGAATACAGATCTCCTGACTGCATCTTTTTCTGAAATTGCTTTGTACTAGGCTTTACCCTTTTTATATATAATCGAGCACTTCATTGCTTGCTAAGATTTGGACAAAGATCACTAAAGTGTATCTGCATATATGCTGCTATCATAATGTTACACTTGCTGTTTAAAAGGAAAATGTCAGGACAGACGTCAGATTTCTTTCATATTTTTCTAACTTCTTTTAAAAACCATTTAATCAGAGACCACAATTGCTAATATACATTAATTAATTATAATTGTAGAGTTATTCGTGGTATCATTACAGGTTGAAGTTAAGGTTGTTAAGACATTCAAACATGGCATTTCTGTACCCTAATACGTTTAGATTTCTTTTAAATTTCATCTGAACTCTGAATTCCCTGGATTTATAATGCTTAGTTTTGAGGTACAAACATCCCTGTATGGTTTTTACTTTAAATTACTCATGTGTTCTCTCAGCCTTAACTGCTTCTTTACAGAGTTTTTGTCTGGGAATATCAAATAATAGCACACCTAAATGGTGGAAGGTAAATGACACATTCATTTATTGTTTAATGTAAATAGCAACATTACTGTACACAATACTTTGCCAAATATTTAAATGTGATAGATAGCAATTGCAGAATTGGCGTGAGTATTTACCAGCCCAGGCAGAAATTTACTTGCTTGCCTGCCGTTTGCCATGATGATCATGGAAAACTAATATTTACGTGCCCTGGATGATAAGAACTTTGTAAGTTTGAAATATCTCCTCAGTAGTCTTGAATTTTTACAGATTTGGGTTGACACTGGGATGCCCTTAGGTTGAATAGTAACTAACATATGTGATTCCAAGAGGATGACTTGTTGTATAGGGTGCTACTAATCAGTGTTTCTCAACCTGTGGCCTGTGGGCCACTTGCGGCACAATCAGCATAAGCTGCGGCCCATGTGACATCCTCAGGGCCATACAGGTAGTACTGGATGCGGCCCACAGTGGGAAATAGGTTGAGAACCACTGAATAAAGGGTTAGCTGGTTTTCAGAACCCTGATCTGAGGCTGGTTGGGACCTAGTGTGAATCTATTCAGCTTTCTGTTTTGGGTTGCTTTCACAATGGCTGACATATTTCCAAACATCTGAGGACGTTCTTGTCAGTTAATTTATTTGAATTGATGGTGATAAGTTGAGACGTGGCATGTGGCAATTTCAGTATTATTGGGAAATCCTGCTATGTCCCAGTGCTTCGTTTTAAATGTAAACACATGCACACCATCCTGAGCCAAATGAGCAAAGCAATTCCTCTCTGGAAAGGGGGATAGAATGACATTTTCTCAGACTGCTGCTAGAACTCCAGATGCTGATTGTTGGCCTTTCGATGGCCCGGGAAAAATGTTAAGAAATGCATTTTGTGCAGTGTTTTTAATTATCATCATCCCCAAGATTTTTAAACTTTGTGTAATCTTCTGTAACACATATGGAAGTTGTTTTTTCTTTGTATGTATATTTTATAGTAAATTAGATTTAACTGTACGTCTCTGAATGCATTGTGCGGAGAATGTCCCCGCTCTACTGTGTGTCAGACTCTTGGCAAGAGCAGATCTATTCCAAAGGTCGTTGCTTGTACTTTGCCTTTCGTGCTTGCCTTGTTTCAGTCTTAGGATCCCCTGCCACGTGGGCTGCATACGCCAATGCCAAGTTTGAGGTTAGTTCTTAATGTGCTCGTAAGATCCCCGTGTCGTGCTTATTACTATGGGACCTTGTTTTACAGACATGGCCGAGCACTGATAAAGTATTCCTCAGGTTTCAGTGTGTCCACTGAATGCTTTAATCTTGTCCCATGCCAGATGTTTTCTTTAACAAGCACAAAAAAGACAATAAATTTAAATAATGTATAGTCTGACAAAAGCAGAGTAACTTTAAAGTGGAAAAACTCTGTTAAAAGGACCAGCCAGGTCACCTAGTGATGGCGCAATGTCAGATTAGCTATTTTGTTTTGCTATTCTAATTTCACTCTTGTTTTTCCCCATCTGGGTAATTTGGTAACTTGGAACTGATTTTCTGAAATACTATAACTGCAGTAGAAACTTAGTCTGGATACTGTTGTTGTTGTTTGTATTAAACTAGTATCTTTGGGGACCCTCTTGTGCCAGCTGCTGTTCAAACAAATGCTATGAAGACAGTCCCTGTTGCAGTCTAGGCTTGTGACAAGAGGCAGGTTCATGAAGCAGACATATAGGAAGGGGATTGACAAGGAAGCAGTGAAACAGCATGATGTCTTTCTGTAGTAGATTATTTTACTGTTAACAGCTGTTTAATCGAAAGATGCCATTTTAAAACACACAAGTTTGAGAAGACTTAAAATATTTTTGTTAACTATGTAGTGCACGTGTGTGCAGACAGAGAGAGACTAATTTAATGGATTAATATTTTTTAAACTGTCAAGCCATCATAAAATCGCCTCTTCTCAAGCCTATTAGAAATAGCTTGAGAAAATAAACAGACTTTACATTTTATTTCAGTACAAAATGCCTGTGTGAAAAGAAATATTCATTTTTATTTCATCTTTAATTTTTCCTTCTAATCTTAGGCTGCTACTTCATTAAGATTTGACATATAAAATTGCATTCCAACCATTTTACGACTGGCTGAGCTGATCATTTAGCACTTGCCATTCACTGTATAATTAATCAGAAAATTTCCTAGGAGAGATTCAATAAAGTGTCTTCCTCCAAATACTGTCTACACATTCTGTTACAGTCAGGGTGAGATCTTCAAAGGTTTATAGTTTCTCTTTAAAATTGTTGGAAACTGTTGAAAAACACTGTGGACTCTAAATATCTTTTCTTTCAAGACAACAGGTGTTTGAGAATCCACCACATCCCTGGTATGTTCCAGTGATTAACCGGACTCTTGTGGCTGGCCATCTCTGCATTAGGCGCACACAGCCAGTAAAGGATTGGATACTATTGCAAGTTAGGACAGGTACATTGGCTAAGCTGTGCAAGTAGCAGATGTGTGAGCTCTAGTGTTGATACTAGCCTGCCTGTCTGTATAACTCTCTCATGAGCATTATTTTCATCCAAAACAGAGGCAAAAATATTGGTGTGTAATACCTTCCAAACAGTGGGCTCTTTCATAAAAATTGTACCTAAGATGCTTTCGAGCTTACACAAATAGCTGAGACAGGGAAAGGTCTGTTTAGAATTGAGATTGAAAAAGAGATGAAGTAGGAAGATGCCAAAAGACTTTTCAGGATAGCAGGAGATGCAGAGGAGAAGACTCTTGCATTGACAGTAGGGGGATTGTGTGGAGAACCAAACAGGAGACCAGTGCTACAAGAATAGATGGCACAGGGACACAAGCAGAGAGAGTTGGAATAACTAAAGGGAAGATTTTAAGAACGATTTTTAAGTGGATCCTGAAATGCATGGAAGAGCCAATGGGGTTGGCCGAAAGTAGATGTGATGCGAGAGGGCTTCCTTGTACATGTGAGGAGATAGGCTGCAGCATTCTGACCAAGCTTGGAGTCTGGTGAACTGGGACTTGGGGAAGCTAAAGGCCAAGGAGGAAGGAGATGAAGGAATGGATGAGGATTTCAGTGGAGGTGGAGGCAAACGGCACATGTGGGCCATGCAGTGGAGATGGTGGTAGGTACATTTGCCGACATAAGCATGTTTCTGTTCCCATGATGTGTGTTGTTTGAGGTCTTTATGCTTTCCTGTGCTTTTCCCCACATCACAAGATTTTAACACAAATATGCTTATTATCATAAAAGAACTTTTATTCTAATGTTTCCTGGCTTTCCATGGAATGTTTTTCTGTTTATTTAAGAGGAACTCTGTGCCTTTAAGTCTGTGTTTAACATTTATACTTTATAGAAATTTTATTAACTAATGGGGATTCTTCTGAAATTTTTATGACTTCAAAAATTAAACTGCTAAATCACAGAGTTTGTTTAGTTCCGTGTATCTGTGACTAATGGCCACAGGGACTATAGTATTCCTGTAGCATGCTAGGCTACTCTGTGGAACTGGTCAGAGATGTGGCTACATCATTCATAAGTAAACTCAAAAGTTTAATTATAGGGCAGCCCTATAGTTGCTGGACCAGCTTTTCCTATAGTTGCTTTTTAGGTTTTTTTAAACTCCTGAAACCCAGGGATGTTTCTCAGAATAAATCTTTCATCCTCCAACTGTCATAACATTCAAGCTACACTAAAAAAGGCTAACAAAAGCAGAGAAATATCAAATTGAAACCAGCCATCTTTAACTTACCTTGTGCCTACTTATTGTGCCAGAGGACTGTAGTTATATGGGGTATCGTGGATACCACACTGAAGTCAGCTAAAGGGTACTGTTCAGTTTATATATATATCACTTCATTGCTGGAGCACTATCTCAGTGCCTCGGACAATAGGGCTCCAGTCTTGGTTGGTCTCTCCTAAGTGTTAATGTAATAACATTTAAGAGTTTCGCAAATTAATCAACCTTTAATTATTTTAAAAAGTCTCTTTAAAAGTTTTCAGTATTAGGTGCTTGTATTGTGTGTATGTTGCAACTTCCCTTTACTGTCTGTAGCTGGTAGATATTCTAGTCACTGTACCAAGGCTGACAGTAGATATTACAAGTAAAGTTGATAAGGCTCTGGGAGCCCATGTTAATGTAGTAGGGCAGCAGAATATGTAGTACGGTGCATGAATATGGAACTCCTCTTCTGCAGAAGTTAACAATTTACAAAGATGGATGACCAGTAATTTTACTTGCAAATGGGGGAAGTAAGGTACAGACTGGTTAAGTGACTTGTCTGAGATCACGCAGCAAGTCTTTCTCAATGTCAGGGATAGATCCCAGACGTGCCTGGAATTTTGTATCCACTCAAAACTGCAGAGGTTTGTTTTAAAGATTTTACGTTGGAGTTTGGTCTGAGCATGGGATCTATAATGACCACCAGTGGGCAAGACTTATGTTTTATGATTCATCTGAAAGATAGCTCCTCTGGCTGCATGTTGTCCGCTATACATAACACCCCCCCGGGTCACCATCTTTGCTATGTGACTTTTGGAGGTGTTCACAGTTACTGACCCTTTTCAGTATGTGAGATTTGAGATATGCCCTTTTCAGTATGTGAGATTTGAGCAGATGACAAGTAATATGGAAAGGTGCACCCTCTAAAACTCAACAAAAGAGCATTTGAAATTGGGAAATTTCAAATTGGGAAATTCTGGAATCTGGTGTGCTAATGAGGAGGAAATGAGTTAAAATAGAACATATTAAGGGACTATTACACTTTACAATGGATCTTAATGATTAATTTTAAGGGAGCAGTCGCCAGAGCCTCTAACTCATTGAGCACACTTTGTATGACACTACTATACAAATTACAAATGGGGTGTGTGTGATCAAAAAAAAGTGAAATCCTTCAGCAAACCAAGTTTTTGAGTTTGTTTTAATTTAAAAAAAAATTTTTGCTGACAAATTCAGGCCATTTAAGTCTCCTGACATACTTTTTAAGTTCACATACATAGTAAATTTAGACCAATGTTCCATTTTTTTTATTATTGAACAATCACTTCAGTTTACATTAAATCTTGCCCCTCTCCAGTTGGATGGGAGATTAGAGAAGGCTGATGAGGGGTAAGAATGTCTTCATCAGACACATGATTGTGTTTTTTGAATTCAGGAGTCACCCAAGCATTGCAGCCTTTGAATGCGGTTGATAATTGAAATGCAAAGTCTCTGATAACCGCACTTTATTAATTTTTGTAGATATCTCATGGGTTTATTTTTATGGGGAATCAAAACCTCTCTCAGGACGAGAGAGAGGGAATGGTGGCAGGCAATATAAGAGTATCATCATTAATGCAGTACCATAGACTAGTGAGATGAACTCTTTTGGGCTTTGCTGGGCCATTTGAAATCCATTCTTGGGATTGAAAGGCCAGGTATTTATTATGTGCACTGGAGGTTAGAAACAAGGGAAATCTTGTCTAACTGCTTCCTGTGTGTGTCTCTTACTTTAGCTCTTTTCTCTCTCATGTGCCCTTCCTTATGCTTGGATCACTTTCCCACTTACTGGGTACCAACTGGCTTTCTTCTCCTCAAACAAATACCTCCTTATGGCCCATTTCGGATCCCAGCCTGCTTCCTTCACCTAAACTTTTCTCTTATATTTTACTTGCCTGACATAAATTGTTAGCTCTTCTTTTTTTTTTTTTAACTTTTGTCAGAGGCTTTTATTTTAAACCAACCAAACAATAAAGGTACAGAGAACCTAGTTTTAGGCAAGTCAGGCTTTTCAATGATTTGTTAGCGGTCGTAGGTGGGACTCACTCCTATATCTTTTTACGCGTTGTAGAGAAAGGGACATACTGCTCAGGAGTACCACTCAGTAGCAGGCTCTTGGTTTTGCTTGCAGAGTGCTGTGGACATTTCCTATTAAATAGTGACTAGGAAATAAAAGGAAGGGACTAAATCAAGCTTGGGACTAAATCAAGCGCTGGTGTGCAGGTGTAGTTCTCTTTTTAAGGCAGGTTTGAATTTGGTCCATGGAATATATAGCATTGGTGGAAGGAGAAATCCTCAGTGTTCTAGAGTATAACACATTCTCAGCTTCAGAAGGTAAGTGGTAAGTCGGAAAACAGGGAAGGATAGAGCTTTTGATGTGCTGTCATTGCTTGGGCCATAAGATATACGATAATACTCAGTACTTGCATAGTACTTAAATATTCATATCCCTGTGAGGTTAGAAAATATTATCCCCGTTTTACAAATGAAGCTTTGACTTCGAGTCTACTTGGTGATTCAACATCAGATCAGACCATTTGCTTCTAGGGCACGCAGCTTGTTTTTCAGTAGCATTGTTATTCGTAAGTACTTCAGACCTCTTTTCAGCGGGGAGAGGTATAGTACTCCGTCAGAGATTTACTCTGAGATTGAGATTTAATTTTACAATGGAAAGTGTGATAGTGAAATATTTTGGTTTAACGATACAAGAAGTGAAAAACAAAGGGAGTAACTACAGTGGGCATCTGCCACAAGCCATCTGGATTGGAGGAGAGTGACATGGGAAAAGTGTTTCTGGACCAGCTTTCATGGTATTTGAATCTAAGGAAATGTAACTACCCGGATGTGTATGTGTAACCCACACACCACCTGGGTGTGATGTTCTGTCCTATGTAGTGGCACGGAGACCACTTAGAGAGAGAGATTGAGTCTGCTCTACAGCCTTAGCTAAGGGATATATGGCTTTTAGCTCATGCAGCAGAGGCTCATGCACTAAGTTCCAGAGATCCCAGGTTTGTTCCCACCTGCCGATGACTGGGGTCTGTCAATGTTACATATGTATAACACACAACCAAGCATACTGCATCCAACATGTGCCAAAGGCATGCAGAAGACAGCTTTATCCCCATAGAGAATTAACCTTGGGTCTACTCTTTTTACCAGTATAGAGGAACTGACACCCATATTATGTTGATGCTTCACAGAGGACATAGAAAAAGCTCCAAAGATCTTGTACTGTAAATTTAACTGATGACAAAACATGTAAAGGGGGCAGACTGAAAGGTGGGGGAGGGGTGAGGAGAGTGAGGGTTACAGTGAAAGACCACCCGATTACTCCTATACAGGAACTGGTGGAAAATGTGAAAGTTCTGTGCCATTGATCAGAAGCATAAAGAGGAATGAATCCACAGAACACAGTAATAAAAGGGTATTTCTGGGTAACAAGCCTTAGGGACTTAAGTGTGGGTAGGCATGACAGAATTCACATTGATTTATACAATTTCTGTGGATAATGTCTGTTTATTTTTAAGCAATTTTTTGATTTGTAATTATTTGAATTTTCACAGTTGTGGGAAATGGAGAGGTCAAACAATAATTCTTTAAAGACAATAGATGTTGAGGTTCAAAAAGTTAAAGCTTTCTGACCAGTAAACACAGTGGCAACATCATATGTCAAAATATCCAAAGTAAATAGCCTTAAATCAGGCTCTAATAAGTTCCCAAGTAGAATTTTCTTTGCCTAGCTATAAATTTTGATTTATATCGATGGAAACATTTTTGGCTGGTTTGTGTGTATGGTGAAATCAAGGTTTCTCAACTTTCACTGATAAAATCCAATCCTTAAGCCCAAGTGTAGGGCCATTCGTGTATAGATTCATTGAAATTGAGGAGCTACCCCAGGTTATACCAGCCGAAGATCTAGCCTGTAGGTGGTATGGTGGTGGTTCTTCTTCTGATGTCCTTGTCACAAATGAGATGTGTTTCCAGAATCGTGCGTGCACAAACAATGGCTCTTTCCATCGCTGCAGTGAGGTCCTGCTTCATACAGTTCTCCCCAAAGAACGTAGTGCTGTGCAATGGTTAGATCCGTTCCTTGCTGGAAATAGCTCTTTCTGCATGGCCTTTTGTAAATACTGTACGAGTAGGAAGAATACAAATAAATCACTCCCAAACCTCTGATGCTCTTAAATTGGGAAGTTCATTTGGGTGCAGAAATCATGTGGCAGTAACATGATTTTAATGTCATGTGTAACCTCAAGAATGATTTCTGTATCACCCATGAGCTTTTTAAAGTTTTTATGTAATGAAGATTTGGGGGAGGGGGTCTCTTTTTTTCTCTTCGTCAGTTAATTTTTTTGATTGTGGCTTAGTGTCCGTTTGGTGAGATGACTGATTCGCAGTAACAAGTGAGTGGGGTCAGTGGCGAGAGCTTCAGTTTTTTTTTTTTTTTTGGGGTGTGTGTGTTTTTTAGATGTTTTTTCCTCTTAAAAATTGTGCATGAATTTAGCTGTTGTGAAAACAAGGAATGACTAGAGATGACTAAATCTAGGCATTGAGTTACCGGACACAGCACAAGCGCTATGTGATATCTATCCTGACTTATAAGAAGCCTCCTATTAGTTCTGTGCCTTGCTTGAATTTAGACTGCCTGTTGTATTGAATCTACAGTAGGCACAAATGGACAAGGAGGATGACATTTTAACAGGGTTAGAGCTTGTCTTTACAGGGGAAAAGCTACTATAGAACCATCACTGAACTCCTGCTTAACCACTGGAACAATTTACCAAGGGTTGTGGTGGATTCTCCATCATGGGCAATTTTAAAATCAAGAGTGGATATTTTTCTAAAGGATCTGCTCTAGTTCAAACAGGAGTTATTTTGGGGAAGTTCTATGGCCTGTTATGTAGGACGTAAGACTAGATTATCACAGTGGGGCCTTGTGGCCTTAATCTAGGAACCCACTGTGATGGTGCCCCCCATAAGGCTTTGTGGAAATATGCTTAAGAATATATATGACATAACTGGAATATGTTCTATGTTACATATGCCATGTAACATATCTATGTAAAGGTTATGATCTACTGAATCTGTTAATCCTATTTGTATGCATGTATCATTTTTTGTATTCGAAATTATGAATATTGGCCGTGTACTGGCTTAATTTCTAAATAACCTTAGTAGAGCGTTTGGTCAGTTCCTGGCGAAAGGATTCGCAAAGTTAAGTGCCCAATCAAGAAGCACTTAAGAAACAATGCATCTTGGAATGCTCCAGTCCACATAAGAAGTCTTCCTGGAGACATTCAAGATACCTAGTGGGCAATGGCTTCTGCCTGTAAAAACTGTGAGTTATGAATGGACATTGACTTGCCCAGGTAACTCCATAACTCCATCCTGGGGCTGGACTTTGCATAGGAGAGAGGAGGGGGTCTCCACCCACAAGAGAGAGTCTATTTAAGCCCATGGGAGACTCCTCCATTTTTTCTTCAGCTAGCTAAGGAGATAGCCTCTCCACCCCCAAGGATACCTGAAAGAAACTGGAACAAAGGACAGTAACTACAGGGGGTGTGAGTGCTTGCTGGACCCAGACTAGAAGGAGGCTAGTCTGTAAAAGAGCTTACTGGAACTGGTGAGGTTTTTATCTGTATTCAGTTTGATTAGACATAGACTTGCGGGTTTTATTTTATTTTGCTTGGTAATTCACTTTGTTCTGTCTGTTACTACTTGGAACCACTTAAATCCTACTTTCTGTATTTAATAAAATCACTTTTTGCTTATTAATTAACCCAGAATATGTATTAATACTTGGGGTGGGGGGGCAAACAGCTGTGCATATCTCTCTATCAGTGTTCTAGAGGGCGAACAGTTTGAGTTTACCCTGTATAAATTTTATACAGGGTAAAACAGATTTATTTAGGGTTTGGACCCCATTGGGAGTTGGGCATCTGAGTGTTAAAGACAGGAACACTTATGTAAGCTGCTTTCAGTTAAGCCTACAGCTTTGAAGGGACGTGGTTCAGACCCGGGTCTGGTTTGCAGCACGCTAGTGGGTCTGGCTCAAACCCAGCAGGGCACTGAAGTCCTAAGCTGACAGGGCAGGAAAGCAGGAGCAGAAGTCATCTTGGCACATCAGGTGGCAGCTCCCAGGAGGTTTCTGTGATCCAACCCATCATACCAACTGCCACCAGTGCTGGTGAATTTTTTCTTAGTTGGCTTCTCCCCCTCTCCCTCCCGCCCCATTTTAGCTCTTTCGTATGGTAAGACTGAAGGTCAGTGGTAGAGAAGAAAAGTAAGGGGAAAAGTTTTGAAAATTGCCACAGTGATGTAAGTGCCTAAATCCTATGAACTTCCAGTGAGATTTAGGCTCTTAAATGCCTAAATCACTTTTGGGACTAGGATTTAGGCATTGAAGTCACTTAGGCACATTTGATAATGTTACTCCTGGTAGTTACTGGTCAAGCTCCTCTGATGCTTGTGGACTGATTGATAGGAAACAACGTGAGACAATTTGGCCACTTCACTCAGTTGATCACTCCAGTCATTCTTCCAGTGACATTAATCCAGGATTCTTTGTTTCATCCGAAAAGAGGGTACATTCATCGCACCAATTAATTCACTGCTGGGAGGCACAAATGCAATTTTTACAAATATGATCTTATGTTTTACAACTTGCCTCCCCCCTACTGCAGCTGATGTTTTCCTGAATTCACTTTGGACTCTGGCTTTATACTAATGAGGGCTATTTTGCCTATAATTTCTATTGTCAGTGGGAATTTGCAGTAGGAAATCCACAGCAAAAGAAGTTTGCTTGAAGGGCTGATGAATTAATTGCATGGCTTAGCAATTACATTTATATAGCAACAACTACTCCCCTCCCTCCCTGTTTGCAGGGTTTCTTTTAACTCCCCAATCTCCAGAGTATAATAATTTATGGGGATCTCTCTCTCTATTTTTTTTTATACATGGCATGGGATTTTTAGAAGCACTCAGCGTTGACCTAATTCAGCTCCCATTGAATTCAGTGAGAGTGGTGGCATTGACGTGAGTGGGAGCTGGTAGGCCAACAAAGAGCATTTCTGAAAATCCCAATCTTAATTTTTAAATTACATAAAAATAAGCAAGAACAGCTGCATCATATGATTGAGATTGTAGGGCACAAGAGGTTGGAGAGATGAGATTTTTTTGAGCACAAGGTGGGCATGTAAACAAATCGACAAGGCTGGGCTGGGAGGAGCAACAGAGTTCTGGCTCAAAAGTATTATTTACCGTTTGTGTTACAAATAGAATCAGAGATTGAGGCCCCTTTGTGCTGGGCATTGTCACAAAAAGACAGGCCCTGCCTCAAAAAATTTGCAGTCTTGTTGTCTGGCAAGATGCAACCGGTGGATGCAACTAATGAATATCGTGAGAGAAAGAAAGTGGATGAAGTGAAATGAAGGAGGTTCCGAACGGTAGACAGTAGTCCCAGCTGACCACCTTCCTAGTTGCTGTTGAGAGGGCAGGGTTCTCTTGTTGGTCTCTAATAGGAATTGCATGGGGATTTTTCTAATCAAGCTACTAACAGTCCAACACTCCGTAGATGGAAGCTCAGGCTCTTTAATCACTGTTTTTGCACTTGCTTCCAACTCCGTTAAATCGCCTAATCCCACAATAATCTTAACACCACCTACTGCTTTGTGTCCTCTTAGTGCTTTACAAATGGGAGTCCTCACAACGCGCGGGTGAAGCAGGTGTGCACTATCTGCTATTTAAAGGTGATGAGTTCTGAGATATCGGGAGGGTTCCTCATTTAACGAAGGCCACAAAGGGAATCCATGACAGAACTGGGGTTAGAATTCGGAAGTTCCTGGCTCATCCTATGTTCTGATCACCAGAGAAGGTAGCCTGTTATGATGTGCAAACATCCTGGACTTCTCAAACTTTCGAAGGAGAGGCTTAGCAGATGCTGACACTTCTGTCATTGCTAACCTTTTTCAGCCCCTCTTAACGCTGTTTATAGATCTGCTAACCCATGGAACAAGTGCCCTGAGGTTTCTCCTTATAAGCAGACAGCAGTATAAACAAACACCCCACAGTGTCCTCAGTACACTCCAGCCTTTAGGAGTTTTGTTTCAGTTCTGACCCCACAACCTTTCCTCTGGTTGGCAGTGTGCTGGCGTTGACAGTTGGAATGGTTCGGCCAAAGTTGAAAGACAATTGCTAGAGGAGCAGCGGCCAGGATGGTATGTGTTATTCAGCAGGACCCCCTTGAGGCGAAGCTTTGAATCTGGTGCACATTTCAAAGCATGTGTTAAACTTTATGTGATACTGATTAAAACGGAGGGCTTCAGGGTGAATTGGCAGGGCCCCACAATTGCATCTGCCAAATGACATGCAAAGAAATGTCTTGCTACAAGATAGGGGCTAAAGTATTTGTTTTAGCAGAATCAAACACCAAAAAGGGAAAAGTGACTCTGGACACATGTATGTGTACACAACACTACTTACAGGTTCTGTCTGAGTCCTTTTGTGCATATGGTATTTCAATTGAAAGGCATTTATTTGGAAACCCATATGGAAATAATAGGGTTTTTTATCATGTCCTTCAACTGTGTTCCCAATGAGCAGATGTAAAAAAGCAAGAGATTAAATGAACTCAAGTACTGTAAACCCTGGTTAGATCCACTGATGAGATGGAACAAAACTTATCTTTCAGGATAGTAACAGACCTTATATGCAATCAGTCATTACAGGAGATCTGGTCCTGACAGGTGCAGGCTGACTGCAAATCCTTAAGAGATTAAGTGGCTGAGTGCTTTATATTCTTTAGTGTGTACTGCTGCTTTTTTTTTTTTTTTTTTAAATAAGGGTCTCAAAGTGCCTTGCAAACAGTTGAGCTTCACTTTCACAAGGTCCCTAGAAAGAGGGTGAAGATTCGTATTTCCATTTTATAGATGGTGAAGCTGAAATGTAGAGGGTTTCATTGTTTGGACCCAGGTTTCACCATGTCTCAGTGGCAGAACTGGGAGTAGAACTTGAGTCCTGACATCCAGTTTCCACCTCTAATCAGTATTCATGCTCAGTACTCCCATCTAATTGCACTACACAGGAACTATTGTTAGAAATCTGAAACAACATCTCACCTAATTAGGTGCCCAATCCACAATGATTTGTAGCAAAACGTACTGAAGTATGGCTAAAGGAGGTTAAGGGGCCAATTTGCAGTCTTTTTCAGGGGCAGTGGGCTACAATGGGCTGTGTGTGGGGCATATAGGGAAATGGGATTGTGGTGCTCTGGCGACATGTGGGGGGTAGTATTTGGAGGATGGCAAGGTCTGGGTTCTTGGGCACAGCAAGTACCACTAGGTACAGTGGGAATTTAGGAAACAATCAGAAGAAAGTGGCAAATTGGAGAAAGCACTGGGAAATGTGTCGCTGGGGAGATGGGGTGGATAATTGTCCCTACAAAATATAGCACGTGTGAACATAAGTATATCACTTGTGCCTATATTTCCATTCCTGAGTATTCAGCAGCTCTTTAGCTATATCATATTAACCCTTTAGACAGTGAATGGACAACCACACGTGTAGATTTCCAGACCAGGACATTGGCATGATGTTTTCCCCACATGGCTGCAGGTGAACAGCAAGTACCAGGCTGTATGTACATCATCTTTTATTAGTAACAATGTGTAAAACTGGAGAGACCAATTAGTCTTCAGTTTTATGTTTCTAAGGTGGTATTTAAAGTAGGCTTAAAGTGAGTTTCCTTAACCCGCCAATTCCTGTAAACATACAAAGAGTGTTGGGTCATCCACGTAAAGTTTTTGTGGCCTGTTCGCTTCACTTTTCATATGCAAAATTCCTCCTTTTCTCTAAGCTCATTAAAAAGAGCCCAAAGCACCCCTCCTCTGCTGGCTGTTTTCCGCGTGTCTTCTGTTCTTGAGGTTCCTAGAGTTTCTTGAGGATCCCCAACCTTTGTTTTCAGGCTTCAGTGTTTCCATTCAGTTTTTGTCAAGAGCAAGTGTGGGGAGTGCACTGTTCTCTTTTCTTTTGTGTGATTGCCGGCATGCCCAGGACCCTTTCTCTGGCTATTTGTATTGAGTGAGGGCTAGGATATTTTCAACTGTGCTTTATTTAAACTACTTTGTGTGTCTCATTCCAGGCTCTTGATAGAAACAAAAGTTGAGAAAACGCTCACAACATATCAGGTTTGTCACCACAGATCAATGAGCAAAGTTTCAGCACCTCCTACAGTTTAAAATGGATGAGATGTGTATAAATCAGTGGCGCCCAAATCAGAGCTGGAGGGATACATCTACTGGGCCATACTTATTCCGAGAGAAATTCTTCTCTTTCCTACCATTTCACAGCCACCTCCTCAGCCCTTCCAGATGGCTCCTGCTGTTCCTCTGGGCTAACAGGTACCTCTGCAGCTGGTCACCCTGCCTAGTTTTAATCTGGTTACCTCTCCAGTGGCTCAGTTTTCCTTCAACCTATTTTCTCACCACCTGGCTTTCTCCCTTCCCAGCACAGCTCTATCTTAACCTTTCCAGCCCTCTGCTGCTAATTCTGTCCCCTTCCTTCCCTTCCAACCCCCGTGCACTGCTGCTACTCCCCCAGTGCCTTGGAACCCCTCTTCACTCTTGTCTGCCTCCCTTCTAATATAGATTTCCCCCTCCATCCTGGGATTGAAAAGAATTCAGGGCAAGGGGGTTAATTGGATCCTGGCTACTACATGTGGGCTACATATGTTTAGAATATTGTGCCCTATGAGCCACACTTAAAGTTTATTTGCCTAAAATAAACTCCAGTTTATCCTCCATGAGCAATGAATTACTCATCATCGTTCTCTTTTGCAACTTTGAAAATTAAAGAACAGTTACTATAAACAGGAATAGAAGTCAATCCAGAAATGTTAGATCTTAATTCTCTTGAGCTAGGCCATCTTCGCTGGACCAGTAATCTTCAGTTCTAGGGATGCTAATCAGTGTTTAAGGGCCACACACAGCAGCCCTCAGTTAGGCTTTGTAAAATGCAATCAGTTTCAATATTCTGATCTTTTAAGTTGGCTGTGTTGGCAAAGTATTCACAGGTAGAGCATATGAAGGTGAGGATGCTGTCCAGGCCACACTGCAAAATTTGGTCCCCTGCACTTGAGGTGCCACTTCTATACTCTTCAATAGCAACTGAAGCTCTGTGTATATAAGTGTGGTGGGATAGCTCCTGATAGGAGTACATGTGTGAGTTAACGTATGAAACATGTGCCCCAAAGAGAGAAATTCATCCCGTACTGCAGTGTACACATTCTGGGGTAGTCAGGGGAGACCTTGTTAGAACTCTGCTAGATTTGTCCATCTTTTATAGCATTTCTGTTCTCTCCGGCAGCAGGGACTCTTTCTACTTCTGGGTAACTTGGTCACTAGTTGAAATCTTTGCTTGCTTTATGGTGAAACTCATCCTTCCCCTTCTCCTCCCACCCCTCTGCAACCTGCTTCTTTCTCACACACCTGTTGCATTTTTTCATTACCTTGATTGGGGGCTCTTTGGGGTAGGGCCTGTCGTTTATTTTTTTTTGCCTGTATATCAGACTGCACACAGTGGGGGCCCTGGTCTTGCGTTAGCCCCCCTAGATGCTGTGGTAGGGCATGTTTCTCCGACACTGACACGATTACTTTTCCAGTTGTCTGACTTTGCAGAAGCAACCTAGGTATGATCTGCAGGTTACTGGGAATTAAGACTCTTGAGTTGTATTCCCAGCTCTGTTACTTGCTGTGTGACTTTGGACAAGTCACTTAACAGTTCTCTGACATCATTTCCTTTCTGTGAAATGGGAATGCCACCCATGTTATACACCATCGGGATATGGAGGCATAATTCATTGATGTTTGGAAAGCAATTTGAGGTCCCTGAATGGGATCTCTCTGTATGGTAAAGCATGCTGCTGTTGCTTCCTGTTGTGAAGTTACCAGGAATTAGTTACAAAGGCTGTAAACGCTTTTTGTTGCCTTCAGTATTTTCATCATAAAATTCCTGGCAAGTGCAATTCTGTAACAGTGGGTCGCTGAAAATATTAATGAACAGATTTGTACGAAAAGGAATTTGGATCCTGTGGATCAAATAAATTTGTTGTATATTATAAACTTTATATAATGACAAGTGAAAACAATTCTTGTATGTCTTTTACTTGCACTGTTTCTATTCGCAGTAAATGTGAATGTTTTTAATAAGCTTTTTTATTTGAAGCCAAGTTGGCAAACACAATTGTTCTCCATTTTATCTTATTTCAGAGTTGGTGGCATTGCCTTGAAGCTAAGAACTTTTTGGTGGGCTTTCAGAGTCTGCATTAACCCCTTAGGTTCTGAGGGGTTTGCATGGATGCCAGAGATCTAATATCTGGAGCACTTGGCAGAGACTACCAAAAAAAGGCTTTGTTCTTGAGTGCCCGGTGTTTGACGTGCGATTAAAAGGCTATGAGCTTTGCTAACTCCAAAAACATTTATTTTGCAAGCATGGCTGTTAAAGCCCGGTTTTATTAGCCACCAGTGCATGTTTTATTTTTAAATAGGGACATTGGCCCTATAAAATCTGACTTTTAAAAAATTGAATGTATCAGATGTTATTGAAGCGTCTTTTGAGTGCAATGTTGTTGCAGCTGCACTTTTGATAGCTTGTTTTTGTAGCTACTGCAGAGTAAAGTTTGTATGTGCTTGCACTATATACATACACAACATTTGTACATCTCCCAGTTAAGTGTCTCCAAGAGTAAAAGCTGAACAAGGCATGGCATTTGTGACACACATCCACTCACCATCGGAGCTTTGGAGACTGAACGTGAGCCCGGAAGGTTGAAAACCTACGACTTTTTAGAAACAGCACTTAACTGTTAACCTAGAATCTTTGCTCCTTCGTTTCCTGACCCTCTTGTGTGTTTAAAACAAAATCACTGAATAAAATACAATTTCAAATCAGAGGAGTAGAACAGGAGATGGCAGAATACACTGAGTTACAGGGGGCTATGGTGCCCGACTCACTGAAGGGACACTTCTGATACGTTTCCCCACAGCAGAGGAAATATTTGGTTGCCACTGTTGCCTTCTTAGCTAGCTAATAGCTATCAGGGTCATTGACTAACTACTGGCTATTACAAGATATGTGATCTTGCTGTGTGGACTGATTTAAATCACTGATTTTAAACATGATTTACATCAGCAAGCAGTAAACCTTGGTTTAAATAATTGATTTTAATCTTGTGTAGCATTTGTATTTTTTCGTTAATTTCCTAAAGAAAGGTTCATTCTCCCTGGTTGATACAACCAGTGAAATATGTTTATTTGTAGCCTTTACACTAAATATAGTACTTTTTTTGCTAACCAGTATACACTATAAGATACACATTTAAGTGATTATAACTAAGGCTCTGATTTAGTCATGGGTATTTTTAGTAAAAGTCATGGACAGGTCACAGGCAATAAACAAAAATTCACGCCCGTGACCTGTCCATGACTTATACTAAAAATACTGGGGGGCTGCTGCTGGGGTGCACAACACACAGCTAACCTACAGAACTCATTGCCATGGGATGCGTGATGGCCAAAAGTATATCTCGGTTCAAAAAAGAATGGATAAGTTCATGAAGGGTACATCCATCATTTGCTATTAGCCAGGATGGTCAGGGGTGCAACTCTTGGGGAGACTCTAAACCAGGACAGGATACTGGACAAGATGGTCTGACCCATTATGGAGGCTCTTATGTCCTTAATCTTATAATTTGTCTTATTGGTGAACTTTCTCAACACGTTGGATCCAAATCTGTGCTTGAATGTGCATGCCCAATAATTTCTCCATAAATGGTAGTTCATACATATACGTTACCAGAGTTTGGACCTTAGTGTGAAATTTGGAACATAATCCCTTGCTTGTCTATTTTGTAGACTCATTAAAATTTAAGAGTGAGGGAAATCCCCCCCCCCCCACGTTTGTAGCGCACAAAGTCTGTTACCATAATTCATTGCAGGATTGTGTCCCACAGTATGTTATCCAGTGGTTTGGCCAGTCTCCTCATAAATATCTTGAGTAAGAAGTGCATTTGGTTGCTTCTTAAGTCGAAGAAGAATGTGGCTGCCTGTTTATTGAGCAGTGCTTCACATGTAGAATGTTATGCCTATGCTCTGGGATTTGCACTAGGTTCAGATTAATGTCTGGGTGGAGTTCAGTGAGTTGATTCTGATATTTATAAAGCTCTAACTGGTTTGGGGCTGTCTGTGTCTCCATGTGATATGACCACAGTTGCAGTCAGTATAAAGTGGCACTGAAAGAGTCAGTCCCTTTGTTTGAAAGAGAAGGCCCTGTTGTCTGGTGGTTATTCATTGAGGGTCCTAGACCTGGCATCTTGCACCCTACCTTGGTTTGTCAGAGCGCAAATTTGTTGGAGTTTTAATGCCAACTCCAAAGAAAGAAATGGGAAGAAATGGAAAGAAAGCAAGCACTGGGAAATGTGTTTCTGGGGAGATGGGGAGTTTTAATGCATCCTACCCAACTTAGTCTTTCGTTTTGCACTCCTACAGTTCTACAAAGTTGGTTATTCATTTCTCCATGCACCTTTGTCCGGCCTCCAAAAGAACCAGTAGAATAACAGGGTCCTTTAGAAAAGAAAGAAAGAAAGAAGATTCTGTGGATTCAAGGGCAGCACTGCGCCCTCAGTGAAGGTGTCAACTCACAGTAGGCGCCCAAGTTAATAATAATTATTTATGGTTC
Organism: Lepidochelys kempii; assembly: GCF_965140285.1. NCBI lineage: Eukaryota > Metazoa > Chordata > Testudines > Cheloniidae > Lepidochelys > Lepidochelys kempii. Next base: position 137,888,302 of record NC_136383.1, read on the forward strand.
CACCAACACCAAAGCCAACAATGCAGCGGCAGATAATTTTGACCAGCAATTTCAGTCAATCTTTAATGAAGCTCCAAGAAGAGATGTCATTGTGATCCTGGGTGACTTTAATGCATAGGTAGGAAAGGATAGTGACATCTGGGCAGATTTTTGGGAATTTTAGTCTTGGGCAGAAGAATAGGACTGGGCAGTGACTGCTGGAATTTGTGACTGCTGATGACATGGTGATTGCTGACTTGCTTTTCTGTCATCCAAAGACTCACAAGCAGATGTGATACGATCTGCTGGTTTCACCAGGACCATTATTGATCATGTTCTTGTTAACAATAACCAGTTCTGTCTTGCTCTCCACCAAGTGGCAGAACAGGATCAGAAACGAAGATATTCAAAGTCGAACCCAGCAACTGCCTCCTCCAGCACAGGTTTGATGTCAGTGGGTTTCTTGGTATGGACTTATTAGAATGAAAGATCAGCAAATTCTGAAGAGTGTGCACCAAGGAATGCTGCTATATAGCCTGTGATCACATGGGTGCCAGAAGCTTCTGTATGCGACAGGATTGCCAGTGATAGATATAAACTGAACAAACAATCAGACCACCTTAACCGCCTTGCCAGGGATTGATCTGGGTGGTTATGATAGGGTACGGGAGACCCCGTCCAGTGTGGGGTGAATTCACCCCGTCCTTCAAGCTGCCCTCGGTCTCTAGGCCATGAGACCTAAGGGCAGGAGTTCATAGCGATGCCCCAATCTGCAGGGCTTTAAGACCCACTGGCCGGAGTCTGTGGAATCACCTTGCTCCACGGGGCAATAGGGTCATGTGACCCACGTCTGGGGGTAGCCCTTCTTTGCTGAGCAGTAAGACCTAGCGGCCAGAGTCCATAGGGGTACCCCAGGTTTACAAGGCAGTAAGGCCTGAGCTAAAGTCAATAGAGATACCCTGGTCTACAAGGCAGTAAGCACTAGAGGCCAGAGTCATTAATGATCCACTAGATTTGCTGGCAGCCAGGTCTAGTGACCTGAGTCAATGGAGATACCCCTCTGGGAGTGGCTGTATGGTCTAGCGGCCAGAGTCAATAAAGTTGGAGAATGTGTCAGTGAGTCAGTAGGAGAATTGTGAAACTGAGGGGGTCCTTAAATGAGATCTTCTGGAAACGAGGATCTTCTCATTGACTTATTTGTTTGAGGAACAACTGGAAACGTTGCTGAAGGCACTAGTGCAAAACTACTTAAAGATACTGTGACGGAATGTGCCGCTGTGTTCATACCCTGCTCACTATCGTAATGTTTGTACGAGGCATGTCTTGCAAGGAATCATTTGAAAACTAGTAATTTGCTGGTTAGTATTGTCCTGATAAAATACGTGTGGCAACATTGCCTGTGACGTTATAACAGTCCCCTGTATGATGTTATTTACATATATTCCAAACCATAGCTCAACCGAAGCAGAAGTTAGTAAAAGGTCTGTCCTAAACAAAGGAATGTGTGCTCTGCTTAATTTGCATTTAAGCAGTAAACAAATCATCAAGGACGAAGGGGAGATGAAGTTCAAACGGGGGAAAAAAACAACAGGGAATATCTTTCCACAAGGACTTTTTGTCTCCTGAATCTCAGCTGGAAACAACTTTCAAGAGGGAGACCAGTGCTATAAAAAGGAAGGACAAACACTCCCAGGCACCCCTCTCTCTTTCTCTCCCATCAATTCACTGAACCTGAAGGGACAAAGTAACCAATCGTTAGATTGGAGGAGTCCAAACCTCATAAATTTGGTCAGTAAGACTCTTGAAAACCTGTGGTGAGAAAATTTTGCCGGGAATTTAACACAGTTTAAGTTAGAAACCATTTGTGTTTTATTTTTATTTTTCTTGTAGCCGTTTCTGCCTTTTATGCCCCATAACTTGTACTCCCTTAAAATCTCTCTTTGTAGTTAATAAACTTGCTGTATTGTCTTATCTAATCTAGTGTGTTTAAATTGAAGTGCCTGGGAAACTCCATTTGCAGTGGCACAGTGTGTGCATGTTATTTCTCTTAAAGAAATAACAGACTTTATATAACTTGTATTGTCCAGGAGAGGGCTGGGCAGAATGGGACTTAACTTTCTGGGGGAAAATCTAGGACTGGGGGTGTGTTGGGGTCACCCTGCCATATGACCCAGGTTGATGAGAGCCAGAAGGTAATCCAGATGTGGCTGGTGGGCTGTAGTTTCACACATGCTCAGCAGTGTGTGGCTTGTATGCTGGAAGACTGTTTGTGAGTGGCCCAGGTGGAAGCTGTTTTAACCATAGCATTGTAAGGCACTCAAGGTTGCAGGACAGGGATGGCACAGCTGTTACTAGTCTGGATTTGTAGCCTGGTATGTCACAGATGCATTCTCCTTCAAGGGTCTTTCCACATCCCTCCTTGGCACTCTTAGTCAAGAAATTCAGGATCTAAATCCAATCCAGTACCAAAAGCCCAATAAACACTGGTTTTCTTGCCTCCTGGAAATCTCTGTATATCTACCTTGGAATCCTTCCACTGGAGAGCTTCCTGCATGTGATTCTAACTTAAACATACACAGATCTAGGAGTTACAAAAAACCTGAGGAAGTTCATCTGATCGTATGGATTTGGTGTTGTGGTGAATTGGCTGCTATGTCTACTGGGCAGATGGCAATAGCTTCTGTTATGGAGAAAGTATTTGGTGTAGGTTTTTCTTTGGAGTGATAATTTTGGGGTTTGAGGTGAATAATCAGCTGAACATGAGCTCCCAGTGTGACGCTGTGGCCAAAAGAGCTAATGGGATCCTGGGATGCATAAATGGGGAATCTTGAGTAGGAGTAGAGACTTCATTTCACTTCTCTATTTGGCACTGTTGCAACTACTGCTGGAATACTGTGTCCAGTTCTGAAGAAGAACACTGATAAATTAGAGAGGGTCCAGAGAAGAGCCACAAGAATGATTAAAGGATTCAAAAACATGTCTTATGGTGATAGACTCAAGGAGCTCAATCTCTTTAGCTTAACAAAGAGAAGGTTAAGGGGTGACTTGATCAGTTCATAAGTACTTATACACAAGGAACAAATATTTAATAATGGGCTCTTCGGTCTAGCAGTGAAAGATATAACATGATCCAATGGCTGGAAGTTGAAGGTAGACAAATTCAGACTGGAAATACTGCATGCATTTTTAATGGTGAGATTAATTAACCATTTACCAAGTGTCATGGTGGATTCTCCAACAATGATACTTTTAAAATCAAGATTGGGAGTTTTTCTAAAAATCTGCTCTAGGAATTATTTTGGGAAGTTCTATGGCCTGTGCTATACAGGAGATCAAACTGGATGATCACAACGGTCCCTTCTGGCCTTTGAATCTATGAATTAGATTGATTAATCTTACAGAAGTCTTCAGATTCTCTGTGTGCATTTTGTGCAGGTAGCCAGATGCCAATTGCTGTTGACTTCTGATCCCATAAGACGTCGATCAAACAGCTGGAAATAATTGGAAGAGAGTCCATGTTCTTTTGTTTAACAAGACAAAGCCTATTGTGTACTGTACTTGTGCAAGAAAGATGTTTCTTCAATGTGCTGTACTGATGGATAAAGAACTGAACCATTCATTTGAAAAATTACTTTTCCAGACAAAAGAACAAACCACTGTTGAAACAAATGTGACGTGTTGTAAGTTGAAATTGTTCTCTGGTATGCGGGGATAGTGCTTACAATATTTCTCTGACATTTTGATGCACCGGGTAGCACTTGAATAAGTATTTAAAGTGCATCTCTCTACAGGAAATACTTGGTCATGTTGGAGCCGTCCTTTTAATATCTATTTGAAAGGTACATGCAGGGTTCACGGATGCCAGAATATTCTTAAGAAAGGATCAGAATGAGTAGTAATATGCTAAAAATTAATGGTTTGCTTCTCCCTACCATGAGTTTGGGTGAGAAATCTAGTTTTGCCTCTAAAGTCAGATTGAAGCAAGTGCCATATAGAGAATCTTTCCTTTTGAACCACTTTTTTAAAGGTTCTTCACAAATCCATTCTTGCCTGCATTTCTGCCCTTGCTGCCTCCTACATCCTCTATCACAAGGCCACTTCACTCACCCTAGTGCTCCCTCCAGTGTCTTTTATCACCCTCCTACACTTGTCAGCTTTGTGCTCCCTGTGTGTCAAGTGCTTTGCCCTCCACGCCTCTGTGTCCCTTCTGAAACGCCCCACTTTTTGTGATACATTTGGATTGACCTCTTAATCCACAATGCCCTTCTCTATGTCTATGTATTGTACTTTTCTGAGTTGCTTTGTAAAGTCTTTGGGGTCAGGGATGTTATCTTGTTGTGTTCTGTTTTGTGGTGTTCTTGGGTTTTTGCTTTTCTGGCCCTACATAAATAATCCCCTTTGATCCCTGCTATGCTATAGGAAACCGCTTGATTCATGGGTTTGGTGACTGTCACAAATGTTTGGGTTCCTTATTAAATACATTCATGGCTTAGTGTTTGTGAAATTTAAGTGCACAGCAAAATTTTCATATGAAAAGGAACTTTGTCGTAGGAGGAGTGACTTTAGTAAAGTTATGTGGTTGAGACTTTTCGATGGCAAGGGTTGCGTAAAAGCAGAATGCATGATTATGCCACTATGTATTACTAATATTTTTGTGCTCACTGTATTTGTTGAAGGCAGAGTTACATTCAGCATTTTTGCTTCTTGTGCTTGAGTTTACTAGTCCCAAAGTTTGACAGGCTGATCTGAGGATTTAGCTATTGGAAACCACTTCAATGGATCCTGTGAATCATAAAGCTTATCTAAAGCTTGGTCTACAGTACACGGTTATTTTGGAATTAGTTGAGTTACCTCGAAATAAAACTGGTTCCGTCCACATGACCAAACCAGTTTTTTTTATTTAAAGGGCTCTTTACTCTGATTTCTGTACTCCACCTCGGCAAGTGAAGTAGCGCTAAAATCAAGATCGCAGTTCCGGGTTACAGGTACTATGGATGCAATTTGACGATATTGGCGTCTGGGAGCTATCCCAGAATGCTCCCTTGTGATTGCTCTGGACAACATTCTGAGCTCCGATGCACCAGGTAGGCAGTAAAAGCCCCGGGAACTTTTGAATTTCCTGTTTGGTCACCATCAGCACAGCCCACCATCACAGGCAACTATGCAGAGTCTACCATCTCAAGAGACCATGCAGTCCCGGATTTGCAGACGAGCTCCAGCATGGTCCGAACGGGAGGTACTGGATCTCGTTGCATGTTGGGGAGATGAATCTGTTACGGCAGAACTACATTCCAAAAAAGGAATGCAAATACATACGCTAAAGTCTTCAGGGCCATGAAGGAAAGAGGCTACTCCAGGGACACAGAACAGTGTCGTACAAAAATCAAGGAGCTCAGGCAAGCATACCAAAAAGCCAGAGAGGCGAACGGGGGCTCTGGGTCACAGCCCCATACATGCCCCTTCTACCGTGAGCTGCATGCAATTATGGGGGATGACGCCACCACTGCCCCACCACTGTCCGTGGACACCTCTAAGGGGGGAGTAGCACGGAGTGAGGAGGATGAGTTTTTGGAGGACGAAGAGGAGGAGGACAGTACACAGGCGGCAAGCGGGGAATCTGTTTTCCCCCCTAGCCAGGAACTATTCTTAATGCTGGAGCCAATAGCCTCCCCCTACTCCCAAAGCATGCTCCCGGACCATGACCCTGGAGAAGGCACTTCTGGTGAGTGAGAGCTTGATCGGAGCCACGCGGTGGGGGACGGGCTGTTTAGTTTAAAAGGCTCATCCCTGCTCAGAGCCTCATCGGAGCCCCGCAGTGTGTGTGTGGGGGGGGGGGGGGGGAGGAAGGGGGAGGATGTTGTGTGAAGCAATCATCGCAGAGAGCCTGCAGGCTGCCTGCAAGCTGAATTCTGTAGCCCGGCCGCATGTGATGGCCTACTCACACCAAAGTGTCAGGCACTTCAGTATAAGAGGCAAAATATGACTTTGTACAGAAAGAACATGTGCTGTGTACTATGAATTGCCTGTTTCACTGAGAAACAGTGTCCCCTTTGTTCTCTAAAATGTATCTTTTTTGAAATACTACCCTCCCTTTTTCTCCTCCTGCAGCAGGTGCAAATGTTTCAATGCAGCCCCTATCTACTCCGTCCCAGAGGCTGGTCCAGATTAGAAGTCGGAAAAAATGAACTCGGGATGACATGTTTGCCAAGCTCATGCAGTCCTCGTGCACTGATAGGGCCCAGTTGAATGCGTGGAGGCAAACAATTGCGGAGTCACATAAAGTGTTACATGAATATGAAGAGAGGAGGGATGTGTGCAATGAGAGTAGGCAGGACGCTATGGTCAGGCTCATGGGAGAGCAAACTGACATGATCCACTGTATGGTGGATCTAATGCGGGAAAGGCAGCAAGACCACAGAAGCCCCTGCAGCCCCTGAATAACCGCCCTCCCTCCTCCTCAAGTTCCGTAGCCTCCTCACCCAGACGCCCAAGAACATGGCGGGGGCGGGTGGAGGTTACTGCGACCCACACAGTCAGCCCCAGAGGATTGCACAAGCAGCAGAAAGCTGGCATATCCTAAATTTTGATTTGGTTTCTGGACTTGTCCTTCCCTCCTCCTCCCCAGTTTAGCTTCTGATTTCTCTCAGTGTTTTGGGCAACAAATAATAAAGAATGTTTTTTAAACAATTGTGACTTTATTTCCTTTCATATATATATAGGGGGCAGGTAACTTTAAGAGAAACAAACACAACTCTCACACCGTACCCTGGCCAGTCATGAAACTGGCTTTCAAAGCTTCTCTGATGTGCAGCGCGCCCTGCTGCGCTCTTCTAATCGCCCTGTTGTCTGGCTGTGCGAAACTGGCCGCCAGGCGAGTTGCCTCAACCTCGCACCCTGCCATAAACGTCTTCCCCCTTACTCTCACAGATATTGTGGAGCACACAACAAGCAGCAATTACAATTGGAATATTGGTTGTTCTGAGATCTAACTGAGTCAGTAAACTGCGCCGGCGCGCTTTCAAACGTCCAAATGCACATTCTACCACCATTCTGCACTTGCTCAGCCTATAGTTGAACTGTTCCTTACTACTGTCCAGGGTGCCTGTGTACGGCTTCATGAGCCATGGCATTAAGGGGTTCCCGAGGATAACTATAGGCATTTCAACATCCCCACCGGTAATTTTCTGGTCTGGGAAGTAAATTCCTTCCTGCATCTGTTCAAACAGACCAGTTCCTGCAGATGCGAGCATCATGCACCTTTCCATGCCATCCCACGTTGATGTCGGTGAAACGTCCCTTGTGATCCACCAGTGCTTGCAGAACCATGGAAAAGTACCCCTTGTGGTTTATGTACTGGCCGCCCCGGTGTTCCGGGGCCAAGATAGGGATATGCGTTCTGTCTATTGCCCCGCTGCAGTTAGGGAATCCCAGCGCATTAAAGCCATCCACAATGGTCTGCACATTTCCCAAAGTCACTACCCTTGATAGCAGCTGGTCAATGACTGTGGTGGCTACTTGCAGCACAGCAGCCCCCACAGAAGATTTCCCCACTCCAAACTGATTCCTGACTGACCAGTAGCTGTCGGGCATTGCAAGCTTTCACAGGGCTATGGCCACTTGCTTCTCAACTGTGAGGGTGGCTCTCATTTTGGTGTCTTTGCACTTCAGGGCAGGGGACAGCAAGTCACAAAGTTCCATGAAAGTGGGCCTACGAATACGAAAGTTTCTCAGCCACTGGGAATCATCTCGTACCCGCAACACTATGTGGTCCCACCAGTCTGTGCTTGTTTCCCGGGTCCAGAATCGGCGTTCCATGGCAGGGACCTGGCCCAACAGCACCATGATCTCCCAATTGCCACATGCCGTGCCGTCTGTGTCCATGTTCTCATCAGTATAGTAATCACACTGTCGTCGCTTTCTCGCCCGGTTTTGCAGGTACTGCACATGCTGCTGGATAAAGCGCAAGGTATTTACAATGGTCAGAACTGCAGCGGAGATCTGATCGGGCTCCATGGCTATGGCGCCTGCACAGGTAATCCTGGAAAAAGGGCGCAAAAGGTAGGAGAGCAGAGGGGCAGCGGGAGCTGTGCTGTTTGGTTCACGGTGGCTTTCATGGAGGTGGGAGCCCAGGACAGACAACATGGAGAAGCTTGGAAGCGCGGCAATAGCGGGAGAGCAGAGTTGGCGGCCGAAGCTGTGCTGCTTGGTTCATGATGGCCGACCAGAGTTGAGTTGGAGAGGTGGATTCATAGTAGCAGGAGAGCAGCGGTGCACCGTCTGCTGAAAGCAGTATGGCGTCTGCACGCCAAAAAGGCGCGGAACGATGGTCTGCCGTAGCTTTCTGACGACACACACCCAGAAACACCCGTGAGCATGTTTGCCCCATCATGCACTGGGCGCTTAACCCAGAATTCCAGTGGGCGGCGGGGTCTGCAGGAATTGTGGGATAGCTACTCACAGTGCATCGCTCCGATATTCGATGCTAGCCTCGGTACTGTGGACGCCATCTGCCGAATTCATGTGCTTTAGTGGGGACACAGAAGACTGAATGTATAAAATAGCTTCCGAAAATTCGAATAGAATAATTTCGAAATAATTTTGTACCCTGAGTAGAGGCCCAAGTAACTCTCAGACTTGAGCAATCAATCCCTTATGTACCAGTTCACCAAAGACCGAGGACTGATTTTACAAATGGAATCAAACTAGCGTTTTTAAAATTTCTTCTTTTTTCTGTGGGCGGAAAAATGAATCATTCCACAAAAGCTCTTGTTGCATGGATGGAATTTGGAGACAAACGTGGCTTCATGTGAAAGGGACACAGTCAACTTGAAATCCAGTATATTTTTTTTAAAAAAAAGTAGTTTTATATCCTACACTTGCTCTTGAGTCACTGCGCTCATTTTTGGAGGTGTACAGTAACCGTTTTATAATTTTTCTCTTTCCTACTGTGGTGTGAAAGACCAACACATGCATTGCTTTCCTGGTATAGTTGATCACTTTCTCCAACCTACGCTCAACATCCTGTCAAATACATATAATAAACTGAAATCATATATTTCCCCCCATCTCAAATCTCAGCCATAGTAATGTTTGATGTGTGTTGGTGCTGCAGGAACTACCATACAAGTGGGCCATGTAGTCCAGTATCATCTGATTAGCTGCTGCAGAGTAAGGTGCAAAAACTATTTGGTTTGCTTAGAGTCCTCTGGTGCTAGCACTGTAAAGACATACAGAAAGAGACAGTCACAACCCCAAAGACAGACAAAGGATGAGAGGGGAAATGTGAGGTACATACATGTGAAATGACTTGCTCAAGGTCACAAAGCAGGTCATTAGTGTATTTGGGAATAGAACCCAGGTGTCTGGAATCTCAGTCCAGAGTCCTGTCTGCTGAACCATACTGCCTCTTGGAAATCCTGCAGTAGGCAATGATAGGAAAGCCTGATAACAGGAAAGTTTGTTCCTAACCCTCATTAGAGTTTGGAACTTAATCTGTGAAGTAGCCAAGTTTATATCCCTTCCAAAACTCTTTGATTTGGTGTTTTAAAAATCCTGTGACCATGACATTGACCAAAATGGACCGTGAATTTGGTAGGGCCCTAATTATGATGATGACTAGAAGTACCTCATCTGCTTCATCTGTACTCTAGCAATAGGTTAAAAAAGATTCAAACAGAACTGTGATCTTTCTTTTTCTTGAGGGTATTTTGTTAGTTATAATATTTTCCTTCCGGTTATTGTACTGGGAGAGGTATGGAGGAAATAAGCATTAGAACAGAAGAGAAATTTACAACTGAGATTAAATTTTTGATTTCTGAGAAGCCAGAATTTCTTTGCTACAAACTTTCCACCCAGAAAAGTGGCATATGCTGTTTAAAGTTGAGCCAGAAATCTTTTTAAAAAAATCAAAACTAAAAATTATTAGAGCACTACCGCTCTGCTCAGTATAGTACTTAAAGGAAAACACAGTCCTGTCCCAAGAATCTTAAATTAGACCTAGAAAATACAGCTGAAGCATGCATCCCTGTGAAAGACTGAAATGTTGGCAAGTTGGAGAAGGTCCCAGTACAGGGGTGGTATGTGTAAGGACATTTCAGGGTCACCAACCGGGACCACAGGTTACCTTACGAACCTTGCAAAGCAGACAACCACTGCTTACTGTAGCAGACAAAAACTACTGCTAACTCCTTGTTCAGATCTAAGGAACAGATTTATTTCAGTATCGGTATAGAATACCACACCCCAGTGATCGTTAGGGTGTAACAGGGCAATGAATTGGCTGCGTGTACACAAACAAAGGCTGTATACAAACAAAGGTAAAGATTTAAGTCTCAGTACACTCTTATACCCAAGATGACATCCTACTTCTATTAACACCCCCCTTGATTTGTTATGTAATAATTAATATTTATGACCAAGTATTAAATTCTGCATTACACTCTAGATAAAATAACATGTTGATCTTATTAATAGTAACAAAGCTGTTAATCTTATTATTTGACAAGGACTTCCCTTGTTTACCCTGATCGTTTTTAGTAGGCCACAATAACTTCTTCTTTGTTCTATACCCAAGTCAGGGACATTTAGGGACATTCCAAAAAGTGAACAACAGGATATTTAGGAAGCTGTGAAGGCTTTGTTTGCACTCCTTCCCAAAAGGGTTATTCGGAGTTCTTATTGACTACATTAAATAAGACAAACAATTATATTGCTTATATATTGCTTGTACATGAGCTTGTATATTACTAGCTAATGTACGATCCATTCAATACAGGTAGGCCCTTACCATCTTACATGAAGTAAGTTCACCTAATCACTGTTTCACTTCCATACAATATGAGGCTCATTCATTAACAGAAATAGGTCTTTGACATCCATTTGCCTCTGCCAGTGCAGGTTGTTCTGTACAGCAGTTATTTCATTTTCAGAGGCAACTGCTTCAGAGGAGATTGCTGGGCATGCAAACACAATTCTTTGCACTTTCACTGAGGCTCTAATTCTGTTCTTTCCTATTCCCCCCCCCCCCCCCCCCTTAACATAAAATAACTCATCGTGGTCACAAGGACATGGTTGACCTTTGTGTATGGAAAATCATAGGTCGGAATAGTGACTGTTGGTTCCCTGCGTCTCCTGCCTGGGGTTTTGGGCCATTGGATCCATGTAGTTACAAACCCTTTCGCCCTTATTCTGATCTACCCCATCCTGCTTCTGCAAGAACATTTGGAGATGGAACATGAACCTCATCCTGCTCAGCTACTTTTTCCAGAGCTCCGCCATCACAACGTGACCGCTGGCTTACGTGGTCTGTTGGGCATTGCATGAGCCCTCTGCACCAGGTGAAGATCAAACTGAAAGTATCAAGTGGACTTGTAAGTAGAAGAGACACAAATGAGAATTTTGGGTTTGTCAACCTGAAATATAACTAGTGAGAAACATGATGATCTTAATTGTTAGTGCAAAACTGAAAATTCAGTTATTGTATTTTGCATGTGAAGTTACTCATAGATTCCAAGGCTAGAAAAGACCACTGTGTTAATCTGTTCTGACCTCCTGTATAACACAGGCCAGAGAACTTCCCCAAAGTAATTCCCAGAGTAGTTCTTTTAGCAAAACATCCAATCTTGATTTAAAAATTGTCAGTGATGGAGAATCCAACATGAACCTTGATAAATTGTCCCAATGGTTAATTAATTGCACTGTTAAGAATTTACATCTTATTTCCAGTCTGAATTTGTTCAGTTTCATCTTCCGGCCGATGGCTCATGTTATATCTTTCTGTCAGATTGAAGACCCTGTTGTTAAATATTTGTTTCCCATGTAGGTACTTTCAGACTATAATAATGTCACCCCATAACCTCTTAGACTGAGCTCCTTGAGTCTAACAATTTAGCGTATCACCATAAGGCATGGTTTTTTAATCCTTTAATCATTCTCATGGCTCTTCTCTGAACCCTCTCCAATCTATCAACATGTTTCTTGAATTGTGGGCACCAGAACCGGACATTGTAGTCCAGCAGCATTTGCACCAGTGCGAAATACAGAGGTAAACTAACCTCTCTATTTCTACTTGATTTTCCCCTGTTTATGCATCCCAAGATCTCATTAGCTATTTTTGGTCATAACATCACATTGGGAGCTCATGTTCAGATGACCCCCAAACCTTTTTCAGATTCACTGCTTCCCAGGACAAAGTTCCCCATCCTGTAAGTATGACCTACATTCTTTGTTTCCTGCATTGTACATTTACATTTAGCAGAATTAAAACGCATATTGTTAGCTTGCACCCAGTTTACCAAGTGATCTACATTGCTGAGTCAGTGACCCATCCTCTTCATTATTTACCACTCCCACAATTTTCGTGGCATCTGCAAACTTTATCAGTGATAGTAGTTTTTTTCCTAGGGATTTTATAAAAATGTTAAATAGCTTAGGGTCAAGAACCATTCCCTCCGGGACCCCTCTAGAAACACACTCGCTTGATGATTCCCTGCTTACAATTACATTTTGAGACTTATTTAGCCAGTTTTCAATTAAGTAAATGCATGCTATGTTAATTTTATATTGTTCTGCATTTTTAATCAAAACTAATGGTCAAGCTCTTCAGCCAGCTCTTTTAAAACTCCTGGAAGCAAGTTAGACATTTTAAAATCAGCAGATCTAGCTAACTTTATTAGTTTGTTTAACATCCTCCAGGGATGAGAGTGCAGTGGGAAGAATGTTATCAATACTATATTTGCTTCCCCAAAAACAGAACAGAAATTTTTATTGAACGCTTCTGCTTTTTCTGCACTATTATTGATGATTCCACCATTTCCATCTAGTAATGGATTAATACCTGTGTTAGGATTCTTTCTGTTCCTACTTTTAAAAACTCCTTCTTATTGTCCTTAACTCTACTGGACATAGATTTCTCTTTGTGTCCCCGATCCATTTTCCGCAATTCCTAACTTCTGATTTATATTAATTACTATCAACTTTCCCTTTCTTCCATTTGTTATGTATTATTTTTATAGCTGCCTTTGTTTCTCCTCCAAACCAGGTCCTTTTTTTTTAAAAAATCCGTTCCGCTGTCTTCTTTGATTGTGGGCTTGTCTCTTTGGGCACCTAGTAGGGTGCTCTTAAATGATTCCAATCATCATTCACATTTTTCTGGTTAAATTCTTCCTCTCATCTGATTTGGCTCATAATTATTTTCAGCTTTGTGAAATTGGCCCTAATAATTATGATTCAGTGGCTTTTCACACTCTCCTTCAATGCTTCACTGAGATCCTGGCATTGTGTGCTAAAGTCTTTGGTGTTTTTGGTTTAGGACACTGAATACTGGAGCTTAGTGGTATTGGTTGCTTTGAAGCACCTAATATTAAATAATGACTCAATGTGCTCTGTGCAGGCTATAAAAATGTATAGAATTATTTTATAAAATACTTGCAATGGTAAAAAGAGTCTTTGTAAACTTCAGCTTGAGGTTACTAAATGGTGTGGAGAGTCCAATTTTGGTGTCTGTATAACTCTGTTCCAGGAACACAAGCACAGGGCTGATCAGTGACCAGACGCTAGTGGAGTGTTTAGATTAGAGTGTTAATTTCTTATATTTTTGGGAGTTCTGACCCATGGAAAAACAAACTAATGAAAGATTTCTCTCTCAATAAATTAGAAACATGCACTTTTGAAAGAAAAATGTCATGAAGTTAAAGGCAAAATTATGGCACTTATTATCTTGAATTTCCATGACTGGTTAATTTTGTCAGTGTGTGGGTGGCTAAATAATCCTTCTGTTTCCGAAATCTTCCTGAGGAATTCTTTATTACTTCAGTGAGACAGACGCCCACTGTGGAAAGTTGAAATGGTCAACCTAAATTCTCTCCTGCTGCTGAACTCTGAGCTGCTTACAGTGGTGGTTGATATTAAGCATTTTGCTTTGGGGATTTTTCATTTCAAAGTACTTAACCAATGTTAATTCTCCTGAGGATGACTTGTCCAGGCATCAGTTGTACTTGAGAAACTTTCCCTGGTGTGTAATTAGCAGGACCACTTCCATCGGTTTCTGCAGAACCTAAACTTACGTTCAGCTTAGTCCTTATGGCAACAGGGAGAGAATTCCCAGCATGACTTGAGTAGTGCTACCTGTCTGAGCTTGCAGAAGAGCGCCTTCCTCGTGTGGAGCCATCTGCTTGAGTCTGCAGAGAGAGCCGTCTTAATGTGCCCTGAAGAAGGGCTGCCTGAGTAGTTCTTGATTCCTAGGTCTTTGCTCAAGTAGCTAGAGTACAGCCCTCTCCCAATAATATCTTTTGTTATCACCTTACATTCTTCAGGCTTGCAGAGCTCCTTAAGAGCTGCTCGGGAATCACTTCACTCATTGGTGAAATGCAATGGAGAAAAACTAGGTAGCTGTTCAATAGCATATAGTAGCCCAACTCAGACATGCTGGGTGATGGTCAGCAACTACCAGAAATGGTTCATTTGGCCTTTAGACAATAAGAGCTTCATGAGTCATTTTTTTTCTTGTTGCTTTCCTTTCCAAGAGCAACCTCTGCCTTTCTCTGAAAAGGTCAAGAACTGCAAACTTACCACCAGATATCAGGAAATATGTAAAGTGGTGGTGATGCCAGAGTTGAAACCGAGGGCCTCTGGATCGGAGGATCAAGAATAATCACATGATCGTGCCCACCCAGGGTGCATTATGCTGGTGTAGAGTCTGACTGAGCGTTTGAATTCCCTACATCTCAGTCCAAAGACAGGTTTCAACCAGCTTGAACCAGCGTGTGTGTGTGTGTGGGGAGGGAGGGTGTAAAATCAACCTCATCTCTGACTGCGTGCTGGTCCGTTTTTGGAGCAAGCTAAAGTGGCAGCATTGGGAAAGGCTATTTCTTCTCCCTTTGCGTGGTCCTTTGGAAAGGCTGAGGCTTTTAGGAGTTGAATGTTACGAATACCTTTGGTTCAGTGGCATATGCAGAACAAATGTGAATCAAACACAAAAATAATTCCTTCAAGAATTTTATTTATTGATGTGGTAGCTCAATACTACACTGTTTACAATAGAGAGTTAAGTGGGATTTTGGGTTTGCTGGGAAGCTGACAGCTTGCGGTTCCGAGCGAAATTTCTGCCTTTTGTGGGCTGAAAGAAGAAAAGCTGTGTTCTTGAAACGGTTATTTATAAATTATTTGAAAGTTTGTTCCCTTTCCAGGCTGGGGAGAGCCTGCCAGGATTGCGGTTACTGCAATGGTGAAATTTTGGATGTGAAAAAAAATCCCAGAAGTCTGTTTGCATTAGAATAACAAGATAAAGAACCTCATGGAGGCTTGTGAGGGACTCAAATAAAATGCAGTTGTGGACGGGTTTCTCTCACTCCCTTTCTCACAGATAAGGTATTGGGAAGTGAGCAAGAACCTCAAACTAGCTGGATAAACAGAAGAATCATTGAAGCTGCTGTGCTGACGGGAAGTGTAGGGTCTGCAGGGAATACACTGAAGTCTGTCTGGTAGGGCTTGGCATGGGCCTTAGGGGGTGGTTGGGTGATAGCAGCAGTGATCTGTTTGCCATGGGGTGGTTACCTCCTCCATTCCTGCTTATCCCCATCAAATATGTTTCCTGGCACTAAAAGTTGAGTCACTTCCCAGCCAGAGAATGCAGTTGTTCCATCTCTCCTTTGTTTTCTGAAGTGTGCATTGTCATTAGTTAATTGTCTTACACACCTAATTTGCCTTGATCTGCAGCTTTGAGATGTTTTTCTGGCTTATTTAGCCGTATTACATACAGGCATGCAGTACAAAAAGATACCCGAAGACCTTCCTCAGGCAGGATGGATTAGGAAGGAAGTCAGTGTCTGAAAGGAAATAATCAGGTAACCAATTTTCCATTCTGACTGCTGACCACTTTCCCCAAGAGAGATTTCTGACAGCAAGCAGTAGTGAAAATTTAGTCTGGAGGGAGAGAGAAATAGCTCAGAAGACTAATGTTCTCCCTTCCCTGAAACTAGCACCATTAATGTGTTTTGGGTTCACCTCTTGGAGCACCTTCCCGCCAAGGGATGCATTCCCAAAGGAATGAAGGTTGAGCCCACAGTGCTTCTATAAGTGTTGATGGGTAACAGGTGGCATCTTGACAAACCACCTTGGAGGTGCCAGAATGCCCTTTCCTCTCAGTAACTCACCATGGAATGGACTGAGTGGGCTCTGAAACCTGTTTATTTGTGACTGAGCGTGTCTCAGTGGTGCAGCGCCCCAGGGGTCGGTCCTGGGGCTGGTTTTGTTCAACATCTTCATTAACGATCTGGATGATTGGGTGGATTGCACCCTCAGCAAGTTTGGAGATGACACTAAGATGGGGGGAGAGGTTGATATGCTGGAGGGTAGGGATAGGGGCCAGAGTGACCTAGACAAATTGGAGGATTGGGCCAAAAGAAATCTGATGAGGTTCAACAAGGACAAGTGCAGAGTCTTGCACTTAGGACGGAAGAATCCCATGCACTACTACAGGCTGGCTAAGCAACAGTTCTGTAGAAAAGAACCTGGGGATTACAGTGGACGAGAAGCTGGATATGAGTCAACAGTGTGCCCTTGTTGCCAAGAAGGCTAACGGCAAATTGGGCTGCATTATTAGGAGCATTGCCAACAGATTGAGGGAAGTGATTATTCCCCTTTTTTTCAGCACTGGTGAGGCCACACCTGGAGTACTGCATCCAGTTTTGGTCCCCCCACTACAGAAAAGATGTGGACAAATTGGAGAGAGTTCAGCAGAGGGCAACGAAAATGATTAGGGAGCTGGGGCACATGACTTGCGAGGAGAGGCTGAGGGAACTGGGCTTGTTTAGTCTGCAGAAGAGAAGAGTGAGGGGGTATTTGACAGCAGCCTTCAACTACCTGAAGGGGGGTTCCAAAGAGGATGGAGCTCTGCTGTTCTCAGTGGTGACAGATGATAGAACAAGGAGCAATGGTCTGAATTTGCTGTGGTGGAGATCTACGTTGGATATTAGGAAAAACTATTTCACTAGGAGGGTGGTGAAGCACTGGAATGAGTCACCTAGGGAGGTGGTGGAATCTCCATCCTCAGAGGTTTTTAAGGCCCAGCTTGACAATGCCCTGGCTGGGATGATTTAGTTGGTGTTGGTCCTGCTTTAAGCAGGGGGTTGGATTAGATGACCTCCTGAGGTCTCTTCCAACCCTAATCTTGTATGAGTCTATGAATGTTTCACAATGGCTCATTTGGTTTCATTGGGCCTTCTTGGTGAGCAGGACCTAACACCTTCATTTTGCATTAATTAATGCTCCTTTCCTGTTTGATGACTTATACAATTATAGAGGTTTACAATGCAAATACTCAGTATAACTTATATAAGATGGAGTAAAGATATTATAAGTGAAATTATTACATGCAGCATCTATGAGCAATTTATAAAGTCTAAACATGAAACACATTCTTATGAACTTAACTTCTGTTTTAACCATGCTAACACACAGGTGAGCCAGACTGATTTCCAGCTATGTATTGATCAGTGTTCAGTTTAGGCCCAGAGGCCTTGGCATGAGTTGGCACCTGGTCTGCCAGCTGTAACTGCTAGATAGCATGGCCTTCCTTGATATTACTCTTGTGTAGTCAGTGGAGTGTGATGTGTGAACCTGAGATTGGAAAACCCATTTTTGTCTATTTCTCCCCCCTCTTCCCACAAATTCCATTATTCAATACGTATTCAGAAATTGAACCTGCTACTTCTTACTCTGCTTCTATCTATATTCCACATTATTTAATGTCGGTGGTGTGGCATTTCAGTAACTGAGACAGAATTTTAATGCTGATTAGTAATGAAGTAGTGACTCCAAAAACAACCTCAGTAGCAAACAGTTCCATTTAGCTTAACTCCTGCATGTGATACCATTGTTGGTCTTTAGGTCTCATCTCTTTTCTAGAATTATTTTATTGTAGTTTAAACTTTTTTGGCATTTGTTAATAAAACAGATGTGTGAACAGGTAAATCCTATATAAAAAGGATACTGAACATGTTTAGAATCATAGAATATCAGGGTTGGAAGGGACCTCAGGAGGTCATCTAGTCCAACCCCCTGCTCAAAGCAGAACCAATCCCCAAGTTTTGCCCCAGATCCCTGAGTGGGCCCATCAAGGATTGAACTCTCAACCCTGAGTTTAGCAGGCCAATGCTCAAACCACTGAGTTATCCCTCCCCACCTACCTTTAGATTGTAGAAAACTGGTTTTTGTGTGCATGGCAGTGCCCTCTACTGGATAGTGTCAGTACTGCTCAACAGTGTGCTAAGAGTCCCTATAACGTTCGTAGCTAATGGGGATTCTTCTCTCGTTCAAGTGGTACGAGGCTTATACTTTTGGAGCAGAAAGAACATATTTCTGTCCCTGCTGCCATGTGAAATTGAGGCATGGTGAGCAGCATTGTGGTCAGTGTGGAGTTCTAGGTGGCCCTGGATTTGTTATAAATTCTGTAAGACTGCAATAATGCCAGATGCCAACAATTCATTTGTTGCTTATAAGATTTAGTTTAATGAACTTGTTTACAAGGCTATTTTCAGATATTCCAGAAGGAATCAATCTGATTCTTTTGGGAGAACAATCTCTTAAACCATTGGTCATACAAACAGAATGACTTGAGTAGTTTCCACCCAATTGAGCAGAGTCTTGGAGTCCTTCCAGTGCTAAAGAATAATAGTTTTGTTAATGCTTCGTGAGCTTACTGTTGTCGTTTAAAGAAAATGTGATATCATACAGAGTTGTGTATTGGAATCCATAATTACAAACACATTAGTACCAGATTAATATATGGAAACTATGAAACTCTCTGAAAGGTAAACAGAGGCAACAGCACACAAAGGTCAAAAAGTTCTCTAAGTCTTGGAGGAATGAAAGTTGTGAAGGTTTCGTAGAAGATTTTAAGGAGCTGTGTGCAGATTTATTTTTATTCACCGAAGAGTGTTTTTTGAATTAAAAAATATTTTCTCTTGCCTGTATTTCTGTGCCTTGACACGTTCTCTGGTCACAACTGGATCTTAACCATCGCTTGTCAGGGTGAAAACCTGCACAACTTTTATTCAAGTAACAGCATAAAATTGTCCATCAACCAAGAAAAATAAGGAAATTGTTTGTGGTGCTTGTCGGAATTGCCGTAGCAGATCATACCAGTGTAGTTACTCAGATGGTGGCCAATGCCAAATGCTTCAGAGGAAGGTGCAGAAATCCCCATAATGGACAATTATGGAATAATTTTACTAACCACCCCGAGGTTGGCTTAAACCCAGAAGTTTTGAAAGTTTATATTCTTTAGACTTTATTAAAATCCTCTGAAATGTAACTGGATGTTATAGTCAGCCAGGCACATGTCAGATCTTTTTTTGTTCTTAGCCTCCATGATATTTAGCGGTAACAAGTTGTACAGATTCTGTCATTTGATGTGTTTAAAATAGAGTTGCCAACCCTCCAGGATTGTCCGAGAGTCTCCAGGAATTACAGATTAATCTTTAATTAAAGATTATCTCGTGATGAAACCTCCAGGAATACGTCCAACCAAAACTGGCAACCCTAGTTTAAAAATATTTCATCGGCTATAAATTTGAAGCCTTTCAGTGTTATTGAATAGATCCCTTGCTTTTGTATTGAGGGGGGTAAGGAGGAGCTCCTTTGACTTATCTAATGTACAGTGAGGTGCCCTATCTCTCTATCCCCAGTTTACTTCTGCCTTTTCCAACTGATTCCTGTTATTAATCTCGTCATCTCTACTACTCATCGGGCTCTTTAATTTCTGTGTTTCACAGCCTGCTCTTCCTCCACCCTTTGTGGGAGAAATAAGAGAGCCAATCTTTGCTTTATTGATATGCTTCACCACTTATTTCCAAAAAGAAAAGGAGTACTTGTGGCACCTTAGAGACTAACCAATTTATTTGAGCATGAGCTTTCGTGAGCTACAGCTCACTTCATCAGATGTTCATCTGATGAAGTGAGCTGTAGCTCACGAAAGCTCATGCTCAAATAAATTGGTTAGTCTCTAAGGTGCCACAAGTACTCCTTTTCTTTTTGCGAATACAGACTAACACGGCTGTTCCTCTGAAACCTGTCACTTATTTCCAAGTTTATCTCTTGAAATGCTTATGTTAGAACAGTTATATTTGCTCACAACAGCAGTGGCTACTGAAAATGCTGCTTCTAATCTCTGCCGGCAGAAATATTGAGTAGTTTTAGCCTTTGAATGCTGCTCGCTTTAACTCTCTAATTGGGGGCAGAATTGGGATGCTACAAACCATTGTTTCGTGGAAAGCGATTAATGTCCCAAATTTGAGATGGAGGTTGGCGGTAAAATAGCTGAAATGATTGAGGAGACTTCCCTGGTATTTATGAAACAAGAGTACTCTTTTTTTCTTTTCTTCCCCGCCTCCCCCCCTTGGTTTGGTCGGGTGATGTGTGAGCTGGGCTGTATGGCTGTGCCTGTAACGTTGTTCTGTGTTGTCAGGTTGTGAACCAGAAACTATTTGTAGAGCAGGGGTGGCCCACCTCTGGCTCCGGAGGGGCTTGCGGCTCTTCAGAGGTTAATATGCGGCTCCTTGCATAGACACCGACTCCGGGGCTGGAGCTACAGGTGTCAACTTTACAGTGCTCACCGTTCAACCCCTGCCACTCCCGCTTTCCCCCTTCCCCCAAGGCCCTGCCCCTTCCCGCCCCTTCCCTAGCCTGCCGCGCCCTCGCTCTTCTCCTCACCCCCCAGAGCCTCCTGCATGCTGTGTGAGGCAAAGGGAGGGAGGGGAAGCGCTGATGGAAGCTGGCAGGCGGGGCGGGGGAGCGGATGGGGGCTGCTGACTTATCACTGTGGCTCTTTGGCAAGGTACATTGGCAAATTCTGGCTCCTTCTCAGGCACAGGTTGGCCACCCCTGTTCAAGAGCTTGGGAAAGTGTAGTCTGGATTGTTGTAGGTTGTGCTGCAGGGGCCAAGAAAGTAGGTGCTGACATGAAAAAGGGGCATCTTGGAAATACTGAGTCCTGTAGCACCCACAGGCTCAGGTTCAGGGCCGCCTCATGCTGGAGGCTGTACAAATGCAACCAAGGGGTTTTTGATCTAGTTTAAGAGAAGACTCAACAAGTGAGTAACAAACAATGGGGGAGGGAGTATGAGGGTAACAGTAATAAGCTTTTGCCCTTACATAGTGGGCACAACCTGATTGTCCCAAATTCTTTTGTTTTTTAGGAGTCAATGTCTGTTTCTGTTTTTAATAAACACACTGCATTTCTATTTCATATCTTTAAACCTCTCCCTGTTTCTGTATGGCCTTTAAACGCTGTTTCTGTTTTTCCTAATATAAGTTGCCAGTGAGAAACATGGGGAGAGTGGGGAGCAAGGGGAGTGTATATTTAGACAGGTTTCAGAGTAGCAGCCGTGTTAGTCTGTATCCGCAAAAAGAACAGGAGGACTTGTGGCACCTTAGAGATTCACAAATTTATTTGAGCATAAGCTTTCGTGAGCTACAGCTCACTTCATCGGATGCATAGAATGGAACATATAGTAAGATATATATCTATATCTGCGTATATATATACAGATATATAAATAAAAGTTGGAAGTTACCATACCAACTGTGAGAGGCTAATTAGTTAAGATGAGCTATTATCAGCAGGAGAAAAAAAACTTTTGTAGTGATCATCAAGATGGCCCATTTAGACAGTGGACAAGAAGGTGTTGAGGATACTTAACGTAAGGAAATAGATTCAATATGTGTAATGATAGGGGAAGGTTAAGGAAAGATTGGGGGAAGTGAGGCAAGAAAGAAGAAATAAATAAATGGTGTAAAATACAAGAGAACAGGAATATATCTTATTGATAGGAAGCTGGTGCCAAACTATAGTGTGTGTATCTTTTGGGTACATACAGGGGTGTGTGTATAATCCAAATACATTTATACTTCCATTTTATTTTCCTAGAAGACACCCCAAGAGAGATAAGCTACCATATCTTCTGTGTTAAACTACCAAGAGCTCTTCTCCATCTGTAATAGCTTAAATCTTTACCCAGGCCTCTGAGTGTGCTATTACATCTCACATTTTTCTATGTGTCACCATCCTCCTCTGCCTTCTTTGATCCCCATTAGTCTTTATGAGCCCTACTGTTACTTCTTATACCTGTACATCCTTACTGCAGACCTGTAGGAAACTGAATTGGTTTTTGTCTGAAGTAAGCTGTCAGCTCCTTGGAGCAGGGTGTGCTGTTGGCACTCAATTGATGATGCCCTCAGGTATTGTAAATTGTGCAGGAGTACTTGGGACTGGACACTTGGACTGAGATCCTGCAAACTGATCCACCGGGGTAGAGCACCGTAAAAGGAGGGCTGCCTTTACAGGTCCGCTTGCAGGATTGGGGCTTCAGATGCTGTCTGGCTACTACAAAAAGAACAGCTTATCTTCTCCTTAGTTGCTAACCTGTAATATCCTATGACCCGCTAATCTTGCTGAGGGAAATTTGTGGCTTGAATGTTGATTGGAGACCTGGTGTGTGGGTGATAACAGCTGCAGGGGATTATGTTTGAGGGACTTCTGAATTTAAAAGGAGCTTTGACAAAAAGTTGTGTGGTCAAAGAAAAGGCAACCCCTGCTCCCCTTGCTTTGCATCTAAACATTCTCGTATTCAGAAAGGATAAAAAAGAACTTGTTCATTTAATTTCCTTCCTTTTGAAGAGCCAAAACCAACAGCGTAAAACCAGACTTGGACTCCACATGGCAGGATAGAAGTCTCCTCAGCTCAACCCTCTCTTCTCCTCCCCTTCCCGCCCCGGTCAAAAAAAGTAATTCTGGACAATTTCCTTCGGGTTTCTGCCGGTTAACCTAGCTAATCCTAACCAAGAGCATAATTAACCAATTAGCCTCGGGAGTTGCTTTAAACGCATGTGTTTTACCATTAGGGAATATAAGGAGTTCTCTGCAGAAGTGCTATTTTCAAGAGTACTCTGCAGAGTGACACAGCTGTGCAAAAGCTATTGAGTTTGTGTTCCTTGCTGCAGGCATATAAGCCTTCAGACACATTAAAGAATGCTATAGTTTAAGGGTCCCAAACAGTGGTCCGTGAGGTTGATGTTCCACCCATTCACTTCACAACCTTTTTTTAAAGACAGTAGTATATGAACCAATAAAATCTGGGCGCTCCTGCATTTAGGTCTGGGGTTCCTAAGCCCTGTATAGCTTGGACCACATTTTAATACTGATGTAGTTTCATGGCACTCCTGCCCTCCACTTTGTGATCATGTGGATCATGAGTGCCCCTTTTGGGATCCTGCAACACCCCCATGACATCTACAGTAATTGCTTATGTGGCAAATGTTAGGAAAGTGGTTCAGTGTGTCAGCTGTTGCATAATGCTAATGCAGCAGTAGCTGGACATGGGGAAGAACTGGTGTCCTGAGTCTTGCCAGCTCTCTGCAGACCACCAGTGGTTTGAAGACTACGCTTTGGGGACCTCTGATGCAGGTGATAGTGAATTTAATCTATTCTTTGCAGAGTACAGTCTGTACCTTAATTGAATTATTTTCTCTTGCCGCTAGTCAGTCCATCATGCATCCACATTGGGATAAGGAGGTTGAACTCAGTCTGGGTTATATAATTTAGAGGAAAGGATATCCGCTCATTTAATAAGACAAAGGGGTGATGTTGAGATTAAAGCACGGGACAGGGGAAAGAGATTTTATCAAATATTTTTATGACAATTGCACCTGGAAGCTCCAACTGAGATTGGAGGCCCCGTAGTTCTAAGCACAAAATACGTGCATGTGCTTGCACCAATCTACATAGACAAGACAAAGAAAGGATGGGAGGAGAAAGAGAGGCATGGAGGGGGAAGTGACTTGCCGAAGATTACATAGGTCAGTGGCAGTGCAGAGACTAGACTCCATGTTTCCCGAGTGCCTAGTCAGTGCTGAATTTCTGTGTCTATTCTATTCTGATCTCTGCCACATGCTGAGTGTATTACTTCCATTTTCCTTACCGTGGTTGCCCCATTCTTCCTTACTGTGCCAAGTGTTGAGAATTAATTTGTCAAGTACTTTGTCACTGAGGGTCTGTCTACGTGTCAGTAAAAGACCCGCACCATGGCTGTGGCTAGCCTGGGTCAGCTGACTCGGACTGGGGCTGTGGGGGCTAAACATTGCAGTATAGACGTTAGGGCTTGGGCTGGAACCTTTGCTCTGAAACCCATCATGGGGAGGGACGGGTCTTAAAGCTTGGGCTGTAACCTGAGCTTGAATGTCTGTACTGAAATTTTTAGCCCTGCAGCCTGAGCCCTGCAAGCCAGAGTCAGTTGATCTGGACTCTAAAGGCTAGTCTACACTAGAATTGATACAACGGTGCAGCTTTACCGCTATAGCTGCAGACACTCTATGCCGACAGGAGAGAGCTCTCCCGTCAGCATAATTTCTCTACCTTCTCGAGCGGTGGTAGCTATGTTGACAGGAGAGCGTCTCCTGCCAACATAGTGCTGTCCACACTGGTGCTTAGGTCAGTTTAACTTACGTCGCTCAGCTGGATGACTTTTTCACACCTCTGAGTGACTTATACCGAGGTAGGTGCTCGTGTGTACAAGCTCTGAGACTCGGTGCCTTGGGTTTTTTATTGCAGTGTAGACATATCCTTAGTTGGAGAATGCTACAGATTGCAAAGTATCAGTGGAAGACTGTACCATTTATATTTGCAATCTTAAAGCGACACTGTCAATTTTAAAAAACATAAACCAGTCTGAAAATGTTATATCCTTTTGTAACAAAAGAACACGAAGACGACTGTAATGGAACCAGCTTAGTGTGAGAAAAATATGTATTTATTTTACTTCAATGTGTTTATCTTGTGCATTCAAAACCATTTTTTGTACGGTTGGTTTCACTGTTTGTATAGGTCTTTTGCAAAGCAAGAGGAAAGTGAAACCATTTTTACCAGCTCTTTTAGAAATTGACCAGAATTCAAGTTCACGGTGTCCCTTTTTAACTTGCGATGATTTAGAAATATTATAGACTGGAAAACACTTTTAATATGTTGCCTTCATTTTGATAGGCTTAAATAGCATCAAGTGATTGTACTAGGTTCATATCCTGCAGCTGTTAAGCCAAATTCTGCACTCAGATACACACACAGAACAATTCCCATTGAAGTTAATTAGGGCTGGTCTTGCAGCTTTGAGGTCAGGATTTGACCCAGTGCCTTTTAAGTTTCTATTTTCAATGTTCCTAAGAGGCTTTAATAAAGATTTTATTTTTCTAAACCTCTTGCAGTGTGCAGTGGCTCAGATACTATGGTGATGGTCTGGTACAAAAACAGATTCAAATTTGATTTTTAATCTGAGATCAATGTAATGCTTACAAAACATACTTCTACAGTAAAAATATCTGGTGTATTGTACATAAATCCCTACTGATTTCTGAAAGGAGTCACCATTGTCCAAAAATCAAATTAGTGTTTGAATCATACAGGATAAACTGGAAATAGTTCAGCTGAATAAATAATGCTCATATGTAAAATGGAGTGCAATAACATGCATAGAATCGGAAAAACATGCCAGTTACCAAGAAAAATACCATTGCATCCGTATTCATTTTTCATTTTCAGTTAGAAGAGAAACCCTAACAAGTCACTATTAAAAAGGGAACGTAAAATTCTGAAATGCAACTGTTCAAGGTCTTGCTACAGCAATACCTCCCTATTTAGTGAGCACTTAAGCATGTCCTTGCGTCTCATTCACTTGAATGAAAATTTAAGCACGTGCTTAAAGCTAACCACATTCTTAAGTGCTTTGCTGAATCGGAGCCCATGGTCTTATAATCTGTTGTGTAGTGTTGGAAAATAGTCCGTTCAGATTTGGCCCTGAGTTTAGATTTTCTTTCAGGAAGCAATGTTTTCTAAAACATTAGAACCACCAGAAATGTTTCCGTAATTATTTAAATTAAGGTGGAAATTACTGTTTAAAAACAGAACATGTTACTGTATTGTTTGCAACAAATAAACCCCCCAACATGCAGCTTTGAGAACCTGGAAGTCCTACAAATAAGTAATATTGACTTAGTTGTTTTTCATGTTTTAAAGTTTAAAAAAAAAATGCAAAGAGCCCACACATATTACTAAGTCAGTTGGATTGTTAAAATCCTCAGTTTTAATAATCTGAGTGTGGTTAGTATTATTTACAATGCATGATTTTTAAATGGTCCCTCACAACTACAAATACATTTTAAAACAAAGCATTAAATAATTTGCCCCCTTTTACTTAACTACTCAAGTCCAAATTCATGGTCAGTTTTCCTCTGGGAAACGGATATTAGTGATAGAGGAGTGGTAGATACACTGGAGGGTAGGGATAGGATACAGAGGGACCTAGACAAATTGGAGGATTGGGCCAAAAGAAATCTGATGAGGTTCAATAAGGACAAGTACAGAGTCCTGCACTTAGGACGGAAGAATCCATTGCACCGCTACAGACTAGGGGCCGAATGGCTCGGCAGCAGTTCTGCAGAAAAGGACCTAGGGGTTACAGTGGACGAGAAGTTGGATATGAGTCAACAGTGTGCCCTTGTTGCCAAGAAGGCCAATGGCATTTTGGGATGTATAGGTAGGGGCATTGCCAGCAGGTGGAGGGACGTGATCGTTCCCCTCTATTCGACATTGGTGAGGCCTCATCTGGAGTACTGTGTCCAGTTTTGGGCCCCACACTACAAGAAGGATATGGAAAAATTGGAAAGAGTCCAGCGAAGGGCAACAAAAATGATTAGGGGACTGGAACACATGACTTATGAGGAGAGGCTGAGGGAACTGGGGATGTTTAGCCTGCAGAAGAGAAGAATGAGGGGGGATTTGATAGCTGCTTTCAACTACCTGAAAGGGGGTTCCAAAGAGGATGGCTCTAGACTGTTCTCAATGGTGGCAGATGACAGAACAAGGAGTAATGGTCTCAGGTTGCAGTGGGGGAGGTTTAGGTTGGTTATTAGGAAACACTTTTTCACTAGGAGGGTGGTGAAACACTGGAATGCGTTACCTAGGGAGGTGGTGGAATCTCCTTCCCTAGAAATTTTTAAGGTCAGGCTTGACAAAGCCCTGGCTGGGATGATTTAGTTGGGGATTGGTCCTGCTTTGAGCAGGGGGTTGGACTAGATGACCTCCTGAGGTCATTTCCAACCCTGATATTCTATGATATTTAACACACTACTGGGAATGCAACTCCTTGCTCTGCTTTTAGTGTTAGAGAGGAATATTCTACCAGGTATTTGAGATATTTTTTCCCTAGTTTTTCATTTTGTTTGAACTTCTGTGCCATTCTGAAGTATTACACAATAATAGCATTTGAAAGTTTTTAGGCTCTAATTCAATCTGTGAATGAAAACTGTATTGTCAGAACTTCAGAGAAGTGCTGAGAGCCTTGAGGTTCTTATTAGGTGTATTGGGAAATAGCCCTGTAGAACTGTGGAGAAGCCTGAAGGGGAATGGGTGGAGTCCTTGGTAATTGGAGAGGGAGGTATGGTTAATGGATGGCATCAACTGTTTTTCATTATGCTAAGGTCCCCAAGTTTGTTAGAATGGGCACTTCAGTCTGCCTGCAGCCTGGGGGCAAAACTAGATCTTTTAGTCATTGGCAGCAGGGGAATCCTCTGCCCCCAGAAGTTCCCTCCATTTCTTCGGCTTTGCCAGTTGTGGGCAGCTCACCCAGCACTCCTTGCTGCTGAGCTTTTCTGAGGGAAAGTCAAAACTGAAAACTCGAACAGTTTGGCTCTGTAATGTGCCCATCTCGTTCCCACCCATGTTTCAGGGCTGCATTTACCTTCTGGGGACATTGTCCCTTCAGATCTCCTTCCTCTACTGAGGTCGAAAAGGGACCCTGGTGGCTCCGGTCAGCACTGCTGAGTGGGCTGTTAAAAGTCCGGTTGGTGGCGCAGCGGGGATAAGCCAGGCTCCCTGCCTGCCCAGGCTCTGGGCAGCTCCCCGGAAGCGGCTGACATGTCTGGCCCCTAGGCGCAGGGGAAATCAGGGAAGCTCTGCCTGCTGACCCCACCCCCAGCGCAGGCTCCGTAGCTCCCATTGGCTGGGAACTATGGTCAATGGGAGCTACAGGGGCAGCACCTGTGGCCGCGGGCACCATGCAGCGCCACCTGACTTTGCCTCTGCCTAGGGGCCGAACATGCTGTCCGCTTCTGGGAGCAGTGCCGGAGTCAGGACAGTCAGGGAGCCTGCCTTTCATGGACCCCAGCTTAGACATAGTCTGTGGACCCCCAGGGGTCCGTGGATCCCATGTTGAAAACTATTGCTTGAGGAGCAAGCAGCTCACCCTCACCCATCATTATGAGGGAAGCCACTCCAGAAGGAAGGATCGCCCAGTGGAAAATTTTGCCCCACTCCTGCCTGGAACGCCCAGCTGCTGCTACCTCCTTCCTCTTCCCGTCTGATGGTCCAGCTCCCTCCTCTGCTACCACCTCTACAGTAGGCCTCCCAGGGAAATCCCTACTGATGTGCCAGGCTGGGGACTTCAAGGGAAACAGAGATCAATCTGGCCCATGTACACCCCAGCCAGAAGAGGGTGGGGCAGTGTTTCTGGGAAGTCCTTCTTTGAACCCCAGGCCAATCCCTTCCTTGAGACCCAGAAGGGACCCATATGAGAAAGAGGAGACAATAAGATGAGTCTCTTTAAGGCCAGGGAAGATTGCTAGCCACTTGAAATATTTTTGGAGCAATATCTGAACCCAGTTTTGCTCTCCCTCTGAAGCAGGATCATAGGGGCAAACTCCCAAAGAGGAAACCAATAAAGTCACTGCTGTTTCCCCTGGTCTTCTTCATGGAGTGCTGCATTGCAGATCAGTAAAGAAAAGACCAGGCCACAGACGTGCCAGTTTCTCTGGGTGTGTGCACACAAATAAAGGGAATTCTTTCTTCTTATGGGTGGAAAGGCAGCTGTGCAAAGTGTAGTTGGAGAGTCAACGTATACATAATATTAAAAACAAGCAACCCCCGCCCCCAAACAAAAACAGCGAATGGGCTGCTTCAGGCAGAGTTCCGACTACGGTGCTTAGGATGTCTGCAGTTGCCTTAGAGAAGCTATAGCTGTATATCCCTCTTCATGGGCCCTGGACAGATGTAATAGAGACGGGATTTCCGTCCACCCCAAAAAGATTGGGAAAGTATTGAGATGTCATTCCCCGCTGCCTGCTGCTGGTCACCATGCCCTAATGTTCAGGTCATTGTCCCAAGCTTCTGCTGCAGCTTGGCAGGCTTCATCATAACCTCCACCTCCTCTCCACAACAGCTAGTTATGGAGTGATGAGTGGGTCAGTAGCCCAAATGCAGAAGAACAAGCAGACAGGAAGGGGCTCCTCGGCCCACCATTTCTGCTTTCTTGCCCTTCATGCTTCTGTTTTGTAAGGCCAGAAAGTTCCTCAGCGTTCGCCAGTCCAAACTGTGTACTGATCTAAATTCAACCTGGTGTCTCTACTGAAGGTTAATGTGGCGATCTTCCCTGGTGGCCAGGGACATGGTGTTTCTAACTGGTAGGGATTGTTACCCGAAAGACTGGCCTCTTCACTTCACAGGCCTTCGTGGACGGCCGAGCAGGCATTTAGCACCTTATCTCCCTCCCTTGTTCATGAAAACTTCAGGCGGCAGCGGACCAACCCAGGGGAAAAAAGTTTCATCTGAAACCCCAGGGGCCTCTTCTTGCTTTTCGCATAAGGGCTAACATGCGTGGACAGTATTGCAAGCATGATCTATCTCAACCTGAAGGTCCCATGGTCTACGGGTTTCTCCCTGGAAACGGTACAAATCTGTTTCTCACCAGTATATAGTGAGATCAGTCTCACAGGCAAATGATTTCCCCGTTTAGTAACACAAGGGGAAACTTTACAGAGACCTGATGCAATTCACAGTAATCGGAAAAGTCTATTTACAATTCTGGCTCTTGCCAGACGCATGAGAAGGGAATGTAGGTCACATGGCAAATTGAAGCAGTCTCTTTGGTTCAACAGAAGACAAGACTACTTTGTAAGCAGTAGCTAGAACAAGTGCACAGTGCTGAAGGGAGGTCAATAGCTGTCCTCTGTTGCCTCAGAGCAATCTGTGCGACTCCCAATTAGCCCTTTCTGGAGTTAGACCCCCCCCAGTCGGTGCAAGGCTTTTTCAGTTTGGGGGCAAACTGCTCTGGTCAAAATGAGGTTACTGAACATTGTCCACGGTTGAGGTCCTGTCTGGAATTGTGCAAGAAGTACTGGAAGAGCTTTGTCCCATTCCCACTCTCAGATGATCTGCGGACCTGCCAGGATATAAATGAAACCATCTATCATTCAGAATGGAATGATAAAACCTATTCCCGATCCTGTTCCTAGCCTGAGGGATTTGGGAACCAACAGAACTGGGTCCTATATGAATGAGTTTCTGAGTTCACTTTTGTCTCTTTTTCACTTTCATCTTTTTCTGTACAATTTTTCTGATCCGTGCTTTGTACAGAGAGATAGCTAAACCAGTTTCTGGAGTATCTTGGATTCATGACAGACAGACATATGGTGCTAGGCAAGTTCAGTCTTAGGCCTGGGCTGAGGATGAATACTTTGGTTACAGGGTCTTGTCTCAGCAGACTGTTAACAAAGGATAAAGATGGCTATAAAAGAAAAGAAGTGATGTCACAGAAACAAAAATCTGCTTGTTGGAGCCTATCAAGAATGCTGATCTCATCCACGGACACGCTATAATCAAGCTTGGGAAGGGTTTGATTTAAATCAATAGATTTTGGAGAGAACATCTGTTTCAGCGGACACACAGAAATCAATGGAAAAAAATATCCATAGGTAACTGTGAGTGCAGCTTCCCCCACCGCACCTGGAGCTTGCAGGGATTGGGTGTCTGTGGTCCTGCGGCCGCATTGGGAGCCCGCTGCCAACAGAGTGAGTGAGCGGGGCCGTGACGGGATCTGCAGAGGGCTCCCTGCATGGCCGTGAGGCCGGGGATGGTGAATTTCTGCAGGCGCAAGTGAGGGGAAGGGCTATGGTTCTGGCCGGCAGAGCAGAGAGCCCCAGGCCAGCACTGTGAAGAGGACAGTGTTGAGCAGTAGGGGCCACCCTCAGATGAATGACTCCCGCCTGGCAGTAGAGCCATTCAGTTGTGGAGTGGCCGCCCCTGTGACTGGGGACTTGTCATTCTCCTTGCCATCCTGGTGCGGGGGTCTCTGCTCTGCCTTGCCTGGACCACAGCTGCCCCTGCACCTTGTGCCTACAAGAATCCAGTATCTCCACCCTGCAGCCATGCAGGGAGCTCTCTGCAACTCCACTGTCATGGCCCTGCTCACTCACCAGCCAGGGATGTTTAGGCCCCACCCCCCGGGCAGGAATTGTTCAGCAGTGGCCTGGCGCTCATCGTCCTCCTTGCAGCCCTGGCTGGGGCGGTCTCTGCTTTTCTGGGTCAGGACTGCAGCTTCCTCCATGCCTTCACCTAGATGTCTTGGGTTCTTGACCATACAGGGAGATCTCGTCAGCCCTGCTGTCAGTGCTGGGAACTCTGCAGCCCCACTGTCAGCAGTGCCCAAACCCCAAGCCTGTCCTGCTCTTAATTTCCAGCAATTGTAAAAATAAATAGTTACAAATTGAAATAGTTAAAAATCGATATTAATTGTTGGAAAAAAAAATAAAATTCTGCCAAGATTAGCTATAATGACCCAGAGTTCCTGTGAGACCTATCCAATAATTCCTGTTGTTCCTCCTCACCGTATTGCTTCCATTGGCAGCGTGAATGCAGAAAATCAGATTATTTGAAGGGTTCCACCCATTAGTGAACCAGGCAGATAGATCTTTGTCAAATGCCAGATTGGATAATGGAGGGGTCTCATTCAGGTTCCAGTGCCATCCAGGGAATGGGTACCATAAAGAGAGAGAACACAGCATCCACTGGCTGGAACACAATTCACTGAAGTCCTGGTACACTGTTCCTCCCATAGATAAAACTTGTTCTGGTTGTGGCAAGTTGATGGGGTTTTCATAAATATAAACAAACTAGAAACAAGACAATCAGCCCTACTCCAGAGAAACT
Source organism: Lepidochelys kempii (assembly GCF_965140285.1). NCBI lineage: Eukaryota > Metazoa > Chordata > Testudines > Cheloniidae > Lepidochelys > Lepidochelys kempii. The sequence continues at coordinate 137,920,303 of NC_136383.1, forward strand.
CGGCCTCTATTGGGCAGAGCAAAGTTTCCTATCTCTGTGCTCTGCCTAGTGAGGGTTAGATGAACACCATGGCTCACATGGCAGAAGCTGGATTAAGCAGAGTAGAAATATCCTCACTCATAAATCAATGTGGTGGGTTGGACATTGACCTCTGAATCCGAGTGCCCTGTGGCTTCCACATTTCTCAGCACCCAGGATTTGAGGGGGTGAATGACCTCTCTCGAAGTTTGGCAGTGTTGATGCTGTATGCCTTCTCAGCTTTTTCACTGCTCCCCAGGCCCATACAAAAGACGGGAAGGGAAAAGCTGCAGTTATACTAGTTACACCTTTCCGGTGATAGCAGCTGTGGTTCTCAGGCCTGATTATCATCAGACCTTCTGGTGCTTCGGTTTCACAGAAGAGGTCTGTTATTGCAAAAAACATCCAGGGCCAGGCAGGTTCAAAACGGATACTTGGATGAAATGATTATCGTCTCAAGGACCCTAAAATAGAAGTTGACAAAATAGAATTGATTCTCCTGGCTGGTGTGTCTTAACTACCATGTTAAACAAGTGAAACAACTGAGTTCCTCCAGGAGGGCCTTAATGTGGGTATATAATAGTGTCCAAGCAAAAAGGTCAAGTCTCTGTAGTTTGTGATCAGTTTGGTCCTGCCACAAGCTACTGGGCTGGACCTGATAACTTCCCGAGCTCCCTTCCAGCCCTACATTTCTATGATTCTGTGTTCAAGAAAAGGAAGTTTTGTACCAATCCCAACAATAAATGCTTCCTTACCTCTGCAACCCTTATTCCTGCCACACAAGGACAGAGAGCACCATCTGGAAATTGTTTTCTACTCCTTTCAGCACTACCCAGATTGAACTCACAATATAACTCCTGCAGGAGTCGTCATACTTCCTGTGCATTAAAGGAGACCTCCTGATGGCTACTATCTCCAATTAGACAAGGTTTTGAGGATGGGCGCTTTCTCTGATGACACAGTATTGTACTTTTAATTGACAAGTAATCCTTACAGCTGTCGTAGCATTGATTTCTGAAGTACATTCAAGAAATAGTCTTCCTTCTGCTAAGCATCAAATCCAGTTTTTAGGAGTATGGATAGTCTCAGGGCAGAGAAGTCGTCCTCTTCGTAGGGGAATCTCCTAGACGGCTACCTGGCCATCTTTATATAAATTTCCAAATTTTACGTATTGGTCATCCAGCTTTTAGCCAGTGCCATTTATTTGTAGAAGTCTTCTCTATGCCTTAGTGCCCAGGTAAAGCCTGTTTGCTTGATAACAGCTCCCCCAAATTTCTAAAGAACCTGGAAAAAACTAACAGACAGTGGCTAGCCATCTTTCTATCTTGAGTCATTTAGGAGAATAAAATACCTAAGCTGTTGCACAGACCAAAAGTAATAGCCCTACTAGAACTTGAGAGGGACCACTGACTTGCAACAAGTTACCACCCCATCTCTTTACAAATTACTTGAAAGACTTACCTTGAAAGAATTGCCTCCATGGGCAATGCTGTCCTGAGTGTAGATCAAGCAAGGTTCAGAATAAACCACGATATCGATGATCAGTGCGGGCACTCACCATCTGCATCGAGTGACTTCCACGCCACACAGAAGACATGCCAGTATTCCTACGTCTTACTGCTGCATATGACACAATCTGGTGTACAGGCCTACTACACAAACTGTAATTGGTCCTACTGGAGTGGGGTTGTCATGGTTGTAGGGCTGTTGCTGAGAGGCTTCAGTTTCCAAGTTTTACTTGGCAAACGAAAAAGCCTCTGAAGGTGGTTAAAAAAATGGCCAGCGTAAGGGCTCAGTTGTAGCAGCAACACTTAAGCTATTCACAAATTCCCTTCCCAACACCACTGCCAAGCATTTATTGATGCAAATAACATTTGTCTGACAGTTCAGGACTGGGATTTCAGTCACCTAGAAGAAATCCCGAAGGCAGATATGAAAGAGATTGCCCGCTACTGTAAACATTGGAGACTTAAACCTAGAACCAAAAAGACCGTTTCCATCTGCTTCATCTATACCACACACAAGCTAAGAAACAGCTCAACATCTTTCTGCATGGAAACGGGCAGAGGACCATAACCTAAAGCCTGGGTGTTACACTGAATCATATCTTGACTTTCAAATAATGGATCTGTGGGCTGCAGCACAATCAATAGGGAAATTGTATCTGTGCTTACCTGAAAATGTCCTTTCCTCAGATAAGGAGGGCTGGAGATCCAGCCCACTCTGAAGACCAAAGGATGAGCCAGAACAGAGCTGGAAATTGACATCCAAAGATGTGTTTCAGAGTAGCAGCTGTGTTTGTTTCATTCGGAGGAATTCCCCATGCTCTACAGTAGGGTAAATTGGTGTGCTTTTTTCCCTCTACATATATTTAACACAATCTGTAATTTAAAGAAGAAATATTGAGGTATCCTGATTGCAGAGGGTGTTTCAACTGGAAGGAACTTTAGGAGTCAGGGTCTTCCCCTGCTGCCAGTAACTACCAGGTCCAGTTTGTTAGAATTCAGACATTTTTGGAAGGTTGAGCAGGGCATCTGGTAAAGTGTCTGGCTAGCTCATCTTATTTTTCAGTCTTTACAGTGCTGAATTCACTAGGTGGTTGTTTCTTATGCTAATCATAGTAAATTTGAAACCTTTGACCAATACTGAAAATCCATGATTACTGCTGAGAGATTACAGAATTTCATTGTGTGAATTTATCTAGCTCAGCAGGCCTGAAGTTTAAAGAAGGGGTGAGAGAAAAAATAGTGGACTAAAGTAATGGAAATAGATAATTCTTCCTAAGTAAAATACAAACACTGTCAAAGTTTTTAATTAGTAAAATAGAATTCACACATCTGAAAAATTGCAGTAAATTTTCTTCTTTAGATTCTTCAAGATCGAATGTGTCTATTTGAGTGGTAGAACAGAACACTGAGTTTGATCTCCAACTGAGACATTTTCAATGTCATAGTAAAACACATTTGTGATGATTATAAGTGTCTGTCCCAGGCATTCAAGCAGCTTTGTAACATCAGGTTTACTTAGGAGCAGCGTCTGATCAAACCCAAAAAATTCCAAGGAGCAGTTAGTGATGAAAGGCAAGGATTTGAGCTTGTTAAGAGAGTCCAACTTCCATAAGTGTTGAAATTTGCTCTGAGCATGAGGATGACTTTGATCAAAACACAGCACAAATGTACATAGCATGGGACTTTATGAAAACTCAGTAAACTTACAGGTTTTGGAGATACTTAGGTATTGAAATGGTAATGTAATTAGCCTGTAGTGTCAATGGAAAACTGGCTTGATATAATTAACAACAAAGAAGTAGAACCAGGCAAGGAAAAGATCAAAAGCAGTTTCAAGGAGCTGTGAACTCTTTCCATTACTTAGTAACACAGGTTATTCCAATCCAAATACAGTGGTCATAAATTGAATACAGAACAAAAGAAAGAGGGTGAAATGTGGCTGAGGGAGCATAGTCTTGATTTTGTTCCATCATTTCTAGTATTTAAAATTGAGGAATTTAAACTTCTACACCAAATTTATTTTTCTGAAAGAGGTTGTCGGTTTGTTGTATCAAAACGACAGAAAATTGTGGAAGTAAAGTTTAAAAAAAAAACAAAACCTTAGAATTTGGTCAATTTTTAAAAGACCTGAACATCAGAATAGTGTGTTCTAAGGACATTCAGATTGGCTGGTTGACATTTCATAATAGGGTAGGGGCTTGAAAAAAGCAAATAAATTAGTATATGTCCACATACTATTGTATGCATATATGTGTATGAACTAGGGCTGTCAATTAATTGCAGTTAATGCATGTGATTAATGCAAAAAAAATTAACTAGATTTTAAAAAGTCATAATTAATTGCAGTTTTAATCACACCAATTTAATATTTATTATAAATATTTTTGGATGTTTTTCTAAATTTTCAAATATATTGATTTCAATTACAACACAGAATATAGTGTACAGTGCTCATTTGATTTTATTTTTTATAAATATTTGCACTGTAAAAAAGAAAAAGGAAATAATATTTTTCAATTCACCTCATACATGTCCGTTCAGTCCTACATCTTGTTCAGCCAATCACTCAGACAAACAAGTTTGTTTACATTTGCAGGAGATAATGCTGCCTGCTTCTTGTTTACAATGTCACCTGAAAGTGAGAACAAGCCTTCCCATATGGCACTGTTGCAGCCGGCATTGCAAGGTGTTTACATGCCAGATATGCTAAACATTCATATGTCCCTTCATGCTTCGACTTGCAGACTCTAAAGTTTTGCATTGTTTTGTTTGAGTGCAGTTATGTAAAAAACAAAATTCTACATTTATAAATTGCATTTTCACAATAAAGAGATTGCACTACAGTGCTTGTATGAGGTGAATTGAAAAATACTTTATATAAATAGTTAAATTAGTAAATTAGTTAAATAAACCAATTATGAAGTGAATCACATAGCACGTGTCTGATTTTATAAAATCTTTTGTAGCTTTCTTGAGTGTCTTCAGTATTTTTAGTGTGTATGTGTGTTAGTATTTCAGGAAAAACTCAATGGGTTTCTTCTGGTTGCTATTTAATGTGCCACAGAGTTTAAATGTCTGGAACATTACCTATGTCTAGAACATATTGGGAGACCCAGAGGAAGGAATTGCTTTAGACTGTCTGTCTGTCTGTCTCTCTTTTTATATAACTGAGTGAGTGTGGAATCTGTACCCCTCGGGAAATATGCTGCTTTCCTCAGTGCTGGAAGAAAATTTCCCCCGGAGGCAGTGACTTTGTAAAGTGCTTTGAGATCGACAGATGAAAAGCACTGTGAGTGCCAAGCGGTGTTGTCCGTTAATGTTATACTTGGATATAACTGAACCAGGTCTGCAATAGCGACTCTTGCACTGAATTTTTAGTAAGGAAACGCTTATGCTTCTTGAAACGTGTATTTATTTTGAATGTGTGTCCTGTGCCTAATTCACCCTAGAGTAAATGGGTACTGCAGAGGTATCAAATTTTTTAAATGTTAAAATTAAATATTTCTAAACTACCCAGGGGATAATGTGACCCTGGTTCTGGTGGTTGAAGGGAGGTGTATACTATGTGATTGGTACATTATCCATGTGAGCTTTCTCTGCAGCTGCAGAGAGGCACATTTAATTAATACTGAAACAATTAACTTGACAAGTAAATCAAACTCAGTTAGAACAATAATATTTTCCCAGATACTATGTGGTAGCCAGATGGTAACACAGATTCTGAACGGCTTGACTTTCCCACTCTTGAGGTAACTGGAAGGTAATCAGTATAGTTCTTTTTCTTTATTTTTTCCAATTTGGGTATTTGGATTTCGATGTGCTGGGAATTAGGCCTGTAGGGATGTCTAGGAGATGTTTTAATTGTTAGGAAGTATTTTGGCCTTTGCCAAATGCCAGGATGTAAATAAAGATTCATGTGGTATGGGGTTCTACTTGGCCTCAGCTGCAAAGCTAAACCGGGCCGGAGGTTTTGGCAGAACTTGATACAGACTCTCATGTGCTGGTAACTCATACTGTAGTGGGAACCTGGGTGCTGTCTTTGTGTTCCCTTTAGTGGGAGTCAGCCTAGGTGCTTGTGTCCACTTATAAGGTGCCACACTGGCAGTCATTACACATGTACCTACAATCGCTAGGGCTAGTAAATTGGGCCTTTGTGCTGCCAGAATGCAAAAATAATAAGCGAGTTGCAAAAGATGAGTGAAGCCTTCCCCTTTCAACACCAGTAGCGTTAAGCTCCCTCAGCATGTGCATGCTGATGGGGCAACTCATGTTGTTTCTTCCTTTGGACATGGATTTTTGGTAGGGGACTATCTATTTGGACGTGGTAATGAAAAGTGTCTATGTAGGTGTGCAGTGTCGCAGAAGAAAGCAGAATCTGCTTGTGGGGCAAATCCATATTGGAGGGCCAAATTAGGGGCAGAAAACTATGGGAAACTACATACTGGCTCCGACAGAGATCAGATTCAGTCCTGGGGTCCCTCCAATGGAGAGGGAGAGAATGAGAAGCCATATACAGTAACAGCAAGAACTGAATAAAGGTTGAGGTGGACAGAGAAGTAATAAAAGGACCTAAGACGTGGCAGGAAGATTGAGGACATGAGGTTGTGACCCATCCAGGTGCACAGGCTGGTTCTCTCATGAAACCCTTGCATATCACTTAGCCTGTTGATCAATAACACTGTAAAACCCTCTGCCTTGATGTTGACCAGTTTGGTTGGTTGGTCACCAGATTACTGGCTGTGGGTACAGTTAGGAACCCTGACTTCTATCCGGAGATCATCTGGGACCAGCCCTGAAGCCGAAACCTGAGCACATCTTTGGGGAAGGGCGTGATGAAGAGTTGTAGGTCCGACTGGGGTGGTTGTATTTCTGTATGCTGGTTTGATGGCTATGGGCCTCTTTTTTAAAGCCATGTAGATTGCTCCATTTGATGGAATTGCAAAGCCATTTAACTTTCTGCCGGTGGACATGAGCGAAAGAGGCACGTCCTCCCATAATGCTGATAAACGTGATTCCACAAACCTTAGTGTTCTTCTTTTTAACTTTGTGGATGGTGGCTTATTAATTTAGTTAGTGGTGGTAATTGACACATTCGGCACAATGCTGCATATGTAGAGTAGTGTTCACCCAAATATCATAGCTTATTTATGTTACAGCTGAGCCAAGAGACCCCAATCAGAATCTCACTGTGCTAGGTAATGTACAAACACCTGCTGAGAAGACAGTCCCTGCCCCAAACTGTTAACAGTCTAAAGAGAAAGATAAAGACTAGGAGAGAAGTAACATTCTCAGACAGTTGAAGTGACTTCCCCCAACTCTCACAAGTTACCAACAGAGCCGGGACTGGAACCCAGGTCTGCTGACTTCTAATCCAGTGCACTGTCTACTAGACTGTTTGCCTGCATGCCAGTGTCAGATGTGACATGAGCCTTGCAGCGAAAGGGTCTTTTTTTTGTATCAACATAGCTGATGTATTGTATCTCAGCCTGTGTAGCATTTTACAAGTAACCTACTATCCTTATAGGACTGTGGTACTCAATTACACAACTGTAAAATATACTGTTCAGAGCAATCCTTTAGAGACTTTCTTTTGAGGGAAGGAAAAGGGCTTGGATAAAATTACCTCTAATAGGTTTCCTCTCTAATGTTTAACCCTATACTTGATAGGAAAGCTGTATATTCCAGTGCTTGTGCTTTGTAGTCCCAGCTCCAGTGCGGACTTAATGGGTAGCTTTGGCAAGTCATGTAATCCCTCTCCTTGCCACGATTTCCTCACCTGTAAAAGGGGGCTAATATTTACCTTTTTCACAGGCATATAGTGAGGTTTAATTTGTTGATATATGTAAAATGCTGTTGGTTTTTTTGTACTATAAGGCTTAGGACTCCATTCTGCTAGATGCAATCCCTGTTCTGTTTAAAACCATATTTAAATCAAATATGCAGTTTTCACTTGTCTTTATGAATATATAGGTGTGTTAATTGGAATATACATCCATTCACATATTCAACGTGAACAGCGGCACTGAGTGTTTGTTAATTACGAGCAAAGTTTGTTACTTTCATCCTTTTCCTCTCTTCCCCTGTAGCAAAATTGTCCAGAGATAAACCTCTAGATCCAAGCCCCCATATGTTTTAGGACAGTATTAGAGATTTACAAAAAGATCCTTGCTTCATAGGGAAAGAGAAAAGGAGGGAATTGAGGCATAAGTGGAAGCAACAGCAAGCACAGGAGAAACACAATAAATTTTTTAGTCTTGAATAGTGAGTTTGTTTGTCTGCTTACATGTTTGTTCAGAAGTAAAGAAAAAAGAAGAAAATTCATTCACTGCCCAGAACCTTTATAAAAGACATAAGTGTTTCTACAGATCACATTTTCTTCAGCTGCCAAGCATATAAAGTTGCCCATCTCTCCATGTGGGGATTGTCTTCTCAAGTTGCTGAGAGTTTGGGCTAAACTGAAAACACAAATTCTTTCTGTATTTGATTTCAAGACCCTGAAAACCTAAAATGCTTTAAATGCTCTTCACGTTAGATGGGGCCCCCTTTGCTGATGCCACATCAAAGGATCCTGCCTGATTATGTAATAACTTGCAGTTCGTAGCGTAGAAGTTTTCAACAATCAAACCAAGCTTAGCAGACTTCTGAGACAGCTGATGATATGTTAACAGAACAGATCCATTTTAAAGATTGAAGAACTTCTTGGAGAGGGCTGACTTACCCTATAGAGCATGGATCTCTTTGTAAATCTCTAATACTGTGACTCAAAAGTTAATTTTTTGGCTGTAATTTGAAGCTGCTGTTCATCAGTGTAGCCTGGAGGCTGGGGAATGGCGCTAGAGACCAGGAAACTATTCTGTGGTCTTGCACAAAACTTTTTTCACTCTGCCTCAGCTGCCCCAGCTTGAAAATGTGTCCAATCCTTAGCTCATAGGGAGGATTAATGAATGTTTGTAAAGTGTTTGAAAAACTGAAATAGCAATGTGAGTGCTAATTATGATGTTCTAGTAAATTGCTATGCATAGCTAATAACACCTAGCTCGTAGTGCTTTGTAAGTCATCCAACGTGCTCTGTCACTGATGTAGCATTGTCTAGAAGATGGATGGTTCAGGATATTTTGTAGCGGGAGTGCATTACATATATTTAAAAGTACTAAACCAAGGAGTAATATTACTTAGCGTTGGTTTCAGAGTAGCAGCCAGGTTAGTCTGTATCCGCAAAAACAACAAGAGTACTTGTGGCACCTTAGAGACTAACGTATTTATTTGAGCATAAGCTTTCGTGGGCTACAGCCCACTTCATTGGATGCACAGAATGGATCATATAGTAAGAAGATATATATATATATATATATATATATATATATATACACACACACACACAGGTTTCAGTGTGATTAGGTGACACCATCATAGGACCTAATCACGTTACCCACACCATCAGGGGTTCGTTCACCTGCACATCTACCAATGCGATATATGACATCATGTGCCAGCAATGCCCCTCTGCCATGTACATCGGCCAAGCCGGGCAGTCTCTATGCAAAAGAATAAATGGACACAAATCTGACATCAGAAATCATAACATTCAAAAACCGGTAGGAGAACACTTCAACCCTTCTGGACACTCAGTAACCGATTCAAAGGTGGCAGTTTTGCAACAGAAAAGCTTCAAAAACAGACTCCAAGGAGAAACTGCTGAGCTTGAATTAATATGCAAGCTAGATACCATTAACTTGGGTTTGAGTAGAGACTGGGAGAGGCTGGGTCATTACACATATTGAATCTATTTCCCCATGTTAAGTATCCTCACACCTTCTTGTCAACTGTCTAAATGGGCCATCTTGATTATCACTACAAAAGTTTTTTTCTCCTGCTGATAATAGCTCATCTTAATTAGCCTCTTACTCCACCTTTTCATGTTCTCTGTGTGATATATTTCAGAGTAGCAGCCTTGTTAGTCTGTATTCGCAAAAAGAAAAGGAGTACTTGTGGTACCTTAGAGACTAACCAATTTATTTGAGCATTTAAATTAACAAGAGTTAACAAGAACGTCTGAGGAACGGGACGGGGGTGGGGGGTGGGGAATAAACATGGGGAAATAGTTTTACTTTGTGTAATGACACATCCACTCCCAGGCTCTATTCAAGCCTAAGTTAATTGTATCCAGTTTGCAAATTAATTCTAATTCAGCAGTCTGTCGTTGGAGTCTGTTTCTGAAGTCTTTTTGTTCTAATATTGCGACCTTTAGGTCTGTAATCGAGTGAGCAGAGAGATTGAAGTGTTCTCCGACTGGTTTATGAATGTTATAATTCTTGACATCTGATTTGTGTCCATTTATTCTGGACAGTCTCTATGTAAAAGAATAAATGGACACAAATCAGATGTCAAGAATTATAACATTCATAAACATTTGCAATATTAGAACAAAAAGACTTCAAAAACAGACTCCAACGAGAGACTGCTGAATTTAAGTAAAACTGTTTACTCAAAGTAAAACTATTCACACAAAGTAAAACTATTTCCCCATGTTTATTTCCCACCACCACCACCCCCACTGCTCCTTGGACGTTCCTGTTAACTGCTGGAAATGGCCCACTTTGATTATCACTACAAAAGGTTCCCCCCCTCCCCCGTTCTCCTGTTGGTAATAGCTCATCTTAAGTGATCACTCTCCTTACAGTGTGTTATGATAACAGCCATTGTTTCATGTTCTGTGTGTATATAAATCTCCTCACTGTATTTTCCACTGAATGCATCCGATGAAGTGAGCTGTAGCTCACGAAAGCTTATGTTCAAATAAATTGGCTAGTCTCTGAGGTGCCACAAGTCCTCCTTTTCTTTGTATGATATATCTTCTTACTATATGTTCCATTCTATGCATCCGATGAAGTGAGCTGTAGCCCACGAAAGCTTATGCTGTAATAAATTTGTTAGTCTCTAAGGTGCCACAAGTACTCCTGTTCTTATTACTTAGCATTGTTATAGTACTTTTCACTTTCCAAACACATCTCTTTTCTACACCCCAGTGAGAGAGGAAAGTTGTAAAATACCTTGTATATCTGCAGCATCTTCCATCTAACCATCTCCATACAGTTTATGAACATTCATGTTGGTCTCTCACAGTCCTTTCAAATTCCTCCAGGCTCTTCTCTTCACCAGGCTTTCATCTCCCCACACTAACTCCGTTGAATAACCTTGATGATGTCCCTCCTTTATGGAACACCGTCTCTAAACCTTTATATCAATTCTTCTCTCTCGCTCCTTCAGATCCCTCCTAAAAACTTCCTTTTGTCATCTTGCCGAAAAAAAATAGTGGAACTGTTAATATATATGTGCCTTATTGAGGTACTGCATGATCTTTATTGTTGTTCCTGTCCTTCCTCTCCTTGGCCATCGTGTATCTATTAATGACCTGTCCTTTTTATGTAAAATGTAGGTTTTACTCTCTTCAGGATAGGAGAGCAATGATTAGAACCATCTGTTTTGTTCATGGTCCACGATACCCACACTGTGTGTCAAAACTTTCTGCATGTGATTGTTAAATTACTTTATTATGAGGACTTACCTATTTGAATGCCCACCTCTTCCCTTGCCTTTCCTTCCTGTGGGCCAGTCAATGACTAAGGATTCCTCCCATAAGTTAGGTGTTTAATATAAATCTCCCTGTATATACAGTGGTATTAAGAATAAAAAACTTCTTTGGACCATCCCATCCCAGAAAGTGGAGGGATGGGGGGAATTGTTTTGCTTTTAAGTAGGGTATAGTCATAGTACTTGTTTATGCAGCACTTTCCATCTTTAAAGCACTGAGCAAGAATTAACCTAGTTCCTTCTCTACATCCCTGTGTTATACTAGGAAGGGAAGTTTTTATCTGCATTTTACAGTCCAAGGCCACGTAATCAGTCAGTGTCAGATGCAGGAATAGTACTCAAGAAATCGTTGTTGCCCCTCTAAATGTAGTTTGTATTGCTGAATTCAGAGAGTCTGTCTACTCAACAGTTGGGTAGCATGATCGCAGCTTGTGTAGGCGTACCTGAGCTAGCTGTGATTGAGGTAGCTTGCTAAAAATAGCAGTGTGGCTGCGGCAACACAAGCTAGCCTTCCAAGTACAATCCCAGCTATACATGGGTGTGTGGCTAGGTACACACTTGGGCAGCTAGCCTGTCCTGCCACTAATGCCATCATAACTACACTGCTGTTTTTGGGGAGGTAGCCCAGATATGGCAACAAGTGCTGTCCCAGTAGTAGTGTAGACATACCCTTCGTTCAGCTTTTTGTGGCGGTATGTTAGTTCCTTGTATGCCTTTTCATTTAGAGCTACTATTGAAGTTGTGTGTAGCATTTCAGATTTATGGCGAAACGGGATTGTGATGACTATTCTGTTATCTTAATAAACCATCTGGAGGATCCCCATTATTATTAAACTGGCTAATTGGTTGACAAGAAAGTGAAACTTTAACATGAACTGTATATCTCCTTGACATCTGCAAAGCAACGGGCTTCATTTGTGGTTGCAATCATGCATCATTAAAATCAACTTCCAAATCCTTGCACACAAGGGCAGAAAATACCCCCTGTCTTACCTAGAGGTTTTCTGTATGGTCCCCCATCCCTATGGTATCTGAGTATCTTTCATGAGAAGTAAGCACAAAAATATATCGAAATCTCTCTTCCACCTCTGCTGGCAGGAACTAGCTTAAATCTATTTTTGAGACTTAAAAAAACCCCCTATATATAAAAAGTGAATACTCATCTGTTTAAGTGAGTTATTGCAGACACGCTAAGTTGAAGAGATGGGTTTGCATTTGGTTTTGAATGGTGGTGGTTTTTATTTTGTCTGGTGTTGAGTTCCATAGTTTTGGTCTCGCGTCTGTGAAAGGGTCTGTCTCCTGTGGATACAAGTCTTGCTGGCAGCATCATTTTAGCAGTGGAGCTAATCTGCACCATGAAATAGTTGTCAAAGAAGGAGAGGGGCCTCTTGGGTAGCTTGGGCCAATCCCATGCAGAAATTTGAAAGGCAGCGTGAGCTGGGCTCTCTGTTCAATGGGGAGCCAGAAGCAAACTGAGGTAATGTATTTCTGGTGACTTAGTGAGCAGGTGAGTTGCTAAATCCCAGCCATAAAATTTCCCTTCTGCTACAGAGTTGCTTCTGGTGCTGTATTTGTTTCAGACAATCTGTGTTCTTCTGAGCTAGTAAGATGCATGATTTATTCACTGTGCTACGCTAATACCGACAGGTTTCTCATAGGGCTGTTTAAGCGATTTAAAAAATCGCGATTAATGGCACTGTTAAACAATAATAGAATACCATTTATTTAAATATTTTTGGATGTTTTCTACATTTTCAAATATAGAGATTTCAATTACAACACAGAATACAAAGTGTAGAGTACCCACTTTTTATTTATTTTTTATTACAAGTATTTGCACTGTAAAAACCAAAAGAAATAGTATTTTTCAGTTCACCCAATACAAATACTGTAATGCAATCTCTTTATCATGAAAGTTGAACTTACAAATGTAGAATTATGTACCAAAAAACCTGCATTCAAAAATAAAACAATGTAAAATTTTAGAGCTTGCAAGTCCACTCAGTCATACTTCTTGTTCAGCCAATTGCTCAGACAAAACAAGTTTGTTTACATTTGCAGGAGATAATGCTGCCCGCTTCTTGTTCACAATGTCACCTGAAAGTGAGAACAGGCGTTCTCATGGCACTGTTGTAGCCGGTGTCGTAAGATATTTATGTGCCAAATGCGCTAAAGATTCATATGTCCCTTCATGCTTCAATCGCCATTCCAGGGGACATGTGTCCATGTTGATGATAGGTTTCAGAGTAACAGCCGTGTTAGTCTGTATTCGCAAAAAGAAAAGGAGTACTTGTGGCACCTTAGAGACTAACCAATTTATTTGAGCATAAGCTTTCGTGAGCTACAGTTCACTTCATCAGATGCTGAATGTTGATGATGGGTTCTACTCGATAACAATCCAAAGCAGTGTAGTCTGACACATGTTCATTTTCATTATCTGAATCAGATGCCGCCAGCGGAAGGTTTAATTTTTTGTTTGGTGGTTCAGGTTCTGTAGTTCTCTCATCAGAGTGTTGTTCTTCTAAGGCTTCTGAAAGCATACTCCACACCTTGTCCCTCTCAGATTTTGGAAGGCACTTCAGACTCTTAAACCTTGGGTCAAGTGCTGTAGCTATCTTTGGAAATCTCACATTGGTACCTTCTTTGCCTTTTGTCAAATCTGCAGTGAAAGTGTTTGTAACATGAACAATGTGCTGGGTCATCATCCGAGATGGCTATAACATTAAATATATGGCAGAATGCATGTAAAAACAGAGCAGGGACATACAATTCTCCCCCAAGGAGTTCAGTCACAATTTTAATTAATTCGTTATTTTTTTAATGAGTGTCATCAGTATGGAAGCATGTCCTCTGTAATGGTGGCCGAAGTATGAAGAGACATGTTTAGCATATCTGGCATGTAAATACCTTGCAATGCTGGCTACAAAAGTGCCATGGAAATGCCTGTTCTCACTTTCTGGTGACATTGTAAATAGGAAGAAGGCAGCATTATCTCCTGTAAATGTAAACAGACTTGTTTGTCTTAGCGATTGGTTGAACAAGAAGTAGGACTGAGTGGACTTGTAGGCTCTGAAGTTTTACATTGTTTTGTTTTTGAGTGCAGTTATGTAACAAAAAAAAATCTACTTTTGTAAGTTGCACTTTCACCACAAAGAGATTGCAGGTACTACAGTACTTGTATGAAGTGAATTGGAAAATACTATTTCTTTTGTTCATCATTTTAAAAATAATATACACTTTGATTTCAATGAAGAGAGAATACAATATTTATGAAAATGTAGGAAAACATCCAAAATATTTAATACATTTAAATTGGCATTCTGTTGTTTAACAGGGTGATTAAAACGGTAGTTAATCACGATTAATGTTTTAAATCGCGATTAATTTTTGAGTTAATCGTGTGAGTTAACTGCGATTAATCGACAGCCCTAGTTCCTCATTCTGCTAGATGTTGTCAAAAGGCAGGGTTATTGTGCTTCAAATGTGATTTTTTTTCTACTGTGATTGCAGGGGTGAGAACTGGGTTTTTTTTATTGTTGGTTTTTTAATGTTTTCATTCTGTCAATCTCTTTGGAAGAGAGAGAGAATCCGTTGGGCCTTTACCCAATCCTCTATTTCCCTATGATTTCCTGTATCTGTTATCATGGTTTTGTGGACTGCAAGGAAGGACTTCCCAAGCTGTAATTTGAGAAATGCTGGTGTGAAATATGAAGGCTGTTTATTCAGCCTTGCAGTGTTCTATTTGTTCACTCTGCTGGGGCAAACCTTTTCTTTTAGGAAAACCCAGTGAAAATACATTCTTTCATCATCATGTGTAGAATAGGGAAGTATAGAGGGATTTTTCCTTGTTTGGTACATTTTCATGGCCATTTTTGCAAGGCTGATTGATTTAAGCCTTTGGTATGTTACCTAACATTTTGTCCTTCCTGTATGATAAAGATGTATTTTCAATTTTAGTTTGTAGTATAGACTCATAGATTAGAAGGCTCTAAGGGACCATTGTGATGATCTAGTCTGACCTCCTATATAACACAAGCCAGAGAATTTCCCCAAAATAATTTTTGGAGATGAATGTTTAGAAGAACATTGAATCTTGATTTAGAAGCTACTAGTGATAAAGACTCTACCAAACACTTTGGGAAATTGTTCCAATGGTTAATCACCCTTATTATTGAAATTGTACATCCAATTTCTGGTCTGATTTTTCTCTAGCTACAACTTCCAGTGTTGGATTGTGTTATAGATTGCAGAGCCCTTATCATATATTCATTTCTCATGCAGGTACTTATAGTCTGTAATCAACTAACCTTCTCTTTGTTAAACTGAAGAGATTGATCTCCTTGAATCTATCACAAGGCATATTTTCTAATCCTTTAATCATTCTTGTGGCTCTTCTCTGAACCCTCTTCAATTTATCAATATTTTTTTTGCAATGTGGACACAAGAACTGGATGCCAGTATTCCAGCAGTTGCACCAGTGCCAAATACAGAGGTAAAATAACTTCTCTACTCCTACCTGAGATTCCTCTGTTTATGCATCCAAAGACTGTGGCTGCAGCATCTCATCTAGGAGCTCATGTTCAGCTGATTATCCACCATCACCTCCTCATCTTTTTCAAAGTCACTGCTTCCAAGGATAGAGTCACCCATCCTCTAAGTGTGGCCTACATTCTTTGTTCCTAGATGCATACATTTATATTTAGCCATATTAAAAACCATATTGTTTGCTTATGCCCAGTTTACCAAGCTATTCAGATGACTCTGTATCAATGACCTGTCCTTTTCATTATTTATTATTCCCCAATCTTTGCATTGTCTGCAAACTTTCAGTGGTGATTTTGTTTTCTTCCAACTCCTTGATAAAAATGTTAAATAGCATAGGGCCAAGAACTAATCCCTACGGGGCCCCAATAGAGAGATACTGTTTCTCTATTTACAGTGACATTTTATTCTGTTTCCAGTGCTTGATAAAAATAGCAGTGGAAATTATTTTTTTGCTGCAGCGGGAGGACTGTTGTGGTAACAGAAGGGCTACTGTAGAAACGGGATTTAGTGAAAACTTGAAGGATAGCCATAACACAAAGGAGATTTAGTTTCTTTGAAGAATGGAAAATTATATTTCAGTTGGAAATCACAATAAAACCAATTGGAAACCAATATTGTTCATCAGAATTGCTGACCAACTGTGAAGCATAGGTCAGGTCACTGCATTCAGGGAGGTAGATCTCTGAAAGTCATCCTGTGGTGTTTTGTAACGGAATGGGATGAATAAACCATGCAGATGATCCTAAAATCCAGTTGTTTTAAGCCTAGTGTTGACATTTTTGTATCTTGATATTGCAGGAAGATGGATCTAATTCATGACCCATGGAACATTTTCTTGGGGCATATTACGGATTTTGGAAAAAAATTATATACGAGATGTTACAAAGGGTAGCCAGAGAGGGCATGAAATTTCTCTTGAGGATTTGGAAGAGAAGCTACAGGGAAGATAAAAACTGTTTGATTGCTTATACAACTTATGCATGCTCCCCCTTTCCTTCTGTCTACACGTATACCTTGGGGCTTGAGGATGTTGCATACTGAAAATCATTTAAAGGCATCATGACTGAAACTCTGTATTTACTGTAGTTGTGGTCACATTTTTGAACTTATGCTTTTCTGTTATTGAAGGTAGAAATGTGGACAGAGAAGATTGAAATCAGTCTGGAACCTCTCCAGAGGCTGAATAATGAAAAAAATACTTTGTTTCCTCTTTTGACTGGATTTAGGTTTGGAATGATGTCTTCATTCTTGTTCCCTGAACAACAATCCAGTTTTTCAAATATCTCCTACATGACAGTCAGCGGTTGTTCAGTTAAAGCTGCCTACCTCTAGTTAAGTGAGCTATTGTTGCAGTTTATATTGTCTCATTATTAATAAATAAAGAACTGTGAAATAAGATTAATTCATTCTCCTGTAATACAGGGTGCAGATGGATTGGACCCTATGTTCAACTGCATCCTTTGGCTACTTAGTATGCAGAGTGAGAGCACAGCTGATCAACTTCTTGTGTTTACTGTTTATGTACTCTGGGACTAGCCATTTCTATTCCACTGCCAAGGAAGATAAGGGTGCAAGAAAACATTGCAGGTGCTTGCAAGTCGTAGAGTTTTTTAATGCCAATTTCATGTACTATTTGGGCCTGTAGCTAGCTGTTGATAAAGTGCTTAATGTTGTAAGTTCTGGACAGCTCTGCTCTTGAATTTTGTTATGATCATGCTCTTTGAGTTTCCCAATCAGCACTGAAAAAAATGCTGTGAATAAATTGATAACGTGGCCATGCCAACAGGGTTACAGTGGACTACTGTTGCAGATCTGCTTACATGCTTTAAAAACAACCCGAAATACCACCCTAGATCCTTTGAACTAAAGAGTCTGCCCAATACAAATAGTGCCTCAATGGTCCATGAATTCAGAGCTATGATTGACATGGACTCTATTTCAATGGCCCTAGGGGTGTCCCAAATCAGTGTGTTTACTTTTTGCCCAAATCACATAGAAAGAGATGGACCTAATTATTCCTTGTGGCAAGGGTTGCGCTTGGGATGCTTCCCGGAAACTTGACTTGCACTTAATTTTGTCTTTTTTTTAAATATAGTTTTCCCTCTCAAAGCACTGCCACTTCTTTACAGCTTTGAAGTAGACTACTGCATGTCTCTGTCCTATCTGATGATGACATCACGGTATGTCATATGTTCTCTTGTGACTCTGAAGTCCAATCTATGAGGAACAAGGTCACGAACACTTGGCCATTTTTTTGATCAGTTTCTGTCTCAAAGTGTTGACAACCTTTATTGATAGTTGCTCTCCATTCAGGTCTGTTCTTGGCTTTGTCTTCCAAGTTATCAATATTTGTGGCACATGAGTTGGGATTCTGCTTACGGGTGTCTTTTATGTTGACCGCCCTTCCTGCGCTTTCCAAGTTTCAACTCACTATAGAGGACTTTTCTGGGGAGTCTCTCATCACCTATTCTGAGAGTGTGATTTGCTCATCTAAGCTGATCTTTGATGATCATTGTCTTGATGTTTAATTGGGGATTAGGTCCTGTTTTGAGTAGGGGGTTGGACTAGATGACCTCCTGAGGTCCCTTCCAACCCTGATATTCTATGATGTTAATGTTTGAGACTTTGTCTTGCCAGCAGATCTTCAGAACAGAGCAAGACAGCACATGTGGAACTTTTCAAGTTGCTTGATGTGTCTGTGATAAACTGTCCCTGTTTTGCACCCTTATAAGAGGGATTTTGTCACTGCTATTGTATATCACCAGTTTTGTTGACATTTTGGTGGTATGCTGATTTAGTGTCCTGTGTCTTCCAAAAGCCTGGCTTGCCTTTCCTATTCAGTTTGATATTTTATGATCCAGGGATCTGTCAGTTGAGATTATACTGCCTAGTTATGTAAAGTGATTGATATTCTTTAGTTTTGTACCACTGATGGTGATGTTTAGTTAGTGGTTGATGGGATGGTTGAAAGAGGCTGTTGGTAAGTCCAAAGTGTTTAATTGCCTCTGAGAACCTGTCAAGGATAGGCTATAGGTCACTTTCACTGTGACTAAGTAGACTACAGTCATCTGCAAAAAGGGCTTCACATATGAGCTCCCCAAGGACTTGTCTTTGCAATACGTCTTTGGAGATTGCATCAGTTCTGTATCTAATGTATATGCCCTTTGGAAGGTTGTCAGTTGCATAATTCAGAACAGCTGAGAAAGAGAGATTGAGGAGGACTGGTGCCAACATGCAGCCTTGTTTCACCCCATTAAACACGGTGAATGCTTTCCAATGGCCACGCTCTGAGAGTACTTGACCAGTCATATGTTCAGGGAATTGACAAGTGATGTTAACAAATTTGCTGGGGCAGCCAAACTTTTCTAGAATTTTCCAGAGGCCATTTCTGCTCACAGTGTCAAACACTTTTTTTAGATCAATGAAGACAGCACACAGTTTCATGTTTAGTTCAATGCATTTCTCACAGGGAAATTGTTAGCTCAGGTTGGAGCTAACTCCGCCTTTAGTCTCTGGTAGAAGCTTCTCTGATACTGTTTCAGAATGAGGATTTTATGACCTATGGAAATAGCAGAGAGATTCCATACTTAAATTTGTTGCCTTTATTTTTGTATAGTGTAACTGGGATTGTATCTTTGGGAAATAGAGAATTTCTCAGGATTTCAGATATTCTTATTTATATAGATAGTTCAGTTTGGGGATCTGCAAGTTTAAAGATTTCATGCTGTCTTTGCCTGGTGATGTATCTAGCTTCATTTTTTTGATAACTTTCTATACTTCATCAGTGGTAGGCAACTGAGTGGTTTCTTCATGTTGTAGGTCTGACTTGTGGAAGCCAAATGGAAGGAGTCTCGGAGGGAATCCCAACTCATGTATGGGTTGCCGGGTTAGTTCCTCTGATACCTGTGGATTGACTGAGGAAGGGTGGTTGAGAAGCTCAGTAAAGTGCTATACCCATCTTTCAGAGTGGTCTCTGTTGTCCTTGATTAAGGTAGATCCATCTAAACTCTTTAGTAGAGCTGGTCCTGATTTTGATGGGAAATAAATGGCAACTTTAAGTATTGATTTAATGCTTTATTTCTTTTTCTTCTGCTTTCTTTCCCCACCAGTTATTTTGTAGAACGTGAAGCCATCTTTGAGCCTTGGTTGCAGATACCTGAATTTGTCTTACTTTTATGATGATTCTTTGTTGTTTTGCTAAGACATAAGCACATCATTCTTTTCCTCAAGGATCTTTTTGATTTCATCATCATTTTCATCAAACCAATCCGGGTGCTGTCTTTGATTTCTTGCTCAGAGTTTCTTTTGAGGCTTGAAAGTTCCCTGACTTGAATTTATTCCATTTTTTGAGTGAGTTATTGGGTGGTGATTTACTGCTATCAGATTTTT
Organism: Lepidochelys kempii; assembly: GCF_965140285.1. NCBI lineage: Eukaryota > Metazoa > Chordata > Testudines > Cheloniidae > Lepidochelys > Lepidochelys kempii. The sequence goes on from NC_136383.1 coordinate 137,940,354, forward strand.
CCTCTATGGTTTTCTTGATGAGATGGACGTCTCAAGTGCGTGTTTTTTTTTCAATTTCAATTCAATCTGTTCAGCATTGTTTTGTCAAAAGGGTAGAGCATTAATTGAAAATGGTTTTGATCATCCTGTGGTCAGTCCAACAGTTTGCTCTTCGCTTTGCTCTGGTGAGCTTAATATCCCTGATGGCTCTTTTGATGTACAGTGATGCAGTCAATGAAGTGTCAGTGCTTTGATCTTGAAGGTATTCACAAAGTTTTATATTTGTTGGCTTGCCTGAAGATTGTGGTGGTAATAATGAACTCACACTCAGCACACTTGCTGAGTAGGAGCAGACCGTCGTTGTTCATTTTTCTGACTCCATTGTTGTTTATTACACCACTCCAAGCCATGCTCTTTTCCAGCTCTGGCATTATAGTTTCCCCCAGAAGTATGAGTTTTTCTTTACTGGATGTAGATTTGATTGTCATCCAAATCAGAATAGAACTGTTTTATTTTTTCTGTGCTGTTCATGGTTGGAGCATAAGCACGGATAAGCATTTCAAAATGTGAATTTCCAAAGGGAAGTCATAGAGTCATTAGGCGTTTATTTTTGCCCACAGTTAAGTCTTCAATGATTTCAGAACGTTATTTTTAATGGCAAAACCAGTGCCATAAATTGTCGTCTTTTGCTGGTTTCCCTTTCCAAAAGAAGGCATAGTCACCTCTTAGTTCCTTTATGGAGCCTTTGTCTGCAAGTCTTGTTTTGCTGAGGGCAGCTATATGGATGCTGTGTCTAGCAAGTTCCCTTGCAATTAATGCTATATGTCTTTCAAGTCTTGATGTGTTACCTCTGTCCATTAAGGTCTGTATGTTCCATGTTACCACAGTGACCACTCTTATTTTACTTATAGAATGACCGCTGGGTGGGTGTTCCACCACTCTCAGTGAACTGGCCAGATTAAAGTTTGTTAGGCAATGTTTAGGGCATCTTTTCTAGCCCCTTCTCTTACTAGAGTGAAGAGTGCTGTCCTGAAAAAGTGCTCTTCAGACACCAAGGGTGTTACCGATCATTCTTGCTGTCCAGAATTTAAAGCTGAGCAACCAGTGTGCCAGCTCACTTTTAATGCAGATTTGTGACTGTGATGCAGTGTTCATTTACACCTGTCACTTCCCCACGCCCCCATTGCCATGAGACTTTGTTAATGATGCGCGAATGCCTGTGCATGAGGTTTTTTAGTGAGAAGATTGTTGCACGGGGTGGTGGTGGTGGGGGGGCAATCTCACTCTCTCAGCTGCTGAAGTCAAAGACTGGTAGCATGAAAGGTTGCAGAGACTGGGAACTTCAGTAGCTGTGGTGGGTAGCCTGTCTTTTATGCCTTCACAAGCTTACATACTCTGTAATGCAGTGTTGCAGTGCCTTTCCACCATTAAGAAGTTTCCTCCACCTGGTCCGTCAAAGCAGACTTACTATGCTGGGGCTAGGCATTTCCCCTCATAGCTGCCTTCTACTTAATTTAGTCTGCCAGTCAAAGCAGTGTCCTGGGAAGTGGACATTTCTGCATACTAGCAGCTACTTGGAGCAACAGTGAGAGCTAGATGCAAAGTGAGGACCAGTGAGAGAAAGAAACTCGGAGTGTGGCTGTCCTAACTTTCAGAGGACTACTACTACACCCCAAACCACTACACAGCTGTGAGAAAAGCAGAGCTTTGTTGTCTAAATTGTAATTTGACAGAGACACCAGAGTTCACCTGTCCCTCCCCTTCTACCTTTATGGAAAGTGATCATGAGCTATTCAGTAACCACAGTCCATTAAGCTCTTAGTTTCTCATCTGAAAGGCAGTTCAGCAGCACAATACCACCTTAACATCATTCTCTTATATAGAAATCTTGGCTCCCTCTGAGGTTGAACACATGTTTCTAGCTGGACCAATGAAATTGCTCTACAAAGATAGGAAAATTTAAACTTTGATCTTGAACAAGAATGATACAAGGTTTGGAGAACACGCCTTGTAGTGATGGACTCAAGAAACTCAATCTATTTAACTTATCAAAGAAAAGGTTTGTGAGACTTGATCAGTGTAACTATGTATTTGGAGAACAGAAATTTGATAATGGAGGATGTGCTCGGGTTCAAACAGGAATTAATTAATTCATGGAAGTTCTAAAGCCTGTGTAATGCAGGAGGTCAGACTAGATTGATCACAGTGGTCCCTTCTGACCTTGAAATCTGTGACTCTATGGCCTTAAAACCTATCAATGAATCTATTAATCATGGTGTTTTCCTCATTTTGTGGTAAGAACCAAGTTCTGTCAATGTTAGAAAAAATAACATGAAATCTGAAGAGCGCTTGGGAGCCAGAAATTCCAGTGTTGTGATCCTGGCTCTGATCAGACTCGTTGTGTGGCCTTGGGTAGGTTATGGAGTCTCTTTGTGCCTCAGTGTGTGTATCTGTAAAATGCAGATAATTTGCCTCCTTCACTGAATTACGTGAAGGTTAGTTAATATAAAGTAATTCAAAGACCAAATGTATTTTATATGTATTATTAATATTATACAGCAAGAGAGAATATATGTATTTAGATTAGACACACATTTTCCAGACCTAGTTCATTTCATTCCTAGGAAACATTTCGATTCTTTTAGAGGATTTTTCTTGAATTGGGGCCACTGCTGTGGTACTTTTATGCCGCCAAGTTCAATGTTCTTCTGGACAGAATAAAACGTGTTTATGGATTTTGATGACACTAGAAAATTCTTGGATAGTTAAATTTGCTGTGTTACGGGAAAATGAACAAAAGTCTGATTCAGTTGAGGATGACTGACCTTGGGGGGGAAAAATCAAACATACCAGAGTTTTGATTACTTGGAAAGTATTTTCTTGATTGTCTTTGGCGTATATTTATTGTTGTATTATTACATTATTCCCCAGTAGCAAACATTATAGTTAAGAATGAGATGTGGTTTTGGTCCCACACTCCCAACCTTCCTCCTCCCCCCGCATTTTTGCTTCTCACTACTTTCTCAAACAAAATACTTCTAGGCTTACATTTGTGTTCATCCCAAAAGTGAATTTGTTTGGAAAGTTCAAGCAACATCAGTTCAATTATTTTGAGTTATATAAGCATGACAGCCTCCCCACAACCCTTTCTATACAGGCTTCAATTTAAATTGTAACGCATAATTCAAAAACAGCTGAAGCTAAACCTAGTGTTATTTTTGTTAAAGATCGAAAAGCAAGTTGTTTGAAGAGTCCTGTTAAATTTCGAAACTTAGGAGCATTAATATTTGCAATTTTTGTACATGCAGGTTAGAATTCTGTATTTTTTTGATGTATTATGGTTCCATCAGGAGCGTTTTAATGACCTGAAAATCAAAAAGTGGAAACATGGACAAATTGTTAAGGATGAGTACAAAAGAATACCACAAACATGTAGAGACAAAATCGGAAAGGCTAAGGGACAAAATGAGCTATACTTAGCAAGGGAGGTAAAAAGCAATAAGAAGAGGTTCTATAAATACAGTAGGAGCAAGAGAAAGATGAAAGAAAGTTGGTCCACTATTAAATTGGGAAGGAGAGCTAACAGCAGATGACATCAAGAAGGCTGAGGTTTTTTATGCCTATTTTGCTTCTTTTTCATTATAAAGGTTAATGGTGACCAGAGATTCAACACAATTAATATTAACAATAAGGGAGAAGGATCACAAGCTCGAATAGGGAAAGAATTAGTTAAAGACTATTTAAATAAATTATGTATTCAAGTGGGCAGGACCTGACAGAATTCACTCTAGGGTACTTAACGAACTAATTGAAGCAATCTTGGAACCGCTAGCAATTATCTTTGAGAACTAAAGGATGGGTGAGATCCCAGAGGACTGGAGAAGGGCAAACATAATATCTGTCTTTAAAAAAAGAGGAACAAAGAGGACCCAGGGAATTATAGACCAGTCAGCCTAACTTCAATACCTGGAAAGATACTGGAACTAATTATTAAACAATTGATTTGTAAGGGATAACAGGATTATAAGGAAGAGCCAGCATGGATTTGTCAAGAGCAAATCATGCCTAACCAACCTAATTTTCTTCTTTGACAGGATTACTGGCCTATTGGCCAAGGGGGATTTTCATAAGGCTTCTGACACATTCCCACATGACATTCTGATAATAAAACTTGGGAAATGTGGTTTAGGTGAAATGGCTGTGTGTTGGTTGCATAACTGGTTGAGTAGTTATCAATGGTTCACTGTCAACCTGAGAGGATGTATCTAGTGGCGTCCTGCAGGGGGTTTGTTCTGGGTCCAGTCCCATTCAGTATTTTCATTAATGATTTGTATACTGGAATGGGGAGTATGTTTGTACAATTGGCAGATGACACCAAGCTGGGAGGGGTTACAAGCACATTGAAAAGAACAGGATTAGAATTCAAAACGACCTTGAAAAACTGGAGAATTGATCTGAAATCAACAAGGTGAAATTCAATGAAGATATGTGCAGAGTACTTCACTTCGGAAGGAAAAATCAAATGAACAACTACAAAATGGGGAATAACTGGCTAGGTGGTAGTACTGTAAAGGATCTGGGGGTTACAGTGAATCACAAATTGCATATGTGCCAGCATTGTGATGCAGTTGCAAAAAAGGTTAATATCATTCTGGGATGTATAAACTTATGTAAGATATGGGAGGTAATTGTCCATCTTGGCAGTGGTAAAGCCTCAGCTGGAGTATCGTGTCCAGTTTTGGGTGCCACACTTGTTAGGAAAGGTATGGACAAATTGGAGAGAGTCCAGAGGAGAGCTACAAAAATGATAAATAGTTTACAAAACCTGACCTCTGAGAAAGGTTAAAAAAACGGGGCATGTTTAGTTTTGAAAAAAAGAAGACTGAAGGAGGACCGGAGAGCTGGTTGTCAAATATGTTAAGGGCTGTTAGACAGAGAATAGTGATCAGCTGTTCTCCATATCCACTGAAATTAGGACACAAATAAATTAATAGGCTTAATCTGCAGCAAGGGAGATTTAGGTTAGATATTTGGAAAAACTTTCTAACTATGAGGGTAGTTAAGTACCGGAACAGGCTTCCAAGGCAAGTTGTGGAATCCTCGTCACTGGAGGTTTTTAAGAACAGGTTAGACAAAGACCTGTCAGGGATGGTCTAGGTATATTTGGTCCTGCCTCAGTGCAGGGAGATGGATTAGATGATGTCTCAAAGTCCCCTTCCAACCCTATATTTCTGTGATTCTATGTTTACCTAGAGGGGGTTAGATTATTTTCTGTTCAGGTTTTTGTACTGTGCCCACCACTGTGGTATCTAAGCATCTAGGTTAATGCATTTGGGAGCCTGCAATTACAAAGGTAACTTGGAGGTGTTACTAAAGACCTCTAACAGCATCTCTCCCTTTCCCTTGGAACAAAACATAACTCTAGTTCCCAGGTGCTGTCTAAAGACATTGAGTGCAAAAATTAGCAGTAAGTTGTTAAATTCAAGACATTTCAAAATAAGGGTTTGACTGCAACTTTAACTTGCCCCTGTTTCACATGTTAAACCCATATTGCACGTGTGTGGCACTTCCTAATCTTTTTTTTCCTTGTTAAATATATACAGTAATTTATTGCATATACGTTACAACTAATTTTTTATCTTTGGGCCACAGTAAACTTTTTCTTTTTTTTCCCCTCTTTCTTTTCCTTTTCACTGCGTACACCTTTCATACTCTCGTAGACAGGTATTTATTGTATCTCCTTATTCCTTGCATAGCCGGTGAACATACATTTAACTTCTCCTAACCTTCCCTCACAAACTGATCTCTCCAGCTCCCATAATTAATTTTTGTCCTCTGATGTCTTTTCAGTTTGTCAACATCCTTCTGGTTTATTGTGTCCAAACTGAGATCTTGCCAGTGCCAGGTAGAAATGAACTGCCGTGTCCTACTCCATGACGTGATTCTTCTGAGTAAGGAGTCCCAAATTACTTTGGCTGTCTTTGCTGCCATATTAAATTGCTGGTGGATACCTTGCTTTCTGGTCCATTGTAATCCCGTGGTCTCTTTTGGATGCTATGTTTTTCCATGTGTTTTTCTGTCATTGTTACAGACATATGAAGATTTTTTCCTTGCTGATTCTGATTTTAGTTTCTGTTCAGGTTTCAAGTTCTCTAGATCACTTTTGTATTTGTGTCCTCATGGCTATTAGCAGCACCTTCCAGTTTACCGTCCATTTAATATAGTGGCTAAATGAAACCAAGTCTTGTGCTTATTTCTATCAAATCCTACTAGACACCTCCCAAATTCATCATGAATCTTGGTTTATAGCTCTTAAATCAATTTTCAATCCATATGATTGTGGAGCAGGTCCTCAAGGAAACCATTTTGAAGCACTTGGAGGAGAGGAAGGCGATTAGGAATAGTCAACATGGATTCACCAAGGGCAAGTCATGCCTGACCAACCTGTTTGCCTTCTATGATGAGATAACTGGCTCTGTGGATATGGGGAAAGCAGTGGACGTGATATATCTTGACTTTAGCAAGGCTTTTGATATGGCCTCCCACAGTATTCTTGCCAGCAAGTTAAAGTAGTATGGATTGGATGAATGGACTATAAGGTGGATAGAAAGCTGGCTAGGTTGTCTCCAGCTCAACGGGTAGCGATCAACGGCTCAATGTCTAGTTGGCAGCTGGTATTAAGCGCAGTGCCCCAGGGGTCGGTCCTGGGGCCGGTTTTGTTCAACATCTTTATTAATAGTCTGGACGATGGGATGGATTGCACCCTCAGCAAGTTCGCGGATGACTCTAAGCTGGGGGGAGAGGTAGATAAGCTGGAGGGTAGGGATAGGGTCCAGAGTGATCTAGACAAATTGGAGGATTGGGCCAAAAGAAATCTGATGAGGTTCAATAAGGGCAAATGCGGAGTCCTGCACATAGGACAGAAGAATCCCATGCACTGCTACAGGCTGGGGACCGACTGGCAAAGCAGCAGTTCTGCAGAAAAGAACCTGGAGATTACAGTGGACGAGAAGCTGGATATGAGTCAGCAGTGTGCCCTTGTTGCCAAGAAGGCTAACGGCAGATTGGGCTGCATTATTAGGAGCATTGCCAGCAGATCGAGGGAAGTGATTATTCCCCTTTTTTCAGCACTGGTGAGGCTACATCTGGAGTATTGCTTCCAGTTTTGGTCCCCCCACTATAGTAGGGATGTGGACAAATTGGAGAGAGTCCAGCGGAGGGCAACAAAAATTATCAGGGAGCTGGGGCACATGACTTATGAGGAGAGGCTGAGGGAACTGGGCTTGTTTAGTCTGCAGAAGAGACTACACTAAGAGGGGGTTTGATAGCAGCCTTCAACTACCTGAAGGGGGGTTCCAAAGAGGATGGAGCTAGGCTGTTCTCAATGGTGGCACATGACAGAACAAGGAACAATGGTCTCAAGTTGCAGTGGGGGAGGTCTAGTTTGGATATTGGGGAACACAATTTCACGAGGAGGGTGGTGAAGCACTGGAATGGGTTACCTAGGGAGGTGGTGGAACCTCCATCCTTAGAGGTTTTTACGGCCCAGCTTGACAATGCCCTGGCTGGGATGATTTAGTTGATGTTGATCCTGCTTTGAGCAAGGGGTTGGACTAGATGAGCTCCTGAGGTCTCTTCCAATCCTAATCTTCTATGATTCTATGATAGTGCTTATGTAACCCACTGGTCAGTGTGTATTATGCTTACTGAGGTTCACAGGGTTCAGATTTCTAATGACTTTCATCTTTAGAGCCTTGGAAATCTGCAGATATCCACTTTATATCCTCAGAACATTTTTACGGATCGGATGCGGATACAAATTTTGTATCCGCGCAGGGCTCTATTCATCTTGGCAAGCCAGACTGTTTTGTTCAAGCTGTAGAGACCCATACTTTCAGCTTTGGAGATTCCCAGTTCATTCCTTGGTGCTCCCAAAGATGGTGGCTGTCAAAGTTGTATCCATGCCAGTTTGAATGAACTTGGTGAGGAAGATTTTCTGACACACTCTATCAAATGCTTCATTGGTTTCTTTCCTCCACTGCGTCCACCGTTGCTTTCACAGGTTTCATCATCTGATTGCTGAAGATGTCAAGTTTGTACGATATGATTTCTCTTTTACTAACTTATGCTGCTCATCTATTCCTTTTATCTTCTGTGGTTAAAGCTTTTCCTCCGTCACCTTGTTTCTAAGGTTGGCAGTTACATACAATGGGTGGCAATTTCCAGGATCACTTTCTTTGTAAAAACTGATGCAATGCTTTCTTCTGTCCTCTGCATCCTCCCAATTAATATCTTAGCACGTATACAGCACTTCTCATTCATGGATCTCAAAGCAGGGGTTGGCACCACCATGTTGCGTGACGGACAATTGACAAAATTACTGTACTTAGTGATGGGCCTTGAGGGGTGGGGGGACGGTTGTGTCATTGTCATTCAATTTTTTGAAAAATTACCACGAATGCTTCACTGACCCTGTCTCAAAGCACTTTACAAAGATGGGTCTGTACCATTATTCTCCCCCCCCCCCCCCTTTTTTTTTTTTTTAATTGGGGATGTGGGTGAATGAGGTAGAGAGCTTAAGTGACTTGTCTAAAGTCACACATTATACTGGTGGCAGAATTTAAACTAGAAAATGGGACACTGGACTATGAATTAGGAGACCTATCCACTGGATCACCCTTGCCTGCATGATTACCAATAGTAAAGTAACTTCTTTAGCTAGCTCCCATAATTTCCTAGGTCTTCCTCCTCATTTAGGACCTGCTAACTTTTTAAAAGATCCAAATGCAAGATCATAGAATATCAGGGTTGGAATGGACCTCAGGAGGTCATCTATTCAACCCCCCTGATTTCATTGTGGCTTTAGAAATGCCTTTGTTCATGCAGGTGATTCTGACACATTTCCAATTGGAGTAGGAGTACACAATGTTGATCTTCTGGATAAGTAAAGAGGGGGAAAATCACAGTATAAGGAATAGGTTCAAAAAAAGTGCCCTGATGGTGCTCAGCATCTCTTATGATTGGACCCTAGGAAATCTAGTTAGCATGGTACAGTGGGGGAAGGCTGGAACATTCTAAGCAAGGCCATAATTAAGATGCAAAACACAATTTCTAGGAAAGAGACCAATGCAATTAATAAGAAGCAGCCAATATGCCTTAATTAGACACTGGTGAGAGATATGAAGGTAAACATTTTTTTACTGGAAAAGGGGAGGTGAAACCGAACAAGCATGACAGTTAAAGCTTGCAAGGAAGAGAGCATCAGGAGTAGTTTGTGAAGGGTCGGGGTGGGACTAAGGGTATAAAGTTTTTAACTATTATATAGGGGGAAGAGAATTATACAGAAGAAATAGGTCCTCCCTCAGTCATTGGGGGAGCCTCAGCAGCCAACAGTGTGCCAGGTGCTGCCAATAGACTTTGGAATCAAATCAGATTTAATTTTCCTTCGATAATTTTGGTACTTGTTAAAGGGGCTGTATTGACCATGAGTATTCTTCCTGAAACCTGAACTACATCCCGCAATGCTTGGACAGAATGAAAGGCTTTCTCAAAGCAGGTGGTTATCTCCTTTTTAAAACCAGTATTGAGCAGAGCAGGCAGACCATCTCCAGTAAGTGGTAGCACATTATAGATGGTCTCCTGTTGGCACAAGCTTACTTGGTTACCCGTTAGCTGACCTTTTGTTTGAGCCGAATGGAAATGATCGGTAATTGTGCTCCATCTGTAGATGGTTAATTACCAGTTCACACAATATGTTGTTATGGGTCATCTGTTTCCATTTTCATCATAAACAGAAGTAAATGTTGAGAACATATTTTTCTACATCCAGTTTCACTTGTTGTGGATACTTGGAATAGTTTGCAACCCACATCTTTTGCTTTTCGATTAGGGCTTTGGCCAGAGAATCCTGTGACCATTTCAGAATTTTTTTTTAAAGTGCCCTGGAGGTTGCATTGTAGGGACTTTCCTTATGCAAAACATAAAAGCACTGTTTTTTTCAAATTGTAACCATATTTTTCATTAAATCAGCTATAGTCCCAATAAACAATTGACTCCGAAAATTTTCCAAATGCTTGCCACAGTGCTGTTTCTATTTTTATTGTTTAAAAAAAAAGCATTTTTAAAACACAGCTTAGCTTATAATTAAAAGAAATGATAGAGTAAATCAGAAAAAAATGTACAATGCATTTAGCTCTTTATTACAATATAATTAAAACCTACTGTATATCTTAGTGCAAGATTATTTTTGCAGGGGTGTCTGAATATTTCTGCCATTTGGTTTATCATGGGAATTTCTGTTTTTGATTGTTACTGACTTCCCAATTCAGAAGGATTGCACAAAGGCTCTGCCGTATGTTATGCATTTGTTTATATATTATGTATACTCTATACATGTATGCCGTTACAGAGAATTTTGCACCAGTATCTCAGTTGCAAGTGTAAACATTTCTGAGTAGTCTTCAGAGTCCGCTGAGAGCTAGACTTCAATGGTTTTCTTTTTAGTCCCCGTTCACAAAGTCCCATTGGCTAACGGGGAATTACAGCGTTTCAGCTTTTTTTAGCTGAGGTGTATTTAAGGGAATATATTTCTGTACTGTCTTTGGTACAAAATTGAACTTACCTGTTTTGTGGGAAACAAATGTAGGATTATTGTAAATAAGAAATTTTTCTGACCCCTGGTTGTTGTAGTCTCTGGCTAGGCTTCTAAGACCCTTTTCCAGTCCCTCAAGTGCAGGCCTTTCAAGTGGCAGGCCTGGGCGCCCACTTCTCTTCAGAGTGGGATCCTGCAATCCAACCATTCTGACTGTGTCTCCAGGTGTTATATCCTTCTCATTGATAATTGTTACTTAGCAGGCCCAATGAGTTTTCCTTCGGGGGCCTGTGCAAGGTAATAATATTCAGTGTCACAGAAGCAGCTTCTTTAAAACAAAGTGTGGTTTATTTTGCCATAAGGAGACTTAAAATGAGTCCTACATGCATATTGTCATACTAATGCTTGACGTTCCCCATGAGCCCTGAGGTAGGCCTGACTTAGCCCTAGTGCCCCTCCCTTCCTCCGGGGCACCATATTACAGACCCCTGCCTTCTGGTGTCTGACAGCCTGCAGCTGCTGACCGCTTCCCCCCTCTCTTTCTGTAGAGCAGATCCTTCAACAGACCTATCTCTTTTGACCTTCAGATTCTCAGCCTTGGAAGCATCCCTGTTGCTGAGAAGTCCCTCAGCATGGTTATAAACCTGGTTGTTATGTTTGAGGGGATGCTCCTTACCTATGTCATTGTTTTCCCTTTCTTGTCCAGTATCTTTAGCAACCCTTCTGAGCTAACTATGTATTTAGGCAGGGTCATATCACACAGATGCACTAGAGACATAAAATAGTTGTAAAAATAATAAAAATGTTTCCCAGTTCTCCACATCAGTATCTTATGGGCTGAACCAAATGAGAAGATTGAGTGGTTGGATGTCCTAAAACTGTGAAGAAAATGTGCCTTTCTGACAGGAGAGAGAAGACTGCAGAAGCCCAAAAATGCAGGCCAGACAGGAAAGAACAAGCACAAATACCTCCCGCCCACCCTTTAAAAAATACGTTAGTGCCTGTAACCAGGACTTCTCGTGAGAAAAGTCTTCCTCATCCTCAATATGTTAAATGTCTAAACCAAGACATCCTACGACAACTCTTTAAATCACTGAAATGTGCTATAATGAATGGACTCTTGCCTTTGCCAAGGAATAAAGGACATATCTGGAGGATTTCTAGGAGGTAGCCACGAGGAAGAAACAATTTGTAAAAGAAAAAGGCAACTAAACTTTAGCTGACAAGGAGGAGAGAGGAGGCTCATTAAGAGAAACATTTCAGCAACCACATGGCACGAATCTTCACACATGAGACTGTGGATGGAGTTTAGGGGAGCAGAAAATCAGGGTATGGGTTGTGACCACTAAGCATAATGAGGAATACAGTACAGATTAGAGAGCAAGTAAACAGTCACCTGCTGTTGCAAGATCCTTTGACAAGCTTTTCTTTTAAGGAGATTGAAATAACAAATCTTTTAAATCTTCAGTATTTAGCAATATTACACAACTGCTGACTATAACTTTGACGTTTACTATGAGAGATTTCTGAATGTGCATAATGTTGCCACCCTAATTGTTTCGAAAAAAGCTTTATAGCTACACAGAATCACAGAGTCAAGAAATGCTAACGTTGAAAATAGAATGGATAATTTATTACCTGATTTTCCTTTCTGGAACTGATCTAACCCCAAATCTTTCCCACCCAAAAGAAGTTATTTGGGTATCTCTCTAAATGGCTTTTTCTCACTCCCAGCGTCGAGTTAATACAGTTGGAAAAGTGTTGATATTATTTCAGAGTAGCAGCCGTGTTAGTCTGTATTCGCAAAAAGAATCTGGATGCATCCGATGAAGTGAGCTGTAGCTCACGAAAGCTTATGCTCAAATAAATTGGTTAGTCTTTAAGGTGCCACTAGTCCTCCTTTTCTTTTTGTTGATATTATGAAGTTATATTTAAATTCTTATTACTCAATTTAGTTTTTCCTGCATCTTAAGATTTTCTCATCTACTCTGTTCTATTTGGGCTTTTTATTCCATGCTTATCACTGTAGAATTAGTGATATCTGCATCTTCCAGTACTGTATTAAGCCTGTCTTTCCACCAGACAATTCCTTTCTCTTGTGCATTTAGGTCCTGATTTTTAAAGGTATTCAGGTGTTGCTGCACTCAGCATTGCAATCCCTAACTGATTTAGGAGTCCAAGTCTCATTTTCCAAAGGGACTTAAACACTTAAGTCTAAATCTCATTGATCTAAATCAGTGGGATTTAGGCTCATATATTTTAGGAAAGGGTTCTAGATAGAGGATCTGCACCCTGAGAGTATGCCTAGAGGCCCAGAGACAGCCCTAGACTACCTGGACCCAGCAAGCCTAAGAGCACATAATTTGGGTCTGTTACAGCGGGTTGATGGAAGGCCACAAGAGAGCTCAGCCAGGGCACCTGTCCTGGCCTGAGAAGAAACTCTTTGGTGAATCTCAGGAAATCTCTGGTCTCGTGGACCCAGCTTGCTCACTGTCTTGAGTGAGGTCTGCTGTTGGATCCCATATGTACCCTGTAACAACAGACTGCAATCTCTTTGGATGAGGTCCCATATAAACAGTATATTTGCAGGGCAAGATGTCAAGGAGTCTGAAACATTTTCACTTCAACAGGCTGAAAAGGAAAGCAATTTGCCCTGCATTTCTGCTATTCAAGCCTCAGACTTTACAGAAGCCCCAGTCCTAAGGTGCGTCATCACTGAATGCTTCTTTCAGGGGCAAAGAGAGTATGGACGCTGCACACACCCCCTCTCATTCCTCCAGCACAGGTATAAATAGCAGTGTAGATGGTGAGGCATGACTTAGGTTAGTAAAAACTTGCATGAAGTCTATACCCTATGCAGCTCTATGCTCACCCAAACCATAACTCCTCGTCTACACTTCTGTTTTTAGCAGTGTAATGTCCCACTGACGCCTGGCTGCTGGATCCTTCCCCTGCTGCAGGGAAAGACTCTGGTAGTGGGGAAAGGCTCTGGCAAGGGGGAGCTGCTGAAGCCTTCCCCAGATGCTGGAGCCTTTCACTGACATGTGTAGATCGTACCACAGTGGGCACAGCTTGCTTTTCACTGTGGTGTATAGCTGCACATACCCTATATGTTGCTGACACTGATGTGTAGTATAGACGTAGTCCTAGTGTGTTTGGATTATGTTGTGTTGGTTTATCTAGGCAGTTTGGCTCTGCTGTTCCAGTATATGATAGGAAATGGCAACTCAATCAACAAGTATTTATCAGAATGTGGGTAACATCGTAATATATTCATTTATTACACCTGCGGTGCCTCTATTCTACAGTAAGTAAAGATCCATTAACACTAGAAATATTTGTATTCTCTGTTCATTGGGATAACAACTTTGTTGACGCCTTTCCTCTGGGAGGCTGAGAAAAGTACAGACACAAGTGGAAACTATTTCTTGTATCTCAGGATGGTCATGGAGAACCTGGATTTTTGACCTGTCTCTGACACGTAGCCAGGCCTTGGCCTTTTCCTCTCATACATAATTTGCCTTAAGGACTGCTCCAAGTTCAGTAGCCTATCCCTGCACAAGTATCTTCTAAGAGGTTGAGCTTGATGCACTGATAGCCTTCTGAAGGTTCCCTTCAAAGACTCATTAGGTGTCATTTCTCCCTGAGAAGATAAAATGGGCTGTCTCTGCAATGCTCCCAGCTCTTGACAGTCTGGGAGCAAAGCAAGATTGCCAGCTTGGCCACCAAAGTAAACTTGGAAAGCTATATTTTTTGCTTGTTTGTTTCTTAATTAACTTTTGCATCTGAAGATCTGCCCAGGCAAAAAGTTCCAATTATTTACCCAACCACCCACCCGCCCCCCAAAACACAAACCACCCACCTACAATTGATTCTAGACATACTTCCCAAGTATGATGCTAGTATTTGTAGCACGTCTTAAAAATAAGACCAGAAGAAGGAAAAGATCAAGTCAACATTTTACTAGCCACACACTAAGTTGAGTCTGGGTTGAATAGAACAGCAATTAGCAAAGCCGTGATTGAAATAATTGTCTGTATACTCTGTGTGTTGGATGGAATGTGATTGTTTCACTTAATCATTTATAACTAGTTGCAGTAGTTCTACGGAGTCAATACAGAGCCTCGAAATGTGTTTCTATCCTGGGAAAAATGACTAGGATTGTCATAGTTTGCACTTCAAGTGGTTTGTACTGCAAACTTGCTCAGCGGACTATGCTTTGTGCCAATGTCAGGGCTGTAAATTCACCCTAGGAGCTGCAATTCAAGCTGCGCTCTTTCTCCATCCCGCCAGTCACCAGTGATACAGATTCTGCAGTTGGACGCTGTCAATGCATGAATCAGTTACAATCCAGCCTGCTCTTCCACAACCATGTAGAGCCCATCAAGTTAACATTAATGAGATACTTTATTTATGATACCAAAGCTGAAACTTGTTTTTCATAAGATGTGACTCAGACACATAGCGAGCAGATATGTCAGGAACTCAAAGACCTGCCAGGTGTTGAAATTAAATCATATTTAATACTTCTCGAGTGCCTTTCGTCAGAGGATTTCATAGCACTTTGTGAACATCAGTGAATTATGTGTCTCATTACTTTCCATTTTACCAATGGAGAAATGAAGGAAGGTATAGTTTGGGGTTTGCCCAAGGTCCAAGAGGAGCTCCGTGGCAGAACAAGAAAGATCCCAGGTACTGACTTTTAGTTTAAGGCTAGTTATTAACAAAACAATCCCTCTTCTCTGCTCTCTTGAGAGTCCCATTCTAATAGGCTCTGGAGTTTTTGGTTGGTTTACTGACAGAGCAGTTTATTGCTATTGTCGAGGGTTGCATATTCAGTGTCATTGGGCCATCATCCATTTAAAAAGAAAAGGAGGACTTGTGGCACCTTAAAGACTAACAAATTTATTTGAGCATAAGCTTCCGTGAGCTACAGCTCACTTCGTAGCTCACGAAAGTTTATGCTCAAATAAATTTGTTAGTCTCTAAGGTGCCACAAGTCCTCCTTTTCTTTTTTGCGGACACAGACTAACACGGCGGCTACTCTGAAACCATCCATTTAAAGTACACTATCTGGAGACCCAACCTGTTGTGAATTACCAGCTTGAGGAAAAAATCATTTCACTGAACATCACAAAGCAGCTTCATCTTCTACCACCATGATAGGAAAAGACTGATATTTTTTCTTTAGTCCTTATTTTATGGACTAATAAGTGGCACGCATAAAGGCTATAAATACTTGATACTCACTCCCGGGTTTTCTAGCAACAAAAGATTCTGCAATTTGTACAGACTCAGCCAGTGGCACCCTGGAGCTAAGGGAACTAGTAACGAATGCACTGTCACCAAGGCTAGCTGGAAGAGAAAAAGTTGGTGGTGATTTAGAAACCTGATTCTGAAATTACCCCATTGAAGAATCTCCCACTGAATATTGATAAACCTGCAAGTCACAAAATCAGTTAACACAGTTCAAAGTCTCCAGAAAAGGTCAATCTCAGTCATGTGCTATGTTGCTTAGTATTAGTTGCTGTGGTCGTGTATGCATCACTGTATTCCCGGTAGCAGTCTATTCTAAAGTGCTCTGGGCTATCTTTGGTATGAAAGATGCTACATACAATTTATGTATTGTCACTTTGCTTAGCTATGTTTCAGAGGAACAGCCGTGTTAGTCTGTATTCGCAAAAAGAAAAGGAGGACTTGTGGCACCTTAGAGACTAACCAATTTATTTGAGCATGAGCTTTCGTGAGCTACAGCTCACTTCATCAGATGTTTACCGTGGAAACTGCAGCAGACTTTATATACACACAGAAATCATGAAACAATACCTCCTCCCACCCCACTGTCCTGTGTATATAAAGTCTGCTGCAGTTTCAGGAGAGTGAATTTGTGTGGGGGGGTGGAGGGTGAGAAAACCTGGATTTGTGCTGGAAATGGCCCACCTGTTGATCACTTTAGATAAGCTATTACCAGCAGGACAGTGGGGTGGGAGGAGGTATTGTTTCATGATTTCTGTGTGTATATAAAGTCTGCTGCAGTTTCCACGGTAAACATCTGATGAAGTGAGCTGTAGCTCACGAAAGCTCATGCTCAAATAAATTGGTTAGTCTCTAAGGTGCCACAAGTCCTCCTTTTCTTTTTGCTTAGCTAGCCATTGGTGTCTAGGTCCGAGGTATTCATGTCACAAAATGCACAAGTTGAATTGGTACTAATTAGCATCCTTTTCTGACAGTCTCAGCAGAAAATAAAAGAGCAAATGACTGGCCCTGAAAACTGGTGGTCCCTCCACACAAGTCTTTAGGCAGTACCACTGCTCATAGTGTACCTATTCAGAGGATGTCTTCCTCCTGGGCTGACCAACGACACTTAACCCTCCCCCTCAACTTTTTAAAGTCATATGTATTTTTATTTCTTTACTGTTCAAAGAAATATGACAACTCATGTGTAGGCTTCCAGAGAAGTGTGAATTGAAGGAGGTCAGGTGCCTGAGAATGACTCTCGAAAAAGTATTTGTAAGACAAATAGATGTTCAAGGAAGATAATGGGCTAATAAGAAAGATGAACTGGCGTAACTGTTCCTACAGCATGCTGTCTGTGCCTCTCCCTGGAAAACAAGATGAAGTGAAAAGCAAAGTAATTGGTGCAGGAGTCACTTAAAACATAGTTACTTAGTGGTCCTGAGACTACAGAGTAAGTGGAACATTTGAAAAACGAATGTACTGACAACATGTTGTCTTGATTCATGTCCCAAGGTTAGAATTGACAACATACTTCCCCCCCATGCAGATTTACATCATTGAAGATGTTCCTGTAAACAACTTGCTGAAGGTCCTGTTGTCTTCTACCACCACCTCATTTTATCCAGATCCCATGTGCAGACCAGATTAATTTTGTGAACAAGAATGTTTTCCTGGAACTTCATGGAGTTCAAAAGAATTCAGCAGTAAAGTAACAGCCAAATTGGATTCAGTTTTAAAATGTTGGTGAACCTGTTCCACTTCTGAGTGCTCTGAAGTACATAGATGGACTTGGGATTTCTGTGCTATCTTGAAATAAAGCATGATTAACTAGGCAAACTCAATCTACCTTTTTTACTGATGTAAAGAATGTTCATAGGTATTGGGAAAGCCCTTTATAATGGGTGGTGAGTTGATGTCTGGCAAGAACTCATTTTTCTCCTCATTCCAAAAAGATTGTGGTGATATGATATTATCCTTTCAGCACCCCTCTCCTGTTTTTGTCCCAGGAAACTTCTCCTTACCTTTAACTTGTTCTGATACAATAACAAAATAGATCACTAAAGCTTTTTCTAGGCCAAATTCACACCTTCAGAAAAGGAGGTACAAGCCATTGATGCCAGTTACAGGTGCAACTGCTTAAACCACGTCTAAATGTGACCCTCTGACTTCCCCTGTTAACACTGCGTTGTGATGCTTTGACTTACCTTTTTTTAATCTTTTTTTTTTTTTTTTTAAATTTATCAACAGTGGTGGACTTGCCTGTGAAAGAACTGTGGGTAAATTCCTCCACTACCATTCAAAATACTATCCAGCGATACGGAATCCAGCACCTGCATGTTAGATGGGTACAGCTGGGCTGCACATGTGCCAGTTGCTAGAAGGGGAGCTACTGGAGGGGACTAAGGGAGGATCCACAGCACAGCTGAAAGGCACTGGTTTTTATAGTACATAAATTAAAATTGGAAGGGGTGGGGAGGAAAGAGGGTGAGAGGTTTGTCTTGCGGTTCTTTTAGAGTTATGCTTTTGTTGTTATTGCATCTATAATATGCAGGTTTCTTTATCTGTTTCCATAAAACTAGCTTGTAAATTTGAAATGGAAAAAAGTTAGTAATAGGAACCAGGCTATCTTTGCCAATCATGGAACATTACTAGATACAAAGAAATGTAGTTAAGGGCATTATTCCCACTAATGTGTTTTATAGCCGAGTGCCACATGTAGAAGGGTTATAAAATTTTTACTGTAGAGAAGTCCAAGGAGATGCTAATTTTTTCGTTGCATTTTCTGTGAAAGCTGCTGTTGTTTTTTGTCGACAGTGGTGGTGTAGCCAGGTTGGTCTCAGAATATTAGAGAGACATGGCGGGAGAGGTAATACCTTTTCTTGGACCAACTTCTGTTGATGAGAGAGACCCGCTTTTGAGCGATATAGAGTTCTTCTGCTGAAGAAATACTCCCATTGACTTCAGTAGGGCCAGGATTTAACCCATGAAGACAAAAGCACATAGGTGCTGAATGATTGGCCCAAGATGTCAGAGTGAGCCAGTGATAGAATTAGAATTAGTGGGGGAAGCAAAAGTGGATGGGAATCTGGGAGGCAGTGACCATGAGTTGGTTGAGTTCAGGATCCTGACACAGGGAAGAAAGGTAAGCAGCAGGATACGGACCCTGGACTTCAGGAAAGCAGACTTTGACTCCCTCAGGGAACGGATGGGTAGGATCCCCTGGGGGACTAACATGAAGGGGAAAGGAGTCCAGGAGAGCTGGCTGTATTTCAAGGAATTCCTATTGAGGTTACAGGGACAAACCATCCCGATGTGTCGAAAGAATAGTAAATATGGCAGGCGACCAGCTTGGCTTAGCGGTGAAATCCTTGCGGATCTTAAACATAAAAAAGAAGCTTACAAGAAGTGGAAGATTGGACAAATGACCAGGGAAGAGTATAAAAATATTGCTCGGGCATGTAGGAATGAAATCAGGAGGGCCAAATCACACGTGGAGCTGCAGCAAGAGATGTCAAGAGTAACAAGAAGGGTTTCTTCAGGTATGTTGGCAACAAGAAGAAAGCCAAGGAAAGTGTGGGCCCCTTACTGAATGAGGGAGGCAACCTAGTGACAGAGGATGTGTAAAAAGCTAATGTACTCAATGCTTTTTTTGCCTCTGTCTTCACGAACAAGGTCAGCTCCCAGACTGCTGCGCTGGGCATCACAGCATGGGGAGTAGGTGGCCAGCCCTCTGTGGAGAAAGAGGTAGTTAGGGACTATTAAGAAAAGCTGGATGTGCACAAGTCCATGGGACCGGACGCGTTGCATCCGAGAGTGCTAAAGGAATTGGCAGCTGTGATTGCAGAGCCATTGGCCATTATCTTTGAAAACTCATGGCGAACGGGGGACGACTGGAAAAAGGCTAATGTAGTGCCAATCTTTAAAAAAGGGAAGAAGGAGGATCCTGGGAACTACAGGCCAGTCAGTCTCACCTCAGTCCCCGGAAAAATCATGGAGCGGGTCCTCAAGGAATCAATCCTGAAGCACTTACATGAGAGGAAAGTGATCAGGAACAGTGAGCATGGATTCACCAAGGGAAGGTCATGCCTGACTAATCTAATCGCCTTCTATGATGAGATTACTGGTTCTGTGGATGAAGGGAAAGCAGTGGATGTATTGTTTCTTGACTTTAGCAAAGCTTTTGACACGGTCTCCCACAGTATTCTTGTCAGCAAGTTAAAGAAGTATGGGCTGTATGAATGCACTATGAGGTGGGTAGAAAGTTGGCTAGATTGTCGGGCTCAACGGGTAGTGATCAATGGTTCCATGTCTAGTTGGCAGCCGGTATCAAGTGGAGTGCCCCAAGGGTCGGTCTTGGGGCCGGTTTCGTTCAATATCTTCATAAATGATTTGGAGGATGGTGTGGATTGCACTCTCAGCAAATTTGCGGATGATACTAAACTAGGAGGCGTGGTAGATACGCTGGAGGGCAGGGATAGGATACAGAGGGACCTAGACAAATTGGAGGATTGGGCCAAAAGAAATCTGATGAGGTTCAACAAGGATAAGTGCAGGGTCCTGCACTTAGGATGGAAGAACCCAATGCACCGCTACAGACTAGGGACCGAATGGCTAGGCAGCAGTTCTGCGGAAAAGGACGTAGGGGTGACAGTGGACGAGAAGCTGGATATGAGTCAGCGGTGTGCCCTTGTTGCCAAGAAGGCCAATGGCATTTTGGGATGTATAAGTAGGGGCATAGCGAGCAGATCGAGGGACGTGATCGTCCCCCTCTATTCAACATTGGTGAGGCCTCATCTGGAGTACTGTGTCCAGTTTTGGGCCCCGCACTACAAGAAGGATGTGGATAAATTGGAGAGAGTCCAGCGAAGGGCAACAAAAATGATTAGGGGACTGGAACACATGACTTATGAGGAGAGGCTGAGGGAACTGGGATGGTTTAGCTGCAGAAGAGAAGAATGAGAGGGGATTTGATAGCTGCTTTCAACTACTTGAGAGGTGGTTCCACAGAGTGTGGTTCTAGACTATTCTCAGTGGTAGAAGAGGACAGGACAGGGAGTAATGGTCTCAAGTTGGTTTAGGTTGGATATTAGGAAACACTTTTTCACTAGGAGGGTGGTGAAACATTGGAATGTGTTACCTAGGGAGGTGGTAGAATCTCCTTCCTTAGAAGTTTTTAAGGTCAGGCTTGACAAAGCCCTGGCTGGGATGATTTAATTGGGGATTGATCCTGCTTTGAGCAGGGGGTTGGACTAGATGAGCTCCTGAGGTCCCTTCCAACCCTGATATTCTATGATTCTATGATAGAGTGGGAAATAGACCCCTCATCTTCCAAACTCCAGTCCATGTGCTGACCACTAGGTAACAAGGCCTTGCATCCCACTAAGTAATGCTAATCTGTATTTAATCCTATAGATTTGGAAGTTAAAGTCAAGAAGACCAAAATAAATGATAGAGACAAGGTGGGTGAATTTCTTTTATTGGACCAACTTCTGTTGGTGAGAGAGACAAGCTCTGTATAGCTTGGACGCTTGTCTCTTTCACCAGCATAAGTTTGAGGTTCTTGGGTAAAAGGTGCTATGTAAATGCCAAGTATTATTAACTGTAGCATGATTATACAGCACATGAGGTGTCTGCCACTTGTAAAGGACACTTTGAAAGATAGGGTCTTCTTGAGGAACTTCGTCTATCTCAGGCAAGTACGATACACAAGATGAGCAGTTCAATGCGAGATGGTGTAGTGATCATTGAGGGATCAGTATAGTGGAAGACTTCATGAATGTGGCTTTTAAGGAAGGAAGGTGTTTAGTGTTTGGGAGATTAAAACCTGCATAGGTGCTGGAACTAGAGGTGCTGGGAGTGCGGCTGCACCCCCTGGCTTGAAGTGATTTCCATTATATACAGGGTTTATGGTTTAGTTGAATGGCTCTCAGCATCCCCACTATACAAATGATTCCATGATCCTGAGGGGGCAGTGTAAGATTCTGAGCCATTTGAGTTAATCTTGGAAGTGTGCATGCAGGGGGTGCAAAAAACCCAAAATTTACTTTTCTCATTTCATATATTGTCCACTGAAGATTTTCTTTAATAGCACCAAACATGATACTGTTTTGATGATCAAATTAGGGTTTAAATTTAATTATTTAAATCTAAACCATAGTCTGAGCTTTACAAATGTGAAAAACAAAACAAAAAACCACACCACAACTGAAACGAATTCCTCTTTCATATATTCTTTTTAAATGCAGATTTTTTTTTCTTGTGAAATGTAAGTTTTGAAAAATGTTTCCAGGCTGAGTTCCTGCCCTGTATGCCATATTCTACCATGAAGGGATTGTATTGCTGATTTATAAATGCTTTAAGTTGATGTCATTGAATTCAAGTGAAATTCGACAGAAAACCAGTCTCCATTGGGTTCAGATGGTTAAACAGTGTCTGCAGTCAGGCTACTGCAGTACATCAACCATGGATATGCAGTCAAAACCAAAGTGAAGTGATTTGAACCCTTTTTGGGGCACACATATCAGCCAAAATTTTCAAAACCAGTGCCCCAGAATGACGTTTCTTAATCCCTAATATAAACAGCCTTTCAAAAGTGCTGAGCACTCAACATAAGAATGGCCATGCTGGGTCAGACCAATGGTCCATCTAGCCCAGTATCCTGTCTTCTGACAGTGGCCAATGTCAGGAGCTTCAGAGGGAATGAACGGAGCAGGACAACTCTCAAGTGATGCAGCTTCTGGCAGTCAGAGGCTAGAGAAACCCAGAGTATGGAGTTGTGTCCCTGACCATTTTGGCTAGTAGACATTGATGGACCAATCCTCCATGAATTTATCTAATTCTTTTTTGAACCAGGTTATACTTTTGGCCTTCACAACATCACCTGGCAATGAGTTCCACAGGCTGACTATGTTGTGTGAAGAAGTACTTGCTTTTGTGTGTTTAAAACATGGTGCCACTCACAAATACCATTGAAGCCATTTGGAGGCTAAAAGTACTCAGGAGATTTGAAAACCAGACTACTTTTATTTACATGCTGAAAGATTAGTTAGGAAAATAGCTAGATATGCAGGTTTGAAAATGTGTGCGTTCACCTATAAAGGACCTAGCACACTATTGGCATTACAAAAATGATACGGCTTTATTGTACATATTGGTCACAAACTGGGAGGGTGCAACATATCCAAGCTAGTACTGCTCTTTGCTATGAAGACTGACTATACCAAGTTCTAAATGCTTAATCTTGGGCTGTCACAGCTTAACCCAAACCCTACTTCATCATTAGTCCTGTACAGGCAATGAATAATAACTACATTAAAAAAAACAACCCAGTAAGTGATACGGTAATATCTGTAGTTAGTGAATGGAATATGTGTTTAATTTGTAGAGATTTATTTCTTTTATGCATGGTCATGTTCTCATGAGTTTTAAGCTGTTTTTATGAAATACAAATGCATATAATACTTTGTTCAAACGGTTTTATTGTTCTTATTTTATCTTTTAAATAGCACTGGCAGGAAACAGCCGAGTTTGACTGAGACAACCAAAATGGCAAAAACACATTGTGCTTCAGTGCCCCAAAATGGCGTTTCTTAATTCCTATTAAGGCCCCATAGCTTGCAAAAGTGCAGAGCACTCACAAATACCATGGAAGTCATGTGGGATCTGAAAGTACTCAGGAGACTTGAAAATCAGGCTATTTTATTTAGATGCCTAAATTTAGAAGAGTTAGAAGTAATACCAAGGATTGAAATGGCTGCATATAATACTTTTTTGAAGTAAACAATTAAAAAAAGGCCAACATAGCATCATGTATTTAGGCTGTGACTGATTTCTTGTTTTAGCAAAAATGGAGGTATTGGCAAGATCATTGGCTAGAATACTTACGAGATAGGATCTTGTTCATTTTTAGCAAACCGATAGGATCGCAGTATTTTTAATTCTATCAGTGTATACCGCCTTTGTAATTGTATTATTCTCATGACAGTCTGGATTATTTGAGGTGGGACTAGAGGGGGATTTAACTTGATGCTTTAGAGTTGTAAAATAGATTGGATTCTGCCCAGGGTCTGGTCTGATCTGGTTTATATTTTGTATATTCCTCTCATATTTTAATGCTCCACAAGACTAAATATCAGGAGTGAAACCCCGGCTCCATTGACATTAATGGCAAAATTCTCACTGGCTTCAATGGAGCCAGGCTTTCAACCCAGATGAGAAGAAACTTTTCATGTTAAGGTTTTGGTAGAAGGTTTCAGTCACATTGTAGATAGTACAAGTTCTGATATTTTAATTGAAATGTTTACTTGAAAAGGAAAGTAACTTCTCCTCATTGAGATAAGAAAATAAATCAGATATATAATAGTCCTTTTAAAATCTCTTCAGGGTTAAAGTGTTAACTTTTCAGGACTGGAACCATGTTGTCTTGTACTTATGAAGACCCATGCACACCTATGGCATTGCCAAAATAATTAAAAATTACAGTTCTCTATATAGTTTACATATTAGCCTGTAGAGGGCAGAGCATGTTCAGTAAATAACTGGCATTTACATTGTAATTCTTAATGAGAATTATTGAAACTTGTGGATAGAGGGTGAACTGTACATGTATTTTTAATGTGAATAGCTCCAATTAAATTCTTCCACAAGTGTTAAAAGTTAGGTGAGGAGAAATTATGATAAATTTGAAGTGAATTTACAAGGGCAATTTGAGTTAATTTCAAGTCTTGGGTTATCCACATGTATTCACAATGTTGCAGAATTTAAAAAACCTTAATATTTGAAGTACAAATGATATACTCAATTACAAATTTAGGGGAAAAGTTTCTGTTAGAAACATCCTTTGATATGGCGGACAGTTCTCCAGAATGTTGAGTGAACAAATACATTCTTTGTTTTCTGAAAGTCTAATTGACTGGATAGTTTGGAGAGACCATGGGTTTGTGCAGGGTAATGCAGTTTTTATTATGAATGCTCTGCCATTTTTCCTCCTAGTGTTCCTTCTCAGAAAGCCCAACTATTTAAAGGTTTCAGAGGAACAGCCGTGTTAGTCTGTATTCGCAAAAAGAAAAGGAGTACTTGTGGCACCTTAGAGACTAACCAATTTATTTGAGCATGAGCTTTCGTGAGCTACAGCTCACTTCATCAGATGTTTACCGTGGAAACTGCAGCAGACTTTATATACACACAGAAATCATGAAACAATACCTCCTCCCACTACTACATGCTACAAGGGGCCACAGCAATGGTTCCCTCACCCCACCTAGCAATATTGTTAACCTATCCAACTATACTCTCAGCCCAGCAGAAGCAGCTGTTCTATCTCGGGGCCTCTCCTTCTGCCCCTCCACCCCCACGAACATGATACAGTTCTGTGGTGACCTAGAATCCTATTTTCGACGTCTCCGTCTCAAGGAATATTTCCAAAATACCTCTGAACAACATACTAATCCACAGAGGTCTCCCTGCCAACACTACAGAAAGAGGGATTCTAGATGGACTCCTCCTGAAGGTCGAAACAGCAGACTGGACTTCTACATAGAGTGCTTCCGCCGACGTGCACGGGCTGAAATTGTGGAAAAGCAGCATCACTTGCCCCATAACCTCAGCCATGCGGAACGCAATGCCATCCACAGCCTCAGAAACAACTCTGACATCATAATAAAAAAGGCTGACAAAGGAGGTGCTGTTGTCATCATGAATAGGTCGGAATATGAACAAGAGGCTGCTCGGCAGCTCTCCAACACGAGTTTCTACAAGCCATTACCCTATGATCCCACTGAGAGTTACCAAAAGCAACTACAGCATTTGCTCAAGAAACTTCCTGAAAAAGCACAAGATCAAATCCGCACAGACACACCCCTGGAACCCCGACCTGGGATATTCTATCTACTACCCAAGATCCATAAACCTGGAAATCCTGGGCGCCCCATCATCTCAGGCATTGGCACCCTGACAGCAGGATTGTCTGGCTATGTAGACTCCCTCCTCAGGCCCTACGCTACCAGCACTCCCAGCTACCTTCGAGACACCACTGACTTCCTGAGGAAACTTCAATCCATCGGTGATCTTCCTGATAACACCATCCTGGCTACTATGGATGTAGAAGCCCTCTACACCAACATTCCACACAAAGATGGACTACAAGCCGTCAAGAACACTATCCCCGATAATGTCACGGCTAACCTGGTGGCTGAACTTTGTGACTTTGTCCTTACCCATAACTATTTCACATTTGGGGACAATGTATACCTTCAGATCAGCGGCACTGCTATGGGTACCCGCATGGCCCCACAGTATGCCAACATTTTTATGGCTGATTTAGAACAACGCTTCCTCAGCTCTCGTCCCCTAAAGCCCCTACTCTACTTGCGCTATATTGATGACATCTTCATCATCTGGACCCATGGAAAAGAAGCCCTTGAGGAATTCCACCATGATTTCAACAATTTCCATCCCACCACCAACCTCAGCCTGGTCCAGTCCACACAAGAGATCCACTTCCTGGACACTACAGTGCTAATAAACAATGGCCACATAAACACCACCCTATACCGTAAACCTACTGACCGCTATTCCTACCTGCATGCCTCCAGCTTTCACCCTGACCACACCACACGATCCATCGTCTACAGCCAAGCTCTGCGATACAACCGCATTTGCTCCAACCCCTCAGACAGAGACAAACACCTACAAGATCTCTGTCAAGCTTTCTTACAACTACAATACCCACCTGCAGAAGTAAAGAAACAGATTGATAGAGCCAGAAGAGTTCCCAGAAGTTACCTACTACAGGACAGGCCTAACAAAGAAAATAACAGAACGCCACTAGCCGTCACCTTCAGCCCCCAACTAAAACCCCTCCAACGCATTATTAAGGATCTACAACCTATCCTAAAGGATGACCCAACACTCTCACAAGTCTTGGGAGACAGGCCAGTCCTTGCCTACAGACAGCCCCGCAACCTGAAGCAAATACTCACCAACAACCACATACCACACAACAGAACCACTAACCCAGGAACTTATCCTTGCAACAAAGCCCGTTGCCAATTGTGCCCACATATCTATTCAGGGGACACCATCACAGGGCCTAATAACATCAGCCACACTATCAGAGGCTCGTTCACCTGCACATCCACCAATGTGATCTATGCCATCATGTGCCAGCAATGCCCCTCTGCCATGTACATTGGTCAAACTGGACAGTCTCTACGTAAAAGAATAAATGGACACAAATCAGATGTCAAGAATTATAACATTCATAAACCAGTCGGAGAACACTTCAATCTCTCTGGTCACGCAATCACAGACATGAAGGTCGCTATCTTAAAACAAAAAAACTTCAAATCCAGACTCCAGCGAGAAACTGCTGAATTGGAATTCATTTGCAAATTGGATACTATTAATTTAGGCTTAAATAGAGACTGGGAGTGGCTAAGTCATTATGCAAGGTAGCCTGTTTCCTCTTGTTTTTTCCTACCCCCCCCCCCCCAGATGTTCTGGTTTAACTTGGATTTAAACCTGGAGAATGGTCAGTTTAGATGAGCTATTACCAGCAGGAGAGTGAGTTTGTGTGTGTATGGGGGTGGGGGGGATGTGAGAAAACCTTGATCTATGCAGGAAATAGCCCGACTTGATTATGTAAAGAGTTGTCACTTTGGATGGGCTAGCACCAGCAGGAGAGTGAATTTGTGTGGGGGGGTGGAGGGTGAGAAAACCTGGATTTGTGCTGGAAATGGCCCACCTGTTGATCACTTTAGATAAGCTATTACCAGCAGGACAGTGGGGTGGGAGGAGGTATTGTTTCATGATTTCTGTGTGTATATAAAGTCTGCTGCAGTTTCCACGGTAAACATCTGATGAAGTGAGCTGTAGCTCACGAAAGCTCATGCTCAAATAAATTGGTTAGTCTCTAAGGTGCCACAAGTACTCCTTTTCTTTTTGCAACTATTTAAACTTTCAGAATGATTGCTTAGAAAATAGGTGTGTCTAACAAGATATTTTAACTTTCATTTAGAAATCTTAGTGGATTTTAAGTGAAAAGAAATGAGCCAAACAAAAGTTAAATGCTCTCAGCTTCTTCTAAATGAGAATTTTTTAATGAAAAAACATAATATGCCACTAAACATCCCTTGTAGTCAGCCTGCTTGGATAAGGAGATGCTCCTTATTTCCCTCATATTATTTTTCTTCCTCTGTGTTTTTAATTCATTTTTTCCAATTTATGGCTATTGTAGCAATTACAGAATGCATCCGATGAAGTGAGCTGTAGCTCATGAAAGCTTATGCTCAAATAAATTTGTTAGCCTCTAAGGTGCCACAAGTCCTCCTTTTCTAATTACAAAATAGTTATTGTTACCAAAGTTTGTCATGCCTAAAGAGAAGTGCGAGGTTTATTGTTATCATGGTTGTCATCTCCTTTGTATACAATATTTTTTTTACCTCAAATAGGCGTAATACAAAATCTGAGTTATAAACCTCTTTCGTAGATTCATAGAGTTGAAGGCCAGAAGGGACTATTAGATAATTGAGTACGACCTCCTGCATAACACAGGCCATTGTTTCACCTACTTACCCCTCTACTGAGCCCCCAGTAACTTGTTTGGCTAACACTTATCTTGTAGCTCACGAAAGCTTATGCTTTAATAAATTTGTTAGTCTCTAGGGTGCCACAAGTACTCCTTTTCTTTTTACGGATACAGACTAACACGGCTGCTAATCTGAAACTTATCTTCCAGAAAGGCATCCAGTTTTGATGTGAAGACAGTAAGAAGTGGATTGACACACAGCTGCAGCTTGCATTTGACATCATATGATTTGAGGCTAAAGGCACTGAGAATGAGTCCAATTAGCAAAAGAATATGCATAAACAGTCTGGGGTGCAGACTTAGAGAGGACATGATAACTGTTCTCAAGTAGAAAAGGAGTACTTGTGGCACCTTAGAGACTAACCAGTTTATTTGAGCATGAGCTTTCGTGAGCTACAGCTCACTTCATCGGATGCATACCGTGGAAACTGCAGCAGACTTTATATACACACAGAGAATATGAAACAATACCTCCTCCCACCCCACTGTCCTGCTGGTAATAGCTTATCTAAAGTGATCATCAAGTTGGGCCATTTCCAGCACAAATCCAGGTTTTCTCACCCTCCAACCCCCACACAAATTCACTCTCCTGCTGGTGATAGCCCATCCAAAGTGACAACTCTCTACACAATGTGCATGATAATCAAGTTGGGCCATTTCCTGCACAAATCCAGGTTCTCTCAACCCCCTCTTTGTTCAGGAAATGGCCCAACTTGATTATCATGCACATTGTGTAGAGAGTTGTCACTTTGGATGGGCTATCACCAGCAGGAGAGTGAATTTGTGTGGGGGGGTGGAGGGTGAGAAAACCTGGATTTGTGCTGGAAATGGCCCAACTTGATGATCACTTTAGATAAGCTATTACCAGCAGGACAGTGGGGTGGGAGGAGGTATTGTTTCATATTCTCTGTGTGTATATAAAGTCTGCTGCAGTTTCCACGGTATGCATCCGATGAAGTGAGCTGTAGCTCACGAAAGCTCATGCTCAAATAAATTGGTTAGTCTCTAAGGTGCCACAAGTACTCCTTTCCTTTTTGCGAATACAGACTAACACGGCTGTTACTCTGAAACCTGTTCTCAAGTACTTGTAAAAGGTTGTTACAAGGAGGAGGGAGAAAAATTATTCTCCTTAACCCCTGAGGCTAGGGCAAGTTGCAATGGGCTTAAATTGTGGCAAGGGTGGTTAAGCACTGGAACAAATTGCCCAGGGAGGTTGTGGAATCTCCATCATTGGAGATTTTTAAGAGCAGGTTAGACAAACACCTGTCGGGGATCATCTAGATAATACTTAGTCCTGCCAGGGGACTGGACTAGATGCTCTCTCAAGGTCCCTTCCAGTCCTATGATTCAGTGCACCTAGGGCACTAGGAGCTGTTAATGGGCTTGACATTGGGAAAGTGCCTCAGCTGGGCAATTCATGGAGCTGATGAACCACTAATGCAGAGGTGAGGGAAAGACATTAACAAGGTTGTACCAGGAGCCATTAGTGAATATATATCCTGCAACATTTTTAATTCTTATGATGTGAGGCCGGAAGAGATCATCATCCATCCCTTTGGCTAAATTTCACAGTAGCTTGCAGATTGCTTTGATGTGGCTGAAGACCAGCTATGGAACCCGTTCTCGGATCATCACATATGATCTCTGACACAAAATCTAGACTCTGTGGGAACTTTTGCTTAACTATGCTGAAGGACGTCTGCCTCCCAGAACTTACATGCCCACTTATCAGACTTGTAGACTGCCTTGGGGAAAGGCCAGACAATATCTCATGCATTTTGTGCATGACTTTACTTCTCAAGGCATCATCCTTGAATAGTTCTCATATCCAGACATATCTTTCTCTGTTCTAGGATAATCAGGACTGTCCAAGAGAGGCATGCAAAATGTTGTCTTCAGCTGGTTTCTCAGACTTTTTTTTTTTTAAGAACAAAACCAGACTGACAAATGGAAACAAAAACAGGATCTTGAAAGGAAACTTATCTGTGAAGTCCTAGACAAGGCACACAGAGGGCATTCGAAGCATAGCAGCTTTGAAGATCTGAGAAAAGGCAGCTCTAAAAAAAAAAACAAAACAGTAGTGGCCAAGATATGAGCAAAACTTAACTGAATAGCAAAACATTTTTGAGGGTTGGAGTAGTTTATCATAATAACCACAGGGCAAAGACCTGGGAACTGCTGAGTTCTAAATCTGGCTTTGTCACAGACTCGCTTTGTGCCCTTGGGTGAGTCACTCAACCTCTGTGCGTTCATACACCCAGTTTACAAGAGGAGACATCTACATAGCTTACAGTAGAAACGCAGAGTTAAAAACATCTTGGGAGTAGTAGGTTGTTCATAACTCTGAACAAAATGTTATGGTTGTTCTTTCAAAGTATACAACCGAACACTGACTTAATACAGCTTTGAACCTTTACTATGCAGTAGTAAAACACTGCTTTAAACCATCTTAATCTAAATGAAACAAGCACAGAAACAGTTGCCTTACCTTGTCAAATCGTTTTATTAAACTTTTCTTTTATTTTTTTTAGTAGTTTACGTTTAACACAATACTGGACTGTATTTGCTTCTTTTGGTCTCTGCTACTGCCTGATTGCATTCTTCTGGTTCCAAATGAAGTGTGTGGTTGACTGGTTAGTTCATAACTCTGAATTTGTACTGTAGTATTTTTTTAAAGCATATGCAGTGCTGCCCAAAGGCCCTGTGCAGGAGTGGGGCCTATTGTACTAGGCAGCCTACAAACATATACAAAGATGCAATCACTGCCCTGAAGAAGCATCTTTCAACCTTCTGACAGGGCTGTTGCAAGGAATTTTTTTTTTTTTTTTTTTGTAAATTGCCATAAACTTCCTAATAGTGGTAACTTTAATGGAAAAGCCGTAAGTTGTACTAACAATCCTAAAGAAAGATGATTGAGGCAAGAGTTATTCTTACCAGTGTGGGCTGGCACATACCACTTCCAGTGGAACTGCCTAAAGGCTCTGAATGTTAAGGTTTAAGGATTTCAGTCTCAGAAGCACTGCTCCAAGGCTTGGGAGTCTCTTCTAATGCTAACTTAGGAGAACTAAATTGCTTTGGTCATACTTTGGCTGCCTGCTGCTAAGTTTCAGTGTCTAGGTGTGGTGACCGTGTAATATGAGTGTTTAGACCACAGCAAGACTCAAATTAAGGATTGTAGAAAGGAGGCAGTGTGTTTCCTCAGTAGTCTTTTAAAGAGAGAGTTTCAGCCTTTGAATTGCGATTTTACTCTACTGCTCTCAATCTCTGGAAAACAAACCTCCTGTGTGGATCTTTTCTTTTTAACGGTTCTAATAAAAAAGGCTTTTACATTTGTCCCATCAGGAGCACATTTAAACACAGAAGTTACAAGGCTATCGATAGTCCCTTATGGAGAAGAAAGCGCTTAACCCATCCTTGCTTCTCTGTCTATTACATAAGAACGGCCATAATTGGTCAGATCAATTGTCCATTTAGCTCAGTATCCTGTCTTCCGACCGTGGTGCCCCAGAGGGAATGAACAGAATAGGTAATCATCAAGTGATCCATCCCCTGTCATCCATTACCAGCTTCTGACAAACAGAGGCTAGGGACACCATCCCTAACCATCCTGGCTAATAGCCATTGATGGACCTATCCTCCATGAATTTATTTAGTTCTTTTTTGAACTTTGTTATATTTTTGGTCTTCACTACATCCTCTGGCAAAGAGTTCCACAGGTTGACTGTGCATTGTGTGAAGAAGTACTTCCTTTTATTTGTTTTAGACCTGCTGCCTTTTAATTTCATTTGGTGACCCCTAGATCTTGTGTCATGAGAAGGAGTAAATAACACTTATTTACTTTCTCCACACCAGTCTTGATTTTATAGACCTCTATCATATCCCCCTTTAGTTGTCTCTTTTCCAAGCTGAAATGTCCCAGTTTTATTAATCTTTCCTAATACGGAAGCTGTACCATACCCCTATTCTGGCACAAGTTAACCATTTTTGGATGGGAAAGGAATCATTGAACTGGTTACCATTTTTTTTGCTGAGATTATCTAGTTGCTCTTATTATTTTTATGTATTGCTCCTTCTGATGAATTTAACTGGGACTGAGATAGAGGAAAAAAGTATTCTCACATATGCCTTGCGCCATAATTAAATCTCAGCAAAGACACTGTGCATTTTTGCATGCTCGGTGTTCTCTGAAAAGACAGTACTAACAACAACTGCAGAGTAAACAGTGCTGCAGGGAGCAGGAGACTTCATCAGCTGTTTATGCTCAGAAACATCTTTGATTATGAACTTCGAAATTGTTAGTGGTGATTAATGTTCATAAGCAGTTATTTAACTGAGCACGCTACTATTTTGCTTTGGGTAATAAGGCAACAACGAGACGTTTTGGGATTGAAAAAAAATCAAATCTGAATATTGACATTGTCAGGATATTTTTCTCCAGCAATCAAATTCTATTCCTGTTAAATCGTACATCTGAGAAACCTGACAAAGCATTGCATCAACTACTGTTTCGGGTCTGCTCATTTATGCAGTAAACTAATTCTAATTCTCTGCTCCTCTGTTCCTTCTGCATATGTATGATAAACACAATTACATAACATTAGCCTGGTTACTTCTGATACACACATGCAGGTGGCTCGTTCTTGGGGTCAGATCATCAGTGGGTATAAATCTCCATTGCTTCTTTGAAAAAGGACTCATTTTTTAAAACCTGTTTTTCTTTAAGCTTCGTTCTACATTTACCTATAGTACTTGACTGCTTCTCTTAGCTGAGAGTTAGTTTATCATTTTAGCATAGGATATGTTCTCTGTGGACTACAGCCCAAAGGCGGCACGCGAGCTGATTTTCAGGGGCACTCACACTGCCCGAGTCCTGGCCACCGCTCCAGGGGGCTCTGCATTTTAATTTCATTTTAAATGAAGCTTCTTAAACATTTTAAAAATGTTTTTACTTATTTGCTTTACGTACAACAATAGTTTAATTATATATTATAGACTTCTAGGAAGAGACCTTCTAAAAACATTAAAATGTATGACTGGCACGCGAAATCGTAAATTAAAGTGAATAAATGAAGACTCGGAACACCACTTCTGAAAGTTTGCCGACCCCTTAGCTAGTATCTGAGTGAGTCTTACTAGAATCAATCTCTCTACGTACTGTTTTATAGTAGGTGTCCCAGAGAACAGGTGAGCAGTATTCAGTGATTATAAAGAGCTTTAAATGTTCATAACCCTGAAATAACCTAAACTAATTAATCCTTATAACACCCTATGAGGATATATGTAGTAGTAACTATATTTTATACATGGGTAAGATGAGGCAGAGGGAGGTTAAAAACCTTGCCCAGGGGTACGAACGATGTCAGTAACAGAGCTGAGAAAAGAACTCAAGATTCCTGGTTGTCCGTTCCATGCTTGATCCAGGTTTCAGAGTAGCAGCCGTAAAAAGAAAAGGAGTACTTGTGGCACCTTAGAGACTACAGCTCACAAAAGCTTATGCACTAATAAATTTGTTAGTCTCTAAGGTGCCACAAGTCCTCCTTTTCTTTTTATGCTTGATCCGGAAAGTCTACATGAACAGTGCACATTTATTATACCATACTGAGTACAGTATTTGCAGTTGCTTGTATTGAATCAGCGTCACAATCTCGATTTCAGCAATGGGATGGGCGAGGGTGTGGTGATCACGTTACTGGGGAGAGGAGAGTGGGAATTTGCAGGAGAATCTGTCCTTGGTGTTAACATTGAGGTATTGGAGAGCGTTTACTCTTCAGTGATTTAGGGTTTTCAAAATTCTTCTTAAGACCGAACATCAAGTAAAAATCACGTTCTTGGGCCCCGTTTCCTGCACTGATGGTGAATTTTGTCAGATTTACTTTGGACAAATTGCACTCCATGATAACCAGTTAGTGCTGAGAAAGCAGATAGGCAAAAACTCTTATCGTCCTGACAAGTGATTGCATTTTAGTTGAAACTTAACAGAAGCTGTGTTGATGTGTTGAGTTTACACCTTGCAGTAATAATACACGCTTTGATCTGATCTGAGAGTGATTTTATAACTTTCAAATGGTTCTTTGGCAGAGAGCCAGCCACATTATCATTTTTTATTCACTTTCTTTTTTCTTCCCCTGTAGCTAGTCTGCTTTTTTAATATTGTTTTAAGGAATATGTATTCCATTCCTAGGGATATTCTTTAAAGTTCTACATCTCAGTCCATTAGAGGGGTCCATAAAACAATCACAGCAGCAAATGTTCAGTAACTAATCAAAACCACTAAAGCTAACCACAACAATACTTCAGCCCTGTTTAAATAATAAATCGTGCTTTGCTGTGCCATATCTACTATCTCATCAGGAAAGAGCTAATTAGATTCTTTATTTTAAAGTAAACATTGTCAGTTTCATTGAGGGGTGGAAGCAATGGGAGTGAAGATGACACATGCTTTGCCCTCAGCGCTGGCAAACCAATACAAAAAAATCGGTGTGTTGCTGTTTAAAACTGTTAGTTCCTAAAGTTGCTGATATATTTGAAAAGGAAAACATTGCTAGGGCCTTGTCAGGCAACGAATAAAGGAATGCATGGCCTGACACGTAGCATATCCCTACCCATTGGTTCGTTGTAAGTCTCCCAGGTAGTTACACTTACCTGAAATCTTACTCTTCATGAGAGTTTGATCTGGAAGCTAAAAGTACAAGGCTGGACTCCAGAACTTGAAGACTTGTTTATGAACTGTTAGTTAAGGGTGATCTTTGTGTGCGTGGGGGGTAACTATCCTTTTCCTTTTACACCTTCACTGAGAATTTAGCACTACCCCACGCTGCTCTACTCTGGCTGGGAGGTGTCACCTGTAAGTGTTTGTGGGCATGGCGAAATAGCCAAGAATGGCAATTGCAGAATAGCTGTCCACTTTGGAAGTGATTTAAGCCAAGCTGCGAAAAGGAAATCAGTGCGGAATAAGTGTGCCCATTTTGGGATTTAATGAGGAATAGCTCTTGTGCTTTAAATTCACACCCAAGCTTGTTTCGCAATAGCTTCCCAGTGTGGACAAGCACTGAGAATGGGAAGATCGCTTATTTTCCTTGTCTTTTCAATCTGTGGTCTCTCTCAACCTACCAAGGATTGTTAGTGTCAGTTGTGTGAGTTTTTTTTAGTTTAGCTGGACACTTTCCAACTGTGGAACTGAGCAGAAATCTCCAACCTGTTTCAGACCATAGAGCAGTGACTAGTCATCTGATGGTTAACACATTTAGGTCATCAGTGACTTGGTTTTGATCCTGCTACCTAGGGGTGGTAGGCTCTGTATCGCATTACCCGAGCCATCCAGTTCCCACCTCCCCCAACAGGTGCTCTTTTTAGAAGGGCTGTAGTTTGCCTGATCAGGTCAGTTGCGCAGCTGTTGGTATGCACAAATGAAATTGGCCTGCCCCTGCACTAGCCTTGTGAGCAGATGAAAATGACTGTGCTTAAAGGGAATTTAAACTACGTGGGTTGTTAAATTTAATGTGCGTTGTGAACAGACATTTGTTTCTTAACCTCCCTCTTTTTTATTGTCACATTAAGCAGAGAGTACAGAGATGGATAGTTCTGTGTAATAGAGGCAGTTCTACAGAATAATAGAAAAATGCACTTGCTTTCATGTAAACCACACCAAAAGAAAAGGGTTTTTTTGAGGGCCCCCCACCTTGGCCCCAGGCCAATTTTCAGAGGTCCTGTTGGAGTGTCGCTTACACTTTGATGTGGTTTCTAACGTGTGCCTCTTCATTGGGCTCCCTACAGATGCCTTTATGTGAAACAGAACATTAAAATCCCAATGTGCCTCTGATGCAGGTCATTTTTCTTCCTTTATGTGCAATGTCAAACATACTGTCCAGCTTTCTCCCAGCCAGAGCCTGGGACGGCAGTGTGTTCACACGTGTGCATGTGTGTGTAAGGTGCAGGCAGCAATGGAGCTCCTTGGCAGTTAAACTCACACTTCTCCATAGCAGCTTCCTCTGGGCCTCTCCCTGCTTTTCTCTCACGCAAGGTGAAACTGAAACCTTGGTGACTTCACCCAAGTCTTCAGAAAATTTGATATTTCTCACTTACAGGTCACTTCAGTACAATTTGTGTCTTGCCAAGATTAAAAAAAAAACCCCACAGACACACAAAGCAAATCTTTTTTTTTTTTTTTTTTTTTCTGGCATGTACTTTATAGAGCTCGAGTGTAACATCTAGACTACAGATCTAAGAGAATCTGTTTCTTTTAGCATTGTGAACTAATTCTCAACTTCATTGTCGCGTTTCTGTAAGAATGTCTTTAACATAGCTGAAATGCAAGCTAACATAGCATCAGATCAGTGTTTTAGCAAGACTGAGCACTGTAGCAGTACAGGAATGTACTTCAAAGTGATCAGCTATGGCTGTGTTGCTTTCGTTAGGTGTAATGTATGTGGTGGTTTTTGTTTTTTGGTGTAAGTGAAGGAAGTAAGAGTTAGTCCTTTAGGAAATGTAGCACTGAACAGCGTTTTATTTTTATGATCGGAGACTTGTGTGTAATTCATAAAAGCATACAGCTGCTTCTTACATGAGGAGATGCTCTTAGTCATTATGGGAATCTCTCTAACTGCCTTTCGTGGATCTGCAGTGGTAGAATAGAGAATACAAGGGGAAATTCTTTTTAATAAAGATGGGCCTGGACTCAAACCACATTAAGAACCTCAGAGCTGGGTTCGGATCTGAATTCATTGCTGAAATTCCTTTTTCTCTAGTAGGCTGAATCCAAACAACCTGCACTTCAGGAAAGTTTGGGTTTGAATCTCGACTTAGAACTTCCAGGTTTGGGAATAATCAGGTCTGGGGGGGTTTGCCCCTCCTGTTAGAGAGATATTGTTTGGTTGTAGGATTTTGGTTCAGACCTGTCTAGTGTTCACTAATTAACAAATATACTTTTGCACTTATTAGCAGAAACAAACGTAATTACCTGCACTCTGTCCAAATAAAGGTAAGTCACCTACGAGTGGTGCACGGTGGGAGGGAGTATCACCTGATCTCTGTTCGGAGAGATTTTGGGTAATATGGCCTCTCTTGCTATTAATTCTGTATTTCAGCTTAATATGCTAAAACCTATTGAATACTTTTAAAGCTTAGAGGGTGGAAGTGCAGACTCATTTACCTTCAGCATGCTCACTCCACTGAGTTATTTTTTTCCCCTCTCCCTTGACCAATGTCACTAATTTATTTCCTATACAATTTTTCTTTGAACTGCCCATTTTAGGATCTTTTAAAGACTAACGTTTCATGGGAAATTTTGTATTAGGAGAAAATTTTGCTTATACTCTTTTTAAAAAGGGTAAGAGGGAAAATGATTCTATAAATCTGGGAGATTTTCATAGAAACCTTAGGCTTCAATTTGGTATCATTTACATTCAGTTCACTTTAGCACTTCAAAAAAAGAAAAGGAGTACTTGTGGCACCTTAGAGACTAACCAATTTATTTGAGCATAAGCTTTTGTGAGCTACAGCTCACTTCATCGGATGCATACTGTGGAAAGTATAGAAGATCTTTTTATACACAGAAAGCATGAAAAAATGGGTGTTTACCAGTACAAAAGGTTTTCTCTCCCCCCACCCCACTCTCCTGCTGGTAATAGCTTATCTAAAGTGATCACTCTCCTTACAATGTGTATGATAATCAAGGTGGGCCATTTCCAGCACAAATCCAGGATTTAACAAGAGCATCGGGGGGGGGGGGGGGAGGGAAAAAACAAGGGGAAATAGGTTACCTTGCATAATGACTTAGCCACTCCCAGTCTCTATTCAAGCCTAAGTTAATTGTATCCAATTTGCAAATGAATTCCAATTCAACAGTCTCTCGCTGGAGTCTGGTTTTGAAGTTTTTTTGTTGTAATATCGCAACTTTCATGTCTGTAATCGCGTGACATACAGAGAGATTGAAGTGTTCTCCGACTGGTTTATGAATGTTATAATTCTTGACATCTGATTTGTGTCCATTTATTCTTTTACGTAGAGACTGTCCAGTTTGACCAGTGTACATGGCAGAGGGGCATTGCTGGCACATGATGGCATAGATCACATTGGTGGATGTGCAGGTGAACGAGCCTCTGATAGTGTGGCTGATGTTATTAGGCCCTGTGATGGTGTCCCCTGAATAGATATGTGGGCCCAGTTGGCAACGGGCTTTGTTGCAAGGATAGGTTCCTGGGTTAGTGGTTCTGTTGTGTGGTATGTGGTTGCTGGTGAGTATTTGCTTCAGGTTGGGGGGCTGTCTGTAGGCAAGGACTGGCCTGTCTCCCAAGATTTGTGAGAGTGTTGGGTCATCCTTCAGGATAGGTTGTAGATCCTTAATAATGCGTTGGAGGGGTTTCAGTTGGGGGCTGAAGGTGACGGCTAGTGGCGTTCTGTTATTTTCTTTGTTAGGCCTGTCCTGTAGTAGGTGACTTCTGGGAACTCTTCTGGTTCTATCAATCTGTTTCTTCACTTCCGCAGGTGGGTATTATAGTTGTAAGAATGCTTGATAGAGATCTTGTAGGTGTTTGTCTCTGTCTGAAGACTTCATTCACTTCCGATGAGTTGCTTTGGCTTGAATCAGAGTATCTGAAAGCAGAAACAAGTCCAGGATTGAACGTTGGAAAGAACAAAAGCATAGTCCCCTTTTTGATGCCTAATCCTTGGTATATGACGTTGCAATAGGTTTATGTGGAGTAGAGCTTCTAGTAAAGTAGAGACTCTGTGCAGAATTTGCCTCTCTGTTTCCCAGTTGTTCATCCTGTTTGAAGTGTCACAATCACCAGGAGGATTTCTCTTGTGCAATGCTAATGGACAGACTTTTGCCTGGGACAGTCTTGCTAAAATCTGTCCTTGAGTCTCACTCTTAGGTCTCTTTGGAATGGTCTCTGTGCTGTTTGTTGCTCATCTCAGCCCAATCATTTTCTCTTCTCATTGAAGCTTAACCTAATTATTTTTTTCTGCTGCTTTCCAACCACTAGAGGTCAAGATTGTGCTACTGCACAGTACAATAAGTAGCTCCCAGGCATTTAGCATTTAACTCCATCGTTCTACTTTCTTAGGCAATGACGTCCAGTGCCAACTGTGATTTTTTTTTTTTAAATCCTTTGATTTGAACAGTTGCATTTATCTATTAAGAATGAGTAGATTGTGTTACATGTATGTACATCATAAAAGTATGTTAGTCTCGTGACGTAAAGCAGATCTTGGGGTATTTTGTGCATCAAATATAAAGTGATGTAGCATGCGAATATATGGGCTTCAAAGAGCCTTATCTCTGTAATATGGATAAAATAACTGTATTCTGTCTGCTGCAAATTTCTGCACAACCAGGCTTTAAAAAGGAGCTGACATTAAAGAGACTCTGTCAAAATAAAAATCATACTTTAAAAATACATTCCTTACTTGTTATACTGACACCTTAGATGTTTAAAAGCAAAATCTTTAACCACCCTAATTTGCTTTTCACTATTTATATAGTTTGTTTGTTTGCCTGATTTTTCCTTCAGTTTGGGCAGTGGCAATAGATTAAATTAATCTTTTGGTTTCTAATCCGGTTCTCTTCCGTGTTTTTCACAGTATCACACAGCTGCAATGCCTGGTGTTGCAAACCGTGCAAGAGAAAGTTTACATCCATGCACTCTTTTACAAAATGCATTCATTAAAGCATATGCCTTCAGATTTGGATTTTGGAAACCTTCTGTTCTCTTCCCCCATTGCGGAAACATATATAATCAAAATGTCCCCTTTCTCTTCTAATGGGTCTTGCATTAATGTAGAGTGCATATCACTCTTGCTCTCGCTAACAACCGAAACCTTGGTTCTGTAGTCCTCTGTCTCCAAAGTTTGTGTATTGAGTTACTCAGAATAAATAAGAGTGCTCTATGTGTATCTTGCCCATGCGTGATGTGTGGCCAGTGGGATTTTCACTGGTGCAGAGATGCAGTTAAATACATGGGTGCCTGTTGAAATTAAATCTGGCACAGGGAGTCAGTGCAGGTATGAGGTGAATCTGTTTTTGAAAGGGGGAAAACCTATGCTTAAAAAAACCCCCAAACAAAAACTCTTTTGGGAAGGACATTCTGGAGAATCCAGTGTATCCCAACAGGGTTTTCATGTTTAGGCAATACTTGATATAGTTCTACTTGTAGCAAGATATCAGTCCACATCTATAGCATCAGCTCTTCTACTGCTGGGCAGGCATTTTTTTTGTGGCAGATTAAACGGGGCTTTGCAGTTGTGTATAGGACAGCGTAACACCTATGTATAATCCCAGTTTTGAATTTAAGCCCTCTTACAACATACTTTGGCATTTGGGGCTAAGCAATTTACCTGTCTCTCACAGATACTATGCTCACTAATAAAAAGAAAATCCGCACCCAGTTTCAGGTTAGTAGATGTGTGCTTTTTTTTGCATAACATCCTTCCCTAGAAACAAACCTTTGGTTGTAACACTTCCTACAGATCAAGATCATAGAATCATATAGCAATTTTCCTGTGAAGGGATCTCTACTGGTTCATCCATTCCAGTACTGAATCCTGGTTATTATCTCACTGAGAGAATTCCAGTTGGGTACCTTTACAGATTATGTAAATTAACAGTGCACAATTACATTCTCCTGGGGTACCACAAAAATGCTTTCAGGAATCTCTGGGGTCCAGATGTGGAGGGCTTTCTGTTCACATGGGTTGAATAGAGGAACATATCCAACAGTTAAGTCAGCCCTTTAATTTATCCTGTGACAGTCACCACATGGCCTGTGGTCTAATATCTCTCCATTGGTGTTATAAATAGATCAATATGGCAGCATGATGGGTTTGGAATTGTGATTTGTGAACGGTCATGATATTGTTTGCATTAATACATAATCACCTGAATGGTTTTGAAATGAGTCTTCTGGTGTTTGGAATATCTAGGTTAGAAAATACGTTAAATAAATTGTCAGTTCCATCATGTGTTTGTGGGTTTTTGTTTTGTTTTTTGTCTCATATTTGTAGCATTTTCTGAACGATTACATCTTTTCGTCCAAACTAATAAATTATTGAATGTCATCATAACTTTTAAATCTGCTTTTGTTCTAGGCCCAGCAGCAAAGAAACCTGGATAATATTGTATCTCAGCATCCCAGGATAGGTGGTGGAAAGAAATACAAGAAAGATGTCTGTGCAAGCTCAGATCTGGAGGTGAAAAACACTAGCCCCATGTCTGAACAGGATTCGGGGATCCTGGATGTTGAAGATGAGGAAGATGATGAAGAGGTACCCATATAATATAAAAACCAGGAGATTGGATGGCCCAGGGCATTGTAAATGGGACATTTCACATCCCAGTTTGTCAGCTCATATTTGCCCTACATTGGTTCGTATCATGGAAAGATGTTTAGTGGACTATATGAAATGAGTAGTTGGTTCTCAGTATGGTTCATAGTGAACTATGGACGACATCCCAACTGGCAATCTCTGCGGAGAGGACAAAAATTA
The DNA here is from genome assembly GCF_965140285.1 of Lepidochelys kempii. Classification (NCBI taxonomy): domain Eukaryota; kingdom Metazoa; phylum Chordata; order Testudines; family Cheloniidae; genus Lepidochelys; species Lepidochelys kempii. The sequence continues at coordinate 137,982,230 of NC_136383.1, forward strand.
AAATGAGAACAGAGTGAACTACCCTTTTCTGTACTAGGGATGGTTCCTCCAGTCCTTCACTTATTAGGAATCATAGTCTGATGTCTTACATAGCCATTTAAAATTTGAAAGAAGGAAAAAAGTCCATTAAACAGATACTGTGGCCTTTGTGGAATTGTGCTTTGATGTATATATTGGCTGACAATGAAAGCACATTTTCTGTGTTCAGAGGCTTAAATAACTTGATTATAAAGATTCTGTCTCATTAAAAACTTGAGCCACATAGTAGAATTTTCAGTGTTTTGGAATCTCTTGCTTCTTTTTTCTACCGATTAGGAGCCAAATTCTCTACTGGCGTAGCTCCATTGAAGTTTAATCGTTATTGCCAGTAGATAAAATATATTGTGTCATATACAACCTTTCTGGCCCTTGCTCCTGGAATGCATAATCTCCCTTCCTGCTGTTGCCTCCCCACCCCTAAGTCCGCGCTTCCTTTTCACCAACTTGATGCCTTCTCCCCATGATCATCTTTCTCCAGCCTGTCCCTCTTTGGAACCTTACATTTATGTGTTCCCAATTAGTAATTTTAAAAATAAGGAATAAAAGCAAACTTAATTCGTTATGGTTTGAGCCTTCAGAGTGGTTACAGATTATTTAGTGGAGGACTGCGAATGACCCAGTAAGTGATAAAATTGCAAACTTTATTTACTATAAAGTAGGTAGTTAAGCAAACAGGCATTACAAACTAACCATACACTGCACTGGTACTCATATTCTGAGATGAAATGATGCATTTAGGGGTGATCAGTCCCTAAATGAGGAGAATGGGTATAATCCTTTCTCTAAGGGATCTTGATGGTGGATGGGCATGCCTAATCTAAAATTAGCCTGCTATCCTTTTTATAATCAATTATAATATTGCCCCTTAATTAGTTAACGTTGAATCCACCTTTTACCATATCTGTATTTCTGTTATCATAATTAAATATTTTCGTTCTCATTGGCTGTTTAACATTAAACATAATCTTAATTAGTATCTGCGTAAATGCAGTACCAATTACTATCAATATAGATAGCATTTTCCAAAATATTAACACTTCAGCTCACACTTGTATAAGCCAGATAGGACCAAAACATGTTTACAACATGACCTGGGGTTTGTTTATCTCCAGCTTGCTTTTAAATTGTCTCACTTCACTTTACTCACTTTTTACGAGGTCTCACGTGACTATTTGAAGCTTGCTTTTAGGAAATAATTTTTTGGGCCTACTCACATTTCTTTGCAAATATAAGCAAGCATCCTATCTACAGGCAGCCCCTTTTTCTACCTACTGTGCTGCAATCCTTTCATGCCAGCAGCCAGGAAGGAGAACAGAGCGTCAGTCCCTTCATAGCAGTGAGAAGATGGGGTAATACACTGATCTTCAAAGCTGTGGCAAGGCCCTCTGGTTTTTTTATGTTGCACCAATACTTGATCCTACAGCAAATTAGAAATTGGACAGAAGTTAAACATAAGGAGAATGAATAGGAAAGGTATATTTTTAGGAAATAAATACAAACCTGTAAATGTACTCATAATATTTGATTTCCCCCAACCTTTATGTTCTTGGATAGTTGTCTGCATTCCATGCTGCCGTGGAACGTCCACTTGGCTGCAGAACAAGACGCCGGTGCCCTATAGAAAGTGGTTGGTATCGCTGAAGAATTTGAGACTAATGTGCCACAGTGCTACAAATACCTGCAAGTTGTAAATATCAAGGAGGGAGAGGAATTACTTAGGAAAGCAAAACTAGTATTATAATATCAGTAGACAGGGATGAAATTAAGGAAGAAGAAAATTTAGGCTGATCTTAGGAGAAACTTCCCAACAGTTCCATTTATTATGCAGTTGAATAGTCTCTCGGAGGAAGTGGTGGCAGATCCATTTGTTGGCAAAATAAATGGTAGGCTGGCAGAACACTAGTAAACTTACAGTAGGGAATAGTTTTGCATTGACTGAATGATGGATGACTGAAGAGATCTTTCATTTCTAGATTCTTAGTAAATAAGCTTTCGTTCCTGGTTTAATGATACCTTTTGGAAGATAGTTCGTTTAAATTGGCAACAGGACTAATGTCTTTGCAGAAACAAGATTCAGAGCATAAATGAGTAGTTGCTGTCCTTGGTGATGAAATGAGTAGTGAAACAGAAGTGTGTCCAGAGGGAGTGCTAATGAAAATGGCAGGGGCTAGGTGCCTTGTCAGAAGCAAGTGAAGAAATAAAGTTTATTCAGTTTGCTTAGAATCATAAAGCATGAATATAAAATGCAGCTCCTGTTTGTTGTTTCCTTACTAACTCTTTGGAGAGAGCAGTTCCTCAGGGGCAGGCAGAGGAAGTGTTTTTAACTATCCTAATCGGATTTCTTCCACTTGGAGAAAAAAAGCTCTTTGGAAAGGAAACAATAGTTTATTAGTGCAAATACCGCTGTTTTCATCTGGAAGGGAGCACAGTGAAATGCAACCATTAAATGTCTAGGAAATTGTATGTGAGTAAAATATTAAGAACATGTTTTTCAGTAAGGCCTTAAGCCTGCTTGCAGCTTTGGAGACAGTCACACTTGTTAGTCATTGAAAGCATCCCTAGCCTCTCCTCTTGAAGAGCCCCCTCAGTTTTTCTTGTTTCCACACTCACAAGTAGGCAGAAATCAGACCACCTGCTGCCAAGGTTAGGGTATCCAGGATTTGAGATTGGATTTTCCAAATTCAAGTCAAACTAATTGACTGTTTTTAGGGCTAAAAGCCCCAAGGGTGAATAAACAATGTTGGCTTGTTTTGTATGAAGCCACCATCTCGTTATGCACTCTGGTGGGTTGTCCCCACCTTGCTTCTTTAAAAGGAAGGAACCAAGGCAGCCAAGGAAATAGTCTTAAAGGAAGATTTTCTCCTCTTGCACTTTTCTTCCTCCACCCTGTGGAGTGCATAGGGGAGCTCTGCATCTTCTGCACCATATCACTTTCTCCCCAGAGGGACTGATTTAGGCTTACCTTTCCCAGGGAAAAACAGAGCACCACTGACAAAGAAGCCAGGAGAAGTGTCAGACAGCCCTTTCCCATGCAGGGAACAGTAGGGTAAGGGCAGATAGACTAAAGGCCACTGAAACCCTCTGCAGCAGCAGCCCTGGTTCAGCACAAAAGCCAGTCCAGGACTTCTCTCTACTCTTTGGAAAGAGACCAAGCCGGCAGACACTGATTCAGCCTGGAGAAGGACAGTGAGAGGCCCTAGGACTCATCTCTAGCCATTCATCCATTTATCTTCACAATTAAACAGGAGTGTTTCCCCTTGGGCTTTCCTCAGTGGGGATCACCCTTCCCTTGCAAGTAGGCCTGGTGGCTAGGACATTTTGTGGTGGTGATTTATTCCTCAGAAAGTCCCATGTAGCTGACTCCTAATGTAGTGCTTCAGACCATCTGGGAATTACTCAGTCTGGGCTAGATTAGATATTCTTTACCCTTCTTGTTCTGAGTGGGCCCTTTCTGCTCCCACGGATCATTCTGACTCCCCACCCACATGGGGTGCTCAGTCCAAATAGAGCACATACCTCCCACCCAGCAAAATGCTAAGTAATGGCAGAGAGAGAAGTTAGTGCACAAGAGCCTCCCTTCAGTGATCAGATGTGTCCCAGTGTAGATTGGTGTTTATTCTCCTTTTTTCAGTTAGATAAGAGAGAGCTGTGCAGACCATATTCAAACAGGGCAAAGACCTCACACACCCTCTCCAAGAGGGTGCATAGTAAATTGGCTTTCTCCATTGAAGGCATGTCCTCTCCTCCCTGGGAAGGAGAGGACCCAGAGGCTCTATTCGAAGGATCTGGTGGCCAAAAAGAGAGGAAGGATGAGATCCCAGATCCTTTAATAGAGAAACAAATCTGGTATGTTTCCTCCCTGCATGCTAATGAGAAGCACAATATCAGGGCAGACTGGCTGAGCAGATGTGGGTTAGACTAAGGAGAACGGAGTCTTTATCTTAGAGTCGTAGAATCTGATCATTTAAATCTGCCCATGGATGATTTTGGATCTAAGGATGATAACAAGATGGCAAAAAACCCTGAACTTCAGATTTTGTACTGGTGCCTGTCACCTTAGTGTCAGAGAACTTCCAGAAGAAGGAATCCAAATGCTGCATTGGTAGGCCCAAGGGATTATTCTGCTCGTACCCAGCATGCCTGGCTATGGGAATAAAAAATACAATGCTCCAAATAAATGTGTTGGCTTTAGTCAGCATTTTTGGAGCAGGCAGACTGAAAAAAAAAAATCCTTGCATCTGAACATTAATAGTTCCTCCTGGAAGACTTCTCAATCAGCTGTGTCTGATCCAGAGAGCACCACTCTTTTTTTTAATTTGTCTCCATCAATAATTATGCAAAAGCCATGCTAGTCTTTTGTGAGAGATATCTCTTTACTTCCAAAAAGAAAAGGAGGACTAGTGGCACCTTAGAGACTAACCCATTTATTTGAGAAAGCTCATGCTCAAATAAATGGGTTAGTCTCTAAGGTGCCACTAGTCCTCCTTTTCTTTTTGCGAATCCAGACTAACACGGCTGCTGCTCTGAAACCTGTCGTTACTTCCAGTCAATCAGAGTGTCTTGCTGTCAGCATAACCTCAGCTGGTAGAATGTGAGTCTGAAGGACTCTCCAGTTAGCTCCAGTATTGTGCTGTTCATGCAGATAAGATGGTGCTTAGAATAGCTCCAGCCCTTATTACTAGGTTAAACTATGGCATGGTCTAGGTGTTCATAGGGCAACTGAAGTACACCTAGACCACACAAGAAGATGTAGTAAATCTGCATTATTGTGTACTACCCCCAACATGGGGTTAAAAGCCTCAAACCATCAATATCCATCTGGATTAGGTGATACATGTCGCAGCTGTACAAAGCAAGGAGCGGAGTACCTCTATTCGCAATCAGAGCTTCGTCTTTAAGGCTAGTGAACTCATTCTGGGCCAAGAGAATCTATCCACTGTATGCAGAGAGATGTAGGGTGGCTGCCTATGAGTTTGCTAAATATTGTAAATGATATTTAAACCTCAGTGGATGTGGACTTTGAAGAGGTGTATTGTAGATATAGTGCCTGAATGGAAGGTTATAAAAAAAAGTAATCAAAGTAATGGGCTCCCCATCGGAAGTTCTCAAAAAGCAGTTCCTATCAACTCCAGAGTGAAAGATCAGTGGCTCTTTTATTACTGAGGTTCAGAAAAATGTATCCATACTTACATGAAAACTTTCTATCTACAAGTAGCAATATCCATAGATACAGCCAATTCTGGACAAGCTTGGGGCCAAAACAAAAAAGCAGAGCATTCCTTAGCTGTCACCTAAGTCAATGTATGTCTGTTTCAGAGCTAAGAATTTGTTATAAAGGTTAAGCCAGCTAGAATCCTGAGTCATAGAAGGTAACCCAAGTTAACCCAGATGGAAAGGTTTGGGCTGCTTACAGGGACTGACGGCTCTGCCTCCCCCTCCCATCCTGCAAATGTGCTGAAGACCAGAATTAGAGTTTGTGGGCTTCACTGTTTGAAGAAAGGAAAATTTCAGGTTAAGGATGGGATGCACTTGCTGTTCATGAAAGTGGAGAAAGGAGATGAGACTGAGGTGCTGATGGCAGAGTGTAGTGGCCTTTTTATTAAAAGGGGGCTTTAGGTTTCTTTCACTGCAAGCTTAGAAACATCTCTGCTGCTCCTCAAACCTCAGAAACACAAGCTTATCTATGAGAGTAAAACGAGTGCTACAAAGAGAGATTCCACACCGTAATCAGATATATGTTGGTTGTGGTATTGTTCTTCACTTCAGTGTCTAAAATACTCTTCATCTAGCTATTCAGGGGTGATTTTCAGTGATTGTTCATTTCCTTTTCCTGCCAGTATGTGGCATTCCATCACAAACTATATGTACTGAGCTTTGCTTTTGTATTGCAGTAAGTATTGTCAGAGCGGCAAGTTCGTAAGCAACATGAGGTAGTACAGACATCAGTCTCTAGGGCGTCTCTTGCCAACCTACCATAATTCCGGTAGGGTTTGTGTACAAAACTGTAATGGCCAGCGTCTTTTTGTGACGGGAGGCGGTGAAAGTTACGCAAGAAACTACCCAGGGAAGCTAACGACTGCTAGGAGAGCAATAAATGTATTGTTCCAGTGCAGTAGAAAACAATGCAGATTGTTGGGCAGTGTTTTAAATTTGCCACAGTAGTTTGTTTCAAATACTTTGTACGTGCAAAAGCATACAGTGGACAGAGTCTGAAAAGAGTTCAAAAGGCTGGGTGGGTTATTTCATTCACCCTTAGAGTTGGAGCGCTGTGTGGAGGGAACAGTCTGTTCTTTTCCTCATATTAAGTCAATCTCAGGTTAACACCCTGCACAAGAGGGTAAAGGATTTGAACACCTCCACAAGGATGTGTGTGGTTTTTAAAACAAATATTCTATAGAATTTGTGCATGATTGTCTGAAAATGCTTTAGATAAACAGTTTAAATCTTAATATAAGGTCTTGATCAGGGGTCTGCAGTTGTTCTAGAGCAATAGCTATTATATTGTGTATGTCTGGGCTTTAATATTTTTAAGGAAATACAGAGATTTTTTTTAAAAAAATTGTGGGGTGCTCTTGTAAGAGAACTCCTCTTGTGAATCAACTCCCCTTCTGCTTCCCCCAACTTGCACCTCTTCGTTAGCAAAATATTTCATTTGTGGACCACCAGCCATGGCTTCAAGGACTGCTAACAATCGAAGAAGAGTAATTATTTGTTGTTAAATTCTAATTCATGGGAAATCATTGGTTAATTTGGTCGTTATATGTTGCGAACAGGTGAAGTCCCTTCCCCCATTACTACTGTAGATTTATTACGGGAGCCCCATTGTGCTGAGCACTGTACAAACACATAGCAAGAGAAAGTTCTTGCCTGAGGAGTTTATGCTCTGTAGCCTGGTCTACACTTAAATCTTTTGTCAACATAGCTACAGTACTGGGGTATGAAAAATCCACCACTGTGCTGACTTAAACACCTGGTGGAGATGTGGCTAGGCCAGCAGAAGAATGCTTCTTTTGTCCTAGCTACCGTCGCTTCGGGAGGTGGAGTTACTACAGTGATAGGTCAGCCCCTTCTGTCACAGTGGTGTGCATAGAATCATAGAATATCAGGGTTGGAAGGGACCTCAGGAGGTTATCTAGTCCAACCCCCTGCTCAAAGCAGGGCCAATCCCCAACTAAATCATCCCAGCCAGGGCTTTGTCAAGCTTGACCTTAAAAACTTCTAAGGAAGGAGATTCCACCACCTCCCTAGGTAACCCATTCCAGTGCTTCACCACCCTCCTAGTGAAAAAGTTTTTCCTAATATCCAACCTAAACCTCCCCCATCTACACACTGGGGTTACGGTGGCATAGCTACGAAGCTGCTGCTGTAACCCCTGCAATGTAAATAAGCCCTAAGTCTACACTTGAAATCTAGTTAAGACATAACACGGTGAGGTAAGAGTGATAGGAGCACACGTTTACTTAGCTCCTGTGGACAATTAGTACATTTAGGTTTTGTTTTAAAAGATCGGAGCAAGCTATTGATATCGGTAATCCCACTCGACTGCCCGTTGCCTGTGATTGTACATGACTGACCTGAATAGATCCATAGGGTGAAGCTTGTGAATGCTGAACCTCACATTCATGCACAGTTTTCTACGGTCTCGTACTTTCTGCCTCTCCCGTGTGTGCTTTCTCAGCCCTGCGGCAGGCTCAGTAAGCAGTTTTTAAAAAATGGCTCAACCTGTCCTTTAAGTGAGTTAAGTGTTGATGCCAGTCCTGGAGAAGTACCTTCCTGCTGGCCAGGTGCGGCACAGATCAAGTCAGTGACAGCTTCTGCCAACATGCCTCAACCCTTATCAAGGACCAACAGCTCATTTAGCAACCATGGCTGGTCACATCTTTTGCCTCTCTGCTGAGATGACTAACAAAGGATATGAAGACGGTATGTGTTTTTTAGAGAGATTGATGCTCGGAGTGCTGGGTGCAACATATGTTGAATTTTGCTGCTTTGGTCAGCTTGCTCCTGCTTTAAAAATCAAACACTGAACAGTACTTACTAGCTATTGAAATTCATTATAACTGAAATCCTCAGCATGCAGTCTATAGTATGTCTGTATATTCCCACACACTATGTACTTTATTTGTAGCCAGTTGCTTTGTAGATTATATGTTGATCCTCTTGTTTTCCATTTCATGTCTTTGTAGGTGCCTGGTGCCCAGGATTTGGTGGATTTCTCGCCCGTGTATCGATGCTTGCACATATATTCTGTACTGGTAAGTAGGTCTACGATGGTGTTTTCACTGTACAGTTTGTACAAATGGCACGGAAGTTTACCCTGATTTTGAATGGCAAGATTAGGTGCAGCTCCTTATATCTATGTAGACAGTCTTGGAAAGAACCTGTTGCATAACAAGTATTAGTGTCTGCTTATGTTCACCTTGAGAGAAAATGCAGTATCTAGTAAAATTAGAATCTCAGCAGCATGTGACAAAGGGAAGCAAGGGCAACATTGGGAGCCCACAGTAGAGGAAGGACTTTGAGTAAAAACCAAACAGCTATTTTATATTGGCAGACTGCAAAGATATATAAACCATTTTCTTCAGCCACAACAGCTTTGAGGTTTATAAGGAGCCAAATACAATTTCTAGCTTAAATATATTTCCCTAAAATAATTCTTCTTTAATCAAAATAACTGTTATATCAATGCAAAGTAATGTATTGAGTAATCAAGAAAGACAGCAGTTTTAGGTGGTGGTGGTTGTTTATTGCACCTTCCTTCTTTTGAAGACTGGAGAATTTCCAATCTTTAAAATCATATGGTATGTAACTAAATCCACAGTTTTACTGTCTTGGCTCAAGCTTTCTAGAAGTCGGACTTTTGCCATTTTATCTGCCCTGAAAAACATCAAGATATGTTTACATGGCTGTGTAAGTGATAAGACCATTTTCTGCTGCATTTTAGTCAGTTCTTGATCACTGTTGTATATTAAGAGAAAAATAATCATGTGACCCTGATCATCAGTTACACACAATGGTGGAAACCTTCCCACAATAGCAAAAATGTTACCTACCACATTGGCACTCCTACTTACCCAAATATTTCCCTCCAAAAAAAAATAAAAAAAAAATACAAAGATAAAAATTTGTAACTAACAAACAAATCAGTCAACCAGCCAACAAAACCAAGAGCTTTTATTTTGAAAACAGAGACAAACCAGAGACTTTGTGAAGTCCACTAGGGAATTTGCGATCATCTTTACTTGGAAGGCACTGAGGTGATGTTTGGCAGTATAAAGCCCCAAGATAGATAGATCATCAGCAACTTTAGAGCCCGTTAATTTTCTGTCCACATTTGAGATGATGGATCTAGAATTCTAAATACTTGCTTTGTTTAGAAGGGTGGGTCCACTTAAAATCCAATAAAATTCACCTCTAATTTTGGTAGGTTGCTAGACAAAATGTGGTTTTCCAGGCCTTCCAGTATATTGATAAAAAGTTACTCCCTTCAATATGAGCAGAGAAAATGACCTTTGTGGGTGACACTTCAGCCATTACTCCCTTGTGTCATAATTTTTAGACTGCTGCAGTAATTCATCTGAGCCTTTCAAACTGGAAATCCAAAGACCTATTCGTCTGCAGCTGTTCTTTAATGACAGTAACCCACAGTTGCTGAAGAAAGGTCTTCAGCTTTCTCGGCCACAGGAGAACCCTCTAAAGTCAAGCCAGCACATAAGAAGAGTGCATGGTTTCTGCATGTAATCGAGCAGCTTTGCCTCCCTTGCAGCTGTGGAGACAGACCTAACAGAGTTGTTTCTTTTATGGTACATCTAAAGCCAGTCCTGCCCCCCCCCACCCCCCCCCAGCAATACCTACACATGAATTTGCTAAAGGAAAGAAATCATCATAAAAATGCAAATATAACCTTTTTGTCTTCATCTGTTAGTAATTATATAGCTTTGGCTACAATGCCATGATACTTCATTGGCAATAGAAAGTTAACCTACCCAGAATGTGTTCTATTTTGAGTGTACTCTGTCTTGGACAAAGACAAAATACTACATGTTGGATGCCTGCTTCAGGGAGTGTGCGAGTGTGCTTACCATTGTCTGAAGCCCTTGGTACATTTCAAAGTGTCATTTGATTTGGAAAAACTTCAGTTGTACATAGGTGTATATGTATATTTAATTTAAAGCAAAATCAGAGGCTCTGTTCTCATAGCTTTGCATATCATTGTTTAATAGAAGGCTGTATATAATGCTATTATGTAAAGGGTGAAAACAGGACATTAGTTTTTTGCATCAGTGTATGTTCAGAGTATTGCAGTCTGTAGTGCATATTTATCTTCTAGATTGACATTATATTCTGGTTTACATAATGGTGCTTTTACTGTTCATCCTTTATCATATATAGAACATGGCTGTATATTCCCCTATTGTATGCTAGAGAAATGCTACTTCTATAAACAGATTCCAGGCTAACGCTCCACGCCGCTGTTTGATTGCTTTCGGCTGCAGCTGGAAGTAAACCACTAGCCAGCCACTATGCTCTGGGAGAGAGTGCACCTGGAGCCTCTTTGATGTGCTCAAAAAGTAACTTGAGATGGGAAGAGTCATGTTAGATGAAGTCCATCCCTCTTCTGGGGATAGAATATAGACCCCCAATGGATACATGTCTGAATGATTAAATTATTATTCCTTTCTGCCTCACGTAGGCGTGGGACTCAATGTTTGTAAAGTGCTCTGAGATACTAAAATTGCTGTGTCAAATATTAATACTTAGCACTATTATAGCATTTTCCATCTTCAAAATGCATTGTAAACATCAACCCTCCCCACATCCCTGTGGAAGAGGTAGGTAGGTGTTATTCCCATTTGACGGAAAAACCTGAGGCAGTGAGGTCACAGAAGGAGTTGGCGACAGTGCTGGGATTAGAATTTAGGAGCTCTTCTCCCCAGTCCTCTGATGAGCCCACTAGACCAAACCCCTACAATACAGAATCTCAGCCAAAAGGCCTAGAAGAAGCAAGAAAAAGGCAGAATTGTCAAGAAGACGTGTGTAAAGCAAGAGCAGGGAAGTAAGGCAAGCAACCATAAAGGAAAATTATCCTTTTCCTGACCTGTGGTTGAATCCTGAACTGGTTTTCTAGGCCCAGCTAGTGTTGAACAATATCAAAGATTGGACAAGTACCAAGGGAAATGGCCACATCAGTGTCAGACGGAAGGCTCATAATATAATAGTTACCAAAACCTCCTAATATTTGTCATTTACAATAGTGTTATCTAAGTGCTTGGCCTGCAGTTACAAAGGCCTACTTTGAATAAACATTGCAATATTTATTATTTTTAGTGAAATCGACCTTCCAGTCACCTCGGTTTTATGGCTGTGCTGCTTATAAATTCCCAAAGGATTATTTGAAAAATCCTACTCATATCTGCCAGCCTTATCAGCAGGGCAGGAGTTCACATATTGTAACATGAGGTCAGCTTTCGGTCATGGTCTTGCAGACGGGGCCAGGCACCTGTAAATCCTTCCTTCAGCAACTAAAGCGAAGTACAATATCAAACAGGCAGTGAGACTTTTCCAGGAAGCGCTGAACTTTTGCAGGAAGGGCAGAGGAGAGGGAAAGAAAGTGAACAAGGGTCAGGCTGTGGTTAATTGAGAATTGGTCCTTGACTTGGTAACAGAGCTAGGGGAGACAGGCTATGATAGGGATGCTTTATGGGACTATTTGTCAGCAATCCTTTACTCTGAGAAACCAGCTGACTAATAATGGCTGTGGAGCCAGATGGAGATAGACGCCACTTTAAATATATACAAGCAAAAGAAAATATGACAAATGCACATAAAAACTGTGTGTATGTGGTATACCCCTCTCCTCTTTTAACGGCTTATAGTGTACTTTGTTTGGGACAGGGACACAGATATGTTCTTCTGATATGCTTGTACGGTGCCTAGCATAATGGGGCCCTAATTCTGCTTGGGATCTCTGGATACCACAGACATTAATATTTTAAATCCTGGAATTGCATGCAAAAAATGAACTAGAGAGTTGAGAGAGCAAATGCATCATCACTGAGACACAGTGAGGCTAAGCAATTTGCCTTAAGTAGCACAGGGAGTCAGGGAGAGAGCCTAGAACAAAACCCTGCCTCTCCTCTATTCTAACCAGTCGACCAAAGTTAACCCCCCGTCGGATACACACAAATAACAGAATATACCCACTTTCTGTTTAGCAGCAATATATTTAAAGACATTTACTTACAATTAGCCTATAAATCTACAACTTCATTACGTTAGTGGTCTTTTCAGAGGTAATGGATCAGTATGCAGAATTGGTTAATGGATCCCTGTACAAAGCTGAGATGAAAGTACAGTATTTGGGTGAAATGAATCTGCCATTGATATTTATTATATACTAGGTCTTCCCTCACCCAAATGTAACTCATAGAAAAGCTGGTTTGATCAATATCCAAAGTAAAGTAGGACAGATTGGGTTTGGGTTAGATGGTTTGTTTATCTCGTGTGGCATCTGTATAGCTGTTGGCAGTCTTGGATTTCGAACCCAAGAGATGGAATTGCTTTGCTTTACATAATATAAAATGAAAATTGATTATTGTGTTATGTGTCCTGTAAACTGAAGGGTGTAGAGAGGGGAACTTATCCCAAACCTGGAACGTAGCAGCAGTGAGACAGTCAAAAACAAAATCTGCTACAGTTGCCGAGGAATCTGCTTGGAACTGGCAGGTGACACTGTGATTCTGGATAAAGGAGACTGGAAGGAAAAGGTTTGGTTTTTTAAAATCATTTGAAACACTTCTGAATACTTACTGTCGGTGCAGTTCAACACCTTTGGCTGTGGTGTGCAGAAATGTTAAAGGGAGAACAAAGTTCCTAGTTCAGGCCATGAATATTGTTTTCTAGGTAGGTCTACAGAGCCTGCAGAAGCGAGCCTCCCAGCCTGGGTCAATAGACGTGAGTGAGCAGGGCTCACGCTAGTGCTCTAAAAATAGCTGTGTAGACAGGGATTCGGAGTTGTTCTGCGACCTGAGCTGCAGCTTCACACTACTGTCTACACAGCTGTTTTTAGAGCATTAATGCAAGCCCTGCTAAGCCGAGTCTGTTGACCCAGGCTGGGAGGCTCACGTCTGAGGGCTGTGTAGACCTACCCTGTCAAGTGTTCATTTTGTCTTCTCTAGACCTCTTTTTTTTTTTTTTAACTTAAGTTAATTGATTGCCAGTTAGCTCGAGATACTTTACACACGTGTAAAGACTGGTGTGGGCAGTCCCCATGCTTTGATCCTGCCTACGGTGGGATCAGCCTCGGGTAAAGGTCAAGTGGCCTACAGAGTTATTTAAAAAAAAAAAAAATCTACAGTAGACAGTGCTTTAAGGTTTTATGCAGCTCTGCTCCTGTTTTCATCTCATCCCCTTTCATCAGTCACTTTATTGTCCTAGGCCAGGTCTATACTATAAACTTACATCGGTATAACTGTCGCTCAGGGGTGTGAAAACTCCAGACCCCTGAGCGACGCCGTTACGCTGACCTAACTCCCAGTGTAGACAGCGCTAGGATGATGAGAGGGCTTCTCCCATTGTAGACCTGCCCTTAAAAGTGGGGTTCAACTCTCAAAACTATGTAAAATGTGCCCTTTCCTACTCCTCACGTACGCAGGTGTTCTCTCTGGAAGTATTCAGCCATTTGCTTACTTCAGTGACTGCAGCAAGTGTTTACTGCTCTATTTCAGTTTGTCCTTCAGAGCCAGCACAGCTTTGGGAATGGGAGCTGGACTCATGCGTCCGCAGAATTGTTAATCGAGTGTTGATTGCAGAATGTATACAGTTAGTGATTCACGAGGCACAAGGGAACCCAGCTTGACTTTCAGATTCCAGGCTGAATTTTTGGCACTGATGGTTAGAAATAACATCCTTTTACGTTCAATGAGCAGATTAAATCTGGAGTTCTTGAGAGACCATATGAGTCTCTTTCCAGAATCATAACTTAAATGTCATTATTTATTTGTCCTAGCACTTTTCCTCCCTCCTAATAGTCCCTTCTCTGTTGTATTCATGTTCCTCTTCTTTCTGACTTTCTGCTCTAATATTTCATTTGCACTGGTGACTGCCAGTTGTTTCTTTGTCTGCCTCTTGGAAATATTGATTGTGACGGTTACTTTTCTTTTCGCTCCTTGCCCAACTCTGCAAGATTAGAGGTGCTACAGTATAGATAAAAATCTCATCTGCTCATGCTTTTGTAATAGGGATTGGAGTAGTTTCTCTTTTAAGAGCTGATCATCACTCTTATTCTTGAAACTACTGTTCAAGTAATGTAGCTTGCAGACTTCTTTTTCATACTAAAAGAGATGCTTTCTTCTTTGAAACACATATTTATTTTATTCACTGATACTGCAATGTGGAGGGTCTGTTAATTCTTATTTTCTAGATCAGGGCTGTGAAGTTTGTTTTCACTGTGTCCTTGGGAATGTAAAGCTATTAAAAAGTTTCACCTTTTCTCTTGAGATTTTTTTTTTTGTTTAGTGGAAATTTTTCCTTCTAGAAATATCTAACTCCTAGTTCATCTCAGTTGCTTTGCAGATTGTCCCATCATTCTGTTCTGGCGTATCTCACTGTCTGCTGAGTTGGCTGACTCACCGGTGCCTGGTGGAGTTAGATAGCTGTAAACATGGTACTGAGATCATAGGGAAAGGCTAGGGTGAGATACTTTGTGCACTGGATTGATAAGGACACAGGAAAAGCCATTAGAGTGAACTGGTGTCAGTGACCTGAGATAACTGCTCTGTACTACGTGCTAATGGACCCTGGCTAGTGTGTCTGTCTGTAGTGGCCATAGATTTAACTTTTTGTAATTGTCATATTGCTCTTTTAACCTTGTGACCTTACTACCCATGGGGATACAACTTGACTTCGATCAAAGAAGAAGCAGAGAAATCAGTGTTCGTTCTAAGCTGGCTAGATATGATCACAGTGTTGGCTCTCCAAGTACTCAGTTTGGAAAACAGCCATGTTAGGGAAAAAGCATATAATTCCTCCTAAATATAGTGGCAACGTACTATAACCCAAATGCAGGATCCTTGTCACCTGAAGGTAGGGGTTGCAAAGCATGATTAATCCAGGGCTTCAAGTCCCTTTCACAGTGATCACCATTTTTTATTTATTTACAAAACTAGGTGAGCCTTACCTGTCTGTTACACTGCATATGTAGACTAGCAAATTGCAGATACATTTAAACTTTAAAGCATAACTTTGCTTTTTCTCTTGATTCAATCACATCAGTTGTTATCCCAGTGGTTAAAATAAGGGGTTAACCAACAGTCTTAGTTGCTCCGCGGAAGGTAAGGGGTCAGGACTCAGACAACAGCTCGTCATGAGAGATTATTCATTTTAAATGGTCCAGAACATGGAATGGATTGAGTTTTCAGTATCCCCAGCACTACTTCTTGTTTTGCTCAAATACTGACCCAGACTGACCTTGCTGAGTTTGTGAGAGGGTCACAGAAACATTCTGAGTTTGAAGAACGCTCTGACGTTATGGTGAAGATCTTCCGTGGTGGTGTCAAGGTGCAGTGACCTCTCAGGAGGAACACCACAGTGATGGAGCCAGTGCTGAAGAGGAACACTGATCTGAAAAGAGTTTTCTGAAAGTGTATTGGATTAGAGTGAGAACAAGGTCAGCCTCCATTAAGTTTGTTTTCCTAGGCAAAACTCGGTTAAACTGGAGGGGAAAAGGTTCTCTCTGCCTGCCTAGCAGATCTTCCCATGTTAAACCTCTCCTCCCACCCTCAGATTTCTACTTTGGAGCTGCTGTTCTTTCCACAGCTGGATCAAAACCACTCCTTAAACAGCTGTAGGTGATGCAGTTGAACAGTAGGAGACTACCTTCTGGGACTGAATATGATCTACTGCCCCTACATTGATGGTGCCCCACGCCTCTGAGTTGTGCCTGGATTGTATTGTCTCATGGAAGTGCAGGGTCTTGCCACTAGATTGTCAGACCATGCTCTTAGCCTGACATTCTGCATACTGAATTCATTTCCTCTCTTTTTTTTTTTTTAGCAAGTGATACCAATCGTGTCTATGTGATATCCGCCTTTTATTTTGTTACTTTATAGTACCCAGAAGTTTGGTACCCTTGGTTCCTAAGAGTGTTTATATTCAATAGAGTAAGTGAAAAGTGTGAACCTTTAAAATGTAGCTTGTAAAGAAAGTTATGAATGTGAGTTTGTCTCGTACGGTCCAACTATTTGCATTACTAAAGCAACATATTTTCTCCCGACATAGCTCCTGAGAATTGTCAAGTTCTGACACTCAAGCTGACCAGAAACTCCCATTCCTAAAGAGGACTGTGAAATAATTAGCCACCCTGTTTCTGTGAATCACATAGAATAGAATAGAATAGAATAGCTTGGTGCATAGCTGTGTTTTTGCTCTTTCCCTGCTACATATGTAGTTTAAGTACCTGTGTGTACCTTAGTTGGGAAATGATTGTCATCCTGTTTTGAATACAGTCTCTTTTTTATGAAGGATCTTGAGTTGGCTGAAAGTTAATTCTCTGTCTGTTTACAAATACTTATTCAGGAAGGGGTGTGCAATTTACAGGACAGACTTATGACGCATACACCCGCTATTTCAGGGGCACATGCCTTTGTTCAGGAGAATGTGGAAATAAGGCACAGCATGTACAATGAACAAATGATGCCCTTGCATTCCAAGAGTGTGGTACTAAAGCGGCTTGCTATCTGATGGGATGGTGATGTTTTAATGATGGAGAGATAAGAGAAACACATTGAGTAATGTTCTGAATACCAGTGCCTCTTCAAACTGCAACTGGTGGTCTACTTAGGTCATGTTATATGGATGACATGAGGCAAGAGCAAAGATTCTGAGATCTGATCTGATAAGCACTCTGTGTGCAGTAATGTATTTTGCAGTATGTATAATAAAATTGCATATAGCTTCGAGGCTGACTCAGTTTTGCAAAACCTGGACTCCCTGGAATCACAGGTTTAAAATCTGGCACAAATGATTCGTCGCTTTAGCCTTCTGAAGTTGTTAATTTGAGTTCTAAGAGGCATACTGTTTGTGGATCTGTGGGGTGAAATCTTAAAAAATCAGAGGTCCTATGTGCTACACATGGACACTTAAGATTCTACAGAAATTGTTATGAGACTAGGGATTTGCCTTGTGCTGTTAAACCGCATCATCTTGTTGCATAATTTACTGCATCCAGCTTTTCTAATGCCCTCTCACCCCGGAAGTGGTTGTATTTCAGTGTTCCTGTAGTACATAGTTTAAAGGCTTTGGGCTCCTTCAGGATGAAAAGCTGTGTGTGTGTTTGTGTGTGTAATGCTGTATAAAAGTAGCACCTGTTCTTTTGAATAATAGCTGCAAATTTTAGTCAAAGGATATATGTTTCTGATGGTGACTGTAATGCTGAAAATTGTAGACTGAGGGCATCACCGTAAAGGTCTTGTAGCCCAAGGGCTGTGCATCTTGCACAACAGCTGCTTGAAAAAATCAAATACCATTTTATTTTACCACCTCTTTGTTTTAACGTGGGAATAACAAGAAAAAAATTGTATCTTGGGTGCTTAGTGAGTTCTCTTGTTTATGAAAGCACAGGGCACCTAAGCATGCTTCCCGAGGCAATCCTGCCAAACTGCTCTAGTTTACGTGATGCTGTAGTGCAGGGGTGGCCAACCTGGGGCTCCGGAGCCACGTGCGGCTCTTCAGAGGTTAATATGCGGCTCCTTGTACAGGCACCGACTCCAGGGCTGGAGCTACAGGCGCCAAATTTCCAGTTTGTGGGGGGGGAGGGGGTTCACTGCTCAGGCCCTGCCCCAACTCTACCCCTTCCCGCCCCCTCCTCTGAGCCTGCAGTGCCCTTTTTCCTCCCCCTCGCCCCCAGAGCCTCCTGCATGCCACGAAACAGCTGATCGGGAGGGAGGGGGAGGCACTGATTGGCGGGGCTGCCAGTGGGCGGGCGCGCTGGGAGAGGGGGAGCTGATGTGGGGGCTGCTGACTTGTTACTGTGGCTCTTTGGCAATGTACCTTGGTAAATTCTGGCAGCTCCTCAGGCTCAGGTTGGCCACCCCTGCTGTAGTGCGTAGTTGTTTATGCTGTGGAATGGAAAAATGTGATGGTATACAAACAGGGCAGCACTGTCCCTTTCCCAAAGAGCTTACAGCCTAAAAAGACAAAGGGTAGAGTCAAGGACTCCATCATACAACCTAAGTGACCTGAGGTCCTTATGTGTGTGTATGTAATACCTATCCCCAACTTTTCCTCTACCTAGTCATTGTAAGTTCCTCACCTGACTGTCATCTGCAAACCCATAATTACTGCCATCTGCATGTTGTTTTTTGGGGGAGGGGCACAAAAGAAGGGGGATGGTATCCTGAGGTACCAGCGTCCTGAGGTACCTACAAATGCGCCTGTCTAGTAGGTGGATGGAGGCACATAAGCCCTCACTGTTGAATGCCATGTTTCTTTGTGTGTGTAAGAATCCTGGTGGTTTTAACCCTTTCATGTTTGTTCTTTTTAGTGCACTTTCTCGTTTCACTTATTTCTTAGAGCCCTTTGTCTTTTAATGTAGTGCGTTAACATTGTTAAACTTTCTCTCAGCATGGTTTTTAATAAATCCTCCCCCTTGCTTCTGCCGCTCTCCATCCAACCTCAAGTCCTAAACTGTTGGACTCCACCCTATAAGCTATATTGGTTCTGCGGTGTTAACAGGGTTTATAAAAAGATCAAACTTTTCGTTAAGTTGGAAAAGGAAGCAGATCTGACTGTGAATCCGGGCAGTAGGAGATTAGTCATGTAGGAGGTGCCATCTTTCAGAGAACTACTGCACTTCAGGTCCATTTTTGGTCAGTAATTTGCTATGAAGTGTCTAGATTGCCTGTCTGAATTCAGCCTATTTTGGTAGTGACTGAAAGGAGTAACCATCTGGTGGTTAAGTCTAGAGATGGAAAACAGCTACTAGATCACCAAGTCCTTCCCCTGACAGAGGAGGTATCCAATATTACATTGATATTGTATGTGATCTTAGCCAAAAGTCTGAAGGGGGTGAGTCTGTCTCTCTCCTGTGCATGTAAGAGCCATCATAGTAACTGGAACTAACTAGCCCCACTTGTTGGCAGTCTCAGCAGAGAGACTAAGGACTTAATGTGTCGTAGAGACTGAACTCTCCTCTCATCCCAACAGTGGGGGTTTGATCACATTGTTGAATGGGTTTATACAACTGCCTTCTGTTCTGTGCAGAGAGGACAATAGTCTGCAGTACACATGCTAAAATAAAATAAACTTCTCACTTTTGCGGCCAAGATCTTTTTCCCTGGAGCTCCTGGTTAAGAGAGCAAAACAAATGTGCGAGTTTAACAAATGATTTCCCAAGCTTAAAATGTCACATATCAGTTTTAAAAATGAGTAAATGTTCTTTCACTTGAAACTAAGACAATATGTGCGATGGATGGTTTTGCTAATTTCTGAGCCTGCAATTGAATTTATAGAAAGAGGTGCCTCTTCTTTACTAAAGAAACCTTAAAATAAAATCATCTTTAATTTAATGGCATAACATTTTTTTTCTAGTGCAAAGGTCTCCCATTTAGTAGCGTATTTCCCTTTGTCCTTTTCCAGGCAACTAATGCAGAGTTTGTCTGTCAGAGATTACTAGTTCTGTGACAAGAGGTGGTTATTACAAAGGCAAAATGCAAAACAGGAACAAAATTAATTACCTGAATTCTTTGCAGCTAATGCTCTCTTAAAAACATTGTCTCCCTTTGTCCTTTTCTGTGGTCTTCCTGTTTCCTTGTCCCCACTATGCCCTGTAGTTTTGTTGTTCATCGTACCTAGGGGCTGATTCTGCAACTCTGACCATGATTATTACCTTACTCAGTGAGTGTTCTCTTTGAAATCAGTGGAACTATATACTACTCATATGAATAAATCCTCCTTTGCTAATTCTTGGAATGGACTTTTCCTGAAGTAGGCTAGACCAAGCTCCTGCCAGTGTGCACAGCTTATACTTGAGAAATAATTGTTCCTCTCCCTCGCATGAAGTCTTTGCATTTGGTTCTTCTGGTGGGAAAAGTGGTAATCTCTTGAGAACTGGAGGATTTTCATGTCAGCTCACTATTAAAGTTTTAATGAAGAATTTAAAACACGGTATGAAACCATAAATACCACACTATTGTATCCATTCATCATGACCTCAGGATGCTGGGGTAACCTAAGGAAAGGAAGACTGGAAATAGAGGAAAGAATGGAAACCAACATACAAGTAAGGCAGACATTCCTGGGCTTAAGTGTGGAGGGTAGCTGAAACAAGGGGAGACTGCCAAAAATATGACCTGAAGATTACTAGCTGCTTGCTGTTGTAACAAGGAAAAATCATTCTTCGTCATCCTTGGCTAAATCCTAATGCACTTCAGTCTTCTGGGCCACAGTCATTTTGTAACTAGTGTTTCTTTAGTGTGGTCTTTAAATTTTTTTTTTTAAAGTTGAAAAGCCATATTTTCCAGACTGAAAAACACAGGCTACCTTGTTCAGTCAATGTAGTTTAGGTCAAGTGTAGTTATGAAAAACAGATGAATTCTGGTGATCAAGTTGTACTTTGACAAATATTCCATTGTTTGAGCATGCAGTAATTTCTTTAAAATGTTACACAGTTCTGATCTGAGATTGGCTTCTTTCTTTTAGCCTGCAGCATGTCACCACGTAAAGGTCTCGTCAGTCAAAACTTAAAACACCAGCTTCCTTGTATAGGATATCGAGCAGAAGTGTTCACTGCAAAATAGATTTGGATTCCTCCTTCGCTGTTAAAGTATAGGGACTTGAATATGCATATCACTTTGGCATGTGCTCACTTTGTGCTGTCAGATCTGTTAGAAGTGGCATTTTCTCCCATGCAGGATTTACTGAGTGGCCCTAATGTACATCTTCAAGAGAAATGTATTTGCCTGTTTTGTTAATGTTAACACAGTGCTCTAGCCCATTAGTGATTTGGTTAATCATATTTCGCCTTCATACAAGTCTTCCTTGCCTTGTCAACAGAACAGAATGTTCTGCCTTATAGATCTTAGATACTTTTATGGCCTCTCTGAGCAGCTCACAGTCTTTTAATGTCTCTGTCATCACAACACCTCTGTGAGGTAGGGTTGTGCTATTATCTCCATTTTACAGATTTGGTGATCTGAGGCACAGAGAGACTAATGAATTTCTCAGTCACACAAGTTTTCACAGAGGCACTGAAGTGATTTCTGCATATAGCTTATATTCAGTGTGTTTATAAAGCTTTTGAGGATGAAAAGCAATGTAGACATGTATACTAGCTTTTAATGTTACTGTTAGCTCTGTTTAGGCCAGTTAGTCCAAAATGTGCCATAAAATCACCTTTCAAATACCTTTCTCTATCCCCAAATCCATGTCCCCCTTCCAGAAAATTCCACCAGCTCTTAGAAAGCAGGGCTGTATTTTACCCAGTGGGTCCCTAAAGTGTTCTGGATGCTTTATTTAAAAAAAAAATAAAAAAATAAAGGCAAGACATGATCCCTGCCACAAAGAGCTTTACAACCTAACTTGGATATGTTGCAATTCATGGGGTAACTGGTATTAGGAAGGCGAATCAGATGAGGAAGGCCAGTTACAGCACCATATCACTCCAGTTAGGCATGTGCATATCTTGGTAGTTCTAGGAGAAGCATGTTTTAAAATAATCAAATGTTGATTTTAAATGGGTTTTAAAAAATTGATAGAGACTGCATCTTGCATGTGTCCATCCGTGGCTTTGATCACAGGACAAGAATGGATCAGACCTCAGAACAGATGGGTAGGAGAATATGCATGATTTGGCCTACCAGCCATAAGAGTACGCTCTTAAACTGTTTTGTCATAAAACAAAATAAAAATTTTAAAAATTGAGAAGCTTTTTTGTTTGATGTCTTATCAGTGCCCTGGTTCTCTTCTTGCGCGTGATCATGTGTTTCAACGCTTGTTTCCCTGCTGCTGCTTGGAGATAAAAATGTATTCATCAGTCAAAAATATTACTCTTCACAATGAATCTTAATTAATACATGTTGTTTTTCATCCACTACAAGGAAATATGAAAGCCAAAGCTGTCATTTTGGAAACGTTTAGTGTATTGCTTACTTTTTAAAGATCAGTAAGATCAAAACCCCAGATCACTTTTCAGCCATAGCAGTTCCAAATATTGTGCTCTTCCTGTTTTAGCTATTTAAAAAAATAGAAATGAACATTTTGAAGAACCCAAAAGAAAAATGTTTAAAACCTGTAAATCATTTAATTCTGTGTGAAAATTAAATGTGTATTAAATATGCAAACTATTTTTAAATACTAGAAATTTAATTTTGAAAGTCTAATCCAGCAGTACTTGTACGTAGGGAACTCAATGGGAGCTTTGTGAATTGTAAGTGTTAAAAAGGGCTGCACGATTGGGAAGATTATCATCTGCGTTCTGTTATAGTTTACCTATTTTGAGTAAACATTGTAACCCCCACACTTTACCAAGCATGATGTAAGGTGGGCAAAATTTGGATTGGAGAAGCTGAAAATCTAATACGCTAGGGGTTGTCATACCATAGCTGAATAAACTCTGGCATCTCTGAATGACTGAAGGAGTACCAAATTCATCAACTACTGTTAAATTTGAAGAAAGACACATTTCAGGTTAACATTTAAACCTACTAAAATATGAGTGATAGTCTGAGATATAGATTATTCTTCAAGAAGAATTGTGGCTGCATCATACTAGGAGCCCATTTCACCCTGAATATCCAAGTGTGCTTTACACCTTTTTATAAAACCTGAAGAAGAGCTCTGTGTGAGTTCGAAAGCTTGTCTCTCTTACCAACAGAAGTTGGTCCAATATACGAGATTACCTCACCCATCTTGTCTCTTTAATATCCTGGGACAGACACGGCTACGACAACACTATAAAACTGTACACAAGTACCACTTTGTTTGCAGCAGTGGTATGCAAGGTGAAATTTTATTGCCTGTATTATGCTTGAGGTCAGACTCAATGATAATAGTCTCTTCTGACCTTAAGATCCACCTTTGGGGAGTAATGTAATAGCTGTTTAAAGGGGCATGACAGTACACAACAGTTTAGGACTAGAAGTTAAGACTCTAATCCAATTGAAAGTACAGGGGATTTTAGGTAAAATGGATTTTATCTGAGTTGGAATTTAGCTAGCAAACAGGGGCTAACACCCAAAATATTCCTTGGAATCCCTATTTACTGAAGTGCTCAAGACCTTGGTTTTATGTCGCACCCAAAAGATAGCAGCTCCCAATGCCTTGCTAATAGGTTTATCCAGAACTGAACTAAAGGGGAAAGTACAGTGTTCCTCGCTGAAAAGGTAGTACCATTTTGTGCACCATTCCTTGGAGGTCTTTCATCAAAGTACTTGCCCAGCTACCCCTGTGTAGCTTGTGGCATCTGACAGCATCACAGGAGGCATTGATATTTCCGCAATCTTTAATTATAGCAAATAAAGATTAAAATTCTCTTGAGCACGAATAGTTTATTTAAAAGGACATCAGAGTTGGCAGATCCAAGATTTCATCCGTCTTTTTTGCTTGTTCATACATAAAATTCATACATCTTTATGTTGCTCAGTATAAAGTACAAAAAGTACTTCAGAATGCCCTTTCTTCTGTATTACATTGAACTCCTCTGGCACCTTTCATCCGAGGCTGTCAAAGCTGTTTACAGATGCTAATTAAACCTCACTGCACCTGTACAAGGTGAGCAGTGCTAGCCACATTTTGCAGCTGGCAGGACTGAAACACACAGAGAGGTTAACTTTCCCAAGGTCAGTGGCAGGGCTGGGAAGAGAACCCAGATCTCTTGTCTCCTAGTCCTCTGCGTTGACTGCTACATGGGCTTTCCTTCTACTTATTTAAAAAGAAAGCACAACCCTCTAACCATCCAAGCCCTGAACATATGGACTCAAACACCCTTTCTCTTAAGAAAATAGCCATTGGTTTCAAGTTTCCAAGGAGCTAGATTCTGTATTCCAAGTAGAATTCAAAGTGGGGAATCCTATCTTTTATCCGACAGGTCACAATATTACAGCTGCGGTTGAACCATGCAAAGACCAAGAAAAGGTAAAATGGCCGGTAAAAGGTAAAGGTGAATTATCAGTCTTACTACTCCCATCTCTGAAGTCTTTGTAAATTTTGCTTTATAAAGTGCTTCGATGAAAGCAGTGATCTAATTTTCCCTGAGGAGGCCAGTTGTGCCCATTCAGTATTCTATGATACATTCTTTTATCACTCTTATCACTGTAATATCTGAGGACCTTCCCATTGTGCAGTAAGAGACGTGATTGACATCTATCATTTATTGTTTGTTCTCTCTTATCTTTCCCCAGGCAGAGAATTGTGTATGTTTTGTTTTAGTAGTGTTTTGTTTTGTTTTGTTTTTAAAATGTACACGTTGTGTGTGTTAGAAGAGGCTGGTTGGAGGAGTGCACCTGGCACTTGGAGTGCAGGGTGGTGTGGTTTGTGATGGTCCTTTCGTTCCCTTGACCGTTTGTTTTATAGTCTCAGACCAGTCCTTGAGAAAGCTCTGTCTGCTGCAAAAATGGATTTTATCCTGTAGTAGAAAGAGGGCCTTGAAGATAAGGTCTGAGACCTTGACCTTGAATTGATATTCTGTGGGAAGCCAATGCAGAGAGCAGAGGACAGGTCTGATGTGCACTTGTAGCCAGTGTTGCTGGGGAGACATATTGCAGCGTTCTCCACTGACTGGCGTTTTCTAGGGGCTGATGGCTTCATGCCCATTCTCTCAAGTACAGACAGAAAGATTAGTCAGTTCAGTCAGTCAGATTACACAGGTGAATTTTTAAAAGCCATATTACAAACTATAAATACTGTTACTCAACTTTTGATTTATAAAAGTTTTCAATTCATTCTGCTCTCTTACCTCCAGTGTCCCATTTGCTGATGTCATTCCATAAATGTGCTTAGGTTTTTGGTTGATCCTAGAAATTAAAACTCGGAGTTTATTTAGATGCCTTTACTGTCTGTCCTCTCTGCTGCTCTCCTGTACAATTTGGACCACTTCAGCCCAGTTCTCACAGCACTTAGTGTCTCTCTCCTAGCAGCTTGCCAGCACTACCTCTCACTGCTGGGCAAGGTCATAGGCCAGGGGTCGGCAACCTTCGACACGTGGCCCATCAGGGTAATCCGCTGGTGGGCTGCGAGACTTTTTGCTTACATTGACCGTCCGCAGGCACGGCCCCCCCGCAGCTCCCAGTGGCTGCAGTTCACTGTTCCCAGCCAATGGGAGCTCTGGGAAGCTTGTGCTGCTTCCCGCAGCTCCCGTTGTCCGGGAACGGCGAACTGTGGCCACTGGGAGCTGCCGGGGGCCGTGCCTGCGGACGGTCAATGTAAACAAAGTGTCCCGTGGCCCACCAGCGGATTACCCTGATAGGCTGCGTGCCGAAGGTTGCTGACCCGTGTCGTAGGCCCTTTCACGCTGATGTGTGTTTGGGAGGAACTATGGTGAGGAAACTAGACCTTTATTATTTTCAAAACCCAGTAACTATTCAAGGTAAAGTGTTTCAAGTCTGCTTCAGAGATGAGGCTGCTGTTTTGTAAATTCTGAAAATTGCTGGTTATAATAAGTATGGCCAACCAGAAATCGGGAGTAACGCCTGAAGAAACCATGAGTAGAGCCCTGCAAATCTGTGGATATCCGCTTTCTGTCTCCCCTCAGCCTAACTAAAAGAAGGTTGAGGGGAGATATGATTGCTCTCTATAAATATATCAGAGGGATAAATACCGGAGAGGGAGAGGAATTATTTAAGCTCAGTACCAATGTGGACACAAGAACAAATGGATATAAATTGGTCATTGGGAAGTTTAGACTTGAAATCAGGCGAAGGTTTCTAACCATCAGACGAGTGAAGTTTTGGAATAGCCTTCCAAGGGAAGCAGTGGGAGCAAAAGATCTGTCTGGCTTTAAGATTAAACTCGATAAGTTTATGGAGCAGATGGTGTGATGGGATAACATGATTTTGGTAATTAATTGATCTTTAAATTTTCATGGTAAATAGGCCTAATGGCCTGTGATGGGATGTTAGATGGGGTGGGATCTGAGTTACTACAGAGAATTCTTTCCTGGGTATCTGGCTGGCGAATCTTGCTTATATACTCAGGGTTTAGCTGATCGCCATATTTGGGGTTGGGAAGGAATTTTCCTCCAGGGCAGACTGGAAGAGGCCCTGGAGGTTTTTCGCCTTCTTCTGTAGCATGGGGCACGGGTCACTTGCTGGAGGATCCTCTGCTCCTTGAAGTCTTTAAACCACTATTTGAGGACTTCAATGGCTCAGACATAGGTGAGAGGTTTTTCGCAGGAGTGGGTAGGTGAGATTCTGTGGCCTGCGTTGTGCAGGAGGTTGGACTAGATGACCATAATGGTTCCTTCTGCCCTTAGTATCTATGACTCTATATCTGTACCCACATCCGTGGACTGTTTCTGTGGATTGAGGATCTGATGTAGATACACGCAGGGCTCTAATCATGAAACTTAAAAAAGAATAAACGTTGAATTTTTATTTATTTCCTGGTTTCTGAGCCATCAAGATATACTCCACATTTTTAAAGTTTTTCTCTGCAACTGAAAGGGCTTTTTAAAAAAATGAAATCTTAGATTCTCATGCAGTCTCTTGATTCCAAAGGCTGGGACTTTCAGAACAACATCAAATACCACAAGACCCATGATCAAATGGTGAGAGTTGGCAAGACTGTGTGATCATTCTCATCTGTTGATTCATATTTGAGGTAGTATAGGAAAAAATTGAGAATTAAAATAGGAGCCCTTTCCTATATTCAGCTTGACTTCTCTAGGCAGGAAAATAAACATGCTAGCATATTTCTAAGGTTAGATCAAAGATCTGATGGCCCTTGACAGGTAGAGATGTGATTGCAAGCTGTGATACAACTATTGTGTTGGATGTATCTTCAGAATAACTTCCTAACGTCGTGTAATGGCTATTGGAAAGGCATGAACCCAAAACTGTTTATCCAAAGCAAGAAATATGATGCTGAATGGATTTGGAAAACGTACAAAAGACACTCAATGAGAGAATTATACACTCTGAGGGCTGGTCTACACTACCGCGGTAAATCAGTCTAACTTAGGCAACTTCAGTTACGTGCATAACGTAATTGAAGTCACCGTAGTTAGATCCACTTACCGTGGTAGCTACGCTGCACTATGACTACAGGACAGTGTCTCCTGTTGACTTCCCTTACCCTTCTCAGGGAGGTGAAGTACAGATCAATGGGAGAGTGCTAGATCGACACTTGCAGCAGTGCCGATATCCAGGTAAGTGTAGACATGCCCTGATTATGTTTGAGTAAATACTCCGGTGAGTGATTATAACAGTGGAGCAGCTCAGCATAACCTGAAAGGTGTAAATGGGGAATTCTAGACTGACAGAGAAGATAGAACGTAGATAGATAGAAGATAGATAGACACTGAAACACCTGATACATGGCCTGACCACAGCTTCATAGAGAAAAGGGACAAGTGAACAGCGGATGTACTCTCCAGAAACTCAAGATTTCCCTTTCGTACTTTAACTGCTCCAAAGGGGGTTAATATAGATTAGTGTTTGCAGAATTTCAGACAAAATGTGTTAGGCATGCCGTTTTCCTAAAAGTCTGATTCTTGCTAGATTCTTAGTGCAGCTTGTTTTTTTGACCCTGGCTGTGGTTTTAGATTGTGTGGGGATTTCACACACACCCTCTCAGACCTTGACTACAGAAGGTATGTCCTTACTGATCGCAGCTTGGGTAGGCACGGCAGCATCGAGCGAGCATGTCTAAGAATAGCTGTGAAGCAGCAGGTTTCAGAGTAACAGCCGTGTTAGTCTGTATTCGCAAAAAGAAAAGGAGTACTTGTGGCACCAAGTACTCCTTTTCTTTTTGTGAAGCAGCAGTGGCTAGCGAGGCGAGTTAGGTACCCATGGTGCTGAGCAGGCACGTATGCAAATACTGCTGCATCTTCGCTGCTATTTTTAGGCTACACCGAGTGTGAGCCTGCCTGTCCAAGCTGCAGTCCCCCCGATTGCAGTGTAGGCATCCCTTAGGAGGAGGGTGAGAAAAACGTGTTTGGAATTTACCCCATTCGAACATCTCTATACAAAACGTAGGGGCTTAAGGAGTCTGTCCTGGGAGTAAACAAGGGTGTTAGATCGGCACAGTATTTCTCATGATACTATCATGAGGCGTGCAGCATTCTGTGCTTTACTTAAAGCCCCAGCTCCCACAGAAGCGATTATATGAGTATCTCAGCTTTCTTTTCTTTTCTTTTTTTTTAGTGTGACTTTCTCGCCCTCATGTTGGTGGAGAAAAGCTTAAAAATGTGACTTCAGTGCACCCTAAAGACTCAGAAAACAGAAGGCAGATAAAAAGACCCCCAAATGTGGGTGTTCCCCCCCATCTCATAATTTTTAAGCCAATTTCATATTTTTTGTGCCTGACTCATGGGAAAATACTGGAGGTATATCCTATGGTGGACTGGACGCTTTTATCAAGATGAAATATCGCATGCTGGGATTTCTAGTTGTGCAGGCATTGTTAGTGTGGTGGTGATTTGCCCTATTTTAAACAAATTAGTGCAGTTCCTGGACATCCAGCAGTTTGTGAATGGTGGCACCTTGCCTCAGCTCTGGAGAATTTGGTCCCTCTTGGGCTGTGTTTTTAATGTTTGCAGAAGATGAGCTCCTCTGATAACCCTGGAAGTGGAGTTGTTGGATTGGAACCCAGTCTTTCTGCCTATTGTAACTTGCCGCTTTCCTTCATCTTCCGGGCTAGTGCCTGTAAAAAGAAGAATAAAGCGGCAAGAAAGCTGCATCCGATGAAGTGAGCTGTAGCTCACGAAAGCTCATGCTCAAATAAACTGGTGAGTCTCTAAGGTGCCACGAGTCCTCCTTTTCTTTTTGCGAATACAGACTAACGCGGCTGCTCCTCTGAAACCTGAGATTTTTCATGAAACAACTAATTTTAATTACGACTGATCTGAGTGCAGGATGGGGAGCCAGTAACTTCTGAGTTCTAATGCTAGCTTTGATACAGACTCTACGTGGGCTTGGACAAGTCATTGAAACTGTTCTATGAATCTATGAGCTGAGGTGCAGGTTTTAAGGCAGAAAAAAACATGGTGATCTAATCTGACCTCTTGCACAACACAGGCTGCAGAATGTCACCCACTGATTCCTGCATCAAGCCCATGATCTCTCACTGAGCTACAGCAAGTCTCTTGCCCAGACATCCAGTCTTGTTTACCTGTATGTAAAATGGAAATATTTATCTACTAAAAAGGGTGTTGTCAGGATAAATTAGTTAATGTTTAGGAATAACGTTGCAGATGAAAAGTGCTTTACAGAAATTAAGTATCAATGCAAATGATGCACAGATTTTTGTTCAAGCAAATCCATTTTATACTGGGGGGTTGCTAAGTGTGAGCAGGATGCAAACTCCTTTGGGATTTACCCTTTTGCTACTATGGCCCAACTGTTTATCATCCTAGGTCAGAGGTTATGAAAAGCAGTAGTTAATTAAAGCTTTATTAGATGTAGGTGATAATACTATGAAAGGAGCCAGCCACGCCGAGGTCAATAATAAAGACCCTTTGTTAAAATATTTAATAAATTAACACTCTGATCTGGAGGGGAGGGGTGGAAACCGATTACAAAGGCCAGGCTTGTTAATCAGAATGTTTACTCTCTTCAAAAGTCCAGGCCCCATGGCTCCATAATCTTTAGTGATCAGATTTTTTTCCCCCTAGTATTGCAGACTGCTGCTGGCCCCTGCAGGGGAAGTTCTTCTTTGGGTCAGGCCTGGGACACGGCAAGGAGGAAGTGCCAAGACAAACATAGGTTACAAGGGCCATCACGCTAATAAACAGAGCACTCGTTAGTCAGAAGGTCAGGCAGCTAGTCAACGGCTTGGAACAGTGACAGCAGTTAGCACAGGTTCATATTGCAAGCAAATGGAGTGAAAGCTCGTTTTGAGCAGTCTGTGGAGTTTGGCAAGTGTTTCTGTGTGGGGATATTAAAATATTGATACAACTGGGATTCCCTAAAGCAGCTTTCCTTTTCTGCCTGCTGCTTGGTTTGCTGAAACTCCGTGCTAACGCTCTTCCACACTGCTACTTTTTGCTCTTTTAAAAAGGTAAAGATGTGATGAAGTAGTACTCATCTGTGTGACTGGAATGCCATGCATTGGCCTTTTTGTCTGCTGCCTGGCAATTTCCAGACTTGAACAGTAGGGGGCATCTTTTACTCATGCTTCTTTGGTTTTGTTTTAGTGTCGCTTGATCTATAGGGCCGTCTTTAAAAAGCAAATAGAGCATTTGACCTGCTGTGCAAATTAGCCATATGGTGAAGTGTAATATCCCGCTGACCCTCATTACAGAGCACTATGAAAAGCACTCCCCTTTTCACATGCAAGAATATTAAAGTGGCCTTTTCAGCATTTTCCTCCGTATAAAACTGTCTTCACTCCCATGGCCAGGCAGTTAAAAGGGAACTCCAGCTGCAGCCAGGATGGTGAAATTAAAGGCTTTACCCCGTCTAAATGGAAAATAGATATTCCTTCCTATAGACTGAACTGAGAGAACAATGCTCCACTGCCATCCCATCAATAAGAAGGGATAATGCCCCTATTTTCTGAGAGGAGGGAACACAGGTCCCTTTTAGAGAGTGGCTGCTGTGAAACCATCCCAAAGGGGGGAGCTTTTTTTTTTTAAAGAAACTGTACTGTCGAGTTAACCTATTCTTGGCTTTATCCTCAGAGCGGTTGGAAGCAAATCAGCAACTGAGGTAAGAAAACTGGTGAGTCATACAATAGTTAGCCATATGAGAGAAGCCACCATCAGGTCCAAGGAGATCCACTTTCCAACTGTGACTAGTTGCTGTTAGGCTGACTTCCATCAAGAGAAACTTCTTGTGCATCTTCATCTCTTTGTAGAAAAACTGCTGTAAATTCAGTCTAAGACGTGCACCCCTCCCCCACCAGCACAAGTGTATGCTTGAAACCAGAGGTGAATTAAAGCTTTTCCGGGTCTACCAGAGCTTTGCAGCCCCATCTGGAGAGGGATGGGAAGAAGCTTCTCTTCAAAGTCCTTGATCTTCCTTCCAGGAGAGGTAGACCAATCAACTCAGACCATCTCCAGCTGACTGGCAGCAACAAGCTGTGTGCGTTTTGCTGTTACCTGCAGCTACCTGATTAGCACTGTCATATGTTGCCTCTGACCATAGAGGCCAGATTCCAGGGAACTTACTTCAATCTGTACCTTGCTTAAAACTAGTTAAAAAAATAAAATAAAGTCAAGGAGCTGAAGTGGGTGGGAAGTGACTGATACAGGGGACTGGAAATTGGATGTGGCATTCTTCCCCACTAAGTCATCTGTTTGAGTCTGGCCTGGGTTGCTAGGGTCTGAAAGTGGATACTATCTA
The DNA here is from genome assembly GCF_965140285.1 of Lepidochelys kempii. Classification (NCBI taxonomy): domain Eukaryota; kingdom Metazoa; phylum Chordata; order Testudines; family Cheloniidae; genus Lepidochelys; species Lepidochelys kempii. The sequence continues at coordinate 138,013,765 of NC_136383.1, forward strand.
GTCTGGCTTGTGTGACGTTGAGTTGGTGGGGGACAAGAGGAAATAATTGAACAAATATTGAGTATCTATAGAAGGCGCTACAAGGAGGAGGGGATGTTTACCTGTGCAGTGTCCAGTGCACAGTTATGGACCCTCTAAAAGAAAGAAGAGAGGAATTAAATAAAACCTCAACAAACTGACTTGCACAAAACACTACAAGTAAGGGAGTCAGCTGTGTGACCGAGGAGACTGGCTCTCTTTAGACTGGAGGGCTCAGGACAAGAGTGTGATGGGAGAATGGAAACGCTAATGATTTATTCTCGTCTTGAGGGGGTCTCCAAGCACCTCACCAACTTCTCCTACATTCATATATGCAATTTATGTCATGCTTCCCCATATGTTTCTAGCAGTTTTCCTCTTCTTACGTGCCAAATGACTATCACTTCCTTCAAATCTTTCCTTAAAACACATCATGCTCTACGAAGTCTTTTGGGGATGGTATCTGCAAGATTCCAAAATTTCTGCACTAACTCAAACTGGCACTGTGACAAGGCGCATTATGCCTGAATGGTTTTCCTTGTGACTGAGCTATTAGTTATCTACTGTAGTTTGTTACAGCCCTTTGGGGAAGGGACTGTGGTTCTGGTTCTGATTTTGCTTATACCAATGTAAAATCAGAGTAACTCCATTAAAGACAATGACATTATGGTGGGGTAAAACAGGAGTGAGAGCAGACTTGGACCCTGTGTCTCTGTTAATCATAGGACTGGAAGGGACCTTGAGAGGTCATCTAGTCCAGTCTCATGCATTCAAGGCGGGACTAAATATTATGTAGACCATCCCTGACAGGTGTTTGTCTAACCAGCTCTTAAAAATCCCCAATGATGGAGATTCCACAACCTCCCTAAGCAATTTATTCTGTGCTTAACCACCCTCACAGTTCAGAAGTTTTTCCTAATGTCCAGACTAAACTGCCCTTGCTGCAATTTAAGCCCATTGCTTCTTATCCTATCCTCAGAGGTTAAAGAGAATAATTTTTCTCACTCCTCCTTGTAACAACCTCTTACGTATTTGAAAACTGTTATCATGTCCCCTCTGAGTCTTCTCTTCTCCAGATGAAACAAACCAAGTTTTTTTCAATCTTCCCTCATAGGTCATGCTTTCTAGACCTTTAATCATTTTTGTTGCTCTTCTCTGGACTTTCTCCAGTTTGTTCACATCTTTCCTGAAATGTGGTGCCCAGAACTGGATATATTGCTCCAGTTGAGGCCTAATCAGCACAGAGTAGAATGGAAGAATTACTTCTCGTGTTTTGCTTACAACACTCCTGCTAATACATCCCAGAATGATGTTTGCTTATTTTGCAGCAGTGTTACACTGTTGACTCATATTTAGCTCGTGATCCACTATGACCCCCAGAACCCTTTCTACGGTACTCCTTCCTAGGCAGTCATTTCCCATTTTGTATGTGTGCAACGGATTGTTGCTTCCTAAGTGGAGTACTTTGCATTTGTCCTTATTGAATTGAATCCTGTTTACTTCAGACCATTTCTCCTGTTTTTTCACGTCCTTTTGAATTTTAATTCTATCATCCAAAGCTTTTGCAAACCCGCCCAGATTGGTATCATCTGCAAATTTTAGAAATATACTTTCTATGCTATTATCTAAATAATTGATGAAGATATTGAACAGAACTGGTCCCTGCAGGACCCCACTTGATATGCCCTTCCAACTTGACTGTGAACCACTGATAACTGCTCTCTGGGAATGGTTTTCCAACCAGTTACACACCCACCTTATAGTAGCTCTATCTATGTTGTGTTTCTGTAGTTGATTTGCACCATTGATTTGCACTAATTGATTTGCACCATTGTTATTTGCTCCATTGTCTTTCCGGGTACTGAAGTTAAGCAGACTGGTCTGCAATTTCCCGGGTTTAAAATATTTATATGGTGCTAAATGCACCATTGGCACTCAAACACATGTATTAAAATAAGATCCAAACTATCCACGGGTATCATTTCAGCCAGTTCAAGGTGATGGTTAATAAAGCCCAGCAGCACTACTCGATGGGGTAGAGAAGGAAGCGTATACTGTATCTAGTTAAAACTGGTGGAGGAGTTTAGCCTGGCAGAGTGTAATCTCCAGCACTGGAGTTTGGCGAAGACCATAGCATCACCAACTCACAAAGAGTGTTCTGGGATTGTAAATGGCTAAAAATGATCGGGGCATTTGATCCCAATCCTGCAAGTCTGTTGTTCGTGGAACTGCTGTTGTCTTTGGTATTAATTTTGTGCACAGAGAGTTTGCAAGAATGACCCTCAACTTCAGATCACCCAGTTAATTTCTACCTGTTACTTCAGGTAATTTGAAGGCAGGTACAAAAATCCTCTTATTTACTTACTTTTGTGAACAGTTGTGTAAAGCTCAGAGTGGGTTTTGTAACGATGGAGCTGATCTCACTTTTGTTTTTGTTGAGATGCTGTGTAAGTCTCTCAAAGAAAATGAAGGAGGGGGAAAGTCTGCGTGGAACTGAAAATCACCATGGAGCAAAGTCTTAGCAAGGATCAAAAAGCCAGTGAATGCCAAAAGTCAATTTAAGAAGAGCCTGAGCCAAACAGTAGCAAATACTAAATACATCCATAAATCCAGATGGGAGCATGCTCTAACTCAGGCTCATCACTGATGAGCGGAAGATCAAGTTGATTGTTAACCTGTTTACTTTAAACCAAAGCTGCGGTATTTAGAATGAGATAAACTGTGGATAGAGGATTCCCAGTGCTATAAATTAATGGCGCTTCTTTTGGATTGGAAACCTAGGTGATTCCAAATCATTAGAGGACTAATTTTGTAGCCACTCCATAGATACAAAAAGAAAAGGAGTACTAGTGGCACCTTAGAGACTAACCAATTTATTTGAGCATAAGCTTTCGTGAGCTTCAAGCTTATGCTCAAATAAATTGGTTAGTCTCTAAGGTGCCACTAGTACTCCTTTTCTTTTTGCGAATACAGACTAACACGGCTGCTACTCCATAGATACAATTCTTATCAATGTTTATAGCAGTTGTGCTTGGGGAGCAGGTACAGAATCAAACACTAATTGACTATAGTAGGTAGGAAGGCTGTGCTAAATCTTTTAGTTTGAAATACCTGGACTCCCTGTAACTCTGGGTTCAAATCCCAGCATGACTAACCCAGCCCTCCCACCTTCTGAGGTGCATAAATAGCAAACTGTGCCATTTACTTTGACTCTTTTGCGTGAGATCTCACAGAAGTCCTAGCTGGTCTCTGCAGATGTTAAAGGTGATATGAGGATTAAAAAATACTTGTAAAATGCTTGGAGTGTCTCAGCTGACAATCACTGCATCCGGGCAAAGTGTTATCACTACCATGTTTTACACAGTGACCTACTGCTCTTCAATGATTAGTACATTCTGTACATGGGACGGTTTTCTGTTTCAGGGTTAACACCACTTAAACCTCTGTTATCCTAGGGAGAAGTGACATGTTCAGCATGTTTTGGATCCAAAATACCCTTTGCTAGGCATGTAGTTGTGAAACTTCTGAGAAATAAGGGAGCCGTGCATTAATGATTTGAAATGGCAGGAAAAATAAATGAGATGAAAATGTATATTAAAGAAAAACATGAAACTTACTGTAACTATCCTCATGTAATTCATAACTGGATGCACTTTCACCTCTGCTACCCCTTAGCTAGAGCTTTTTTTTTGATTCCTTAAATCTTGCATCTGCCTTCATGTGATTATATTTCATTTTCCCTTATGGCAGCTGATGTGGTGATCATCAACAAGTTTAATTATCTGGCGCTCATTGCCAAGTTTGTGAACTGGATGCTCCAAAGCTAATCTGAAAAATAAAGTTCTGCCCAGTAATTTTATAAAACATATGGTGTTATTGATGGCTTTTCCTGGACCGGTGATTAGAATAAATGTGCAGTTTGTGACTGTAATTTTGAATCTTTGGCTGCCTGCTTGAATGGTGGGGGGCAGGGAGGGAGAGAAATCTGTTCCAATCAAATAAATCTCAATAAATGAGCAAGCATGTGTGGTTTTTTCCCTCTTTTCTGGGGACTGTCTACCCCAGAGACAGGCACTGAGATATAAAAAACCATTTGCACAGACAATAGTCTGCTTTGGAGGAAAGTTTTCATAGTGAGTTGCAGATCCTCTGAAACATACCTTAGAAACCTCACTCTCTGTCCTGTAGCTGCTAGTTGATTCAAGATGTGTGGAGTGTGAAGATATTTTCAATGTGACTTCTGTTTTGTTAGGCCACTAATATTTGTCTTTTTCTATTTTTAAAAAAGGAGATGAATAGATTTTGCAGATATGCCCAATGTATTAGTTATTGAGTATTAAATTTATGCAGAGTGAAACAGCTGCTTTTAGGAACATTTGCGGGAGGGATAAATAATGAAGAGGACAGATCACTGATGCAGAGCAATCTGAATTGGGCACAAGCAAACAGTGTGTGTTTTAATATAGTGAAATGTAAATGTATATATCTAGGAACAAAGAATGTGGATCATACTTACAGGATGGGGGATTCTGTCCTGGGAAACTGTAACTCTGAAAAAGATTTGGGGGCCGTAGTGGATAATCAGCTGAACATGAGCTCCCAGTGCATCTCTGTGGCCAAGAGGGCTAATGCGATCCTGGGATGCACAAACTGGGGAATCTCAAGTAGGAGTAGAGAGGTTATTTTACCTCTGTATTTGGCATTGGTATGACCACTGCTGAAATACTATGTCCAGTTGTGATGCCCACAATTCAAGAAGGATGTTGATAAATTGGAGAGGGTTCAGAGAAGAGCCAAGAGAATGATTAAAGGATTAGAAACAAGCCTTAAAATGGTAGCCTCAAGAAACTCAGTCAAAGAGAACATTAAGGGCTGACTTGATTACAGTCTATAAGGACCTACTTGGAGAACATATATTTGCTAATGGGCTCTTCAGTCTAGCAGATAAATGTACAACATTATCCGATGGCTGGAAATTAAAGCTAGGTGAATTCAAACTGGAAATAAGGTGTGTAAATTTTTAAATGTGAAGGTAATTAATCAGTTGAACAGTTTACCAAGGTTTATGATGGATTTGCTATCGCTGGCAATTTTAAAATCAAGATGGAATGTTTTTCTAAAGGATATGCTTTAGGGATTATTGTGAGGAAGTTTTCTGGCCTGTGATATATAGCAGGTCAGACTAAATGATCACAGTGGTCCCTTGTGGCCTTGTAATCGATGATATGACTAGAAAGAAGCTGAGAACATTTGTGACTGACAAGAAGACACGGAGACCATCTATAGAAAAGATCAGATGAGTAGTAAAGCGATAGGAAGGGCGGCAGGACAACATGAGTTGGTCAGTGATGCTTTAATAGGCTCTCTGTGCAATCTGGTTGTTGAACAGCCTTTAGATACTAACATGATAGCATTTTAGAAAAAGAGAAATAGGGACATGAACAGAAGTAACCATTAGTAATGACACTGTGTAGTGATTATAAGGGAACAATATAAAATATAGGTTATTCGTTGCCTATGGCAGTTCTGTCCTCCATATTGACTCATTTATAAAAGATTTAAAAATACACAAACCTGGAATATTGCATTCATTTCTGGTCACCTTATTACCAGAACAATTCTGATGTATTAGAGGGCTTTCACAGAATAGAAACAAATATAACTTTTGGAGGGCTGACTACACTGAGGATAGATCAAGAGTGAAAATATGTATAGTTTAGCAAAGCAACAACCCAGGAAAAACACACTTTCTAATATATGGGGAGTGCAGAACAAAAAAAGGAATGAGAAACTGTTTAGGGATGTACAGGGGAATATTATTAAGAGGATGGGATGAAATTAAGAAAGGGGGAAAATGTTGGTGGAATCATAGAATATTAGGGTTGGAAGAGACCTCAGGAGGTCATCTAGTCCAACCACCTGCTCAAAGCAGGACCAATCCCCAACTAAATCATCCCAGCCAGGGCTTTGTCAAGGTGGCCCTTAAAAACCTCTAAGGATGGAGATTCCACCACCTCCCTAGGTAACCCATTCCAGTGCTTCACCACCCTGCTAGTGAAATAATTTTTCCTAATATCCAACCTAAACCTCCCCCACTGCAACTTGAGACCATTATTCCTTGTTCTGTCGTCTGCCACCACTGAGAACAGCTGAGCTCCATCCTCTTTGGAACCCCCCCTTCAGGTAGTTGAAGGCTGCTATCAAATCCCCCCTCACTCTTCTCTTCTGCAGACTAAACAATCCCAGTTCTCTCAGCCCCTCCTCATAAGTCATGTGCCCCAGCCCCCTAATCATTTTCGTTGCCCTCCGCTGGACTCTCTCCTATTTGTCCACATCTTTTCTGTAGTGGCGGGCCCAAAACTGGATGCAGTACTCCAGATGTGGCCTCATCAATGCCGAATAGAGGAGAATAATCACTTCCCTCGATCTGCTGGCAGTGCTCTTACTCATGCAGCCCAATATGCCATTCGCCTTCTTGGCAACAAGGGCACGCTGCTGACTCATCAGGAATATCAGGAAAGACTTCCTGAGAGAGCTCGGTTTATGCTTTGGAATAATTTCTTCGTTCACATTACTTGGGATGTTTTAAAAGTTGGCTGAACAAGGTTCTGCAGGGAACAGTATGGCATTGCCTGTGAGATCAGTGGGATGAACCAGCATGTCTTGTCTATCTCTGATCTCTAGGATCTCTGTTCAAATTTGTCTTCCAATTACGGTGTCTCTCCCCCCCCCAGCCCTTCAAATCTAGGACTCAAGCCATTTGATATATTGAAATATGGAGGCATTTGCTTTCTGAAGTATACGAAGTATGGCAGTTTGCGCGGGATAGAGAGGTTTCATTCAAAAATGAAGAGACCTGTTTATGGATAAAGCCACAAGTCTCAATACTCGGTTTTAAAGTCAAGCAATAACACTTCCACACATTGTGTCTCTGGAGTGATTTCCAAAGGGAAATCGTTTGTCAGTCTTAGCCTCTTCTTACGTTGGAAAGAAAGGGAGGGAACATTGTAAAGCTTCCTCAAATATTTAATCTTCAACACACAATTCTCGCGCCCCCCCCTTATTTTATTGTGTAAAATAATTGCTGATGGGCAGAGTATTTAAAAAAGACAAATAGAAAATATTTCAGAAAACAAAGCTGGCAATTTAGCTCCCAAACACTGGGTTGGGGAAAGACAGATGCTTGGTTGCACTGGCGGCTTTTGAGTGAGGTAGGCTTTCCTTAGTGCTCTTCTGCAGTGAGGTTCAACACCAAAGGCACCTTCTGTACAGAGCCCTGTTGCCTAGGTAGTGTTTTTGGAGGGTAATGCCCCAGAGCACGCACAATGAGAGTGTGACCTTGTCAGAGCTAGCAGAGAGATTGTGGGAGTCACTAGGTGACTTGAGCAAAAAGGGGTATGGGATGCTGGGAAGATGGAAGAGTGCACTTGAACAGGTGGCTGGGGGAATGGTAGGAGAGGGTAAGGGCAATATTTGGGACTCTTCCTCATCTTTTCCCTTAGAATGTATGGAAAGGAAGGAGAGTTCTTAGCTGTGCATCTTGAGGGATGAGTAAAAGTGTGCCTTGGTTGGGAGCTATTCCGAGCAGAAACTTCATCGTGGATTAAGTTATTCTTTAAGTTACTCTTTAAAATGTCTGACCAGTTTCAAATTGCTGTTGTGGTCCTAGTGACTTGCGTTTGAAGACTCCAATAAGCCCTTGAGGTCACCTCAAAATCTCACCTACATTGTTTGGTGAGATGACAACCTCTGTGTACAGGAAATAATTGGAAATTAACCACCAATTGACTCTCAGAAGATTCTGTATAAAGCTATCGCAGTGGCTGGTTTCAGTGACCGAAGGAATCCCGTGTACTGCCTTCCGCATTGAAGATTGCACCTAACCTCATCTGTTTGCACTTCCCAGAGGGTGCTGTACGCTGCTGGAACTCACCCAGTCAGTTGAGGTTGCTTTTCTCAGTAGTGTTTTTCGGGAAGGAAAAACTAGAATATAATGTGAGCTTGCTCTGTGAATTCAATGTTAACAGGCGACTGCCCCATGTTAGTCTGAGTGGTTTCAATCAAGAATCTGAATGATGCTGTCAGAGGTGTGTTTGGTAGGTTCACCCTTTGAGGTAGTCAGTAGAGAGACAAAAAGAAAAGGAGTACTTGTGGCACCTTAGAGACTAACCAATTTATTTGAGCATGAGCTTTCGTGAGCTACAGCTCACTTCATCGGATGCGATGAAGTGAGCTGTAGCTCACCAAAGCTCATGCTCAAATAAATTGGTTAGTCTCTAAGGTGCCACAAGTACTCCTTTTCTTTTCACCATATTTGTGGAGAGGAATCTAACTCTGGCCCATAATGAAGATACAGTTGCAAGGTTTGGTCTTAAAAAGTGCTTGAATAATAGCCATCGGATTGCTGCATGGCATAGAGGAGATGCAGAGATGTGTAGAAATTGTTTCAAAGATTCTACAATTAGCATATCGTAATTTGTACTTGTCACGGGCCTCAAACTTTTTCACATCACAAACACCCATTGTAAGGCAGTTAAACATCATTATGCCACTAATAGAGATTGCAGAAATTGAGCCATAGAAAAGTTAAATGACATGCGTAAAGTGACGGGGCAAATCATTGGTGGAGTTGGGACAAGAAGCTTGGTTTCAATACTGTCATCCCACTCACTAGGAGGTCAGAGGAAATGGATAGCAACAATAGCCTGACAAATGTCTGTGTGTTTATGATAGGTTTCAGAGTAACAGCCGTGTTAGTCTGTCTTTGCAAAAAGAAAAGGAGTACTTGTGGCACCTTAGAGACTAACCAATTTATTTGAGCATGAGCTTTCGTGAGCTTATGATGCAAGTCTGGGAGCTAAGAAGTGTGAAGATTTTTAGCGCTTTAGGTAGGGGCACCATTTGCAGTTCCTAAGAAGGAGGCTAGTCCTATTAAATCCCCAGATGGCACCTTTCTAAAGGAAAATTCCATTGTAAAAAAAATTGCTCAATTTTACATTGAGTTTTGGAGTTTCTCTGCCTTAGTTTCTTTCCACCTGCAAGTATGAAGCTGATGTTTCTAACACTGATGACATAACAAACAGGAGTCGTCAATGGGGAGTCTACCTGCAGAGAAATGGCTTCCATCCTCACAGAGGAGCTAGGTTGAGGTGGAAGGGGAGGTCTGAGACCTGTGGTTGCAGGAAGGAGCTGAGTGTTAAGGGTGTCTCTCTAAAAGTTCTAAAAGAAGCTGTCAACTAGATGCAGGCAGAAGTCACTTGGTGAAATTCTCTGGCCTGTATTATGCAAAAGGTCAGACACTAGATGATGATAATGGTGCCCTCTGGCTTTGAAGTCTGTGAATCCCTGACTTGCAATCCTATTATCCCACACCAGCTGATAAAATGAAGGGAGAGCATGAGGGGACAGATGGCAGTAATGTCAGAAGACAGAGAGGATGGGACATGGGGAAAGACTATTCCTAAACAGCTTCTGGCTCATAAATGCCTCTCTTTGAAATCATAGAATCATAGAATATCAGGGTTGGAAGGGACCCCAGAAGGTCATCTAGTCCAACCCCCTGCTCAAAGCAGGACCAATTCCCAGTTAAATCATCCCAGCCAGGGCTTTGTCAAGCCTGACCTTAAAAACCTCTAAGGAAGGAGATTCTACCACCTCCCTAGGTAACGCATTCCAGTGTTTCACCACCCTCTTAGTGAAAAAGTTTTTCCTAATATCCAATCTAAACCTCCCCCACTGCAACTTGAGACCATTACTCCTCGTTCTGTCATCTGCTACCATTGAGAACAGTCTAGAGCCATCCTCTTTGGAACCCCCTTTCAGGTAGTTGAAAGCAGCTATCAAATCCCCCCTCATTCTTCTCTTCTGCAGGCTAAACAATCCCAGCTCCCTCAGCCTCTCCTCATAACTCATGTGTTCCAGTCCCCTAATCATTTTTGTTGCCCTTCGCTGGACTCTCTCCAATTTATCCACATCCTTCTTGAAGTGTGGGGCCCAAAACTGGACACAGTACTCCAGATGAGGCCTCACCAATGTCGAATAGAGGGGAACGATCACGTCCCTCGATCTGCTCGCTATGCCCCTACTTATACATCCCAAAATGCCATTGGCCTTCTTGGCAACAAGGGCACACTGCTGACTCATATCCAGCTTCTCGTCCACTGTCACCCCTAGGTCCTTTTCCGCAGAATGTCAAACTTGTTGTTGACTTAAAACCAATTTCAGCCCTGGTACAAAGTGGAACAACTTGATTGACTTCAGGGGATTTGCCCTAGCTTAAGCCAGGTCTGAGTTAGTTTATACCAAGTCTTAGTTTGTCTTTTGACCTTCACTAAGGACAAAGGTATTGTATATGTTCTAACAAATAGAGAACCAATGTTACAAACCTGAAAACCCTGTGTTCCAAGATCTACGTCAGGGGTGGACAAACTTTTTGGCCTGAGGGCCACATCGGGATTGTGAAACTGTATGAAGGACCGGGTGGGGAAGGCTGTGCCTCCCCAAACAGTCTGGCTCCCGTCCCCTATTCATCCCCTCCCACTTCCTGCCCCGTGACTGCCCCCCTCAAGTCCCCAACCCATTGAACCCCCCCGCTCCTTGTCTCCTGACCGCCCCCTCCTGGGAACCCCACCCCAACTGCCCCCTCTGGATCCCGCCCCCTCTGGATCCCACCCCCTATTCAATCCCCCCTGTCCCCTGACGGCCCTGCCCCATCCAACTGTGCCCTGTCCCCTGACAACCCCCCAGAACCCTCTGCCCATTATCCAGCCCCCCTGCTCCCCGCCCTCTTACCATGCCGCTCAGAGCGGCAGGAGCTCGTAGCCCTGCTGCCCGACCGGAGCCAGCTACGCCACAACGCTGCCCAGCAGGAGCGGTGGGCCAGAGCGCGGGCAGCGCAATGAGCAGAGGCTGCGGGGGAGTGGGGACAACGGGGGGGGGGGGCTAGACTCCCCAGCTGGAAGCTCGAGGGCTGGACAAGATGGTCCCGTGGGCCATAGTTTGCCCACCTCTGATATAGGTACACAGAGCACATGGGTGACGATATCTGGAGGGGCCTCACAATGAAATCAGCGTGGCTACATTTTACCTAACCTGCTGGAGCTCCATAATCTACACACAAAGGAGGGTAGCGTGTGTGACTGCACTGCTGGTAATATTAACGGCATAAATTTCCTGAGAACCTTTTAATAAAGGGGCTGTTAACTCAAACTCTGTTTGTACAATAATATGGGGAGGAGGTTTATGTGTGGGAAGTATAGAAACAATTGTTTGGCTTTTTAATTCACTTTCTCCATTTAAACAAAAAAGACCCAAGTCTCTGGTTGTGCGTGGAGCAGACTAAAAATACTTAGGAGGAGTTGTTCTTATTTGTTTTGTACAGTATTTGAAAAAAATGTTTGGTCTTTAACGTGCAAATAGAGACGCTGTCCCTGCCCTAAGGATTTTGTAATCCAATTTCAGATGTGAAACAGTAAGAGGGTGAAAAGAACAGGAGGACTTGTGGCACCTTAGAAACTAACACATTTATTAGAGCATAAGCTTTCGTGGGCTACAGCTCACTTCATCGGATGCATAGAATGGAACATATATATATATATATATATATATATATATATATATATGTGTGTATATGTATACACACACAGACAGATAAGTTGGAAGATGCCATACAAACTGTGAGAGACTAAGTAGTTAAGATGAGCTATTATCAGTAGGAGGAAAAAAAAAAACTTTTGTCGTGATAATCAAGATGGCCCATTTAGACAGTTGACAAGAAGGTGTGAGGATACTTAAGGAAATAGATTCAATATGTGTAATGACCCAGCCACTCCCAGTCTCTATTCAAATCCAAGTTAATGGTATCTAGTTTGCATATTAATTCAAGCTCAGCAGTTTCTCCTTGGAGTCTGTTTTTGAAGCTTTTCTGTTGCAAAATTGCCACCCTTAAATATTTTACTGAGTGGCCAGAGAGGTTGAAGTGTTCTCCTACTGGTTTTTGAATGTTATGATTCCTGATGTCAGATTTGTGTCCATTTATTCTTTTGCATAGAGACTGTCCGGTTTGGCCAATGTACATGGCAGAGGGGCATTGCTGGCACATGATGGAATATATCACATTGGTAGACTTGCAGGTGAATGAGCCCCTAATGGCGTGGCTAATGTGATTAGGTCTTACGATGGTGTCACTTGAATAAATATGTGGACAGAATTGTCATCGGGCTTTGTTGCAAGGATAGGTTCCTGGGTTAGTGTATTTGTTGTGTGGTGTGTGGTTGCTGGTGAGTATTTGCTTCAGGTTGGGGGGCTGTCTGTAAGCGAGGGCTGGTCTGTCTCCCAAGATCTGTGAGAGTGAGGGATCATTTTTCAGGATAGGTTGTAACTCTTTGATGATGCGCTGGAGAGGTTTTAGTTGGGGGCTGAAGGTGATGGCTAGTGGCTTTCTGTTATTTTCTTTGTTGGGCCTGTCCTGTAGTAGGTGACTTTTGGGTACTCTTCTGGCTCTGTCAGTCTGTTTTTTCACTTCAGCAGGTGGGTATTTTAGTTTTAAGAATGCTTGATAGAGATCTTGTACGTGTTTGTCTCTGTCTGAGGGATTGGAGCAAATGCGGTTGTATCTTAAAGCTTGGCTGTAGACAGTGGATCTTGTGGTGTGTCCTGGTTGGAAGCTGGAGGCATGTTGGTAAGTATAGCAGTCAGTAGGTAAGAGGGTGGGGAGGGAAGGATGGTAACAGAGTAAGGTAGGAATGCTAAGGGATAAAACAAGAAGGTGCTGCAGTAGCCACATAACCTGGGCAGAATTTGGATGTCTTGATGCCTCAATAAGGGGGATTCTGAGGATGCTCAGAAGTTTTTTTTTTTTTTTTTTTTTTTTTTTTGTGCTGACTGGATGGCCACCCTCCTGGATGTGGACAAGATGAAGCAGTCACCAAATGATAAAAAAAATAGAAACTCCTCAAGTTCCCTTGTGAGGGGGAAACCACTCACCATGTGTAGCTTAACTGAGGTAGCTTCCTTTGTGTCAGGTGGGAGAGGCCTGTCTGTATAGAACTGTAGGACCAGAGCTCTAGTCCTAGATTTTTAGGTCTGGGTTTTACTGAGGGTGCTCAACTATAATGGTGGTAAGGGACATGTAAGTGTCTAAAGGAATTTCTGTAACCTTTTTCCAGCATTGATTGTTCCTTCTCACAAAAGGTTTGCTTGTTCTCTCTTGAAATGATTTCATTTTCCACTATGCCTAGGTTTTTTTGACGTGTGCTAAATCTGCTAGAACTGTGGTACAGTAAGTGTGCTATGCAGACGTGGATGCTCGCAGAAATGCTGCACAGTAGTGTTGGAAGAGTGTGTGTCTGTGAACATAGCAGGCTTCTTCAGAAATACTTGTGCCAAAATAGTTACCTGTATAACTATCCAGAACAAATTGGTATTTGGATCAAGCTTTTTAAAGGAATGTTGACACTGATGTCAGAAAAAAATGGTGTAAATCAACTTTTAACATGTAAAAGCAGCAGTTGTATGTGGAGGTGATTGGGGTTAACTCTAAGGCCAGGAACTTGACTTCATTTGATCTGTTTTTCAGGGTGCCAGAGAAACCTTTGAGAACTACTACAGGAAACAGAGAAGAAAACAGGCTAGACTGGTGCTTCAGCCCCCCTCAAATATGGTATGACTGTCTAATAGCTTTAGTGATCAAAGAGACTTTGCCTAATAAAGGAGCAGCACATTATCTCTGCACATATTGTTCTATGTGTGTGGCCTCTTGTTCCCAGTTGTACTGCCCTTCTTCGTTTTAAACTTTGTTCCCTTTTCTTTGTTGCAGCACGAAACTTTAGACGGCTACAGGAAGTATTTTAATCAAATTGTAGGGTAGGTATTCTTTTTATATACACATTCTCGAAATATGTGTGTGCTGTGTTATTGAATAGCACACACAAAAAAAGGAAATGTTGATCTTTCTGACAATTCTTTTTAGGAGCCAAAACAGGAAAAGTGTGGTTTGTGCTTCCTAAACATTTAAGAGGAGAGTCATATTTTACTGCACCCATAAACCTGTGCTGTGTCACTAGTGCAGGCTTTCTAAAGACTGAACAGTTATTGTGCACTGCTTGCAAATTTCACAGTGAGTTCAAGAGAGTAAACATGTTTTGTGCACGGTGTATGTCAACTTGCTGCTATAATGAGATGAATAGGCCAATCTGATTGAATTATGCAGATGTTGTAATCCTCTTGATTATAGTTCTTTGATATCCCACTCCTTGCCTCGCTCAGGAAAGGATGTTTGCTGGTGTGATCATTCAGCCTCTATTCCTGTGGCTTAAAAAATGAGTTAGTTACTGCTGCAAACTACAGTCTAGCAACAGTCTTCCAAAAAATGGCCCGAATTTGAGTGAAGAGAAGATAAGGCTGCTGCCCCTGAAAAGATGGGATACGCTGGAGAAATGTAATCAACCAGGGTTGAATGTAAATCACAGCATGCATTTATATCCATCTGAGCAGCAAACATTAGTAAAATGTACACTGATAGCATCCTGACACTGATTTGTAATACCTTAATGGGCTTCCTCCACTGAGCAGATATTTTTATATAATCTAGGGTTTCTGTCTTGAGCTTTTTAATGGCTTGCGCGTCACTTATTACTCCTTGTTCTGATTTGGCAAAAATATTTGGTAACTAGAGATTGGAGTGGATTGATTGGACTCTAGAGGGATAATTCAAATTAGGGGGGAAACCTAGTGATATAATAATGTGGCTAGGAGTTATGCCTCCATATTAATAATAAAAAAAGATACTTTGTATCTGTAGATTTCCTTTCATTTTAGGATTTCAAAGTGTTGTAAGACTGTCCTTATTTTAGCCATGAACAATACTTTATGGTGGTTATAAACAGATAAACAGGGATTTATAATGAAGATATTAATTAATTAATGTAGCAACATGAATAATGCAATGTGTTTAGACCATCTGGGGTCCGATCCTGCAAGGTGCTGTGCACTTTAGCCTCAGTCAAAAAAAGTACTAAAACATGCTTAATTTTAAGGACATGAATAGTCCTGCTGACATCAGCGGCTGATGGACAGCGTGCCTGGAGCAGTTGGAACAGGTTAAAGCTGAAGTTGCTAGCTTTGCTTCTGGTTTAAATATATGGACTCTTCTGTGTGACTTGTTTAGGGAATCCATTTCTTGGGAACAATGCCCCTGTCTTCTGTCATGGAGCCAGAATAATTGTCTTATAAAAAATCTGAAATTCTAAATTGACTAAGCAATGCCTAAGGGGAACATAAGTCTACAGACATGTGAAAAGTATAAACACCAGAGAAGAAGAAATGGTTGAGGTGAAACACTGAGGTAATAAAAAATGAAGGAAAAACTAACATAAGCTAAAAGTCAGGAAAACTTCCTGACGATGTGAGATCTCTTATCTTCTCAAGGGACTGGGTGGAGACCTCCATGCTTTCAGCTTTTAAAAGCAGACTGGACAAGACATTTAATAAATGTGCTGTAGAGCACAGTCCTAGATGGGCCAAGAGATACGGCTGGGTGATGTAACAGGTCACTTCTAGGTCTAACTCTTATGCTTCTGTGATTAAAAATTCCTACAATTGGAAATATCCCATGTACTGAAATACCTGATTCTTATTCCATATGCTGATACCCAGTTTACTTTATTTAGCACTGCTTTAAAAAAAAAACCTGTCATTTCTGAGGCAGGGAAGTTGGCACAGACTTGAAAGCCAGAGACTAAACAAATGCATGGATTGAGTTTATGAATGCAGGAAAATGAGCAAGAAGGCAAGTCGCTGCTGATTAGTTCCCTCCACTCCCATAATCCTGCTGTCCTTCCCTTTTCTTTCAAGCGGAACAGGGCATCTTCCCAAAGACTCTTTCCTCCACTACAGCATAACTGATCACAAGGCAGCCGTTGGTCAGTAGGAAAGATTATAGGAAGTGTTTGCCCTCTGACAACTGTGTTGTGGGGTGTGTTGGATTTTGGTGACATTATTTTAAACCTGTCTCCTTGACACATACTTTAAATTTGATGTTTACCAGTTTACTTGCTGCTAGCAACAAATTAAAGCTTAGTTTCAAAACGTCAGTGGGGTTTTATAGCTGTCTATCGCCTGGTGTTTATTTCTGTGCACGTAGACAGAATTGGGCAGCAGATTGCTTTTCTTGTGGGGGCGGGGTGGATGAGAGTTTTGCTAGTTTTGCGTGTGTCAGTTGCATGTGTTTGTAAAACCATGTTGATGTCATAGGGACTCTACCGTCTGACAGCTGTGCCTTCTCCTTTGTTAGCTTTTTTGTAGTTGAAGATCACATCTTACATACGACCCAGGGCTTGGTCAATAGAGCCTATATTGATGAACTGTGGGAAATGGCTCTGTCAAAAACTATTGCCGCGCTAAGAACACATTCAGTAAGTAAAAGCAACAGATTCATTATCTTTGCAGCAACAGGTAAACAATCTGAGTCTTTAGGGGTTAGATTTTTATTTTGGTGTTTCTTGCCTGTGTTCTTTTTTTAAAAAAAAAATATACAGCTTATATACCTATATACTGATAAGGCTTTATTCAGCTCTCATGGCTCTGGATAGTCCAGATCATCCTGCACTGCGCTCTCCTCTGTTTGGGGGACTGAAAATAGTAAATACTGGCTCTCGCTTCCATTTCTCCATTATTTGGTCGACCATTTTTGGAATGCACCAGTAGGGGGAGTTTACTTGTTCTCTGTCATTGGAGTAATGTGTTTTGTATGGAGTAATGTATTCTAAACTGAAACATGGACATTTTGGTATTCCATTGAAGTAAATGCCAGTGAAAGACACACCATAGGGTTAAATATCATACATTTTAATGACAAATAAGTAGATTTTCTTCCCTATGTTACAATGTCTTGGATGAGTAAAACTGAAAGTATTTTTTAAAAATTATTTTCACCACTTAGGTGAGCACAAACGATGTTACAAAATGGTGGTTTGGTTTTGCCAATGTAGATGGGACTAATTCATGTTATAAACCTGTTAAGGGAACCCATGCTACAAACCTGGTGTTCAGATATACCCAAATAGTTGAGCATCTGCAGATGTTTCCTATGTGTCTCTGGTTTTCCATAGTGTGGCAGCTCTGTTGACTGGAGATACACTTTGCTGGCTGACTCCATTTGTGCCATAAGGAAGGGGATATGTAGAGAGAAAAATAGACCCAAACATTTCTATCATAAAGCTGTACTCTTTTAATCAGGGGTTTCTGGTGGCGCAGTGTAAACCATGAGAGCAAAACAAATTAAAACACGTCAATTTTTTTAAATTTCAATAACTTTACTAACATGACAAGTGTTGCCCAATTTAATGAATTAAGTGTCTGATAGGAATAGTTTTTACAACAATCATGCAGTTTTACATAGTCATTCAGCATTTATATTACAGTCATCATCAAATTATCTTGGCACCAAACACTTATTTTGGTGACAGCATAACGACCCAGCATGTCCATCCTATATTATCATTCATCTCTGATTTGGTGGGAGGCTGTCGCATTAGTGAGCCTGTTACATCTCTGTCCTTTCAGCCAGGATTATGCTTGGATTTTCTTCTTTGTTTTTGAGTGGGACACCTTTTATCATTTCTGAGAGTAGTAGGGAACTGTCTTTCTTTCCTACTTTGTTTTTTGGGCAGTGAATTGGGAAATGTTTCTTTGTCTGTCACATTGATTAACAGAGTCATTCCTCTTTGTTTCCAATGGACTTGAAATCTCTCAGTTTCTTTTTTCCAGTTTAGGATCACTGATTATATATTTGGTAAGAGTCTGTTTGAAATTTTGCATATTTCTCTTTAGTAGGGTTGTCTGCTAATATAAAGATTATGTGCAAAGAGGATGTATGACCTAATTTGTGATTTTGATCAGCTGTTCCCAGTAGGCTTGTGTATCTTTCTGACTAGAGTCTTGAGCTGTAGTAATTGTTTATATCATGGTATGAACGTTAATATTGCTGACACCTAGGCATGCAATGTGTTTTCCTCATGTTGCCAGAACCCTCTAGTTAAAAATGAAATCTTCTTAATATACAGAATTTGGGGTATTTTCTGTTTTACAAGACCTGGTTAACATTAGACACAATGTAATTAACAATTTTATTCAACAATAGATAACACTCAGTGTCTTTGATCTGTCAGTGCACTGCTTTTGCACCTTTTCCCTTCTCAATCTCCTGATAAATACAGTAACTTCTTGGTACTTTTATAGACATCTTGCTGGGGTATCTTCACAGCAACTGAAATCCTTGTGTGTCTTGTAGAGCTTTTGATTGCACCATGTTCTGGAATGGGATAATGTTTCAGTATTTCTGTATTCTGTGACAGTGTATCATGATATGACTGATCACGCTCTATAATAAAAGGCTATTAAAAGCCTACCAATAATAAAGGCTGAATCAAGTGTCTATATATTACACAAAATGAAGGATTACAGAAGAGTATGTATAGATGTTTTTTCTATTTGTAGCAATTAAAACTTTTTTTCAATTTCCCCCCCCTTTTTTTAGGCTTACTGTTCTGACCCAAATCTGGTATTAGACTTGAAGAACCTCATAGTTCTGTTTGCAGATACACTCCAGGTATGTGACTGTCAGACACTAATGTACATCTCGTTAAACATCTGTAGTGCTCGTGAAAGATGTCAGCCATTTAAACTGGCTGATGGGCACTGCTTCACCATGTCACTTCTGTTTCTTTATCTAGTGGTGTGTGAATTCAGGTGCCAGACTGATAGCCCTGGAGCCTGACACTCTGTTTGCACAGGGCAGTTAATCTGTGGGCAGTGGCCCACTCTGCCTTACCCACGTGATTGGTCCACCTGGACCCAAAGAGGCCACCTCTACGGTTCAAAGTAGGCCCTTGGCCTTTCTGCTGAGACTGCCTACGAGTGTGTTGAATGTGACAGGGCTTTTTCTGATGTCCACACCTGTCCCTTAGGAGCCAGACCTGTGAAAAAGAGAAGAACATACAATCGTTACTGATCTAGTCTGGATTTGAACTGGCTGCCTGGAGTTTAGTACACAGGTACTAAATCCCTGAGCCATGCAGTCCTCACTTCAGATTAAATTTGATGAGTGTCATGGAAGTGTAGAATTTACTCCCCCTTTTTTTTTTTGGGGGGGGGGGGAGGAAATCCCCGTGTTAGCATTTCTTACTGAATGTAGGTGCTTGCGTTTCTCAATGCAGGGGTATGGCTTCCCTGTAAACCAGCTGTTTGACATGCTACTGGAAATCAGAGACCAATATAGTGAGACGCTGCTAAAGAAATGGTCAGGAGTTTTCAGGTAAGAAACCTTTTATACATGGTGGTAAGACTTTACTTGGAGAGATATTTTATATACTGGCTAAAATGTTTTGTTTTTTTTTATTTAAAGGGACACTAACAGCATGCTTATGTCTAAAATTTGGCTTATGTTAAACTTGCTATAACTTGGTGCAGCCTATCCACCTTGGGAAAGGGAGAGGAAATACCAACATAGCTGCAAACAAAGCCGGGCAACCAACCTTGGCTAGAGGAGGGTTTGGAGCAGGGCACAAGCTGAGACTGGGGCTGGGGCAGTCTGTCAGAACTACCAACTAGCAGGGAACATTCCCAACAAGGTAGTGATGTTGAGGAAACTGGAGTGTCTGCTTTCATTTAGAGCCTATATACCTGCCTTGGGGTCACCTGGTCAGATTTTTGCTTGTGGATCGACTGGGCCCATAGGCCTCACAGGTAATTTTCTCAAGTGACTCGTCAGGCTCGGAGATGACTCATCAGGCTCAGAACATTCATCACAGTACCTTCCTCCCTCCCTCCAACCCCTAAAAAAGACGCCTACCTGGCATCCTCAGACCTGGTTTTTTGGGGTGTGACTGAGGGACTTCTCGAAGTAAGGCAGATGCATATATATTGTTGGCCAGCTCCCAGGAGCAATCAGCTGGACCATAACTCTCCCAATCAACAAGGTAAGTGAGATCCCCTCGATGAACTTAGGAGTCCAAGATCTTTACCAGTTACTCCTCATGTCCCTGGACTACATTGGATGGAGGGGCAATTGAATTCATCCAGGAAAGGTGTAGTCAATATGCTTTTTCAGCCAGGAGATGTGGAATACCAGTTGTATTTTCATCCTTTTGGGCAATTGGACTTCAAAGGCTACAGGTTTAATCTGCTGGATGACCCACAGTTGGCCAAGGTATCAGTAATCCACTTTTCGTGAAGTTTGGCTAGAACCAAAGTGCTGTGTGGAGAGCCATACTTCATCCCCAACAGTGATTGAGGGATTGCCTGCCTACAGAGGTCAGTGTAGTGTTCGTAATCCTTTTTGGCTGATTCTAGATGGGCTTTCAACTCCTCTTGGATACAGTGCAGGTGTTCAGCTAGGTTGGAGGCTGTGGGGCATGGATGGATAAAATTGTTGGTAGAAACCATAGTTGGTGTAAAAATGACTCTGGTGGGTTGATCTGTGGTCAGAGTTGTTGTACATGAATTCAGCAAAAGGAAGAAGCAAAACCCAGTCATCCTGGTGGTAACTGATAAAGCAATGGTGGTATTGTTCAAGAATTTGGTTCACTCATTCCATTGGTCTGGGGGTGATAAGCCAAGGAGACATGCAGATCCACATGCAGGAGCTCAAACAACTCTCACCAGAAATGTGAAATGAACAGCAGTCTTTGATCAGATGTAAAGTTAGATGGTAGGCCGTGGAGTTTCAAGGTATGGTTGTAAAACCGTTGCGGTGTTACCTCTACAGTGAGAATTTGAAGGCATGGCACAAAAGGTGACTTTTTATAAGCAGGTCAACAATGACCAACACAGTCACGTGGCCCTGGGAATTGGGAAGATCAGTGATAAAATTCTTGGATATGGAAGACCAGGGTTGAGATGGAGTTGGCAGGGCAATTAGCACACCCAGGGGTTTGCCCCAGGGAGCCTTTGTTCTAGCACACACGTCACAGGAGTTGATGATGTAGGGCTCGATGAACAAATGCAGTTTTGGCCACAGAAATGTCAAGACACCAGCCTCATTATTTTCCAGTGACTGAAGTGGCCAATTGGGGTGAATCCTGACATAGCCAGAGTATTGCTAGGCATGGTTGATCTTCAGGGATATACATCTAGTCTTTGTACAAGAGGATCCCATTGTTGACTGAGCATTTAGAGTCAGGAGCTAGGCCTGAATCAGTCAACATAAGTTCTGCCGCAAATGGATTGGAGGGATAAAAGGGACTTCACGAGAGACCGCAAGCTGTTGTCATTACTACATTGGCAAAATGGCAGGGTTTCAAGATAGTGGCAGGTTCTAGAGCCCCATCTCCTTTGTCCCAGTACTGCCTCATATGAAACCATGCATTGGGTTTATCATTCCTGGCACCCAGATGATAGGTCAAAGTGAAGTTGAACCAGGAAAAAAAAGAGGTGGGGAACCAGTGGATCTGGTGTTGATTGAGAGCTTCCAAAGTTCACAGGAATTCTAGATTCTTGTGATCATACATACCTGGACTGGGAAACATGCGTCCTCCAGATGATGGTGCCATTCTTCAAAAGTCAGCTGTTCTTTGTCACTGATCTCATAGTTTTGATCCATGGGCATTAATTTTTGGGAATAAAACAAACAAGGAAGAAGCACACCCTGGGGCCCATGCCGCTGTGACAAAACTACCCTGATTGCATAATTGGAAGCATCTACTTTGACATTAGAGGGTTTTGCCAGGTTTGGTTGTAGAAAAATGCGTGCTGATGTACACTCTCCCTTTAATTGATCAAAGGCAGACTGGGCTTCCACTGTCCAAGCAAATATAGTATTTTTCCGGAGCAATTGGGATCACCACCTTCGAAAACCCCTTGATGAATCTCCGGTAGAAGTTGGCAAACCGTGGGAAACACTAGATGTCATGGACATTTCTTGGGGCTGCTCAATCCATGATCATGGTGTCATGGATCCACAGAATCAGTGCTATGCCCTCAGCTTTGGAACAGTCTCTAGGAAGAATCCCTTCAGTGTTCCAGACCCCCTTGAGGTCTCACTCCTCCTCCATGGTAAGCCACGCTGCTTCACGGCCTCTGTAGGCTGGACCTCTAGGCCTTCAGCATTCCTGCTTCACACCGTGAGCTCTGTTCAGTGAGTCCAGCTGAGAAAGAGTCCTGGTAGAGACTCATACACTCTTCAGGGGTTAATGCACCCCAGCAAGGATTTGCAGTGACACTCAAACAGCTTTGTCAATGCAGGAGGGTTTATTAGTCAACTGAAACACAGCATGGGAAGTCCTGAGGTCAGCACAGAGAAATGAAGGTCAAAGCAAAGGCTATTCTGGTTAGCCCTGAGCCCAGCCAAGCTGTAGTGTTCAAGCTGTGTGCGTCTCTGTCTGACCGTCTTGGTCAGTTCCCAGGTGAGAGCCCCAACTCCTTCCAGCAGCCAGCTCTTATTCCCCTTCTTACACCTTCCAAGTCCTTTGTTCTCTAGCTGGAGAATTATGCTCAGCTTCCCTGAGGAGAGTGGGGGAAATCAATATCCCTTCAGGTGTCAATGTCCTAGTGATTGCATCTGCCATTGTTTTCTCAGATGCTCCATTCATACAGGGACTAAGGCACAGATAGCTAGACAACATTCATACCTATGGCTGTTAGGAGCAAACAGTCCTTGCCCACCCACTGGGAAACAATGTAGCATATAGGGGAAACTGAGGAATACACGGCATTCATAAAAATATTACAGAAAATTCCCACTTCGTCACAACTGGACAGTCTTTGAGGATCCATACCTGTTCTGTCAGGGAAAATGGTATGTAGCCTAAGAAGTCAACAGAACAGTGGTCAAACTCAGTTCTAAATAAATTGGTTAGTCTCTAAGGTGCCACAAGTACTCCTTTTCTTTTTGCGAATACAGACTAACACGGCTGTTACTCTGAAACCCTTACAGGCTGTTTGCTCAGAGGTGCGTGAGTACCAGGAGGATATGATGATCGTGGCGGGCCTGGTTTTTCTGACAAATTGGTCTTACAACACTTCTAAAAATGTCATTGACAAAGTGCTGGAACATGGCTGGGGCATTGGAGAGATCGAAAGGCAAAACTAGGTACTCAAAATGACCATAAGGTGTGAAATGCAATTTTCCATTTGTTGCCCTCCCATAGGTGGACTAGATTGCAAGTGGCACTAAGTCGAGCTTGATAAATACCTCAACAGAATCTACCCTTTCCAACAAAGGCAAGGGTTACTTGTTCTTGATAGGTTTCAGAGTAGCAGCCGTGTTAGTCTGTATTCACAAAAGAAAAGGAGTACTTGTGGCACCTTAGAGACTAATGAAGTGAGCTATAGCTCACAAAAGCTTATGCTCAAATAAATTTGTTAGTCTCTAAGGTGCCACAAGTCCTCCTTTTCTTTTGTTCTTGATAGTGATTCTGTTCAGCTCCCAGACTGCTGCGCTGGGCATCACAAAATGGGGAAGAGATGGCCAGCCCTCTGTGGAGATAGAGGTGGTTAGGGACTATTTAGAAAAGCTGGACGTGCACAAGTCCATGGGGCCGGACGAGTTGCATCCGAGAGTGCTGAAGGAATTGGCGGCTGTGATTGCAGAGCCATTGGCCATTATCTTTGAAAACTCGTGGCGAACCGGGGAAGTCCCGGATGACTGGAAAAAGGCTAATGTAGTGCCAATCTTTAAAAAAGGGAAGAAGGAGGATCCTGGGAACTACTGGCCAGTCAGCCTCACCTCAGTCCCTGGAAAAATCATGGAGCAGGTCCTCAAAGAATCAATCCTGAAGCACTTGCATGAGAGGAAAGTGATCAGGAACAGCCAGCATGGATTCACCAAGGGAAGGTCATGCCTGACTAATCTAATCGCCTTTTATGATGAGATTACTGGTTCTGTGGATGAAGGGAAAGCAGTGGATGTATTGTTTCTTGACTTTAGCAAAGCTTTTGACACGGTCTCCCACAGTATTCTTGTCAGCAAGTTAAGGAAGTATGGGCTGGATGAATGCACTACAAGGTGGGTAGAAAGCTGGCTAGATTGTCGGGCTCAACGGGTAGTGATCAATGGCTCCATATCTAGTTGGCAGCCGGTATCAAGTGGAGTACCCCAAGGGTTGGTCCTGGGGCCAGTTTTGTTCAATATCTTCATAAATGATCTGGAGGATGGTGTGGATTGCACTCTCAGCAAATTTGCGGATGATACTAAACTGGGAGGCGTGGTAGATATGCTGGAGGGGAGGGATAGGATACAGAAGGACCTAGACAAATTGGAGGATTGGGCCAAAAGAAATCTGATGAGGTTCAATAAGGATAAGTGCAGGGTCCTGCACGATGGAATTGAAATTGAACTGCAGAATTTCCATATGGTCTTGGATTTTGAGCTGGAGGAATGCGGTTTGATGTGTGACTGGACCTGAGAACAGCATGCTGCCATCAGTTGACTCCACTCGGTCTGAGGTGATACTGCTACATTGGGATACTTCCACACTGGCCAACCCTGCATCCATAAAATTACTAGAAGCCATGGAATTCAGTATCACGAGCTGGGTGCAGCTCACCTCAGGTGTAGTCAGGATGCAGAGACGGAGCAAGACCTGCAGATGTGGAAAGTGGCAGTTTGCGGCTGCCAAGATACATGATGGCAGAAGAGAGGGCTTGTGCGGAACACTCGATTCCATGGTTGCGTAAAGCTGTGACCCCTCTAATGGGGCTGGATTTGGTCATTTCCCAGATTTGCCAAAGGCCTGGGTTTACTGGGGCACTCAGTGGCAAAGGAGCTTTATCCATCCAGTATAGGCAAAGACTGTTTCACCCATGTAGTGCCGCCTTGTTGCATCAGTCTGCACAGGCTCTGGCTTTGGAGCAGTTCATGCGGATGGCCATAATGGAGCAGGGCTTTGCTGAGGTTGCAGGCATGCCATCTTTTCGTGGAGTCACTGAAATGACTCTTGATCCAATGCAGAATTTAATACGAGTTCAGAATAGAGGGGGTTTGACCTAGACCAGTTCATCTTCTACATCATCGTTCAGACCCTGGCAGAAATGGTAGATCTGGCCTGCCTCATTCCTTGATGTACCAGCAACCAGACACTGAAAGGAGACGGCATGTGGCGGGACAGGCCAATGGCCTTGTTTGAGAAACTGCAAGGCAGCTTCAGCAATACGAGTGCTATTCGGATCATCAAATGGGACCAAAATGGTATGAGATTAATTAATTGAAATTAGTAAGGATCAGGCTTGCCTGTTCCAGAAGTGGCGAGGCCCATTCTAGGGCTTCACTGTTCAATAAACTGAGAAGTCCCATCTTGGTCTGGTCATCAGGATATATTGCAGAATGCATCCAGTACAAAAAGCAGCTTTGGTTAATAACAGCACAGAACTTCTGGCATCTGCAATCAAATCTTTCTGGCAGTGGAACCTTTGGGCCACGTCCCAGAGGGACTGTTGCCGGCAGTACTGGATCTGCTGGGATTTGGGAGCAGAGGGAATTGTTTTCCTGTTGCAGTTGGGCAAGTTGACCCTGAAGGTTGCGGACCAACTGCCAGGGGTTTCCATTTTGGTCACTCGATGTGAGCATGTCGGGGAGCAGTCTGCTCAAAAGGTCAGCACACCTGGGAGACCTGCCATGGCTTGATCAGGGATAGATGAAGGCTGGAGCAGGAGTGGAGATAGGCACAGGTTGAAACGGGCAGGAACAGGTTGGCAGGGAGCAGTCTGTCAGAACTACCAACAAAGTAGCGACATGGAGCAGACTGGAGTGACTGCTTTCATTAGGAGCCTATATACCTGCGTGGTGGTCACCTGGTTAGACCTTTGCTTGTGGTTTGGTTGGGTCTTAGGCCTTGCAGATAATGATCTCAAATGACTCATCAGTCTCAGAGCGCTCATCACGACTGATATCCATGTGATACATTCACTTATGCTACTTCTTTGACCACCTAAAATACACGGTATGTCTTCATTGCAGAGTTAACTTGGGTGATTGGCACTCAGGCCTGAGCACTGGGATAGTCTAACCTGGGTGTGAATCAGCCACACTTCAAAGCCAGACCCGAGCGGCTGTGTCTTCACTAGGGCTGCACTCACCTCTGTGATGTCAGGGCTTTTGGAGACACTTCCCATGGTTCTTTGTGCTGCAATGAGCTGAGCTGCTCTGTAGCTTTTTTGTCAGTGAATCCTGGGAAAAGGTATCTGCCCTTCTGGGCTCATGGGGAGAATTGTAGAAAGGTGTTGGAGGTTCATCAGCGCTCAAGTGATTTAGCCTGCGTCTTCACTGTAAAGTGGGCAGGTTACTAACCCAAATGAAAACCCCAGATGAGTCAGTTAGCTCAGACTGAAAGCACTACTAATTCGGATCAGAGTTCTTTGTTTATGGAAAGGATTGGGGTTAGAGGCAACACCTGGGTAAGAGTAGCACTCCTAGCCATTTTAGGTTAAAGAGCCACAAGCCTGGTCTGTCACCTATTTCTCACCTGGAAATGCTCTGTACTGCTATAACTCATTATGCTAGACCTTTGTGAATGCCAGGGACCCTTGATATTGGCTCTTACGCTCGGTTTCTGGACAGGTGTGCTCCTGGTAGTAACATTATTTCTCTGTGCAAGGAGAGTTACTGTAACTGTTCTCTTATATTTTACAGAAATATACTTGATTCTGATAATTACAGTCCTATACCCATAGCTAATGAAGAACTTTATAAGAAGATAATAGGACAGTTTCCATTCCAGGATCCAGAGCTGGAAAAGGTAAGGAAGCCTCTAAAAGGGGACCCTGTTGGGATACCCTTAAGAAACTAGTTACTAACAACACCAAAAATTATTAAAATGGAAATAATTTTTAAAAAATCACTTGTATTTTTCATGGTTTACGTGTTCCGGGCTTAGGCGAAGAGAGCAGACTTGTCAGTGTCTAGTCAATTTCTCTTTTGGATCATTGTGCTAGCTAACAGTTCTGCAATGCTTGCAATGCGTTGCAGAACTAGCTAACAGTTCTGCAATGCTTGCAATGCATTGCAGAACTAGCTAACAGTTCTGCAATGCTTGCAATGCGTGCAATGTTTGTTTTTTAAAAGTTTGTTTCCATCGGAATTTCATTTTGATTTTATGGAAGCGTTTCTGTTGACTTGGTTTATTTTAATTTCTTCAGAATTTTAAAATATAACGATACCTTCAGTTTTATAAAAGCTTGGTCTTCACAAAACTCTAAAAGTAGGGCCAGACTTGACCTGAACAGTGTCACAGTGTCTCTTTAAACCATGCTTGGCTTGCGCTCAGCCTCTGGCAAATGTATGCTCCCGGCCTGGTGAGTGTAATTACAGACTGGGTTGCGGGGGGAAGGAGTTCAATCCAAGTTAGGTGTTTGGGCATTAATTCCCCCCTTCCCATTCCCCATCTGTTTGGCATCCAGTTTCTTCACCATTGTGCTCTGGACCCTTGGGCCCTGTCTAGGCTATGGCTGAAGCCAAGCTAGTAAGAGTCTGATTTGAAGGACATGACCTCTGCTTCCTCCCTGCTATTGATGTTGTAAGCCAGTGCCTGCCTGAGGCAGAAACAGTAAGAGGTGACAGAGAACAAAATGTCTTGTGCCGTGCATGGTGGTAAATCAACACTGAGGAGTATTCCAGTATTTTCTTTTTATGAATAAGGGAGCTGGTAATGGGTATGAGTGAGGTGTTCCTCTGACTATTCCCTTCTAGCTGCAGTTTTCTCTCCAGGCCCAATACAATGCTATTTGTGAGTGATTATCTGGTCCTTCACTTGGCTGAAACAGTTGTATAACACACAATAAATGCTGGCTTGTTGTTTCATTGCATAACCTGGCTGAATATTAGAATTGATTTGAAAGCATGGAGCTGGAAAGCAGCTACTCTAGATTTTGCTGGGAGTGGTGTTTTTCCCTGTTAAATTTCTGCTGTTGTCCTTATTTTAATTCTTTTCTGTATTTTACAGCAACCGTTTCCAAAGAAGTTCCCCTTTTCTGAGTTTGTGCCTAAAGTTTACAATCAGATTAAAGAATTCATCTATGCCTGTCTAAAGTTCTCAGAAGATCTTCATCTGAGGTACAGTATGCAATACTGATGATTGTTCATGTAAATATGATAACTTTGCAATTTATATAGCTCCTTTCACTGCAGGATGTCAAAACACTTCATAAACATTCATTTTCTCCTTAATCCTCCATGGCAGTACTAATATTTGGGGGTAGTCCCTTCTTGCCAGAGGACAGAGATGGTACACTCCTTTTTAGTGGAGTGATATCCCATTCATATAAGGGGCTTGCCAGCTCTTGTTTCCAGCTGGTGGAGAGCGCAGTATCTTGCCAGCTGCATAAAAAAAATCAGAGGACTAGGGTCTGTTCCGTCTGTGATTCCTCTGAGTTCTTCATACAGCACAGCTGAGCCCAGCCATCCCTGACAAAGGTAATGATGGTCTTTTGCCCACCAGAGCAAAGGCTGGTGGGACTTCATAGTATGGGCATAGCATGGCAATCTCACATAGGGCTCCCTGGAGCGCCTCCAGAGAAGGTTCTGGAACAGCTGTTGTTAAGCGCTAACTGTTAAGGGATCCTCCTTCCGAGATAACTCCAATGGTAGGAAGTGTAGGCAGTATGTGGTCTCCAACAGGTCTCTTCCCCTACTTCAGGAACTCAAGGATAAGCTAGGCACCACCCCGCTGGGACTACCCAGTGTTCTTGGGCCCCTCTTGGACCCAAGGTCATGTCACAACACAAGGGCCTACCTCCTGAAAACTCTGCCTTCCCAAGCCTCTTGCTTACTCTCCTCCAGGGGACACCCTCCCATACCTACGGAGTTGACCAGCTAGCTTCCTCCTCTGACTCGTTTCCCTTTTTTTTGTTTCCACCACTCACCCTCCATGCTCTCCAAAGAAACTTATAATGACAAGCTCTGTGCTATCAAAACCAGAAGTGTGTGTCACTATCTTGGTCCAGTAGCACATGTACACAATGAGAGAATAGCAGCAAGTCCTCCACCCCCTTTCCTGCCCATCAGCGTCACCTAGGGCAGCATATACCAGTGCATGTCCATGCTCACCCGTTCCTCTTCCCTTAATTAAGTTGTACATCCAGCAGCCTCTCCTCCCCTCCCCTTTCCAGTTTGGAAAAGGTACTTGCTAACAGATCCACTCAGCAAAGAGAGTCTGCTCTAAAGCATATCTCGGAAACATCAGGTATCACCGTCCAGGGATCTAGCTACTCAACCTGTTCAACTAGGGCAGTACTTATATAGACAGCCATCATGGAGACTGAGTACAGGACTCCAAAGCTAAAAGCTTGGGCCTCTATCATGTGAGCTAACGGAGAAACTTCTCTAGCTGGTAACTTGAGTAAACTCATATGAATTACATGAAACCATCCTAGAGAAGAACTTTCAGAGTTTCACCTGGCTTTGGTGAACCAACAAGCACCTTATAAATAGGGTCTGACATCACCAAAAAGATTCAAAATTCTCCACCTTCTGGAGGGAGGAGCTATACCCAAGAGTCTAGATTTGCAGAAAGTGTCCCAGTGAATGGGGGAAAAAAAAAAGGGTCAAATAGGAGAAGTTTCCCGTTCAAGCCTCCCAGCACCCCAGTGAGGAAGGTTAGTAGTAGTTATGCCAATTCTAAACTAAGACCAGAGTGATCAAGAAACCTGCCCAGGGTCACAAAATGTTACAGTTCCAGAGTCAGGAATAAAACTCCACCCAATAGTTCTCTGATCTAACTACTGGATCACATGCACTCTAAGCTGAATACTCAGTTGCTGTCAGAATGTGTTTTCCTTGAGCTCTGTGGTTTTGGAAGACTCGACTTCTTCCAAACAGGTTGTGTCTCCGTTTTTTTCCATGGGATTTTATAAATAAACAAATGAAATTTGAATCTATTCTTTTAAATATCCTACAAAATTTCTTTGTTTACTATCCTTCCTCCCTGCCCAGGTGCCTTGATGCTATTTACACAAGTGTTTTTGTGTCTGTGGAAGCCTGGAGAACAATTATATAACCTAGTAATTATAAGTTGGGCCATGCTTACGCACAGTAATATATTTAACTTGCAGAAGGTGCATAAATAAATGGTGAATTCTCACTGGAAGGGCAAGAAAGGGTTCCTTCTTCCCTAATGCCTGTGTATAGTACACAGGTAGCTAGGTGCTGTACAGTATGTGGATGTTTCTGATCTTTGCAGCTTCAAGTACGGGGCACTGCTGGAGTATGGATATCACACCAGTGGGCTGATCTTTTTACAACAGTGCTATTGGGGATGCCTGCAGGCTAAGCTTTTCCAGAGTCTGTAGAATGCTCTGTAGGGATGGAATAGCTGTCTTTTTTGGTCTGGACTTCAGTTCCTGGAGAAATCACCATTCTCTCTGTGTCCTGTTATGGAAGCTAAGATCCAGTGGCTGCCTTCTGATGGTCAGTCCCAGAGTTTAATCATCTCATGGCAGGATGATCTTATTGGTGGGCCCCACAGGTGTTAACCTGTGGGGTTGCCATTAAATATTTAGGCTTCTGAAGCTAGCTTGCCCTCTGCTCTTTTTGTAAAATTGTCCTGTTTCACAGAGCTATCGGATTCATTTAACTCTTCCAGTGGTGCTTCCTTGGAGGAGTGAAGCTAAGTGCTTTGTGCTCTTAACCATTACCGAGATGATTAGGTTTGTCAGAGAATGGAAGAAAGTGTTCTCCTGGGTACTACCTCAGGGGCTCCCCATGGACAAGTTATTAAAATTCCTTTCAACTTCGGAGTTTTCATCCTTTTTTGTGCAGGGTGCGTTTGGGCAAGGGGAAAAGAGTGGAGCTGTTGTGTTTTTTCCATCCAAACATACTGAATATTTCTCTGAAAACCCCTGTTGACACTTTCTTCATTTCACTCTGACAGTTTGAATGAGTTTTTATTAGGAAGTTTGGCTGCAAAGCCAGCAGCAAGTTTTCTTTCTTTCTCTTTCTTCCTCGGTTGTCATTTACCTTGCACCCTGGAGTGATTGGGGTCAGGCTGTCAATCACAGCAGGCATGAAGGTCATGGCTACTGTTATGGGATATGGGACATCACCTATCATTAACATAGACAGTTCTCTTAAGTACTCAGCAGTCTTTTCCTGAAGAATAAACCCTGCGGCAGAAAACATGAGTCATATATTTTTAATTATTATTCTAAACCAGCTCCTTGTATTTGTTGGACAGAAATATTCTCCTTTATAATGAGGTGATTATGAAAGATGTTTAAAATATTTAAAGACCTGTCTTATTTTCAACCGCTTTTGTGGGTGTGCATATTTTTTGTTTTGCTTTATTATTTCAATTTAAAACTTTGTTTTAAAATATTTCTTCATTGGGATGAATCTGAGGCATATTTTAGAGATTCTTCTCTAGTAAGTTAAGAACATAAGAACGGCCAGACTGAGTCAGACCAAAGGTCCATCCAGCCCAGTGTCCTGTCTGCCAACAGTGGCCAATGCCAAGTGCCCCAGAGGGAGTGAACCTAACAGGTAATGATCAAGTGATCTCCACCCTCTGACAAACAGAGGCTAGGGACACCATTCCTTACCCATCCTGGCGAGTAGCCATTAATGGACTTAGCCTCCATGAATATATCCAGTTCTCTTTTAAACCCTGTTATAGTCCTAGCCTTCACAACCTCCTCAGGCAAGGAGTTCCACAGGTTGACTGTTTGCTGTGTGAAGAAGAGCTTCCTTTTATTTGTTTTAAACCTGCTGCCCATTAATTTCATTGGGTGGCCCCTAGTTCTTATATTATGGGAACAAGTAAATAACTTTTCTTTATTCACTTTCTCCACACCACTCATGATTTTATATCTCTATCATATCCCCCCTTAGTCTCCTCTTTTCCAAGCTGAAAAGTCCTAGTCTCTTTAATCTCTCTTCATATGGGACCCGTTCCAAACCCCTAATCATTTTAGTTGCCCTTTTCTGAACCTTTTCTAATGCCAGTATAAGTTGTCTTAAAAAATTTCCACTGGTTTAAAAGATGTCACCATTTCTATTGGAATTTCCCATTTTAAAGATATTCCTTGTTTTTGGAACCAATATAATTTTTCAGACAGGTGGAAACCTTTAAGTGTGTCAACCTGTTATCTAACAGGACTTTGATTTTACAAACATAGGGCCCAATCTCTGCAGACATGTAGGGGGCAATTTTTAAAGTGCCCAAGTGGCTTAGGAGCACAAATCACATTGATGTTATGGGGCTTGAGCTTCTCAATCATGCAGTGCTTGTCTACACTGCCGCCTAAGTCGATGTAAGTTATGTCACTCAGGTGTGAAAAACCCACCTCCCTGAGTGATATAATTTACATCGACTTAAATTGGCATCTACACTGTGCTATGGCAGCAGGAGACGCTCTCCTGCTGACATAGCTTCCGCCTCTCATTGCGGTGGAATAATTACATCAACAGGAGAACGCTCTCCCCTCGATTTAATGCGTCTTCACCAGACGTGCTAAATCATCACTACTGCATCAACGGTACCAATTTAGTACGGTAGTGACAACAAGCCCCTAGTCTCTTTTGAAAATCCCGTTCTTAAGCAGCAGGGTAACTTTACTCACAGGTATAGCCCCACTGAAATCAATGTTACTCATGTGCTTAAGTGCTTGTAAGATCTGACCAATATGGAGAACAATACAAGAAATAAACCATTTTCATAGAATCATAGAATATCAGGGTTGGAAAGGCCCTCAGGAGGTCATCTAGTCCAACTCCCTGCTCAAAGCAGGGCCAATCCCCAATTTTTGACCCAAATGGCCCCCTCAAGGATTGAACTCACAACCCTGGGTTTAGCAGGCCAGTGCTCAAACCACTGAGCTATTCCTCCCCCCATACCATTGCATCTAGCCGAGGAGTCTGTATTATTTCGGTCTATAAGTCTGTTTCCAAGTACACTTTTAATACGCGAACACATCGCACTGTCGGAAAAGGGAGAAAAAGAGCAAATACTACCATGTTGGGCACTAATATAAAAGCCTCAGATGTTCTGTAGCTGGAACTCAACTGAGACCAAACTTTAAAAAAAACCCCCACAAATATATAAATATTACAAATACAGAGGCCTTCCCCTGAGGAGTTTAGCTATAAAGAAAAACAGAGCAAATTTTGTATTCCAGGTGACTCGCACAATTGTCTCATTCCTAGATAAGTAGGGCTGGGCATGGCTGGTCAGGAGGGAATCCTATTGGTGGGCTGGTATGGAAAATCCTGTACTGCCGCCTTTCTGCTTACTGCCTGTGCCTGGATTTACCCGCTCTGGGAATAAACAGAGGCCTCCAGGGTTACCAGCACTGTAATCGCTCAGAACTAAAAGGAAAATATGCTGAATGTCCCTATTAGCCAGGGTCACTTAGCACTTACCCACCCTAAAAATGAACGGGGTGTGTGTGATGCCTCCAGATGCCATTCTGCAACTGAGCCACTTTGAGATGCCACTGTGGTCGGTGCAGTGTAAGAACCTGAATAGAATAGAAACCCTACTTGAATTTAGAGTCTACCCACAAGGGAGTCATGTAAATGGATCTTATTTAGCATGTGGAATATTTTAAGTGTTATTACTAATAATAGACTCTTATTTCTGTGGGGCTCAAAACCCAAAGGTCTTCCAGCAACCTTAACCAAAATATAACTAAAACTGAAGTATTCGAACAGGCAATGTTGCCAACTATCTAAATGACAGTTAGAATTTCGAAATTGTACCATATTCCATACTAACAACCCATCACTTACCTTATTTGTGTCACAAATTGATGAATTCATGCATCAAAGGAGGAACTGGAGCCAGACAGCATAATATTAGGGGACTGAAAAAGAAAGAACGGTTAGTTTTGAAATGCTTTGAAGATGTAAAGCACGGTGTAAGTGCTAAGCATTGGTATTAAGAATTAGTTGTTTATGTACTAAAGACTTATGTTGAAATGGCATTGCTGGCTTTAAGGGTGAATTTAGTGATGATACTAAACCGTCCATTTTCAAAGCATTTTGTCATATTCCAGCTAGCTCGAGGAAAGTGGTGTAATGACCCTCTTGCAGAAAGTATCATCCTTGCCAAAGCATTGTGAATGTGCTGCTAGGATCATAGTTTCAACGATCCCAAGGCCAGGAGGGACCATTGTGATTGTCTAGTCTGACCTCCTGCATAACAACAGGCCACAGAACTTCCCCAAAATATTTTTTGAACAGAGCATATTTTTATAAAAACCATCCAGTCTTGATTTAAAAATTGCCAGTGTTGGAAAATGCGCCATGACCCTTGGTAAATTGTTCCATTGATTAATTATCTTCACTGTTAAAAAACTGTGCCTTATTTCCAGTCTCCATTTGTCTAGCTTCAACTTACAACCACTGGATCTTGTTAAACCTTTGTTAGATTGAAAAGGCCATTATCAAATATTAGTTCCCCGTGTAGGTACTTACAGACTATGGTCAGCTTGCCCCTTAACCTTCTCTTTGTTACACTTAAGGATATCAATCTGTTTAGTTTATCACTATAAGGTGTGTTATCGAATCCTTTAATCATTCTCATTCCTTTTCTCTGAATCTTCTCCAATTTATCGAAATCCTTTTGGGACATATATGCGTAGAGATGATGCCCAAATTGCTGGACCCCTAAATCCTGATGACAGGGCCATATTTTAACTAAATGATGAACTTTCATATAGTGCACAACTTACATGTTGGCTAAGTTGTTTAAATAATAAAAGTGGGTGTAATTAATTTTAAAAAGCGCTTTTCCCCATCCTCACCTTCTCTAGCTAGAACTCCTAAAACAGCAAAACAGGTTGTGTTCAAAGTAAACAGAAAACCGACCCTGTCATCCAAATTCGTTACAGTATTTACTCTGGCAAAATATTCTCATATCAATACAGTTTCCACTAATCACAAGCCTACAGAATGGCCTCCATGCAGGTTTCCAGAAGACATCTGCTGTGCAAAACAACAAGAACAGAGGTGTGGGAAGTTCACTTTCCTGCTTGCATGAAAGTTGAGCAGCTCATGTCTAGTCATAACATGGCCCCTTGTTTGCAGGGATTCAGCCAGGTGACTCTAATGGGAGCTCACTCTAAAGGGAGCTCACTTTAGCCCTCTCTAAAATCTCATTTCTACCAGCTTGCCACCCACCACTACCCTCAACTTGCATTCAGTGATTAAAAAATATGAGAAATTAATGCTGGAACCAACAAGAAGCTGCCTAACTTTAGCAATCGAAATGAGATGGTTTTTGTGTCACCCTCAGCCCTTCAAGCTATATGCTGTACTCTCTACTGCAGAACTGGAATTAATTTGCAAACTGGACACCATTAAATTAGGCTTGAATAAAGACTGGGAGTGGATGAGTCATTACACAAACTAAAAACTATTTCTCCATGCTAAATTTTCTCCTACTGTTACTCTCACCTTCTTGTCAAGTGTTTGAAATGGGCCATTCTGATTATCACTACAAAAGTTTTTTTCTCCTGCTGATAATAGCCCACCTTAATTGATTAGTGTCGTTAGAGTTGGTATGGCAACCCCCATTTTTTCATGTTCTCTGTGTGTCTCTCTCTCTCTATCTATCTACTGTATTTTCCACTGCATGCATCTGATGAAGTGGATTTTAGCCCACGAAAGCTTATGCCCAAATAAATTTTAGTCTCTAAGGTGCCACAAGTACTTCTCGTTCTTTTTTCTCTTATCAGTGTGTAAAGAGCCTGTCACACCTACAAAACCTAAAAACTAAGAGGCAGATTTCATGATTACTTTGTGTAATTCACCAGAGGGACAAAGGGCTTATGGTCAAAACATTGCTGCAGACTTATGTAGATTGTTGACCAGTTTTTCAACCCTTCTGAATGTGGTTTTTCACCTCTCTCCCCGCAATCTCTGCAAGCCTTTCTCCATGCATAGTGTCCCCTCTGGTCTGCTCTGACACTGAAGACCAGCTGTGCATCCCACCGCTGCCAGGAAAGTTTTAGGGGGAGGGATAGCTTGGTGGTTTGAGCATTGGCCTGCTAAACCCAGGGTTGTGAGTTCAATCCTTGAGGGGGCCATTTAGGGATTTGGGGCAAAAATTGGGGATTGGTCCTGCTTTGAGCAGGGGGTTGGATTAGATGACCTCCTGAGGGCCCTTCCAACCCTGATATTCTATGATTCTGTGGTAACAGGATGGGCAGGGATGGTGTCCCTAGACTCTGTTTGCCAGAAGCTGGGAAAGGATGACAGGGAATGGATCACTTGATGATTACCTGTTCTGGTCATTCCCTCTGGAGCATCTGGCATTGGCCACTGTCGGAAGACAGGATACTGGGCTAGATGGACCTTTGATCTGACCCAGTATGTCCATTCTTATGTTCTTATTAACATGGGACATCATGATAAAGAAAGCTGGTGATCCTCTGTACCAACAGTTAACTTTGTATTGTGTAATGTAGTGGCTTTATTTAACCCCTCTGCTTTTACCATTTGTGAATTTTCCCTGGGGTGGCTCATATTATGATAGTTATATTTAATCTTTATATTGTGTGGTGTACAGGACCACAAGTAGCTTTGGATGGGAGGAGATGGGGAACACTTTATAAATAAAATGTACATCTGTGACAGAGGATCCAAGCACACTACAAAGAACCAGAGATAGAGATGGACCTGAAACAAGAAGTTGGTGTCCGGATCCAAATGTCCCTAGGGTTTTGGTTCTGTCCCGTCTCTAACAAACCCAAAGTACAACATAATAAAAGTCAAATAAAACTAGAAGGAGTTGAAGAATCAGAGCAAGTGTGCCAGACAGGGACACACGTTGAGGCTTCAGCTAGTAGTGTTTAGTTTAAAATGGAACTTAGCAACTGTCATCAAGAGTCAATTCCTGTAGGGTACACTGACTGTTCAGTGCTCCCGTAGAAGTCAGTAGCAGATAAAGGTGCTCAGCACCTGGCAGGATCAGTGCCCAAAAGAGCAGATCCTGATTGGCATTAACCAGAAGAGATAAAATGGTTACCGGTGCAGAGGTGGTCAGCCTGCAATGACAAAGCAGTGTGTTGGTGGGTAGAGGTATTGGAGAGTGGCTGTTGTGAGCAAAGATACTTATGCTAGCTTTCTTTCCTTCTTGGGGAAGATAAATAAGAACAGAGTCTCCTTTATCTCACTGAAATAAGAGCAGCTGTGCCCAAAAATTACATCATTTGGATTGGGAGTTCTGGGATGAGAGGAGGCCTGCTGGGCCCATCAGCTTCTACTGCCAGCACAGGCTTCAGTGAGCTGACATGCTCGATAGCAGAGTACAGAGCAAGGCTACCTAGCACACAAGTGGACGGAGATAACTTGAAGGCTTTCTTTTGTTTACCATGTCATTTTCTGCTCTGTAATCTCTCCATTTGTCAGGTAAAATAGGGTAAGGAGCCAAAGGTCACAGGGTTGGTTTACCAGGAGCCCTAAAGTTATTAATGTTTCTGAACCTTCCAGTTTGAGATTTTCTTCACCAGCAGCCGCCTGTCATCCTGCTCTCGGAGATAAAGGCCATGTTGTTGCAGGCCTAATGTGATGCCGATGATAGATCAAAGGAGCCAACATTTCAGTCACTTTCCAAAACCTACTTCAAAAAGAAAAGATTACACCTAACTGGAGTGTGGGGGGAGGGAGAACAGGACTTCTTGGGAGGGGAGCTTCCCAGCAGCAGCTAAAGTGACCTGCAAAGTGGGGATATTCTTTAATAGCCTTCATATCCCTCTGGTATATTGAAAACACCCACTTAAAAATAAAGCCCAAAGCATACGGACACCATTAAAGTGAATGGACTTTATCAATGTTATGTGTTATCATGGAGTTGTATTAATTTATAAGTGGGTCTGGTTCAGCAAAAATATATGGGTCAGATTTTTCAAAGTAAGCATTTTGTGTGTATAATGACGCCCCCAATCCCATCATGGATAATCAGAAAGGTTTGAAAAGGGGACCTTCAGCACCGAAGACCTCTATCACTTGAACTAAAAGCATAGAGAACAGCCAGTTAGCAGTAACAGGCTGTTCTCTTCTAGTGGGCCAGCCACTGCGGTTGGGTGCACCGCACACTTTGCCAGTGAGTTACATATATACCCTGGTATGCTTGCAGATCAGATCTGCGTTTGTGAAAAGACCTGACTTGCACAAGCATATCAGATATTAGTACATGTAAGTTTAGGCGCACCCAACTCTGTGTGTGGGGTTTGTACATGGCCAGCTTTGAAAGTCTAGCCCTGTCGCTCTGTTTCTTGACCCATTACAAAGTCCGTCATTTTAGAAACAAATGTACTTCTGCCCAACACAGACCTAGCATCAATCGCTTTGGTGCAAGTTTAGGTAAAATGCTGATATTGGGAATAATGGAGAACTGTATGCGCTGCAATTGAAAGGGCTGCTGCAGTATGGAGGCTGGATGTCCCTCTAATGAGAGGGTTAACGAAATGGAAAGGTTTCTGCAGCTCTGTTGGAGCAATGGAGTCAGGACATGTTCCCTGACTGCCCCCCTGTCTATGGAACTGACAGGGCTCAAGAAGACAGTGGAGGATGGGGATTGTTGGGGATCTGAGCAACCAGCTCTGTTGAGGGTGGGCAGCTGGGTAGAGGGACTCTAGCCCCCCACAGTCCTGGACTCCTCCGTTTCTCACCATGGCATGATCAACGGCTGTTCTGTTAATTGCTGTCACCTGCTATGCTTCCAGGCTCTGCAGAGTACACAGAGGAGAGTTGATATTGCCTACAGCAATGTTAGCTCTCCACAGCTTCTCCTCAGATCGCAGCCTTGGGCAGGGGGAAGCATTTCTGCTTAGCCACGGTCTCCCTTCTGCCTGCAGCTTTCTCAGTAGGTTTACTCTACCCTGCTTTACTTGGGTGTGGGAAGGAAGCATTGACCCCAATAGGAGAAGAACCAGTTCTAGGGACATTCTCCTAATCACCTGTGGAAATGCACTGTGCTGGCATGTTGTCACTTGTATGACATGAATTGCACGAAAAACCAGCATAGTAGAAAGCATTGGGGAAAAATCTGTTTTTATTTACATTAATATTTATCCAGATATTAAGAAGCTTCACAAAACGTAATACCTATAGTTTAAAAATAAATAAATATAGACACACATGGCACTATTGTAGGGGTGAACATGGGTACCAAGCAGTGCTAACTACCCACAGTTCCCATTTGAAATGGGAGCTGGGGGTAATCAGCACCCTTGCCAATCAGGTGCTGAAGTGAGAGGATGGTCGGTCGAGGCAAGAGGGTGTTAGCCTGCGATTCAGGAGACTTGAGTTAAATTCCCTGCTCTTCCACAGACTCCCGATGTGACACTGGACAAGTCTCTAAATCTGTATCTCTCTCTCCTGGACAATGGTGATAGCACTTCTCTACCTCACAGGGAGTGTTGTGTGGGTAAAGATTGTGAGGTGCTCTGATGCTGTGGCGCTGGGGGCCTTGGATTTTTCACCTGCTTCAAAGAATTGCGCAATTACTTTTTGAACTCTGTTTTTCAGCTCCACAGAGGTTGACGACATGATTCGAAAATCAACCAACTTGCTGCTGACTCGAATGCTGAGTAACTGTCTGCAGAATGTTATTAAGAGAAGAAACACAGGGCTGACAGAGGTAAAGAGCTCAGTTCCCAGAGCAAATCTAGTCATGGAGGGAGAATGTGTCCCATAATCTAATGTTTGTAGTTCCATTTCAGCTTTCTAGGACACGTCTTTAAAATATAGCAATGGGACCATTATCGTAACCTTAGGTTCTTTGAGAACAATGGGGAGCTGCTGCTTATTGCTGTAATAATTAGTAAGCACTTTATGCTCAGAGAGGAATTTCTCTGCTGCTTTCTCAGTTGTCATTGTCTATCATTTGATGGCCAGTATTCCTTGAATGTTTATAATTCTAGAACACATTTGTATGCTGGCTATTATATTCCTTGTTATAGGAATGAAAAATTTAAATAAGGTAAAACAAACGGCTATCGTTTGTATTACGGCCACAAGTCAGAACTCCAGTGAGTGAATTTGGCAGCATTATGCTAAAAGCCAGACAAACATGGAGTATAAAAGGTGGTCTCTGCTCCCAGAGCGCATTTTTTTCCAGATATTTAGAAATAACTTCCCAAACTTTAGGAAAGATGAGGTTTATGGCAGTTACAAAATGTTTGTGAGCCAGCGATTTTATGCTCGTGTACACGGGATTAGTGTCTGACATTTCTATAAATGTGTGTCAACTAAAATTTTAAATCCATTTAATGTGAGTAGATGATAAACTAACTGAGACATGTACAAGTCTTTGTACTGTGCCTAGGCTAATGAATCCTAGTGAGCCCTCCAGGTTCTGCTATCCTAGGAATATTAAATAAAATATGTCTGTATTTAATTGATGTAATTGTATGTGAATTGTGACATGAGACCTGACTAATGCTTATTTACTCTAAGAAATCTGTGGCTGACTTTGCTGTGAAAACCTTTCTTGTGTTTTGGGAACAATTATACATCCAAGGTGTGGATGCATCTAGGGGAATTTCATCACATCAGAACTGGTTTATCCCTGTATGTGCTTTCAATTTTGCAACTGGGATTCACCCTTGCCCTGCTGCCCTCCGGCACAGGGGAGTGTCTCTGATCCTTGGGGGCATATTCCTCCTCTCCTACCCCCCAGGGTGTCCTTGGGAGTAAGGAATGTAGAGCTATGCCCTACTCTATGCATTGGAAAAAAAACATCCTCTGTTGTGAGTATATTTTTAAACCATAGCAATTTGATTCGTGTGACTTTGTGAACAGTGCTTAATAGCTGACTGGTTAACTTACCACAGGAGTCCCTTCAGACTGCTTACCCCCCGCTTAGAGAAGAGCTTGACATGTGGTGTGTGTTCCACTCTGAGGCGTAGGAAAGGTGATGCCAGGAGAAGAAAATAATGTGGTTGAGAGAGTGCTGTGGTGGAGGGTTTGTTCAGCTGCCTTGGCACTGCGTCTCTGGAAGCTGAAGTGGGATTCCACAGGAAATGCCTACAGGTCACGACAGTTCAGACTTAATGACTCCAATTTAAAATAAAGGTCTAATTTGGCAGGAGCTGCCTGCCTACAGTGTTTTGCTTTGGCACTCTTTTCATCTTAAGGCTGGCGTCACCCTCCTGCTCTATACCACTTAGCAACATACAGTTTGAGTAGCCAGTTTCCCCTTTTTTCCATTCTGGTCTAAATGGGTAACTCTTGCCGCCCCATTTTAGTCAGGATAAAGTAGGAAAAGACATTGGCACTGTCTCGAAACTATTTCTCTGTTCTTCACTCCGATGCTCATTCTTATGTAGGACAAATATTGGCCGGTGTTTATAAAATGATAGTGCATTGCATTTTTCATCTGGGGATCTCAGAGCCTTTACGCTGTTTCTCAGAATGTGTCTGAGGGTCACACAGATTGAGTAAAATTTCCAAAAGCTCCCAGGTCACTTAGGTGTCAAGTGCCATTTTCAAAAGTGACTTAGGCACTTAGCTGAAGTGCAGCTTCTAAGAGTAAATCTCTAGTTCCTTCCACAAGTCAGCCCCCTCCTCTTCTATTAACACCCACCCCTGCATCATCTTCCAGACAGCATGTTTGACATTCATGTAGAGAGCCATGTACCAGTGCCACCTGAGGACCTTCCTTATCCTGCTTTTCATTGCTGCCTTTACCGTTTTTCTCAGGGTGGGCTTGAATTACTTCAGACCAGTGGATATTAGCGTTTGTTACCAAAGTCTGCTCCATATAATTCCAGCCCTTGCCCCTAGAATCATAGAAGATCAGGGTTGGAAGGGACCTCAGGAGGTCATCTAGTCCAACCCCCTGCTCAAAGCAGGACCAGCACTAACTAAACCATCCCAGCCAGGGCTTTGTCAAGCCAGGCCTTAAAAACCTCTAAGGAAGCAGATTCTACCACCTCCCTAGGTAACCCATTCCAGTGGTTCACCACCCTCCTAGTGAAATAGTGTTTCCTAATATTCAACCTAGACCTCCCTCACTGCAACTTGAGACCATTGCTTCCTGTTCTTGTCCCCTCACCCATCCCCATTCCCTTTTGCTTTTTGAAATAGGAGTCATAGAAGTAGTACCTCAGGAGCTCAGAGGGGAGGGTTTCTGTTCTTTCTACTTTCATATTCCCCCAATAAGAGCAGGGATGCATCATGTCCCGGACCTAAGGCAACTGAGCAAATTCATGCACAGATTGTGTCAGAATAGTGATACTAGCTAGCTTCCATCCTCTCCTCTCTGGGAGCTCAGCATTGGTTTGTGTCTCTTGACCTTCAGGATGCTTATTTTCATATAGCAATTCATCCAGTCCATAGAAAATATCTCCAGTTTACAGTGGGACACAACCGCCACTGATACCTTTCAGCCTGTCTGCAGTCCCAAGAGAGTTCACAAAAAGTTTGGTGGCAGTAGTGGAAGTCCGTGTGAGACAGCAAGGTATAACCATGTACCCATTCTAGGACAACTGGCTTCTGAGAGACAAATCCCCCTAGGGTGTATCCAGTGCCCTGTCCACACGCCTCAGCATATTCCATTTTTAGGACTGAGTGTGTATTACAAAGATAAGGTGGGTTAGGTCATATCTTTTATTGGACCAACTTCTGTTTGTGAGAGAGACAAGCTTTCGAGCTTACACAGAGCTCTTCTTCAGATCTGGGAAACCTACTCAGAGTATCACAGCTAAATATAAGGTGGAACAGATTATTTAGCATAGGTAGTTAACATTTCTAGGGGCCATTCAAGGTGAAGTGGCCCGTTAACATCCCTCCAGTCATAGTTGGGAAAGAAAGGAAAGAGGGGAAAAAGGCAGCTTGTAGGGAATTTAGTGGGTTATAGATTGTTATAATAAGCCATAAATCCAGTGTCTCTGTTCAGGCCCTGATATTTAGTGTCTAGCAAAGTTATAAATTTAAACTCCCAGCCTCGTCTTTTGAAGGTATTGTG
The DNA here is from genome assembly GCF_965140285.1 of Lepidochelys kempii. Classification (NCBI taxonomy): domain Eukaryota; kingdom Metazoa; phylum Chordata; order Testudines; family Cheloniidae; genus Lepidochelys; species Lepidochelys kempii. Next base: position 138,056,682 of record NC_136383.1, read on the forward strand.
CAGGTTTCCTTTGAGGATGAGGACGGATAGGTCAGATATAGAGTGTTTGCTTTGTGAAAAGTGTTCACCCACAGGTGATAGGGCATTTTGTGCACTGATTGAGGTACACCAGGTGTTGTGATGGGAATGTGTAGAATGCATGTATCTTGAAAGGTGAGTTGTGGGGGGTGTTGATCATTGAAGCAGTGGTGATATGTCTGCAGGTTTTGCATTTGTTGTTCTGGCAGGGTGTGGTTCTGCTTTGAGTTGGTGTGTCCTGGTCTGTGTGGAGCCTGCTTCTGATTGTGAACTTGAAAAAGTTGGGGGGTTGTTTGAAGGCTGGAAGAGGAGATCCAGGAGGGATTTCTTTCAGGATGTGGTCCCTATCGAGAGTGGGTTGAAATTGTTTAATGATACCCCATATGGGTTCCAGTGTGGGGTGGTAGGTGACAACTAGGGGTGTGCAGTCAGAAGGGGTTATATTTCCATATTAAAGCAGGTTATCTCAGGCTATTTGGGTCATCCCTCATTTCTGTCCATAGAATGTATAGGGGCTCTTCTTGATTCCAAGCTGGAGGCATATCTCCATTGCTACAGGTTTTGAGATCATCACATCCCTAATGTCCAACCTCAGGGGAAACTCTACAACAGCAGCAAGAATCTCTGAGAGACAAGGTGAATGAGGTATCTTTCATTGGGCCAACTTGTGTTGGTGAAAGAGACAAGCTTTTGAGCTTACACAGAGACCTACACTGCAAACATTAAACTATTTGGTCATGTGGCATCCTGCACTTTTGCCAGACTTTGCCTCTGCCTTCTCAGGAGCTGCCTGAGGTCTGTTTTCCAATCAACCAGACATCATAAGCACACTTATCTCGTGGTACGGACTACTCTACTAGCTTTTCTGGACTGTTGGACGACGCCCCAAGATTGTCTGCAAAGAAATATTCTGCACTCCTCCTTCCGCAGTGACCCTGATTACAGATGTCTCCATAGCGGATTGGGGGGCCCAGCTAAAACACCTAGATTCAAAGCATATGGTTCTGGAAAGAGTCCCTCCCCCACATATCCATGTGCTGAAATTCTGGGTGATTTGAACTAGCCTGTGGAATGTTTCTACTGCTTCTGAAAGGAACCATAGTGGTGCAGATCCTGACAGACAACACCTCTACAGTGTTTTATATTAACCGGCAAGTGGGTGCCCTTTCAGTTCCCTCTGTCAAGAACCAATCAAGCCATCTTCATGGGAAAACTTACAAGGCTCTTTACCTACTGGGAGCAAACAACAATTTGGTGTATTACCACAGCAGGCAGTACTCAACCATTCATGAGGACTCAGTCACTGAAAGACTCCATGCTCAAACCTGTATTCCACAGGCGGGGCTCCCCCATAATTTATCTGTTCACCACCACCAGGAGCAAATGTCCATCATTCTGTTCCAGCGCAGGCTTCTTCCAGGATGCCTTCCGAACCCCTTTGTCTCAACCATCTCTGTGCCTTTGCCCCCATTCCCTTAACACCCAGGGTCATAAGGAAAATGTAGGATGTGGCCTCAGTAGTACTCAAAGCCCCTTATTGGTCCAGATAGTATTGGTTCACAGACCTATTGCACCTGTCCACATAGCTAGTGAGAGCTCTCATCGATCTGCTAGATATACGCTCTCAGAATCAAGGACAAATTATCCATCCAAACCCAACATCTTTACATCTGATAGGTTGGAAGTTTAGTGTCTGAGCACTACAGACCGGGATTGCTCTGCACAGGTCCAAGAAAATTCTAATGTAGAGCAGGAAGCCCTCTTGAGACAAGATCAGTCTACATTCAGAGTGGAAAGGTTTTCCCATCTGGGCTTCATCACATGGTGTCATCCCTTTAAACCCTAGTCCCAGGATTTTGCACTACATCTTCTTAAGCTATCAGGCCTCACCATTAATTCTGTCAGGGTCCACTTAGGTACAATTCCACTGGTTTGAGAGTCCACTTCTGCCTGGGACTTTAATGTAGTTTTATGGGCCTCATGGAACTCCCCAGTGAACTCTTATCCAAGTACTCTCTACACCATTTAATTCTCAAAACCACTTTTGTGATGGCTGTCCCCTCTATAAAATTTAAACATCTTATAGACTTTCAGGCCAGAAGAAACCATCATGATCATCTAGTCTGACCTCCTGCACATTGCAGCTCACAGAACCCCACCCACCCACTCCTGTAATAGTCCCATAACCTCTGGCTAAGTTACTGAAGTCCTCAGATCATGGTTTAAAGACTTCAATTTACAGAGAATTCACCATTTACACTAGTTTAAACCTTCAAGTGAATGGTGCCCCGTCCTGCAGAGGAAGCATCAGTAGCCGATACCCCTTCCGCTCTTTTCCATAAGATAAGGTGTGCGGAGACCTCATCAGAACTTTCTTACCAAAGTGGTGTCTGATTTTCATTTAAAGCAAACCAGCAGCTTCGCTGTTCTCTTTTCCCAAACCACATTCAGACCTGCGAAAAATCAAGTTCCATACTTCAGATGTTTCCAGAGCCCTTCTTTATCAGTTAGACAGGACCAAGCCATTCAGGAAATTATCCCATTTTTTTGTGGCATTGGAGAAGGCTGTGAAAGGTCAGGCCATCTCTTTCCGGATGTTATCCAAGTGGATTACCCAGTACATCACCATTTGTTACCAACTAACAGATATGCCCCTCTCCTCAGGCGGCATCAGGGCCCACTCAACTAGAGACCATACAATTTCTTCTACATGCCTAATAAATGTTCCTATATCAGAGTTCTGCAGGGCTCACATACAATTTAGTTCATGCCTTTACCAAGCATTATGCCCTGGATTTAGCAACTAGGCCAGATGCCAAATTCAGGAGAGCCGTTCTGCAATACTTACTTAGTTAGCTGTATTAGGACTCCTCAGACCTGTGTCCAGTTAATCTAGGAACAGCTAACTAGTTGTCATAAGTAGGATCAACATGGACAAAGACTCAAAAAAGAAAGGTCATTTACATAATGGTAACTGTCGATCTCCAAGGTGTTTAACGCATGTGGACTTCACAGCTGCTCTCCATCCCATCAGCTTCATTATCCAGCTCTCTGGGATTTTGAATTAGCAATGAATCAAAGAGATGGTCAGGGCCACTCTTCTTAGAGGCTCTTGGGTGAGGGGGCACGAGGACATGCAGGACACAATCACAGCCCCAGTGGATAGTGTTGGTCAAAAGATTCCGATCTTGCATGCATGAAGTGCATGTGCACCATAAGAAGGATCCACACCAACAAAATATCTCAAAGAATCACAGTTAATGTAAGGTAAGTACCAGGTCAGGTTGTAGAAATGTTTTTTGTAGGAACGTGGTGGAGGCCTGTGGGACTGAGCCTGGTAAATTGAAATGTCTTCTCACTTTGATATACCATATAAATACTAAGCGGACTGCATTGGAGACAGTGAACCCGCCCTTCTTGTTGATTTACGCAGCACTGATTAAAAGCAAGTGTGCTTTGATCTCCCACCAAGAGACAAAGGACCATGGGGCAGCCATTAGCAGTAAAGAGGGGGATTAAGCAAATGCATAACAGGGACACAAGGGATTACAGAACTACAGAGAAAAGAGCTATCATTTGTTTAATTTGTACAACCAGATTTGAAAAGCCTCACCACTACAGATTCAAGGAAGAAAGGAGTTGACTATAAGGAACCAGTGTGTGTGGAAACCAGAGAGTAAGCTTGCCACTTCATAAGCACTCGAGGGAAGAGACACAGGGAGCATTCTCCATGTCTGGAAGCAGATGAGGATGGGCAGATTGTGTTACCAGAGGGAAGAGGACCAGGAGGAATTCTGCATAGCTAGAAGAATCCAATCCTTAGTAGGTCCTCAGTGTGGATTCTGCAGAAAATATCTCTGAAGATCCAGCTGGCTGAATGGAAAGGAAAGTAGATGGAATGTACCTGGGGATGGCTGCTCAGCCCAACCCACTGGACAGTCAGACGTGCCCAGAAAGAGATCTCCAACTGTCCAATGAAGACAGACAATCGTTGTTTGGGATTCTGTACTAAGAATGAAAAGAATGTTTTCTGCAAGACCCAGATGGACAATGGAATGGTGTGCTGTCTTCCAGGAGCCAACATATGAGATGTGACTAAAATTGGGTAAGCTTTTAAAGACAATGGGCAAGGACCCCCTGGCGACAGTGAATAATGACACTACGTGGCAGGATACCTCACAGATAGTAGCTGACTTCCAAGAGCTCAGACAGAAGGATGCTGAAGGAGAATGTCCAAGAGCTCTTCTCTGAGATCCTTCCTGTCCCATGAACAAAGGAGGACACAAGGCAGAAGATTCTGGATGTGAACTGCTGGCTAGGTAAGTGGTGTAAAATTAGAGGGTCTGATTTTGTGGAACATATGTCCATTTTCTGTGGGGAGAATGAGTTATACAGTTTGGATGACCTCTTCCATCTCTGTAAAAGGACAACCAATCTTCTAGGGAGCAGGCTGGCTAGACTAATCAAGAGGGTGTTAAAGTAACAACAAAATGGGAAGATCAAAAGGGAGAACAAATGTGAAATCACTTAGAATAAAATGAAGTTGATGAGACTAAAATTATTTAAATTTATTTGGGCATAAGCTTTCGTGGGCTAAAACCCATTTCATCGGATGCATGTGCATCCGATGAAGTGGGTTTTACCCCACGAAAGCTAATGCCCAAATAAATTTGTTAGTCTCTAAGGTGCCACAAGTACTCCTTCTTTTTGCTGATACAGACTAACACGGCTACCACTCTATAATTAGTTAAGTCATCAAGGGACACGATGAAGTTATTTACTTGCCTATACACCAATGCTAGAAGCCTGGGTAATAAACAAGAGGAAATGGAATTGCTCATTTATGCACATCTATTCAGCCTAGTTGGTATTACTGAAACTTGGTGTGAAGGTTTGTGTGATTTGAATTGTAAAAATCAATTATTATAACCTAATTATGGGCAAAGGGAGAGAGGGAGTAGCACCCTGTCAAATATGACTTCGCCTATTTCCGAATCATTGGTGCTTGAAAGCAAATGATCTTGAATACTTATAGACCAATGTTCTAAAATTCTACAGCGAACACACATTCTCCTGCTGTCCTAAGTCCAATTCCTTTTCTCTCTGTCACTTTTGAATTCTAATATTCCAGCAAAATGGCACAAATGTCCCAGAAGATATTTTAGCATGACATCGGGGATAAATGGGAAGTTCTTAGACCCTTTCCATTATTGCTTATATCGCATCTGAAATACGAGGCAATTTGTAAGAAGACAGCGTTCCTGTCTGAGAAATGAATGTGAATAAGGAACTAAATAAGTTATTTGCAAAGTTAAATAATTATCTGTGAATGAATCAGAGGCAAAAGCAAGATCAGTTTGCCCTAAACTTGCAATGCTTGAGCTGTATCAACTTCAGGGGATCTTTTGCTAAGGCATTTTATCAGTTGATAGTTAATCATCGAACCATCTGTGGCTTCATTTCTAAATGCCATTGTGTGTTTTTTTGTGAGCTGTTGCTCAAGAATACAGGGTATTTAGGGTTTATTAACAGATACCATGTTAGACCAGAAATATGTTATCTTCTGTAACCCTTTATATTTTAATGGTATTTGAACTGTAGTAAAATGAACAATGAGTTTATAAAATTCATTATAGTCTTTTGTGGTATTAGCAAAAGTCATGGGAAATTCCTTTCTCAAGTGTGAGCTTTTATTTAAATTTCATATGTTAAAACAGGACAATCATTTTTTTAGCCTTTAGCAGTATACAGCACGTTTGTGCAGTGTCCAGCATGATGACAGATCGCCCTGGTTTGGCATCCATTAGTCCGACATACACCTTACTTTAAAAACACAAGCCGCACCTGACACATCTCCTTGCCTTCACAGCTTGTGCAGATTATCATAAATACGACTCACTTGGAGAAATCCTGCAAGTTCCTAGAAGAATTCATAACCAATATCACCAGCGTACTCCCGGAGACTGTCCATACTACCAAACTCTATGGAACTACCACCTTCAAGGTGAGAAAACCATGGTAACCTAGGGGTGTTCTGTGGATTGTGTCTGACTGTAGATACACCATGTGTGAGTTGTGCATGGTCCACAAATAAATTTGTGCTGCGAAAATTTGTGCTGGAAACTTCCACATTAATCTTTTTGCACATTTTATAAAGTCTGTGCAATCCTTTCAATATGTGTTGTTTTTCAAATTATTTTAATACTGCTTTCTTTAAAAACAAAAAAAACCCCACCATTGTCAGCAATTTAGTGTTTATCTTCAACCCTACAGTAACAAAGCAGCAAGGAAAACAATAACAAATGAGTCACTACCAGATTAGTCACATATATATTGTTCCAAAAGGTAGGGTAGAGTTTCTCTCTCTGTTTGTGCTCCCAGTGCATGTGACCTACGCAAATTCCTTTTTGCTGTAGCATTCTAAAGCCGCAAAACTAAATCATCAATAAGTGTCTGCCACCACTAAGGCATTTTATCATCCCCTAGTGCCCCTAGCACACAGTCCCTCATACAAGCAAATGGTAGGAAGTATACTACTTCACCAAAAATACATGGATGGGTAAGCTTTCGAGAACACAAATGACAGGTAAGTGAATTTTTCCCAAACAGCAAAGCTGCCCAGGCCTGGGCTTTCTCTGTGAAATGGTGAACTAATATCGATAGGGTTGTAGTACAGGGAAGACCCAACATGCATGATGCTGGAAAAACATCATTGCCGTTTTTTTCATTTATACAGTAAAGCAGCAGCAGTCTGGAGGACGCTGCTGGGTTTGGCTCTCCTACAGTACATCAGCCATGGATGCAACCATCCACCGAATTTCAAGCCAACATTCTCTTAGATACCAGCTTCCTGCATTTGTTCATTGTTTGCTTGATGGCTCTCTTGCCATAAGTTTACATAGTTGTAAATTTTAGGCTATAAGAAAACTGTAACCATAATAGAAATCATAGAAATGTCAGGCTGAAAGGGACCCTGGGAAGTCATCGAGTCCAGCCGCCTCCACTGAGATAGGACCAAATAAACCTCGACCATCCCTGACAGGTGTTTGTCCAACCTGTTCTTAAAAACCTCCGGCGATGGGGATTCCACAACCTCTTAAGTATCCTTAGAGTAGTTAGAAAATTTTTCCCAATATTTTACCTAAATCTCTCCTGCTTCAGTTTAAGCCCATGGCTTCTTGTCCTACCTTCAGTGGACATGGAGAACAATTGATCACAGTCCTCTAGATGGATTAACTAGGGTGCATACCTATCTTGGTGGTATCTGAGATGTTTACAGAACTATATACATCAATATGAATGATCTGACAAAAAATGAGGTTTCTTCTTTTCCATGATCCAGAGACAGGTAGCATGTCCTGAAACTTATTTGTTCTTATCCTTCTGTTTGTCTCAGTGGTGTCTGGCAGAGTCCCTGTCTGTCTCACCCCCTCCTGGCCTTGCCCTTCAGCACAGCTCCGTCCGCTTCCCCTGAACCAGCATAATGGCATAATGCCTACCGTGCCAGCATGGTATCTCAACACTGGTTCCATTTTAGGCAGAAGAATCCACTGCAGAGATTTAGCCACGCGACTCCGGTTCTTTTTAATGGGAGTTGTGTGGCTAAATCACGTATTTGCCCTTGAAAATCTGAACCCAAAACTCCAGTGGAATGGAATTGTGTAAACAGATAATCACAGGGCATGAGTGAGCACTTAAATATTTAGTAAGGGCGGGAGGGTCTGGCCACCATGAGAATGTGTGTTGAAAATGTTTAAAATTTTAGACTGTACAAAATCTTTTAACCAGTTCTCATCCAGACCAATGCTCAATATAAATACCATAGATTCTGCTAATGCATTTCTCTGCATGGCTGTCCCAGAATAATATTTCCTTGTGGATGGAAACCTCTTGCTAGGTGCAAGTAATAACTGGAAGGACTATGTGGTGTATTCAGAAATTACTATTTTTCTGTGACTTTAAGAGGCCAAAATCAAGCCCACAATCCTGCTTTGACTTGCAAGTAAATAACATTGTTACCTCGTTAGAAAAGGGAACGGAGCTGCTAATGGGAGAATGCAAAAGTATTATCAGTTAGACTGGTAGAAAAAAGGAAGATTTCCTACACAGCATGTAGGACAAAAAAGGGAAGCTAATGAAGCACAAACCATGACTACAAAAAGAAAAGCACTTGTGGCACCTCAGAGACTAACAAATTTATTTGAGCATAAGCTTTCGTGAGCTACAGCTCACTTCATCAGATGCATTCAGTGCAAAATACAGTGGGCAGATTTATATACACAGAGAACATGAAACAATGGGTGTTACTATACACACTGTAACGAGAGTGATCAGGTAAGGTGAGCTATTACTAGCAGCAGAGCTGGGGGGAGGGGGACCTTTTGTAGTCATAATCAAGGTGGGCCATTTCCAGCAGTTCTTACAACTACAATACCCACCTGCTGAAGTGAAGAAACAGATTGACAGAGCCAGAAGAGTACCCAGAAGTTACCTACTGCAGGACAGGCCCAAAAAAAGAAAATAACAGAACGCTACTAGCCATCACCTTCAGCCCCCAACTAAAACCTCTCCAACGCATCATCAAGGATCTACAGCCTATCCTGAAGGACGAGCCATCACTCTCACAGATCTTGGGAGACAGGCCAGTCCTTGCTTACAGACAGCCCCCCAACCTGAAGCAAATGCTCACCAGCAACCAAATACCACACAACAGAACCACTAACCCAGGAACCTATCCTTGCAACAAAGCCCGTTGCCAACTGTGTCCACATATCTATTCAGGTGACACCATCATAGGGCCTAATCACATCAGCCACACTATCAGAAGCTCGTTCACCTGCACATCTGCCAATATGATGTATACCATCATGTTCCAGCAATGCCCTTCTGCCATGTACATTGGTCAAACTGGACAGTCTCTACATAAAAGAATAAATGGACACAAATCAGACTTCAAGAATTATAACATTCAAAAACCAGTTGGAGAACACTTCAATCTCTTTGGTCACTTGATTACAGACCTAAAAGTGGCAATTCTTCAACAAAAAAAACTTCAAAAATAGACTCCAATGAGAGACTGCTGAATTGGAATTAATTTGCAAACTGGATACAATTAACTTAGGCTTGAATAAAGACTGGGAGTGGATGGGTCATTACGCAAAGTAAAACTATTTCCCTTTGTTTATTCCCCCTCCGCACCCCCCCACACCCCTGTTCCTCAGACTTTCTTGTCAACTGCTGGAAATGGCCCACCTTGATTATCACTACAAAAGGTTCCCCCCAGCTCCCCACTCTCCTGCTGGTAATAGCTCACCTTACCTGATCACTCTCGTTACAGTGTATATGGTAACACCCATTGTTTCATGTTCTCTGTGTGTATAAATCTCCCCACTGTATTTTCCACTGAATGCATCCGATGAAGTGAGCTGTAGCTCACGAAATCTTATGCTCAGATAAATTGGTTAGTCTCCAAGGTGCCCCAAGTCCTCCTTTTCTTTTTGCGGATACAGACCAACACGGCTGCTACTCTGAAACTATGATTGTGACACCACATCTTGTGTTACCTTACTAATGTGGAGTGTGTTGAACTGGTGCACAGTACTGCATGCTCTGTACACTAAGTTGGCTGATTTAATTCCCGTCCCATTTTAAGGAGTCTTCTCTTGTTTCCCAGGATGCCCGCCATGCTGCAGAGGAAGAGATTTACACTAATCTGAACCAGAAGATAGACCAGTTTTTGCAGCTGGCAGATTATGACTGGATGGCTGCTGAACCGGGCAGCAAAGCCAGCGATTACCTGGTAGATCTCATTGCTTTCCTGCGCAGCACCTTTTCTGTGTTCACACACCTACCTGTAAGTGACAGTGGTCTCTTTCTTTGAAAACTGGGAGTGCATGGGGGTTCTAATGCCACTGTAGAACTTTTGGGCTGTTCGAAGTTTAGTGTACATGATAATGTTGTGCTGTTGTCATGAACAGAACTGATTTTTCAAATAAGGCATTTCAAGAGCTATCGGAAGGCAGGCTCTCTCGGGGGGCTCCCTCAAAACTGCTCCTTAAAGTCTGAGAGAAAAGTATAGAGCTGTTGATTTAATAAAAAATACGGTAAGGGATATAATTAACGAGGTACTCGGTTTAAATTTGATTTTAAACAACTGAGGTATAGTTTTATTTTAATCAATGTTAAGTGACTACTTTAGAAAAGGTACCACGTTTGAGAATATATTTTGCCTTTGAGTTTTTCATTTGCAAATTTTGTAACCATGTGCTCATAATGTCACCAGTTCAAAATAGAGCTCTGCATCATATAGCAGAGAGTAGCTTTTTCTCTGTTTACAATACACCTGCATTTTCTTATTTCTAGAAAAATCATCCCATTATCCATTGAATTGTGTTGTTGACCTGGAAGAGTATAATATCCTATTTAGTAAAGTAAACTTAATAATCAGGCATTTTCACTTATCCACAAAGAACTCCTTTTTTGTTAAAATTTATTTTGGGTCCTATGGATTTCTCCCTGGTACTAATTTCCATCAGTAGAACTTTGAAATGTCAAAATAATTGAAAAATGTATTTCTATTACATGTGGTTACATCTTTTCACGCTTTCATTTTACTACTTATCATTCACTCTGGTAGCTGCCCAACTCAGTGGCATCTGGGCACGTAGTTTGTTAAATCTCATCAACCGTTATATAGACTAAAAGGCTGACCCTTAAGCATTTGTAGTTCTCTCTGTCTTAGCTTCATCCTGTTTGTTCATCTCTCTGACTGAACTACTACAAAGGTTTTAGACCACTCGTCAGTGTCATTTAGCCAATATGAAAGCCAAACCCTTAGTGGTTCCTTTTTGAAATCCCACGCCTTTGGCATCTTGGATCCCATAAGGGTCCTTGTTGTGGTGTCTAGAAGATTTGACAGCTGGAAGGGAATTAGTTCTGATTCCTAGGGAAGGAGGAACAGCCAGAGGCATGGTGAGAAGGATTTGTTCCAGTTAATCAGATTTGAAGACACCACTGTGAATGAGGTGAGAAGGGGGAATGTTAAGCATCGCAACTAACTTTTGGGGGAGAGATTGGGCTGTGGTGGAGAGAGATTGGAGAGTTTTCACCCATCTCTTCCTTTTGGGTCACCTATGTTTTCAAAATGACTCCATCCCATATTGCAGCGTAGATAGAGAAGTGACATGTCAGTTGCCAGACAGGGACTCGTATCAGAACCAGACATAGAATTTGGGGATTGCTGGCTCCCATTTGGATTCTTTAACTACTAGATGTCTTCTTACTAGGGATCTAGATATAAGTACAATGACCTCTATCATGGGTTGTCATCAGGTTTTGTATCTGGACCTTCAGCCCCATAGCACATACCTCTACTGCTTGAACTAGCGGAGTAATTCAGTTAGCTGGTAGCAAAAGTAAGGTTTTGCTAGGTAGAGATGGTACAGTAAAAAGTAAGAAGAATTCATACTTTCTCAGTTTAGTCTGGATGCTTTATTGGTGTTTTTAATGCCTGAGCACCTGGGGTGATAGGAGAGGCATGTTTTTGTAGGAATCCAAATGAATATTTATTTGGGAAAATAAATAAGTGTCCACAAAATCATTGCAGCATACCCCTTCTCCTTCAACCCTTTCACACACACACACCTGTCAGTAAGGAGAGAAACTCCCTCTTTGTTCATCCTCAGCTTCTGTGGTGTTTTGCTGTAGACCTGACTGACAGGGTGTCTTTTCACTGGAGCATTAAGCATGGCTAACGTGGGGCTGCAAAGAAGGAAAGACATGCCCGCAGTGATTTATGAGATGGATCTGGAGTGATTTATCTTCCTTAAAACTTTAACGTTTCCTTTTCAAATTAATCAAAATTGTTTTGGGAATAGGGAAGGCATCTGCTTACTCCAAAAAAAAAGATTGAGGCGAGCAGAAGCAACCTCTCTATCAATCTAATATATGTAAAACTACCCAGCTGCTCAAAAAGTCACTCTGCTTTTCCTAACAGTGAGGATGCCAGGTAACAAGTTAACAACATTGAGCCAGCACGTATATAGCACCTTATCCTCAAAGCATCATACAAAACCGAATCCTCACAACTGCCCTGTGGAGGTGTGGGAGATAGTTAATCAGATCTAAAAGTGTGATCTGTAATGCTGCAGATCTGGCTTAATTAGTTTGTACGGGGAGGTGGGTGTGGAATTTTTGATATTTCAAAGCTATGTTCTTTACAAGAACCGTGTGACTGTGCCTTCATTCTAAGTTGCTCAAGGGTTCCTCTGTAACTTGTAGCCAATGTTAAAGACAGGGAGAATTGTGACGTATATATCCTGGTTTTGTTTTTTTCAAATCCTTTACTTAAAGTATATTGACTTCATTGTTAGCCTTGGTCTCTTTTCTCTCCCATTCTTGATGGGTTTTCCTGATTGATCCCATAATTTTGCTCTGTTTCTAAGGGCTTGGCTACACTTGTGAGTTAGAGGGCATTAAAGCAGCCCCGGACGCCCTAGCTCACTACCCGTCCACATTGGCAAAGGCACGTAGAGTGCTCTGACTCCACGGCTAGAGCGCTCCTGGTACTTCATCTTGGCGAGAAGATTAACGCTTGGTGTGCCTTGGTTGAAATGCCCGGGCCTCAGTGTGAACGAGGTGTTGCATTACTGCGCTCTGATCAGCCTCCGGAAACGTTCCATAATCCCCTTAAGTCAAGTGGCTTCTCATTGTTTTGAACTCGCTGTAGGAATGCGGATATGCCCTTTGAAAGCTCCGTTTCTGACATCCGGCTGCTTATCTGCTCCGAGACAAAGCAACCATTACTGTGGAATGCTGTGTGGGAGAGGGAGACGAGGGGTCTGCTGCAGTCTGAACTTACAAGACAGAATGCCAACATGCTCTCAGCCCCCCCAAAACCCACTCTCTCTCTCCCCCCACATACACACAACACACTTCCTGTCATGCCCCGCCCCACCCACCCTCCATTTGAAAAGCACGTTGCAGCCACTTGAATGCTGGGATAGCTACCACAATGCACTGCTCTCTGTGGCTGTTGCAAGAGCTGCGAATGTGGCCACGCCAGTGTGCTTGCAGCTGTCCGTGTGGACAGACTGCAGCGCTTTCCCTACTGCGCTGTACGAAGGCTGGTTTAACTCAAAGCGCTCTACATCTGCCAGTGTAGCCATGCCCTAAGTGGGTTGTTTTATTGTTTTCAAATAAAACATCAACCATTATGCACAAAAGAAATCCCAAGTCTACCTGTATAAAAGCAGTATGTAGAAGCAGTACAAAAGCGGTATGTATTTTGTAGAAGAATATGGATGAAAGAGAAAACAACTAAACAAAAAAGATGAATTATAGGTATATATGGGAGTATTGCTAAGGAATAATAGAGCCTTTCACCTCTAGCTTGCTGGTTTGAATCCAGCCCAAGTCATTATTGACAGAATATTACTACCATGGGATGAGTGTTGGTGCGTTGTGTGAAGAGAGTTTGCAGTCTCAATTTCCCCCCCAAAATTACCATCATGGTTGCACACTATTAGCTGCTAAATAAGAGAAGTAAAATATTGAGTGGTCCATGGAGAGTGAACTTTCCTCTCACTGATAGAAATGGCCCTGCAAAACAGGGTTGAGACATGCTGAGTTAAGAGCCCCTTTTCCCTGGCCATCTTGCTCCTGTTCTGCGGTTACTTTGTTTCCCAGGGTTGTTGATCAGGCACCTTTCACAGTTCTTGAATTCACACAATTAAAAACATCACAAATATTCTCCACTAATTTTTTTAACTTTTCAAATTCACCAGAATAAAAGTCAACATTAGTCTCTGGAAATGACTGATAGCAAGAGACAGGTTGAATGGTAAGCATTAAAGTAACCCTTGAAAATGTTCATGAAAATTTACCAGCCCACACTCAAAAGCAACTTGCCTGCCTTTCATCATGATGATCCTAATAAAAGTTTGTAATGTTTTGCTTGCTGATCAAAGAAACTCACCATGGCATGCAGAATTTTCCCAAGGCTACACAAAAGTTACACAAAAAGGACCAGACCTGAAGTATAACCCTGAGACGAAGCCCTGGTCCTGCAAAGACCTATTCACTTGCTTAACTTTATGCATGTGAGTAGTTCCATTGTCTTAAATGGGACTGTTCCTGTGTATCGAAGTCTCTGCAGAGTCAGGGCTCTAAGCATCCAGCAGATCAGATCTACTTGCAGAACCCAAGTGCCTCAAGTCAACATTTCTGCTGAAAAAATTAAAGTGGTAACTCTGAACAGTATGCAGGGTAAATCTTGGTCTGAGAGCTGGGCTTTGGTCATGTAATTCTGATTTGAATCCACAAGAGACCCTAAACTTTCACGATAGCTGTAAGGTAAAATTTTAATATTGACCCAAAGTATTACAAATTAGTAGAACTTAAAAAGAACTTTAAATGTCTCCTTTGTTCTCATACATTCAAGTTGTATTTTCCAGTTTCAACTCCACGGTGTCAGCTTGGACTTCGTCGGGGATGATGGGAGGGAAGTGTCTATTGTAGTTTCTACTGAGTCATCTATCATGATTGGGAGAGAGCGAAACAGTAGCAGGTATTTCTAAGGAAAATGGCAATTTCCTTAAATGCTGAATTCCCTGGATTCTGTTAGTTTTTTTGCTCTCATCCTTTGACAGCATTTTGGCTTTAGATATGGATTTTTAGAGCACAGATTAGTGTATTGATGGCTAGGATGGACAGGGCTGCTTAGGGAAGGACATATTTGCATTCCTTCCTAACTTTCTGCTAGTTTGGGAAGATGGCAAATGCAGCACTGCAAATTGGAGCCAGGACCCAGCAGCATGTCTTTAGCACATGTTGCAGGGTGAAGAGTTCGTGGTTAAGCCATCCAGACTCTGGCACATAACACCACAGCACAGAACTTCCATGGTGGTTTATAGCCACAATTTAAAAATGGTCTGCTAAGTGCTCTAAACGTCTCAAAACAAATAATATGGTATTGGGAATAAAAGCACAGCTAACATTTGGCCCTGAGGCTCTTTCCTTTCTGAATTAGCAAGTGCGAGTTAGTTACGATATGCTGCCTGCCTCACTGTTGGTAAGGTAGCGCACTCTCCTTCTGTAAAAGTTTTAATAAAATGCTTTGCTAAAAAAAAAAAAAAAAAAGGTGGCTTCCCCGCTCTTTAGGGAGCAAAGGGCCACAGTTTAAACAGATTAATATTTTGTGCAAAACGCTTTCAAGAGAATGAATGAAAAAGCCTTTTGTCCACAATGGCTGATTGTTGTTTTTATTTCTTGTTAGACAAGCTAATGTAAATCGCATTGACAAGGCTACTCCAAACACACTGATTTGTTGACTTTAAGCCTTTCAAAGATGGAGGGTTGTGTCAACACCTACAATGAGCTGTCAGGTTAACAAAGCAAGGATGTTTTTTTGCTGGGGGCGGGGACGGGAGTTGGGGAAAGGGGTGTGTTTTGTTTTTATTTTAAGTTTCCTTTAATCCTCTGTTAGTCTTGTATCTTGATAACCTCCTTTGGAAGGTAATCGGCTGAGGCCAAGAGGTGACAGTGACCTGGGAAAGGGAAGTAATCTTTCAGCAATCCTACAACTGTAACCTCTCCAGTCTCAAGCAATTCAGCATGAACTCTTTGCACAGGGAGTCTTTTCCTGTGTGTTTATTTTTGCCAGATGGTGAACACAGATTTCAGCTGTAACTGTGTAAACTGTATGGATTCTTTGCTTGGGATGCTTTGTCCAGTGCCCCATTAGCTGTATCGACATCTCTTTGCAGTTGCAAATAAACGCAGTGATTCTGGCAGTTCACATGTTTTGTAGAGAGAACTTTAAAAGAGAGGTAGATTTTTCTTATAAAGAAAATGGTTTCCTATGTTGCTTTAGTAGATGAAACATTGCCTCCATAACATATTGAAAGAAGGAAAACAGTGCATGGAAGTAAATTCAGGACAAATCTGAGGTTTATTGT
Source organism: Lepidochelys kempii (assembly GCF_965140285.1). Classification (NCBI taxonomy): domain Eukaryota; kingdom Metazoa; phylum Chordata; order Testudines; family Cheloniidae; genus Lepidochelys; species Lepidochelys kempii. The sequence goes on from NC_136383.1 coordinate 138,072,656, forward strand.
AGGCATAGCCTTGACTGTTTTGGTCAAGATGCTCATCTTACAGTGTCCTGGTGGAAAATATCTGGCATGAAAACAGAATATGAGCCCTAAAAACTTCATTATATTGTAGCTTAATACTGAGATAATAGTGAGGTACTGAGATAAGGGTGTCAATTTAAATGTGTGTGCAGTTCTTTAATATGCTGTCAAGTTTTTGAAGTGACAGCTTTAGTGAGAGTCTCGTTTAAAGAGTAAGCTTTGTTGTAGGAGATGATCACGGTACTCCTGAACTGCTCCCACCTCACTACATTTCACACTGTTCCTTTGCTCTCTGATGCATTTGATTTAAATTCCCTGTGTTGTCCTCTGTAGGGGGATGTAGATGTCCATTCTACAATGTCGGTGAGTATGACTGTGTGTTGTATGCATTCAGTATGTTCTGCTCGCAGTTCAAATGTTAGAGGGTTATTTGAACCAGAAAAGGTCTGTATTCTGGGAGGGATGAAGATAAGTAGAAAAGCAGCCAAAAGCTTAATGTTTCAGAGTAGACATTTAACCCTGTCGCTGCTGCCAGAATGTACGATTTTTCCTCCATTTATTATTAGAAAGTGAATAAATAGAGTGTGTCGAAGCACAGTGAAGAAGCAGGTTTCCTGACATACAAGGCGCTCTCTGTTCAATAAGTGGAGCACTGACATAGCATCTTTTTAGAAAGAATACTCGAGAGTCAGCTATCACCCATAAACCTAGTCTGCCAGGATCCCTTACCTGCTTCAAAGGCTGCAGCAGCCCTTCTAGCCATGGTGGACTGGCTAGTACTTCCTCCCAAACCCATTAGCACCGCTCAGAGACCAAGGACCAAGCTTTGTCCTGAGCTGATATCCGCAGTACGACAGGCAGAGGCAGTGAGTATACTGGCACCAAGTGGCAGGGTTGCAGCAACCTTACGAAAGATGAACGCTTCCCAAATTGTTGAACTAATGATGAAGATCTCCATTTAAATGGTGCCTTTTATTCCAGTACATCATAAATAATATAGATATTATGTATATAGTGCTATTGAAATGCACTCACCTCTGGGGTATGCTTCTTGCCTGCTACACCCTTCTCAGTAATGGGGAGAGGGGTCATTTAGCCAAATAAACTGAGGCAAATTCCTATGAAGAAAAGTACCATGGGGGTCTTTAATCTCCACTTAGCAGACTTGGCCTTTGTTTTTAATATCTTATTTGAAAAACCCTCTCCCACGTACGCTGTAATCTACATGTTTCCCAGTATGTGTCTTCCTCGCACAGCTGACCCTGCTGGGTTTTGAACCTGTGGTTCCACAGAGTCTAGATATTCCCAGCCTGATGCTTTAGACCACTGAACCTTCCCCTCTGGTTATAACGCTGGAATATTTTCTCAACGAGTAGTGCAGGCTTTTCTTGATGTTACTATCACGCTATTTGGATTAGCGCAAAGAAAGCAAAGCTGACCTCCAGGACCTGCATTCTGGTTCAATGAATGCCTCTAATTGTTGTCATTTATGCTTGTTTTCATGTTCAGTAGAAAAACTAAGACATTTTCATGGATAGATCACAAACTACATTCTAGCTACCTTGTTTTTTCTGTTCCAATTTTTGCAAGCCATGGCACGTGTTAACAAGTGCACCTCATTATTGTAGACACAATTCTGCTCTACTCAGTTCTCTGGTGTAAGATAGTACACATTAAGCTGTAGTATTTACCCCAACTGTAAGCTTCTGCATTTAACCCATGCTCTTTATTAAAGCTGCCTGTTGGCTGTGACACTAGTAGTGACAGTTCATGATGCAGTTGGATGCACATACCCCCTTTCCTGGAAACTGAGCATAGCTATGTCTCGAGTGCCTCAGCCTTCGGACGCCTTGGGGTTCCTAAGTCAACATGTAGGTCTCAAATCAAGGCCAGCTTCTGAAAAGAAATTGGTTTGTTAAAGCAATTTGAGGCTAGATTCCATCAAAGCGATGGCTCAATTCCTGATCCCAGTCGCTCATCCTTTGCATCAGCCGGGACTCTGAGCGCTGTGGCCACTGCATACTCTGCCTCTGCAGGAGAGGGGTGCCTCTCTGATGACAGCACCCTCTCCCCTCCTATGAGATTTAAAGAAGCAGTGCTGGTTATTGTCTTGTTTTTGATCCAGCCTGGGGTTATCCTCAGTGCACTTTAAGGGACAAGAAGTCCAGCTTCTGGCTTTTTAGGACTTCCACTATTCAGAAGCCAGATAATATATTTCTTCTTTAAATGTAATCCAGTGCTTAGACCGCTATGGAGTCAGCTTCCTGTGGAGGGGGGTGCATTAGTGTCATTAAGCTAAATTGGTGAATAATGATCTTTGTAAGTCCCCTGCAAAGTGTGAGGAGTGAAGGAATGCCTTCATATGGTGGGGCTGTACTAAACTGGTTTTAGTTGATTTGTTTTTAACTGCCACAGATTTTTTTCCTGTAACTCTCTAATTTTTTGTTCTGTAGGTAGTTTGAACTAATTGATCGAGCAGATCACTAATTGCAGTGTGCATTTAAAAAAATAATTTTTAAAATAAAACCTGATAGCGCAAAGTTACAGCATTTCAAAGATCCTGAAACCGGGTTTAAAGGTGGCTGTGGACAATAGTTATCCCAAATAACACGGTTTCCTCTTGCCTGTCTGGATAGACAGAAAGAAATCCTGTTTTAACCTAGGAACCAGCTAGGTTTATGCCATAGCATGGCTATAGCATGTTGGTGTGGACAGAAAAAAAGATGAAGATTAGACGTTATATGTAACTTGTCTGGGACACAAAGGCAAACATGGCTACATTTTAGTGAAGATGAGACAATGCAAAGTTTCTGAAATACCATCCATGCAGTCGTCAGTGTACTCTTTTTCGTATGTCTCCCCCCTGCCTCCCCAGCTTGATTCTTCTCCTGTTCCAGTCAGTGCGAAAACTGTCATTGGGTTGAATGGGTGCAGGACCAAACCTCCCGTGAGTTTGGGCATACTGCCCCTGAAACCCAGCTGGGCCTGGGAGCAAGAGATGGAGATTGTGAACTGGAACAGGGTCACCTACCTGGTTGTGCACTGCTGGGCTGCCTCACCTGTTTTGGTTTGATGTCCGTTACCTAGGGAGGTGGTAGAATCTCCTTCCTTAGAGGTTTTTAAGGTCAGGCTTGACAAAGCCCTGGCTGGGATGATTTAACTGGGAATTGGTCCTGCTTTGAGCAGGGGGTTGGACTAAATGACCTTCTGGGGTCCCTTCCAACCCTGATATTCTATGATTTTCTATGATTTCCATGTGTTACTGTCCTGTCCTTATAAAGGGTTTTTAGAAGAAGAATTATCCAGGGACAAGACTGACTTTTGGTTAACCTGGGGAGGGCTGGTTAACTAGAGGCTGGGTAAAAAGTTATCTTATAATTACATGGTTTCTTGTGTGCTCTCAGTACTTTGAAAAGTAATTGAAGCCAAAATGCCCTGTGCCATAAATCCTTTAAACCAGCATGTTCATATTCACCTAGATGTGACTTGTTTAGTTACATTGGCCATGTTTGGCTTTGGGTTCACTTCACAGACTGAGTAGTTTTTAAAAAAAACATGATATACTTAAAGTTTTGCAATAGAAAAACCAGGCATATGAAACTTTGAAATTAGCAATAGAAAACCCGTCTTCAGAGGTAAGGGATTCAAACATGCTTGTTGTTTCCTGCACCAGAATTCCAGTGCACAGCTTCCAAAAGCCTTAATGGGAGTTGAAGTGTTTTCCCTTTAGGCTCAAATTTAAGTGAAACAATAGACTTTGCAATTATACGCTTTTCTCTTATTTCATGCACTGGTCACATTAAATCTCATAAGACTGCCCTTGTGTATGTGAAAAGGAATGCTGATTAACACCACATCTGCTTCAAAAGCCCTCGCTATCTAGCTACATGTAGCCACAGGAGCAGCCCAATCTGCCTTAGAGAAAGGAGCAAGATCTTCAAATGTAAAAGATTTCTCTTTGGTGTTTCTGGAATCCCTTTTCACAATATTGTCGCAGAAAATGCACTAAGAGTTGTTGTTCTTTTCAACAACAATTGGAGTGATCAAATACTATAATAGCACTATAGAAATGACTGTGATTAATCATTATTTATGGAGCACTGTAAGTGTGCATAGCATCTTTAAAAGTCTATTTTTAAGAGACCTTACAGTCCAGATTAGACATAATAGAGGGCAAGCAAGGTGCTTAAGTGGTTTTAGCTCGATTCTCAAACTTAGAAGGACCTTTTTCATCGTATTTTGTGAGTGGTAATGAGTGAACTAAGCTAAAATCCGAGCCAAATACCTTCGCTACCGCACTTACCAGTGTAACTTCTACATGTTTTAAACTGTGTTTGAATTTATATACTTGTTTCTTATAAAAATGTAATATGAGTCTAAATGTTATGTGCCAGTCATATTGTTCACTGGTCCTTTATAGCCAGTTCTCCAAACCCTGCTCAGAAAGGAAATTCTGTCAAGAGGGAGTTGATAGCACATGGGATTGGAAATGGGATACTGTGCTTTTTTGCTTCTAAGTTACTAGTTTGAGTCTGGCCTCCATCAGTGACGCAAGTCAGGTCTCGGTCCCATTCCTAATAGACTCGTGCTCATCACAAGACCATGTTGCCCACTTTCTGACAATCTCAGCAAATAGTCAGAAGTCTAAATACACAAGGAGACTGAACTAGTCACATCAACAGGGGTAACGTATGGGGAACCTTGTGCCACTTCATGTAAAGTATCTGCTGTGTGGGTGGATGCAGAACATCATTATCAAGTGCTGTCAGTATTTCACCTTTCACATAATACTTTAAGATAGGTTTCAGAGTAACAGCCGTGTTAGTCTGTATTTGCAAAAAGAAAAGGAGTACTTGTGGCACCTTAGAGACTAACCAATTTATTAGAGCATAAGCTTTCGTGAGCTACAGCTCACTTCATCAGATGCAAGTGAGCTGTAGCTCACGAAAGCTTATGCTCTAATAAATTGGTTAGTCTCTAAGGTGCCACAAGTACTCCTTTTCTTTTTACTTTAAGATAGTTTCCTAAAGTTGTTGCAGTTTTTTTTATAATATATTCCTGCTGGTTTGTCAGGGCAAAATGTCTGCCAGTTAAGGTAATAAAGATTACTTTTAAAAAAAAAAAACACGGTTTGAGCTCTCTGAGTATACATTAGGGGAAAAAAATCCGCTTAATCAATTTTGTTTCCAATATGGCAGCTGCTTCGTATTTAATGGAAAATCTGCCTTTTTCCAATGGAAAGAATACTACTCCCAAAGCAAATACGGAACAAAATAAAAGTCACACAAGAGCAGCATGAAAATATGTCATATAGTTTTCTGGTTTCAGTTTTGGAATGGTGGTCACTGATAATGGTTGGGCACTGGGGATGTTTCTATCTAAATGCAAATGTCAACATCTAGGAACAAAAAATTTAGGTCATGCTTACAGGATGCGGGACTCTCTCCTGGGAAGCAGTGACTCTGAAAAAGATTTGGGGGCCGTGCTGGATAATCAGCTGAACATGAGCTCCCAGTGCGACGCTGTGGCTGGAAGGGCGAATGCAGTCCTTGAATGCATAAACGGAAATCTTGAGCAGGAGTGGAGAGATTATTTTACCTCTGTATTCGGCACTGGTGTGACCACTGCTGGAATCCTGTGTCCAGTTCTGGTGTCCACAATTCAAGAAGGATGTGGATAAATTGGAGAAGGTTCAGAGAAGAACCATGAGAATGATTAAAGGATTAGAGCACATGTCTTATAGTGGTAAACTCAGGAGCTCAATCTATTTAGCTTAATGAAGAGAAGATTAAGGGAAGATTTGATTAGAGTTCATAAGTACCTACATGGGGAACAAAAAATTGATAATAGAAGACTCTTCAATCTGGTTGAGAGAGGTCTAACATGATCTAATGGTTGGAAGATAGAGCAAAACAAATTCAGTCTAGAAATAAGGTGTATATTTTTCACAGTGAGAGTAATTAACCATTGGAACAACTTGCCACGGATCATGGTAGATTCTCCATCACTGACCATTTTTAAATCAAGACTGGATATTTTTCTAAAAGCTCTGCTCTAGGAATTATTTCAGGACAGGTCTCTGGCCTGTGTTATACAGGGTTGGACTAGATCACAATGGTCCCTTCTGGCCATGGAATGGATGAATGGTTTGAAACAAATTAGACCCATTCAGAAAGTCTCACTCTCTTAGAGAACAAGAGGGAGTCTAGTTGAACAGTGAAAGACTTAACTCTCCTAAATATTTTCCGTAGTGTAAATGGGATTGAGAAGAACTGTATATGGCCTCAGACTTTCCACATGTAAACAGACTCATGAAATGAAATCTTTTTTTATTTGAAATGCTTTTCAGTCATAGGTGACTGGAGACCCCAACTTTTGAACCTTCATGTTTCTCCAATAGTTCCCTGGCACCTTCATCCAAAAATCTCAGAGCACTTGACAGACATGATGAATTTAGTCTCTTAGCTCCTTTGTGGGGCAGGGTAAGTGTCCTCTCTCTAGTATGAGTGAGCAAGATGATGCGCGTAGTGAGTCTGTGGTGGAGCCAGGAATAGAATTTCTGTCTCCTGAGTCTGAGACAGAAGCCTTATCCACAATACCTTCCTTCCTTAAGTTTTGTTTGTGTAAGAATGTAGTGCTGTGGAAAAGTGTCCTATTGACAGCTCAAGAGATAGAAATCCCTTATTTCTCCACAGTCCAGTTTACAGCATGGAGAATAGGCAATGCGAGTTTCCTTCATGCTGCCATGGCAGCGTGTCTTACCCCTGTTCCAGAGGCACCACTTGAGAAGGTGAGAAGGGAGTTCCATTGCCATGGCTCACTGAGTCCTTAGCTTCTCAGCTGAGACTTGCATCAAGAGTGTCAGTCAGCACCAGTTGTGATGTGAACGCTTCCAGGTCCCATGTCTTATAGTCAGGAGAACACCACTTACCTGAGAAAATGGGCTCTGTATCTGAAATTTTAAATCCATCCTCATCTACTGAAACAATAAACTCAAGTCCCTAGTTTTATAGCTCCCAAGATATAGTCAGAGGTTCCCACCCTCATTTTGAACTTCAGACAGTATCATCTCTATGAACCCTTTAAAAACAATCAAAGATGAAGAGGAGATCTTTGTATTCTCTTCACTTCTTTGTGAAATAGGTTACAGTTTTGCACCTAGAGTACTACAAATTTCAGGGGGAAATCCTTTTTATTTCCCTCTGCTTTTCCTTCTTACCTCAGACCTTGTGGTTCTCCTGTTGTCTCCATCATCCATCCAGGAAGGATTTGGATAGACCACCCTTCTGGATCCATGTGTGTTACTCTTGGCTGTCAGATGGGTTACACTCCTGTCATCAGGACTAAGAAAGCTAATTCCACAGTAATCTCTACACCCTCTTTGTTTTGAAAAAAAAATCAAGAGTCTTAGCATGTACATGTGCATTATAGGTCAGAACAGCATCCTCTGTTTAGAGAGTAGGTAAGTAAGAGGAGAGATGATGGAGGTGTACCAAATAATTAATGATCTAGAGAAGACAGTTTGGGAGCTTCCTTTTACCATTTTCCCAATCCAAGAACAAAGGAACACAATTGAAAATGAAAGGTAGAAAATTCAAAACTGCTAGAGGAAATAATTTTTCTTACAGATTGTATTAATAATCTGTGGAAATTTCAGCCACTAGGTATCACTGAAGCCAAGAGTTTAGCAGGGTTCAAAAAATGGTTAGACATTTACATGAATGAGAACATCCACAATGACATTAGGTAGGATAAAAAGTATAAGGCATACAATCCCTGGTGTTTCAAGGCAATAAGACAATCGCTAAGTGACACAAATTAGGAAGAAACCGGTTATTCCAGAATTATCCACTGTGACGTTTACTGTGGATTTGTGTGCTAGACCCTATGGTATGTTCAATGACACAGCTTCTTTGGAATTAAGCAGTTGCTGTGTGTATTTGCATAGGGGTAGCCTTAATGGTTTCCAGACTCTAACTTAGTATCAAAATACTGACCTGGCTTTTCAGAGAAATATCTGTGCCTAAGCACGTACTCACATACTAATACATAATGCTTTGAAGAAACTGTTCTTTGGTCAGTCTTGTCAGCTATATTCCAAGACACTTCCCTCCTCTCCTGCCCTTCCTTTTGTTTATTTTCCCTTCAAAAAATAAAAGCCACACATTGATTTTAAGACAACACAACAAACGCAAGGGAAAAGCCTTGGATTTTGACTGCACGTCTTTTTGCTAGATCCTGCATGTGTAACACCTCATTAGCGTAGTGGTAAGTATCTCCGCCTGTAACATGGGAGACCGGGGTTCGATTACCTGATGCGGGGGGTGTGGAACTTTTGAAACATTAACTACCACTCCATCTGTGTATGCATGGATCCAAAGTCATAGAATCACAGAAATGTAGGGCTGGAAGGACCTCAAGACATCATCTAGTCCAGCCCCTTGTGCTGTGGGAGGACAAAGTAGACCATCCTTGACAGGTGTTTGTCCAACCTGTTCTTAAAAACTGCCAGTAATGGGGGTTACACAAACCTCCTTTGAAGCCTGTTCCAGAGCTTAACTATCCTTAGAGTGAGAAAGCTTTTCCTAATAGCTAACCTAAATCGAACCTTGTGGTAGATTAAGCCCATGACGACTTGTCCTACCTTCAGTGGACATGAAGAATAATTGATCACCATCCCCTCTATAACAGCCCGTAACATTTGAAGACTATCAGGTCGCGGCTCAGTCATTTTTCCTCAGACTAAACGTGCCCCTAGCTTTTTTTAACCTTTCCTCATAGGTCCAGTTTTCTAAAGCTCTTATTTTGGTCGCTTTCGTCTGGACTGTCTCCAGTTTATCCACATCTTTCCTAAAGTGTGGTTCCCAGAATTGGACACAGAACTCCAGCTGAAGCCTCACCAGTGCCGAGTCCTGAGTTCACTTTTCACAGGGGCAAACTCTCGCTGTCTCTCATTGATGAGTATCTGCAATTCATAATGGATTTGGATCCCTTTATGCCAGTGGTTCTCAAACTTTAGTACTGGTGACCCCTTTCACATAGCAAGCCTCTGAGTGTGACACCTTCCCCCCCCTTATAAATTAAAAACACTTTTTTATATATTTAACACCATTATAAATGCTGGAGGCAAAGCGGGGCTGGGGTGGAGGCTGACAGTTCCTGACCCCCACATGTAATAACCTCGCCACCCTCTGGGGGGTCCCGGCCTCCAGTTTGAGAACTCCTGCTTTATGCCTATATGAAAAAAGGCTTATGGGAAAGCAGCTGACATTGTGGAACAGTCATGGCATCTCTAAATTAGAAATCAGGTATTTCCTTCTGATCTCTTTTTTGCTCAAATCTATGGGTCAAATCCTGATAGACCCCGAGAGTGTGCAACCGTTGACTTCAGTGGTAGTTGCCTGTGCTCAGCAATTTAACTCCTGAAACAGTATCCTCTGTGATGGAACCTTGACTCTGGAAACTCATTCTCTCCCCAGGTTGGTCTGAAATAGCCTCAGATTGTTGGCCCGTGACACATTCTGCAAAGCTAGTCTATTTTCTTGAGCTCTTCTGGTTGTCTGGTTTATCTTGTTGTGTGGTAAGGATAAGCTGCTGTCTTTGCTATTTTGTTATATGGGTTGGTTGTTGAAAAGTGGCAGTTGACTGAAAACTCAGTATCTGTCAGATGACATGGTGTGGCAATGACAGAGAGAGCACAATTTCCCTTTGAAGTAGGAATAGAAAATAAGAATAGTAAGTTGGCAACTATTGACTTCTTAATGGCATACCCTCCGTCTTATAAATATCCGTGGAGGTCAGCTAGTTAAAGATGTCATGACACCCTGTGAATTTTCTTGCTTTTGCTGGACTTTAGCACAACCTTGATGAACGCAATTACACAATCCAAGGGCAGCGTTGTTCCATATATTATCGCAGACCGCTGGTTGTGGCTTGAGATGCCATCCAGACTCCAGGTGAGAAGATCTTTGAATTGCACTAACGACTACATTTTTAAATCACGTTAGCCATTGCTGTGTTTCAGGGACTTTGTGGTTACTAGTATTTTTACTTAGACAGGTATGGAGAAGACATGGCAATTTCTCAGAACTGTGTTTATAAAACCATACAATAGACCAGTGGCTTCCAAACTTTGTTGGTTCACAAACCACCTTCTTTTAAAAAAAAAAATAAAAAAATCATTGTCAAGTGAAATAATGGAACTTCAAGCTCAGGTACCACCAGTAATATATGGATCACGGTTTGGGAATCCGTGCTATAGACTATATAGTGAAGTCTGACTAGCAGCTGTAGGGGGGGAAAATACCTGGCCATATTAGTCAGACAAACCTATCGTAGAATGTTGCTGTAGTAGAATGCAGGTCCCAACTTTGTTTAAACATGGTGATTTTCTTCTGGTAGCATGCTTTCCACTATAGAGCTAAATCCTCCTCCCCCACTCCAAGCCCAAGTACCTGAGTTTGGCACAGGGGGCATTATGCAGAGAAGTTGAGGAGCTACAAGGGATGAATTCCCCCACAAATGCACCCAAGACTGATGGTTGGTAGTAGCATCCCCATCTCTTTTGAACCAGCACTCTTTTGTCTCTGATCAAGTCTGCCATGGCCTGTCATAGGGAAAGAAGGAGGTCTCTCAGGACCCAAACCAATCTTTGAAGGTGAGGATTCTATAGCACAAAGTAATAGCTTGTTAGGAGTAAGCAGGGGCTTACAGATGTTAGTGAGTCCTGCGTTGTGATTGGCTCCAGGGATTTCACTGCTTTAGAAATGGGATTATGGACTCCGGGATGATATCACTGTCAGCCAGTTTGGAGATTCCAGTTGTGCCCAGATCCCTAAATCTATTTCATGTTGTTTAAAGGTAACTGTTTGTTTATGTAGTCACCACTTCTCCTGGACTTCCGTAAATTTGGGCACCAGAATACCTATAACCTTACAATGACCGTATAATGTGATGAAACTGACAAGGTGTCCAGATTAAGTGGCAGCTATTAATCCAACAGGAGTTGCTCTGTGTTCAGAACCCTCATGATATGTAAATACTGTTCATCACTAGCTTTAATTTAATGGTTAGAAAATTTCTTCCTCTTATCCTTGGCAAATTTCAAAGCCACATAAACTTCAACCGTGTCGTTTATAGCTTTGTGCCAGTCCCACTCTTCTTCCAAGTCTGTACACAACACACTGGCCTCAGTGTTCAGGCTCGTGGGATCGTTCCACATGGATCCAGTTCAAATACAGAGCTTGACACAGTCTGCAATCAGAAAGTGGCCATTAATCTTTCCATCTGATGAAGTCACACACCAGTCACCTATTCCTTTGAAACTGCAGATTGGTCATGTCTAATGCAGAGACACGTCTCAACCTAGAGCACATTTCCCTCTTAAAACCAACTAACCCTCTGGACATTTTTTTCACACTGTAAACAATTTTGGGGAAAAAACATTTTCCCTTTTTAATAAAAATACCACAAAACAAACCTTCAGCCCTGTAAATGGAATTAATGTTCTAAAGCAGGAAAAATGCAGAGGTGTCTACAAGTAACTTTATAGTTGTAAATATGCTGGTGAATGGTGTGACGTAATTGACGTGGTTGCGTAGGAGGATTTATGGAGGCTTGCAGATTTCAAGATTCTGCTATTCACAGCATGCACTGGGTCTTTTATATAAGCAAGGTGACTTTCAAGTTCAGATACTAAAAAAAAAAAAAAAAAAACAACCCTGAGATGAATAATTACAAGGCCTAATTTTTAAAATGTGCAGTTGTGCACCTAATTTGTGTATGTGATTGTATTATGTGTAGATGAGTGATTGCTTGTACAATTCAGTACTGGACACTTGTTCATGCAATTGCTTGATTTGCACTTGTAGTTGTAGTAATTATGCACACTAGGTGCACAATTTACATGCCTGACGTTTGTTTAAAAAAAAAATCATCCCTCTAATATTTTTGAGATAGGATTAGAGACCATAGTCAAGTACCGTAGTTTACTTTTACAGGTGTTTGTTTGCATGTAGGTCACTGGTTTTTACTGATCCCACATTGATAATGATTGAAAGTTATTTTCTGCTAAAGAAACTTTTTAGTTTAAGCCCACATCATAGGGGGTAGGTCTCCAGATAGGTTGCCCCCACTTCTAACTGGGGGGGGGGGGGGGGAGGACGGGCGGGAAATTGCATATGTTTGGAGGTATCTTTTCAGACCTGAGATTTATTGCTTGGTTAGTGGGAGGATGCTTGCAGTGAAATTGATTGATAGATAAATAGAAAACTTAATTCTCCACTTCTGTCTGTTTGGGATAGTCTGTGAAGAAAAAATGCATTTCAAAGAATGAGTCCTAAGTTTTGATACATTAGGCTCTTAATATCTGTGACACTCTTCAATTCACAGATGGCAAAAGTGAAGCAAACAGCCTAAGGAGCTTACCTGTTATGTGTAGCAAAACCTAGAATAGAACCAAGAGCTCCAAGCCTTGTGCTCTAACCCTTAGGCATTGGTTCATCCTTACAACGGTCCCTTCTGACCTTAGCATCTATGAATCTGTGTACAGTAGTAGACAAAAGCACCGGAGGAGGGAGTGTATAGAGGGGTGAGGAAATCAGTATTTGCTAAGAGGAAAAATTCACTATAGGGTCTTTTTTTTTCAGTCCTCATATCATTCTTGTAGCTCTTTTCTCTACCATTTCCAATTTGTCAGCTAAGTCCTTTTCATGTCTCCCATCTTGCACGTGTGACGTGTTCTCTGTTCTTAGATGTATGATCTTGCATTTCACTCTATTAACACACATGTGGCTCACATGAGCCCATCTTTCCAAGTGATCCAGATCAGTCTGTACAACCGACTCACTAATCTTTGTGTCGTGTAAATTGTACTAGTGATGATTTCAGTTTTTTTTCCAAATAATTGATAAAGGTATTGAATAGCATTGGGCAAAGAACTGATCACTCTAATATTTCTCTGGAAACATCCTCACTGGCTAACGATGCCATATTTACAATTCCTTATTAAGATCTAATGGTTAGCCAGTTTTAAATATATGTAATATGGTCTACACTGATTTTATGTAGTGCTAATTTTTTTTTGTCAGAATATCCTGCAGTATTAAGACACACATGCCTTATAGAAGTCAAAAGATGATATATCACACAGTTACCTTTTAGTAACAAAATTTAAATCTAACTAAAAATATCAGCTTCATGAACTCATCTTCGCAAAATCACATTGATTGGCATTAATTATGCCAATTAATTCTTTACTGGTCGCTTCGCATGTTGACCTGTCCATGATTTTGCCTGGGGTCAGCATCAGGTTCCCTGTCCAGGTCATCCCTTTTAGCCTTTTTAAATATTGGCACAATATTAGCTTTTTGCCTTTCCTCTAAAACTTCCCTAGTTTTCCAAGATTTGTTTAAAATTTGCATTAATGGTTCAGGAAGCTCCTTATCCAATTCTCTTAATATTCTTGGGTGCAAGTTATCTGGTCCTACAGGTTTAGATATGTTTAGTTTTAATAGTTGTCTACTGCTAAGCTCCCTAACCAATGCATCACTCTGCTGTGTCATGGTCTGACCAGTTCATTCAGCACCGAGATGAGTAAAGTGAGTCACAGATCTGTCTTCTATACCGTGAGAGGTGGGTTCTTGGAGCCTAACTCTGGGTATCGGAGGCAGAGGCAACTTGAAGGCGGTATCTTGACCTTTGTGCCTGCACTGTTCTTGCAATCTTCAGTGATTCAAGAATAATTGAGTGATTTTTTTTTAAAAAAAAATTTTCAAGCTGCTATCGGAAATGTAGAGGAGTATTTGGATGGAGCAGAGAGGGGCAGGAAGCTCTTGTTCAGAGAAGACTGATTTGAAGATTGTAACCACTTTTCTTGGTCCTAACCTGTTCCCCTAATCCAAGCCTTTTGGGCTGCACCTCTCTTCCTGCAAATACCAAACGGAGCTCAGACTTGTCCCCTGGACTTGGGCTTGACCACTCCCCTTTGGGGCTTGCACCAGGTTCCCTGCCTCCAGTGGCACAAAGAGAGCAGAGATTCAGCACTCCTGCCTTACCGTAGCAGTTGCTAATTGTCCAGAAAGCCCTTTTCAATGTTGTCAATATTTACACATTACTTACAATGTTAAGGTGCATTTCACTCTGCTTCTTGGAGCCCCAGCATTTGCACAGTTTGATTTGACTTTGCAGTCAGTGGCTTCCACTTTCAAAATTGCAAACTGGACAACATTAAATTAGGCTTGAATAAAGATGGGGAGTGGATGGGTCATTACACCATGTAAAGCTATTTCCCCTTGCTTATTTCCCGCCTCCCCCCACTGTTACTCACATCTGCTTGTCAGCTGTTGGAAGTGAGCCATCCTGATCATCACTACAAAAGGTTTTTTTCTCCTGCTGATAATAGCTCACCTTAATTGATCACTGTCATTATAGTGTGTATGGCAACACCCATTTTTTCATGTTCTCTGTGTGTGTATATATATACACATCTTCCTACTGTATTTTCCACTGCACGCATCCGATGAAGTGGGTTCTAGCCCACGAAAGCTTATGCTCAAATAAATTTGTTAGTCTCTAAGGTGCCTCAAGTACTCCTCATTCTTTTTGCTGATACAGACTAACACGGCTACCCCTCTGAAACTTTCAAATCTGTATCTGACTGTCTAGCCCAGGGACATAAATGCACCAGCCTCTCTTTCTTTTGGTCCTTTTTTTTTTAACTGCCTTTTATTTCACCATGTGATCACTCACTCTTAAAGCAAAAAATGGAAATTTAACACAAAATATTCTGTCAACGTTCTGTTAGGACAGTGACACTCAGACCTCAGTGGTTCCGGAGCCAAGGTAGCGATCAGCATTACCCAGAAGAGCCACCGTCATGTGAATGACAGGGGAAATATTCAGTGGTTTTTATTATTCTCCCAGCAAATGAGTTAATAACTTAGTGCAAGCTGATAATTGAATTGGTTAATAACATAGTTAAAGCATCCTGATTGATTAATAACTTAGACTGGTTAATAATTAAATCACACAGTGTGTTCCTATTATGTGCTGCAGAGAGACACAGGAGACCTACTAAAGAGCCACCGTCTGTGTATGTCTGTGTTAAGATCTAGAACTCAGCTGTGCAAAAATCAGGAAATTCATCATTAAAATTCCCAGAGCACTTTATACGAATACACACACACGCTACATGGGCAGTAACTGGCTAGGCAGCAGCGGTGCCAAAGAGGATCTGAGAGTTATAGTGAATCACAAAATGAATGAGTTAGCAGTCTGATGCTGTTGCAGAAAGCGGCGAATGTTAATACATCCCAGAATGACAGGAGTGTCGTATGTAAGACGTGGGAAATAATTGTCCCGCACTACTCAGCACTGCTGAGGTCTCAGCTGGAGTACTGTATTGTGTTCTGGGCACCACACTTTAAGAAAGAAGTGGACAACTTGGAGAGAGTATAGAGGAGAGCAACAAAATTGGTCAGAGGTTGGGAAAAGGTAACCTAAGAGGAAAGGTTGAAAGAACAGGGAATGTTTAGTCTAGAGGAGAAAAGGCAGAGGGGGGACTTAAATCTTCAAATATGTAAAAGGTGTATCCCCACTCCCCACTGTTCCTCAGACGTTCTTGTCAACTGCTGGAAATGGCCCACCTTGATTATCACTACAAAAGTTTCCCTCCCTCACCCCCTGCCCACCGCTCTCCTGCTGGTATTAGCTCATTTTAAGTGATCACTCTCCTTACAGTGTGTATGGTAACACCCATTGTTTCATGTTCTCTGTGTATATAAATCTCCCCACTGTATTTTCCACTGAATGCATCCGATGAAGTGAGCTGTAGCTCACGAAAGCTTATGCTCAAATAAATTTGTTAGTCTCTAAGGTGCCACAAGTCCTCCTTTTCTTATTGCGAATACAGACTAACATGGCTGCTACTCTGAAACCTGTCATAAAAAGGTTACCGATCAGTTGTTCTCCATGTCCACCAAAGGTAGGATGAGATGCAATGGGCTTAATCGGCAGCAAGGAAGATGTCGATCAATATTATGAAAAACTTTCTAACTATAAGGATAACTAAGCACTGGAACAGGTTACCTAGGGAGGTTGGGGAATTCCTGTCATTAGAGGTTTCTAAGAACATGTTAGACAAACCCCTGTCAAGAATGGTCTCAATATACTCGGTCCTAGGTTCATATAAATCATAAATAATAAAAGTGATTGTTGTGGCAGGGGAAGAGGCAGGTAGCAGAATCAGGTAAGACTCTAGCAAACAGGAAGCATCAACCATTAACAGCTCAGGATGGTTCCCGGTGAGTGTCCTGCGCTGCTCAGAACACAATGTTGCTTGTGCCTGCATGGGGGCACGGTGATGTGTACATTGGGAAAGAGTTTTGTGTGCATTTCAGATTGAAAACAAACCCCATGGGTTTTGAACACTTACTATAGGCAGTGCTGCTCTCTGGCAGGTAGGGACTAGTTCTGTGGTAGACTCTGTTATACTAGACAGACAAGACTCGGTGTTGCATTGCTGCCCTGCAGCCAGCCCGCTATGGACTCTCAGCTGTGTCCCAGGTGCAGTCATGCAGCACTCACCTGTTGGCAAATTCAGGCCGCTTATCCTGGCATCCACCCTTCTTCTGCTGTCTGGCATAACAAACACTCCCTTGCCCCTTTAAGGAAGTACGGGCACTGTAATGTATAGACATATAGAACCAAACCCCAGGTTAAGTGTGTCCCACGTCTAACATTATGTTACAAATTAATGAAATTCAGGTGTTGGGCAGTGACCAAATTGGCAAGTCTGAGGTCACTTCAAGTCCTTGTCTCCGTCTTCATTGTTGCACATTGTTTACTGGGCTGCCTTTCAGTTATGAGAAATCTTCCAAGTCTTTACTCTGAAAATAAACAGGCATTTTATACAAGCCCTTTTCTTGGCTAAATTACTAGCCAGTCAGGAACGCTTAGTTTTGAACTGCCGTGATTGTAGAAGTCTTAACACAACGTATGGAACTCTCTTCCTTCGCATTTCAAATCCATGGCATGTTGCCTTTAGGTTACATGATTTACACAGAGGTTTTTATGCTTGTTAACAGGGTTAGGTGTGCATCTGAGGAACCCCTTCCCTTCCCCTACAGTGATGTAGGTAGTGGCAGCATGCTCCTTGATTGCATGTTAAGATTAATGGGTATTTATTTGAACAGCCATTCAGTTTCAGTAGCTTTTAATGAGTCCTTTGATAGCAAGTTCCTTAATTAACAAGGCAGCCTTTCAGCTTTCCCCTTCTCTAATTGTTAACATATTTGCTATTTTCAAACAAATATGCTACCGTGAATAATACCAATGTTCTGCAGTTACCGTGCTGACCTTCCCCATGGTGCCTATTCTGCCCCTTGGGTTCTGAAGGGTTTAATCTACCGCCCAAGGATGAAATACAAATGAAATTAGATGATTTCATGCCTGATTTCCTGAAACATGATGGACTCAGCAGGGATTTGCAGGCTACATAGGAGGTAGCCTGTGAATTGCACTCTTGAAGGTTTGTCTGGTCTCATGTTAACCCCAGAATCATTGGAAGACTCTGTGGTATGCAACTGCTGGAGTTCTGTACTTGCACCTGATCCACAGGCAGACTTCCAGTTGGCCATAGTGGGTGTGACATCCACAGACAGGAGGGAGATCTGTGAAGGGGAGGAGTTTCCCCTTGAGATGATGTCATGTAGATCTAGACCACAGAGGTGAAACAATGGTTATGAAACATGCATTAAAATAGATTGTACTGAAGAACATGAACTGAGTGATTCGTTGTAAAATAAGGGTAAACTCAAGAATTACAGGAGTTTAAAATCCAAACCCATGAACCCCACTCCAATGATGTATTTGGGAGGAAGGACCAGCGCTTTATTTAGAGTACTAACCACTTAGTAACTGAGTAATGCCTAGCAATGAAATCAAAAGGGGCAAACCGGCAGACATTCAGGCGTCTCAAGGATTGTATTTTGTAAACTTTCGCCTATGGCTCCAGTTCCCTGCCCCAAATCCAGTTAATTTTTTATGAAGTTTGTAAAGGTTTGAATAAACAATTGATACAACAGAGGTTTTCCTGGAAGACTTTATTAATATAATAGTCCCCTCAGCTTTGTCAAGTCATTGAATAACTTATTGGTAACTTTGACAAATTTTTTCTGTATCCTTTATTCAAAGAGCTCATGTCCTTGGTTATACTTAATCTTCCCCTCCTCCTGCATGCCCCCCTAGTCACTTAAAAAAAGATTGTTCTTGGCCTTGAAGTGTTGGCAAGTTTGGAAGGGCTCCAGTGTGAAAGCATTTCCTATGAAATGCGTGTATGCCAACATTGAGGCTGATTGGACAGCTGCCCCGGAGAGGATAATGGGGATCAGAGACTGCCATTGTTTAAACCCATGCAACTGCGGGGAAGTTGCATGTGAGATCACCTACTGGGATGCCTACATGCAAAAATTAAACTTTGGTCTGCCCTGTCCTTCTGGATATGGAGGCATATTGTGGCTTCCTCTGAAATCTGACAGAACCATTGGTGAGTTAGCTAGAGAAGGGATGTAGTTTTTACCTATTCTGCCTGACCAGAGGTATCCCATTTGAAGTGTACTATACTCTTCCAAAGCACTTACACCATTGCACAGATATTGTCATCGTTAATGCAGCATGTGCAGTTACTGAAGGCTAACAGAGTGCTCATCGGAGGACTGGTGAAGAACATGGCAGTCAGCGTAACAGGTTTCCCCTCTAGAAATTGAAACACGCTGTCAAGTATATGGCATATGCCTGCTGATCCTGTGCCTGGCTGGGAGCCCATAGAGAGGAAGAAGGGAGTCTTTGCTCCCCCCGGGCTAAATATACTAATTGTGCATCATTCTGAGCCCCTAGAAATGCTGTGAAATGAACTACCTGTGTTAGATGGTGTAATAGATACAGAAAAACAGCATCAGAAGTTTCTAGGGTAAAGACACATTTAGTGCAGCGAATCATAGAATATCAGGGTTGGAAGGGACCTCAGGAGGTCATCTAATCCAACCCCATGCTCAAAGCAGGACCAGTCCCCAACTAAATCATCCCAGCCAGGGCTTTCTCAAGCCTGACCTTAAAAACTTCTGAGGAAGGGGATTCCACCACCTCCCTAGGTAACACATTCCAGTGTTTCACCAGCCTCCTAGTGAAAAAGTGTTTCCTAATATCCAGCCTAAACCTCCCCCACTGCAACTTGAGACCACTACTCCTCGTTCTGTCATCTGCCACCACTGAGAACAGTCTAGATCCATCCTCTTTGGAACCCCCTTTCAAGTAGTTGAAAGCTGCTATCAAATCCCCCCTCATTCTTCTCTTCCGCAGACTAAACAATCCCAGTTCCCTCAGCCTCTCCTCATAAGTCATGTGTTCCAGGCCCCTAATCATTTTTGTTGCCCTCCGCTGGACTCTCTCCAGTTTTTCCACATCCTTCTTGTAGTGTGGGGCCCAAAACTGCTCACAGAACTCCAGATGAGGCCTCACCAATGTCAAATAGAGGGGAATGATCACGTCCCTCAATCTGCTGGCAATGCCCCTAATTATACATCCCAAAATGCCATTGGCCTTCTTGGCAACAATGGCACACTGTTGACTCATATCCAGCTTCTCCTCCACTGTAACCCCAGGTCCTTTTCTGCAGAACTGCTGCCTAGCCATTCGGTCCCTAGTCTGTAGCGGTGCATGGGATTCTTGCGTCCTAAGTGCAGGACTCTGCACTTGTCCTTGTTGAACCTCATCAGATTTCTTTTGGCCCAATCCTCTAATTTGTCTAGGTCCCTCTGTATCCTATCCCTACCCTCCAGCGTATCTACTTCTCTTCCAAGTTTAGTGTCATCTGCAAACTTGCTGAGGGTGCAATCCACACCATCCTCCAGATCATTAATGAAGATATTGAACAAAACCGGCCCGAGGACTGACCCTTGGGGCACTCCACTTGACACCGGCTGCCAACTAGACATGGAGCCATTGATCACTATCCGTTGAGCCCGTTAATGCCCAACAACGTTAAACTGAATGCATTCCAAACACAAACGTGAACATCCTGTATCATTTACTTTGGACTTATATGTGGCTAAGAGGAATTTTTAGATTTATAATAAGATTTTAAGAAACCCAAGAAGTTTGGAAGGGATATTAACCTATATACTTCAGGGCATAATTAATCAGTGTCCAATTAATTCGGGGTGAGGAAAAAAATGTTCATTGTGCTCAGGTTATCCCGTAGCTGCAAGGTTTTCTTGTACCTTCCTCTGATGCTGATACTGGCCACTGTCAGAGACAGGATACTGGAGAAAACTGGGCACTGCTCTGATCCAGTGTGGTGATTCCTACATCCCTAAAGCTCAATAGTTGCCTCCTACCCAAGGTGAAAGGGAGGAGGAAGAGGAGGAGAGATGGAATCTTTGGTCCAACAGCAGCTAAAGCTGAGGTTGTTTATAACTGGGCTAATTGGTATTTTTTATTTAGAAAACATCTATAGTTACATTTTTACAAAGCCAAAAAATGTTGGATCTGAATTACCTGACTTTGTGTGTGTTTTAAAATCCTATTAAGACTCTGAGCTCTCTCTTACATGGGGAATTTAGTCTTGTTTAAATGATTAAACATCTTTAGGGTTTAGGTTTAGGTGTCAGGGTTGTGGAAACCAAAGGCCTTATTCTCGGCTAGGGAGGTAGTCCCACTGAGTTCAGTGGGGTTGTGCCCACTGACACCAGCAGTGTGTTTGACCCCAAGCATCCCCTGCATGAAAACTGAGCGGCCAGGGAGAATTTTCTGGAAGTCACTATTGTATTTATTTCTTCTTCAGATTCCAGTTAGTGTCTGTGAAATGAAATGGTGCTAGGAAATCTCTTGGGGCAGCAAAAAATCTTTGTTTGAAGGTTCAGTAAAGAAGCTGTTGTGCTATCAAGCCGTAGTAATAAAAATTACCTTTCCCTCCTTAATTCCTTCCACTCTGCTTATTGACTAGATACCTGAGCACAAGATTTTGCTCTTTTGCCTCAGAGCAATATCATGTCACGCACTCTTCATTATGTAAGCCCTGCTGGCCAAAAGAACATGAACAACATGGTAGGCATGTTGACAGCAATGGTCATAAATACCTATAAGCCATTCATGCTCCTTCCCAATTCAGTTTGCTTGTATGATTTTTAGACACATATGGGTGGGTATTCCTAGCCAATACTATTCAAAAGACAGCCAAGAATTCTCTAAAGGGGATTTCTCGGTTTCCTCACACTTTCATAGTATTTGCTAGTTTTATTCCCTTGATTTTGCCCGTAGTGTGTCCAGTTGCTGGAATTGGAACTTAGGTTACTAAGTTTTAATATCAGGACAGTCCTCTTGTGAAAAGTGTGGTAGGATCTTCGTCCAGGAGTGGCAAAGATTTTTTATTTTTACATCTTAAGTGAAAGATATCAGCACCACAAGTGTCCGTTAGTGCCAGCTTGTGTTATCCACACAAGTTTAGAGTCCTTTCCTCCCCCATCTGGGTGCAGTGACCCTCGACGGGTTAATGGGACCTTTTCCCAGTGGAAAAGCCTTTACACAGTAAATATCCTTAACGTAAATTTATTATCAATTAATCAACAGCATACACACTCCAAGCATCTAACGCTCACCACTCCCAATAAAGCCGATGGCCATCTCCTGATGGGGCTCCGGCTGCTGCACGGTATGGTCGTGCAGGGTATAAGCGTTCTGGCAGCTTTGATCATGAGCTGTGTCCTGGAGTTAGGTTCCAACAAGCTTCTCTTCTGACCCTCATTATTATAGTTAAAATGAGAGTCCTTCTTCCAGTGTTTCTCAAACGCAGCCATCAGGGGCTTTTCCTGTGGCCACAGCCTCCTGGGTGGTGGGGGAGAGGGGCAAAGCAGTGGCCCCTCCCCCCCAGGGCCACCAGCAAGCGTTGGTGCATGCCCCTTCCTGGAGCCACAAACACTGTAGAAGCAGGTGACCAGAGTGAGTTCCCCACCTTCCCAGGGATTGTGCTGCTCGGGCTTCAGCCCTGGCATAGCAGGTGGCAGGCTCTGGCTGGGCGGTAGCGGTCTCCGCCTCCCCCCTTCACTCCCCTAGCAACAGGGCTTTGGGCTCTGGCCCAGTGATCCAATCCTGGACTCACTCCCTGCACATCACCCCTGGCCCCTGCTGCCTCCTTCGTGCAGCGGGACCCCAGGCTCCAGCTCTGGGCTCACCCCCGCCCCCCATCACCCCAAGCCCCGCTGCTGCCTCCAGCCCCCCCATCGCCCCTGGTCCCTCCGCCTCCCTATCCACCCCCCCATCCAGGGCTTAATTTGTTGCCCAGCTTCCTGGGGCTGAGTAAGTCAGCTGTGAAAAATGATATTAACAAATCTCACTTTTCACAGCAGCAGACTTACTAGCTAGCAAGTCTTTACAAAAAAATCAACCAAAAAAGCAGAACATCCAAAGCACCTTCTTTGTGTTTCTGTTCTGTTTCGGTCCAGTAAAGAATAGAGACAACTGTCCATTATTTTTATTCCTGAGGTCGCAAAAAAAAAAAACCTACAGAAATCAATTACAGTGATTTGGACATGGATATGTGCATATTTATTTGTTTTTCCTAAAGTTAATTAAGTATTTTAGAAAAAATTGTTAGTGTCCACCAGCAAGAGTTAGCGGCCACAGTCTAAGGCCACCAAAAAATTTGTTGTGAGAACCCCTATACTTAAATCTAGCCAATAAATCTAGCCAATCATAACCCCTAATGGGATAAAACAATTTCTCTACCAATAGCAAAACTTCATAGTTTCTACTTATCAGCAAAAGTAACTTTTAACAAGAAACTCAGACATTCAGTAAGAAACTTGCAGAAACTCAAGGTTAGCTTGTCCATACTCCCTTAGAATCATAGAATATCAGGGTTGGAAGAGACCTCAGGAGGTCATCTTCTAGTCCAACCCCCTGCTCAAAGCAGGATCAATCCCCAACTAAATCATCCCAACCAGGGCTTTGTCAAGCCTGACCTTAAAAACTTCTAAGGAAGGAGATTCCATCACCTCCCTAGGTAACCCATTCCAGTGCTCCCTTCCATTTTCATGAATCTGTGACTTTACTGTATCTATCCCTCTTAGTAATGCTGCAACTGGTATTGTCTATCTACCTAAGCCAAGACCGAATTTTCCCAGCTGTAGTTTTTATTTCCAATGTATGGTGGCTGAATATACAAAATGGCTGTGGGTTATGCTAAGTCCATACAGAAGATGGCTGCAAGTCATTTCGGTTCGAGGCCTCTCGCAACACTTAGAGAGTAGATTCAATGCCTACTCCCAAAGAAGAGCACCACATACTGAACGGCCACCAACATGCTTCCGAAAGAACCATAGGTGATAGGATAACAGTAGACGGTGGTATGGCTATGATGACAAGCTGACAAGATGAGCTTCATGGCAAAATACCTGATGAATGTCCCAGGGCAGTTCACATCACCACCTTCAGTCTACATAGAGAAAGAAAACTTCAAAACTGTCTTTCAAATATTAGAATGTTATCTTTCATTGCATCCAGAACAGAAGAGCACTTGTCATCTAATGGACTTAAAATGGTTCTGGGATTCACGACACCTAGGTTCTGTTCCCAGCTCTGCCTGCGACTCTCACTATGTAGCTTTGGGCAAGTCTCTCAACTTCTGTGTGCGTCAGTTACACCCTGTGTAAAATGTAGATGACCGCTCTTCCTCTCCTCTGTAAAGAACTTTGAGAATTACAGGTGGAAAGTTCTGTAAGGGCTCAGTCTTGCCCCACTGACTTCAATGGCAGTTGGATCTGGCCTGACAGGTACAAATTATTATTTGTATTTCCCATTAAAGAATAATGCTCTTAACACCCGATTTCTTTGTAAAACAGAAGAAGAGAGCACATTACATTTTTTAAATGATCTCATGTTTCAAAATGTTGGCCGCAACGCACAACTTACCGCTGTCTGTCCTTTCTGACAGCTTTGTTTATATCTGTCATTTAAAGCTAGAATGAAATTGTGAACAAATATACCTGAGTTGCCAGTGCACAATAAAACCCAAGTGACTGTTCTCAATAATGAAGAAAAATAGCAATGAAATAGTTTTGTGGTTACCACTATGTTTGGAAATGAGAAATTGGCACAAGTGATCTTTAAATCACTGAATGTGTCAAAATGGTACAAATACATGATAAAATGTAAAAGCCTTTGGATCTACCTGACATAAGTTCCCATGTTTCATGTTAATTTTAATAAAGCTGTTTGTTTTGAGGTGAGTAATGAATACTCATGGACACTGGGAACCGCAATAAACAATAGGAGACACATAGTGTATTTTCTCTATAATGGATAGACCAGCATCTTACCAGAAGGAATATCCCCACTGCAGAAAATGAATGAAACCCAACAATGGTTGTCGCTTGCAAGATATATTAAGATTATATTGATTAATTTTAAAAACAGATTATTTTAAAACTGTCAGGAAAACTTACTAGCATAGGCATTAAAATCTACTTGCCTGTCCTTACTACAGTGATGAAAATAACTCATGCTATTTTGCTTAACCCTCCAAGAAAACCAAGTTCTCTCCCCATTTGGGAAGGTGAGTAGAATTTTGGAAAGCTGCCATAAAAACTAGCTGTTCTGTAAGTATGTCCCGGTTTTTATTAAAACATACAAGTATATATTTAATGTTCTTGCTCCTGCAGTTGTTAAACGTTGATTGATGATGATAATGCTTCGATTATTTCATTGTCCAGTCATCTAAAATTGTACCTAAAAATTACACCCACAAATGTGGAGAACTTTTATATAGAGGGACTTCAGCGGCCTGTGGAGTCAAGCAAAGCAGCTTTTGAACACTATATAGCAATATTACAAACTAGTTTTGGGCAGGAAATGAAGCAAAATATTGCATACAACTGAAAAGGATGGAGGTATCCAGGTAGGAGAAAAAGTGTCACAAGGTCTTTAATGACCATAAGTTGTCACGACATCCATTTTATCTTATTTGAAATGTGCTCCTCCAGCAGCACAGAACTCATTATTGTGCTGGGGCATTGGTTCAATTCTGAATCACAAGGTAGAGTGCTACCTATTGAATTGTTGATACCATTTCCTTTAGCATCCTGAACCTGCTTAATTTGTGAGTTCTGCAATTTAAGCACAAGCTAGTGTGAGAGCAAAATATTAGTTTGTATGGATTAACAGAAACATCATAGTTGTAAAATAGTTCGTATACATAGATAACACTATTAAAAAAATTAATTAGGTCTGCACATTGACCTCACAAGGTCAGATTTTGTTTCTTTGGCTTATTCTCGATCATACTGAGATTCACTGAAATACTCCATCATACACAGTAATACATGCCTTTGTCACTTCTCAGCTGTACGACAGCAATGTTGTCTGCCTGGGCATGAAACCATCAGCCTTTGAGGAATTCTAGCTACTGCAGAACATGGCAGCATAGTTCCTCAGCAACACAGGCCTGTGCAAGTGTATTAGAGCTATATTCCACTCTATGCTAGCTTCTCAGAGATATAGTGCCAAACTGAAGGCATTAGGTCTTATCTTCAGGCATGCTCTGGCCCAAGGACATCTTAAAAAGTCACCTGAAGTTCCAGGATGAGGAGAATAGACAGCTCTATTCCTCAAGCTCAGTGGAACTGACTACCACAAAGGTAAAACTTGTCTGTGCAAGGACAGCTTTCTTAGGTGTTGGTCCAACTCTCTGGAATGAAGGACCACAGGATCTAGAACCACCACCAATCTCACTACTGTCCAGTCCAAGTGCAAGATGTGCACTTCTTTGGTCTGCCTTTTGTTGATAGCACAGGGTATATATAATATAGTTTTTTTTTTTAAATATCCACACAGTTTCCTCATAGAGAGTGGAAGGGAGAAGAAACAAGCCATATAACAGATATTAGTCAAGTTGTATATGACATTTCTGGCAGGCATTCCACTACCGTGGTGATAAAGGCTGTAAAAGAATCTGAACAGAATACTGTGGGGCAGCAATGGGACTGAGGTCACCCCATATCACTTCTCTAGGACTCCTGTGACCAAAGGAGTGACTTGACAGGCTGTAAAGAGAGAGCTTCGTCTAGCTTTTCTTAGCCAGAGAAGGTTTGAAATGTAGAGTGGCAGTGGATCTTCAATTGATATAAAAAACACTAAAAAACAATCCAGCTCCCATTAGAATTAGTGGAAGTTTTGCCACTGGGTGTTGAAAAGTAGCTGGAAAACCTGAGAAGAAACCAGGCAAGCAAAACTGGTTTAAGATTATGAAAGAAAGCACCTAAAAAAAAATGCATTAGATTGAGACTATGGGGTATGATAAATGTGCAGGGAAAGGAAACTTACTTGCCCCACCTTGTTGCTTTGGTCTGTAGAAGGTGGCATCTTTGGAAGTCTGTTTAGCAGTTAGCATTCCCCTTTAGTGGGTGGAGGAATCTGTTTGCCCATTAAAACACCATATCCACATCTATCTTCTGGTGCAATGTCCTTCTCAGCCATAGGATCTTAGTCAAGCCTCAAGGAAGTCTCTCAGTGCTCCCTTTTTTAAAAGGCTTAGGTGGATTGCTTATAGTATTTTTCTCTATTCTGGTGATAGCTTTCCTGTTAGCTGGTATTTCAGCCAGATGAATGGGATCCAGGTCCCAATGGCCTGCCTGTCCTTGACCATATTCTATAGGGAAAGCTTGGTTTTTCAACCCCTCCTTAAATTTCTGTTAAAGTTTACTTTTTCTTCAGCCTCTATCAGTCCATTTCCTTACCATTATTTTCCTTCATAATTTCCATCATAATTCTTCAGAAGCATCCGGAATTCAAACTCTGAAAAACAGATCCCTGGTTTTCTTATTGAAAGAACAAACCCCTTTCATATCATGGGAGTTGAAGAGTAGCTGAGAACAAAGGCTGAAGGACCTGGGTTTGTTTAGTTTGGGAAAGAGGAGATTAAGGTGGGGGACGTGATAACGGTCCTCAAATACTTGAAAGGCTGCCATAAAAAAGATGGAGAAAAATTGTTATCTCTTGCCACAGAGGGTAAGACAAGGCAATGGGTTCAAACTACAGCATACCACATTTAGATTACATCTCAGGAAAAACTTCCTTAACTGTAAGAACAGTAGGAGAATGGAACAGACTGCCATGGAGGATTGTGGAAGCTCCTTCATTGGAGGTTTTCAAAAGGAGGCTGGATAGCCATCTGTCTTGTTGTGTCTTTAGACACAACAAATCCTGTATCCTGGCAGGGGGTTAGACTAGATGACCCCTTGTGGTCCCTTTTAACCCTATGGTTCTATGATTCTGTGATTCTATCTTGCTCCCACATCATGGCTGTTTTCATCTTTTGGGATTCTGCAAGCTAAATTATATTGTCAGTTACATCATTGCAGCTCCATTGACATCAGGGGTTGTAGAGGTGTGCCCCGGTCATGATTTGGCTAATGCATTTGACAGAGAAGAGTCAAGCTCACTCTCATAGCCGTGTTGACTAGAAGAATTTTGTGTTTAGGTTTTTTTGTTAAGGAAAATGTAAGCAGCTATGCATGAAAATGCCCATGAAGAACATATCTGTTGATTGAAGAAGTTGCCAGTTTTACATACACGATAGCCACTTTTCAAAAGGAGAACAGCATTGTAAATTATAGTGTTCAATATTTTAATGTTTTAGCTCTGATTATATTGAAAAAAAGTTGAAAATAGTGCCTGCCACTCTGAACAAGATGGCTTATTCACATCTTGTCAAATTATTAAACAATTAGTTGAACAAATTATTAAACCATCAGTTTGTAAGCACCTAGAAGATGAGTGATAAGTAACAGCCAACATGGATTTGTCAAGGACATTTCTTGCTAAACCATTCTAGTTTCCTTCTTTGACAGTGTTACTGGCCTGATGGATAAGAGGGAAAGCTGTACTTGGATAGTTGTGATATGTCTTCATTTTAGTAAGGTTTTTGATACAGTCCCACATGACATTCTCATAAGCAAACTAGGAAATGGTAGTCTAGATGAAAATACTATCAAATAGGTGCAAAACTGATTGAAAGACCATATTCAAAGAGTAGTTATCAGTGCTTTGCTGTCAAACCTGCGGAGGTGGGGATATATCTAGTGGGGTTCTGCGGGTCTGTCCTGCTCCAGAACTATTTGATATTTTCATTGATGACTTCGATAAAGGAGTTGAGTGTATGCAAATAACATTTGTGGACACCACAAAGCTGGGGGGTTGCAAATTTAATGAATCAACAATGTGATACAGTTACAAAAAAGGCTAATATTTAGGGTATAGTAACATGGGAGGTAATTGTCCTGCTCTGCTCAGCACTGGTGAGACTTCAGTTGGAGTACTGTGTCCAGTTCTGAGTGCCACACATCAAGAAAGTTGTGGACAAATTGGAGAGTTCAGAGGAGAGCAACAAAAATGATAAAAGGTTTAGAAAACCAGACTTATAGCTTTGACTGAGTTACTGAAGTCCTCAAATCTTGATTTAAAGACTTCAAGTTACAGAGAATCCTCTATTTACTCTAGTTCAAACCAGCAAGTGACACATGTTCTGCCCTGCAGAGAAAGATGAAAAAACCCCAGGGCCTCTGCCTATCTGACCTAGGAGAAAATTACTTCCAACCCCAAATATAGCAATTAGTTAGATCCCGAATGTGTGGATGAGACCCACCAGCCAGACACCTGGGAAATAATTCTCTGCCTCCAGCATCCCATCTCAGACCGTTGGAGATATTTGCTAATAGCAGTTGTGGATGGGGCATATGCCATTGCAGGCAACCTCCTCATACCATCCCCTCCATAAATGTATCACTCAGTCATGAAACGAGTTAGGTGTTTTGCCCCCTACTCATCCCCTTGGAAGGCTATTCTGGAACGCCTCTGACGTTTAGACACCTTCATCTAATTTCAAGCCTAAACTTATTGACAGTTTAAGTCCATTTGTTCTAGTGTCAGCATTGGCCGTTAACTTAAATAACTACTTCCTCTTCCTGGTGTTTATCCCTCTTGTGTATTTATAGAGGGCAGTCGTATCTCCCCTCAGACTTTGTTTTGTTAGGCTAAATAAGCTGAGCTCCTAAGTCTCCTTTCATGAGGTAGGTTCTCTGTTCCTGATCATCCTACTAGCCCTTCTCTGCACCTGTTCCAGTTTGGATTCATCTTTCTGGGAGACCAGAATTGCACACAGTATTCCAGATGAGGTCTCACCGGTGCCTTGTATGATGGCACTAATACTTCCCAATCTCTCCTGGTAATCTCTCGCTTGATGCTCACTAGGATTGCATTGGCCTTTTTTGTGGCTGCGTCACATTGATGGCTCATAGTCATCCTGTGATTAACCAGTACACCCCAGGTCTTTCTCCTCATCTGTCACTTCCACTTGATGAGTCCCCAGCTTAGAGCAAAAATTCTTGTTCGTAGCCCCTAAGTGCCATGACCTTGTCCTTTGCACTATTAAATTTCATCCCATTTCTATTTCTCCAGTTTTCATGGTCATCCAGGTATTGTATATTCCAGTCCTCCTCTCTATTGGAAATACCCCCAACTTTGTGTCGTTGTCAGATTTTATTAGCACATTCCCATTTTTTGTGCCACAGTCATTTAATGAAAATGTTAAATAAGATTGGTCCCAAGACTGACCTTTGAGGAACTTTCATGGAGAGTAGGCCCATCAATGCAAGATGGTCAGGGATACAACCTCATGTGCTTGGTGTCCCTATCCTCTAACTATCAAGAGCTAGGAGTGGACAGCCGGGGATGGGTCACTCAATATTTCCCTGTTTTGTTCATTTCCTCTGAAGCACCTGGCATTGGCCACTGCCTGAAAACCAGATACTGGGTTAGATGGACCATGGGTCTTGACCTAGTGTGGCTGTTCTTCTGGTCCACCTCCCTCCAGTCTGACAGTTCACCTTTCAGCATGACCCATTGTAGTCTCTGCTTTACGCAGTTCCTTTTCCCCTTTTCAATTCTCATATCGATCCCATCTTCTCCAATTTAACTCATTTCCCATGTGGAACTATATCAGATGCTTTACTGAAATCCAGGTAGATTAGATCTACTGCATTTCCTTTGTCTAGAAAATTAGATATCTTTTCAAAGTAAGAAATCAGGTTGGTCTGGCATGATCTACCTTTTTGTAACACCATATTAGATACCTCTATGCCTTTAATTACGCTCCATTTCAAAACTTGTTCTCAGACTTTGCATACAATTGAGGTAAAATTTACAGTCCTGTAGTTTCCTGGATCACTTTTTTTCTTAAATATAGGTACTATATTTTCAATTCTCCAGTCACAGGGTACAACCCCTGAGTTTATAGATTCATTAGAAATCCTGCCATTGATCTGGTGGCTATTTAGTGAAGAAATCTGTTGGCTCTCACATCCGGGAATATCTGGGCCCTACTATTATTAGTAGGACTTGTCCTCCAATCTATATCTAGGAAATTAAAGTCTCCCATAATCACACAATTCCCAGTAGCATTTATTTAATTAAAAAATATTTAAGAGGTTTCTCTGTCCATATTGAAATTGAATCTTGGGGGTCTGTAGGACACCCCAAGCACTATCTCAGTGCAGCCTCTGTTACCTTTTTTTCCTCAGTGATTTTGGCCACAGATTCCATTTGATCCACTTCATCACTTCTAATTTCTTTACAAAAAGAAAAGGAGGACTTGTGGCACCTTAGAGACTAACCAATTCATTTGAGCATAAGCTTTCATGAGCTACAGCTCACTTCATCGGGTGCATAAAGTGGAAAATGCAGTGAGGATGTTTTATACACACAGACCATGGAAAAAATGGGTGTTTATCACTTCAAAAGGTTTTCTCTCCCCCCACACCTCTCTCCTCACTGCATTTTCCACTTTATGCCAACAGATTTCTTTATGCATCCGATGAAGTGAGCTGTAGCTCACGAAAGCTTATGCTCAAATAAATTGGTTAGTCTCTAAGGTGCCACAAGTCCTCCTTTTCTTTTTGCGAATACAGACTAACACGGTTGCTACTCTGAATTTCTTTACAGTCTACCTCGTCATTAATATATAGTGCTGCTCCACGACGTTTACGTTTATTTCTATTGACAGGTTTCAGAGTAAGTCTCTTGAGTTTGTGTGTGTGGTTTTTGGAGGGGGGTGAGGGGATGAGAGAACCTGGATTTGTGCAGGAAATGGCCCACCTTGATTATCATGCACATTGTGAAGAGAGTTGTCACTTTGGATGGGCTATTACCAGCAGGAGAGTGAGTTTGTGTGTAGGGGGGTGGAGGGTGAGAAAACCTGGATTTGTGCTGGAAATGGCCCAACTTGATGATCACTTTAGATAAGCTATTACCAGCAGGACAGTGGGGAGGGAGGAGGTATTGTTTCATGATCTCTGTGTGTATATAATATCTGCTGCAGTTTCCACGGTATGCATCCGATGAAGTGAGCTGTAGCTCACGAAAGCTCATGCTCAAATAAATTGGTTAGTCTCTAAGGTGCCACAAGTACTCCTTTACTTTTTGTTTATTTCTATCTTTCCTGAACACACATCCTTCAGTGCCTGTATTCTAGTCATGACGACTATCCCACCATGTTTCTCTTATCCCCATAATATCTGGTTTACTTCCTGCACCACCAGTCGTTCCGATTTCTCCCTTTTGTATCCTTGGCTCCTTACATCCTTAATTGTTCATGCTTGGCTTTGCCCATATTTCGCACTGCAGAGGGGTGTTAACCGGCCCCTTCACCTTGAATGGTCTCTTAAAATAGGTGCTAACTACTTATGCTAAGAAAAGGAGGACTTGTGGCACCTTAGAGACTAACAATTTATTTGAGCATAAGCTTTCGTGAGCTACAGCTCACTTATGCTAAGCAATCTGTTCCAGCTTGTATTTAGCTGTGACCCTCTGAGTACATTTTGCAGACCTGAAGAAGAGGTTGAAAGCTTATATCTCTCACCAGCAGAAGTTGGTCCAATAAAAGATATTCCCTCACCCACCTGGTCTCTCTCAAATCCTGGGAGCAGCACTGCTACCCCAACACTGTATATGATTAATTCCAGTCCTTTTACTGCCAGTATCGCCTGTCTGACCTTTCCGGGCAGTTGTACCTGGCACGATCTTCCCTGTGTTGAGATCTCAGCTGTTCTTCAAACATGAAATTTAATTGGCAAGGCCGAAAGAAAGTGTGTGTTAGAAATAATACTTAAAGATTTAATAAGAATTTTCTCTTTAGTTCCTGTAGCAGCTGAAGCTAATAGCAATTTAAGTTTTTAACAATATGCTAACAAATCTCAAGAGGTTTAAGTAGTTGGTAAAAAAAAATTACCTTACAACTTTCACAAACTATTAAACTGGTGGTAAAAAGAAGTGCAACGAAACACTCAGTATGATTGTCCCTAAACCCTGTTGCACAAATAATTGTACTTAGCTTTTATATGGGGCTTTTCATCCATAATTTTCAGATTGCCTTACTACAAAAGATAAGCATCATTCCTATTTTACAAATGTTGGAACAGGCACGGAACTGAAGGTTATGTGGGGGACAGTATATGTGGTGTAGCTAGTGGCGTGAAAGAGGATTCAATAAGAAACCAGATCAGAGTTTTTGGGCTTTTCTACATGAGGAAGTTTATATATGTCACAGTACCAGTATATTTATACTATGCTATAAGCCATTTTACTGGTAAATTTCCATGTGTATAAAAGCCCTAAAACTCTGATCCTGTTTGTTATTGAATCCTCCTTCATTCCACCAAGAAACAGGACTAGAGATTTAGGGCTTTTCTATGCAAGTTTACTGGTATAGCTATACCAATATAATTATAAAAAGAAAAGGAGGACTTGTGGCACCTTAGAGACTAACCAATTTATTTGAGCATAAGCTTTCGTGAGCTACAGCTCACTTCATCGGATGCATTCAGTGGAATTTATATAGCATAGATTTATATACATAGAGAACATGAAACAATGGGTGTTAACATACACACTGTAACGAGAGTGATCACTCACTGAATGCCTTCTAAGGTGCCACAAGTACTCCTTTTCTTTTGCGAATACAGACTAACACGGCTGCTACTCTGATACTTTTCAGTTTAGTTTGTGTCTCTGGAAATTGTTTAAGTGGAACCAAAAAAGGCATCCTGAATCCCGAAAGAGAGCATCCACGTGGGGACTTACGCTGGCCCAGCTCTGCTGGTATAATTATACCAGTAAATTTCCCCATGCAGATAGCCCTGAAACTGGGGGGGGGGGCAGCGTAGGAAATGGGTCACGTTTTATGTTTTTGAGTTTAAATTGTGTATATGTACAAGAGGAATAATTCCTAAGTACTGTGAGAAAATCCTGATGCCTGTAAGTATAGGCAGGATATCACCTTTATCGGAGCGGTCATGGCCACTTGTACTTGCTGTCATTTATGTTTCTCATGCTGGAGCTAAAGAAGTTACTATCCGCACAGGTTTTAAAATGTCTGCACAGAGCACTTGGCTTTGCTTTAGTGCACAGCAGCAGTCACTGCTGCCCTCACGTAATAATGGCTGACTTTTCCTGCCTGTAGGCACCACCAGTTAATTAATCACTGGTGAATTAGGTATGGTTTAAGGAGAGCAGAATGTTGATAATCACATTCCCTAGGGTGGGACAAGACAGGAGGTGCAGCCAACTGCCTCGGATTCCCCCCGGGGAGTGATTCTATCAGGATAACCACAGCTATTTCAATTACCTTGTTCCTTCGATGACATTTCTTTCAGCTCGCTCCTTGCTTGTGTCTGCAAGGAGCCTAGATAGCATCAGAAGAAGGTTGAAGAGCACTAAGCTTGCTAGAGCCAGTCTTTATAATGGACTTTACATTTACAGCTATATGCAGGAGGCCTGTGTGCGCCCTGCAGTGGGCCATGGGCTTACCTCCACTCTGCTTCTCATCCAAACCAGTGCCTGAGAACGGTGCTACAACCACACCATAATATAGATTCCATGTGTTATCTGGGGAGAAATTCAGCACTAGGCCTAGCTCCGCTCCCACTGAAGTCAATGGTAAAACGCCCATTGATTTTAATACAAACGGAGTTAGGCCATTACTAAACAGTTTTGAAAATCCCACTCTACATATCTTCAGATACTGGTTCATTTGTTGATTTGAGTTTGCAGGACTTATGAATACAATTAATGCTATTGTTTTTGGTCTAGGAACTAAGTAAATTCTCTAAAGCGTGCAATTTTCATGAAAGATGATGTGCAAAATAAGCTTATGCTGTAACTTGTACCCATTAGCTGTTGGGCATTGCTTAGGTTTTCTTCTTAGCGGATGTGCAATGTGCCTTAGATGACACGTGACTAGGATTCATCATCGAATTTGGTCCACTGGTTGGATTATTAGCTGCCTGGGCCCGGGCTAGGTACAGATGGCGAGTGCGATGTGAGTGCTGATCCATGACTGATGCAGAGAGGCGCTGAATGCAATAACCACAATGGTCTTCAGCATTGAGGGCTCTGAGCTGCACTTAGACGGCCTTTTCTATCATGCAGGATCTAGCCCTGCTGTAGCTTCTTTAAAGTTATTAAAAAGGAATCCTTTTAATGAGGATCATTACAATAAGGTTTCATATGTCTGGGAACCATACAAATGCCTAGTGCCAGAGGAGACTCTTTAAGGAGGGTGGAATGTACAGTACTTTTTGTTTTAACAAGTGGACGGGTTGGTCCCATTTGGATCCTATGCATCATTTTCTTAATGATTTCCCTTTTATTTTCCAGGGTAAGGTGGCTCAGACTGCATGTATGTCTGCATGCAAACACTTATCCACTTCACTGATGCAGCTGCTGCTAGAAGCTGAAGTGAGGCAGCTTACATTGGGGGCCTTACAGCAGTTCAACCTGGATGTAGAGGAGTGTGAACGTAAGGCACAAAATCATTCCATTTATCCTGTTGTACCTTGTTTAGCCATTGTGCACTGGGTCTTTCTGCTAGGACAGTGGTGGTTCTTGGGTTCATCTTGAAGATCTACTGAAAGGAAGCAAAGCTAATTCTAGCTCAGAGTTTTATTCTGTTTGTTTGTTTTGCGGTAGCACTTTCCAGCCCCAGAGGAAGACACAGTCCCTACCTCTTAGGAGCATATATTTAAAAAAGATGAGCAAATGGAGAGGAGAGTGGATGTAACATGTGATCAGGGTGATGATATATTGAAAATATATTACTGAGGCAACTTCCGTACTGGGGTTCCCCACATTACAAACACGCTTCTTGGCCTGACCTTTACAGTCTTCATTTTCCGCAGCATCCCTTTCTATTTTATTGTCTAAAGTATATCCAGTTGTTTGATTACACTTGTGGTTTGTTGTTAAGAATGTGTAAGAACAAATAACTAAAATGCCAAATGTTATTATCAAAGACAAAGCAGTACAGTACAGAACGGAGAGAGTTCATACTTTATCGTTCCTTCTGGGAAGTGAGTCTCACTCTCAGTGTTCACAAAAAGAACAGGATGTGGAAAAAGCTAATGTACTCAATGCTTTTTTTGCCTCTGTTTTCACTAACAAGGTCAGCTCCCAGACTGCTGTGCTGGGCATCACAAAATGGGGAAGAGATGGCCAGCCCTCTGTGGAGATAGAGGTGGTTAGGGACTATTTAGAAAAGCTGGACGTGCACAAGTCCATGGGGCCGGACGAGTTGCATCCGAGAGTGCTGAAGGAATTGGCGGCTGTGATTGCAGAGCCATTGGCCATTATCTTTGAAAACTCGTGGCGAACCGGGGAAGTCCCGGATGACTGGAAAAAGGCTAATGTAGTGCCAATCTTTAAAAAAGGGAAGGAGGATCCTGGGAACTACAGGCTAGTCAGCCTCACTTCAGTCCCTGGAAAAATCATGGAGCAGGTCCTCAAAGAATCAATCCTGAAGCACTTGCATGAGAGGAAAGTGATCAGGAACAGCCAGCATGGATTCACCAAGGGAAGGTCATGCCTGACTAATCTAATCGCCTTTTATGATGAGATTACTGGTTCTGTGGATGAAGGGAAAGCAGTGGATGTATTGT
The DNA here is from genome assembly GCF_965140285.1 of Lepidochelys kempii. NCBI lineage: Eukaryota > Metazoa > Chordata > Testudines > Cheloniidae > Lepidochelys > Lepidochelys kempii. Next base: position 138,108,709 of record NC_136383.1, read on the forward strand.
TTCTTGACTTTAGCAAAGCTTTTGACACGGTCTCCCACAGTATTCTTGTCAGCAAGTTAAGGAAGTATGGGCTGGATGAATGCACTACAAGGTGGGTAGAAAGCTGGCTAGATTGTCGGGCTCAACGGGTAGTGATCAATGGCTCCATATCTAGTTGGCAGCCGGTATCAAGTGGAGTGCCCCAAGGGTCGGTCCTGGGGCCAGTTTTGTTCAATATCTTCATAAATGATCTGGAGGATGGTGTGGATTGCACTCTCAGCAAATTTGCGGATGATACTAAACTGGGAGGCGTGGTAGATATGCTGGAGGGGAGGGATAGGATACAGAAAGACCTAGACAAATTGGAGGATTGGGCCAAAAGAAATCTGATGAGGTTCAATAAGGATAAGTGCAGGGTCCTGCACTTGGGACGGAAGAACCCAATGCACAGCTACAGACTAGGGACCGAATGGCTAGGCAGCAGTTCTGCGGAAAAGGACCTAGGGGTGACAGTGGACGAGAAGCTGGATATGAGTCAGCAGTGTGCCCTTGTTGCCAAGAAGGCCAATGGCATTTTGGGCTGTATAAGTAGGGGCATAGCGAGCAGATCGAGGGACGTGATCGTTCCCCTCTATTCGACATTGGTGAGGCCTCATCTGGAGTACTGTGTCCAGTTTTGGGCCCCACACTTCAAGAAGGATGTGGATAAATTGGAGAGAGTCCAGCGAAGGGCAACAAAAATGATTAGGGGACTGGAACACATGAGTTATGAGGAGAGGCTGAGGGAGCTGGGATTGTTTAGCCTGCAGAAGAGAAGAATGAGGGGGGATTTGATAGCTGCTTTCAACTACCTGAAAGGGGGTTCCAAAGAGGATGGCTCTAGACTGTTCTCAATGGTAGCAGATGACAGAACGAGGAGTAATGGTCTCAAGTTGCAGTGGGGGAGGTTTAGATTGGATATTAGGAAAAACTTTTTCACTAAGAGGGTGGTGAAACACTGGAATGCGTTACCTAAGGAGGTGGTAGAATCTCCTTCCTTAGAGGTTTTTAAGGTCAGGCTTGACAAAGCCCTGGCTGGGATGATTTAACTGGGAATTGGTCCTGCTTTGAGCAGGGGGTTGGACTAGATGACCTTCTGGGGTCCCTTCCAACCCTGATATTCTATGATTCTATGATTCTATACTTGTGGCACCTTAGAGACTAATAAATTTATTTGAGCATAAGCTTTCGTGAGCTACAGCTCACTTCATCGAATGTATCCAATGAAATGAGCTGTAGCTCACGAAAGCTTATGCTCAAATAAATTTTTTAGTCTCTAAGGTGCCACAAGTACTCCTGTTCTTTTTGCGAATACAGACTAACGCGGCTGCTACTCTGAAACTTCTGTGTTCAGTTCGCCTGAAACAGAAAGTGTGCTTCAAACAATATGCCTTTAAACTTGCTATATCTATAGTAGGGTTGTTTGCAAGTTTAGATAGCACTCTGCACGTCACCCAAGACTGAAACCACCAGCCAGTTTCTTCCTTATCTCTGTTTGAAATACTGCATTCCAACTACCAGTTAGGTCATAGAGGTACATCCATTCAGGCATCTTGCCTTTCACAGGGTTTTGTATCTGCCTGTGCCACTGCTGACTTCAGCTGTGCAAAGGGTTATGGGTATTGCTTTTCGCATAAATGGAAGTGAACAACATTGTGGGAAAGGCATAATATAATTTGTGAACATAACTGCCCGTGTGCTGTGTATACTACAATAATAATGTGGTGTGTGCTATGCCTAATATGTATACATTTGGCTAACAATTTGCATTTACTTTCCTATTCTGTCCTTTGAATAACAGTATCTCACTGTTGTTCAATGGCATCCACCTGGCAGGGTAAAAAAATTCTCTAAAGGACAAGCTGTGGAAGCCCAATTGCTTGGAGTATTTAAAACAAGACTAGGCAAAACAGTAGAATATATGCTGTAGGGACTTGTCCTGCACTGGCATGGAGATGGACTAGCCATCTGATAGGTCTTTCTTATTTCTAGCCTGTTTAAATCCATGACATTTGCATTCAGAATAAATTGTGTACATTTAAGAAAATGTACTGGGAGATATAGCAGTAGGTGATATAAAGCACACAGCAAGGATTTGCAGGTGTGGATATTAGTTTAATCATTCTCCTCATTAAGTGATTATGATGCTTTGCCTGATTATTCTCTGCAATGATTTGATTTCGCAGTGAGGATAATAGGTAGGATTAGACCTAGGCAATATTGGTGGTGTACAGCATAATTATGCACACATCCTGTAAAAAGCCTTAGATCTTTTGCTTAAAATGCACTTCTACCCTAAAAAAGTGACTGTGAAAATGACATTGCAGGGTTAATTAATCACTGTATCCCACTGATTTCAATGTATAGTTTATTCAGTTAGCAAGTTAAGGTTTCTCTGCCAGCCCCCCCCAAATTCAACGTGGGCTGTGATGCTCCATCTCTGTTCTTTCCTTTTCATGATTCATCCCTACTGTAATGGGCTTTTTCCAGACCAGATTATGCCCGGTGCAACCCCATTGACTTCAGTGACACCTGTGCAGATTAAGTTAAGGTTAAGGATTTACACTGAGAGTAGAATTTGCCCCTATATCAAGCTTAGGGTTTCTTGGGATGCAGTGCCGTGTCAGTGAAACCGGCACAATGTGAATGTCCAGGTGTCACGTGAATGTGTGTGAATCTATACATACCATAGATGGAATCCTGATGTCCTTACTGAACTCTTACTCAGGAAAGCTTCCTGTAAAGACCATTTTAGTTTGCCTGGCTAAAAACTGGGTAAACCTTGCATTGGGCCCAAACCCTTACCCAAGTAACTCATTATTTTGGTGTACGTATGATTCTGTGATACGCAGGGGTTAGTAAAATGTAGTGCAGTGCAGAACCCATAGAACCGTTTTGTTTCCATCATAGCAGAGGTAAAATACTGTGCACATGCTCAGTGGACATTTTTTCCAAGTTAAAAGATAAGGATATTTTCAAATCATTTGCGAATATACAAAAAGTCACCATTCCATAGTACGGACTAATTTTTCTGTGACATTTCGTATTCTCAAATCAAGCAATTGTTCGGTCAGAGTATCCAAACACAAGACCAGAAACCTCATCCCAAATCTTCTGCAACTGCAGTGGAAAGATGTTTTAACAAAGCCACTATGGTTTTTAGGAGAAAATTACTGCCTCAGAGTTCACCGTTTATATGCCAGCTTTCAGCTCCATACCATGTAATGTCTGTCGTTACATCCCTGGGCTTTTGTGAAAATATCAAATGATCCACTTCTGCAGTAGATACACTGCTTGATGCAAATTTCCTCTGCGTAGGCTGATAAAGTTTGGTTTGTTTGTTTTTTTTAAATTCAGAAACAAAAAGCACAACTTGGGTTAGAATTTTCACTTGTGGCATTTTCAAAATACCCACCCCTGTGGCTCTCCTGGGACCCTGAAGGTTGATGTTCGGATTGGGAACATGTCTTGGCAAAGGTCTGTGGCACAATCTCATTACAGCAGAGCCCTCTGAATTGAAACATGCTGTCAGTCCAATGTTGCTCCCATTAAACTCAGTGGCAAAACTGCCATTGACTTCAGTGCGAGCAGTACTGGGCCCTGAGAAAATACTGATTGCATTTCATGCTGGTTTATTGTAATCTTTATTTGGTAACACCTTCATATAAAGAAATCAGAACTTGAAATGTCACTTCTCTTTAAGACCAGGTGAGTACTATTTGATACTGTCCAAATGTCCCCGTTAAACACAAATGCTGCTAAGACAGTTTCAATTTATCAGCAACCATTGACATTCACTATCAAGATTAAATAGGTTCCCTGGCAGGTTACCCAGTTAAGTTTCTTCTGTCTGGGGGCCTGATCCTTAACCTTTTCCTAATTCTCAACATTCTTATTTGAATCCTCCTTGAGGAAGGATCTGGCCCCAAGCAGTGTGAACGGTATCTGAATTTTGCCACAGTTCCACATGTAGAAGTCTAGTAACAGTTATGGCCCTGAAAAAGTTGTTTTCAATCCCGAATTGTCAACATCTGGGTTCATGGAGGGCCAGTCTGCACTGCTGAAAATAATGGGAAGCGTTCGTCATTAATAATAGTTTCGCTTTCTTTTGCTTGGCTGAAAATGGACTTTGTAACCCTGTCGAATTTTCTTCCCATTTGTTAACATGGGTCACTAAGCGGCAGCTTTTTCCCCCTCTTAAAACCCCCAAACACTCAGGGAAATGGATGACATTTAATATAGGTTTTAAAAGCACGATTCCTTAAATTCCATGAGATTTGGAGGCAATTGTTCTGCGAGACAAAATCAGGAGCACTCAGACATTCCATAGCAGGTGCCGCCAACCTGAGCAGCAGGGGCAGGCGACCTGCTCCGCCCAACCAAGGCCTGAGATGCCATCTCAGTCAGGAAAATTGAGACAGATGCTGTTTCCCTGACCTTCCTATTCATCACTGTCAACCCTGCTGTTTGCCACTGAGAATGGTAAACGCAGACGTAGGTCATTCTTCCTTTTCGAAGACCGAAAGCCCTCGCTCCTATTTGTTTGTCTGGTGCTTTTGCTGACAGCGTGAATAATTTGAATCCTCCTCTGAGGAGCAGCTTGTCATGATTTTAATGCAACGCTAAAAAACAAACAAAAATCAATCACTGGATAGCCAATGTACTAAGAAAATAAATTTGTTTGTGAGAATTCTGTCTACTTGTCAGGTTAGGAGCAAAGCTCAGTTTTATCGTCTCCGGTAGTGATGCAGGTTTCAGAGGAGCAGCCAAATTTGTTAGTCTCTAAGGTGCCACAAGTACTCCTTTTCTTTTTGCGAATAGTGATGCAGTTTGCCTTGTTCCTGCCCTCTACACCTGACGTTTTAATTACCCTCGGTATTTAATTAAAGGCTGTTTTTACAGATATGCAAAGCACGCATTGCTCCCTTTGGCTTCAGTGGTATGGGATCTTGAGCCGTTCGAGTTTTTGTCCATGATCACGTTTTTTTAAAAATGCCTAGTGTGTGTGTCTTTGCATAATGATTAGGTACTAGACTGAAAAAAATCTTCGGGTCTGGAGAAGGAAGAAGAAGAGAAGGAGTTCTTCAGGTCTTTCCCCGGACCTGGAGAAGAGCTCTGTGCAGTTCAAAAACTGGACCCTTCCTCCAACAGAAGTTAGTTCAGTAAAAGATATCACCTCACCTACCCTGAATCAATAATCAGTCAGATATCTAGGGCCAAGCACTGCACCACCAAACCCAGACATGGTCATCGTGGAATTCCCAGTCTGTACTACTAATTCTTCCTGAGAAGCAATGTACTTAGCATTTTTGGATAGTACAATATCCAAATATACCTTTTATTTATTTAAAAACCTTGGCAGAGAAAGCATTCTGAGGGCTTTAAATAAATTTAAGTAAACATAAAAGGCCAAATCCTGCCACCTTACTCATATGAGTAGTCCCATATATGTCAGCAGGATTTCTCGTGTGAGCAAGGTAAGCAGGCATTGAGCCGCAAGGTTCTAACGAACATGTTAGGCTAGTGATTGGAGAGAAACCTGTGAATCATGAGATCTGTCATCCTGTGAATTGTCCCTCAAAGGAAGTGATGGAAACCACATTGCTTCAGACGTCTAAAATTAAGTTGGACAAAGCACTGAAGAAAATGTTATAAGGAACCAGACCTACCCATAAAGGTACATTGATTTTTTTTTTTCCAGTTGCAAAGCTGTTTCCCAAGATGTATTAATTGCTGAAGAGTTTGAAGTTCTTTGTTCAGCTTTACCAGTGCCATGTCTGCAGTTTGCAGGAGGTCACCAGTCACTTGGAACTGTTGTCCTATTTTTACTAGTAATGATACTACTACTACGTGGCATTTATAGCACCTTCTATATGAAGATATAAAAGACTTTTATAAATAGTACGAGGAAGTGTTATTTGCTCCTTCTCAGAACACAAGAACTAGGGGTCACCAAGTGAAGTTAATAGGCAGCAGATTTAAAACAAACAAAAGGAAGTATTTCTTCACACAATGCACAGTCAACTTGTGGAACTCCTTGCCAGAGGATGTTGCAAAGGCCAAGATCATAACAGGGTTCAAAAAAGAACGAGATAAATTCATGGAGGATAGGTCCATCAATGGCTGTTAGCCAGGATGGGCAGGGATGGTGTCCCTAGCCTTTGTTTGCCAGAAGCTGGGAATGAGCAACAGGGGATGGATCACTTGATGATTCCCTGTTCTGTTCATTCCCCCTGGGGCACCTGGCATTGGCCACTGTCGGAAGACGGGAGACTGGGCTAGATGGACCCTTGGTCTGACCCAGTCTGGACATTCTTATGTACATATTGTAAACTGAGCCACAGAGAAGTTAAGCAAGTTGCCCAAGGACAGAAACAAGTGCAGTAATAGTCCGAACTAAACCCAGGGGTCTGGTTCCAGTCTGTTCTAACTGATAGAGATGCTTCCTCCCCCTTTTTTTTTTTAACCAAAGAACACCCCCCCGCCACCCCCCCCCCAAAAAAAGCTGTGGACCCACAAATAGAAGAGGCAATGCCCATGCGTTAGAAAAGTCTTTTTGTTTGTTTGTTTTTTTCCAAAGGGCTTTATGTGCAATTTTACAATGAGTTTGATATGTGGCTTTTAACCTACTTCTATGCACACTGTTCTTTTCGTATGTTTTGGGACCCCCTGCTTTCTGATATTTTTCCAAACCATGCATATCTCAGAGGTAGCTGGAACTACAGATGACCCAAATTTGGACATTGCGACAAAAAGAGAAAAGAACGCTGTTGGTTTTTCTTACAAAAGTGGTTTTCACCAGCGCAACATATCCCAGTGCTTGTTTTTTACAATTGTTTTTTACAATCCCAGATTGTTTTTTACAATACTTAGATCATAAAATAAGCAATTCCATAATCTCTAAAGTTCTTTAACTGATGATTTATGAGAAATTAAAAGGGCAGTAAAATTATATTTAAAATTTCATTAAACTCCAATTTTTCGTTTAAACCACTCCTGGGTATAGTCAGTAAGAAACACAGCTGTATCAACCAGTTTGAGGAGCACTGCAACCCAGTAAGTAAGCATGCCACAATGCGCCTGTTCTGATCTCAGTGCAACTGTTTATCACCTCATTCTTCGCTATATTCGCTGGCTCCATAGCTTTTCTCACGTGGAAATTTTGTTATTCATTTAGCACTACAGCCTTCGCCCAAAATATTGTGTGCCCCCCTCCCCTCACTCATGTTTGTAACATGCAAAGCTCACAGTTTCCTGATGTTTTCTTAATCTTCAATGTATCTCATTACTATTAAGTTATAGGTGATGTGCATTAATGATCTGGAAAAGGGGATGAACAGTGAAGTGGCAAAGTTTGCAGATGATACAAAATTGTTCAAGATCGTTAAGTTCAGAGCAGACTGTGAGGAGTTGCAGCGGGGTCTCATAAAACTGGATGACTGTGTAACAAAATGGCAGATGAACTTCTGTGTTTATAAGCGCAAAGTAATTCACACTGGAAAAATAACCCCAACTATACGTATACAATGATGGGTTCTAAATTAGTTGTTGCATCCAAGAAAGAGATCTTGGAGTCACCATCAATAGTTCTCTGATGGAATCACCATCAATAGTCACCATCTGCTCAATTCACAGCAGCAGTCAAAAAGGTTAACAGTATGTTAGGAACTGTTAGGAAAGTGATAGAAAATAAAACAGTGGAATTATGGTATTTTTCTATATAAATCCATGGTTCTCCGATGCCTTGAATACTGTGTCCAGTTCTTGTCTCCCCAGCTCAAAAAGGATACAGTGGAACTGGAAAAGGTTCAGAGAAGGCCAATAAAGATAGTCAAGGGTTTGAAACATCTTCCGTCTGAGGAGAGACTGAAAAGATTAGGGCTGTTCTGCTTAGAAAAGAGATGACTAAGGGGAGGTTATGATAAAATCATGGATGGCGTGGAAAAAGTGAATAGGGAGGTGTTATTTACCCTTTCACACAATACAAAACCAGGGGTCATCTGATGAAATTAATAGGCAGCAGGCTTAATACAAACAAGAGGAAAGTACTTTTTCACACAACTAACCTGTGGAACTCATTGCCATGGGATAGTGTGATAGGTCCAAAGTATAAATGGGTTGAGAACTGGGTAAGTTCTATAGGCATCATGGCTTTTTTCATGGGAAAAGGTAGTTTGTCTAAATGCAGCCCTTCTACCAGGTAGTTCAGCTCTACTGGTCAGATTGAGATGATATACATCAGTACCATGTACTGGAACGTTCCTAGCTGGCACAGAGCTAAACAGCAAAGGAAAACAAAGCAAAATTGACAAAAAATGCTTGTTTTTCCAGCATAAAATCTTAGAAGGAGTATTAATTGCTCTCAGTAAGAGAATGTTATGCTAGGAAGACAAAACAGGAGCAAGTCCCTTCCCTCCCAACCTCAACCATTCAGGAACCATACCTTTGGCTTCACATGTCACTGAAATAATTTTGCTTTCTTCAGCACTAGTATGAAATTATTGGTGTGTGTGGAGTCACAAAGGGAACACAAGTAGAATCCCTGGTCATTAGAGGCAATGCCACCTTCTTCCATTTGCATTTTCCTCGTGTGACTTTTCTTAAAGGATAAAAAATGCTACAGCAATAATAAAATGGTTCAGTGGTGTACTGGTATATGTAAATATTGCAAGTCAAAATATGAACCCTTTCAGACCTTGCTCAAGCAAATCTTGGAAGCCTTGCAGACTGTTAAAGATATATGGGCTTCTCTTTAGCAGTTAAATTTCCTTCCTCACCCAAGACCTCTTGTCTCCACTGCGTGCAACCCTCATTTGATTCTTGACCTTGTACCCTCCTCATTCCATCTGTGCTGGAACCATTTTCTATCTCCTTCACTGATTTAGCCTTTCTATTTACTCGTATGAGCTCTTCTCCTCCCCTTCCATCTCCTACATTTGTAAATCTACTTGGGCAACGTTGCACGTATGTACCACTTCCTTGATTTCACCTCTGTTCAAATCCTCATCCATCCCTTCATCTCTTCTTATTTTCTCTACCACTCCTGCCATCTGTCACAGCCTCCCTCTATAGCTTACACCTCATTGACTTCTTCTCAGCGTGTCACATGTACCTCTCTGTACTTGCATCTTCTCCTTGGTTACTAGGCTTTCCTTTGGTTTATCTGCTCATGACCCTGTGCAACACACTAGGAGAGGATACCAGTTCTCACGTGCCTTTTACTGAGACCTTGAATGGTTGAGTGGTTATGGGTTGTCTGCGTGAAATTACCCGTACAAAAGTAGTTTTCTTAAAAAGACTTCTTAAAAACAGCAAGAACATGATAGAAAAACAAAGAGAAACAATCTGCATAATGTCCCTACGTGTGAACTTCTCATAAGTTAAACAGTAAAATGAAAAGAAAATCTTACATCTCTATCAATCATTCACCTCTGACCACTCCTGACACCACCTTTCCCTTTTGTGTCCCAAAGATCTTTCCTGGTTCCTGCCTTTTAAAGCTCCTAAGCCTATGTCAAATCCTTTGATATTAAAGGGCTTCCAGAATTCAGTATCTTTCCAGGCAGTCCTCCGTCTCTGTGTCCCAGTTTTTCCCCAAATAGTCCTGTGAAATACAGAACCACACAATTGGCGTTTGTAAACCTTTTCAACCTCCCCTTCAGGGGAAAAAATGGTCATTCGAGCTGATAATTCACCTCTTCCAAATATTAAGCATCTTAATTCAGCAGAGAGCTTATCGTCTGCTCTTTCTATTCTATGTCTTTGGGTTTGGAAAAGTAACCTTTAGACATCCATAACTCAGTTCTTTCTATACATATGCCCAACATTATCTATTACTTATTGACAGATACCAGCCTTCCTGTCAAAAGACTTCCAATTTCATCTGAAAACTTCTACTTTCTTGTACTTTAAAATGTCTGGCAACCCAGCAGAGAGTTGTTCTGTGTTGTTGTGGATGCAGCTCAGACCTGCCAGCGTCTGAAGGCTCAGGCACATCCCCTTGAAACATCTGTCAGATTTGTTCTGCCTCTTGAAGAAGTAAACTGGATTCCGGGCTCTTCTTTGTCCCAGGGCATTAGAGGAATGGACGTTTTTATTGAATTTGATCCAGTTTGGCTCAATTTGATAACTTGGGGGTCATTCTCTGAAATTCTCACTACCTTGATAATTTGGCTGTTAAAGGGGAAATTCAACAAAGCAGTGTTGGGTTTGAAAGTCACTGAGGAAATTCAAGTTCAATATGGAAATTGTGAAACGGGTTATTGAAACTTTGGCCAAAGTTCCAGCGGCCTACTTGCTATGCCGCTGTTTGGCCTTCCCATCATAATTTCTTACCTTTCTCTTCTTGTAAGGAACTCCAGTATAAGGCTTTGCATTTTGGTCTGACATAGTACTCAAGGTATTTTACAAAGTATTAATGTCCCTACAGATGATTTTTACACATCTTAAACAATATCCTGATCATAGCTCATTCGAAGAAGAAAGCATTAAAGGATGTGGCACACACCATTCAGTTTCCTGAGAATTGCAGCTAGGTATCATATTTTCCCCAAAGCCATGCCCACTTCACATATGTAACCACTTCTGGAATCCTGTGTTCAGTTCTGGTGCCCACAATTCAAGAAAGAGGTTGATAAGTTGGAGAGGGTTCAGAGAAGACCCATGGGAATGATTAAAGGATGAGAAAACTTGTCTTATAGTGATAGTCCCAGAGCTCCATCTATTTAGTTTTACAAAGAGGTTAAAGGGTGACTTGTTTACAGTCTAAAAGTATCTATATGGGGGAAAATATTGAATAATGAGCTCTTCAGTCTAGCAGAGAAAAATATAACACACTCCAATGTCTGGAAGTTGAAGCTAGACAAATTGAGACTGGAAATAAGGGATAATTTTTTAACAGTGAGGGTAATTAACCATTGTAACAATTTACAAAGGGTTGTGGTGGCACATCATTGATGATTTTTTAAATCGAGATTGGCTGTTTTTCTACAAGATATATTCTAGGAATGTTGCCGGGGGAAAGTTCTGTGGCCTGTGTTATACAGGTACACGGGCCCCTGGGGGTACACAGAGGTCTTCTCAGGGGGGTACATCAACTCATCTCGATATTTGCCTACTTTTACAACAGGCTACATAAAAAGCACTAGCGAAGTCAGTACAAACTGAAATTTCATACAGACAAAATGAGAAGGTCAGCAATTTTTCAGTAATAGTGTGCTGTGATACTTTTGTATTTTTATGTCAGATTTTGTAAGCAAGTAGTTTTTAAATGAGGTGAAAGTTGGGATACAGAAGATAAATCAGACTCCTAAAAGGGGTACAGTAGTCTGGACAGGTTGAGAACCACTGCTCTAAAATATCAAGAAGGAAAGAGACGTGTCCATAATTAGAGTTCCCTTTTGGCTGAGTAATCCTTGGTCTTAGGAGCCGCTAGCCCTATCAATGTGCCTTCCTGTATTTCTTTCTCACCAGCCAGATCTTTTACGCCACAGTCCAACCCTAAATTCAGAAGCACAAAAACTATGCTCAGGGCTCCATTTGTCACTGCATCCATCTTTTAATCTTTATCCTTGGGGCAAATTTCATAGCCTTCTGGAGAAGAATGAGAGACCAGTGTTTGTGTTAACACCAACAGATGCACCAAAATTAGGGATGTGAATGATTTCAGTGCCACTTAGAGCAATTGAGAGGATTCTGTCATGAACTAAAGCTGCCTGTAATTCCTGCACATGCAAACAGACAACACTCATTAATAGTCAGACATCCTTTGAGGATTTACAAGTGCGCCATATAATTTTAACTTCTCCTTGGATTCTCAAATGTGTTAGTGGTGGTGAAGGAGGGAAATGAGAAAGGAGGTGGTCGTGTTATAGCTCTGCCTACAGGTTTGCCCTAATTGTGATCTCAACTGTGGACAAGTGGATAAATCTTCCAATCACATATAAATGTTGATGGAAAAAGGTGTAAAGAGGAGACAGACTGAATTAGTCTGAATAAAATGGCCTCCTGATATAACTCAAGGACTGTGTTAGGATAAATAAGAGAAACGTGGGACTAAAAATCAATTAACTGAAATTAGGCCGAACTGGTGGACAAAATGATGGTAATGCTGGATTCTACGGAGGATGCTCTGTCAACCAGTTTGGCTGTGTGTGGCATTATTGCTAGCTGATTCCTGCTTTTAGCTTCTAGCGGCTAAACTGTGCCTTCTCATGTTCTAATCCACTGTATTTAGGCCACATATTTAATCTCTGTTCTTTTTCTTTGCGCATACATCCTCCTATCCCAGCACCTTCCTGCACAATCTCAGGCAACCAGTGGATATTAAGCTTTGCTTGATTTGTAATTTATTCTCTCTAAAAGCATTGCAGTCTGCCGCACTAACTACAGTGCTCCTCATCCTCCTCTCCAGTGAACTTTTCTCCTCCAAACTCATTCACCTTAACTTGACGCCCTAAGGGTTCTTTCCACCCTAACCCTAATAATCATAATCACTAATATATTTATTATGCTGCACCCAAAATGTGAGATGTATGTCACACACAGATGAGAGGGTGAGTGCTAGTAACAATGTGCTGGGATTAGAGAGAGAAGAAAGTTAGTGCACATGATTATTTTAGGTTACATACACATCTTGATTTTTTTGATGAATGTGCGTAAATGTATGGTACACACTAAGGCATACCGTATATTTAGGTGTCCAAAATATGTATAGATTATGCATGTTTTCATTTTTTCTGTGCTCATTTTTGCCCCCACCCCCTTCTGGAAGTATCCCAATCTGATGCTTATTACTGTTGAGCCATCCACAATATGCATCTGCTGAATTAGCCTTTTGTACATAAATAGGTATAATACACGTGTAGATACTATACTCGACACTGCTCACCAGTGGAAATCATTCCTTGCCCAGAATCTTGTAGACAAAGCCATAGACCTTTTCAGCACTGTGGAAGCTGAGAATAACTCCATAGCAGGCAACTTTCTTGCTGGTGGAAACTGTTCCTTCATACATCTTGATCTCCTTTTCCTATCCTCCCTGGGGTCTTCATTCTGTATGCAGATGAGCCCTGTCGCCACCTGTCCTTCAAATTCCTATCCATCCCCACGTCCTTTAGTCTTCTTCCTCAGTCTGGTGTTTCCCTTGATGGATCTTATGGCTGTGTATTTGCTCTCTTCACTCAACTCCTCTTCCCAATTCTGTTCAAAATCTCACTGTCACCCACCTCTGCATACATAAGTTTGAGCACAGCTGCATCTTTGTTCTCTCGGTTTTCCCTTCGCTCCCATGTTCTCTTTCCTACATCTCAAGTTCCACCCTGTATGCTGTTCAGCTGTGTACCATCACTGTTACAACTCTCAGGCTCAATCACTGTTATACACCCCAGCTCTGGAGCACTATGAGGTCTGGAGCCCTCGTTAGATACTCTACAGGGTTGCCATAGTTCAAACCCTACCTTGATAGCACCCCTTTTGCCTGCAACAGCCTCTCAGCTGTTATACTCCAAGCCGCCGTCTCTGTCTCCAAAGGTCTGCTGCAAACCCACCTCCTACACTAGTCCTGCGAACAATGTCTGTGTATAAAGTGTATGTGTCAGGTTTGTAAAACTCTTCTGAGCATTTACGAGACCATACAGAAAATGTGCTTTTATAATTATCGTCTTGACGTGGGGCAAAAATATTGCCCAGCCTTGGCAAGTGGGAAGGTAGGATTTTGCAAGAGTGTGTGTGCGTAAGTGTAAAATACATAATACAAGGGATATAATATCAAAAAAAAGTGTGTGCGTGTATATATATAAATAGCGTGTATATAAAATTCAGCTACTACAGTGACAAAAGGGGCCTTCAGAGAGGGAGAGTGAGTGAGTGTGTGTGTATTTAAAAAAAAAAAAAGAACTTGATGGTTTGGCATAAAGGTTTAATTGGCACGAGTTTGGGATAACTGCATTTTTCACAAGTAGTGAAACCATGTGCCAATTATGCAGGTTACATTAAATGAGTGCTAATAAAATCTTTGTACCACCCATCCACACCATCATTCTGTATGTTCTTGTCCCTAAATTAGTGAATTTGGGAATAAAGAAGCCAACTGTGTTTACTCCTAACTATGCAAAATGTATTAGAATCTCTATGTACTTGCGTGTATAGCTCTGTACACTATATGAAAGGAGATTCCCAAATTCTGTATCATTAATTTACAATGGGTGCCTTTTTGCCTTGTGTGTTTGAACTCTTTATTCTTTGTTCATTGCTTAACAGTTCCTTGATTCTTTCTTTGGAGAAGCCTTTTGGAAAAGAGGCTAGAGTCCCACTGTAACCTGCCCTGGGTGGCCCTAGCTGTAGGCCTTGCAAAGACATTACTTCTTTGGCCTGAACACAAGCCTCTCAAACCTTTAGCTTGGCTAAATGCTTTGTACAAACAGCCGCATACAGATCTGCTCTATTCTCTTGTGATTTTCTGCTCAAGGGGCCATATGGTAGGTGGCTTGCTCTATCTCGCCACTTGCCTTGGTAGTGGAGAAAGTACAATAAACGAATCTGACAGTGCCGAGGCCACCTCTGTGCTGGGTCGTTCTGAGAAAACTGTACTGAAACCTGATTGAGGAGATTAAAACCAAGAACTGGCTGTGTCTTTCCTTTAAAGCTCTGTTCCTTTTTAAAAGGACTTTGTACATTTCCTTGCCCCAGATAAGTTTGTGGCATTGGTATGTAAAATGTGACCTATGAGTACAGAGGGTGCTGAAGTACTTTGTAATAATAATGTGGTGAAACACCCCATTCATTCCTGTTCCAATCCCTTGAAGTCAATGTACACAATACATTGAATAAGCAATATATGTGATCCCCTTTGTACTGTAATACAAGTAATATAATAATGATCTCATAGGCTGTTTCGCTCCTTGGATGTATTATTCGTGCAATGCATGCCTCCACCACTTTTTCTGATGAGTTACCGTTTGAGCCAGTCTGCACTACAGAATTTACTGAGGCAATGTATGTTTAATACAGCTGTGCTATAACATGGTTTACTCTTCAGGATGGACCATACTTTATTACAGCTGTTTCTTAAAGTTTGTTACACCCACTACAGACAGGGTTGGAACATGGTTCCTCAACATAACTAGAGCAGAGCTAATAATTAGACACATGTAATGAATGAGATGGATTTTACCTTGAATTGTCTCTAAACAGATCACAAGATTTGGGAATGTATTGCTTCTCTGGAAACATTCAAGAATATCAACCTCAGATCTTTTGCAAGCAGATTGTCATGAATATTGAAAGTCATGTCTCTGCACAAGTTGGGAATTTTACAGTTGAGTTTAGAATTCTAAATTCGTTTCGAGCACCTGTTAGACTCTTGAATTTACAAACTGGCGTTTTAAAAGAAAAAAATAATAATTTCAGATATTTCTCCCAATGTTCACTCAGCTGTAGATATAATAGGATTTATATGGATTTTGCATCCATAGAAGCAAAAATACACCCCTGCCCCTCTTAAAACACTCCTTTGTTACAACACAGTGCCCAATGCAGTAAACCTGTAGACAGGCCGCTTAAATACTCCATCTCAGTGATAATATTTTTTATGGATGCATGGGAAGCCAGAAGGCTTTTTCCTGTATTTAAAACGTGTGTGGTGTTCAGACAGTATATGCTCAAAGTTAAAGGTTTAATACAGGGGTTTTGTGTTATGTGAATGTGCCCGGATGCTGTAGGAACGGGCATGTAACAGAAAATCACCTCTTGCAGAGCACCAGCATAAGACCTCTGCATTGCTTAAGTCCCTCTTAGCCCTGGTCTACACTGGGGAGGGGGATCAATCTAAGTTACGCAACTTCAGCTACGTGAATAACGTGGCTGAAGTCGATGTACTTAGATCGCCTTACCATGGTGTCTTCACTGTGGTGAGTCGACTGCTGCCGCTCCCCTGTCGACTCCGTCTGCGCCTCTCACGGAGCTGGAGTACAGGAGTCGACGGGAGAGTGCTCAGGGGTCGATTTATTGCGTCTAGACTAGATGCAATAAATAGATCCCCGCTGGATCGATAGCTGCCCGCCGATCCGGCGGGTACTGTAGACATACCCTTAGGGTGTGGACTGTCTCCTGAGCACATGGGTGAAATTCAGTCTGTTAAATAAGTTTTATACAAAATGCTCAGTAAAATTAATGTAAATGGTTTAATGACATTTAAAACTAATTAAACGAAAATAGCTTGTGACTCTAAATTTCAGCTTTTCCCTGGACTGTTTGCAGCCCAGACCTTGCAGCACAGTGGCTATAGCTGGAGACTCTGAAAATGAAATCGACTAGATACTGAGCAGTTTAGTTTAACTGTACAATCTCCATGATGTGCAAATATAAATCAAAACCAAACTTGTCAAACATACATGCTTAAATTTAAGCCTCATGCCCATATTTAGGGACCATCAAAGATGGACCTACCTTTGCCAAACATCTTGAATGGTGAAATTTAAATTAGATTTTTTTTTTTTCATTCTTTGTTAAATTAAGTTTCTGTTAGTAGCACGGGTATGGAATTTTGGTTTTGAAAACCTGTTTATTAATCTGACTGCCTATCTGAGTTCTAAAACAAAAAGCAACTCGCTGCAATTTTCCAAATATTCCATTCCTTTATTGTACTACAGTGAGAATCACTTTAGAAATGCTTGATCGAGAGGTTAGTCATAATGCCGTTTAGACTATTTTGATATTTTAAAATATATAAAAAAGTAAAACTAAAACTATTGACATTTGAAAGTTGGCTGCCATGTCCTTGACCGTAAAGTGCCAATCTCCAAATTGCAGGATGTGCCTCCTCCGACATTTGAATGAAAAGGTTGCATTGGAGGGGGGACAAATTATTTTAATTGCATGAGAATTTGGAAATAGGGCAAATTCTGTGTGTCTCATTAAAGCCAGGGGGACTGCTCAAGTGACGGGACTGCAGGATCAGGGCCTTAAAAATGTGGCTCATTACTGTATTTTTATTTCTTGGTATTACTTCAAAGTGAGAGAACTAATGCAAGCAGGCTTCCAGTGAAGGGAATGTATGAAGTGAGGTGACATCATTTAGGG
The DNA here is from genome assembly GCF_965140285.1 of Lepidochelys kempii. Taxonomy (NCBI): domain Eukaryota; kingdom Metazoa; phylum Chordata; order Testudines; family Cheloniidae; genus Lepidochelys; species Lepidochelys kempii. The sequence goes on from NC_136383.1 coordinate 138,125,806, forward strand.
CTTTGTGGGTCACCATATATTATCCCTCAGTACCTTAGTTTGGGCATGAAGATGAAAAGTAAAACCTTGCTTTTATCGTCCTTTACACCCTTCTTGCTTTCATCAGGGGCACGGGGGCTGTGGAGTTTTCATGCTAGGCTGGGGGCTGTTCTCCTACCCTAAAAAGTCCTGACATGATGAATAACTGTGCTGAAGTAGCTGCTAAATCATGGGCGTTGGGATCATTTTATTTAAAAGCTGTAGCTTGGAGTATTTTTTCTTCTTCTGTACAGCCGTGGAACAAAGTAAATGATGTCTCCTGCAAACTGTCCCAGTTTGATGTACTGTAATTCCACAAAAGCAACACAATTCAGCCAAGTGAAAACACAGGACATACAGTTGGTATATCATATTCCTAGGTGACTTCACAAACCACATACACTTAGACATGAGGGAGTAGTGAAGTTGGAGATTCAGCCATGATCCTTGTATCTTAGGGTAGATCTACACTACCTGCCGGATCGGTGGGTAGTGATCAATCTATCAGGGATCGATTTATCGCATCTAGCTCGCTCTGCCACCGACTCCTGCACTTCACCGCAGTGAGAGGCGGAAGCGGAGTCGATGGGGGAGCAGCGGCAGTCGACCCTGCATCGTGAGGACGCGAGGTAAGTCGACCTAAGATATGTCGACTTCAGCTACGCTATTCTCGTAGCTGAAGTGGCATATCTTAGGTCAGTTCCCCCACCCCACCCCCCCACCTGCCCAGTGTAGACCTGGCCTTAGTGAAGTCCTGGTTTTGTATGAAGAGTCATTCAAACGGTTGCTTTAGTAGACTTGGGCAAGATCAGATGGCGTGAAACAGGCCTTCAACACAAGTGCTCAGCAAGGAGAGATGCGGTTGTCAGCCTTTTTGTGACAATTATCAACCAAGATCTGTGAAATGAATGTGCCACCAAGATCCTCTAAACTGAAATCATAATGTATGGTCCCCCGTATTAGTTTTAGACTAAGTTTAACCAATAAATTAGAAGAAAAATAAACCACCTGAGTGTAGAATTGGGGCCAGATTACACCAGAAAGAGGCAAACGTGGCTTTGGAAGTGTTATTTGCTTTATAAACCAACTTTATTCAGATGTCAAAAGTCCACTTCCACAATAAATAAATAAGCCACACAGTAGGGGCAGTTCTTCCCATTTTGGGTGCTTGTATACGGGCAATAATGTTTTATACCAGATAATGCAGATAATCTGCTGCAGAATAATTAATGGTGCTGCTGGGCATATTTTTTTTTTTTTTGATGAATGCTTATGGAACTCTGTGACAGGCATGAAATTAGAAAATACCTTCAGTGCCCTAAAATATAAATAGCTTTCGGAACTGAAAAGAGTTTCACAGCTGAAGATTTTATTGTGTTGAGAGGAAAAACTTTTCCACCCCCACCTCCCCTTTCTTCTTTGCAAGTTGTTTGTCCATTCACAAAACAAATACTCTGAAGCCCAGTGCGGCTCATGGGAATAAATTTCAGGTCGAATTAGTACAGTTTCCTTGCTGTCAGGACGGTGGAATTAATGGTGTTTTGATGACACAAATTTTGAAGGGCAAACAAAGAAGCTGAAGGGAGGGAGACATGACTCCTTAGAAGTGCAGTCCTCCTCTCCCCCAGTCTCTCTTGTCTTCCCTGTCATCCGTCTGCCAATCTCCCTGTCCATGGTTAGTTAAAGGCGCTTTTTATCCTCTTTTCTTTCCCACAGAGTTTGCCAGATCCGGGCCAGTGCCTGGGTTCCAAGGGGACACACTGCAGTTGGCCTTCATCGACTTGAGACAAGTAAGTCTTTGTGTTTTTGTTTTTTGTTTTTCTTTTAAGATGTGTGACTGAAGACCATCAGGTCTTAAGGAAAAGGGAGGGGAGGGGAAGCGGCATTGGGGATTCAGGCCAGAGACCTATATTCTCCCCCTTCCTCTCCCGTACTCAAGACCGCCAACTTATTTAGCTATCCAGGGTCCTAGGAGTGGCCGAGGTGAACGAGTCGGTGGTTAGGGGAAAGGGAGAAAGACATTAGTGACCCCAAGCAATGGGCCCATTGTGCTCTGGTTGGCTTCTGCAGACATGGCAAAAAGATAACTCTGAAACTCTCTGCACTGACACTAAGCAGGTGTTGTTAACAGAGAGAGCAGTGATGCAGAGACCGCCTGCATGGAGCACTTTTGTTCACAGATAATGCCCGGAGAAGCATTTCAGGAGGGCGAAGGAATTTGCATTCTGGGTTGTGTAGGGTGTATGTGTGTGTGTTTTTTCCCCCAGCTACCCCCTTTTGCTAACGTTCCCTAGCCATGAATGACAAAGTGGCTGTTTATGAAGATGGGTACAAAAGGCTCCGCCCATTGATGCCTATCTCACAAGGGATCCCATTATAGCCATGTTGACCGTAACAGGTACTAAGGTATCCCTGGAGCTTGGCAGGGCAATTCAGGGAAAAGGGCCATTCGAGCGAGTCATTTGTTATGGTAGAAATGGGCATTATTAATATACCAGGCGGGGGGAAAAAAGGGAGCAGGGCCCTGTCATCTCTTGGCACTGAAGATGGATGGGGTTGGATAGAAAGTCTGAATGAAGTAAGACTCGATGACTGATGTTTCTCTCCTATTAAAACAATCTTTTTTTGTCTGTTAACCCCCTCCCCCCGCTTTGTCTCTCCTGCCATAATGATGCAGTGCCTCTTGTTTTCAGGGTTGACATAGTTTGCATTCTGAAAACTTTCAGATGCACAGGGTATTTCTTTAATCTGCATAATCCCTTGTATCGATGATCTCCTCACCACTGTGACTCTGATTCATGCCGGAACAGCTTTTAACCCATAATGGATTGCGAACTCTCTCCGAATCCAATTGATGTGCATTGTAATCTGTCATCCAATGACACTTGTGCAAAGCTACATTAAAGTTTGATGATGATAATAATGAGTCTCCACACACTTACATTTGGGAATTCAATTCTGCATGGTTTGTTTCTACATCAAACTTTTCCATTCGGTTAAATGTAAGGTCCATTTGCTATATGGTCTTAAACGCCTCGCAGGAAAGAAATGAGTTGTCATTCCCAAATCTCATGCTTCTGCATACATAAGGGTTTCAACACCACATGCGGAGTTGCCAGCAAAGCACACATGACCTTGTGTTTTAGGTAATATAGGGGGGTTGGTTCTTCTCCAAAGATGCAGAGATGAATGCAGGGATTTTGAAGAGAAAAGCTTAGGGTTTTTTCTAAAGAATTAAATGCCCTAAAAATGCTTCTCAGGCGTTTAACTTCTATGAAGCAGTGTAATAACTGGTAGGCCGGTGTATGTGTAATGTTAATATGGTTTATAAGGGCAGTATGCACCCAAGTGAATGCAACATGAGCCAGGATGCAGCTAGACAGTGGTCTGTCTGTTGCTTCCTCTCTGGTGTTTCTGCTTCTCTGTCAAATACTCTCCTCTACCCAAGTTTTCTCTAATTATATTTGTTTGCGAGTTCCTGCTACTAAGTGTATTCTGTTCTTTCTCTTCCACTAACTGGTCTTCAGCATTTTTGATAACTTGCCAAAGATGTAATCTGTGCTGGGTTAAAGTAAAGACCTGACCCACCTAGGCTGCCTAGTGGAATCAGCAGTTCAGGACAGGCAATGCCATGATATCTTTGAGTGTTGGAGTGATGCTGTCTTGATACAAGTAGGGTATTGGTCGGGTAGCACATGGTATTTGACCATTCTGTGTCATTCTGAAACCTCTGGGAAATACAGATATCATTTGTTCATACAGGGCAGTGCATGACATTTTACATAAATATAAGTTCCCTGTCTGCACAATTTTCACTGTGAGAAACCCTGGTCCTGCAAGGAATTTTGTGCAGCCCCTGCACGTACATGGAGCCCCGCTGACTTTCTCAACACAGGCAATTTTAAAAAACCCGAACCCTGGTCTTTCTATAACTGTGCGTTTGGGGTGTTCCACGGATTCTTTTGCTCTGTCATAGTTATATCATGTGAAACACTGGGAACTTAACAGAGCTAAATTTGAAAGTCACCTCTTCAAACCACTTCAGTGGGGTAAGACTTAGACAACCGCTGTCTTTGCGTTTACAACAGCTGTTTTGCTTACCGCTTGTCAAACAACAAACATTTTATATGCGTCTCTTACTGTGTCCCGAAGCCAGTTGCAGTCATGGGTTTATGTTGAATGACAAAGGATGTTTCCCTCAAATATACACTTTCCTCCCCCTCCCCCGCCATATTCCCTAACTTCCCACATTACCTGTATAATCATAGGTAGCCTTTCTTATTTTATGAGTAGCATGAAATAAAAAGTGAAAAGCTGGATTTTTTTAAAAATAATTAATTGGTCATTCATAGACATGGCAAAGTTAATTGGAAGGTTATTTGGTGAGATACATTTATTTCTTTAATGTGGATTTCCAGTTCATGTTTTAATCAGAAACTTGGTGGTAAAAGTTGGAAGAAATGAAAGATTTTTGTGTTTAGCCTCCTGCCAATGGACACCTTTCGTACTGCAATGCTGTCTGCAGCGTCCTTGCTGTCTGCTTTGTGTCGCTCTTGTCAGTTTCATGCTAGGAAGTAATTGCATTCAAGGCTACCCTCTCCAGCCGGCAGCATGAAAGCATGGCCACAGAACGGGCCATGACAGCTTGACAGTGAGCATATATTCTCCCATTTTTTTCCAAGAAAATTTGTTTCTATTCTCTGTGTAGGGCTAGTTGCATAAACAAGAGGCAGGTTGAAAACAGGCAATTGCATGAGCCTTACACCAAGTGCTTAGATTTAGTCCTGGGCCACACCTGGACGGGGACTGTCCATCCCACTGAGCGTGCTTTTAAATACTTGTTAAAAAAATGTCAGAAACAGCTTGTTTTGTCCTTTGATGAAATACATACTGCAATGTGCAAACCACGAGAGAGAGATTAAGTCGGTTAAACTGGGTATTTCCCTGCAGCTAAGATAATGGTTTTGCTTTTGGCAAACCCTCTGACATGTCTTTGGTCCAAATTGCATATTTGAAGCACATTTTTCGGTTGAAAGAGAAGACCTTGCAAAACGTGGCTAATCATGGCGTTAATCACAAAATCCTAGAAGTTAGACACAACAAAATGTCCCATTAGATTCCATCCAGTTCACCTCCCAGCCAGTGCAGGAGTATTCCTTCTTGCAGTAGCTCTCCAACTAAATCCTTCTATAGACCACTTTGTCAGGGAGAGACCAGCTCTTCATGCAATACCCCCAGTCTTTCACAGCCTGGTGCTCTGTGGGTTTGTCTGCAGCAGCTGGGAGCATGCTTCCCAGTCAGGGTAGACAGTCAAGTGCTAGATCTGATTGAGCTAGCGCGAGCAACGTGGCTGCAGTGACACAAGTCCCGGCTCAGCCTACCCTCCCGACTACAAGTCCACCCCACCTCCAGGGTATTTACACAAGTGTCTAGCCTAGTCGCCTCCCAAGCCACCTGCTAATTTTAGTGTGTTAGCTGGAGCAGAGCTAGCGCCTGTCTGTCTACCCACTCTGGGAAGTGCACTCTCAGCCGCAGTGTAGAAGTACCCTAAAAGTTCCAGTCTGCTGATGCAGCAGGAGATGGCTTCCTGGATTGTTGATGTTAGTGAGCTACAGCTTGTGAAGCATTGCCCTACTGCCATATGCCTAGATGTGTTTTCTTTCCTGTTTAGTGTTTAATGCCCCCAAGCAACGGGGCTTTCACCTCTCCCCTGGGAGGTGAATGTGCTATAGCTTTGTACCGGCCAGCTGTCTTTCCTGATATTCAGTGTAAATTTTCCTTTCCTTAATTTCATCCCATTACAGTACTCCTAATTCTCCCTCTGCATTGTATCCCCACTCAGTCCTCTCATTTCATAGGGTTTGGTCATTACTTGTGCAACCCACGCTAATACAATGTGACTCGCTGGACCACTCCTTGAGCTATCAGAGCTGGGTCTTTTAGCTCAGCCTAGAAGGGCACAAAATTAACTTTTATAGATCAATATCTTCAAAAACTGGTGCCTAAAGTTAGCCTTCTAAATCCATATTTAAATTTAGTTGCCTGTCTTTGAAAATATTTACCATAATGCCTTGTTGGAAAACAATACAACTTATGCAAAAGTCATGGGTTCCTTATGCCCCATTTAAACAATTATTTAATTTATGACCCCTGCATTGATAAGCTAGTCCTGTGGGATATTTGACTAGTTATACCTTGGGTTTTGATAATGCCCTCCACATGAGGATTTCCGAGTGCTTTAGGAACATTAGGTTAAGCCTCTCAATACCCCTCTGAGACAGGCAAGTAAAGATAACACATTTCATCTGTGAGCAAACTGAATTACCAAGAGCTGAATGTCAGAGAAGATGCAACAGATCAGTGGGAAGGCCAGAAGTGGAACTCTAATGGCAAGCCCCTGTGCTCTAACCACTGGGATGCTCTGCCTGACACAGTCACAGGGGGGTTCTAGGCCTAAGTTCTATGCCATTTGTTGCACTTAGAATGCCCTCTTCAGATCTGTTGGCTATGACACTGAAGTGTACCTAAAAACTCATTTCCACCAATAAGTCTGGGGGAAGTGAAGGAGCAGAAAAGTGACAACAAATAATGAAAAACCCCCACAAATCCTCATGATGGGCAGGTCGTCATGCCATCAAAATCTTTTTGTTACCTAGTCCTCCAGCCCCCATCCCCTTCTTATCTTTCCGACTCCTTATGGTAGTGCCATGTCAAATCAAGACAGTCCACTCTTCTTGGAAGAAACTATGACCCTGAATATGAACTGCACTTCTCAAAAGATATCGTTTTGATGGGTATAGGAAGAGGCAAGGTGGCTTTAAGTCACCTTTTTCCTCCTGAATCTGGGTTTGGACTGTCAAGGACTGACCAAATTGCCAGTGGCTTTGAATGGCCCCCTGATGGGTTACTCCATTTGTCCAGAGCAGAGCACTCCAACTACATACACTCCTTCTGATCCTGAATATGCTCCTTCCCACTCTTGGACCTATCCGTAGGCTGTATGGGTGTCACATAGGATGACTCCCTCAACCCTGCACCTCCTGAAAACATGATGGAAGAATTCTCTGTGGAGCAACTAAGCCATTCTAAAAGAGCTAGCAGCAGATTCCAGAATCCAGGCTAACGTTTAGCTTGCTTGTTAGGCTCAGAATGTGTTTTTGGGCACTAAAAAATAAAAGTATTTTGAAAAAGGCGTCTTTCTTCAAAATAAATAAATTACCTAATGCTAAATGTCTGACTCACAAAAAAAGATGAATCAGAGTTTGTGTTGAAATCCAGGCTGACATGGTCTTCAGCTAACACTGCTCTGCAAGAAGTTAAAAAAATAAAATAAAAGGCATGAAGGCATGAGTTCAGAGCGGATTTAGAGCCTTAACTCTGAATTTCCTTGCTTTGGTGGGTTTAAGCTAGTCTTAATGGTACTTTAAACATGGCTTTTTGCAGTTCAATTATATTAAGATCACACAAACCCCTACTTCATTCAGCTGCTCAGATTCCATCAAAACCCATCAGCCTTGATCCAGAAAGGATGTATTGGCATGCTGGGGATTTAACGAGCCTAGATACTCCCCAGAGCCTTCAAACAAAAAATCAGGAGTGCAAACATATCCGGTTAGTGCTTCAGTTAGTATAGAAACATTCTGCCTGGGTTTTTTTCATTGCGGTGTACTCCTGTGGATATTGTTGGGTCAGTCAATACAGTGCAGACAGGGACGTAAACCATTCAACATAAAGAAGCCCAGCTGTCTAATTCAGGAGTTTGTCATTAGACAAAAAACATAAACAGTTTAAATTAAAAATTAAACCAATGAACTTTGCAACCTTCTAGATAGGTGTATTAACTTCCCCAAGCCTGAGCATGTTGCCCTCTTACATGGCCCCTCTTGCTCTTCCCTGTGTAGTTTTCATCTTAACTTAGTGTCTGACCCTGCAAACATTTACTGAGCATCAGTGGAAAACTAACTGAGCTTTATGAGGTTGCCGGTAGGAGTAAACGTTGCAGGGGGTTCAGTATTAATTGTCAGAAAGATTGTACCCTTCCGTTGTAAACTCTCCAGGGTCAGAGAATCAGTCGTCGTCTATGAAGTAACTTTATGGTTCTATTTAAGTGAGGAGTAGACTGGAAGCTTTTTGTGAGAATCATGTAATTTCTCCCACAAAGCTGTGAGAGGTTGAATCATGACAGCTGTGCAAGGAAATGTTGTATGAGCACTCATTTTATATGGATGTCTTTGCTAGTCTGTTTTTCCTTCAGCGGTGGAACAAACAGTATATTCAATCAGATGAAACTTGATTTCTACCCAAACCTCGGTGAATAGGAAAAGTTGCATCTAGACTGGGAGCACGTTTTAGTTGTTAAAATTTGGGGTCTGATCCTGCTCTTTGCTGAGCTCACTCAACTCTCATTGTCCCCCTTAGGGATAATAAACCCCTTTGGATGTGTCATCAGTTCCCTACACCTTAGATCAGACAATTGTCACTTTGAAATATTTGCCATGTAATGAAGAGTGATTATAAACAGTCATAGCTAGATGGTGTTAGCCAGCTTCTTGGTAGCAACAAACCTCTCCTCCCCACCCTGATGGCAGATGCCCTCTAATTGCAGGAGATTGTGAGGCAGTCATTTGATCAGGGAAATGGACACCAGTTGAGTGATAAGGCCCACTTTCACCTTTAACCTGTTGATTGAGGCAGGATTGATGGGGGATGAAGAGGGCCAGAGGTGGATGCCCTTAACCTCAAGATCCCTGCTTGTGAAACTGAATACACTCCAATGATCTCTGCATGCTTGGAAGCTGTCACTCTTGAGCTGGCTAGGAAAGCTATGCAGGCTGAATGGAATTGCCATCCATAAAGGAACCTTCATTGAGCTGCCTTGCTCGATAGCTTCACTTCATCCTGTAGATTAAAAAAAAAACCACGCCCATTTTGCTGCTTGCGAAAGTGAAAATTCAGCTGTAGTGTATTTTAGGAATGTTTTAGCTTCGATCATTCGGGGCCCACTGGGTAATTAAGTCAGTTCTGTAGCACAATCCTTTATCCCCAACGAGGCAGTATGGTGATACTACCTCCAATTTTTTTTTCCAAAGAACTTTCTCCTTTTCAGAGTGAAAATGGTTTGATCTGTTGTCATTCTGCTAGTTGTTGGGCAAGGGCTATCAGTGTTCTGCCAGGCAAGCAATTGACAGTTTCTCAGATCATTTCTCATTTTAGTTATGTTACGAATAGGTAAAAAGCTCAAATACGCAAAATGATGGAACAAAATCGAACAGTATTAAGGATCGTGTGATGAGTGTGTGCTCCAGATATACATGATCTCTGCAGTCCTTTTCCAGTTCTTCCATGAAAGCTACTGACTTAACCATGGGACATTTGTCCCAGCCATGGAACTATCATTGTCTCTTAAGAATTTTGAAGAAAAATTTTCAGGAAAAACACTTCAGTTTTCCTGACTCTTCACTTTATTGCACTTGATCTGAAGGGTATCCTTATTATTAACCATTTAGATAGTGTCATAATGGTGAATGGCACTTTACAAGTCATAGAATAAGATGTGGTTCCTGCCCTACAGTGCTTACAGTCTAACATGGACAAGACAAAATGCAGGGTGCCTGTTCAGGACAAAGTGTGGAGAGACTGTTGGTGAGGAGACAAGTGGAAAATTAATTTATGGAAGAGATGAGATTTAGGGAGAGTGTGTGCTTGGTGGACAAGAAATGACAGACTGTTTGAAATGGAGGGGCTATGTGAAATAGGGGCAAAGGTGAGGAGGCGGAGCTTAAATTTGATGTGTTTGAGACAGAAAGCCAGTGAAAGATTTTGGGGAAATGATGACAAGGTTGTAGTGGCACGAGAGGATGCCAAAGGAAAGACAGGGTGTATTTGTCAAACAAATCCAGGACTGAGATTTCAGGGTTGTGTTTAAGGTAATGTAATATTCCATTGCCAGGAAGCATGCAATACAAAGTTATGCAGGTGAAGGTTATGAAGCATTAAAAATCAGATCTGCAGTAGATGTCTTCTCATCCTAACTAAAGTGCTCTTAGATTTTAAGAAAAGCAGGTACCTTTGTGATCTTCTAGTCTGACAACTAATGGGCGACACAGGCCATATAATTTCCCCCAGTGATTCCTGCATCAAACCCAATAACTTGTGGTTGTGTTATAGCATACCTTTTTAGAAAGACAGCCATTCCACTTCATTGATGTCAGCCCTGTATTGACGAATTGACAGCAAGGTGGCACTATACAACAGCAAACTTTGCAGTGAAATGTATTTTAATTTCTGTAACGTTGTCCAACCCTATGGTTCCCTTTTCCCCCACCTCCCATTCAATAATAGTATACATTCTCTATAATAATTTGCATTTTGATAGATCTGGTTTGCATCTCTCAAAATGTTAGTTAATTATAGTTTTTTAACCAATAAAGGAATAGATGTAGCTGTTAGAAATATGGATGAGTTAGTTATTTAATAGGTCAGATAAGCAATTCTCTCATCATTGGTATTATTTTGTTTAGAAGTTGATTTCATTATAGCTGGGAAATTCATGCTTTTACTCAACATCAGTTGTTTAGCCATGAAAAGTGTGATTCTGCTCTAAAATAATACGTGTAAAATGGCAGATTCTTTTTCAGAGCCAGGTTTCAGAGTAACAGCCGTGTTAGTCTGTATTCGCAAAAAGAAAAGGAGTACTTGTGGCACCTTAGAGACTAACCAATTTATTTGAGCATAAGCTTTCGTGAGCTACAGCTCACTTCATCGGATGCATACCGTGGAAAGTGTAGATTTTTTTATACACACAAAGCATGAAAAAATACCTCCCCCCCACCCCACTCTCCTGCTGGTAATAGCTTATCTAAAATGATCACTCTCCTTATTACCAACAGGAGAGTGGGTTTGTGTGGGGGGGAGGGAGAGAAAACCTGGGTTTGTGCTGGAAATGGCCCAACTTGATTATCATACACATTGTAAGGAGAGTGATCACTTTAGATAAGCTATTACCAGCAGGAGAGTGGGATGGGGGGAGGTATTTTTTCATGCTTTGTGTGTATAAAAAGATCATCTACACTTTCCACAGTATGCATCCGATGAAGTGAGCTGTAGCTCACGAAAGCTTATGCTCAAATAAATTGGTTAGTCTCTAAGGTGCCACAAGTACTCCTTTTCTTTTTTCAGAGCCCTATCTGCTTGCTTTAGTGACAGTAAGTTTTTGAGGTGATGGCTCTGGGGGGCCAACAGGAATAATGGGAAAGTGAGGTGGATTCTATTCTAGCTCATATATTAACAGAATTACTGAATTTCTAGTTGCAGGTACCAGCTGTTAACTCAGTTCCAAATCCTCAGCTACACCTATGCACCCACTATGAAGAGAGAGTAATTGAGGGCAGAGCATAACCTCCACATGTGGGTTATGGGACACAATCTGGTGACACATCAGAAATATCCCAGATTGACTTTCAGATTCCAGCTTGCTTGCTTTTTTATTCCCCCTCCTCACTCCCTACCACCACTTGGAAACATAGCAAATTTGATCCAGAAGTCATTAAGACACAGTAAATGTTGGAAACCTAATTATGATGCCATTTTGGACAAAATAGTAGCATGTGTTTCTGCATTAATTGCATATTTTGATAAGTATCCAAAATGTAATTTACGTGCTTGACTTCTAAGATAGTATGTTAGACTAACAAAGGGGGATGAGAGATCCCCATATATTCAGAGTTTTTAGTACCCCTACCTGCAGCCAATGGAGATAGCCATTAGGCCAGTGATTACAGTACATTGCGACCAAGTTGGTCTAACCATGAAAACAGCAGATCAGCCAACATTAGCTTTCTTCTAGACTTCTGGAACTTTCCCAGTGCTCCAAGACTTACTGAAAATCAACATTAACAGTCTATCAGGCTCCTCAGACAGCTCTTTTAAACTCTTGGTTGCAATGTACTGTAATCACTTGCCTAATGGCTGACATCAATCCTGGGCAAGATAATGAGTGGATGATACAGTTAACAAAGAACTAAACAAGGGTAATGTAATTGCACAGAACAAAACAAGGGTAATGCACATCAACATGGGTTGGTGGAAAATAGATCCTGTCAAACTAACTTGGTTGTTTTTTTGTTTTGTTTTGGATTTGGGTTTGGGTTTTATTAGGGGTCAGTTCTTGGCCCTATGATATTTAACGTTTTTATCAATGACCTGGAAGAATACCATTATCAAATATATGTTCCCTATATAGGTACTTGTAGACTCATGACTAATAAAGTTTGCAGATGACACAAAAATTGGGGCAGTGGTAAATAATGAAGAGCATAGGTCACTGATACAGAGTGATTTAGATCACTTGGTAAACTGGGCACAAGCAAACAATGTGTGTGTTAATACGGCTAAGTGTAAATACATCTAGGAGCAAAGAATGTAGGCCATACTTAAAGGATGGGGGACACTCTCCTGGGTTGTGGTGACTGTGAAAAAGATTTGGGGATCATGGGGAATAATCAGCTGAACATGAGCTCCAGTGTGATTCTGTGGCCAAAAGAGCTAATGCAATCCTGGGACGCATACATAAGGGGATCTCGGTTAGGAGTGGAGAGGTTATTTTACTGGAATATTGTGTGCAGTTCTGGTGCCCACACTTCAGGAAGGATGTGGATAAATTGGAGAGGAAGAAGAATTCAGAGAAGAGCGACGAGAATGATGAAAGGATCATAAAATAATATGCCTTATGATGATAGACTTAAGGAGCTCAATTTATTTAGCTTAACAAAGAGAAGGTGAAGGGAGTGACTTGATCACCATCTACAAGTACCAGCATAGGGAACATATATTTGATAATGGGTCTCCAGTCTGGCACAGAGAAGTATTCCAATGGCTAGAAGTTGAAGCTAGGCAAATTCAGACTAAAAAGAAGGCATAAATTTTTAATGATGAGAGTAATTAACCATTGGAACAATTTACCAAGGGTCGTGGTGGATTCTCCATCAATGACAATTTTTCAGCCAAGATCTGGTGTTTCTCTAAAATTTTTTACTGTAGGAATTATTTTGGGGAAGGTCTCTGGCCTGTATTATACAGGAGGCCAGGCTAGCTTATCACAGTGGCTTTGTGGCCTAAGAATCTTTTATAGGCCCCATTGGATGCTCTGGCTGACCTGGTAAATCTAGTCTGAGTTACTAGGAAACTTCACCCCTGGGCGCTCTAACCAACAAAAGAAAAGAAAAAAAAAAGTGAGCAGTACGGTAATAGATTTCTTCTGGACTTGGAGGGCCTCTCTTCTACTTAAGACAGATTCTCCACAAACAAGGGAGGTGAGCGAGAGCAGCAGGAGATGCTATCTGTTGTGACCAGGGTGGGTCACAGGAGACCTTTTGCTTTTTAAGAGAATGTGAGTTGATTCTGCTCTGGGTCTGAAGAGGCTAGCTTGCACAACTGAGCTTGTAGTGAACTGTTAGGTTAGAGAAGACTATCTCTGCGTGTAACGGTGTGCTGTTTTAAAATCCTTTTTGCTCTGATACTTTGTTCCAATTGCTGAAGAAAAACACTTTGTTTGAAGAAGGCTGGTAGTATCTCCAGTCACAGGTTCCCAGAAGGAGGATCGAGCACATGCCCAGACTGAGATGGGCCTGCATGGCATTAAGCAGTTGGTATTCAAGGGGTAATGTACCGAGGTTCAAGTCTTGAGAGTGGAAGCGTCCCCAGTTCCGCCCCAAGACAGGTAAGAGCAAGAGGTCTGATACTTGCAGGGGTGCTGTCAGAGAAACCACAGGGGGGCAGAGGTGCCACTGATCCTCTGTGCCACCACTTTTACACCACACTCTGACTCAGTTCTGCAGCACTGAAAATGAAGTGAATTAGACGCCTCCTTCAGGGCAATGGTGAGCTAATTTACAATTTACACAATGTCCCAAACCCTTTCCTCTTTTGGACAGGTAAATCTCATGAAAATTAGGTAAATAGCTTCATACAAGGTTTGTTTTCTCTAATTGTAATCTGTTCATTTAGAGCATGTTATTACTCAATGCTATTAAGCATTTCTAGGCACCACATCTGCATCATTTGGAAGCAGTCCTGATATACCAGATAAGTATTTGCTTTAGAGAACCACAATCATCTTGTGGTGTATGTTTCCCATTCTTCTCCCACGTAATCCCTTCTGCCCTTTCTAACAAATTTAACTCATGACTACGTCTAATAAACCAAGTAAAATGCAACCTTATTCAAGTCATGTGCTCGCACATATTAATCTCTCTAGGGATCTTCCCATTCATTCAGTTCTTTCCTTCTATCAGTCCCCACTGAAGGCACATCCCCTCGAGGATATATTTTAGTGTAGCAGTTAACTGGCTTCAAGTCTCATAGATCGATACTGTGCATGCTTTTCAGTGTTTAAGTTACCACCATGGTCTGTTAGTCTTGGCTTAGGCAAAAGAAGCCTGGTGATGAAATGGACACTTGATCTGCAGTTTGCCAGATAGTGTAAACATTAGTTGGACGGAGGAGAGGCACGTTAATTGCAGAGAGAGACTGTTGCTTGAATTGGTCCATTAAAGACTGCTTCAGGGAGCTGCATCATCCTTTTATATCATTACAGAGAAACCACTGAAAAAATAAACTTTCCCTTAATTGGAAAATCCTGCTCCAGAATAACTAGAACTGAATTGGTTTTAACTCTGGGTCATAGATGCTTGCACCGTTCATTGCGTGATCTCAAATACCAGAATTAAGTGACAAACTGGGCCCCTTTTTATGCTTAATATTGAAACACAGCTGTGGCCACGTAGGAAAACATGGTTGTCATGATGTTGCACACTGTGACTATTAAGAACTTCATGGTGGCAGCGGGGACAAAACTTAAGTCTTCCTGTTCCAAAATTACAAACCCTCTACCATATGAACTAAAGAGAAATATTGTTGGCAATATAGGGCTCTCTCTCTGACTGGCAGTTTTGATTCTATCCAGTAGAAGGCACTGTTAAACTTTGTTTTGTTTTGCAGTCAGGTTGTGTTACGCTTTATTAATTCTATAGCTTTGGAGACGCCAAATCCAGCCTTCGGGCTAGGTGCATGCCTGAAATGCTGCATTTTGGAGGGGATCCACAAGAACAAGTTTTCACTCTCCCAGTAGATTTCAGGGCTTACACTCCAGAGGCCCTCCCGTGGAAGAGCCATGGGGGGAGTGTAGTGAGGGCTGCACATATCCATGTTACACACAGCCACTCTGAACAAATTTCAAGAAGTTTTATTCATGATTTTGCCAAAATTTGAAACGTCAGTGAAAAATTTCCATGAAAATTTCAAGAAATTTAGACGAACTCTGATATAGAATTTCTTTTTGCCTTCTCACCTAAACTAGATCTCAGATGACATGGCAGATGTTTTTGGACCGACATGTAATGAATGAATCTGTTGGAAAAGAGATGGTTACATTATGTGTGTCATGTAGAAGCCCTGTTCTCAATACAACTGAACAAATAATTAGTCATGAATAATTTAATTAATTTAGTTTTCTGTGGACAGACCTTGGTTTTCTTGAATTAATTGACCATTTGCTGAATGCTTTTAACAAATAATCTTTGGTTTTTCTTAACGTTTATGAGGAGTCTGCTGTGATAATTACATAGTCTATGTTTGAGCTGTGTTAGCTGGTTTTGATTGGACACAAAGGTCACAAGGTTTCTGCTATATGATATACAGTTGGAAAGGATATGAAACCTCATGCTTCAGGGCCTACCCCGGCTTCTGTAAGAGAACAGGAGGAGAATATCCCATACTTGGGGGGGTGGTTACAGGATATTGCACTAGATGGACCTCTGGTCTGATCCAGTCTGGCAACTCCTATGATAGGGTGAATGACATTCTTAGAATCAGTTTCTAGGGTGAAAGTATGTGTTTGAATTTAGTTTTATTCTAGCTCATTTAGGACACTCGATGGAGCCGAAGATTCCCCAAGGTTTCCAGCAAAACCTACTCCAGCTTTTCCATTATATGGTGTCAGTCAGCCAGTAAGAGAAAGAACAATGGGTGTGTATCAAGCTGAGTATTATTTGGCACACTACCATCTCCTGTCCACAGAAATCACATCTGTCCAAATGGAAGAGTAAACGTTTCTTAAATCTAATCAGATTAAATGTTCCGGAGTTTAATACCTTAATTTGGTTGCTGACATACCATGCCTGATGTAGAAATGACGTTGTAATCAGGAATGAGAATTATAGTAGATGTGATTGCTTTGTTTAAAGTTTAAGAGAACATGAACAGATAGACCAGTTACATGTGTCATGTAAACTGAAATAGAATTTATACCCAGAGTAAAGATCCGCTAATTAAAACAGATTCCCATTGTGGATGAATTGACTTATTTGGATTTAAACATGCTGATGGACTCAGAAAGTTCCAACAGAAAAAGTAGCATGGCACTGTTGTTTTGATTACCATGTACCATAAAAACAAACACATATTTATCCCGTAACTGTGAACAAACCTGTATGAAATCTGTTCCTGTTCTGTTCTTAATGTTTAAAATATGAGGCGCAGAGAGAGAGAGAAAAAAGGACCTTTTGTAAATGGCATTTCTTCCTGGAATACACACCCCAGACCAATTATTTTTCAAAACTGTTTGAAAACAATTGCTTCTGCAGGAGTAGGAGCTAATCGAACAGCCAGTCCTTGAGAGTCTGTCCTCTCTGTCCTTGAGAGTCACATTCTGGGATGTCAGAGGAAAATAGCTGTTTGAGATTAGTTTGACACAAGTTCGGCACTTTTATTGAGGGTGGTTTTATATTGTGGAGAAAGTTTTTTTTATATTTTTAGGATGGGGGATTTCTTTAAGGTCAGACTGGGAGCACATAATTGGCTTGATTGTCTTCTCTCCAGTGTTAGATATAGGTGGTATTATTATTATTAATAAAATTCAATTCAGTTAAAAATGACTTAGGCCCCAAACTTGCAGTGCAGTCAAGGAAGCATAATAAATTTACATGTAATTTCCAAACCTTTAGCAAAATTCTGCCCACTTTACTTAACTTCCGTGGATTTCAGTGTTAGTAATGGGACCAGTATTTGGTCCTTACAATGAGACATGTTCACTGCCTTGGACACTTGCATTGCTGAGTTTTATACAAATGCTAATTATAGCAGGAGCATCAACAGCTGCAGATTACATAAGGATTCCTATTCTCTTTTCAGTCACTCATAACATTCATCTATTGGGTTGAAGAATGAGAATATGCCTAAAGAACACATCACTAGTGGTTGGTTTCTGACAATGTTGTGCTTTTCCTCATATGCGTTTGTATATGGTAAGGTTTAAATTTGAAGATATTGAAAAAATTTGCTGCCCCTTTCAATATGATATTTAATGACATTTTATGTTGAAAAGCTAATACTTGCTAGCCAGAAAGGGAGCTCTGGAGAGCAGAATCAAGGCACAAGCTATAGTCTGCATACCCAATGGGCAGAGAATCCCCTAATATCTGTTTGTGAGATGGGAAATTAGTCATGTGCACTTCGGTATTCCTCATGGGATGCGTATGTTTCACTTTCCTTATGCCCTCAGTATTTATGGCAGAAATGTTTTAGTTTAATATCAAGATTGTGTTATTTATTTATTTGTTTGTTCCAGGAGGAGAGGGTGATGTAGACTGTGGAAATAACATTCCCTTTTTTTATTCCTTCACTCATCTGACCACACTTGTGATATAAATAGTAGAGAAAGGCACAAAACCATTGAAATGTAAACCACTTCATTAAAGCTCTCACATCGCTTATGCACAGCGCCCAGGCAGAGAACTGCATCCTTTGGCTGTTTCCAGCGCATTAGCAGCAGCATATGGAGCCATCTGTCATGGCTTCGGGGTGTCGAGTAGATTCAGCAGTTCCTTAGGCATGACCAAAAAAAAGAGCAGTAGTTTAGAAATCACTTTACAGGCTGGGAATGGGGCATGTTGGAAGGAGTATGGTACACTACAATGTACTGTATTGCTCTATGGAACTGAGCTTCAGCACTGTTGTATTGGAAAATGCTGTTCCTGTCACGCCACTATCTGCTGTGTCCTCTTCAGGGCTACTGGTCAGTCTTGGGGATAGGAGACTACCAAAGAAGATTGAAATGCACAGAACTGGTCTTTCAGTAGTTGGCACTCTTCTCCCTCTGCGTTAGTGCTAAAGCACTGCTTCAGGACCATGTTTAGGGGACCTTAGTGCTGCTACAAATGCCATTGTTCAGATAATACAAAAAACCAAGGGTCCTATGTATGAGATATTTGACATGTGACCAGGTTCTGGGTGTTTCTATTGAATCCTTGTGACAAGTTTCACAGGAAAGTTTTTCCTTTGATAAGGAGAAATCAGGTAAGAATAATAGTAAAAACTTATTTTGGTTGATAGCTCCACATTTGAAGTACTTGAAGCAGCTTGCATCGGGGAAGGCAAAATGAACTGGAATGAAGTAGTCCAAGCTCAGTAGCATAGTCTGTGACTACAGGTGCTCCTGAGGACACTTACTGTTTTGTTGCTTTTTGATTAATTGATCCAGAAGCATTACGGCCGTATCCATGCCACTGGTATGGCTGATCTTTACTGCCTGTGCCTGTCAGACATTCACGTCACTTTGTACACCAGACCAAGTTCCTGACGTAGACTGTGTGGAATGCTGGCCCGGGTGAGCATGATAGGTCTCAGGCGGATAGGGGGAGGACGGGTATTCTGCTCCAATGTGTTGAATTAAAAAATAGCCCAGACTAGTGAAATCTGCTATTTTCAGAAACTACTTTGAGTTTTTAAAAGTCTGTGTTTAAAAGTCTGTTCCGGAGGGGCTGGTTTAAGGGAGTAGACATCAGGTTTGGCATCAGCAGTCTCCTTGGAGCCACAGCCTCAGATCCTGGCAGCTCTTCACTTTTCTGCGGTTGATGATGATGCAGTGTAGTTTACTGCACTGAGGCCTTCAGGAGAGACCTTGATAATTCAGGTCCCATCTGTTCTGTGTGGACATGGCACTCTACCTCCTTTGTGAAGCATCTTATGGGTCTTCAAAGGAAAAGTGCTTATAAGAGCCAAGCATCAGCTGCCCACAGCACTTCATGGAAGAGTAGGGTTTGACTTGCTTTCCTCTTTCAAAATTTCTCTCCCTACTGATGTGCAGCATCCTGAGTCTTTCATCTTCCTGGCTTCTGCCCCCGACCCCAGAGATGGCTGCATTTCTCTGGTGCTGGATGACCAGAGCTTGCAAAGCTCTTGGGGATTCTCTGGAGTGAAAAAATGCCATATATGGTAAATGCAAAATATTACTTCTTTATATTTTAGCTGAAACTCACCCTTCTCCCCAGTTCCCATTTGTTAATACATAAAGAAGAGAGATAAATCGTTTTTAATGAGTCCCTTACATGGCTCCTTCTCATCAGCTAGTGGAGTCTAGTTCTCAAGTTGCTCTCCCTGTGATGCCCTATCATGTTTTGCTTGCTACTCCCCCAGGTAACTCTCAGCTCACAAATGGGAGAGTGGTTTCTTAAAGAGGCAGCATGGTTTAGCAGTTAGAGCTGGAGCCTGAGGGTCAGGATTTCAGTAATGCAGGCGTTGCCAACTAGTCACTTAGCAATTCTGCATCAGAAACGCAACCAATCTGTGCCTCCCTTTCACCAGGTGCAAAAGGAAGATACTTACCTTCCTTTGTAAAATGTTTAGAGATTCTTGCATGATATGCTTGATAAAAGTGCAAGTCAATCAGTAACTTGTTATAGTTATTAAAGAGCATCATATTTTACAGATGCAGTGCATTGGTACCTACTGACCCATTTTACATGTTCTGGATAATCACTGGTTCAGAATTAGGTTCACTTAAGCCTGAGAGCTAAATCTTTCAATCGTTTTTCTGTGCTGCAAGAATACAGATAGCAAGTCCAGCAGTTGTAAAATTTAAGGGAATAATTTTGATTAAAATAATGTTTTCCTTCCCTGAGATTTCATTACATTTGCTCCTCGCCCATAATCTACTCCACCTTGCAGGCTTGGTCAACATGAGAGAGAAGTCTGTTTGGGAGGTGGTGGTGGTTGTTTTCAGTCCTTTATATGTGCAATTCTGCTTCCTTCCACTTTGCACCCAGTATTTAGGTCTGCTCTTCAATGAGCAGCAGGTGCTGTGGGAACAGTGAGTCGCACAGCCCACTTTTAAAGAGAGAGAACGTGGAATTCTGTTAAAGAACTAAACTTCAAAGCAGGTCATCCAACTTGGCATCCCGACGGAAGAGCTCAGATTCCAGATTCAAAACTCATACGTTTCAGTTAATGAAAAATGCAAGTTTTGAATTAAAGCTGTTGGGGCTGCTGATGGCCCAATAAATGTTACTTTGTGGGATTTATGCAAAGTATTTACCCAACCAAATCTACATTCCCAAGAATGTGTCGACACATGGCCAAGGTTGGAAGGCCCTTTTTTTTTTTTTACACTTTATCTTTTTGCAGCGTTTACATAATTTGGTGTATTTTTTCTCTTCCATAAGTAATTCAATGTTCTCCTAATCTAATCAAAACAAAAATCTCCTCCAGCAGTGGAACACTCACAAGAAACCCTGCAACAGGGATGTCAAGCTCCTTGGGTGGAGAGGGCCACATTCCAATTCTAACTATAGTCTGAGAACTGCGCATAAATGTACGACTGTGTTTTCTTTCAGTATTGTAAGGAAATCTGTATAGGTAGTAATCAGGAGTGAGAGTGGTGGTGGTGGACATTATGACCTCTATTATTAGATTGCTTTCTTTAAAGATAGACCAGTTAGGTGTGATTCAGAAGAAGCCAGTTTGAGGTTTACACAAAGGTCATGGGCAGAATCTGGCCTTTATATAGAAACTAAACTTTCAGTTACGATCATTATTTGTTTGGTTGGGTACCTTATGGCTGTATTCAGCCTCACTCGGTGGGAAAATCTACTTCCCTTTTAGGACCACCAGTGTTTCTCCCATTGTTTCTCTTCTTTCCCCATCCTTCTCTCTCCCATGTCCCTGGGTTTGTGACTTCCCTGTTCTTTGTTCTGCGTTTCCTTCCCTGCAGCAATTCTGAATGCCTCACCCCGTGTGGGCTTCACACGCACCCTGTTCCCAATTTGTGATCCCTGATGGGGGACTCGAAGCACTATTGTAATACAGTTAATAAGAGTAAGGGAACAAATTTCATGTTGAGTTGTCTGTTGAGTTGTTCTAAGACACTGAAAATCAACTGATTTTCAAATAACTAATTATTTAGAAAGTATAATCAAATTTACAAAGCATTTAGCATGTAGGTGCCAAATGAGCAATATTAGCGATTACAAAACTGAACTTTTAATTTGAAAGGAAGTGGGTCGAGTTGGTCACCAAATGTATTTTCCTTTCCATGAACCTTTTAGAGAGAGACACAGAAGCTTTCACAAGAAAATGTGTTTAATCAAAGTGTTTATTTGATTTAAAAAAAAAAAGGTTTAGACAAAAAATTTGACCAAATCTAGCAGTGACAGTCAAGTTTATCTATTGGGTGAAATATTGACTTGTTACAGTATGAACCTCCCTACGCCACTCAGGGCATGGGATTGTCTTTACATAAAGCAGTGTTTTGACAATTGTCCTATTGAAACCATGACCACTGATATTGTATCTTTTCTATCTGAGGACGTCTGAGTGCTTTACAAATAGTAATGCAACCTCCCAGCAGCCCTATGAGGTAGATAAGTAGCAGTATTCCCATTTTACAGATACAGAGACTGAATCGTGGCGAGGGAAAAGTCCAACATTTCTGTAACTGGGATTATTCTCCTGAGTAAAGTGTTGGCCCAGAATCTTTGACAAGGCTGGGGATAGAATTCAGGTTTCCCAGTTCTTTGTTCTTTTTCAGTCAGCATGGACTGGCGGAGTGGACAGAGAGTCAGAAGACAGTGAATTCTGTTCCTAGCTCAGCCACCATTTGCCATATGATCTTGAGCAAGCTACTTTATTTCTCTGCGCCTTTGTTTCTCTATCTATAAAATGGGAATAATGATACACTCCCTCTTTGGTAAAAAGCTTTGAACTCTGTGGTTGATTAGTGTTACAGAAGTGGTAAGTATTTATGAAAAGAACACCCTTCCTCCCTATATTAGAAGTGTGGAAATTCTCTTCAATGTGACCTCTAACAGGATGTCCATCGACTCTTTTAAAACTTTATTTCTGACTTACCTTCCTGGTTTGATTAAGGTGTGATTAATTGTTGGTGGTAGTTAAATACTGTCAACAACTATATGAGCACCAAAAGTGTGCTAGGTGCTTCACAGAGCTAAAAAATACATGATCACTGCCTTGGAGAGTTTACAGTTTAAACAGAAAACGTATGGATGATGCGTCAGGGTGGGGTGTGAGCACTGAAATTCAGCAGTGATCTTGTTAATTCCACCATTTTTATGTGAATTTTTTTGGTATGTTTTCCACCGTATGTTTGAAAACTACTTTGTGGGAGTTACTGAAAAGATTTGTGGCCAGTTTTGTAACTGAGTCAGCCGCACACAGCAGCACATAAACTTGTCGTAACACCGAACAAAACTGACACTCGCTATTTGCAAAACCCACAAAGGCTCCATGTACAAATGTTGCAGACTACAAAGGGTAATAGGCTATTTATTTTGTACAAGTGAGATTATTATTTTTTAATAAAAGAACATTATGTTACAAAGGATGAGGCTGCATTCAGCTCTTTGGCATGTCCGCCAACTCTGGCAACCCAGCGCTAGCAGTGTGTTCCAAATCTGGCTTCAGTCAGTAGAGATTGAGAATTACCATCTGATGCTTGTCCAGTGTCCTGCTTAGTAGTCAGAGCCTAGTTCCTAGAGGTCATGGTCCTCACCATAAAAGCAGTGCCTAATTTGTGATGAAAGGGGTACCGGGGCTCAGCAAGAGATGCTGGGGCAGCGGGGCTCAAGCGTCACACACAAGCAGCAGCCCAGCACTCCAGGGATATTCCTCTGGCTGCTGAGTGATGTGAGAGTGGTTTGAATCTCTTACACGCATAAAGGCACTGATGAGGCAAGCCCAGAAGTGCTGGGGCTATGAACTGCCAAGCCGAGAGGTGCCGGCTCAGCCCCAGCACAAATTAAGCCCTGCATAAAAGCCATCATTGCAATGGCTGCTGCTTGGCCCTTTTGTTGAGAATCTCAGCAGGGCGGCCAGCTGAACTGATCTATAGAGTGAGCTGACCAGTGACCCTTTACAGGTAGTCCCCTCCCCTACGTTTCTGCATCGGTGAGGTTGGGCCGCTTCTGCGGCTTCTGAGATTTTTTGTGAAGAAACAAAAGCGCTGTTAATCTGGCACCCCCTTTCACAAACACGGAAGCCTAAATCCTTCCCCAAGCACAGGCCATGAACTGGAGAGCTGCCCTGCTGCCACTACTTAATGCCTGGGCTTGGAATACCCCCTGGACTGCTTGCTCTCCCCTATACAAAGAGGGTTGGTGGGGAGGGGAAGATAGTGGATCTGTGTAGTGGCAGATTTACTGCCCCTTCTCGTCTACAGCCTGATCCCAAGGCTCACCTGCGGCCCATAGAAGGGTTCTCATTCACATCACTGGGAACTGGATCAGCGTCTAGCACACCCGTAACCCGTTGGATGTGTTCCAATGTGCCGGGAGCCCTGGTTGAGTCTCCAAATCTTGCCATCCTTTTGCAGCAGGACCCCACCCCAGCTCCACTCCAAGCAGAGACCCTGTGTTTAGGAAGGAGGGGGCAGTATATGCTGCTCATGGTCCAACCTGGTGATGAGCTGAACACCCATGAGAATGAAACGAAATTATTAACAAGGACTTGACTTCATGAAGAGTTGAGGGAGCTCAGTGCCTTCAAAATTCCCTTGTGGAATTTAGTATTAAAAAATAAAGTAAATGTTGAGTTTTCCTCACATGCTGGTTTTAAAATGAAACAAGCAACCTCACTTTAGTGTTTTATGTTAAAAGTAACAGGTAACTTAACTGGGCTCTGTTCCAGGGGAATGAACAATCTTTGAAATTTCTTTTTGAACAGCATTCAAAAAAGAACTAGGTAAGTTCACGGATAGGTCCATCAATGGCTATTAGCCAAGATGGCCAGGAACGCCACTGCATGCTCGCAGTGACCCTAAACCACTGACTGCCAGAAGACTGGAAGGGAAGACAGCGGTAGATCACACAAACTGCCCTGTTATGTACACTCCCCCTGAAGCTTTGGTACTGGCCATTGCCAGAGAAATGATACTGGCTTAGATGGACCATTGGTCTGACCCAGTCTGGCCGTTCGTATGTTCATAAATGAATGAAAAATAAGTTTTGTGCAATTATTTTGAAGTTAAATTTCCACCCCGCCTATTTCTTTTTCACCATTTTATAATTCCAGCAGTCAGACAGATTTGTCTCCCATTTAAAAAACATACTTACATTGTCGGTAACCTTAAATACCCTATTTGGTCTATTTTGTAGTTCTTTTAGTGTCATAAAGTTTGTCCAGAACAGATTAAATACTGTTTTCTCTTGCGTGTTGCCCCCGTGGAATGATGAACAGCATCACTACAAAGCAAGGCTGGTGGTAACACGAAGCAGTTTCTCTTGGAAGGGGTGTTAGTAGAGCATAAAAGACATTGTTGCCAAGTGTCTTGAGTAGCGTTATTAACGTGTATCCCTCCGCCGACTCAGTCTGACCTTTCAAGTCGCTGCTTTTGTTCTTTAAAAAAAAATTGGATGGTGTTTATCATCCTTATTCCAATTATGGACCTGGGTACCCGTAGCTTCCATTGGCTTCGGTGCCATAGAATCGAGCGCTGATTCAACCATGTGTTAGTGAATGAACTGAAGCGGATGGGAGTGGTGGGCACTCGTCTCGTCTCTGAATCAGGCCCAATAGTTGCAGATTCCGCATCCTACTTACGGCTGACTCTAAAGGGATAGTGGCTATGAGAATACTTTGCCATACTCGTTAAGAACAGTGGAGTACAGAGCATGATCTCTTCCATCACCAGACCGTAAGCATGCTGTAGATTCACGGTGGCGCTCTGCCAGTGCATCTTAGCCTGTTTCTCCAGGGGCACATTAAATACATGCGTCCCTACTTAAGCCATCCAGTTACATGATATGACCATGTTCCTCCGGGATCAGAGTTATCATCATCAGATTTGTTTCAGTGAGGAAGGTTTTGCTTGACACCTAATCAAGTGATATTCACTCCCTGCAGCCAGGACTCTGAACTGTCGTCTCATAATTGTGTGATTTTTCACAAAAGCAGTGCCAGTTCTGTTGAGGAGACTGTGGTTTGGTTATGGCTTTAGGCTAAACTAAGCCAGATGTGATTCCTTCATTTAAGTCATTACTTCTTCACCACTTGGTCCATATGCAGCATTCCTCACATTTCTGAAGCACTTTATTTTTCTGAGAATGTTGCCTTCTGCGGGGAATCCTGATCTTTATTAATAATCACCTCTGGGCATTTTAACAGAAATTAACTAAAGATGTGATTTACAATAAGTAGACAACATGCCTGATTAACTCTGACAGCAGAAACAGAGCCTGAAGACCTCCAGCAGCGAAACCCATAAAGCACATATGAACAATGTAAAACACTAAGGAGGAAGATGAACTTCTTGAACCTAGTTTTGAAGCATGCCACTGATATGTATGTTAGGGAACAGAAAATTCCACAATTACCAAGGAAGGCTTTGCAAGTCAGGAGTGTTCTGGTCTGCCACAGAATCACGATATCCTTGGTCAACTCACTTAACCTCCCTGTTCCTTATTTTTCCCAGCTGTAAAATGAGCTAACCCTACCTTACAAGAGGGTGAGACTTAATTCAAATTTGGAAAGTGCTTTGTGGTTCTTGGATGAAATGCAAAGTTTTATGCAATGTAAAGCAATGCTAATACTAATATAATAGGAATAAATGTGGTGTTTGTTCCAGGGTTTCTGACCTGGTAGGTTACAATCCCAAGGTGGTCATGGAAGGGCAGTCAGGGAGTCATCAGTCATTAAATATTTTATTATAATCTAAAGTGAAGACTGTCTCGCTCTCCTGCTCCCTGTTACACTCTTACCCATCAAGGTCAAGTATTCTCACACATGCACAAATTATATAGGCTTATCCTTGATCGATGTATTTTTTTACTCTTACAGTAAATGTAAGAGGGTCATGAACATTTTGGACTTTGAATAAGGTGATACCAAACTGAAAAAGTTGAGAAATATTGGTTCACTAATAATGGTTTCAGACTCCCTGAAGCCATATTCGCCTGCTGAAATTATTTAAGCTTCTAAATTTTCAAGCTTTGGATTTTCAGTGTATTCAGCAAGTCTTTCTTGTCTGCCATCTTTTCCTTGATCAGTTTGGAGTATGAATTATGGAGCATTTCAGCACCTTCCTTACAACAAAGGCAATTTGAAGAGGTGTCAAGATCTCTGCCTTTGGAATTTTGCCTTCAGATCTTCTCCCAGTTAGCTGATTATACAATCCACAAAGGTTCCTTTTGATAGTTAATATTCTTTCTGACTTTACAGTGGACTCACATCAGGGATAAATTTGGCTCCAGTAGTTATCAGTGTTTCCACAGATCAGGGTTTATAAAATTTAACCTGCATTGGTCCCTTGGTTAGGGTAAGCCAAGAGCAAAGCATCGGGACTACCAATCACAACATCAACAAGAACACAAAACAGCTGACAGAGCTAGCAAAATATGAAAACTAATGCAGGTCATTTAACTCATATAATCAGCTGGAACTTAGGTTCCCAAGTTCAGGATTAACATACTTTGTAACCTCAAGGTACACTTTTAGGATAAATGGCATAATTGGGTGTGTGGCACACATTCTGCACCACCAGTCTACGTTACTTGCATTCTTAAGTGGAGTGGCTACACTGGTTCCTTCTGTTAATATTAATAGACAATGTGTAGTTTGTCTCTTTTTAAAAACTTTTAAAGAAAATGTATCGTGTTGTAGACAGATTTGTTGCACGCTAATCAGTCAAAACTGAAATTGGGTAACGAGCTGCATGCTGAATGTTCTCTTTAACTGTTATTGAAAAGTACTCTCTCAAATGCAGTTTTTTCAAAGAGGGTTAACATTTACCCCATGCAGAGGGATGGCACAAGTCCTATGCACCACTTCAGACATGGTTTTAGGACTCAGGTGGTGTCATAGGCCTGGGGCTCCCTGCAGAAGGCAAATTTCACCCAGAGGTGAATAAACTCTGGCTGAGGGGTACTAAATGTACTAACTAATTAAGAACACTTCTGCAAGCAAGATTCTCATACTACATTGCAAATATAAACCTCGTCTCCTGGCCGGTGAGGAGATAAGTAATATTCCAATTTTACCGACTAGACAGCTGTGACTTGTTCAGGGCAAAGCAAGTACTAGAACTCTACAGTCTTAACTCCCACTCCCCTGCTCCAAGCAGTAGCCAACTCTATCCTGCTTTGTTAAAAAAGGGCTCAATTTCGAAGTGCAAATATGATTTGTGCATTGTGTCAATGCGAGGAAAACAAAGGGGTCCTTTTAACCTGAAGCTTTGCCTTGTACTCATCCCAGGGGGCTGTGGGTCAGGCTGTGTTCTAGGCAGCCCCATAACTGTGCAGCGTTTGCAGAACTTGTATGTTCAGAGTGGGTTGAGGTCCTAGAGTTGAGGTGTGAGGCCATGCTTTGTCGGTAGGTTTGAGCTGTAACCTGATTAATCTGAACGGGTAAAAAGTAATATAATCCCCTGGCAGTATTACTGGCATTGCAGCCTGTGCAATAGTGAATTTTTCATCAGGGGCCCATTAGAGAGGAGGTGTATGTTACTGAAGATGGTAGAAAGAAGAGAAACTTAGCCAGGCTTTCATCTGGAGGGATATTACCTAACCAGTGTGGAATCCTTTCATCAATAAATTATGAGGGGAACAGGAGAGTTTCAAAAGATCAGCCCCTTAACATGCTCTCATCTGGCGAATTTAAAGGCTATTATATTTTGGAATAGGATGTCCTCGGAAGGAATTCAGTACCAGACTGATGCAATGATGGTGCATTGCACTAATGGCTGAGAAACTTAATTTCCCAAACTCTTGTGTGTATCGTGGAGCACAGTGTGTGTCCCTATGAAGGGAGATGGGAGGGACATGAGGTAGCTATCAGTGAAGAGAAAAGGAACAAATATAGGGCGAATGCTAAGCCCACATATTAAATAACAAAAAAAACAAGCAGGCATCCTTTGTTTCTTCACCTGGCTGCCTTCCACGCCACTCAGCAGAGCCTCTCTTGGATGGGTGACAGTGTCAGAGCAGACATCTGGTCTGCTTTCTCACAGCTTCTGCTTGGCGCCATTCTGGATCCCCAGTCATCACATGTGCTGTGGCTGTCAAGTTCCAGTCTCTGGGTTCCAAGACACAGACAGTTTTTATCCATCTGAGTGACCAAACCGAATTTCAGGAGTCAAAAGTTTAAATGCTCATTTTCAACAATGTCTCTCTCCTACTTCTTTGTGACCCTTATTTTACTTGTGTTCAAACAATAACAAACATTATTAGCACCTTTATCAGAAAATTTCAAAACACTTTCATTAGTTAAGTCTTGCAGCACCCTCTATCCCATTGAGAGGTACGCGTCACTGACTCTGTGGTACAGATGGTAAACTGAGGCACAGAAAGGTGGTGATTTTCTTACTCAACCAAGTCAGTGACTCAATTAGAAACAGAACCCAGGCATCCTGACTTCTCTGCTCCCTGCTTCAACTGCGGGACCACTCTTCCTTGGTTATGTAAGTTGGCATGAAAATGAGAAATAAGTTATAACAGCAAGCAGAGGAATTCTAATTCTTGATGGAACTCAGTGTTTATAGGATGGAAACTTCCCCAGAAATTTAGTTTTCCAAGTGCCTGTTAAATCAGCAGAATTCTGTCACAGTCATCTGACTAATTCACAGCAAGAAGTTCTGCACCAGCTTCCTAGAGCAAGACAGTGAAATGTTCCTTTTTAGCACATTTTATCTCTGCATGTCTAATGCACCAATTACAGCAATTGAGTTTCAGCTGCATTCCTTCTCCATGCCATCAACAGACTTTGTATTCCATTGTTATCTTTGGGGCGGGTACCAAGAGAAGGAAGAAAATTCTCCAGTCAGTATGTCATGGTATTTCCCTGCTGGGCAGGTCATTCTTGGTTATTTTTGTTTTGAGTCCTAGTTTCCTGATATTAGACACTTGCTGTTCCTGGCAATCAGAAAAATTACCTTAATCATCCTTCTCCCAGTCAGAGGAATATTCACCCTAGCCAAAAAGTATCACAATTCTGTAAGACAAGATGGTAGCCATCTTCACCCAAAGACTAAACATTTCAGATATTTCAACATTCAGCCCACTTTCAATGGATTGGTTTGCTGTAGCATGAGTTCCTTAGAATAAAGGGTTGTAGACTTGCTAATACACTTTCCAAAATGACTGGCCATTTGAACAGAGAGAGACCACGCCATGTAACGTCCAGGAATGTGAGTTATTCTGCATAACAAAAATATCATCTTCTGTTCTGCAGCCAAGCAAGGAAAGATAAATGGTCTTAATATTTTACAGATACTCTTCTAGAAATCCTTTCATTCAAGGAACTCAAAGCACTTTGAAATCAAGAGTTTTGTTAAAAATATATATATTAATAACTACTTCTGTCACTGCATCTCTGTACCCCAGTGTTGCGGCAGGAGTGGGCTGGGAAAGGGTCAAATTGCACAGTTTTCCCCTCATCTCAGTTTATTGGGATGGAGAGGCTGTGCCAACACTTCATTGACAGTCCCTGTGACTGCAGTAATTGTAATATAATATAAAGCAGGTCTGAGGTTTTAAACTTTTTCAAGTAGGAATATCAAGCCCCCATTCCCATTTCCAGAATAGTGTTAATAGCATAGCCTGTTTGGACTTAACCACTGACTGGCAGTGTTACACTGGGAATGTCATTTAACCTTTTCTCTGGCTGGTTAGCCATCTTGTAAGGTGGTCATGAGCCTTAATTAATCCAGCCTTGCAAAACTGTCCTAAACATTTACCAGGCCATACACAAACTGTTTGCCTACCGTTACCATAACCACATGGGTGCTATAATGAACACTGCTTTACCCTCCTGATAAAAGGAATTGCGTGCTCCAGACAAGTGTCCAAGTAGACTTTGGCAGGACTGACTTAAGCTCTTAGAGATCCTCTGGTGGCCTGTGCAATGTAAAGGCAAAGCGTTTTATTGTCATTCGCAGTCATTGGTTAGTAAAGATGTAAAAGCAAAGGCGATACTCGGAAGCATGTTGTCATTTTGGAGTAAGACTAATATAATCAGAAAACCATGGCCCTGCCAACTGACACGTTCAGACAAAGGAAAGGAAAAGGCCAAAGATTCCCCATTTCAAAACAAGAAATTCTGCCTTGAAGGTATCTCCGACTGTTAGGATTGGTGCCAAAGTACAGTTATCTTAGCTCCCAATGCCAAAACTCTGAACAGGACCCGTTCAGTTACTTATCTGATGTGAGTGGAAACCAAATATTCCACAGGTTATCCCCAGTGCTAATCTGTTAGAATGCCTTAAAGGGAAGGCTAGGTGCACACCTGCCTGGGAAGGTGATAGAAAATTCTGGCATTTTAAAACTTTAAAACAGGCACTGAAATAATCCAAATAAATATTCTGCTAAAAATAGTCAAGCATTCTCCACCTTCACAGCAGAATTGCTGTGCCTCACCTGCAATTCAGTGAGCTTGGTGCAATTTGTGGGTAATAACAGTAAGTTAGAGTAGAAGCACCATACGCAGAGGAATATCTCCTAAGTACTGCCTGTGGACAGTAACCCATTGCCAGGAACACACAGGGTTGGCTTTTAGTTTCATATTCCTGCGCAACAAGCAGTTTGCTAGAGATCCCTTTAGAGTAGTACATAAAATGAAACTGAACGGTGTGTTTGTCTGTCTTTGGTTTTCACATAGCACCTGTTACCATTGTTTCTGAGTCGTGGTTTCCACTATCCGGTAATATTGTTAAATTGTTTTCAGCATTCAGAAGTAAAATCTTCACCAAGATGGAGTTCAGGGATAAAAGGAGATGACGCGCTATTCTGGATATGGTGTAGTGGTCTGAGCACAGCATTGGGTGGCTGACCCTGCTGGGTTCTAATGCAGGGTGTTCCACTGACATTCTGAGAAAATTCTGAGTGGCCCAAGAAGAGTCAGGCACCCTCGCTTGTGCCTCAGTTTCCCTATCTGTAAAATGTTGTGAGATGGTGATAGTGGTCATGACAACTCAGGAAAAAGATCTGAGCGCCATTTTTGACAGGACAAAACAGCCCTCGGATCATTATGCAGGAATGCTCAGAAA
Organism: Lepidochelys kempii; assembly: GCF_965140285.1. Classification (NCBI taxonomy): domain Eukaryota; kingdom Metazoa; phylum Chordata; order Testudines; family Cheloniidae; genus Lepidochelys; species Lepidochelys kempii. Next base: position 138,157,145 of record NC_136383.1, read on the forward strand.
GCAAAGAAAAAGTTAGAATGTATAAAGAATGGGTGAGAAAATAATACTGACGATCTAGTGGCAGGGTAAGTGTAAAGGCGGAGCAGGAGAGCAGGCTGGGTGTCCTTTGGCCCCCTTCAATGAAAAACAGGAGCGACCTAGGAGCCCAGTGACCCAGACAGAGCTACTTTTTCCTTAGGAGTCAGTAAGCAGAGCAGCTAAAGAGGCTGTTCTTCGCTAGCAGCCAGGGTGGAGGAGGACTGAGTGGTGAGGGGAGCTGATGGGGGCAAATAGTCTGGAGAAACAGGGAGTGGTTGAAATTAGAAAACGAGCATTAAAGAATTGAGGCAAATTTGGGGGTGGGGGGAATGAAAGAGTGACATAAAATAGAGAGGAAGAGAGAGAAAACATACAATGTAGGAAAAGAGGGAACAGACTGAAAACAGCACAGAAGATAACCATGATCTATGGGACAAAAGAAATGAGAGAGAAAACAGAGAGAAGCCAAGAAGGAGATAACACAGCATGGCAGAAATAGTATGTGATGTTTCTAAAATGTATTAACCAGAAAGTCTGTTGACGTTATAATTAATACGGTAAACATACAATCAACAGCATTGAGCGGTTTGTAAATTTAAATTGCCGGGGTTTAGCTTTGGAGTGGTTACCCAGTGTTTTTCACACTGACTAGAAAGCTTGGTTCTGGTAGGGTTCTGGTACACCTCTGAATGAATTATATTTTCGAGTACAAAAAAAAACCCAACACAACACCCTTTTGCTCAGATTTTGAATTGCTCAACTACAGGTATTACTCAGCAGATTTCATTAAGGCTTTCCACAACCTGAACTGCATTTCATGGATTCCAGGTATCATCATTAGATAGCTTCAGTTGAAGAACTTCGCAATGAATCATCTAATTTTGATAAATGCTACTTTATTGATGTCAGCTAAGACATCACTGAACATAGCACATAATGCAGCTATTATCTTACTTGTCTGTAGGTGTGATTTGGAAACCATGAGTCTGTCAGTGAAAAAATAAGATCATGAAAGATGGATATGAAAAGGAACTAGTAAAACTTGCATGATATAGTGCATTTTGAGACCTGACTCTTTGAGGACGTGCTTAGAATGGTAGCTAATAATGGTTTAGAATCTAGTCATATCACATCATCTGTTTCTAGTTCAAGGTAATGCAAAGGCGTTGAAAGGGATAAAAATAATAATAAATAACTTCATATTAGCTCAGTCAGTGATTTAGTTAGGGGCGGGCAAGCCACTCATGTTAACACCAGCAGCCAGCGTACACAACAGTTTCTACTGTTGCTAGCAAGAGTGGTAGACAAGGTCTCTGTCCATTTGCCCATCTGTAAAATGAATAAAATACTTAATTAGCCATGCCATAAGAACGGCCATACTGGTCAGATCAATGGTCCATCTAGCCCAGTATCCTGTCTTCCTACATTGGTCGATGCCAGGTGCTTCAGAGGGAATGAACAGAACAGGCAATCATCAAGTGATCCATCCGCTGTCGATGACAACGGTTTTAAGGCTTAGCCCCAGGTTTTAAAGTTATGTAGGCATTGCTGTGCTCAGAATTGCAACTCATAACTGATTTAGGAGCCTATGGCTCATTTTCAAAAGCGATATAGGTATTTAGGAGCCAAAATCAGATTGACAAGCAAGAGGTTCTATATAGGTGAGTTTGGAGAGCCTTAGACAAGAGGTGCTGTAAACATGCAGAGTGGTGTTATAGTAAAAGCTGAGACCCTGATTCTGCAGTCAGATCTTGCACCTGCATGGAGTCCAATTGGCTTAACAGGCAGACTATTGCAGACCTGGAGCCTTAGTTACCTCTGTGTCTTGAAGCAGTGTTCGTTGTTCCTCGTGACGTTAACAGAACTGAGAAAGTATTGTGTTAAAAATAATTAAGAATGTATATACAAATAAACATACATATGTGTCTAACATTGTTCATATATATTTGCTTCAGTTTCCCCAGGTATAGAATGGGGATAACATGTAAAGTCCTTTGAGATTTATACATGAAAAACACTTTTATAATGGTGGCTGTTAGTATTGGTAGATACTCCATTTCTTAAAGTCTTCAAGTCCAAACTGGACATGTTTCTGGAGGATATGCTTTAGTCAAACATGAGTTAGTGGGCTCAGTACAGGAATAACTGAATGAATTTTATGGCCTGTATTATACAGGATGTCAGATTAAATGATCTAATAATCCTTCTGACATTAAAATCTATGAATGTCAGATATGTACTTAACTAAATAACTTTCCATTTAAATGCATCTGAAGAAGTGAGTTTTTTTACCCACGATAGCTTATGCTCAAATAAATCTGTTAGTCTTTAAGGTGCCACTGGACTCCTTGTTGTTTCCATTTAAACTTTTCAGCAATGCCATACATTCTCAGTTATCTGAATACATATATATTTATCATATTTACTGTCTTCCCTTGGGCCTTCCAGGATGCCTTCACTTTCCATGGTTGTTTTCTAGACTGTAAAGACACTGGGGCAGAGACTGTCTGTATTTTTGCCTCATATGGTACTATTTTACTGGTGCTTCACAAATACATATCATACATAATTATTGTCAGTCTCTCAAAGTGCCTCACAAAAACTAGTATCAATTTTAAATTGAGGCATTGCAGAGATTTCAGGTTAAAACAGATGAAAGGGGTCCATGGCTCCAGGCCTTAGAAGTCTGTTTTTTTGCTTCACTCTGTATTTAATTGCATTTGCGAGTAACGAACTGAAGTGTGTGTTTGAGGAAGAGCGAGAGAAGCATTTACAGAGTAGTATCTGAATCAGATGGGATTTTTTTTTGCCTGCATCATTTTTTGAAAAAAGAATCTCTATATTGTAAATTTTTTTTTACAACATTTACAACAATTAAAAAAGAAACCAAAAATTTATCCAGGAACAGCACTTATTCCTTGCATAGAGATGTTCCAATAACAATGTATGGGCAAGACAAAGTGAGTGAGGTAATATCTTTTATTGGACCAACTTCTGTTGGTTAAAGAGATAAGCTTGCAAGCTTCACAGAGGTATTCTTCGGATCTGGAAAAGATAATCAGGGTGTCACAGCTACTCAGTAGGACAGGTTGTTAGCATAAGGGGTTGAAGCATTCCAGGAGACCTTTGAAAATGACTGCAATTGACACCTCTGCAGTCCTAAGACAAAGGATGGTTAGTAGGTTACAAATTGTTATAGTGAGCCAAAAAAACAGTGTCTCTGTTAAGTCCATGATTTTTAGTGTCTAGCAGAGTTATGAATTTAAGTTCTCAGGCTTGTCTTTTGAAGGGGTTGTGCAGTTGTACTCTAAGGAAGAGGACTGAGAGGTCAGATAGGGAGTGCTCGCTTTTGTGAAGGGTATTGTCCCAGGGGTAACAAAGTGTTTGGCCTTTTTCTGTGTGAGTTCATTTGAGAGCCTGGTGATTGTCCGGTTTCACCCACACAGTTTTTGTTGGGGCATTTGATGCACTGGATGAGATACACCACATGTGATAGGCATTTGTAGGACCTGTGGATCTTGAAAGGTGTGTTGTGGGGGGTACTGATCATCCTAATGGTGGAGATATGTCTGCAGGTTTTGCATCTGTTCTGGCAGGGTCTGGTGCCACTTTGAGTTGGTGGGTCCAGGTCTGTGGAGAGCTTGCTCCTGCTGATGAGGATGGGAGTGATGTTTGAAGGCCAGAAGAGGGAGTTCAGGAAAGATTTCTTTCCAGATGTGGTCCTGTAAGCGTGTGGGACTCACCCCTGCGGCACCTCCTGCTGGTGTCCTGGGAATTAGCTCTACTTCCAGCCTTGGAGCTCCCTCTGCAGGCCGGTGTCCCGCTTATGCTGGGCCCCGTGTCCCTCCCGGACCTGGTGCCCCTTGTACGCTGGGGTGCTTCCCCCTGGCAGTAACCCCTCACTTACAGGGTCTCCCCTCCCCGGGGAACCCCCACCCCCTATCCCTCCCTCGCCTCAGTCGTAGGCTACTGCCAGTTACTAGGTAGCCCCCGCGCCCTGGGGCAGACTGCAGTATAAGCCACTCATCACAGGCAAGGTTGGGTTTGGACCTGCTGCCTCTGTCTGACCTTGGGCTGTCCCCTGCAACCCCGGTACCTGTTGGGCCTAATACTAGGCCGCAGCCTGGGGCTTTCCTGGCTGGAGCTCCCCAGCTCCTCAGGCCCTTCCCCAGCCCTGCTCCAATCTAGGTACCCTGCTTAGGTCCCTGCAGCCAGGTCCCTCCCTCTCAGAAGCTAGAGAGAGTCTTCTGAGCTTCAGCCCAGCAGCCCCTTTATAGGGCCAGCCGAGTCTGTTTGGGGCGTGGCCACAGCGGAGGCTGCCTCCCAATCAGCCCAGCCTAAGGCTCCCAGCCCCGGCCCTCTCCAAGGGCTGGCTTTTAACCCCTTTGGGCCGGGAGCAGGTGACCACCCCGCTATACCCCCCCCACCCTCAAAATCCCCACCCCTGGGGGTAAAGGGGCCTCTTGGCCTGGGCTCCCTGAAATTAGCCCTCCAGGGTCAGCCCTCCAGGCTCGCACACTTTTTCTCTGACGCCTCCCAGGCTCGGGCCATCTCCCGGGTCTGGGCTTCTGCCCTCTTGCGGGCCGTCTCCACAGCCTCCAGCCGCACATGCAGGTTAGGGTCCCCCAGGCCCTCTTCCTTCAGGGTCTGGGTCCATTTGGTCTCTTGGACGTGGCCCACCTGGGCCCCAGCCTCTTGCTGGGCCCACTCAGTCTGGGTTCCCCCATTGGCAACTGGCTCTGCGATGGTCTGGGTCCCGCCTCCCTGCTGGTCCCCGCCATCTCGGGTGCGGCCTTCGTCGCCTTCTCCGGCTCCAGTATGGCCCCTCCCACAAGGGGGCAGTCCTCCTTTATATGGCCCGGTTCCCGGCATTTAAAGCAGCCCCGCCGCCCCTTTGCTGCACTGGGCCTCGGCTTCTCCCTTTTGTCCCTCGTCGGGCCAACCCTCCCTGGGCTGCCCTGGGTCGTGTTCCTTGGGGTGGGGCACTCCTGCTTTAGGTGTCCCCTTCCCCCGCAGGCCCAACAGGCCCGCAGCCGCCTGGGTTCCCTCACCCAGCAGACTGCTTGAGGGATTTGCCGCGGTCCCCTTTCGGGGTGAGGCGCCCTGCCTCCAGCCCCGTAGGGACAGTCCCGCCTTATGTGTCTACGCTGGGCACAGGAGTAACAAGTCCTTTGTACCACCCTCGGCCTCTTGGCCCCGGCGCTGGGCTTCTCCCCCGGCCCTCAGCAGTTTCTTCCAAACTCCCTCCCCAAGAGTTTCCACGGGGCCCGCTGTTCCTCCTCCAGCTGGCGACCTGCTCTTGGAGGGCCCATAGCGCCTCCGACAATCCCTGTTGCGTCTCCCTGAACCCCTGCAGCTCTTCAGCCCCCTTCTGTCGGGGCGCAGCCTTAGGGCCCCACCCAGGGATGGCACCTGCATAGAAGACCCCCGTGTACCCGGGATCCATCGTCCCTGATTGTCTCTCCACCGTCTCTGGGCAATAGTCCCTCCATCCTTGCCCTTCCCCTTGTATTGGGGGCGGACCGCCTATGCCCACATTCTCCATCACTTGAAAGCGTGTGGGACTCACCCCTGCGGCGCCTCCTGCTGGTGTCCTAGGAATTAGCTCTACTTCCAGCCTTGGAGCGCCCTCTGCAGGCCGGTGTCCTGCTTACGCCGGATCCTGTGTCCCTCCTGGACCCAGTGCCCCTTGTACGCCGGGGTGCTGCCCCCTGGCAGTAACCCCTCACTTACAGGGTCTCCCCTCCCCGGGGAACCCCCAGCCCCTACCCCTCCCTCACCTCAGTCGTAGGCTCCTGCCAGTCACCAGCTAGCCCCCGCGCCCTGGGGCAGACTGCAGTATGAGCCACTCATCCCAGGCAAGGTTGGGTTTGGACCTGCTGCCTCTGTCTAACCTTGGGCTGTCCCCTGCAACCTCAGTACCTGTTGGGCCTAATACTAGGCCGCAGCCTGGGGCTTTCCTGGCTGGAGCTCCCCAGCTCCTCAGGCCCTTCCCCAGCCCTGCTCCAATCTAGGTACTCTGTTTAGGTCCCTGTAGCCAGATCCCTCCCTCTCAGAAGCTAGAGAGAGTCTTCTGAGTTTCAGCCCAGCAGCCCCTTTATAGGGTCAGCCGAGTCTGTTTGGGGCGTGGCCACAGCGGAGGCTGCCTCCCAATCAGCCCAGCCTAAGGCTCCCAGCCCCGGCCCTCTCCAAGGGCTGGCTTTTAACCCCTTTGGGCCAGGAGCGGGTGACCACCCCGCTACAGGTCCCCATCAAGTATGGGTTATAACTGTTTGATACCCCACCAATAGCTATCTCAGACACACCAACAAAACTGTTATCTACAGCCCAGGCACTCAGATATTGCATAATATGCGCTGAGGAAAAAATCCGGGATACATACCTAACACACTTAAAATCTCTTTCACCAAACAAGACACTCCACCAGAGAAGTAGATTGCATCATGGAGTGGGCCATCCAGATATCCCAAGAGAATCTGCTTCAGTACAAAATAAACAAATCCATCAATTGCACACCCCTAGTTGTCACCTACCACTCTACACTAGAACCCACAGAAAACACTGGGATACAGTTTAACCTTACCGTGGATGACCGTATATTTACTGATATGGGCTACTATTTTTGAGCTTTGTAGAAGTACATTATTTACCAATTTTCAATAACATTACATTCTATATATTTGTAAAATGTCTTGATAATTCAAAAAAGTAATGAATCCTGCATATCGTTAGATTGTGATGCTGGCACTGCACATGTATAATGTAGGGAATAATGGATGTCCTGCCTGACTTGGACGGAAATTATTCAGTAGGGTTATTCTGGTGTTCTCATGGTTTGAGATGACATTGGAATTCCTTGATGGAGTTGATTCTGTGTAATTTAGTACAGGCAATTTGCTTTTTGGCTTAGAGTGCTATATATTGAATATTTTGAATTCATTTTGGAAGATTTATAACTCGGTTGTGTAACGGCTATTTAGCCTATTTAAAAGTTTGGCTTACCACCATAGATTACAATAGTAATAATCCCTTGTACTTCCTGTAATGCTGTACAAATATTAAGCCTCACAAAACTCTTTTCAGATAAATAAGTACTATATTATCATACCCATTTTGCAGAGGAGTAAGCTGATGCACAGAGAATGTAAGTGAATTGCTCTAGATCTCAAAATGAATCGGTGGCAGAGCCAAGAATGATACCCAGTAGGCCTGATTCCCAATCCCCTATTCTAATCATTGGATCAAGCTCCTTTATACAAGACAGTAATTGTACATTCGTTTTTCATTTCTGTTAGTTCTCCCATTTAGAAGAATATCGCAAGAAATCACCTTATAGTATTACATAACCCAAAAAGGTTGTGTGACTTGGCAGTGTACTGATGAGCCACAGGCATGATCCTGCGGTTGCTGTTTGAAAGTTAAAAGGGTCACCGCAGTATCCTCCATCTCCACTCAGAAGCATTCTCTGAAGAGGAAGTAAATAAATACTGTGGAATCTGAAATGTCAAATTGTCAAAGGTGATTGGACAGAAATGGAACAAAGTTGGCATTATTCGGGAATGAGGAAGTAGGAATATTTCACATGTTCATTCACTGCTGTTTGCCAGAGGATCTTTGCACCAACATTTTTCATACAAGTCTTTGTGTAACTATTAATAATTTCTTATATAAATAAGTTTCAGTCACTTTAATTTACAGATAGCAAGATCATGACTGCATCTCTGTTTGCAGAGGACAATATTTTGGCTTAAATTGTGTTTTTAAGTCATTTTCATATCTTTATTGACAGTCCTAGAGACTAAAATCCTCTGTATAAAGAACAAGTATAGCATGGGCAGTGACAATGCAAGTTGTGACAATGCAATGCAAGACACAGTCACCACCTTGCTCTGAAGGGAGCCCCTCAAAAGGGCCTGATCCAAACTCCATTGCAGTCAGCAGGAGCCTCGCCATTGACTTCAGAGGTTTGGATTAATTCCAGAGAGAGAAGGTGGTTCCGTTTCCATGGTCCCTTTGCTCTAAAACTCTGAGCGTGATGAAAATTATGCAGGAGGTTTTTGTGATCTGCATTCCTGTCCGCGAGGAACTGGCCTGAGACGTCAGCTCATTTCATATGAGCCATTAAATGGCCAATAGATGTTAAATACTTTCTGTCAGTACCCAACCAGGTAGTATTTGAATGCTCATTTCTATCATCCTTCCTCCAAAACCGTTATATACAGAACCTTGGATGCTGAATGCAGACTCCCAAGGACAATAACAAAGGAAGGTGACATCTTGCATCATATTGGCAGTATTCAGCACCACAACAGAAGTAAATTCCTATGAAAGTAGAATGCCAGAATGAATTTAAGATTCACACACTGCTTTGCCCTATAAAAAGTACAGGTGTAATTTATGATGCCAAGAACCACCATTATAATGATTTCAAAAAGCAGCATACGTGAGGTGTAGAAAGTCGTTTTTGTTCTTGCAATTAAGCAAGAGATAAATATCCAACAGATGAGGTGCTCTGAGCTGACTGACTTACAACTCTAGCCTGTAGAAATCAGCCCAGGAGGCATTGTACAGATGCACTATTATTTTCAATGCTAGGGGAAGGTGGTATGGATTTATATGTTTCTTCTCTTAATGCTACTGTATATTCTAAGGAATGTTTGGTGTTTAAGGTTAGGATTTAGTTCGGGGAAACCTGTTAAAAAATGTGAATTGTTACCATGAACTCTACTTGGCCTTACAGCTTTGTTGACAGAAATTTACTCCACATAGACAAAAAAAAAATAATTAAGCAGGTGAGGTCATTTAGAGTTGAAACAAGCATGGTGTGGGGGTGTGTGTGTGTTTGAAAATGAAATTATAATTAACCTGCTGATGGCTGAGGTGTTAGCCTGACCTCTGCATGGTCCCTTGGTACGCTGGCTGAACTTGCCTTTATTGAACACTGCAAGACCTCAAACAGGTGAAAATCATGGTTAAACCCAGGACCAATTTTACTTTTAGAAAGAAGATTACAGCTCTTTAAAAGCAGATTAATTTTGGTGCTAGGGAATGGGATTAATTGAGCAGCGTTAATCAGAAAATACAAATGAGTTTTTGCTCTCTGCTGCAGCATGAGGCATAACAGTTTGTTAAAACTGCAGAGAACATTACTCCACTTGAGCATTTAAAGTGAATTGATTCCTGAAGTTGAAGTGGGAGGAGGTAAGATGTGTTACCATGGCCTAGTAAGGTTGCTGAGAGCTGAAAATAGCATTTAATCTGTGTGTTTTGGAAGAAGTTGTAATTACTAGCTGAGGGCAGCAAGGTGTTGCCTGAACTCCACATGGCCTGTTGACACACTGGTTGAACTTACTTTATTGAATGGTAAAAAAACCAGGCAGGTGAAATCCCAGTAGGAGAAACTTAGTGTTCTATTGGCAAAAAGCTGAATGTGCAAGGTCATCAAAGTGGTGGAATAATTGGGTTTGGCCATGGAACTTTTAACTGGCTGACATGTGAAATGTTGTTTTGAACTTGACGTAGCGTTCACCTTGCAGATTGGACAAAACTAAATAATGGCTACCATTTGGGGAAGACTATGTGCTACACTTCCCTAAATATCACAGCTTGAAGCTTGTAGTTAGCATGACCTATTTGTAAGTACTCTTTCTGACCCCACTGACTAACTAAGATGGTCCCCCACTCCCAAATGCAGTATTATGTGGAGTCTTTGGGAGCAGCACAAAGATCTGGTTTGTTTCTCTTCTGTTTCAGCTTTGCCCACTCATAATTAGACTAAACAAACTGACTTTTCACTGTGGTCTTTTGACAGGCTGGCTGAATCTTCTGCTTTTGGGAGATTAATAAATAAAGTGACTGCCTTTGATGGGGTTAACTGGCCGGAATTATCCAGTTAGTAGGATCAGTGTGATCTCATTAATATATTTTCTATTAAGTCCAGAGGCTTAAGGTACGTTTCATGGCCAATCACTTTGTGAAACAGCCTTTAGCTTTCTGGGATTGGGGAAGTTTCCCGCTACTCTCTCCTGTCCCACCCACAAAAAAGTACCTCACTCACCCCAGTTCTGTCTATTAACCTTCCTCTCCCTTTGACAACAAGTCTCACTAACTATTTCCTCAAGAAGATGAGAGAACAGTTCCTTGCAGAAATAGCGTATGCTGTCTCATAGGCACACCAAGTCAATTGTTTTGTACCTTCTACTTTCGTTACTGCATCTTCACATATTTGGTCAGCCAGTGTTTGACTAAGGGACTGACACAATTCCAGTTAAAGCCAATGCATGTGTTCAGCACCCCTAAATCTCAGGCCTGAACTTCCACAATGTCAATATATAGAAACATGCTCATTCCATGTGGTCTGAGCTATGGCCATTGGGAAGTATTTATTTCAGTACAACTTCTTCTATTTGTGTTAATATATGTGGTCAAATCAACCATTCTTAGCCCACCATAGTGTGATGGCCTCTTGGGCAGTTTTGCTGTTGCTCATGCCAAAGCATGTTCAGTACTTTATCTAGCTTAGGCAGGGCTGATTGTCAACAGCAACAGACTTTTAGTCTTCAGCAGAGAGACGAGCAGGCTATTATTCCCACTGGCATTGTTCTTTGTGAGACTTGTCACCACTGACCAACAGGAGTTAGATATACAAAAGACAGACACTAAATAGATTAACCTTCCCCGGTTTAGGACCCGGTTCTCCTCCTGTTGTAGACTCTGGCATTCCAGACACGCCAATGCGAACAGGTCTTTCGCTGCTGTAACAATAATACAGTAAAATGACTTCTCAACTGGGATTTGTTCGAACTGTCCAAAGTTTGGAAAGCACAAGTTTATAGTGCCATATTATGTGATTTTGAGTAATAATATTGTCTTTCAAGGCATACCTCACACAGTAAAGATTACTTTAAAGACATTCATTGGACTAATTGAAGCTTTTCTAAGTGGCCCTCTGGTACAATTACTATTTTAAGGCAGAAGGGGGAGTGACCATTGGAACGGGGTAAATAAAGCTAAAGGTTGGAACTGGGGCTGAACTCTAGGCTTGTCTATTTAGATTATAGGGAGGGAGAACCGGAGCAGGAAATTGGTCTTTGCAAGTTGGAAAAGTTGATGAACTAAATCCTGTAGATAACTGGGGCCTAGATAAAAGTGAACTCTGAATGACCCTCTCACATGCTGGCTGACCTTGCTGCACTTAACAGCCAGAAACAAGCCAGGTGGATTCACTTTCTTCAGCTGCTGATAACACAAGTGGGGCTACACCACACCCTGACCTGCACCTGACCTCTTTTCCTGCTTTCCTTGAACTCCAGGATGATAAAACCCCATGTGATAACGCTGTTGAGGTTTGGTTGTAAACCATATCAGTATGTACATAAGGGAGGGAGAAAAGAAAACACAAAAGGCCAAACCAAGAACTCTGCCTGACCCTTATATGACCTTGGCAGTAAACCAAGTCGGGAGGGAAACCTGCCAGTAACTTTCAGCTTCCTCCCCCGCCCTTTGCCTTGCTACTGAGTTTGGCTGTTGAGACCAAATGTAGGTCACTGTGTGCTGAGTGTTGCAGGTGTAGTTTTAAAATTCAGTTTCTTTATACCAATGTATTTGCCACATGTGTGTGCTACTGACAGTTCCTAGAGAGCAGGAGAGAGCAGGGTCATTTGTTCTGCCTCAAGCCAAGCTTCTGCTGTTGATTTGGTATCACCTAGGGCAAGTTTTGTAGGCTCAAATTTTCAAAAGTGGCCACTCATTTTTGGGTGCCCAATGTTATGCACGCAGGGCCTGATTTGCACAGGAGATGAGCATGCAGATGAGGTGCTCAGTACCTCCTGCAAATCAGGCTGTGGGTGTGTAAAGTTGGGCACCTGATACATTAAATTAACCAAAATAAGGTACTAATGTTTGTACTGGATATGGCCCCAAACCAAAGTGCTGAGAGAAAGAGAGTTTAAGGGGAGCAGGGAATAGTTAGAAATTTGGATCTGAATTTTACATCTCAGAGGCAGATAGGAATTGGCATCTTGGAACGGACTGGTGGTCCATCTAGTCCAGTGTCCAATATCTGACGTTGATCAGAGCCAGCTGCTTTAAAAGTAAGTGTAAGAAGCCCCATAGTGCACAGTTATGGAATTTAACCCCCTATTCTTAGAGGTTGGTTCATGCCCTGAAGCAGGTAGATTTAATAACCCTTCTAAAAAACGTTTTCCTATGTAGCGTACAATAACTCTCTCCCATCTGTGGTTTGCTCAGCATGTAGAAAATATTGAGTGCTTAGTGTTACTTTAGTGTGAATGTGAGCAGTACACTCATAGTGCTTTCCAGAATAGGAACATTTACTTGGAATATCGAATGTTCAGAAAAGGTTCACACTGAAATGGCATAACTTTTATATTAGAAAAATTCTATAAAAGTAAAGAAACATTCAGTGGTGTAATTCAAATCCTATAAATTTAATTTTAGGGTTCTAATGATAAACCGCTGAGGTTTGGCTCTTGTGGTTTGTCATTAAAACCCTTGGATGAAACTGTATTACATGATGTTTTTCAAATTCTGATGCACAAAGATTGGAATAGGTCTCTAATAAATACAGTTATTGTTACAATGTAATGATGAATATTTTCTATAGGAGAAGCTTCCTCTGGGAATAGATCCAAATAAACACACACAGATATTTTTATAGAGTGCTTACTGTGTGCTTGTTGCTGTCCCAGGCTAGAGGAAGATGCAATCCTTTCTGTCAAGGAGATCAGTCAGATTCTGGATCAGAGACACAGGTCGCCCAGTTTGTAGGTACAATCTCATAATAGTACCTGTATTTTTATTTTCTTCAGCTTATCGATGAAAGGCTGTGCAGAGGAAACAAGATTCACCTCCTCTCTGGCCTCCATGACATGCAAATAGCCCCCTGTAATGCACACACAATCTAGCCACCAGGACCATCTGACTGGTCTCTTCGATCGGACCATGTCATCCCATCCCACTCTCAAGAATCCATCAACTGGCTTCCACCTTCTACACCACATCAGATTTAAACTTTGTGTCTTTGCCTTCAAGGCCCTGCATAAATCCGTCCCTCTTTAGTTTCTCTTCCCGCATACATGGCCCCTACACTTTGCCAGTGATGGCAGCCATGCTGCCTCCTTTGGCCACGAGTGTTTCTGTGATTTCTTGCATGCTGCTCCCTATGCATGGAGTACCCCTGCAAGACGGGCCCATAAAGCCACCAATCTCCTCCTCTTCCTCCTGGTACAAATACCCATTTCCACCAGGACACCTGCAAAAAAAGAGCCAGATGTTGATTTACGTTTGTTTATGCTTTTTAAAAAAAGTGTGTTCCACCAGGCTGTGCACTAGCCTTTGATGAGTAACTGCATAATCTTCTTGCCATAGTCCCTGCCCTTCCTCCCCAAACACCTTCCTGCTCTTCTGTTTCTCTTCTTGATATCGCATAATGCAAGGAACTCATTGGTCAGATTATCCTCTGTTTGCATTGTGAGGCAACTATCGTGTTTTGGCCTTGTCTAAAGTAGAGAATTGATCTGATTGTAACTGAAGTGGTTGAAGCACAAGTGGTTCCGTGAGTCCACCCCTGCCTGTCTGAACCAGTTTAAGGGCCATTGCAGGGTTGCCCTGTGGTTTAACTAGTGCTGATTTAAATTGTCAGTTGCAATGCCGGCTGGGTATCTTTCCCACAGTTCCTGGCTCAGCTCTCAGAAGGAGTGCATTCTGGGGGATTTCCTAAAACCACCAGGACAATAGTCGGAGACTGGTCAAACCACTTCAACTAGTGGCCATTCATCCACATTGGTGCTGAAATGGTCAGCCTGAAATAGTTCTAACTGAACTAACGCCCATGAAAAATCCTAGTCTGCATGGCACAGCTGGTAGAGTATTTGGAAAATGTTTGTGTGTGGACTCAAAATGCAATGAAAATGTGCTAGGAGGTTAAAATGGTTCTGAGCATGTGCTTTACTGTAGACAAGGCATTGGGGCACTATTAAAAGAATTAATGACAATGTTTTAAAAATCCCTTTTGGCTGCCTCTACTCCACAGATCTGCTGCAAACTTCCCTTCATTCAAATAATCATATAGAAAAAAGTGATGCCAATTTTTAAAAATTATGCACAAGGCAGTTTGTTGCCATCAGTAGGCATGGGGTTTTTTGTGTGTTGTTACTGTTTACTTGATCCCCTCCCAGTTGCTCTAATCTTCCCAATCCGTCTCTGTGATAACGCTCTCTGCTCAACCCCCTCTGAGCTGCCACAGCACTTCTAATCCCCCAGAAAAGAAGTAAACTGTTGCTCTCCTTGTATGTGCATAAGCAAATTCTCCTTGTATGAATTTCCTTTAGAAAGCACACTGCTCTTTATAGAATTAATGCAGCTCTCGTTCTCATCTCTTTATCTATTTAGTTTGTCTTTTTGTTTAAGTTAAGTGCTGCTGCTCCTTTGAATATTTCTGGGGGGTAGGGGAACTGCCTCTTAGGTGAGTTGGCGACATTACGCTGGCAGAATAGTCTCTACTGGTGTCTTAGTATGTACTAAATAAATAGCATAGCTTAGAGCATCCTAAAGACTCTGTTGTGCTATTACAGAACAAAGGCAAAAACAATCCCCAGAAATAAGAAGGTGCAGGGTAATTTATCAATCAGATCTTCTTATTGCTGTTAGTAGAAAATGCTCTAAATGAAACACTTCCCCACTTCAAAAAAAAGTCATCCTAGCTTTACAGTCTTAACAGATTGTATCTTATAAGTATTCCCAGTAGCAGACAAACCTGTGCAATGTAATGTCCCCGTGTTAGGCCTTGTTAACACACCACTTGAGAGCTTATGTCAAAGCGTCAGAATCATAGTCTGCACATGTTATCGATTTAAATGACCGTTATCACCACTAAAAATTGATCTTAGGTTTTCATTCGGCTAGGTAGGGTTTCAACAGCAGTTTATTCAAAGTTATCTAATTTTAATGATCTAGCTTGCATTTCTTCTGCAAATGTATGTTTTATGACTGAGCCTTTCAGGAAAAAGAAGGGATGGTGAGTGAAAACCAGGTCATCCATTCAAAACCTGGCAGCCACATAGAAAATTCAGGACCTGCAGGTTATTGGATCACTCTGGGTCCTTCATTATAAAGGCATGAGGTGGGCAGAAATTGAGATTTTAAATCAGATTGTGTTTTTTTAAATGCTTGAGTCCCAGTCCTGTGTCTTAACCACAAGACCCTCCTTCCTGAACTGAGGCTGCTTATGTCTACAGTGCCAGAAATATGTGTGTCACTTTACAGAGAAGTAAAAGAAATATCCCTGCTCTGAAGAACTTACTTTCCGAACCTCTGAGCAGCTTTCAAATACTTGCCATTTGGGGAGGAAAAATAATAAAGCCAGAAAAATGTTTATTTATAGAGACCATCATTTGTAACTATCGCTGTTTGCATTCATAATTTAGATGGGAATCCTTTGCTCCATGGTTGCATTTCTTGTAAGCATTGCTTCTCAATCTCCTTAACATCATGGAGTTCCTCAGCAAGTGTGGGTTCTGGGGGAAGGTTACCCTTTGTATTCTTGTGTGCTTATTCTCCCTATGTTGATTGAACTTTGGGCATTTAGCACATGGGAATATGTCGTGCTCTTTTATGTGAGGGAACTGGCCTGAGTTCAGCACATGCTTTGGAGCACACTGCTAGTGTTATAGGTAATGTAACCTCAAATCTTTTTTATTACATAATATTATGGAATTTCTACAAATGAATCTCTCTGAAGATTATCAAACTGGAAAATCCAAACGGCTGAGGAGCAATCCAGGGCTTTTCCCGTCAACTTGATTAACACCAGAGTGCAATGTTGTTGTGAACAATTGCAAAAAAATCTTTTATACAATCAAATTTGCTGTTGCATGGGGATTTTTTTTTTGATCCAGTGTTCATCTCTACATTGACTCCTCTGGTTTGTTGTTATCTCTAAAATGTTCTATCTCTAAAGGTGAAAAAAGAAAAATCTAAGATGCATAAGGACCAAAATATCAAGTATGAAATCATGGGAAAATCTGTTTGAGGAAGGCCATTAAATGAGCTTAGTTTTTATAAACAAATACATCATAATGTTTTTAAATGCTTTGTTAGACTCTACATAAATAAAATTCTTAGATTCATTTAGATGATGAGGGGAATCATTAAATAAAGCTGCATCCACGTGTCTTGGGACATGTCACAGTGCTCTCCCTGTACTTGAGCCTGGAACAAGTTGAAATTCATATTAAATCACCTGTAAAAATGAGGAGCTGAATCACTGACTTGGCGGTTGTCACAAGAAAGTGTTGTGAGGTTCTAACCAACAAGCATTGCTTTGCATTGATGTTCTTCTGGAAATCGTGGCGGGGGGGGTCAGTTGGGTTGTTGGTAGGCAGGTTTCTGCTCCTTACCTGTAAGCAGCAGTGACAGTAATATCAAGGGTGGCCTTTTATTTACTTGTTTTTATTGATCTGTGTAACAAGTAAGGGTATTGTTGGGTGCTTAGGGGATATGAATGCATTAAAATTATGAGGGACAACACCAAGGCAGCTGTAGATCTCTGTATGTGGCTTCTGACTGACTGACTGACTTACTCCTGACTTCCGCTACCCACTCTTTACACAGTGAGTTGTGTTTTGCACAGCAGAAAACGCACTTAACTATATCAGATCAAGGTGATGCTATCTGTTTCGTGTGTGACAGTCGTACCTGCTGTGAAGTAACTTGTGGCTCATACAGAGAGCTAGCTTAAGCAGTAATGCCGAACAGAGGGAGCGTTAGCATGAGATGATTGAACTTTCAGGGGACTTGTGAAGCACGGAAACGGTGGTGATTTTCCCACTTTTGTAATTTACAAAAGGATGAATTAGGGCAAAAAACACCATTTTTTTAAAAAAAGCCATTTTGGCCTTGCTTTTTACTCTGTCCTGTTGTACGAAAACAGGGGATGCCAGCTAAAATGTAAATGGTTGTGAATTTGAAATATAGCAAAATACTCTTTCCACATTAAATAGTCACTTTATGGCAGTGGTTTCCAACCTGTGATCTGCAGACCCCCAGACTTCCAAAGGGGTCCGCACCTGCATTCAAAAATGTTAGGGATCTACAGATGAAAAAAGGTTGGAAACACCGCTCTCTGGAATTCACTGCCACAGGAGATCATCAAGAGAAACTGAAGTAGCTGGGTTTAAAACATAAAAAAATATGACCATCTACAGCTACCTAAGGTGAAAATAATGAGAAGTGGGTCTCCACTCTTAAGTCGGGTGTCCTTTTTTGAGGCGGGGTGGGGTTGTCTAAAGGTTGTAGAAGTTACAAGAGCTTTTCAATATAATTGGGGGTCTGGACTGCCGAGATTCTGTGGATTCAGAGGTGTGCAGCGTAGCTTCCCCTGAGATAATAGGGACTCCTAGTTTTCAGCACTTTGGAAAATACAGGCTTTAGAACCCTAACTTGTAGGCTCCTATTTTTGAAAATTGTGGCCCAAAGTTGTTGTTCCCTGCCTGTGGCACACAATAGTGTGGTCTCTTGAGGTCTGTAATACTTTGGCCTAAACCCAGTTGTTGGCTGTAATGTGCGAGGGTGGTTGAGGGGTGGCAGTGACCTGGGATATACAGGAGGCCAGACTAGATGATCTGGTAGTCCATTCTGGCCTTAAACTCTGCATCTGTTTCTGTCGGTGTGTTACCTACTGGTTAAAAGTCCTCTGGGATTCTCTGCAGCCTGCATGTGTGTTCTTTGTGCCGCAGCAATATGGATACTATGAAGTTGCGTGGCCACTGGGATGCTGTTCCTTGCGCCCTGTACGTAACTCCCATTTAAGATGTTGCACAATATTCTAAAGACATTGGAGAGAAATGAATAAATTGCATTGGAGAGAAATGAATAAATTGCATTGAATAGAATTACGTGAGTGCTGTAACAGAAGAATGTATTCCTCCTTCCCTTACAGCTTTCCATCTCCTTCAACCACATTGCCCTCCTCTGTCTGTCGTAAGGCCATAACCTCGGAGGAGCACTCCATTTACAGTTCACACTACCACAAGGTCAGAGCCAGTGTAGAAATAGTATTCAGCACCAAGAACAATCTCAAACTAATGTTAGTCTGACTGGCTCTGATAAAATCAAGGAACTTCAGAAATAAGGCTTCTATTTGCCCTGTAACTTTACAATGCAGTGTATTTAAACTTGCTCTGCAGTGATCATCCTCTCCTAAGATACCAGCCTAGAAACTTTTTTTTTAAGTTTTATTTTTCAAGCAAAATTCATTCAATTGATCAAGACAGTTAATGGGAGAGGAAGGATGGTCCTTGGGTTAAAGCACTAAACTGGAATACTTAGGAAACCTAGGTTTAGATACTGACTCTTCCAGGCTTTGTGTGACCTTGGGCAAGTCACTTAATCTCTCTGCCTCTCAGTGCCCCATCTACACAATCCATCCTTCCTCACGCTTCTCGTCTGCCTTCTGTATTTAGATAGTCCCTTCGCTGTAGAGCTTACAACCTCTTGCTATGTGCCTGTACAACCCCTAGCTCAATGGGCCCATAATCTTGATTGGCGTCTCCAGGTGCTAACGTAATGCAAATAATGATAATGAAACAATCATTGTTCCTGGCATTAGGATGAAGGAATGAAATTCTGTTACTTTGTGGATTTTTTGTTTTTCATTATTGATTTGTTGTTTATATTGCCTTAGCAAAAAGCCTAACCATAGCACCCGCAGGTCCCATTGAACTAGGCATTATACATACAGACACAGGGATAGATGTGGTCCCTGCTCCAAAGAGCTTACATTTTACTTTCCAGTATACTGCAATTCCCTTACCTCCTTCTCCTAACCAGTACAGTTGATAGCCAAGTGATATCTCCAGTTATGCTGCTTAGGTCAGGGTCCCTATACCATTGCTAGACATTCTTGTTCACCTGGTTTTCCCCTTTACATTTCTCACTTTGATACTTGTACATATTTATAGTCTTTATTTTTAGCTGAGTCCATTTCTATGTAACATCCTGTTACTTTTCAGAAATTACTTGTGGCCTCAACCTGTCCCTCCTCCAGGTCAGCTGTAGTTTCTTCCCTACCCTTTGTTACCTTTCATGTCACTGACATCCCTAGCTGGTTTATCTGTCCAACCTGAGTGCTCTTCAGCACCTGCCTGCTGTCCCCACAGCCTGACCAGAGGTACTGGAAGGGAGTAAATACACCAAGGAAAAGGAATTGTTTAGTATAATCAAAGGGGCTGGGGGGAGTAACTCAGAGCAATGGGATAAGATTAGGACATGGGCAATTTAGACTGGAGTTTTCTGACTGATATTTTATTAACAGCTGGAGTAATCTCACAGGGAAAGTGGGAGCTTCATCACTTAACACATGTAGAACTAGGCTGGACAAAACACCACTAGATGCACAATAGTAAAAAATCCTGCATTGGCGAAAGAAATTGGACGAGAAAACCTAAGGGGAGTTTTCCATCTCTAGATTCTATTAAATAATTTGTTTAATATAGTTAGTATTTATTTGGTATAACAAGATTCCTTGTTCATCTGTGGAGTAAATGTGATATAATTGCATTGTAGAGTTTCAATAGTGAAATTGGCTGCTTAAAGGGACACCAGTGACTTGTAATAAAGTCAATTAGGAAAAAATAGTTGTTATTAATATTGTGTTGGGTATTTTCCAGTCATCGGCAGTGTGCCTACAGTCTTAAGAAATGAGTTAAAATTAATTTCAGGTGGTGCCCACTGCCAACGTTTGTGGTTTTACCATCACACTTTTCTGTTTGTGTAGATGTTCTTTTCACATCCCACTCCCAGGGCTGTGTGAAAGATCCACACAAATAGAGCAAACTGACCCATCCGGGCAAACGGTGAAACTATACCAGCGCTGTCAAATGCGCAAAGTGAACAATCTGACAAAACAGAGAATTCTTAAACCTAAGCTTCATTCTCCAAAGCAGTTTCTAACAACAGGTAAATCAAAATTCAGATAGAAGAGATTTTTGTTGCAGTTGACTCTTGGAACTCTGTCACTTGGAACTCTGTAGAGACTGCTCAGGTCAGGAGTGGGGCAAGAAAGCTGATTTATACTTCCAAGGAACTTAGCAGTCACAAAAGGTCCAGCCACTCTGCATGTGGAATAACACTGTTCACTGTTTCTGTCACCAGTGACTAAGCATATCAAAACAATTCTCAGACAGGAAAAAGCATTTGCATCCATACAATGTCTGCAAAGCTAAAAAGACTTTGCTTACTGGTGGCTGTATTATGGTGAAATGCTTTGAAACATATGTTCCATTTTTAAACAAACAAGTGTGGTGTTCTTGGACGTCTGTGTTACAGTTATGCCATGGACCTGCGACATTGATAAGGAAAACAGAATAATTTGCACCCTCCCAGGTGTTAGGATAAAGGTGAAGGATTCCTAAATTCTGGGGAATTCCCTCTAATTAAAATCCATGTGGGAACAAATGACACCCATCAAGTAACTAAAATCAAAGGTAACTTCAGGGACCTGAGAAGAGAACTCAAGGTGGGATCTGCAAAAAGGGTCAATGCAGATGAACACGAGTGTCCTTCCTGTGGCAAGTGCTAATGAAGAAAGGAGAAGTCTATACTGGATCTAAAGTAATGGCTGTTCAGAGAATAGTGCAGAGGAGAGTTGTTGGATTCACAGAACATCTGAGAGCTTTCTGTGATGAGAGGTGGCTGTTAAGATTAGACTTCCACTTCAGCAGATGGGGTAACAACTTCCTGAATATAAAACTGGAAGACTTAGTAGGTGGGCAGGGAGACAGATTTTGCTTTGCTCAATCCGTCCTGTACTCCAACATAAATTCAAAAAGTTTAAGGCCTGAAGGAATCATCTGATCATCTAGTCTGATCTCTTGTATACCACAGGCCTTTAAATGTAACCGAGTTACCCCAATTATTGAGACCAATAACTCGTGTTTGACTGAAGCATATTTTCCAGCAAGGCATCAGGTCTTGATTTGAAGATATCAATAGATGGAGAATCCTCCACTTCCCTTGGTAGGCTGCTCCAATGGCTTATCACACTCACTGTTAAATATGTGTGCCTCATTTGTCATTTGAATTTGACTTTTGCTTCCAGCCATTGGTTCTTGTTCTGCTAGGTTAGAGCCCTTTAGTACCTTGCTATTTTCTTCCCTTGAAGATGCATTGTAATCAAGGCACCTCTCAATCTTCATTTTGATACACTAAACAGACTGAGCTTCTTAAACCTGTCACTGAAAGGCAGTTTCTCTATTCCTCAGATAATTTTTGCTGTTCTTTTCCTGCACCCTCTCCAATTTCTCAACATCCTTTTTAAAATATGGACAACTGAAGTGGATAGAGTGTTCTGCTCCTTCTCACTAATCCCCTGTTTATATAGCCAAGATGCACATTAGTCCTTTTTCCCACAGTATCACACTGGGAGCCAATGTTGACTTGCTTGAGACCTAAAACCTTTTCAGTCACTGCTTTCCATTATACAGTCCCCCATTCTGTGTATGGCCTGCATTCCTTGCTCCTAGGTGTATAACTTTGCATTTGGCTGTGTTAAGACACATTTCTTTGTTTGTCCCGTCCTCTTCATTATTTACCACTCTGCCAATCTTTGTGTCATACGCAGATTTTATCAGCCATGATTTTATATTTAGTTCCAGATCATTGGTGTAAATATTAAATAGTTCCAGGCCTAGAATGGTTCCACATGAGAACCTCATTTAGAGCCCACCTCTCCCATTTGATGGCGATTCCCCATCGACAACTGCTTTTTGAGGTCTGTCAGCCACTTCTAAATCCATTGAATGTGTGCTCTATTGATAGAGTATAGCGCTAAATTTCAATCAGAATGTACTAGGTCAAATGCCTTACAGAAGTCTAAATATATGACATTTACGCCATTATCTTCATCACCAAACTTGTAATCTCAATAAAAAATGAAATCAGGTTGTTTTGTTTGACAAGGCTTTTTTTTTTTCCCCCCACAAAACCATGTGGACTGGAATAAATTCTCTTCCTATCCTTTAATTCTTTCTCGGTTGAATCCTGTATCAGCTTTTCCATTATGTTGCCTAGGGTTGATGTCAGGCTGTTCCACTTGCCCTTTTTAAAAAACAATATGGGCACGTCATTAGTGTGATGAAGTGGGCATTTTCTGTACTATTTGTCTCACTCCTAGGCATGGCTCAGTTTCCCTATGTATTTAGCATGGCTAACCAGTGGGTGCAAAAGGGTTAGCACTGGTCCTGGCACAGCGCAGGAGCCAGGAGAGGATGGGTCACCTTGCTCTCTTGGGGGAATGGATAGGATCGTTAAAGAACTGGCTGAAACTGGCTTAAATCCACAGAGAGTCTAGCAAGACAAAGAGATGCACCAACCACTGAGCAATCAACACTTAATAGCAGGAAATCCCAGCCGGTGGAACTGAGCTGTAAAACAAGGTGCCAGGTGACTTGAAGAAGGGGGCTTTTTGAAGGGACTTGGCAGCATGGACAACTAAGAGGGAAACAGAGAGAGCGAGCCAGAGCTGGAGTCCATCACAGCTTGGCTAGCTCATCATGGCACTGGTTTGACCAGGGTAGACTATGGCTTAACTTCTGTCTCTTTGTGCCAACCTAAGGACTCTAAGATTCTGTCGACAGGTGACTAATAAATGGTTACCTTGTTTTTGAAAAAGGCTGTCTGGGTCACTGTAAATACTCACTGAGAGCATTGGGCCCTGCGAGGGCACAATACATGCTTTCCGCAGGAGCTTGGTTTGGTTGGATTTGCTGCAAGGAGTCATGGAGAGAGACCAGGAACACTGGTGCCGAAAGCCCAGTCTCAGAGGTCACAGACTTGCCTCTGTGGAACTGTGTGGGTCCTTGGGTCCCAGCACACTAAAAGGGTTACTCCCAGGAAACAGGTGACAAGCTGGGGCATAGACCAGACCCTGTGACTCTGTAAAAATTAGCACTTCTAGTCTTCTGGAATTTCTCCAGTATGCCAAGATTTATTCAAAATTGACATCAGTGGGCCAGAGATCTCCTCAACCAACATATTTGGGACTCCTGAGTGCAAGTGATATAGAGCTGCTGATATAAAAAATGTTTATCCCTAGTAGATAGTGCTTAACATCTAAAGAAGAAACTAAGTTATGTAACGGAATCCCAGATGCGTAATGGGAGTGTTCTCTTTTCTTTGGAGCATGAGTTCGTAGCTGCTATCAGTCAGGACAATAGATTTAGTGGACCAGTAATCTGATCCATTATGACCATTCTATGATGGCACTGCAATGTTGGTTGTTGAGGGAGGGAAACGGAACATTTCAGTGCAGAATCAGTGTGTTGGATTTTTAACGTGTACGCTGGAGTGGAGCCATCTCCATATAAAAAGGAAGCTCTTACAACCACAAATGTTATTATTAATTTATTTGTATTACAGTAGTGCTTAGAAGTCCCATCTGAAACCAAGCGCTCATCAAGCTACGTCACCATGCTACAGCAAGAGAGACCGTCTCTGCCCCGAGGAGTTTGCAGTCTAAGTAGACCAGACAGACAAACGGGTGGGGAAGAGGAACTGTTGTTGCTGCCATTTTCCAGATTGGGAACCAGAGCACATGAAATGATTTTTTTCAAGGTCCTAGGGAGTCTGAGTTAAAGCCAGTAACAGAGCCTAGTTCTCCTGGATAGCCCCAATCCAGTGCTTTAACCTGAAGACCATCCTTCCTCTCCAGATTGGGGCACAGTTTCTGTCAAGACAGACTCGTGGGAAAGTGGAGTCCTGGCAAATTTTGACCAGAATTCTGGTTTTGTTAAAAATGTTGCCATCGGTGAAAATCTGGAGCTGGCAAGTCATCTAGTCACTCTGTCTGCAAATGCAACCTTCTGTACAATGAATTTCCAAGTGACTTTTTCAGTATAATATCTTGACAAATGGAGTTCCCATGACTTTCCACTGTCTTCCTATCCCTCCCATACAGTCACTGAATGTACAGCTTCACATTTTCCAGCGTCCCACAGCTAAACTGTAGCAGAAGAAACATAAAAACCAGAAAATGGATTCTAATTACTGGAAAGAAAAGCAGCTGAAAGAAAGATAATGGTGTGTGTCCATCTCCCTAATATATGTCCTTTAGCAGGAGTCAGTGTCAGCAGCCTGAACCAGAAAAGAATGAAAAATGGGGCTCAACGCTAAAATGTGTGGTACTCCTCATCATCTCCTGTTTGATTAACAGGTGATTGGTGCAGCAGCACCTTACCATTTACCTCTTCGGCCTGCGTGTAGCAGAGACTTCAGCCTTTTACTTGATCTTTCTTGACACTGAGAAACTGTAACTTAAGTTGCTTGTTCTTTCGTACTCTACATACTGCATCACTAGACTTAAAAGAAGCATAGAGTGGAAGGGCTTCTTGTACCAGCTTTCTGTATCCTACCAATGGGTGCCGTGTGTTCATTTCCCAAGGCTTTCCTCTTTTGGATGCATTATTTCTAAGAGTCTTGTTGTACAAGAATTTACTCTGGGTTGCTGTCATTGGACAATTGCTTTCCTCCATTACTGTAGTGGCTTTTCTAAAGGCCACAGTATGAGAGGTTGGCAAGAAGGAGCTTAGATTCACTCAGAGGAAGTATTACTGGGCCATCAACAGTGCTGTCGTGTGTGCTTGTTGCTTGAGAATAGGACGAAGAACCAGGAATCCTGGGCTCCATTTCCTGTTCAGCCAGTGACTAGTTGGGGCAATGCAGATAAGTCAGATGACCTGCCTGTGCCATGTTGGTTGATAACTGTACATTAAAAATGTAGCGGCCAAATTCTGAGAGGCTTTGAGAACCCCGAACTCCTCCTGAAGTCCATGAGAAATGTGTGTGCTGGGTGTCCTTCAGAATTAGACCATTAGTTACTTTTCTCTCTTTAAAAAGTTCTGGGGAGGGAAATCTGGCAAGGGCCACTCTATCTGCTGGGCCTTGTGTAGCATGAGACCTTTCCATCACTTGCTGGAGGAGGCTGCATTTTAGAATGTCCTATTTCAATTGATGCACACCACAGAGAGCCAGGAGGAGAAGGGGAAAGTCCCTCTACCTGTGGCATTTAGGAGGGAAAGCCAGAGTCTGATGCACACACCAGAATTCCCTGTACTGAGCCCTGCCTAATAAAGGATTGACCATTAACTTCAGCAAGAACAGACTTGTGTACCCCAAGCCTGCTTGGTAGCATGTGGGTGTTGACATTAACGTAGCTGTATTCTTCAAACGTTCCAGCTTCCTGCTGGCTGAACCTGATCACCCTGAGTCTGAGCAGTTTATTCTTTTATAAATGGAGCTCAATAATGAAACAGAACCACATGTTTTTTTCCAAATACCACGTTAATTTTAAAAAGGCCCTTTTCATTAGATGTTTTATACACAAGGGCTACAGATTACAAAGGCAGAAAATTAAATTGTAAACTATACACCGATGCCTAAAAGAAATGAAAGGGGGAGGGGGAAGTAATCGGAGACGCTAACCCTTCCTTTTACCCTCTCTGCAATGAACATTCACATGGAATGCAGGCCGGGGGAGACTAGATTGTTTCATAATCTATAAACCACAAAGGATGGGTCAGATCTTTATCATTTTTAAATTATGCTCATAACTCAGGGTTTGCACACTTTCCCAGAGTTAAATGATTTTAGTAGACAGGCTTAAAATGAATGGGGGGATTTGATCTTTTTTTTCCATTGCATTTTCCAAATATCTAATTCCTCTCCAGCTACAAAAAATTGACCGGGAGCATTAATCCCTTTTCTGCTCCAAAATCTTCTAATCAATGTTAATTATTACAGTAAATTCACCTCCACTGAACTTATTGAGAGTCTATGTGTTTCATGACTGGGGCTCTGTCAGCAGTTCCAAGTTCATCAGTGTGCTTTCTGTTTCAGCACTCAGTGTGTGATAAGTTTGGAAAAATTTCAAAATCCTCCATGGATTTGCCTCTCTAATTTCCACCTGTCTAGTCCCTTCACACTTTGGGTATCCCTTACTCTGATCATGTGAGTCTTCTCCTCTGCAGCTCCTATCTTCTGGAACATCCTCTGTATTTCCACCTCTCTGTGCCTTTTCAAGTCTTAGCTGAAAATCTCTCTTGTCTACATCTCTTAATTTCTCTCACCCTCTGCTATGACTTGTTTCACATTGTACTGTGAAGCCTTCTTTGATATGTTTGCATGAAAGATCCTATATCGAATAAAATTGGCCTTTTTATGTGCAACCAGTTCAATGTAGGACTTTGGGCAAGTCATTGATGGTCTGATATTTCAATAGGAGCTGCAGGTGCCTAGTGGCTCTGAAAAATCAGGCTGTTAATCTCTGTGCCTCAGTTTCCCCATCTGTACCTCACAGGGTGTTTTGAAGCTTAATTAACTATGCAGCACTTTGAGATCCTCAAATGAAAGCTCCAGTCAAAGTGCAAAGTATTATTATTGTCACTACATCACAGCTACCCATTGCATCCGATGAAGTGAGCTGTAGCTCACGAAAGCTTATGATCAAATAAATTTGTGAGTCTCTAAGGTGCCACAAGTCCTCCTTTTCTCATTGCTCATTTGTAATTTTTGCATCTCTGCCTCGATTCTTCCCGCAGCACTCTCCATTCCCAAGTGCAGCGTTGACAGCCTGAACAGCTTGCTTCAGAATCTAGAGCTAGACTGCAGACAGATAAATATGTTGAACTAAGAGCTGTCACTTTTAGCTGCAGTTTATTGATCGTCAGTGACTAAAGCAGAATGAATAATTTAGAGAGCAGACAGCACCAGGTCTCCACTCTGTTGGGGCAGTTGTAGCAGCTTGTTATCATAATTAATTAAAATTCGCAATTTATCTTTAACACATATGGCATCAGGAATCAGATCATTTAGAGCTACACCATTTGTCTTCTGACACAGAGTAGGAATTGCCATAGTGACAGACACCAGTGGTCCATGCAGCTGGGTAGTCTTTCTCTGACAGTGGCCAATGCCAGATGCTTCGGGGCAGGAGTACAACCCCTGTAGCATACCTAACTGTGCAATACTAAACCTAGCAATGGGATCCACTCATCTTTGGAATTATCTCCATAGGGAAGTGGTGGAAGCCTCATCATTTGGCATTTAAAACTGTATTAGAGAGAACACTAGTAATTTTACAATAGGGACCTATCCTGCACTGAGAGGATAATGCATAATGAAATGGGTCTTTTCCATCTCTTGAGTTGAAGTTTCTTCCTGATCCCAACTGGTGATCAACTCCTAGTAGGGCTTTCAGAATGAACTGAATGTATAGGGAGACATTTAAAAATAGAAATATGCATATTGAATATCAAATGCCTTTAATTCCCAGGGCAACTAAAAGCATTGTTTTTCCTATAACACATAGGGCATGCCTCACTGCAATAAAGCACCTGTGGCTGGTGCGTGTCAGCTGACTCGGGCTGTGGGGCTATAAAATTATGGGGTATATGTTCGGGCTCAGGCTGGAGTCTGAGCCCCTGTGAAAGGGAAGCTCCAGCCCCACACTGAGTCATCTGATGCAAGCCAGCCATGGGTGATGAACTTTCTGTGTAGACATACCCATTGTGGCTTCTTTTAGCTTCTCTTTCAGGCATTAGATTAGGCCCTGATGCATACAGATTTAATAACCTGTATGATTTCAGTCTTAGCTACTGTATCTCTATAAATACTGCTACTTTTTCTTATAAATGCCTCGTCCCTTGTTAATCTTCCGAAATTCAGTAATCCCACAGGCTAACTGGAGACTGAATGAAAAAGCATTTTCTTCTTACACGTTTAAGATGTGTGACCTTTTTAATGTAGGTTTTGCTCTTTCTTGTATTATGAGTAGCCCTGGCAGAATTCAATTTTTATTTTTTACACAATTCTGACAGACGATAGCAATGTTATTTTTAGTGGGTTTTTTTTATTTGTATCCATTTGAATCTTACAATTGAGCAAAACTATGGCTTTTAAGCATTTGTTTAGATTTTTATCTATTTAAATTTTCACAGTTACGGGAACCTGTGCAGGGGCGAGACAATTATTTAATCACAGTAGATGGTGAGATTCAAAGTTAGAGCTTTATAACCACTATAAAACACAAATGTCAACATCACATGTCAAAATATACAAAGTCAATATCCTTAAATCAAACTCTAATCTGTTCTCAAACAGCATCTCTCTTACTTTGCCAATTTGTACATTTTGGTTACTGCTGATGGAAATATTTTTTCATTGCTTTGTGCAGTCTCAGTGAAATCAGTGTTTACCAACGTTTACCAGAAAAAATCCAATCCTTCCAAGCCTAGTTATGAGAGAGGGTAACCAGGTCATCGTTATTGTTATGCAACTAGCACCAGCAGCATGCAAGCTCCCTGTTCTACAGAGCTTACAGTCTAAATAGAAGGTTGGTGGATGAAATGAAAAGTGCATTTCAAGGAGGAAAGGAGATGAGGCATAGCTGATCAGATCAGAGATGTGATTCCCTGAGCAAGGATGCCACATGGAAGAAATCATGGAGGCAAGAATGAAAGATGAAGCTCATTGGCAAGGCTGTTAGCCATGTAGTCTGGGTGGAACCAAAAGCAGATGAGAATGGAAAGACAGACAGGAGCTAGTTTGTAGGGTCTTGAAGGCAAAGACAAGAAAGTTAAATTTCTGTGCACTTCTGTCTGTCGCTTGTTTTACCCCTCTCACCCAGCTGTATCTTAGCTGTTGCTCCTGGTAAACTTTGTTAGAACTAGTTTAAGGTAGGGATCAGTCATCCCATTGCTTGTTCGTGCTGTTCACATGTGATGCACGGAAGGTGCCTGGTAACAAAGCGGCTGCAGGCTCTGGACTGGGTCTCCAAAAATACTAAGCACGTTCAGGAAAGGGTGAGAGCAGTCCCACTGAGTGGGAAATGTAGTATCACTCGCAATTTGAAATGAAATCTTGCTTACAGTTGCTTCTGGGGGTTTGCGAGTCATTCTATCCCGCATGGATCAAGAAATTACATAGTAGGATGGGTAGAGGAAAATCTGTCTACCCGAGTCTATAACTGTAGCAGCAGGTTGGAGTGGGAGTTGTTGTCATCTGTCAACGTCCTTTTGGTTTTTCCATTTTTTTGTTGGTTAGTTGATTTCAAATATTTTCTTTTAGTGTCTCTTAGGCATCCTTTTCTTTGGTTTAGCTGTGCCCTGTATGAATGACTTATTGAGAAATTACAGTCTATCCATAGTCATGGTATCTAAATTCCCCCAGCAACTATTCTTCACTTTCTTTCTCACCTCAACTGTTAATGTCTAGGGTTAAATAGCTTAAGAGTTCCACCAAATAGTGGACTCAATTTCAGTGTTGGGTAAAATAATTCTGCTCTATATTAATACCTAGCACTTACCATCTTTAGATCTCAAAGTCCTTTACTAAGGAGGCTAATATCCTTATCCATTTTACAGATGGGGAAACAGGCATGGGGAGGTGATGTGACTTGGCCAAGGTCACCCAGCAGGGCAGTGGCAGAGCCAGCAATAGAACCCAGGTCTCCTGACTCCCAGTCCAGTGGTCAATCCACTAGGCCAGCGTTTCTCAAATTGAGGTTGGCGGACACCTGGGGGTCTGCGAAGGTACTCCAGCGGGTCCGGGGGGTTGCTGATCAACTCCTCCCCCTCAACACCTCCCCATCCCTCCTAGCGCCTCCTACCTGCCAGGGAACAGGCATGGAAGAGGTACTCGGGGGAAAGAGGGGGGCAGGCGCTCAGGGGAGGAAGTGGAAAGAGGCAGGAAAGAGGAGGGGCAGTGGTGGAGCAGAGGCAGGAAGAGGTGGGGTGGGGCTGGGGGCTTGAGGGAAGGGGTGGAGAGGGGCAGGGGCCTGGGGCTAAGCAGGGGAGTTGGGGGTCCACGGAAAAATTTTAAATCAAAATGGGGGTCCTTGGGTTACTAAAGTTTGAGAACCATTGCATTAGGCTATACTGCCGTGACTGTGAGTTTTCCTCCTATCGGGAAGCAAAGCGAAAGTCATAGGAATTATTAAAATCTCCATCCAAAGTTGGAATTTTGATGGTTAATTTGGATATCTTTCTTGGGAGCAGGACAGTGGGGTGGGAGGAGGTATTGTTTCATATTCTCTGTGTATATATAAAGTCTGCTGCAGTTTCCACGGTATGCATCCGATGAAGTGAGCTGTAGCTCACGAAAGCTCATGCTCAAATAAATTGGTTAGTCTCTAAGGTGCCACAAGTACTCCTTTTCTTTTTGCGAATACAGACTAACACGGCTGTTACTCTGAAATATATCCACATCATCTGAGCAGCTTTAGGAAATGCTGCAAAATCTTCCTCTTTCATTAGGTTTTTCCACTGTAACCAGAACAATATGCAGAGCATCAGCTGCCTCTCTCTCACTTCCCCCATCCCAAAACAACAAACCCTGCCCCAAACAGAGCTTTCTATACCCTGGAGAAGAACCAAAGACTTCATGAAGTCCACTAGGAGCTTCACCACTGCTAATTTATTTCATGTTGAAGGTACTCAGATACTACAGTGAACGGTGGCAGGACAGAACCCCAACACAGATAGGTAGATCCAACACCCCAGCTTGAGCTGCTGCTTCAAATCTCAGTAAAGTCATTCAGCTCGCTACAGCTCTCTCTTTTTATCACTAGGACAATATGGGTCAAGCTTAGGGTTGTTCAGTTCTTCCTATCTAGCTAGAAGCAGAGGTGAATTTTCTCAGCCACTTTTTTAAGGAATTTCTTTCGAATCCCTGTAACTTCTCACCCAGAATGGAGACACTGATCTATACGTTGGCAATATGTTTCTCTGCAACAAGTGCTTGAATGTCTAACTTTCGGTATATAAATCTGTAAATAATTTAAACGTTGCCTGTCTGAAGAACCGGTTGCTGTCCCGCCTCTTGTCATTGCCCTGAGACTGCCAGGGTTGGAATTGCTGATGGTCCCATAGTAAAATCTCAAGAGAATGCAAGGGCAGCTCAGTTTTTGCCAAAGTTCCTGCATTGTTAGAATGTGCTTCTCCCATATTGTACCTTGGTGGGCTCTTCCTGAATGAGGTTAAAACTCTTCATCTGTTTCAGTTTGTGGAGATGTGTTGTCTGTTTTGGGTTTCTGTTTCTCTGATTGCTTGGGCTGCTAGGTTAGAAAGTCTGTATTTAGTTTAATTACTTTGCTAGGCAATCAGCGGCTTTTGGTTTTGGGCCATAAGAACTGCAGTCTTACAATTTGAGCAGGGGAACTGGACTTCAGGATTCCAGTTTCTATTCTTCGCTCTCTTAGGGCTTGTCTATATTGGCACTGCTGCAGTCGATGCAGTGGTGTCGATTTAGTGGGTCTGATGAAGACAAGCTAAGTCGATGGCAGAGCGCTCTCCCTTCGACGTGTACTCCACCTCCCCAAGAGGTGGAAGATAAGTCCACAGGAGAGCACCTTCCGTCAACATAGCACGGTGCAGACACTGCTGTAAGTCGACCTAAGTTACATTGACATCAGTTTCATAATTTGTTATTGTAATTTATATCACTGAAGTAGCGTAACTTAGGTCAACTTACAGCTTTAGTGTAGACCAGCCCTGATTGACTAGGTGTGACCTAGGACAGTTCCTGATTGTCCTTTTCATAGAGATGTGTTTGAGCCGCAAAGAGAGATGATTATTAGTAGTATTTATTTATTTGTATTGAGGAAGTGCCTCGGAGCCTCAGTCATGGACCAGGACCCCATTGTGCAAGGTGCTGCACAAACACAGAACAAAAAGACTTGCCCTGCTCCAAAGAGCTTACAATCAAAATATAAGATAAGAGACAACAGATAAATACAGCCAGTCAGAATGGAGAGCACAAGGAAACGACGAGACAATATTGGTCAGCATGATAGGTACCATTTGCCTAAATATTATTCTGTTTTTTGAAGGCATCATGGCAAAGGAAGGATTTGAAGGAGGACAATGAAGTAGGTTTGTAGAAGACTGTTCTTCAGACAGACTGAGTTTAAATTATTTACAGATTTGTATACCAAAAGTTAGAAGCACTGTGCCCCGGTGCCAAGTTTCTTGCAGAGAAACAATGGGACAAGGGAACTGACTGCCTCTGGAGGTTGTGAAAGCTTCGTCACTGAAGGTTTTCAAAAGGAGGCTGGATAGCCCTCTGTCTTGGATGGTTTAGACACAACAAATCCTGCATCTTGGCAGGGGGTTAGACTAGATGGCTAGTGGTCCCTTCTAACTCTAAGATTCTATGTTTATGGGTAACACCTCCTACGTATGAGGTGCAGCTTGGGAGAAAGCACAAAAGTGTGTGTTTTGAAAATGTAACAAGTGGATGATGAAGGCTGGCCTCACTGGGGGAGTCGACATCATTATCATATGAGAGATGAATGTTTGCATCAGGATTCAAACTTCCCCACAGTTTGAGAGCACTGAGGTCTGGTGTCCCAGTTCAGATCTGTTGATTGTATCAGCGCAGAATACCAGCATCGTCATTAGACATTAGCATTTTCCAAGTGATAAAATACATTTTCCATGCAATTAACCTGAAAAGAAGGTGGGAAAGAAGGGTTTGATGGACACAAGCTGGATACATGTAGTTAGTTGTTCCCCACTTGCAAGTGCCTTGATTCTTATGATTAATCAGATATTTCAATAGTCATGCTCTTAGAAGAGATTTCATTGTGCACCGTCTTGGCTTCCCTCTCTCCAAAGTCCATGCAGCTTCAACTGTGACTGTAACATTTGTCTCATTTTTTACTAACAATTACCTCAGCTGTTTTGTTTAAAGAGTTCACAACCCCAAAAAGGTTTATAACTACAACGAAAAAAGGAAATTTGCAAGAAGTCCCCTGATCCAGAGTGTCCGTTGCCTGATCAATTGGGGTTCTGCTTTATGTTCATACCAAACAATAAAAAAAGAACGTAAACAACTTGGTGTAAATAGAGAGACACAGTTTTGTTTGTACTCTTCCCCAAACGCTTCCACTCAACTGTAGGAAGCAGAAAGCAAACAGCTGTTGTCTGTGCCGATGCAACTCTGTGCGCATGCAGGATAATACTACGGAAATAAGTGAATGAGGCACCAGAAAGTTGGAGGAAATGTGTATAGGTACCTATGTGCGAAGCCTGACGTCTAAGGAACCTCGAGAAAAATAAATGCACTGAATAGAAGGAAATTATGCAATGCCTTATTGAACTGTAGCACCATATGGCTGAAGAGGCCCATTGATTCTAAGCATCTGTTTTAGCAGAGGGTGACCCAGGAGTTGATGCTCAGATTCAAATCAGGATTGAAGTTTATTCTTGGAATTTGAAGCTGAACTGAGTTTAGTTCAGGTTCGATGGCACCACAGTCTTGTTCACTGGCTGAATTCTCAAGGGATCAGCTGAAAACTGTCTTCATATTAAGCTGCATCAGAACGTGATAAGAGGCCCTGGCAGTTTAGAATCAGAACCAGAAAAATAGGGAGTCGGTTCAGATCCTGGGGTTGAATCTGAACAGCATTTCCATAAATAGAAAATGGTTTAGATTTCAGGGTCAATTGGAGTCCATGTCTCCTTTTCTGTATCCTGGAAACTTCTCCAAAATGATCCTTCCTCAAAAATTTCTCCTGCTTATACTCAGCCCAAACGGGTTTTGAAAACTTTCATTTTGTGTGATTGAACTACCAAAGCATTTTAAAAAGAAATAGTTCTCATAGTTTGAGACTATTAAGTTTTACAAAAACTAAATCTGGGGTGGAGAGGTAGCTTTTCTAAACATGCCTGACACTAGTCCTTAATGAGGATGGTGCCTTGTAGTGCTCCTTAATTACCTGGAGTGATCGCTGATGACCAACACAAAATACTTCTCTTACCACTTTCAGACCATTGCCAGTAATCAAACATGGGTCTTCCACAGGGTAGTGCAGAGCACTTACTCCTAGGCTACAGAGCTATCATTAGAAGTTTTAGTATTTCATAGATTT
This sequence comes from Lepidochelys kempii, assembly GCF_965140285.1. Taxonomy (NCBI): domain Eukaryota; kingdom Metazoa; phylum Chordata; order Testudines; family Cheloniidae; genus Lepidochelys; species Lepidochelys kempii. The sequence continues at coordinate 138,191,106 of NC_136383.1, forward strand.
ACTATTCTAAGGCCAGAAGGGACCGTTGTGATCACCTAATTTGCCCTCCGGTATCACACAGGTCAGAGAACTTCCCCAAAATAATTCTGAGAGCCTAACTTTCAGAACAACATCCAATCTTGATTTAAAGATTACCAGTGATGGAGAATCCACCTCAATCGATGGTAAATTGTCCCAATGATTAATCACCCTTGCTGTTAAAACTTGACACCTTATCTCCAGTCTGAATTTGTCTAGCTTCGACTTCCTGTATTTTTCTCTGCTGGACTGAAGAGCCCATTATGAAATATTTGTTCCCCATGTACCAGGTACTTATAGACTGTGATCAAGTCATCCCTTTACCTTCTCTTTGTTAAGCTAAATGTGTTGAGCTCCTTGAGTCTGTCTCTATAAAACAGGTTTTCTAATCCTTTGATCCTTCTTGTGACTCTTCTCTGAACCATCTCCAATTTATCAACATCCTCCTTGCCCCCTCCCACTCCACAGTCTTGTCTTTTCCTCTGAATTTGAATAGCCACGGGTTTGTGATCTGAGGAGCTTGTCATTTAAAAACCATTTACACTGTATATTTTACAGTAGCACATTGCATTGTCATTGTAGTGTGCATCCACTCTCTTCTGAGCCAGGCTTGTTTCAAAGGGTAAACTGGACAGGTGTCACAATTCCTTCCTGATATGAAAGTTTATGAGCACCCCTGTTTGTCACTTCTCTCATTGTAAATTGCTTTATACTGTGCAGGTAACCTTGTGTGCACACTATAAACTGAGATCAAGATAAGTTTTATATAATACCTGTCATTGGAGAAGGTGGTTTCTTCAGGAGTTAAGACCGTATGCACGTAGTATCCCCTCCTCACTCCTTGACCAGCCTGATCCTGTTCTTGCCATCTGAAATCTGACTTTATGCCTTTCCAAGGATACGACAATAAATATGAGGCCATCCAGAGGTTAGTGTGACATGGCATAAGGAAAAGGTTCTCGCTTTGTTTTCAGATTCCTGCTGTAATTTTTTTTTTAATCTACAACAAATAGCCATAAATCCTGTTATTTCTGTCAGTGCCAAGGGTGATACGCTGCTGCCTGTTGCGGCAACAAGCTCAGTAGATACAACGCCAGGATTAAATGCTTTACCATAGCTTGCATTACTTTACCTGTAATCCACCCTCTGCATCCCCTGCACTCTGATGCTGGTCCCAGGAGTGAAGTTAAAGCTTTAAACTATGATAAAGCACGTTCGGCGAGATTTTTGGCTTGCTTAACTTTGAGTTGCACGGCAGTTACCTTGGGTATTTTCAGTCGGGTTTCAGGATGCCAGAAACAAATGGTCTTCAGCAGGGGTTCTCAAACTGGGGGTCGGGACCGCTCAGGAGGTTGCGAGGTTATTACATGGGGGGTCGCGAACTGTCAGCCTCCACCCCAAACCTCGCTTTGCCTCCAGCATTTATAATGGTGTTAAATATATTAAAAAGTGTTTCTAATTTATAAAAGGGGTCGCGTTCAGAGGCTTGCTATGTGAAAGGGGTCACGGGTACAAAAGTTTGAGAACCACTGGTCCATAGCCTTCCCATGTGGGAAGGCTATCCTTCCTCCGTGCATTAGAGGGCAGCTTATTTAACCCTGCCATAAAGGGCTTGTGCATGCCGGAAATGGGGTGCAATTTAAATAAGCTCAATATTTCCTGGAAATATCTTTTTTTTAAAAAAAGATTGAGAAAGATTGGCTTGTGAACACTACCAATGATTTTTTAAAAACCCCAACTTTCCGATCTCCCTGTCCATTCTCTACCACATGACTTTACAAGCTTCTGAAGATCACTTATTGTCAGTCACTGCGGGCAAGATACCAAACTAAATAGAATGGCCTGGCATAGAAAATCTTATGTTGCTAGGCTATCTTTGAAATAAGCAACTATTATTAAAAACCATTTTCAGCAAAGGGGCCTATGCCTCTCAATAACGGTGTCTTTCTTGCCCAACATCTCCGTCTAGGCTGTTTGCAAAGGGATCTCTTAGCTTCCTATAAAAGGAAAATCTCAAGGTCTGAGTGGGGTTTAACTCGTTTGAGAGTTGTCATATTTGATGCCATCAGCTTCCCCCCACTCACACACTGGAGTCTGCAACAACTGCATCGAAGCACTGAAGCTACAGCTTGGACGGTTGAAAGTCATCCCAGTGATGCTTTGTGGCCGGTTGCACAGAGTGCCAAAGAATGTCAGAGACTTCAGCCCTCACAGGGCTGCTAGGTTCCCCAGGACCAGAGGGCGCCCGACTACTCTGCCAGTAACTGAGCCATTAGAGAGGCTGTCACCGCTGTTTTGGTGGTGGAGAAGTTTCAATGGATGGTGAAATGTTGCTTTTAAATTATTTTGAAGGCGTGTGGTACAATTCTCATTTTACTGACATTACATAGCCTTTAAAAATGTTTTTGTTACAGCGTATTCACTCAGGGAAAGGGTAGTGGGACACACACCGCCTTTCACCAGGGAATGGTTTTAATCCAGCCCAGTGCACAGCTGATCGCTGTTCCAATAATTGACACGATAATTTGATAGTCCCTCTGTTGAGATCCTATTGGACCAGTGTCCACATGACAAAACCACCACAATAAGCACTAATTGGCCCCTTGCTGGCAGTCTGAGCAGGGAGGCCAAGGACTGAATGATCATGGGGACTGAACTCCCTTAGAGATGGTTGCAAGGGTCAGGGTTGAGGCATGGCATTGTGGAAGAAGAATGCCCTTCTGTCACTTATGCTATACCTGTTCTGTGGATAACTAGAGAATTCCAGCCTCCAAAGATGCTAATCCAGCATCAAATTCAAACTAAGTTTGGGTAGGGATAAGAAAAATTTAAACTGAGTGAATGGCAGTGTCTTGAAGCAATGGAGATAATGATATATGGCCGTTTCTCCTGCCACAGACATAGCGTGAAATAGGGGCTTTGTAAGTTCTCTGTGCATAATGCCCATGCAAATCTCAGCTACTGCTAGCCGGGCTAGAAAGAAGCGAAGATATTCTTCATGTTTATCCTCTCATCTTTCCATGTATAGTGGCATTACCCTGCTCACATGTGGCTCTCCATTGATTTGCCATGCAGATTCCAAAGGGGAAATCCATCCACACCCATTCAACTGCTTGATTTCTTACAATTACTTCCATCAAGGGTTTTTAAATAGAGATCCTCTTCATTTAATAATTGCCCAGAATTCATTACATATGAACATGATATACTGTAGTTTTATAAAGGCAAAAAAAATTGAGGCCAATAGTAGACTGCATAAATGAAGTGAAAAATACACTAGAGCTTTTACGGTAGGATGGAAAGTAAAATTTGAAGTGATGGGTGTTAATCTGGACCTGGTAGAGGCGTTTACATTTTTTTAATAATGTATTAGCCTCTGGAAAGCTTAAAAACTAAAGCGTTTTCCTTTAAAAAGGGCCCGTTACCAAATTCCCTGATTTTTAACCTTGTCTCCCTATTCTGCAAAGTTATTTTATTTCCATGTTTGCTTTTAGCCAAATGCTGCTTAGCAGTCTTTTCTTCACAGCTGTTTTAAATATCCATTTTGCTTGTGAACTTGTCTTTAGAATGGTTCTAAATGGCTCTTGCTGTTTTCCAAATGATATTTTTAGCTCTGGAAATTTGTATCCCACAGCCTTATAAAAACAGTGGTAATAAACTACCCTAATCTTCAGGTTATTTCACACACCCAATGAGCTTTACAGATAACGTTGTTAAATAGAAGAATTCCACTCTGCCTTTCGCTAGCAGCTTCCATCCATAGAACTCAAAGTGTTTTCAAAGCATTAATTAGGCCTGACAAGGACTCTTAGACAGATAAGTGTGAACAGGCAGAGTCCTCACCCATCTCTCATCCCATCACACACCTCTCTCCCCTTCACTGTCTTTGCCTCAGATAGACACACTTCAGGGGTGTCTACACTGCAGCTGGAAGTATGGCTCCCAGCCCACGGAGACAGACTTGCGCTAGGTCAGCTCCAGCTAGTGCACTAAAAATAGCGGTGTGGACAATGAGGCATGGGTGGCAGCTGGGGCCAGTTTCCAGAGTCCAAACCTGCCTGATCTCCTGGATCTGAGCTTGGATGGCTAGCCCATGCTGAAGCCAGTGCCACAACATCCACACTGCTATTTTTAGCTTGCTTCCACTTGCAGTGTAGACATACACAGTATTCTTGCCAGCAAGTTAAAGAAGTATGGGCTGGATGAATGGACTATAAGGTGGATAGAAAGCTGCCTAGATTGTCGGGCTCAACGGGTAGTGATCAATGGCTCCATGTCTAGTTGGCAGTCGGTATCAAGTGGAGTGCCCCAAGGATCGGTCCTGGGGCCGGTTTTGTTCAATATCTTCATAAATGATCTGGAGGATGGTGTGGATTGCACCCTCAGCAAGTTTGAGATGACACTACACTGGGAGGAGAGGTAGATACGCTGGAGGGTAGGGATAGGATACAGAGGGACCTAGACAAATTGGAGGATTGGGCCAAAAGAAATCGGATGAGGTTCAACAAGGACTAGTGCAGAGTCCTGCACTTAGGACGGAAGAATCCCATGCACCGCTACAGACTAGGGACCGAATGACTCGGCAGCAGTTCTGCAGAAAAGGACCTAGGGGTGACAGTGGACGAGAAGCTGGATATGAGTCAACAGTGTGCCCTTGTTGCCAAGAAGGCCAATGGCATTTTGGGATGTATAAGTAGGGGCATAGCGAGCAGATGGAGGGATGTGATCGTTCCCCTCTATTCAACATTGGTGAGGCCTCATCTGGAGTACTGTGTCCAGTTTTGGGTCCCACACTACAAGAAGGATGTGGATAAATTGGAAAGAGTCCAGCGGTGGGCAACAAAAATGATTAGGGGACTGGAATACATGACTTATGAGGAGAGGCTGAGGGAATTGGGGATGTTTAGTCTTCAGAAGAGAAGAATGAGGGGGGATTTGATAACTGCTTTCAACTACCTGAAAGGTTGATCCAAAGAGGATGGATCTAGACTGTTCTCAGTGGTAGCAGATGACAGAACAAGGAGTAATGGTCTCAAGTTGCAGTGGGGGAGATTTAGGTTGGATATTAGGAAAAACTTTTTCACTAGGAGGGTGGTGAAACACTGGAATGTGTTACCTAGGGAGGTGGTGGAATCTCCTTCCTTAGAAGTTTTTAAGGTCAGGCTTGACAAAGCCCTGGCTGGGATGATTTAGTCGGGGATCGGTCCTGCTTTGAGCAGCGGGTTGGACTAGATGACCTCCTGAGGTCCCTTGCAACCCTGATATTCTGTGATACTCTCAGACCAATTTATACTCCTGGGTTGAAGTTCAGAGACTCAACCTGGAATGGGGTGAGTCAGCAAAACTAAGGGCTGGCCTATGTGGAGAATTATTCCAGAATCATTTAACCCTCTAGATAGCACTCTGTTCAAGAATAAGAGCATTCCCAGGTGGAGTTAATTAGGAATAGTTAATCATCTTTAACTTATATCTAACTTAAACTCCTCTACCTTATTCTGGATTAACTTTCATGTGTAGACAAATGACATCTGCATTCTCAGTCAGGCTGGTAGAAGCTAACACTCTGTGATAAATATTATCCTCATTTTATGGTGGGGAAACTGAGGCACAGAACTTGTGACTCTAGCTGGCTGGAAAAAGGTGACTTCTTTCAAAAAATGTATTACATTTTTGGTAGGGGGGGAGGGGAGTTATTTTGAATTTTTTGTAACGTGGACCTGCTCTAGTTGTTGCTTACCCAAAGTCACACGGTGAGTGAGTAACAGAGCCAGGAAGAGCATCCAGATCTCTTGACTCTTGGGCTGCTGCATGGGCCACCAGGCCAGTCTTCCCTTCTTCTTAATCAGTAACTCACAAAGAGCAATAATGCCTGGCATTAGGCATAGATAAACGTCACTTGCTATTAACACCATATCACAAGAGCAGCTCCTTTGCTTACCCTTCCTGGTATTCACACCCCTTTCACTATGAGGATTCATGTGTCAGTCAAGACCTGTTGCTGTCTTTTCTTGGCTACATGTTCTTTCTTTTTTCACCATCCTCTGTTGCTTGCTTTGACATGCACTGACAAGTGTTTGACTGGGGGATTCCTACATGAGAATCCCTGTAGCTGATGACTGTTGCCTCTTCACTGAACAGTTGGTTGACTCTGTCAGCAGTCATGCGGAGGGAGAACGCCCTTGGATTTTCCCTTTCACCTGGCACATTAAGATGAAGAAATTTTACTGCTGGTGATGACAGCACCTTGCGTGTGTGTCCTGGCAGCATGACAAGCAAGTGATGGAAGAAATAAAACTCCAGCACAGTACAGCACCACCCTTTTGCTGCTTTACTCAATATATTTTTAAATCCATGCTTTAACTTGATGTCCTAAACCACTGCCCAGAAATGTCAGGCATTTAATATCCAGGCTCCTCTAAGGATCATCAAGCTTAGTACATGTAAATATTAGTGGATGCATAAGGGGGTCATTGATGATATAGCCTGGACCTAAATCCTCCTCATACAGGAGAACACATTCTGGTTATAATAAACGGGGATGCAGTGAAACTGTGCACCAAATTCACCGCTGCTGATACAGGGAGGTTCAGTTGTTACTTGTATTCCCCCAGCACCTACAGTGTGCAAGGCACTTTCCACACCCACTTGAGGACACAGGCCATGCCCTAGAGAGCTCACTATCTAAGGCAAGCAATACACCAATGGCTCACGAGAGAGTTAAAACATAACAATCAAAATGTATACATCTTTGTAAATAGACATCCACACTTCCCAGGTGCCCCTCATCCTGCTAAATATGAGCTGACTCACTTCTTGTCATCATCACAGCAGAAGAGGGTCTTGAGAGCAGTTTGAAATCAAAGGTATGTCTATACTGAAGTCGGAGGGGCGATGTGGGCTGGACAAGGCCACCTGCGGCCCTGGATAATTACTTGAGTGGCTAGACTGCGCTGAGGTCCATGATGTAGCTTCACTGCTATTGATACCCGAACTAGCTAGCTTAAAGCTAGCCCAGGTATGTCTGCAATTACCCCACCAACTGCGGCGGAGGCATACCCTAGGTTCATGGTCTCCTCAGTCACGTCAAGGAAGGTGGCGTGTGTGTAAAGGAAAGCAAGGAAGAAGGCGTGAAGACAATTATAAGGAAGCAGAAAAATGAGGATTGAGGCTAGTATTCAAATTTCACCTCCCAGCATGAGCAAGTCTCACTGCACCTCAGCAAAATTCACCCCCAGGAGAAGGCAGGCACTGTTTCCTGCATTGCCTTCCTTCAGGGCTCCCAGTCCAGGGTCCGTAGAGTCATACATTTTAAAGCCAGAAGGGGGCATTATGACCATCTAGACTGATCTCCTGCATAACACAGGCCATAGAAGTTCACCAAGTGACTCCTGCATCAAGTCCATAACATCTGTTTGAGCTAAAGCATATCTTTTAGAAAAACAACCAATTGTAATGTAAAGACTTGTCATTGAAAGAGAATCCACCCCATTCCTAGATAAATTGTTCCAATGGTTAATTACCCTTGCTGTTAAAATTTTACATTTTTATCTCTAGTCTGAATTTGTATAATTTCAACTTCCAGCCACTGGATTTTATTATGTCTTTGCTAATTTAATGCTGTTAGAAATCATCTCCCGCATAGGTATTTACAAACAGTGATAAAGTCACCTCTGAAATGTCCTGCAAATTATGGCTGCTGTGGGCAGGGATGCACTCATTCAGTGCACTCCCCCTCTCCCCCCACAGCCAGCGTTCCCCACATCACTTTCCTGTCCAGTCCTGTCACAGCACCCTGATTTACACCAGCAGAATCTGACACAAACCATTGATTGTGTAGTGGTAGTACATAATAATTATGTTACTATGGCCCTGGTCAGGGCCAGGGCTCACACTTTGCTAGGTGTTATCCAAATACATTCAAAAGACAAAAAGAAAAGGAGGACTTGTGGCACCTTAGAGACTAACCAATTTATTAGAGCATAAGCTTTCGTGAGCTACAGCTCACTTCGCTCTAATAAATTGGTTAGTCTCTAAGGTGCCACAAGTCCTCCTTTTCTTTTTGCGAATACAGACTAACACGGCTGTTACTCTGAAACCATTCAAAAGACACAATCTCTACTGAAATAGTATACAACCTCAGAATGCCATTCTGAAAATGTTGCAATAGACTGCACTATGAAGAATGCCATCAATTATAGGGAAGCCTGCTGCTTATTTCTCTTTTGAATTACCATAGCTCCTAGGAGCCCTAGTCAGGGATCAGAATCCCATCGTGCTAGGGACTGTACAAACACAGAACAAAAAGATGGTCCCTGCCCCACAGAGTTTATAGTCTAAGTAATCTTTTGGTGTTCCTAGATAACCTATTACCCTCATGTCAAGTGGAGATGTGCAGTGGGGGGAAAAAAGACTTCAAGAGGGCTATGTTAAAAAAAAAAAAATCCACTCTAGCCCCCATCTTCCACTCCAGTATAACCCCATACCTCTTAATTTAATCTTAAACATGAGCCTCCTCTGGGTTCAGAAGTGAGTTTCTCTCTTTGGGGATTTGAACAGCAGTTAATTGACAAAATTCTCCTTAAACACTAATACGACCACTTTCAAATTGGAAGGCAGTCAAAGGGCAGTGGTGATTTTAAAAAACAAAACCCCTACAAACCCAGTGACCCAGTATTTTGGAATCATCACAGGCCTTGAGTGACTCAGAAGGGTTTAAAGGTTACGTGTCTAATAAACAATGCTGAGATTTGACAAGAAATTTCCAGACCAGACCAGTGGTCCATCCTAGTCCAGTATTCTGTCTCCAGCCAAGGCCAGCACCAGAGGCTTCTGAGGAAAGTGCCTGAACCCCACAGAAGGCAGATGTGGGATAATATGCTCACTATGTTAGTTCTCCTCTTGGTATCAAATAGTTAAAGATTGTTTTAAGCCCTGAATCATGATGTTTCATATGAATTGTAATCACTCTGGACATTGCTGATATCCTCTGGCAGTGAGTTCCATAGCCTATGCAATTCCGTGCAAAAGTATTTTCATATCAGTTTTGAATTTGCCACTTCTTAATTTCATTGAATGTCCCCTTGTTCTTATACTATGGGACAGGGAGAACAGAAATTCCTGGTCTACTTTCTTTAGACCATACTTTGTTTTATATACTGTTATCATGTCTCCTTTCATAGGTCCACAGTCCCAATCTTTAAAATCTTTCTTCCTATGAGAGTTTTTCCAGACCCTTGATCATTCTCATTGTACTTCTCTGAACATCCTCAAAATCTTCAAAATCCTTGTGAGATATGGTGACCAGTACAGTACGCAGTATCCAGATGACACTACACCATTGATCTATGGCATTGAAATATTCTTTGTTGTTCTCCACCCCATTCATCGTAACATCTTGTTTTCGTTTTTGACTGCAGCTGCTCATTGGGCAGAGGTCTTCATTGAGCTGTCTACAGCGACACCCGGGTCCCTTTTCTGAGTTAGTATGGTTCATTTAGAACCCTGTACAGCAGTGGTTCTCAAACTTTTGTACTGGTGACCCCTTTCACATAGCAAGCCTCTGAGTGTGACACCCCCCCCATTATAAATTTAAAACACTTTTTAATATATTTAATTCTATTATAAATGCTGGAGGCAAAGGCGGGTTTGGGGTGGAGGCTGACAGCTCACGACCCCTCATGTAATAACCTCGCGACCCCCAGTTTGAGAACCCCTGCTGTACAGTGTATGAGTAGTTGAAGTTCTGCCCCTTCTCTCTTCTCTTCTCCCTGTCCCCCACCCCCAGTGCATTGATTTTGCAGTTATCAACATTGAACTTCATTTGCCATGGTGTTGCCCCACCTAGCTTGTTTAGGTCTCTCTGAAGTTTCTTTGCGTCATCTGCAAATCTTTCCATCTGACTGCTCAGCTCCCTCAACAGACCATTAATAAATCTAAGGTACTTGCGGATAAGGAGGACATTAATAAACATTAAGGAGCTGTGTCCCTATCTCTCTGAAGGGAGAGATTGCACAAGTAATCTGCAGGGTCCTGCACTTAGGACGGAAGAACCCAATGCACAGCTACAGACTAGGGACCGAATGGCTAGGCAGCAGTTCTGCGGAAAAGGACCTAGGGTTGACAGTGGACGAGAAGCTGGATATGAGTCAGCAGTGTGCCCTTGTTGCCAAAAAGGCCAATGGCATTTTGGGATGTATAAGTAGGGGCATAGCGAGCAGATCGAGGGACGTGATCGTTCCCCTCTATTCGACTTTGGTGAGGCCTCATCTGGAGTACTGTGTCCAGTTTTGGGCCCCACACTTCAAGAAGGATGTGGATAAATTGGAGAGAGTCCAGCGAAGGGCAACAAAAATGATTAGGGGACTGGAACACATGAGTTATGAGGAGAGGCTGAGGGAGCTGGGATTGTTTAGCCTGCAGAAGAGAAGAATGAGGGGGGATTTGATAGCTGCTTTCAACTACCTGAAAGGGGGTTCCAAAGAGGATGGCTCTAGACTGTTCTCAATGGTAGCAGATGACAGAACGAGGAGTAATGGCCTCAAGTTGCAGTGGGGGAGGTTTAGATTGGATATTAGGAAAAACTTTTTCACTAAGAGGGTGGTGAAACAATGGAATGCGTTACCTAGGGAGGTGGTAGAATCTCCTTCCTTAGAGGTTTTTAAGGTCAGGCTTGACAAAGCCCTGGCTGGGATGATTTAACTGGGAATTGGTCCTGCTTTGAGCAGGGGGTTGGACTAGATGACCTTCTGGGGTCCCTTCCAACCCTGATATTCTATGATTCTATGATTCTAAGTAGCTCCTTCATGTTTAAGGCCCCAGTTCAGCAAAGGACTTAAGCACAGGCTTAACTTTAAGCACATCAGTGATCCCATTTCTGTGCTTAAAATAACACACGTCTTTAGGCCCTTATTCAGCATGATATTTAACTTCTCTTGTAACCTGTGTATTGCTAAAGTTTTGTGTCATATTGACTTTAGGCTATGTCTACACTACATACCTATTAGCGACACAGCTGTGCCATACAGCCGTGCTGCTAAAAGGCATGCAGGGTAGCTTCTGTTTGTTGGCAGGTGTTGAAAGGAGGCACCTGGAGAGAGCTCTCCCGCCAACAAAATACTTCCACCTCCAACGAGCGGTAGGTTCACACCACTAACTCTCCCTTATAATGCACTGTGGCGCAGGAGACTTTAGTCAAGTGAACCTAGTGAGGCACACAGCATCTGTTCTTTTTAGGGTCCCAAATCACTTCTTTGTCAGTAGACGCATCCTAGTTTTACAGATGAGGAAATTATCACAGAAAGGTCACTTGTTGAAGGTCACTCAGCAAATCAGCTGCAGAGTAGGAGGTAGAACCCAGGAGTTCTGCCTCTCACTTTCCTTCTCTAACCACTAGATCACATTTTTAACCCTTGCGAATACAGTGTCTCTCGTTGTCCCTCACTTGTGGCTGGACCACAGAGAGGTTCATGAGTCTCTTACAGCTTTTGAGCTAACAGACCTGAGTCTTTTAGCTCAGAAATAGAGATCTCGAGGTCCCAGGTTTGATCCTGGCTGCCAGCAACCCACCGAGGGATGCTGCGGTACACTTAGTGTTTAAAAAATATAACTAAAGGAAATAAGCATCAGATTAGTTACATAGGGAGAAATGAGAATGAAATCAAACTGGACCCCAAGGCAAGGCTAGTTAGAGAACAATAGATGTAATTCTTCTTAATCAACAAAAACTAACAGCACAAGAAAGAGGAAGTTACCCCACAAGGCAGCAGATACTTTAACTCTGGGTGTATGTTAAGAAATAATAAGGTATTTTAGGCACTTGAACTTGTACAAAGATTCCAGACCTATCGATTTCACTGCCCAGATGCTATCCTGTTTAACTGCGACATGACCTTTGCTGAATGACTCCTTTGGTAGAATCCATGCTAGGCTTGCGGTGTTTTGCTATCTTTTAGTTGTGTGTCAGTCCTAAGAATAAAAGGAAGCTGCCTCTCTCTCTGCCTCTCCCTCTCTCTCTCCTCCCCCCCCCCTCCATCCTAATATAGATCTAAAAACTGGTGTACAGTGAAGCATTGTACATAGAAGGCCATCCAGAGTTTAGCTGGACATGGTATGAAAAGGACTTCCTTCTGGGTTATCAATTATCATGCACATCCTTTCACAGTATTTTCCTGGCTACAATACCAATTGCCATAGCTATTGCAAAGCCTGGCTTTTTTTTTGTGGCATTGTTTCTGTCTCCCCTCCCCAGTCTTTACAGTGTAAAACCACGTAAATCCTCCTTGTGTTGGCTTTTGTACATTTCATTATTCATCTGTTTGTCAAAGTAATCTCTTTGGACAAAAGATATTTCTGTTCCTTTCACTGCAATTTTATTTCCAGACAGGACTTGCTTTAATCGGCAACCCTCTTGTCCACACAGGCCTCCTGTTCAGATTCAGTCGTTTTATCGGGGTGATCAGAGCTTAGGTAAGGAATGCAGCGAAAGCCCAAGGCTGGGCTAGGTGCGTATGTGAATGAGGACAAGCTAAACACTAGCTAGGGAGTAGAAATGTTGTGTCATGTATTTCTCAATGGTCATAGCTGCTTTTATAATGTAATTGTTTCATTTTTCTTTGCCATCAGTTGTGTGGTTGGCACCAGTTGGCTGTTTTTCCCTAAGCCACCTCGCCTGATATTTGTTAAAATACACAAGGTGCCACAAGTACTCCTTTTCTTTTTGTTAAAATGCAGTGCTCCGATCAAAATGTTTCCATAGCTTCATTGGGGGCTGTTGGGTGATTCTACTTGGCGTGGTTAGCTTAGAACGTCTCTCCTACTCACATAGGATATGATCTTCCTGTGAGTTTAGTGGTGACAAAATGGGCGGGCGTGATGGCCCTTGAGGGCAAAGTCCTCTGTTTATCCGCAGAAGAGGTGGCAGCCCTTCAGCCATACCCATGACACACTCCCTGCTGGGGTGGAGGTGGCCCAGCACCTGGCCCTGCACCTTATTTTCTCTGAAATCTTTGGTTTCACCTCAGTCTGTTTGCTTTGCTTTGTCATGTGCTGTGCCTTTTCTTTTTACCTGTACTGGTTTATTCTACAGCATATGACCACGAAAGGAGGGATTCCACAAATTTCCCGTTTGTGAAACCACTTCATGTTGGTCGGTTTCTCTCTCTCCAAGAATGAAACAGAAATGCACCGATAAATGCTCATTAAATTTATAGCCCCGTTGCACTGTAATGTTTAATCAGTGCTACGTGACTGTGTGCTTCAAAGCAGTGTACAAGTTCAATGCAAGGTGAATCTTGTCTAAAATAATCTGGAAGTTCATTCAGAGGTGAAGGCAGCAGCAGCTTCTCACAGACGGGCTGGGGTTAGCGGGAGGTTACCTATTTCTTCCCTTTAATATGTAAACAAAAGAAAAATGCTACTTGCAGTGAACTTGGCATAGTTCTAACATCAAGAAAAATAATTGTTGCATGATTAACTGAAAGCAGAATCTGGTATCCTGCAGTTGCTGTCACCCACCAGTTAGAGTGCTCCTGGATAGAAAATTGATAAGCAGCATCTTTGGGGTTTTATTCGAGTATGTGCATCAAGTCATGAGTTTCCCATGCATGAGAAAGGAGGATCATATCTCCTGGATGGTCCAGATTACCTCACCCTTACATTGAGTAGTACCTTCCTCATTGAATAATCCCCTTGAAACCAATGGGACCATTCACCAGAGTACAATATTATGCCATGTGAATAAGGGTGTTGGGATTTGTCCCTTAGGCATTCCAGAGCCCCGTTTGCCTAAGTATCTAGGCACTTCATCATGGCTGCACTTGTCCAGTAGATGCTGAAATTTTGATGGGGGACATTAAAGTCTTCCAAGAAGCTCAGCCCATCTCCAAAAATGTGTATACAAAACTTAACTGCTATATAGTCCCATATCTTAGATTTACTGCAGAAATGTCACAACATGGTAAAATCGTTTTTATCAGCCTCTAAATCAAAAACATCCTTGCTACGAGTATCCAGGCACCGTAGGTTCATCCAGCATATCCTCCACTAGAAACTGGATACTTAAAGCTATTTTTCCCCTTTCTGTTATTTTAGGGTTACCTGTGAAGGCTGGGTGACACACATTAGCATGTTGTAGGATTGCTGCTTTGTGAGCAACATAATTTGACTAGTAGAATGAAGGAGAGAGAGTTTCTGCATTTTGAGTCATCTGAAATGTTGTTAGTAAATAAGTTTGTGTGAATGTGTAGATAAATGTACATGTAAGTCATTGTGCAGTAAGTGGTTTCTAGTTATCAGGAGCCTATTTTTGCTCAGAAGAGTTGTCTATATCGCGGCAACATGTGGGAGGGGGCATGCAGGGGGGTTATAGTGGACAAGAAGCTGGATATGAGTCAGCAGCATGCCCTTGTTGCCAAGAAGGCCAACGGCATATCGGGCTGCGCTAGTAGGAGCATGGCCAGCAGATGGAGGGAAGTGATTAGTCCCCTCTATTCAGCACTGGTGAGGCCAGACATGCAGTATTGTGTCCAGTTTTGGTCCCCCCACTACAGAAAAGATGTGGACAAATAGGAGAGAGTTCAGCAGAGGGCAATGAAAATGATTAGGGGGCTGGGGCACATGACTTACAAGGAGAGGCTGAGGGAACTGGGGTTATTTAGTCTGCAGAAGAGAAGAGTGAGGGGGGATTTGATAGCAGCCTTCAACTACCTGAAGACAAAGGGGTCCCAAAGAGGATAGAGCTCGGCTGTTCTCAGTGGTGGCAGATGACAGAACAAGGAGCAATGGTCTCAAGTTGCAGTGGGGGAGGTCTAGGTTGGATATCAGGAAACACTATTTCACTAGGAGGATGGTGAAGCACTGCAATGGGTTACCTAGGGAGGTGGTGGAATCTCCATCCTTAGAGGTTTTTAAGGTCCGGCTTGACAAAGCCCTGGCTGGGATGATTTAGTTGGGGTTGGTCCTGCTTTGAGCCGAGGGTGGGACTAGATGACCTCCTGATGTCCCTTCCAACCCTATGATTCTATGCAGGGTTACGTGCCACCCAGATTTGCTGCTTGGTTTGTACTGAGCATGTTCACACTGACTGCACATGTTCAGTAACATCTGTTGAAGCTGCTGCCCTCACTCTGCTCCCCCACTTCCCATCAGCAGGTACAGGTCATCTCTGCCTGTATTTGTAAAAGGTTTTTTTTGTTTTTTGTTTTTTTACAAAAAAGGACGATTTTCAAGTTTCTAATAGTACAAATAAATAAACAAGACCAGAGAGTCGGTTTGTATGGATATAGAGAGAGCATGGGAACTGGAGTCAGTTCTTCGGTTTTGAGCTCTGCCAATGACTTGATGTGTGGCTATGGGCAAGTCATGTATCCTCTGTGTTTTCCCCATCTGTACTGCGGGAATAGTAAAACCTACCTCAGAGGATTTGTTGTGGGGCTTTCGTTGCTTGTAAACCACCTGGGAGATGCTTAGATGGAGACACTATGTATAAGTGCTAAATAGTAGTATCTGTTTTGTTAAATTTTGGTCACTACTGACCTGCACCAGAGGTCCAAGACGGCAGATCCCATTTCCTGTCCTCTGACCATTATACTTCCCTTCTGAAAATCTTTTCGGTGTATAAGGGCATATTTTTTGTAATTACTTTAAAAAATGAATTTTAAACTTTTGTCTTCTTCCAAATTTAAAGGGCTCTAGTTAACAGCTGAAACATTCAAGGGTGAGCGCTCTTCTTGCCAGCTGCTGGTGCCCTTCTTAGGTCTGTTGTTGTAAAAATGGGGATCGGGTGATGCAAATAAGGTACAGGAGAGTTTTTGGTTTTAAGAGCTGTCAGTATTTCCAGTCCTTACCTTTTTTTTTTTTTTTTTTCCTGATGTGAACTCTGTTTCCATAGAAATTGGTCTGGAAAGGCAGCCAGCAGCTGAGATGGAGAACTCTCTTGCAGAGTTCAGGGCTGGCTGACAACTGCAGGTGCCAGTCTGCAGAAGCCAGTGACAGACTTCAAGAACTCCTTGGCTCCTAAAGTCTGAAGAAAAAAATTTAAAGAATGAGAAGGAAAAATAACTCCTAAAGATGTTTTCCTTGGTGTGTCTCTCCCCACCCGCCCCCACCCCCGCCCTTCTACTTTCCTGGCAAATCCTGCCTTAAAACTCCCGTCTTTGAGCACTTTCACTGCTAATCTGCACTGTGGCACAGCACACTTCCTCTCTCACCGTAATTGTATTGGGAGAGAAAAGCAAGCGGAATTTGAAGCGCAGTACAACATCTGAACAGGGGTAGTGGGGGAGGTTGTTGGAATTACAGTAGCACTGGGAGTCAGAGCACTGGATTCTCTTCCCAGTTCTGCCACTAAACTCTAGTATGACTCAATTCTCTCATGTGTAAAATGGAGATGATAATATTTATCTACTCTGCAGGGGTGTTTGGAAACTAAATTTAACATTTACCAAGCACAGAGTGTCTCTTGGATAGAAGGTGCTGTAGAAGTGCATCATATTATTAAATAGCATTCCCCGAAGGGCAGTCTTTCCTATCTCCTTTTCTGTTGTCCACTCCTGTATTGTCTATTTGTTTTATTTCGACTGTAGAATCCTAAGGGCAGGAACTTTGCCATCTTCTTTACCTGGAAAGATGGTGCCGCATAAATAATTTGATGGGCGTGACCATTTCTCAGAGTGCAAATTGGCTAATAAATCCAGCGCTGTGAACTCTTGTTAATTGCCCTTTCAGAATATTCCCTAGCCAATCAGTTGTCACTAGAGCTAACTCGGATTTTTTTAACTTTGAAATTCCAATTTTCATTAAGTTTCTCATGAAAAATGTTCACCCCTTTTCAACCAGCTCTAGATGTCACTTTATAATGGCTCTGGAACCTTGAGATTTCCCTCGAATTTGCTTTAGCGTTCCATGCAGGCACCAGTCCAGTTACTTAGTGACTGAGGCCTTGATCCTGCACCATTAAAGTCACTGAGAGCTTTGCTATGGACTTCAAGGGGCATAGGATCCATCCATAAGAGAATTTCCAAAAATCTTCCAGATTATCACCAGAATCTGACAAATTAATTCCTGCCCATGATCTCATATTGATCTGCCATCAGACTTTTTGAATTCTGACCAGAGTTATAGCTCACCTCCAGTTCTTCAGTTTAGTCACACAGGCTACTGGAACGTCATTTCTTTTTTGCAAACATGCTTTAAAGACTCCATAAATCAATACTTATTAACCAAAAGCAAATGCTATTTTTTCAAAAAAACAGAGATCATTTACAACCAAAAGCACACAATAAACCATATAAATAGCAGCATGTCTAAGATTTTAACAGGAATCTTGTAATAAACCTCTGAAGAAAACAGAAGATCTCACACTGTAATTTCACTATAGCTTCAAAGTAAATGGAAATCCAGGGATATTCATCCCAATAAGTTATGAACATTTACAGATGGAAAAACAAAAAACCTTTATATACAATGTGCAGACGAAAATGTTTCTGGAGTGCTTCCACTGGAAACCCAATTTAAGAAATACAGAATCTTATAAACAGGCAATAATGGGTCCAAAAATAATCCAGACTGGACAGAATAGGGTGTGGTCAGTCTCAAATTTTGCTCCATTAAATTCTGGCCCTTCCGCATAACCCTTCCAGATTTTTCTCTTGTTGCTTCCAAGAATTGTTTCATTTAAAGAACTTAAAAGAAGACAGAAAAATTCAGAGTATTAAATTAGCATCCTGACTTTCTAGCATACGTACAATTTACTTTCTCTCTGTGCCTGGATTTTCCATTTGTAAAATGGGGATAATAGGACTTCCTTACCTCGCAGAGGGTTGTGAAGTTAAATGCACTGAAGATTTTGAGACACTCAGATATTGTGGCAATAGGGTTCATAAAAGAGTTTGGTTGGAATCCTGGCTGGACTGAAGTCAATGATAAAACTCTCTATGCCTTCAGTGAAACCAGACTTTCACTCTTTTCTTTTTCACAAGGAAATGAACACACACCAAATTCCTGGTGCCTTTTCTTCTTAGTGCTAACTTCATCCAGACTCTCAGTTACTTCTGCAATCAAGGAGTTTTTCTTTATCTCTAAATATTATTTTCCCCATAGGAATAATTGAAATGTCACCAAAATCAATTATTTGAATTTGCTTCTCTGTGCCTGCTGATCTTGGACTCTCTTAGGGCTTTTCAACGTTACAGAATTCTATATTGCTGACCACGGGTGGAGCTGGAACCAATGCGGAGCGTAGTTTAGCTGCAAGCGTAGACAAGGACAAAAACCATCGTCCGCACTGATTCAGCTGTATTTGTTGCAATCATCTATTGCCAAGCAAGGATGATTCTTGTTAGTGTAGACAAGACCTTATGTGGTGGTTCTAAGGGTTCGTTTGAAAAAGTCCTGACCTTGCTTTGGGCGGGGTTCAATGACAGGGTGGTAAGAAGGCAAGTTCTTTCTTTATACTAGAACCCGCACTGTTGCTATCCGTTGCGCAGCTCCATTGGTGACAGCAAGGGTGGGAATTTTTAAGGAAAGCTTAGTGTTAAGTAGCTTAACTTAAGAAGGTCTTTGGGCAGCATGAAGACTAAAAAACTACTGGGTACGTAGAAGGCAGCAAGCAAAAGACTGCTCATCCTCCTTGATGGGAGCAGACAGAATAAAGTGGAGACACCTGCCAGTCCATGCTCGCCAAAGGCACGTGTGACTGGTGAGTTAGCTGAATGGAGAGGGTTGGGGAAGAAGAGATGCTGCAGCTTTTTACAGCTGGGTCCAATGTCAAACTGCAGATGTAGATCCCTAGTGTATAGAGACGACTTCTGTTGTTTACTAGCCTCTATCTTGAAGACCAAGAGCAGGGCTGGGAAAATGACCCTATTTTAGGTTTAAGAGCCAAAGCATTAGTGTTAGACTTGTGTACCAGATGATAGTGGGAGGGTGTTAGGCTGATCTGAGCCCTGGCATGTCAGGTAAGTAGAAGACCTTGATACTATTCAGAAAAGCCTTGGCTAATATACCCCTCTAGCACAGCTGTTCCTTTTTGCTTATCCATTCGCACATTGAATCCACTCCCTCCCCCCCCCCAAAAAAAACCCCACTTATTCTGAGGCAAGATTGCAGGGACTTGTTATTGGCACCGCCTAGATCCAGGTCTGACTCTTCCAGGCACCTGACTGTCTCTTGCTTGAAGATGAATCGAGTTCAACTTGATGAAAGACATCCAGGATAACTGCGTTCAAATTTGTTTAAACGGGTTAAAGGATTTGCCAGTTAACAGACTTTAGTCATCTTTACCTTTTCAGCGTATTTTTTGCTAATGGTGTGTGTGTTTGTTTGAATAGTGGTTAGTGCGCCTCTGAGAGAGGCTTGTCAGGGAATAATGTTTCTGGGGACGCCTCGCAGACTGGCTTCACTATGATACACGATTCCCGAGCACCATGGAAAATCAACAAACTCCTAATAGAGATTAAGCCTGTATCTCCTGCTGTACAATGACTGGAAGGGCAGTAGGAGTGTGGAAACTAGAATTTTCCCTAATTTGGACTTTATTGAAGGGGAAGTTTATTTCCTGCTTTATTATCCATTTCCTCTCCCCATGAGTAGTTGACACATTTAAACTTTGCATCTGTGTTGGCAAAGGAGCTTCTTTTCCAGTCCTCTCACTGGTCTTGCTGCTTAGTCCGAAAAGAAATAATCTCCACACAGTGGGGCTGTGAGTGGTTTCTAGTATTAGTTTATCTGTAGTTTTATACATTTGTTTTTAATCTTTTAAGAGGCTCAGGATGACTCTTGTGGAGCTGAAAGAAAGTGAGATGTCATCTTCAGGGGTATTTTTTCTACCATTCTGTAATTGAAAATCCATGAGGCGGCCACCAGGTTTTGGCACCACTGTGCTATGGCGACGGGCAAGTACTGAGATAATTACATGTAGTCTTGTTTTACAGAACCCAAATGCACAGTCCTGCTACATAACTGTCTCCTCAGAAGGGGAATGGTGGTCAGGAGTCAAGAAATCTGTCCCTGACACAGATTTCCTGTGTGACCGTACGCATCTCACTTAGAGCCTGCTCCTACTCAGGTTAAAATCAATGGAGATTTGCCTGCTAGTCAATGGGAGCAGGACTTTCACTTGTGTCCCCCTTTGTTTCCCCATCTGTAAAATGGGAATAAGAGCACGTCCCTACTCTCCCAGGGTGGGCTTGTGTGTGTGTTTGCTCATGTTCACAGAGCACTATAAGATTCATAGGCAGAAGGCTATGGAAAGTCAAAAGCCTTATTGTGAATTCGAGGTAGCATTGTCTTTGGGTGCTGTTTGTCAAAACGGTGCCAGTTCAGACAAGAAATATATTTCCAAAAAGTCCCAGGGAGACCAGAATCTGAGAGTGGAGTCTGAGTGTGATTTGGGTGGCTGAAATTCACTGGCTGATTTCTGTTTATTTATGTATATTTCATTGCCCATTCTGCCATGCAGCAAACCCAGAGGTGAGGTATATCTCACACCTTCAGCTTCATCGGGTGGGGGAAGGGCCTTCGTGGTTCAGGGATCCCATCTCTGGAACTCCCTCCCTGGGCACATCCCATAGAGGCTCTCTGTAGATGGTGCAGGGCCTTCCTGTGCAGATCAGTTTTCACCTTAGACCTCATGGTTTTCCACCACATCTCAAATTCCCAGCCCCTTTTGTCCATTTTTCGTTTTTCTTTCCAAAGTGGCTACTTCTGTCTGGGCTATCAGAACCAGTTTCATCCTCTTGCCTGTGATTGTAGCGGTTAGATAGTGCCCCAAGGCTGGTATGAGTTGGGTGGAATCCATGCAGGTCAGAGTCACTAGCGAGACAGAATGAGCAAGTTCCCGCTGCAGCTGTGCTGTCTGTGGGTTTAAAAAGAACCTGATCCTTTTTCAGGCCCTAACTTTCAAGAAGGATTGAAATTGCTTTCCCCTTCCAACTATAGCAACTCTGCAGAGAGAGAGAGAGAGCGCGAGCGTGTGTGTACTTCTTTACCTCCATGGTGCACTAGTGCTGATGTGCCTCAGGTGAGCAGTCACTGATCATCTGCACGTAGCCGGGGAGACGTACGCTCTGCTCTGACTGCAGTTAGTGCAGTTTGGTAGCATAATAGGAAATACTCCCCTTTCTCCCCCCCCTTTTTTTTTTCCAGTGTGTGTGCGCTGTCGAGTTTGATTTATGGACTTGAAAAGTAGACTCTTTGGTTTAAAGAATTAATGGTATTTGCATATTTTATTTTGGAATTTCCCCCAGAAGGCACATACTGAACTCTGCGAGCAGTGGGGCTGTATGAATGTCTGTGCACAAACCTTTCTTCCCCGCCCCTTTAACTTTCAGATTTAGCTGCAGAGGTGAAAAGTTTAAACAGTAAAACCAATAAAACTACATTTATGTGGCAGATAAATTGTCTCAAGACAGCTCGCCCATAGCAGTAAGACTTCCTACTTCAGGGCCTCCCTCCCTCATCGGCTAAGGAATACAAAACACTCCACTTTACAGCAAAGCTGTTCCATTGTACAGACACTGCAGATGCCTTCAAACTGGGCCATATAAAGAAGCCAGAGTCCAGAGGTGTAAGCCTGTCCAGCCCATGTACCCACAGGCCTGCCGATCTCACAAGATGGATGTGCTGTAAAATACACAGACTATCCATCACTGTTGCATTTTGGCTCCTGTCAGCCTCGATCACTGAGGGAAGGCCCAGACCTAGCAATGGCATTTGCATACATATAGGATGTTTTTTTATTTATTTTATTTTTTTAAAATCCGCTGGTCATAGTCCCTAAGCGATGCATGGAACTGGAGATATCTAAATTACACACCAGATTGGACTAAAAAAAAACAAACAGCTCTCTCTTCTATATCATCCAGACTCACTCTGCTAAAACTTCCAGCAAAAGCCATAAGCAGATCGGCCTTGCAAAGTGTCTGGAAGGTCAACAAATTCAAACCCTCTCACCTCAGTGGGAGGAAGATACCTTCCCTTGAAAATGCTCACTGTTCGAATCTGGCAGCTGTTAGCATGAGTGGCTGGGATGATCTCAACATGGGGAGAGTGGCAGGCGGTGTAAAGTATCCAGGACTGAAATGGGAGGATCTAATCCACACCAGCACCTTGAATTACATTCTGAGTTGAAGTAGTGGCTGGTGTAAACTATCCGCCATGTCATACACGCCCTGCAAGACATGCCACTAAGTAAGCAGCTAGCAACTGAAGATGAGAACAGTCTTTGCTTTTGCGGCCCCATGCAGAGAGCACTGCAGAAGTGCCCACGGATGAGGCAAGGTCCAGCCCCCGAAAAGGAAACTCTTCACCAAGCTTAGGTGAAAATAGCACTCTTGGCTTGTTCACTGTCACCCAGTGGCTGGCCCTTTAAGAGGAGATGGTCTGAGCCCCACTTGTGACATGGTTAGCCTGCCTCCCGCTCTGGGACCCAGTAAGGCCTCTCGGGTAAATAAGGAAGAGATGATGCCAGATGAAGGAAGATGCCAAAAGATGCCAGAGAAGGAAGCAAGCCCTGAGCATTGCTGCTCACTGGAGAGCAGGGAGTAGTGCCGGGGAGCCCAGGGAGGAGAGACTGAACAGAGCTTGGGAAGGGCTGAAAGCTGCCAGGCCCCAGGAAGGAGCTGTGTGGCAGGGAGTGGGATTTTGCTTGGATTATCATACAAACCCCCCAAGAAGGAGGGCTGCTGGCCTCCTGAACCAGTGGGGCAAAGGGCTGGAACTATGGGGCCAACGGGTCTGTAGTCAGTAACAGACTGAATGAATAAGATCCCAAAAGGCGAAATCTTATGAGAAGGATTCCAGTCTTAGAGTCAGTTATTGCAAAGAACGCAAGGGGGAACTGAGGAAGTACCTGCAGGGCCATCCCAGGCCACCAGGGGGCACTCTGAGATGGCACCCATCCACACACACCTTAATAAAAAGCAAGGGGCAGGTATCACGCCTGTCTCCTCAGGACGTTTCCTCTAGCTAGCCATCATCACCTCTGTCTTGCCAGGGTTGGGTCTTTGCCAACCAGCCCTCATCCAGGTCCCAGGCACGGGAAGACACTGGGAAAGCAGATACTGCACTTCATCTTGGAAAAAGATGAAGACTAACTACGTGTTCCAGACATGTTCCTTTGCAGACTAAATACGTGTTCCCTTCAGGAGGCTCCAGCTTCAACCAGCCACAACTTGGAAGCCCAACTCTGCCTTTTCAACTTCTGTTCAACTCCTTTCCCCCTCCTTGCTTCCCCTACATTTAAAAATGAGTCTCCAAACCAATGTGCTGTTTAAAAGAACACACTGTGCTGATGAAACTCCCTTTTCTGAGCATCTAGCCAAGCGCAAGCTCTCCCAAGTCCAGTGTGTGCGGAATACTACTGCTGCTCACACTCGTATCATCTCCACCCTCAGACAGTTCCACTGTCTGCCCAGCTTTACAGTGTCCAGAAGAAAACTATCCTCCTTGATTTTAACACCTGTCCATGCGCTTGCCGTAGCGTACCATACGCACCTCGGGCCAGGTACTGTTCTGTTCTGGTGTCTTCAGCAGAGTTACTTTCGATTTACATCAGTGTCACCAAGGTCGGGATCTGTGTGTCGGTCTCTTTCCATTCACACCCTCTTGCCTGAGCGCTGTCGCACTGCAGAACTTGTCATTTGGAAGAGCTCCCTGTATCCTTCCGCCTCATCACTCTCCAGCTTTCTTCAAATCTCCTTTGAAAGCCTCGTCTGTGCCTCTCTGTTTTTCTCTCCCTCCGCTTTGGGATTTTATTTCAACTCCATGCATGTCACTGCCTGGCTGGGTGGAGGGTCTGGAGACACCAATTTGTATGGAAGCAAAGCTGTGCTGTTTTGTGTCTGCGTGCGCCCTGGCAATCTAGTGCGCTCCTATGTCGCTGAGTCCGGAGCTGTCAGTAGATATTATGGTCCAGTATATGTATGATTTCCTGGCAGACTAACGAATCTGAAGGGAAGGTTCTGACCCCATTATTCTGCAAGTGTGTGAAACGAGAACATGAAATCATATTTAAGGATTTATCTCTTTAAGGCTTTTGAATATTTCTGTTTGGAAAAAACTCCTGCAGTTGATGTTGAACTTCAGTTTGCCGTTAACACTGACCTACTGTATAATGGCGCATAGAATTGAGAGATGGAAAAGACCTATAAGCTCCCGTCTAATCCATTCCTCCCCCCGCCAGCGCGGGATTGTTCCCCACAGTCTGTTTTCTTTGCTGTGACCTACATAGTCAAAAAGAATCTTGTTGCACATTTTTGTTTTGTACCTTGAGGTCCTCATGGAGCCAAATCCCCTTTTTTGTGTGGTGGGCTGTGTTGTTAAACAGCACTAGAGCCCGGAGGAAAACCATGGAGACACAGGCACAATGGGCTCTCTATGGTCCTGATTTACTTCATGACGGTAACTGCTAGATAAAGTAGCTGGGCTGTTCTTCTCATGGGATCTGCCATGGCTATAGGGGTGTTGAGACCAGGGGAAGCGAGTGGGGAAGTTTGCAATCTCTCCTTCCCCCCCGCCCTCCTACCCCCCCAAAAAAAGAGTCGGGATAAAAGCTAGAAGGGGGGGGCAAGAAATTAAGCATCCATAATTTTCCTGTTTAACCAGCACCTTAACTTTCATATGAGTAGGACAATGGTAATGCCTTTCTCTAGGAGAAGGGTTCTCAACCTGGGGGTCGTGAGCTCCCTGCTCTTTCCATATGGTGAAATGTCCTTTCTGGGTCTCAGCTAAATGAAAGGAAGGCTCCCCATATGGAAAAGAGGGTCCTAATATGAAAAAAGTTGGAGAATCACTGCAGTAGGATAATTCAGTGTCCTGTGAAATAAGACAGCGCAAGGGAAAGTAGGGGTTGGTCTTAGAAATCTTGAGTAAATTTCCACTGCTGGAACATGGTTTCCCCCGATATACAGTTCCATTCGTCAGAGCAGTTAATTTAATAAAATCCTTTACACATATACAGCACAAATGTTTTTGTCTCTCAGGATCCCAAAGTGTGGCATGAAATGTCAGTCATGAAGGATCGCTGAAATGCAGCTACTTATCCAAAATGAATTTTTATTCTATATTTTAAATTCATTATACCAAATTCATTTGAAAAAAGCACTTTTTTTCTGTTTCTCCAGCCGGCTTGTCTTATGTGGCCTTCTGATGCAGAATGTGCATTAAGCATATTGTTGGATGCAGTGTCGTTCTGATTGTCATTTTGATTGAAGTTAGGGTGTAAAAGGCACGTCTGATCATAGTTCTGCTTAATTAACACCCTCACTGCAGCCAATATCTCAAAGTTTAAAAGTGCAGCATGGGGAAGAGAAGCTTAAGCATCTTTGTGTCTGAGGCGGGAGCCAGACGCCATCCAGAAGCCTTGACATTCATAGAGGATAAACAGTGTTGTCAAGTATGACTGCAAAAGACAATCAAATTATGTCCACGAAAGATGTGGAACTGAATGTCAAGTAGGTGAACTTGAATGTCAAATATTTAAACAATGCAGCATACGTCTGCGAGGTGGGAGGGTGAAAGATCCCAGATGTCTTTGATTAGTCACTGATCTTTGGAGTTCAGGGAGGAGAGTTTGAACGTGTTCCTTTGAATCCCAGGTTTGAAAGAGGCTCTTGAGAAAACTATTCTATTAGCATGATTATTTCCTCACCCAGGATCAAGGTTAGCAGGGTCTTTGTTGACAGTGGGCAGCCATCAGGGTTTAGGGGGAACACCCGGCACAGTGCAAGTATGTGCATAGCACATGCATGTGTTGATTTTATGACTTTGTGAAATGGTTCAGATAAGAATGTACTACTCTGCACCTTTGTCCAGTGCTTCAGAACCAAGATTCTCAGACATCTGTGAAACCATCTGTCTTCCCTTCCGGCCTCCAGTTGGAACTGCCAGGACATTCCACCCAGAAACGGAACGGCTGGAAAGCACCTGCGCAAACCAGTCCAGTTTTGTAGACACGTTATGCTTTGATAATGTCTGAACTTTTGGGCACCTACCTCCCCTCCACTCCACAGTAGTGGAGACCTTTGTAAAGCTCTTGGAACACTTCCAGCACTCTGGGCGACATTTTTTGGACAAATCGTGTATTCACTGAAAAATGCAGTTTTGGTGGAACTGAAACTATTCGCAAACTTGACCCAGTGGTTTCGGCTGGGGTGAGGTGGTTTTTTTGAGAGTTAGCAAACTGGGTGTGTGCATGCCTATATGTCCCCTTGATAACTTTCAGTCCACTGATTGGGGCACTTGCCTGGGATGTGGGAAACCCAGGGGATTCAGTTTTCCTATTGACGCTGTTCCACTTTGTATAAATACTTAAATGTTCACTGGGCCAAAGAGAGAGGAGAGTGAAAATGCCTCTCTAGCCTGAAGAGCAGCTCTGTGTGAGCTTGAGAGCCGTCTCTTTCTCCAACAGAAGTTGGTCCAGTAAAAAAATACTACTTCTTCCACCTTGTCTCTCTACAGCCTGGTGATTAAGGCACTCAGCTGGGCACTAGGAGAGGTGGATTCTAATTCCTCCTCTGTATCCGGGAGCGAAGATTTGAACCCATATCATCTTCTACCTTGCAGATGAGGGCTTTAATAGCCCACTGGGCTGGATGGACCTTTGGTCTGACCCAGTATGGCTGGTCTTATGTTCTTAGGCTATAGAGCCATTCTATCTCTTTCTCTGACCCACTGAGAGAGAGAGAGAGAGAGAACAGTGCACCGCAGAATAATCTGCAGGTTGGAGCACTCACCTGGGAATTGGGAGAGCTGAGTTCCGGTGCCTGATCCAGAGTGAGGATTCAAACCTGAGACTCTCATTGCAGGTGAATGCCCTAATCACTGAGCTAAAGGTTATGACAGACGGACGGACGGACACACACAGCATGGTTTGCTGGGCCTACCAATTTGCAGACAAATTCCAAACATTTTCAGAACCAAATATTTTCCCTGATTTTTTTCGGTTTCCTGGATGAACTGAAAAACCAGTTATTCACCTAGGTCTCCTCTGTAATGTGTGTGACTGGAAATATCTTCCTTGGCACAGTTCAAATGAAGTATCAGGTAATGTAGTTGAAGAAGGGAGGAACTTAATATGACTTTAACATCTGTATATAGATGGTCTTGTGATTATGGTAACAGGACACCGGGTTTCTATTCCTGGCTCTGGCACTGACTTGCTTTGTGAATCTGAGCAAGTCAGGTAACCGCTGCGAGCCTCAGTTTCCCCTCTGTAAAATGGAGGTAGTGTTTACCAAGCTTGCTAGGGGTGCTGTGAAACTAAATTAACTCAGGTTTGTAAAGCATTTTTAAAATTCTTCTCCAAGAGATCCTGCTAGCCTGATCCCTTGGTAGCTTTTAGTTGGAGCCTCTGATCTTTTAAAAAAAATGTATTCATCACATGATGGGTTTGTTTGTTTGTTGCAGCTTCTAGATCTGTTCATCCAGTGGGACTGGTCGACGTATTTGGCTGACTATGGGCAACCCACATGCAGATATCTTCGTGTGAACCCAACGACAGCCCTTATCCTGTTGGAAAAGTGAGTATGGCTCAAGACATTCTTTTGATGGTTTCAACTGTTGTACTTGCTTTAACAATGCATTTCATTATTCACACTGACTACTCTCTGGTGATCTCAGGTAAGCGGAAAATTGCTTGCTAGCAGATATGCCTACGTTCAAAGGGTCAATCTTGCACCCTGGTGTGTGCAGTGGAAGAGTCCCTCTGGCAGCTAGTCCCTCTATTTCACACTAACTGGAGCTGCATTCTACGTATCACCATGCCTTCAAGCAATTTCTATTCTATATAGGTTTTATACCGATATATTTTTAAATTGGGACACACATTCTGCTTTACTTTGAGCAGTTTCCTCATAGTATACGTAGCTTCCCCTGTATATGTGTGTGTGTGATGTGGCCACCAAAAGAAGTCTTATAAATTGATACCTTTTAGGTTTTCACAGCTTTGCATGCAATGATGTGTTGTTAATGGGCTGCAACGACCCTGTAGGGAAGACTAGACAGTTTCACACTAGGGATGCTAAGAGCTCCCAAGTGGCTGTGCCTTGAGGTTAGTCTTTAAAAGACATGATCCTTCTGAAGATCTGGGGCAGCCTGGAGAGAGAGCACCCTTTGCTTCCCTCCTTCCTCAGCTGTAGGCAGCTCCAGGTGGCTAGGGCCAGTAATGCTAGCCACCCCTACCTCCCTTAGGCACCTTTGAAAATCCCAGTCTAAGTGTTGAAAATTGCTGGTTACCAATGTTAGGGTTCACCTCCACCTTAGATGCCTGTGTTATTTTTTTCAGAGTAACAGCCGTGTTAGTCTGTATTCACAAAAAGAAAAGGAATACTTGTGGCACCTTAGAGACTAACCAATTTATTAGAGCATAATACCCCCAACGTATTTGAAGGCTGTATTCTTTTTGCATCTTGCTTCGCACGGCCCTTCAACTGCTTACCAGCAATCCTCAAAAAAATATGTACCCTGACATCATATGGGTGGGAGTAGCAAATTCCGCACAGAATTATAATGTGGCCGTGTATCTGTAGAACGGGGGTTAATTGAAACTTGTCAAGTGTACAGCACTGTACATAGGTGCTGAATGTTATTCAGGGCATGGTAATAACCATCTGCATAAAAGGCTTGGTTCACACTCTGGCAACAGCTGTGCTTTAGCGGGATGTAGCTCACCCCAGGCAAAGTGCTAGGCAAGTGGGAGCTGCAAGGTGCACATAAATTAAGTGACTGAAATTGATGGAAAGTGAGGAATCCACTCCCTGGTTAGTCAGGAATTAGTCTGCTTAGCTGGAAACCCTTGGGAGGGGAGGGAGGAGATCTCCTTACGCTTGGCACTTACAACACACTTCACCCATGTCTCCATATCACCCGTGAACATCAGTCCTGTGTAACGAGTATTTCTTTCAAAAAGCCACAACAAATAATTCCACCTGCCAGCGTCACGAGACTTGCCTCATTTTGATCGAGTCAAAGTGAGTTTCACATGTCCAGTTGATTTGCCAGACCACACCCCTGTGCATCAAACAGCTTGGCACATACCTCAGCTAAGTGATTGTAAGGTTCATGCTGACATTCACATGCTTGGTTCCACAGCCTCATTTACACCCCCCGTCAGACTCTAGGCCCCTTGTGGATTCTGTGTATAACGTAGCGCTGACTCCATCTCGCATCACCAGTCCCATTGGCTTCTAAAGCGTATGCTGTCTCAATGACTCGTGAGGAGTTTCACACTGAACTCCAGTCATTGACTTTACGCGTGTACATTTCCTCTCCTCCCCCAGACATCGAGACCAGAATTCCAGCCATACCTGTACGGACCTAGCTTTGCCAACAGGACAGTCTGATCTGGTGGTTAATTTTTTAACTTATTTTCATGATTATCTCTTTTCCTAATCTCACCTCTTTCGTAGGATATCACGAGTGTAAGTATGCTGCTCGTTTGGGCTTTTACGTTCACCTTGCAATGAATCCTTTATTGTTTGATTTAAGTGGAGCACTAAACGATCTAAATGCAAGCTCTATTTGAAACCGTTCCCCCCGGTAACACTATCGTCTCAAATGCACTAAATAACAACTAAAAGAGAAGCTTTTACTGTGTCGCTTTTTTATGGATTAATTTCAACAAAAGTTGACTCAATCTGAGGTGGTGTTGGCTGGGATGGGGACAAAGTTTAACTTTCCTTTATTTTTGTTGTTAACTCTCTTGTGGTCGTGCCTAGAGGCCCCATTGTGCTCAGTGCTGTGCAGACACATCATAAAAGGGACAGTCCTTACTCCAAAGAGCTTACGATTCCAGAAGCACTGTTTGGTCACTCAAAAAAAAGATTGCTTTTTTGGAATGATAGAGTACAACCCTCAACCAAAATTCTCTATGCGTGCTTTTGCTTTCCATCTACTACAGAATCAGGAATTTTCCACAGCCTGAAGTTGAAATGGACTTGACCCATGAATTCAGCAATTTCACCAGAACACTGATGGCTAACCACATGGGACTGAGTGAAAACACATAGTTATGATCAAACTTTGCCCTCAGTGCTGGTGTGAACCCTCAGACATGATTGGGACTCTAGAATGCACATTTTAAATACAAAATTTGGCCCTTAGGAATGTGTGGAAAGGGTTTTAAAAAAAGAGGGTCATTAGATTCCTCTAGCCAGATAGAGGTGAAATTACTTTGTATGCATGGGTTAATATGAATCACGTAGTTTACACAAGCCCATGTGCTTCAGTTTATGGATTCAAATCTATGTCCAGAGGAAAGAAATCCAGCCACATACAAGTGGTAGTACAGGCTCCCAGTTTAAATAAGCTTTGCTGCCCACAATGTTTTGAATACAGATAAAACTGCCAAAGGAATGCACAGATGTTTTTAAAAAAAATCATTACAATGCTGCTTTGTCACTTTTTTAGGTAACGATTGCCATGGCAAAGCAAAATAGCATCGTATTGCATCAGCAATAGATGCACGTCATCCAAAGGTCCCAGTATACTATTACACAGCTGCTGGAATCGGAGTTAATTACATTATACACCAGACATCTAAGACTCCAATCCTACAGTTGACATCAGTCGGAATCTGCACAGGCTCAAGAGTCTGTCGGCCCAGTACCGATGGCAGGATTAAAACCTGTGTTATCATATCAAACAGTAATCAAATATAAAAACTCAGCCATCTCCAAAAAGTGCATGTTTTCTTTCTATGGCATACCTCTTTATACTCCGTGTCAGCTAGTAAACTCAAGTAATATTCTTCCAGAGGCTGCATTCTGCCATAGTTTAGAACAATGCATTGTCGTTATTCTATGCGGTCCCAGTCATGGACTATACAAGGCTTTCACACACCTTCAGTTTCCGTAGTTTACTTAAATCTTTGGGGAAATAATTCCATCTGTTAACATCCAGCTTTTCAAGAACTTTGGATCCAGCCCCAAATGTAAGAGCTCAAGTTTATCTGTCTTTGTCACAATAATCAGCATGTTGACAATGTCAGTGGACACAATAGTTTTATCGATTTTACTCATTGTGGGCCTGATCTAGCAATTGGAGCCATGCAAGCTGTCTGTTTGCAATCACTCAGAGCCCCCTTGGACACTTTGAAGATGCATGGTGCTAATATAAGTGCTAATTATTATTTTAAATAACACTTCAAAGCATGAAACATGAAATCTGTAGCATTAAAAATATTGTGTCCTGTAGCAGTTAGCAACACTAACATCTCCCATCATGTACACACTCCCTGATTAATGTCATGGTGCTTCCGGCAATCACACTCTTTCGTTTAAGATGTGCACTA
This sequence comes from Lepidochelys kempii, assembly GCF_965140285.1. Lineage (NCBI taxonomy): Eukaryota > Metazoa > Chordata > Testudines > Cheloniidae > Lepidochelys > Lepidochelys kempii. The sequence goes on from NC_136383.1 coordinate 138,222,409, forward strand.
AAGCATTTGTTTTGCTGAGTAAAATCGTCACAAGCTATATACAGTAGTTTAAAAAGCACTACCACTGTAAGTTCCTGTCTTCAGGCATTTATAACATTAACAAATGATTATCCCTTGGGAGAAAGGTTATTGTTGTCCTTGTTAATAGTTCCAAGGTTTGTGGTTTTTTGAATGTTTCAGATTCCACTTTTTTCCTGAGATTGGAACATGAAAACATAGTGGATTTTTTATCTGTCAGAGGTGTTTCAAGAGGGGTTTCTGTTGTTTCTTGATTGGATGACTCAAAAGCCTCTAATTTGGATAATTGCAAATTTTCCAGGGACTAATTATCACTGTTTCCCCATTTGGGTGCTCAAAGCTAGACACCTCAATCCATATTTAGACAGCTAAATAGGAGCTTAGCACCTCTGAAAATCAGATTGCTTTTTTGCCTAATTTTAGGTATCCAAGTCTGAAAATGTGTGTGCCTTGCCCAAGGACAATTACCTCTGACATGCCTGATTGCAAAAAAAAATTTTTTTAATGGTGGTATAAAACAGTGGTGGCTTTTTGAGGCCGCCAGGCTGGATGTTCGTTAGGATGTCTAGTCCCCTGCATATGTACCTAGAGCCTTGGATGGGATTGTACGCGGAGCAGTTACACTTCTATTTTTAGCATAGTAACTCAGTCTGATCTAGCACAAGTATGTCTCCTCATGCTGGAAATTACACCTCCAGCTTGACATACAGAGTACCCTTATCTGCTTTGAATCCAGAACATTGCCATCTCCAGCTGCTTTGTAAATGGGCTTGGAGTGCCACTTTTTGTCAACCTTACATGCCTACTTTAGCTGTCACTGGCCTCCAATGTTGTACGCTCTGCCCATGTGCATAGAGACTATGCATAGCTAGCGCTTTAACCATGTAGCCAGGCACAGTGCCCCCTACTTGTGCATATACAAGCATGCATGAATCTGGACCTCCGCATGTTGGAAGAAATGGAGCTGCATCTGTTTCACTTTCTGACCCACAATTATCATCTCCTCCTGTCTTTGGCGTAGTTGGAGATCCCAGCATCTCAGGGAAGATGCTGAGACAAATAAAAGTGATTTATTTTCATATTTAGACTTTTAATAAAAATGCAGGCATCAAGAACATATTCCTAGATCAGGGAAACCAATGCAGAAACTCAACGTCTGTGTAAAATTGCATAATCTTTTAAATTCATGAGTCAGGAACTTGGGGGCCTCACAGAAGCTGTGAAACTCAGCCACGTGTGATGTATATTTTAAGTTGTAAAAGTTAACGCCTTATGCATAATTCCAGATTTCTGAATTTCCCGACTCTTGCGCAGTTGAAACCTGAACCATAGCATTGCAATATTGTCATTTATCACTTAATAAGAGTTTACATGGACACAGCAAAATAGATCTAAGCAAGGGAAAGGGAACTAGATGAACATGAACCTACATGGTGCTTTGGCATTAAGGTACCACATAAATAAACATTCTGCCATGAGACTGGCCCTTTTTTGTGACTGCACAGTTTCAAGAACAAATCTGTAGACGTTTTTGTACAATGGAATGCCTGAGCATGATATTCGGCGCTGGCTTTGTACGTCCTTGTTTGCACCCAGATCGTAGAAGCGAGAGATTGGAAAGACCTTCTAGAGCATCTACTATCCCTCTGGCAGTGCAAAAATGTCACCTTACTGTGGATGTGTCAGATATTAAACTACTGTATGAACAGAACTGTCCTTGAAAGCCAAGGGAAAGGCAGGCTTGCTGTTCTGTAGGAGTTTTTCTTAAATAGGGTACCTAGCAGTGATGTAGGAGATGAAGTAACCTGACTGGTTGTTTCCACTCTGCACAGGATGAAAGATACCAGCCGTAAGAACAACGTCTTTGCGCAGTTCCGGAAGAATGAGAGGGACAAGCAGAAGCTGATAGACACTGTGGCTAAACAGCTCCGAAGTCTGATCAACAGCCACCATTTGTGAGGGTAGTCAGCTGTTTGGGATGGGATATTGGGATTTCAGGGCAGTGCTAATCTCTGCACTGCAGCCTCCCTGCACCTGAATTTGGGATTCCTGTTTAAAGAGAATATGTGTATTTTTTTATTCACGTGTATAGTATTCATGGAACCAACCCTTACAAAAAAGTGTTGCTAGGTGAATAATCAAAGGATGGTATCGCAGCATGGTGTGCACTGCTGCAGCGAAGGGTGGGGTTGTGGGTTCCCACTATAAACTCCTATTTTCAGGGGTTTATAACTTGACCGTAAAGGCTGAAACTTGAGATAAAAGTTCATGCCCAGATGATTTTCGTAACCAAATTCAGAGAATCCATTTGACTTTTCTTTTCTTAAGTTATTCAAGTGCAGAAAAAAAGTGTAGGGAGCATTGTGGCTCCAATGCTTTTCTTCCAGGCCCGTAGCTCGGCTGCACCTTTGCAAATGGAGAGAGAGCTGCTTGAGAGCTCGTACTGCAGATGAGTGTGTTTAGGAAGGGAGGGCAAACAAATGCAAAACCATTCACTTTGCTTTGTTGATGTGCATGCTAACTTCATCTGTAGTTTGCAGACTCCTGGCAGGAGAAGTACACTAAATAGATCCATCAGGTCTGTAATTGGACCTGCTGAGCAGGGCTGGACACTGTAATCTGGAATAACTCGTTAGGAGCTGCTGTTGCCTTTTGCAAAGACACTACCTGGAAGAGCTTGAGAGCTACATTGTCATCAAATGGGGTTGGAGAGAGCCACAAAATAATTCTGCTCCACCGTCCTGACCTTGTGGTGCCAAGTTTACCGTGGGATGTTGCTTTGTTGTGATTCAGCGTAGTCCTGCGATGCTAACGTTGCAGGGAAGAAAATCAGCGCTCTGCAAACAACGTGAGGACATCATGCCACAATTTTGCCTTTCTCTGCAACTCCGTTGGATGCTGTCCCCTGTCTTCCCCCTTCCTGAATGTTTGGAGGGACATCCCAGTGACTCCACTTTGTTTGCTCAGTGCTCCCCACAACCTGAGTTTTGCAGTGCGCAGGGCCCTGCTGTTACTAGCATAACTCTGAACAGACTCCTGGGCACTCCCGAGTCGCATGGGACTCTAAGAGCACTCCACTGAGTATTCTAGCCCAAATATCCACTTGGTAAAAAGTGCCTAAGGGCAAAATTCTCCTCTCTTGTCTGTAGCAAGTATCTGTTCCATATTCCTCCCTCCTCCTCTGCATAAGGCTCCCATTGAAGCCAACTGGAGTGCTTAAGTACAGAATGTATGCTGGCAGGGAAATTCACTCTGCCTGATAGAGGAGACTTCTGCCCTTACCTTGTATTTAGCTACTAGACTGTAACTACTCTGGGGGGGTGGGGGAGACATCTAGTGGGTCCGTCTTTAATACCAAATCCAGATACAAAAATATTCGAGTGTTAGAGAGTCCTTTTTCTGTAGGAGCAGGCATGCCAAGCTCCATATTTGCCTAAAACTGTAATAGCATTACGGGGAGCCATTAAGATCTTTAATGTATACATAACCACATAAGTACAGGGGGTTTTTTACATCGGTTTAAATGAGTTGGGTTGTTTTTATTCACACCACAGTTATTTTTTGAAGAAGCCAATGCACCTTTTCTAACCTTCGGGGAGAGATTTAGTTTTTACCCCTTTCTCCCTCAAGGCTTCGTATCGTGCGGGTGACGGAACTTGTTTAAATACGCTGCACAATGCAAATTGTCTGTAATATGCAAGGTGATGGCTGGCTCTCCGGGCCGCGTTCAGTCCCTCTTCCTTTCGACCAGGCGTGTTGACTCTGCGTTCCCTGGCTGCAGTGCTGGTGCCGCTGTCCAACACGTATTTAAGCACAGGGTGGACAAGGAGGTTATTTTGTATTTGTCTTTCCTAATGACGATTTTTTCCAGTGTTCCTCAGCAATGCGTTTTTTATAAGGGTACGTGTTACTTACACCTGAATGTCAATAGCCACGTTTGTTAGCAGCGAACTTCTACTACTGGCTACATCCAAGTGATGGGATAAGTATGCGGGGACTTTTTTATACTTGGGAGGGCTGTATATTGGCATTTCCCTTGTATTTCCTTTTTGAATATAGCTTAAAAACGCTTCCAAAGCACAGGTTCTGAAGGATGGTGAAAGCGACGTGGGTGAGTTGGAAATTGGCATGGGTGGAAAGGGACCTGCAGCAGCTAGCTGGAGGGATCTGCAAGCCAAAGAACTGCTCTGCAAGCAAACGTTTTCCTCAGCATGGGGGGCACAGATGTGAACTGGACTGGTTCCCCGTTCAGACCCTACACTAGCTCTAAAATGCTACATCTGGCCATGCTCCAAACTGCCAGCAAGGAGTTCCGTGTTCTGCCCCATTCCTTTACATTTCGATGTAGAAACTTGTACTGTGCCCAACGAGATTGTAAAGGTGGTGCCGGCAAACCCAGCTTCTCCCGTGTTGCATGCAGACTCCTCTGCGGTGGCAAGCTCCTGGGTTCACCTGACTTGATGAAAACAGCTGGGAGTCTGACTGCCCTGAACCCACCCCACCTGCAAAGTCTTGTGAGTCACTGGTTGCAGCAGCTAGATAGACAGTGCTGTCTCCAGGGGAGAATCTGCAGCATCTCTGGTTCCAGGGTGCTGCTCAGTGCAAGGGGAGAATTCAGAAGCTTCTGGGACAAAACGATCTGCAGTGAAAACTAGTCTTAGCAACTGAAAAAGGGAAACAGCAGAGCTGCTCTGAAAATCTAGTGTAAGGGCCAGAAGGCCTGGTTTCTTAGCAAACACAGGAAGTGTCACCAGACGCATCACCAGTCACAGTTCCCAGTACTCTTGCAAAGCTCTGTCCCATCAGAATCAAACACAAAGGGACAAAGATGTGATTTACTCCTCCCACAAATGGAAAAGGCAGGTTTTCCCCTTCTACGGTGCTGTCACATTCTGCAGGGCCATGAAGAGGGATACTTCTCGGATGCAGGAGGTGGGGACAGGTCGCGACATACTGAGCATCAAATATGCATCCGATGCAAGAGAAACTTCCTGCATTAAAATAAATATAGAGGGTTTTTTTTAACATCAAAAACCCATGGCAGCCCCATGCTGAAAAAATAGGAGAAATTGGAGTCCACAAGGCACTTAAGGGCCATAAATAGTAACGAGCACTTTAAAATCTTTTGGAATCGTACTGCTGCAGCTGCTGGCAACAGTATAAATGAGCATCAGCAGGCATGACAAATAAGGCGCTCTGGCATTTCCAGTTTCTTATTAGGAAGAGGAGAGACTGTCAAACACAATTTTTAATCGCATTTGTCAGCCACTGACTTTGCTGCTGGGCCGGGTGTAGGTTTTGCTGGTGGTGGTGATTTTTTCTCCACTCCTTGTTGAATGATGGGGTGGGGGGAGTGGGAAACGCGCCCCTGAATGTGTAGCTCAGGCTGATAACTAGGGGAGGGGTTATGCTGAAGTAGGTGTTAGCAGAGAAAAGCCGCCAGCTGTTAGATTAATGCTTCATGCTTTAAAATTCAGAGTTATTCCAAGGTGTAGGCTCCATTTTCAACTGTGAGAGGTTCCACTTGGTGCCTAATTAATATAAAAAACAAGGTAAACAGAATCCCTGAGCCAAACCTTTCAGCTGTGACCCCAGCCAGCACCAAACCTTCCGTGACCTGAAGCTGGGCTCTCTGTCCTGTCTCCACCAAACTTAATTTAAAGAGGAGTACAATGGCCTGTACAGAGTTGAAAAAGCTAGGAAATGAATGCTACTTGGAGAGGCCATGGAAAACGCCTGGACCAGGATCATGGGAACTGGCTCTGGCGTTGAGGATTTTCTGTTGGGAAAGCAGCCCCTGCCAAGTTGGAGATTCAGAGAGTCTCTGATTTCAGGAGGTCAAACTCCTAACCACAAGTCGCTTAACGGGGATGAAAAATTGAATTTTGGTGCTCTGTTCCTAATTAACTTTTTGTTCCAAGAGATGCAGTCCGTCCCTTCAAAATAAAATTAATCTTTTAAACAGATTGCTTAAAAAGCTTTGGAAGACGTTTAAAGTCCCCTCTAACTCTATTACTAATTATTTGTATCCTCTGATATGAATGGTAGTGCTTATGAAGGAAAGATTATTATAAATGTACAAGACGGGGGCAGGAGCAGAACCCACCACTCTAATGATAGACCTGTGCCCCCCAAATCAAACAATGCTGCTATTAATGTACCCACGTACATATATGAACATCCCTTAGGTTTTTTAAGTCATGCTAGAGAAGACGGGGTTATTTTTCCCCCTGCAAAGATGTCTAAGTACCAGTTGAAGACAGTTCCGCTCCCTGAGAAGTACCCAGGTATCTTCTTTGTAAACTTAGGTGACACACTTCTAACAGCCTATGCGTTGGGAATAGGTTTTGTATTTTCTTTAATGCACTAACTTACAGACACATTGTACCAGTGCGTAGAGAGGGGTGTATGTTGTATGTGTGTGTGTGTGTGTGTGTGTGTTCATTCTCTAGTGCTGGAGTTCAAGTCATAAAAGCTCTTAGCAGTTTTGCACTTTGTTTTGAATCTGACCACAATTCTATTCTCTGGTGGGAAAGCTGTCCATTGCATTGTTCTGTATTTGTTAAAAGCTAGGCTGTCCATGCAGATACGAAAATGACTGCGTTAACAAATGTCAGATCTGCTAGATTTGACATTTTTTGTCCAGTTCTAAAACTGTTTGTGGGACACTGAGTTGCATTCAAAACTGATTCTTAGATGGAGGCATTACAAGTACTGCCAAAGACTCCATGTATGGATGGATGTGTGGGTGGGAGGGCCTGGTACCCCATCCAAAATCTGCTAGCATGGATCAATAACCTTGGCCTTCAAAGACTTCTCTGTTCCCTTTCTTATGGTTCAGTTGGAATGAGTTGTCAACAACAAATCAGAGTTTGATTTCCAGTCCCAAGGCAAAGCCATTCTGAGTGTAATATAATTTATCTCTGCACCAGACTTAAATGCAGGGAAAATGGGCAAGCAGTGGTGAATTGGCAATGGGAGTTACTTTCACCTCCCAAAACTCTGCTGATTAAAGGGGGTTGGGGGCAACTCTTTTTCTGAAGCAGCGACCAATTCTGCCACATTTATCTTCACTTTGCCATTACTGTATCTCTAGATCGTTTCTTTCCTAGCTTCGGAATTCCTCTTAAGTCACTGCCTGGCTTTTTCTAGTTGGTTCCAGTTTTAGAACTTGCAAGGAGACTATGCAATGGAGAACAACCATTTTCCATTTGTCCCACCCATGGGCTGGGCCAGTTCAATTAGACATACACCTAATCAAAGAAGAACATGTTCCAAGGCTTAGTTTACTCCCCCCTCACTTTCAGAACCAGTTTCTACATGCCCTTGGGATACCAAAATGCCTTGGCTCCCCCCTCCCCCTCCAGCGATGGGGTGTAAATTGCGTTTTTTCCCAAATCTTGGGAGGCAAAGGGAACCATCTAATTAATGAATTCAAGGTGGGAAAGACTCTCCATGTTGCAAACTCTGAGCCGTTTTCATGGGTTTTGTTTTTTAAGTGGGATGATTCTGTGGATGTCTGCATTTGTGTATATAGGGGGTGAAGTGCTCACACAACGAACCCTAGACTAAGGGATCACACAGAGTTTGCCCCACACCTGTGGCATAGGGGTGTAAACGGCAGAAGACACTTGCTGTTGCTGCTTGGTTTGTTTTTTTTCACCTGATCCCTCCCAAACAAGGCCTGGTCTTAACGCCCAAATGTTGGGTTATAACATGGTTGTGAAGAGTCGAGTTAGCTGACACAATGCTGATTGTGACTGCGGTTGGGAGAGGTTGTGGTCAGCATGCTGTTAGCTAGTCATGGTTTAAACCCTGGTTCCAGCTGGGTTTAATCACAAGGAGCTGAAACGATGCATCTGTTCCACATGTCCACTTGATCCTGCCTTTGCCCTTGTTAGACACATGGGCCTGATTCTCATTTACAATGAGGCTCCTTTAAGCTGCCAGAGTGGTGTAAAGGGGCCTTGGCATAACTGAGGTTCAGACCAATGTGACCCTGAGCCTGCCCTCCAACTGCTCTGAATTTAGAGGGACAGCCCTGCAGACCTTTCTATCTCAACCATTCTGCGCTCAGTGAGGTCGTGCTTCTACTTAATCGGGATTTACATCTGCACTGAATTGCTTTCTAACTACATTTGACCCTCTGATTTTACCTCCCTGTCCCGTCCCCGCCATGCACCCCTCAGTGTCCACTGGCTGCTTGTATTGCCTTTATGGGCAGGGGATGGGAGGGGAGGTTTATTTTATAACCTAATGTGGTGAAAACCACTTTTTTTGCACAAGTCGTTGCACAATAAGGGGAATACTTAGTAAATTAGGTTTAACTTTAAAGGGAACATTTTTTTTCCTAAAAACTCACTAGTGGAGCTACTGATTAAAAATGGACTGCATGGTTTACAGATTAAAATGCATTAGAAATTAGCATGTTGATTTCAACTGTACATTTATCCTATTGTAACTTCTATTAAATAATACATCATATAAATCTGGTTAAACGTGTGCTGGAATTCTGTGTGTTTGTTAACTTTGATCACAAGGCAATTGACTGCATGAATTGTGAGTGAATTTCATACAGAGTGCTTCATGGCGGGGGCCAAAACCGGTGGACTGGGAGCAGGATGATGGGCGATTGCTCACTTTGACCTACGGGATGGCTTCCGTTCTCTCTCTCCTCTTCACTGTGTATGGAGGCTGCTGGGAGAGACAGTAAGGAGATCAGACTTGCAGTATCACCTGTATGTTGGTGAAATGCAATTCCAGGTCTGCTCATTATGCTCTGTTTCCTGGCTGTCCAAATAACTAGCTACGGCTGCTGTTCAGAAGACAAAGTTCTGAGTTCAGACTCCCCCCAGACCAGACTGAGTTGAGGCCAGGGGGACGTGTTTGGAGGAGCTTGCTGGCAAGGGGTTAGGTATGTATATTCACCTGGGTCTTCCAAGTCCCGGGTTAGCGTCCTAATCACTGGGCCAGCCTTCCTTTGGCAGCATTCACGGGCTTATCCTCATTACCAGAGCCTGCACTGTCTCTTCATTGGCATAGCCTGGCCCAGGGGAACCCGCACTTACACGATCATTCTCCTCTCAGCTCAGTGCCACTGGCTGGAGCCTACCCAGCAATCCACATATTGCTCTGTCCCCTGTGGCTGCCATACATTTCGCCCTTCCCCTTTGAAGAAAATAACTTTTGTCATCAGTGGATGTCTAGCCCACCTTCTACAGACTTTACAGACCCCCGACATTTAACACGTTGTTTTAAATGGGCTGGCCGAATGTATAGATGATTGGCAGTGGTTTGCATGAGCCAGAATAGAATCCAGTTCAGTCTCCGTTACCTAAGAACATAGGAATTGCCAGACTGCATTAAACCCAAGGTCCACCTAGCCCAGTATCCCACCTCTGACAGTGACCAGCTGCTTCAGGGGAAGGCATAAGAACCCTGCAGTAGCTGTTGTGGGGAAATCTACACCAAAGAAGGTCTCATCCGGGGCTCTGATAGTGAGAGATTGGTTTAAGCCCTGATTTTCAAGGTTTTGTCTCCCTTCCATACTCTTCTTGTCAGGATTCACTATTATAACTCTGGATATGCTTGTTAGCCATATAAATGTCCAATCGCTCTTTGAATCTTGCTCAGTTCTTAGCCTCAACGTCGTCCTTTGGGCTTTGCAAGGTCAACAGAGGTAGCCCAAACCTTTCTTTATCACTGCAGTTAGCAGATGGGACTCCAAACACGTGCCAAAGATCTGAGGAGGAAGAAGTGGCCAGTTGTTTTCATGCAGTCACTCTTCACAGCAGAAGCCAGCTCTATAGTTTGTCCTTTTAATTTTTAAGATTTTTTCTGTCTTTAGATTTAGTTTTGTGTGACCCCGCCCCAGCAGCTCTAGGACTCTTAAAACCCCCTGCAATGTACAAACCACGGGTGAATGTTTTGGAATGCACTGACCTGCCCCTGGACTGATGAAATATACGAGCTGCCCAACAAATAACCTCCATCAGCTGGCCAGCCTAAATTCCTCTCCAGGGCCTGATAGACATAGGAGCCTTGGTCCATGTCCTGAGAGTCCATAAACCACCAGTATTCAGCAGAGGTGCTGGAACAATGTGTATTGTGGGGGTGCTGAGAGCCATTGAACTGAACTGTAAACCCTATGCATAATGGAAACCACTTAAAGTCAGGGGGTGCTTCAGCACCCCCGAACCCCTAGTTCCAGCACCTGTGCTATTCAGCAGATTATTGAAGTATGTGTTTATCTTTAAACGTGCAGAAGTCCCTTTCAAATCAATGGGACTTCAGCACGTTTACATTTAAGCGTGTGTTTAAGGGCCTTGCTGGGTTGGCGTCTAATAGACTAATGGGATCGGGGGAGGGGGATGAGTTCCAGAATTGGAGATCCTTTAAAATCTCTGGGTTTTGTTTGATTTCCTCGAGCGGTCCTGGCATTATTCCCCACCTCATCCCATGATAATCCATTTATTTCTAATGGGTATTATTCACTGGAGAGAATCTCACAGGTGGAACAAAGACCCTGAGGCCTAATGAGGAGGAGGAAAGCAGAGAATCAAGGAGCTTGTGTGCATTGTGCCTCCCTTATCTGCCCTTTTCTCTCTTGCTTTAGCTGCTGGGTTCGGGTTACCCTTCTCTTTGTGCCCGGCTGACTAAAAACCTCTGCTCTGAGTCCATGATGTTGTCATCTGATGTGCAGCTGTTATGATGGTAATTCGGGGCCATCCGATATGAGACCAGAACTCTCCTCTGCTGAGACGGAAAAAGGGATCTCAGCCCCTGTCTAGGATTTCTGACCTCTTCCTTGGATTCTCATCACAGGGCTTCCAATGAGACGTTATGCGGGCCAGGTACCAGCTGCAAAAGCACTTTAGTGTATAGTCTCTTCTGAACCTAGCACTGCACCTTTCTTTATTCTAATACTATACCCACTTAGAGCTTCTCCTCCTTCCCTGAGATCTTTCTTTTTGCCTAATGAGTGGGATTTTAACATGAAGTTTGACTTTTGTCTGGTGCCTTCCAGCCCAGGTTCTTAAAGCAGTTCACGAGTATGAATGGATTTGGCTTCCCAGCCCCGCTGCGATCAAGGCAGGTGCTGTTATCCCCCTTGTGCAGAAGGGGAACTGAAGCACAGAGAAACTAACTGGCCCAAGGTCACACAGGGAATCTGTGACAAAGCCAGGAATAAAACCACGGTCTCCTGACTCCCGTACTGGGATTTAAAGGAGACCTGCAAAGGGGGAGAAAGGGGCTCGTACCCTTCCGTTTGGTGCTTCTGGTAGATAAAGATGTCCTAATAAAAGGGTTTTGTGTGTGTGTGTGTGTGTGTGTGTGAAAAAACTACTTATTTAGACATTCAGGTTTTGCCTACCCTGGAAGACTCTATGGAGACTGAAGAACTGGTGAGATTACGACATCCCAAGAGGCTGAAAGCTGAGCACTTGAGGGGAAGGATTTGGTCAGACATTTATTTATCTCCAATGCCTAATTAACATCTGAGAGAGTGGGGGGTGTCTGTCAAAAATTTGACACCTTCACCCCTTCTTTTAAGGTGTGGGAGCCCATAATGGATCTCTCTCCAGGGACTATCAGAAATTCCAGGGAAGACCAGACCTGATATTTCTTATGGTTAAAAAGCCAGCAGGAGAGAAGAACTTTTTTTTGAAGGGGGTTGGGGGGTGGAATCCCCTTTCCAGTTGTCTTTATCTGTCATAAAGAAGCACAAATGGTCCAGACTTGATCGTTCAAAAATACTTCGCAAGTGCCTTTAACCTCAAGGCTGTTTTTCCTGATCTAGCTCAGGGAGAACGCTGAAGCGCTCGGCCTGAACCCTATGGTGCTTGGCAGATGTTCAGATCTAAGTCCAGGCTCCCTGGCTTTGGCCTATCCCACCAAACCCGACCCCTCCTTCCCCCAAACTCACCCAAAAGCCCCCGTCAGGATTCATACGAGGGATTAGACATTTCTGTGGATAGCAAGGCTATTCAGAGGTGTTATAGTAATGCTTCAAAAACAATCAAGAGCTTTGGAAGGGATATAAACCGTCCTGCCTCTGGACAGAATCTCTGTTGGGGTTTGGAAGGAAGCTTTCCCTGCAGACAGCTTATCCCAAAATTGTCCATTGCAAGGGTTTTTCCTCCAGAGCAGCTGGTAGTGGCCACTGTCAGAGGCAGGGTACAGGATTAGACGGGCCCTGCTCTGGTTCAGTTCCTAGGTTTCTATTTTGGGGTGATAGCTACACTTGGTGACTCGCTCTCCTGGCTGGGGTGCTGCTGGGCATGTAAAATCAGCTCCTGGGTTCTAACCTGATCACATTTGTATCCTAATGGTTTTTTACTTCTCCTCCCAACCTCCCCATTAGTACAGTCCCCTTTGGAGTGCGCATTTCAGACCAAGCCCAGTTATCCTGTATGGCCAGCTCATTTCAGATGTGCATCTCTTCGAAACATAAGATGAGAGAGCAGCAAGCATGGGTATGGGACAGGAGTTGCTTTTGGTCACCCAGCCACATTCTTGCTAAACTGGAGGTGATTAGCAAATCCTGCCTTGAAAACTTCATCTAACAACCACTCCACTGCTTAGATGATAATAGAAACTTCATCTAACAACCACTCCACTGCTTAGATGATAATAGAAACTCTTCCTATTGTTTCATGGACTGTTTCACAATGCAGGTCCCGAGGGGCAATGGCCCTTTAACTTGATCCTTTACCCCACCCCCATCTCCCTCGTGTGCTGAGAGTTGAAGCCAAGTTTTGATTCACCAGTAGTTCAGTGGTTGCTTTAATTATCTTTCTGCCTTAAACAAGGATGATTGGATCCAACTCTTCAGTTGAAGTGGCTGCCTTCAAGGAATCTGCGTTCTGAACCCTGCTCTTCCATGATTGAATCTGTGCTCGCAGATGGGAAAAACAATATCGAATCTGAAATAAGGTTTTGAAGCCAGAGCTGACATAATGGTCACCAGTTCATCAAGGGAAAAGGAATTGCATTAACCTCCTATGGGAGGTTTTACCCTCGTGTTAGAGCCGTGCTGCTATTTAGGGCTGCACCGTTTGCTTCATTGTATTATCAGCCTTCAATGTGATGATTCTACTAGCATCTTTGGCCTTATTGCAGCAAGAGATAAGATTCCACAAATGTATTCCAGTTCTGTCACTGTATGTGTAATATACTCAGTTTCTGTAAGGCATTTGACTTGGTACCACGCAACGTTTTGATTAAGAAACTAAACAGTACAAAATCCACCTGGCACACATTGCGTAGATTAAAAACTGGCTAACTGATAAGTCTCAGAATGAAAATGGGGAATCATCAAACAGGTGTTTCCAGAGGGGGTGCTGCAAGTATTGATTCTTGGCCCTACGCTATTTAACGTTTTTATTAATGACCTGGTAGAAAATATAAAATCATCACTGATAAAGTTTGCAGATGATACAAAGATTGGGGGAGTGGTAAACAATTAAGAGGATGGGTCACTAATACAGAGTAGGCTTGGTGGAGGCAAACAATATGTGTTTCAATATGGCCGAATATAAACCATCTAGAAACAAAGAACGTAGGCCATACTTACAGGATGGGGGACGCTATCCTGGGAAGCGGTGACTCTGAAAAAAACTGGTGGATCGTGATGGGTAAGAGCTGAATGTGAGCTCCCAGTGAGATGCTGTGGCCAAATGGGCTAATGTGATCCTCGCATGTATAAGCAAGGGAATCTCAAGTAGGAGTAGAGAGGTTATATTACCTCTGTATTCATCACTGGTGTGAGCATGGCTGGAACACTGTCCAGTTCTGGTGTCCACACTTCAAGAAGGATGTTGATAAATTGGGAAGAGAGCAGAGAAGAGCCATGAGAATGGTTAAAGGATTGGGAAACAAGCATTACCAGGAGAGGCTCCAGGAGCTCAGTCTGTGTAGTTCAACAAAGAGAAGATTACGGTGCCACTTGATCTTAGTCTATACGTACCTACATGGTGACCAGAAATTTGACAATAGAGGGGCTCTTCATTTTAGCAAAGGTATTACGGAGTCCAGTGGCTGGAAGTGGAAGCTAGGCAAATTCAGACTAGAAATAAGGTGCACGTTTTAACAGGCCTATTAACCATCAGAACAATTTGCCAAGGATTATGGTGGATTCTCTATCACTGAAAATTTTTAAATCAAGATAGGATGTCTTTCTAAAATCTATGCTATAATTCAACCAGGAATTATTGTGGGGAGGGTCTCTGGCCTGTGTTCTACAGGGTACACAGTGGTCCTGTCTGGCCTTAGAATCTCTAAACTGGCCTGCCACTGCTCTGTGCTGTTGGGCAAGTCACTTCATCTCTCTCTTCCTCAGTTTACCTTTCTGTAATGTGGGGAGTAGTGTGAGGACTGACTGATTTATATCTGTGAAGCACTTTGAGGGCCCTCCTGTGAAAGGAGTTTCACAGGGGCAAAGTACGGTTGGGTGGGATGCTGGTGGTGATTGACTGCAATTATTCTTTATAATATAGAGGCCCCCAACTGAGATCAGGGTCCCGTTGTGCCAGGAGCTGTACAGACCTACAGTACCATGAATCATTGAATATCATGGTTGGAAGGGACCTCAGGGGGTCATCTAGTCCAACCTGCTACTCAAAGCAGGACCAATCCCCAACTAAATCATCCCAGCCAGGGCTTTGTCAAGCCTGACCTTAAAAACTTCAAAGGAAGGAGATTCCACTACCTCCCTAGGTAACCCATTCCAGTGCTTCACCACCCTTCTAGTGAAATAGTTTTTCCTAATATCCAACCTAAACCTCCCCCACTGAAACTTGAGACCATTACTCCTCGTTCTGTCATCTGCTACCACTGAGAACAGTCTAGATCCATCCTCTTTGGAACCCCCTTTCAGGTAGTTGAAAGCAGCTATCAAATCCCCCCTCATTCTTCTCTTCTGCAGACAAACAATCCCAGTTCCCTCAGCCTCTCCTCATAAGTCATGTGTTCCAGCCCCCTAATAATTTTTGTTGCCCTCCGCTGGACGCTTTCCAATTTTTTCACATCCTTGTAGTGTGGGGCCCAAAAGTGGACACAGTGCTCCAGATGAGGCCTCACCAATACCGAATAGAGGGGAATGATCATGTCCCTCGATCTGCTGGCAATGCCCCTACTTATACAGCCCAAAATGCCATTGTGAAATACCACAGTAAAATGGTCCCTGCCCTGAAGACCTTAAATTAAGTAGTCAAGGCTTGACACAGGCTGGGTGGACAAAAGTAAGGATTATTACCCCATGTTCAGATGGGGAGGAGAGGCACAGAGATCTCTAACAGGGTCTGTGGGAGAGTCAAGAGTGGGACCCTGATTCTAAGCATTTTAGTGGTCTGCCATTAAACCATCTTTTCATACAGCAAGCCTGGATTTAGCCCCTTGAGTGCATAAAGCATTGAAGGAGGGGTGGGTTTACACCCACCTTGAACTTTGACATTAACAACAGCTAGGTGGAGGGTTCAGGCCCAGGAGACTTGGTCTGGGTGTGGAACTCCTGTAGATGGCGGCACGGTAGCAAGGCAGTTGAACAGAGCCTAAACTAAGCCTTGCGGTCCCTTAAACCCTGTGCTTCCAAGCTGGGCACTGAGCAGAGACCAGCCTGGGGGAAAGATTTCCGCCCTTTGTGGCAGGGGTGGGTATAGACCCTTGATGTATGATGCCCAGAATGACCTGCATGCTCGCCTGGTTGAGACAGACTTGGTAATGGAGGATGGCCATGTGGAGTCAGTGCTGGGTTCCTTCGCTGAGGCTAGCATTAAACTCTGAACTGCTGGCCACGTCATCTGGGCATCGCTCTGCACCCAGCCTTATCCCAAATCCTTCTGGCTCCTCCTGTAAACTGGTCCTGCACAAACCCCTTCCGGTGCTATAAGAACCAGGAAAACTCTCTGGAGAGTTTGTTTTAAGCTCTGGGTTACCCCCACCCCAACACATACATTTATACATGTCTAGCAGCTTCCCTGGTGCTTGCCCCCCTGCTACTGAGAAGTGCCCTGTCTCTGCAATGCCCCTTGAATGCTAGAGCTGCACTAGCTTCCTAGAACAGGGTGAACCACCTGGATTTGGAAAGATCAGGTGGCCCAGGGTGGAATTTTCCCAAGTGCCCGACACTGGCCTAGCTCTGCTTCCCTCGAAAGGCAGGATGGTTCAGTGGTTAGGGTGGGAGTCTCTTGGCACTTGGGAGGCCCCCGGTTCAATTCCCTGCTCCGCCCCAGACTCCCTGTTGTGACCTTGGGGAAGTCACTTAGTCTCCCTGAGCCTCAGTTTCCCCCTCTGTACATGGGGGTCATGGTCCTGCCTGCCTCACGGGGGGGTGATAAGTGTAACTACGCTAAAGACTAGGAGGAGCTCAGATCCTGTGGTCGGGGGGCCTGTGACAGCGAGCTGGGACTCAGCAGCTGGCCCAGCCCTGGGGTCACTGTTTAACCAGCGAGGGCCCTGGGGAATAGAATGGTTAAGGAGAGGAGTTCCTGATTACCAGATCAGACTGGGGCTGGGTAGATAATTAGCCCATTAAGAAGGAGGGTGGATAAAAGAGCACAGGAAGGACGTGCAGGGGAGGAGAAGCAGGAGACAGAGACTAGTAGGGCCTGATCAAAGGGAATTCCCTGGGTGGAGACACCTCCCTTCATCCTCCCTTTAGGAGACAGGGGTTAGTAAAGCTGGATAAGTTGTAAATACTCTGCCTGCTCTGGCACGTAAAGGAGGTAGAGTGAAACAATATAAACAAACTGCCCGATGGTATCTACAAAAGGGAAGGTCTCTGAGTAATGGATAGTACTTAGTCCTGCCATGAGTGCAGGGGACTGGACTAAATGACTTTTTGAGGTCCCTTCCAGGCCTACGATTCTATGATCTATGAGTGGTCTGTGGGAAGCTAAGAGGATGCCTCAGTCCCTTGCATAGGTGGATAGAAAGACAAGGGCTATGCACACACAGGTTCCTAAAAGACACTGAAGTCGGTGAGCGTTTTACTACTCATTTCAATGGGAGCAATGTTAGGCCAATGCTGAGTGTTCATGAAAATCTCTCCTACCATCCATCCCATCATCTATTCTCCAGGGCTTTGTCCAGTCCATTCTGTGTGACCCAACTGATGAAGCTTCTACAGTTGGGAAGTTTCTTCTGACCTACCCTTTGCTGCTTCATAAGCATCCCTCTCCTGCCTGGATGTAAAGAACTCTACCTTACTGGAAAAGAAAAAACTGATCCACTTACTTAGGGTCGGAAGTATCAGTCAACACCAAAAATGGGTCTGTTCCGGAGATCACAAAGATAAGTGTCAATGAGGGATCAAAATCAGGTTCTCGCAGCAGAGCATCTGACCTTTAATCACTTGATTAAATTAAGCAAGTTTAACGGACTCACAAAGCCACCATCTGAAATAAACTCGAAGGAACTCAAAAACGGTAAAATGCGTGTCTCCACCTTTCATCCCCCTCCACCCACTTGGTACCAGTAAGAAAAGAAAGTGCAGCTCATTGTTAATATTTGTATTGTGGTGGCATCAAGACCCCATTGTGCGGGGCTCGGTACAAGCACAGAGCTGCCTGCTGCCCGGGAAGGCTTACAGTCTAAAAGACACAAGTCAATGAAGGGTGGGAGAATGGAGCTAGAACATCCAAATACGGTGAAAAATTGGCCCAGTTTTGTCAGTTACATGAATTGTTGGTCATGGTGTCAAACTTTAACTCTGCAGCAAGGGTGCGCTGGGGTCAGAGGCGTAAACCCGATGTGAGAGACTGATTTTCAACCTAGATGGAGTATCAACTTAAAGTCCAGGGTCTGCACGGCCAGGTGAGCATCAGCTGGGTTTACAGTTGGAACACTGCATTTGTCGAACCTCCTGGTGAGTGTGTGTTGCACAATCCACAGGGGATATGAGTTGTTACGGCCCCAGTTAAGGTGCTTTTAGCTCTGAAGGTACCTGGTTCTATCCCTGCATCAGCCAAGAAGGTGGCTATTGCATTTGCTTATGATACCTGATTGGTTGGAGATTCACCACTTCCAGGGAAAAGTCAAAGACAAGGAAACCAGCCTACTTATTGGCAGCCCCCTCAGTGTGATGGGTCTGTTCCTGACAGTGCCATGTGCTCGCAGCCTCAGAGGAATGGACTCTGTGCTGTGCAAAACATGAGCCTCTTGACTGAATCATAGAATCATAGAATATCAGGGTTGGAAGGGACCTCAGGAGGTCATCTAGTCCAACCCCCTGCTCAAAGCAGGACCAATCCCCAATTAAATCATCCCAGCCAGGGCTTTGTCAAGCCTGACCTTAAAAACTTCTAAGGAAGGAGATTCTACCACTTTCCTAGGTAACGCATTCCAGTGCTTCACCACCCTCCTAGTGAAAAAGTTTTTCCTAATATCCAACCTAAACCTCCCCCACTGCAACTTGAGACCATTACTCCTTGTTCTGTCATCAGCTACCACTGAGAACAGTCTAGATCCATCCTCCCTGAATCAGCAGTCCATCCTCCCTGAGTCACCACTGAGTCAGCAGTGTGCCCTTGTGGCCAAGAAGGCCAATGGCATTTTGGGATGTATAAGTAGGGACATAGCGAGCAGATCGAGGGACGTGATCGTTCCCCTCTATTCAACATTGGTGAGGCCTCATCTGGAGCACTGTGTCCAGTTTTGGGCCCCACACTACAAGAAGGATGTGGATAAATTGGAGAGAGTCCAGCGAAGAGCAACAAAAATGATTAGGGGTCTAGAACACATGACTTATGAGGAGAGGCTGAGGGAGCTGGGATTGTTTAGCCTGCAGAAGAGAAGAATGAGGGGGGATTTGATAGCTGCTTTCAACTACCTGAAAGGGGGTTCCAAAGAGGATGGCTCTAGACTGTTCTTAATGGTAGCAGATGACAGAACGAGGAGTAATGGTCTCAAGTTGCAGTGGGGGAGGTTTAGATTGGATATTAGGAAAAACTTTTTCACTAAGAGGGTGGTGAAACACTGGAATGCGTTACCTAGGGAGGTGGTAGAATCTCCTTCCTTAGAGGTTTTTAAGGTCAGGCTTGACAAAGCCCTGGCTGGGATGATTTAACTGGGAATTGGTCCTGCTTCGAGCAGGGGGTTGGACTAGATGACCTTCAGGGGTCCCTTCCAACCCTGATATTCTATGATTCTATGATTCCCTGGAACCACCTCTCAGGTAGTTGAAAGCAGCTATCAAATCCCCCCTTATTCTTCTCTTCTGCAGACTAAACAATCCCAGTTCCCTCAGCCTCTCCTCATAAATCATGTGTTCCAGACCCCTAATAATTTTTGTTGCCCTTCGCTGGACTCTTTCCAATTTATCCACATCCTTCTTGTAGTGTGGGACCCAAAACTGGACACAGTACTCCAGATGAAGCCTCACCAATGTCGAATAGAGGGGAACAATCACGTCCCTCGATCTGCTCGCTATGCCCCTACTTATACATCCCAAAATGCCATTGGCCTTCTTGGCAGCAAGGGCACACTGCTGACTCATATCCAGCTTCTCGTCCACTGTCACCCTTATGTCCTTTTCCGCAGAACTGCTGCCTAGCCATTTGGTCCCTAGTCTGTAGTGGTGCATTGGGTTCTTCCGTCCTAAGTGCAGGACCCTGCACTTATCCTTATTGAACCTCATCAGATTTCTTTTGGCCCAATCCTCCAATTTGTCTAGGTCCCTCTGTATCCTATCCCTACCCTCCAGCATATCTACCTCTCCTCCTAGTTTAGTATCATCCGCAAATTTGCTGAGAGTGCAATCCACCCCATCCTCCAGATCATTTATGAAGATATTGAACAAAACCGGCCCCAGGACTGACCCCTGGGGCACTCCACTTGACACCAGCTGCCAACTAGACATGGAGCCATTGATCACTACCCGTTGAGCCCGACAATCTAGCCAACTTTCTACCCACCTTATAGTGCATTCATTCAGCCCATACTTCTTTAACTTGCTGACAAGAATACTGTGGGAGACCGTGTCAAAAGCTTTGCTAAAGTCAAGATACAATACATCCACTGCTTTCCCTTCATCCACAGAACCAGTAATCTCATCATAGAAGGTGATTAGATTAGTCAGGCATGACTTGCCCTTGGTGAATCCATGCTGACTGTTCCTGATCACTTTCCTCTCATGCAAGTGCTTCAGGATTGATTCTTTGAGGACCTGCTCCATGATTTTTCCGGGGACTGAGGTGAGACTGACTGGCCTGTAGTTCCCAGGATCCTCCTCCTTCCCTTTTTTAAAGATTGGCACTACATTAGCCTTTTTCCAGTCATCTGGGACTTCTCCCGTTCGCCACGAGTTTTCAAAGATAATGGCCAATGGCTCTGCAATCACAGCCGCCAATTCCTTTAGCACTCTCGGATGCAACTCGTCCGGCCCCATGGACTTGTGCACGTCCAGCTTTTCTAAATAGTCCCTCACCACCTCTTTCTCCACAAAGGGCTGGCCATCTACTCCCCATGTGATACCCAGCGCAGCAGTCTAGGAACTGACCTTGTTAGTGAAGACAGAGGCAAAAAAAAGCATTGAGTACATTAACTTTTTCCACATCCTCTGTCACTAGGTTGCCTCCCTCATTCAGTAAGGGGCCCACACTTTCCTTGGCTTTCTTCTTGTTGCCAACATACCTGAAGAAACCCTTCTTGTTACTCTTGACATCTCTTGCTAGCTGCAGCTCCAGATGCGATTTGGCCCTCCTGATTTCATTCCTACATGCCCGAGCAATATTTTTATACTCTTCCCTGGTCATATGTCCAACCTTCCACTTCTTGTAAGCTTCTTTTTTATGTTTAAGATCTGCTAGGATTTCACCATTAAGCCAAGCTGGTCGCCTGCCATATTTACTATTCTTTCGACTCATCGGGATGGTTTGTCCCTGTAACCTCAACAGGGACTCCTTGAAATACAGCCAGTTCTCCTGGACTCCTTTCCCTTCATGTTAGTCCCCCAGGGGATCCTACCCATCCGTTCCCTGAGGGAGTCGAAGTCTGCTTTCCTGAAGTCCAGGGTCCGTATCCTGCTGCTTACCTTCCTTCCCTGTGTCAGGATCCTGAACTCAACCAACTCATGGTCACTGCCTCCCAGATTCCCATCCACTTTTGCTTCCCCCACTAATTCTTCCCGGTTTGTGAGCAGCAGGTCAAGAAAAG
Source organism: Lepidochelys kempii (assembly GCF_965140285.1). Taxonomy (NCBI): domain Eukaryota; kingdom Metazoa; phylum Chordata; order Testudines; family Cheloniidae; genus Lepidochelys; species Lepidochelys kempii. The sequence goes on from NC_136383.1 coordinate 138,243,580, forward strand.
CTCCCCCCCAGTTGCCTCCTCTAGCACTTGCACCAGGAAATTGTCCCCTATGCTTTCCAAAAACTTCCTGGATTGTCTGTGCACCGCTGTATTGCTCTCCCAGCAGATATCAGGGTGATTGAAGTCTCTCATGAGAACCAGGGCGTGCGATCTAGTAGCTTCCGCGAGTTGCCGGAAGAAAGCCTCATCCACCTCATCCCCCTGGTCTGGTGGTCTATAGCAGACTCCCACCACTATATCACTCTTGTTGCTCACGCTTCTAAACTTAATCCAGAGACGCTCAGGTTTTTCTTTAGTTTCGTACCGGAGCTCTGAGCAGTCATACTGCTCCCTTACATACATACTGCTACTCCCCCACCTTTTCTGCCCTGCCTGTCCTTCCTGAACAGTTGATAACCATCCATGACAGTACTCCAGTCATGTGAGTTATCCCACCAAGTCTCTGTTATTCCAATCACGTCATAATTCCTTGACATCACCAGGACTTCCAGTTCTCCCTGCTTGTTTCCAAGGCTTTGTGCATGTATATATAGGCACTTGAGATAACCTGCTGATCGCCCCTCATTCTCAGTATGAGGCAGGAGCCCTCCCCTCACAGACATTCCTGCCTGTGCTTCCTCCCAGTATCCTGCTTTCCCACTTACCTCAGGGCTTTGGTCTCCTTCCCCCGGTGAACCTAGTTTAAAGCCCTCCTCACTAGGTTAGCCAGCCTGCTTGCGAAGATGCTCTTCCCTCTCTTCGTTAGGTGGAGCCCGTCTCTGCCTAGCACTCCTCCTTCATGGAACACCATCCCATGGTCAAAGAATCCAAAGCCTTCTCTCCGACACCACCTGCGTAGCCATTCGTTGACTTCCACGATTCGACGGTCTCTACCCCGGCCTTTTCCTTCCACGGGGAGTATGGACGAGAACACCACTTGCCCCTCAAACTCCTTTATCCTTCTTCCCAGAGCCATGTAGTCCGCAGTGATCCGCTCAAGGTCATTCTTGGCAGTATCATTGGTGCCCACGTGGAGAAGCAGGAAGGGGTAGCGATCCGAGGGCTTGATGAGTCTCGGCAGTCTCTCCATCACATCGCGAATCTTAGCCCCTGGCAAGCAGTAGACTTCTCTGTTTTCCCGGTCAGGGCGGCAGATAGATGAATCAGTCCCCCGGAGGAGAGAGTCCCCGACCACCAGCACCCGCCTCCTTCTCTTGGGAGTGGTGGTCGTGGAACCCCCAACCTCAGGACAGTGCATCTCATGCCTTCCAATCGGTGGAGTCTCCTTCTGTTCCCTTCCCTCAAATGTATCATCTAGTCCACTCTCCGCAATGGTACCTGTGGAGAGAACATGAAAGCGGTTAGTTACCTGTGTCTGCGTTGCTGGAACCCGGACATTCCCCCTTCTTCTTCTGGAGGTCACATGTTGCCAAGCTTCTTCACTGGCCTCTTGGCTCCGCTGTGCAACCTGCTCTAAATCTTTAGAGCTTTGTGCCCGTAGAAGCCTATCCTGACTTTTGTCCAGAAAATCCTCAGTTTCTCGTATGCAACGCAGGGTCGTTATCTGTTGCTCCAGACCTTCAATCTTCTCTTCCAGTATGGAGACCAGCTTGCACTTTGTACAGACAAAGTTGCTTCTGTCCTGTGGAAGAAAGACAAACATGGCACATTCAGACTGCTTGAGTTTAAGGACCAGGTGCCTTTAGCCTGGATGCAGTAGGAGAACTATAATGGCTCTTCAACATGATTCAGTCACTAGAGGGGAACAAAGTGCCATGCTTCCAGCATGGGTTACATTTCCATTAGAATCATAGAAATGCCAGGCTGGAAGGGACCTTGAGAGGTCACCTAGTCCCGCCCCCTGCACTGAGGCAGGACAAGTAAATCTAGACCATCCCTGACTGGTGTTTGTTCAACCTGTTCTTAAAAACCTCCAGTGATGGGCATCTCACGACCTCCCGTGGAAGCCTGTTCCAGAGCTTAACTCCCCTGAGAGTTATAAAGTTTTTCCTAACATGCAACCTGAATCTCCTTTGCTGCAGATTAAGCCCATTGCTTCTTGACCTTCAGTGGACATGGAGAACAGCTGATCCCCATCCTCTAGATAAGAAGCCCGTAACATATTTGAAGACAGCTGGGGGAAGACAGGTCCGTTCCCCCCCACCACCCCACCCCACAGCAAGACTAACCATGTCCCATTTTCTACCTTTCCTCCTAAGTCAGGTTTTCTAAAGTTTTCTCATTTTTGTTGCTCTTCTCTGGACTCGCTCCAATTTGTCCACAACTTTCCTAATGTGTGGCACCCAGAAACTCCAGCTGAGGCCTCACCAGTGCCGAGTAGAGTGGGACAATTACCTCCCGTGTCTTACATAGGACACATCTACTTAATGCACCCCAGAATTATATCCTTTTTCATGACTGCATCACGTTGTGGGCTCATATTCAGTTTGTCATCCTCTATAACCCCCAGCTCCTTTTCAGCAAGCTAGTTAGTCCTTCCGCCAAGCTACTTACTCCTCATTTTGTGGTTGCCTGTTGGATTTTTTTCTTTCCTAGTGTAGGACCGTGTACTTGTTTCCACTGAATCTCAGCCCAATTCTCCATTTTTTCAAGAGCAGTTTGAATTCTGATCAAACCGTGTTTGGTGTTTCAACCAAAACAAAAAAATGTGAGCGGAAAATTTTAGTTTTGGTAAAAAAAAAAAAAAAATCGAATCACTTACTTTGTGCCCATGCTGGACGTGTTCTTTAACCTTCAGTTCACACCCCCCATTAGAAGAGTCTTTCCTCCTTCACCACAAGCGTTGCGTGGCTTACTACACAATACGCTGATAAACTGCTTTGAGATCCTTGAATGGGAGGGGCCGAAAGAAATCTGTAGACCTGTCCATTTTATTTGTCCACAAATCACCAGGCACATCCATGGCACTGAATAAGTAATATAAGGTCATCGTATTCATATCTAGTAGGATAAAGTGCCCATTCACTCTGCTAAACTTCCCTAATGAAGCTTCCTTTCACCCAATAGGAAATAATCTGCCTCGTGTTTCTTTAAGCAACTAAATATCCCTTACATTACAAGCTAGGGACTTACAAGCATGTTCTGAGACTAATTTTTCCCGGCCTCAGCTCTCAGAATGGTGCCTGCAGTGGACTGACGCTTTCTGGCCTGACACATGCACACTCAAAGCACACGGAAGAGCTGCTTGTCCGCTTTTCCCATGGAAATGGGAGAACAGCTACTGCATGTCTCCGTGGCCTTTTGCTGGCGACAGCAAGCAGGGCGCTGACGCCTGACAGCTGGCTTGGATTTATCGTTCTTGTCACTTTCGGCTCTGGGGGCTGAAAGGGTTTGCATGACCTAAGGCGGTGGGGATGGCTTAGAGTGGCTGCATGGTCTGTTATGAAGCAGACAGACTCCCAAGCCCAGTGAGCTAATGGGGAGCGACTCATGCCTGCGTGTGTATTCCTGAGGTTTAAAAGGACTGGCTGGGAGGAAATGCTTTAACTTCCCTAATGAGACCTGCATGAGAACAGCAAGGGGAAGGCTTGTGTAGCATCTGTGCTATGGGCCATCATATTGTTTGTTATCAATAACACTACGGGGCTTCAATCAAGTTGGAGCCCCATCGGGCCGGTTGTGATACATGCATGTGGGAATGGCGTTCCCTGGCTCGAAGAGCTCACGCTCCAAGGTTCTGGTTCAGGACGGTGTGTAACTTGGTTGGGGAGAATCAACTCCCTGCCCACCCAGTTTGTCCCCAAAGTCACAGAAGAAGGGACCTGGTTCTGAGAACGGCCCCCATTGGCTTTAGTGGGGTTTGCAGATGCTCCCACTAGTTTGATGCTCTGGCCTGTTGGATTTTCAGACCCAAACGCTCAGTTCTTCTTCACGCTACGGCAACAGCTGGTCCCCTGCCAGGGTCAGCCACATTTCACAGCCAGTCACTGTGCCAGCCGGACACCACACTGCCCCATGGGCTGCCAGACAGAGGGCTGGCACCCCAGTCTGAATCGGCGTGGCGTTCAGAGTGGAACTGGGGAACGTGTGGAGGATCTCAAAGCAAGTTAATGGATTAACTCCCACGACTGCCCCATCCTATGCCATTGCCCCGGAAGCTGGTTATGTGGCCCAGTGCTACTTTACAGGCGCAGAGGTCAAGGTTGAAAAGGCCCAGATGCGTTAAGTTTATAGCTATGTAATCCATGCTACTTACATAAGGATATGAGGGGGAGGGGGGTCTATGCACCCACTCACGCACAATTTATATATGGGGGGTGGGTTGCTGTCCCTGCTGAGAGGAATTCCTTTTGGAGACTCTGTCCAGCTGGCCCCCCAGGAGTCTCTGAGAGGGGCCTCCCCCAGGCTGGTGACCTAGCTCTCACGTCAGAGAAGTCTGTGGTCGAGGAGCCAGTCCCAGCCTTTATTTGAGCAGGTGCCAAAGCTCAATCCTGTGTTGTTTTGCTGCTAAGTCTTCCCACTACCTTGCAGTGGGTCCAAACTTGCCTGTAGGCCATGTCTCTCCAGATGCACCGTCTGCTCCGGATAGTGCAGTCTGCCTCGTAATCTCCCCTGGCTCCTTCCCAGCGGGTTGCTCTCTTTCTATATCTGGAACAGTCTCTTTTGTTGCAAGGGAAAGAAGGCAGCCAGAGAGGGGCTGCGCCTTCTCCTTCTTCGGCACCCACCGTGCGGGCTCCTTTCTGGCTGGCATGCAACATGCACCTTCACAACCCCTCCAGAGCTGCTAGCCTGCAGCAGATCCTGAATTTACTGCAGTGTCCAAGTTCCTTCCAGACTGTTTTTAGCAGGCTGCTGGGCTGCTGTCAAGTGGCGCTGTAGTAGCATGTACATACCGGAGGACTAACCTCCCCATCTGTGGGTGGACATTATCTCAAGGAGGAAGGATGCCCTGGGACTTGAGACCTGGTTCAGTTCCCAGCTCAGCGCAGGTTCCCTGCCCGATCTTCCTTGATCAGCCCTGTTCCTTGGTTCCCCCAGCTGTAACAGAAGGACGACAGCCCTGCCCCTCCCTCACAGGCATGTCTGAGGATTAAATCCATCAGTGACTGAGGTGCTCAGAAACCATGGTGAAAAGTGCCATGCAAATACGCAGACATGTTTCAGGGTTCCAACGTAAAACGCTACAGTTCCTGGGCTCTCTTTCTAGTTCAGCCATGGACGTGCTGTGTGACCACGGGCAGCTCCATTTATCTCTCTCTGCCTCCATCTCCCCATCAGCGAAAAGAAGGTCATATTTACCTACCTCAGAGGGGTGGTGGGTCACTTCATTTCTGGTCACTTGTGATCCACGCTGGTCTTTGTTCGGCCTACGGCACCCTCTCCCCTTGGGGTTCAAGCCTTGCGGTGGTGGTGGTAATTCTGAACGTGGCAGGGTTTCTCCGGGGAATGGAATGAAATGGCTGCAGCCCACCTTTCATTTGACTAGACCGTGACATAACGATGCCTCTGCTATCTCTTTGCTTTTTGGAGGAATTGTCCTAATTGCCTGTGGTCCAAGATCTTTGCTTCTTCTTCGAGTGCTGTCCCTGTGGGTGCTCCTCTAGGTGATGGTGCATCCCGGCACCGTTGATTGGAGATCTTCGGTAGCAGTGCCTGGTCGGGACGCACGCACTCATTCAGTATCTCCCGTCCCGTTGGAATCTTTCTCAGTGCGTGCGTCCCGCACCCTCCTCAGTCCCTTCTCTACCATCCTCGGCTGAAGACGGGACTCGGGGCAGTGCTGCTTCTCTTCCCTGGTCTCTGTAGGAAACAGTAGCAAAGAACATAGAAATAGTTATTAGTTACATCCCAGTTGTTTCCCTTCCTTTAGAATAGTTACATAGTTTAGTTACTTAGTTTAAAAAACGAAAACAAAAAAAAAAACTTTTCGCCTCAGGCTTGTCTCCTTCTGAGACACTTTCCCCTGCCATTTCTAATTCAACATGCCAGGGGCTTCAGGATTCAAGAAGTGTGTTTCCTGTCGGGACTCCATGCCAGGGTCTGATGGGCACTCACGATGTGTGAAGTGCCTTGGCGAAACACACGTCCCTGCAAAATGCCTTCACTGTGCAAGTCTCAAGACCAGGGCTCGTCGCAACAGGGACCTGCGGCTTAAAATGTTACTAATGGAAACATCTCTGCAGCCACCTTCGGAGATGGGGAAAGTTAAACCCTCTCCCTCACGCTCCCCGGCCAGATCAGAGCCAGTTGGGAGCATGGCTTCACCCTCTCTGTAGCAGAGGCAAGAAGCCCAACAGTCTCAGAGGAGAGACTTTAACAAGGGTAAAGGGTCTCCCGCGAGATCCTTACCCTCTGTATTGACAGCGCAGAAGGCAGGCGCCTCAGGCTGTCACAACGCCTCGGCCACAGCTCCCGCAGAGGCAGGAACCCGACCTCCCGTGCTGGGAAGCCTTACGCGGCACCAAGGCCTTCAGCGCTAAAAACAGCCGCGGTGTGGACTGCGGGCTCTGCCCCAGTGCTGGGAAGAACGTGGGCACCGAGCCTGCCCCGGCACCAGCAGCTGACCCCCTGCAGGGCTCCTCCCCGCACCCTGGGGCCCCAGTGAGGCTTTCAGTTGGCAACGCGCTAAGAGCACAGGGAGCAGGAGCAACGGTTCCTCACTCAGGGTGACCTCTCGGTGCCACCTGAGCCTAACTCCCCGCTCCTGGACACACAGGGCTCGTTTTTTGAACAGCCGGTCTCCCCACCTGAGCTGGCTACCTTCACTGACAGCGGACCTGGTGTACAGCAGCAGGTGGAGTTCTCCCCACCCGCCTCTCCTCCTCCACCGGAACCTTTTCCACCTCAGGTCATGGCTCGCAACCACCAGCCTCAGTTTCCCTACTGCACCCCTCTGTGGACGGCACCTGGGTTCTCCTACCCTATGCCTTGGCCTCAGTGGTACCCTTGGCCACATCCTCCTGCCACTCACCTTCAGACCTCTTCTCCCGAACCACTACCTCCTTCTGTGCCTCGATCTCCAGCTCCATCCACGTCTAGAGTACCTGAACCCCCTCCTGAGAACATGAGCTACAGACCATATCCTGACTCACTGGTCTCTGACTCTCCATCAGCTCCAGACGGAGCCCTCTTCCCTCCACCTCCACAGAGCATGGACGACTGTAAATAATTTCAAGAACTTTTCAAGAGCGTGGCACTTAGTCAAGACATCCACTTAGAAGAGGTTCAGGAACCACAACACAGGCTCCTCAGAATCCTTCAACCCTCTGCGCCCTCAAAGATCACGCTCCCCATAAACGAGGCACTCTTGGAGCCAGCTGACACTCTCTGGCAAACTCCAGCTTCTTTATTACCAACTTGCAAAAGGCTGAACTTAAATACTATGTTCCCACTAAGGACGCTGACTTCCTATTTTCTCATCCACAACCAAACTCTCTTGTCATGGATGCAGTTGTACAACGGACAAAACAGCCGCAATGTTGGCTCACCCCTCAAGACAAGGACCTTAAACGCCTTGACGTCTTCAGTCGCAAGGTTTACACATCCTCCACTCTACAATTCAGAATTGCGAATTATTCTGCCCTCCTCACCAGCTACGACTTTGATAATTACAATAAACTTTTCGAATTTGCATCCTACATTCCAGAGGATAGGAGAATAGACTTCAACTCAATCATGGTTGAGGGTCAATTAATTTCCAGAACGGCCCTACAAGCAGCTCTAGACACGGCAGACACAGCAGCCCTACTACTGCAACTGCTGTGGTTACGCACAAATCTTCATGGCTCTCTGCATCTGGCATCCCTAAAGATCTGCAGACCAAAGTGGAGGACCTCCCTTCTGATAAGGATAAACTTTTCTCCCAAAATCCCCCAAACAAACAAAAAACCCCCGCTGAACTCCTCCACACCATGAAGTTTCTAGAGCGACACTGCACGCCCTGGGCATTCACCCGTCCTTTCGCAGGAGATAACAATACCAACCCTACCAAAGACCCCACGCACAACAGTATTATTGGCCTCGACCCAAATCATAACTAGGAGTTGCGCTAGACGCCCTAAGCACAGACAAAATCAAGCTCAAGCAACCACCTCCCACCCACCGGGGAATAAGCAACAATTTTGAAATGTTGGTAGAGGGTCTGCAGGACCTCCCCTTGAATCCACCGTCTACTTGCCCGTTTGGCCACCGCCTCCAGAGTTTCCAGCATGCCCGGCAGCGGATTACACAGGACCGCTGGGTCCTCAAAATAGTTCAGTCCGGTTACTCTATCCCATTTATATCCTACCTTCCTACCCTTCACCCTTCCCCGTCCCTCTTCAGGGACCCCTCTCACAAGCACTTACTTTGCATAGAAATGGCTCACCTTCTACAACTAGGTGCAATGGAAACTGTGCCAACACAACATGGAGGGAAAGGGTTCTACTCCCATTACTTTCTGACCCACAAAAAGACCTGGGGATGGAGGCCTATGCTGGACCTATGCCGACTGAACAAATTTGTGAGGATACAAAAATTGAAGATGGTCACACTGGGCACAATAATTCCTGAACTGGATCAAGGGGACTGGTTCACAGCCCTTGACCTAAGGGACGCTTATTTTCATATACCAATTCATCCAGCTCACAGACGCTTCCTACGATTCACAATCGGTCATGACCATTTTCAATACAGAGTTCTTCCTTTCGGACTCTCCACAGTGCCGAGAGTCTTTTCCAAGACTCTAACCGTGGTCATGGTTCACCTCCACAGACATGGAATCACGCTTTTCCCCCTATCTGGATGATTGCCTCATCAAGGGCAACTCCTATGGCGAGACACTTCAAGCTACCCATTTTGCCATCTCCCTCTTTCACAGCCTAGGCCTTGAAATAAACATCCAGAAATCCACCCTGACCATCTACACAACAGATCGAGTTCATTGGAGCTCATCTGGACTCAATCCGAAGCAGAGCCTCACTCCCAAATTACAGACTCCTCGCTATCACACAACTGATATGCACGTTCTCTATTCGTCCCAGGACACAGGGAAGAATCTGCCTACAGCTCCTTGGTCACGTGGCAGCCACCACCTTCATGGTCCAGAACGCTAGGCTACGCATGAGATGTCTTCAGGGCTGGCTCAACTCCAACTTCAAACCCAACAGACACACCTTAGGGATGGTGTTAACTTCTCCTCCCAATGTTGTAGCTTCCCTACATTGGTGGACAAGACCCGAAAACCTCTGAATGCGTGTTCCCTTCCAGCAACGATCCCCAACGCTCATGCTCACCACGGACACTTTCCTAATCAGATGGGGAGCTCTTCTAGGGGGACACAGGGCACAAGGCCGCTGGTCTGCATCAGAGACATGCCGACACATAAATCTCTTAGAGCTCAGAGCAGTGCGACGAGCATGCCTTTACTTTCTTCCCCACATAAAGAACAAATCTATTCGGGTCTTAACAGACAACACAGCATGTATGTTTTACATCAACAGACATGGGGGAGCCCGATCACATTCCCTATACATGGAAGCCATCTGACCATGGAATTGGTGCATACAACATCAAATACAAATCATTGCTTCCTACCTACCCGACTGCCACAATACTGCTGCCGACGTACTCAGCAGGCACTTTTCGACAGAACACGAATGGGAACTGCACCCCGCAATACTTCAACAGCTCTTCTCCCTCTGGGGCACCCCATCAATAGACCTCTTTGCCACGACCCAGAATCGAAAATGTCACCTATTTTGCTCCAGAGTGGGACACGGGACTGCATCCCTAGGAGATATGTTCCTCATCGCATGGAACAACTCTCTCCTGTACGCCTGCCCCCCAATCCCTCTGCTACACAGGGTTCTTCAGAAGATCACAGACGATAATGCGTGGGTCATACTTATTGCCCCGGCTTGGCCCAGACAGTCATGGTATCCTTACCTACTCTGCATGTCCTCCCATCATCCATGGACTCTCCCACCATAAAACGATTTCTCATGGACCTACAAAATCTCTACCCCAACGGCAGCTACATGGAATCTTAACCTCATTCTTCACGGTCTCATGAAACCTCCATTCGAGCCCTTGGCTACCTCGTCTCTTCTTCATATATCCATGAAGGTAGCTTTCTTAGTTGCAATAACATCAGCAAGGAGAGTAGGTGAAATAAGCACCCTGATGGCCTATCCTCCCTACACAACCTTCTCCAAAGACAAAGTCACTCTGAGACCACATCCTAAATTTCTCCCTAAGGTGGTATCCACCTTCCACCTTAACCAACCAATATACTCACCTACTTTCTATCCTACACCTCACGAGACTCCGCAAGAGGCAACCCTGCATACTCTCGACTTCAGGCGAGCAATTGCCTTTTATTTAGACAGGACTAAGCCATTCCATAAGTCCCCATGACTCTTTGTCTCCATTACTGAAAGATTGAAAGATACAGCTATCTCTAAGCAACGTCTGTCCAAATGGATCTCTGACTGCATCAGATCCTCTTACCGTATTCAAAATATTCAACCTCCCGAAGGCCTTAGAACTCATTCCACTCGAGCTATGTCTACATCCGTTGCCTCCCTACATAACACACCCATTTCTGACATCTGTAAAGTGGCTACATCGTCATCTGAGCACACGTTTGCCAAGCACTATGCTATCACACAAGATACCATGGCAGACACCCTAGTAGGCCATACAGTACTCTCTACGGTACTCACTGCCGCATCTCCAAAGTCGCACCGACCATAGTGGGAACTGCTGCACATTCACCTAGAGTGGAGCACCCACAGGGACGGCACTCATAGAAGAAGGGGAAGTTACTCACCTTGCAGTAGCTAAAGTTCTTCGAGATGTGTGTCCCTGTGGGTGCTCCAGTCCCCGCCCTCCTCCCCTCTACTTTGGAGTACTAGTATGATTTCTCCACGGTAGAGAAGGAACTGAGGAGGGTGCGGGACGCATGCACTCAGGAAGATTCCAACGAGACGGGAGATACCAACTGAGCGTGTGCGTCCTGCTACCGAAGATCTCCAATCAACGGTGCCGGGACGCACCGACACCTAGAGCGGAGCACCCACAGGGACACACCTCTCGAAGAACCTCAGTTACTGCAAGGTGAGTAACTTCCCCCTTTTTTTTAGTTAGAGCCCCCTTCCCCTAAGCTGGGAACTGGCTTGGCTTGGAGCTGCTGGAGCATTTTCATAGGCAAAATGCCGACGGAATCCAAACAAGGACAGAAAAGAAAGGTGATCTGAAAAGCCCCACGGGCCTAATTAATCATTGGCCCTGCCCTGTGTCGTCATCTGTCCCCGTGCAAAGTGAGTGCAGAAACACTGCTGCTCTGATACTTCGCACTGCTGTAAGCGGCTGCACAGGCCGCGGTGATGAACCAGAGCCCTTGTTTACATTATCCGCCTCAAGGTCTATTTCTAGCCAAGGCTAAGGAAGAAAATGCTTCACTTGGAAGAAGGGAAAAGGTCCCCGAGGTCTCAAAAATCACCCTTTGTTTTCTCCTACAAATCTGTTTGATTGATTTTGGTGTGAACCAACTGGGAAAGCTGTTGCTTCCTGCTGGCTGGGAAAGGAGTTTGGCTATTTGTGCTACCCTGCTGGGGCGTGCAGTGTTTTGAATGAGACATTGCATTACGGGTTCCTCGCCGCCCATCTCTGATTGGCTATCCAGGGGGATCCAGCGTTAAAGGCATGTCTACACTAGGGAAATTTGCACCAATACAAATGTTGTACCAGGGAGATTTCCTCTGGTAAGCAGCACAGGTGTATAACCTTCACTTCACAGGATGTCTCGCTCTCTGTAGTGGCTGGACCACATAAAGCAGGGATGGGGAACCCTTTTTCTGTCGGGGGCCATTGACCCACAGAAAAAAAATCAATCACAGGCCACTCACCCTGCCCGGGGGTGGGGAAGGGGAAGGGTGTGGAGGCTTAGGACTCCCCCCCCCCCCCCGTGGTGCTGGAACATTTTTAATAGTGGGGATGCTGAAAGCCATCCCCCTTACCTCTGTCCACATCCCCACCCCCCCAGAGCTGGGGCCGGGAGCAGGGCCGTATCTCTGAGAGGGGGGGACCTGGACAGCGGTCAGGGGGCCAAGGCTGGGGCCACAGCTGGGGGCGGGCACGGGGCTGGCAGTCGGGACCCCGTGTAAAATGTGGAGGTGCTGCAGCACCCCCTGCACCCCTCATTCCCGCACCTATGCAGTTCCCCCCGCAGCAGAGTGAGCCAGCACTCGCGGCTCCGGCCCCGTGGCCCAGATGAAGTTAAGCAAGGGACCGGATCCGGCCCACGGGCTGTAGGTTCCTCGCCCCTGACATAGAAGTTTATGAGTCTCCACAGCCTTTGAGAGAACAAAGCTGGGCCTTTGAGCTAGGCTCTAAAGGGTTAATGCGCCTAGACCTAGGGATCCCCATCTCGCTCCCCAGAGCTGATGGCGCACCTGGGGCATCATCTTACAGGTACGAGGCCTGCCTTGCTCTAGCGCGGCGCGTCTACATGTGGGGTTTGTGCTACCTAGCACTGCACCGGCGGGACTCCCTCTAGGAGGCAGGCCCTAAGCAGAGCGAGGCGAGAGCCCAAGGCCGTGTTCCCCAAGGATTCGCCGAGCAAGGCCATGTCTACACGACAGCTCCTACCGCAGCACAGCTTCGGCGCCGTAGTGTAGACGCTTCCAACGACGGTGAGGGAGTTTTCCATCATTGTAGATACCTCACCTCTGAGTGGCAGTAGCTAGGTTGACAGAAGAAACCTTCCATGGACCTAGCCGTGTCTACACTGAGGGGTAGGTCCACCTAACTACGGTGCTCAGGGTGCAAAATTTCCACAGCCCTGAGCGATGTAGCTTGGTCGATCTCTTTTAGATGGAGAACAGGCCTCCGAATGTAAATACACTTTGTGTGTGTTTGGCCTATTAGCTTCTAAAGAGAGGGAGAAGCGCTCATGCCAGCTTCTGTTCTGCAGAGTTGCCTATTTCCTCCTCCTCTCTTTCCCCTGGTCACTTTCCCATCAGCTTGCTAGAACATGCCACCCTAGATGCATGTTCCCCTCCCCAGGCAGGGCCGGTCTGGCACCTTCCCCTTGGCCACATCCCCTCCCTCTTCGCGAGGTGCAGTGACTTTTAGGAAATGCAACACACGGCCCTGCTCGTTGCCTTAAGTGGGGGAGTAATTGAATGAAGGCTCATGAGAGCCGTTCATCAATTGCGAGGGCCCATCAATATCTGCCTTGCTGAGAATCTGATTAGCCAGGAGGCGACATCAATCACTGATGTCCCTCCCTGACTCAGTTGCATCTACTCCAGGTACGGTGGGGCCCAGCACTGGGGAAATCTCATTTGCTCACGGAAGGTTAAGCAACGCGCTGGATGAAAAATTGTCATGGGACTGTGTCATCTTGGTGCCCATTCATCTCCACGCTGGTCAGAGTGGGATGGGGGGGCCGCTGGGGCAGGGTTATTAAATCCCATGTATGTGGCGCCGCAGGAAACGATCGCTCAACGTCCGCCGAGACATGCAAAGTGTTAATGTCCCCTGCTGCGGGGCACGGAGTGCTCGTTTGTATTTGTTTTCCCTCCCGCTGGAGTGGTTCTCCTGCCCTTGGATGGTTTGCACATAGAACATGCATGCACCCTCCCTTTGCCGCCCACTGTTTATGATCCTGGATGGAGCATTGTGGGCTGCTTGATCTCACTTCCCAGCCCCTCCTATACCTGTTGTGCAGTGCTGCTGTTAAACAGCTGCCACAATCCGCTCCAGAGGTGGCTGCATTGTGGTGATGGGTGAAGGTGTTTCCTTTTTTCTCTGGACAAAGCGGTTAATGAAACACCCCACTAAGTTGATGCAGCCAGTATCTCCAAGAAAGGAGCAGCGTGAAGATGGTAGAAGGGCTTCCCTTCTATGTCACTATGGTCCCTGTCCTGAGCTCAGCCTATTAATGCTGGCTTGGGCCAGGTATAGTGCAGCAGATGTGATGCAATCTCTTCCTGCTGCTACTACCTGCAGCTCTGGCAAAGCACTTCAGTGGTGCTTTGAACGGACCATAGTGCAGTGAAAGGACCACATTCAGCTCTCCCAAGGAGCCCCCTCTTTCCTGTTCGGTGGCCCCACATGCAGCTTTGCCAATGCACATTCACCGTGCTCCACAACCCCCTTGACTAACCAAGCCCAGGGTGTCTTTGGAGCATCTTTCCAGTTCTTTCTGCATGATGTTTCTTAGACCCAGCCTTTCCTAGCCGTCCACGCAGCTAAAACTCTCACCCAGGCTCTCATCAGCTTGCATCTCCATCACGGCAACATCCTTCTCTTGGGCCTTGGCAAATGAACTCTTGCCCCACTCAGATCCATTTGGAAGGCTGCTGCAAAGGTCATTCCGCTAGCCTGTTGCTTTGACCAGCTCACCCCTCTGTTTGCTTCCATCCACTGGCTCCCACTTCTCTATCCAATCAAACACAAGCTGCTTGTCTTCATGTTCAAGGACCTTCTTGGCCTATCCCCACCCAGCTGTCAACCCTCATTTGCTATCAAGCTGTCAGCTCCCACCTCCCGTCGGCCTAGGCTGCCAACCTCCGTCTCCCACTCGTTACATTTTCAAGCCAACACCTTCACCTTTCTCCTCCGCCGCCCCTCGCATGTGGGGTGAAGTCTCTGTAAATGTTCACAGAGCCAACTCATTATCCTTCCAATTCCTCCTCAAAGCTCTCCTTTTCCAGGAAGCCTGCCAAAGCCTTGGTTCAGCTTCTGGCGTGCAAAGACCACTGCCCATCACGCTGCCCAGTATTGTCCCATTGTTTGCTTGTATCCCCCCATCTGCCTCTCTGTCTCCATCTGTTGTCTCTTGTCTGATACATAGATTGTAAAGTCTTTGGGGAAGGGACTATCTCTTTCTTCTGTTTGTGCAGCACCCAGCACAATAGAGCCCTGGTCCGTGATTGGGGCTTCTAGGCACTCGAGGAATACAGATAATACAGGACAAACATCAGTGTTGGCTGGTCAGAGGCCGGATGGGAAACACACTGAACCACTTAGCTACCTAGTTTGGATGGGGTGAGGACTCATCTGTCTAATCTCTCCATCCATCCGACTTACACTGCTCCCATCTCCGAACACTTCATCAGAGAAGAACAATCATTTCGCCACTATTGTGGGGGGCCTCGGGCTTTGGTGCCCCTTGGTCCCTCCTATTCTCTGTCCGTGACACATGACAGCCTCGTCTCCTGTGGGCTGTAATACTTAGGTCTCGTTTTGGTTGTTGGGTTTAATGTGAGGGTGGTGCTGGTGACCTGTGATAGACAGGAGGTCAGGCTAGATGATTTGCTGGTCCCTTCTGGCCTTAAACTCTATGAATCCTGCTGAGGGGAGAGAGTTTCCCGTCAAACTCTTCCTGGCCTTTTGACTTTAAATTAAATACCCTGGGCTTTATATGTAGCCACAGGCTGAGTAGAAAGAAGCATGCAGCAGCCAGGCCTTCCAGGGAATGCGAGTAAATGGCTTTGATCAAAACAGCAGATGAAGAAGTATATTGACTCTTTGCACTTACTACTCTTAAGGTAGTGTACTCTACAGAACTGCGCCAGAACCCTGCAGCCAGTAGCAAAGTTTAGATCATTGTTGTGGAGGGACTTAGGGTCATAAGGCTATCGGTGGGAAACTGCTTATTGCTTTGGGTTGGCACCTTCGTTCCCTGGATCACCACATCACCGGTTTAAAAACCAACTGCCTGCAAATAGGTTGTAAAAGGAAGGTTCCGACTGGCTGGTGAAAGCGCCGTAGGGGCGGGATCTAGTCTAACTGCTCTAGCCTGGATTCTTTAGTCACCTCTCGTTAAACTCATGAGAAGGCAGAAGAATATGTTAGGGGCCATGTGACTGCCTGAAACAGCTCCTGGCAGGGACCTGTGTTTTGTGTTTGGACAAATCATGACCATTCAGGATAGGAAAACCCCTACAGATTTATCTAAGCCACGGACAGTCAATAGGCAGACCGCGGGCTAAATCCAGACTGCCAGAGGCTTTTGAACAGACCCCGAAATCTGTGTGTTTACTTATTATTATCATTGTTGTCATTATTTTTTAATTATTTTCTCTGGAGTCTGGGCCCTTTGCTCCAACAGGATATAATATTTATGAATGCGTCAGTCATTCCAGCTTTCAGTGTCCCACTTCCCTTGGGAGATTTTTCCACAGCTCAGTAGGTGTCATGGTTAGGGCCTGCTTCAGGGCATAAGGCAACTTTTAACTATTTGGGTCAGAAAGAAACTTTCCCTGGGGGCCAATAATTACCCAGAGCTGCAGAATATCTTGCACCTTCCTCTGAAGCAGTTGGGTTAGATGGACTGCAGGTCTAATCCGGTAATTCCTGTGTTCCTATATTTAGTTTAACCTTCCCTTTCATCTCATTACTTTATTACACCCCCCAGTCCCTCACTAATGAAGGGAGAATGTGGGGTCTCTGGAGATGATGACGAGATCCAGTTGACTGAGCAATAGTTTCTCAAGGGAAGTTGTGGACATCCCATTGACTGAATGGTAGGAGCCTGGACAAAACCCTAGAAATGTAAGGAAACAGACCTATACTGGACCCTAGAGTGAACGGTTATAGAACCTGAGAGGACCCTGCTGTGTAATTCCCCTGGGAGTTTGCCCCCAGTTAGGATATTTTATTGTCTGTCTTCCTTTCCAGGTAAAGAGCAGTTACTCTGAGTCCATTTCATTTATCTCAAAGTGCTTTATACCTTTAAAGGCGGAGGAGTCCTCACGACACCCCATGCTATCCCCATTTTACTGCTGGTGGCCTGAGGCACAAAGAAATTGTATAATTTGCCTGAGGTCACGCATGGAGTCTGGTCTCCTGAACTTTTGCCTAGTGCCTTTAACCATAAAGCCAACTTTCCTTTCAGTTGTCCTATAGAAGAATGTTTGGCTTTGTTTTCTTCATAATAATTTTTCCATGCATGGACAAGCATAGTGTGACGGGGCAAGGCCAGATGGCTATAGAAAAGTAGTGGGAGATAGATATATTAGCTCCAGGCTAAACAAATCCCTGGTACCAGAATAAGTGAAATGGCAGCTGCTCCAGGTCAATTAAGACACCTGGGACCAATTAAGAACTTTCCAGAAGGCAGGGAGAAGGCTAGGTTGATTGGGACACCTGAAGCCAATCAGGGACTGGCTGAAACTAGTTAAAAGCCTCCCAGTCAGTCAGGTGGGTGTGCACGTCAGGAGCTGTGGAAGGAAGCTGCGCTGTTGGAGAGGCTGAGTAGTACACACCATATCAGGCACAAGGAAGGAGACCCTGAAGTAAGGGGGAAGTGAGGGCTGCTGTGGGGAAAATAGCCCAGGGAATTGTACGTGTCATGTTTTTAAAAGGTCAGCTGCCATAGCTGATACTATTAGGGTCCCTGGGCTGGAGCCCAGAGTAGAGGGTGGGTCCGGGCCCTCTCCCCACCTTTTGCCCCCTGATTAATCACTGAGACTGGGAGACAACAGAGACTGTGCAAGGAAGGATAACTTCTCCTCACCTCCCTTGCTGGCTTATGATGAAAATGGCTCAGTAGACTGTGACCCTTGTCTCTAGAGAGAGAAGGGTTACGTGGAGGGTCACAGTGAACATCTGAGGCTAGCGAAATCCACCAGGAAACATGGGACCCACGGAGGCAAGGACAGAGCTTTGTCACAATAGTTTCAGCATCCTCCATTGCTACAGGTTTCAGAGTGGTAGCCGTGTTAGTCTGTATCAGCAAAAACAACGAGGAGTCCTTGTAGAGCCTTGTAAACAAATTTGTTTGGGCATAAGCTTTCGTGAGCTAGAACCCACTTCATCAGATGCATGGAGTGGAAAATACAGGAGCACACCTACCAATGCCATCATGTGCTAGCAATGCCCCTCTGCTGTATACGTTCGCCAAACTGGACAGCCTCTACCCAAAAGAGTAAATGGACACAAATCTGACATCAGGAATCATAATATTCAAAAACCAGTCGGAGAACACTTCAGTCTCACTGGTCACTCAGTAACAGACCTAAAAGTGGCAATTCTTCAACAAAAAAACTTCAGAAACAGACTCCAACGTGAAGCTGCAGAACTGGAATTAATTTGCAAACTGGACGCTGTCAGATTAGGCCTGAATAAAGACTGGGAGTGGTTGGGTCATTACAAAACATAAACTTAATTTCCCCAATACTAATTTCTTCCTTCTTGTCAACTGTCTGTAATGGGCCACTCTCATTACCACTTCAAAAGTTATTTTTCCTCCCTTGGTATCCTGTTGTTAATTGATTCATCTTGTTAGACTGACCTCACACTCGATAAGGCAACCCCCATCCTTTCATGTATTTATACCTGCTCCTGTATTTTCCCTCCATGCACCTGATGAAGTGGGTTCTAGCCCATGAAAGCTTATGCCCAAATAAATTTGTGAGTCTCTAAGGTGCCACAAGGACTCCTTGTTGTTTTTCCATTGGTACAGTAGACCCTGAGACAAGCATGCTAATTACAGAAGTGTGCCTGCCCCACTATGTTAAGGACCTACGATAGAGCAGGAAACAGTGTTATTACAGGTGACCTTTCTAATGAGGGTAGAAATCCACTTGAGCAAGAGTTCCCAAGAAAGGAGTTCCATGGTGATGTGGGTAGGTCTGCTTGGCTCAGGGCCATCAAATGGCAAGGTGTGCTATCCCCTCCCATCATTCACAATAACACACACCCTGCTAATTCTCATTATAGCAATTACAATTCAAAGGAAACCTAATAAAACAATCTCTTGCCACTCTCATGTCTGTAACTGATTATTCTGAATCAACTGTTGGATGTCACTTACCTTTTGACTCCAATAGTCTAGGTATGTGTGGCATTGCAAAGGGAATTTTGAAATAACATCTTGTGTTCGACCTAAGATTACCCGGATGTCATGAGTAATAATGATTTTCATAGCTGGCAGGCAAAGCTATGACTTTGCTGGTCTATCCAAGTACAAGGAGAGATATAATATCTTTGGGGACATCTCTTTCAGGTTCCTGACTAAGACTGTGGAACAGCCGAAGAGGTCACTGGTTTTTAGAAAGTCCATAACAGTTTTTAACATTGAGACCAGTAAATACTCTGATAGGACTTTGAGGATATTGGGGGCTTGTCCAAAGCCCACTGAAGTCAATGGGAGCCCTTCCATTGACTTCTGCTGGCTTTGGAGCAGGCCAATGGGCCCTGATTTAGGAGCCTTAAGTGCTTTTCTGCATGAAGGATGCTTTCTTGAACCACAGCTTTAGTGAGGATGACATGAAGGCTCCTGCAGTGCAGACAGTCAACAAAGCTCATAGTTTATGTACCTACCTCTCAAGTCTCTCTGACTTGATGATCAAAGCACGCAGTTACTGGGTACATAACAATGAACTCCACTGGGAGATATGATTGACTTCTGCATTGTAACTTATTTCCACTGCCTACGGCCATAGTTCTAATAGCTGGCACTGCAACTGGGAAATAATCATTCCTGACAGAAGCAGTCCGTTCCAGCCTGTTGGCAGGTAGCAATCCCTTTATAATGCATGGATAGATATACACAGTAGCATCTCTTCCTCCCTGACCTGCTTTGTAGCCTTGGGAAAGTCACTTCCCCCTCTTAAATTGGACACTCATGGTGCACTCATGTGATAGGACAAGAGGAAAAAACCCATCGTACGTAACCCTAATATGACTGATTCCCCATCTGCGAGGCCTCCCCATTACATACAATCCTCCTCATCTTGGGAGTCCCTCTCCCCTCCCACCTGCCTTATGTGGAAAGTAGAGTTGGTTGAAATTCTTCATATTTTGAAATTTCCATGAGCAAATCTGTTAATATTTGAAATTTCAATGGGGGAGGGGAGGAGAAATTTTGCAGAAATGTTCTTGATATCTATGTTCCGCTCCCAATCCCTCCATGTTTTTGACTGGATCTAGTGGGAAGTGTTGGGTGGAGGGTTGTTTCAAGGAAAGCTGGGTGAGGAGGAGATGTAAAAATCAAGTTTAAAATAGAAACTGTCTTATAGCCTTAGAATCATAGAATATCAGGGTTGGAAGAGACCTCAGGAGGTCATCTAGTCCAATCCCCTGCTCAAAGCAGAATCAATCCTCAAATAAATCATCCCAGCCAGGGCTTTGTCAAGCCTGACCTTAAAAACTTCAAAGGAAGAAGATTCCACCATCTCCCTAGGTAACGCATTCCAGTGTTTCACCACCCTCCTAGTGAAAAAGTTTTTCCTAATATCCAACCTAAACCTCCCCCACTGAAACTTGAGACCGTTACTCCTCGTTCTGTCATCTGATACCTCTGAGAACAGTCTAGATCCATCCTCTTTGGAACCTCCTTTCAGGTAGTTGAAAGCAGCTATCAAATCCCCCCTCATTCTTCTCTTCCGCAGACTAAACAATCCCAGTTCCCTCTCCTCATAAGTCATGTGCTCCAGCCTCCTAATCATTTTTGTTGCCCTTTGCTGGATGCTTTCCAATTTTTCCACATCCTCCTTGTAGTGTGGGGCCCAAAACTGGACACAGTACTCCAGATGAGGCCTCACCAATGTTGAATAGAGGAGAATGATCACGTCCCTTGATCTGCTGGCAATGCCCCTACTTATACAGCCCAAAATGCCATTGGCCTTCTTGGCAGCAAGGGCACACTGTTGACTCATATCCAGCTTCTCGTCCACTGTAACTCCTAGGTCCTTTTCCGCAGAACTGCTGCCTAACCATTCGGTCCCTAGTCTGTAGCGGTGCATTGGGTTCTTCCGTCCTAAGTGCAGGACCCTGCACTTATCCTTATTGAACCTCATCAGATTTTTTTGGCCTAATCGTCCAATTTGTTTAGGTCCCTCTGTACCCTGTCCCCACCCTGCAGTGTATCTACCTTTCCTCCCAGCTTAGTGTCATCTGCAAACTTTCTGAGGGTGCAGTCCATGCCATCATCCAATTCATTAACAAAGATGTTGAACAAAACCAGCCCCAGGACCGACCTCTGGGGCACTCTGCTTGATACCGGCTAACAACTAGACATGGAACCACTGATCACTGCCCGTTGAGCCCGACAATCTAGCCAGCTTTCTACCCACCTTATAGTCCATTCATCCAGCCCATACTTCTTTAACTTGCTGGCAAGAATACTGTGGGAGACTGTGTCAAAAGCTTTGCTAAAGTCAAGATATATTATGCCCACCGCTTTCCCCATATCCACAGAGCCAGTTATCTCCTCATAGAAGGCAATCAGGTTGGTCAGGCATGACTTGCCCTTGGTGAATCCATGTTGACTGTTCCTGATCACCTTCCTCTCTTTCAAGTGCTTCAAAATGGATTCCCTGAGGACCTGCTCCATGATTTTTCCAGGGACTGAGGTGAGGCTGACCGGTCTGTGGTTCCCTGGGTTGTTGGTCTTCCCTTTTTTAAAGATGGGCACTATATTTGCCTTTTTCCATTCATCCGGGACCTCCCCTGGTTGCCATGAGTTTTCAAAGATAATAGCCATGGCTCTGCAATCACATCTGCGAACTCCTTTAGCACCCTCAGATGCAGCGCATCCGGCCCCATGGACTTGTGCTCGTCCAGCTTTTCTAAATAGTCCCGAACCACTTCTTCCTTCACAGAGGGCTGGTCACCTCCTCCCCATGCTGTGCTGCCCAGAACAGCAGTGCGGGAGCTGACCGTATCTGTGAAGACCGAGGCAAAAAAAAGCATTGAGTACTTCAGCTTTTTCCACATCGTCTGTCACTAGGTTGCCTCCCCTATTCATTAAGGGTTCCACACTTTCCCTGACCTTTTTCTTGTTGCTAACTATCTGTAGAAACCCTTTTTGTTACCCTTCACATCCCTTGCTAGCTGCAACTCCAGTTATGTTTTGGCCTTCCTGATTACGCCCTGCATGCTCAAGCAATATTTTTATACTCCTCTCAAGTCATCTGTCCAAGTTTCCACTTCCGGTAAGCTTCCTTTTTGTGTTTAAGCTCACTGAAGATTTCACTGTTGAGCCAAGCTGGTTGCCTGCCATATTTGCTATTCTTTCTGCACATCGGGATGGTTTGTTCCTGTGCCCTCAATAAGGCTTCTTTAAAATACAGCCAGCTCTCCTGGACTCTTTCCCCCCCCTCATATTAGCCTCCCAGGGGATCCTGCCCATCAGATCCCTCAGGGAATCAAAGTCTGCTTTTCTGAAGTCCAGGGTCTATATTTTGCTACTTTCCTTTCTTCCTTTTGTGAGGATCCTGAACTCAACCATCTCATGGTCACGGCTGCCCAGGTTGCCCCCACTTCTACTTCCCTGACTAAGTCTTCCCTGTTTGTAAGCAGCCCGTCAAGAGGAGAATGGCCCCTGGTTGGTTCCTCCAGTAAGTTTTCTGTGAGAAGAAGCTGTCAGTATGGATTCAAGGGAAGATCCTGGTTTCTGGACAGTTTGGACTCTGACAGGGAAGTGTATCAGGTGCAAAGCAGAGATCCACAGATACAATCCGGGTACCCTGAAAAGACTTTTGGGAAACTGGCAGTTTATTACATCACTGCCACCATTTGGAATTACAAACTGTGACTCACCTGTGCATATATTATTTACCTGCTTTAACCTTTCAATAACCCTCATTTCCTTTTCTTAGCCAATAAAACTTTAGTCTGTTTACCTCAGAATTGGCTGCCAGCGTGGTCTTTGGTGTTAGTTCTGGAGTACCAGTTAATTGATCAGGGGTAAGTGACTGGGCTCTTGGGACTGGAAGCAGCCTAAATGTGATGTGATTTTTGGTGTAAAGTGACCATTTTATCACTGAGTGCAGTTTGTCTGGGTGGCAAGATAGACTGGAGAGGCCAAAGGGACTGTCCGTGACTCCATGGTAAGACTGGTACAGTGATCCAGGAATTCGCACTTGTCACTGGCTTGGTAAAATCTATTATAGAACATACCAGCAGTCTGGGGTGTCTGCCCTGTTTGCTGACAGTCTGCCCTGAGGTAGGTGCTCACAGTCATGAGCCACTCCAGACAGCGTGACACCTGCTTTAAATCATCACTACTCTTTGATCAGCTGGCTCCATGGTTTGATTTAGCTCTGGCGCCTGATCTCCTCTGTGCGGTTCAGACTGAATCCTGCTCTCCTGATCTCATTCTGGTGCCTGCTTTTGTACCCCTGATCCCTTACCCTTCAGCCTTGCCCTCTCCCACTCCCCATCTGCCACCCCTCCTTCCGCGCCACTCCATCTCCTGAAGGATTTTCATAATTCTTTCCGTTTAAATCATTTATGGCGTCATTACTAAAACACGGATAAGGACTTTAAAAAACAAAACAAAAAAAAAAACCCCTAAACATACAAACCAGAATTGAGTCCTGGCGCACACAGTGAACACCCCGCGGCAGTGAGTGGAACTGACTCCACTTTGGCATACACTGACTCTGACCCATGATTTTGTAACTGTACAATGTCCTTTTAACACCAGGCAAATTTAGAACCAATACAAGGAAGTCCACGGATCTGAAAGCCAGAAGGGACCATGATGAGATGCTCAAAGCTCCACTCTAGGAATTATTTTGGGGAAACTCTATAGCCTGTGTTATTCAGCGAGTCAGACTAGTTCCTTCTGGCCTTGGCACCTCTGATGACCTAGTTTGACCTGCATAACACAGGCCATACAATTCACTCAACACTTCCTTCATCGAGCCCATCGCTTTGGCTTGAGCTAAAGTGTATATTTTAGAAAAACACACAGTCTTGACTTAGACTCCAGCTGAGGGAGAAACTATCATCTTCCCTGGTATGTTAGTTCCAATGGTTAATTACCCTTCCTCTGGAAAATTTGATTGATTTACCCTTTGAATTTGTCCAGCTTCCACTTCCAGCCATACGGTCTTACATTAGACTCAGGAGCCTTTTAGCATCTGATACCTTCATCCTGTGTAAGATCGAGGCCTCTCAACTTTCTCTGCAATAAACTATATAGATACTACTTCATCCAGCATGTCGTGGGCCTGTGGAATTTACACTGACCCAGGAAGTCAGAGACTTGTGTATTGTTGGATTTTTAAAAGGCTGGGTGATCGTACACTAAAAGCAGGGTAAAGCATTTGCTAATCTCCTGCTTCAGAGCATAAACTGATCATGTCAGAAAGGAATGCCCCCCGATGTACAACATTGCACAACTTGCCAGATGCATTATGGGCTTTCCCCCTTCACCTCCCACTCTTGAAGCATTCAGATTCTAGTTAACACCACAGCTGGGATACAGAACTAGATGACCCCAGTTGTATTTAGTAAAAGCAACAGGAGAAAGTGTTACCCAGTGGCTACAGGAAAGAATGGTGAGGTTGTACATTGTGTGCAGATAGGTCTATTAGCCTGAAATTCTTGGATTCACAGTCATGTCCAGCAAGTCGGTCCTAAAGGTCACCTTCAGTCAGACAGGCTGGAGCAATGTTTTATGTGCTGTCTGCAAAGAAAAAACCCTTGTTCAAACATACATCTAATCAGTAGCCAGGAAAGATGTGACAAAGTATGGCCTCCTAGATGTCAGGGATGGAAAACACCTTTTACCTCATGCAGCTCCGGGCTGAGCCTGAGAGAGGGGGTGGGGGAGTTGATTCAGAGACTCATGCCCAAGCCTGGGTATGGGCGTGAGTGGAAATAATTCTCCCTCCTCAGACCTTCTGAAATAAGCCTGGTCCCTCCTCAGGGTGCGCACAGCCAGGTAGTTCTCATTTGTGTGACAACCATGCCAGGAGATCTAGGCCTCAGGTTGCTAGGCTCCATACGTATGTGGGGTGAGAGACTGCCCCTCCCCTGAAGAAGAGTTTATAGTATGAATCAACTAGACAACGGGTGGGAGACTGGAAGGATTATTCTGCCCATTTTACACACGGGGTGCAAAGAGACTCTCGCACAGAAAGTAAGTGGTAAAACTGGGACTTGAACGTGGAGTTCCTGAGTCCTAGGTGGCGCCTGCATCTTAGCCACAGGAACATCTGTCTCTGCTAGGCCCCCTCCCTCTTTATCATCCGTTTCATTTGCTATGGGCGAGCGATGAGGAGCTCAGATCTGACCTTTTCATTGGCGCCTCGTTTGAATGAGCTCCCTCCAGTTTAGGGCAGAGGTTTTTAAACTGTGGGGCGCCCCCCCCCCAGGCGGGCATGGAGGAACATTTGGGGGAGGGGAGAGCAGCAATGCCAGGCAGCCTGGGCCAGTTCACATGGGAGGGGGGAGACAGAGAGGGAGCATCTCTTCCACCCCCTGACTCACCGCAATAAGCCACCCAGCCTGTGGGTCAGTGCTGACATCCGCCGTGGCCTCTGCACCCAATACTGGCCCCGCCCCCAGACACCGTTGCATATGTCTTCCCCACCCTGAAAACCCGAGGGAAGAGGGGCAGGTATTGGCCCTGCCCTAGCAAGTGCAGCTTGACCGCAAGGTAGAAGCAGCCCGTTGCTGAGGAAGCTTTGCCGGTGCCCTGGGTAAGTATCTGTGTGTTTGAAACTTAGATGTGTAACTAATTTTAAATAAAGTTGTGTTAGGTCTCTGTTAGGTTTATGAGTCGGCTATCAGGCTTACTTTTGCAAGTGTCTGTTTTTGTCTGGGTTGAAGGGGGCACAACCAAAAATTGTAACTCAAAGGTGGGAGGGGCTCCACCCAAAAAGTTTGCAAACCACTGGTTTAGGGTTGTGTCTTTTAGGTGCCCAGGATATGATGCTTGAGACAACGGGATGGTATTACAAGGGAAATACATGATGGAAGATTTTTCCACAGGGTGAGCTTTGCTGCAGAATGCTCCTCTCCCAGGGATGTCATGGGAACCTAATCTCTGAGGACAGAGCCCTGAGGAATATATTTTAGGACTGATCTTTCATTAGCCCAGCACAGGTAAGGCGGTGAACCTCAATTTCTCACATCTGATATGGGCTAGATTCTCAGTGTGTTGTAAACCAGCATTGCTTTATTGAAGTCAATGGAGTGATGTTCATTTATACCAGTTCAGGATCTGTCCCTATGACTTAATTGCTGTAATGCTGATCTGTTAAATTTGCCCCTGCACAAAAGTTCCACCTTCTGGTAGTGGCTGTGCAAATGGGATGGAGAATACTGGAATGTTATTATATAAATTAATGGTGTGGCATTGTCTTGATACAGTGTGCAGAATTGGTCACCCCATCCTAGAAAATATATTGCAGAGTGGGTTCAGAGAAGGGTGACTAGAATGATCAGGGGCCTGGAAAAACTCTGATAGGAAAGAGATTGGAAAGAGTGGGAGTGTTACCTTGGAACGGAGATGAATAAAAGGAGACCTGATAGAAGTAAATAAAATGATGAATGGTCTAGAGAAGGTAGATCAGAAACCACTAGGGTCCCTGTCTCATAGCATAAGAACAAGGGAGACAAAGTGGTGAGGTAATATCTTTTATTGGACCAACTTCTGTAAGTGAAAGAGAGCAAGCTTTTACCAGCAGAAGTTGGTCCATAAAAAGAGATTACCTCACCCACCTTGTATCTCTAATATCCTGGGACCAACCCAGCTACAACAACACTGCATATAAAAACGAGGGGACAGTCGGTGAAATTGAAAGGTGGCAAAATTCACTACCCATTCAAGGAAATCCATGGTCACGTGGGGACCCGTTAGATTGTGGAACTCACTGCCACAGGATGTCATTGAGGTGAAAAACATTCAAAAGACTTTTCAGAGTTCCAAAAGATTCAAAGAGGGATTGAATATTTATATGGATATCTAGAATGTCCAGAGTGGTTTTAGTGAATGCTGACACATTTTGGAAGAGATATTAAACCTTATGCTTCAGGGTTTAAATCAGACTTAAACTATTGGTGGTTGGGAGGACGCAGATTATCCCACAGCTGCTTCCTGCATGTGGCGTTTCTTGTAGCTCCCTCTACAGCTATGGGAGACAGGATTCTAGCCTAGGTGGATCATGGGCCTACTTCATTCTAGCAAGTTCTATGTTCAGAGCTTCCAAGCCCAGAAGGGACCACTGCGATCATCCACTCTGACCTCCTGCATAGCATAGGCCAGAGAACGTTCCGGAAATAATTCTTGTTGGAACTAGAGAGCATCAGTTATTGATGAGATATAATGATTAATGAAAGGGGTAAGGATGGCAAATAAAGTGTTGCCAAATCTTTCCTTCAGCCTGTGGCTAATCCCTTAATCCTGTGAGTTAGGCACAGAGAGAGGTCCAATAAAACAGTGGTTCTCAACCAGGGGTACGCGTATCCCTAGGGGTGCACAGAGCTCTTCCAGGGGCTACATCAGCTCATCTAGATACTTGCCTAGTTTTACAACAGGCTACAGAAAAAGCACTAGTGAAGTCAGTACAAACTAAAATTTCAGACAGACAATGACTTGTTTATACTGCTCTGTATTACGATACACTGAAACGTAAGTGCAGTATTTATATTGCAATTGATTTATTTAAGAATTAGATGGTAAAAATGAGGAAGTCGGCAGTACTAGTGTGCTGGGGCACTTTTGTATTTTTAGGTCTGATTTTGTAAGCAGGTCGTTTTTAAGTGAGGTGAAACTTGGGGTGCGCAAGACAAATTGGACTCCTGAAGGGGGTACAGTCGTCTGGAAAGAGCCTACTGCAATAAAACATCCCAACTCCCCACACCCCAACTGCTGTATATGCAATTTACTGCCTTGCCCATGTGCAGATTTTATGTTCCCTCACATGGGTGTTATTAATAAGGTGCCTCGCCTCGCAATCTGGCTTTAGATCAAGCAGATATGACTGATGGAGCTTTCATACTCATAAACCTTTGTTTGCTCTTTCTTTCTTTCTTTCTTTCTTTCTTTCTTTCTTTCTTTCTTTCTTTCTTTCTTTCTTTCTTTCTTTCTTTCTTTCTTTCTTTCTTTCTTTCTTTCTTTTCTTTTAATTCCTGGAGACTGTAGTACAAGCAGAATCCTTGGCTGATGAATTTATCTTTCTCCCTCTGTCCAGGACAGGTGGTTGTGATGTGAAAAGCAGGTTCTCCACCCGTAAATATTTGCAAATACAGTTGTGTATATGTGTGGGTATGAAAGCCAGCCAGCTGAACAGTAGCAGTTCTATCCCTGGGCTACTTTGACGTTGTGATCAGAGGAGCTGGCCAGAGTTCTAATGAAGATAAATGAGGATCCTTCTCCTTGGATCGTCTGTCTTTTATTGATGGGCTGTGGGGTGAAAGGCTAGAAGCTGAATGTTCATTTAAGCAGACGTCACGAGTTTCTGCCGAGGGGAAGGTGTAAGAAAAAACGCCTTGTACTTGAAATTTACTCTCAGGCGAGTGCGCTCAGTTTTACAAGGCTTTCTCCATTCCTTCCCCATCCATCATTTCCCAGGAGTCCTTTGTAAATGCAAATTGCACTTTGATAGGAATAATGCACTGAGCCTCTATTAGTGTCTGTGTAATGGAGAGGGCTATTTTAGTGCCATCACTCTTAAAAGAAGCTCCTCTGTGCCTTATTCTAGGCTGTGTATCAAAAACCAATCTGAAAACACACTCTTGTCCCCTCCCACTCTCTACTTTTCAGCTGGGGTCTGGCTTCAACAGGGCAGCCTGAGTGTTTTACCATATGAATGAGAGCTTGGTCGGCGGCCCCTCTTACCTGCTTCTTATAGCAGGGCTCTCACCAGCAGCACCAGGCACAAATACCCAGCGAGGCTTCCATCAGGCTGCTGCTACTCAGCGGGATTCAGCTACTCACTCCCATTCAGGGCCTAGAAAATTTATGGGGGAACCTTGAGTTTAGGGAGAGGGGGAGCTTATCTTTTTGGTGTACCTGGGGCCATTTCTTGCTCTGCTAGCCCCATCCCTGAACGGCATAAGAGCCAGCTGAAAGTGCAGGCCCCACATTGTTTTGCGCTACAACAATGATAGGAGCCCAAGGCACAGACTAGGCCCCGTCATGCCAGGTACTCTACAAACACCATTTTCTCCCCTCTCTCCGAGGGACACTTTCACACTGTATCTCCTGCCAGCCAGTGGATTTATGCAGTCGGATCCACTAGAGCTCTGGGCCCAAGATGCGCTTACCAGGTTTTGGAAATGTTTGACGTCGTTTCTCTGGCTTGGAAACGAATTCGTTTTTTATTTTTTGTTTTGTTTTGTTTTTTAACTGAAATTGAAACCATTACTGAATTTCGATACCTGAGACATTTCCACGACCGTTTCACGAATGGGGTGGACCAAAATGTCAGGAAAATTTTTGAAAAAAATCAACATTTTTTTTTAATTTTCAGAAAAGGGGCTTTTTTTTTTTTTTTTACCCAACCCTTTTCCTTTGAAAAAATTCGACCCGTTCCAGGCTGCATGGAGGCAGATCCACTGGCCTGCACAGAACCCTGTTGTAAAGCAGTCCGGGATGGTAAGAGAATATGGGACAGATTTCCAGCTAGTTGGCTGCATTGGAACCATGCCAATTTACACCAGCTGACTTCAATCATGCTCTACAGATTTACACCAACCGGGAGTGCGCCCCATTTACTTCTAATCTGGCCGGTTCCCTGGACCCCATGCACCATGTGGGATTGTGCTTAATACCGAGCACAGGAGTGGATTTTAATCTGAGCAGGATCTGTCTGACTCAGCCTGGTGCTCAAAACAAAAAGGAACAAAAAGAAATGTTCTTGAAACACCTCCCACGCAAAGATGGGACGTTGTTAATGACCAAACAAAAAAATAAACCAAAAACACAATGGAGTGGGGACAAGCCAAAAAAAAAAAACAAACCCCAAACAAAAAAACCCCAAAGGAACAAGGAGAAAATAATTCAATAAATCACGTAAATGGGATGATGGGAGAACAAAGGAGGGAAAAATAAAAAGCACAGAGGGAATTTTTCTGTCCTAGAAAAGCAGAGGACAGGATGGGGGAGGCAGAGCCATTGAAGTGAAATTTTGAACTCGAACGACAAAAGGAAAAGAAATTAAATCCAGCTCTGCTCCCTCGGGTGGGCGAAGGGGGACAGTTGTCTTTATTTTCTCATTTTCTTTAAAGACGGGAGACCAATGGCAACACTTAGCAAGAACCTCCCAGCCACAACAGGGGGGAATGAGACCCGAAATAAACTCCTCTAGCAAACTGGGAGTTTAACTCCACCTCCGAGTGATGCTCTCACACATGATATATCTTGGCCCCCTCTTACCATAACATCAGAGCACCTCACAGTCTTGACCAGTGCTGTCGAGTAAGGCAGGGCTATTATCCCATGTTACAGAGGAGGAACTGAGATGCACCCAAGGGCACACAGCCAGGAACCCCCATTTCCCAAGTCCCGGCCAAGAGTCCTGACCCCTGGACCACCCTTCCTCTCATATCCCTCTGCCATGAGCAGATGTAGCCATCTCTCTCTGAGACTCCGCCCATTTAGGGTACTTGTTTATGCAGCACTGAGCACACTGGGGCCCTGTCGGGTCCTTGGGCAGCACCTCAATAGAAATAACGCTGCTGAAGATTTCCTCTCGCAGAGCCAAAAATCTCCTCTTGGCTCCACGCAGCAGCTCCGGGCTGCAACATTCTTCTCTCCCCGGTCTTGCGGCTCTTGAAGTGGGGAGCAAGGAATTGCTACTGGGTGGATCCAACGCTTTGGTCATTAAGCCCTCTCCTTCCTATTCACCGTGACGTCTTTTCACCCCGTGCCCCTTACCTGGCCGTTTAAGTCAGCTGGGTTGGGGTCTTAGCCATCAGCACAGCTGCGCTGGTGCAAACCCTTGTGTAAATCACACTGCCCCAGTGTAAATCATGTCCATTCCAGGCGTTTGCACCCCGGGTGGCTGCCCTGACATCCCAGCATGCACCAGGCGGACGTGCATGATGCTGCAACCGCCACCAGCCATGGCGCTTACTAAAAATCCTATTGAAGCCAGTGGGAGCATTCGCTGGCGTAAGTGCTGGGCCCAAGAGTGCGTTAGCAGGATCAGGCCCTAGATTCAGGCAGGGTCTTGGGCAGCAGCGTGGGCAAGAAATATAACCTTTGCTGGCAATGAGGAATTGCCATCAACAAGAGCCTGAGCGTGGGTGCCCTCGATCTGCCAAGGGGAAGAGCTAGCTGCCCCTGTGGCAAGTGATATTTTATTCCAGCTAAATACTCTCTTTCCCAGGCACTTTCCTGTGGAGAAGGCAGGGCCCGCGCTGTGTTTTGCCGCCTGACGGTGGAAGAGAGAAAGTGTTTGAAATTGGAAACATGGGAACTGCCAGTCTGGATCGGACCTGAGCTCCGTGACTGATTGTGTCTCCGGCAGGGGCCAGTGCCAGATGCCCAAGGAACATGTCAGAACCCTGCAGTGGGTGGGTGTGGAATAAATGGCCCCCACATTAGGTCTTAAACCGATCTCTCAGCTTACTCCCTGAAACCTACCATTTTATCTCCCTGCCAACAGGCTCGTTGCCAGCATTAACTGTTATCACTCTAGATATTCTTGTTCTCCATGTGAACGGCCAATCCCTCTTCAAATCCTGCTCAATTCAAATGGATTTTTCACAGTCAGTGAGGAAAAGGGGAAAGTCTCCTGCCCTCCCTAAAATACACTCCTGCCTCATCAGACAATTACCTTGGTTACCAGGTCTCTTAGGTTTCAATACCCATTCCCCAGAAAAAGGGGATAAAGTGAGTGTGGGAGAATGTATTCGAAGGAGATTAAAGAACCCCCCAAAACCGAAGGGAGCCAGTTCATTAGCTGCATCCCTACCTGTATTCTGACATGGCCACGTCTGGCCAATTTACAGTCAATCAAAAACTAAAAGTCTGGCTGAAGTGTCAGCCTAAGGAGCAAAGAAGCCAGAACTGCGGAGTTGTTTGGAGCAAAGCTGTCTCTTCTGAGGTGTCTGTGGACGGCCTTTGAGACACATCCTCTTTCAGAGCTAATTAATTTGTCCGTCATTTGATAGCTAGGTGGGCCAAGCACAATCCTTTGAGCATCAGCTGGGAAGAGCCACCTTTCAAACAGGCAGGTAAATTGAATGAGGATGGGGTTGGGAGGAGGGAAAGCAGATTCTAGGGTAAGAGAGATGAATATGGTTTCCGTCTTAATGAACGTAAATGGATTTTGGAGGCTGTGGTATTTTATGTGGGTGTCTTGTGCTCTTAAATATAATTGTTCCCATGTCTGGGTCTAAGGGATAAGGGCACCGCATAGACTGAAAGGATAAATGCATACATTTTCACACCAAAATTCTGGCAACGCCCTATCCATGCTGCATGCCCAGATTATTATATTCAGTAAAATTTCACCCGAGGATCTAAAAGCACTTTACAAACATTCGCCAAATACAGTTCCACATTCAGTACTTTTTTCTCTCTCACACAGATGGGTGTGTTTGATTGATAATTGTCCTGCTATTTGTTAACTTCCCTGTCTCCCACCGGGTAGGTTGTGAGGCCTGAATGAATTAATGTTTGCAAAGTGCTTTGAGATCCTCAGATGCAAAAAGCTACAGAAAAGCAAGGGGTTAGTAGTCATGTTTGAAGAGTAGTTTTAAAAAGAGCCATCAGGTTGGAAAAATGAGAATCGACCCAGTGAAAATTAGTCTCATCAGTAGGTGATACAGAAAAGCTGTCACTGGCAAATGGTATCTGCTCTGAATGATTTTCGGAACACAAGCTAAACTGCTAATCCCCATTGCATGATCTGTTTCAACACCTGTTCTCCTTTCTCTTAGGTGCCACAGGGATACCATCTTTGCACTGGAACTGCTTTCTGATCTCTAAACAGTGGGAGAGGCTACTCCAGGACTTATAAAGGGAGGAAGGATACCCTGAAATGAAGGCAAGAGATAACTGATGAGCTCAGCACACAAGTTAGCATGTCAGTTAGCACAATGAGCGACACTTGGGCTAATACTGCAGGATTAGCTCGGATCTCTGCAGCTCTTTTTACCTGTCAAAAAATAAGCATTTGTTTGAGATATATGAGCTACCTTTATGCAGCAGAAGCAGTTCTGGCTGCTGTAAAAATTTGATTGTCAAGGATGCTAGACATGGATTTCTCTCCCTGAGTTCTAACTGGAAAGGTGGATAAAGTTTCTTGTTTTAAATCTAACACCTTCCTTCCCCCCTCAACCCCCTACCTGCTAATCACACTTGTTTTTAAGGATGCTTTACTAGTTTTATTTTTGGAAGGGGGGTTGGAATGGCCTTCCATAACTCACTAACAATGAGGATGTGGGACAGAAACACAGACATAGGTAAAATGAAGAAATAATTAGTGTCTGTTAAACTATCTTGTAGGTGAGTGACACATGAGTTTCTGCTGCAGGGTTAGATGGGGTTGTTCCATCTCTTTTTTTACCCACTAAAACATAAACACTTATTAGAGAAATCCAGGTTGTGTGAGACTAAGGATTAGCTCCGGCTGAAACATGGTGAAGAATTGCCCCAAAAATATATCCAAAAAATCTGAAATTATTTTCATTCCACCAGCCCTGAACAGGAACAATTTTGAGTTTATTCAGTTGTTTTTTAACCACAATATTGTTTTTTTAAATGTTTTCTGTCTCTCTCTCACTCTCACACACACACACCCCACTTTTCTATTTTGGCATTGAAGATGGGGAAAAGAAAATTAAAAAAAAATCATTTTCTGGTTTTGTCGAAAAAATGGAAAAAGTTTTTTAAAACCCCACAGATTACTCACAAAAAGATTCATTTTTGATTAAAGCCTGTTTATTTTTCCAATAATTGTTTATTTCCTTCAAAGAATTTCAACCAATTCTTCCACTGACGGGCCGGATTTTGGGAGGTGCTGCGGTCAAAGGGAGGTGAAGCTGCTCGACGTGTCTCTGGACCAAGCCACCTCCTGCTCTCTCCCTTACTCTGACTCTGCAATCAACTGTGACGCTCCTGTTCTCATCCCCCCAGGTTAGCACAGCAGGGCAGGTTTGGTGACGGGGCTGTGCTCCGTCTTTGCCTTTCTCAGCTTTGTCCAACAGAGCCCAGCCTGGAGGCCATCAGGATCTTGTTTTCCGTAGGTGACTGAGATAAATGGTGTGTGTTTGTCTGCTGGTTTGCCTTTATGGGTTGGCACACTGTGCTTCGTTCCCCCTTCTGACTCATCGGTGTCTTTCACTGCTATGGGTGGCGGGTACGTTACACAGGTTAGACACTAACCCCGGATCTGGTTCTCTGTGTGGACGCAGAAGCGGTATTAATCGTGCGACAAGGTCATTGTGTAAAACAAGCCATTCGCGAGGGGCTAACCTCTCCTGGGGACTGATTCTGCTCCACTTACCCTGCTCGCCCCATAGGCTTCAGTCCAAAGGTTCCTGATTTGGGGCCCGACCCTGCCGTCACATAGGCCTTTGATTCCTGGTCCACAGCCGTACTCAGAAAAGCACTTAAGCACATACTTCACTTCAGACCCTTGCTTAAGTCTCACAGGACTACTCACGTGCTTAAAGGTACGCAGGTGCGGAATACGGGCTGGGGGTGAAAGGCTGATCAGTGAATGCAGGGCTCACTCTGGTGCGTTGGCCTTGCTGAAGTCGATGGGGTGGGGACCGCTTGCAGCGGTG
Organism: Lepidochelys kempii; assembly: GCF_965140285.1. NCBI lineage: Eukaryota > Metazoa > Chordata > Testudines > Cheloniidae > Lepidochelys > Lepidochelys kempii. The sequence continues at coordinate 138,277,999 of NC_136383.1, forward strand.
AGCTCAGTGCTCTGAAGTGACGTTCTAGCAGCATCGGGCTTGGATGCCGGAGAAAGCAGGGTCTGCAAGGACCCGATCCGGTAACGACGCTTCGTTAACTCAGTGCAGCACCGTGCAGGAAGCAGGGGTCTGCCCGCTGCAGGATCCCAGCCTAAGGTGGTTGGCTCCCTTCCCATTTGAAGCAGGGATGAAGATGAAGTGGGATTGAGGAAGGCAAGTCCCCTGCCTATAGTGAAGTTGTCTCTCCCCCCCTTCTCGCTCTCTTTGGTTCTTACTGAACTATCCAAGCTGGACTGGAGCTGATTCTCATCCCCAGCTCATAAAAAACACTAATGAAGAGCAAATTTCGTTGGGGGCCTTTTGGAACGTAGCCACCTGAGCTGCCCGGTTGTGGCTTCTCCGGAAGAGACCTACCAGGGTTTCCCGCCCACGCCGTCCCCCCCACCTCTGCAAACGACCCCATTCCAATCCTGGAGCTCACAAGGAATCCAACGCATCTTGAGCGCCTCGTTTCAGCACTGAAGGAGACAATGAATTCCACATCTAGCTTCCCTTGGTTTGTGACGAGAATTTAATAAGTAAACAAGGCATGATTTAGGGCAGAGGAAAAAGCAGCCTGGTCCCCCTTTTGGTGGGTTAAAAAGCAGGGCGTCTGCAGCCCTTTGTCTGTCGCTAATATAAAATCACGTGCTGTCCCTTCAGCTGAAATGTAAAAGCCAGCGCTCTTCAACGCTCTCTCTCTATTCATGCTTTTAGCCTTCCTTCCAGGCTTGTAATGAGGGGAGGGGAGGGGAGTAGGAAAGAGCTGGGCAAAGTGATGAAAACCAGGAAAACTATGCAAGGTAACACCGGGATGAATAGCACATCCCAGCTACAAATGAACTAACAGCCCAATGCACTCAGCATTTGCACCCAGACAAACTTGGGTTTTAAAAGGGACTTTCCGAGCAAAGTTTAAATTCTTCAGATTCCCTCGCAACTGCATTTCCTTGAAGCTGTCCCATCAGCAATGCTTTTTATCAAGGGATCTGGGGTGTGTGTGTATATAATATAACATTTAAATTACTGCAGCAACATCTTCAAGCCATGATCCCTTTAAAATATATGTACGCCTACTTGCCTTACCTTGCAATTCTTGTCTTGGATTATGTTAGCATTTTCATTTGAGATGAATGGGGGAATTCAGTCTCATTTATTTCCCCTCCAGAGCAGAATAAGATATTTCTCATTATGCCTTTTTAATTTTACAAAGGGCCACATAGCATGCAGAATAACAGGGGTTGCATTCTTGCACTGATGCACAAATTCTAAGGCAGCCCCGTCTTTCGAGTAATTATCTGCTGTGTGCAGAAGATCTAGGCAGCAGAAAAGCCAGATGGTTTGCAAAGAAGACTGATATTTGGGAGAAAGATTTCTGTGGCAGTGGAATAAAAGTGAAGGGTGTCAGGAGAGGAAGAATTCATACTTTTTTTTTTTTTTAAACGGGGGAGGCTTACAAGCATCCAGACAATTTCCAGAGGGACATTTTAAAAGAGAGAAACAAAAGGGAAAAATTAAAAAATGGAAAAGAAAGTCAGAAAACTCTGAAAAATGAACAAAAAGAATCAAAATCTGGGGGGGAAGGGGGGAAATTCCCCAATCAGAATCTCAAAGCCAGGAAACTTTATTTAAAGCCTGAGATTATTAAGAATTTGTAGTTATGTCCGGTCTTTCAGTTAAAGACTTCAAGAGACTATTCTTTCCCTGTTCATCATCAGCAGCAAGAAGCTTGAGCTATTTGTGTGTTCAGCATCTCCCGCCCAGAAACGAGATGTACAAACTGTTCCTAACTAACCAAGAAAGGAAAAGCAGCGCACAAGTGTCTGGACTCGGAAGTCGTCCTGCATAGGGAGCAGGTCCCAAGCTGATCTCTTCCTTACGTAGGATGTTTCTATAAGGAAGCAGTAGAGGATAAATGTCATTCAAGCGAGGAACGTTAGCAAGTAGATCTGTGGATGGAAAGTGTACGTAATAGGCTGCTTCCCTCTGTGCCTCTGAGGGGAATCCTTCTCTGGTGCTAGGATCAGCAATGGGAGCAAATACATAGATCATTAGTGTGAGGACTCACTGAATATCTCTCTCCAGCGCCCCTAGCCCTCTAGCCTTATGCTCTATTTGCAACAGGGAACTATCGATGAAATCTGTACTAAGTGACTGGATCCTGCTTTGGAGAAGTCTGTAAAGGGAGCAGGATCTGAGGGTCTGATTCCCATTTAAACTAAGGCCCCTTTACACCTCTTTGGCAGTGAAAAGAGGCTTTAAAGTGAATGTAAATATTATAACATGTCTTACACATTTATGTAAAGGGGCCTTAGTGTAAATGAGAATCAATCAGCTAAATCTCCAGCAGTCACCCCGTTCCCAATACAAGGCCCCCAATACAATTTTCTTGAAGCTCAGTTTAAAGCCTAATTCTGCAAAGCCACCAATTGTAGCTGGTCACTCGGGGCGGAAAAGAAGTGACACCTTGCCCCTTTTTTGGGGTTGTTTTTGTAGCTCTTTAGCCCCTGTCTCTAACAAAGTTTGGAATTCTACCACGCTGCATTCTTCTCAAGAGAACACACACACAAAAAGAAGAATATCAAAATGATCTGGCTCCTTTCTCTTGTTAGTATCATATTAAACAAAAGACAGATGGGGAGAAAAGGAACGAAGGAAAGGAGGGGAAAAATATCACCTGTTCCCATGCAATCTTAAAGCGATCAGTCATTATCTCTGAAGCTTCACATTTCTAAAGGGCTCTTCCCCCCCCCCCCACCCGCCGCCTTTTGAACACCGACATCTTGTTAAAAACGAGAAGAGCTCATGAATTTTAAGCTCCCCAAATTTGCCTTCCTCCCTGTGGTTAGAACTTTAACATGCACGAGAGACATTAAAATGAAATAAAACCAAATGCCACCAAAACAAAAATCAAGCAAACCCACCCAAAGGGCCCCAAATCCTTGCCTTTCACGCGGCTGTTTCTACATTTGACAAAAGCCCTTGGTTTTCTGTCATTCTTTTCATTTCCTTGATGGATCCCCAATTGTCAAGCCTTCAAGAAAATGCACTTTAGCTCTTTGTCACCAAATGTAATTTGATAAACTCTTTGCAGAAACATACTGGTTTCTGAGTCTTTTCAAAAACTGTTACTGCAGGGAGAAGGGATGTGGCGGGGGAGAAGATATTTGAGAATCTTAATTGAACATTTAAAAACATGTTTTCATGGGGAGGTTGCGGGGGGAGAGAAAAAGAACAACAAGCAAAAAAAAAAAAAAAGTTTAATCTGCGATCTGAAATGTGCACACTCATGTGAGGGGCGGCAGGGTGTGTGTGTGGGGGGTGGGCCCTACCTTGCCACAGCTCTTAAATGCTTATGAATACTCATTTTCAGACATCATGCTGTGGGCGGATACCACACCAGCTTTTATTCTATAAAATGCTCTTGGCTTCTTTCATGGGGGGAACAATCTGTAGGAGGTACAGATTTGGGGGTGGGGGGGGTGGGGGAGCAGTAAATTGTTCAAGTCAAGGTGGACTCTAAGTATTTGGTAAGTTACAAGTTTTTGTTTGTTTGAACTTTGAAATGTTTTACCTATTTGAGATCCCAGCCTGCAGAATGTAGAAAATAGTGCTAACTGGGGCTGGCATCAGATGACTGATGCTTCCAGATCTGGGGAATTTGATCCAGTTGCTCTCTAAACCTTCTTATCCGTCTCTTTTTCTGAATTGCTTCAGTCAAAGTTTTTCATCTTAGGGGTGAGCTACCCAGCAACTTGTAAATTTCAATGCAGGGTGTAAGTTGTCCGATTGTCAATAACTCAGGGCCAGATCCCCAGCTGGCGAAAATGGATCTAGCTCCATTGAAGTCAATAAGGAACATCTCCAGCTGAAGTAACTTCATTGAAGTCAGTGGAGTTACAGCAATGTACGCTAGCTGAGAATCTAGCCCATAAACTTTAGAATTATTTTGTTTTAAAAAAAAATGGTGACCAGAAAGCCAGCTGGAAATTAAATTGCAGGGTCATGTTTTTTCAATTAATAACTCAGCAAGGATGATGCTTAAATTACAGAGAAATTGGAGATTTTATTTAAATTAAATCAGATCTTTAATAGATTCTGTTTGTCTGGCTGAGCTGGATGTGGGGTTTACATTAATGTATCCACATTTACTTGTTGTAATTTTACACAGACAGTTAAGTGTGTAAAGTGCTTTGAGATCCACCCATGTGAAATATGCGATAAAAATATAAACCCCTTATTGTTAAAGGGGAGAAAACTAAAGCCTAGATCATATAAAACAAATAATCTAAATAAAAAAGAGAAGCAGAATGAAATCCATTTTGAACAAAGTAGAGCAGAGGGGAATATATGTCCAAAGGTTTCAGATTTTTGATGAAAACTGACTTTAAATCAAATACAAACGTTATGCTTTTGTGTGTAGTTAGGTATGAAGTATAAGAAGATGGCTTCTGTAATGGTCAGACCAGAATCAAAAATAGCAGTGGTGCATTTCCAATCCATAGCAGTCTTTATTTATTGTTTTGGGGTTTTTTTTTTACTTTGGTGGCTAAAATATGAGTCGAAACAGATCAGTATGTTAAAAAGATGTCCGTTGCCAGAAGGCAACAAATGCTTGACAAAATACAAAATAATTTCATAAGCAAATGCTACATTTCAGAAGGAAACAGGACCTAGAAATGTCTATTTCATGGCAGGTGATAAAAAATATATCTGCTAGCATGGAGTGGATTCAGTTTTTCCTGCATAATATTCATAGCCAGGCATGTAAAAGTACGACAGGAGAGTTTGTGTAGTGAAAAGAGGGAACGCAAAATGTATATGGGGGAGTGATGTGTTGAGAAAGGTAAATCTCGTGCTCCTGTTTACGCTCACATAATACAGGAACGAGGCGGCACGCAATGAAAATGAAAGGCTGCAGCAAATTTAAAATTAAGAAATATGTATAGATTGGTTTTTACATAATGCATAATTAACCTGTGGGACTCTGCCATTCTCTCCAAACTGAGAGCTTAACAGGATTATAAAAAGGACTGGACATTTGTGTGGATACAATGAGACCATCCAGTTACATTTAACAGAATTGTTTTAAATAAAAAGCTTGGAAAGGGATATAAACTCCCATGCTTCAGGGCAATCACTAACTGATGGGTCAGGAAGAAACTCTTTCTGTGGGCAGATTATTCCACAGTTGCTCAATACGTGAGGGTTGTGTTTTTTTGGTTTTGTTGGTTTTTTTGGGGGGGGGGGCGTTTGCATCTTCCTCTGAAGCATCTGACACTGGTGGTTGTCAGAGACAGGATACTCGGCTAGATGGACCCCTTGTCCGAGCTGCCCCGGCATTTCCTACAATCCTTAAGATTAGTGCAAAAGCAAGCTAGGTGATAGGTTATGTTACACGGGATAACATCATCCCCCATGGATCTGGGAGGGCTTCTCACTCTGTCTGTGTAGAAGGAGCACCCTTTCCCCACCACAGCTCCTTCCCACCCTCATTCCCAGATTTTTTGTGGGGTTGAGTCTCCATATGTAGGGCAAGGTGAAAGAAGCAAGCTGGGGTTGCACACACTTTGCCCTTAATCCAGGCACCAGTGAATATGGCTGGACAATAGAGTTCAGCACAGCCATGCTAACAGCAATGGAGCTGTGCTGTCAGGGCAGTGGGGCAGACTGGTGGGGAAGCAGTGGGGCCTGGCTTCCAATATATCTCTGAGGTCTACAGGTGCTGGGGTCCAAATCCCCTTCTCAGGGAGTGCCCCTCCCCCCCCCCCTTTTCTGGTGGAACAATCAGATGGGGATTCCCTTAGGGGAACATCAGAGCCACCTCCCCTCCTGAGGGATTTTCAAATGGGCGGGGGTGGGAGGGGTGGGGGGAAAGGCATGGTGTGGTCCTCTGCGTTAACCCCAAACTCTCTGGCTGGAGGGAACAGAGCCTGGGAAAGATTAACTCAGCAGCCAGGTCACCGCTGCGGGGGCTTGCTTCAGGGGCTGCAGATTGGGATGGGCTGTGCGCAGACTGATACAAAGGGGGTTTGTGGGGGGGGAGGGGAGGGGGAATGATGCATGGGCAACGGGGAAAGTGCTTCTGCTTGAGAGATTCTAATAACCAGTTTTCAGAGTAACAGCCGTAGTCTCTAAGGTGCCACAAGTACTCCTTTGCTAATAACCAGGTGGCCCCAGAAGGAGGAACAGTTGTCAGGGTAATACCAGCAGGGGACAGGCCTGCCCCTCTGGGCGAGGGAAGGAAATGCAGGGATGCTCTAATTGTCAGGCAGAGGGAATTGCTTTTTTAAAGTCACAGTCCCTCTGGAGAGGGATTATTTAGGGGCAGACGTCTGACACATGGAGAGCTCCATAGCTCTCCCCTGGTGTGTGTGTGTGCTGTTGGGAAGAATGCAGGGCTGTAATCATGCCCTGCCTTTAAGTGAGCCCTGCGGGCGCGTCCCCTTACCCCCCTATGCACAGCCATGAAAGTCAAAAGCACAATCCAGCCCTTCGCATGGTCACTGGGCCGCAGGGGGGCGAGATGCAGCACAGTTGTGGTGGGGTTACGGCACATCCGTGCAGAGAATGAAGCATGACAAACAGCTCCAGCCGTGCCCCTGTGGTTTTCCTTCCTGTCCGTGGGGCTTAAGAGACATCATTTATATTTCAGCATGGGCTTTCTCCGTTCCCAGGCAGAGCCCAGTTGCCTGCCCCCATGGGGAGCCATTCCCTGCTGCACGGCCTGTACGGGCCATTACTTTCCACATCAAGGCCAGCATTTGAAGAGGCAAAAATAGGGACCAGGTGAAAGGCAGCAGGAGTAGTGCACTGGACTTGCACTCAGGAGACCTGGGATCTATTCCTGGCTCTGACACTGATCTTCCGGGTGACCATGGGCAAGTTGCCTCCCCCTCCTTGTGCCTCAGTTTCCCTTGTCTGCCTTTGCCTCTTCAGTCTATTTAGAGTGCAAGCTGTAAGGACTGTCCATACAGTACCCAGCCCAGTAGAGCCCTGGTCTCAAATGGATTAGGTGCTGCTGTAATGCAAATATTAATAATTCACAGTCAGTGTCCATTAGAGCCACCAATGTACAATCGCACTGGGAGTTAGACGCATGCAGTGTTACTGCCAAACCGACATGCAGAGCTGTTACTGGTCGGCTATTTCACCCGAACACCCTGTTTCCGTGCACCTGTGTCATCTTAGGAAAGGTGTTTTGGTTTTGCACAAACACAAAAAGAATTCCCAAGAAGTGGCAGAGAGCGGGGTCTACTGGTTAGAGCAGGGCCCCTAAGAGCCAGTACTCTTGGGTTCTGTTCCTCGCTCTTCCAGTGACTTGCTGCATGACCTGAAGTAGGTCACTTGCCTTTCCTGTGGTCAGTTCCGCCTCCATAAAGAGGGGATTAGAGCTGGTCAAAAATTGGGACATTTTGACTAATTTTTTTCACCAAAATTTTGACAAAAAAGAGCAAATTTTCATGAAAGTTACATTCTGTTTGGCCTGTTTTAATGGGGATGATGGGGTAAATATTGATTTACCACCCAGTGGGTTTGAAAGGCTTATTTAAGGAAAGCTTGTAAAGCACTTTTAGATCTTTGCTTGAAATCTGCCTGATCAGTGGAGCCTGGCATTACGAGTAGAGCGTGTTAACAAATTTCCGTTGAAACAGTTTTGCATTGGAAAATGCCATTTCAACTAAACCGACAATTTTTTTTAGTGAAATCACTTAGATTTCATCAAAATTTTGTTTCAAATAAATGGGAAAATATAAAGAATGTTGAAACATTGGCTTTCCACATTCGGGGACTGGAAAGTTTCATTTTTCTGCTTTGAATTAACTTTGTTTTATTTTGTGTTTAATTAATGTAATGTATTTTATTTTTACATGAAATGGAAACAAAATGTTTTGAACTAATAATAACAAAATATTGCTAGTTATCCCAAGCAAAATTTGTTGGAAAAATTTGTGAATTATAATAAAGAAAATTTTTGAAAAAAAATGTTTTTTGACCCAATTCAGAATGGGGGGGGGGGGAAATATTAACACTTGAAATTTTTTGCAGGGTGGAAAATCCCCCAGCTCTAATTACAAGACACTACCGGGGGTGGCTAGCCTGCCTTGCCTGTATATTTTCCCTGGGTTTGAGGGAAAGGCCCATCATCTGATAGGAAGTCTGCAATGTCGATGAGGCATTGCGCCCGAGTTCATGAATGATGACAGGTGCGCTGCAAATACGGCTGCATGTGAGTACTCTGAACACAACACATATGAAATTGACATGGCTGTTCCAGAAGACTTAGAAATATTAACAATCAGGTGCTAAAGGAGTTTAATTTTTTTTTTTGGTGGGGGGTGGAGTCTGTGTCAAGGTCTGGTCCCGTTTCCCTGCAGTCTGAGCCAGGACAAAGAAACTTCCCAGTTCAGAGTATTTTTATGTGGATCAGCTGTAATTAAAATAGCCATCTCAGCTGATCTGGGCATGCCTCACTTCCCCTTACTTGCTAACTGCCCGAGGCCGGTGAATTGAAACTTTAAGTAGTACTCCAGCAGTTCTAACGCTGTGCTCAGTGGAGCATTTGCCAGGGGCTCAGGAAAGCTGGCTGGTCACCTGGATTCCCCCTGCTCCCAGCTGCTAAATTGCATTAAAAGCCAATTACATTGACATTAAATACTTTCCTAGTGTTGCTTTGCCAGGGAAACACGTGCTGCCGGTGCCTATGTGATGATGAGATGGGATGGGAGGCAGGGTGCCCACAATGGGGAATACGAAGGGAGAAAGGGAACAGGACCAGGTGGTGGGGGAATGGGTGGGGAGATGTGGTCAGGCCCATGGGCAATGGAAAGGAGGGTGGGGACATGAATTATGAACTGGTTGAGATTCAGTATTGAGGCACTTTGTACAGGGTGGAAAACGGGGGATGTAACCAGATCTTTTCCACCAGGCATTTAGGCTATTGTGATCAAACAAATGAATGGCAAAGCTATTTTATGCTAATTTACCACCAGATGTACCCTCCCCCCCAATATTTTATAATTATCTGCAGTCATACTTCCTTCCCATCCTGAAGGATCCCAAAGTGCTTCACTCTGGGGCAAAGGGTGGCCACTTGCCAGCCTGTTCCACCAAAGCAGGAGGTGGGGGGTGGGTGGGCGGGGGAACTGGCAAAAGACACTGAGGCAAGCTCCTATGGGATCCTTAATGCCTCACCCTAAGTAGAGACAACCTCAGGCTTCATCCCAAAGACCCAAACACAGTAAATTGCAAAGTATTCTAGTGATGTACATAGGAAGGGGTGATGGACTAACTTGACCCTTTCAAAGGTTGAAATCTATGAAAGGGACCACTGTGATCATCTAGTCTGACCTTCTGAATGATGTAGACCAGAGACCTTCCCCATGAGGATTTGAAGTCAAGGTGTCTAGGACTTGCAAACCTGAGGCTTAGAATAGAGAAGCCATCCCCTGGGCCAGAGAGTTGGCTGCTACTGGCCTTTCTTCCTACTGTTATTTTATTAGGTTTCAGAGTAGCAGCCGTGTTAGTCTGAATTCGCAAAAAGGAGTACTAGGGGACCTTAGAGACTAACCAATTTATTTGAGCATAAGCTTTCGTGAGCTACAGCTCACTTCATCGGATGCATTCAGTGGAAAATACAGTGAGGAGATTTATATACACACACAACATGAAAAAATGGGTGTTATCATACACACTGTAAGGAGAGTGGTCACTTAAGATGAGCTATTACCAGCAGGAGAGCTGGGTGGGAAGAAAACCTTTTGTAGTGATAATCAAGGTGGGCCATTTCCAGCAGTTAACAGGAACATCTGAGGAACAGTGGGGAATGGGGGGGGGGATAAACATGGGGAAATAGTTTTACTTTGTGTAATGACCCATCGACTCCCAGTCTCTATGCAAGCCTAAGTTAATTGTATCCAGTTTGCAAATTAATTCCAATTCAGCAGTCTCTAGTTGGAGTCTGTTTTTGAAGTCTTTTTGTTGTAATATTGCGACCTTTAGGTCTGTAATCGAGTGAGCAGAGAGATTGAAGTGTTCTCTGACTGGTTTATGAATGTTATAATTCTTGACATCTGATTTGTGTCCATTTATTCTTTTACGTAGAGACTGTCCAGTTTGACCAATGTACATGGCAGAGGGGCATTGCTGGCACATGATGGCCATCGCAGTAGTGCCTCCTAGCTGTAGTCACGGGCAAAGGCCTCAGTAGACTTCTGCAAATGCAGAACAAAAAGCCAGTCCCGGCCCCAGAGAGCTACAGTCTTACTGCGTGCATTGCTTCAAGTTATGTATGGTAGAAAAACACCTTCAGTAACCTCAAACCTGTGGGAAAAGGGAGTGTCAAGCCTGTGGAGTTTGAGGTGTTTGTATGTACCCTAGATAACTCAGGTCACTATGGGTAAAATTCTCCCCTGAGCAGGCGGACAGCTTGGGGGCAGGGAAACTGAGTCACAGAGAGTGGTCAAGGTTACACAGCAAGCCAAGGGCTGGACTGTTGGACAATAGAACCCAGGAGTTGTGACTCCTAGTCCTGAGCTCTGACTACCAGACATCATTCCCTTCACCCCACAGATCCCGGGGGCAGCTGCGTGGTGAGGTGGATGCTCCAGGGTCTCCCCTTTGCTCCCGGTGGCCCTGCCTCTGACAGCCTCTGCCAACCCTCCCTCCTCAGAGGGCATTGAACATGTGAAGGGAGAATGAAAGCTGCTTGGCAGACACGTTGACTTGCACAACGATTTCCTACTGGAAATTCATCACGGCCTGAGGAGAGCACATCATGGAGGGAGGCAGCTCAACCCACTGTGCTGGAGGGAGGGATTTCAACCAGGCACCAAGAACATAAGAATGGCCCTACTGGGTCAGACCAAAGGTCCATCCAGCCCAATCTCCTGTCTTCCAACAGTGGCCAGTGCCAGGTGCCCCAGAGGGAATGAACAGAACAAGGAATCGTCAAGTGATCCATCCCCTGTCGCCCATTCCCAGCTTCTGGCAAACAGAGGCTGGGGACACCATCCCTGCCCAGCCTGGCTAATAGCCATTGATGGACCTGTCCTCCACGAATTTATCTAGTTCTTTTTTTAACCCTGTTATAGTCTTGGCCTTCACAACATCCTCTGGGAAGGAGTTCCACAGGTTGACTGTGAGCTGTGTGGAAAAAATACTTCTTTTTGTTTGTTTTAAACCCGCTGCCTATTAATTTCATTTGGTGTCCCCTAGTTCTTGTGTTATGAGAAGGGGTAAATAACACTTCCTTATTTACTTGCTCTACACCAGTCATGATTTTATAGACCTCTAGTTTATCCCCCCTTAGTTGTCTCTTTTCCAAGCTGAAAAGTCCCAGTCTTATTAATCTCTCCTCATATGGCAGCCGTTCCATACCCCTAATAATTTTTGTTGCCCTTTTCTGAATCTTTTCCAAGTCCAATAGATCTTTTTTGAGATGGGGCGACCACATCTGCATGCAGTATTCAAGGTGTGGGCATACCATGGATTTATATAGAGGCAATATGATATTTTCTATCTTATTATCTATCCCTTTCTTCATGATGCCCAACATTCTGTTCACAAGGAAGCCAGGAAGCAGCTGCTCCCACCTTTCCACCCTCCCCGCCCCTCTTGCTTTTGCTTGGAAAGCAGGAGGAACACAAGGCACCTCTGAAAGGCAGGTGGTATTATTGCCATGGTTGGGGAAACTGAGGCACGGCATTTGCATTACTTGCCCAGGGTCACTCAAAGCAGCTGAATGATGGAATCAAGACTAGAACGAAGTCACCGGTTCTCTGCTTTAACTGCTAGACCCCCTGGCCCCCAGTAGCCATGTGTAGTAAAGGTCTGTGGGGGGGAATGGATCACTCCACATGTTGGGGGATGCACTAGCTGGCTTAGCTGGAAGATGCTTCTGCATCAACAGCACAGGAAGGAAGGTAGGGAAAGGCTGGGCCCAGAGAAGCTGAACCGCAGCACGAGGCTGAGTTCAGGGGATGCCCGGTGCGCCCACCCGTTTCTCCATGTTCTTCTCCGAAGGGGAGGGAATGTAGGGGAGACGTGGGTGCCTGTGTGAAAAAGGGGGCACCAGGTCCCCATTGGCCCTAGTCATAGACCCTGGAGATCACCCCACTCCCTGCCGAGCAAGTGTTTGACCAAGAAACTTGCACAGAAAGGCAGATGGACATGAGAGGCAGCTCAACCACCACCAGGACATCCAGTCCCTCCCACCTCCGCCCAACACAGGGCTGCTCCTTACGGCAGCCTTTCTAGCATCGCTTCCTGCTGAAGGCAAAGAGGCTTGGGACCCCACTCCCAGCTTCATGGGAAGCAGCCCTCCATGAGGGCATGGTCTGCTGTTGCTCCGGGAACCTGCCTTGCAGTTTAGCAGTTCTCAGCACCCCTTTGACTGCAGAAAGGCTCCCCAGCAGCCGGGAGAGAGAATTATTTAGCAGGAAATTCAATCAGGGGCCGCCTCTGTCTCACTTCTGCAAGCGCCAACTCCTTCCTCTTTTGGGAGGGCAGTAAAGACACCTCCTGGCCTGGCCCAACGAGCTTCCGAGAGGGTAGTTTGTTGAACATGCAGCCTCTGTCCTACAGTGTCCAGCGAGGGAGACGAATACTTAGCTAGGAGACCGGGCTCTGTTTCTAGTTCTGCCCCCTAAATTTGGATAGTCGGTCCTGCAAAGCACTGATAGGTCAGGGATGCCGGGGGACAGTCTAACGTTACCTCCAACAACCTACTGTATCGGTATCCCTTAGAACCCAAGACTAAAATCCCCCAGCTGTTTGCACAGATTATGATGGTTTTTTAAACGAGAGATACTTTAGCAGTGGCTGCGTGGGCACAAGGAACAGGCGGAAAGGAAAAGTGGACAGGAGGGAGAGAGGGGGAAAGGAGATCGCCTGGTCTCCTATGTCCTTTAGCATTCAGACGAAACCCATTTTGAATGCAGAAGGGAAAGATGCGCTTTTCTTTCCTGCATTCACCTGCCATTCAAAGCAATGTAGTATCCGAAGTGTCCACCAGGTGGGGTTACAGGGCAAAGAGTGAAGCGCGCTGCTGCTCCGCGCGACGGGAGCCGAGCCCGGCGCTTCCACTCCGGAGTGTGCAGAGAGAGGGCGAGGGCGGCCGGGCTGAGCTCCTGTCTCATGCCGTGCTCCGAGCCAGAAGTGCATTCAGGGCAGAAAGTGAGGCCCAGTCCTGCGGCGCTCTGACACACGCACACCGCTGCCATTGACTCAGAGAAGACCAAACCTTCAGGACAAGCTGATGGTTTTGCAGGGAGGGATCGCTCAGTGGTTTGAGCGTTGGCCTGCTAAATCCCAGGGTTGTGAGCTCAGTCCTTGAGGGGGCCATTTAGGGATCTGGGGCAAAAATTGGGGATTGGTCCAGCTTTGAGCAGGGGGTTGGATTAGATGACCTCCAGGTCCCTTCCAATCCTGATACTCTATGAATCTGAGACCGCGAAAGGGGGAAAGGCAGCTACAGACATCTGTGCTCCGCACTTATCCACCAGACTCAAACGGGGGGGGGGGGAAGGGTCAATGAACTTTGGTTTTCCCTGTAATCTGAAGCAAATTCTTTGCAAATCTGCCTTTAACTGCCAAGCCCTGACACTTGGAGAATACCTTTCCCTGGTGTGTGTGGGTGGTAAACTTTGTGTGTGTGTGGGGGGGGGGGGGAGGCAGAGAATCTGGAGGACAATCGCTATTCTACTCAGGAGGAATCAAAGGCGAGCAAGGAAGTTTAACAGCCTCCCTCGAACTGGGCTGGCAAAACTTCAGGGCTATCTGAAATGCTGTGCTCTCTTTTCAAACACACCTTTCTTTCCGCCCTTTGCCTCCAAGAACGTGCACAGGCTGCTAATGCAGAACAAGAAAGTCGGATCGGACCCTGAGGTTACTTTGTCTAGTAATTTTAAAGTCTTTTTTTGGGGTGGGGGGAGCTGGTTGATCTCCAGAGACACTGGTGTAAATCGGTTGTACAGCTCCTCCTAGGATCGCCTCTTGCTGCTGCAGGGTGTGTGTCAAGGAGACACTATGGAAAGAAAATCTCATTAAAAAAAAAAAACCCCAACAAAAACCAACAACAGTGAAGCAATAAACACAGTGATGTCCCAGTCACCCCCCTCGCCCCTGTCCAGGTGAAAGCTGCGGCAAAAGCCCAGGGCTGGGAAAGATGCCCCCACATGGCTGAGCGATTGTTTGTTTCTCTCCTTGTTGTAGGTGTGGATTCCAGCAGACAGGAAAATGAAAAACTCAGTTTGATCCTTCTACAACTCTCCCTGGCTGTCTCCTTTCTGGGACTGAAGCCAAACCTCGCACGCTCCAGCGCCCGGTCTGCCTAGACGTTCACCCCGCCTCCAAAAAGTCCTCTGAAGTGAAGGGGGGGAGCAGCCAGCAGCTGGCTGCTTGCCCATTACTCAGCCTCCCTGCCTCTATATAAACACACACATTGACTTTCTTTTTTACTCAAACTCACATTGAGAGAGGCTTTAACAACCAAACCTCCCTCTTTACAGCAATCCAGTGGAGAAAAGTCTAGGGCTTACAATAACCAGCCTATATATAGCTATATAACTTGCTCTCTCTATTTATATATATATATATATATATATATATATATATTTATATATATATATATTTATATATATATATATATTTAATTCCTGCTCCATCTCTCCAGATCTTTGCTGAATTATTTCACGATCTAGATAGATGCTATATTTTTCTGGCTTGCACTGGCAGCAAAGAGACCTATAGCATTTGCATAGGGTTTTTTCTTCTTCTTTCTTCTTCTTTCTTTTTAATTTGATTGCACACTCAGAGTTTGTGGGTTGTTTTTTTTTTTTCTTTTTGGCTGTATGCTCTGTAAAAGTTGACTTTAAAAGTTTTCAGAGAGGGGAATCTTATTTTGCTGCTGGTGGTGGGGGGAAGAGAACCAGACACCTCCCTACCCCACCCCCCAAATTCTGATCTCCTCCCCCTTCCCTGCTCTGAGCTCACCTTCTATGAAGCGCTACAGTGGGTGACTTTTGATTTGCCTTTTTTTGGTGCCTGTGTGCGGTGCATTTCAGAGGGTTTGGGTTGTTTTTCCCCCCCTTCCCTCCTCCTCCTCCTCCTTCCAAATATGCTTTTCGAAAGTTTTGATCTGGTTTCTGCGCTGGCTACCCTTGCTGCATGCCTGGTATCATTGACTCTGCTCTTGGCAGTGTCCCAACAGCTGTGGCAGCTGCGCTGGGCAGCCACTCGGGACAAAAGCTGCAAGTTACCGATCCCTAAAGGGTCTATGGGATTCCCCTTAATCGGAGAAACTTTCCACTGGCTGTTACAGGTAAGGATTCCCCTTCCTTCATTTAAGGTGGTCTGGGACAGTTGGTTTGCACCGGTGGGATTGCATCATGCGTTCTCGCAGGAGCAGGGGGCAGATTTCAGAGGGATTTTTATTCTGTGACGGGGCGGGGGGGGGGGTCGTTTTCAAAGCAGAGATGGAGGAAGCCTGTCGGTTGGCAACATTTTAGGTCCATGGCAAGCGGATTGCGTTGAGCTGCGGAGTGTTTTCTAGGCTTTCCTCCTCAAATCTCAGGTCGGTTTGAGGCAGGTCTCATACAGGAATTGCATTCGTTTAAATAGAATCGTGCATTTAAGAATCGGGACCATTTGCTGCTGGAGGAGGCAAACAATCTGGACCCTTGAAACGGTGTTTTATTGGCCACTAAAAAAAAAAAAAAGCGTGTCTCCTTCACAAATGATCCCCTCCGCCCAAGCAGAGGGCGAGGTGAACTGTGAACTTTTAAGACTTCAGGACGATGCTGTTTTCACGGCTGTAACGTTGCGGGTCCCATCATCGGCAGGGGCTGGGGTCACCATGTAGGCACGGCTCTGCCCCGATGGGTACCTCTTAGAATTCTACCTAGGGAGGTGGTAGAATCTCCTTCCTTAGAGGTTTTTAAGGTCAGGCTTGACAAAGCCCTGGCTGGGATGGTTTAACTGGGAATTGGTCCTGCTTTGAGCAGGGGGTTGGACTAGATGACCTTCTGGGGTCCCTTCCAACCCTGATATTCTATGATTCTATGAATGCCCTTGCAAACCAGCCTGGGAGTGAAAATGAGCCAAGTGGGTGCATAGCCCCTTTAAGGCTAGGACAGCTTCACATTAGTCCGCCAGGTAAAACCAGCTAATTTCTGAAAGAGGAAAAGGAGTATTTGTGGCACCCACGGGCAGCGGGGCGGCTTGTTGGGAAGACTGTCGATTCAGGAGCCATAGAAGGGAAGTGATTCTGGCTTGCAGGTTTCAGAGGAGCAGCCGGGTTAGTCTGTATCCGCAAAAAGAAGAGGAGGACTTGCGGCACCTGAGCGCCTCACACATTTATTTGAGCACAAGCTTTCGTGAGCTCCAGCTCCCTTCATCGGATGCTTTCGTCTGTACCCGTGTTTGCAGTTGTTGCCATAGATTAGCTGTATAAACAGTAGCACTGGGACCCACTGAAGTGGGAAGCCTTTGCAGGTAATCGTTAGATTAACCCGGGATTAGCCTTGCTAAACGCTGAACAGCGTTTTGTGGAATGTGACCACCCCTAGACCGAAAGACCTGGGATAAAGTCACCCCCGGGTGACGTGTGTGCTGGTCCAAGAACTAACTTTTAGCAGCACTGATGAAGTGTAGCTGGTTATTAAGGAACAATCCCCAATACCCCGTGAAAACACACTACAATCTGTTGTCAATAACGAGCGCTTTGAAGCGTACAGACCCTCTAAATTCAATATCCAGGCCGGTCGAGGCACAAATCTGTCGCTTTCATTCACTCCTCCGCTTAAATAGATTTCGACTGGCTTAGGAGGGAACCCGCCTGGAATTAGCAAATGTATTATTTCAAGGATGCTCTAACGAGCAGAGGGCAGATTTCATTGGTTGGTTGGGGAAGAGGCGGCTACACCGGTTTACACGTTCTTGGTTTCTGAGCGGATTCCTCCCCTCGCACAATTCGGTGCTCGCAACACATCCAATGCACCGGGCGGGCGCGTGTGCATGCCGGTCGCACCTTTCCCTCCCCCTCGGACCCCACCAATTCTAGCCATAACACACTCCGGCAGCGCCCAGCCAGAGACCCTCTCTTTCCACCCCAGCCTTGTAAAAGAGGAGAGCTCCAGCCTTCTGGCAGCCGCTAAAGAGTTAACCGCACGCTCTCAATGGTGCTTTATTTTTTAAAGAAATTTATCAGATTTTTACAGGGGGACCAGAAAAGGGTTCTCCCTTTCCACAGGCTCCATCCAAACAGAGTCCAGGGCTAAAAATACAAAATGTTGTATAAATTGGACTCGGCTCGAAACTCCTGCCACATAAAGGCAGCCTTTGTGTTGCAGTGGAAATGCTTTACAAATAACTCTTTATTAATGCCACAAAAAGCACTTTAATTATATTTACGCAGATCAAGAAACAGGGTCACCTGAAACATCGAAAATTCACAACCGCGCTTTTGTTTAAAAATAAACACCCCCCCCCCCACACACACACAAACATCACTTCAGGTTGTGTAGCTACAATGGTGAAGCGCGGATCGCAACTTTCTCTTCCAAGCGATTGTATTTAAAGGGGAAGCTCCTTTTGCAAACTTGGTAGAAAGTTTCTCACAAGCGTTCTGAATTTTTTTTTTGGGGGGGGAGGGCAATTTTTTTTTGGCCGCCTTGTGTCGGACGACTCCTGCCCCTTTTCTACGACAGAAGAGCCTCCGCGCATGTGGGAAAGTTATTAAAACTCCAGAATCTGCAGACGGACTTAGCCCAAGACAATTACACCCTTTAAAGTAATTCAGATTTCATGAAAAGTTTTAAAACGTTGGTATCTTATGCAACTAAAATGTGTCTGGAGCAGCAAAGCAAGGAAGGGGGCAGTCAGTTATTTTGGTTTCCTGGATGAAGTGTTCTTTATGGGATACATCCTTGGTCCATTAAATCGGCCCTAATTGGAAGACTTGGTAATTAATTCACCCTGGCAGACAGAGAAGAGTAGCATGAAACAAATCTACCTGTCTTGGCAAGGACCTAGCAACTTACAACCAGTGTTCGTGCTGTTCGCTCTCAGGGTACTTTAAGTAAAGTCTGTGCATTCAGGACAAGGGGGTAGGAACGGGACGCCAAGATCTCAGCACGTTTCTTGTCGGGAGGTAGTGGATAAGATTATACAGCCGGTAATAGGAGGACTCCCTAACTTCATTAGGGCGCCAGGCAGAGAATACAGCGCCCAGGGTCCAGCACTCCCGTCAATTACGGGGTGCGGACAACAGGAGAGCTCTCCAAATTAGCCTGATTATCCAGGGAGCTTGAGTTTATCAAGGTGACAAACACGACCTCTTCGTCCAAGCTTCATGGGAGCCCGGCACCACCCCTGGTAGTCCAGCCTGGTAGGTTTAAGGGCACTTGATTTCTCGCAGCTCTGTAAAGCCGGGGCTAGATTTGTTCGTTCCCCCGGGCTGCCTCAGTCTATAGCCCCCACTTCCCCCCTCCGGTATGTTCCAACAGCCCCGTAGATCGAGATCATTTTACTAGCACTGGTTCCATGCCCCTTAATGGCCAATCCAGCCACGCTGGCCCCGAGTCTCGCTGGGACAGAACCACACGCCCTGCTGGTTTCACAGGACTCAACCCATCCCAGTTACCCCCGTCCAAACCATCACGTTCCCGCATCGCTGACCCATCGCCTCCCGCTACAGGGTGACGTCTCTCCTCGCTGACCTTCCGCACACACCGAGGGCCTCGGTCGCGTCTGACGCCCCAGAAAAGGGAGCCCCCTCCCCCAAGTCCACCTTCTTTCCCCAAACTTCTCCCCAGACCGCGCCCAAGACCTGCTTGGCCTCCGTCCAGTGATTTGTCTCTCCCTGCGCAGCAGCCCGTGTGTGCCTGTCTTTGCATTCCTCCTTGTTAGGCGGTGCAACTCCGGGAGGTTTCTTCTTCTTCTTCTTCTCTCTTTTAAACTGCTTTTCAATGCGTTCATCATAAATCCAAAGGGAGGGGGCTTGTGGGATCCCTTCTGTTGTTAGCCACTGGCTAGTGGCCATTCTGGTTTTAATAGCTGGCAGTTCGTGAGGGGCTGCAAAGTACATGGATGGTCTTGGAAGAAGTTCCTTTGACTGGGGTTAAAGGAGCCTTCCCCCTCCCCTTGGGGGTGAATCAAAGGTCACGGGGGGGGTGTGCCTCTGCAGGCCCATAATCTGTTTCCCCCCACAATATTTTCCCGGATCTTTAAACAGAGAGAGCGAGCTTTTGACAGGGATACATTTTCCTGGCTGGGCCCTAACATTGGAAAAGCCAGTACATCGCACGACCCCCCGCCCCTCCGCATCCGAGCGCTGGGAAATCCCAAGGAGCTCCTTGTAGGGCATTCCCCGGCTGCCACCTCAAGCTGGAGCCGGGCTAGCCCGAGGGAAGTGGGGACAAGCGGTGAGAAGAGAGAGGACCCTCCCATCCCTTTACTGACATTTGGCTTTAAATAAAAGTCGCAGAGATCTCAATAAAGGTGTCTGTCTTTAGGGATCAAAGTCGGTGCCTGTTCGGGGCCCATAAGGGATTCTCTGTCCTCAGGCTCAGTGTCCGTGTGTCTGTCCTAGGGTTCCTGCTTCCAGTCGTCCAGGAGGGAGAAATATGGCAATGTCTTTAAGACTCACTTGCTGGGACGCCCCTTAATCCGGGTGACCGGCGCCGAGAACGTGCGGAAGATCCTGATGGGAGAGCACCACCTGGTGAGCACGGAGTGGCCCCGGAGCACCAGGATGCTCCTAGGACCCAACACGGTGGCCAACTCCATCGGGGACATCCACCGACACAAGAGAAAGGTAAGAGGCCCTCAACCCACACTCACAGGGAGCAGCGGGGGGCAGGAGGGGGGAAAGACTAGGTTGCCCCCCACTCCCGGCTGCACGGGGGCAGCGAGTTTAGTGCCTCGTCCACCCTCAAACCCCGGGGTGCTCCAGCCAGGCGAGTGGGCTCCTGTCCCAGAGCTCCCCCGGTAGCTGGGTCCCTGCTCCGCCTCAGCAGGGGGAGAGGGGGGCACGGGCACTGCCCTCCCCCAGCTCCGGGGTGGGGTGGGGTGGGGCAGCAAACTTGTGACCCTGGGTCCCCCCCCCCACCCCCGCACGTGGGTGCCCCCAGCAGAGTCGCAGCGTTCGGATAATGGAACGCGGCAGGGTGAGCGTTCGAAATTCCGAACGCTGCCGGCTGGCCCGCGAGTCCTTTGAGGAATTTAAAAGGGCGATGGAGAGATGTGAGTGGGCCCGGGGGGAGGTGGTGGTGGGAGGACAGGGCTGGCAGGCGGCTGGTCCGGGCTTCCCCGCAGCTCTGCATCCCCGCCAGGAGAAGGGCGATCTCCGCGGGGCTCAGCAAACCAGGGCCCGCCCGGCCGAGCTCCAAGCTCGACTGCTAGGAGGGCGATGCTGGTCGAGCTCAGCCCAGGGCGGGATGCCTGCAGCCCCCGCTTCTTTCTGAGGCGGATCGCGGGCTGGGGATCGCGGGGAGGAGATTCGGGATCGTCAGCGCTTCTGGATTTATTCGTGGACTTACTATGGGTCTGTTGGGCGGGGGGGGGGGGAGGAGGAGGGGAGGAGAGAGAGACTGGGGAGGACACAGAGCGGCACATCCCACCCCCCTTCCTGGGGCTCCCCTTCCCCAATTGCAGCCGGTGGCACGTGTGACGTGAACCGCTGTAACCTGAAAACCGATCCACTTCTGTCCATCAGCTCCCCTCTTAAAAGGGCAACGCCAGGGCTGTGCCATGGGGAGAGAGGTGGGCGGGGGAGGCTGTCCCTGTCCCTGTGAATGAGAGGGGAGAAACAGCCTCATTAGTGATCAGTGACGTTGTTATTTCAAAGGCGCAGGATGGTGCTGCCCCGCCCCGAAGCCAGGAGTCAGAGAAGCTGTCTCCAGCCAGCACCCACTGGTCCCTTACAGGGTGTTTCCAGCAGTCTCTGGCTTTCACCTGTGCTGAGCTCTCTCTTTTGTTATAGAGCTTCATCAGCATGCCGGGCATTGCACTGAAGGCAGGAGGCCTCCTAGGGCTAGGTCCTGATCTCAGTTAGGAAGGGTTGAAATCAGATGCTGTGGGACTGACTTCAGATTCTGATTCCCAGACCGACCACCAGGGTAACCTGGGAGCAGAACCTGTCCCTCTGTCTTCCTCTGCGACCTCTGTGTAGCCCAGCATGCCAACAGCTCCCTCATAATAATACACCTGATCTAAGCACGGAGGAAAGGGTAATTATTAGAGTATACACTGTAGGGAACCATTGCCTTCAGGAGAATTACCCTGGAATAACCGAGATTAGGGTCACAGCATTTGCTCCACCCTAGAGTTTACAGTCCCAGGCACCAATCCTGCGGTGCGTTCCTTGCAGGCAGAATTTCTGCTCCCGGGCGGAAATTCTACACAGAGCTCATGGCATGATCTGGGCGTTAGCAGACAAACACTGGCATTCGGGCCCGTAAGACACTGCATTAGCAGGAGATGGTGGCCTGATCTCAAGGTAGTGCAGATTTGTACTGTGGGTTGCATAGATTACAGAGGGGCAATTGGATCCCCCTCGTATCCTTTGATTCTCACCGCAAAATAGGCTTTTTCTGACCTTTCTTTCATTTGGACAGTAGAATGAGAGACAAAATATATAAGACAATAACCGTTATCTCACAATAGTGCTGCATGCTGAATGGACCCCGGTATT
This sequence comes from Lepidochelys kempii, assembly GCF_965140285.1. Taxonomy (NCBI): domain Eukaryota; kingdom Metazoa; phylum Chordata; order Testudines; family Cheloniidae; genus Lepidochelys; species Lepidochelys kempii. The sequence goes on from NC_136383.1 coordinate 138,299,732, forward strand.
GGATACTGTTGCATACTGAAGACCCATAATGGTTTATTGACCTTGCCTTCTCTAACATAAACACAAAGGTGTGTGTGCGGGGGAACCCTACCAAAACAAAATACTCTTCTCTGCACGCTTTCCCCACTGGGGAGAAGATGAGAGATGTTAGTCCCATCTCTTAATGCACTACTGGAAGATGTTCGGACACTCCAGTGATGAGCACAGTATAAGAACCTACACAGAGTTGAGTCGAATTCATTATATCTGATTCCAGTTTGCAAATTTGATTTGTTGTGGGTTATTTTTTTTTTTTTTTTGTACATAGCAATGCGCCCCATTGTAGTATCAGGATGTGGGTGTGATACTGCACACAAAAAGAGATGACCCTGCTCCCTCTAGGATGGGGGCGTCGCTTGGGATGTTTGAGGGAGAGGAGAGGAGGCCTGGTTATACATTGCTGAAAAAAGCGAAGCTAACTTTGGGACGGCTGCAGGAAGGAAACCGAGCTGTGCTGAAGCCTGCAATTTCAGCTCTCTCAAGTTTCCTATTGAGGAAGGGGGCAGAGTCAAACAATTACGTGAAGGTCTGTCTAAATATTTTTTTGTTTCCCTTCGGGAAGGAAAGATGTTTCTTCTTTATTGCAAACAAGGGGGGGCGTGAGGACCTTTGGCTGAAATCTCAGTAGGCGGAAGCTTTAATAAAACCATGAAGTTTAGACCTCAGGAAAAATTATAGAGGGGTCGGGGAAGAGAGTAGGTTGTGGGAATGAGGTAATGGAAAGGGAATACACTTAAAAGGTCTTTGCACCTGCCTATAGAGCCCTTCAGGTTTACTAATGATTTGTACCTCAACTGAACACTGAGGCGCTGACATCAGAACTTGACTGATAAGCATTTCACAAGGGGAGTTTTCCATCCTATGCCTTTTTTCTCTCTCTCTCGACACATTAAACCAGTTACTTTATTTTTACCGAGGGGGAACAACATCCCCTAGATGCAGGCCAAGTTTTGTGAGTGTGGGAAGGGACGGCATGTTAAGATCCAAATTCCCCAGCTCCCATGGTTTGGTTCCACATCTGATCCAAAACTTGGGGGCCTATTTTCCAATTAGGATGTGGCCAGAACCTTATGACACCAAATATTCTCACAAGATTTTGACTTGAGCAGAGTTGAAATCAAATAAGATTTTGGTGTCATCCGAACCCTATACACTGTTTCCTGAGCTAGTCTACGCCTACTTTCCATTTGAATTCTGGCTGACATCATAAATAAAAACAAGCTGCCTTCAAGGATTAGGGGCCTGGGGAATGGGGGCGAGGGAGAAGGGAGAATGAGAGACATTTTTAAATGCTAACCATTTTTTAATGAGGTATTTTCTTGTGGTGACTGTTAAGCTTTCTCTTTCAGTAACATCCACTATTGTACCAATAGATTAAGCTTGCTGGATCAGTTTCCTTTGAAAAAGTTTAGTCTGGTTCCCTTGCCTTCCCTAGTCTGCTTTTCTCTTAATTATTGTTTTCTTGATTGTCAGCATCTGGTGTGTTTCACGACCTTAGGTGTGTGCCCAAGTGATTTCCCTGCATCAGTGTAACTATTTACCTGGCAGTCACTTGAATAATATTTTTCCATGCACACAAGGATGTCCTTGCCCTGGATGGGAGGCAGTTCCAAGTAAGTTACTCCCTTGGAGATCAGACAAACATGTTTCAAATAAGAAGAAAACAAAGATCACTTTGTTCTTGGTTGTATCTCTGTACTCTGGCTGGAGAAGACAAGATGATGACCAGCCCAAGGTCCTATCAGGCCAGGTGCCCTGCCAGAGATGGTAGTCTCAGGTTTCTTTTGGATAAAGCAGTCTCGCTCCGAAGCTGCTATTTGTTTTGCAATTATTATTATTATTTTTTAACTCTTCTCATCCTGCTATTGGGGTTGAAGGGAATGTTAGCAAGAATGTGCTTCAGGGCTTATGAGGAAGTGGAAGCCATACACTTAGGACAACTTTAACAATCTAGGCTATGTGGCAGGGTTTCTCCGGTGCCTTATCGACAGAAGATGATGTGTTACATCATCTAGTCTATCCCCAGTGGAGTGCCAAATGAAGGATGATTGTTCTCTGCAGTATTCCTCTCCTATGCTTTGTCCATTCCAGGTCATAATGTCTCAAGCAATGAGAATGTTTTAGGTGAAGCAGAGCTACTGGGAAGTAGGGGTTAGAAACAGGATCTGGGAGCTAGGTCGATTAGGTACTTCTGTTCTGAGCTTTGCCATGCGATCTTGGATCAGGTTCTTTTCCCAGCCCTGCCACAGCCTGTGATCTTGGACAAATCACTTGATTTCTCTGTGCTTGAGGCTTTAATCTCTTAACATTTGTAGAGGGCTTTGAGATCCTGGGATGAAAGGTGCTAAAGAAGAACAAAGTATTCTTATTACGCCATATTAAAAAGTCTGTAGCTATGGCAGCTCACGGCCTTCCCCTCCCCCATTTATTAAGACTCCTCCGCAAGAGGTTGTCCAAGTGAATATAAACTGGCGAAAGCTCGCCTTTGGGAAATTCACTTATCAGTCTTTATTGGAGTGTGCACCTGTGGCTAAAGAAGCAGAACCAAACAGCTCAGGGGCTGGGGTGGAAAGGTGAGAAAGGAGCTGTGTGCAGTGTCCTTGGTGGGACTGCACACTTCAGCAGTCACATCTGTTTATGGCTGATATCAGCAAAGGTGGCTTCACCCTTGGCCCAAGATGAAACCGAGGGATAAGAACATTTGCAAGCCCTGGGGGCCCCAGATCAATATGTACCTAGCGGTTGTTACTGCTGTTGGATCACAGGGTTTGCACTGAAGTCAGAGAAGAATGCTAGCTGGCTTTCATAGAATCGTAGAATATCAGGGTTGGAAGGGACCTCAGGAGGTCGTCTAGTCCAAGCCCCTGCTCAAAGCAGGACTAATCCCCAACTAAAATCATTTCCAGCTTTGGGCTTATGCAGCAAACTAGCACCAACCCCAGGCACCCACGTGGAGGGAGCTTGTAAATATACAGTATGCCACTTCAAACCGAGCACATGAGAATGAAAATAGCTACTGTAGCCGAGGCTCACACCTGCTAGGGTGTGTGATCAGGCACAGAAAACACTCCAGTGGGGCAGCTGTTACAAATACAGGAGCTAGTTTTCCCGGCTGGGGGATGCTGTTGTAATGTTGTTGTTGTTTTTTTATCATAGCTTCTCAGAGCCCGTCATGGACCAGGGCCCCATTGTGCTAGGCATTGGACAAACCCAGAACAAAAGAACAGCCCCTGCTCTAAATTGCTGTCTGTCTAAGCATGAGACACCCCTTTCCCGAAATCATATGCTGTCTCCATAGTAGGCAAAGACACGCTGTTCTTCCATCCCTTTGCCAGTACAGGATTGTGCCCTGCACCACAGCACATTTGTTTAAGGACCGGATTTTTCATAGTGGCTGAGCATCTGTCTCTCCCACCGAAATCCCGGATGCTGATCACTTTTTAAAATCAGCTTCTCAGTGCCTCGGTTGATAGGAGTTCTTGCCACTGAACAGTTCCACACATGTCTGCCGGATATTTAGTTTATTATTTTTCCTTTGCTCAGTCTTACCCCCGGGGCTATCCCTTCTTAGATCACCCTAAACAATTCTTCTCTCTCTTTGGTGTTACCCCAATTCAGTCTCTGAAGTGCTTGTCAGACTGATGTCATACCCCAGGCTTGGTCATCCTCACTGCTCACATTCACTCTATTTCGAGGCTTCTAATAAATCCTTTCAGTCCCTTGCTCATTTTTCAAAAAAAGAAAAGGAGTACTTGTGGCACCTTAGAGACTAACCAATTTATTTGAGCATGAGCTTTCGTGAGTACTCCTTTTCTTTTTGCGAATACAGACTAACACGGCTGTTACTCTGAAACTTGCTCATTTTTGTTACACTTCACTCAGTTCCCCTTAATGTATTGGCACCTCTCTGGTTCCTAACCACTCAGAACTGAATACTGTGTCCTCCATGCCATAGAGAGAGGGCACTGTTTATATATTTAAATATTATAGACTGAATTCTATTCTCATTTACACTCGGACAACTCCACTGAAGTTAATGCAGTTGCTCTGGTTTTATACCAGCGTATGCTAAAGCAGAATCGGGCCCTATGCATTTTAGGGTTGGCAAAGGATTTGGGTCCTGGGAGGACATGACCTCAAATCCATATTTACCTGTAAGAGATGAGTAGAAAAATCTGCTCTGTGGTGGGGTTTAGAGGAAATGGGTTTGTGTTTTCTAAAATGTGAATGACCAATAAGGAAATTTAAGTAACATGAATCACATGCTTCTATGAATAATAATAGTCTCTGCAGCCAAACTTAGCTCGCAAAAAAAAAAAAAAAATGAAATTGCAAAGGCTCTCAGCTCTTATGCTTCAGGGCATAGAGAGGTCATCCAATTGGGGTCAGGAAGGAATTTTCTCTTGCATGGGGTAGTATTGTATAAGTAGGTGCATTATGGGGTGAAGGGTAACACCTTCTTCTGAAACATTCAGTATTGATAACAGGATCCTAGTTTAGACAGACTCTTGGTCTGTTCCAGCATGGCAGTCCTAAAAACAGACAGAGCTGGCTCAAACCCCACCCCCTCACCCCAAGATGGGTAGAAGTCCTGGACCCTGGGAGTTCTGGAGGAAGCAAACTGTGGCATAACAAGTGGCCTGCTTTGTCTCACTGCTCCGGTGTCCAAAACTACAGCATTCGTTAACACACCATAGTTAATGTTCTGCCTCGAAGGCATACAAGTGTTGAGCTTATTAGCACCAAGCAGAAAGGTCTGAGGCTTTAATATAGTTTGCGAGAGGATTAAGAACACAAAAGGGGCCATAAATTTACAACCAAATACAAACCAGCTGCTGTGGGAAGGGGCAAAGGGAGGGGGGTGGGAAGGTACCTTTTCCCATCATGAAAGCCCTGATCCAAGTTCTTAAAATATTTTACGTTTCCATTGAACCCTTTCGTCCTTGTTGCCATGGAGTATAAATCATACGGCGGAAAGGAAACCATCCCCTGCGTCCTGAGCCAATGGGGCCAGATCCTCAGCTGGCGTGAATCAGCATGGCTCCATTGACTTTTCAGCTGGTACATCTGTGGAGCCATGCCACTTTGCACCATTAGGGGATCTGGCCCAATGAGTTTTAGTTCACATGCAAAGGGCCTGATGCAAAGCCCGTTGGAGGCAGTGGAAAGGCTCCCATTGACTTCAAAGGGTGCAGGATCATGTCCCGACTGAGAGATTGTCACTGAGGCTGGCTCCCTGAGTTTAGACCGGATCTGACTCTCAGAGAAAATCCAGGGTAACTCCAGTGGCTTTCACAAAAACACCAGTGTGGATGTTGCCTTTTTTGCATTTTCATATGTCTTGCAACCTTTAAGGATGCTTTCGAGTGCAATCCCTTTGGTCATACGCCAGCAATCGTACAGATATCCTGGGAGCACAGGCCTCTTTAAGCAGGCCACCTTGCGTTCCTCCACCTTCCACTAGAGCCCTGTTTAACCAGCTTGGGCAGTTGACTTCCCTTCTCTGTTCCTCCATTTCCCCATCTGTAAAATGGGAATGAGGATTCTGATCTCCTTTGTAAAGCGCTTTGAGATCTGCTTATGAAAAGCGCTATACGAGAGCTGGGTATTATTACTATTATCCAAAGATGCCAGAAATCCTCTGAGACATCTAGAAATTTAAGGTAGTGCTTTACCCCAAATGCTCTTTGCCTATCCTGGAAACACAACCGTCTCTAGGGTGCAACATGGCAGTGGTTCAACAGTGTACAGCAACAAAGCAGGACAGGGAGTATAGAATGCCATGTACAAATCACAGAGATTGGGTAGGAACTTTAAGTCATCTAATCCATCCTCCACTTCTAAGTTTCTCAACTACCGACTCTATTTAGGTTGTGTTATCCCACTCCTCACTTAGACTGGAAGAGTGCTCTTCCAGTCTAAGGAATCTTGCTGTCAGGAAGTTTTTCTTGTGATTCTGCTTCCATTTTCCTGCTCTTAATTTCATGCGGTTACTTCTAGTTGCATTATTCTCCGCTGCCTTGCGCTGTTCTTTACGCCTGTGCAAAGTGCCGAGGGAATACTCCCAAGAATGAAGGAATCTTAATTATCGATGGAAATTGAAGCGTGATTAAGCATTAGCACCCGTGTACCGGGATAAATATGATAATTGCCAGGGATGTGTTGGATGTAGCTCTTGGGAACTCTCCCCTCCTGCTTGAAGATTCAGACAACAAAGCTGAAGTCCAGGCTGGGGTGATGTCCCCGTCTCTGATGGAGTCACCCTCATCTTTGGATCCTGCTAATCCATCCCTGCCTGGTGCTCATAAGAGCACATTTATTCTGCCTTTTAGAACGGGCCAGATTGCATTACACAACAGATATTTTCTCAGGGTTGGAGTCTCCTAACCTACTATAAGGGCAATGGACAGAGAGACGCTGGCTATTATCCTTCCCAAATACACTCAATGGGATTCTCTGCTACTCCAAGTCTAGCCTGGCGTCTCGGAAACTCACCCTGGAAAAAAAATCAAACGATCCATCTGGGCTGGGGGGCCCTGGGCTCCTTGTTAGCTGAGCAGCAGCTCTTGACTGGGGATCGGTGTGTGAGCTAATTTAGCTTTTCCGGCCACAGGTGTCCCTGCAGCTGTATCACCCGGTGGCCCATACCAGTGTGGGTCACTGACTTCACCAAGGATATATGTTGAAGGTTCAAGAGGGGATAAAAATAGAACCCATGTTGCTGAGTGAGGTTAGGGCCCTGGTAATATTGTGACTTATCAGACTTAGGGAAAGGCTTTGATTTCTTGGTGCTCTAGCTGCATTTGTACATCTTGCTGGGGAAAGGGGCTGGATTGACAGCCCTGGGGGCCTGTATTTATCCACAGAGCAGGTACAATACAGGCAGGGTTGGGGTCACTTCTCCCTACATGCTGGCTTAGTAATGTGCTTCACCGGAGACTTCAGTCTCCCATGGTCACTGAGCCAGGTGGGAGGATTGCGGGGGAGGTTGGGATGTAAAGCATGACAAACCGGGACTGGACAGAGATGAGAGAGCTCCCCTCATCTAGGCGAATGAAAACCCTTTGGATGGGTCATAGCATTGGGCCGCTGCTGACATGTAGGTTTCAGGCTTTGTATCCTGATCCCCATAAGGCAGCCAGTCCCCATTTCTGACGGACGCTTGGAAAAAAATGACCTATGTTGTTAGGGCCTGATCGACAGTTCACTGAAATAGTGGAAAGACTCCCATTGGTTTGGATGGGCTTTGGAGCAAGTCCTTAGCCTTCAGAACCAAGGAAGCAGTGGGTTTTCAGGACAGCTGATCGGAAATTGGAAATATCCATTAATTTGTTTTCCTTCCAAAGTGGAACAACCCTCCCCCCGAAATTTCCCACGAAATGAAAATTCTGAAAAATTTTCAGCTTGAAACTATCAAAACATTTTGTTCTGCTAACGCTGAACTGTTTTGTGGCAGTTGTGTTGAAACGTTACATTACAATATAAAATATTTATCTATATTTGTAATTTATAGCTCCAGTATAGTATTACAATTTTAATTTTAATAGGATATCAAAGCGGAAACAAAATAAATGGAGACGAATTGAAACAAGGAAAAGTTGGAATGGTGCATTTAAAATTTTTCCGGCCAAAAATTTAATTACAACCTACACATTCCTGCAAAACATTTCCATGCCGATGACGCTGCACTTTCCGATGGAAAACTGTTCTCTCAAGAATTTTCAAACCAACTCTAGCTTCCAGTAATGGTCCCTTGAGGCCGACAGCAACCTCTTTGGCTTTGACCCTTGTCACTTGGGGTCCCTACTGCAACCGGATTCACTGCTCTCTCATCCTCCCCTGGGAGAAATTTCTACATTACACACCCCACTGGCAGGCTCAGGGAATGCTGGGCTTTGATGAGCAAACTCCGTGTAGTTCAGATTCTTAGCTTCCACCTTACCAATGATCTCTCAAGAGGCTGTAAATCCCTCCAATAATGTATTTGCCAATTGATGACAATATACCACTGAGGAAGATGGGAATGGGGGATGGGAAGGGCCGCTCTAAAAGGCTACTCATCAATTCCGGCATGTGGCACATGGCATCAGTCTTGTTCAATGATATTCCAGCCAGCGGCTCTTTATGATGATCTCTTGCACAGCACAAGTGAGCTGTAGCTCACGAAAGCTTATGCTCAAATAAATGTGTTAGTCTCTAAGGTGGCATCAAGTCCTCCTTTTCTTTTTGGAAAGGCAGTGATCAGCCTCCTATCTTTGCTCTGTGTGTGTGTGTGTGTGTGAAATGAAGAAGCCCATTTATGTACATTTCCAGGGGTAAAAATAGCAGCTGAAAAAGTATTTTTCAAGTATTTTTCTTTTGAACACCTTTGGCTTGGCGGCCTTGCCTGTGACTGCTCAGTGCCCGGCAGCATCTTACTTTGTTTTCCCTTCCATTTGAGCTTGCGGTTCCATAACCACTCCTGCTCGTGAGCCTGGCAGCCAGATCTGAAAATATTGGTATGTAAGATTTGCAAGGTCATTGAGCCATCAAGTCGGGTATCCTGCCTCTAGCCGTGGCCAAGAACTGATGCTTTGGAGGAAGGAGGACATCTACTATAATGTGGCTACAATTGGGAAGGCAGGGTTGGAGCAAATACTTGTCTGGCCCTTGACTGAGGTGAATAAACCTCTTGTGTCAAGGTTTAGAAACTGTTTGGTGTTTCCTGGGCTCATGCTGAGAGCAGCGGGTAGCTGAGACACAACCACTGTAGCCAAAGTAGCCTTTGGAGCTCAACAGAGAGTGTTGTGTTAACATGCCATCAGCTTATTCATTTTCTAGGACTGGACCAACAACTCAGGGGAGGCAGGGAATACGAACCTGTCCTAGCTGGCACCGGCTCCAAACATTGCAGGGGCGAGTCTGATGGACGCAGGTCATGCCTAGGGAGCACTGAGTCACCACTCCTGGGAGAGCCATGTTCCAGAGGCCTGTTCTCGAAGTGCAAAGAGGCCAGTCCTCTTCCTATGGGGCTTTTCATTAACAGTCTTTGTTCCCTCCTCTTCCGGGTTGAGGAGCAGGAGGAGAGCAACTCTGGGTCTAGTGGTAGTGAAATCAGGAGGCCTACTGCCACTCCGTTGCTGGTTTGAGTCCCACACAGGTCTGTTGTGATTGCCAGATGACTGTTGAGTGGCCGACGTGAAACGGATCTCAATCTGGCTCCTGCTGGACATCGGCGTCAGCAATAGCCGAGGTCAGGAACTGAATGGGCCATGGAGACTGAGCTCCTCACCCGTTCCGAGAGGCCAGGGTTGAGGCACATTGGAGTGGGCAGTGTGGTGAGAACTGCACTGTCACTGGATAAATGGAGGGTTTCGTTCTCAGGGCCTGAAAAGAACCTGTGCATGCACTAAACTCCCCTTAAACCAAACCGGTTTCAAACAAGGTAACTGTCCATGAAAACACTGTGGGTACGAGCCAAAGGCGTATAAAGGGATGCTGCTGCTTCTCTCTGCTGTGCCTCAAGGAATAGCTGAAATGCAATAGGCCTGGTGGGGTCACATCAGACAGGGAAGAGGCACCTCTCATTGTCACGCGTAGCTGGAACTCTCTGTGGATCCAGGGAGCTGAGACACCGGGCAAGAATGTTCTGCCTTAGGATAACCGTAAATCCTTAAATATCCTGTCTTTGTTGCAAGAAGAGGCGTATTCGGAAGTTTCCAGACAGGGTCGGTTAATCCGCATTCTGGATGGTGGCCTCTCTTTCTGACCCGTGGGCGAAAGGGTGCATGCGTGTGTGGGGCTTAAGTAATTTCTTTGAGGAGTATGCATTTTTCTATCCCCTCTGATTCCAGAGTCAGTGGTAGCCTTGGCTGTCAGCTATATTGACTAACAAGCCACAAGGATCACAGCTGGCCTGTGTAGCACAAGGAAGGGGAATAAATCTGGGTCTAAAACCCAGTGAAATACGTACCTCCTGACTAAGGTGTGGATTCCAGGTGGGGATAGTGTGACCAGAGGTCCTGATTTTATAGGGACAGTCCTGATATTCAGGACTTTGTCTTATATAGGAGCCTCTTACCCCCCCATCCCCTGTCCTGATATTTCACACTTGCTATCTGGTCACCCTAGGTGTGGAATGGGGCAGGGCCTGGGTGAATTTGGAATTAGCTGCCTCTCATATCAGCCATAGCATGTTATAGATCAGGTCAGCCAGTCCGATTTCCCCTGGCAGTGTAGGACTGTTCCCTACAGAGCATGCCTTGGGGGCCTGTCTAGTCTAGCTTTAAATGACTCTGCAAAGGGAGTTTCTCCCCTTTCCTTGGGAGACCATTCTGCACCTTAATAAGCTCTTTCTGGCAGGAAGCTTTTGCTGTTAATTCATCTGAGAAAAGTGAACATTGAGGTTCCTTTGCTTCCTCTTCCCTTCTGTGCTTTAACCTTCCCTCCCTCCTGACTCCCTAGACTAGAAGATCCGAGCTATTCGGCAAATGTTCACTAGAGGGCGCAGGGATTTTAGCCTAGAAGCAGGAATGCGTTTGTGAAGGAGAGACCTGTTGGGACTGAATCCCCCTTGCAACTGGGAAGCTGCTCCATTGCATTGGAGCATTCTGGGTGAGCGGGAAGGAGGGCCAGGCCAGGGAGGGGAATGTACAGAAGAACACACTGGCCAGTGGGATTATTTAGTTTTGAGAGAAGAGGCTTGAGTGGGGACGAGGATGAAGTATTTTAAGGAGCCAGGGTGGTTACAGAGGTCTAAGCAGGAGCTGTTTGAGGCGTAAGTGTAAATACGGAGTCTAAACACATTGGAGGTGAGCCCACGACAAATCCCAGTGCCAGTGAATGCTGATAAACCCTGAGTTAGGGAGCGGCTGGGCCAGCCAGCCAAACTTCCTGGGAGCTAGGAGGCGCTGGGTAGGGGCCATCTTGTGTAACAGGGAACAAACCCTGGCGGGCAGCAGGATGGGCTAGACAAGACTCAGTGGGTCTAGCCTGGCTCTAGCTGCTGGGACACAGAGGCGACATAGGTAAGAAGAGAGCGGTAGGCAGCGGAGGTGGGCTTCCAGTTCTGACAATGGAGCAACTCTCTGAGTGTCAGAGTAGCCAGCTACCCTCTCCCCGGAGTTGGGAAGGGATCCCTAGATTAACTCTCCCTAGCTCTTTGGCAGGTGATGGGAGGCAGTGTGTTTGCTTGAGGGCGGGGTGTATTTTATTGTATTTATTTTTTTGCATTTCCTGGCACAAATTGCTTTTAGAGCCCCAGGAATTTGTGCAGCTCTTGGGGCTCAATGACAACACCCGTCCCCCTTCTCCAGGCGCCTGGGGCTGTGCTCTGGGGGCAGAGGATCCCACAGCTGCCTCTTGCCTGGTTACCTTCCTCTGAAGCAGCTGGCGCTGGCCACTGTCGGAGATGGGATACTGGGCTAGATGGACCTCAGGGCTGAGCCAGTCTGGCTGTTCCTATGTTCCTGCATACACACCTCCCCTATTGCCCAGTGTGCTTTCGGGTCTGGGGGTGCCCTCCCCTGCACCAGGCTTGCTTGCTTTTTATACCTACCTAGCTTGCTTCTTATACAGACATCCATCACTGGGGCACTGGAGAGATCACCTAGCATATTGGTTGCTTAGCGAGCTGATGGGAGCGTCTGGGTGTGCAAGAGAATAGATATGGCCTGGACAGTGGTCGGGGTAGCTTCCCTCATCCACCACCCTACCAATGTGCCTCGAACCTGCCCTGTAGGTGTGCAGAGAGTTGCCTCTATAATCCGTTGGTCTGGTTGCCAGGGTGGCTAACGAAGCTACCAGTGAGTCTGGGCGGGGAGGCAGTTTGTTTTTGTGCTGCGCCCTCTCTTATGTTACACAGGCCGTGGACCAACGGAACATGGGAAGGACTCCCAGCCGTGTCGCTCCGGGTTGGTAGCCAGCCTGCCGATGGCGGTAAAATAGAAGGGATCCCTGGAGGGGCTAGGGTTTGAAAAGTACTTTTGGCTGCTGTAGGATGGAGGAAGCTATACAAACAGACGTCTTCCGCAACAGTGCTGAGGACTCTGTATGGCACTCTTCGCCTTCAAAGAGACATTAACCCTCCCACCGTGCTGCACAACCCCGATCACTTGCTACTTCACGATGGCTCCAGGGGTAGAACTGGCCGCTCCTGCTCCAAAGCACATGCTCCCTGCAGGAGAATCATGCATCCACAGGCACAGTTAGGGGACTGTGGCACACAGCTCAACAGCCTTGATTTCACCCAGGAAAGGGCAGTGGTGTGCAGCAACACACACACACACAGTTGCTTTTTATTGCTTGCACACCAGTAGCAACTAGAGGCCCCAGCTGAGATCAGGGTTCCATTGGTGCTGCACAGAGACAGGGTAAGAGACAGTCCCGGCTTTGAAGAGGTTAAAATCTAAACAGGCAGAACAGGAGAAAAAGGTGGAAGGAAGGAAGTGTCATTATCTCGGTTTTACAGATGGGGAAACTGAGGCACAGAGAGTTTACGTGACTTGCCCAAGGTCACACAAGTAGCCTGTGGTGGAGCAGGGACTTGAACCCAGGTCTCCGGAGTCCCCGTCTGGAGCCGGAACCCCAGCTCATCCAATGCCGTATCAGTCCCGTGTTTCAGATGGGGGAAACTGAGGCATGGGGAAGGTTAAATGTTTCGTCCAAGCTCTCGTAAAGCATCAGTGTCAGAATCAGAACTCCCAGGGGCTGATTCTAGGGGAGTTGCTTGTATGCAATAGCTGGAGATTTGGGTTCAGGAGTTCCTGATGCCCAGGCCCATGCTGCTGGGCCATATCTTGCTTTACCAAATCTACTCTCCTTCAACACAACATCATGAAGAGCCAAGATCACTTGAGCTTCTTTCAAGAGAAGGAGACGGGGGGTTGAGCCTTTGGTATCTGCCAGGCTGCCCCGTCACTGGTTCTTCTGTCTGGGGGTTCCTGAGGCCGCTCTAGCAATTTGCCTGCGCTGCCAGGCAGGGCAGGGAGAAATACACCCCTCTTTCCCCTGCTGTGTGATGGTGGCAGAGGCTTCCACCGCGCAGTAGTGCCTGGGCTCTGGGTGCCAACAATCACTAAGCGCCGCCAACATTTCTGCACCTGGCGCCGTATCAAAGCCCGATGTCCCGGTCACGACCACCAGGGAAATGTCTCTTTCCCAGCTACTGGAACCGGCCTACGCTTGTTTATTTCTTTCTCCTCCCTGCTTGCCCTGGCCCAGGTGGCTCTTGGAGCATGAACAGGGGGAGGCCTCGTCTTTGTTTGGTGCAGCCTGGGCATTCGGGGATCTCGGCGTGGGGGGGCTCGGCGGCTGGGCTTGGCAGTGCTGCCGTGTTGTCAGGTTTACTAGCTATGGTTTTTAGAAATGTGTCTTACCCACCCACACACGTCTCTTTCCAGGGCTTAAAAATAGACTAAGCCAAAGCGCCATGGGCCAGGCAGGCTCCGTGCTCCAGAAAGCAGGACAAGATCAGTCCATTTCTCTTGCCCTTTTTGGCTCTTTCTCATCCCCCATCTCTCTTTCTCCCACTCCCCCTTCTTCTTTTCCTCCTCCCCCGCCGACTCTTGGCTGGATAATATTTTTTATTAACAGCCACAAAGCCTGCTTTCCCTTCTTTCATGTCTTTCTTTGCTCCTCCCGCCCCGAGCTAGGGAAAAGCCCCTCCTGTCGCCCAGCGCGCCGCGTGAAGGTCAGTACGTGTAGGGACTGGAGCACTTTATGAACCAGCGATTGTTGAGTCTCCAGGGCCGGGCTTTAAAGGGCCAGGGGTGTTATTTCACCAAACAAACTTCAGCAAGCGACGCCGAGCATTAGCAATGCAGGGTCACGGCCAGGAAAATGTTACCTTTCCCTTCCAGTGCTGACTGCGGGGGAAATTCTCACATTTACAGCTTTAAAGGTTACGTTCTTGGAGGGGCTTCGACTGGGGTTTTTCTTTTTTTAATTTGATAAAATGGGGACCCGCCCCTCCCTCCCGGCAAGCCCTCTCATCTCCTCGGCATAAGCTGGAGGAGATTGCGCCGTCTCGTCTGACCTTTACCTTGGCGTGCGCTTCCCTCTACGGAGGCTTGATTTGATTTTGTTTCCTCAGTTCCTGGAGGCCCGGAGCGTGGCAGCGTGGGTGAGAGTTAATAAAAGTAAACAAACAGCGCTTTTCCACCCATGCTCTCTGGGATGTGGCACGGGGGGGTCAGAATGAAAGCGTGTGCTGTAGAGTTAGCCAACTGGGATTAGAGCAGAGGGGAAGGGATGCGGGGAGAGAGCAGAGAACATTCCTTGCATTGCTGGGGTCCTCGCATAACATACAGGCCCTGTAGCAGAAGCGGGGGCTGGGTCCGTCCACTCCAGAGCTGACTCAATCGCAGCGTTTAGAAGAATACTGTCTGTTGACATAGACTTTCCTCTCTCTCTCACTGGTTTGTTATTGTAGGGTCACTCGTGAGCGCTGGGGCTCGGCATACTAGTTGGTGGTTGTAGGGTTGCCCATGCGCTGGGTTATTGTTGGAGGGTCTTTCACGAGCTCTGGAATTGGACACTGGACTGGGTTGTCTTCCTGGCTCTGCCACAGACCTACTCAGTGACTTTGGGGAAGTCATTTTCCTTCCCACCCGTTGCCATCTTGCTTATTTAGATTGTGAGCATTGTCGGGCAGGGATCTTGTATTACTGCTTGTCTGCACAGCACCTAGCACAATGGGATCCTTGCTGTCCACTGGTGTCCTTAGACACCATTTAACAGAAGCAATACTTGGCTATTAGGGAAGGCTGGAAGACCTTGGGTTCATCTCTATCTATGTATGGTTTGTATTGCAGGTATTCTCCAAAATCTTCAGCCATGAAGCCCTGGAGAGTTACCTCCCGAAGATCCAGTTGGTGATCCAGGATACGCTCCGGATGTGGAGCAGCAACCCGGAGTCCATCAATGTCTATTACGAGGCGCAGAAGCTCACCTTCCGCATGGCCATCCGTGTCCTGCTGGGCTTCTGCATTTCTGATGAGGAGCTCACCCGACTCTTTGAGGTCTACCAGCAGTTTGTGGAGAATGTCTTCTCGCTGCCTGTGGATCTGCCCTTCAGTGGCTACAGGCGGGTAAGAGGCTCCTCTAGCACCGCGTGTGGCCATGATTTTGAGTTAGCGACACTGAGTGTAGCTTGGAAGGATGGTCTAGTGGATCTGGCACTGAACTGGTATTCAGGAGACCTGGGCTGAACTCCTGTCTCTGCCACAGGCTTCCTATGTGACCTTGGGCAAGTCACTCTGCCTCAGTTCCCCGCCTGTAAATGGGGGATAATAGTCCCCTGTCAGACAGGGGTGTCAAGAATAACACTTATTAATGATTGGGAGGTGCTCAAATACTGCAGTGATGAGGGCCACACTTAGATAATGGAGGTGGCAAGGAATCAGAAATTTCTGGCCTTGAAGGAGAAGGCAGTGAGGTCCAGTGGACAGGGGCCTGAGCTCCTGTGCTTGGGTTTTCTTGTTAGTCTCTATATTACGCTAGCGCCTAGGACTGCCAATCAAGGTTCCATTGCGCTAGGTGCTGTACAGCTCAATATAAAGGAGGATAAGATGTTGGCTTTTCTGATTATTTTGATGTGTGACTTTGCCATTATTGTCCGAGTGCATGTCCTTTGACCTCTCTCTGCCCCGCTTTTTCCCCTGTGGAAAAGGGATAGAATGGATCCAGCAACTGAAAAATGGCCTTTTCCTAATTTCTAGCTTCTTTCCAGTCTTTGAATGAAATATTGAGGGGGGAAAAATAGGTTTTCAAAAACGAAAGCCCAGAAAATTTAGAAAGAAATGAAAATTCTTCATTTCTCTTGAAATTCGTTGCAATATTTATCATTTTCCGACCTTCCCTAAAGTCGGGGATATAGACGTCAACCTGCCTTTTAAAGCACTTTTCAGATTCTCTGCAGAAAAACACTAGATAAGAGCACAGTGGCATTGCGAAGCTGAGACTCTTTTAGTGAGAGAGCTAGTTTGGGAATTCGATTATGTTCTTGGGAAGAGAACTCCTTCAGAGGAATTGGATAAATTCCTTGGAGGTAAAGTTTTCTAAAGATTTGTGGGACATGGACTGGAGTGGGGGAGGGAGGGGGCATAAATTGCAGATAATTGTTGTGGCTCTCACGACGTTCATATGGTGGTGCCAATAGACTTTTGTGGAATCTTGCATATTTGGGGCCTTCGTCTGCACTGGGGTAAATCTGGAGTTATTCCACTCATGTCAAAAGGACTTTTGCCCAGGACTGATTTTTCAAGGATTTCAACCCCTGCTGAGTGGCTATTTCATGGACTGATGGCTTGCTGTTTTGCAGGGGATCCGAGCTCGGGAGACTTTGCAGAAGGGGCTAGAGAAAGCCATTCGGGAGAAGCTGCAGAACACGCAGGGCAAGGACTATTCCGATGCCCTGGACATCCTGATAGAAAGTGGCAAGGAGCATGGCAAAGAGCTGACCATGCAGGAGCTGAAGGTAAGAGCAGGGTCTTGTGCATCCCCTGGGGAAGGTCAGCCTTGGGTCAATTCCTCCCTTAAGTCACCATTGGTTAGGGTCGGTTTCCTCCTTCACTCTCCCCAATCCCCCATAGCTGTGTCCATCCCACCCTCTCCATGTGATTGGCGGGTAGCTTCTGCTCAAGAACAGCACCAGCTGGGATCACCGAGGGGCAGACTGTTATGGAAGGAAAGGCAGCAGCAGAGCTGGGTGGAGGCTCAGGGCTGGACTAATGAAGGGCGATGAAGGGCCGGATTGAGGGGCCTACGCAGAGCTGGCGGGGGGAGAACTCCAGGACTGGAATAGCAGGGGTGTATTAGCAAAGCCATGTGCAAGCATTGGCATAGCACCCGCCTGGGCTCTGTGTGGCTCAAACCCAGTGCCAGCAGACCACTCTTTGCCCTAAGAGCCACATTTGTGTGCAGATCCTGTCCAGGCTTTGGGGAAGAGCATTTCTGGGGATTATTATTATTACAGAGCGGCACTCTTTTCAAGCATTTAGTGAACATTAACTAAGCCTCATGCTGCCACTGTGAGGCTGGTCAGAAGTATTATCCTCAGTTGTACAGGTGGGGAAACTGAGGCACCGAGCGTCTGTCAGAGAGTCAGTCTGGCCCAAGATTAGAACTTGGGCATTCTTGGTGCCTAGAGCTGTGCTTGGACCACTAGCCTCACCCTACACTCATTTAATGACTGCCCAGGGTCCATAAGCTACATCATAGGCCATCAGCTCCTTCTAGCCCATTGTTAACCTGCAGGAATGCCCTGCAGCATGGCTATTTATTTCTGTTGGACTGAACATTGGCTCAAAACCAGTAAGCAGCTATAAATTGCAGGGCGGGCCATGCTGAGAGGGAGAGGAAAGAAAGGCCACTGAGGAATCTTGGGGGGTCCTTCCTGCCTCCCGTGTCATGTAGACGAACGGAACGGGGATATTTCTGGCCATGCAGCTCATCATGCGGGGTGCTGCCTGCTCCCTTTGGAATGAAGTTTGTCCTTTTCCCTGAGTGCATGCTAAACCTGTGGGAGGTGGGGGACAAAGACCACACGAGAACGAAGAACCCTAAGACAATGCTGAATAGGAGTGTTTTAGGGGTGGCTATTGTTTGAAAACTTCCAGAGTCATCAGCCCACCGTCTGGCTGTGGCTGGCACGGAAAGGCTGCGCACAGACTGGAATGCTTCGCCAGGGGGCAGAGGCTTTGATACCGTGGGCACCACTGCAAACCCATCCCAGGCCCTTGTTAGCAGTCTCAGGAGACAGGCCTAGGACTGACTGAGCCTGTGGAAACCCAGGCTGCTTTCCAGGGGGTGGCACTGCGCAGGTCAGAAGTGGTGTAGCCAGTGGTGACTGGAGCCGGTTTGCACCGGTTCGCTAGAACCAGTTGTTAAATTTAGAAGCCCTTTTAGAACTGGTTGTTTGCGAGGGAGAACCGGTTCTAAAAGGGCTTCTAAATTTAACCGGCCAAAAGTGGCGCCTTAGGCGCTGACTCCAGGGGTGCTCCTGCCCTGGAGCACCCAAGGGGAAAATCTGGTGGGTGCAGAGCACCCACCGGCAGCTCCCCGCCCCACCCTGGCCCCAGCTCTCCTCCTCCGCCTCCTCCCCTGAACGCGCCGCCCTGCTCTGCTTCTCTGTCCCCCCCGGCTTCCCGTGAATCAGCTATTCGCGCGGGAAGCCGGGGCGGGCTGAGAAGCAGGCGGTGGCTTCCTGCTCAGGCCCAGGGAGGCGCAGGTGAGCTGGGGCGGGGAGGCACGAGGAGGGCCGCCTGCGCCGCAGCAGGTAACCCGGGGGCGGGGGCTGCGCAGGGGAACCGCTCCCTGCCCCAGCTCCCCTCCACCACCCTCGGCCTGAGTGTGAAGCCGCCACCTGCTTCTCAGCCCTCCTCGGCTTCCCGCGCGAACAGCTGATTCACGGGAAGCTGGGAGGGGGGGCAGGCGCGGAGAAGCAGAGCGGGGCAGCGCGTTCAGGGGCAGAGGCGGAGCGGAGGTGAGCTGGGGCCGGGCACAGGTTGGGGCGGGGAGCTGCCGGTGGGGGCTCTGCACCCACCAGTTTTCCCCGTGGGTGCTCCAGCCCCGGAGCACCCAGGGAGTCGGCACCTAAGGCGCCACTTTTGATGTGATCAGTGGGGGAGCAGCCGTTCCTCCTGTTCCCCCCCAGCTACACTCCCCCACCCCTAGGAGCCAGAGGGACCTGCTGAATGCTTCCTGGGAGCTGCCCCAGGTAAGCACCTCCGGGACTCCCCACCTCGCTCCCCGGCAGGTCCCTCCGGCTCTTAGGGGTGGGGTGGGCACCTACTACGGTGGCTCACGAGACCCTCCTACCTGGTTCTGGGGGCAGTCAGGGGACAGGGGAGGGGGGTGGATGGGACAGGGGTCTGGGGGGGGGGCATCAAGGAACACAGGGGGGTTGGATGGGGCAGGAATCCCGGGGGACGGGGGTGGGCAACGACCCCCTCGTGGGGTGAGGAGGGAACCCGTTGTTAAGATTTTGGCAGCTCATCACTGGGTGAAGGGCTTATTCATGGTGTAGATGGGTGTAAATCAGGAATCTCTCCAGTGAAGTCAGTGGGTTGACTGTGGCTTAGGGGAGATCAGCGTTAGGCACTCTGTGTGCGTGACAGACATGCCTGGGGGATGTTTGTTCCTTTCTCCCCAGGGGCAGGTAGATAAGGAGGTGTTCGTATGTTGGTAGGTGCCAAGGGACAAGGGAAACCCCCTGAAGCTGCAATGCGGTCTCTGTGGGGAGGGGCTGCCTGTGTTTTCTCGCAGCTGCGGGATGAGGAAGCCAGTGGCAGCCCCGACAGGAGCTGTTGTTTTTCTTTTCCAAACTGGACTTTGCAAAGTTCCATCGGGGAGAAGGCAGGGCTGGGCCCAAGTCCCCTTCCAAAGCAGAGAGGGAATGTCTCCCTCCAGCTTAGTCAGTGGCTGGGAAAGAATCCTTGAAAGCTTAAGTGACTTGAGCAGGAGCCTTGGACCGAGCGACTGGTGAACGTGCTGTTCCCGAGTCGTCCTGTCTTGGCAGGCGGGGGGAAAGGCCCGTTCGAGAGCCGGGGTGGCAGCTTGCAGGAGGAGCGGGGACTATGCTCCACCGGGGGATTGGAAACGCGGCCAAGCCCATTACGTCATGTGATGGGGAAGGAAGAAATGATCCGCCCCAGGCTGCTGCTGGCTGCCTCGTCCTCTCAGCTTGGCTGCCACGCTAAAGGCTTGGGCTGGGGATCCAGGCTCTGTGACCCTAGCTCGCGGCTCTGTACAAGCTCCCAGTGGCCCTCAGACACCTCTCGTCTCGATGATGGTGGGTTTTTTTTTTCCATTTTTTGGCCTTCCTCTGGGGAGGATGAATTGTAACGTTCATGGAAGCGGGAGACTGAGTCAGGCACAGCGAGAGCTGGTTTTGTTGCAGCTTATGGGTACCCCTGTAGCACCTAGAGGTCCCCGTCAGGGATGTGGGCCCTGCTGTGCTAGGCGCTGTACACGCGCCCTGGAGAGAAGATCCCTGCCCTAAAGGGCGTACAAGCTAAGTACTGCAGGAGCTTCCTCCAGCCAGTTCTCCTGATGGTGCTGCCAACACGCTGTGGTTCTGCTCTGCGGCACCTCCCAGGGGTTGACGTGCTGCAGCCCTGAGGAAAGCTTTCCTGTTGTGCCAAATTGTATGTTGCAAATAAAATCTCTTTGGGTACCCGGCTGAGGCTAAACCGAGCTCCTTCCAGCTGTGGCCTAGTGCTAGGTTCTAGCTTCTGCTAGTGGACGGCTGGGGCATGAACCCATTTTAGCCTGTGCCCCATGTAGTGCAGCAGCGTGCTGCATGGGGCCGGCTGCCTGAGGCTGTGACCCTCCCCGTGTATAACCCAGGGTTCCTTTTGGCCTTCAGGATGGCACCTTGGAGCTGATCTTCGCTGCCTACGCTACCACGGCCAGCGCCAGCACCTCTCTCATCATGCAGCTCCTGAAGCACCCCGGGGTCCTGGAGAAGCTTCGCGAAGAGCTCCGCAGCAAGGGCATCCTGCACAACGGGTGCATCTGCGAGGGCTCCCTCCAGCTGGACACCATCAGCAGTCTCCGCTACCTGGACTGCGTGATCAAGGAGGTGCTACGTCTCTTCACCCCCATCTCCGGCGGGTACAGGACGGTGCTGCAGACCTTCGAGCTGGATGTGAGTACAACAGCCCAGGAGCCCTGTCGAGTCTCACACACCTTCTCCCCCGAAAAGGGGCTTCGGAGTATTTTATAGAGACGCAGGCAGGAATCTCTGCACCTCCCACTGGAATATAGCCACCTCTGGGGTAGAACCCGGCAGGTTTTACAACCGTGCAGGCCAATGTTAGGCAATTGTAGGACAGGAGGCAAGATGTGCCAGATCCACTCTAAACCATGGGGGAAGGCGAGTTAGGGAATAGGGTATTTCTCCTGAGTGTCCTCCTGACACTGGAGCTTGGCCAGATCTTGACGTGACCATAAGCACTAGGGCCTGGGTTTACATTTCAGCAGAAATCGCAAGACCGCCCCTCCAATGGCAAAGCACTACACAGGGGCACTGGCTGAATACGGACTCCGAAAGAACGTAGGACTGGAAGGGACCTCCTGGATCACTGAGTCCAGTCCCTGCCATTGCAGGTCATATCATCCCATTCATAAACCTCTCAAGCTCCCTCTTAAAACCAGTTTGGTTGTTTGCCCCTCACCCCTGTTCTTATTCCGAGGCTGTTCCAGAACCTCCCTCTTCTGATGATTAGAAACCTTCTTCGCATTTCCAGCCGCAGTTTCCTCCTGGCACATTTATGCTCATTTGCTCTTGTGCCACCCTTGTCCTTTATTTTAAATAGCTCATCACCCTACCTGGTGTTCACCCTGCTGATGTCCTGAGAGAGAGAGCAATCAGATCCCCTCTCAGCCTAAATAAGCCCAGCTCTTTTAGTCTCCTCTTGGAAGACAGGCTCTCTGGTCCCCTGATCATCCTAGTAGCCCTTCTCTGCACCTGTTGCAGTTCAAATTCCTCTTTCTTGAAGATGGGTGACCAGAACTGTGCACCATATTTCAGATGGTGTCTTACCAGTGCCTTGTTCAGTGGCATAAATACCTTGCCTGATTCATCCTGGATCACATCTATGGGTTTTTTTGTTTACAGGCGCATCACATTGGTGGTTCATAGTCATCCTGTGATGGACTAATACACCCAGATCTTTCTCCTGCTCTGTCGTTTCCAACTGATGAACCCCCAGGTCATAGCAGAAATTCTTGTTATTAGAGGGCCACTTTCTGCTGACTCACCCATATTACGTGCTTGTATCACCCTGGCTTTTTCCCCTCACAGGTGTCTTATCCAATGACTGTTCTGGCTCAGACCTGCTTAGCTCATGAAATCAGACCAGATCTAACTCTTGCACTGGTGTGGTTGCAGTCTAGTGGATCCCCAACACTAACCCACAGAGGATGCTGAGTCATCCAGGTAGAATGCCCTTGCTCTGCAAGAACACCCAAACAGTCCATTGATCAATGGAACACTACAAGATGTACAATGTGCTACAATCAATGACAATGTATTATATATATGTAGGAAGTATAATCTGTCTAACAAACTTGAATGTAAGTGAAAGGTTCTACCACATACAGGCTGGTGCAAAACTTCTGAAAGCTGGAAACTGATATATTTATTTTGCAACCAGGCCTGTCGGGATGTAGAACTATCCACCTGACAATTTGTGTGCTTATCTGTGAACAAGTCTGAATGTTGAGGCAGAGTATGGAAAATATCTTTTTCTTTTTTAAACACTTCCTACATAACTCAAAAATGGTTGAACAGATTTTGCTCAAACTTCCAAACAAAGGGACCTAGAAACTACTCTACTTGACCAGAAAGACCACAGGTCTGATCCCATAAATCTCCTTCCAAGCTAGTTCTTCCCTTTGTCACATCCAATCTAAATGAGAGGCTGTCCCAGCATGTTCTGCAAGGCACGTGAGCTGCTCTTGGTATAGTTCCCATCAGAGTCACTGGGGAATCTTGCATGTAGAAGTCTGCCTGTACCGGATGTGTCAAGGAAAGATGCCTTGTAGTAGTCAATTGTAGAATAATCTGCCCATCGGGGAAGCTTAAAAAAAAGTTAGTTGTGGGTTGAGATCAAACATGGATAATTCCCGCCCCCCCAAGGAGAGTTTTCCAGAAAGTTATAAGGAAGTGAAAATTGGGTGGAAGAGTTGTATAGAAAGTTCTCCCATAACCTGAACTATCCAGCATACGTGGTAGTATAGTAATGCATTCCTAGCAGTGGAGGTCATAGAAACACTGGAGATCTAGAGACACAATATATCTGTCTCGGGGTTTTATACTGCCACCTATCACGGTGGCATCTGAGTGTCTTCCACATAAAATCAATAGTGAAGTCTGCAGTGGACTTCATGGAGTCTCTGCCTCTTCTCCCTTTTCAGAGTCAAAGCTTTGCTTGGAGTAGTTTTTTGGTGAGCAGGTAGGGGTTTGGAGTAGAAGAGGTGAATCTGTGAATCTGACCTATGGTAAAAGGCTTTCTCAAAGAGGAAAGTTTTTGCAATATATGAAATCTCCTTTTTAGGAGGAGATCAGGTGACCTCATTTATTGCAAAAGCATTTTCCCAATCGCACACAGGACATTTGTGTTTGTCTACACGTTCACGCATGTTCCTGCGTTGACTTGTGCACCACGATATTGCAGGGGTTGCACACAATAGCCCAACTCTTGGGTGTGACTCGCAAGCCACTTAGCAGTTTAGTGAGGATCTGACCTGCAGAGAGGACAAATTAAAGTCATATTGCTGGCAGATCAGTGCAATTACTCTGGATTTACACTGGTGGAACTGAGATCAGAACCTAGCCCATCATTTGGTACCAGAACTTTCAGGCAACCAAAGGGGAGAAAAGTTTGATGAAACTTTGGCGAGAAACATGTGGCGATCTCTGAAGCCAGAGATTGGGGTGTGACGGCAGAAAGGGGCAAAGGGAAGTTACAGATTTTTGGATAATAGGGATATTACTCATCATAACGGATGGAACTTTGTGCTAGCAAAAGTAAATCTCGAGACCTGTCACATAGTAAACCCTGCTAATGGCATGATTTGAGGTTGAAACCTTTTCAAGTAAGCAGGGGATGATAAATCACCCTTTTTCTCATCAATGCATTCTCTGCACAACCACGCAGTCACTCACACATTATGGGTGTGTGACAATACGTGTGTGTATGAATAGGTGATGCTGTGGACTACTATACCGCTTTTCTGGGCACTTGTTTGGGGAGCTCTGAATAATGTGAGGGATACCGCAGAGATGGGAGAAAAGTTTGCCTTTTCCTTTGCCATATGGTGGGCTAGACGGTGATGTCTGTTTCACCGGTTAAATCTAAAGCTTATGGAGTTACTCCAGATTTAATAAAAGAGGGACAATGATTAAAGGGAAAGCAGTGATTTAAAGCTAGCTAGTTTTCAAAAAGGAGTTAGAAGTAGTTCTGTGTTCTACACTTGCCTCAGCTGCCCTCTGCCGTTCCTTGTGCTTTTACAGGCACACTTTTTTTTTTCTCTCCTTTTTTTGCAAATTCACTCTTCTCTTCTTGGGAAAGACCCACACAAACACCAAGGGAAGCAAAGATTCTAATCCTGCAACCACTTGCACGCACGAGAAAAGGTTGCACTGGTGGCGAAGTGTCTTCTGGATTGGAGCCTAGCTGTACTCCACCAAGGACTCATCAAAGCTGACTATTCACATTCACTAATGTACAAATTAGTATTTGTCTGTATTACAATAGTGCCTCCAGGTCCCAGCTGAAGTCAGTGCCCCATTACACCAGGTGTTATACAGACATGCAGTGAGAGAGAGTCCCTGCCCCAAAGAGCTTGCAGTCTAAATAGACAAGTCTGATAAAGGAAGAGAGGGGAAACAGAAGCACAGAGAAAGAAATGATTTGCCAGAGTCGCCCAGCAGGAGAACTGCAGTGCTGGGACGAGAACCTGGGTTTCTTGACTCCCAGTCCAGCATCCTACATACTAGATCACACTGACTGAAAACAAACTGGGAAAAATAAAGTTGTTCTATCTTTAAATTCTGTATATCTTGGGTGCCACATGTAACAATAGTAAGTAAAAATATTTCAGACAGAAGGACTTTCACGCTGACCGAAGTCCTTTTAAGTGTCTTTGTTCTGCGTTTATCCAGTGCTGAGCACAACAGGGTCTTGGTCCGTAACTGGGGATTGGATGAGCTACCACAATACAAATAAATAATTGATTCCCCAGCAGGTCAGAAAGAGAACCCCACAGTCCTACCCTAATCACAGGGTGTTTTCCCATTAAGCCTTCAGTATATTCTACTGATGATCGGGGATCTCAAACAGAGTCCCCAGTATCAGCAGTGTCTCCACTCACCCGTGCAGTGGCTTCGCTCAGCTCGCGTGGTCTCCTCCTGTGGGTGGCTATGTTACCGTTGATGCATTCTTGTTTTTCTCTCCCCCGTCTCCCTCTCTGTAGGGCTTTCAGATCCCCAAAGGCTGGAGTGTCATGTACAGCATCCGGGACACGCACGACACCGCCCCAGTATTCAAGGACGTGGACGTCTTTGACCCTGACCGCTTCGGGCAAGACCGTACCGAAGACAAAGACGGCAGGTTCCACTACCTTCCCTTTGGTGGGGGCATACGGACCTGTCTCGGCAAGCACCTGGCCAAGCTTTTCCTCAAGGCGCTAGCCATTGAGCTGGCCAGCAAGAGCCGGTTCGAGCTAGCCACCAGGACTTTCCCTAGAATCATGCTGGTCCCTGTGGTCCACCCCGTTGATGGACTCAGGGTCAAATTCTTCGGACTGGATTCCAATCAGAATGAGATCCTGACGGAGACAGAAGCCATGCTTGGGGCAACAGTGTAAGCCGACTTTTCCTTCACCGGGGAGGGCCAATGGGGGTGGGTGGGTAAAGGGACAGAACGAAAGGAGAAAAAAGGAAAAGAAGCTTCTCCACAACACTAACCTTGCAGAACCTCCTGGTCGAGGCTTTCTCCCACAGCAAAGCTGCCAAAATGATTGTTATTTCTGTGGGGAAAGTACAAGGAGATTGGCTGGTTTGGTTTTTTGGTTTTGTTTTGTCTTAAGAAGAATTTCAAACACTAGTAGAGCTGGGACTGCCTGACCATACACAATATATAAATATTATATATATATATATATAAACCTTTCTGCTGCAAGGAGGAGGGCAGAGGATGCCTGCTGCGGGAAAAGCTTTTGAAATTAGCTAGCGATCAGAGGTCTGACTGCCCCACGCGCCTCCTTGGAACCAGGCCAGGAGGTGTTGGTGAGATCTGATGGCAGGCTGCTACCTCTGGTGGCCTTTGATCTTTTTGAACAGCGTTAAATTAGTTGGTGATAAGTGTTTGTTTTGTTTTGCTTTCTTTGGAGAGAACGAAGAACAAATCCCCCCCACTCCCAATCCCTAAACCCTTCTAAATGCTTTCCAGTTCTGATTTGTCTCTCACAGCATGTGGGGAAAAGAACTCTGTGTTCAGATGACAGCAGCACCTGCTCACAAATGCTGGGAAGTGCATTCTGTGTAAAGGCACGCAAACTGAACCCGGCCCCAGTTTAGCTTCTGGCATGGCCACTGGTGTTGCTACAGAGGACCACTGGGCCACTAAACGCAGCAGGGTCAGCTGGACAGGGCGTTTTATTCTGCCTATGCTTTGTGAACAAGAAAGCCATTTCATCTGTACTGTGGGACAAAGTAGTGGCCAAATTCTGCCCTCTGATAGGAGTCTCTCATCTGCTTCAGTGAGGGCTGATCTCACTTCAGAGGGTAGAACTGGGGTCTCTGATGTGTCATTTTTGAAGTTGCCTGGTGCTGCTACATGGCATGGTGTAACTGTCCATCGCCCCTACCCCCACCCTGTCTGATCCCTTCCAAACCCAGAGTTTTGCAGTGAGCTGTGTTGTTTTTGCCTTCTCTCCGGATCTCTCAGGCCCCTCGGTGTGTGCACTGAACTCTGAACTACATGTTCTTTCATAAACTGTACTGGGGTGCTGCTAAGTAACGTGGCTCAGAGCACGCGGTTGTTTTGTTCATGGAACCGCTGCAAAACTAAGCTTCCAAAAATTGACTGGTAGTCACACCCACAGCTGCCATTGTCCCCTGCCCATAGAGGTGTTTGCATTAAAGAGTGTTGGAGATGGGTGGAAGGCTCCCTCTCAGCTAACCCTGCCCTCCGCAGCATCCAACTGAAGTGCAAAGTGGTCCTGGGAGTGTTTGTCAGGGCATGTGAGCTGCCATCAGTGCAACCCCTTATTAGAGACACTGGGAACTTCGTATGCTGCCCAGTCACACTTGAACTGGGGGTGTTCCTCTGAAATAAGCGAGGCCCGTACTGTAGTGTTTGGATCCTCAGCATTCAGACGTGTTTGGATCTGGCGTTTTGTTTCAGGCCCATCTTGAATTTAAAAAAGTGACCAGTCTGATTTCCCCCTCCCCCCGAGGTGCTGGGCATGCCCAATTCCTGCTTCAGCTGTCATGGTGGGCGCTCAGCACTTCTGCCCTGAGTCCGGAACAACATCTCTTTTTGCTTTACTAGTGGCAGAGCACAGGTTTGGCAGCTGGCACCAGGCAAACCACATGCACCGCAGCTACTTTGTGGCGGCCATGGTCAATGACTGGCAGTCTCAGGGAAGAGAAATCTCTCTCGCAATTGTCCAAGACAGGCGTGCTGTTCATCTGAGCTGCGGGCACTGACTTTATACTGACCTTTCAGTGTGCTTACCCTCTCGCTCAGATATATTTGCTGTAACAGGGGCACCTCATACAGTTCATCGGGCAGAGAAGGAGAAACACAGGAGCCAGAGCTGAGAACTCCCTTGACCTGAGTGCCAATGAAACTGTTATGGGTGAGCAGCTTGGTTTTTGTCAGGATAAGTCAGAGGGAGCTGAAATCTGAAGGAAGGAGGGGCGGGAGCTTCCCACCAGGCTGGTGCAGGGTTTGCAGGCTTGGCTTTTGAAAACTGGGATGAGTCAGTGGAAGGCTCTAAGGCAGTGCTGAGTGAAAGATGCTGAAGGCTGCTCTAGCCAGCCGTTCATCCGTCCAGGATCAATAAAGACTTTGGCGGTCCCCTGGAAGGGGAGACACTAAAGATTTAATCATCACTTTAAACTATGCTGCCAAAAATCATATAGAAGCGCATAGACCGACAAACACACACACGTATGAGCTCTGCTTCCATGAGTGCATGTGACTTGGGAAACTCAGTGTTAATGTGGTCGTTTCTGAGGCTTGCTGCTCTATAATCTCTCTGTGGCCGTTTCACAGAAGGTTTTTATTTTAACAGGGATTGGCTTGAACCGAGACTCTGTAGCCTCTGAACTCTGAAGTTCAGATCCAGATTCGGATTTGGCAGCTAGCCCGTAATCTCTATGGCTGTTTGAACCAAAAACACAGATCTAAATCCTCCGCAGCTATGTGTGGCTCAGGCTCATGTCCCACACTCAGAAAGTTTACAATCCAAGTTTGGGTCTTCACACTCTCCGGGTCTACCTTTTGATGGAAACTTCACAAGATCAGGTTTTCTTGTGAAATTTCTGCCATTCCCTGTCCCGGATAGAAATGTGTCAGTCTGTGGGTCTCCACATGATCTCCTGGTGATCCACCAAATTAAACATTTTGAGAATCATGGAGAAGAGGGCATTGGGAATGGAGATGGTCCACAGGATAAAAAAGCTAGAGAATCACTCTTTTTTTATATGTCACACCCAGTTTTCAGGCCTTGATCAATTCTGTTTTCAAGCTGTCTGTAAAAGCCACTTGCAACCCCACAATCTCTGTGAAAACATTATTTGGTGGGGACACAGAGGACAAGGGAAGGAGAAGAGGAGGAGAAGTCAGAGGACACAGGTAATGAGAAAAGCAGGGTGG
This sequence comes from Lepidochelys kempii, assembly GCF_965140285.1. Lineage (NCBI taxonomy): Eukaryota > Metazoa > Chordata > Testudines > Cheloniidae > Lepidochelys > Lepidochelys kempii. Next base: position 138,328,147 of record NC_136383.1, read on the forward strand.
GGAGGGATAAAAGGCCTCATACGAAGTACATTAAAATTTTTCCATTGGCTTCAGATCAAATCCCGTCAAATAATCATTAGCAAAATGTTTTCTGAGATACTTTCAGAAGGGCATTGGACTCTCAGATCAGTGAAGGGTTTTCATTTTTTAAAATTTCAGTACAAAATAAAAACCAAACACGCTTTTGAATGAATAAATGACCAGAGATAGATAATGTAAGATGCATACATCTATCTATTGTGTGTGTGTGTGTGTGTGTGTGTGTGTATTTTATCTAGACATAAATAGATCATGCTTTTGATTTACCATTCCTAACTAATATAACTTGACTAAAAAAAAGGTTGCTGCAGTGGGTTTGCAGAATAAAGCACTTTGAATCTCAGAATTTTTTTTCCTAGCACAGTCCAATTCGCTATAATATTATTTTATACACAAATTTTTTTGGTCTGTCTTTATAAACTATTATAAGTACTATTTTTGTTATAATTCAAAATAGATATTTAGTATAAAAGTTTTGCTGTTAAATATTTGTTATTTAGTAAGATATGAATTTTCTCTTTATTGTAAACTTTGTCTGGAAAAATATTAATATGGTTTTATTGCAGTTGTTTTTAATCTTAAGAAAAAGCACTTGTGGGGATTTTTTGGTTATGAAATTGGTGCCGTGTGAACATGTGTTTCAGTCATGTGGTTTATAATGTGTATATAATATTATGTGTCACATATTAAAATGGATGTTGTGTATTTTGTGATCTTAAAAAATAATCAATGTGGCTATTTTATAGACTTCCATAATAAAAGAGTTGAATCTCCAGACATTCTCTGTTTATTGCAGTTCTGCTACATACCTCTTTAGGAAGTTATAGAAAATGACTGGTAGTCATTTTGGGACTTAATCCTACTCCCAGTATTTAGGATTTTGGTTGTCCCAAACTGCCTGCTAGGGGTTTCTTGTATCTGTGATACATCTGGTACTGGCCACTGTTGGATATTGAACTAGATGCCTATGGGTCCGATCAAATCTGGCAATTCAAGCCCTATGTTACCACGCTGCGAAGTGCCCCTTGTACTAGTACTGAGCCTCACTGGAGCTCCCCACACAAGGACAAAGCTCTAATGCAAACGGTTCCACGCCCCACCTCCCACCAATAAGGGCTGGTTTACATTAGAAAATTAGATTAACCCATCTATTGTCACTCAGGGGTGTGAAAAAATCCACACTGAGCGACATAGTTAACCAATCTAAATTCCCATGTAGACAGTGCTACGTTGACAGAAGAATTCTCTCGACCCAGCTGCCGCTTCACAGAGAGGTGGATTTACGATACCCCTGTTGCTGTAGTAGGTGTGTACACTAAAGTGCTACAGCAGTGTAGGTGCAGCTATGCTGCTGTGGAGTTTTAAACGTTGATATAGGCTAAGTCTCAATCCGTTACCCAGAGGGACTGCTGCTAGGGAGGAAAAGATATTTCAGTCTCCACTAGGGTGACCAGACAGCAAGTGTGAAAAATTGGGACAGGATGGGGGGTAATAGAAGCCTATATAAGAAAAAGGCCCCAAAATTGGGACTATCCCTATAAAATCCAGACATCTGGTCACCCTAGTCTCCATTGACCCATTCTTTGGCATCTCTACTGGACTTTCATAGATTATAAAGCCTGAAGGGGCCGCTATGATTACCTAGTCTGACCTACATAACGCAGGGCACAAAACTTCCCTGAATTAATTCCTGTTTGAACTAGAGCAGATCTTTTGGAAAAACATCCAATCTTGATTTTAAAAATTGGCAGTGATGGGGATCCACCATGACCTTTTATAAATTCTTCCAATGGTTAATTATTGTTAAAAATTTGCACCACTTTTTCAGTCAATTTGTTCCGCTTCATCTACCAACCATTGGATCATGTTATACCTGTCTGCCCCTTCTCCTCTGGGTCTCCCCCCGGCCATATGCCTCTGTCCCCCTCTTCCCGCTGGGCTCCCCCCAGCTGTCTGCCTCTGTCCCCCTCTTCCAACCTCTGCCCCCCAGCTGTCTGTCTCTGTCCCCCTCTTCCTGCCCCTTCTCCTCTGGGTCTCCCCCCAGCCATATGCCTCTGTTCCCCTCTTCCTGCCCTCTTCCCCTGGGGTCCCCCCCAGCTGTCTGCCCCTGCCCCCCTCTTCCAGCCTCTGCCCCCCCAGCTGTCTGTCTCTGTCCCCCTCTTCCTGCCCCTTCTCCTCTGTGTCTCCCCCCGGCCATATGCCTCTCTCCCCCTCTTCCTGCCCTTTTCCGCTGGGGTCCTCACTAGCTGTCTGCCCCCGCCCCCCTCTTCCAGCCTCTGCCCCCCAGCTGTCTATCTCTGTCCCCCTCTTCCTGCCCCTTCTCCTCTGTGTCTCCCCCCGGCCATATGCCTCTGTCCCCCTCTTCCTGCCCTTTTCCGCTGGGGTCCTCACTAGCTGTCTGCCCCCGCCCCCCTCTTCCAGCCTCTGCCCCCCAGCTGTCTATCTCTGTCCCCCTCTTCCTGCCCCTTCTCCTCTGTGTCTCCCCCCGGCCATATGCCTCTGTCCCCCTCTTCCTGCCCTTTTCCGCTGGGCTCCCCCCAGCTGTCTGCCTCTGCCCCCCTCTTCCAGCCTCTGCCCCCCAGCTGTCTGTCTCTGTCCCCCTCTTCCTGCCCCTTCTCCTCTGGGTCTCCCCCCAGCCATATGCCTCTCTCCCCCTCTTCCTGCCCTTTTCCCCTGGAGTCCCCCCCAGCTGTCTGCCTCTGCCCCCCAGCTGTCTGTCTCTGTCCCCCTCTTCCTGCCCCTTCTCCTCTGGGTCTCCCCCCAGCCATATGCCTCTGTCCCCCTCTTCCTGCCCGCTTCCCCTGGGGTCCCCCCAAGCTGTCTGCCCCTACCCCCCTCTTCCAGCCTCTGCCCCCCCAGCTGTCTGTCTCTGTCCCCCTCTTCCTGCCCTTTTCCGCTGGGGTCCCCACCAGCTGTCTGCCCCTGCCCCCCTCTTCCAGCCTCTGCCCCCAGTTGTCTATCTCTGTCCCCCTCTTCCTGCCCTCTTCCCCTGGGGTCCCCCCCAGCTGTCTGCCCCTGCCCCCCTCTTCCAGCCTCTGCCCCCCCAGCTGTCTGTCTCTGTCCCCCTCTTCCTGCCCCTTCTCCTCTGTGTCTCCCCCCGGCCATATGCCTCTCTCCCCCTCTTCCTGCCCTTTTCCGCTGGGGTCCTCACTAGCTGTCTGCCCCTGCCCCCCTCTTCCAGCCTCTGCCCCCCAGCTGTCTATCTCTGTCCCCCTCTTCCTGCCCCTTCTCCTCTGTGTCTCCCCCCGGCCATATGCCTCTGTCCCCCTCTTCCTGCCCTTTTCCGCTGGGATCCCCACCAGCTGTCTGCCCCTGTCCCCCTCTTCCAGCCTCTGCCCCCAGCTGTCTATCTCTGTCCCCCTCTTCCTGCCCCTTCTCCTCTGTGTCTCCCCCCGGCCATATGCCTCTGTCCCCCTCTTCCTGCCCTTTTCCGCTGGGCTCCCCCCAGCTGTCTGCCCCTGCCCCCCTCTTCCAGCCTCTGCCCCCCCAGCTGTCTGTCTCTGTCCCCCCTTCCTGCCCCTTCTCCTCTGTGTCTCCCCCCGGCCATATGCCTCTCTCCCCCTCTTCCTGCCCTTTTCCGCTGGAGTCCCCCCCAGCTGTCTGCCTCTGCCCCCCAGCTGTCTGTCTCTGTCCCCCTCTTCCTGCCCTTTTCCGCTGGGATCCCCACCAGCTGTCTGCCCCTGTCCCCCTCTTCCAGCCTCTGCCCCCAGCTGTCTATCTCTGTCCCCCTCTTCCTGCCCCTTCTCCTCTGTGTCTCCCCCCGGCCATATGCCTCTGTCCCCCTCTTCCTGCCCTTTTCCCCTGGAGTCCCCCCCAGCTGTCTGCCCCTGCCCCCCTCTTCCAGCCTCTGCCCCCCCAGCTGTCTGTCTCTGTCCCCCCTTCCTGCCCCTTCTCCTCTGTGTCTCCCCCCGGCCATATGCCTCTGTCCCCCTCTTCCTGCCCTTTTCCCCTGGAGTCCCCCCCAGCTGTCTGCCCCTGCCCCCCTCTTCCAGCCTCTGCCCCCCCAGCTGTCTGTCTCTGTCCCCCCTTCCTGCCCCTTCTCCTCTGTGTCTCCCCCCGGCCATATGCCTCTCTCCCCCTCTTCCTGCCCTTTTCCCCCAGCTGTCTGCCCTGTCCTCCTGCCCTTTCCCCCCAGGGTCCCCCCCAGCTGCCTTTCTCTGCCCTTCTCTTCCTGCCCCTTCCCTCCTGGAGTCCCCCCAGGTATCTGCCCCTGCCCCCTCACAGTCCCTCCCCAGGGGTCTCCCCCCGCTCCCCTCTTCCCGCCCTAGGATCTTCCCACGTGTCTGCCCCACCCCCTCTGGCTGCTTTCCCTCAGCCCCGCCCAACTGCCTACTCCTGCCCCGCCCCCAACCTGCGCGGGGCCCGGGTCGCCCCCCTCCCGTGGCCATAGAGATACGGCCCAGCGGGCCTGCCCCCGTGGCGCCGCTCTGTGCCGCCCAGCGCCCCGCGTCTCTATAGCCGTGGGCGAAGGCGGCGTTCGATCATGGGAGGCGACGGTCCTCCGGGACCATAGAGCTGCTGCCTAGAGCGCCCCCTCAGCGCGAGTCGAGGGGCGGACGGGCCCCGCCCCGGGTAAAGGCGGGAGATGCTGGGTGGGGGTCGGAGGCTGCTGCGTCACAGGGCATCCAGCGGGTGGGGGGGGGGCGCTGTCCACTGGCCCCCCTCCCCCCAGCCAGGGGTCGGAGGGGGAGGGGTGCCGCCTCGCCCCCGCCCCCAGCCAGGGGTGCTACTGCCCCCCCCAGCCAGGGGTGGGAGGGGGAAGCTATGGGGGGAGGGGTGCTGCTGCCGCCCCCCAGCCAGGGGTGGGAGGGGGAAGCTATGGGGGGAGGGGTGCTGCTGCCGCCCCCCCCAGCCAGGGGTGGGAGGGGGAAGCTATGGGGGGAGGGGTGCTGCTGCCCCCCCCAGCCAGGGGTGGGAGGGGGAAGCTATGGGGGGAGGGGTGCAGCTGCCCCCCCCCAGCCAGGGGTGGGAGGGGGAAGCTATGGGGGGAGGGGTGCAGCTGCCCCCCCCCAGCCAGGGGTGGGAGGGGGAAGCTATGGGGGGAGGGGTGCTGCTGCCCCCCCCAGCCAGGGGTGGGAGGGGGAAGCTATGGGGGGAGGGGTTCAGCTGCCCCCCCCCAGCCAGGGGTGGGAGGGGGAAGCTATGGGGGGAGGGGTGCAGCTGCCCCAGCCAGGGGTCGGAGGGGAGTTGTGAGGCTGGGGGGGATGCTGCTGCCCCAGCCATTTGTGTGCGGGGGTGCTGGTTTCCCAAGTCAGGGGGATCAGGGAGGGATCATGCCCCTCTGCTTTTAGCTGCACCCCAACCCCTACTCCCTGTTACCTTCATCCCCATCCCCTGCATCTTCCAACCTCCTGGGACTCCCCCACTCGAAACCCCAGCGTCTGTGGTGCTCCCATCTGCCAATTTCCACCTCCTGCTTCTGTGCCCTTGTCCTGGTTCTCCTGTTCCTCTTCTACGCTAGCCCTGTAAGCTCTCAGTTATGTCTGCGGGGGCTCTGCGTATTGTCTGCTCCAGGGGTGCCCTGATAACAGGCTGCTGCTGCTCTTTGCTCAGTCACATTGCTGACATCACAAGCCTTTGAAGGCCCAGAGTAACTCTTTGAGCACCCCTGGGTGCTCCTCCTGACAATTCTGTTTGAGTGCACCTGCCTCACCCCAGCCTCATCTCAAGGCACTGCATGCTCAGGCAATATGGGCATGATGAAATAGCAGCACTAAATGTCCCCTACATAACCAGCTCCCACTTGACTCTGAATGGCTGCATTGGAGCCAATCCAAGCTTTAAAAGCTGTTAGCCTTAGCCCTTCTGTAGATTGCCTCACAAGGTTGCGGGAGTTGTGTTCAGTGCTAGTGAAGCCCAGGTGGAAGGTACTATGGAAAGGCTACTGGTAAGTATTACTGACGCCTAGAGACTATGGTGTTGGATGCAGTAGAAAATGTGGGGTGTGTGTGTGTGAGAGAGAGAGACAGACACACACACACACACACACACACACACACACACTATTATTATTAAAGTAATTTGCTTCCCCAGAAAGGATTTCAACCTGGCCTCTGCCTGTAAAGGGAGCGCTAGAGAACGGGCTGCTCTGCAAACCCTTTGCCACAGTCTCGTTCAAGGGAAAGAGGACTCCTGAGGAATTAGTAGAGCCCTTTATGGTTCACTGGAAAATATGACCATTTGTCCCAAGATTGTGCCCCTTAAATTCGGCCAGATAATCCAAGGTTCCATTTCCTCCCATTTGGTGCTTCGAGTCCCCACTTCCTTTCTAAGCAAAGGCTCCTATTATGGAAGCATCCTGCTAGTGATGAACTTGATGCGTCCATTACGTCTGTCGCCAAGAAAACCATCCCAGGCTTTTGCTCACTCATAGCTAGATCCAACTCCCGGACTCTACCCAAGTTGAAAGGGCCAGTGTGTCACCTCCTTGCACTTTTTCCCTTCCAACCCATGATGCGTTTATAATACCCATCTGTCACCTACTTAATAGAGGAGAAGGTCATTTCCTTTTGGCCTTTTCTCCCTGGGATTTCTTTTTCCCCCTTCATTTTATTTATTTTTTATTTATGACTTTATTGAAAAGCTGCACGACCCCTAGAGAGAGATGATGTGGCTAACCTCGCTCCAACAGAAGCACAGAGCTTTATAGGTTGGTCTCACGGGGGGTTCCATATGGCAGGGCAGGTCATTCATACTAAGTGTACTTTCCATTCTGCTCCAGGACTGAGTTTCACGTTACTCACTTTGTTTTAACTTTAGCTGAACTCCTGGAAAGTTTCTTTTTAAAGGTTTTGTGTGTGTGCGTGCATGTAGAAAGGGTATTTTCTGAACACGGCCCCTAGAGAGACCTTGCTTGTGAAATGAAACGGGCTGCAGGAGCGGGTTTGCTTCCCCTTGTTCTGACTGAGGTATGGCTTTAATTTACAAGTCAAGAGTAGGCTTCAGGCTTTGGTCCTATTCACAGCATTTCTAACAAGGGGCAGCTGCACTTGGGAAATTTAAAGGGACAATGGCAGATCAGTTTGGTCCAACGTTTAGGTAAAGTTTTACTGAACTATAAAATTTTCATGAATTATTTTTAAAATAAATATTAGAACAAGAGTTTTGGGTTGTTATTGTTTGGACTCAGACATTCCCCTGCATGATCCTAGGAGGTGTTGAGGGCCTATTCATCTTGTGTAACCCACCGTTCAATGTGTTACACTTCCTTCTCTATTTCTGATCCACAGGTTTTAGGAGTCTGTTACAGCTGGCAGCTACAGGAATTAGTCAAGATGTGTAGTCGCTTGTGCTTTAGCTCTCAAGGTCCTGGATTGAGTCCCTGCTGAGGACCTAGGTAACAGTTGATACACCGGTGCCTATCAGATTCAAACAAGATGGTAAGGGATGCAACTCCATGCCTTGGGGTCACTAAGCCTCTGACTGCTAGATGCTGGGATGCGGGGAACGAGATGGATCACTTGATAATTGCCCTGTTCTAGTCATTCCTGTTGCAGCATCTGGCACTGGCCACTGTAGGAAGACAGGATACTGGTCTAGGCTAGATAGATGGACCATTGTTCTGGCATTTTTATATTCTTGTTTCCATTGACTTCAGCGGGTACCGATTTGCAATTTTTAGGAACATAGGAATTACCAGACTGTAGCACATCTGAGATCTTGGTAGTCCTGTCTCTGACCATGGCCAATGCCAGATGGTTCAGAGGAGGTGCAAGCACCTTGCAGTACGCAGATGTGGGATAATCTGCCCTTCACATGAGATCTCATCCTGGTCTCTAATACTTAGAAATTGACTTAAGCCCTGAAGCATTAGATCTGATATTTTGTCTACAATTCTGTTATAATTAATTATGACTCTGAATATTCTTGATAGCCATATAAATATCCAATCCCAATTTTAAGAAATGTAAATGTCCAATATAATGATAAATGTCCAGTCCCAATTCTGAGAATTTTCAAACATGACCGAAAAAAATGTTGAATAACAACTGAGTGGCAAATGGGTTTATGCTTAAAATTTTGATTTCTTTGAAGGTCTTTCCCTCCCCTCCCCAAAATATAAAGATTTTCTATTGATTTTAGACAGAAATGAAAATGTTCATCTATAGTAGATGACCTGTCATCATTTGACAGGTCAGATTCTCATTTATGGCATCTTTCATGCTTATTGAAAAGCTCTGCCTTGCAGGTTAGCTATGACAGCCTAAAATCAATAAACTTTTGAATGATATGAAAAGGATTGTGGTAGAAGGGTTTTTTTCTTTTTTTAAAAAGCAATTTATATGTATTTTAGTATTTTCAAATTGTAGTTATAATCTGAATAGTGATTTAAAAAAATAATGTCCTAGTGAGGTACCATTCTTATTTCCTCTCAATGATTTCTCAGCAAGATTACCAAATTTATCAAACTCAAAGGATGATTTTTCTAACTGCCAGCCCTGCAAACTGCACTGAAGATCTGAAAATTGCAATTCATTATTTATGTTGTAATAGAATGTAGAGGCCTCAGCCCCATTCTACTACATAGTGTACCAACATAGAGCAAAGAGACAGATGGTCCCTGCCCTGAAGAGTTTACTTAAACTGTGATCTCATCTTTTCTGAGCTAAAGCATATCTAATGTACCCTTGACTGAAGTACCTAGATGCAACTGATGGCATCAGTAATAAAAATTTTGCAATCAGAACTTAGCTAATGAGTCTGTTAAAGATGCGCAAGACCAGATCCTCCCATAAATGTGTTGTCTCTTCGGGGGATAACTGTAATAACTGGGAGGCAGATTGAGCATAGATATAGAGTTGAAGCTATTAGAGGAGGAAGAGACCTATGAAATCGTATCTCGTCTGTTTCAACCCGTCCTCTACTTGGCCAAACACAGGATAGTTCCCTGCAGCAACTCTCTGATGCTATGTCCAGTTCTATTTTTTCGACTCAAGCGACAAAACTTCCACCACTTCCCTGGGGAGACCATTCCACAATTACAGCATTAGAAAAATATTTCTAAATTTCTCTTTGCTATGTTGATTGGGGCCCAGTTTTTAATAACTTTTCTGAGTAAGCTGAAGATACTCTGTGCGATTTATCCCACCTACCCGGTTCTATATCCAGTGCTCATTTTGAACCCTCTGCCACCATCCATTCACAGATTAGCACATTTTGAGCTGTTGGGGGTGATTTCCACGACAGTGGATTTTGATGTAACCAGCAGAAATGATCCCTGAGCAGAACTGCTGGGAGACACTAGGGAGTAAGAACAGGGAACAGGAAGGAGAGGGAAGTTCTCTGAAGCTTCATTCTTAATATGGTCAATGTAGAGATTGGTTAAAAGCAGAACTCTCTGATCTGGACAACCCTGGACTTTGGGGAGGTTTAGATCTGAACCCCGCCTTCATACTGAGCAGTCCCTTCCATTATTGCTTAATCCAGTCAGGGATAGAGAGACCCTATGTGGTGACACTAGGCAGCAAAGGCTGTATTAATCATTGTGAGAGCTAGAGTACTACAGGGTATGTCCACCTGTGTCAAGCAGCCTCGATAACGAATACTCTTTATATCTGCCAGAAGGGATTTCTATTTCTTATCTTCAGTGGGAGATACTACGTGTTCTAATACTAACTCTCAAACCCTGTTTTATGGGTAAACTGGGAACTTCAGTCGCCAAGAGTGTTAATCCTGTACCTTTCACCAAGACTAAATTTATTTAAAAACGGAAAGGATTGCCATTTCTGCCTGGGATCAAATGTGATTAGGATACTGTTTTTTCAGTAAAAAGTCTGCATGTCTGCAGTGCAAAGAGGTACTGTGCTCAGTCATGGGCATGACTGATAGCAGCCTGCATGGTCTGTCTGAATAAGACTGCAAAGTTCTTGGGGCAGGGACCGTATGTTTACAGAGCACTGAGCTCACAGACGTCACTCAAATTATACATAATTATCTAACAAATTAACATATGAAATTCAAGTAAGATATCCTTGAACATATCCATAAAGAATCTCACAGACGTTAAGGAATATGACCTCTACAAGCTAAGGTTACATAAACAGTTCTGACACCTGAACGTTCATTTCACTCACTCAGACCATTCTCAAAGGCTCGCATCCAAACAATCTTAACTGTGTCGCTGGGTTTGTTAGTGTTTCAGGGCCTGATCCAGCTTCCTGTAAAGACAATGGTGGGCTTTCTTTTGCCTGTATTGGAAGCTGGATCAGGCTTCTATGCCCTTTCAGCATTATAAATCTGGATAATTGAGTATATTTGTTCTGAACTATCATGTTGGATGGACATGGCACGAGCAGTTCCTCTTTCAGTGTAATGAACCCAGTTTTATGATCTGGCATAAGAATGATGTTTAGTCTACGTTCAGTGCAGTGAGGTGAGAAGCTGGGGTGAGGGGAATTTGAGATGTGCAGGGCTATGGTGGCCAGAGAAAGAGGCGACTTTCCCCAGCTCCAGGGCTGTGGCTGCTGGGGAGAGATGACCCTCCTTCTCCGCCTCAGCTCTGTGGCTGCTGTGGCGGGGGAGAGCCCCCGCCTTCCCAACCCCAGATTGGGGGTTGCTGCGGTTGGGAGAGGGGGAGAGATCCCCCCCCTTCTCAGCCCTAGGCCGGGGGCTGCCATGGTGGGAGAGAGAGGGCACATCTATTGCATTAGAAAGGTAAGACTACTGTTATTAAACTATGAGTTGTGTGCTTTTATTTGTAGAACAAAAACACTTAATTATTATTATTATTATTTTTTTTTTATATAGCGCTTTTATCCAAAGCGCGTTACAATAATTATCTAACAGTACAAACAACACTTGGAAAGATCATTAAGTGGTCCGCCAAGACCCTCAGCAATTTTCAAATGGTCTGCGAAAAAAAAGTTTGAGAACCACTGCTCTAGCGCTTAAGCTGAAGAGCCAGCCTCTGTAGCTGGGGCTAGAACAGACTCTCATCCTGTGCAGGGGACCCACTGACATTGTAGTAGTAGTTTTTGATTGTGTTGCATCACATCTTTGTGTCATGTTGTGTTTGTAACCGTGTGCCTATGGAGTTGCCATGCTTCTGGCTTTAAGCTACGTATTGCTGAATGGGGAACAGAAAAGAATAGGTAATTTTTTGCTCCAGATTCCCATACCACTTGAAATAAAAGAGATTCTTATTAACGGTAACTCAAAGTAGAGTTTATATCCTCTTTGTAAGCTCCAACAACAATACAATCACAAGCACTTAGCTAGGTCCAATTCCATCCAGCAGGGGGCAGTAGGGCAAGAATACGAGCACACACACAGACACACAAAAGCAGGTCTGAATCCATCCAGCAGGAGGCAGTGGGGCACCCACATCTACATGCGCACAGAAGGGGATGGGTACATATGTACTAGCCAGTACATTATAAAGCGAGAGATTGTCAGGAAACTCCAGAGTCTGAATAAGGCTTTAAAAATAGTTGCTTTTAGGGATGGATGTGCAAGGCCTTTGGCAATGGAAGGTTGCAAGTGGAACCTACCTGCCCACTGGGTTTTGTTTCAAAGACTAAACCTACTGCCTCTTTCCCTGTGCACCGCTTTCCTAGGTACATCCTCCTGCCCCGCTCTGTCCAGGTTCCCCACGCACCCACATGCTGCTGAACAGCTCAGTGCCTTAGTTTCCCCTTTTGTACGATGGTGTAATATTTTCTGTCTCCCAGGGTATTAATTAGGGACTGGTTGTGCAGCCATTGGAAAAGGCAACATGTTCCATAACTGTTGTTACTAGTGGAACTGTTTGAACAGCAGGATCAAGCACTTTTTTGCATTGTGTTAAACGGATTCAAGTCCCTACCCCTGCTAGCATGCGAAGTTCCAAATTGCGTGGTTGAAATTTGAGTTTCCGCCACAAATGCAGTTAAAGTGCATGAGGCCTACTCTACTCTGTTTCTGCTTTTGAACTAATAAAATTTGCAGGGGAAAAAAGTGGGTTTGAACCCTTTCCAAAGCAGGTCAATTATCCCTGTGTAAACAGGTTTTTTAATTTATATTGACCTACTTACAATTTGCATTTTAATTACCATAATAGTTTCCCATAAAAGAATACTTTGAAAGACCAATGAAAAGGAATCCAGTACAGTTTCCAGTCTAGCCCCAGAACCCCTTTTGAGAAATTTCAGAGTAGCAGCCGTGTTAGTCTGTATCCGCAAAAAGAAAAGGAGTACTTGTGGCACCTTAGAGACTAACAAATTTATTTGAGCATGAGCTTTCGTGAGCTACAGCTCACTTCATCGGATGAATGTAGTGGAAAATACAGTGGGGAGATTTATATACACAGAGAAAGTCATATATTTTGAGAAAGTCAGCAGGAGAATGCAAAGCATCCCTGTCCCAGGATACAATTCCTGGATTTCCAGATACTAAAATGTTCTTAATTTGCTCTCTTTAAGGCACATGTTCTGTTCTGGTCTTGGTACAGAGGGCTAGTATGAGGCTACATGCCACTTAAGACCTAATTTAAGGATTTAAGAGGAATTTATGCCATGCATAGGCCTTGCAAATAGTCTTTCCCTGTGCACAGGGGTGAATTTCAACCTATGTGAGTTAAGAGGAGCCCACAGACAACTTTTAATTAGGGAACAAGAATGTAAAAAAATCTTTTGACCTGAGTGGTTGCCATGTACAAAAATTTTTAAAAGTGGGGTTTCTACATCAAAGGGTTAGAGCCATCGTCCCATGACTCCAGTTTTATGTTAGTGTGACTCTACTGTGAAGTTACACCAGTAAAAAATGGAGTCCGGCAAATTAATATGTGCCTCTGACACCTTTGCTGTCCCTGTGCTCCTGCTGGGGATTTTCCATGCTCTAGTCCCTCCATCATAACACAAGTACAAGGGGACATGCAGTGACATTGGAAGGTGGCAAATACAAAACAGACAGAAAGAAACACTTTTTCACTCGACTTGTAATTCAGCTGTGGAACTCATTGCCACAAGGTGTGATTGAGGCCAAGAATTTAGTAAGATTTAAAGTTGGATTGTACGTTTCTATGGATAACAAGAATATCCAGAGTTATAATGGTTAATGCTGAAAAGTGTTTTTGAAGGAATATAAAATCTCACTGTTTAGTCTTTAAATTAATCTCTGTTAGGGATTAGGATGAAACCTTCATGGCTGTGTGGGCTTCTTGCACCTTCCTCTGAAGCAGCTGATGCTGGCCACTGTCAGAGACAGGATACTAGACAAGATGGGAAATTCTATTCTGTTCTGAATAGGTTTTTATTCCATGCTCATCACTGTAGAATCTGGGGCTCATATTTTCAAAGATATTTGGTTAGGTGTCTAAATACCTTTGAGGATTTGGGCCTGAGAGCCTACAGGTCTGAGCCAGTACATCAATTCCAACATACCTGAGGAATGGAACAGCCACAGTGATATTTGAGGGAGAGGGTGTGTGTGTGTAGGAAAACGTGATCCATAGAGCTATTGGGCTTGATTCGCATCAGTTGGTGGAACCCAGGCTGGCAGAAAATCAGCCAGGAAAGAGAGGAGTGTCATAGCAGTGCAAAACACCAGCAACCCCACTCAGCCAGGGAGCCCTGGAGCCAACCAGTGTCACCCTGAAACAAGATGACATTGCCTGGGAAGGGGATATGACCACGGTGGCTGAGGGATGTGTTGATTGATCATATGTCCCAGGGGAGCCTTTTTTGGCCAGGTTCTGTAGGAGGCCCAGCTGGAAAGCAAAGCTGCCCTCCCCTAGCAGAAATCCCATTGAAGTTGATGGTGTGAGCACTGCAGTAGTGAATTCTCATTTGGGCCCAGTCAGTGCAAGGGCAGGGGTTAACACTGTGCCCCTTTGTGCCAAAGAAAGTGAATCGACCCACTTAGTGTTAAGAACACCTTGTATCCAAGCCATGTTCAGCACGATATAAATGTGAGGGCTGGATCCTCAGCTGGCGTAAATCAGTACCACTCCATGTATGTTAGTAAGGCTATGCTGATTTACATCAGGTGAAGATCGGGCCCAGTGATCAGGAAGATGGATTATAATAGAATAGCTTTACTGCACAGATTTATTTGGGCTAAACCCTGCACTCAGCTACTCCCATATCAATCTGGAAGGATGCCACTGACATATATTGAATTACTCTGGATTTACACTGGTATGAGAGCGGAATTTGGTTCTTTGTGTGTAAAATGGAGATGGGCCCAATCTAAACAGCCAGAGTTGGATTTTGCAAATGGCCCTATATAAGGGGCCGAATCAAACTCTGGGAATCCTTACAACTCTGTATAATATAATTATTCATTAATATTTACATTACAGTAGCAGTTGGGCGCCTTAATCATGTTCAGAACCATGTGCTAGTGGATCTTAGCATCTAATATTGCTGCCTTCTAGAAGGGTGAGTCTGGGGGCTGAGTGTTCAAGTGGCCATTTTATTTCATATTATTTTGTCTATTAAAAAAGAAGGGCAGAGCGGTATTAGACATAGTCAGGTCTCTGGTTCAGACAGCTAAACGAAGTGGATGGGGTACTTTGTCACAATGACCCTTAAAGGCCAGTCAAAAATCTCCTGGCTGCCCAGTTCAGACAGGGGAGAAAGAAAAGCACCAGTCCAGCCCTCCAGAGTGACTTCAAGACTCGAGGCACTTTCTTACTGTGCAGTTTGTGGTTTATTTACTCTCCTGGTGATGCTGTCTTAGTCAGGAAATATTCCCTGGCTGGCTGAGCCACACATTTGGAAAGAAGAGGCCATTTGGGTTTGTTCTTTGTGTAGATCAATAGCTATGGAAGGCTCAGCTTCCTTGGGTAACCTAGGGATCAAAGGCAAATGCCCTCACTTATGGGGGTGGGCATTGACAGGAATAATAACAAAAAGAGGATTTTTAACTTGAGTATCTCAAAGTGATTAATAGACAGTAGTGACTCAAGCCCCCCACAACACACACCTTCAGGTAGGTGGTTCTTCCCCATTTACAGATGGAGAGATCAAGTCACAGGGGGATTCAGGGACTTGCCCATGGTCAGACAGCAAGTGAGTGTCAGAGCATGGGATCGAACCCACGAGTCCTGGCCCCAAGTCCTCTGGTCTAACCACTATCGGTGTGGTATTATTTCATATACTCACTACTGGAAGTCTTAAAGGTGAAAGTCTCTTCTCTGGTTCTTTTGTTTTATGTGCCTTGTCCTAAACTATTATAGAGTTGCTATGAGCTGCCAAACAGCTGCCACCTTCCAGCCGACACACAGCTGCTTCACAATGGTGGGGAGCAGTAACTGTCACTGGGATAGAAAAAAGAAAAAGAGTACTTGTGGCACCTTAGAGACTAACCAATTGGTTAGTCTCTAAGGTGCCACAAGTACTCCTTTTCTTTTTGCGAATACAGACTAACACGGCTGTTACTCTGAAACCTGTCACTGGGATGTAACTCCACTACATTCAGTGGAGTTACTCCCAGTTTATACCTGTTTAAGTGAGAGCAGAGTCAAGCCTATAGTACTTACTGCTGGCACTGGTGTCAAAAGTGGAAATTCCAAAATACTGTGAGAGAGCCTGTTCTCATTGTCCTGGTATCTATGGCCCGAATGAAGTCAGCAAGCAGTGAAATTGAAGGAGAAAGCCAGAATTCATGAGGTTTCTAGTCCAACTGTTCACACACAAGAGATCCAGTTGTACATCTGAGACTTGCCATCTGATCACACAGAGACTGGTTGACTTCTCACTTTCATGCATGTAACTCCGTTAATTTCACTGTAGTTGCTCTCGATTTACACCAGTCTAAGTGAAGAATCAGGCCCATTGTGTTTAGAAATGCATAACTTCTTTGTCTAACGTGGAGTTACTCCTGATTAACAACAGTGTGAGTGAGACCAAAATTGGGCCTTATATTTCTTTAATGGACAGAACCAACCCTGTCCTTTCCCAGATCTGAGCACTCCCACCCTTGAGGGGGTTTGAAATCAGCTTAATCCAAGAGTTCCTAACATTCACGATGTTTGAGTTTGTCCTATGGTAGGGCCAGGTCAAAGCTGCCACCTGGGAGTCCAGATCTGGGTTCGGGATTCAGCCCCAGAGCTAATATTAATGTGGTTTGGTAGACTTTGTCAAACCTTTAGAATAAAGTTATACAATGGCATAAAAGGGACAAGGGAAATTATTCAGGCCATCCCCTGAAATCTCCGTGCTGATCCTTAACCCTGGTGGCTCGCGTTCATTACTGCTGTAACCTTAGTTCCCCAGCCATTATTGGGCTGCTTGGCACATCCTAGTTTTGCTTTTCCCCCGTGCTTCTTGTACTGACCATGAACGGCTGGCAGCTTTTTCTCTTCACCTCGGCTAGGTGCCAGCAAACAGGGATCTCCCCCTTCACGGGCTGAGTAATTCATCTCCCCCCTGGACAAGGTTACACTTGTCACCAGCTACTCCTTGAAGAATACTGCCTTTGTTGCTGAGGGAGAGACTCAGGTTTACAGCCCTGTCTCAAAGCTCCAGGATGGAATTCAAGAGGCTGCAGGTTTAGACACTAGTGGTAGGCTTGTCCTTACAGGCTTGGTCTGCTGCAATCTTGCTTCACTTAGGATGAGTAGGCAGGCTTCAATAGTGTATCCCTTCGCACGCTCCATGAACCCTGACTCAGAGCTCCACCCAAACCACGCACCTCTTTCCAGGTTCAAAGGCACTTGGTTTTTCTTACTCGTGCCTGCCTCTGTACTCTCAGCCAAAAGCCAGAGGGCTGAAACGCCATGGGAAAGGCAGATCCTGAGAGACTTTCTGGACCTTTTGCAGATTCAAGAGATTTGAGTAGCTCAAGAAGCATCTGGGATTGTGAACCTGGACTCTGAAATGTTGGAGGCTCCCCGCCCCAGTCATGTGGCAGAGGGTAAACATCAAGAAGAGGGAGCAAGTAGGCTCTGGTTATTTACTGTACAGTATTGAGAGGCGATGTGGTTTCCTGGACTAGGACATGGGAGACCTGGGTTCTGCTCCTAGCTCTGTGATCATGGGCAATTTGTGTCACCTCTCTTTGCCTCAGTTTCCCCTCCCACCCTTTATTTGTCTGTCTTGTCTACTGAGATTGTGAGCTCTATGGGGCAACATCTGTCTCTCATTATGTTTGTAGAACGCCCAGCATAACAGGGCCCTGATCTCATATGGGGCCTCTAGGCGCTACTGCAATATCACTAACAGGAAGTCTCCACTTGATGTTATGGTGAAACAAAAGAGAACCCTAACTAGTTCATATACATAGCATGCTAGTCTCTGGTTCTGGAGATCTCAGGCTGTTCCTCCCCCCAAAAAAGAGCATTCAGCCCCCTTGTAATAAACCCAGCTGATACAATGGCTTTATTCATCATATATAAAAGGGAGCTGGGACTCAAACCTCTTCCTTGAGCTCCCAAGACACTAACTGCTATCCCTTGTGCAAGAGGAGAGGGTTATTACTGTGAGTAGTACATACCCCCATATCTCAATGTCTGTACTTTGACCCATTAAACTTTTACTCCCAATCGGGGAGATTGCAGATTATGTATTCCTTACACCACCTGTTCCTAAACAGAATTTCGCACCCCTTGATAATCTGTACTTTATTCCCTGATAACCAGAAACTTCTGTGCTTAAACTCTGTACTGTTTTCTTTTTACTTCAATGTTATCTTAATAAAATTATTAATCCCTCCCTTTTGGGCTCTGTCCTTAATCCTTAGAGGGCAACATGCCTCACTCACAACAGTGCCTTACACCTTTTCCCTAAGAGTGACTTGTTTTCAGACCACTCCTGAGCTCCCCTGTTTATCCTTTCATAGGAGCCTTTCCAGACATAGGTCCCTGGCATCTGGCCCTTTAAATCTGGGAGAGACAACCAGCTACAGCTCTAATGAGCTGATTCTGCCACAAACTGCAACTCCCTCCCTTCCAGCAGTAAGTTATGGGTGTTCCTTGGATGTCGTCTTCTCCTGGCTTTCTCTTTCTGTCATGATCCCAGAGGAGGGGGCTCATCCTCAGACCTCCGTAGCATGTAAGTGCAGGCATTGTTCCCCCCTCCCTCCATCCTGCCCCCTTTTTCATTTATGAGCCAGTTACCGTTTGAACCCAGGTCTTCAGAAGTAAATGACTAGGGCCCAGTGGTGCCAGCTCACCCTACATGAAGTATCTTTGGAGCTTCCATCACAAAATATGAATGTAGGGGTCCATGCAAGAGACACTTGCTCTCGCTACTTGTGAGAGTCCCCCCCTTGCCCAGGTGAAAAGCTGAATTATGTAGTGATTAAACAAGGAGGCTGGGAGTCAGGACAGGGGGCAGGAGGAAGGAGGTGAGCAGGCAGGGGAACAGATCTGACAAGGAGCTGGACTGTGGCAGGAGAGCAGGGACTGGTTGGGGAAAGCTACTGGGATGAGAAGCCCAGGGGTGGAGAACACTGAGATTGGATGAGGAGCCTGGGGAGGGAGATTGGGACTGGGAACCAGTGGAGACAGAGAAAGTGAATGAGGGGGCACAACTGGAGGCCACTGTGAGGGAGAGAGACATCAGATGTGGAGGCAGGGGAGTGGGGAGGTGGGACTGAGACTAGCTGGGCAAGGACATTGGGTACAAGGAGCTGGAGTGTGCAAACTAAGAATGGCAGGACAAGGAGACTGGGATGAGAAGCCTAAGGAGTGGAGACTGGTACTGGCTAGAGGAGGAGATTGGGATTGAAATGAGGAGCCGGGGCAGGGAAGAGACAGGGCCAGGTTAGACAGGATCGCACTGGGGGAAAATGGGCAGAAGAACCTGTGCTTACAACAGCACACTCTGCTCCAGAGCCTGGAACAGAAGCAAAGATCCCTGAGCCTCATCATTCCTCTGCTGTCAGCAGATATCTGTGAAACCCTCTGGCAAAGGGTCCCATCTCCTCCAGTGCTAGTCCACATAGAGGATGATAATTTACCACTGCTTTCAGTTACTCCATTAACTCAAGTGCAGAGAGGTCTGTGCGGTGAAGCTAAATGTTCCAACCATGCTGACGAACCTTGTCAGTGTCAATACGATGCCACATGATGGAATTTGGGGTTTTTTTAGTTTGCTTTTTAAAATTCTAGGAAATTATACACACATGACTACAGTAAAAGGAAAGTATTAAGATTGCAAAGTCAAAAATTGAAAAGTTAGGAACAGCAAGAATTAAGGTTGCTTGTTCAACCGTAATTCAGCCCCGCTGTGTTTAATTACATGATCATAGCCTAGTTTTTTTCCACAGTAGCCCTACCTCATTGACACACCGGATGGGCAGTGCTTTGAATGGGATTTTTTTATGGTGCTTATCTCTGGCGTATCCAAGTGCTTCACAAACACTAACTTATTTTAGGGATATTACGCCTCTTTTACATATGGGAAGCGAGGCAGAGATAGATTAAAGTCAAAAGCATCCACTAATTTTGCGTGATCAGTTTGAGGCTTGGGGCTTTTTCAGCTTACTTAGCATTCTATAGCTCTTGAAACATTCAAAGCTTGTTAATAAATTGGGCATGGTGTGTTCCCAGTGGATTGACACAGCCATGCCAGCTGGGATCTTTCATTGCTATATGATGGTGGGACCCATGTCTGGCGTGGATTGAAGTCTCTGCCCTGTCTTAACGTTTTGAAGGCACACGGGCTGTGGCTGGTTTCCTCATGGAAGTCATTTATTAGTTCAGTGTTCACGGACCATGCACAGCACAGGAGATTGGTTCAGGCTCCATTGGTCCCCTGTGCTTGTGGTCAGGCATGCATACTATGTTTACCCACCTTCAGCTGAGGACACGTGCCCTGACAGTCTGAGACTCAGGATAGCTCCCAGCTCAACTGCAGTGACACTGGGTCCTTCCTGAGCACTTGCCTTGTGTGGGGGCACCTCTGACACCCAGATGAGAGAGAAACTTCAGTGAAGGTCCAGTCGGTGCCACAGTGAAATGGAAAGGAAGAAGATTGGCTTTAAAGCCCCGAAGAGCCAGGATCTGAGGAGAAACACCTGCTGCTAAGAGCAGTATTCCTATAGCAGTCAATGGGAAGGATCTGCCTATGACTTTACCCTCTGGAGGTGACCACTTTGCCCAGAGGTAGTTCCCTGCTCTTCCTCCATCACTTCCTGCCTCCCACGAACAGAAGATGTGGAGGGCACTCTCTGCCACGCCCTCTTTATGTGCACCTGCCACCTGCTTAACCCTGTTTTGCCCCCCCAGCTGCAGTCGTTTTGGCTTCAGGAAGACTGCTGAAACCACTAACCCTTCCTACTGCAGTCTTAGATCAAAGTGAGGGTCGATTGATGTTTATAATCAGCCAAACTCCCAGCTGTTGGGGGCGGAGGTAGCGGGGAATATTATGATTGTTATAAATCTTTAATATGAAGTCTTCTGTTCTAGATTAGGTTTAATTTTTTCCAGCTACTCACCTTCCTTCTTGCTTGAGGCAGGGGCAGGGGGCTCTGTGCTCAACATGGCTGGGACAAATTACTCCCCTCACCTGCCTGAAAGTCTAGGGCCCTGATCCAGGAAAGCACTTAAGCATGTGCTTAACTTTAAGCAGGTGAGTATTCCCATGGTGTCTAGTCCTGCCCCCACTGAAATTGATCGCACAACTCCCATGGACTTCAAGGCAACATGCCTAAGTGTTCTGATGGATCGGGAAGTCAGAGAGGCCCCCTCCTCTGTCAGAGTCCAGACTGCTGCTGGAGATTGGAAGGAGGCTGAGAAACCTGCACCTGCCCCGGACTCCAAGTAGGGTGCAGTGGGGAGAGCGCGGTGCCGCAGGAAGCCTTTGAACTTTGGGGCTGTCTCAGTATGTGTGTGTGCGATGGGCGGTGGCTCATATGACTCTCTGGTTGATGTGTGGTATGTGAACCCCCCCTCTCTGCCTGGTGCCAGGGCTGGCCTTAGGGGTGGCTGCCCAGGGCGTCTGGTGGTCAAGGGGGTGCCAGGCTGCAGTGCAGAGGTGCACGCTGCTAGTGTAGTGTTAGAAATTGCTCCCTTGGGAGTGCCCCACGGGGGATGCCCAGATTTCTCTCTGCTTCCTCCTGGCGGAGGAACATGGGGGTGAGGGGAGGGAGGTGAGTGGTGACACACAGATGCTGTTTGCTCCCACAACGTTCTTCTGCACACCCCTAGGGGGCTATAAGGGGGCGGCAGGGGGGAACGAGGAGCAACATCAGGGCTCCCTGTATCCAGGTCACTGTCCCCACCTGGGCCGCGTAAGGTGATGCTCGCCTCACAGCAATGCCCAGGTAGGGAAAGTGACCTGGATGCAGGGAGCCCTGATGTCGCTCCTCGCTTCCCCGCCCCGCACAGCCTCCCCCAGTGGTGCATGGAGGGGCAGCATTCAAAGGTGGGAGCAAGCAACAATACCACCTGCTCCGTGCATCCAGGTCATAGGGTTGCCAACTGTCTAATCGCACAAACCCAAACACCCTTGCCCCGCCCTGTCCTTTCTCTGAGGTCCCACCCCTGCTCAGTTCATCACCCCCACCGTCACTCTCCCCCACCCTTATTCACTTTCACCAGGCTGGGACAGGGGGTTGGGGTGCAGGAGGGAGTGCGGGCTCTGGGAGGGAGTTTGGGTGAGGGAGGGGGTGGGGCATGCAGATGGTGGGAAGGAGTTTGGGTGCTGGGTGCAGGCTCTGGGCTGGGGCAGGTGGTTGGGGTGTGGGAGGGGGTGAGGGGTGCAGGCTCTGGCCGGGTGGCACTTACTTTGGATGGCTCCTGAAAGCAACTGGCACATCCCTCTGGCAGAGGCTCCTAAGCAGTGGGGCCAGAGGGTCTCTGCATGCTGCCCCTGCCTGTAGGCACCGCCCCCATAGCTCCAATTGGCTGCAGTTCCTGGCCAATGGGAGCCGTGGAGTCAGTGCTCAGGTCGGGGGCAGTGAGCGGAGACCCCTTGTCCCCCCCCCCCAGGGGCCGCAAGGATGTGCTGGCCACTTCCGGGAGCAGCGCGGGGCCAGGGCAGGCAGGGAGCCTGCCTTAGCCCCGCTGCACCGCTGGACTTTTAGCACCAGAATCTCCTGGTTTGGCTTCAGTAGCCTCCAGGAGTTAGAGCCCTATTCCGGGAGACTCCTGGCAAAACTGGGAGGTTTGGCAACCCTACCAGGTTAGTTTCCCCATGTGGGCACTGGAGGGGGGGTGAAGGGGTTGGGGTGAAGGGGACACAGTGCAGGAGTTGTGGGCGCAGGAGGGGGTTCGGGGTGAAGGAGGGAGTGTAGGGGTTGGGGCAAAGGGAGCACTGTGCAGGGGTTGGGGTGCAGGAGGTGGGTGCAGGACGAAGGGAGCACAGTGCAGGAGTTGAGGTGCAGCAGGGGACAGGGATTGGGGCACAGGAGGGGAATGCAGGGGTTGGGGTGAAGGGGGAGTGGGGAGCCCATGGGGGCAATGGGGGGCACTCATGGGAGCCTGGGGCAATGAGGTGGGCTGTACCTGTGGGGGCCAGGGGCGTGAAAATAGAAGTTCACCCAGGGTGAGTCTCTTAGCTGGACTGCCTGGCTCTGTAGCTCAAGCTGTAGGGACTGTTGCTTTCACCTCTGGAGAGCCTGGGTGTGGGCCACCACGATGGCCGTCACACACGCATATCCTTGTCAGGGAGCGAGCCATGGCATACGAGAGTGGTGTCCTTGTGGGTGTCTGTCTGTGAATTTGTGTGCCTCCGTGTGTGTGTATTTCCTATCTGGGTGCATGCACCGGGGACCGTCTCTGTGCCCCCGATTTGTGTGTCTATGTGTCCAAGCGTCTGTCTGCGTGTGCCTGAGCGGGCCATTGAGCGCATGCGGGCAGCTTTGTGTGCACACGCCTGCATGCATGCGCCGGCATGCATGGGCACCTCTGTATGCGTGGGCCTGCCTGGGCGTTTGTGCTGCCCAGAGATGCTTTGGAATCAGAGCAGGAGTTGGTCGTGCTCTCATGCTGCCCCCTGCAGGCTGGATGTGGCCTCGCTGCAGAGAGACGGCGCGTCGCAGAAGCAGGGCTGCAGCAACTGGCTCTGAAGCAGGCAATAAACTCCTTTGGCCTCGCTTGCCGCTTTCATTCCTGGAGAACGTGCAGCTGCCTGGTGCTAAATATTTTTAAACCAAGGGTTGCCTGGCCCAAAAATGCCCGAGAGGCCCCGACTGTCAGCGACAATCACCAGCAAACGCTCCTCTCCCGTGCTCTCCGAGCATGGACCGCGCCATCTGTGCCAAAGGGCGCTCCCCCTGCCTCCTGGCTACTACGTGCCAGCCGTGGAGCTGGGCAGCGCCACAGATGATTTTGGCTGCAGCCTCTGTCAGGGGAGTGCGTAGGACAGAGAAATGTGAGTCAGTCCAAGGAGGCTTGCAAGCAAACAAATACTAAGTGGCGCTTGGCTGGGGTCTCCTGGAGGGGCCTGTATATATATACATATATATATGTATATCGGCTTCAGGCATATATATATATATATATATTTGCGCACGTAGTGCAGAGCCCTGGGTCGGAGAATTCTCATACAAAAAACCCATCTCTGTTTAATTGTTATTGTTTTCTTTCTATATTGCAGGCAACAGAAAGTGTTGGTTTTGGACGCTGCTGGTGGTGGGCGGACTGGGCTTGTTCTCTGCAATTGATCATGTTAGTGTCTCTCAATTTCTCCTTGGCCACATCCTCTATCCGTGTAAACTTGTGTCACTCCAGTGATGGCGGGAGCCATGTTTCTCCACCAACTTCAGTGCCAGTACGCTGGCGTATGCCAGCTCAGTCTTTGGACCTGTACTCCTTTCTGCAGAGTAGGCGAATGTCCATTCTTGCTCTGACCACGCTCAGGCAGCTGGATCCTTAGGGGTAAGGGGACCAAACTGGACCACTGCATCCTAAATCAGATCCAGTTCCAGACTTGAATTTGGTCACTTGTGTCCATGTCTCTGACCTGAAGTTACAATGTTCCAGAAACCCGAAGCTGTGTTATGAAGGTATTTGTCAGTGCTGGCCCCAGAAACCATATGATTTGATGGGTTCCAGACTCTTCCCCCGCAAAAAATGTCAGAATGGATTGGGCTGTAAACATATTAAAGAAATGCACAATAGAAGGGGAAGTGCATGGGAACTCTCCTACAATGTATATTTTGCATCTACTTGTTGAAAGGAATAATAATGTTAACTCCTTGCATTTCCATAGTGCCTTTAATCTGAGCATCTCAAAGCAATTTGCTAGCATTATCTAGTCAAGATTCAGATTTCCGCCAGGAGGGCAGTGGGTAATATTACTACCACTATTTTACAGAGGGGGAAAATTGAGTCAGATGACATGATTTATCCAAGGTGTCACAGTGGTCAGTGGCACAGCCATGAATGATGTGCTGGAGCCATTGTCCATATGCAGGAGGCGTTTGAGAAAGGAAAATGGCAACACAGAACAATAGACAATCTTTCCAGGGACAAGGCGGGTGAGGTAATGGCTTTTACTGGTCCAACTTCTGTTGGTAAAAGCGACAAGCTTTTGAATGACACATACTTTTGTGCTCTTCTTCAGCTATGGGTAAGCTTGAACGTTTGTCTCTGTGACCAACAGAAGTTGGTCCAATAGAAGATTTTACCTCACCCCCCTTGTCTCTCTAATACCGTGGGATCAACATGGCCACAACATTGCAAACCATCTTTCCAGGAGCAATTCCAGCTCCAGCCATGTCTTTGACGTTTACCAGGGACCACACACCCTGCCTGGAACTTTGTACAGCACACAGAGATATTTTGTGGCTGAATACTACATTGCAAGTCAATGTATTAGTACAAAGGAAGCCCGGAAGCCCTTAGTAGTAATTCCACCCTTTAACTACAAGACTAGACTCCCCTTTCTAATGAGAAAGCTGTCTTGCTCAGTGCCTGTCCTTGCAAAGCAACGGCGATTGGCTAAGTTTGCATTCTGTATTCTGTTTGGGCTTTCTATTCTTAAGGACTTTGAGCCCAGGATTGGTTATTTGTGTGGGCACCTGAGAAACCTGTTTCCTGAGATGCTAGACAAGGAGAGGGGTGGTGGTGCCATAAGAAAAACCACTAGTGAGGGGAATTGGCCACTGACAGTGGGTAGGAGACAATGGGTGGGTGAGGGGGTCACGGTTTGGAAAGGGGTGTGGAATCAGTGAGCTGACGGAAGCAGCCAGCCAGAGCCACAAAGATGGCAGCAAAAAGAGTGGATAGAAAAAAGATGGCTGAGTGGTTTGGGTGCTAGCCAGAGATCTGGGTTCAATTCCTTGCTCTGACACAGGCTTCCTCTTTGTTCTTGGGCAAATCACTTAGGCTCAGATCCTCACATGTACTGAGGTGCCTACCTCCCATTGAAATCAGCCTTAGTCCTTCTGTGCTTCAGGTCCCCATCTGTACAATGGGGATAAAAGCACTGCCCTACCTCACAGGGGGGTTGTGAGGAGCAGTATATTAACGACCATGCAGGGCTCAGATCCTATGGGGATCGGGGCCATATAAGAACCTAAGCTATCTATGTAGGGAGGGCAGCAGAGCGGAGGGAGAAATTGGGGGTCCTTAGAAAGAGTTGATCATGGTGGGTAATGGTCTAACCTGAATCAGCAAAGAGGCCGAGTAGGGGTTCTTGCGATAGGGACCCCCAAGAGAAGGCTTTAGTTGAAGAAACAGCCCTGGTCAGAGTGCTGTGGGTAACATCTACCCTATGTATTATTTATACCTTTGCACAGGTAAGAGGTCACTAGAGCTTCCATGGAAACTGAAGCGAGAGTAAATTGGAACCAGATGTCAGGAAGCACGAGGCACCGTAAATGCACAGAATGGCCTCCCAGCCACGGTGGGTGAGCCTGTAACACTGGGGTCATTCAAGAGGCAATTACTCGGCATCCTGTGGTTTTGGACTGTTAAAGAAGGGACTTGGCCTTCAGGAGCCAACTAGGCCTGTACGAAGCTTCTGCAGATTGATTGTGTTAGTTTCGAAGGTGCTGGCATTGAGAGTAACAGTGGGCTTTGAGCCGGGAGAGGTTGGGACGACAGAATTAGGGATCAATTGACTTTATCCAAAGCCTACCCAGGTCAATGGGCAGGCCCATTGACTCCAAAGGTGTTTGGATTGGACACATATAAGTGCATTGAAAAGAGATGGAAAAGCTTTATTAGGTCACCCAGTCTACCTCCTGGCCAATGTTTCCTGTGGATGGTACATTTACTAAAGGTCCTAAGAGGTGGGTCTTCCTCCCTTGGGAGACCGTTTCCCACGTGAAGCTCTCACTGTCAAACAGGTTAGCATGGGGATATGGTAGAGCCTCCATCACTTGAAGTTTTTAAATCATGTGCTGGAGACATTCTGAAAGACATACTTTAGCTCATCCAGAAGTAATGGGCTTGAAGCAGGAATCACTTGATGACATTCTGTGGCCTGTGTTATGCCGGGGGATCAGAATCATGGGGTTAGAAGGGACCCAACCTCACGAGGCTGTGGAATCGATGATCCTAATAGTTCCTTCTGGCCTTAAGATCTCTGGATTTATGAAACCCTAAATTTCCCCTTTCTTAACTCCATCCTATTCCTCCTGTTTATACCCTCTTCCCTGCACCACGCATGGGATGAGTGAGCTGGGCTGGCTGAAAGAAAACCTCCCTGTTAACCCTCACTCCTGAAACTCAAACCAAACCTGAGCTGAAGCATTTCTGAGATTGGAAAAAGTTGGCTTAACATTGTTCATTATTTTCCGTTTTCACACTACTTCTGCTCCCTTGGGCCCAGCGGGCTCGGGAACGCAGCATGCCATGAGAGAGGTTTCTCCTGATGGTGTTTTTGGCTCATCTGGAAGCAGAAAAGACTGGGAATATGAGCAGAGAGGTGACAGCTGGGAGACCTAAATCCTAGTTTCACAGACACAAAGGGGTGAAATAAACACCCAGACGCTGGATTATTTGACCCCAGTGGAATCCCTTGAGGTTTTCTCATCACTGATCAATATGGGTGAGAGACACAGGGATGCAGACAGCCCTTCTGTTCCTGGAGAAGTGCTAACATGTATGGACCATATGCAGAGCAGCCTTCCTGTACTCTGGCCTCTGAGTGCTCTGCTTTTGATTACACTGTTGCTGCCGCATGCTAGCAGGGAGATGAATTCTGGGACATGATGATAGAGAACTTGGTACCAAAGGCTGGCTTGGAACCCAGGGAGTCCATTCCATCAATGGCCTGGGAAAGAATGAGGTGTTGGCAAGACAGAGGGGGCGTAACTGTGAGAGAGGTCCTGCCCAGACCCCAGAGCCTTAATACACGTGCAGACCACATATTGAAGCAGGACTTCCCTGAACCTCTTGCAGACTCTTTGGCAACTGTACTCCTCCGGTGCTGTGAATAGTAGATGTAGCTCAGGGTGCTGAGTGGCCTATTAGGGGTATCCCATGGTGCCAGGATACTGTGAGCATCCAACCAGAAACTGAAGTGCAGGAGTCATTCTCCCTTGTGATGCAATATCAAAGCTGAGTTGGAAGCTGCGGGCTTGGTAGCCTCTCCTACTTTCTTCCAGGCCAGACTGTAATTGTTGGGTAGGGTAGTGAAGTGCAATGGCATTGGCACTTGCCTTTCCTTTGCTGTCATGCAGCCCACCCAGATCACCTCTCTGTATGTAGTGGAGGTGCGTGTGTGTGCGTGTGTGGGTCGCGGGAAGCATGCCCTGGTGAGAGGAGGTGGGTGTGGGTTGGGCACAGCTTTGGCAGGGACAAGGTGGGAAAATTTTGCACCTTATGAAGTGTTTCAGTAAATTATTCCCCCATCAGGAATTAGAGGGGAACAGTGGGAGCTATTGCATCTCTCTGAGTCACCCCCTAGGGCTGTTCCTGGAGTGAACTCTGTTGCCCCTTATGCAGGGCAAAGACCTAGAGTCTCAGTCTAGCCGTTTGTATATTATGGTGGGAGCAGCTTAGGTGTCTGTTTCCTAAATTAAAATACCCTCACCATGAGCTGTGGTGGCTCCCAGAAATGCTGGGGTCTCTGTTGTGAAGTAGTCGGGGATCAAAAAAAAGATAAAAAAACAGTGTCACCAACTCTCTTGAGTGTATCACGAGTCTCACAATATTGGTGTTTTCCTTCAAGCCCCAGCTGCTGGAGTCATGGGGTTTTGTGAGACTCTCGGCTTTCACTTTTTAAAAATAGGACGTTTCTTGCCCTCATAGTTGTGGAGAAAAGCTTGTAAATGTGAACCGTAAAGGCTTAAAACCCAAAAAGCCAAGTACCCTTCACTCCCAATGTTTTTTAAACCCCTCTGATTTGTTAAGCCAGTCTTACAATGGCAGCAGGGGAGATCTGGGGCTTGCTCAGAACTGTTGATTTCTTGGGGTTGTGACAACACTGTAAAAATTTAAACCCCAAAATAAAATGCCAAGCAAAAGCAAATAACCATGGAGTAACATTTGTGGCCCTATTCTGCACCCCTTCTCACACGGTGTGCGGCTCACTCCGGTGAATAGCCCCATTGAAGTAAGCGAGATTGCTTGCAGAAACATGTCCTATGCAACGTTAGTAAGGGTTGCAGAATTGGCTCTCTGTTAGGAGGGGTGGTACCGTCTCGCTCTGTGACCGTCTTGGTTCTGCTTTGAGCAGAGGATTGGACTAGATGACCTCCTGAGGTCCCTTCTAACCCTGATATTCTATGATTCTATGATAGAGAGGGCAACTTACAAGGAGGAATAACAGTAATACTCTGAGTCATTACAGGCCTATTCCAAACCCCTTTTAAGTCCATGGGAATAGACCTACAGTGTGGGGACTGACTGGCTAAGCAGCAGTTCTGCAGAAAAGGACCTGGGTATTATAGTGGACAAGAAGCTGGATATGAGTCAGCAGTGTGCCCTTGTTGCCAAGAAGGCCAATGGCATATTGGGCTATATTAGTAGGAGCATTGCCAGCAGATCGAGGGAAGTGATTATTCCCCTCTATTTGGCACTGTTGAGGCCACACCTGGAGTATTGCATCCAGTTTTGGTTCCCCCACTACAGAAGGGATGTGGACAAATTGGAGAGAGTCCAGTTGAGGGCAACAAAAATCGTTAGGGGGCTGCGGCACATGGCTTATGAGGAGAGGCTGAGGGAACTGGGGTTATTTAGTGTGCAGAAGAGAAGAGGGAGTGGGGGTTTGATAGCAGCCTTCAACTACCTGAAGGGGGATTCCAAAGAGGATGGAGCTCAGCTGTTCTCAGTGGTGGCAGATGACAGAACGAGGAGTAATGGTCTCAAGTTGCAGTGGGGAAGGTTTAGGTTGGATATCAGGAAACACTGTTTCACTAGGAGGGTGGTGAAGCACTGGAATGGGTTACCTAGGGAGGTGGTGGAAGCTCCATCCTTAGAGTTTTTTAAGGCCTGGCTTGACAAAGCCTTGGCTGGGATGATTTAGTTGGTGTCGGTCCTGCTTTGAGCAGGGGATTGGACTAGATGACCTCCTGAGGTCTCTTCCAGCCCTAATAATTCTATGATTCTATCAATTATTCCATTGACTTCAATGGGTTTTGGTTCAAGCTCTGTGGGAAAGGATCTTCAGTGGGTGCAGGATTGGGCTCGTAGTATACATTACGATTCACATCGCACTAGGTGCTGTGATACTATGTGGCGCTGTGACACTGGCAGTAACATTGGAAGCATGGGAATTGCCATACTGGCCCATATAGCCTAGTAGCCTGTCACAACAGTGGCCAGGACCTGCTGCTTCAAAGCAGAAAATCCTGTAATAGGGAGTTAGGGGATAGTCTGCCCCCAGCGAAGGTTTTCTCCTCACCCCCAATAGTTAGATGTTGCTTTATGACCTGAAGCTCAAGGGTTAATATATCTTCCAACACAATTGGTTATTATTTTGATATTTATGATTATACAGTGCTATTCTTTCAGGAAGCACAATGCTACCCACGAATGTTATTGGGAACATCCTATCAAGAGGTACTATATTTTACTCCATGTCACACTATAGCGGAAGGAATGGTATGAAATCACATTAAGTTATTCATGACCTTACAGTAGGAGATCCTTTTTTGGGTAGAATTCCCACTGAAGTCAGTGGGAGTTATGCATGAGTAAGGGCTGCAGGATTTGACCCTCGGTGACATTTGTTCTCGGCGTACGCACAGAGAAGTTAGATAAAAGCATAAATACACTTGCTGGAATGCTGCCATGTAACACTACTTATTTCTTAGAATTCAGAACATTGTCACGCAAGAACCCAAACCCAGAGAGTGAGAAAACAGGCTGCTCCCTAAAACAGAGAGGCACAACGCACCCCATCTTGCTTTAAGCTGGCTCTTTCCAGCCTAAATGCTGCTGTGCCCTGATCACACTCTGCAGCCTGCAATCAGGACCAGGAACCCTACTCTTAAGTGATAGCTATTTCAACACAGTCATCAATACACCATAAGATGTTGCCATGGTTTCCAGAGACATAGATATTAGACAGCTCTCTGTGCTGTTATCCCACTGGAGAGGGGGCAAATTCTCTCCCATAATGTAGCATGTAGACAGCTGAATGTGCATGAGTGGGTGGACCGCTGGCTTATGGGCCTGATTCTCCCCTGCTTTGCCCCTTGTGCAGCCATTTACAGCTGTGCAGAGAGAGTGTAAAACACTGCCCTCAGGAAGAGCGAGCAGGGAAGTCTGATCCTGTTCACACTGGCAGAACAGCGGTGAAGTGGGCCAAAAGATGGCGGTGGCTGATCAGATCCATGTATAGAATAAAGGACAGGGAAGCAGGCATCCTATAAAAACCACCCAGGTTCTCCAGAGAGCTGCAGGCTCTACAAGGACACACAGGCATAGGGTCAAGGCTGTCCGCAGTACCGAGAGAGTCCTTCACCCTTTGACTCCCCCCCACTTGTTCCAGACCTCAGCGAATGAGAACATCCAAGTGGCTTTATAATCATTCGCTTATGAGATAGGAATGACTAACTCAACATTTCTTATGTTAACAAAAATAACACCAAAAAAACTCTCTCTCCCCCTACCCTCCTCAGCCTCATGACTTTAAAAGGACTTGTGACAGGCCATGAGCCTTGAGAAAATAAATCCCAATGAATTCCCATCCATAAAGACAATTCCAAAGGTATGTGTCCCCTCCTCCCCATGCCTCGGAAAACCACAGGCTTGGCCAGAACAGGAAGAGGAGCCGTTCATTTGACTCCACTTTCCCAAATCGGATTTACAGAGATGGACTCTGTCATGCTTAAATGAGCTCCATGGGGATTCCGCTTCCCCTCATGCCAGGTTGGCTTTGCAAAACATTACATAGCTGCGGACATGCTCCGTGCTGTCGTGGCGAGCACACAGCTAAAATGCAGCATGACGGAGCGTGGGGAGCTGTTGGGATGGCAGGGAAGGGGCTTGATTGCCTAGTGGTCTAATCATCACACCGACACTCCCCTGGACCTTCATCCTCTGTGAGGATCTTTCAGATGAGACATTAAAGGCCAACATGTGGCCTAAATTTTAAAAAAAGGCTAGAGATTTTTGGTGCCTGGCTTCAGACTCCTTAAAGAGGCCTGATTTTCAGATGGTGGGTGCTCAGCAATTACTGAAAATTGGGCCCCCTTTTTAAAGCGTCTCAAGTTGGGCACAGAAAATCACTAGCCAGTTTAAAAAAAATGTAAGCCTGAGGTTTTATCTGCTCTTTATGGCTCCCTTGAAGTTTTTCTTTAAAGAAGGACGTTAGCCCTAGTATTAGCCCAAAATTTCCCCTCCTGTGAACTCATGTACCTGATATAATTCATGAAGCCTGCTTGGCTGCTGCCCTCCACCCCAGAGGTGACTCCATTTCACTGCATGAATAAATTAACATGAGAACGCAAGTCGCTGCCCTAAGGAGCCTACAGCCTAAGGGTTCAATTGTGGCTTTCCCACAAGTCCTGAGCAAAGGGAAGTTTGTCGCTGAACTGTGCAAGGGGCAGACCAGAAACTAGGCAGTGACACTGAGTCGCAGTCTGGTGCCTGGTTCCTGCCTTGCTCCAGCAGCGAAGTATTTGGCATCAGACCTATACCGGGCACACATTGCTTTCCCCTCTGTGGGAGCTCAGTGGTGCAGGCTGGTGCATTGTGGGAACCAGACCCAATGTCTTACCCACTCCCTGTCCACCTGTGGAGTCTCTTGGATCGTGCTGTCCTCCTTGCAGTGCTACCTGGGACACATCTTATGTCCCCTTGCTCTTCTGCAAGCCTGCGCTGGGGGGAGTTAAAATCTCACCCCCTGTGGACTAGTGATCTACGGCTCAATGTCTGATTGGCAGCCGGTATCAAGCAGAGTGCCCCAGCGGTTGGCCCTGCTCAACATCTTTATTAATGATCTGGATGATGGGGTAGATTGCACCCTCATCAATTTGCAGATGACACTAAGCTGGGGGGAGAGGTAGATATGCTGGAGGGTAGGGACAGGGGCCAGAGTGACCTAGACAAATTGGAGGATTGGGCCAAAAGAAGTCTGATGAGGTTCAACAAGGACAAGAGAATCCCATGCACTGCTACAGGCTGTAGACCGACTGGCTAAGCAGCAGTTCTGCAGAAAAGGACCTGGATATTATAGTGGACGAGAAGCTGGATATGAGTCAGCAGTGTGCCCTTGTTGCCAAGAAGGCCAATGGCATATTGGGCTGCATTAGTAGGAGCATTGCCAGCAGATCGAGGGAAATGATTATTCCCCTCTATTTGGCACTGTTGAGGCCACACCTGGAGTATTGCATCCAGTTTTGGTTCCCCCACTACAGAAGGGATGTGGACAAATTGGAGAGAGTCCAGTTGAGGGCAACGAAAATGATTAGGGGGCTGGGGCACATGACTTACGAGGAGAGGCTGAGGGAACTGGGGTTATTTAGTGTGCAGAAGAGAAGAGGGAGGGGGGATTTGATAGCAGCCTTCAACTGCCAGAAGTGGGGTTCCAAAGAGGAAGGATCTCGGCTGTTCTCAGTGGTGGCAGATGACAGAACAAGGAGTAATGGTCTCAAGTTGCAGTGCGGGAGGTCTAGGTTGGATATTAGGAAAAACTTTTCCATGAGGAGGGTGGTGAAGCTCTGGAATGGGTTACCTAGGGAGGTGGTGGTGGAATCTCCATCCTTAAAGGTTTGTAAGGCCTGGCTTGGCAAAACCCTGGTTGGGATGATTTAGTTGGTGTTGGTCCTGCTTTGAGCAGGGGTTTGGACTAGATGACCTCCTGAGGTCCCTTCCAACCCTAATCTTCTATGATTCTATGATAAACAGAAGGGAGGGATGAGTGAAGGTAGGGCTGGCTGTATGTAGGTTGTATAGCTCTTTGGGATGAATGGAAAATATTGTGACTAGAGTTGGTCAAAAATGGAAAACAGTTTTTGTAAAAAAAAAAAAAAAATTAGAAAACGTTAAGGTGTTTTTCATTCTGCAGGTTTTGGAAAGGAACAATTTGTTTTCAAACAGTTTTGCAAAAAACTTCTATAAAGATGTTCAGTTTAGACAATGTTTGGATTAACATTTTTTCATTTGTTGTTTGTTTTGCTTTTCCTATTGCCCCTCCCCCCATACCTCCACCCTTTTGGACCCATTTATTTCTTTTTCCACTGAAAACCCTGTAAAATTTTCATTTTCCAGTTTGTTTGGAATACTGGAAAAAAATTGAAAAAAACCCCAAAGATTTTTCATGAACACTTATAATTTTGAGAAAAGGCAATTTTTCAACAGACACACCCACACACACATTTCAAAAATGTTTAACCATTGCTAATTATAAATGAATAGTATGGTTAAAGTCACATACGCACAATTTGAAAACTTGTAACCACCTCTAATTATAAATAAATAGTACGGTTAAAATATGTCAGGCATGGGACACGCCCCTGCTATAAAAGAGGCTTGCAGAGAGTCTGTACTAGCCAACAACTCTTTCTAGCAGAACAAGGATGGCTAACACTGCCATCTCTTACGGTGTGTGTACAAAGCACGTTGCACAATGGCAGCCCCGATTCCAGCTGGGGGGCCTCTAAAAACTACCTTAAAATCACTAATGGTAGCTCTGTACCATTTCAAACCTGAGGGAGGAAGAAAGTACATAGAGTACAGACATAAGGTTCATTGGGGAATTCTGTTCATATGGGGTGGGGGGAGTCACACAGCAAAAGAGAGGCGGTTGGGGGGTGGGGAAACAAACCCTGATGATATCAAACACATGGCAAGACATACCACCTACTGTTTAATGGGAGAATTAGGACACACGAATCTGTTTTCTCAGGCTACTTCAATCTGTTTCTAATCCCAGCCTAGAGAGGGTGGAGGGGCGGCGGGGAGGAAAACGCCAATAATTTTTTTATGTTTCTCATCTTTAATGAGTGGTGGTTTTTTTTTTAAACTGTAATTGCTCACAAAGACATGTTCCACACTCTTAGTGCTGGTGTTCCTTGGCAGTAAAAGGCTCTCTACCACCTACCTATTGATACTACATCTAACCGCCTCATCCTCTTGCCCCCGCAGAATGAATTCAGGGTGAAAAGCTTGTCATCGCAGCTGAGGGGGAAAAGAAATGAAGGAGAGGAGCAAAAGCTCCCAATTCAACTC
This sequence comes from Lepidochelys kempii, assembly GCF_965140285.1. Classification (NCBI taxonomy): domain Eukaryota; kingdom Metazoa; phylum Chordata; order Testudines; family Cheloniidae; genus Lepidochelys; species Lepidochelys kempii. Next base: position 138,362,627 of record NC_136383.1, read on the forward strand.
AAATGGCCGAGAAACTGGCCCTAGCCCCACTGTGAGTGCTGTGTGTGAATGGTGTCAGCGGTGGGTTGTGTGGTGTAGAAGTAGGTGGGAAGTGTTTGTGTCCTATGATTGTTTGCAGTCCCACTTATGTCAACCCCAATAGTATACAATGTGGTAGGGGGTGGGGACTGAATGGCTTATGGGGCTGGTGATGGGCTGTCAAGCTTTCCCCCTCTAGATTGCTGCTTAGAAATCAGCCTAGCCAATAGAGACCGGAAGCCCTCCGTATCTGACAGCTGTACGGCATTTCCCCTTTGAAACAAACATGGAGCCCCATGTTGACAGGCTGGGCAGAGCAGCTGAGGATGGAATGGGTCAGAGTGATGGGAATGGCCCTCTTGCCCTGGAGGTGGAAGGAGATCAGCAGCCGTGAAAACTCCTCCACCGCGGCTGTGCCTACCTTGCTGTCGAATGGGCAGCTCTAAGGGTGAGCTGGTAGTGTCCTCTCTACAGCCACATAAGAACATAACTCGTCTGTGTTCTACTAAGGGCTGCTGGGCCATGTGGGGCTGGCTGCTCCTCTTTGTTTCTGTGGTGTATGGAAAACAGTGTAAAAATTACAGCTATAACTTTTCCTGGTCCTCCTTGCAGGCAAAGGGGCTCAGAGAGAAGCATGTGATTTGTGTCCTCTGCATAAGAACCACTCTGGAGCAAGGTGAGCTGAGTTAGAATCATAGACCCACAGGGTTAGCAGGCACTGCAAGGGTCATTTAGTCTAATCCCCTGCCAAGGTGTATGATTTGTTGTGTCTAAACCATCCAAGAATCATAGAGCTATGGGCCTGGAAGGGTCATCGCATCCAGCCCCCTGAACTGAGGCAGGGCCAAGTAAACCTAGACCACCCCTGGCAGGTGTTTGTCCAACCTGTTCTTAAAAACCTCCAATGATGGGATTCCACAATTCCCTATGGAAGCCTGTTCCAGAGCTTAACTACCCTGGTAGCTAAAAAGATTTTCCTAATATCTAACCTAAATCTCCCTTGCTTCAGATTAAGCGTCATTGTGCCTCTCTGCCTAAGCGACCAGCCTGCTATCTCTCTCACTGCACTGGGTTGTGGTGTGTTAGATTTCTGGATTTTTTTAGAAGTAAAGTCGTGTTACCGTGCAATGTTTCAGGAAGAGCATTTATGGTTTGTTTCTAACTCCCTGGGTGAATGCTGTGAACATAACAGTTTCCAGCTGCTTCTGCAGGTTTCCAAGCCTTTCATTCCAAAGAAGAGCCTGGAGGCCTGTACAACCAGTTGCAAATGAGGAGGAGGAGCCAGGCAAGCTGCTGGTATTAGGGGCCACTGTTAATTAAAGGGAGAAGAGGAAACAGGATCTGGATTCATCAGTGGGTTTTGGGCTGCTAGTCACCTGCAGGAGAAGTGTGTGCAAAGTGCCAGGGAGAAGGGGACATGGCAGCTAGGCAGTGCTGTATGTCCAGGGGAGAAGAATAAGTTGCTGGACAGTATGTCTAGAGAAGATGAGAATCATATTACAAAGAAGCACATGCAGTGGGGAAGAAGACAAGAGCACTCTGGGTTCTTTGTTGGCTAACAGTCCAATCCAGAGCAGAATTTAAGGGTCTTGGTCTGTCACGGCCCTAAATGAGATAGGACTGCGCTGTCTAAAATAATGCCTCTCAGAGATCCCAGGTTCAAGCTTGCAGGGACCAGCTGTGGAATTTGTGACCACCAGAGAAAACCACATTCCCAAGTCCTACAGCCTTCAGGTTGTAAACTTCTCATCTCTATAGGCAGGTGGTCAGGCTGCTGGATGGGCCATACAAAGCAATCCTAGAGTGAGTTGCTCAGATCAATCTTCTCACACATATATGATTTAAAGGCAGAACTGTGAGGGAACTGGAATTCCCATCTCGTGGGAAATTTTGAAATTTCAGAATTTGTTTTCATTCCTAATCAAATTTCCCACAAATAATTTTTTTGAAAAAGTGGTGTTCTGGTTTAATCTAAATGTTTAGTTTCGATGAAATCAAAGAGTTCTGATTTTGACTTTTTAATTTTATATTATATTATAATGCAATGCAGTGTACTCCATTTCAACACTTTCAAAATTTATTTTATACTATGTTATACATTATAATATGCACTGAAATACATTTTGAAATGAAAAGTCATTTGAAAACAAAAAACCAAAACGTTTTATTCAGACAGTCGAAATAGAATGTTTCGACATCATCAAGATGCTTTTTTTTTTTTCAGAATGAAATTTAATTGGAGCCAATACATTCCTGCAGAAATTTATGATATTAATGAAACAAGATTTTCTGACGGAAAATTGTTCTGCTGGAAAATTTCCAACCAGCTCTTTTGGAAAGCACTGGAGGAGAAAAGAAGAACTGGCTTCTTCTCTGGGAGGATTGTTGACAAGCAGCATAATTTGTCCAATGGCTTTTAGATACTGCAGTGATGGGGACCTTAGAAATGAACATATGTAAAGCCCTAAGACCAGAAGCTCCAAAGGGCAAAGAGCTCTGTACTCCCTCTGTTGGTGAAAAGGGGAAAATGCTGACATAGAGAGCTTAATTTCCATCTAATACCTACCCACAATTCCTCTAGTAATGTGGGGAGTCACCATATCCATATATGAACTTTGATTTTGAAGTGTAGTGGGCTTCTAGAGTAGCTCAGAGAAGGGAGAGAGCTAGTATGTTGGGGGTAAAAAGTTCATTTCCTAGCAGCCAGGACTCTGCCCAAGATTTCTAGGTGCTCTTGTCTCTCTTGCTCTGAGGAGTTCATTGTGAGAGATGATATAGACTGTGAACTTTGCTGTGAGAGCTGTCCCAGAAGACAGCGGCTGAGATGAATAGACTCCACTGAGGTTCTGCTTACCCAGCACCTTAATAAAGCTGAGTCGCTATACAGGATTATGTAGTGGCACTTGCAGCTGGGATCAAGCAAACAGCTCTGCTGGGACGAGAGACAGATCTGTAAGGAGACGCTCACCAATCCTAACCGGGAGTGGGGTTTGGTGAGGAGGTGTGGCCAAGGGACTGTTACCTCACCTTCTCATCAGCTGGTGGGAAAGGAGCTAGAGGGACTGCTGCCAAAGCTACTGGAAGTGTGTGTGTGGGGATGTATTTTACTCTTTATATTCTGTTGCTGTGTTTCCCCAAGTTGAATTACCAAATGCACTCTACTGCTCTGTCCTTGACAAGGGGTGGTAACAAAAGGCATGCATGCAATTCCTTTGTGCAGAGATCTCAAGTAAGGCACTTCTGCACTGTCCCAAGATGTAGTGTCTTGGGCTTCTGTCTCCCTTAAGGGCCTTGCACAATTCTCATCATTTACTAAACTTGGTGCCCATTTTCCTCCCTCAGCTGCAACACTTTTTGTTTGGGAAACCCCTTGTCCAATGTTACTCACAAAGACTAGATCTGGGTAAAATTTTTGGACCCAAACTCTTTTTTGGGTGAAAAATGCAGATTCAGCGACACCAGAACATTTTGCGAATCAGTGTCAATTTTGCCAGATTGTTTTGGTAGTTAAAAGAAGAAAATAATGCAAACATACCCTAAAAAGAAATTCTGAAAAAAAAATCAAAATATTTTGTTCTGTCTGTTTTGAAATGAAACTTTTTGACATTTTGATTTGAAACAACTTTTGTTTTGAAATTGCCCTTAATTGAATTTTTTTTAACACTGAAAGTGTAAAAAAGAGTGCGCGAAAGCAAACCGAAACATTTGCTTTAGCCTCAAACTTTTTTTCCCCACAATTCACAGAAAATTTCCAAAAATTCCATTTTTGGTTCTGCTTGAAACAATTTTTTGTTTGATTTTTCACAGTTGCCAGCAAACTGAAAACTCCCGTTACTGGCCCACTCTCATAGAGAGCATCTTGCCTGGAGAATTGAACCTGCGCATCTACTCTCCTTTGTGTATTTGTTCTGCAACAGCAAGGAAGCTCAGAACGGTCTCATAGCTCAGACAAAGTGTAGAGTGCTTTAACCCTTTTAATAACTTTTTCTAACTCATTACCAGAGGATGTTGTGAAGGCCAAGACTGAACAACAGGGTTCAGAAAAGAACTAGATACGTTCATGGAGGATAGGTCCATCAATGGCTATTAGTCAGGATGGGCAGTGATGGTGTCCCTAGCCTCTGTTTGGCAGAAGCTGGGAATGGATGACGGGATGGATCACTTGATGATTACCTGTTGTGTTCATTCCCTCTGGGGCAGCTGGCACTGGCCACTGTTGGAAGACAGGATATGGGGCTACATGGACCTTTGGACTGACCCAGTATGGCCATTCTTATGTTTCTTATGTAACCCACACAGTAACCTTAGTGTCTCTCTCGTACATGGCCTCTTTAACCTAGGGTATAGAACAGAGGTAGTCAATTATTTTTTGTCACGGTATAGGCAAGGTCCAGACTCGAGAGAAAATAAAATAAAAAGTAACAATAATGATAATAAGTAAATATAAAAGATTTCAGGGTCCGTTCAAAAAAGTCTGATGGTCCAGATTTAGCCCGTGGTCTGCCTATTGACTACCCCTGCTATAGAGTTTTATCCTGGATCCTCATACATCAGTGTCATCTAATGTGTAAGCCATGAGCACCTTTTGCCATAATAGTATTTCTGTGTTGCCGCTGGTGCTGGGTAATCTGTGGGGAATCACTTGCTAGTTGGCCAAGGGTTGGGGGAATCCTTTTGTGTAGGGCAGGTAGAAATTTGAACACATCTATAAATAATAAAGGGAAAGGAAAATAACCAACAAAAAACTTGTCACTAAGGGTGACTGGGAAGTCATAGGGGATGGGCAGAACTGAAGTCAGTATGTGAAAGAGACCTATGCATCATCAGGGGAATGGAGAGCCTAGGCGACTAAAAGAGTTTGGATTGTTTAGCCTGGCAAAATGCAGCTCAGAGGAGATCTGATTGCTCTCTAATTACATCAGGGGAGTAAGCACCAGGGAGGGAGAAGAGCTCTATAAACAGGACAGTGTTGGCAGAAGAACAAATTGGGATAAACTGGCCAGGAATAAATTGAGGCTGGAAATTAGAAGAAGAAACCATCAAAGGAGGGTGGTTCTGGATAGGAGCAGTGGGAGCCAACAACCGAACGAGTGTGAAGATGGAGTCTGATGAGTGTGTGAACAGGATTATATGACGGGGTTGCCTGTGGTAGCAGGGAACTGGACTCGATGATCTGGGAGGGACTGTGTCCCTATGTGCAGCAGGGGGAAGATGACAGAATGAAATATAACAATAGTTGGGAAAAGGCAAATCTGAAATTGATCAGAGCTGAGTCTGTGCCGGCGTGGGAGTGAACACTGTGTGACTAGTGCAACACTGGGGCCCATAAAATTGCAAACATGGATGTATTCAGGATTGTTTCCCTACAGAATATTTCTTAATGCTTTTTGGGGAAGATGGAGAATAGAAGGGACATATCGAGCTAAATATAAACATGTTCCCCTCCATCCCAGAGTACATAAGGAAAAGTAGGTGAATGTCAGATCACTAGGCCATAAAGCCGTGAGGGTACATTTACGCTGGAATAAAAGACCCACAGCATGGCTGCAGCTGGCCTGGATCAGCTGACTCGGGCTCATAGGGGGTCAGGCTGTTGGGCTAGAAATTGCTGTGTGGATGTTTGGGATCAGGCTGGGGCTGGAGCCTGGGTTGTCAGACCCTCCCCCATCATGGGGTCCCAGAGTTTGGGCTCCAGCCCAAGCCTGAATGTCTAAGAGCAATTTTACAGCCCCATGAGCCCGAGTCAGCTGCCCCAGGCCAGCCATGGGTGTTTAGTTGAAGTGTAGATGTATCCTAAGTGCTGTCACAGAGGATCCAGAAGAAGCAGGTGTTGCTGCTGTTTGCTTTGATACTGGTTGTGGGTTGTCAGGGATAAGCAAGAGGTAGACACACTTTCTCAGAGAGGAAGAACACAACACATGGGGCAGGGAAAGTGCCGTACCAGTAAGTCTGATCTGTTAGTCCAGTATGATCTCTTGCTAAGAAAGGCTGAAGAAAATAGGGCATGAGCCCCTCTGGGGACAGGTTGACAGAGGTCTGGGACCAGGGCAGTTCTGAAGTAAGTGGCAAAAAGAAAGAATCAGGACATTGGAAAGGGTCACTGGGCCTGATTCTGCCCCTGCTTGTCATGCTAGACATGATCCCTATGGGAGCAGCGCAGGAATTGGCTAGCCTGGCCCTGTGCCAGCTTTGGATTCCCAGACGCTGAGAGAATTCCCTGCTGGAGAGATCTGGTGGCATTCCAGGCCCATTGCAGAAAAGGGGATCCCAGCTCAGGATCTGGCGCTATGACTCCTGAGGCAGAGCTGTGCCAGGGATGGGGAGGAGATGTGCTGCTCTCCGTGAGGAAAGTGGTGTGTGTAGGGGGGTAGGAGACGCACTGCTCTCCGTGAGGAAAGTGGTGTGTGTAGGGGGGTAGGAGACGCACTGCTCTCCGTGAGGAAAGTGGTGTGTGTAGGGGGGTAGGAGAGGCGCTGCTCTCCGTGAGGAAAGTGATGATGGTGGTGGGGCGGGGGGTAAGACTGGGTGTGTTTTGACTGGTTAAAGCCACATCGGTTCAGACTGGCAAAAGGGGGAACCTGGCCTGACGAATCTGCATTGCTTTCGAAGAAGCAGATAAAGGGCCTGCTTCTCCCCAGCCCTGCAGCAGGTAGTGGTCCCGTTTACACTGGTGCAAAGATGGGTGCAAAGCACTGCCCGTGGTGTGACTGAGTCGAACACGAAGCCAGTCTCATTGTCAGCTCCTTGCACTTTTGCCTCCTTGCTTTAATCCTCACGGATCCACCCTGGGCATGGTCCACCTCTGGGAGCCCAGTCCCCAGGCCCTTCCGTAGCCCATATTGAGAAGTCCCTCTTATAGACCCACTTTGACTGTGCTTCCCCCCACAGATTGAATTGACTGGTATAAAAAATCCCCGCTTGCTGTTCCCCTTTCCTGGGGGCTTTGTCTATCGTTAGGCCTTGCCTATATTACGAGTTGCACTGGGTTAACTAAAGGTGAGCCAAGCCAGTGCAAACCTCACACATCATGGGTACTGCCGCAAACAATAGCCCTCTGAATGAATAATCTGCTGATGTTTTACGCTGACTTGGCTGGAACACATGGTGCGAGGCAGGGGAGAGTCAGTTCCCAAGTATCTGTTAGATTGGAAAGGGTTCCTGGAAGCGCTACAAGATTCAGATTTGAGGTCTGGAGAACCTGCCTCGCATGAGAGACTTAACAAATTCAGTCTATTTAGCCTCTCCAAGAGAAGGTTAAGAGGAGACTCGATCACGGTCTGTAGGTATGTAGTGAGGCGGAGTGGCCTCCCTCTGAGCCTGAGACGGAGGGACCACTATGCTCTCGCTGGTGGGTGGAGTCAAGCCAGCCCTGCCCCCCATGCTGGAAACGGAGGGGAGGGACAGGAAGTATAAGAGGTGAGCCCTTCAGGTCAGTTGGCCCAGAGCCAGTGAAGGAGGCGGACGTCTAGCTCACTGCAGGACTCTAGACCAGAGCATGAGCTGTGCAATGCCCTGCCCCCGGAGGAGGCTGAGAGTGGAGAAGAGCTGCAGGGACTGCCATCCACCACTTACCCCGAGGAGACGGAGGACCTGCAGGCTACAGAGCCACACCAGTGGACTGGGGTAGGAAGTAGCCCAGGGGAACCAGACATACGTCAGGTTCTACTGTCACCCTATGAGTCAGTGTGTTTCGGCAGGATCACCACTGACCCAGTCGCGGGATTCCCTGCCGCTGTTAGGGTCCTGGGCTGGGACCCGGTGGAGTAGGTTGGGCCTGGGTCCCCCTATCCGACGGCTGCCAGCCCCAACCCTGGGGTGGCAACCTGCTCACCCTTCGCCAGAAGGTTTGTGCCTTGTTTGTGGCTTGCCCCAGAGAGAAGGCTGCAGCCCCGAGACTGTGCTTGCTGTCTGCCTTAGCCAGAAGGCTTAGGCTAAAGTGCTTATTGCTCTGCCCCACTTAAGGAGTCAGAGCCGAGACTGTGTTTACTGTCCACCTACGCCAGGAGGCGTGGGCCCAAAGACTGCTTATTGCTCTGCCAGTCCAGAGTGTCAGTGCCCAGACGGTGATCAGAGTGGCCTCCCGCCGAGCCTGAGATGGAGGGACCACTACAAGGTACCGACAGGGGGAAAAGATTTCTGATAGTAGAGGGCTCTTTAATTTAGCAGACAAAGACATGTCATAAGGGGAGACATTGGCTGGAAGCTGAAGTGCAGTTTTTTAACAGTGTGGGTAATGAGCCATCGGAACAGTTTACATGGGGGAGATAGTGAGTTATTCGTCGCTTGAAGTCTTTAAATCATTCTAGTTTAGAAGTTATGGGCTCAGTGCAGGAAGCACTGAAATTCTCAGGCATGTGTCATGCAGGAAGTCAAACTAGGTGATCATAATGCTTTACCTTCTGGCCTTAAAATCTGCAAATTAAGGAAGGAGAGAAATAGGTTGGTGTTTAGATTTGGGTGAAATTCACCTCTGGGAAGAGTGGAACCTCCATTGCTTGAATAATTTCACGTTGAACTGGACAGAGAACTGCAGGATGTACTGTAGGGAACAATCCCAGGCTGGCCTGTCGGGCATGGAAGTGGACTGGGTGATATAGTAGGTGATTTCCCTTGCTAATTTCTAGACTATAAGTGGGTGGATTGGCATCACCATTGATGCAGTCCTTCAGGTATAGCAAAAATACTAACAGCGCTTACACAGCTATGCATAATTGCAGATATGTGCAAGGGGAAGTTCTGTGGTCTGCAATGTGCAGGGGATCAGACTGGATGATCATGATGGTCCCTTCTGGCCTTAAAGTCTATGAGATGTAGTTATCAACAGGTGCTTTGTCTTGCATTAGTCATCAGCTGGAATTTTGTTTTGGTGGAGTCACCGGAAGGGAAGGAGGGAGATCTGTGCAGAGAGATGAGGGGGATGACAGAATATGCCAACCATTGACCACAAACCCTTTACCATGTCTTGAGTCACCTTCATCCTTCTCAGTCTTTGAGGAGTAAATTGGAGAGAGCAGGCATATCACCAGGGGATGTTTCCAAGTTTCATGGGCGAGGCCCTTTTATCCCAATGCTGCCAGAAGCACTGAGGATGTGCTGTGATTACGTACCAGCCAAAGGGGAGAAGAAAAAGCATGATATACTGTCAGGACATTATAAGCTCTGTATGGAGCAGCAAACTGTGTCTGCCTGGATACTTCTGCCCTAATCAGGGATGATAAGGAAACACCTGAGGTTACCCGTGTGTTTGATCAGGCTCAGAGATGACTAGAGGAAACCTAACAGATTTTTGCCACTAGTTTTCATTGTGTCAATGTGTGTTTTACTTTCCCTCCACTCTCTTCTAATAATAGGGAGGTTGAAGAGACCTAGTGCATAAACTTTTAAGACCAAATGGGACCCTTATGATTGTCTGACCTCCTGCGTAGCACAAGCCAGGGAACTCACCCAGGAAAGGTTATCTGTGTAATTATTTAATTCAGATTTATAGCTATGTTGAAAGAGGCACCCCTCCATACTCTCTAGGTACCCTTGACATAACTTAAAAATAGATCCTAAATGCAACAATTGATGATAACCCACCACAAATCCCTCTCATCCTCCGGAACAACCCCTATCCCCCTGACAACTGCTGTTCCTTCCCATACCCCCATTTTCAGATGCCCTGAAGGTCCTCAGAGGTGGGCTATTTGGGACTAAGTTGGGGAATAAACCGCAAAGCCATTGGGCCTCCCAGAGAAACCCCTGCCAGTGTCTAGCCCTTCTCCTGTCAGTGCTGGATTGTTCTCTGCAGACTATTCTCCAATCCAGTTTGAAAAGTCCTGACTAACGAGGTTTCCCCGCTTCCTCTGGGGAGAGCTTTCCACCGCCTGCTATGGTAGATCTCACTGTTCGGAATGTTTCCCCTGATATTCAGCCTACATTTTCCATTTCTTAATTTCGGCTTGAGATTCCTGGATATTCCCCCATTGGGCTAACCTAAACAATTCCTCTCCCTCCTCAGTATTTACACCCCTCAAGTAACCACAGACAGTTGTCCTAGCCCCCTTTGTTGTCACCTAGCCAAGCTATACATATTTAGCTCCTTCGTTTTTTCCCTCATAAGTCAGTCCTTCCACTGTCCTGCTTTGACTCGTCTCCAGCTTGACAACATCCTAATGCTATTGAGGTGCCCAGAAGCAAACACAGTCCCCAACGTTCCCAGAGGAAGAGAAGGAGCAGAAGCAAAAGGAGGAGGGTGACCTAGCCGCCAGCACTTTGTTTATGAGAAAATCCCTGCAGCCATCTATGTCTGCAGTGGGGTGGAAATATGGTCTCAGCGCTACCCCTGAGACATGGGCGGAATGATGCTGCCAACACACGTTCTTCCCTTTCAAATATTCCATTGGATCCAGGCTCTGGGAACAGCTCAGAAGCGAGGTCCTTCTACCACTAAGACTGCAGTATGGTCATTAATATTATTAACATCTTTTATGGAAGGACTCCGTCAAGATGGCCCGTTGTGCTAGGCACAATACAAACACATAGGTAGACATGGCCCCTGGCTTGAAGAGCTTACAATGAAATTTCAGGGGTTCTCCACACTACAGCCCTGAGTTCAACAGTAAAAAGTTTCAGGATTCCTTTTGCAGAAGTCCCAGGAACCCTTTCATATCCAGCCATAAAGTGGAGTTGTTCTCTCCACTAGCTTTTTCCTTGACTGGCTAACATGAATTGTTGTTATTTGTATTACAAAAGTGCCCATCATGGACCAGGCCCCCATTGTGTTAGGTGCTGTACAAGCGCAAAACAAAAAGACAGTCCCTCCCCAAAGAAGCTTACAGTCGAAGTATGAGGGCTTGTCTACACCCGTGGTTCTCAGTCATAGTACACGTACCCCTAGGAGTATGCAGAGCTCTTCCAGGGGGTACATCAACTCACCTAGATAGTTGCCTAGTTTTACAGGCTACAGGAAATGCACTAGTGAAGCCAGTACAAACTACAATTTCGTACAGACAATGACTTGTTTATACTGCTCTATATACTACACACCGAAATGTAAGTACAATTATTTTATAATTATATGGTAAAAATGAGAAAGTCAGCAGTTTTTTCAGTACTAGTGTGCTGGGACACTTTTGTATTTTTATATCTGATTTTGTAAATAGTTGTTTTTAAATGAGGTGAAACCTGGGGGTATGCAAGACAAATCAGACTCCTGAAAGGGGTATAGTAATCTGGAAAGGTTGAGAGCCACTGCTTTACATGGTACACAGTGAGGGTGTAAATTTGAGTCCACACCAGTGTGTCAGGCCCGTGCGAGTCCTGCTGACACCCACTCAGAATTCCCTAGTGTTCGTTAATGTACTACTGTTTGAAATGGGACTACATTAATGCACCAGTTAGTGTGTGAACACGCTGGTGCGGACTAGAACTTACACTCCTCTGGTGTGGACTAACTCACTGTGTAGACAAGACAACAGGTGGATACAGACAGCGGAGTACGAGGAAACAGTGTGACGATACAGGTGAGAGGCAGGGGTCTCTGCACACCAGCAGCCTAACTGCTGTCACGGTTTTTTGTTGGTATCCTGCCAATGGAGGGTTTTGAGGCGGGATTTGAAGACGGATAATGAGGTGGTTTTGTGGATGGTCATGGCCATGGGGAGCGCATGAGGGGCAGCAGGGGAGAAAGCACAAGAAGGTGCTGTTTGAAAATTCAACAAGGGGGCGATGGAGGCTGGTATCACATGGCAGTTGGAAGCCGGAGTTGATATCTTGATATGAGATGGGAGATGGGGTACAGAATGACAAGCAGCCTATGTTTGAGGTGATGGAGAAAGGGGAGCCAGTGGAGGACGCAAACTACAATTTGTTAAAGCTACAATGTGTCTCGTCTGCGTTGGGATTTGGACGCGCGCTCGTGCACGCAGGTCCAAACACATCTTTTCTCTAGTTTAGATGAGGCCAAGCTGACAAATGGCAGTGGGCAGGGAAGTGGGGGGCAGCAAGAAGAAGACCATGCAGTGACATAGGATGACAACATATTTAATTCAATGGGGCAAATCATTGGAAACCATGCAGGGGCCAACTCCTCCACTGGTGTAAATCAGCACAGCTCTATTAAACTCATTGGAGCGATGGACGATTGAGAATGTGTTTGTTACTGTCATTTAAAAAACTCCCTGTCAAACCAGGACTCTCCCCAGGCCCATGCTTCCTCCACCTTTGCTCCCCATCCCCATCTCGGTGGGTGGGGATAGAAGCAACCATGAGCTGTGGTTTCATTAGATCTCGTAAAATAAAACGGATTGGGCTGGATCAGTGCTCAAATGGGAGACCTCTGGGTGCTGCATGAAATGGCGGCTCTTGCTTCTCTTGGAGTGAGTGCGTCACCAGTCTAGCAGGAGGGGGCACTGTGGTGCTGGAGCCACCCTCTTTTGAGTGAGACATAAAAAACCCCAAGGTCTGGAGCACTTATGCTCTTTCAGAATCCCCTGGCAGTGTTTGCATGTGTATCACTATTTATTATGGGTAGGAGAGCAGGGCCTAGCGGACCCTACCGAGGTCAGGCTCCCACGGCGTTAGGTGCTGAAGGTACACGTAGCGAGACCCTGTCCCTGCTGCAAAGCCCTTTCAATCTAAATAGATAAGACCGGCAACCCCCCATTTTACACCAGGGGACTGCAGCAGGAGAGATCTGGGGCTAGATTTTAAAAAGGGCCTCCCACAGCCGGGGCCAGATTTACGCAAGAGCTCAGCACTCACTTCAGGGACCGACAATTTCAGAAGAGCGCCGCGCCCAGCCAGCTGGGTGGGTTCTGCCCAAGGAAGTCCGTAGTATAGCCAGACTCTGAACCCCGCCTACCTGAGAGCCAGGCCCAGCCCATAACCGCAAGGCCAACCTTCCATGCCATGATCTCCTGGTACCGGCAGAGACAGGTTCTGAGGTACAGGGACAGGGCCCAGCAGAAAGCACATTTTCCTGGAGGAATCATTTCTTACTACCCTCTTGCAAGCATCCTGCTGTAATGGTCCAAAATCACCATGCCACTATTGAAAACTATAGTGCCTTGGGCCAACCATCCTGTAGCACACAGCCGTGCAACACATGGGCTGATTGCTCTTCTAGCTTAAAAAAAGGCAGGCTACTCCTTCATTCACCTGGGTCTCTTTCCAAACAGCTGTCCAAGCAAGGGGTTAAAAATGTTTCCTTTTCAGTTCCAAAAGGACTGAATTCCACGATGTGCTCCTCACTCTCCAGGTATAGCTGTATGTACTCACCACTATTTCTAAGATCTCAGGATGCCTTCAAGAGGTCAGTTCCTGGGTGAAGAGCAGCTGGCTTAGACTCAGCCCAGGCAAGATTGAAGCGATGCTGGTTGCAAGGGGGACAGGCCTTGGTGAACTACACAGGACTTTGCCCCTTTTGTCCACAGCACCCATTAAAGTGGTGCGAAGCCTCCGAGTCCTGCCTGACTCCTCACTAAGCTTGGATGACCAGGTAGCGTCGGTATGTAACAAATGACTTCTTTCACCTCCAGCTTGCTAGGTAGCTCTGCCCCTTCCTCCTGGACAAGGACCTGGCCACAATGATTCCAGCATTTGTCTCCTCCAGGCTGGATCACCGCATCTGAAGCTGAACATGAAGATCAGGGCTGTCCTTAGGATTTATGGGGCCCTACGCAGTTATTATTAAACTGGTGCCCCTATGCCGGCGCATTCGGCTCTGTGAATACTGGTGCCCCTATGCTGGCACATTCGGCTCTGTGAATACGGCCCCTGCCTTATGCCTAGTAAGGAGACTGCAGTGCGTGCTGGGTGTGCGGGAGCCGACCTGCTCTTACCTGCTGTCCTGGTCACAGGCATGGACTCTGTGCACTTACCAACTCCTCCCCCTCCCTCCCAGCGCTTCCGGAGCGCCACAAACAGCTGATTTGCAGCGTTCAAACTCCGGGGGGGGGGGGGGGGGAAACGAGGACAGGGCACGCTCAGGGGAGGAGCCGGGGAAGAGGCGGGGCAAGGGTGGGAAGAAGCTGGGTGAGGGATTGGGGGAAGGGGTAGAGTGGGGGCGGGACCTGGAGTGGGGCTGGGGGCAAGCTTTCTGGCAAGCTGAGAAGTCGGCGCCTATGGTCCTGGTGGTGCCCCACATTTTCGGGTTCCCGACGCAGCCGCATATGCCCAAGGACGGCCCTGATGAAGATAATGTGCAAGGTTTAGCTGGTACAAATTGTGGCTGAGTATTTCCTCTGTGGTCTAAGGTGCTGAGAGCACATTAGGCTCATGCTCAAATCCCTCCACTGACTCCCAGTCAGCTCCTGATACCAGGGTAATGCCTTGTTTGCAATTGTCAAAGCAATCAATGGATCAAGCCCCAGCTACATTACAGACTGAGTTTCAGTCTATGATCTGTTGTGTTGGCTGTGCTCGTTAGAGTACCAAGCCCGGGATAGAGTGCGTGAGATTTGGGAGCAAAATAGAGGACCCCGTTCTGGAATCAGCCTCTAGAGGAGATTGGGGGAACCAGAGCCTGGCCATCTTTGGGGAATGCTGCAAACTCTCCCCTTTGGCAGAACTTTTCCACCATCACAAGAAAGGCAGTCACAACATCAAGATCCCCTCTTCTGCCTGTCCCCCAAAAATGCAACTCCTACCTACCAAATCAACCACCAGCACAGCTTGTACCCTCTTAAAAGGGAGAAGAGCCTGAGATTCCATGAAGCCCAATGGAGAATTTGTTGTTGCCAATCTATTTTATGTGGAAGAGACAATGGCGGGGGTAAGTCCCATAGATAGGTACTGAAGCACAGGGAGAATAGTTCCCTGGACTTCAGTGAGACCACTCCCTTGCGTAAAGTCATGCCAAAACACTTTGCTGGATTGGGGCCTCAATGACAGTTGTTGCCCAGCACAACCAGTGTGAGACATTCGCTGGGTCACTACAAGGAGGAAGCCAGTAAAGCTGGTTGTGCAATGAGCCTGCTGCAGAGGCAAATGGCTCTGATTTGCACAAATCTGCTGGCACCCAACTGTAATAACCTCAAATGCCTCTCGGTTTGGACTAATGACCTAACCTGCAAACCGTCCTGCTGAGTGCTCATCGGGCCGTGGGTGGCACGGGCGTCAGTTCATGCTACTCAGACATTTCAGGGGCTACAGGAATTCTTTATTTTCTTCTGGAGCCTATAGTTTTTAACTTTTTTTAAAAAATGCTGTGGTTATGATTTAGCACTGGTGAGAGATACCCCAGCCAACAGTCCTGCCCTTCTCTGTAGCCACAGAACAGGGTAGAGCATGGTCAATGGCCCTGCAAGCATCTCACACGCTTTGCCTCACCGATGTGCTGCTCTCTCTCCGCGTAATGATTGGTATTATTATTGACTGTTTGTATTATGGTAGGGCCCCAGTTGAGCTCGGGGCCCCATCCACTGGATCTAATACAAACACATGGTAATAGACAGTCCCTGCCCCAAGAACTTACCATCTAAGTAGACTGGACAGACACAGGGAAGGAGGGGACTCAGAGGGGAAGTGACTTGTCTGAGGTCCAACAGCAGATTGGCGTGGCGAGGGAGAGCAGCTCCCCCCGCATACATATATGGATGGGGAGTGGGCAGAACCTCGGGCTCCACCCCACCCCAATGGGCCAGCCAGGGCAGAGAGGGAAGAAATCTGTACTCCCTCCCAACTCTCGCTTCCCACCTGGAAACCAGGGACGAGCTTTCAATTCCCTCTGTCCCCCCTCGGGGCCTGGGGCAACATGCCCCTTACTTCGAGGTGGTCGTCGCTTCAGGATCTAGACCTCAGTTCTTAAAGTGATATTTAAGTGACACATCGGTCTTGTGCTGGCCACCAGCACAGTGATGAGTTTCCCCCCGTAAGAGTGTATAGTAAGTATCCAGGGCCGGATATACTTACTGTACACTCTTACAGGCCAGGTGACTGCCTGGGTGCAGTGTTTGGGGGTGGGGGAGGGCACCGGGCTCGGGGGGCTGTTTTTGTTGTTAGCAACAAAAGGGAAAATAGAATGTTTGAAGTAAAAGGTTGCAGGTATTCTGTAGGTGGATTCATTTTTCACTGACCTCCTAGAATGTTCTGGATCTCTGTGGAATCTCGTGGAACCTTCCAGACTTTCTGAGAACGACATGTTGTCAGCCGTGCCCTCGCAGGTATACAAGGGGCGGGGTGTCGCCAGTGAGATATAAGAACGAAGTGAAGAGAAGAGGGAGCCCAGCTGCGATAGTGTGAACCTTGTTTCAGTGTGTAATTGTGGAAGTGCACTTGTGCATCAAAGTCATGAAATGGGCTAGAAATGCAATAAAAACAAGGTATTCAAAAGTTTAACAAACGGGGGAGGGGAGACCGACGATACTCCTTGGCTGGGGCACCATTTGGTCTAGGGCCAGCCCTGTAAATATCCTTCCACAGCAATGGTCCAAAACATGGCTCAGGACCGCTATCGTTTATCAGCAGTAGTGCCCACCACATGCCAGGCACTTGCCAAACACTAAAGCAAGTTCCAAGCACTTACGAACTCCAGTTAGTTGCAGACTCTCACCACAGCGAGAGTTCAGCTTGTAGGACAATTGCGGCAATGGTTTTTCTTATAAGGGTCGCCTGTAGGAGCGCCTTTGCACTTCCCTCATCACAGGGACTGGAGGAACTATCTGGCTTACCATGTCCATTCCCCTGCTATCGCAAGAAACCCTGTGATATAACCTATCTTCAAATGAGTTAGGGTGTTTGCGTCCACTATTCCCTGCTCTCTATACACTCTGCGCCATGTTATCTAGACAACAACAAACGCCATCGACAACAACTCCTTTGACTGAAAACTCTTTGGGGGCAGGGACGGTCTTTTTTGTGGTGTTTGTACAGTGCCTAACACAATAGGGCCTTGGTCCCTGGCTGGCATTCCTAGCCGCAAATCCATGACAAATAATTAATAACCAACAGTAATAATAACCACCTTCCCCAAACACACGAGTGATGACTCTACAGTTTTATTTCTTTCTTTTAACACGGATTTAATTTTTTTCCCTGTGTGTTAAACGGCAATTGTAAAAATAGAGTTTAGCGCGAGAAGCATGGGAAAGTCCAAACTCCTCTCTTCATTCCCATTAACGGGTCAGCCGTTCCCACAAATCGGAGATTTGCCTCCTCTTTGTACTGGACAGGAATCATTAGATTCAGGGCGGCCGTGAAGGAGCTGGGGTGTGTGGTGTGTGGGGGGTGAATGGAAAAAAATACACCACAATAGTAGCCACAAAATTCTTCTCTGCTCCAGCTTCTCCTTTGAATTGGTTATGCTGGCCCCCCCTTTAATAAGGAACAAATTTCCAGCACTCTATGGGAAAGTTTTAATGCAACATATTTCTAACGGGTCACTGTCAGTTCACACTAAAGATTTTTTTTCCCTTCCCCTTTCTGCGAGAATGGAAGCAGCATGGGCGATACAGGAATAACTGTCTCTTTGGAAAGGCTGGGAAGGGGTGACTGTTTCTGGAACTGATGGTGTGGAAATGGCATGTTGGGAAGTCGGGGTTCCGGAGGCTGGCACCAGATATTCTGCAAGCTGGGGAAATGCTCAGCTCTGCCAACGGCACTTGTTCCTGACCAGTAGCAGCCACCCTTCTGCCCACAGAGCTGGGGCATGACTTTGCCACTTGTCTGGCATGCTAACGGTGTAGGAGGAGCTTGTGCCAAGCTGTGTGTGTGTCAGGGGCTGCAGGTCTCAAACCCTGGTCCATAGGGCTCTTAGGTACCAGTAAGTTCTGATCAACACTAACAGAGGACGCCAGTCCTGGGGTCTGATTGGCAGAACTCTGGTGGGGGGGTCCCAATTGGTTCCCTGCTTCCAACTAAACCAAGCAGAGGAACAGGGAGTGTATCAATGCAACTGCATTTCCCCTGCACTACCGGCTCCTACTGCCTGACTCTGGTCTCCTGGTAACCTGACCCCTGCCGGCCTCCTGACACGTGACTCTTGGTCTGCCCTGTCTTGGACTCTGATCTCCTAGTATCCGACCTGGCCTGCCTCCTGGCTCCCAGCTCATGCTCTGACTACTAAGTCAGACTGCCCACGTGCCGGTCGTGAGCTTGTGACTAGACCGAGAGCCTTGGGCCTGATCTCCCTCTCACTTGTAACTCCACAAAGGTCAGTGAAGTTGTACTGGGTTAAGATTCAGGTAGGTGAGAGCACAATCGAGCTGTAGATAGGACTGCTCAGCACCAATTCCCTTCCCAAAATATTTCTCTTCAAAGATTTGCGAGGGACAGTAGGGATCATGAGAGCAAGAGACTGAGATGAGAACACTGAGGATAGGTCTCCACTGCAGTCCTTGAGGTGTGACAGCAACAACAGTTGGCATACCTGCACTAGTCTAGGTAGCATGTCTAAAAATAGTTGTGAAGACGTGGCAGCATGGGCTAGCAATGAGAGTACATAGCCAGGGTTCTGTACTTCTCTGCTTTTTCAGCCATGCTAGCTAGATTGTGCCAGCCATTCACAACTCCAATGCCGATGTAGACAGACCCTCAGACTCAGGCATAGTGCAGTCAAGAGCCCTGCTCATGGACCCGTGTCCAGATCTTCAAAAGCCCAGACAGTCCAACCCTAAGCCCCCTCCTCCCCATCTCTTGCAATGCACTCTTCTCTCCTACAGCACTCCATCCTGGATCCTCACCGGCTGATAATGATTGATCACATCCCAACCTGCAGCAAGCTCTGCTATTCCAGTCTTGTCCCCCTCCCAGGTTTGCAACACCCTGTGTTATTCCAGTCTTGGGCGTCCATGGAAAGGAAAGCCACCATGTGCACTGACCTGTGCAGTAGTGTTGTGAAGACTAAGATGAAGCCCAGCACACCTTGTATTCATTTGTGCTCCATGCCAGGTGTGTGTGCTTAACCCACTGTCCTCCTCCTTTTTTGTTTTGTTCTGTTTCCTTCACCTGCAGTAGTTCTGGCCAGTTGCTGTGTTTCCACTGCTAATTAGCTGCTTTGCTACCATTGGTCGGAGCCCAGGCTATTAACATGGACTTTGCTGCACGGGATTTTTCTTGAATGACAGTCGGAAGCTCCATGGAAGAGGGGAAAAAAACCCATCTGATGGAATGAGGCCCTTGAAAGGCAATATTAGGGGAAGGTAATTGACTTCATATGTCCCGTAGGCCACTTTTAGATCTCAAAGCGAGGTCAAGGGTGCTTGAGGCAGAGACAAGAGGCTGTTATTGCTAACATTCATTTCCCAATGGGATGTCAACAGCCTGTTCAGGACTGATGAGTCTTGAAAACCAAGAGGGGTGACTCATCGGCTTTGCTTTAGCATCCATTTTTTATTAAGCAGCATTGTGCAATGGTTTGAATGATCGGCATGCATCTGCCCTGCTTCCCAGGGGTAACACACATCAACGCTGGGGAAGACAGGGAGAGGCCAAGTCCATTTCAATTACTGATGGGCCTTCTTTTCTGGCTGTTGCTTGTGTGCTGTACATTCTGAGCTCTTGGCTGCTCTTCAGGGTTTCCATTTATCCTGTCGGGTGGGCCCAGAGGTGCCAAATTATCCATGCTTCTCGTCCTTGGGGGCTTGACATTTCTGTAGTCGTCTTCCCCCTTTTAATCCTCAGGGTAGCTTTGGCCTCCCCTGTTGAGATGACTAGCAATGGAGCTAGCTAGCAGAGTTGGTCCGGAATTTGTCAACAGAATAGCCAATATCCTGGAGGTTGGTATACTCAGCAGGGATGGAGGAGACCCACGTTCAAGTCTCTTGTCTGCGTTAGGCAAAAGAGGGCCCTGAAGTGGTTCTTCCATGTCTCCTGCCCCACCGGGCTATTAGGGATGTGTGCTCACTCGCTCTCAGAAATACTGAAACGTCTGAGGTTCATCTCAATGCAGGACGAGACATTTTTCATGGGACTGGAAAACCATCTCCTGCCCAGCTCTATTAATTAGGGCCCAGAAGCTTAGGGGCTGATTATCAAATGCTTAGCACCCAACATGTTCCCAATCCGCGGAGCTATTTTAGTGTTGGAGGTTGCTGCCTTTCACGGTGGAATCTGTGTGAGTTTGGGAAATTGGGCCAGTTATTCTGATGCTTAAATACAAGTCAAGCTTGTTTGAAAATCTGGCTCTTGGTGCCTGTTGTGTGTGATGTGGAAAACCAACAAACATTTTTTACATGCAGCCCTCAGAGGGTCCTGGGCTTTGGTCACTGCTGTACCTAGGCTCAAATTCAACTACCCGTGAGCTAGCGGTGAAAGACTGTATTCCACTAGTGGGTATTTACTGTCACTTTGGCAACTTCTGCTGGGAAGGAATGATTGGTGTTTTTTTTTCTTGAGACTTTCTGGGCCAATTCCTCAGCCGCGTAAATCATGTAGCTCTGGGTTTGGTGGAGCAGTGCCTATCCATGTCAGCTGAGGAGCCAACCCTCTGTTGGGAGCACACGGTACTTCTTTGTTGATGCACTATTTCTCTTTTCATTTTAAGAACAGTGAGGATTTACCTTGCATGGTTAGGACTCCAAGAGGAGATTGTTAGGAGAATGTAAAGTAAATAGGGTAAAAAGTCACCCCTTCTTGCTCTGTAAAGCACCTAGCACAATTTTGGGTGGTGTCAACAATGACAATACATCATTAATAGCTTGGTCTCCAGGTTCCAGACAGCCTGTGCTACCCACTGAGCTCCCAGGAGCCCAGAGAATTAACATGCCACTGAAACTGACAGCCCTCCTTCTGCAATGGCTGGGTTATATCTGCTCTTCAGTTAAAAGGGCATATGCCCAGTCCCCACCCAACCCAACGGCACTCTCTCCCCTCCCAAGATCTCCGTCTTATTTGTTCATCTCTTGTTTTTCTTGTCAAACAGGAGCAATCTGATGCCTGGAAGTAACTCTCTCCCCTTACTTATCACTATGTTGCAGTCGCTCCCAGTGGATCCAGGCCCAGTTGTGCTAGGTGCTGCACAAGCAGAGAGTGAAAGATGGTCCCTGCCCACTTGAGTTTACCATCAATACAAAAAAGTGCTTATTTCCCCCCGTCCATTTCTTCAACCGATGATTTCTTCCCCATGGGTCAGACTTCAGCTGGTGTGAAAGGGCAGTGACATTGATGGCGGTGCCAGCATTTACACCAGCTGAGGATCTGGCCCCAGGAGCCAAATGTATTGTTATTTATAGTGCAGTAGCACCTGAGAGGCCCCCACGTGCCAGGCACCTAGTGAGAGACAATCCACACCCCAAAGAGCTTACAGTCTAAATAGACAAAGGGTGGGAGGAGAAACAGAGGCACATAGATGTAAGTAGAGTCAGGATAAGCTCTACCCTGACATCTGGTGGTGAGTTGTGGCGGGTTGTGGAAAAGAATTTCAGGGGCTGACCTCATTTGCATAGGCACACCCACCCCTCCTAGATGGTCACTTTGGCTGCTGTGGGATCCCCAGTTTCTCTGTTATTGAGGCAGGAAGAATAAAATGTTATTATCCTGATTATGTGAATCAAGGACAGTGGGACTGTACTTGGCTTTTTGTTATGATGGAGAGACTCGCCATCAACTAAGTAGCACTCGCTAGGCAAGGGACATGGGTTCCAAAACTTAATGAATGGAGAGAGGCTGGTGATGGGCTTTTGTACTTTGTGGTATGGGCTGCTTCTGAGGGTTCTAAAAGCCAACTACATCTTCTTTTGTCTCCACTGTGTAATAGCAGAGCTAATTTTGATTCCCTTAGGAGTCTGGTTATAGATTGCAGAGCTGAATTCACTTTGGGCCAATGGTGCATGAGCACTGGAGCTGCCCCTACTATGAGCTGAAATCACTAAGTACTGTGTTAAGTAGTAGGGGGCCTGAAGATATACTGGTGAGTGGTTTGCAGGATGGCTACTGGGGAGGAGCAGCTGGCAGTGAAGGCTGCAGCAGAAACCCATGGAGAGATGGGGCAGTCAGCCATCAGAGCATGTAAGGTGCCACTTTATTCCCTGCCCCCATTTCCACACAGGCTGGGGGGGGCGGGGAGTTTAAAACTCTGCAGATGAACTTTTGAACTCTGGACTCACCAAGGACAGAGACAGAGACTTTTGGGTTGCTGGACTTTCGGTTGCTGGACTCAAGAGCCAAAGGGAAAGGACATGGCCCAATTTGCTTGGGGTGGGCTTTTGCTCATGGTTTGTGTTATGAATCCTGTTGGATTGTGTTATGAATCCTGTATTTCCCAAGCATAATGCCACATTTTTTCTCTCTGTTATTAAAAGGCTTTTGCTACACTCAGACTCTTGTGAGAGGGGAAGTATTGCCTCTTAGAGGAGCCCGAGGGGGTGGTATATATTTGCCCCAGGTCACTGGGTGGGGGCTTGAGCTGGTTTTGCATTGTGTTATTGGAACAGAACCCCTAGAAACTGAACCCGGCCCTTGTTGCTGCCAACTCTGATGAGCAGAAGGTTTACATAGACTTGTCCAAGGCCTTGTGGCAGGGCCAGGACTAGAACCCAGGTCTGCTAATGCCCAGGTCAGTCGATCACACGGCCACTGTCATTTAATCCTTTGTATAGCTCCGATGAAGTCATCCCAGGCATGAATCAGACTCAAAGTCTTTGGCTCTGGCCTGCGTTCACCAGAGATTAAAATAACCCATGACGATGAGGTAAGTTTCCAGCCTTAGATTCGTATAGGGCTGAGCTGGGAAGACTTTGTCTCCGTGTGGCCAAGGAATGGCTGCAGCCTCCCACAAGGGAGCCGAACTGGAAGCCAGAAAATGGATTGCTCTTTGGCAGCGTCGGACAGGCTCCGAGTTACAGTAGCACAAGGTCAGGGGGCAGGACAAATGTGGTTCCTCCAAGAGCGGCTGGGGCCAGGGGTGTCCCTTTCCTCCTTTTCTCAGGAGAAAGAAATTTCCTCCCGACCCGGTGGAAGAGGCTAGAACTGGGGATTGTTAAAATATCTCCAGAAAACCCTTAAGGGAATCCTAATCAAAGGGAAAGCTGGATGGTGTTGTGAATGCCATCTAAGCAACCCCAGCTTGACCCGAATTGGTCAGTGACACTGGTCTTTCTCAGAAACCCGCAGTCCTAAAAAAGAACGAGCAGCTCTTTTCCCTCCCTCTCCGGCCACCCTGTCTCTATTGAACAGCGGGCCAGAAATGACAAACAATCTTTCAACCTTCCAAGAAAACAAGGCAGAGCCACCTAGCCAAGAACAATGGAGAAGGATGTCTTCAGCCACAATAGCTGGCTGTGGTTAACCTCAGAGGCTGTGGTCAAACCCAAGGAAATTACAGAAAACCCTTAAACAAATAAAATGTTTGCTCCCCCGGGTACCCATAAATAGAAGCTAGTGCTCCTGGGCGGGCAGGCGGGCGGGGGGGAGGGGAAGAGGGTAGGGGTAGTTAGTGTTTGTTCTTCTGTGGTTTGGTGTAGGCTAAACTGGAGATGAGGCTACGAAATCAAATGCAGCCAGGAGCAATGGAATTTGGAGCGTAGACCCATTTGGGCTGGGTGCATATTTCCGCCAGCACTATAGGGTCCTGATCCTGGATTGAGGCCTCTCGTTGCTACTTCAATACAAATGGTAAATAGTGGGAATACCAGCAAGCTGAAGAACCAAGATGGGAGTTTAGAAGAAACTGGGGGGGAGGCACCTGCTCGTTTTGTCTCCTTTCTAACCCTCTCGTGAGTCACGGATTTGACCAAGTGGCTCAAACGCCAGTGTATTTGGGTGGTATCCCACTTGGGACAGGCTGGGAACAAAGCTCACCACTCCACAGCTGTTGTATGTGGGGTGGGGACCGTCCCTGCACGATATGGCACGTACCCATCAGGGCAGCCTACACTACAGGACTGTTGGCATTGTCAGCTACTGCTGCCATGAGCAGTTTGAACTCCCCACATCCCCGGCTTTTCCATAGCACAGTGGGGATGTAGGCAGGTGGCTGGTCATGGCGGAGGAGCTCAGCTGGCAGTGTGCCATGGGTACCCATGGCCTGCCATCCTCAGGAATTAGCCTGGTTGTTCCCATTGCACTTATCATGGAGCTTATGGGCCTCTTTTGAGGAGGGGGAATGTGGTGTGGTTGGAGTGATGGAAATGGAAGATGACTGTAGCAGCCTTCTGCGTGCTATGAGGGGCAGCACTGAGAAGTTGGGGGGGCCCTGGAGGAGGATCCCGTCCCAGTCCGATGGAAAGTGATGAAGGAGCATTGTCCGTGGCTTCAGTGGCAGGCAAGGATTTCAGGGACATAGAGGAATCAGCAGCAGGACTTAGTGAGTCTGGATGCAGAGGGAGGAGGGAACGGGAGCAAGAGATGGCACAAAGTTTGGTAGTCTGGGTACCAAGGCTGTGATATATGGAAAACTGTATTAAAATCATAAGCTATTTCTTTAAATGCTCAGGTGTTTCCTGATCCTGCTTGCAGGCTAGGGGGCTCTGTAGGGAAGCATGTGATCAGAGTCAGTTCAGCAGCCAGGCAGCCTAGAGTAAGATTGGGTGAGTTGTGCCTCACAGCCTTAGGCAGAAGCCTGCTTTGTGTCTCTCGTTTTTGGGTTCTTGTATGTTAAGGCTCTGGTTTTGAAGAAATAAAGTAGTTACATTGCAACCTTCCAGAAAGATACAAAAATATAATACTCTTTCTTCTGTGTTTCAGAGTAGCAGCTGTGTTAGTCTGTATCCACAGAAAGAAAAGGAGGACTTGTGGCACCTTAGAGACTAACAAATTTATTAGTCTCTAAGGTGCCACAAGTCCTCCTTTTCTTTTCTCTGTGTGTGTAAAAGAAACATAACAAAGCCACCCATGACGTGCTGGCTTGGCATTGGCAGAGCTGCTCACGGTAGCTGTCCTTCCGTGTCCCACTGCAGGGGCATGGTAGGGAATCATACAAGCCAGTGACTCAAACCCTAGCCAACTCTTGTTCAGTTCAGGAACCCACTGCAATGATCAGTGAGGTTTAACTGTGGTCCTTTCTGTTTCTTTCCAGGCTTAGAATCTCTGGGACTGATTCTCCTACTTATGGTGGGGTGGGGTGGGAGGTCCACTGCTGTAAGGTGCTGAGTGGGCTTTATTGGGCTTCCTTCCTTTTTTCCCCCCTTCCAGGTTCTCCGTACAGGTCTGCATGATCAAAGCCAAATACCTGCACCTGCAATGGCTGCTAACAACTGGGAGCGCCTCAGGTGCAGTGAGTTAACCTATCAGATCAATAGGAAACTACCAAGAGGAGGTCTGAGAGTTGGCTGGGGGTCATACTGAGTCCTTAGAGACACACTAAGGTATGTGTTTTATGCTGATCCTTTCCCCTAAATTGGGAAGGGGCTGGATAAATAAATGGCCTTTACTCTTTCCCTAATGGGTGGGAGTACCTATGTTATCAATTGACATGCTGGCCAGCCTTTGACATGGTGTGACCCTGGAGTAACTCACTGATGTCCACAGTTGCTCCAGCTTTATCAGGACACTGGGTTTAGGATCCGGTTGGTCATTACTTGCATGGTTCAAAGGCATCTTGAAGCTAAGTCTTGCTGAGAACCCAGCTTAACCCTTTATCTCCCTTCTTGCTCACCAAGCTGCTTGTCTCTGAATCATACAGCGTTTGACCTGGGCTTGAACTAAAACTCTGGTGGGTAACCAAGGCAACGTTAGTCTGGGCAAAAGCTGACATTCAGCTTTTTGACTCTGCTCCTGCTAAGGTGCAGAGGAGTGTGCGGGGGAGATGCTTGGGGACCTAGGGAGGTGAATCAAGCCTTGTAGCTCTGTCCCCTGCAAAGGTAGCATTGTGAATGTCTGGCCAAGGCTGAAAGGCCCGAACGGGTGAGGTCCTCTTCCCTCACAGGAGGGTGCGCAGCTTGTAAGATCCCAGCCATGCTGATGCGAGTCCCTGCAAGGCAGAACACTTCTCAAGGAATCGCATCGCTGCCCCTTTCCCAACCCCCAAGGCTGGCCTTGTGCACAGGAAGGAGTTGGGTATGTTGGGGGTAGAAACACATTGTTTTACCAGTCCCCCAGAAACACTCCTCAGCCCAGTGTTTGAAGAAGTGGTCAATGGGAGGCAGCCTGGAACCCTATTCTTCCTCACACTCCACCACCTCACAGGGAAATCTCCTACCCCTCTGCCCAGCCCAGGGGACCCATCCACCCCCCTGGTTCCTGGCAAGGGAGACCCCCAGCAGCCTGCTAGATCCAGCCACCTCAAAAGCTAAAGAGGACTTGCTCCCCAGCTGATCATCACCAGGGGATCCAACCCACTGCCCTGCCTAGACACAATCCTGCATCGCTGCTGCTGTGAGGAGCAGCTGCCAGGGAAGGAAGCCCCGGGAGTTGCTGGGGGATGTTGGAAGCACGCTGGGCTGAGATGGGAGGTAGATTGGGGTGGAGGTGGGGAAGATCATGCAATGGATGGATGAACATTAGAAGGCTGGATCTGTTTGGACGCAGAGACTATCAGATGGAGGAAGTTGCACTGTGGCCATGCTATCTCCAAGTGTCTGGGAGAAGAGGCGTGGCTCCTTCATGGATGTTAAGGAAAAGGCGACGCATGGCAGGTGGGGGGACTGCTTCATTGGCGATGGTAGTTGGACCCAAGGCCTGTAAAACTAGTGCCAGGACTCCAGGGCGTGACAGCTCCCCGGCCTTGTCAGGACGTGGTCCTCCTCTCTGTTGAGAAGGTGGCCAAGAGTTCAGCACCACGGGGACAGCTGCAGCAGGGCAGCTGAGTGGGGAGGGAGAGGCACCCCCTGAGAAGAGAAACACTATTTGGTCTAGAGCTTAGTTTGTTTTCCTCCTAAATGAGGAGTTGCCTCAGTGTCTTCTGGCTGCCTGGCTTGCGAGCTGCTACTCAAGGCAGTGTTGGCCGCCTCAGGGTAGCTTCGAAGGTGCTAGGCAATCTGGTGCACTGGACTAGTACTAGGAAGACCTGGGTTCTATTCTGCTTTGACCTGATCCTTGGGTAAGTCAGTTCTCCTCCATGGGCGTCTTTTCTCTTCCCTCCCTTGATTGTGAGGTCTCTGTCTGCACAGCATCTAGTACAATATGGCCCTGATCTGAGCTGGAGCCTCTCAGTGCTTGGTGGTAATGAGGCAGGTGTTCTGACTGAGGCAGGGAACAACACTGTAGCCAGGAAGTTGGCTGTAATTGGGTGAAACTCACTCCTCTGCAAAGGAAGTCCCTGCCGATGCTCGGGTCTTGTGCTTTGCCTCTGCGCAGAGGTGACTTCTCTTTCCTGGCAGTGGCCATTCCAGCGATAACCACCGGTAGCAGAGCGGTGCATGTAGCCATAAAAGCCTGCAGCGCTCATAAACACGGGGGCCGCGGCAGGCAGAGGTGTTTATGGCTGCGGGAGATGTTTATTGCTCCATTACGTCCTCTGCTATGTTGGACGTGTTGGCTCTTTACAGCAATTATTAATAAACAATGGAAAAAAGAGAAAGAAGTTGTATTTTATACATTTCTTCCCTCTTGGCTCACGTGTGCTTAGTTAACTTTATGGCAATGGGAGCTCAAGGTGCAAGAAGGCTAGACAGACTGAGTCGGAGAGAGGCCGCTGTCCAGCAGATAGGTGTATGGCAGAGAAGCAGGGTCCAGCGCTTGGAGAACCAGCCTCTGGGAATCAGAGCTGGTTTCTATGACTCCTAGCCCTGTTCTTTGGGAGCTACTGATTCTGCCACCATGAGTGGGACAAGCAGAGAGATGGCTGTTAATGACCTGCCACCAGATCAGGAATGGACACAGAGGACATAGTGCGTGACCCCATCTGGGAAGGGTTGTACCTCCTGAGGGTGTTCTCTCTTTCCTGCACTCTGCTACTGATTCTGCCACTGTGAGTATCCTTACCAAGTCACTTTCCCTCTGCCTTCCCATCCCATGTAAAACAAGGACAGCAATGCCTACCTCCCCGAGGGCTGTGAGGTTAATTTGTTAAGAGGCGTAAAAGTTCTCTGAAATCCATGGTGCTATGGAAGGGGAACAGGATTGGAAATGGCAGGATTCCTGGGTGACTTCAGAAGGAGTAAGGAGTGTCAATGGCTGAGTCTAAATTGTGATTTACCCAAGAGGGTTGGGAAGGAATTATCTTGTCACATAGCAGTACAGCAATACTGGCCATGTGAGAGTATCATTTCCAAGGCCAGAAGGTGTTACTGGGATCATCTAGCCTGACCTCCTTCACGAGTCGGAGAACCCTAGGCATTAACTAGCACTTTCTGTTTGAAACACTCAAGTACTGGACCATACCAGAAGCAGGACAGTGACCAGATGGAGCTTGGGTCTGAGCCCCTATAGACTGTAGCAATGTTAGTCTTCCTTCTGCCTTCTACAGTAGCGGGTCCAGTCTTCCTGTTGGCATAGTTAAGGGCTAATCAACAGAAAGCAGGAGCAAGGATGGCTTTGCAGCTTCAGGCGCTGGACTGGGAATGGGACCATCTGCGGGCAGTTCCTGGCTCTGTCACAGCCTGCCTGGGTGACCTTGGGCAAGTCACTTCATCTTTCTTGGCCTCAGTTTCCCCCATCTGCAAAATGGGGGTGACAGCCCCTCCCTTACACGTGAGTCAGGCGCTCAAATGTTAGAGCGATGGGGTGTGCACGCTGGCAAAGTTTATCAGGAAACAATTCAGCATATACTTTAATATTGGAGCTGAGAAATATGCTGGATTGTATGGGGGTGTGTGTATTTTTGTAGCTTCCGTTGTCCCTTATGTAGCGGTAGGCAGTGAGAACCCCTCTCCCTTCTGCTTGCTTTGAGCACGGGTCCTATGCAACGTAAAGCAAAGGCTCGAAGCCACAGTACCACCTGTCCCCCTCTTCCTGTTTGGGATTAACGCTGCTAATGTTCCCAGAAGGCGACAGTCGGCACATGCCAGTGCCCAGTGTAGGCAGGAGCTGTACGAGATACCAGCTGACTTAATCAGCATGACACGCTCTCTGAAACTTGTAAACTATCGTAGGGTCAAAAGTTGACGGGTTTCCTCGTTTGCCACCTTCTCTCCCCTTTTGCGGTTGAGCACAGTGGCTGTTCTGAAGGCAGAAACGCTCCTTAGAGGTGTGCACCAGGAGAGACAGGCTTTTCTGGGCTTCCCAGCCAGGATCCAACACTGGCAACCTGCATGGCTTTCCAGTTCACCAGCTCTGAAAGAAGGGAAAGGCAGGTGACATAATGTCTTAAGCTCGCCTCGGTTTCACAAAGAACAGGATGTGTTTCCTTCTGAGTGAGTTACCTGGCATGCCGAGGGGGGATGATAGTGCTTTGAATAAGGCTTAGCCACATACCCTGACTGAGCTGGTGGCCAAGAACTCGTGGCTGCCACAGCGGAATGAGAACACCTCCCATGGACTTTGGGAGAAGCAGGCTCTGCAAACTGTTGGCTTCAGCTTAGCTTTGCAGCTTGGATCACTGCTGTTAGGTCTTTAGGAGCTTTTTGTGCATCTCTGAATGGAGCTACTACCAGGCTCTCCCTGGGTGTTGATGCAGGCTGGCTCTTCTGTGCAACTGTGAGCCCTCTTGCAAAGGGGCTACGCAAGTGTCGCACTGCAGGGTGCAGTGGCGAGTGAAAGACAGCACAAGCGCTGTGTGGATAAGGGTGTAACTCACAGCCTGCCTCTGTGCATGAGGTTACTGCAGTGCCTGATGCACCACCTCCTTACTCCAGGTTGCCGCTTCCACCTGCACAATGTGGACTTAGAACTCTCCTGTAGTGGGATGATAATCAGGCATATGTGACTCCATACAGTCCAAGGCGGTGGAGAACTGGGCACCTGCTATGTGAGTGAGCCGGTCAAAACAGTCTCCTGTCCATGCAAAGAGAACTGGCTTCATTTAGCATAGGCTGCCAATTCAGTGCAGTGTCTGCAGCTCCTTCCTTCTCCTGTGGGTCCGTATCCTGGGTTAGCTAGGTAGGGGTGTGTGTGTGTGAATATACATGCTTCTCTTACTCTGAAGATCAGTACTAATTTCCTTTGGTTTCTTGGTTCTTCTCAAGTTCTCTAACTTCTCAATCAGTGGTGCAATAAATCTGTTTGATAGCTTCCCTAATAGCTTAGGAAGCAAATGTCAGCCTAGGTTGACTCTGATATCTACACTGTCCTAACATTTCCTTACCTGCTCTGTATCCCTGGTTGTTGCATAACTTCTTCCCTTACCAATTGTACAATCTTTTAGCCAGGGGGAAGAACATCGGTAACAGGAGCTCATGATCTCCCCTATTTTGGGGATGGCATTCATTTTATTCATTGTCTCCATCCTTAATGAACCTATTTCTCTCCACCACTACCTTCCTTCCTGATAAATGTAGAAAGTCCCTTCTTATTCCACCTAGTTCCTTTGCTTTTTAACAGCAAGGCAGCATGAGTTATCCTCTTCCCTTCAAGATTTATGCTTTCTATTCTGGTTTCCTTTTCCGTTTACAAGGCAAAGTGGCTCTTTAATTGAAGCTAGAGATCTTTGAACAGTTTCAGAGGGAGCCAGCCGGTCTGCTTCACATTCGTTGCACTTTTCTCTTTTAGAGGAATTGGATGCTATTCAGTCTTGGTGGTGATGCCTTTTTGGATTCACCAGCTTCCTTCTACCCTGGTGGATTTTAATAGACTCATAGAATTTAAGGCCAGAGGGGTTCATCTTGATCATTTTGTCTGACTTCCTGCACATCACAGGCCACAAAACCTCGCCCACCCACTCCTGAAATAACCCCTAACCTCTGGCTGAGTTACTGAAGTCCTATTCTTATTGCATCAGGCTCAGCTGATATCTTGGTCCCTCAACATCTGTTTCTCTAATATCCTTGTACTGCTGCCCTCTGTGAATTCTGCCTTTGCTGTGGATAACACATTGGACTGGGAGTTAGACTTGACTTTCTATGTGTGCTTTAGCCATTGACTTTCTGTTTGACCTTAGGCAAGTCACTTCACCCCTGTTTCCCCTCCCCTTTGTCTGTCTTTTCCGTTTGGACTGCAAGCTCTTTGGGGCAGTGGTGTACTAAGCATTTGTACAGCACCTAGCGCAGCAGGGCCCTGAGCTCAGTTGGTGCATCTGTGCGCTGCTGTGATACAAATAAAAATTTGCTGAATTCAAGTAGATTATGGCCACTTGTTCCAAGTTTCTTTATTCTCACATTCTGAATCAGCTGCTCTTTACCACTAAGAATGAGATCTTGGGTGGTGCTCCTACCTCTGCATAATTTAGGAACTTTGAATGGTCTAATCTGCCCCCAGTGTGCCCATCCCCATGGTATCTAGGCAACTGAGCCAAAGCCCTTCCAAATCATTGGCCTCTTTCCTCTGACATTGGTGGGCTTTGGATCAGGCCTTGAGTGCACTTGAAATAGATACAATAGCATGATGACAGTGGCAAGTTTGGCTGGCTAGTACACTGTAATATCTCTCTAGGGCAAGGATTGTAAACTGTACCCGGCCTTGGGGATAAAGAGAGAGATGGCTGTTAGTTACCTGCCACCAGATCAGGAATGGACACAGAGGACACAGTGTGTGACCCCATCTGGGGAGGGTTGTACCTCCTGAGGGTGCTCTCTCTTTCCTGCCCTCTGGCAACACATGAATAATGTGTTACGCCAATAAAGTCATGAATGGAACTTAACTATGCCCAACATTTGGGGGCCCAGGTGAAATATAAATATTTGTTCCCCAAAAGGCACGGGGCTTGTTAAAAATCCCACACGAGAGCTAGATTAGAAAAGCAACGAGATCGCTGAGAGAGGTCTGGAGGGATTAACTAGGAATACTTCGCTTAAGAGGGGACGTCAGAGTTATGCGAGCCAATGAGTTTTACAGAGCCAAGGCCCCATCTACCCTCTTCTCATTAAAACATCCAATGAAATTCAAAAAGTGACAAGCTGAACGGTACAAGAAGATGCCCTTCTATACAATGCAGAGTTAATCTAGCCAACTCACTGCCATGATGTTATTCAGACCAAGAGTTTAGTAGGATGTCGGTAAATACTGGGAATTTATACGAATAATATCTTCTGTTTAACGCTACTTGGGATAAAAATGTAGTAAGAGATATCCGCTCCTGGGCTTCAGCACTTAAGACAACCAGTAACCGCCTAAAGTGAGCTGTAGCTCACGAAAGCTCGTGCTCAAATAAATTGGTTAGTCTCTAAGGTGCCACAAGTCCTCCTTTTCTGTTAGGAAGAAGTTTATGCAAAACATGCGTATGGCGTAACTTTTCCATTACAGAGTTTCTTGCACTTTCCTCTGAAGCAGCTGGTATGGGATTGGTCTGATTGAGTAGGGCAATTTCTAGGCGTCCCAAGAGCTTCCCTAGGAGTGTCTTGTTCGCTGTCAAACTGGTCTCTAGCAAATACCACCCGGCCAATATCTGTATGCGCATCTGTGAATATGAGCCTTGTTGGCGGTTGAGAGAGAGTCACGTATCTTGGCTGGCTGTAGGTCTGGCAGTGAAGTGTCTATTTGTACCTCGCAATGACTCATTATCAGATCTTCCCCCAGATCTTATCTCAGCCCACAGAAACTGCCTCAAGAGGAAATCTTGCCAGCAGGAAAATGCTGGAAAGGAGGCAATGGAGTGGGCAGGTTGTGCCCAACGGGCTGGGGATGCCCCAAAGTTATACACTCTTGGAATCAAGTCTGCATCTGAATTAGTGGGAGAACAACGTGAACTGTACAGTGACGAGAGGACCTCCTGAGGACCCTTCCAACCCTGATATTCTATGATTTGCTTTGGTGGGACTCAATAAGCCAGACTGGACTCCCAGCTTCAGCTTTCGGTGCTGGCTGCCAGGACTGTCAGTGTAAACACACCGTGTGCAACCGAGATGCTGCTTTCCAACAGACACTGTTAGATTCCGGCTTTTCGTTAGGCCCATGGCGGCCTTGTCGGCATCGAGAGTGAAGGCAAAAGGGGACCCGTGGCCAGCTGCCTTCAGCGGGAAGGAGGAACCCTTCAGGAAGGGATTCTTATCTGAGGGCTTGGTTGCTTTTCTGGAGAGGAAAGTTCTTGGTGCTTGTTCAAGGCTTCTCTGAGCAGCTTCTCCCTTCATCGCAAATGCAAGGGCTAGGCACAAGCAACCCTGCTGAAATACGACCCCCAGAAGAGTGGGGTGGGGTGGGGTGGAGAAACCCTGGAAAAATTAAACCTGCTTGTGTAATAACAACCCCACCCTCCCTGGGTCATCAGCCTGCACCTGTACATGGGGGGTGACTGTCCCCGCTAAATAAAATACAGGGCAGAGCTAGCTTGCACTGGGATAAACACTGCAGAGCCCCACGCTTTCTGAGACCTTAGTTGTGCTTTCCGTCCTGCTGTGAGGGTGTGGCGCAGGCAGGGCCATCCTTATGCATAGGCAGCTGCTTGGGGCACCCCTGGGTCTTAGTGTCCACGCGTCCGCCTCTTCCTATCCCTGTTCTGACCCTTCCTGCAGGCTCCCGTCTCAGCTGGCTGCTGCAGCCTGGTGAGTCTTCCTCCAGAGAGAAGGAGGACTTGTGGCACCTTAGAGACTAACCAATTTATTTGAGCATGAGCTTTCCTGAGCTACAGAGGATCTAGTAACTTAAAAGTGAAAAAGCCATCAGCCTGCCAGACCTATTAGCACAACATTGAAACTGCTAAAGAGCCATTCAAGGGGTAATGAAGCCATTTCACAGGCATTTGCCAACCCCCAGGTATACACAGTCAGTTTCTGAATGTACTGACAAAAACAGTTGTGCGTTACTGTAATATTTACTCAGAACATGTTAGTCTACAGGACCTTAGCTTAAAATTTACTTTAAAAATATTTCTTTAGAAGATTGCTGAAGGCGATCAAATCACATCTCTAAAAAATACTTGCATAGAGTTTTAGATGCACAATCTGAGTATTCATCTTTAGCCTTAATGCTTGGATCTTCACAATCATAGAATCATAGAATATCAGGGTTAGAAGGGACCCCTGAAGGTCATCTAGTACAACCCCCTGCTCGAAGCAGGACCAATTCCCAGTTAAATCATCCCAGCCAGGGCTTTGTCAACCTGACCTTAAAAATCTCTAAGGAAGGAGATTCTACCACCTCCCTAGGTAACGCATTCCAGTGTTTCACCACCCTCTTAGTGAAAAAGTTTTTCCTAATATCCAATCTAAACCTCCCCCACTGCAACTTGAGACCATTACTCCTCGTTCTGTCATCTGCTACCATTGAGAACAGTCTAGAGCCATCCTCTTTGGAACCCCCTTTCAGGTAGTTGAAAGCAGCTATCAAATCCCCCCTCATTCTTCTCTTCTGCAGGCTAAACAATCCCAGCTCCCTCAGCCTCTCCTCATAACTCATGTGTTCCAGACCCCTAATCATTTTTGTTGCCCTTCGCTGGACTCTCTCCAATTTATCCACATCCTTCTTGTAGTGTGGGGCCCAAAACTGGACACAGTACTCCAGATGAGGCCTCACCAATGTCGAATAGAAGGGAACGATCACGTCCCTCGATCTGCTCGCTATGCCCCTACTTATACATCCCAAAATGCCATTGGCCTTCTTGGCAACAAGGGCACACTGCTGACTCATATCCAGCTTCTCGTCCACTGTCACCCCTAGGTCCTTTTCCGCAGAACTGCTGCCTAGCCATTCGGTCCCTAGTCTGTAGCTGTGCATTGGGTTCTTCCGTCCTAAGTGCAGGACCCTGCACTTATCCTTATTGAACCTCATCAGATTTCTTTTGGCCCAATCCTCCAATTTGTCTAGGTCCTTCTGTATCCTATATATAACATATAGTTTTTTAAATAAATCCTTCAAAAGACCACCTTTATCTAAAATACACATTTTAATTTTAATTACTATAGTACAAAAAACTTACTTCCAAAGTCTTCCTGTCCTTTCTGTCCATCCCTGTCTCCCTTCACCCCGCTGTTGAAGAGAGCCCTTAAAGGGACAACACCCCTATCCTGCCAGATAGCTGGACAAACGAGTTTCACTTTCTTTACTTCTGATTGTTTGATGAAATAGTTTTAAGAGAACCCTCCAGCAAAATCAATACCTTAGTAAGATATAAAATCCGTTGTTATGGCTAAAGTTTTTGGAAACATATTTTTTAAAGTTGGTGAAATTTCAGAAACATGTCTCTTGTTATGGAGATCACACAAAGTAAATTAGTGTTCCCTTTTTCTAAAAGCAGTGAACATTGTTATGAACACTAAACCTCTGACCGATTAATTTAAAATAATGTCTTTTTGTTTCAGTGAGTTAAATATGTAGTAATCTGGAATGATTACTTTATGAAGGCTTAAGAGTACATTTCAAATATAAAATCAGCTTAGAAATACTGATTAAGAAAATGTAAATGTAAAACAGAGAAGAGCTGCATCATGTATTCCATAATATTTAATGTTGTAGTCAGCAGGACAGCTGACTTGCCCTTACTACAGAGTTTTTGCAGATAAATCTCTGACAAACTTCAGGGTATATCAAAAAACCTGTGACTGACATCTTTTATTCCCAAGTTTAGTGCTTTTAATTACATACCTTCTGTAAGTCCAGTCTTCACTTCATTGGGCATGCAGTGGGAAACGTGCTCCATTTTCTTTAGAAAGAAATTGCTGAAGAGTGTTTTTTTCAGATGTCATTTGCTTCATTTGGGTTCAGGGATTTGGCTGGGAGGAGCGGGGAGGGAAGAGAGGAGGGAGACAGTGGGGAGAGGGTGGGACCCGGGCAGAGTGGGGGCGGGGCCAGGGGTGGAGTATGGGCGGGGCCATCGGCAGAACAGGTGGGCTGGGGAGCGAGCCTCCCCAACCGGCAGCTTCACCCGCTGCCCATGACAGTAGGTAAGAGCAGGTCGGCTCCCGTACACCCAGCGCCACTGCGCACTCTGCCTGAGGCAGAGGGTACGGGGGTCTCTGCAGGGAACTGAGACTCTCTGCCACTGTGAGGCTCGGTATCCTTTGGTGCCTCGTCCCTCCCGCCCCGGGCTGCGAGCCCGGGCTGCCGTCGGGCATAGGGGCACCAGTTTAATAATACTGCGTAGGGCCCCATAAATCCTAAGGAGGGCCCTGGGTGCAGGGCCCACCATCTCCCTCAGATCATAGAATCATAGAATATCAGGGTTGGAAGGGACCCCAGAAGGTCATCTAGTCCAACCCCCTGCTCAAAGCAGGACCAATTCCCAGTTAAATCATCCCAGCCAGGGCTTTGTCAAGCCTGACCTTAAAAACCTCTAAGGAAGGAGATTCTACCACCTCCCTAGGTAACGCATTCCAGTGTTTCACCACCCTCTTAGTGAAAAAGTTTTTCCTAATATCCAATCTAAACCTCCCCCACTGCAACTTGAGACCATTACTCCTCGTTCTGTCATCTGCTACCATTGAGAACAGTCTAGAGCCATCCTCTTTGGAACCCCCTTTCAGGTAGTTGAAAGCAGCTATCAAATCCCCCCTCATTCTTCTCTTCTGCAGGCTAAACAATCCCAGCTCCCTCAGCCTCTCCTCATAACTCATGTGTTCCAGTCCCCTAATCATTTTTGTTGCCCTTCGCTGGACTCTCTCCAATTTATCCACATCCTTCTTGAAGTGTGGGGCCCAAAACTGGACACAGTACTCCAGATGAGGCCTCACCAATGTCGAATAGAGGGGAACGATCACGTCCCTCGATCTGCTCGTTATGCCCCTACTTATACATCCCAAAATGCCATTGGCCTTCTTGGCAACAAGGGCACACTGCTGACTCATATCCAGCTTCTCGTCCACTGTCACCCCTAGGTCCTTTTCCGCAGAACTGCTGCCTAGCCATTCGGTCCCTAGTCTGTAGCTGTGCATTGGGTTCTTCCGTCCTAAGTGCAGGACCCTGCACTTATCCTTATTGAACCTCATCAGATTCCTTTTGGCCCAATCTTCCAATTTGTCTAGGTCCTTCTGTATCCTATCCCTCCCCTCCAGCGTATCTACCACTCCTCCCAGTTTAGTATCATCCGCAAATTTGCTGAGAGTGCAATCCACACCATCCTCCAGATCATTTATGAAGATATTGAATAAAACCGGCCCCAGGACCGACCCTTGGGGCACTCCAGTTGATACCGGCTGCCAACTAGACATGGAGCCATTGATCACTACCCGTTGAGCCCGACAATCTAGCCAGCTTTCTACCCACCTTATAGTGCATTCATCCAGCCCATACTTCCTTAACTTGCTGACAAGAATACTATGGGAGACCGTGTCAAAAGCTTTGCTAAAGTCAAGAAACAATACATCCACTGCTTTCCCTTCATCCACAGAACCAGTAATCTCATCATAGAAGGCGATTAGATTAGTCAGGCATGACCTTCCCTTGGTGAATCCATGCTGGCTGTTCCTGATCACTTTCCTCTCATGCAAGTGCTTCAGGATTGATTCTTTGAGGACCTGCTCCATGATTTTTCCAGGGACTGAAGTGAGGCTGACTGGCCTGTAGTTCCCAGGATCTTCCTTCTTCCCTTTTTTAAAGATTGGCACTACATTAGCCTTTTTCCAGTCATCCGGGACTTCCCTGGTTCGCCACGAGTTTTCAAAGATAATGGCCAGTGGCTCTGCAATCACAGCCGCCAATTCCTTCAGCACTCTCGGATGCAACTCGTCCGGCCCCATGGACTTGTGCACGTCCAGCTTTTCTAAATAGTCCCTAACCGCCTCTATCTCCACAGAGGGCTGGCCATCTCTTCCGCATTTTGTGATGCCCAGCGCAGCAGTCTGGGAGCTGACCTTGTTAGTGAAGACAGAGGCAAAAAAAGCATTGAGTACATTAGCTTTTTCCACATCCTCTGTCACTAGGTTGCCTCCCTCATTCAGTAAGGGGCCCACAATTCAGTAAGGGGCCCACAAGCAGGCCTCTTCTACACGGCATGCTTTGTTAGCAGCCTGTTGTTGCCCTGGTTGCTGAACAAGAACTTCTAGGATCCCTCTGGTTGGCAGAGGCCCTGTGACAGGAGCGAGGTTGTTTCCCTGGACTGTCAGCACTTTGGGACGGGGCCTGTCTGGTCGGTATTTTGTACAGCGCCTAGCAGAGAGGGGCCCTGGTCCATGACCGAGGCCCTAGGTGCAACCACGTAATGCAAATAATTATGCTGAGCTTTCTCTGTGACAGCCCCGCATGCTTGTTTAGGAGGGAAATCTGTGGGCGCTGAGGGGAGGAAGTAGGAGCTGGAGAGAAGGGGAGGGAAATGCTGTGGAAGGGGGTGAGAAGATCTGACCTCCTGGCTAACAATATTGTTACCTGAGCGGAGTAACAGCTGCAGACCCGAAGCATGCCCTGGGAAGGTAGCGCCTGCCTGCAGCGGGGGTTTGGAGAACGTAGAGTCTTGCTGGGAGTGGGTGTGGTAGGTGCTGCAGGACCATCCCTCTTCTTCCAAAGGGTTTCATTTTTCTGACCATCTCCTGAAATGCTCCCAAAGGGCTCCAGCTCCTGACATGCTGGAGAGCGAGGGTTAAAGAGCATACTTCACAACATGGCCCCAACTAATGGGGCTGTTAGTTACTCAAAGCCGTCTTGCCCCCACCCCCCCCTTTGAGCCATTCTCAAAGCCTCTGAACTTCCTGCATCCTCCTGCAGGATTCATGGAGCTTTCTTCTTGGCCGAGCTGCCCAATGTACCGAGTGCTGATTTATGGGGTGAAGCCCCAGTTCTCCCCTCTGTGACTGGACAGCCAAGGAATTGAAGCGTGTGTGTACACGCACACGTCCTTGCATTTGCACATGTCCAAAATATCTCTGTGGCGAATGCCTACATTCTTGAATTTCCCGATTTGAGATCAGATTGCTTCCAGCAACCCCCAGGAACATTAAGATAAGCCACAGGCAAGAACGTGGTCCTCCGAGAACAAAAATGCTGGCTCCCATCCAGTGGATTTCCCATTCCTTCCTGCGTGTGAGAGGGAGGACTTAGGTGTAAGATGCAGCCATGGCAGATCTTGCTGTAGCAGGGGCCTGTAAGGAGGATCGGGTGGGGTGCAGGAAGAGTGTGGGAGCCTGACTTATTTACCAAGCCCGGTCCAACCCTGAGAAACCGCTTAGGACCATAGGTACGTACAGCTGGGAAGGATGGTGCTAACCTCACTGGTGCCGTGCAGTATCTGAGGTTGTTCATATCTCCCATAGTTCCCCCTCACCATGCACATCCCTCTTGCAGCTATCAGTGGGCACTCTGCTGCTGATTAGAGCAGCCGCATCCCTGAGCATCTCCCTGGTGCCTGCAGTAGCTATGTTGGTGGGTAGGAACCTGTTCTCTCAGCATCCCTGGTCCTTCCAATGTCTGTCGGTCTCAAGAATCTTCCCTGCCGATGGTCCTTCAAGGAGCCCGGAGCACTGACCTCACTTCCCCTTGTCTTCAGGGCGTCCTCCTGTCGCTTGCACTCCCTCAGCAACTGCTGCTGCTGTCTCGGCTCCCTGGGCTCTGTTTCATCTGCTCCCCACCCCAAACGCGGTACCCCCTGGCTTCCCAGGCTGCTCATGTCTCCTGTGGCCCCTTGCAGCTGGTGGGCTTCTTCCCCCAGCACATTCTTTTGCTAGCTGCAGCAGATTCCTTTGCAGCCTGCCCGGGCTTCTCCCCTCTTGGCCACATGGCTACACAGCTGGGCTGCTCTCCCCTTTTCAGCTGAGTTTTAGGCTAGCTGCTGGCTGCTGCTCCTGGCCTCGGCTCTGCTTGTCCTGCTGCTTGATTCCCAGGCTGCTTCCTTCCCCTTCCCCTTCCCCGCATCCTCCATTCACCCCACCCCTGCCAGCCACTGCCTTTGCATGCTCCTGATTGCTCTCGGTCACACACTGCTCCTTCCTGGCTAGGTGCTGAGCTGGCTCTCCAGTCACAGTCACACCAAGGGGCTGGCCTGGGGTCCCAGCAGGACCGCAGCTGCAGTCCATGCTGAATCCACAGCCTCATGTTGTAAAGGGGTTAACCCTACCGAATGGTGTCTTGAGCCAGCTTCCTCCTCCCAGACAGACTGGGAAAGTCCCAGGGGAACGGCTTTAATGCTTTGGCTGACAACTCATCATGAGCCTGGATCAGATTTGAACCCAGTCTGATGCTCCAAACAGTCTTAGTCCCGATATTCACTCAATGTCATAAGCAGCCATAACCTTTAAATGCAGAGATCTCTAGTGGTTTCATCCCATGGCAGTATGAACTTCTTTGACTCTTCCCTTCACGTGAGCGTCTAAGCTGTCTGTAGAAACCCATAACAAGTGTGCAATTATTGAAGTGCCTTACTAACCGCTCAGGAATCCAGCTGTATGAAAGACCTGTGCTTTCTAGGCAGGTTACCCAAATCTTAATCCTCTCTTTTCCTTTCATTCTAACCAGCTTCCTGCCACTTCCTCACTGAACAGCTCTGTTCCTTTTGTTCACTCTCCAAGTGGCTTTCAGATTAGCTGCACACCCCTGGGCCGCACCTCTTAAAAATCGCAACCTTTTGCAGGTTGTGCTTTTTCCAGTTCAGGAATTCCAGCTCCTTTTGTGCGTCAGCTCTGGGCTCTTAACGTTGGCTAATCTTTAAGTCTGAGTCTGGATTTTTTTTTTATACTTGGTTCAAAGCAACACTGGTAACTTTGTATTTTACAAAAAAAATCTTATTTTCAGAGGGTGAAACTCAACCCTGTGTAAAATTGGGGCTTATAGGGGGCACAAATCTTGAGCTGGCTCCACTTCTGGAGGGTCAGCCTCTGAGCATTTGGGGACTCTGGTGCAAAAGGCCCATTTAAATATCATTATTAGCTGCCCTCGTTTCTTCATGTTAAGTTCTGATACGTAGACATTTGCCTTCTCTCCAGCAGTGCTTCATGTATTTAGAATTTGAAGGGTGGAGGCAGAGCTGAAGAACTAAACAGACTGCCCCAACCACCTTCTACATACAGGAATTTTTAAAATCCAAAGCTTGGCAAGTTGATACCTAGTTCAGTTTTTCTTGATGCTTGATAGAATTCCATCCTCTCATGTCACAGCCATAGTTTAGCTCCCCCGGCTGGACACTCACCAAGGTGCTGTGTTTGGGTCCCACCATGTTGAATCTGTGGGTATGTCTTCACTTCCCGCCGGATCGCGTCTAGACGCAATAAATTGACCCCTGAGCGCTCTCCCGTTGACTCCTGTACTCCAGCTCCGCAAGAGGTGCAGGAAGAGTCAACGGGGGAGCGGCAAGTCAATCTAAGTATGTTATTCATGTAGCTGAAGTTGCGTAACTTAGATTGATTCCCGCCCCCCCCCCCCAAAGTGTAGACAAGGGCTGTGTGTTTGTAAGTTTCTCTTGGCCTCAGCAAACTGGGCAGATGGGGTCTTGATGAAATTACTGTAAGGTGGGTGTACAACTGGTTGAAAGACTGTACTCAAATTAGCAATGGCCTTTAAGAACAGGTTGGACAAACTCCTGCCGGGGATGGCCTAAGTTTACTTGGTCCTGCCTCAGTGCAGGGGGCTGGACTAGATGACGTCTCTAGGTCCCTTCTAGCCTGACACTTCTAGGATACTATGATAGGCTCTGGTTTGGCCTCTGGCACACTTCCTGGGCATAGACTGTTATCCCCTTCACAGAAGTGGGACTGTGTGGTCCAGCAGTCCTAGGCCCCCAGCCCTGGTGCTGACACCCTTGTTGCTTTGACGCACCTTTTCCCAGATGTTCAGCCTTGCAGGCACTCTGGGTTTACATTTTGTCTCTTCAGGGAGATGTGAGAGTTGAAGCACACAACACACAGGTTCTGGTACAATTACTCTTTTATTTAGCTAGCCAATGAGAGAGACAGATCTGTGGTTTAAAATAAATAAAACATCTGTGCACCTTCCCCTGCCTTGGTCTCCTCACCATTCTTGAGTGTTCTGTAGGATTTGATCAGATTCTCCTAAGGAGCACAAGTTGTTTCTCTTCCCCTTTCTTTGCTTGAGATGGCTTCTCCTCTGGAACCTGGAATCTCTTCTCACTCCTTCAGCCTGCTTTCTGCTTCTGGTTTCTTCTCTCTTGCTCTCAAAACGGCTGGTTAATCTCCCCCCACCGCCCTTTTAAAAATAATCTCCAGTGTCCTTTGTCAAGTGATCCCTTGCCCCAAACAGTCTCATCAGGTGATCAAAATTCCCCCCATCAGGGGATCAAGTGCTTAGTTACCATACTACCTGGTTCTTCTGGGCACTAGCCAACTCTGTCCAAGGGTGCTTCCATGTGAATAGAAGACCACCAAGGTTTAGTGACCTTCCATTGTTAGCCCTGTGTCACCACCCCTTGGGATTTCACTCCAACATGGAGGTAAAAAGACAATAAGGAAGGATGACAAGTCCCACATTCAAGTCTGCCGTCTGACAGACGTATAGAGACCCCAGTATCAAACAGAATTAATCTGTGCATAGACAGATTTCTCCAAATCATCATGTCATCCCTTGAAGTATTCGTTGGCCATGGAGATATTGATGCTGGCTAAATATATTGCAGATAGGTAGTTAAGTGATCTGAAGACATTTTTACATTGTTATAAAACACGTTTGAGAACATTAAAATTACAAAGATAAAACTCAAAAGGAAGGAGCTGTCAACAAAGGGGTTGCATTTGTAACCTTAACTCTCCACCCTGTTGATTTATCATTACAGTACAATCTCTAATTACATAAACACTATTATTTCCACCGGACATCTCTTACTTGGTGCGCAGGTTCTGGCAGACCTGTGACTCCTTCTTGAGCAACTTCTATTTTGCAGTTGTGACAGTGTAAATCTAAAAGTTTCTTCACACTTACATTGGTGTAACTGAGGGTGGGACTGGGCCCTCTGCACACAGGATGCATGGCTTGTAGTGAATGAGGCAACTGCCTGGAGTGAGAGGGGTATCTTCCTGTATCATCATCATCATCATGTGTGGTGCCCATGTGGGCTAGCTGATATGGCAAAGGACTAGGAAGACCTGAATTCTATTCCTACTTCTGCCACTGTCTTGCTTTGTGACCTTGGTCACGTCACTTCATCTCTCTGTGCTGCTTTAGAATCATAGAATCATAGAATATCAGGGTTGGAAGGGACCCCTGAAGGTCATCTAGTCCAACCCCCTGCTCGAAGCAGGACCAATTCCCAGTTAAATCATTCCAGCCAGGGCTTTGTCAAGCCTGACCTTAAAAACCTCTAAGGAAGGAGATTCCACCACCTCCCTAGGTAACGCATTCCAGTGTTTCACCACCCTCTTAGTGAAAAAGTTTTTCCTAATATCCAATCTAAACCTCCCCCACTGCAACTTGAGACCATTACTCCTCGTTCTGTCATCTGCTACCATTGAGAACAGTCTAGAGCCATCCTCTTTGGAACCCCCTTTCAGGTAGTTGAAAGCAGCTATCAAATCCCCCCTCATTCTTCTCTTCTGCAGGCTAAACAATCCCAGCTCCCTCAGCCTCTCCTCATAACTCATGTGTTCTAGACCCCTAATCATTTTTGTTGCCCTTCGCTGGACTCTCTCCAATTTATCCACATCTTTCTCCTC
Source organism: Lepidochelys kempii (assembly GCF_965140285.1). NCBI lineage: Eukaryota > Metazoa > Chordata > Testudines > Cheloniidae > Lepidochelys > Lepidochelys kempii. The sequence goes on from NC_136383.1 coordinate 138,405,988, forward strand.
CCATCCTCTGTCTTTCTTGTTTATAAGATCGTCAAGGCCTGGACTACCTCTCAGTGTGGTCCTGAGTCAAAGGAAAGATTCGACTGAAACAGACCTTGGTTTGGGCATCTAGGGACTATTGTAATTCTACTGCTAATGACATACCTAGGAGTAAGGGCTGAAAGAGATCAAAGGGGAAAATCTGTGGTGAATATCAGCAAGCTGCTTCTGCCAGACTCTTAGACTGGGGAGTAGTCTCCCCAAGGGAAGTGGTGGAAGCTCCGTTACTTGGGGTCATTTAAAACTGGCAAGTGGGAATGGGCTTGAGGTCCTTAACAGCACTCTTCCATCTCATTTCTATGATCATAGTGGGGTCACATCTTTGAGAATGGGGAGCAACCTCCTTTGGGCATGTCCTACAGCGCAGAAAAGGAAGGTGAGAACTGATCGGTGGGTTATGCCCCCCTTGGCAGCTGTTTCTCCTTGTGTACTTACCTTGTGTTTGGTCGCTAAGTCCCAGCCTCACAACAGAGGCGAGTGCCTACTGTAATAGCCAGTTTAACAAATAGAAAAGGAGTACTTGTGGCACCTTAGAGACTAACCAATTTATTTGAGCATGAGCTTTCGTGAGCTACAGCTCACTTCATGTTAAACTGACTCATCCAATGATCTTTCCATCGGGTGATGCTCTCCTGCCTTTCACGTAGCACAGATGTACACGCCTGTAGCTCTTGAGGTCTGGCAGTCGCCTTGGCAGAGGGAAATAAAACTTCCATTTAGAGTGGGGTGGGGGAATATGTCATTCGTCTTCTACATGTTGATGCACCACTCCAGCCCAGCCAAGTCTGGTGTTTTTTTCCTTTCTTCAGTTGTACCACAGATGGGAAGTTCAGAATAAGGTGAGAAGCCTTTATTATGTGGTCTGAGGAGTAGTGTAAAATTTCCCAGAATCTGTGAGTGATGCCTTCATGACTCTTTCCTCTGCAACGGTGGTTGCTGACAGCCATCTCAGTGAGAAGCATTTGAAGACAATTTCAGCCACGTCAGGACACTGGTTGTCTCAAGAATTGTCTCCAAAAGTGGTAGTTTCTTGTGAAACTTTGAAGTAATCATTGTTTGTCAGGTTTTGGAGAAAATTGCCGGGTTGGGGGTGGGATTCAAAATGTTTTGTGAAACTTCGATCAAAATTCCTAATTTTGAAAACTTTTAGAGTTTTCATTTGTTGCTGTCTTCTCCTCCCTAAAAGTGGAGAAGAAACAAATGGAATCTTGGTTTCAGGTTTCACTGGAGTAAATGGAAAACTCTGTTAACAAAAAGAAAAGGAGGACTTGTGGCACCTTAGAGACTATGCCACAAGTCCTCCTTTTCTTTTTGCGAATACAGACTAACACGGCTGTTACTCTGAAATCTGTTAACAAAGGATCACAAGTTTTTTTTTTTTTTGAATGGAACATTTTTTCAAATGAAAAAAAATCTTTCCTTTGGTTTGAAACATTTTACCAGCTTGAATTGTTGCTATTCTTGAGCTGGTGGCCATTGGAACCCATAGTGCTGCTGGGGGTAGAGCCTAGATCCATCTCTTCTCAGATCACAGGTTCCCCAGTACATGAGTTACAGGAGAATCTTTATGGGCTGTGTAGGGCCCATGCCACACAGCTGAGCCATTCAAATTCCACCCTGTAGAGGGGGATGGTATGGGCGTTTGCATACACACACACACGCACTGGCCAGTTCATTACAGTATCAACACCCAGGATGAGGAGGAAACATTTAGGGGGAGTGGCAAGGGTGATGTAACTAAGACTAATGGGATGAAATTAAGTCGAGGTAAATTTAGTCTGGACATCGGATCCCTTGTGAGATCTTTCTCATCTCCTGGTTCTCTGCGACAGTCTCCCAACTTGGACTGGAACAAAAACTCTTATTTCTGCAAAAAACCAAACAACCAAAAAAACCTTCCAGGTTTCAGAATCTGTTTGTTTTGTTGGGACAAGAGTGAGACCACATGACACTTGTCATGGAAAAAATGAGGCCCTTTACCCCAGAATGGCCAGTAGCCCGGGGCGAGCCCATTTGGGTGTCTGACCAGACATTTCACCCTGGACCCGAGCAAGCTTCCCTGAGATTTTCAGTGAAGTGTCTGTTGGAAAATGCCAAATTTCCCAGCAGCTCTGTTCCTAAGGCAGCTGGTAAGTCCGGCCACTTGAGTCATTTAACTGAACTGGACAAAGTGCCCAAGGGAATCCTCTTGGCATCCTGGTGTGGGCTACACCTGAGGGGCCTACTCCATCTCGAGGGCTAGATTCTGTGCTGCCTCTCCTGAGAGGAGACAGCCCAGGCGCAGTTGGTGGGTGAGCAAACCTTTGCGTTGGTCAGATTCCTGGGTCCTGAAGAGCCTGAAATGGCCCCTGAGAGAAGGTGGGGTAGGCCTAGCGGGCTGCTTTAATCTACAGTGGCCCCCAGGCCTCTATTGCTGAGGCTGTGGGTAGCGAGTGGGGTGAAGAAGTGCCTGGGATCACTTCTGCTGGCCCTTCGCTCTTCCTGTGTTGGGAGCACTCCCCTGGTCAACTGCTGTCTGCAGTGCTGGAAGAGGGCCAAGCATCCAGCCCCGGATTTGAACGCCGCAAATTGCCCATCAGAATTCATCTCGTTCTCCTACTGAAACAGCGTCCGAAAGGACCATGAATACAGCAGATAAGTATGGGAGACCTCAGGTTAAACCCGTCCTTATTGTCTGTGGCATGGGGTTATGCTCCCTCTGCATCTATTGTATGGGCCAAGGTTCTCCTTGCTGTGACTCCTTGGGCTTCGGCAGAGGTACAGATGGGTTGGACCCAAATTCATCCCATGCCATCAAACTGTAAGGCACCCATTAGCACAGCCTCGAGGCATCATATATACACATTCAAGACTTGTATTGAAATTGCCCGTAAAAGACGGATTGCTCTCCCCACCCCTTGCTTCAGCCTCTGCTACTTGGGATTTATTTTTGTTCCCGCTTGCTCCTCATCTGGGCTCTAGGAAATGACATAGGCACTGACCCTGTGGGTGCTCTGGGGCTGGAGCACCCACAGGAAAAAAAAAGTGGGTGCTCAGCATCCACTGGTGGCCCCCCCAGTGCCTCCTGCCCATGGAGGATCAGCTGTTCAGCGGTGGGCGCTGTGCAGGGGGAGGGGGCAGAAAAAGGCAGAGCAAGGGCAGAGGGCACTTGGGGGAAGGGGGGTGAGGTGGAGCCTGGGGGAAGGGGTGGGGTGGGGCGGAGCAGGGGTCGAGCACCCTTCCGGGAAATCAGAAAGTTGGCAGCTCTGGGAAATGACACTAGTTGTTCCTGAGCCTCTGTTGAGGATTCACTCTCTGTCCGTGTAGCCACTGAGGCCTGATCCCATGGGCAGTGTTTCTATTGCTGTCAGTGGACTCTGGATTGGGCCCCTGTATTATATTCCTTGTGCAATACCTGAGAGCTCCGAGATCTGATCGCTTCAGTATAACGACCTATGTGAGTAAGCCCTCAGCATGAACAAAGGTTGAACAATTCTGCTCTAAGCTTTGAAGGAGAGGTTTTCTTCCTCCTCACTGTACTTGAAAAGTTCTCCTTTTTGCTTCAATAGAGATGCAAATTTAGGAGGAGGATCAGACTGACTCATACTAATCTTCCGCATGACTTGGGCATGCTGAGTGTATGAAGAGCTGGACTGTAGCTCTCCATAGTCTATATTAGGAGTTGGAGGTTGGTGGCACGCGCGTCTTTGGAAGGGTAGTTTCCCCTAGATTTCTCACATTGTAACCGTGACCTTGCTATCACCCAGGCTGCTATTTTACTCTATGTCTATGGGGTAACACTGGGAGGCCCCAGTCTCTTGACAGATGCTTCCTCCTCTTTTTCCCGTTAAAGAAATGATGCCACACAATATGAAACAAGTGGGATTTCTTTGTTCTGAAGTGCTGTATTTCCAGAACCTCCCCAGTCCCTCTGACATCTCTCTTCATCCACTTGCTCTCCTTTTAGCGGCCCTTTGTTTTAAAGAGTAGCACTCTCTCCAGGTCCGATGGCTTTCGTGCAAGATCCCCTAAGGAAAAATGACAGCCCTGTGTGCAAATATTCTCTCTGGACCTTCCCTAGCCCTGAGTGTTCGGGGCTAAAGCTGGTTTGAAAAACAGTTTTCCTTCCCACAATACATTTTTGAAAATGAAAGTTTTAGGCTTTTAATTGAAAAATCAAAAATCTGAACCAAACTTTTCAATGAAAACCCCAAATATGTATCAAAATCATAAGTTTCCCATGGGAATTTGATATCGATGAAAAAGCCACTCTATACCTAAGAACTTCTAGAACAGCAGTTCTGAAACTGTGAGTTGGGACCCCAAAGTTGGGCCAAAAGCTCTCTCTCCTTTTTATGGGGTCACCAGGGCTGGCTTAGACTTGTTGGGGCCGGGAGCCAAAACCCTAGCTCCGCCATCTGAAGCCTGGGCCGCACTGCCTGGGCCCAAGCCCCACTGCCCAGAGCTAGAGCTGCAGCTGAAGCCGGAGGACTTCAGCCCTGGGTGGTGGAGCTCAGGTTATGGGCCCTTTCCTGGGGCTGAAGCCCCTGCGCTTTGGCTTTGGCCCACCCTCCCTGCGGGCGGAGGAGCTCAGGTGGGTTCAGGCTTCAGTCCCCCATCCTGGGGTCGTGTATTAGTTTTTGTTGTCAGAAGGGTGTCGCGGTGCAATGAAGTCTGAGAACTGGCTGTATTTTGGGACCATCCATAAAGCTGAGAATTAGATATGGTCAGAGAATAGGTATCTCTCTCTCTTATTTATTTATTTATTTATTTATTTATTTATTTAGCTAAAGTGTCCTTAAAAAGTTTGACTCCTCGGCCAAAAGCTGAAATATTTAGATTAAAAATGTCACCACAGTGCCTCATGGGAGTAGTAGTTTGGGTGCCTTATGCTTCCATTCTTTTCTGTGGGCAGGGCTCTGTGCCTGGGCATCTCCTATGACGCACCACTTTCTTCCCTTGAGGGGAGAAGTGCACCATGGGAGTCCCTGGCTGGGGCGCATCATGGGGCGTCTTGTATGTTTGTTTGTGGTGCTATATTATGGCAGGAGTGAACTATAATGTTCAGAAAGGGAGGTGCCCAAAGAGAACCACATTGAGGTCAGTAAATATGAGTCACCCAATAGCACCAAAGATGATTGGAATCCCTGGGGCTACTCTTGACTTCTGGATACAGGGCTGGATGGACCTTTGGTCTGACCCAGTCTGGCCGTTCTTATGTTCTTGATACTGTGTGACATGATGGAGATGCAGGAATGCCAAAGGTGAGAAGGTGTGGGCCTCAAGTGGAAGGACTTGGGAAAGGATCATGAATACAGCACAAAACCCTGGTTGAGAACCACTGTAATAGGGCACGATAATTCTTTTCTGAGTACGTTCTTAAATCACCCCAATCACTGGTACCGGCGAGTCATAAGATGCCAGAAGGTACAGTTCTGTTTCCAGGAACACCTAAAGTTGAGCTGCAAAAGGGGAAAATATGAGCTTGGACCTTTTTTCTCTTTATGACGTAAGGAGAAGACATGAAATATATAACTTTTTTGTGCTTGTTTTTAACACTGGAAATCAGTTACTGTGTAAGATCTTCCATGAAGGACTTCATGGAACTAGTGGGTTTATGACACCGCAAGATCAAAGGAAGTCAGATCCTGATTAGTTGAGAAGGGAGATGAATTTTATTCAGAATGCTTATAAAGCTCTTTGACCTTTATAAACACTTTAAATAAGCAGCTTGACTTCTTTGGGAGTGGAGCCCTTCTGAAACTCAGGTCACTTATTTGGGTGCCTAACTTGGCTAACTTTATGCCAGTGTTTTCAGAATTGGGGCCGAAGAATTTGCCCAAAGTCATATGAAGAAATTGGAGCAGACTGTGCCCCTGCTTTTGACCCCCCCTTGGCCCAATTCCCGGCAACCCCTTTATAGTCATAACCCCCGGGCTGAAAACCATGTGGGCAGTTTATCCTTTTTGAGATATTTGAGTAGCTAATGTTGCTAGGGTTAGTGTAATTGGAGGCATTCCAGCTCTGTAATGTATTCCGTCCTAGGAGGCATGAGTTTGTTTAGCCCTGGGCTTTGGTCATCTAGAGTTTCTCAAACTGAATGGAAGCTGCAGACCCAAACCTTCTTAGAGTGGCAATGTTTTGTTTGTGCTCCAAAGCCTTGTTTATACTCCTACAACTTATCGCAGTGCCCAGAACCTGCAGTCCTGGACCAGGACAACCGTTGTCCTAGGTGCTGTACAAATACTTACCTTCTCCATCAAATTTCTGCTATTACTCCCAATGATGCAGCTGTAACACTGGTGGCACTAGTGTAGATTGGCCGTTGGTATCCAACCACAGTATCATTTTAACCCTGCTTGGAGATGTGGTGGTTAAAACTCTGGCAGTGGCATAAGATTTGACAGCCTGATCATCGTGGCATCATAAAAAGCTAGCGAGATCTAAGCTAGAGCTCCTGTTGCTGCAAGTCTAGAGTAGACAAAGTCCCGTGACTTAGGGTCTGTTCACTCTGTACCTGGTCTGGGTAGCTGCTGAACGCGTCGTATTCTAATGCTGCTACTAATAAATCCTGGGAGAATTTGAAGCCATCACAGGACGCACCAGTGGTTTCACTCCATTTCAACTAAAAAAATCAACTCCTTGATCAAGTTGTGGCTCCGGCTGACTTGTGCTTTGCGAGTCTGAGTTCAAAGCAAAAATCAACAGAGTGCTGAGTTCTGTGCACCCAGCAGGTGCTCAGAGATGACTTCTGTAGGTTGTCATGATACACGAGGCCTACACAAAACTTCCCGTTTGGGCCCCGCTTTGCCAGGCACCGGGGCGTTTTGTGCTGCTGCTGAAAACCAAGTGGGGCCGTAGCCAGTGCAAAGTTTCGTAGATGGCGACAGCTGTACCAGCTTGAAGGGAATTTTGTTTTCCCAGCTCACAGGCTCGCCAAGCAGAAGGTAAACTCCTGAGAGGAACTGCCAGGGAGAGGAGGAATCTAACTAATCCCACCTGTTCCTGGGAATGCAGACATACTCTGCTAATTTCTGGCCATCTGTATTTGTACTTTGTGCTCTGCCGTGGAGTCCCTCTCCAAAGGGTTTTTTTAAAATTACTTTCCCAGCCTCCTCCTTGCACAGAAAGCAGCTGATTAGGGGCTCCTCCTATTTAATTTTTGTATCTAGATGAATTAGTCCTCTTGATGGTCCATTGATCGGACTGATTTTCCCTTCTGGGCTGTTAGTGCTCTCTGATGCATTTCCAAAGGAGAGGGGGAGAATAAATAAAAACCAGACCTGGCGCGCACACACATCCATGTTGCTTCTTTAAAATCATTATTAAAACTTGGAACCCCTCTCCCCAGCAAGTGAGAGTCTCACCCCTCGCTTTCACAGACTTCAAGATCTTTCATCTTTCTCTGCCGTCTTCCCTGGCTTCCTGTGTATCTTTGAATCCAGTTCCAAATTGTCCCTCTTGATTCCAAGACAGTGCTTCTGCTGAGGTCTCTGACCTCAAGGCAGGTGTGTGCGCTGCCTACCCATTCCACTCCTCTTACCTCCACTCTGACCTCACATCTACCTCCTCCCCACAATCGTGCAGGGGTTCTGTGGAGAAAACAGATCATGTAATTGAAGATGTGTGTGCAGAAGGGGGCAGAGTTAAGGCTGCCCAATTAACCTTAACTCTGTCCCCTTGTGTACCTCTGTCATGCTAATGTTGCCCAGACAGCCTTAATTCTTCCAGTTCCTAACTTTCTAGTGCTTGACTTTGCAATCTTAATGTTCTCTTAGTGCAGCTTTTATATGTAATTTGAATATACAATGTACATATTTAAATAGAAATTCTGAACTTGTAATCCAATAAATAGTCATATTAGCTACCCTTCTCCCTTGTTCCCTTTGTTTGCATCACAGAAGTGGGTCTTGAGGGCTTTGAAGGAGGATAGGGTAGGTGGCTTCTGGGCCAGTTCCAGGAGGCTGTTCCATTCAGAGGGCTCAGCAGGGAGAGGGAAGATGGTTGAGGCAGAAGCAGACAAGAGTAGCATCACTGGCAGAGCAGAGAGGAATGGGTCAACATGATAAGGGACAAAAGTAGATAAGGAGGGAGGGTCAAAGCTGGAAAGGGCTCATTTATTGAATGTCATTATACGGTGCCCATCACCAGCACCTCAGAAATGGCTAGATGGTTTTTTTTAATGAAATACAAAAATTGCCATACTTGATCAGCCTTGAGGTCCATCTACTCCAGGTCTTTAATCTCCAGGACTGCATAATATCGGATGTAGCTGGGGAAGATGCAAGAAACACCATAAAAGCCTATTATGGAACAATCTGCCCATCACAGAATTTTCTAGACTTATGTTCTGAAACTTCTGTATCATTTAAGGGGGAAAATTATCCTGTCCAATATACCTGTGAATGTTCTCATTATCCATACAAATGTCCAATTGTCTCTTGCTCTGAAATGCTGCCTTGTGGCAGTGAATTCCACAGATTAACAATGTGCTGATTTTAAAAACTCCTTTTATCAACTATAAAGTTGTCTTTCCATTTTTATTGAATATTCTCTTGTTTGTGTAGGGAGAGAGAGGTTAGCTAGGAGCTCCCGGCTTAGCTTGTGTATAACATACATGTATACAAAATAATGAATCATAATTCCCTCTTCACTAGACAGATTCAGTCATTTTAATCTCTTCGGTCCAGTAACTTTCGTCACCTCTCTCTGCACCTTCTCTATTGCTACTATATCCTTATAAAGAGGGGGTGACTAGACTGAATATAGTATTCCAGGTTAGGGTATTCCCCTGATTACTACACTAGCATTATCATATTCTCCCATCCCATCTTAATGCTTTGTTTATGGCTGGTGGGTTTCAAGCAGAGATTCCCATTGTGCTGTCCGCAGGTCTTTCTTTTCACAGTTAACTTGGAACCCAGGTGTATGAGGACTTCAGGTGGTTCCTTTCAACATGAGTTCCTTTGCAATTGTCAGCCGTGAATTTTGTCTACCATCGCGCTGCCCATGTACTTACTGTAGGTCAGTCCCTCCTGGAGTTTCTCACAATATCCGTTGCTCTCTTCCTCCAAGTCTGCAGCCACTCTAGCTGGAGATTATTTTTTTCAGAGTAGCTTAAGAGAGTTGGACACACGCTTCCCATTTATAGGAAGTGAGTGTTCAAATTCTCCACACGTGTTTCTAAACCTTCATGTTTGGGGTTTTTGTGTGTGCATTTTTGTCCTTGTTGGTATTGTGGAAAGGCTTGCTCAAAGAACCAGAGTGAGCATTTTGCTCTGAAGATGCTGCCTGTCACGGTCCTTTTGATATCTCTGGTTTCCTGAGCCTGTCCGCCAGGAGACACTTTCACTATTGATATGGCTGGTTCTGTTGCATCAGTGGAAGGTGAAGTGGGGAGCCATGTCATATAGCATGTGGCCATGCGTGACACTGAGAAGAAAGTTCTGTGGATATAATAGGGACTTGGCTGACAGGGGTTGATAGAAACTCAGGAAGGTTCTATGGAACTTTACTGTTAAAAACCCAAGAATTTAACAGCACAAGATCTTTTCAAAGGATACTTTTCAGAGTAGCAGCCGTGTTAGTCTGTATTCGCAAAAAGAACAGGAGTACTTGTGGCACCTTTAGAGACTAACAAATTTATTTGAGCATAAGCTTTTGTGAGCTACAGCTCACTTCATTGGATGCTTTAAACCAATCTGATGAGAAGATCCCTGGCATAAAACACTACATGAACAGAGTTTCGGGACAGCTGAGTTCAGTTCCCTGGTCTGCCATGGACTCAGTGTGTGAACAGTGGGCAAATCACTGGATCTCTCTGGGTGTGTCTACACAAGGATCAAAGCCCTGCAGCACTGCTGTGGCTGGCTAGGTCAGCTGACTCGAGCTCATGGGGCTTGGGCTGTGGGGCTAAAAATTGCTGTGCAGACCTTCAGGCTCAGGTTGGAGCCCAAGCTCCAAGACCTTCCCCGAGCCTGAATGTCTACACTACAGTTCTTCAGCCCTGCGAGCCCAAGCCTTCTGATCCGGGCCAGCTTTTATCCCTGTGTAGACATACCCTCTGCCTCTGTTCCCCATCTGTAACACGGAGGTAATACTGTCTCCCAGCCTTCCAGTCTTGGTGATTTAGACTGTGTGTGTTTTGGGGGCAGGGACTGTCTCTTATTGTAAGATCAGGGGTCCTGATTTTGGTTGGGGGAATTTAGGCAATTCCATAAGGCCAAGCACTGATAAAAATTCTATAGACAGGCTGTAATTCTCCATTAAATGCGGTAGGACTCTTCCATGTAGCAAATCTGATTGTATATACTCAGCTGTTTTGCTCTCAGAGTTGGCTATATTACAGTGTGTAGCCCTACAGAAGCCCTACTGTATGGATTCACAGTCAAGTAACAGGGACTAATCCAAAGCAGAAAAGTCCAACGTTTTCTTTGTCCTCAACAAAAGAACAATCTCTGTTCTGGGAACCTCTGGGCACAGTAAGCAAACCAGACACTCAAGCATGCGTACAGGAAAGCAATCAAAATCTACTGGAAGAATTTCTCCTTTCTGGAAGAGAGTAAACAATGCTCCATGTGTAACTTGTAAAGCAGAACTAAAAGATCAGTTCCCAGCAGGCCCTTGGGAGCGGCTGGCCATTGAGCTTTTTTTGTTTGTGTTGGTTTAATCTTTTGTGTCTCCTGTCCTGTTCTGTCCTGAACCACAAACTGAAGTCTTAAAGCTTGGATGGGCTTCCTAAGTGGTGGCTGAATAATGGAATAGAGCATTAACCTTATCCTGGCTGGCTTTGAATCTGGTTTGACAGTGGTCACTTTTGAAAGCATGCTGGTAGCTTTAGCTGGTAGGGAACGGGACTTGGCAGACCTGAGTTCTGTACCTGGCTCCAACACTGACCTGCTGTTTGACCTTGGGCAATTTGTTTCCCCTCCTATAATTTATCTGTCTTGTCTATTTTAGATGGTGAGTAGAGAGAGAATCATAGAATATCAGGGTTGGAAGGGACCTCAGGAGGTCATCTAGTCCCACCCCCTGCTCAAAGCAGGACCGATCCCCGACTAAATCATCCCAGCCAGGGCTTTGTCAAGCCTGACCTTAAAAACTTCTAAGGAAGGAGATTCCACCACCTCCCTAGGTAACGCATTCCAGTGTTTCACCACCCTCCTAGTGAAAAAGTTTTTCCTATATCCAACCTAAACCTCCCCCACTGCAACTTGAGACCATTACTCCTCATTCTGTCATCTGCTACCACTGAGAACAGTCTAGATCCATCCTCTTTGGAACCCCCTTTCAGGTAGTTAAAAGCAGCTATCAAATCCCCCCTCATTCTTCTCTTCCGCAGACTAAACAATCCCAGTTCTCTCAGCCTCTCCTCATAAGTCATGTGTTCCAGGCCCCTAATCATTTTTGTTCCCCTCCGCTGGACTCTTTCCAATTTTTCCACATCCTTGTAGTGTGGGGCCCAAAACTGACACGGTACTCCAGATGAGGCTTCACCAGTGTCGAATAGAGGGGAACGATCACGTTCCACAATCTGCTGGCAATGCCCCTACTTATACATCCCAAAATGCCATTGGCCTTCTTGGCAACAAGGGCACACTGTTGACTCATATCCAACTTCTCGTCCACTGTCACCCCTAGGTCCTTTTCTGCAGAACCGCTGCCTAGCCATTCGGTCCCTAGTCTGTAGCGGTGCATGGGATTCTTCCATCCTAAGTGCAGGACTCTGCACTTGTCCTTGTTGAACCTCACCAGATTTCTTTTGGCCCAATCCTCTAATTTGCCTAGGTCCCTTTGTATCCTATCCCTACCCTCCAGCGTATCTATCTCTCCTCCCTGTTTAGTGTCATCTGCAAACTTGCTTAGGGTGCAATCCTCACCATCCTCCAGATCGTGTGTGTGTGTGTGTGTGTGTGTGTGTGTGTGTGTGAAATCAAAATGACTTTGGAAAAATACAAACTTTCTATGAATTTTTGTATGTTTTCCCCCCCGTCTTTCATTAAAATGAAAAGAGCTTTGTTTTGATTCAGATTGAAAAATATTGCTTCTCCCAATTTTCTTCTACTAGTGGAAAAATAGGGGCATGGTCCCACGCCCCTCCAAAACCTTGAACTTATTTCAGGTTGAATGAATTTCAATTTTTTTTGGTTTTGGTGAAAATAAAAATATTTCTCAATTTTTCACAGAAAATACTTAACTATTCTCCAGCCAGCCGCACTGTAGGGCTTGTCTACACCTCCATGCTGCTGACGCACTTAGCGAAGCTGCTATGTAGGCAGATACTCTACCTCCCTGAGAGGCGGGAGAAGCCCTCCTGTCTACAGAGCACTGTCTACAGCAGGGATTAGCTCGGTATAACAGGGATACCCCTGAGCGATGTAGTTATACCCACATAGTCTGTAGTGTAGACCAAGCCATAGTCTCTTTTAAAGTGTCTTACTCTGTGTGTACAAGGCCTGGCAAAACAGGGTTCTGCACAGGGGTGACTGATTTTTCCCAGTGGGTGCTCCACCCCGCTCTGCCCCAAGGCCCCGCCCTCACTCCACCTCTTCCTGCCCCCACTCTGCCCCTTCCCTGAGGCTTGCCGCCCGCCCACCGCTTGCTGCTCTCCGCCCTCCCCGAGCGCGTCCTGCCAGCCGCCAAACAGCTGATTGATGGCCCTACCGAACAGCTGTGGCTGGTGGGTGCTGAGCATCCCTTATTTGAACCCCAGAGCACCCACGGAGTCAGCTCCTATGGGGCTCTGATGGCTGTTGTGGCTTCTAAGTGTTACTGTGATGCAAGCACACAACATAAAGCCGGAGCAAGATTTTGGCTTTCAGCTGATTCAAAAGAACAACGCTGCATTTTTATGGATGTCTCACCGTGCAAACAAGGCTGAAAAAGAAGACAACTGTCTATTGTTTTGTGATTAAAATAAACCCCCTGGTGGTGGTGGTGGTTCTATTTTGGATAAATGGAGCAAGTGACAAGGAGAATTCTAGCCCCCCCGGAAGATTTGGGTACTTAAGACTGTGACACCCTTTATTTCTTTCTACCAATCTCCCAGACAACGCCCCATAGCAAGAGGTAAATATATTTATCCAGGCAGCAGCATTCATCCAAATGCACACAGCTCTGCCCCTGGAACAAGGGAATTTGTACCAATTTGTTAAGGAACTATTAGCATTGATTCTTTCCCCTGTCCGGCATCGGACTGTCAATGTTATGTTAACAGCTTTGGAAATCCCCCCTCCCTCGCCTCCCCACCCACTATAGGATCACTACCTGCCTACGGCAAACCATAAATTTCAAGGGATTTGTAAAGACTTTTCTTGGGCTCTGTCTGCCCTTACCACAACAGTCTTAATCATCTTGTTCCTAACAAGACTGCACATGGGATTAAATGTTGGGAGTCAGCTGGCTGGCCCCATTAGACGCTCAGAAAGGTCATTTACCTTGTGGGCCACCGAAGGCAGCATTATGGGACAGATTGCAGCTGAAATCTAGAAGCGCACTTATTTTCCGACCCCCTTAAGCTGTCCGAGTGGCAGGAATGAGAGAAAAGGGAGCTCGATTGCTGTTGGGAAGATGTAGCCACTGAAATACACTCCAAGAAGGAGCTCTCCAAGCCAACATGCTTTGGCATTATTTCATTCATCGAGTAGTCTGGAACTGCGAAAAGAATGTGATAGGCTCGTCCAGATAAGTAGTGAAACAATGAACCCTTCTCTGGACTCAGACCTTTGGGATTCTAGCATACACAGTGCAACTGAGCATGGGTTGCGTTGTGTGTGATAAATTGCACAGCTGCTGTACTTCAGCAGTTTGCAAACAGTAATGCCACAAGCGCTTTACCCACACTAATTCAACTGTACCCCTGGAAGGCAGTGCTGATTTGCCACCTCCATTTTACTCTGTCGAACTAGACTTGGAACTCAGGAGTCCTGACTCCCGGGTCCCCAGCTCTGAATGCAACATGCTTCGATTGCAGGATTCCTATAGAGCATTGCTGGGACCAAATCCAGAAGCCCAATGGGAGTTTTGCCTGTGTAAGGGCCAACTAACATCCTTACTCTGATTTCAGCATTTTGGCCCCTTTCATTCAGGATGTGGATTTTGTAGAAACCATGCGAAGCATTTACCTTGTCTGATATTTTGTCGTCATCCTAGCAAAGATGGGCCTGCCTATTTGAACTTGGAAATAGGCAAGATGTTCTCAACAGATCTCTTCTGCCTCTAGCTTCTATGAGCCCTAAGATGGAGGCAAGATATTCAGGACAGGGATTGTGTCTTCATGAGTACTCATGCTATGCTGAGCCCAATGGGGCTCCAATCCTGATTCAAAGCCTCTGGACATTAGGGCGATATAATAGAGGTCTCTGCATGGATGGTGGTGTAGAGATGTCTACTTCTTCCTTTTCATATGTGCAAGGCACTACTTCCCTGGTGTGGATTCTACACGTCTCCCTACTGAGGCAATGCAGAAACATTTCCAGCAGCTAGAGTGATCATTGGGTAAAGTCCCACAGGGAGCTCTTCTTGATCCAGTGCCATTCAACATCTCTATCCATGAGCTGGAAGAAAATCTAAAGTCACTTTTGGTAAAATTTGCAGATGACACATAAATGGGCAGAGTGGTAAATAAAGCTGTGGGCATGTCACTTGTACAGACTGATCCTGATGCTTGGTCAGGTGGGCTCATTTGAACAATATACACTTTAATACCTCCAAATTCAAGGTCCTACCTCTAAGAACAAAGAAGGTTGGTCACGCTTACAAAATGAGACAGTAACCTGAAATGCAATCAATGGGAAAAGACCTTAGGGATAATAACGGATAACTTGCAACTGAATGTACTCCCAGCGCCATGCCATTGCTAAGGGAGCAAACATGATCCCTGGATGCATAATCTGGGGAAAATCAGATGGGAGGTGGCATTGCTTCCTGTACAGGACATTAATCAGACTTTATTAGAACACCCTGTTCAGTTCTGATGTCCACACGTCCAAAAGGATGTGGAGAAAATTGGAAGAGCTACAAGAATGCTCTGAGGCCTGGAGAACCTGCTTTATAGTGAGAGGCTTAAGCTCAGTCTATTCAAGAGAAGGTTAAGAGGTGATTTGATTGTGGTCTACAACAGTGGTTCTCAGGAGTCTGCGTGCCCCTGGGGGTACGCAGAGGGCTTCCAGGGAGTGCATCAACTCATCTAGAGATTTGCCTAGTTGTACAACAGGCTACATAAAAAGCACTAGCGAAGTCAGAATAAACTAAAATTTCATACAGACAATGACTTGTTTACACTGCTCTGTATAGTATACACTGAAATGGAAGTAGAATATTTATGTGCCAATTTATTTGATAAGCCTATGGTAAAAATGGGAAAGTCAGCAATTTTTCAGTGATAGTGTTCTGTGACACGTTTGTATTTTTATGTCTGCTTTTGTAAGCAAGTAGATTTTAAGTGAGTTGAGACTAGGGGGTACACAAGACAAATCAGACTCCTGAAAGGGGTACAATAGTCTGGAAAGGTTGAGAGCCACTGGTCTTCAAGTCCATATATGTGGAAAACACTTCTGATAATAGAGGGTCCTTAATCTAGCAGAAGAAGGTATAACAAGTTCCAGTGGCTGGCTGATGAAGCTAGACACATTCAGACTGGAAATAAGGTGCCATTTTTTTTAACAATGAGGGTCACTGGAATAACTCTCCTAGGAACATGGGGATTCCCCATCAATTTAAGTCTACACACTGAAGACTGGATGTCTTTCTAAAAGATATACTATAGCTTAAAGAGAAAGTATGGGCTTAGTGCAGAAATGACTTGGGGCTTGTCTACGCCAACATTTAGTTTGCAGCAAGCTGGGGTGTGAATCTGCCCGCACTAGCCTGCCATGCACTAAGTGTCTGTGTGGACCCTGCTGATGCTCACTAACAATGCCCCAGTGTGCTTTGATCAAGTCCTTTTTCAAAGTGGGGTAGATCAAAGCACACTAGGGAACAGTTAATGCATGGTAGCCAGGGTCCACATGAATAGTTAGTGTGGGGCAGATTCACACCCCAGCTTGCTGCAAACTAAATGTTTGTGTAGAAAAACCCTTGAAGAGGTTCTCTGGGCTGTGTTCAGGAGGCCAGATAAGATGATTGTAATAGTCCCCTCTGGCCTTAAAATCTATGAGTCTCAGTTTTCCCCAAGACAGTCCTTTATTTATATATACCATGTCCTGGTCTTCCAGGAACTTCTCTCACGGTACCTGAAATGTCCCTGTTTTCATCCATCTAAATGTTGGGTTATTTTGTTTTTTTTTGTTTTTTTTGTTTTTTTTTTAAAGATTGTGGTAGAGAGGAGAATTTACTTTCTTTCCAGGAACTAACATCCACAAAAGAAGGAACAGACAGTGCGATGAGCAGTGTGTGAAGTGAAGAGAAAAGTCAAGTGAGCACAGGACACTGAGAGCTGAGTGTTAAGACTTGTTCAGTGTTTTCAGGTAAACTCTTTCAGACACTTAATTTACTGGGGGGAAAAAAAAATCCTCCATTCCAAGAAATAAGCCTGTGTAACTGTTGAGTCAGAAGTTGGCAGTCGCGACACCAGCACACACCTGTATTTATGAAAGTGTGTGGGTGTTTTTTTTTTCTTTTTTTGTGCTATAAGTGTCATCACAAGCCTCCAGGAGTTCGGTTTTGAAAGTACGGTCAACATATTGTTGGGGTAATATTGGGGCCAGATCCTTGGCTGCTGTATATCCGAATAGCTCCACTGGCTCCAGTGAGGTTGTCAGTTTACACCGGCTGGGAGTCTGGCCCATAGAGGTGGCTATTGCAAAGCCGAACTCCCTGCAAGCATGTGCTGCTGATTCGTAGCAAGAAGGGCTGCTGTCCATTTCCTAGTGCGCAGGTGTCCACATTACAGAAGTCACCATCGTGGCTGCACTATTGACCACCCTTAGTTGGCTGTTTCAGTTAGTTGGCCAAGGACTGGATAAGGCAAGGAGGGTGAGGTCCTCCTATCTTTTGAGATACCCCCTGGGGGAAGGGAAGGACCTGAGATCCTGCTCCGCAAAGGTATCGAGGTGCTGCAGCCCAAGTCTCTGAAAAGAAATGCAGCATTTTGCAACTTGTTCTCTGCTGATCCCTGATCCACAGACACTTCTTAAAAGCTAATCAGTGAGGAAGGAGGTAGGTGCCTGCTCTGGCATCACTGAAGTCGATGAGAGTTACGCCACTAAGCTCAGTGGGTGCAGGATCAAGCCCCAGAAGCGCATGCATGCTGCAGTGATGGGTACAATAGAAAGGCCTCAAATAGATGAAAAGATATTTCCTGACAGTTAATGACCGACTCGAGAAGCTGAGGGCTCAAGGGCCCTCAACCCAGGAACTCATTAAATGCCAGACCCATTAACTGTCATTATTGCTCTTATAAACCATGGAACTAGAGAAATGTTCAGAGAAATAAAGACCTTTTTAAAGAGTGGGGGAAGTTAAAGGTTGAACTGCACGTTGCTGTCTGTTTGCTTCTAATGACAAGGCTGGGGTCCGATTGCGCCATTAGCCCGGAGTCAATCCGGCGTAACTCCATTAAAGCCCACTCCACACTGATGCTGATATAACTGAGATCAGAATCTGGTCCCAGGACCCTAACCAAAAAGAACCCAGAACTTCATTTCCAGCATTCCACAGGGGCTGCAGAAGTCCCTTAGTTTACTGTAGATTGTTGATTATGAAATATAAAGGCACACATTTATTTTAAATGAAATATTTTGTAATGCTGTCAGGAAAGACACTTTAGCATATTCTCTTTGGTTTGCAAGGCTTATTTATTTACGGGAGAGAGAAAAATTGCTCCATTTATTTTTTTTCCCCTTGCCACAGGGTGCAGTATTTGAAGATTAATGGAGGAATAATTGTAGTTAGGACAAATAGGCTCTCATTTTCCTTTTCCTTTTTTTTTTTTTTTTTTTAAATTTGCTTACACTTCATTGTCAATCCTCTGACTTCAGGTTTGGACTAGGGTCAGAAAGAAGAATCCAGGTCTATGTGTAGCAACTTTCTCAACAGCAGGCCAGATCCTCAGCTGTTATAAACTGGTGTGGCTCTACTGACTTCAATGGAGCTGTGGGGATTGACACCCACTGAGGATCTAGCCCAATGGAGCAACAGTGATTTATACCAGCTAATATTATCGGAACAGTTCCTAAAAAACTCTTTTCAGATTCTGTTCAGTTGCAGTGGTGTAAAGCCAAAACCCCATCTGTTCATCTTAGCGTTTCACTGGTGTGAATCCAAATTAACACCAGTGACTTAAAGGGGGAGTTAATCTGGGTTACTTTAAGGTCAATGAGCGCACGGTAGTGGCCAATACATTTCATGGAGGTCTTTGCCTAACACAGTCCATGCCGTAGCCCGGAACCGGGGCCCAAATGCCCCCTTCATTGACAATGGGTTAGAGCTAGAGTAACTTCACTGTGTTCAGTGGAGAGATACCAGGGGAAGACCACCGAGTCTGGACTCGGGTGCCAAGCCTCAATGGGTGTGCAGCCATGAGACCCCTCCTAGGCCAGTACCATTTTCTGAAGCAGCCCTGTAACGGTGGGCTGGCCAGGTAGATGCATATTGGTCCAAAACCTCAGCTGCTGTAAATCGGTGTAACTCCATTGAAGTCAATGTAACTAGGCTAACTCAGCAGCTGAGGATGTGGCCTCTTGTTCATGTAAGGAAGTTCGTTCAACTGCTGCCATGGGAGTGTTAACAGACTGAAGCCCGGAAATGCAGGGAAATGCTCTTTCCTACAGTGTGGTAGCTTGTGATGATTATTGTTTTTGCTCTGGCAGTGTGTAGGAGCCCCGTTTGTGTGCAGCGCTGCATGTACACATCGTCAGAGACAGCCCCTGCCTCAAAGAGCTGAGAACAGAGCCTTGGTTCCCTGGCTCCCACCGCAGGGCCCTCTCCACTAGGCCTGGTCTCCAAGAAAAACAATGCTGCTCCAAACTGGTTCCCCATTCCTCTTCATGATGTAAGTCCTACTCCTCCGCACCAAGCGGACGCTCTCTTTCCCCAGACCAATAATCATTGCTGTGGTCCCGCTCTGAGGCTGTCCTCTGTCTGCCAGTGACAGTGCCGCGGGTGGGAGACTCTGGAACTTTCAGCCACTGGCTTGTCTGGTTACCAGAGAGGAGCGTCTATCTTTTGTGTCTGTCAGCTGACCGACCAGACACTCAAGCAGGCTCCACCAAATAGCTGTGGTTTTTCCTGCCCAGGGCAACTCCGGGTCAGTGAAGCAGGCTGCTTCTTCTTTTTCTTTCCCATGAAGCTTCTTAGATGTAAAATCAGGTTGTAAGTGCAGTTATAGTCAGAGATGTGACTGCGAAAACCGCTTTCTCACCAGCGCTGCCCTTCCCTTTCTGTCCTTGACACGAACAAGATCTCGCTCCCATTACCCCATGTGGCTGACACACATACGGAAGAACGAGCTGAGTTCTGTCCCATATCATGCATCAGTGTCAGCACAATGGGCAGCTTGGATCCAAGTGGAACATTGCATGCTGGAACATGTAGTTTACATAGGCCACACCTCCATAGTCAAGTTGAATGAGATAATTCTGTGTTCCACTTCATGCCAATTGGAAATGGACTTTGGGTCACTAACTGGTTAAAAGACAGGAAACAGGGTAGGAATAAATGGTCAGTTTTCAGAATGGAGAGAGGTAAACAGTGGTGTCCCCCAGGGGTCTGTACTGGGACCTGTGCTGTTCAACATATTCATAAATGATCTGGAAAAAGGGGTAAACAGTGAGGTGGCAAAGTTTGCAGATGATACAAAACTATTCAAGATAGTTAAGTCCAAAGCTGACTGTGAAGAGCTACAAAGGGACCTCGCAAAACTGGGTGACTGGGCAACAAAATGGCAGATGAAATTCAATGTCGATAAATGCAAAAAGAAAAGGAGGACTTGTGGCACCTTAGAGACTAACCAATTTATTAGAGCATAAGCTTTCGTGAGCTACAGCTCACTTCCTCAGATGCATATCGTGGAAACTGCAGCAGGCTTTATATATACACAGAGAATATGAAACAATACCTATTCCCACCCCACTGTCCTGCTGGTAATAGCTTATCTAAAGTGCACATTGGAAAACATAATCCCAGCTATCCACACAAAATGATGAGGTCCCAATTAGCTGTTACCACACCAGAAAGAGCTCTTGGAGTCACTGTGGATAGTTCTCTGAAAACATCTGCTCAGTGTGCAGTGGCAGTCAAGAAACCAAACAATGTTAGGAACCATTAGGAAAGGGATAGATAATGAAACAGAAAATATCATAATGCCTCTTTATAAATCCATGGTACGTCCGTGCCTTGAACACTGTGTGCAGTTCTGGTTGCCCCATCTCCAAAAAGATATTAGAATTGGAAAAGGTTCAGAGAACGGCAACAAAAATGATGAGGGGTCTGGAACAGCTTGTGTATAAGGAGAGAATAAAAAGACTAGGACTTTTCATCTTAGAATCATGGAAGATCAGGGTTGGAAGGGACCTCAGGAGGTCATCTAGTCCAACCCCCTGCTCAAAGCAGGACCAATCCCCAACTAAATCATCCCAGCCAGGGCTTTGTCAAGCCTGACCTTAAAAACCTCAAAGGAAGGAGATTCCACCACCTCCCTAGGTAACCCATTCCAGTGCTTCACCACCCTCCTAGTGAAAAAGTTTTTCCTAATATCCAACCTAAACCTCCCCCACTGCAACTTGAGACCATTGCTCCTCGTTCTGTCATCTGCCACCACTGAGATCATACGAGCTCTATCCTCTTTGGAACCCCCTTTCAGGCAGTTGAAAGTTGCTATCAAATCCCCCGTCACTCTTCTCTTCTGCAAACTAAATAATCCCAGTTCCCTCAGCCTCTCCTCGTAAGTCATGTGCTCCAATCCCCTAATAATTTTTATTGCCCTCCACTGGATGTTTTCCAATTTTTCCACATGCTTCTTGTAGTGTGGGGCCCAAAACTGGACATAGTACTCCGGATGAGGCCTCACCAATGACGAATAGAGGGGAATGATTACGTCCCTTGATCTGCGAGCAATACTCTTCCCTGGTCATATGTCCAACCTTCCACTTCTTGTAAGCTTCTTTTTTATGTTTAAGATCCGCTAGGATTTCACCATTAAGCCAAGCTGGTCGCCTGCCATATTTACTATTCTTTCGACTCATTGGGATGGTTTGTCCCTGTAACCCCAACAGGGATTCCTTGAAATACAGCCAGCTCTCCTGGACTCCTTTCCCCTTCAAGTTAGTCCCCCAGGGGATCCTGGCCATCCGTTCCCTGAGGGAGTCAAAGTCTGCTTTCCTGAAGTCCAGGGTCCGTATCCTGCTGCTTACCTTTCTTCCCTGCGTCAGGATCCTGAACTCAACCAACTCATGGTCACTGCCTCCCAGATTCCCATCCACTTTTGCTTCCCCCACTAATTCTACCCGGTTTGTGAGCAGCAGGTCAAGAAAAGCGCCCCCCCTAGTTGGCTCCTCTAGCACTTGCGCCAGGAAATTGTCCCCTACGCTTTCCAAAAACTTCCTGGATTGTCTATGCACCGCTGTATTGCTCTCCCAGCAGATATCAGGAAGATTAAAGTCACCCATGAGAATCAGGGCATGCGATCTAGTAGCTTCCGTGAGCTGCCGGAAGAAAGCCTCATCTACCTCATCCCCCTGGTCCGGTGGTCTATAGCAGACTCCCACCACTACATCACTCTTGTTGCACACACTTCTAAACTTAATCCAGAGACACTCAGGTTTTACTACAGTTTCGTACCGGAGCTCTGAGCAATCCTGAAGCACTTACATGAGAGGAAAGTGATCAGGAACAGCCAGCATGGATTCACCAAGGGAAGGTCATGCCTGACTAATCTAATCGCCTTCTATGATGAGATTACTGGTTCTGTGGATGAAGGGAAAGCAGTGGATGTATTGTTTCTTGACTTTAGCAAAGCTTTTGACACGGTCTCCCACAGTATTCTTGTCAGCAAGTTAAAGAAGTATGGGCTGGATGAATGCACTATAAGGTGGGTAGAAAGCTGGCTAGATTGTCGGGCTCAACGGGTAGTGATCAATGGCTCCATGTCTAGTTGGCAGCCGGTGTCAAGTGGAGTGCCCCAGGGATCGGTCCTGGGGCCGGTTTTATTCAATATCTTCATAAATGATCTGGAGGATGGTGTGGATTGCACTCTCAGCAAATTTGCGGATGATACTAAACTGGGAGGAGTGGTAGATATGCTGGAGGGCAGGGATAGGATACAGAAGGACCTAGACAAATTGGAGGATTGGGCCAAAAGAAATCTGATGAGGTTCAATAAGGATAGGTGCAGGGTCCTGCACTTAGGACGGAAGAACCCAATGCACAGCTACAGACTAGGGACCGAATGGCTAGGCAGCAGTTCTGCGGAAAAGGACCTAGGGGTGACAGTGGACGAGAAGCTGGATATGAGTCAACAGTGTGCCCTTGTTGCCAAGAAGGCCAATAGCATTTTGGGATGTATAAGTAGGGGCATAGCGAGCAGATCGAGGGACGTGATCGTCCCCCTCTATTCGACATTGGTGAGGCCTCATCTGGAGTACTGTGTCCAGTTTTGGGCCCCACACTACAAGAAGGATGTGGATAAATTGGAGAGAGTCCAGCGAAGGGCAACAAAACTGATTAGGGGTCTGGAACACATGACTTATGAGGAGAGACTGAGAGAACTGGGATTGTTTAGTCTGCAGAAGAGAAGAATGAGGGGGGATTTGATAGCTGCTTTCAACTACCTGAGAGGTGGTTCCAGAGAGGATGGTTCTAGACTATTCTCAGTGGTAGAAGAGGACAGGACAAGGAGTAATGGTCTCAAGTTGCAGTGGGAGAGGTTTAGGTTGGATATTAGGAAAAACTTTTTCGCTAGGAGAGTGGTGAAACACTGGAATGCGTTACCTAGGGAGGTGGTGGAATCTCCTTCCCTTGAAGTTTTTAAGGTCAGGCTTGACAAAGCCCTGGCTGGGATGATTTAATTGGGGACTGGTCCTGCTTTGAGCAGGGGGTTGGACTAGATGACCTCCTGAGGTCCCTTCCAACCCTGATATTCTATGATTCTATGAAAGGGGGGATATAATAGAAGTCTATAAAATCATGAATGGTGTGGACAAAGTGAATAAGGAAGTGTTATTTACACCTTCACATAACAGAAGAACCAGGGGTCACCCCATACAATTAATAGGCAGCAGGTTTAAAATAAACATGAGGAAGTACTTCACACATTGCACAGTTGACCTTGTTGCCAGGGGATGTTGTGAAGGCCAAAAGTATCGCTAGGTTCAGAAAAGAATCAGATAAGTTCATGGAGGGTAGGTCCATCAATGGCTGTTACCCAAGAGGTAATGCTCTGGGTGTACCCAGCCTCTGATTGCCAGAAACTGGGAGTGGATGGTAGGGGATGGATCACTTGATAATTGCCCTGTTTTGTTCATTCCCTCGGATTCACTTGGCATAATTCACAGTTGTAAGACAGGATACTGGGCTACTTGGACCATTGGTCTGACCCAGAATGGCCGTTCTTATCTCCTTATGCCCTCACCATGTACTTACAAGAGCTGGAAATCTTTTGTTTGCCCTGCTTGCTTCCAATGTGTCATCAGAAAATGGGTCAGAAGTGCCCAAGTCATGCAGATGCTTCTGAAAATGTTAACCTTAGCGTTCTGGTGTCTGACAGCGATGTCAGGATCACAGCTACAAGAGGAGTAGGAAGCACTGTTTGGCATTTGGACATCTTGGCGATAGCCTCTAATTCACTGGGCATGGCACTCACCACTTGAATTTATTAGCTTGTGTGTATTTCCTCCCCCCACATGGAATACAGATGAACCCTAGCAAGGGCATGAGGTTTATAAACAGGAAGGAATTTTCCCTCCCTGAGCATGGGTTAGGGGGAGGTGCTGTGGCTCACATGAGAGAGGCCCAGGGGATCTGCTGTGCCAAGCTGCAGCTGTGGTTACTGAGAAGTTGATTAGATGGGATGGTGGCAAACCACAAGATTAAAAGAAAAAACAATCACAAAAGGAAATGAAATGGAAAGATGTGGGAGGCTGCACTGCTTGGAAATGAGATCCAAGTGGCGTTGTTTGTTCCTGCCTTCCCTAAGCTCTGTGTGTAGTGCACACCAAACGGTTAATCAGATCTCAAGAAGTGTTAGGGAATAGCAGGCTGCTCCCAAGATTATGGACCAATCAATGAAAGAGGCCTTCATCTTGGGAAATGAGAAGCTGCACAGATCCTGGACTGCTGATGCTCTCTGATGCTGTCTTGTATACTAGCTACGGTACTTGTCTGGCCCTCAACACCATCCATCAGAGCACCTCACAGTCACAAATGCATTTATCCCCACAACACCCACATGAGGCAGGGAATTCTCCTCCTTGTACAGGTGAGGCAGTGAGAGACAAAGTGACTTTCCCAAGCTCACACGGGGGATCCATGGAGGAGTCAGGAACGGAACACAGACCTCCCAAGTCCTAGGGCAGTGCTGTAACCACTGGGCCAGCCTTCTCCATACCCTTTGTTCTGTGGTCCAAAAAACATTTCACCCCATGGGTCACCCCCTGTCTCCATGCCCTGCCAGAAGCTGAGACTGGCCAACAGGCAAGGGGTCACTCGATAAATTGCTCTGCTCCATTCACGCCCTCTGAAGCATCTGGCACAGCCCAGTGTTGGAAGACAGGGGACTGTTGACCATTGGTCTGACCCAGCATGGCTGTTCCTATGTTCTTAACATAATCCCTGCTGAAACTCCATCCATCGCAGTGTCGTTTCACTAGGGATGGTTCTAGCCTCTCGGTTTTACAGTGTATTGGCTCCTCCATTTAATGTTTGCAGTCCCCAGTACAAGATGCTGTACCAGTCCAGGCTGCTGTGTGCTCTTCTGGGAGAGGTCACCCCATCCTCTTATCGAGTTGAGGAGGCTGGGGGTTAGGGGTAGAGACCCACCTGGTGTGAGTGAGACAGATGGTTTGTGTGTGAGCTTGCAAAGGAGAATGTCCGTCTGATTGTGCCCCTGTGTGAGTGCTTGTGTCTCTGTGTGAGACAGAGAGAGCTTGTCTGGGGGGTGTGAGAACATGCATGTATTGGCTGCGAGTGTGAGGTTTGTGTGCTGGCACTTCCCTCCCCTCACTTCTTAAAATTTTTTACAGCATCCATGATGTTCAAACAGGTCACAATCCCCGAAATATCAACCCGTCTTTAGGGCTGCAAAGCCTCTGAGCACTAGCAGGAGATTTTTTCTGCTATCAGTGGCTGGAAATGAATTTTAACCCGCTAGCAAAGTTTGGTGCAGCTGATGGTCTGTGTTGCTCAGGGTGTTCCTAGGACTGGAATAGTATCAAGATGTCACAGGTCAAGACACAGGTCCTTGGCGAGAGCCGTGTCTCTGAGCTGTAAGCAGGGATTTGATAGGTTCTGAACATACTCAATTTAAGAAATCCACCAACCTCCCCGTTCTCGCATGGAAGCAGTGTTATCTGACCTCGTTCAGATCAGGACTGGGCCAAAAATGACTCCTCCAACCTACAGTGGGGGTAATTAACCACTGGAACAATTTACTAAAGGTCGTGGTGGATTCTCCATGGGGGCAATTTTTAAACCACGATTGGATGTTTTTCTAAAAGCTTGGCTTTAGTTCAAACTGCATTATTTTGGGAAGTCCTCTGGCCTGTGTTATACAGGAGGTCAGACTAGATGATTACAGTGGTTCCTTCTGGCCCTGGAATCTATGAATCTTATATTTACCGATGAAACACAGGAGGGAATTTGCAAAAAGAAAAGGAGTACTTGTGGCACCTTAGAGACTAACCAATTTATTTGAGCATAAGCTTTCGTGGGTAAAACACCACTTCTTCAGATGCATGGAGTGAAAATGACAGATGCAGGCATTATATACTGACACATGAAGGGAAGGGAGTTACCTCACGGTGCCATTATGGGCCACTTTTTTGAATGGCACCAAATCCTGAAACCTCAGCCTGGGGAAAGCTCCTATTGACTTCAGTGGGAGCCCTTTCTGAGTGACGATTGCAGGACTGGGGCCTGCTGTGAAGCAGTATGATCAAGCGGATTAAGAACAGGACAAAAGGTCCTGCTCCAACTCCCATGGAAGCCAATGGGAGCCTGCCTTTTGACTTCAGTGAGAGTTGGAGCTGATCCCCAATAGTCAGCAGCTCCTGGGGCCTGATCGTGCAACTCCTCCTGTGGGGTGCTGAGGCCCCATTACTCTAATTCACACCAGTGGCCTTGGGTTTTCACAGGGTTGGACTCCACAGGTCTAGTTCCGGCTCAAACGCCAACTCTCTCTGCGCCCCTGGGCAAGTTGCTTTGCCTCGCTTTGATTTGCTTGTAAAAGAGGGCTAATAAAACGGACTTGCCTACCAGCAAGAGTTAATTGGAACCTATGTTTTTCAGCCCTTTGAAGCCGCAACGCGCCAGAGAAGCAGTGGGGTGTATTTACCGAGTGTGTGCATTTTAAATACATGTCTAGTTTCAATTACAAATTGGAGTTCTACTCCCCTTTGACTAAATGGCACTAATTAAACGTGTAAGGTAGGAAATAAATAGGCACATGTTGCCCTCACAGGCTGGAAACCATCTAATTTCAGGGTTCTCTGGTTCAGCAGCATCTGACAAGGCATTGACTAACATGTAATCAGCTGAGGACACTTTAACGTTTTATTTTTTAAATGCTCCTTGAACTCGTGCTTCTGCACAGGGACAAGACGCCAGGAAAATAGTGGTAGGTGGGATTTAGGCTTATTTTTTTATGGTTACATTAAATAATAGGTCACACTTTTTTTCTTAGGCAGCATTTTTCGTCCATAAATCTCAAAACACTTTTCAGAGGTGGGTACAATGTTATCCCTATTTTACAGACAGAAACTAAGGCAGAGAGCGACGTTATTACCCCAGAGTTTAGCTTAATTCGGACATGCCCGAGGTCAAGCAAAGTAGGCCTTGTCTATATGAGAAAGTTGTACCAGTTTAGCTTTTAGTTTTTTAAACCAATTTAGTAAAACAGTTGCAAATCCCATTGTGGGCACTGTCTTCTTTTGGTATAGCTTAAGGCTGTTCCTAATTGATTCTGGCTTATTTCAATTTAGCTTGGCTTAAATTGAAATAAGAGTGTACACACAGCCTTTTGCACCGGTTTAACTAAATTGGGATAAAATCAGATCCAATCAGTGCATCTCTGCATGTAGCCATCCCTTGGTAGCAGAATCAGGACTAGGACTCAGGGGTCCTGTAGCCCAGGACCCTGCTCCCATCAGTAGACACACACTGGACCTAATTCTCCATTGACTTCAGTGGAGTTATTCCTGATTTTCACTGCTTTGAGACTGGCATCAATCCACTTTGGACCCTATTCTGATCACTGAGAGTCTGGAGTTACTCCACTGAACTCAGGGAGTATGCTAGATTTATAGAGATGTAGCAGACAGCAGAATCAGGCCCATTGTTTCCATGGCATCTTGGGTCCCCAGGTTTAAAGCCTGGGCAGATGCTCTTGGATTTGGTGATATCTAATGGGAATTTTCCCACCCCTCATTCTAGCTAGTGAGGAGATAAACTCAATAATCTCAAAAAGAAAAGGAGTACTTATGGCACCTTAGAGACTAACCAATTTATTTGAGCATAAGCTTTCATGAGCTACAGCTCACTTCACGAAAGCTTATGCTCAAATAAATTGGTTAGTCTCTAAGGTGCCACAAGTACTCCTTTTCTTTTTGCGAATACAGTCTAACGCGGCTGTTACTCTGAAACCTGTCAATAATCTCAGAGTCTCGGTAAATTCCTGAGAAGTATCTGAAAGTTTGCATGTTTATATGAGCAAATGCAGAGCTGGTTAAAATTGTTTGAACATCAGTGAAATCTCAAAATTAATAGTAGAAGAATGGGAAAATGTGGGAAAATGTTAATGAATGTTTAACCAAAAGAAGAGTTCCCTTGTTTTTAGAGCAACTGTGAAATGGTTGATTTTTTTTTTATTTAAATTCTTTTCCAAATTTTGAAAATATTTGGAAAATGGGATTTTCCCCACCCCAATTCTCTTGCCATCTCTTTTCCCCCTCTTGCCCATAATCAAAAATGTTGGTGTTTGGGCTTGTGTCAAATAAGCATCCAAAAGCTGAGCCTCATTCAGATTATTGGATCCTCTTGAATCTGCCAAACCGGGCTAGAAATACCATGGGGGACACCACATCTTTTCCTAAGATTTCTCCCTTAAATTCCCATCCTGCAATACTGAGAGAACAACCTTTCCTGTGGTAGCACTTCTGGAAGCCAGAATGAGGGAAAAATGGACTTTTCAGCTTCTTTTTTACGATGATGATAAAATGTGATGGACTAAGGGCTTCATCCCCCACCCCCAAACCATTCACTTATGACTTTAGCACTGTTCATAGAATGAGATTATAGCTGTGACAGATTTGGGGGGGGGGGGGATATATCTGTGTCAAAGTGTGAATTCCATTTTGGTTTCTGAACACCATTTGTGATTGTAACCTTCCTTGTGGACTAGAGCATCCATTTCCATAGCAGGGGCTTCAAACTAGTAGACAGACTATGTCTGAGAAGCTGTGATGGAGCAATCGAGGGAATCAACATTGAACGTCTCTGCTGAGGTGTAATGCTTGAAATGTTGACATTCAGAAATAAGGTCATTGTAGTAAAGAAAGGCCAGCTTCTCACACTGCTCTGCAATTTCCTCAGTATTCAGACCCCTCACTTTCATAAAGAAACCAAATCGACCACTGATGTCTTTGTATGCCTTCCCTTATCCTGTTAAACCATAAATCAATGAGTCAACGATTGGTAAGTATATTTCGACCTTGAATTTTTTTTTTTGTCTTCCTTGAAGGACAGCGTCACTTGCAGCTCCTTCAAAGTGAGGTATGCGATGGCTTCATTCTTTCACATGTCTATTGCTGTTACTGTAATCAGCCTCCGGAGCTTGTGCCGTTGCCTTGCATTCATGTTCATCGAACTGGTCTCAAGTCTTGTATATATGATCCAAAGACAGGATGATGTTGACAACAATAGACAGGTTCACGTCTTTTTGTACTGTCTTGCCTGTTTCACCGAGATGGATGAGACTGTCATTCCAAAGAATGGTCAAAAACACTGTCTCCAGCTTGTCCGTTTTTTTTTTTACTGAGAACTTGATCTCTTGGCTGATCATTATAATTGGATAGAGAATCAAAAGCAGCTTGAATTGTTTCATAGCCATCACAAACAGCCTTGATTGCATCAACAAGAGCTGACCATTGAGTGTGAGACAAGGGCTTGTGATCTGTGCCTAAAGAAGAAACCAACATATCCCAGTGATGGGTAGACGAAGCAAAAAATGTGTAAGCTCGCTGCACAAAATCAAAAATAAGACACAACTTGCATGCTGCATTCAGCAGCTTTGACACCACTAGGTTCAAGGAATGTCCTACATAGGGAACATATACAACAAATTCATTCATTTCTTTTTAGTCTTACTGGCAAACCTGAGTAATGT
The DNA here is from genome assembly GCF_965140285.1 of Lepidochelys kempii. Taxonomy (NCBI): domain Eukaryota; kingdom Metazoa; phylum Chordata; order Testudines; family Cheloniidae; genus Lepidochelys; species Lepidochelys kempii. The sequence goes on from NC_136383.1 coordinate 138,435,539, forward strand.
CTTGCCACATGTGATGCATTATCATCTGACTGGCCATGGCAATCTGATAAAGCAATACCTTTCTTTTGCAAGAATTTCACTACTACGTCCACAAGATACTCAGCTCCATGACCACGAATGAGGATACATTCCAGGAACTGCTCTGTTGCTGCCTGATTTACCGATCGCACTGGAGAAGTCAACCGATTGACATGGCACATATCTGGAGTGGAGTGAATAATACTTTGCTTTTTTTAGGAATAATTCCAGACAAACCTTTCTCACCCATCAGGGTAATAACTTATTCACAAATAGGTATGAAGGAATCCCCTTGCCAACATTTCCATAGTTCTTGATGTGCTCTTCAAGGAATGGATCAAGCTGGCTGAGTAGCTCCAAAGTGCCCATATAATTTTCATCATGTTGTGATCCTATGAGCCAGTTGTCTCCTTGGAATGCCAGACCCCTTCATGCCAAGAATTTCACAGCTGCAGTCATTCTTTTCAACAAGTCCTACTGCCAGGAAAGTTGTTCATGGTTGAATTGTTCCTCTAATTCTGAGTCAATACAACCAGCTTCCTTTTGGCGATTGCAGTATATTAACATACAGTTTCAGTGCTTGGGACCACTTTCATGTTCAGAAATAGGACTAGCTGCATGCTGCCAGTCCTTAAAACCAGCTGTACTGAGTGCCAAATCCGTAGCAGAAAATAATTGGCACACACAAAGCAGTAGCCTGATGCTGGTGATGGGGAATAGAGCAGTCATTGACAATTTACAAATTCACCTTTACGCAGTTCACGCTTAAAAATCCTTTTTTTGTTTTTCATCAGCGATTTGATAAATGCAGGCAGGCTGACTAAAAATCACAGTCCTGATCTGACAGGTTGAAGGACTTTTACGAATCCAGTAGGAATGGAATGCCTTGCTCCTAGGATTCCATAAAGCTGATCTGCTGAAAGGCAGGAAGTGCTTGTGACTTGGTTATTCCTGTAGCTTCATTTTCTTCACTTGTCATTGCCGTTGTCCTTTACATTCCATCTGTACGAGGAGAAGCAGTAGATGCTTCTTTGTCAGCCTGAGCACCTTCTCTTTCACACTGCCTCTGTGCAAGAGTAGCACTCGTAGATGTGGCTGATTGTCCAGGAAAAAACAAAATCAATTTTAGTAGCCTTAGATGCTTCTTTTTCTCTGCTACTGCTTTTTTTTCTTTCGACAGCTCCTCTTGCATATAAACTTCTCATTGCATGATCTGAACCTTGATAAAAACTTTTTTACACATTGCTGGGACTCCCTTTTGGTGGGGGTGTGGACCCTGGGCATATGCCTAGTTTGCCCAGGCCTTAAGACATCACTGCTCTGCCCTACCAGAACAATGGGTTTTCTACTAGGAAGGCCACTGATTTGGAGTGTGTGTCTACGCAGAAGGTAGGGTCGGGTGAGGAGGAAGAGGAGGGAGGAAGTTTGGAGCCTAGATCTCCTCTCAGCTTTCAGTACCAGGGGGCACAGTGGACAGAGTCTATTTTAAAAGGAGTGCTTCTCTAAGCAAGGGAGGCTATTCCACTACCTGAAGCAAGGCCAGAAGGGCTGCCTGGTATATGGACAGATCAGACCAGGGGGATTGCCTTCTGCAGACTGTTTTTCCATAGATCTGGAACTCTCTTGTGCTTTTCTTTTTTGAAGAGTAAAGCGTTTGTGGATAATAAATCCCTTTGCTAAGCCTCTGTTTGTTGCTTTACTGCCACATTGTCCCGCAGGGTGTAACTAGGAAACCAGAGCTCCCACAGCCCCGTAGTCTATCTCTGTGTAAATGTGTCTAAGCAACTGGGGACTTGGGACTGGTTCCAGGACCCAGGCAGCTGGAATGCACAGTTCCACTGCCCAAGAAGGGTGCAGCTAGGAACAGTAATCCGTCACTACCCAGAGTCAGGGGGCTTAGAGGCACGCGGGATTCAGGGGTGGGATGGGGGTGGGGCTGGATCAAGTTGTGACAGCAACACTAGAGAAAGGGTGGTCTTGTAGTTAAAGTGCTAGATTGGGACTAAGGAGAGCTGGGTTTAATTCCCAGCTCTGCCACAGATTTCCTCTGTGACCTTGAACAAGTCACTTAATCTCTCTGGGCCTCAGTTCCCCATCGTTAAAACAGGCCCAATGATAATCCTCCCTTTGGGTTGCCTGTGTAAGCAGTGCTGGAGCAGGCAGTGTCTTTTGCTATGTGGGTTTGTACAGTGTCTAGCTGACCCGTGCGCTACCGAGTTAGTTTTCTGTGACCATGTGCACAACCAATTTGTTTTCAGAAAGTGAGAGTCGTGTGAATACTCAAGCAAATAAATTTATCACTAAAGTTTGATTAGGAGGGGACTTGTTCTTGCCCTCCTCCTGGCTAAGTGTCAGTCGTCGAATCAGGGAACGGAAATAATACCAGGTGGCTAAGGTAACCAGTCACACAGCATGAGTAATAAACCACATTAGAGATTACATACTGCGCACATTTTGCCGGCAATCAAAAATATATTTCCATCAAACTTTTGTCTAATCATTTCTGATAACGATTTCATCAGTGAAAATCACACTAGGAAAAAAGGGCTAAATTTGACACCCCTTTGCCCCCCAAAAAATTACAAAAATGTCTCCCAGCTCTATTCATTGAGGTGCCAGAACTGAGAACAGAGAGAGGTCTGATTTCGGTTCTTGAAACACACCCTACTGCGCTGTTGGTGTTTAGTTTGTTTTGCTAGGAAAAGGAGAAATCCAAACCCCACATAGAACTATTTGGGTTGGAGGAATATAATCTGTGTATGTTCAGACAATTAATTTTCCATTTGCTCACACCTCCCTGTGTTTTGGGGTTTGGTCCGGCCCTGAAAGATGTGCTGAAATTCCATTATTTTCACAATAACAAGAAGTAGGAACAGCTGGTGATCGAATGAGGAAGCCCCGATTTGGCAGATCCAAGGGGTTTGGGTAAATTTGTAGATCTGTTTTTTTTATAGCAAAACAAGACAGTTATGATCCTAGTTCACTCAGTTTCAGTATTCTGGACTTTGGAGAGCTTAGCTATTAAGTTAGCTTAATTCTGAGCCTGGAGGTTTTGGCCATACTAAGACTGATAAAGTCGCTGTCTCAACATATCCTGAAACGCCGTGGAACGTTCTGCCTGATACCCAAATGGGACAGACCAGCAATCGAGAGGCTGTTGGGCAAAATTCAGGGCTGCCCCTGATTACTTCTGCTCTCCTGAGCTACGGGTACCATGGACAGCGTTAAGTAGGGGTGATCTTCACCCTGCTTTTCCTGGGGGCAAACCTATACTCAGGCTATATAGGGTATAATCATCCAGACCACCCTAATCCCTAGGAAAGCGCAAGGAAAATATCAGCATCTATTTTCATGGTGAGGTCACAATGTTTTCTCTGTCAGCTAGTTGCACAGTCCAGCCATGCTTTGCCCAGTCCCGTGACTGATACTGAGAGCTCTCTTCTCAGGAGTTGCTCCCCCAGACCAGCTTTTTGAATAGGGGATCCCTTCAGAGCAGCTCCTGCTCTCTGTGGTGGATCCCACCCCCCTGGAAAGGAGGAGAAAGGGCAGGTTGAGAACCCCTCCTTCTGAGACCATGTACAAGGAGCAGCACTAGGAGAGATTGTCTTTGCTTGAGCCAGTGTACTCGGTGTTCTTCCAGGGGAAATGGGGGTCCAAAATGGCCTCTACACAAGTCAATGGCACATGTTATGATCATGCCCTGACGGTCTCTATGGCAGTGCAAGTAGCTCAAAAGCAAGGCTAGGTGGACTGGAACAGCTGCCAAGGGGAGAGGGCCCTTAATGTGCTAGGCATTGCTGAAACATGGTGGAATAACAATCCGTAGATGCTGGTTATAATCTACGCAAGAAGGGCAGCCTTAGAGACTGTGGGGCGGGGGTAGCGCTACCCAGAAAAGATTCCAGAGGCGACTTCAGCAAACGGGTCAAATGTCACATTGGGATCAGGTTTAGAGAAGCAGGGCCATGCCATCAGCTGGTATAAACTGGCATCACTCCAGTGAGGTCAATGGAAGCCACAATGATTTACAGTGCTGGGGATCTGGCCCAATGATTTCAATGGAAGCTATGTTGGCTGTGTGGGATCTAGACAGTACATGAGAACAACCATATTGGGTCAGACCAAAGGTCCATCTAGCCCAGTATCCTGTCTTCTGACAGTGGCCAATGCCAGGTGCCCCAGAGGGAATGAACAGAACAGGGAATCATCAAGTGGTCCTTCCCCTGTTGCTCATTTCCAGCTTCAGGCATACAGAAGCTAGGGACACCATCCCTGCCCAGCCTGGCTAATAGCCATTGATGGACCTAGTTATCTAGTTCTTTTTTGAACCCTCTTTATAGTTTTGACCTTCACAACATCCTCTGGAAAGGAGTTCCACAGGTTGATTGTGTGTTGTGTGAAGAAACACTTCCTTTTGTTTGTTTTAAACTTGCTGTCTATGAATTTCATTGAGTGACCCCTAGTTCTTGTGTCATGAGAAGGCGAAAATAACACTTTCTTGTCACCCTGAACAATTGCTTCTTGGACGGTTAGGCCCAGAGCACAGAAGACGTGAGAACAGTTTACCGCCCTAAGGAAGCAAGCAGAAATAAAAGCCCCAGTTGACTGGGTAGTGCGTTGCAATATGCAAATTACAGCTTCAGTGCTGCATTTGACCTGAGCTTTTCGAGGCCTGGGGGACAGATTTCCCACATGCCCGGACAAGCGCTGGAAAAACCCCTTCTCTCAGCAGAACGATTGCTCGTTTCCCACAGCTGAAGGAATTCCTTGCAGGGGCTGCACCTGCATCTGAATTTGCCTACCCCCAGCCTGCTAAACTGAGCAGGCAAAATCGAGAGAGTGGAACCCTTTTGATAGGGAAGGCTACCCTCCCTCCCTCGCACCCTGCCTGCAATATAAACATCTTCACATGGGCAAAGTTTCCTCCTTGGCTGATCTCGTCTCCAGTGCCCTGCTCTGCTGGCATGGTTATTGCCACACGCAGGGGGAGAGCGGAAAGCCACTGATCTCCTGCGCTCGCTACAGCCACTGATCTCCTGCAGGTGGCACCTGGCAGTGATTTGAAACCACTCCTCCTGCTTCATTAGAGTCTAGAGATGGGCCCGAAGGGGAACCTCGCATCTGGAGCCGCTCTGTGAAATTTTGGCGTGGGTGGATGAAATGGTTCAGACTCTCTGGCTCTGAATCTGACCCTATGGGTTTTTGCTCCAAAGATGGAAAGAACTAGTTTTCCAGGTCCAAATATGGCCCAAGTCAGCAGAAAATTTGAGATCTCAGGTCCTAAAATGTCATGCGAACAGCGCAAGAAATTTCGGTGTCACCTAATCTGACCCCTTGTTTGGTCCCTGCTCTAAACCGGGACCAAGATTTCCTGGCTCTGAAGCTTAGACTAACCTGGGTCAGGACACAGCTCCAAACCCATCTCTGTGACACAGAGATTCACTATATCGTTAGGACTGTGTGACTCTTTTGCAATGAAACCCAAACCCACGTGGCACTCAGCTGTGGGTTCAAATGTACAGACTCACCAGCTGAGATGCCTGGCAAGTTGCTGTTTCTAGTTTTCCACGAGCCGTGTCTCATAGTTAGAAGCGGCAGGCTGAGCTTTTAGCTTGTCTGCTAAAATCTGTTTGTTTTATTGGTACCTCCCCTTACGCTCCATTTGTCTGTTTCACCCACTTACGACCTGTGTGACACTAGATTGTAAATTCTCTCGGGCAGAGACTGTCTGCTTTGTTACTTGCCTGGAATGCAGCAATGGCCAGACTGGATCAGACACGAGGTCCGTCTAACTCAGTGTCCTGTCTCCAACAGTGGCCTGCACCTGATGGTGCAGAGGAAGGTGTCAGAACCCCACAGCTACAGATGTGGGCTAATCTGCCCCCATGTTGGCTCTCACTCTGATCTCTGATAAAGATAGGCCTGAGCCCTGAAGCATGAGGTTTAGGTACAGTCTCTACAGTGCCTAGCAGGTGGAGTCCTGCTCATGATCCTGAGTCACCGCTCTGACAATATCATGAAACGTTATTGTCTCTGGCTAGGTGCACTGCAAGGGGTTATTTCCAAGGCTCCAATGTCCTCGTTTTCTTTTGGTTTCAGGGAGGAATTTGTGTGGGTTAGCCAGGTCTTGGTCAGAGCCTCAGGAAACCGCATGCAATGCAGGGAGCTGGAGAGACCTCTCTGGTTTCACTGGGAGTTTCCCTTCACTGTGCTGGGTTTGAACTCACCCAAAATATAAACTGTAATACAAAGGCCAAGTTCCCGCTGCTGGACAAGAGAGGAAGGACAGCCAGTGGGTGACTATCATCGGTCACAACATGTGACAAGCGTGAGCCACGCCGCTCAATGCACTGCTGGAAGATGTTTAGTTGCTAAGTGGCGAGCACAGCAGAAGAACCTGTATAGAACAGACCAATGGTCAGCGCTTCAGGACGTGGGTTCAATTTCCTGTTGAATCAGACTCCCTGCGGTGACTGTGGGCAAGTCACATGATCTCTCTGCCTCCCTTTCCCATCTGTAGAGTGAGGATAACAATTCTCCTGGCTTCAATCATCGGGAATAGGCTCTTTGACTCACAGAGGCTCCCTCTCACCTACTTACTGACATGCAACTGACACCACCTCTGAATCTGGCCCCGGGGCGGTGAAACCACATGAATGAAACCTGCTGGAAAAGGCTGAATAGAAAACCCTGTGAACCAATGCCAGCGCATTCTGTGCAGCGCGGCAACCTCTCCTGCATTGGCAAAGATCGACAAGCCAAGATTTTCAAACTCACGTGCATGACATGTAGGCTCCTGAAGCCCTATTTAGGCTCATGCATGAAAGCAGCATGATCCTGAAAGGTGCCGAGAGCTTGGGGGTCCCATTCGTGTCAGAGCCAGGCGCTGCGTTTGGATTTTGCCTGTGTGTGTGCGGAGAGGCCCCTTTTGAGTCTTTTGTTGTGCTGAGTTGTGAAAGTCAGTGAGTGTTACGAGCGAGACGGGGATCTTTTCCCTTTTGTGAATGACACACGGCCACAAGTGTGTCATTCACAACATTCCCCCCGCAGGTTAATCATGTATAGAGCCCCGCCCTCTACCTGGCTGTGAGAAATGAACAAATCATACTCATCACGCCTTTTTTAAAGGGAGGGTGGAGCTGATGATGTGTGTGAGCATGCTGTCCTGTCTCAGTCCGAGGCCTAGTCTTGAATTCCTAGGCTAGGCCTCACTCTCCCTGGCAAGAGAGATCAGCATTGGGAACATAGCGTACACCCTGTCCATCAATCTCCATGCTCTGTGCAAAACCTGAGATGGATTCTTGAGAGTCTGCCCTACTGTGATTCTTCCAGAGTTCTGTCTGTGAGAATGGAGAGGACCTTTCACAGATATTAAGCCATGCATGCAGAATGGGGGCATAGGGCTCTCAACCTCTAGCTCCAAACACACATCACCCTTCTTCTAGCTCTTCCAGGGTGGGTCTGCTGCGAGAATTCCTGCTGTCAAAATGGGCAGGTGGGGTTCCATGTTTATAGGGCTCCATTGACTTCAATGGAAGTTTTGCTGATTTACACCAGCTGAGGATCTGACCTGTTGTCTCACAAATGTACATATCTAATGTGAGCCAGTTTAGAAAAACAAAGCACCACTTCAACTTGTCACTTCCCAAGGTGGAAACGTGGCCTGGGATCTGAGAATCAAGCTGGGTTCTTTCCCATGTGTGCACTATCCCCAGTTTAAAAAGATTCTGTAGATCAAATGCAGTGAGACCTTGTGCAGCCCCATTGCCTTCCGCTCATACCCTCAGAGCCAACTGTACAGCCCCATTTGCACTGGTGTAACTGGCTGATCAAGAAAAATGGGGAAAATAGCTACTGGGGAATCCGTTAGAGAGGAAATTAAAGAGTTAAGAAGAAGAAGCCCACAGACATTGGAGTCACTTATTGTTTGCAAAGCTCCTCATTCTGTCCCCCTTACTCATACTGCGTAGTGATTGAGGTCTATATGATTGAGTGGCATAGAGAAAGTAGATAAGAAAGTGTTTTTTACTACTTCTCATAACACAAGAACTAGGGATCACCAAATGACATTAATAGGCAGCAGGTTTAAAACAAACAAAAGGAAGAATTTCTTCACACAATGCACAGTCAACCTGTGGCACTCCTTGCCGGAGGATGTTCTGAAGGCCAAGACCATAACAGGGTTCAAAAAAGAACTAGATAAGTTCATGGAGGACAGGTCCATCAATGGCTATTAGCCAGGCTGGGCAGGGATGGTGTCCCTAGCCTCTGTTTGCCAGAAGCTGGGAATGGGCGACAGGGGATGGATCACTTGATGATTCCCTGTTCTGTTCATTCCCTCTGGGGCACCTGGCATTGGCCACTGTCGGAAGACAGGATAGATGCGCTAGATGGACCTTTGGTCTGACTCAGTCTAGCCGTTCTTATGTTCTTTACTCTGTGCTTCTCTTCCCCTCCTATACCTGTCTGTTTGGGGCCTGGACTTCCTCCCACTGTGTGTCTGTACAGCGCCTGGCACAATGGAGTCCTGATTTTACCTGGGCCTTCTAGGCACAACCTAGAAGTATATTAATATATATATATTAACCTATGTATATTAATAATACAGAATAATGAATGGTGTAGAGAAGGTAACTTACCATCTCTTATAATATGAGAACAAAGGGACATTCTTATGGCACAAATTGAAAACCGATGAAAGAAATATAAATACTTATATTTATATAAGAAATATATAAAACCTACACTCAAAGAATATTACTGAGGTTGCAAACTCACTTAGATACCATAGGGATCAGCACCGTAAAAAAGTCTATGAAGCAGTTAGTAATTCTCTCTTCAGAACAGGGTATAAATGGTAAACAAGACCTGGGGCTACACATGGAACAACAAGGAGGAAACAAAAGATTGAACAGCTGCTCATTCAGTGAGCTTCGTCCATCCCATGCCCTGAATGACGCAGGGGTCCTGTGGAAAAAATTGTATGTGATCATGTAATTAAAGACTGCATCATGATGAATATGCATAGCACAGCGGGGGGTGGGGTGGTGTCAAATTAAGGTTGCACAGGCCACCTTAATTTAGACATTTCCTAACTCTTGAGTGCTTGTCTTTGCAACCTTAATAATGTTCTTTTAATACTGTTTGTGTGTGTGATTTGCTAGGTTTTTATAAAAGCTTCTAGCCCTTCCTATTATATACAACCACAATAATTGAGTTTGTGGAACTCACTGCCTCAAGATGTTGTTGAGTCCCAGATCTGAGTAGGTTTCTTAAAAAGATCAGACACTTGTAGGAATAACAAGAACATTCATAGTTGCATTAGATACAATAGAAATAAAATCAATTAGGGATATAAAATCGGATGTTTCAGCTCATAAACCAACCTCTAAGTGATGGGGCAAGAGACAAAACAAGATTAAGAAGAAACAGTCTCTAGGGGCAGGATATTTAGTAACTGTGCATTTATCTTCATCTTGTCCTGGCCGCTATCAGGATGCTGGAGAAGATGGAGTCCTGGTGTGACCTGGTTTGGCAAGTCCAGTGTTCTGTTCTGGGCCTGAAAAGATTCAAACAAGGGCAATAAAGATGATCAAGGATACGGAACAGCTTCCGTATGAGGAAAGACTAAAAAGAGTAACGCTGTTCAGCTTAGAAAAGAGATGTCTAAGGGGGGATATGATAGAAGTGAATCAAATCATGAATGGTGTGGTAAAAATGAATAGAGAAGTGTTATTTGCCCTTTCACACAACACAAAAACCCAGGGTCACCCGATGAAATGATTAGGCCACAGGTTTAATACAAACAAGAGGAAGTCCTTTTTCATACAATGCTGGGGAACTCATTGCTGGGGGATCTTGTGAAGGCCAAAAGTATAACCGAGTTCAAAAGAGAACTAGATAAATTCATGGAGGATAGGCCCAGCAATGGCTGGGAATGGGCGACAGGGGATGGATCACTTGATGATGACCTGTTCTGTTCATTCCCTCTGGGGCACCTGGCACTGGCCACTGTCGGAAGACAGGAGACTGGGCTAGATGGACCTTTGGTCTGACCCAATATTGCCGTTCTATGTTCCTATGGCTATTCACCAGGATGGTCAGGGATGCAACCTACAGCTCTTCTGCCTCTTTACACTCCCACCTGTATGACTGGTTTCCTGACAGGCAGCTTGCCTATGGCATCAGTGGAGCTGGGCTGGTTTATACTAGTCTCTGCCTAGCTCACCGTATTGGAGCCAACCGCTCTTGGGCTTGGGGGCAATTGGCATTGACCCCCAGGCTGACTGAGAAGGCCTCTGATTACATAAATGGGTTTTACAAGGACATAGCTAACTCAGCGGAGTGACTCCAGGTTTACACAGGTGTGTAGGTAAGAGGAGATCCAGGCCTGAATTCCTTTTGCGGCTCAAGCAGCTGGTAACCTTGCTGGTAACCTTTCCCCCTGTTCCTAGGATTCCCTGTTCTTGTTTCTGTGTTGAGAAATGCAAGTGCCCGGGTAAGTTTTATTATTGTCTTTGGGCACAGGAAAAAATGAAGATATGATCAGAGAATACACCCTGCTCTATTTGTTTTATGTGCTGATACACTAGAAGCAATCAGGATCTGATTTGCCAGCCGTAATAAATGAAAGAGGTGTGACCAGCCCGCGGCCAGCTTGTGCAAGCATTTAAAAAAAAACACCAAGGGGTCACGAAACAGACAGTGGGCCAAACTCTCTGCTAGCATAAGATGGTGCTGCTTTATTGACTGCAGAAGGGCGGTGCCATTTCACACCAGTAGGGAATGTTCGATTGTCTTCCTTGGGAGTTTCTCTCTCTCCCCTAACCCGTTTAGTATTATTTATTATATTTGTATAGAATCACCTAGGCTGCCTCTGCATGTGTAATGTGCCCATCACTATGGTATCTAGGCAGAAGGCATTGGTAGTTAGACAGGAATGTGCTTCGTATTCCAGTAGGGCAACCATGTCTTTTGTTAGAGCTGTGTTTCTTTGCCCCCAGTTAAATGTGAATGTTAAAAAATGGATGGACAGCTCCTCCTCTGTGGTAAATTACCACTACTGCATTGAAATCGATGGAGCTTTGCTGATTTACATCAGCAGAAGAACTTGGCCCGAGATCCCAACTTCATTTGTTGTACTGCAAAGAGAAAGGAGACTCTCCCTTGGTTGGCTGGAGCACGGGGCATATGACACACTGGGCAGTTAGACTCCACTAAAGCAGGAACTGGTGGTGCATCACCCCATTAGTGGGCCCATCAACGTCCCAGCACACATTGCGTTATCCTGATCTGGGCAGCTCAAGACGTAGCACTGGACGCTGGGACATTCAGAGCTGGATTTCATGCTCTTACGTCTCTTTCACACCAGCGAAACTCCATTGACTTTAATGGTGTCACCCATGACATACACCAGTGCAAATGAGGGGAGAATCGGGCTCTCAGTCTCTGCTGGCCGTGCCGCCTCATTAAGATTGAAGGAAGCTTCACTGTGCTCCTTCCTATGCAGACCAGGGCTGGTGGCAGTCTGCTAAAGGAGCCCTCAGCTGAGCAACATTCAATTCTCAGCTGGAGAGCTGGGAGGGAGTCCGCAGTAGGGCATGGACCCAATTGCAGGGGTCACGGTAAGCAACCAAAGCAATGCAACTTTCACTCCCCTTCTGCGAACGGGGTGAACACTTGAGAACACACAAGAAGGTAGCGCCCTGTTCCGTAATAAGCAGGGAGGTGCTCGAAGGGTTTGCCGGAATTACTCACGGGGCCCGGGCAGTGCAATACCAATAACTGCACTTTGCACATCACTTTGCACATCTGCTCTGGGACCTCAGAGCAGTCTCCATGCTCACTGAACCTCCCAGTGCTGTAGATCTGCCCTGCTGTCTCTCTCTAGCAGGTCGGACTAGGGGGGCACGGAGGGAGGAGAATGCCTTGGCCCAGGTCACGCTGTCAGGTACAGGTGAGAGCAGGGCCTGACTCCCAGCCTGCTGCTCAGACCGCTCCAGGGCTCCTTCTAAATGGCAGTCACAGGCCAAGGCCCCAACCCTCCGCCTCCCTCCCCCCCCACAGATGACGGAGCTCTGAAAGTGGATAATGGCAGTTAGCTATGGAATGCATTGGGGCCAGTTCCTCTCCAGTGTCCCTCTCCCAATTCCTTAGCCCTCCCCTCCCATATCCCCGGAGAGGGGGACTAAGTGGGCATATAGTGCCTGCTTCCCCCTGTCTGGGCAGCCAGTTCAGGAAAGTATCGGGTGGGCCTTACGCCCCTGTGCCCATACACGGGTGCCCGGTCCCAGGGAGAACGTAGTCCCAAGCCTAGGGGTGTGTCTCGTTGCTTGCTTGCACCAGTGTAACTTGGGGCTAGACCCACTGGTCAGAGGAGTTACACTGATGTCAAACCAGCACCAGTGCGAGCAGCATGGAGCCCTAAGTCAACAGAGGATCCTTCTCTAAAGTGCTGAGCCTGGCGGCATTTAGTGCTGGATGCAGGGTCCAGCTGGGGATCTCTGGGGAGCCCTTGAGCCACAGAGCAGGGGCAGCCCTGCTGCCTGCCACCCATGAGAGATTCAAATGGGAGCCCTACAACACATTAGCCATCCACCCGTTAGCAACCCACCTAGCCTCTCTGGCTCAGGACTTGAATTGGGGGGAACGTGGTGGAAGGCAATTGGTCGCTTTCGCTGTAGCTGAGCTTTCCATGTGTATGTACAATGGAGTTTGTAGCAGCGATGCGCCGACATGAGCCAGTTCTCCAAGGTAACCCAGTCCCCCTTGGCTCAGAGACCTGGGCATGGTACAGGCTGTACTGGGAGCTGAAGTTGACGTTGTGGGTGAGCTCAGTGGAGAATCCTGAGACTGGGCTAGTGGAGAACAAAGAGGAATGCAGCGTTTGACTTCTGCCTGAGATCAAACAGGTGCATGGCTTGCTGGGAGTGGTACTACTGGAGTGAACTTCACCCACTGCTTTCAAAGAAAGTGCCAAGAGTTAAGTGGACAAAGGTTCAAATCTCTAAGGCCTTTTTTCTCCTTTGCACATCTCTTCCCTTTGGGATCAATTCTGCACGGAGCTACTGAGAAGCAGCTGAGGGCTCACCAACAATCAAAAGCACTCGGACTCTCTAACAACCGGACCCTGGCTGTCCAGGTCTGCAGAAGCCGCAGCAATCAGCTTCTTTTCATCTGATTTAAACAGATTTCCGATGGTTCTCGGGACACTCAGTAGCCCTTTCTCTTCTTTTTCAAGTGAAGATTCTGTTGGGTGTACTGTGGTAATGAGGGCTGCATCTCGGACGAATTGTTGGATGCAGTACCTGGGCAATAAATTATCTGCGGGTTTATGTCTGTGAAACATGGCTTCTGTGTAACAGATTGTATCTCTGTCTGAGGTCTGTCTCCTAAGGCATTCTTAACCCCCCCCGGAGGTGTTTACCTCAATGCGTTTGTAATCCTAGCTTAAAAAAACAAAACCCAAACAATCCTCTAGCTGAATAATAATAATGTGCAACTCCAGATTCATCCCACGCAGTGACATTTCCAAGATTTCTGAAGTGGAATAATGGTCTTGGTTCCTGATCTACTTCAGAAATGCACCCTCTTCATTCTGCTGTTTTTATTTGTATTACCATCATGTCTCAAAGTCTCAGTCATTGATCCCCATTGTTCTAGGCTTTGTACAAAGAGGATGCTCTCTGCCCCAGGGAGCTTACAATCAAAGTACAAGCCAAGAGACCATGATTGGATGCAGACAGGAAAGGGAACATGTCATAAGTATAAAGGGAAGACTAACCACCTTTAAATCCCTCCTGGCCAGAGGAAAAAACCCTTTCACCTGTAAAGGGTTAAGAAGCTAAGACAATCTCGCTGGCACCTGACCAAAATGACCAATGGGGAGACAAGTTACTTTCAAAGCTGGAGTGTGTGCAGGGGGGGGGGGGGAACAAAGGGTTCTCTCTGTCTGTGTGTGGTTTTGTTTTTTTTTTGCTGGGACCAGAGCAGGAATGCAGGTCAGAACTTCTGTAAAGGGTTAATAAGCAATCTCGTTAGATACGCGTTAGATTCTGTTTTGTTTAAATGGCTGATAAAATAAGCTGTGCTGAATGGAATGGATATTCCTGTTTTTGTTTCTTTTTGTAACTTAAGGTTTTGCCCAGAGGGATTCTCTATGTTTTGAATCTGATTACCCTGTAAGGTATTTACCATCCTGATTTTACAGAGGTGATTCTTTTACTTTTTCTTCTATTAAAATTCTTCTTTAAGAACCTGATTGCTTTTTCATTGTTCTTAAGATCCAAGCGTTTGGGTCTGTGTTCACCTATGCAAATTGGTGAGGATTTTTATCAAGCCTTCCCCAGGAAAGGGGGTGTAGGGCTTGGGGGGATTTTGAGGGGAAAGACGTTTCCAAGCGGGCTCTTTCCCGGTTTATATATCTGTTAGACGCTTGGCGGTGGCAGCAATAAAGTCCAAGGGCAAAAGGTAAAATAGTTTGTACCTTGGGGAAGTTTTAACCTAAGCTGGTAAAAATAAGCATGTTCTTCATGCAGGTCCCCACATCTGTACCCTAGAGTTCAGAGTGGGGAAGGAACCTTGACAGAGCACAAGGAAACAACGAGACGACATTGGTCAGCATGAACGGCAGTGGTGTCTCTGCACCAGCAGCCTACCATGCCGGGCTGGCTGCTGTGAGTGTAGTTGGCTGTGTGTAATGCCAACAGCTACACAGTGCCTTGTCCAGACACTGTGCCTGGAAAGCTCAACCCTTAAAACCCAGTGCCCAATATCACCGGATGCAATTTAATTTGCCAACCCAAAGCATTCAAAAATCACAAAATTGGCTTAAAAATCATGAGTTTTTTTAAAATAAATAATACATTGGGGGGGGGGTGTTAATTAGTCTTTTGAGTTTGAGCCTTCAGTTTAAGCTGTGGTCGCATTTCTTTCTCTTCAACCATGAGGGCTGGAAATTTACTGTTTAATAAAATTTAATCTGAAATTCTCCTGTAATTACAGGATTTCAGGAGCTGGGGCTTTAAGTAAACCACCAAGCTTGGGGTAAAATTGGGCGAGCTGGTGATATTGGACTAGAGTCATTACAGATTGAATGGAAAAGTACTTTGAAAATACATCACAAGAGACTTCAACACATCGCCCATACAAAAATGGAGAGATTTTCACCAGCGATACATTTGACTCATTGGGGTTTCCCTACTATTCAGGGGCAAGCTGGCGTAGGAAAAGTACCCTTGCTCTGTCTGTGAAGTTTGGTAGAATTCACAGAACTTCAAGGGAAATGGAAAAAATGGCAAGTGCTTGAGTTTAATTTAAAATCCCCCTCCCTCCCTTTCCTGAGGTGCATGGTACATAGTATTGCAGATGTGTTACGTATACTAAGCCCTGGTTCCAACCGCCTGGAGCAGACAATCTAACAAATCCAACTTGGGCATATCTTTGTAATAACTGCATGTTGTAATGAAAATGATCTCAGCCCATTTCCTACTGGATAAGGGTTCACATCATAAAACTTGTACTGGTACAAACATCCTCTTTGCTGAGAGTCGCCTGGACTCCCCATTGACCCCTAAAATAGAAATAGACCCTCCAGCCCAGGGCTAAGGCCACTTTTTCCACACAGTGTGCAATTATCCTGTGGAACTCATTGCCACAATCTAGCCATGCAGCTGAAAGAAGACTTCAGTCTCTCAGGCTGCCAACCTGGCACTTTTCCCCAGCATTAACTTCATTTCTTAAAAGAAATAGATACTTCATTCTGGCAGTCAGAAGAGCGAACAGAATGTTGGGAATCATTAGGAAAGGGGTAGATAATAAGACAGAAAATATATCGCCTTGATATAAATTCATGGTACGTCCACATCTTGAATACTGCGTGTAGATCTGGTCACCCCCATCTCAAAAAAAGATATATTAGAATTGGAAAAGGTTCAGAAAAGGGCAACAAAAATGATTAGGGGTATGAAACGGCTGTCATATGCGGAGAGATTAATAAGACTGGGACTTTTCAGCTTGGAAAAGAGATGACTAAGGGGGGATATGATCGAGGTCTATAAAGTCATGACGGGCGTGGAGAAAGAAAATAAGGAAGTGTTATTTACTCCTTCTCATAACACACTTAATGAAATTAATAGGCAGCAGGTTTAAAACAAACAAAAGGAAGTATTTCTTCACACAACGCACAGTCAACCTGTGGAACTCCTTGCTAGAGGATGTTGTGAAGGCCAAGACTATAACAGGGTTAAAAAAAAAGCTAGATAAATTCATGGTGGATAGGTCCATCAGTGGCTACTAGCCAGGCTGGGCAGGGATGGTGTCCCTAGCCTCTGTTTGCCAGAAGCTGGGAATGAGTGACAGGAATGGACCACTTGATGATTCCCTGTTCTGTTCATTCCCCTGGGGCACCTGGCCTTGGCCACTGTCGGAAGACAGGATACCGCGCTAGATGGGCCTTTGGTCTGACCCAGTGTGGCCGTTTTTATGTTCTTATGTAAAGGCCACAGGAGTTTTTTAGAGAGAGGTCCTGGATGCAACATTTAGCTCCAGACTTCAACAAAGTGGGGCTTGGGTAGACCCGTTGCGTGGAGCGGAGGAAGGAGTGAAATTTGGATCTAGATTTTGAACCCTGGTAAATTTGACAGGGGGATCGGGGATGGCTGAGATTTGGGCTGAGATTTTTATTTTTGGCTATTTGCATGAAATAAAAGGTGCTTCTCCAAGAAGGACAAATCCACTAACAAAACCTTGGACAATGCTGATGCTACCCCTGGGCAAAATCAGCTGTAATGAAAGCACAAAAGCCCTTGCATAACACTGGAAGCAACTGCTTTACGGGGCACTTTGGAAGGGGTGGCCGCTCCCCTTATATTTTGCCTTCTCCCTTTGTTTCCTTGGACGCATTTTGTGTTTTAAAGTCACAGCACTCAAGCCCGTTGGGGCTTTTGCTCTCTCTTCCTCCAAACGTCAGAAATGCTTCATTTTTAGACAGAACCCTTTGAGAACAGGCCATTTCCAGGGCTCTGTCTCTCTGTGGACAGCCACTTCTCTGGCTGCAGCAGGCTGCCTCCCTCCCGGCTCTGGTCTGGAATGTGATCGGGACACGCTCTTTCCGCTCCACTCTCTGGGGCTGCTGCAGTCAGTAAAATCCCCATGGACTCTGGCGGGTTTTGAACTGGGCCCTTCATGACATTTTTCAGGCCTTCTTTCTGGGATCTGCTGTGTTCGCCTCTGCGGGGTGAGTTACCCTGAACTCAGCAGGTCCCATTCAACGCAAGCTCGCATGGCTTTGGCAGACACATTGGCGCTTTCACACCAGGATGTGGCAGTCAGGCACTCCCATTTTAAATCAGCTCCCTAATCTATGCAAAACAGGATTAAGAACGCTCCTTGGCAGGGCGAAGGTGGAGGCTAAGGGCTTTTCAAAGGCTTGGCCGTTTGCTGTTTTGTTTTTGGAGCGGCAGCAGGTTGTTCCAGCTCGTGAGGAGAGGGATCAGGCGAGGAAAGTTTTTGGGATCTTTCAGCCTCTCTTGGAACTGCTGATCCTTTCTGCACAGTGCACAGCAAGGGCACCTGCCCCAGCCATGAGAACCATTTTAGTCGTGTCGGTGGTGAATTGGACCAGATTCAGGAAATGTACGGTGTGGCTGAGGATGGTTACTTCTGGTGCCAAGGGAGCTGGAGGAAAGGGAGAGGAGGTTGCCAGGCCCAGAAGCTGAGCTGGTATTTTCTAGGCTGGCCTGTGGGCTTACCTTGCCCATAAAGAGACACTGAGATGGTAAATTTATGGGCCACTGTCTCTGAGGCTGGTGCATGGATGGGGTTGTAAATTCTTCCTTCCTGTGCTGGCGTCACGATTCCCCAGGGACAGTAGGGGCTGAGACTGTATTGGGCGGCAGACAACAGCCACAATTCTCTTCAAAGGGCAACGTCACTGCCAGGGCAAGCTTGAGGGGTGTTGCCAGAGCGCCGGAAAAAGACAAGAGCCCTGGGGTATTTCACAGGGAAGGAGCTCGTCTTCGGGGAGAGGGCAAAGCTGAATGGAGTCTGGAAGGTCTCTGCCCTTCCCCTACATGGAAGCAGCAGCTGCCTGAGCTCTTGGGGTGGGGAAGCGGAATAAGGCCTGACAACCTGTTGCATTCCCTGGAGCTCATTTTTCAGCGTGACTGTAACAAGTTCCTTTCTGCACGACACACCTTCCCTCCCTCGCCCCTGCCCGCGCCCTCGCCCCCCGCCCCTCTGCATTGGCAGCGCACCGGTGGCTCCAGGCAGGAGTCCCACCCTGTCCCA
Source organism: Lepidochelys kempii (assembly GCF_965140285.1). Taxonomy (NCBI): domain Eukaryota; kingdom Metazoa; phylum Chordata; order Testudines; family Cheloniidae; genus Lepidochelys; species Lepidochelys kempii. The sequence goes on from NC_136383.1 coordinate 138,453,845, forward strand.
CCTTGTCCTGTCCTGCCTTGCCCCCACTCTTCTGGAAACCCTCCTGATCAGCCAAAGCCTTGGAAACAGCCGGGGTGGGGGGTGGGGATTCACTTCACCAAGGTAACACGCCGGCTGGGGTAATTTGGTCCTTCCAGACTCCATTCACCTCTGTGGCTTTGCCCTCTCCCCATGACTAGCTCCATCCCTTTGAGGGGGGCCTGGATTCCGCGGGTTATTCTGGCAAACCCCTTGGCTCAAGCCTCATTCAGCCAACTCAGGTTGACTTCTAGATCCCAGGTTGACTTCACTGGAAGCTTCACCAGAGCATGAACTTGAGGCTGGCATAAGGAGAAGCTCCGGGACTGGCCTCCCGGGCTCTGGTGACTTTCTTTGCAAACCCTTCTGCCTGGTTTTGAATTCCTCTCCTTGTCCAGTTGTGCCTGCAGCCCTCAGGCTGGACACCTGCAATGCACCTGGGAAGGGGCACCAGGAGCTTTGAAAGTGCTTTGGGGGGCTTCCAGACACAGCAGCCCACCTGCCCCTCCCTCTGTAGTGGGCAGGAGGGGGCAGTCCCTCAAGGGCAGGGACTGCAATCCCGCCTGGTGCTTAGATGATCTGTTAAGTTCATGGGTGGCAGGTTCCTGGTGTGCATGGGTGAGGGCCGGGCAGAGTCTGACTCTGAGGGAGCCCATTAAAGGTTTTCATCAGGAGACCAGTTAAAATGGAATCCAGGCTGATTCTTCTCCTTGATCTGAAAGCATCTAAGGGTCTGTCTACACTGCAACAGCTAGCCTGGGTGATCAGCACTACAATCTGAGCCCTCGGGATAGCTTATCCTGGGTGCGCCCATCCCCATAGCAAAGCCCTGCCCATCCTCACTGTTTCTGCACTCTCTCGTGTGCATCTGGGGGCACATATGAGGGCTTAATTTGTGCTGGGCCTTGCCGGGATTGAATCCCAGAACCTCTAGGTTTGGCAGTTCATAGCCCTGGCACCTCTGGGCTCCTGGCCAGCAGCCACTGCTCTCCGTTCGCCATGGTAGAGCCCTTGTTTGGGGAGGCTAGCCCTGTTTCTACCCCTTCCGTCTGCAGCCCCCCCGCCTCCTCACAGCCAGAGCCCCGAGACCCCTGGCCCTTCCCTCAGCCGGAGCCATGAGCCCCCTTCCCAAAGAATCCCAGGATGGCCGGAGGCCTGAGTGCCCCAACCCTCAGCCAGAGGAGCCCCAGGCTAGCTGGAGGCCCGAGTGCCCCTCTCCCCCACAGTCGGAGGAGCCCCTGGCTGGCTGGAAGCCTGAGCACCCCTCCCCTCCTCAGCTGGAGGCCCAAGCGACCCCACACCTGCCCAGAGGTGCCCCGAGTCCCTCCCCCACTTCCTCGGAGGAGCCCCTGGCTGCCGCAGATGCACCGCGGTTTCCCTCCCCAGACCCCAAGCCGACCTGGGGAAAAGCGTCTGTGGTCCAGAAGAAGCTTTTCATATGCCCCATGCAGGCTCCGGGGCAGCTGAGGCGGTGGTATGTGCTACTCAGCCTCCTGGGTTCCTCAGTAATCTCTCTGGAGTCCAGGGCGATGATTGATGAACCCGGGAAGCTGAATAGCACACACCACCCCGGAGCCTGCATGGGGCATAATAAATCAAAAACTCCCCCCCCGCCGGGGGCCCGTCGGCCATGGCAGCACCGGGGGGGGCTCAGCCCCCCCCCGGTCTATTATACCCACCACCCATGCCGGTCGCCCGGCTGTGACAGCAGAGCCGCCTCCCGCAGCGGCACAGAAATAAGGGTGGCAATTCTGTATCATGCCACCCATACTTCTGTGCTGCTGTCAGCCAGCGCTCGGTGCCCAGCCAGCACCTGCCGCTCTCCAGCTGCCCAGGTTGAGCCCTGGCACCTCTTCCGTTGCAAATGAAGCATTGGGCACAGCCCGTGGTTCTGTGTGCTGAGAGGCTCTAAATCTTCCCCAGTCAGTTCCACCGATTTGCGGGAGAACTTGTCCGTCCATCAGGGCCAGGGGTGGGAAGGCATTGGAGGACTATCGACAGCACTCAAGCGATCTCACCTGCATCCTCGCTGCAAAGTGGATGGGTTCCAGGCAGAGCTCAAGTGCAGCTCGGGTCTGTAGCCCACCCCCAGCTGCACAAGCAAGCACAGGTGCAGAGCGCAAATAAGCATGTACTGGAGGGTTTTGTCTGTAGCTGTCAGAGCCATAGATTTCTTGGGAATGTCCACCCCACTACACGGTTTGATATTCACGTCAAAATCACTTTTTTGCCTGGGGCCAAGCCTGGGAAGAACATCTGGGTAAACAGCTGGAGTATTTTTCTGGCATTCTTAGAGTCCTAAGGTTATTTATCCCAAGCCTGTTTTCTCTCTCATCTACCATACTCTGTAACATGCTTGTTCAGTTCCTCCTGTATGTTTTTCACACACTACCCATAGGTTTTATTTGAAAGCTATACCTGAATAAAAGGAATCCTTCTTTGCACAATGCACAATTAACCCATGGAACTCATTGCCACAGGATATCCTGGAGGCCAAGAGCTGAAAACAGTTTTCAAAAAAGGGCTAGACATATGAATAACAAAAATATCCAGAGTTATGATGGAGACAAGGTGGGAGAGGTAATATCTTTTACTGCATCAACTTCTGTTGGTGAAAGAGGGCATCTGAAGAAGTGCTCTGTGGAGCTCACAAGCGTGTATCTCTCACCAACAGAAGTTGACCCAATAAAGGTTTTCCCATAACCATGCTGTGTCTCATATCCTGGGACCAACACGGTCACAAGAAGTTATGATAGTGAGGATTAAAAATAACAAAAGCTACAGGTGGACCCTCAGCTAGTGTAAGTTGGTATACCCCTATTGACTGTGTTGGATCTGTGGTGGTTTACATCAGCTTTCGATTTGCCCCATTGAGCGTTTGAAGAGATAGAAACCTGCCTGCTTTAGGGAAGAAGCCAGCCTCCAACTATTGTGTATCCGGGGGAAGCTTTCCCTATGGATACATGTGATGCAGAGGTTGGCTCTCTGTTCTTTGCAAGCATTTCCTGTTTCAGACCTGACACACTTGCTACACCAAATACCCGACTTTTATGGTATTTGTCCATACAAGGCAGCATGTGTGGTCTCTACTGAAAGCCTGTAACTTACCAATACTCACAGTCATTGCAAGACGTGTGTATAGGTAATATTTAGGGAATAATGTACCTATTTAGAGAATTTTGCCCTTATGGTCTTGGAGTAAAAATGAGTCACCAGGGAATCATGTCTTGGTGATGGCCCATTCAAGTGGGTTGTCACCTCTCCCTGGCTAGCTGATCATGTAATGTGTGGGTCTGTTGTTCACTGCTGCAACAACTCAGAAAAGTCAATGGAAAACTGTTGCGGTTCAAATACAAGACAGCACAGAGCTTTTAGCAAGCAAGCGAGCTGGTCTGCCAACTGACTTCTGCCTGTCAGCATTCCACCTTCCCCTTTATTCTTTCTCTCCCCCCGCGCATTACATTCTCCAACAGATAAAAGGAATACACTGGCTTTGTTTAACATTCTTATTTACCAATTTCTATCTACCGCATTCCTTGCTCTCGGGCCTTGAGCCCAGTCCTGGGAGGCTTCCCACGGTTCATGTCATCTGGGCGAGATTCCAAGGTTCATGCCCTTGAGAAGAGCTGTGTGTGCGCAGCTCCTATACAACACTCCGGGTGTGCCCTGAATGTTGCCAAGCACATGAACCCTGTATGAATCCTACAGCCCCTCCTTTTTTGTTTATTTGTGCTCGGCCATCTCATGGTAGCCATCAATTTGCTTTTGCAAGCCAATTAACTCCCGGACAGACAAGGTCATAACTCGTGGAGCCTGCCAGGGCGGTTCTTGACAAAGCCTTAACAAAAAGGAAATACATTGCACACAGCAACAGCAAAAAATGAGCATAAGAAGGTAAAGTGTAATTGGCCGGGTCCCAATCAGCCATGCTAGAGTACTGGGAAGAGAGGTTCACGTAAGCAGCGAGCATCATCTCATTTCCAGTTTCCTCAGGTGATGACATACTGGAATAAGGCACGTACCTAACAATTCTTCAGCTGCTACAAAATCAGATAAACAAAAGTGGATAACATTTGCTATTGAAGCCAATCTTTCCCATAGGTTATATATCATTCGGGCTCGTAGTGGAAAAAGCGCTCCCGAGCCAACCCCTACAGGAAATAGCAGGCACAAAAGGCATACAATCAATACAAAATTAGCAGTAATTTGGGCGAGAATTGCCACAAACAAAGTCTCAGGAGTCTCTGGCTGTTGGTTTGCTGCCAGTCTTTGTTGAGCCGCGGCGACCAATGCTTTTACTGCTCCCCCGTCACGGGCTGGCTTGGGACGCTACGCCTCCTCCGTTTCTGTCCCGCCGTTGTCGACCCGGGAGGCACCGCGTTCTCCTCCAAGGTCAGCTGAAACTCCGGTATGGGGTTCGACAGCCCCTGGTGCCACGCCATGCTGCTTCAGTGCCGGTCGCACACACCGAGCTGGAACCCACAACGGTCCTGCAGGGAGAGACACAGCAGCATATCCCCGACCCCAAGTGATTAGAGGTACTGGGCCCAGCCATTGCGGATCGGGCAGCTGACGGTAATAGACACGCGGCCTTTCTAGTACCTTGGATTTGTGAAAATGCCGATCCGCGGGGGTCTGCTGATCTGCGTTCAGCATTAAATTATTTAAAATAAACAAAAGGATACGCAATTGTTGCTGAATGTCTCCTAAGGTTTGGAGACGCAGCTCCCCTTGTTTCAATTGTTTGTCGAGCAAGGTTTTTTGCGTGCGATTTGCATGTTCAACAATGGCTTGGCCTGTGGAATTATAAGGGATCCCATGTTTGAGACGGATGTCCCATTGGGCACAAAAGGTGGAGAGGGCTCTGGAGCAATAGGCTGGGGCATTATCTGTTTTTATCTGGCTCGGGTGACCCATAACAGCAAAACAGGCTAGCAAATGGTGAATAACTTTGGGAGTGGCTTCCCCACGCTGTGGGGTCGCCCAGAGGAATCCCGAATAGGTATCAATGGAAACATGTAAAAATGAATAGGGGTAGAATTGTGGCATGTGAGTGACATCCATTTGCCACAGCTGATTCGCTGCGGTACCTCTGGGGTTAACGGCATAAAAAAAGGTAGGAGCAGCAGCTGCACAGTGGGGGCAGGAACGAACAATAGAACGTGCATGATCAGCAGGAATGTGAAACTGCCGGGCCAAAACAGAGGCAGACTGATGAAAAAAGGCATGGCTTTCAATGGGGTCAGAAAAAAGGGAATTTACCTGACCACGTAACACGCGATCAGCACACACATTGCCTTCAGTAAGTAGCCCAGGCAGAGGGGTATGACTGCGAATATGAGCAACAAAATAAGGGAAATTACGAGTGGTGATGAGATACTGTATGGCCAAAAACAGGCGAAGAAGGTCCGCATCCACCTGAGGGGTAATAAGGGCAAGGGGTAAATGATCAATTACCTGATAAACATAATGCGTGTCCACGATCAAATTAAAGGGACAATCAGCAAAAAGTTGAAAGGCCAAAATAACAGCAGCTAGTTCCAAGGATTAGTAAAGCTCTCCAAGCGCTGTGCATGCAAATATTGTTGTACAAGTGAATGAAGCGCTTTCAGCTTTTCTAGGGGGAGGGGCCACTGGTCAATCCATACGGGCTCTAAGGATTGCCATACCAATGGTAATGTGGATGGCAAGGTGGGTGAGGGAGGATTTTGGGCCATTCTATATTAATATCAAGGGTGGTGTCCAGCTTTACAAGTAAGTCACAGCCCCAAATATTGAGGTGGACAGGGAGTACAAAAGGGCGGATTGTAGCAAGGGCACGGCTTCCTGGTTTACAGACCGTGACCCAAGACAAACTTTGGCGCCCGGGTTTGCTACCCCCAATCTCCCACAACTCTTTAGAAGGAACTGTTGGCCAACCGACCGGCCACTCCGGATCACGAATCACCGTAACGTCAGCTCCAGTGTCCACCAGTCCAGTAAAAGGAACATTATTTAAGAGAAGTGTTAACTGAGGTTTCGAGGGGCGGACCGACATTGTTAGAGCAACAAGTGGAGAGGACGTGTTGTGAGATGGCAACTGAGACAGCGTCGATCCAAAGCCATTCCCGCTCTGGGCTCGATCCTCTGCGGCTGGCACCTGATAGGGGACTAAAATCAATTGCGCAATTGACCGTCCACGCGGGAGTGACTGCGGAAGATGAGTCCATACCTGAACCTTAATAACTCCGGTGTAATCGGCGTCAATGACCCCTGGGATGACAAAAAAACCCTGTTTCCCAGCGTGTGAACGAGGGAGAACCAGACCCACAAATCCGTCAGGGAGAGGTCCCGTCACCTGGGTAGGTATGGCGCAAACCTCCCCCGGCAACTGAAAATCAGCGTCCTCCTGCATAATCAAATCAAGCCCTGCACTTCTGGCAGTCGCCGCCCTCATGGAGTCTATGGATTTTAAAGCAGAGGAACAGTTGTCTGAGTGGGAAACACCCACGTTTGGTCCTGGGTTCGGGGGAGACCCGTCATGCGGTTTCCCGACCCGCTACGACACTGATTAGCCCAGTGATAGCCCTTCCAACACTTGGGGCACTTCTTTGAGGGGCGGGCGGGCGCCGTCGATGAGCAGCACTCCCGCTGAAAGTGACCCTCCTTACCACAGCAGTAACAACGCTTCCCCTCCTTCCTGCTTTTCCGCAGGGCGGCGGCCAGAACCCCAGCTTTATGTGCTTGTGTGCCGATGTTTTGGCACGCCCGCAGCATGTCTGACAGCTCTAGAACACCAGCGGCTTGTGCCGCCTGGAGAGCACGGCGGCAATCCTCGTTCGCATTTTCAACTGCCATTTTTAACAGGATCTCCTGAGCTGCCGCAGGCTTATCCACCTGCCGGAGGATAGCCTCCTGCAATCTGTTGGTAAAATCCATAAAGGACTCTGATGCACCCTGACGGATACTGGCAAAGCTTTTGGTAGGCTTGCCTGAATCCGGGACCTTCCGGAAAGCATGCTGGGCGCAGGTGGAAATAATGGGGAAGACGGCCTGAGGGAGTTGAGACTGCATCTGAACGGTAGCAAACTGGCCCTCCCCTGCCAAGTGCTCATAAATGATACCTTGCTGTCTATATACCTGGGCTTGGCGTTCTGCCATCTGCCGATACTCACTAACCCAAATAACATACTGACTGGGCGTCAGCATCATGCGCAACAGCGCCTTCCAATCTTCAGGGATCAGGGTGTACCCAGTACCTAGCCCTTCAAGGAGACCACGTACATACGTGCTAGTGAGGCCGAACTCACGAATCACTTTCTTTACCTCTCTGATCATCGAGTAAGGCAAACTGACCCAGTTTGCAACCTGGTTGCCCTGGCCATCATCCTGCCAGGTTACCGGACAAACTGAGACCAGATCAGCCAGCTCCTCTGCTGTAATATCTGAGCGAGTCTTCGCTGCGTGAACCATTTGTTGCACCAGCGAAAGCCCCTGAGCAGACACGGACGACCCCCTGGGGGGCCCTGGAGCATGGGGCCCCACGAGGGGATGGTAATCACACACCGGCTCTGGTGGGGAAGGCCAGGGAGGCGGTGGTAATAGAGGCACTGGGGGCGAAGTAGGGGGAGGGATGGTTGCAGGAGCGGACGGGGGTGGCGGGATCGGCAGCCCCTCTGTTGGTGCGGGAGAGGGCCTTTCCGAGGTGTCACGCTGTATCGCGTCGCCAGGAGGGGGGATGGCTGCAGGAGCGGACGGGAGTGGCGAGAGCACCAGCCTCGCGAGGGAGGGCCTGTCCGAGGCGACACGCTGTATCGCGTCGCGGCGCCAGGCATGTAAAGCCTGCACGGGCGCCCGAGGCTCTTTGTGCAATGTCTGGCCCAACTGCTCCCAATCCGCTAGCTTAAGGGTTCCAGCTTCAGGGTACCACGGGCACTGGGCACTCACCTCCTGCAGCAGGAGAGTGAGTTCTCGAGTGGGGCAGTCATGCTGAGCCTTACGCAGCAAATACTGTAGCTCACTGTGGTGTTGCACTTGCAAAGCAGAGAGAGAGCTTCCCATACTTACCACAATGAAAAATACTCACTGGGATCCGCGAAGCGGATGAGTGACGCGTCTGAAACCCTTGCCGGGCGAGGTGAGTGCTGAGGGCCCCACGTTGGGCGCCAGTTGTTGCGGTTCAAATACAAGACAGCACAAAGCTTTTAGCAAGCAAGCGAGCTGGTCTGCCAAGGGACTGCTCCTGTCAGCTTTCCACCCTCTCCTTTATTCTTTCTCTCCCCCCGCGCATTACATTCTCCAACAGATAAAAGGAATACACTGGCTTTGTTTAACATTCTTATTTACCAATTTCTATCTACCGCATTCCTTGCTCTCGGGCCTTGAGCCCAGTCCTGGGAGGCTTCCCACGGTTCATGTCATCTGGGTGAGATTCCAAGGTTCATGCCCTTGAGAAGAGCTGTGTGTGCGCAGCTCCTACACAACACTCCGGGTGTGCCCTGAATGTTGCCAAGCGCATGAACCCTGTATGAATCCTACAGAAAACCATCAGAGAAGCATTGAAACCACTTGGAAGAGACAAGGAACTGTGAGGCAGTGCAGGTGATCACCTGGTCTGTGAATAAAGACAAAAGACTGATTCAGTGTAGTACAGGGAGGAGAAAGACACTCTGGATCCATACACTGAGGAGGTATCTTGAAATAACAGGGGAAATTGATGAGAGATTGGGTCCTGGCTCCCAGCAGATGCTGCAACAGACTGAACTTTGGGGTGGGAATTGACTTCATTAGCCAGGCAAGGTAACTGTTAATCAGCTTAGATTCTGGTTCATGTGTGATGACTTTGTTTTGTAGGTGACCATTTGTTTCCATCACTTTTGCTTGATTCTGTGTGACGCTCTGTGCTTTCCTAATGTACGTTTCCTGTTTTTTTAGTATAAATGAACTGGAGTGCTGTGTCTGATGCAGGAGTGATGGGCTAAGGTATATCTCGTAACCACCAATACCACTGCTCCTTTGGGAACCTAGGGTGTGGGCTTTCCTGTGGGTATCCAGTGATCAGGGGCTGGATGCTACAGGGAGACAATTTGAAGGGAATCAGGGGCTGGGGTGCATCTCTTGTCAACCGGCAGGGCTGGAGTAGTCCAGAGGAGAGTGCTTGAGTGGCTGACAGGCTGGTTGTGTGTGGGAGCTGGCACAGGCAGGTGCTGATAAGGTGGGTCTCAGCCGTGGTGAGCCGAGAAGACCACCGGCACAGTAGTTTATTCTGTAATTGGCCACTGTGGAGTTCTTGCACCTTCCTCTGAAGCAGCACGTGATGGCCCCTGTTGGAGACCAGGATTTTGAACTAGATGGACCCCTCGTCTGATCCACTCCGGCAGTTCCCATATTCTAGCACTTCTTGGACACAGTTTGGAATCTGATGGATAGGATCCATCCTGATAGACATTGGGCTCACTTCTTCTAGTATGAATCTAGAGTGACTGCATTAATTTATACCTGGACTAAGGCAAGATAACATCCCCAGCAACAGCTTAAATTATAGGGTGCTTCGGGCTGTTCATTAATATTGTTTTATAAGTATTCCCGGGCAAAAGTTGAAAGTGCTTAAATCCTGTTTGTTTTTTTTAATTGCATGACATCCAGAAACAATTTTTAACATCCAATAATTATCATTATTAATAGCTAACATTTATGTAGAAACTTTGATCCCAAAGCACATGTTAGGGGCCTTATTCCGTCACCCACTTACTTCCCTGGTCCTTCTCGCATGAACAGAGAGCAACAATACCTGAAGTCTAAAGGTGCAAACAATTCGATGTTTATTGGGGTGAACTTCCAGCAAGCATGATTCCAGTTTCCTTCCTTAGTGTCCCCCTTCCCAGCTCTGACATCACAGAGCCTTACACCTGTGTCCCTGTTCCCATTCCTGCCCTTAGCCAAACATGATTCCAATTTCCCCCGCCCCCATTCCCTGTTCCCATTTCCCCCTTTAGCAAAACATGATTCCAATATCCCCGCCCCTGTTCCCTGTTCCCATTTCCCCTCCCCACACCCACCCACTCACTTCCTGATTGACTGCAGACTATATAGTAAAACTTGAGTTCCGCTTAGCTATACCTTAACCAATCATTTTCCTGAAATTTAACTAACCAATCCTAACATATTGTAACATGATTATGTAACCAATTATATCCCACCACCTTAATTAGTTTACACCCAGCAAAATTAATTATACAGCAGACAGAAACAATCACAAAACCAGACAGAGATTATACAGACAAACAACAGCAAAGTGGGAACTATAATGACAAGACAATACAGAAGTGAGGATTTCACATCCCAGCTATTGATAAGTGAGTTCTTGCCAGACAGGATGCTATCAAACTAAGTTTCCTTTTACATTTTCTAGGCACTTCCCTTTTTCTGGAGGCAATAGGCATAATCAGGACAGGATTGTATCCTAACAGCCCAATAGCACCTTATTTCAGTGTGACTAGTTTGGAATGTGAGGAGGTGACCAGTCGCTTCCCAGCTTATGGCTGCCTCTGCTGCTTAGCCAAAGGCCTTAGCCTAAGAACAGGGCCTCAAACTGTCACAGTAAGAGAAGGCCCTTACACTGGCAGACAGTGATTTTGATTCTTTTATACCTCTATAACTAGCCAAGTGATAAGAATACTCCTAAATTCTTAAAGTACGGGCCTTTACCAACAGGCCTGAATATCTATATCCTAACAGCACATTACAAACTACTGTATATATATTATATATATATCAGTACACACACACACTGATCCAATACCCCAGCACAGTGCTGAGATGTATTCCTCTGCTGGTTTTTGGATAAGCCATAAAACCAACCTTCTGACCATTGTGGTCATAAAAGACCCCAGACTCCTTTTTGCAACAGTTGGGGTGTCGATCCTTGTGCTTTGGCCAAATTGCAGCTTAGGTCTGAATTGCTTTCTCCACCCCTGACATGCCTCCCTATACAGCAACGTGGGAAAGGAAGATGTTAAGAAAATCATAACCAGATGAAACTGCAGAAGGAATTTTTGTAGGCCACAAGATAATTTCCCAAACTGGAATTCAGTCAGCACCGGGCTAACACCCCTACTGTTGCAAAATTGCCATAGGGATTTATAATGACTGCAAGCAGCCAGGACCTCGGTTTTCTGTCTCATCCAAAAACCAACTGCAAGATACAGGCTGGCATACTGCTTCAATATGGACTCAGAAGGCCAGGCATCACCAGCGCCGCTTTGTGCGTGGTCACCCATCCGTGAATTGAAAAGACTGAATCTGCTTAGTCTATGAAAACTAACAAGGGCATAGCCTGAAGTCACACGGATGAAGCAATTCAGTTCAGAGGCGACTTTGCTTCTTTCTAAGCGTCGCAAGTATTCCTCAAAAAGAAAAGGAGGACTTGTGGCACCTTAGAGACTAACAAATTTATTTGAGCATGAGCCTTCGTGAGCTACAGCTCACTTCATCGGATGCATGCAGCGGAAAATACAGTGGGGAGATTTATATACACAGAGAACATGAAGCAATGGGTGTTACCATACACACTGTAACGAGAGTGATCACTTAAGATGAGCTATTACCAGCAGGAGAGCGGGTTCGGGGGGAACCTTTTGTAGTGATAATCAAGGTGGGCCATTAAGGAGTCCAGGAAAGCTGGCTGTATTTTCCACTGAATGCATCTGATGAAGTGAGCTGTAGCTCACGAAAGCTCATGCTCAAATAAATTGGTTAGTCTCTAAGGTGCCACAAGTCCTCCTTTTCTTTTTGCGAATACAGACTAACGCGGCTGCTACTCTGAAGCAAGTATTCCTGTTAGCTGAACAGGTCTCGACACAGGTCATCCCCGAATATAGTGTCCATGCTAAATGTACATAGGATAAGATGGAATTTGACATGGAAAATATATGAAAACTCTTCCATCGCCTGGGGAACAGCTTATAACTAAAGCTCATGGGCAGGACTGGGAGAAGAGATGTTTTTAGCGCATGTTTTTAGCGTATGCAAAAGCAAAGTCAAGGCAAACATTATTATTTATCTATATAGCGCCCTTGGCAAGCACAGAGCTTTACAAGTTTATAGTCCCTGACCTGAGGAGCTTGCAACCTAAGGCCCCAATCCAGCAAAGACATAGACACGTGCTACATACATTTAATTACAAGATAGGTTTCAGAGTAACAGCCGTGTTAGTCTGTATTCGCAAAAAGAAAAGGAGTACTTGTGGCACCTTAGAGACTAACCAATTTATTTGAGCATAAGCTTTCGTGAGCTACAGCTCACTTCATCGGATGCATACTGTGGAAAATACAGAAGATGCTTTTATACATACAGACCATGAAAAAATGGGTGTTTACCACTACTAAAGGTTTTCTCTCCCTCCACCCCACTCTCCTGCTGGTAATAGCTTATCTAAAGTGATCACTCTCCTTACAATGTGTATGATAATCAAGGTGGGCCATTTCCAGCACAAATCCAGGTTTTCTCCCCCCACCTTTTCTTTTTCCACACACACAAACCCACTCTCCTGTTGGTAATAGCTTATCTAAAGTGATCACTCTCCTTACAATGTGTATGATATGGTGACGGCACCTTCAGCCCCCAGCTAAAACCCCTCCAATGCATTATTAAGGATCTACAACCTATCCTGAAGGATGACCCAACACTCTCGCAAATCTTGGGAGACAGGCCAGTCCTTGCCTACAGACAGCCTCCCAACCTGAAGCGAATACTCACCAGCAACCACAAACCACACAACAGAACCACTAACCCAGGAACCTATCCTTGCAACAAAGCCCGTTGCCAACTGTGCCCACATATCTATTCAGGGGACACCATCACAGGGCCTAATCACATCAGCCACACTATCAGAGGCTCGCTCACCTGCACATCCACCAATGTGATATATGCCATCATGTGCCAGCAACGCCCCTCTGCCATGTACATTGGTCAAACTGGACAGTCTCTACGTAAAAGAATAAATGGACACAAATCAGATGTCAAGAATTATAACATTCATAAACCAGTCGGAGAACACTTCAATCTCTCTGGTTACGCGATTACAGACATGAAAGTTGCGATATTACAACAGAAAAACTTCAAAACCAGACTCCAGCGAGAGACTGCTGAATTGGAATTCATTTGCAAATTGGATACAATTAACTTAGGCTTGAATAGAGACTGGGAGTGGCTAAGTCATTATGCAAGATAACCTATTTCCCCTTGTTTCCCCCCCCTCCCGCCCCCGTTCCTCAGACGTTCTTGTTAAACCCAGGATTTGTGCTAGAAATGGCCCACCTTGATTATCATACACATTGTAAGGAGAGTGATCACTTTAGATAAGCTATTACCAGCAGGAGAGTGGGTTTGTGTGTGTGGAAAAAAAGGGGTGGGGGGAGAAAACCTGGATTTGTGCTGGAAATGGCCCACCTTGATTATCATACACATTGTAAGGCGAGTGATCACTTTAGATAAGCTACTACCAGCAGGAGAGTGGGCTGGAGGGAGAGAAAACCTTTTGTAGTGGTAAACACCCATTTTTTCATGGTCTGTATGTATAAAAGCATCTTCTGTACTTTCCACAGTATGCATCCGATGAAGGGAGCTGTAGCTACGAAAACTTATGCTCAAATAAATTGGTTAGTCTCTAAGGTGCCACAAGTCCTCCTTTTCTTTTAACTACAAGAGCGGTCCTGTCGACCGTACACGCCTCATGCTTTAGTATGTGCTTTTGGGTCCATGCGTTAGTCTTTACATGGGGCCAACAGCAGACAGAGAACACAACAAAAAAAAAACACAGTAGGCCACAGTGGGCCGATGGAAAGGAGGAGTGGAAAGACACTGGAACTGCAGGGAGGATGTGGTCATTATGTCTGTTACAGGCAACACACACAGTGACCTTGGCTGGCTCCACCCCTCACGAAAGAAATGGTCTCTGCTCTGATAAAGGATATTGTTATAAACTGGGTTTGCTTTTTCTTGTTAGTAACAGGGATTTGTCTGTGTGTATATATAATATAGTTTCCTTTCTATTATTGTTTTAAAAGAACCAGTGCCAGGGAGGAACTAGACAGAGAAGCAGTGGAAAGCTGCTCTCCTGACCTTACGGACCCAGGTCCTTCGATTGGGTGTAAAGCAGCCAACTTCCATGTGGACTGAGGCTAATGATCGGCCTTACGACCATTAAAGACCCCAGGTGCTTCTGACAACAACAAAGCCGTGGTACCGTGGCCAAAATCTCATTTGGATTAACAATGTTCTGCCTCCCTACAGTCCCACTAGGGTTTTAATTGGAGTCGTCTTCACGTTCTGTCCTGACCTGTTGCATAGTGTAGCTGTGCCGTATTTGACAGCTGCTTTGTTCCAGCCCAGAGTTAATAGCTCCCCAGGCAACACAGACTCTGAAAATAAATTTCATAGAATCATAGACTCAGAGGACTAGTGTGCAGGGGACTAGTGTGCAGGACTTGTGTGCAGGGGACTGGACTAGATGTCCTCTCGAGAAGGGACCTCGAGAGGTCATCTAGTCCAGTCCCCTGCACACAAGGCAGGACTAAGGATTATCTAGACCATCCCTGACAGGTATTTGTTTAACCTGCTCTTAAAAATCTCCAATGATGGAGATTTCACAACCTCCCTAGGCAATTTATTCCAGTGCTTCACCACCCTGACAGTTAGGAAGTGTTTCCTAATGTTTAACCTAACCTGCCCTGGCTGCAATTTAAGCCCATTGCTTCTTGTCCTAGCCTCAGAGGGGAAGGAGAACAATTTTTCTCCCTCCTCCTTAAATCAACCTTTTCTGTACTTGAAAACTGTTATCATGTCCCCTCTCAGTCTTCTCTTTTTCAGACTAAACAAACCCAGTTTTTTCAATCTTCCCTCATAGGTCATATTTTCTAGACCTTTTATAATTTTTGCTGGACTTTCTCCAATTTTTCCACATCTTTCCTGAAATGTGGTGCCCAGAACTGGACACAATACTCCAGTTGAGGCCATATCAGACCAGAGTAGAGCAGAAGAATTACTTCTCGTGTCTTGCTTACAACACTCCTGCTAATACATCCCAGAATGATGTTCACTTTTCTTGCAACAGTGTTACACTGTTGACTCATAATTAGCTTGTGATCCACTATGACCCCCAGAACCCTTTCTACAGTACTCCTTCCTAGGCAGTCATTCCCAGTTTGTATGTGTGCAACTGATTGTTTCTTCCTAAGTGGAGTACTTTGCATTTGTCCTTATTGAATTTCATCCTATTTACTTCAGACCATTTCTCCAGTTTGTCCAGATCGTTTTGAATTTTAATCCTATCCTCCAAAGTACTTGCAACCCCTCCCGGCTTGGTATCATCCACAAACTTTATAAGTGTATAAGTGCCATTATCTAAATCATTTGAAATGGCTCCCTCGATATCAGCAAGGTGGATTTCTACAGCTGGATGGAAACCTTTGGGACAGCTCCTCAGTCGGTGTAAGGCAGGATAACCCCATTGACTTCAAGGGAGATAGGCTGGTTTACATCCACCGGGGACAAGACCCACTGACTTGACCAGCACCATTACCAAGTTACAGCTGCTGGGGCTCTGGCCTGTGAACATGAATGGAGTTATATCGATGCACAAATGGATCTGGCTCCTGGTCCGGCTGTAGTTTGAACAATAAAGCATGGAATTTAGTGCAGGAAAAACCAATGAAACCCTCCCATCCAGTCCCCAGTGCCAATGCAGGATTCTTGCCTACAGCTATATATTCTAGCCAACCCAGCTGAGGGGCTTCTCTTTGTTCCTACCACCATTAGCACTAAGGAAATCTTCAAACCCTTTGCCAATCTGGGCCCTGTGGCATGCAGGGACTCAAGCTGGTTATATCATTCATGGTGAACAGTTTGTCCCATTTAGCCTTTTATGAACAGCTTGAGAGCAGACCACCATTTATTTGTGACTTGGAGTTGTTTTAGCACTTAGGCAAATGAATTTCAGGCTATGGGTTTCTCACTAGCTCTGTGCAAAGTATACCCTTGATTATTCAGCATGACAAATTTGCTATTCAAGATGTGGGAATGTGAATTAAGGACATGTTTATAATTAAACACGGAGTTACAGTTCTTTTCTGCATTGGAGTCACGAACCCTGATGCTCCAGGACAGCCTATAAATATGAGAGTTAGGCAGAAACTTTCTTCGGCTGCTTATTTTGTAATTCCCTTCTAGGGATTCTTCCACCTTTCTTTGAAGTGTCTGTTTCTACCCAGTGTAGAAGATGGGAAACTAAACTAGATGGCGCAGAGGGCCAATGCTGCATGGCTGTTCCTGTGACTGCTGTCTAAAGACCCATGTTCCTTCCATTCCTGTACGGGAGAATCTCTCCTTCATTAAATTGCTTTCATCCCCAAATGAAAACTAACTTCATGCCTTGAGTTAAACCTATGTCAGCTGCTGGCCCAATGTTCTCTTTCCAGATCCAAACATCTCTTGGTTCACATGCTGTTGCAAAGAGAGTCTGCAGAACAGCATGTGAAGGTCCAGTTCAGAACTCCCCAAAACGCCAGGATACTGTTGTCTCACTTCTCATCCGACGTCAGCAGAGACTGCGATCAACTTTCCAACACGCTGTTGCAAAAGGAACTCTTTGTGAGTGATATGAGATGGTGGCCAGGTTTTTGGCAAGCACTAGTGAAGCTAGCTAAAAAAATTTGAAGAGAGATGGATCTCTTTTTGTTTGCAGTTTTTGGATCCCCCATGTCTGGGAAGGGAAGGAGTGAGAGGACAACAAAGACAACTGCCGTGATTATTCCAAAGGAACTTGTCTTCCAATCTCGTTTCTCTGCCAGAGATGGCAGGGATACCTAACGGCACGTCTTACACTGCACAACACCAGTGAGGCTCAGAGCCCGGGTCACCTGATTCAAGCTCATGCTAGAGGGCTAAAATAGTAGCATCGATGTTTGCGCTCAGGCGGGAGCCCAGCCTCTGAAACCCGGGGGCTGGAGGTGGGTCTCAGAGCCCGAGTGGGAATGTCTACACTGCTACTTTTTGCTCCATACAACCCAAGTCAGCTAACCCTGAGACTGGCTGCTGTGGGGTTTGGGGTTGCTGTTTGTCTGCTTTTTGCAGTGTGGACATACCCTAAGATGCAACAGCTTCTTCATTTTTCTCCAGCACCTCCCTAGAGATGGGTGTGGGAAATAAAAACCGCAATCGAACAAGTTCTGCTCCCTGTTACCCTGGTGTGAACCTAGAGTTAGTCCAGGTTTAAGTTATGGGAGTGACTCCCCAGCTCCCACCAGTCTGGATAGACTCAGTCCTTGTATAAATTAATGGAATCACTCTAGATTCGTACTAGAAGAAGTGAGCCCCGTGTCTATTATTTTACGATTAACTGGTTCACAAACTTGAAAGAAAGCATTTTCAGAAGCAGCTGGGTAATAACAGTTTATAATGCCTGACATTCGTATAGCTCTTGTCATCCCCATGGATCATAAACCAGTTTACAGGGTGTAAATATAGGGATGGCTTGCTCACTGTTGAAATGCAGCCATCTCTGGGGTAGAACGCAGTCGCCATTCTGTGCCAGCAGTGTTATGCAATGGCCTGTTTAGGAGGTGAAGTCATCCCGGCCCAAGCGTTGGGCCTGGGAAAAGTCTCATCAAGCCATCAACTCCATCCCAGTGCCACTACAGGCTTGCTTCTCTGTCACTGTGCTCTGCCCAGACTAGTTTGAAACATCGCTTGCAAAGCGAGAAACCTCTCCAAATGAAACTACAACAGCAAAGTGGAAGGAGTGAGAATAATTGAAACCCAGCCAGTCCACTGGCTTGAACGCTCCTTTTCTTGCCAAAGAGTCGTGGGATCTCTAAGGGAGATCAGACTCTTGATGGTGTGTTTTATGTGAAAGACAGCATCTGCACACAGCAACGCAACACCGCATGGGGGCATTGACTCAGGGTAGACTCGGAAGGAAGATCGCTTCCATTGAGTCACGAACGCTGAGTCCTGTTGGGGCTTTTTTCGGGGTTAAGAGTTGTTTTTTTCTGGGTGTTTTCCCAGAATTCACATATTGACCAGCCACAAGTCTCCCAGCTTAATTGATGAACGCTGATAATGACAACACAGGCACCTATAAACGTGCTGTAGATATCCCCAGAAAAACAGCACATGGATGGAACATGTAGGTTTCAGGCTGGGTGGGCAGCTTGGCCCCTACAAACCTATTGCACGGTGATGAAGACCATTCAAGAGATTGCAATTAGGCACATTCTCATCAGCAAAGGAAGGCACCCAAGGGCAGAAAACAACTGCTACCAATGTGGTCTCTGGTGGAAAAAGGCTCCCCGCATGGGAAATGGCGGCTGCACTATTACTTGACTCATTTAAACCAGGACTGGAGTAGAAACATATGATAGAAAACAATCCTGTGCAGCAGATGCACCAAGTGACCTAACTGGCCTCTGGCCTCTTTAATTTCTGGGCTGTTGGGAGGCTGGAGGCAATGAGAGCACTTGCACTGTGAAGAAATGAAAGCTGCTGCTCAATACTACAGGGTGGTGCCATGGCGAGGTGGACGCTGGGCTAGGAGATCTGGGTTCTGATCCAAGCTTTGCTATTGTCCTGCAGTGTGGACGCCCGGCAAATCAATCTGTACCACAAAGAGACGAGCAACACCTTCCCTTTGCAAGGTGCTTGGAGATGAAGAGTGCTCAGTGGTATTATTAACCCAGCACCTTTCACTAACACTCAATTCACCTTAGAAACATCTCGATCAGTGAAGTCCATTGGATAAATCCTGAAGTCTTTACCCAGATTAAAATCTCACTGACCTCAGTGGGAGTTTACTCATTCTTTACTCAGGCTAACCTCCACTGTGTTTGCCCTGAATAAGGTCTGAGCAAACACTGAGTAAGATCCTGAGGATTTGCTACTCGGTGTCCAAGGAGCAGGGTGACCTCTTCGTAAATGTCAGTGCAGAGAATTGGCTGGAGGATGCCAGCTGATCAGGGATGGGTAATTTTTCATCACTCTGCCTGCCTAGCCTTTGGACACACCTACTTATTCCAGGATCGACCTTCCTGCCTGGAGCTATCGAACGCACAATGGCTGGCATCACTGAACTTTAATTTTCCAGACGATTATGGTGAAATGGCATTCAGCGCATTTCTTTCATGATCCTTTGATGCTGGATGATTTCAGTGGTATGTAATGACAGGACACGGAACCAGCTAACACCCGAAACCTTTCATACTTGCACCCAACATTAGGGCCTATTTTTTGCTCTCTCACAACTCATGGTTGTTTTGAGGATCTTTGTGCTGGGACCTTAATTAAAGCAGCCTCGTTAATTACATTAAGGGGACACGCCTTAAGCTATTAAAATTGTTATAGCTTTCCCTCTCCCCACCCTTCTGACTACGCCCATAACAGAAAGTACTGGAAGAAGCCAGGCAGGCTAGTTTGGTTGGATCATGCTTGTGCCACTGTCCGTCCCATGAACCACTGGGCTCCTGCAAGCTGTCCAGAAATTACAGAAGCCATTACTCAGAAGCCCCCTCTCTTCTCGGTGAGGTTAATTTCTCAGGGCCAGATAATGGCTGATCCCTTTGCAAGCAGCATCCACTTCTAGTGGCAACCAAGCTGTAGACATGAGCTCCATCTTACTCATAGAATCATAGAAATGTCGGGCTGGAAGGGATCTCGAGAGGTCATTTAGTCCAGCCCCCTGTGCTGAGCCAGGACCAGGTAAACCTAGGCTTTTCCTGACAGGTGTTTGTCCTACCTGTTCTTAAAACCTCCAGTGTTGGGGATTCCACAGCCTCCCTTGGAAGTCTATTCCAGAGCTTTATCTACCCTTAGAATTAGAAAGTTTTTCCTAATATCCAACCTAACTCTCCCTAGCTGCAGATTAAGCCCATGACTTCTTGTCCTACCTTCAGTGGCCACGGAGAACAAATGATCCCCTTCCTCTTTATAACAGCCCTTGACATATTTGAAGACTATCAGGTCCCCCCCTCGGTCTTCTTTTCTCAAGACTAAGAAATTATTTTCAGGTAAGACTAAACTGCAGTCACAGGGTGTGTTTGCAGCTTGAGTTGATGTACTCCAGCCAGCTTTAATCTTGCTAGTTCAGGTCCCACAACAGTGAAGAGGTTTAGACTAGACGGCCCTTGCGGTCTAACCCTATGGTTCTATGAAGCAAGACAGTACAAACCCGCCCAGAACCCTGGGTAATTACCCCTGTGGGTAGCCCTTACTGGCATACTTCTGTAAGTATGGGACAGGGCTTTAGAAGAGCATGGTAAAGCTGATGTGCTATCCCAATGGCCCCTGAAGCAGAGACGCTGCCAGCAATAAGAATCAGCATGCTGATTTTTCTGGCAGAACTTCTCACGACAGCCAAAGAAACTAATAAAACCCCTTTTGGTTAAAGTCATGCACTGTATATTTAGCTATCTGGGTAGTTCTGTGCTCCCCAGCACGGTAGCATCTGAGGGCCGCACAAACATTAATTAAATTAATCCTCCCAACAGTCCTTTGAAGTAGGGATGCTTTATCCCCAATTTATAGGCTGGGAAACTGAGTTACAGAAAAACTGAGTGATTTGTCCAAGTTCACACGCTTTGTCTGAGGAAGATTCAGGAATTAAACCCAGTTCTTCAGAGACCCAGCCAAGTGACTGAACCTCAAGATCATTGGTCCTTTTGAGTTGGTCAAAGACCTTTCTCTTCTGTTGTATAATTTCACCAATCAGAAAGGACAGATGGGCTGAAGAACTAGGGGAATGATTGTTTAATCATAGAAGCATAGAAGATTAGGGTTGGAAGAGACCTCAGGAGGTCATCTAGTCCAATCCCCTGCTCAAAGCAGGACCAATCCCCAACTAAATCATCCCAGCCAGGGCTTTCTCAAGCCGGGCCTTAAAAACCTCTCTTTCTTAATATCTCTAGATGTTAGGTTATTTTATATAATGTCTAACCTAGTGGTATCTAAGCACTTATGTATGGGACATATGTATGGTAAGGCCATAAACCTTCTTTGCAGGCATACTCGTCTGGCATGGTGGTCTCCTACACGGCCTGGCCCACAAAGTGGTAAAGAGCCTACTACTCCTGCCAGTTACTGGAGTCACTCCTGCAGCTCAAGTAGATGAAGTGCTTTGCTTTGGTGCTGAAAGGCTTGGATATAACCCCAGCTGTGGGAGCCTTTACATGAGGACGCTGGTTGAATTACATGAATGTCAAGGGGCAGTGATAATGGAGACTGCCCAAGGGGATACCTGTCAATAAAAAACCTGAACAAAGAGCTGCTCTGAAATGGCCAGGGGTAGGCTGAGTTAGATTTCAGCGAGGCCAGTCACTGCTAACACCCAGAGAGCAACAATGGCCAGTGGCACCTGGGAGACCCCAGTTCATTCCCCAGCTTTGCTACAGGCTCCTTGTGTGTCCTAAGACCAGTGGTGTAGGCCCAGATCCTCGGAGGTATTTAGGTGCCTAAATCCTGTTGAAATCAATGGGAGTTAATTGCTTAAATACCTTGGAAGATGGGGCCTTAGCCTCTCTTGGCGTCAGTTCCCCGTCTGTGAAATGGGGAGGCTAGTACTGCCCTAACCACAGGGGAGGTGTTAGGAGACATGCCTTAAAAATGTTGTGAGGGGCAGGGGGGTGGCTGTGTGTATCTAAGTACGTCTTTTCCATGAATGCCCCTCCCGGGACAGCAGCAGCATTCCTGCCCAGCATAGCTGTTGGGCAGGGGTTTCTAAGGCAGCTGCAGCATGGAGCGTGGAGGTGTCACGCCTTGAATGTCCACGCAGAAGCGAGCTGGCGGCCGGTTCAGACCAACGGCGCTCTCACTCATCCAAGCTTCTCATGCTCTGTGTGAAGCTTCCCGTGGCCTTCAAAGGCAGCGCATTGCAGCCACCCAGCATAGCCACAGGGAAGTGGGCAAGACGCAGGGAGGCGTCATCTGTTCTCTGAGTCAGGGAGCAGGATGCCGCTGGCCCAGCGCGGGGTGCAGAGGTTATTGTTCAGGCTAACCCCGGATTGTGAAATGGAGGACAGGTGGCAGGCAGTTTCCCTGTCCTGGTTTCAAAAGACGATTGCACGTCGGTGGGGTCAAGGTGGGGTGTTTTGTCAGGCCCTGGATATGCCCTCCCCACAGGCAGCAGCTTCCCCAGCAGGGGCGTGCCGCCCAGCCTCCACCCACCTGAGTCATGGAGCGGGAGGAAAGCTCCGGGGCAGAGTTTGTAAGCCAAGGTTGCTCTTGGACTCTGTCAGAGGCACTCAGACAAGTAAGGGACGGTGCAGCGTCCCTCTCCCCTCCAGCGCACATGGTCAAATAAAGACCCCATGGCATTTGGTTTTTTTGCAAGTTAACCTACTGTCCTGGACAAATTCCAAGGCAGGTAATTACAGTCCCGCCTACCTTAAATTCTGTCTTGCAGTTTCTACTGGAGAAATGACTCATTACCTGCCCCCTGGCTGTAATGGAACAGCTGTTATGATTCACCCCAGAAGTGGCAGTAGGTGAGAAGACCCCCTGTAGCTACCAACTGCCTGTGAAGTGCTTTGGGATCCTTTAGGAATGAAGGGATTGGAGCCAGAGGAGACTTGGGCTATGGGATATTCTGGTGTAGTAGGCTCTCACTAAAATTCTGGCATAGGCTCTCCCTAAATCTCTCCTGTTGCAGCCGTTCCACTGTGAAGAAATCACGAGCCATCGGAGCGAGGGGACTGGACCCCAGTTTGCGCAGCTCCCAGGTGAGTGCGCTAACCAGTGGGCTACAGAATCATCCGCATGCTTGTTTTCTCTGGCCCTGGGAGTCTGTCCTTCCTGAGCCACAGTGGAACAGCATCAGCCGGAGTGACTGAGGGCCTGTCCTAACAGAATAGCCCATAGCTCAGTGGTTAAGGTACTTGCTTGTCAGATGGCCGATCACTGGTCAAATCCCTTCAGGCAGAGTCGGGCGGGGGGGAATTAAATTTGGGGGTCTCCCCATCCCGGGTGAGGATTCTAACCACGGGGCTAAAAGCAACGAGGGAGCTCTTCCCGCTCTAGCATCTTGCAAAAATGGCCTAAGCCCCTAACTCCAAGAGCGGGTTTGCCTCCGGGAATCTCCAGCTGAAGGAGGCGCCGATCTCCAACACAGGAGTGAGAGCGTGGCCTTTTGTGGATCCCAATTCATTGTACAGGCAGCCTAACTCAGGCTTTGTGAATCCCATGAGTTCCTAGCAGGGCCGGCTCCAGGCACCAGCTTTCCAAGCAGGTGCTTGGGGCGGCATTCAGAATGGGGCGGCTGTCCCTGTCCCTCGGCAGCCATTCGGCAGCAGCTCCACGGCTCTTCCGGGCGTGGCGGCCAATCGGCGGCGACTGCTTGGGGCGGCAAAATCGGTAGAGCCGCCCCTGGTCCCTAGGCGCCTCAGCCTTGCCACACCTACGTTTCTTTGTGCATCTAGCCCGGAGGCGGGGGGGGGAGGGCGTTGTGTAGCTTTAACTCAGTTCCTGAGCACAGTACCAGTTCCAAACCGGCAAACCTGTGTGTTTAGTGGGCTCAGATTCCAAAATAAACTCTAAACACACCCGATAAACTCTGCTCGATCCCAGTACAATGCCACCGGGTCAGTTTTTCCCCACCGAAAGGCTTTCCTGGCCTATTATTTCTCCATGCCGCTAACACTGGGGGAACTTTGTCCTTTTCTAAAACTGGGGGGGGGGCCGGGCCCACGGGGGTTGCTACTTAATTCAGTTTCTGTGGCACCGCTCCCACCTTTTCGATTTCCACGAGGCTGCCACGTTTTGAAGTGGCAACCACATCACTGCACTGTTCAAGGCGTCAAGGTCAAGCGCCAGGTGCTGGCACTGGAAGAGGGGTCGGCGAGGGCTCTGGCGAGAGCAGTTGAGGGAAGTCAGAAAGCTTGAAACAGATTGGGGGGTGCGATCCTGGTTCCAGTGGCAAAATTCCCATGGGCTTCAATGGTGCCAGGGTCTCTTGTAGGGACAGGAGCAGGGAAGCATGACTGCCCTACCTACTGGGACACTTTTCAGGGGCCGAAGCCCAGATCCACAATGGTATTTAGGTGCCTAACCCTCATAAAAGACAAAAGTTTTCAGGGTTAAAGCAGAGTACGGAGCTACTTTCTGGAGGGTTGCCACCAACTGCGCTCCTGTTCCACTTGCTTTGCTCCCCTCAGAAGGGTGTGTTTGTGGGATGGGGGGTGTTCTCAGTGTCTTCCACCCATGGTGTCCGATTTGCCATGCCTTGCATGGGAATTGTTGCTTTGCAACGCTTGATTCTTCCCTTCAGCTTCACCTGAGTGCTTTGCTGTGCTGTCTTCCCAGTGTAGAGACATGAAGGGTGAGGGGTCCTTAGAACAGCAGCAGGGAGCCTGGCTGCATCGCTAAAGAACATCTTGCTGTAGGAGCAAGTGTATGTAATGCCAGGTGGGCCTGCTATTGGCGGGGCATCCATGCTTTCTTCACCCAGCTCCTGTTTGACACGTGGGATGTGCCCTGCCATTTCTCCTCCTTCTTGGGTTCTCTGGGGCTGGCTGTTGCAAAGAGGTGGGCTCTGAAGGTGGAATTTTTTTCCAATTTCCTTCGGCTGTCACTACCTTAGTCATGAGTGGGCCGTGCAACTGTGGGGAGGTAACAAAGCTGAAGAAAGCAATTCCCATGGCGGCATATCCCAAAATCCGATCTCAGAATCCTGTGCTCTGAGTCAGACGATCAAACCCCAACATGCTGAATCATAGACACCAGAAACGTTTTATTTAAATTCAGCATACTTGGCATTTAGTGTCTAACCACTCCTTTGCTGTGCCTGGTCCCCAGAGCATATGAGTCTCTGATCAGTCACTAGACTGGTTCTTTAGCTCAAGTTGGTGCAACTTATGCTTTTAGTGCTGGAGGTCCCCAGTTCAATCCTGGGGTGGGGTCAGGATGATGGCATCACATGTTCACAAAAGATTCAGGGGGGCATGCTTCTGGGAGGAGAAAAGAGATGGTTTGGGGGTCCCAGGTAGGTAAAGGCTGAGCTCTCCTTCTGCCATGGGCACCTGACCCACGATTGTTATTTCTATTGTTATTCCCTCATCTAATACCACAGCCAGGCATGGCACTTTATAAGTAGAACGGTAAGACATGGCATCAGGCGGGAATGAATTTATTATCCATGAACCGAGGTGAGCATCTGTTCTAGACCTGGGCCTTAGTCATACATCTGGACATGAACCTAGCCTAGAGCCTAGGTGTTGTCAGAGGCTCTAAGGACTTGGTACAACTCATCTCTCCTCGTGTCTCTTCTGACACTTCCCTTGGCAGCTTGTCCTGTTGCCTCGAGCTGTTCTGATAAGTACCTAGCACTGGCCACCGTCGGAAGACAAGATACGGAGCTTGGTGGACCTTTGGTCTGACACAGTATGGCCGTTCTTATGTTTTTAAGGTCCAACCCCCCTCACGTTAAAGTCAATGGAACGGCTCCTACTGATAACTTTTCCTACCACCTGAACTAAACAGCCCCTGCTGCAGTCTGAGGCCATATTTTGCCAAACCCTCCCTATTCAGCCAAACAATTAAGGTGCTTGACTTTAAGCACAAGCCATACGCCCTATTGACAGTCATGGGCCCGAAGCTCAGTGCTTGGCTGAACGTGGATGGCTTTAAGCACATGCTCTAAGTGCTTTGACGAACCCCCCAATCCTGAGCGGTGCTGAGCACCGTAAGAGGGAATGAGCAGCAGCAGGAGCCAGAGAAGGGAATGAACAGGAGCTCCAGCAGAGAGGCTAACAGAGGGAGTTTGCCTGGGATCTGTCTGAGAGGAGGTACGCTAAGGGCTGCATTAGGGAGGCTGTGTTGGTGAGTATCTGAGTGTCTGTTGTGGGGACAGTTTGACAGTTTGACCATGTGCTTGATCGGTTGTTTGAAAAGTGTGAATTGGGAGTGCTTTGTTCCAGGTGAGCCTTGAGTGGGCCTGACTGTTCTAAAAAGCCAGTCAGCTGTGAACCAGCTGAGCGGCAAACAGCAGAGACGCTAACAGAGGGAGTTTGCCTAGGAGTTCGCCTGGGGAGAGCCCACTGAGGCTTACATCTTGCTGGCTTCTCTGAGTAGTTACTACAACTCCTGAGGAAGCTCGTAGAAGAAAGGTAATATGGATGTGGAGTGTTCAGCTGTTGTGACCTGCACTGGATGTGCCAGGTTTGTCTTTCTTCCACAGGACAGAAGCGACTTTGTCTATACAAAGTGCAAGCTGGTCTCCATATTGGAAGAGAAGGTTCAAGGTCTGGAGCAACAAGTATCGACCCTGCGTTGCATAAGAGAAACTGAAGATTTCCTGGACAGACGTCAGGATATGCTTCTACGGACACAATGTTCTGAAGATTCAGAGCAGGCCGTGCAGCAGGGACAGAAGAACGGTGAAGAAATTTGGCAGCATGTGACCTCCAGAAGAAGAAAGGGGAGCGTCCATGTATCAGCTATGCAGATACAGGTAAGCAACCGTTTTCATGTTCTCTCCACAGGTACTAATGTAGAGAGTGGACTAGATGATACGTCTGAGGGAAGGGAACAGAAGGAGACTCCGCCGATTGGAAGGCATGAGATGCACTGTCCTAGGGATGGGGGTTCCATGACCACCGCTCCCAAGAGAAGGAGGCTGGTGGTGGTGGTCGTCGGGGGCCAAAAGAAATCTGATGAGGTTCAACAAGGACAAGTGCAGAGTCCTGCACTTAGGACGGAAGAATCCCATGCACCGCTACAGGCTAGGGACCGAATGGCTCGGCAGCAGTTCTGCAGAAAAGGACCTAGGGGTGACAGTGGACGAGAAGCTGGATATGAGTCAACAGTGTGCCCTTGTTGCCAAGAAGGCCAATGGCAATTTGGGCTGTATAAGTAGGGGTACTGCCAGCAGATTGAGGGCTGTGATCGTTCCCCTCTATTCGACATTGGTGAGGCCTCATCTGGAGTACTGTATCTAGTTTCGGGCCCCACACTACAAGAAGGATGTGGAAATATTGAAAAATGTCCAGCGAAGGGCAACAGAAATGATTAGGGGACTGGAACACATGATTTATGAGGAGAGGCTGAGGGAACTGGGATTGTTTAGTCTGCGGAAGAGAAGAATGAGGGGGGATTTGATAGCTGCTTTCAACTACCTGAAAGGGGGTTCCAAAGAGGATGGATCTAGACTGTTCTCAGTGGTAGCAGATGACAGAACGAGGAACAATGGTCTCAAGTTGCAGTGGGGGAGGTTTAGGTTGGATATTAGGAAAAACTTTTTCACTAGGAGGGTGGTGAAGCACTGGAATGGGTTACCTAGGGAGGTGGTGGAATCTCCTTCTTTAGAAGTTTTTAAGGTCAGGCTTGACAAAACCCTGGCTGGGATGATTTAGTTGGGGATTGGTCCTGCTTTGAGCAGGGGGTTGGACTAGATGACCTCCTGAGGTCCCTTCCAACCCTGATATTCTGTGATTCTATAATTCCAGACAGTTTAGGGGCACAAATCACATCCCTTGCAAGGGTCAATGCTTGCACATCACGTCCTGGCTTCAAAGCACTTGCAAGTATTAACCAGCTGCGCCTCACAGCCCTTTTGCTATTGCACCTTTCATCCATGGATGGCCAAGGAGCTTCACTGGTTATATCTCTGAGCAATATCCCTGTTTAACCCCAGACTGTCCATTATACCCTGTGCAATCCCACTAAGCACACTGGGTTAAACTCAGCCTCAGCATTGGAGGGGAACACTCCCATGGACTTCAGTGGCAGCGGCAACTCGCTACACCAGGGCTGAATTCAGGCCACTGTGGTTATGGGTGCGCAGCCAAGAGCACAGTTTGCTGTAGTGAGATTAAGTGAGTTGCCCGAGGCTATGCAAAAATATCAACGGCAGAGCCCAGAATAAAGCCTGCATCTGCTGTGCACTTACTGCTAGACCACACTTCTGCGAAAGTGGGTAAAGAAATATTATTTGCCTGCCTTTGCAGAAGGAAAAGGAAAGGAAGAGTTTAAGTGACATGCCCAAGGCCAGAGAGGGTGGCAGTGTCAGAGCTGTAGTTGGATCGCAGGACTTTCTGGCTCCCAACAGAGCACTCAGCACAGTGGGTTGCTTTCCCCAGGACTGGAATCCCCCTTTAGGAATCCTGAGTGCAACAGTTAGAGATTCGCAGAGTTTATGGCCAGACACGTGGACACAAAGCATATACCAGTTACATCATTTTCACACTTACAAACATATTTTTATAAAGCATATGGAGTGCAACGTCACAGCCCTCTGTCCTCAGTCTGAGCTCTCACTGTGGAGGTGCAGTCTTGTCAATGTTTCTGGCTAGGCAGAGCCCCTCCTGCCTCTTCTCTCGCCAGCCATTTCGTCTAGCCTGATGGCAATGGTCCGCAGGGAAGCAACCCCTCTTGAACACAGTCTGTGTCCCCTTTAGCCATGTCCCCGGGCTGAGATGCTGCAGATGCTGACTCCCCTGTGTAGCAAGTCCATTGTCGTATGCAATTTTGTCCCATGGATTAGTCCCCTCTATTCGGCACTGGTGAGGCCACAGCTGGAGTTTTGTGTCCTGTTTGGTCCCCCCACTACAGAACGGATGTGGACAAATTGGAGAGAGTCCAGCGGAGGGCAATGAAAATGATCAGGGGGCTGGGGCACATGATTTATGAGGAGAGGCTGAGGGAACTGGGCTTATTTAGTCTGCAGAAGAGGAGAGTGAGGGGGGATTTGATGGCAGCCTTCAACTACCTGAAGGGGGGGTCCCAAAGAGGATGGAGCTCGGCTGTTCTCAGTGGTGGCAGACGACAGAACAAGGAGCAATGGTCTCAGGTTGCAGTGGGGAGGTCTAGGTTGGATATTAGGAAACACTATTTCACTAGGAGGGTGGTGAAGCCCTGGAATGGGTCACCTAGGGAGATGGTGGAATCTCCATCCTTAGTGGTTTTTAAGGCCTGGCGTGACAAAGCCCTGGCTGGGATGATTTAGTTGGTATTGGCCCTGCTTTGAGCAGGCGGTTGGACTAGATGACCTCCTGAGGTCTCTTCCAACACCAAATATTCTATGATTCTATGCATTTGGGCCAGTGGTTGAGAGCCAAGCAAAGCTGGTAGTTCCAGACCGCTTTGTGATGACAGTCTGTCCCTGGGGAGTCTTTCCTGGGCAGGGCAGCTACCTGGAATACCTCATCGTATTAGGCAAGGTTCGATATGGGTTCAGCACCACACAAGATGGAAGCTGCAAGACAAAATGGAGGTTACACTTTGATGTAGACTCAGCCCACTCTGTCACAGGATTACTGTCACCTAGGGTGACCAAATGTCCCAATTTTGTAGGGACAGTGCTGATATTCGGGGCTTTCCTCATATAGGCACCTATTATCCCCCCATCCCCAGTCCTGCTTTTTCACACTTGCTCTCTGGTCACGCTGCTGTGACCTTCTCTGCTCCATTAAGCCTCACCCTCTTTTGCAATCCACCGTTGCCCTCCAAAGGGCTTCCCGGGTTATCGCTGTGCCGCAGTCAGAGGCAGGGTGGGCCCGTGCTGTTGCCCCGCGAGCTGGAGAAGCGGATGTGCTCTGACAGCTCACCCGTGGTGTTGTATAAATAATAATACGCTAAATTGCATCCACGCTCAGACAGGGAGCACCAGCCCGCTCCCCCCCCCCGCTTGGTTCTGGTGCTCCATCCTCTTTGTCACACGGCCCTACATTTCTCCGCACGGAGCTGCTCTCCCCTGCCCTGTCCCATGTGCCCCACCCCAGCTTACCTGGGGGGTTGCCAAACTGTGAGAGGCCGTTTTCATCACCATGCCGCCTACTCTAACAACCTGTGCCCTCCACGCCCCTTTCAGCACAGTCTTGTGTTCCTGGCCAGATTCCTGCATCCCCTCGTTTTTCACACACACCTCCACATTATTTATTATCTTCACATCCCGGTGCTTTGTGACACCGCCTCCCTCCGGGCGATCCTAAATCCTCTGCCTTGACATGAGGCGAGGGCCCACGTAGCATTACCAGGGCCTCCCACGTCTCCCCAGCAGCTGCGCTGAGGTGTGTGGCCCTGAAGACGCCCCTCGTGAGCAGATATCACCAGAGGCAGATCAGGGGTTTGTGGGGCCCTGGGACAGAGCAAGTGAGGGCCCCGCCCCACCCCCTCTGCCTGCAGTTCCTTCCTCCCCACCTCGCTGATGCTCCTGCCTGGGAGCAGGGTTGGGGCATGGGGGCTTGCCCCGCTCCCTAGCAAGAGCACTGAGCGAGTCGGGGCACAGGGTTGCCCATTTTTCCAGAGCCTCCCAATTGACTGGGACCCCTGGGCACGGGCCCCATTGGCCCAGTAGCTAATCTGTTGCTGGGTGTCACCCATTAACTCCACATGGGAACGAGACATTGTTCACTATTATTATTAGTGTTACCTCAATGCCTAGAAAGGCCAGCCAAGATCAGGGCCCCATTGTGCTAAGTGCTGTAGTAAGAGTGAGTCACTGCCCCCAAAAGCGTAACAGCTAAAGAGACAAAGGGGAAACTGAGGCACAGAGCAGTGAGGTGACTTGCTCAGGAAACCCGCCCTCCCCCCAGTGGCAGAGTTAGGAAGAGAATCCAAGTTGCCTGAGTCCCAATTTGGTGTCGTATGCATGGGGCCGTGTCCTTTCCCATGGCTTTAAAAGAAAAATGCCTTGTTAAAAGGATTCCATGGCACAGTCACATGAGCCAGTCCCTATGCCAGGGCTGATCCTGTCAATGGCCTTGAGCAAGTCATTTCATCTCCCCGCCTGAGTTTCCGCATCACCCCGCCCTCAGCGGTAGCTGCTACCCAGGCAGCTCGCGAGGCTTAGCGAGTTAATACCATTAGAGGGCTTTGACTCACCGGCCTAATCCACAGCACTTTCGTTTGCCAAAGCACCACTCCGGCATTAATTATCCCCACCAGCTGAGCAAGTGCTGTCACCTCCGATCTGCCGGTGGGGACTGTCTCCAAAGTCACCGCCCTTGGCTGCAGCACAGGATTCGAACTCGGGGACTTCACCGGCTCCGCGCCCTGCATCAAATCCGGAGAGCCTTACTCAGCCATTACTCATGCCTCAGGCCGGCCCAGGCACAGATGTGCTCACGGGAGAGGGCACAAGGAGCCAGCGCCCTTGCACGTCCCCTGCTGCAGACAGCCACACTGGCCTCTCCCGTGCCAGGCATTCCAGCATGGGCAGGGATGGCACAGTGGCGCTGGTAGGCCACAGAGAGGGGAGCGCGGCGGGTCCCCTACTGGGGTAGAGGAATGGGCACCGTCCTTTACACAGCTGGGAGCTCTGGTGTGCCTCCTAAAGAGAACAAGCCCCTGGCTGTGACGGGGCAGCTCACAGGGGCCAGAACCCAATGGGACCAGCTCCATTGTGGGCCAGTACTCAGGAGCACCGGCCCGAATGCAGGCCAGTGCCCAACCGGCATGACTGAGCCCTCGGAAATGCCGAGCGTCTCTGAGCAGGACACCCCAGCCTGGCTGAGCTGTGTTCGGACCCCGGGACGGTCATCGTTCTGCTGCCCTGATCCTAGTTTGCCCCGGGTGTAATTAAGGTGTGACTTCACTGCAGAGCTAATTTGGGCTCTGGCGTGGGTGTTGCCGCAATTCCCCTCCCGTCCACACACAAACCCTTTTGCTCGCGATTGGTGCTGCTGGGGCTTGGGCTGGTAACCTGCCCACTGGGCAGTGGTGGATTTAGGGTTAGTGGGGCCCTGTGCGCAGCTTCCTTTTTTGCCCGCCCCCCCCTCGGGACCCAGCCAAGAAAAAGAACATTCTCTCTTATCTCCCACCCCCACCCCCCCGCCATTTTTCATTCTTTTTTTCTTCATCCTCTTCCTATATTATAAGTAAAAGGAAGTAAATGAAAATATAGTGAGGTACCTTGATTGGGGCAGGGGGTTGGGGTGCTGGAAGGGGTGTAAGGCTCAGGCTCTGGGAGGAAGTTTGGGTGTGGGAGGGGTGAGGGGGCCGGGCTCTGGGAGGGAATTTGGGTGCAGGGTCTGGGCTCTGGGCTGGGGCAAGAGGTTTGTGTGCGTGGGCGGGGGAGAGGGCTCAGGCTCTGGGAGGGAGTTTGGGTGTGGGGTGCGGGCTCTGGGCTGGGGCAGGGGGTTGGGGTGTCCACATCCTTTCTGTAGTGGGGGGCCCAAAACTGGACACAATACTCCAGATGTGGCCTCACCAATACCGAATAGAGGGGAATAACCACTTCCCTCGATCTGCTGGGAACGCTCTGACTTTTGTAGCCAGCATTGCAAGGTATTTACGTGTCAGATATGTTAAACATTCATGTTCCCCTTTGTGCTTCGGCCACCATTCCAGAGGACATTCTTCCATGCTGATGACGCTTGTTAAAAAAATGTGTTAATTAAATTTGTGACTGAACTCCTTGGGGGAGAACTGTATGTCCCCATCTCTGTTTTACCTGCATTCTGCCATATAGTTCATGTTATAGCAGTCTCAGATGATGACCCAGCACATGTGATTCATTTTAAGAACACTTTCACTGCAGATTTGACAAAATGCAAAGAAGATACCAATGTGAGATTTCTAAAGATAGCTACAGCACTCGACCCACGGTTTAAGAATCTGAAGTGTCTTCCAAAATCTGATCGGGATAGGGTGTGGAGCATGCTTTCAGAACGCTTAAAAGAGCAACAGTCCGATGCGACAACTTCAGAACCCGAACCACCAAAAAAGAAAAGCAACCTTCTGCTGGTGGCATCTGACTCAGATAATGAAAATGAACATGTGTCGGTCCGCACTGCTTTGGATTGTTATTGAGCAGAACCCGTCATCAGCATGGACGCATGTGCCCTGGAATGGTGGTTGAAGCATGAAGGGACATATGAATCTTCAGCACATCTGGCACGTAAATATCCTGCAACGCTGGCTAAGACAGTGCCATGTGAATGCCTGTTCTCGCTTTCAGGTGACATTGTAAACAAAAAGCAGGCAACATTATTGCCTGCAAATGTAAACAAACTTGTTTGTCTGAGCAATTGGCTGAACAAGAAGTAGGACTGAGTGGACTTACAGGCTCTTACATAGTTTTATTTTTGAATGCAGTTTATCTTGCACATAATTCTGCATTTGTAGAATCATAGAATATCAGGGTTGGAAGGGACCTCAGGAGGTCATCTAGTCCAGCCCCCTGCTCAAAGCAGGACGAATCCCCAACTAAATCAAGTTGTAAGTTCAACTTTCATGATCAAGAGATTGCACTACAGTACTTGTATTAGGTGAATTGCAAAATACTATTTCTTTTGGGTTTTTTTACAGTGCAAATACTTGTAATCCGAAATAAATATTAAGTGAGCACTGTACACTTTGTCTTCTGTGTTTTAATTGAAATCAGTATATTTGCAAATGTACAAAACATCCAAAAATATTTAAATGAATGGTATTCTATTATTGTTTAACAGTGCGATTAATCACGCAATTAATCGTGATTATTTTTTTTAATCGCTTGACATCCCAACTTAACAGCTAAATAGACAAGGGGGAAACTGAGGCACAGAGAGGTGAGGTGATTTGCTCAGGATCCCCTGTGGGTCTCTCTCCTTGTCCTCCAGAGGCTTGATCCAAATTAAAGCAATGAGCACCTTTCCCTTGATTTCAATGGACTTTGCAACCAAGTCCCAGAATCTCAGCTTTTATTATTATTAAAAAAACAAGATGAAGATGTAAGTCTGGAATGAGGTAAGTGCAGCAGGGAGGTCTGCCTGAGTCTGCAGACAGCCTGAAACAAAGTGCGGCCTGCCCCATTCATGTCAGCGCAATGCTCATTCAGAGGCCAGTGATGGTACTTGGTTAACTGTCTCTCTCTGCTGATCACAGCATGGAAGAAGGCAGCAGAAATATATTACGAAGATCTATGCAATCTATTCTGCTCATTTTGTTACCACAAGGTGGGTGGTGCATGGGGGTTACCACCATTTATTATTTTCCCACCATCCAGGAACAAAGCAGGGCATGCAAACCCCGCTGTGGGCGAAGCAAAGCTCAAAGAACCCAGGAGAACCCATGGGTGTATCGAAACCCCAGTGAGCCATGCCCAGACAAAACACACAATCCTATGATCAACATCTGTGCACTCGCCTGAGAGTAGCGTCTCATTTTGGTGTCTCAAAGTGGGTGGAGGTTTGGAAAAGCACCATCTTTCTTTGAACCCCAATTCGATCCCAGCTTTCTCCCACCATCTGCATTTTCAGAATTTTCTTTACGAGACCATTTCGCTAGTATGCATGCCAATGGCGCATGACCCATGGTGGGACTGTTCATGTAACCAAAGTGAAAGCGCTTTTGGGGGTTGGGAGTCATCCCGTCAGGGAGCAGGGACAATGCCAGGTGATGTAGATGACCAATCACACAGCCCTACTAGTGACTACTTGAAATTACAGTCTCACAGTGAGATTCAACCTCTGCGGAGGGCCGGCACAAAGCCCGTACAGCACCTAAATTCTACCAACGCCGGATGAGAGTTTGCTCGAGTCACAAGTGAGTGCAATCTGAGTTTTACGCCCATTGAGCAAGCAAGCAAGCAGCAGATAGGTGTAGTGTCTCATCTGTACAGGGCTGAATTTCACCCTTAATCAATTGGTTCAATAAAAGCAGAAGTAAAAATAAATTTTATATTTATAGAAGATCTTCCATGCCGAGGGAATCCCCCAAAACATTTTCCAGTTCGTTGGCCAAACTCTGATCTCAGGTTGACTTCAATGGGAGACCTAGGCACCTCCCCAAAGACAGAATTTGGCCCTCTCCTTACAGGCATCGCCTCACTTCACCTCAGAAATGCAGCCACCCCTAGGAAGGAGTGCAGAAGGAATTTAACAGCCCAGAGTTAAGGTAGCAACAATCTGAATCAAAACAAAACGTGAACAGAGCCCAGCCACACGACACAACGGATTAGAACAGGGCATGACGCAGGAACACTGTGTCCAATTAAACGTGGCAAGGGGAATTTTACGAGGGCAGAACGCAATTATCCGAAGAGGAACCTGGCCAGGCCCCCGTTCCAATAACACTCTCATCAGGGAGCACTGGCTAGTGAACAGCTGTCACCCCAATCTCCTCCCCCTGCCAGCCCTTCTGCCAAGTGAACGCTGCTGCAAACACAAACACGCTGTACCTAACTGCAGGGAATTAGGCCCAAACTCAAAGCCAGACACAGAGCTCAAGCCAGCGGGAAAGTGTATGTTATTTGGAGGGTGGGGTCAGAGGGAGGGGTGTGTGTTGGGGGGGTTGGGGGTGGAGTTGACCTTAGCCTTCCTTTTGGCCTGAAGCTTTGCATGAATGCTTGCAAAGACAGTAACCGGCTCCACATGGCGTAGTGTTTGGCAGATGAGCTGAAATGAATTGAACGAGCCCCGTACCTGAGGGGAGCGGAGACTTGTTTATTTGGAAACCAAACTTGTTTTTCTCATTGCTTGGTTTTGTTTTGTTTCATTCCAGCCTGCGGGCCCTTGGAAGGCTGTTCCAAGTCACACTGTGTTAATCGCATCTTCCTTTTAACCCCATACATGCCCATTCAGCATAAAGAGCAATGTGGATTTCATACAGGCATAGATTTTTAAAGCCAGGTTGGACCGCTACAATCTCGCCAACTGCAACGCATGACTCAGGCCCCTCAAAAACACAAGGGTGGCTTAAACTTCATGTTTTTTTTTCTTTTACTAATAATACTTTTTGGTTTCTTTTTGCTTGCCTCCCAGCGTCTGGTAGCTGGGCCTGCAGAGTGCACGCATGTCATATTTCCAAGCTTTTCATGGCACTCATGAGGGCTAGCATGTTTTTTTAAAATGGAAGCTGAGATTCTCATGAAATCACCTGACTCCAGAATCTGGGGCTTTAAGAAAAACACTAAATAGCGTGACACTCCTTCTAGAACCATAGAATGTCTTTTAGGACAGGATCTTTCCCCCAGTTCCCATCCACCCCCGCCCTTTTATTCCCACTGTTTATTGTTAATTCTGATGAATCTTCCAGTGAAATGGAAAAGTGGCAAATTCAAATCCGCTAGAAAAGAATGCTTTTCTGCAAAGCACACCATCAGCCTGCGGAACTCATTGCCTCATGATAGCAGAGCGGCCAAGAGCTATGGTGGATTTTAAAATGGGATTAGCTATTTTATGTGGATAACATGGCCATCCCTAGTTTATATTAAAAACAAGTAAGTTTTGGAAGGGATATAAACCCTTGTGCTTCAGGGCACAAGCCTCTCTCTTGCTGTTGGGGGTCAGGCAGGACCTAGCCTGGGGCAGTGGAGCCTGAGCTGTATGCATGTCATGCACAGTGTATACCACTGGCAGGGGCACCCAGGTCATGGGCTGCTGGAAGTGGGGAGGTGTGGGAGCCTGGTGTGGGAGCCAGCCTAACGGCAGTGGGAAAAAGCAACACGGCCAACCTTGAGTGGGCAGTGGGAAGGCCGTCTCTGCTCCTCCTTGCTGGTGCCTTGGGGCTGGCTCCAGCACCAACTGGGGGCCTGCTCGGCCTAACTCTGCTTCCCAGCAGCCGTTGTCCCCTCTGCTCTGCCTGCAGGACTTGCTCAGCAACAGCCTCAAGAACTGCTACAAGTACAGGGAGCTGTGGTGAGCACCTGCGCAGGAAGGTATTTAGGAGAAGGGTGGCGGGGAACCCTGTGGGGGGGGGGGAGCCATGAGGGGGTGCAGTTGTGCCTATCTTGTAAAGAAATTCTGGGGGTGTCCCTGCCTTGAGGAACAGGTTATTCCATTGCTGCAGGGTTTCTCTCCCCATCCTCTGAAGCAGCAGATGCTGGACGTGGTCAGAGACAGGACACTGGATTAGATGGACTCCTGGCCTTATTCAACATGAAAAGGAGTACTTGTGGCACCTTAGAGACTAACTGATTTATTTGAGCATAAGCATCCGATGAAGTGAGCTGTAGCTCACGAAAGCTTATGCTCAAATAAATTGGTTAGTCTCTAAGGTGCCACAAGTCCTCCTTTTCTTTTTGCTAATACAGACTAACACGGCTGTTACTCTGAAACTTATTCAACATGGTACTTCCTGTGTTCCTAAATTTGGGAAAATAGAGGGAACCAAACATAGACCTCTCTCCAGTCTTTGTGGATCCGACAAAATCTATTTAGCAGCCATAAGACAAGAGCTGCACACACGCTCCTGAAAATTTGGCTGCCCAAGAAATTTGTGCAAATCACCCATCAGTTGCAGGTTGGCATGCTGGCTATAATGCCTGTGGATGGCATGGTTTTGGGTGTAATATCAACTGGCGCTAAACAAGGATGGTGATAAATTGGAGAGGGTTCAGAGAAGAGCCATGAGAATGATTAAAGGATTAGAAAACCTGCCTGATAGTGAGAGACTCAAGGAGCTCAAACTATTTAGCTGAACAAAGAGAAGGTTAAGGGGTGACTTGATCACAGTCTATGAGTATCTACATGGGGAACAAATATTTAATAATGGGCTCTTCAATCTAGGAGCGAGAAGCATAACTTGATCCAATGGCTGGAAGATGAAGCTAGACAAATTCAGACTGGAAATACGGAATCAATTTTTAACAGTGGGAGTGATTAACCAGTGGAACAATTTAACAAGTGTTGTGGTGGATTCACCATCGCTGACAATTTTAAAATCACGACTGGCTGGGTTTTTTTTAAAAGCTGTGTTCTAGGGATTATTGTGGAGCAGGTCTCTGGCCTGTGCTGTACAGCGGGTCGGACAAGATGATCGCAATGGTCCCATTTGCCCTTGGAATCAATGAATCGGTGAATTTTAGCATCAGTCTTCTTTGAAGTGAAGACTGATGATGCCACCACAGCTGCGACGCCAGGACTTATTTCGAAGTGGCCAGGCCTTTGACTGGGGCAGACTGAGAAACCTCCACGTGGGCAAATGAGGAAGTTGTTGGAGATGAGCTTCCTTGGACAGATATTGGTTCACTTGTTGCACGCATTCCCGGGGACTCAGACTCATCCGCACCCTCTTTGTTAAAAGCGGCACAAGACAACTTGCTCTGTTAATGGAGCTCACGGACCTCGGAGGGCTTCTGTCAGACTGCCTGTACGGAACAGGAAATCAGCCCCTGGATCAAGGATGACAGAAGCTCCCTAAAAGTGTGGCTGGGGGGCACCGGTGCCCGAACTGTGGCCCCGCCTCTGTGCTGACCCTTCTCCCTGAGGCCCTACCCTCTCACCATCCCTTCCTCTGACAACCACCCCCGCACCGCCTCGTCCCCCCAACATCCGCCCCCTGCTCACTCCTCTCTGACCCCTCCCCACATCACTTGCCCTTAAGGCCGGTAAAAGGTGATGGGGCCATGCCTCCCTGAGCCCCCATCCTGGATTTAAGAAGGCAAGTTCTGCCCACAGCAGATTGCAAGACTGAGGGCCAGGTTACTGCCTTGCGTCAACGGGGTGACCCTGTGGACCCCACTGGAGCTGCACTTGCAAACACTGGAGGGCTGATTCCAGCCGAAGCTCTGGCAGTGGGAGGGGCCATAACTGAGCTGTAAGGGGCAGGGGGCAGTTCCCCCTGTGCAGGAGCAGCGTAGGCCCGAGGTCAGTTTATCTGGTCACCCCTAGCGAGCTCTGGTGTAGGGAGAGTGTAGGCAGCAGATAGGAGGGGGCATGTTGCGTGTGGGAGTAGCTCAGGGTTGCAGTGAAGCCTACAGCTGCCTTGGGGCTGCTCTATCTTATGCTGGGAGCCATTTAAGGACCAGCAGCAGCCCAGAATCTGGACAGGGCAAAACCTTTGCTCACTCCTCTCCCTGGGCTGCCTCTCTTAGGGGCTGAAGCACAGAACCTTGCCCCAGGTCTGTGTTTGACCCTGCGTCTGGAACCAGCGCACAGTGAAACAAAAGACCCGAGTCCACCTTTGCTGCTGTGATTTCCATCTGACCCCATGGCTGCAAAAAGACCTAGAGAAGGTGCTGCCGGCACATCAAAGGGCTGAAAAAATTTAATCAATGGTACCTCTGAGCTACTATCCATATCAAAGCAGCAAGATAAACATCACGCTGACGGAGGCTCTGCCAAGATGTTGCACAAACAGCATTGAAGCAATGCTTCTGAAGGCTCCGCTTCACTGGATGAGACTTGTCCTCAGCCTGGAAGACACCAGGCCCCCAAAGAAAATGTGGTAGAGTGAACTTTTCATGGGCAGCCGTTCAAGAGGCAGAGAGGGGAAGAGATGTTGAAATAGGCTGGCAGAGAACCTCATGGATACCAACCGGCTGGAAATGACAGAGGCAAACAAATTCATTTCCCCAGTATGGTATGGCTGGAGTTAGGTTTGGAAGGGAGATTGGGCAGCAAGAGAAGAAGGCATTTTGCCGCCAGGTGGCTCACTCCTACAAATGCTCGTGGGCTTAACGTTAAGCGTGTGCTGAATTTTTCAGCTGGGCTGGTGCCAGAGTACTAGTCCGGCCCAGGGAGAGCAGGAGGTACAGACAAAGCTGACAAACACACCTGAATTTCCCTGCACTGCGTGGAAGGGTTGGTCGGGGAAAGAGGCCTGGGAAACAAGGATTTGAATATTTGGCGTCTATGAAGCCACAAATGGTCTTGGTAAATTGGATACTGGTGACAAAGGCAGTCAAGGGCTGGTTGGTTGCCCAGATTCCACGGTGATGGGCACATTAGGAATCTGGAGAGAGATCGATATTAAACAGGTACTTCAGAAACCCAGCCCAGCAAACACTAATGCAGTCACAGTTTACACGAAGGCTCCATGGGGTGGATCAGTTAGCAGCGTATCCGCGGAAGGTGCTATGGATGGTTATAAGCCAGGGGTACGAACCACCGGTTGGGTTCTACAGCCGCTGATTAACCGTTTATTAAACTGCCTAGTCAGTACTTATGAACCCTGGATAAGCTCTTTCTAAATGGAAATGATACTATGCCGAAAGCCTGAGCCGAAAAGCTTCAACCGAGAGGAAAGCCATAAAAATGGAAACAAAAGTTCCACTCCCCCAGCATCAAACCTGACAACTTGGGGCGATCATGCTGGACCTGCGCGCTGCTAACTCCCGCTAGGCCCTACCTAGTCCAGCAACGTCGCCTGTGCTTGCCCCGAAAGAGGTAATCCGTGCCAGCTGTCTGGGTGCCTCTTATCAGAGCCTACGTGCCATGGAGTTTGGGTTTGCTATACCATGGAAGCAGGGAGAGGAGGTATTACAGAGGCGACATCCAGAACCTATCTTCTCTGTGCTGAGAGACGTGCTCCATCTTCAGCATCCTGGCAGGGTCCGAACTGTAAGGGAATGAGCAGAGGCTCAGCTAAGAGGGATTCCTCCTTTTTGGCATCCGACTCACTGCAGTGGCTCCCTACTAGCCTCTGCCACTGGCACCCAGCAGTATCTATGCTGTTACTGCTCCACGGACACGTCTGACGTCATTCCCTGCCCAACGCTGTCAGGGAGAAGGGGCCAGACCCTTGAAATCAGCCCTCGGAGCTGTCTGGAAACAGGGAAAGGAGCAAAAATTCTTGCCCCACAGCCATGCAGGAAGGGGATATCCTACTTTCCAAAGGGTCCTGTTGCATATTCAGTCCTGCTAGTCCCTTCACCGCCCTCCTTACTGTGCCTGGCATTTGTAACACATTCTCCAAAGTAAAGAGCATGCTCAGAGAAGCAGAGGGAAATGGAAGTTTACTGCCACGTTGTGGCCAAACAGCCAAACGAAGGCTTAACTTTCACCAGTGTTAGCTTGGATCCTAACAGAAGGGATTATTTCTAGGGCAAGTTCTGAGCCTGGCAGTAGCACGGTGCCTCCCCCCCGTCTCTGCAGGTAGCTGCTGGTGAGGATGGCAGTGCTCCCAGTCACCCGTTACCCTCCAGACCTTCCAAAGCAGCTGGTTCAGATATGGAGCGCCCTACAGGGGCATCACATGCGGTTGCTTCACGTGCAGCATTGTGCATTTTATTTCAGGAGGCAGGGTGCTCTAGGGGGTTAAAAAGCCTTACGAGGAGTAGGGAGCCCTGGGTTCTGCCCCCCCCAGCTCTCCCAATGTGACCTTGGGCAAGTGACGTCATTTCTCTTCTAACTGCTCTGTGATTAGCCCGATTGCTGATCCAAGAGCAGCCGTCATCAGTCATACGAGCGCAGGGGAAACCCTCAGCCTATGTTTCCCGCCAAACATTTTTGGGTTTCAGTTTTTCACGAAAAGTCAAATTATTCCAAGGAAAACCCTCCAGTTTTCTGAGCCGCTCGAGAAATATGATGGTGAGGGCTGGTAGGGTATTGTGAATCTGGGTCACACAACCCCACTGCCCATGCACCGGTAGTTACACTCCTGGGATCGCCTTCCTCTGCAGCGTGGGGCACGGGTCACTTGCTGGAGGATTCTCTGCACCTTGAAGTCTTTAAACCACGATTTGAGGACTTCTATAGCTCAGACATAAATTAGGGGTTTGTTACAGGCGTGGGTGGGTGAGATTCTATGGCCTGCGTTGTGCAGGAGGTCAAACTAGACGATCATAATGGTCCCTTCTGATTCTATGACAGGGCCCAAACTAGTCTCTATATGAAGGAGGGGAAGAGGCCAGTAAAGGCCTCTGATTTACTCACTGAATTATGTTAGCTGTCATTCTAAAGGAGAGACGCTGCAACTGGCTGACCTTAGACATCATAGCTGGGAAGGACAAGCTAGCCCATCACCCCCAGCCGATGGAGGAAGTTTTCCCCTACAGTGCTTTGCTCAGATTGGTTTGAAATGACCTGAGTGATGACGCATCCAGCAGTTTCCCAGGGAGACCACAGCACATTTCAATAGCAATCCCTGTTAAGAACCGTCCTCCCCACAACACTCAGCGTGACTTTTCCCTGTCGTTCTGTTCATGCTCAGAG
This sequence comes from Lepidochelys kempii, assembly GCF_965140285.1. Lineage (NCBI taxonomy): Eukaryota > Metazoa > Chordata > Testudines > Cheloniidae > Lepidochelys > Lepidochelys kempii. The sequence goes on from NC_136383.1 coordinate 138,495,676, forward strand.
TACCAGTTTTATCAGAGCGAGAGGCTGTCCGGGACTTCACGGGGTTTGCTGTCTGATATGACGTGCATGTGTAACTCACTGCTGAGCATGCATGTGCGCACAGGTCTCCTGATCCACAAAGGATAGGACTTGTTACGGCTGCTCTTATGGAAGCCTGAGTCTTTAGCTTAAGCTCATGCGTTTAGCTCCAGAGGCTCCCCAACGTATCGGCCCACAGGGCGGTCGTTACCCATACAGTGAGCAAAGTTGTTTCCGACCTATAAGGCATCATCATTTTCAGAGCATAGGAACCGCCAGACTGGATCAGACCTGAGGTCTATATAGTTCAGTGCCCTGTCTCTGACAGTGCCCAGAACCAGAAGCTTCAGAGAAAATGCAAAACCCCTGCAGTTAAGGGATAATCTGGCCCTGAGGAAAGCTGCTCCTAACCCACATCAGAGTTGGACTAGGCCCTAAATCAGCAGGATTTATATCCTTTCCAAAACTCTTGTCTATTTTTAAATATAACTCTGGCTATTCTTGTTATCCATATGAATGGCTATTCCTGTTTGGACTCCTGCTGTGATCTTTGTCTCCATGACATCTTGTGGCAGTGAGGTCCATAGGCTCAACAAGCATGTTGCCCCTATTTTTTAGGATTGAATCCTGCTCCCATCAAATTCAACTGAACTTAGATTTTAAGGACTGAAGCTCAGGCTCGTGCTCTGTGCAACGCCCTGTATGCTGCCTGGATCTACTATAATTACATGTAGTAGCAATGCATTACTGCGTATAATAGAGAGCTGACGCCCCTGCTTGCAGGAGTCATCAAAACTTCTTTGCCAATAATTCTCAAAGTTTCCCTGGCAATAATAATTTTCTATATGTTGGTATGTTTTGTTTTCCTTTTGTCCTTTCCCAGTCTTCCCTACCTCCAGCTTCTTTGATCTTTTAAAACCTGAAGGGCTGTCAGAGGTAAACATGTGAATCTCTCCAGCTTCAGCTAAAGATCGAGACTCTGGAGCCGAGGACTGCAACAGACCGATATCCTTCGTGGCTTGGATACAAATAGGCACACAAACACCTGAACTTTTGTTTTGCAAAGTCACCGGTTAACCCTTTTCATTTTGCTACAGTAATCAGGAGTTCTTGGCTTGCTCTTCCATGTGTCCCTGAATGTGAAATGCAGGCCAGGTGCTAAGCACTGTCAGTTCCCACTGAGCTCCAGCTCAGGGGTAGCTCAGCACTTGCATGGAGTGACCCCTCGATACGTACGTCCTCGTGTTGGGGTAGAAAATGGCATTTTTGTTCCACTGGAAAGTCCAACCGTGCACAGAACTTTCCATCCTGAAATTGGACCAAAAGTTGACACCTCAAAATTTCCTGGGGAATGGAAATATCAAAATGTTCCAATTCAGAAACATCAAAACATTTTGGTTTGATTGTGCTGAAATATTTCACCTCCCTAAAGTAAAACCGTTTTGTTTAGATAATATCAAAACATGGCGACATAATATTTTAATATTATATGTGTAGATAAATGACATTTATCTACATATATGTGATATTCACATATTATGGCATATATGTCAAACTGAAACATTTTGATGCTTCTGAATCAAAATGAGAAAGTCAAAACCAATGGTATAAAATTTTTTCCATTGAAAATTTTGTTGAGATCAACGTGTTCCCCACGACACATTTTGATTTCAGCACAATTGGATTTTCCTGATGGAAAACTGTTCCATCAAAGACATTTTGAACAGCTTCAGTACTTTCTTTTGGGCCAGCTCTTTGGCAAGGGATATGATCGCCTGGTCTGTCTGCTGCGCTTTTATCAGCACTCTCAAATCCTCACAGATTGTGGTGCAATTCCTGCAAACTTTGCTATGGGCCTGACTGTTTACACCAACACCACTTTACACTGCTCTGGGGGGGTCCTGATCCAAGCAATGGCAAAGTTCCCATTGGCTTCAATGGAGGCAGTATTTCACCCTAGTAGCGTTAAGGGGCCTTAAAGTTGGGCTAAAGAGAATTAACTACCACTTTAAGGGCCTTTATGCTACCAGAGCAGTGTAAAATGAATGGCATAAGTGAGAATCAGGCCCATTGACCTCAGCTTTGGCTGAATAAACGCAACAGGGTTGGCACCATTATCATTTTAGTAAGTGACATCCACACGCATGGTGCTATTCATAACACAAGGGAGTCACGGTGAATCCCGGCTGGTGTGTTTGCTACAGCTCACTCAGGTTGTGCCCATTCTTCTTCATGTTCCATCCTGGGTTCTTTCACCGTCCTTGCCTTCCCTTGTGCTGCGTCTTGCTGAGGTTCCACTTCCTTGCGCCTCCGCTCCCTTTGCTCTCTCTGCACCTCAGCCATGTGACGTCTGTCTCTGTCTTTTCCCTGTTGGTGTTTTGGGAGCAGAGCAGTCGTAGTCCCAGCGGGGTCCATTTTTCAATCAAGCTAATGATGAGGGGTTAGCATCGATGACTGGAGTGCTAATAGAATCATAGAATCATAGAATATCAGGGTTGGAAGGGACCTCAGAAGGTCAACTAGTCCACGGTGTCTAAAGGTAGAGCAAAGCCGTTTGATAATGTCAGAACAATGAGGAGTCTGGTGACACCTTAAAGATGAACAGATTTATTTGGGCATAACCTTTCGTGGGTAAAAAACCCACTTCTTCAGATGTCCGCTTTTTACCCACGAAAGCTTATGCCCAAATAAATCTGTTAGTCTTTAAGGTGCCACCGGACTCCTCGTTGTTTTTGTGGATACAGACTAACACGGCTGTTACTCTAATGTCACGACAAAATTCCACCCTGTAGTCACTTTGATGCTGCGCTTTCTCTCCAGGCATAGATCTTCCAATTGTAGAGTAACAGACATTAGAGTAATAGACGTTAGAGTGCATCTTGGACCATGCCCTCCAGCTCCCTGCCAAGTTAGGATTGTTCCCTGCAATCTCTCTCTTGTCCAATCAAGTTTCAAAAGTCTTAAGCAATAGGGTCTCCACCGCTTTCCAGGGAAGACTGTTCTACTGCCATCCAAAGGAATGAGGAGAACATTGGAGACTCATTATGTGGATCAAAGACGAGCGCTAGCATTTTGCCCTTTGGTTGGCTTAGTCCACCGCTCAATCTCTGTGGGCCTCTTCACTCTCGGATACACATGCACATAATAAGGAGAGCCACAAGCAACGGAACCAATTTTGGAAAGATCTAACCTTTTAGCAAACCTTGATGTTCAGGGCAGGCTTACGGACAGACCTAGCTTCCATTGCTTGCTGCTGTCTTTGTTTCTCCATTTTGACGTTCAGTGCTCCAAACACTTCCTCTGCTTTTCTTCTTTTTTCCACCCTCCGCACTTTCCTTCATGCCACCAGCATTAAATGGCTCGAGGCTGCATTTAAAGAACGGAGAAGCTGCAAAGAATCAAGTAGGATAATGGGAAGAAAGGCTCAAGGGATCCCTGGGGGCTTATCATGGTTTCCCTCCAACTGGTTTACATGGAGTCGAAAGTTCAACCTCACATTTTCTGGAAAGCGGGAGGGGGGTGGGGGGGGAGAGAAAAAGAAAGAATGAAAGAAAGAGGACAAGTCATGATGTGGGAATCTTTGGACTGTGATGAAGATGGAAGGCGCCACTCGAAAAAGCGAAGCTCTTCCAATGAGAAACAGATGTCCTACATGTTCCTAAACACATTCAGGCCGTTTTCAATTACACCAGAATTAGAGCAGTAATGAGAAACAAAACAGGGTTGTTGGGTTTTTCCCCCCCTCCCTGTCTTCTTTCTTTTCTGCCCAGATGGATCAGTAGCATATCTGCAGATGACATCTCAGATTGCTTCTTAAAACAATGCTAATCATCTAATACTTCTGTGCTGATGTTAATCTTTTCTTCCTTCAAACAGCTTGTAATGGGACACAATTCCCCCGCTTCGAGGTGTGTGTTAGACTCTGTGCTAAGGATTTGTTCTGGTCGTTTTCTGCTTGTTAAAAGCTCATTGGTAGAGAGAACTTTATGGGCATTTTTTTTTTCCAAGTCAGGCATGAGCAACAGTCCTCTCCGCCTGAGCTGGGGGATTCCTCACGAGGGGAGAGTTACTCTGAGAGGGTCCTGGAGGAGAGGGAGTCAAAGAGCGCTGAGCTGAGCTTTTCCAAAGTGAATGAGGTTTTTTGGAGCCAGGTGGTTACAGGCCAAGCACTCAGTACTTGCACAAGGCAGGCTTTTGAACAGCTGCTCCAGGTCTGGGATGCAAAAACACTAGTTGTTTGGAAAATGTAGCTCTTTCTGTCTGTCATATTAGTTCCTTACAGTGGGCCGGTCACTTAAGTAGCACTAGAGCAGGGGGTTGAGAATCAGGACTTCTGGATTCTACTGCTGACCCTGCCACGCCACTGACTCCCTACGGGACATTGGGAGAAGTCATTTCAGCCCTGTGACGGAGTAGGGAGTATTCACCTGGGAATGTTGCAGGGGAGTTTTACTAGTTTACTGTCTGCATTGATACCTCACTGAGGGATGATACTTGAGGGCCAGCACACAACCTGAGCCCAGGATGGGGTTGGGGCCAGGTGACCCCTTTTGCCCAGGAAACTGAACAAAGGCGGGAGAAAGAGCCGGGGTGTGTGGCTGGGGGAGACTGCTGGAGGGGGTTTCAGTTTGAAGCTGGCTGGGGAAACGGAGGGAGGCTTAGAACTGGGGTCTGGGCTCCCTACCTTTCAAGATGGACCTGACTGAGGGGTCCTGTTTTCTGTACCTACAAGCTCTGTTTTAGACTGTGTTCCTGTCGTCTAATAAACCTTCTGTTTTACTGGCTGGCTGAGAGTCATGGTGAATCACAGGAAGTGGGGGGGTGCAGGACCCTGACTCCCCCACTCCGTGACAGGTCCACATCTTCTAAGGTATTTAGGCATCTAATGCCCACTGAAATCGATGGGATTTAGGCACCTAAATACTTGGAGGATCTGGGCCTTTGTCCCTCCTCGCCTCAGTTTCCTGCACTCTCAAAGGAGGATCATTCTACCTCTGTGAGGTGTAAGAAGAAGAAACACACAGAAGAGGCTGGTGCTGGGTATTGACAACAGATTACAGCACCTTTCTATGGAAGGATATGGTTCAAATTCAGCCCACGCTGCGGGTAGGCCTAAAGTTGATGTCATTGGGTGATCTTGGTGATCTCATTCCTTCTAGTGGACAAATTTTAGCCTCCCCATCCCCTGGCTAGAGCTGGCCCCTCGCTGGCTGTCTCTGCAGAAAGGCTAAGAATTGAATGGCTAAGAATTGAATAGACTGGCTTTAGATCTTACCTTCTGGGCTGGAGCAGTGTGGGGGAAATGGGTCCCTATGCAAGCTGTGGCTAGAGAGACTTCACTTTCCAGGACTCTCAGTTATGCACCTTTCACAGGTACCACTTTTACACCAAAAAACATTTTAGTATTTTAATGGGTTGGGCTAGTCCCTTTCGCAACACCCTTCCCATAACACACCTCTATACTGCACCTGCCTCTGTCCTGTCTCCTTTAAATTAAACCACTAGAGACCTGGACAGAGGGAGTCAGTGACATTTCCAAGGAGCAGGACAGAGGCCTGCTGCTCAGCAGGGAGGGTGGCCTGGTGGACAAAGGCACTAGAACGGGACTCTCAAGAGCTGGGCTTAGTTTGCAGCTCTGACACTGGCTTGGTGTGTACCCTTGGGCAAGTCACATAATCTCCCTGTGCCCCATTCTGTCTCCCTCCCCCCACCCCCCAGCCTCTTTTAGTAGATTCAAGGATGGGAAGAAGGATGCAACTCTGTTGCTCTGCTTTTGACTTTGTACAAGGCTTGAGTGTCTGGAAAGCTTATGCCACTGCATTTGTCGGGGAAGGGGGCCCCAAGGGGAAGGAGGGCTGGATGCTGCTTTCCCAATCATGGCGAAATCTCAACTCCTTGCAGACCATCCTGGTGTGCCATTTCCAGAGTGTCATTTTCCCGACGTTTGGTAGAGCTATTGCAAATGTCGTCCAACAACACACTCCCGCGTCTGTTCCACACAACGTAATATCTCCCTGCATCGTATGCCTGTCTGGTCCACCTGGGCTTCTCCATTTTCATTTGCTGTGGTCCTCTATTGTGAACTCGGGACAGTTGGTTTCCAAATGTCTGGCTTTCTCTGAGGGGGTGGGGGGTTGCTACAGGAAATACCCCTTACTTATTTCGGGCACTCATGCCAAAGTCCCATATTCATTTATCAGCGGGTCTTTTAGACTTTTTCCTCTCCCCTCCTTGCAATCCTTAGTTGCTGGAACCATCCATTCCACGTGGCTGTTGTTCCTGTCTCTGCAGCCTGGCTGATTTCCCTGGAGAGGATTTCTGGAGAGCTGATTGGTGCCCAAGAAAGAATCAAATGTATTTTTTTGGTCTGTTCCCTGTATTTATGCTTTTGACATTTTATTTATTTTTTTTTACATTTGTCTGTTTTATATCTTTTTTTGCTTTTAAAAAAATAACCCAGCCCGCCTGATTGCTGAAACTTGAAGAGAGCCCTGGGAAAGAAGCGTCTCACAGACAAACAGGAGCAGGCAGAAGTTTGCCGAGTACACTGTACTTTGCTTTAACATTTTTAAACGAATTTAGTGCTGGTGAAGGGCACCAGATTGACAAGTCTGGATTCTGGAGTTCTCCTTTTGCCAAAAGGACAGGTATCCATCATGCCTGCAGGGTGGCAAACCATGAGCTTTCCCCAACTCAGTATTGCCAATGTGCTTCAGCATTGATTCAAAGGATACTATCTGAGGCCTGTTTGTTGCAAGTTGGTCCATACCGGTGGACCGCTGTGCCTGTACGGAGCCCTGGCGAAGTCAATTTTTCTTCAGAACTTGTCTCATTTTGTGGATTTTAATTAGACTTTAAAAATGAAGCCAAGTTTGAATTCTGCAAACATTTACTCCATGTTAATGAGACGCAGAAGGGTCTAATGAATAGGGCACTAGTGTGGGAGCCTGGAGACCTAGGCTTTGCTACTGAATTGCTGTGGGACCTTGACCAACTCACTTTACTTCTTTGGGCCTCTGTTTTCCCTGCCCACCTTTTTTTGGTCATGCAGCTCTTCTGGGCAGGGACTGTTTTACTATGTACATGTACGTGCTCAGCACAATGGGGCTCTGATCTTGGTTGGAGTATTTAGCCACTAGTGTAATAGCATAATTAATAAGAAGAAAGTTGTATAAGAAATTCCAGGTTGCATTATCCACTATGAGTCCAATTCTCTTTTGTGGAATCATTTACACCAGGGCACACTGGGTATAAAATGTTGCCAACTAAGAATAGGAGCAGTTTGCTCCTGTTTTGCCCGGGCAGCAGAGAGAGGCAGACTCTGTCGCTTTTTAAAGCAAGCCACTATTTTAACACCAGAGACTTTTTTAAGTCCACGCAGAGGCAAAATCTGGCACTATTGTGAACTACCCAACCATTATTAATGGTGGAAAAAGTTGGGGGAAAAAAAATGGAAAAAACTGTCACAGAAATTTCCACACACAGGAGTATCCCTTTCTATGGTGAAACTTTGAAAAATTCAATTTTTAAAACCTGTTCTATGACTGGTTGAAAGCCAGAATGAATTTTTTTGCAAAAATTTCACAATGCTGCGTCCCTGTTTCTGGCTGAAATAGTGTGCAATGTCTCCATAATTTGACTGGCTGCAATTCTGATAGAAGGAAACCATTTTTTAAAAGGTATGAAAGGGCATGGAGTTGAGGTTGAATTTGCAGTCTTAATTCTGCATTTCCTGACTTCAGAGTGCTTAATTTGTCAATCTCCCCATTGCATTACTCGTAGCTATTGGCATGGAATATAAATTGCTCTTATAACTTGCCAATGGAAGACGTAAGCTCCTTGCCTGGAAACCATTTTGATCCCATATGAAATGTGCTATTCTTAACTTTACACTTACAGCAGTTCAGAGTTCTCATGGTTTAGGGCCTTTCTATGTGCGGGACATTTGTACTGGGATAGTGACACTGGTGTGGCATGTTTACACTGGGAGGTTGCAATGGTGAAACTAAATCAGTGTAGTTACACTGATACAAATATCCTCAGGACTGCCGGTCAGAAATATTCCAGTGCAACGTTTTTCCTCTGGAAAATGCTGATTTGTTAAAAGTGAGATGTTTCATGGAAAAGTGTCGATTTTGACAAAATTTCATTTGAAAAGAAAAATTGAAAAAAGAAAAGCATTTTGAACGTTTCGGAATGGAACGTTTAAATTTTCCATTTTGAAACGATTTTCCCTTTCCATTTTGTACGACACACTATAAAATTAAAACATCAACGCTGGAACAAAACATTTAGATTTGATCTAAACAAAAGGAACACTTTGTTCAGAATTTCATTAAATGGGAAAGTTTGAATTTTGTTTTCGTTCTGTTTCGTAATGGAAAAAAAATGGAATTTGTGAACTTTACTCCTAACCAAAAAAATTCTTGCCCGGCTTCTAAGAGATGTATGTAGACACAGGATCACACTCCCCACTAACATTACAAAGTACACTCGTTTTTAAAATTGATAAAACACAGACCAGAGAAAAATCGATAAGAAATTCTATGATGCAGATGTGAAGTGTTCTGGTTTTAAAAACATCCATAACTTTAAAACCACTGAACCAATCTTCTTGAAAAATGTGATGCATTCCTCAACGCTTGCTGAGATCTACAACACAAGCCAAGTTTGAAGAAAATAGGTTCAGGTATTTTTAAGTTCACCAAATTTTTGATGGGGAAGTACAAAGAATTCTTTCTTTCTTTCTTTCTTTCTTTCTTTCTTTCTTTCTTTCTTTCTTTCTTTCTTTCTTTCTTTCTTTCTTTCTTTCTTTCTTTCTTTCTTTCTTTCTTTCTTTCTTTCTTTCTTTCTTTCTTTCTTTCTTTCTTTCTTTCTTTCTTATAAAAAAAACCCTTCAACATGATTTTGTTCAAACTTAAAAAAACCCACCTCAAAACATATTCACCTCTGGGCAAAGCCTGAGTGTGAGAAATTTCATCCCCAGAAAGAAGTGGTTATGGACAGTCATAAGCAAGAGGGTTGGATCTCAGCTTTAATTATAGATACTGCTCTGTGCACCTGCTGTAACCTATGCAAAATGCCATACACGTCAATACATAAATACAGCTATAATTACAAATGCAACATCAAAGCATTCTGTGGTATCCTTTATAGATATTAAACCCACTGGGAAAGGCAGTGTCTGTGGTATGATGAAATTCTCATATAAAATAGGTAGAGCTGAAACCTGACAGTGAGTTATCATCATGGATTCTCCCCCACCCACGAAAATTACGCAGCTGTCCTACTGAGATTATTTTCTGGGAAGTCAAAGGTGTGGAGTCCAGTTTTACCAACAAAGAGACTAACTTCACTGACCCTGCAAGAAATGTTCACTGGCCCAAATAACTAAGCACTGAGATTAAAGTCTGCTCAGGTGATAAGTGAGTCTCGTCAGAAGCACATAGACTCATAGATATCAAGGTCAGAAGGGACCATTATGATCGTCTAGTCCAACCTCCTGCACAACGCAGGCCACAGCATCTCACCCACCCACTCCTGCGAAAAACCTCTCACCTATGTCTGAGCTATTGAAGTCCTCAAATTGTGGTTTAAAGACTTCCAGGAGCAAAGAATCCTCCAGCAAGTGACTCGTGCCCCATGCTACAAAGAAAGGCGAAAAACCTCCAGGGCCTCTTCCAATCTGCCCTGGAGGAAAATTCCTTCCCGACCCCAAATATGGCGGTCAGCTGAACCCTGAGCATAGGGGCAAGACTCACTAGCCAGACACCCAGGAAAGAATTCTCTGTCGTAACTCGGATCCCACCCCACCTAGCATTCCCACATGATGTTTCTCAGTGTGTGTTACATTCATTAGGAACATCCCTGAACACTTGGATATGGCATTTTTAAATTACACCCTTGTCCTGCCGTTCTTGTGGATTCAGTGCTATACTCTCAGCTTGATACTGATGATACAGCTTTATTTTGTATCACGCCTCCTCCGGTACCCAGTGAAAGGTCTCTAACCCAATTCCGCTCTACACAGGTGCTAAAGCACAAGGCAACACAGAGAATGCAGGGCCCCTCACCCCAGCTCACCTTTCCCTTGGCTGGCCTTGGGGGTCCATCCATGTTCAAGGCGGCAGGGTGCCCCCAGCCTCAAACTCCTGCAGCAGCTCCCCTCGGCTTGGGGGAAATGGCCCAAGACCTAGAACTCTTTTATAACTGCCCAGTCTATTCTTAGTTCCCGATTGGCTGAGGGTGGATCTCATGGTCCCGCTTTGGGGGAATGAGAACTCATGATCTGAGTGAAAGGAGATCAGAGGAGGTTTTTCATTCCATCTAATGCCGGAGGTGTATTTTCCTTCTTAAGGAAAGGTGGGAGGTTGATTATACAGCACTACGGCTAGAGATCTTGGCCAGGACAGGGCGAGGCCCTGAACTAACGTGGAGCTAATAACAGGCGCTGCCCCAAACAGCTTTACAGCTAAAGCACAAGATGCAGTCAGACCTGGGATCTATCCCGGGCTTTGCCACCTTAGGGCAAATCAATTAACCTCTCTGAGACAGCGGTTTCCTCATCTGTAACACAGGGATCATTATAATCACTTTCCAGTGGGACTCATGAGGAGTCTTGGCTGTCTGTGTAGCCCTTTAGGAAAGGGTGGTTGAGGGGGCCTCCAGCGGTGCAGAGGATTACAGTAAGATCGAGTAGCTGCATTCATTTCTCGGTTATGCAGCAAAACCTGTTGAGTATTTTAATCTGCCCTCATGTTACAAAGGACTCTGTACAATGTCACCATATCCGGATGCTTGGGGCCGTTCCTCTATACGCCCAAAGGTGCACCTGGTTCTATAAACCCAGTGCCCTGAAGGATGAGATGCAACAAAATTGCTTCCTAGATATAGGTTTCAGAGTAGCAGCTGTGTTAGTCTGTATCTGTAAAAAGAAAAGGAGGCCTTGTATGTTCTCTGTGTATATAAAATCTCCCCACTATATTTTCCACTGGGTGCATCCAATTAAGTGAGCTGCAGCTCACGAAAGCTTATGCTCTAATAAATTTATTAGTCTCTAAGGTGCCACAAGTACTCCTTTTCTTTTTCCTAGATATAATAGATTTTAAGGCCAGAAGGGACCATTGGGGTCATCTAGTCTGACCTGTATAACACAGGCCAGAGACCTTCGCCTGGAGATTCCTTCCCCTGGAGATTCCTGCATCATACCCCACAACCTGAGGTTGAATAGGGCAGATCTCTTTGAAAACCATACAATCTCAATGTAAGGAGTCACTCATAGGAGATTTGAACAGTGTACTATAAAGAGCTGAAAGACCTAGGATTTGCCAAGACAGTTGCACTACTCTGGGACAATGCAGAACCCTCAGCGCAGGACAAAGATTGTAAGGGTATGTCTACACAGGGATAAAAGACCCATGGCATGGCCGTAGCTAGCCTGGATCAGCTGACTCAGGTGTGCAGGGCTCAGGCTGTGGGGCTAAAAATTGCCACATAGACATTCACGCTCGAGATGGTGCCCGAGCTCTGGGACCCTCCACCCTCGCAGGGTCTCAGAGCTTGGGCTTCATCCTAAGCCCAAATGTCTACACAGCAATTTTTCAGTCTTGAGCCAAAGCCCCGCAAGCCCGAGTCAGCTGATTCAGGCCAGATACAGGTTGTTTTTATCCCTGTGTAGATGTACCCTGAGAGGCAGGGACATAGCATCCTCCCTCCGTCCATGGGATCTGGCTGTGGAATGAATCTCCAGGGGAGATGTGTCAGATCCAGGGTTGGGTCATATTTAAGAAGAGCTGCAAAACCTTCCTCTTTGGCAAAGCCTTTCCCCCATAATCAGAATGGAACTTCCAGCACTAACCCCAGCCTCAGATGTTCCCCCTTCCCCCACTACAGACATTCAAAGCCGCCGCTGCCGATTCCCATGGCTATGATGTAGCCCGGGTGGCATGTAGAATTGGACTTCTCTCTCATACGGTCCTGTGCAAGTCGTCTTCCTTCAGCAAGAGTCAGTATGGGAGGTTTTAGGTTCCTTAAATCCCTCAAAATTGCATCTTCCAACTTCATTCATCCTCGGCCTTGTGCTCTACTTCCTTCAACCAGCTCTGGAAACCTTCTGTAAAAGCATGCCTTCTTCTGCACGGCAGACACTGCACCACACTCGCCTTGTTCCCAGCTGGTGCAAGACTTCAGTTTGCTGGGATTATCCAACTATCCCCTCACGTGTGACCAAAATCAAAGCAACAGATGTTCAGAATACGTCGTAACTTCTGCCACCGAAAGCTGTTTACTTTTCCCTCCTCAGCTGTTTTTAATGGCCATCTTTCTGCTCCATATAACAGAGCTGTCAACACGGCTACATTGAACACGCATAGCTTAGTTGCCATGCAGACATCCCGCCGCCCCAACATGGGCCTTTGAAGATGCTGAAATGCCATTGACGCAAGACTGATCAGATGCGTGACTTCTTCTGCTCTAGAGCTGCTGGCTTTGAACTGGCTACTCAGACAGATAAAACTCTTCACCCATTCAATGTCACTGCCAGCAACATGCAGCCTCAGCAGGCCATTCATTTCCGTTTGATGGGAGGCATGAACAGGTTTGGTTTTATCACCACTGATCTTAAGGCCCAAAGGTTCGGCAGTTTTGCGCAGCTCTTCCAGCATTAGCTGCAGTTGGTCAGTTGCCTCTCCAACTAAGGCAATATCATTCGCATACTCAAGATCCCCTAAAGATGAATCTTTACATTTTACACCTCCTACTTTGCTGCTATGTCATCAGTTAGTCTATTAGAACATAAAATAACATAGCTGAGAGCATAGGCGCCGACTTTCCAAAGTGCTGGGGGATGCTCGATTCCCGGCTCTGCCCCAGGTCCCGCCTCCACTCCACCACTTCTCCCAGAGTCCCACCCTTGACCCGCCTCTTCCTGCCCAGTTCTGCCCCCTCCCCCAAGTGCGCTGCATGCTCACTCCTCCCCTCTTCTCCACCAGCCTCCTGCATGCTGCGAAACAACTGATGGCAGCGGGCAGGAGGTGGGGGGAGGCTCTGATCTGCGGGGCCTGCTGCCAGGCGGGAGGCACTGGGGGTGGTGGGGAGGAGCTGATAGGGGGGCTGCTGGTGGGTGCTCAGCACCCACCCTTTTTTCGCCTGGGGGTGCTCCAGCCCTGGAGTACCCACAGAGTCGGCGCCTATGCCTGAGAGAACGCGTCCCTGTTGTATTCCTGATTCTACAGAAAACCTGTCTGTAATACAACCATTGACCCTTGCAACAGTAAACGTACCATGGTGCAGTTCCCCCACCAGAAACACTAAATCAGTGAGTCTCAGCCTTTCCAGACAACTATATTCCTTTCTAGAGTCTTGATTGTCCTGCGTACCCCCAAGTTTCACCTCACTTAACAATTACTTGCTTACAAAATCAGACATAAAAATACCACAGTGTCCCAGCTCACTAGTACTGAAAAATTGCTGACTTTCTCATTTTTACGATCTAATTATAAAATAAATCTATTGGAATATAAATCTTTTACTTACATTTCGGTGTTTTGTCTATAGAGCAGTATAAACAAGTCAGTGTCCTTATGAAATTTTAGTTTGTACTGACTTCACTAGTACTTTTTATGTTGTAAAACTAGGCAAATCTCTAGATGAGTTGATGCACCCCCTGTAAGCCCTCTGTGTACCCCCAGGGTTGAGAACCACTACACTAAATCCTCAAGCACTCCATACTGGCATAGCAGTATCCACAGTGCTGATCCATGCAATCAATGGGCTGCAACATCTATAGACAAAAGTTAACTTCCTTTTGTCACCCTAGTCATTTTCCCACTAACATTCCGCAGAATGTCTATAACATCGATTGTAGACTGACCTGTGTGGAAACCACACTGGTTGGCTCTCATTCTGGGGGCTGAGACAGTACTTCAATCCGTTCAGTAGTATGATTCTTAACACCTTCGCTGATCACTCTCCTTTTCTGAAAAAAGGGATGATGCAGCCCTTTTCCCAATCTTCTGGAATGTGACCAATTTTCCAAACTTTTAAGACAACTCTGTGAAGCCAGTGAACTAGATCCAGGCCTCCACCCTTTAGTAGCTCTATTGAAATATTGTTAAGACCAGGTGCTTTATCATTTTGTAACTGTTTGACCACAAGCATTATTCCCTCCTTATTGGCCTGTTTCCTGCTGGATTCATTTTTGGATTAAGTCATAGGTTACATCTTGCTGGGGCTCTGCTCATTAATTCACAAAAATGCTCATACCAACACTTAAGTTAGGCATCAACATGCTGGCAGTATTATCTATGTTTGTCCTTAACTGCCCAGACCTATTTAACATATTCATAAATGATCTGGAAAAAGGGGTAATCAGTGAGGTGGCAAAATTTGCAGATGATACAAAACTATTCAAGGTAGCTAAGTCCCAAGCAGACTGCGAAGAGCTATGGAAGGATCTCTCCAAACTGGGTGACTGGGCAACAAAATGGCAGATGAAATTCAATGTTGATAAATGCAAAGTAATGCACATTGGAAAACATAATCCCAACTATACATATAAAATGATGGGGTCTAAATTATGTTACTACTCAAGAAAGAGACCTTGGAGTCATTGTGGATAGTTGCCTGGAAACATCCACTCAATGTGCAGCAGCTATCAAAAAAGCAAACAGAATGTCAGGAATCATTAGGAAAGGGATAGAGAATAAGACAAAAAATATCATCTTGCCTCTGTATAAATCCATGGTACGCCCACATCTTGAACACTGCGTGCAGATGTGGTCGACCCATCTCAAAAAAAGATATATTGGACTTGGAAAAGGTTCAGAAAAGGGCAACAAAAATAATTAGGGGTATGAAACGGCTGTCATATATGGAGAGATTAATAAGACTGGAACTTTTCAGCCTGGAAAAAGACAACTAAGGGGGGATATGACAGAGGTCTATAAAATCATGACTGGTGTGGAGAAAGTAAATAAGGAAGTGTAATTTACTCCTTCTCATAACACAAGAACTAGGGACCACCATATGAAATTAATAGGGAGCAGGTTTAAAACAAAGAAAAGGAAGTGTTTCTTCACACAATGTGCAGTCAACCTGTGGAACTCCTTGCCAGAGGATGTTGTGAAGGCCAAAGCTATAACAGGGTTCAAAAAAGAACTAGATAAATTCATGGAGGATAGGTCCATCCATGGCTATTAGCCAGGCTGGGCAGGAATGGTGTCCCTAGCCTCTGTTTGCCAGAAGCTGGGAATGGGAGACAGGGGATGGATCACTTGTTGCTTACCTGTTCTGTTCATTCCCTCTGGGGAACCTGGCATTGGCCACTGTTGGAAGACAGGATACTGAGCTAGATGGACCTTTGGTCTGACCCAGTATGGCCGTTCTTATGTTCAAAGCCATGAGAATGGACATCCAATTAGAATCTTAAAGTCTCAAATGCACATTTCCTCCTCTGTTCATTCACTCGATTATGACATTCCAGTGCAACCCTTCTGGATCATACCTCTTTTTTTCCTCTCATGATTTGTAATACAATGTTGTTTTTTCATTCTCCTTAGTCCCAGTTGTTCTCCAACAATCTCTGTGATAGAATCCCAAAATAAAGTCCACTCTTCCTCCATGGTAGACAGCAGGTCATCCAATACAGAATATTTGTTGGACATTGATACCATGTAACTATTACATAAATATAACAAAGACACGCTATGTCAGACCAATGATCCGTCTACCCAGTATCCTGTCTCTGACAATGGCCAGTGCCGGATGCTTCAGAGGGAATGAAAAGAACAGGGCAATTTTGAGTGATCCATCCCATGTCATCCAGTCCCAGCGTCTAGCAACTGGATGTTTAGAGACACCTGGAGCATGATGTTGTGTCCCTGACCACCTTGGCTAATAGCCGTTGATGGACCTAGCCTCCATGAAGGTATCTAGTTCTTTTTTTGAACGCTGTTATAGTCTTGGCCTTCGCAACATCCTCTGACAAGGAGTTCCACAGGTTGACTGTGCGTTCTGTGCAGAAACGCTTCCTTTTGTTTGTTTTAAACCTGCTGCCTATTAATTTCTTTTGGTCCCCAGCACTGATAGAGCTTGTGACATGACGGAGTTCTCCGAGTTGGCCAGGGCTCAGCACATTCAAAGCTTTAGCGGTGGGGATCAGTGCAAGACTGAAGGCCGAAGAGCCCCAGGGCAATGTGCGCTCTATGGGCCATCCTGCTGTGGACGGGGTTGCGGGCTGTAGTGTGATGGCCCAGCAGTATCTCTCTCCCTCAGCCCCAAGCAAGAAGCATTGCAGATGGTCTGTCTGGAGACCCGCATCTGGGACGAAATAGTACAGGCTCCTGGCTAGACATCGGCTGTCCTGGCTAGTGTGATCTGGGTGTTTGGGAGCAGTGATCACTGAAGCAAGACATCCCCCCTCAAGGCTGTGTGTTATTTTGGTGACTAGAAGGAGAAGTCGGCTCCTGCATCTGCCTCCTGATTATTTCCTCTTCCTTCTGACCTCACCACCAGCTTTCCCTACGTTCAGCTGGGGCCCCTCGGCTTTCATCCTGGCTCCAGGCGCCCCAAGACACCAGGAAAACAGTGATCCAGCAGTTTCTGTGCTGGATGTGACTGCTGGACCCAGATCACACTGGAGCCTAGGGTGTCTTACAACTAGAGCTGGGTGAGAAAGGGTTTTCCTGTCCAGTGAGAATTTCTGACAGTTTGGAAGCATTTCCCTCCCAGATTGGGAGAAAAAAATAGAAATTTCAACTTTTTTCACAAACCAATAATCCAATAAATATCTCAGATCAGGACAATGGCAATGTTGTCTTTTCATTTTCAACTGATTTCTCCCCTTTTCTTGTAAACTATACATTTGCTTAAATTTCCAAAGGAAAAGTCATTTCGAACAAAACCCCCAAACTTTTCAATCTCAAAAATGTTGAAACGGGAGGAAGGCGAAAAGGGGAAGAGGGGTTGACAATTTAGAAACTTTGTTTTGCAAATTTTTTTCAAATGCAAAATTTATCAAGACTCACCTGTTCCCACGCACAGTTTTGGCTTTGTTGCTTTGGCATTTCCCAATGAAAAAATGTTTCCCCAACAAATTCCTGATCCTCTAATTGCTCCACAGAGATTAGATGTAAGCCATGGCTCTGAACCCCATGGGAACCCTCAGGTGAGAGGTCTCATGGCAGAGAAGTTGCCCATAGGTTACCTCTCTTTGTGTCCCCACTTTGGGCCATGAGTTGTGGTTATGCCCTCTTCTCTGGAGTCTGAGAACCACCACCTCACAGCTCCCTCTTCCTCTAGGAGTGTAGGCAGTGACTCTGGGACAGGCTCCAGGGCTGATCTCCTGTGAACTGCCAAAGTGCCACCCTTGAACTTGGCATCAACCTGTTGAAACTATGCCCACTTTAATCCCTCTTTCAGGGAGGTCTTCTAGGGCTACAGGTCACGTCAGTGTAGATCTGACACTATTATCACTTGTATTGTAGGAATGCTCCAAGATGCAAAATGAGATCAGGGTCCCATTGTGCTAGGCACTGTACGAACACAGTGAGAGACCGTCTCTGTCCAGAAGAGCTTAGAATCAAAACGGTCATGAACAAGGGCGAGAGAGGAGACAGGAGAAGTGACATGACAACGGCCTCGCAGCAGGTCAGTGGCAGACCAAACCTCCTGACTGCCTAGTCCAACACTCTACTACACCATGCCACCCACTAACAATAGGCCCTTAAATACCATGCAATGGCCCATACTGGGACCAAATATTTCCCAACCAAACCCCTCCCTTCCTCAGTGTTTCTCTCCTGTTCCTGCACGCTGCTCATAATAAAGTCCAGATACAGTAACTGGGGGGAGAGGGGGGCAACATGGATACGATTGGCTCGCAGGCTGCAACTCGGCATGCCACGGAATACAAACAAGGGAAAGGTCACCTCTGTCTCTTTGTCAAACAAGGCCGGAGAGTATTTCCATGAATGGTAAAACAGCCTCCCACTCTGCACTGATCAGCGGCCGCAGTGATACCTCAGCTCGACTGCCTCTGAATCTAATCCCCTCCCGCTTCTTTGTACGCCTGGCGTACAATAAACTTTGTTTGTGGAGGACATTCCAACGCAGCTGGAAACAGTGCGGTCACCCGGCCTGGAGCTCTGCTGAATAAGAGACTTGCATTGTTTTCTTTCACAGTTATAGGTCTTTTGGGCTTGTCTTCTCTAACCCAGGACCAGCCCCACCAATGGGACAGATCCAGCCCAGGTGTAAGTCAGTGGAGTTGCACCTCCTTACACCAGGGCTGGATTTAACTCAAGTAATGATTGCCAGCAATGCTTACTCTGCATTAGACCACACAGACGGAGGTTGTTCTCATGGAAGCCAAGGACAAAGTTCTCCTTGAATTCAAGGTCCCAGGTGAGGCCAAAGCTTCCAGTAGCGGGGGCTGAACTCACTGCTTGCTGGGAGCTCCCAGGGTGCACCAGGACTTGCATAAGGCATTTTATAGTCCCCCCCCCCCAACTATAACATTTGCATCTTCTCGCCGAAGAAGAGAAACCATTTGTGGCTGGAGCTCAGTCTCAAATGATCAGCTCTGTGGTCACCCTGTACATTCAATGAGAGGGAAAACACATTCAGTTCTGGATAAAAACGGAAGCTTGCAAGATTACAGACTGATGGGAGAGGCGGGTGGAATTCTGTAAGTGCAGGACTGGGCACCAGGGACTGAATTTTAAGCCTGACTTCAACAATGGCTTCCTCTGTCCTTGGCAAGTGGCTTCTCTGCCTTGTACCTCAGTTTCCCCATCTGTAAAATAGGGAATAATACTAATACCTGTCTCACAGGGGTGTCATATGAGGCTTAGTCAAAATTTTGCAAGCTGCTGTGAAGAGCAAAAGGGTTATTATTGTTAGAATGGCCAAGATGCGTGCTGAGCTCCGTTGGAATAAATTCTATTCCACCTTGCCCAGCATGCAAGACCAACATACACTGGGCAGCATCAGGAAAGCACAAGGCAGGCCTACCCTTCCCTTGCCAATCCCACAAACATGTATTCTAAAGATGAGTTAAAGGCACAGAATTAAGATCCAAATCTGAACTTTAAAATTTCTCCTTGTTTGGAGCCATTCAGATTCAGGTTACTGGGATAGATAGCAGCAGAGACGGGGACTGGGTGTGAAACCATAATATATAGGATGGTCCAGAAAAAAAACAAACCCTAAAGATGAATTGTCATTTTCTATTAACTTCTACAGACCTTTTCCATAAGTTGAATGCAGTGTTGTTGTAGCTATGCCAGTCCCAGGATACTACAGAGACAAGGAGGGTGAGGGAATATCTTTTATTGGACCAATTTCTGTTGGTGAGAAAGACAAGCTTTGAAAAGATATTACGTCACCCTCTTTGTCTCTTTTCCATAAGTGACCATCTGGATCACCTGACCTTCAGGTGTAAATTTTTAGTAAACTATTTATAAAAATGGATAGCAAGACATTTAAAGGGACACCAACTTGAAATCGAATTGTTTTTAAAAAATAATTAAAAGTAGTTTCAGCCCAGATTTGGATTGTTATCTTTAATACAAGGACTAGGTGCACAACCCAGATCAAGAATCTTGTGGGCTCTGAACATAAAGCAAACTCATTTCTCTGCTTCAGGTCAGAGTGGATCACCAAGCAGTGGGTATTTTGTAGCCCCTTCTCACTGCCTGCTTTGAGCTGGTAAAAGGCAGACCCAAACCAGAGAGAGGCTGTTCTTGGCATGTTAATGACCTGGCTGAAACTAAGAAGTATTAACAAATATCTTTCTGAAGCCCGTCCTTGCAATGTGTCCAGCCCAAATTCTCAAGCAAAGGGGTTTGGAATTTGGAGGCTGAAGGAGCTGGTTGGGAATTTTTCTGGAGGAATTGGCTGAAACAGAACCTTTTCACAGAAATGTATCCGTTTCAGCGAAAGTTTTTCTCAGGTCTGACCCAGAGAGCGAAGCGTGGTGGTTAGGGCATTCATGTAGGCTGTGGGGCAGTCAGGGTCAAGTGCCAGGTTTGCCCATTTCAGAGCAAGGAGTGTTAACGGGGATCATCCATACATCAGGTGAGTGCTCTAATTACCAGGCTACAGAGGCGGTGCTCTCTGGCCTAATGAGTATTTAATACAAAGAAGAAGAACTCTAAGAATAGAGCGAGCAGAAATAACTGGGTAGACCAGTGGTTAGAACACTCACCTCACACGCAGGAAACCAGTCCGGGGACTTGACCCTGGATAGAATAAAAAACAATCGTAAAATGGAATTCTTGCTTTCTGTCCAGCCCTAAAGCTGAGCCAATTGTTGGTTATCATTTCATGTCCTTTGAAATAAGCCACGGCTCTAAGCTGCAAATTTTGGATCAGTTTCCCCCCCACCGCCCCCGGGTTGGAGGGAGTTTGTGATGGCTTGATCCAAAATTCCACATCCAGAGATAGGGGCCCAGGTATGAAGTTTGGCTCTGCGTGCAGGTATGAAGGTCCCCAGGGGTTTGGATGGGACCCATCTCTATAGGAAATGCGAGTGCTTTGACAAGGGGATTTGAACAGCTGCCTAGTTTCACTGATTCTGTCAATTACATCTCTGCGTCCTGTGATGAAATGCTCTTTTGTAACTTTTTACAGTTCCACTCCTCAGTGAATCACATCAGATACCTCTGGGAAAAGATGGAAAGAACAACTCTGTGTCTCTCTAGCCACTGGGTGAAGACGAGTGGAAAGAGCCTGTGTTCCAGCAGGACCCACGCGCTTGCTGATCCCCACTGCAAACAAAGAGCAGATCTGGACAAGACTCTGTTTTGGGTTCTGCCTCTGGAGATAGCGCTATCATCATGCAAAGTCAATGCACTATCCTTGGTGTTGAGCCGGGAGCCAGGCAGATTAAAAGTGCCAGGGCATAAACATCGACATCATTTGTTCATCACCATGTACTGTAAACGTCAGTAACTCGGCAGCTGTCAATCGGCCTCTCAATGCTAGGATTGTCAGTGCCAGCAAGACACCAAAAATACACCCTGCTTGAGTCACCGGGAATCAGTTACACAACTTTTCTTTTTTTTAAAATGTCATTTTGATCTGCAAACAAAGAACATGTAAACAAGCTCTTTGAATCCTGCCTGTCCCGACGATCTGAACTGATTCCATTTTCCTGAGCACATTCATAGCTAGGTGAGGTTCCCCGCACAGATGTGACGGTAGCAAGATTAATGAACCCGCAGCTGGTTTCTGCTGTTCCAGGATCCTGATTCTCACTCATCGCTCATGCACAAGGTGTGCCTGCCAACGCTGTGTGAAAGAAACAAACAGAACAGAAAAGGGGTCATTTCCCACAATCCCCTGGCGCTGGTGAGGAAAAGAAATCATATGGTGCTAGTAACCATATATCTTACCTGAGATCTGGGACACATTGTGCCAGGCGCTGGACAGACACATAGCAAGAGGCGGTCCCTGTCTCAAAGAGCTTACAGTTGAAACAGACGAGGCAGACAAAGGGAGTATTAGTGGTTTACAGAAGGGGACCCTGTGGCACAGAGAGATTGAGTTGATTTGCCTGAAACAACAGAGGGTGCCTGTGACAGTGCTGGGAATTGAGCTCAGATCACCTGGGTCCCGCTCTCGGGCCTTGGCCATAAGATCAGTCGTTGGTGTGAATTTTACGAGAGCTTCCTAGAGCAGCTCAGCTAAAAGCTGTAATAACGGACAGGCTTTGCGGCCCTAAATCCTTCACCACAGCCCCTGTTCCCCTCCCGTTCCCCCACAGCCTCTCTCATGGTCTTGTCTCTCTCCCACACCAGCGAATTCTCTTCACCCTACACCCCTCTCTTTTCTCTGCCTCCGCCCAGCCCCTCCAATTCGCTTGCAACATCTCTCCCCAGGGCAGGCTCAGAACCCTGTGCCCCCCTATCCCAATGTGAACTGCTAGCATGGCCAGAATGGGACTAATGTCCTCCCCAGCTGGTCTGGGGCTCAGCATCTTCACCTCCACCTTTAAGCCTAGCCCCGCTCTGCTCCCCATCCCAGGAAGTGCTCCAGGCCCTAACAGACCCACGATCAGCTTCGACAAGACACGAGGGAAACGATGCCAGGGGAGGTGGAGTTATAACACTGGAGAGGGACTCCGGGAAGCCAAGCTTCTAGTTTCGCCTGGCCTGCTTTATGATCTTGGGCATGTCATGTTGCTGCTCTGTGCCTCAGTTTCCCCATCTGTAGAGTGGGGATAATGATATTGTGACCCTTTTTGTACAGTGCTTTGGGATCTACTGATGAAGAATGCTAGATAAGAGCTAGGGGTTACTAGTAAATAGCCCTCTGTCCCCACTCTCTAGGGTTACATGCTGAACCCCTCGCTCAGGCAAAACTCCCACTGAAGGGGGTAACCAGGCCTGAATAGGGGCTTTAGCCCTTTGGTTTTGTGGTGGTCTTTGGTGTACCACAGCTTCATGGTTGTGTCTTTTCTGGACCACCTGTTCTCCTGCGCCCAAGTGGTTTATTCACTGGCAGATTGATCGTACTAAACCTTGCCTTTCCAACAGCATCATTACTTTGGTTGGAAAGCTCTTGCCTCTGTTTTGATAAACACCTCCAAGAAGCTCACGCTGGGTAATCCCCAAGGTGATTCTGTGCTGGAGAGCTCGCTCAACCAGCCTGTATCTCACGATGGCTGCATCTGATAACTTCAGAGCTTGCCTGCCTCGTCTCAGCACTCGGGGTTGGTATTCTCCCCCTGGGTTGGTGCCAATCAACCCCTGAGAAGCTGCCAAGGAGGTGGAATACATCTCCAGGCACCGCTCTTTGCTTCTTCCCTGGGAATACCACTCCCCAGCCTGCTTCAACACCCAATCAGGACACTCCTTAGTTGCAGCTACTCTGATAACTTCTTCCCTGCTCTCAAGCAAAGCCACACATAGCCTGGAGAAACTGCGATCTGCTCCCACCCTTACTAAAGCCATCCCCACCCAGCAGAAATGCCCAGAGCCACTCCCACCATCTTTCGCTCTGGGAGAGTTTGTCTAGGGAGCTGGGTGAATCTCACACGCTCTGGTGTGCAGGACCCTAATTATGTGCACGCACGCAGTTCACCTTCCTGTTCTGGGCATTCAGTGATAATTACACAAAAGAAGAAATGTAATTACACTGTAACTGTGATGCTGCCATCTTGGTGGCTGCACCGGGAATTGAACCGGGGGCCTCCAAAGCTAAAAGCACAGCTTGAGCTCATAGCTTGCTGGGGAGCTGCGGGGGCAACCAACTCCTACCCTGTGTGGACGGGCACAGAGAGGAACCTGTAACACACACTCATCAGTGAGTAGTGATTTAGTTTTTGCATTGTGCAGTGTAACCTTTAGTCCTTTCTCCTGTTAACCTGTTAGGAAGGCTTTGGTTCCGTTCCTGTCCTATTCCTACTGGTCCTTGTTCGAGGACTTCTCATGAATGAAATTCAGTGGACAGGGTTGCCTGTGAACAGTCCACTGTGACTCAAAGACTCTTCTGGGTTAGCTCAGTCACACGGGTCGCTGGGGGCATTGTGGGGATGTCTACACAGCGAAGAACCAAACCAACCCATGGCAGCGAGTTTCAGAGCCTGGTTCTATAGAGCTGGGCTCCTGCTATGGCACTAAAAATAGCTACGCAGCCATTCTGTCTCAGGCTGAAATCTGACTCTGAATCCCACTCCTGTCCCTGAGCGTCAGAGCCCGAGCCAGAATGTCCACACGGCTAGCCCAAGGTTGAGTCTATCCACGCAGGCTCTGAGACGTGCTGCCACGGGGGTTCCTTTGCTGTGTAGCCGTACCCTTTGGGACCAAGACTTGTCTCCCTGGGAGTACGAGGACAGTGCCTGGCACATTGTGGCTGCTACAGAAACACAAATCAAATAGCTGCAATAGCAGCTTATCTCCATTCATTACTTCTGGTGTGCAAATGGCCCCATGTGACTGTGTCTGGATGACTGACACTGTTTAACTCGCAGGCCTTCCCGCTCCTGAACTCGTTCTTATATGACCGATGGGTTTGTACATGAGAGGAAAGAAAAAAAGCCAATCAGCACCCAGCCATTTCCCAAACATGCATGAAAAGAGAAACCCGTTCCCGGTATGAACAAACGTGTGTCCCAATCCTGCAGTCGGATCAATGGCATTGGGCATGGTCATATCAAACAAGCATTTCAATTGGCTGTTGATTATTCAGCCGGTTCTGCTGCCCACTCCGGAAATCTGAATTAGGAGGAAGATTGATTGCTATGGGCATAGTAAATTTACTCCTGCTTGGATCTTTTTCAAGTGTCATAAATTGAGGCCAGTATCTTTTTTTAAATTGTTTTTGTGGATTTATCATAACAAAGACTTTATAAATGTTAATCACAACACCCTTCCCACCCCCCGCCTCCTTTGCCCTGAATAACGAGTAGTCGAATTTACCCAAGGTGTATAAATATATAGCCTGGTTACATTAACAGAAGCTGATTTATTACCCAAACAAGAGATTTCATCAGTTTTCAGCTGGACCTTTTTCAATGGGCCATAAATTCACTTTTGCCACCGGTTGTTGTTTTTCAAAATGGATTTATCGGAACGGGGGCTTTGCTAATTTATTTTACAGCTTTCTGGGTATGTGGAATAATTATGGTTATGAATGTATCCCCCTCCTCTTTTCCACCATCCGCATTCCCCAGGGCTAATTTTGCTCTGAAAATACAGCAGATATTCTGTTCAGTTAGGTGATCCTTCATGGCCAAGATTTTCAGAGCAACTGGTGGCTTTGAGTGTCGAAGTCAAGACACCCAAAAGGAGCCTGATCTTTAAACTGGAGCGGGTAGTTTCTCAGCACCTTCTGGAAATCAGACTCCAACCCCTTTACGATGTCTCCAACTGGGCACCCCACGTTTGCAGCCCCCAGAATCACTCATCCCTTTAAGAACATAAGAATGGATGGATCAAAGGTCCATCTAGCCCAGTATCCAGTCTCCTGACAGTGGCCAATGCCAGGTGCCCCAGAGGGAATGAACAGAAAAGGGAATCATCAAGTGATCCATCCCCTGTCGCCTATTCCCAGCTTCTGGCAAACAGAGGCTGGGGACACCATCCCTGCCCATCTTGGCCATTGGTCAGTGAGCATCTGTTTGTCCTTGTTTGTACAGCCCCTAGCACAATGGGATCCTAGACCAAGATGAGGGCTTCTAGGTGGCACAGTAATATAAATAATAGTAAGTTGGGGACCTCGCTGCTTAGCCCCTAAGGAGTGGAGAGGGAACCCTTAACTCATTGTCCTGACCCACCCCAGCCTCCTCACTCATAACAAGACAGCACTTTACAATATGGACGCCCAAACCATGGCAGAGAATTCTGGCAGTGGTTTTGGAGCCTCCGGAGAGCTTGTTGTTATTGCTGGTTTAGCCTGAAGGTTGAGCAAGCTCCGGTGAAACAGAACCCTGGGCTCCCAGGAATGCTCTCTGCACACAGCTTTAGATGATTTACGTAATAGGCCAGAAAGTGCAGCCAATTAGTTTACAAAGTAAAGGGCGTATCCACAGGGCAAGCAGAGTTCGTCTCAATTAAGGGCAAAGCAGAGTAGGCCTTGCATCAAAGTGTCAAGGGAAGAAGAATAGGCTTTGCCCTCTCAGAGCACCTTCCACGCGGGGATTTCTAAACACTTGGTGGACATTAACTAAGCCTCATAACACCCCTGGGAGGTAAAGATTGTCATCTCCATGATACAGATGGGAAACTGAGGCAGATCCTCAAAGAGGCCTTACCCCATGGATTTCTATAGGAATCCAGTGCCTAAATATCTTTGAGGATTGGGTCAGAGAGGTCTGTTGTAGTCTATATGGGTGTTTATACCACGCTCATCGCTGTCGTATCTGAGCACCTTCCAGTCGTGCATGAAGCAATGTGGCTGCCCACACTGGCGAAGGCGAAGTCATTTGCCTAAGTGCATAGCAAAGGGGTGGAGCGGGGAACGCCACCCCGTGTCCTGAGCTGCTGCCCAGAGCCAGGAGCTGCACCCCCATGGGCTCTGATGGCCAGACTCCTGCTCTGACCCCTGCACCATGCCCCCCTCATCCACAGAGCATGCCCCGGCCTAGCACTACACAACAAATGGCCTCACTTTGGCCTTGTGCCTTTGTTTGACACAGGGTGATCATGTATCTTGGGCTGCCCCCAGGCCAACGTGCCTGGCGACAGAGCATGTACGCCCGCTGCAGCCATGCAAAGCTAGTTGACTAAGAGCAGCTAAAGGTAAAGAGCTTCCTCCCCAGAATCAACAGACATAAACTCAGGCAGGCAGCCGTGGGAGTGAACACACTCAGTTGACTTTTGTCCCAATCACTGGCTAAGTGAGCTAATCTGCTAATTGTCAGCCCGGATTCAGGGGAAGAACACCACCTGCTGCAGCATCAGAGATAACAGCACCTGCCTTGTGCTCGACACATTGGAAGCCTGTCGCTTTCCGTGTTCAAAGCACGGTATAAACACAGTATACGGTGATTTCTATTTAACCAGTGTCACGTGTTGCGGGGCACCATGATCCCGGAGGTGGCGTGTCTCAGATGCAATATAAAAACCAGGCTCTTGCCCACTCATTGCCCTGAAAGAACTCTTGAGCTGGCTTTTCACAAGAATAAGGGCATTTGCCCAGCTGGGTGTTCTTACCCAGTTCCATCCAGGTGTTTATACAGAGCCCATCACCATATTATCTGAACTCCTTGCTCCTGTCTTGGTCACTGGCTTCAATCCAGCACACATCTGTGACAAACTAGTGCCATCTTACACCCCAGAGGTGGCTGCATTTCAGTAACAACTTTGGTATTTCCTACGCATTCAGAGGGCTCACCTGAACAGGCTCTTACACAAACAGTTCTAGTTAGTAGATTGCGGGACTGTGCTCAGACTTTGTACAAAGGATCCTTCTGGATGAAGAGTGTTACAGACAGGGGAGATCTGTAACGTAACTACCGTTGTGTGGCTTGGCGAATAGTCACTTTCCCTCCGTTTCTTCAGCTGTAAACTGGGGATCATGATCCTGCCCTTCTTTGTGCAGTGTTGTGAGATCCACTGATGAAAAGCACCAAAGAGGAGCTAGGACTGTTATCACTTCTACAACGTGGGTTCACTAGTGCCCACTCCAAACAATCTCATGACGACTAAGCCAAATCTCGTGATTTTTGGAGGACAGAGACTGGCTTAATCATCATGACCGTGGCTCCAATCATAATAAAAGTTGGGTCTTTCCATTTGCCTTCCTGCTTTTGAGCCTTTATGGGGCTTTTGCTTCATGTTTTCAAGCTTTTCTCTGCAACTGTGAGGGCTAGAAACGTCCATGTAAAGAAGCGAGTGACAGATCGTGATAGCAGCAGCTGGGACTTTAAGAAAAAAACCCAACACTCTTGGGACTCCCGATAAAATCCTGAGTGTTGGCACGATGGTGGGGCTTCTTCCTGCATTCTTGCTGGGCCTCGTGACAAGTTAGTTTGTTTGCTACAGCTGATGGGTTGGGGACTTTGGGGCAGCTCGTCAAAGGTACTTAGAATGGGAATCTGACGCCTAAATACCTTCAAGGAGCTGGCGTTTAGCTCAAGCACTGGGGGCTGATGATTTTAATGTGAGATCCCTGCTTCGATCTCTGCTAGGCCGTGTTCGCAATTGCCATCAAGGTACAGAGACCGGGGTCCACTTCTTCTGCCATTTTCATGATTTCTCTATAACACCATCCAATACAGGCAGACCCCGAGGTTTGATTTGACATATCCTGGCTCATGACCGCAGAGGATTATGTGAGGGAGAAAGACCCAGCGGTGCTGGGGCTCATCACTGACAAACAGCATTGTCTGGCAGGAGTGTTTTCAATAAGGGATCCTTGTTTATTTCAGGTTTCAGAGTAGCAGCCGTGTCAGTCTGTATCCGCAAAAAGAAAAGGAGGACTTGTGGCACCTTAGAGACTAACAAATTTATTTGAGTGTAAGCTTTCGTGATGAAGTGAGCTGTAGCTCACGAAAGCGTATGCTCAAATAAATTTGTTTATTTCAGAGCATCCAGAAAGATGTTTACAGTAACAGTCTTACACGAAATGACCTCCAAATGCTGTCTTTTGAGTAGGATGTTCTGGAAACCTTATTACCAGGGCTGTTGAGGCAAGAGAATGATCTCTCTCTCTCAGGGAAATATGAAAGTAATCAGGAGTTGTTTGGATACGGAGCTGCTGCTGCTGTAAACAGATGTTGCTATAAAGCGCCATGGGGCAAACCTTTCCGAAAGGTGGGTTGGACGCGGGAGAACTCAGAACACGATGGACTCAGCCCAAGCTGAACTGATTGGAAGGGCTGCGGTGGGGATTGGGTTCCAGTAAAACACTCTGTGCTCCGTGTCAGATTCCAGCCTCGCCCCACCAACTTGTTCTTTCTGAGTGAGAAACGGAGCGTACGTGTCGAGGGGAAAAGTTTGGGTTCCACACTTTTTTGGGAAAGAGGACAGATGTAGCCATTCACTTGGCCTGTAGGAGAGCGAAAGCATCATTGGTCGTCTGGACAATTGGAAAACCCTCAGTAAAGCTGCCTTTTCAATACCGATACTTGCTGACTAGGGGTTGCCCATGAGGACTATTAGTTTGTTTTATATGGCAGAGAGGACGGCTGGTCAAAATCCATGAATCAGGCCCTGCAAAATCATGAGGCTGGCTTAAAAAAAGCCCACGAGATTTATATAAAAATAAGACATTTTGGGGTTCTTTTTCTTTGCCTTCAAGATTTTGAGCCTTCAGGGTGCACTCAGGTCACAATGTCAAGCTTTTATCCAAGCCCTTTTATCGAGGACTAGAAATGTACTTCACACACACACACACATACATACACAGACGAAAGCTGAGATTCTTACTTAATCACAAGACTCCAGGAGCTTGGGCTTTCAGAAAAAACACCCCAAAATCATGAGAGTTGGCAATGCAGCCCTGTGCAGGAATGCAGCAGTCCTGGGCACACTCGTTTGTCTGGTTAGACTGCAAACTCTTTGGGACAGAGACGGTCTTTCACCAAGGATTTGTGCAGTGCCTGGCGAGACAGAGCCTGATCTCAGACAAGGCTGCTAGGTGTTACTATCGTATAAATAAAACTGCCAGCAGGAAGGAAGTGGGATTGGAACCATTTTGCTCCCCCCCACTGACAGATCTAACCAAAAAGAAACAGCCAAATGCCGTTCAGTGGACTGAAGAGTGTCAGAAGGCCTTTAACCAGCTTAAAGCGACACTCACGTCTGACCCTGTGCTAAGGGCCCCAGACTTTGACAAACTGTTCCTAGTAACCACAGATGCGTCCAAGCGCGATGTGGGAGCAGTCTTAATACAGGAAGGACTGAATCAAGAGTTCCATCCTGTCGTGTTTCTGAGCAAGAAGCTGTCTGAGAGGGAAAGCAACTGGTCAATCAGTGAAAAAGAATGTTACGCCATTGTCTATGCTCTGGAAAAGCTACACCCATATGTTTGGGGACGGCGTTTCCACCTGCAAACCGACCATGCTGCACTACAGTGGCTTCATACCACCACAGGAAATAACAAAAAACTTCTTTGGTGGAGTTTAGCTCTCCAAGATTTTGATTTTGACATACAACACATCTCAGGAGCTTCTAACAAAGTGGCTGATGCACCCTCCTGTGAAAGTTTCCCAGAATCAGCTGGTCCAAATTGTCTTTAAGATGTGGGAAATATTGTTAGTCTTTATACAGTTAGTAGTATATTTAGAGATGCATGTGTCTTATTAACTCTGTTTTATCCTAGAGCTCCAGAAAGAAATCACAGCCAGTGTTTCACCCTATCTGTGATCTGGGGGGACGTGTCATAAATATAAAGGGAAGGGTAACCACCTTTCTGTATACAGTGCTATAAAATCCCTCCTGGCCAGAGGCAACATCCTGTTACTTGTAAAGGGTTAAGAAGCTCAGCTAATATGGCTGGCACCTGACCTAAAGGACGAATAAGGGAACAAGATACTCTCAAATCTTGGGGCGGGAAAGGCTTTTGTTCTGCTCTTTGTTTATCGGTTGTTCTCTCTTGGGGCTGAGAGAGGCCAGACAGAAATCCATCTTCTCCAACCCAAGTCTCCAATATTGCAACCAGTATAGGTAAGCCAGGCAAGGCGGATTAGTTTATCTTTTGTTTTATGTGAATTTTCCCTGTGTTAAGAGGGAGGTTTATTCCTGTTTTCTGTAACTTTAAGGTTTTGCCCAGAGGGGGATCCTCTGTCTTTTGAATCTGAATACTCTGTGAAGTATTTTTACCTTTCTTTTTTTTTAAATAAAACCCTTCTTTTAAGAACCTGACTGACTTTTCCATTGTTCTAAGATCCAGGGGTTTGGGTCTTTGATGATTTTGTAACCAATTGGTTAGGATATTATTCTCAAGCCTCCCCAGGAAAGAGGGTGCATCAGGCTTAGGGGGATATTTTGGGGGAAGATGTCTCCAAGTGGGCTCTTTCCCTGTTCTTTGTTTACCACGCTTGGTGGTGGCAGCATAGGATTCAAGGACAAGGCAAAGTCTGTACCTTGGGGACGTTTTTAACCTTAGCTCGTAAGAATAAGTGTAGGGGGTCTTTCATGCAGGGTCCCCACATCTGTACCCCAGAGTTCAGAGTGGGGAAGGAACCTTGACAGAACCATTTTGCCCTTCCCTAAATTCTAAGAAAAGGACACAACTGTGATTCATGGGGCTCTGACACCACGACAAACGAGCAAACCAGAGTAGAGGGTTCCTCAGGAGAGCCAGTGGGGGGGTCTCACAACTGCTGTAACGTCTGGGTAGCTCCAGCCAGCGTCTCAGTTATGAGGTAAAGACAGTTGCCCTCTGGAGAATGCCTGGGCACTTCTACCTCACCCTTGCCCTTTGCTAAGTGACTTTCGGGACACACTCTTTGCACACAAACTCCCTGCATGTCCTCGCGCCCTCCAGCATCTCTGGGTTTCTTCCTCCAATTGCCAGAATAATGCACTCTTACAATGCTGCCATTGTGACAGCCAGATCCCAAACGCAGCTGCTTTAGCTCTGCCATGAAATCTCTCCCTCGCCTTTTACCAGAGAGGATTTTATTGCATTTGGGGGGCACACACCTGGGGGAAGGGGGGAGAAGGGTGTGAGATTGCGGGGGAGGTGCTGGCTACCAAAATGAGATGGACAGTCCGCTCAGGAGAGGAGCACCAGACCTGTAAGAGCAGGCGGGCGCTGCAGGTTGGGACTGAGGGGCATTGTTTGAGCTCTGTGTGAGTGGAGAGCCCAGGGCTGGGAAAGAATTGAGAAGGATTGGCAGACTCACGTCGAGGATAGAGTTACGCACCCCGGAC
Organism: Lepidochelys kempii; assembly: GCF_965140285.1. Lineage (NCBI taxonomy): Eukaryota > Metazoa > Chordata > Testudines > Cheloniidae > Lepidochelys > Lepidochelys kempii. The sequence goes on from NC_136383.1 coordinate 138,527,019, forward strand.
CACATCAGCCGCCCCATGAATTGAAACCCCTGAGCCGCCCACCTCCCTTTCAAACTGCTGAAGGAAATGAAGAGAGGTCTCAAGAGGAGATGGCCTTCTACCCAGGCATGACTCCAGCTACTTTGGGTCTGTCTACACTGCAGAGTAGACACTGCAGCTCGGGGTGGAGCTCAGGTCCTGATGGTCCAACCTGAGTGGGAACCTCTATACTGCTGGTTTCAGTGCCAGAGCCCAAGCCCCGCGAACCTGAGTTTGAAGACCAGGGCTCTGAGCCTCACTGCCTCAGGGTTGGTTTTTTTGCAGTGTAGACATACCCTTTGTGATCCTCGGTGCTGTGATACTAGAGAAAGGCCACTCTGACAAAGGCCTCCTGGGGACATCGGGTTAAACCAGGGATGACAAATGGGATGGAATCACACCAAACCTCGGTGTCAAGCATTCTCTGTAGGCAGCCCCCAGCAAAGGAGAAAAGGTTCCTCAGAGCGTTTAGGAATCATAGTGGGCCTGATTCTGATCTCATTTATGCTAGCGGGAATGAGCGCTAAGGGCCTGATCCAAACCCTTTGAAGTTGATGCATTGACTTCAAGGAACTTCGGATTAGGCCCCAGCTCCATCATGGACACCAACAATCTAGTGTTAGTATAAGAGAGAGCACAGTCAGGCCCAGGGAAGGAAATAAAAGCAGGTGAGTTAGGGAGGGCATCTTTGCATGACTGATGTGCGTATGATTGTTGAACTGCACCAGAAATAGCTTGAACTACCAAGATCCTGTTTCTGCTAGTGAGTTCTTCTTGCATTTGACAAATAGCTCAGGGTTTTTGGGTTGAAATGCTGTTGTTGCACCTTTTGCACATTTTGATATTTGCAAATTTTGATTCCAGAAGATAGAGTCGTCCCAGAGGAATATTTTCAGGGAGATTATTTAACAAGCACTTTTGTACCAGGAAATCAGTGAGTTTAACCTAACAAGCAACTAACATGCCAGGGGGATGAATAAATCTAGTTCCCACCTATTAATTTTACAGCCTACATAAAGCAGTGTTGAAGTCAAAAGTATATGTGACCCAAAAAGACATTGCTCATTCTGACACATATATGGTTTACCCTTAGCTTGAACCCTGGCCCTTAGCCTAAATACAGGAAGCAGACTCCCGGGATGCAGTGGATCATGGGTCTGTGTGTCAGACGCGTGTTCTACCTTAAAACAAGTATGTGAGTGTTTGTTAGAAAGGGGGGAGGCTGGTGGAGAACTTTGCCCCAAACAGGGATAGATTTAATATTTTGCCCAGGTATGCGTATCTCTTTATTGCACTACAATGCAACTCAGTCCAATCAAGTCCATTGATGTCATCACAATATTTCCAGAGTTGCAATCAGGTAAATGCTTCCTCTTTGGGGACAGTTTTAATGTTCACTGAGCAACTACATGACAAACGAAACACGAACTTCAGAAGGCAGAAACTGTGGACGGGAATGATCAGTTACCTAGACTAAATTTTACATTTCAAAAGAAAAGAGTGGGAAAACCCAAAAAACTCAGAGTTTCCACTACACATGGAGTCTAGAAATTTAGGCAAAAAGCTTGCATTGTTAACAGTGAGGGTGATCAGCCATGGGGAGAGGTGGTGGCTTCTCTAATGCCTGATGTCTTCAAATCAAGACTGGATGCTTTTCTGGAAGGTAGCTTTTAACCAAACGTAAGTTACTAGGCTCAGCACAGGGAAAACTGGGTGAAAATTAATGGCCCGTGCTATATAGGAGATCAGACTGGATGATCTAATGATCCCTTCGGGCCTTAAACTTTATGAAACGTAGAGCCAAGTTCTTCTTTCAGTTACAGTGATGTAAATCTGCAGCACGTCTACTGAAGGAGGCACCCTGGATTTACTCCAGCATGGGACTGTGGTATCCTGTCGATGATGGTAGGGAACGAAGTGGAGCAGGTGGTGCTAAACATTTGCTGCCAAATTCTAATTAAACCATTTCGGCCAGAACACATAAGTAGTAAAAAGGAAGAACTTAAAGTGTAAGATCAATCGACTCCATAATCCCAACGAAGCAGGTCTTTTGCTAGAGCCTTTGGGACCCGAGAACTTTCCCTTGACTTTGGTGGGCTTTGGTTCAGGCCTCTTTGAAGACGGTCCAAACCTCCCAACATTCAGGAAGAGGTTCATTCAGCCTAGGAGAGATTCCTCAAAAGAAGCAATTTCACTTACTCAGGCAAAACTAGCCCTGCAGAGTTGGTGGTCCCATCTACTGAGCAGAATGTCCTTAGCGCTTCCTGTGGCAAAAACATAATTTGCTTCAGAGCCTTGGAAATATTTTGTGTTTCACTAAGCTCAGGCACATCTCACAGAGTCAGGCAGCTCATGCTGACTTTGGAACATGAAGGATTGGTCTCTATGGATATCAGTCCCTCACGCATGACCGTAGCAGGAGGATCAAAGTTACAATGGATTCTTTCAGATGTTGGGTTCCCACTACTGTCCTTCAAAGTGGATCCAGCTTTGGCTGGTAACCAACAGTAAAAATACTGGCTTAGTTTACACCAGCCAAGAATCTGGCCCTCTGTATGTGTCATTCTACCCTTTCCACCATGACTTATTCTCTGAAAGTGTTCACTTATCAATCTCAGGAACTTATCGGACCCACATTGCCATAGGATCTGAGCACTTCATGATGGCTAGGGCATTTACCCTCACAAAACCCCAGGGAAGCAGGGCAGTGCCAATACCCAAGATAGAAAATGGAGAACGAAGGCCCAGGTTGCCAAATGACTGGCCTGAGGTCACACAAAGAGTCTATGCAAGAGTATGGAATCGTCCTAGACCCTCGGACTAATACCCTTGTCAATGGATCAGCCTTCCACTGTCCACTTCCACTCATCCTCTGCTTTGACTCACCTTAGCCCTGAGGGTCATGTGACCTCCTTACCAACAGCTGAGCCCCAGCAGGGACAGCCATAGCAGCCATCTTGGGATTCAGGAAAGACTGCTGGACTTGTCCCCTCCTGCTGGCCTCTGGGAATTTTCAGAAATATTTTCATTTGCTTCATTTTTTCCCATACATTTTTTTTTAATTTCTTCCAGGGTGACCGAGGTGCTACTGGAGAAACAGAGGAGCCGGGACCTGTGGCACAAATACTGCATGAAGAGTGGAATAACTAAGTGACTCAGGTTTCCCAAAATCTTTTGCCCTAAATGTGCTGAGGGCGGTGGCTTCGACTCTTTCCACTCTGGGACACATGGTCACCACATGGATTTACAAGCTGCCTTTGCCACCAGAGAAATACACTGTAATATACTTGTGGACGTGGTGCTGAGCCTCCCTGGACTTTCCAGTCTATTTAGATGTTGACGAAGCACTATGTCACCCCATAGATTTGCTTCTTCTGATCCTGCCCATTCCTCAAATTCCTCTGTCAAAACTCTTCGTCCCCACCATGGTTATCCTTCCTATTGGTTAGAATGAACTCTCCCCTCAGTTACTGCAGCCTTCCTGTTCAATCAGTCCAAAATGATGCGGCTAAAGTCATCTTCCGCGCCTGGCCCTCTGCTGGCTTCCTGTTTCTTATTGCATCAGAATCCAAGGTCCGCACTAGAATCCGCATCCTACTCTTGTTCTTATAGCGTGCCCATTACGTCAGCGCTCGGGTTCCAGCAGTTAGAGCTGGTTGAAAAACGGCCATGCTTTTGTGCGGGAAAGTTTGAATTTTAAGTTTCCTTTGAAAATGTTTCCGCTTCTCAAGAAAACCCGAACAACTTTTCAGTGGAGAAAAAAAAAAAAACATTTTGGGCAAGAGCATTCCAGTTTTCAGGAACAACAACAGCAACACGATGATTAAAAAATGTCAACCAAGCCAAAAGCCTAACAGGGTTCCGAAAATTTTTCTGGGTCCATTTTTTGGTTGGAAAAACTGGAAAATACCAAAAGGTGGCAAAGCTTTAAAAAAAAATTGTTCAGGGGACAAAATTCAAATCAGCTGTATACCTAATCTTGCAGCTTTGATCTCTCTTCCCATCAGTCCCTACCATACAGTATCTCAACACCGCCTTTTCTCTGCTCATGGTTTTGGCTTGTCATGCTGCCCCCTTAAACACCCTCCCCACTTCTCTGCACACAATTAATCCTCCTCCCCCCCGAACAATTATCCAGGATTTTGCCTTCATTGGGCTATACGTTCTCCAGGGCCTGTTTGTATAAATCAGCAGCAATAGCTAAGTATTTTGTAATAATTGGCTAGCAGCTGGTGCTAATCCAGTTTGCTGGGCCAGACTCCAATTAGTCATACCGGTGTAAACCTGGAGTAAATCCACCGGCTTCTACAGAGATACACCAAATCCACCCCTGTTTGGGGGAGACCGGAATGTGGCGCAGTGCGTCTAGATCCCCATTCTCCGATGAGCTGAACACACGAATGTTTGTGTCACTTGCTCCCATTGCCACATGTTGCATACTAAGTGGGCTGCCATGTTCCGAGTGGCAGGATGGGTGGAGTGTATGCAAGAGGCACAAAAAAGGCGAGCAAATTCATTCCAGACCCAGAAAGACAGACAAGGAGATCCGACTCCCAAGGGCCCTCTGCTCTAACCACTGAGCCAGCTCCTTTCAGCAGATAAAAGCTGATGTCCCCATAGCTCAGACAGGTTCAGAAACATGAGGGAGCCTGCAGTACCACCGGGAAGCAAAGCATTCTGGGATTTCTGCTCTTCTCTTTCCAGCCCCTGAAGGAAATTAAAGCTATCGAATGTTTTCTGCACCGCTCGCCTCTGGGCTGGCATGGAGCCAGCAACAACAATGAGAAAGCTTTGGAGGGGACTCCTTGGCTCATGATCCATCTCTGGACGGGGTCCTCCCCCCGCCCACATGCTTTGGATTTTTTTTAAAAATTAAGTAAGTTTGCTTAAATTCAGCACACACGGAATCAAGGAACTAATAGCACCAAGTACCTCCCCCCCCATCCCATGATACCACAGAAGCATCCGTAGTCCTGACAAGCCACATCCTCCCCTGCCAGCTGCACACCTCTCCCAAGCAGGTCCTGCCAACTGAGCTCATCCGAGACCAGCAAACTCTTTGAACTGAAGCTCAGCACCAGAAGGGCCTGGTTTGCTGTTGCCCCATGTCCCCTGCTGCCGTTGATGCCGGCGCAAAGCAGGCATGCAACGTGACATTCGGAGTCAGCAGCGCTCTGACAGCTGTGCTTCGCAAGTGACAACACCGAGCTTGGAGCAGCAGTGAATTGGGCCCCAAGTGTGATCTTCTCCAGGGAACGCACAGTGAGACAGGTTTCCGAGGAGCCGCCGTGTTAGTCTGTATCCGCAAAAAGAACAGGAGGACTTGTGGCACCTTAGAGACTAACCAATTTATTTGAGCATGAGCTTTCGTGAACTACAGCTCACTTCATCGGATGCATGCAGCGGAAAATACAGTGGGGCGATTTATATACATAGAGAACAGGAAACAATGGGTGTTACCACACACACTGTAACGAGAGTGAGCTATTACCAGCAGGAGACTGGGGGTGGGGGGGGGAACCTTTTGTAGTGATAATCAAGGTGGGCCATTTCCAGCAGTTGACAAGAACATCTGAGGAACAGTGAGGGGGAGGGGGGAAGGAATAAACATGGGGAAATAGTTTTACTTTGTGTAATGACCCATCCACTCCCAGTCTTTATTCAAGCCTAAGTTAAGTGTATCCAGTTTGCAAATTAATTCCAATTCAGCAGTCTCTCATTGGAGTCTGTTTCTGAAGTTTTTGTTGTTGAAGAATTGTCACTTTTAGGTCTGTAATCGAGTGACCAAAGAGATTGAAGTGTTCTCCAACTGGTTTTTGAATGTTATAATTCTTGATGTCTGATTTGTGTCCATTTATTCTTTTATGTAGAGACTGTCCGGTTTGACCAATGTACATGGCAGAGAGGCATTGCTGGCACATGATGGCATATATCACATTGGTAGATATGTAGGTGAACGAGCCTCTGATAGTGTGGCTGATGTGATTAGGCCCTATGATGGTGTCCCCTGAATAGATATGTGGACACAGTTGGCAATGGGCTTTGTTGCAAGGATAGGTTCTTGGGTTAGTAGTTCTGTGTGGTGTGTGGTTGCTGGTGAGTATTTTCTTCAGGTTGGGGGGCTATCTGTAAGCGAGGACTGGCCTGTCTCCTGAGATCTGTGAGAGTGATAGGTAGTCCTTCAGGATAGGTTGTATATCCTTGATGATGCGTTGGAGAGGTTTTAGTTGGCAGCTGAAGGTGATAGCTAGTGGCATTCTGTTATTTTCTTTGTTGGGCCTGTCCTGTAGTAGGTGACTTCTGGGTACGCTATTGCTCTGTCAATCTGTTTCTTCACTTCAGCAGGTGGGTATTGTAGTTGTAAGAACGCTTGATAGAGATCTTGTAGGTGTTTGTCTCTGTCTGAGGGGTTGGAGCAAATGCGGTTGTATCCAGTGAGACACCTTCACCTTAATGCTGTGCCCCCCTCTCCCCTTAGGGGCTAGCAGGTCCATTTATTCTAAAGTGCATGAAGGAATAAATATCGCCTCCCTCTAAATGCTAATTTGCAGAGATGTGATGATGGTGGGGGTGATAAAGATTATTTTCATTGGTTCAAATGAAGCAAATAATCAGTGACAGTTGCATTCTTCAGACTGAAGCCTAACCCAGCTTGTTCTCCGATAACATCCTATCAAGAGAGGACACAGCGAGTATTTTATCCAAATTAATGTGTGTCCTGGCTCGGGCACAGCTTATGGCTTGTAATGAGCTCAGTCCTCATATGAGAACACTGCCAAAACAATAAATGGCATTTCGCATCCAACTGGGTGTCTGGACTGCCATGCACGAAAACAGTTTGGCTGCAAACTGACAGCCTGAGGGCTGAATTATCTTTACAAAGGTCGGGTGAAATTTCACACACCGACGCGAAATGCCAGTGGGACCCAGTGAGGGTGGAGTTACGCATCCCACTGCCCTCTACAGGCTGGAAGCAGAACTGCTCAACTGCGCGCATTGTGCTGTTCAGCGATCACTCAAGTGATCTGGCTCCAACTGATCGCGAATAAAAACCTCAGCTTCACAGAGTGGGAAGCTCAGCCCTTAAAGATGCAGTCCCCAAATATCACTAATGTAACACACAGTTACAAATACTTAGCACCAAGTGTCAGGGGGTTGTAGCCCTGCTCTGCAGTGCCCCCTTGTGATAAATCAAAGGTGGGGGGAGGTAGCTCCCTTTTATGGACACCCAGCCAGCCAGTTAGCTATAAAATCTCTCTTAGTAGTTGTTCTCTACTTGCTCTACCTGTAAAGGGTTAAAAAGTCTCCCTGCATAGGTAAAAGAAAGGGAGTGGGTACCTGACCAAAAGAGCCAATAGGATGCCTAGAACCTTTTAAAATTGTGAAAAAAACTTCCACTTTGTCTGTCTGTGTTGTTCTCCCAGAGAGCAGAGACAGGGCTGGAATGATGCTGTAAAAAGCTTTGGGACAGGTATGAAAAATCATCACATCATACCTAGAAACTATTCATTTGAAACCACAGATATGTAAGTAGATCAGGAACTGTCTAGGAAGACGCGATTAGGTTTATCTCTTTTATTTCTTTATGGCTTGTGGACTCCTCTGTGCTAACCCCAAATGCTTTTGTTTTGCTTGTAACAATTAAGCTGGACCTCAAGAAAACCATTCTTGATGCTTAATGATTGTATTTGGTCTTTTTAAATCTAGCAATAGCCAAGTTTCCAGATGTATTTTCTTTCTTTTTGTTTTTTAATAAAATTTACTTTTTTTTAAGAACAGGATTGAATGTTTGTGTCCTAAGAGGTTGTTTAATTAGCTGGTGGCAACAACTGATTTCCTTTGTTTTCTTTCTCAGCTCTTCCCTGGAGTGGGGGGTGAAAGGGCTTGAGAGTACCCCACAGGGAGGAATTCCCAAATGCGCCTTCCTGGGTTCTCAAAGGGGTTTTTGCACTTGAGTGGTGGCAGCATCTACCCATCCAAGGTCAGAGAGAAGCTGTGACCTTGGGAGTTTAATACCAGCCTGGAGTGACCAGTATTAATTTTTAGAATCCTTGCGGGCCCCCACCTTCTGCACTCGAAGTGTCAGAGTGGGGAATCAGCCCTGACTCCCGTACTGCTCACCAGTGGCTCCATGGCAATGTCATGTGGTTGCCTGCTCCCAGTGGTGCTTCAACACACCAGCAAGGCCGGGATCAGGGAACAAAACTCTCTTCTCAGGGCTGATTTATTGACACAACACAGAGCCTTTTCCCCACCTCTCAGCAGGACAAACTCAGTCTCTCCACTTGGGCAGATGCTGTTCTTCTTCCCCCGAGGTCATTCAGCACTGCACGTGCTCCAGCCTCCTCAGCTATTTCTTCAGCCCTCTTCCCTCTAGAGAGGTGGGGGATTCCCAGTCTCCCCAAAGCCTTGCCAGCCTGCCCCCATTCAGAGCTCAGCCTCCCTTAACCCACCAAACCCAAAACGCCAGCCTCATTGGCCACTTCCCAGCCCTTTCCATGCTAGGAGCTTCTCAAGACCCATCTCCTGGGCTACACTCTCACCCAGTTCCAGGCCGCTCCTCTGAGTCCTTCTTTGGGACAAACTATATATGGGAACTTCACCCACCACTGAAATGCAGCCACCTCTGAGGTGAAACACAGTAACTGTTCAAAAAAGTGCATAGGTCAGAAAGCGAGGAAGAGCACTAATATTTCAGGGAAAATGAAATTACCCAAGCAGCAAGTTAGCAGAGATGTGAACAATAACGCCCCTATTTGAGCAAGAAATGCTATATGAACTTTAGTGACCCGTCTAATGATAGGTACTTGCAGTCATATTATTTCGCCACCAGATGTCTCTGTGCTGTCTTGGAGAATTCCCAAAAGGATATGGTCTCTGGTAAACAACTGTGACAAGGCTGGAACTGGAGACTCCTGGAAAGTCTGTTTACCATTTTGTTAGTGGTGCCCTTGTTTTTCTATGGACGTCTCCCACCCAAGCCCTGCTTGGTGTGTGAGAGGATCCCAGCACAAGGTGGTATCGCTGTCCGCTGTACAGTTTAGTGCAAAGACAGCCCCCCCCCCACCTTCGGTGAGTGTAATATTGATGAAGTCCATAATAGTAACCATATCAGGCTGCATGGGGTAGATTCTCAGCAATTGAATGGAGCTACACAAGTGTATAGCAGCTGGTTTGTATGTTCATAGCACTGTGTAGATAGTAATTAGTTAAACTCCACAAGTGATCAGATTTTATAGATGGGGAAACTGAGGTAGAGGGATGAAGGCACTTTGCCTAAGGCTAGAGGTAGAACTAGAATCCAGGGGCACCTGACCCAGGCCTATATTCAGTTCACTAGCCCATGATGCCTATCAGGATGAACTATGATTAGAGACCACTCCCCTCCCCTGTGCCTACCCTCCCCAGCCCCTGCAGTCCTGCAAGAAGGTAGGAACTCAGTTATTCCATAGACTCCGTCCTGCCGGGCATGTGGGGTTTTTAAACCAAAAGGACTATTTCATGCTCCTCACATGTCCAGTCAAACCAGCAGAAATTCTGAATACTCACAGCAAAGTGCTTGTGACCGAGAATCATCCACGGTAACGACCAGGGTCCATATGCAGTCAGACATCTCTGTTAGGTGTGACACACCCAGCTGTGAATGGGACACAGGGTGATTCTTAGGGGACTTAGGGTACATCGTGTGTGTAAGTGACGCAGCGTGTGTAAGTGACGCAGCTACGGCTCTACAGCTGTTCTGCTCACTATTCATTCCAGCCCTGTGCTCCATCCTCCCGTCAGTGGGAAACATTACAGCGAGGTCCACTTTTAATACAACCACCTTTGTTCAGTAAGGAGGTGCCCTGTGTTTAAGGCTTTGCCTTTCTAGCTTCCAGCAGAGAATCCCATAAAGCAAGTAAATGATAATATTATTGTGGGGAAACTGAGGCATAGAGCGAGCATGTGACTTGCCCAAGGGCACTGGGCAAGTCAGTAGCAGAGCCAGGAACAAACCCCTAGGGCACTCACCCATGCAGCCTGTGCTGCTGGCCCATTTATAGACCCACTCTTTAGAGCTCCGCCCACCCTCTGATGTCACAGCCTCATTGCTGACCTTTACCCCACATAAGGGCAAGAAGGCCACTCTTGTCTAGTAGGGATTTTTTTCTAAATGCCTGTAGCACTCCAAAACGCTGCCCCCTTGTGGTGGTGCAGAGATGTGATGTTCCCCTTCAGTCATTTCAGCAGGATTAATACAAGAAGCCACTCCATGTCAATACAGAACCCTGCTAGTGTTTCCTGCTGGCAAGTGCTGAATGATAAAGAGAGAGCAACCCTGCTAAATGATTAGACGGTGGCTAATGGTAAGGTGGGTGGGATTTCAGAGAATCATTGTCAACCCCGACTGCCCTGCTCCAATGCTTGTCAACCATAGCTAGAATCATGGAAGTGGAGGGCTGGAAGGGGCCTCGAGACCTTACCTAGTCCATCCCCTGCAAAGAGGCAGGACCAAGCAAACCTATTATCCCTGGCAGGTGTTTCCACACCCTCCCTTGGAAGCCTGTTCCAGAACATAACTACCCTTAGATTTAGAAAGTTTTCCTAGTATCTGACCTCAATCCCCCATGCTGCAGATTAACCCCCTTACTTCTTGTCCTACCTTCAGTGGACATGGAGACCAATTGATCACCGTCCTCTTTATACCAGCCCTTAATGTTATCAGGGACGTTATCACGTCCCCCCTCAGTCTTCTTTGCTCAGGACTAAACACGCCCAATTTTTTTAAACCTTTCTGCCCAGGTCAGGTTTTTCTAAAACTTTCCTCATTTTTCTTGCTCTCCTCTGGACGTTCTCCTCTAGACTCTCTCCAGTTTGTCCACATCTTTCTTCAAGTGCGGCACTCAGAATTGGACCTTGTGCACCAGCTGAGGCCTCACCAGTGCTGAGTAGAACAGGACAATCACCTCCCATGTCTTACATATGACACTCCTGTTAATACCCCAGAATGATATTAGCCTTTTTCATAACTGCATCACATTGTTGCCTCATATTCAATTTGTGAGCCACTATATGGGGGTTGGACTAGATGACCTCCTGAAGTCCCTTCCAACCCAGATAGTCTATGATTCTATGAACTCCCAGCTCCTTTCAAGCAGCACTACAGCCTAGCCAGTTATTCCCCATTTTCTAGTTGTGTATTAGGTTTTTCCTTCCTAAGAAAAGGATGTTGCATTTGTGCTTATTGAATTTCATCTTCTTGTTTTCAGTTCTCCAGGTTGTCATGGTCGTTTTGAATTTGAATCCTGTCCTCCAAAGTTCTTGCAACCCCTCCCAGCTTGGGATCATCCACAAATTTTATATGTGTACTCTCCACTCCATGATCCAAGTCACTAATGAAAATACCAAATAGCATTCAATGATCTCAAAGCACCCTGTGACAGAGGGCAGGAATCATTGTGGACAAGGCTTTCTTCCGGCAACTAACGGAAGTTACTAGATTGCAGGCCCTGGTTCTCATGGGAGACTTCAATCACCCTGATATCTGCTGGGAGAGCAATACAGTGGTGCACAGACAATCCAGGAAGTTTTTGGGAAGTGTAAGGGACAATTTCCTGGTGCAAGTGCTGGAGGAACCAACTAGGGGCAGAGCTCTTCTTGACCTGCTGCTCAGAAGCCGGGAAGAATTAGTAGGGGAAGCAAAAGTGGATGGGAACCTGGGAGGCAGTGACCATGAGATGGTCAAGTTCAGGATCCTGACACAAGGAAGAAAGTAGAGCAGCAGAATATGGACCCTGGATTTCAGAAAAGCAGAATGACTCCCTCAGGGAACTGATAGGCAGGATCCCCTGGGAGAATAACATGAGGGGGAAAGGTTTCAGAGTAGCAGCCGTGTTAGTTTGTATCCACAAAAAGAAAAGGAGGACTTGTGGCACCTTAGAGACAAACACATTTATTTGAGCATAAGCTTCCGTGAGCTACAGCTCACTTCATCGGATGCATTCAGTGGAAAAACTGTAACGAGAGTGATCAGGTCAGGTGAGCTATTACCAGCAGGAGAGCAGAGGGGAAAAAGCCTTTTATAGAACCATAAACTCACTGAACATTAAATCTCACCAAATGAGGGTAAATCCATCATCATCGTATCCACTCATCATATTCCACACCTGAGCATAGCCATTATATGAACAACATACCCCCATATCTCAATGTCTGTACTTTGACCCATTAACCTTTTGCCCCCAATCGGGGAGATGGAAGATTATGTATTCCTTGTGCCACCCGTTCCTAAACCGAATTTCTCACCCCTTGATAATCTGTACCTTATTCCCTGATAACCAGAAACTTCTATGCTTAAACTCTGTACCGTTTTCTTTTTACTTCAACATCATCTTAACAATCAAGGTGGGCTATTTCCCGCAGTTGACAAGAATGTCTGAGGAACAGTGGGGTAGAGGGGGGAGGAGGAATAAATATGGGGAAATAGTTTTACTTTGTGTAATGACCCATCCGCTCCCAGTCTTTATTCAAGCCTAAATTAATTGTATCCAGTTTGCAAATTAATTCCAATTCAGCAGTCTCTCATTGGAGTCTGTTTCTGAAGTTTTTTTGTTGAAGAATTGTCACTTTTAGGTTTGTAATCGAGTGACCAAAGAGATTGAAGTGTTCTCCAACTGGTTTTTGAATGTTATAATTCTTGACGTCTGATTTGTGTCCATTTATTCTTTTACGTAGAGACTGTCCAGTTTGGCCAATGTATATGGCAGAGGGGCATTGCTGGCACATGATGGCATATATCACATTGGTAGATGTGTAGGTGAACGAGCCTCTGATAGTGTGGCTGATGTGATTAGGCCCTACGATGGTGTCCCCTGAATAGATATGTGAACACAGTTGGCAACGGGCTTTGTTGCAAGGATAGGTTCCTGGGTTAGTGGTTCAGCATAACTTTGTCCTCACCCATAACTATTTCACACGGGAACAAGGTATACCTTCAAATCAGCGGCACTGCATGGCCCCACAATATGCCAACATTTTTATGGCTGACTTAGAACAACGCTTCCTCAGCTCTTGTCCCCTAATGCCCCTACTCTACTTGTGCTACATTGATGACATCTTCATCATCTGGACCCATGGAAAAGAAGCCCTTGAGGAATTCCACCATGATTTCAACAATTTCCATCCCAACATCAACCTCAGCCTGGGCCAGTCCACACAAGAGATCCACTTCCTGGACACTACGGTGCTAATAAGAGATGGTCACATAAACACCATGCTATACCGGAAACCTACTGACTGCTATGCCTACCTACATGCCTCCAGCTTTCATCCAGACCACACCACACGATCCATTGACTACAGCCAAGCTCTACGATACAACCTCATTTTCTCTAACCCCTCAGACAGAGACAAACACTTACAAGATCTCTATCAAGCGTTCTTACAACTACAATACCCGCCTGCTGAAGTGAAGAAACAGATTGACAGAGCCAGAAGAGTACCCAGAAGTTACCTACTACAGGACAGGCCCAACAAAGAAAATAACAGAACGCCACTAGCCATCACCTTTAGCCCCCAACTAAAACCTCTCCAAAGCACCATCAAGGATCTACAACCTATCCTGAAGGACGACCCACCACTCTCACAGATCTTGGGAAATAGGCCAGTCCTTGCTTACAGACAGCCCCCCAACCTGAAGCAAATACTCACCAGCAACCACACACCACACCACAGAACCACTAACCCAGGAACCTATCCTTGCAACAAAGCCCGTTGCCCACTGTGTCCACATATCTATTCAGGGGACACAATCATAGGGCCTAATCATCAGTAGCTCCATGTCTAGTTGGCTGCCGGTATCAAGTGGAGTGCCCCAAGGGTCGGTCCTCGGGCCGGTTTTGTTCAATATCTTCATTAATGATCTGGAGGATGGCGTGGATTGCACCCTCAGCAAGTTTGCAGATGACACTAAACTGGGAGGAAAGGTAGATATGCTGGAGGGTAGGCATAGGATACAGAGGGATCTAGAAAAATTCGAGGATTGGGCCAAAAGAAATCTGATGAGGTTCAACAAGGACAAGTGCAGAGTCCTGCACTTAGGACGGAAGAATCCCATGCAGCGCTACAGACTAGGGACCGAATGGCTCGGCAGCAGTTCTGCAGAAAAGGACCTAAGGGTTACAGTGGATGAGAAGCTGGATATGAGTCAACAGTGTGCCCTTGTTGCCAGGAAGGCCAATGGCATTTTGGGCTGTATAAGTAGGGGCATTGCCAGCAGATCGAGGGACGTGATCGTTCCCCTCTAGTCGACATTGGTGAGGCCTCATCCGGAGTACTGTGTCCAGATTGGGGCCCCACACTACAAGAAGGATGTAAAAAAATTGGAAAATGTGCAGCGGAGGGCAACAAAAATGATTAGGGGACTGGAACACATGACTTATAAGGAGAGGCTGAGGGAACTGGGATTGTTTAGTCTGCGGAAGAGAAGAATGAGGGGGGATTTGATAGCTGCTTTCAACTACCTGAAAGGGGGTTCCAAAGAGGATGGCTCTAGACTGTTCTCAGTGGTAGCAGATGACATAATGAGGAGTAATGGTCTCAAGTTGCAGTGGGGGAGGCTTAGGTTGAATATTAGGAAAAACATTTTCACTAGGAGGGTGGTGAAGCACTGGAATGGGTTACCTAGGGAGGTAGTGGAATCTCCTTCCTTTGAGGTTTTTAAGGTCAGGCTTGACAAAGCCCTGGCTGGGATGTTTTAGTTGGGGATTAGTCCTGCTTTGAGCAGGGGTTGGACTAGATGACCTCCTGAGGTCCCTTCCAACCCTGATATTCTGTGATTCTATGATTGTCTCTGTTGTACAGATGCTAATACTGAGGCAGAGAGGCCCGGATTAAGGGACCTGCCCAAGAAGAGCTGGGAATAGAATCAGTTCTTAGATACTGCTCTGCCTGGGGCTACAGGAAACCTGAGAAAGACAGAACAAAACCAGGCCCGATGATTCACTGTACTGTTGTGGACATTAGAGATGGATAAGCTTCATTAGATCATAGCTATTTCATCATCTTCTCCTGACCTGTACAAGAAAATTCCCTATGGTATAACCTCCAATGCTTTGCAATAACAGGCAAGGGGGGCATGGGGACCTTATGATTCAAGCACAAGCTTGGGAAGCAGGAAAGACTTGGATTCCATTCCTGCCTCTACTACCTGCAATTTGTGTAGCCTTGGGCATATCACTTACCCTGTAAAAGAGGGCAAATCCCAGCTTGCAGGTGGGTTCTGGGAGGTTGAGTTAACTCATGAATGCTTCAGAAGTGCTTTGCTGTCCTTTGACAGGAGATGCCATCGACGTGAGATGTTTTCCCTTTCTAGTGTGAAATGACTTTGCGTGAGGAAGCGTAGCCTGGGGGACTTTAACACAGAGACCTCGTGGCTTTGGAGTGTGAGCTCTGTGAGGTGGGAGCTGTTCTTTTCTATGTTTGTATAGTGCCAAGCACAAGGGGGCCCTGGTCTGTGACAGGAGTCCTGGTGCTACCCCAATCATAAAAAGAACGGACTGGAGGGGAGTGGATAAGAGGCCAAGGAATGGGATTGGAGGGAAAATGGGCATGCGGAAATGTATGTATATGTGGGGGTAACCGATGGATCTGGGGACGATCTGATAGATTCGGAGATGGGGGTGGGCCCACTTTGAGACTTTAAGAAGAGGCATTAAAACACCAAATATAAATAATATAGAAATTTACCAAGGCTTTTTGTTCCTGCTGTGTTGGCAGATCCCGCAAGTCCTGAGCCGATCTCCTCCTTCCCAGCCTGGCGTAGGCAGCAAGGAGGGGAGCAGGGCTGGCCGGCTTGGAGCAGATGGCCTCAATAAAATCCAGTACGGTCCTGGAGACCCCGGGGTGTGTCAGGGCCAAGGACTCAGCAAGAGCTCTTTATTTTTGGCCCGGGTCTAGTAAACAGCTGGGGGCTGGGAGCCTTCTTATTTTGGTTACGTGGTTGGCCGTGTCTCCCTTGCTGTAGAGCTGTTTCTAAACCACCACCACAGAAGAACGCGGCATTGAGAAGCAGGAATTCTTTTTGGCCTGCGTCTCTTATTCCTTGGCTTCCACGTGTCTCCTCAGGTGAAATTGCACAACGTCAGGGTGCCTTGCAATGGGGACTGGCAAAAGGGGCCGGCAATCATTCAGCTGGGGGCCTGGCCTGGCGCAATCTCACCTCAGGTGTCACACGGGAGCCAGCCACAGGCCCCGGACGGAGGTGTGGGAAGAGGGGATGCTGTTAATATGCCCCTGGGCTTCCAGCAGCGTCTCCATGCCTGGCACCGTTACACCCCTTGCTAACTTGACTCCTGTGGGCCTGCGGGAATAGAAATGCCACAAAGACTAGTCGTGACCTTCGGCTCCTCAGGGGACAGGGTGCTAGCACGTGACTTAAAAGACCAGGGCCAGCGGCAGAGTCAATGGAGGGCAATGGGGCAAAGACACTCGTGGGAGCCAGGGAAACGTCATCTAGCAGGGAGCAGTGGGGCAATGACGCACACAGGTCCACGTCTGATTCCATCCAGCAGTGGGTAGTAGGACACACACACGCACAGATAAACACACACAAGCAATGTTCCCTCTAATTTTTGACAGGCTGTGTGCACAAAAAATTCCTTCTGTGCAAATTTCTGAGCTTCTGTGCAAATTTTTGTGTGCGCGGTGAGACGCGCACAGCTTAGAGGGAACAGTGCACACAAGCCTGATCCCATCCAGCGGGGGACAGCAGGACACACACACACGTCTGATCCCATCCAGCAGGGGACAACAGGACACACACACACATAACTGATTCCCTCCTGCCCCCAAGGAACCCTTGGAATTCAGCATGTTGTCCCAGCTAAGCCCTGCCCTGTTGCACGGTGGCAGACTCTGCAATGAACATGAGCAGTTGGAAGAATGCACTAACAGTTACCACTGGGGTCCTCACCCTGTGCTAACTGCCTCTAAGCATGGCTGATGTTATGGCCTCCTGCCAGCATTGCAAAATAGCCTTCAGACTGGCAATGGGGCACTGCTCCTAAAGCCTCGTTAGCACCCCACAAAATGCTAACGTTGCCTCCAGACAGGTACCTTTGGGGCAGCCCATTCTGAGAGCTTGGAGGAGAAGAGGCCTCATGCCACTGGCCTAAAAAGGAAACAGAGAGAGACTTTCTCCCCCCAGCCCCTCTCGGTATACAATACTGAGCGAGGTTTACGTGATGCCCGCAGTGCTTCTGGTTTTAATATGTATCTTTGCCTGGATCCCTTTAAGGAGTCCCTAGCTTTTGCTGAGAACAGCCTCCTTTACCTCCAGAATTTCTGGCAAGGACACAGCAGTATGCCTAATTCAGCTTCTACCCAGTACCTTGGCACCAGTGTCCCCAGCAAGATGGAATCAGATCAGTTCCTCTGTAGGTCTCTGTGCCGCACACCCATCCACTGACTCAGCTGCTGAAACTGTCCGTCCATGATAATTGCCCTTCCCTTTAATTGAGTTTCACCGCCTAGTTATTTAACCAGCCCCCAAACCTCCACAGGGCCCCCAATGGAGATGAGGAATATGGCATTGAATGGTCCCACCTTTATGTCTCCGGGGTTCAGTAGCTTTTCTTTCCCATGCCCTTCTAGAGGACAGTTCAAAATGGGGGTCATCCCCATTTCATGACAGTGCAGCCGTCATGGGGAAATCTTCTCCATCGTAAAAAATAAGAACGATTCAGGTAGGAGGTTCCCATCTGTATCTTGGTGGTCTGGTTACCGTCTCTGCTTTTGAAGATGGTTTCCTTTTACTAGGCTGGTACATTTCCTTCAACTTTCCCTGCGGTGACGATAAGGTGTCTTGATTCTACTTCGGGGGACAGATTGGCAACACCACCACCACCACCTGGGACCGAGCTCCCCTCTAGACATCAAATAAAGGGGTGGGTTTTCAGGCTTAGCCCCCAGGATCCTCCGTTGTGACGTTTATGGTTAGGTTCTCGAAGAACTCAGCACAAGGACGAGTGGAACATTTCCCACAGAACCCTTTTCTTGTTCTTTTTAATGTATCTATTTTGATGGCAAATGAACTGTTTGTTGCTATGGAAATTTCTGTGCAACCTATCCGTCATCAACCCGCTTTTTTCATGTTTTTGTTTTTAAAAAGGAAACGTGATTTTTTAGCCAGAATTATTTGGTTTTGGTTGCTGGGGGGAAGGGGGGAGCAAATTTTAATTTTTTTGAATGAATAGTCAAAAAGATACATGCAGAAAAATGTCAGTGAAAATGAAAACATTTTGTTTTCACCCAAATTTTGCTTAGGGTGAAAAACAATCGTGACCAGCTCTGTGCAGAGCTCAGCACGTGGAGTGTCGATTTTGGAAATGCTTCCCTAATATCTTCCATACGCTCCAATGCATGTAGAATCCCAGAGGGACTTTATCATTGATTTTGGGTCTTGTCTGCTACCTGATGAGGCCTCTCTTCCCATCCTCTCCTGGTTGAGAGGGTTCTCCTTTCACAACCCCTGGCAGTTTTGCCAGCTGCCTTCATGGCAAAGACACAGAGGCGATGTGTGGCGGAGGCATAAGAACATGAGGACATAAGAACGGCCATACTGAGTTAGACCAAGGGTCCATCTAGCCCCGTATCCTGTCTTCTGACAGCGGCCAATGCCAGGTGCCCCAGAGGGAATCAACAAAACAGGTCATCATCATGTGATCTATCCTCTGTCACTCATTCCCAGCTTCTGGCAAACAGAGACTGGGGACACCATCCCTGCCCATCCTGGCTAATAGCCACTGATGGACCTATCCTCCATTAATTTATCTAGTTATTTATTGAAGCCTGTTATAGTCTTGGCCTTCGCAACATCCTCTGGCAAGGAGTTCCACAGGTTGACTGTAGAGGGTCACCTGCCCCCTCCCCCGATTTGCTGCTTGGCTTGTACCGAGCATGCTCAGTAACACGGCTGAAGCTGGCTGCCCTCACTCTGCCCCCACCTCCACTATTGGCAGGCATGGGTCATCTCTGCAAAAGCAGCATGAAGGGCCGACGTTTAATTTGAGTCTTTCCCTTCCAATAATCTGCCTTCAGTTCTGAAGTTCCTGCCCCCACACTCCAACCATCCTCTCGACATTTTAGGGAAGGGAAAAATCACAGTGACTGGACAACTCCTGGAGAGCTGAGTGCATGTATTTGTCAGTCTGTTCCCTGCCCTGCTGATGAGAGGGGCTGGATTTGAGCAGCTTCCTTTTTTCACAAGGTGCAGTGTCCAAATGTTCCTCGAGGAATGGGATTTAAGTGAGGGAACAGCACCCCCCTCGCTGAATCACAGGTTCAAGGTCTCCACACGGCTGGGTCAAATAGCTTCTCCCACCTGCCCTCTACCCCTCCATCTTCCTGCATCCCCAGCTGGTGTAAATCAACAAAGTGCACTGCAATCAATTGGGCCAGATCCCTAACTGGGGCAAATCAACCTCGCCCCATTGACTTCAATAGAGCTGTGTCATTTTCACCACTCAGGATCCGGTCTCCTGCAAAGTCCTGGAGGGAAAGGTAATTTTTAATGTTACAGAACCCCACCCCAACAGGTTTGGCAGCTAGTCTCTCTCCATAATCTGTTGTTTAAATGCGGGGGGAAGGACAATCTAAAACAAAACGTGTTACATCTCCTGCATCAAGGAAGCCTGGGAGCCAATCATCATCCTTTGTGATTGGCTCCCAGGCTTCCTTTGTGCTGGAATAGACAGGATCCAGCAATTCCACACTGCACAGTACATTCCTAGGCTTAAACGAGGACAACGAACAAGAGCAGAGATTTCCCTGCACCTCTTATGGGAACTCGTTTGGAAGTTCCTGTAAGAGCCAGGGGGAAATTTCAACTTGCAATACACACAAAAGTTAGGGAGCTTGTCCTCTTGTTAGCCTCGTCATCCTGCATAGAACTTTATTTATTATTTGTATGACAATAGCACCAGGAGAGCCCAGCCAAGATTAGGGCACCATTGTGCTGGGCCCTGTACACACAGGTGCAGTGCTTCTCCTCAGCAACACAGGCTACTGCAAGCACGCCAGACCTGCCCTCCGCTCTCCACACTGGCTTCCTACAGAATATCAAATCCAGTTCAAGGTCTCAGTCCTTATCTTCAAAGAGCTCTGTGGCCTAGGCCAAGGTATGCAAAGAGCCTAAAGCTTTAGGATGAAGACCATGGTCAACAACTCTGTTCCTCTGGCACAATGGAACTCTACACCATAAGGGTAAACCTCGTCTGTGTGGGATGGGACTGGTCCTGGACTGCGGAATCAACTCACCCAGGAAGTAACGGCCATCATAAACTTCCCCACCTCCTTCTCCAAGTGCCAGGCACATTTCTTTGACCTGCCTTCTCTAACATAACCTTTATTGCAACAGGTGCATTTAAAAACAAAAACCCTATGAAAACAAGACCCAGCCCTGTGCCCACTTCTGCCCCCAGCAAGAAAATGAAAATTCATGGTGATCGGGGGAGGTCCTGGATGATTGGAAAAGGGCAAATATAGTACTCATATTTTAAAAAGGGAAGAAAGAGAACCCGGGGAACTATAGACAAGTCAGCCTCACTTCAGTCCCTGGCAAAATCATGAAGCAGGTCCTCAAGGAATCCATTTTGAAGCACTTGGAGGAGAGGAAGGTGATCAGGAACAGTCAACATGGATTCACCAAGGGCAAGTCATGCCTGACCAATCTGATTGCCTTCTATGATGAGATAACTGACTGTGGATATCGGGAAAGCAGTAGATGTGAGGTATCTTGACTTTAGCAAAACTTTTGATACGGTCTCTTAGGAGACGATCCAAAGTTGCATTAGGTCTTGACTTCATTTGGGATTAGCCCCAGTTCAGCCAATCAATGGCCCGCGACTGGTGCCAGTCCTGGCCATAGGCAAAGAAAGTGTCGATTTAGACTCGTTGAGCTCAAACCCAGTGTTGAGCAAGGTGTGAAACATCCCTTCCTCATTTTCACGCAGGGGGCAGCTACACCTGTTGTGACCAGCCATCGCTGTCCAAAGCGAGTCCAATCTACATCAAGTGATTTAGGAGCCTAAGTTCCATTTTCAAAATTGACTCAGGCACTTAGGAGCCTGATCCCAACTGACTTTCTGGGAGACTGAGATCCCTTTGGGGCGATTAAGTCCCTTTTGGAAGTTTTACCCTCAGTGACGCATCCGAGGTCACAAAAGGAATCAGTGTCAGAGCTGGGAATGGAACCCAGGGATCCAGCAGCCAAGTCCACTGCCTTCACCAAAAGACGACATTCCTCCCTGCTCTGGATGGGGGTCGCCCTGGTGCTGAAGGGACCCGGGAGCTGCTGTGTGTCTGCTCTGGGGAAAGCAATGGGGCTGGGGAGTTCTTCCAAATGCTTCCTGAACGACCCTCTGCATATTCTGGTCCCGCATCTCTCCTCAGACAAGCCCCGGTGTTACACCAAAGGGAAATGTGTCTCTCTGCATCCAAAGCCATCCTCTAATTACACAGGATATCGATCAGTTGCCCTGATACCATTGTGGTCACGAAGGCCATATCTACTATGGCAACGAGGGAACTCAAGTATCTAGGCAGCTGGTCTCTCCATGTAGCTGACGCAGCTCTGCTCCCTACAGGTTTATATTCTGGCGGAGGTGGGGGGGGGGGGCAGGATGAGATGAGAGGCAGGAGCTCTGCACCAGGAAAATGCCCCCAGACCTTCTCCCTTTCTCTTGATTTGTTTCACCTCTTCCTTCTAACCACTGCAAGACACACCTTCTCTTTCCCCCAACGCTCCCTGATTCAGCCTCTTTGAATGTGTCATTGGAAGAGCAGAGAGAGTCCCCTGGATAAACCTCAGCGAGTGTATTTATAGCCGTGGCACTGCGCTACCGGATGGCCTCCATGGCTTGAGCGTTATGGTTCTGATTACACTGCGGGGGCTTTTGTTTTCAAAAACACAGAGCAAATATCTGTGGCCCACATGGCAGCCCTCGTTCCGCTCAGAGCCACTCCAAACCAGGCCAAAAGCTACGTTTTTTTGCTGTTTCCTGAACAAAACGTTCACTTTTTTTTCTCCTGCTCTCTCTCTCCAATTTTGATTGCTTCCTTTACACATTCATTTCATGACAAGCCTGTTTGTTGCTTTTGGCTACTGGGTCAGTGTTGGTGTGTGGAGGGGTTTACAATGGAGTCTCTGTTCCCACACTCGTCGTAACGTTGCCTTAAACAAGTGCCAGGTACAATCCAAATCTGTTCATCTCGCTTGTATTTCTATACACAAATGCATTAAAAAGCTGACGGGCTGATAATTGTTCTTGAGGTTTATTTGACATTCAAGGTTTCCTCAAACAGAACGAACCTTCCAGTTGAAAGATTTTAATATATATGTGTTTGGTTGGTTGGCAAAACCATTGCCAGACAACATTCCAACTAGAGTCCATAGTGTGGTCTATCAGACTTGAGCTCTGCAAGGCTGGAAGGGTCTCTCTCTTCCTATCAAACTAAGATGGTTTCGCTACCTGGGGTAACCCAGTTTGGTTTTTACATGCCTGTCTGTCTCACCCAAACACAGGCACATCTCTCCGCCGGAAAACCGCTCTCGTTGGGATCTGCGGAAGATGATGTTCTCAGAGACGGTGGATGAGAATCAGACTTGACAGCAGGCTGACTCCAAACTCAAGATCAGACTCCCCTCACAGCTGGGCTGGGATCAGTATCTGGACCAAGCATGGGAGCTGGCCTCTTCCATCTCTAGAATGGGCCAAACCAAATCCCCAGACTGAACGCCTCCACACTTTTGTGGTGTCCAAAATCTCAAGCTTGATCTCAGTTTTGTGGCTGGGCCTCCGTCTCGGTTTCTCTCCTTTCTTCCCAATCCCTGGTTTCACAGCCTTGGGGAGGCTGATCCCAGAGTTGTCCCAGCCTTGCACAATCCATCCGGTAGGACTCAGCGGCATTGGTGGGTTCCACCCTATAGAATTTCTCAGCCCCAGTGACAACTCCGCCACAGGGACCTTGCCCTATGGAATTCATCAGAATTGTGAGAGCCTGGCCCATAGAACTCATTGCCCTCTGAGACCTCATGATGTAGAGCTCTCAGCCATGAAGGTACTCAGTGTAGAGCCTTTCAGTCTTGGTAGAGTACCCCTGTGGGCCTCTTTAGTCTTATTATCTGTATTACAGAAGTACCCGGATGTCCTAACTGAGATCACAGCCTCTTTGTGCTAGGTGCAGGACAGACCCAGAGTAAGAGATAGGGCCTGCCCTAAGGAGCTAACAGGCTAGAACAACTGGTGGGAGAAAGGGAGAAGTATTATGCCCATATTGTAAAAAGATAGAGTGATGAAGCGACTTGCCTGAGGTTGGGCAGGGAGTCCGAGCCAGAAATGGAACCCAGATCTCCCCATGTCCCAGACTGGTGCTTTAGCCACAAGACTTTCTATTCCCAACCTTGAAAGATTCCCTCCTCCATTTGTGATGTCCACTATTTTGGCCAAAAGAAAAGGAGTACTTGTGGCACCTTAGAGACTAACCAATTTATTTGACCATGAGCTTGAACCGGTGACCTCCAGAGTTAAGAAGCAAAAGCCACTACAAGCAAAGCCACCTGGCTGATGCCACAATAGACTCACATCCTGTGTGACCCTGGCACAATGGGGGACACAAACACACTGGCCCCCACTTTTCTGTACAGAATTACCCTACAGTGCACTTAACCCCCATGCTGGCATTTTCCTGCCAACTCGGCGGCGAGAGGCAGGGGTATGCCACCATACAATGACTGTAGCTGGTCTGAGAGTTTCCTCAGCAGAGGTGGAGTGTCAACACACCCCAATGGGTAGCCTCAGAACTCCTGAGTCAAGTTCACACAGCTCAATCTCTCCCACCCATGTCTGTCCATGTGGGTTCAGGTCCCCTGAGTTCTGGAACCAAAGGAAACTACAAACAAAGGTAATTCCCACTGGAAAAACCCACTTTCCCTTCAGCCAGGTTCCAAGAATGAGGGTGGGCTTTCCCCAGCCAAAAGCAAAGCGAGATAAGCCGGAGTCCTTCAACCAAGGCCAAAGTCAACAGAGGTTTTCCCTGGCTAAGTCCCTATACATGATGAAGCAAGTCCCTGACTCACATCCTGAGTGGTGCAGCACTTCTGGCCAGGTTGCAGTTTCCAGGAATGCTCCTCTGAAAATGCTCTCTCCCTGGGGGAAAGAGGTTTTGTTTGTCCCCACTACTAAAACTGCCGACCCAGAGCTCCCTTCTCCCTCTCGGCTTGTTCTACAGGCCTTTGAAATCAGCAGAAAAACTCCCTTTGACTTCAGTGGACTTTGGACCAGGCCCCACTATTTCTTCCCCTTAATAAGCCCCACCTGGAGGACTCCCCGTCCAGCTCAATAGCAGTGGCAACTTCTCCTCTCCTTCATGCCCTCTGGGAGCCGTTGTCCCTTTCTTGGCCAGGCTGGGCGTCTACATCCAATCCACTGCTACCCGGTTTGTTTCTTGCATCCAGCTGCTGTGTCTTGTCTGACATGTACATGGCAGGCTCTCTGGAGCACAGTCTATCTTCTTTGTTACTCGTCTATGCAGTGCCTGGCACCTTTGGGCCCTGATCAGTTTGATTGGGATTCTCACGATACACATAACAAATAAGAGAGATAATCATAAGACTAAACACTTTCTCCAGCTAAACGGAAAGGGAAAAAAGGGATGTTTTCAAATGAAAGCCTTAATACTTTACTTGCAAATGCTTTGATTGTTTCCTCTGCTTTTCTTTATCTTTAATAGAAGGTTAAAAGGATTTTTAATGATGTGTTTGCCATGGTACTAAGCAGGCTGACGTGTCCCCCGAACTTTGTTTAACACTGTTTAAGGCTGCACACCACCTGGGTGACATTAACACCTTTGGCACATATAGTCCATCGAAATGAATACAACAGGGTGCCCTGGCAGGGCAAGAAAGGCACGCTTGCACTGCTTTTTCATGCATGGCTCCTGGCCCAGGCAGCGCCGATAGGAACATTATGCTCGCCCACAAATGAAAGAAACGAAGAAGACAAATGATGGGAAAGGAGAAAACTCGCGCCAGTTCTGCCGAGTGCCCCGAGCCGGCGGGATTGTTTTATGGCCGAAGCAGGGTATGACTGATTGGATTTCCCATCGCTATTTTTCAGTGCCGAAGTGTGAGAGCCCCCGGGAAAGATAACTTTCCTGCAACCTAACCCTTGAGTGATGAAACCTGCGGGTTAACAGCAATTAGTCTCCATGCCGCCAGCGGTGACTGCACCTCCCAGTTCCGTTCAGTCGGTTGTGTCCCCGTTGACCCAGCAACCACGGAAATAATCCTTTGTTTCCGTGCGGCGTGAATTATGCGAAGCGGATCCGTGATGAGAACTCTTGGGCGCTGCGGGGCCCCTCCACCTGCACTATGTTACTTAGATTCACGGCGACTGGCTGCGCTGGGAAAAGCAGGTACTTTATGGACTTCTGTGTTCAGTCATTACTGAGGTTTTACGATCTGAGAGGTTAACTGGGGACCAGTCACACACACTTAATCTAGATACGGACCGAGAATGCAATTATCAAATGGAGAATAAAAAAATAAAAAACCCCTTTCCACTGAGGGCTCAGGAACATGCGGTGTCTGGGGAAAACTTCCCCTGCTTAAAAAATCAGAACAGTGCGGATCAGAGCGGCAGGCTAAGGGATATCTGCACATTAATATATAGATTCCAGAAGCCATTAGAGACTCCAGTGGAGATTGGTCCTTGGCCATACACAGCATCCCTGGCCCAAAGAGTTTGGAGACAAAGGAAGCACCTGTATCCCCCAGTGCAGGGCCTTAACAACAGGACTAGAGCTGGGCAAAAGTTTTCCACTGGAAATATATTATTTTCCACTGGAAAATGCAGACGTGAGTTGACAGAAACATTTCACGAATCCATGGCAGTTTCACTACATTGTTTCAGTCTAAACCAAATCTAGAAAATCCCCCCAAAAGTCAATGTTTCAAGTTCGCAACTCGAAACAAATGTTCATTTAGAATTTTACTTCAGTTTTATTTTTAAAAATATGTAACACCCCTCCCCCCCCCAAAAAAACCCCACCAAAAACTAAACATGTGGTTTGACCCAAACCAATTTTCCTTTCTTTCAATTTTTGGGTTCTGCCAGCAAACTGAAAACCTTCACAGACCTTCACAGGCTTTGCCTTCCATTCAAAGGCTGTCCCCTTCTGTAACACTATTTAATACTGGTCCACCCAATGGTGGTGCACAGAGGTTAGTACATTTCAGTTATTCTTAACATTTAAAAGTTTCTATAAGCTTAAAGGAAACAATTTTTTTTATTTGCTTGTATATGGTGTGAATAAATGCAGATTTACAGATCCTAGCATGCAACTACTGCTGCGAAGTTCTGAGCGGTGCCCCGGCATGTAGCAGAGTTATAACCACGAAGATCCGAGGTGGCTGCAGATTTGCTTCAATAACTTTTAGATGGTATATCAAAAGCTCCCCATGGCGCATGGAGACACAAAGCCTGAGGAGGCTGGCGAACATGGGTGTTCCATGCTGATGGGTGCGGATGAATTCCTCCTCTCTCAGCGAGAGGAAGAGAGAGTTAATTGCCTCTCTGCCAAGAGAAGAAAAAGCCCTGCCTCACCCAGAGGGCTGTGTGGAAGCTGTTGGGCATGGAGGAAAGAAGGAAAAGGAGGAGTATGGCTGTGCCCGTGGAGAATCTCACTTGGTTGGAGACAAGACGTTTCCAGGGCCCCGTCAGCTAGAGCAATGTGGCAATGCCCGACAATTCATTTCTTTCTCAGCCCAGTGGGTGGAGTGGGTTAAACTCACACTGATGTCACTGGGTTTACATATTAGCACCTATGTTATAATCTTACCAAGCTCGTGGAAGAGAAGGTGCCAGACTCTGCTACCCCTGCCCACATAGAGTTGCCATCAGTCTGCCCCCAAGCTTTTTACATGAAGCAAGTAAAGTGACTTGCTTCCATTTCCAAATTAATGAGTTGGAGACTGTGGCATCTCCCTTGTTGTACAGAAGAGATGGCACTCCTTGTTAATAAATATAAAGGGGGCTCTTTACTGAGGCTGCTGGACACAGCCAGACCCTGTGGTTCTTTCTGGCTCTTCGGCTGTCCCACTGGCTGCACACAACTTGTGCTGTTTAGTGTCATCGCCCTAAGTTTTGGTATGGATTAGAGTGTCACAGAATGGACGGTTGCCAACACTACAGATGCTTCTGTTTACACACACACACACAATGGGAAGTGAATCTGTGGTGCAGTGAGAAGTGTGGTTGTGATTGGAGAGTCGGTCCATGGAGATACACTAAAGTATAATGGAGATCAGGACTTGGTTTTGGCTCTGTAGCAGGGGATGTCGTGTGTTTTCATAGCTTCATGGAGTTTGAAGGCCAGAAGGGACCATAACGATCATCTAGCCCCACCACCAGCGTAGCACAGGCCAGTTGTTTTGAGTGGTCTCTCCTTTATCTGCGACCGTTAAAAAACCCAAGCATATTTTATCAGTTCCCTTTTTCCTTCCTGTTCAGGCCTTCATGGCAGAGCACATTTGCAAATTGGGTGCTGTGATTAATGAGGATTATAAAGAACTCTCCTCTTTCCTTTCTGCTTTCTCTCCTGAGAAAGAAGATGATTAATTGGTAGTGAGATAGAGGGCCTCATTGGATTTGATTAATATGTACATTTCCTCAGCTGGCGTTCAGCTGCCCCTAAAGTACGTACACCAGCATCTATGTCATTATGAGTTCCAATGAATGCTGAAGGGGTCTCTACCCCAAGCTCATAAGTGACTATAGAGCAATTTTAGGGTGTGAAACAATCTGCTTTCAAAGGGTGGGTTAGCTGTCTCTAAGTTAAAGCCAAATCCCCAAAGCCTGGGGGTTGATGAATGGGAGCTCTTCTTGCACATTGCATCTATTGTTAAGATTCAAACATGTCCATATCCATTTGCAAAACTCTTCTGCAGGGACTGCATGGCTCAAGGAACAAGTAGTGGGATACGGAGCCTCTGGCTTGAATCCAGCCAGGGGGCCCAATTCCAGTTTCAGCTGCAGCAGTATGATTCTGAAGGTACCCCACTGAAGATGGCAGCAACCTAAGGTATCCCTACCGGCTTGGCTGTTTTGTGACTTCTCTGTGAAATGAATTGCTTGTCTCAGTCCACAGTGAGCTCATCATAAAATCCACTATATTAAGTTGACATTGACGGTCACCCCTGCAGAGTGGTCAGGGCTGGTGGGTACGGACAGGTCCTGACCACTCGTGGCTGTTAAAGCTCCAGCAACATTTTTGTCGGTGTTGTTGTTGCAAGCAAAGATGTCTTAAGTTGAGCGTCTTGTCATTTCAGTTTGGATACTTACCCCCTGCCTGGCTACAAGTTCCGTGGGGCTAAGCATGGTATAAACAGCTAAACAGATGGATTGATTCATTTCAATTTTGCAGAGAGCAAAAGCAATAGTGAAGGCTGCATAATGGTTTTTAAGGCCCGAATGAATCATCGGGATCATCTAGTCTGATCTCCCGAATAGCACAGGCCAGAGAATCTTGCTCAGCAATTGCTGCATGAAGCCCCAAACTTGTGGTTGAACTAGAGCCCTTGTTCCTTGATACCTCTCCTTTTTCTGAAGCTTGGAACTTTCTGAAAACTTTGCTTTTGGGGTGAACTTTCCTTGCTTTGTCTCAGCCACAAGGCACTTTCTTTGCATTTGTGCATGCGGAAAATTTGAGGAAATTCCATTCCACTGACTTTCAAGTTTAGCCCATTTAGAAAAATTCTAAGCTCCCTTTCTGAGAATAAGGCTTCAGCAGAAATACCCCAACTCTGAAATGTTTCATTCTCCCGCCCCCCACCTCCGTCGGATGGCACAAAGAGGGGGGAGCTTCATGTATGATGCTCACTGAGCAGGCTCAGAACCATCACACAGCTGTTTGGAGTTTTAATTCCTTTCCCATCAAATCTCAGATGAAGTTTCCCTGTTAAGGATCATTTTACGTGCAAAGTTTCATATTTTCTGTGCTCAGCTCTACGAGCCTACGGGGATGCAGCGGGGACAACGTACAATGAGGCCATGTGCGTCTTGGGATTCCAAACGCTCCTGGCCATAGAAGAAGAGAGAGGCACTTTCCACTTTGCCCCTCTCACTACAAGAAATCTGACCCAGGAGTCATTCCACTGAAATCAGTGAGTCTGCTTGTAAGACTAAGGCAAGAAGTATTTGGTCCAATAGATTTCAGAGTAACAGCCATGTTAGTCTGTATTCACAAAAAGAAAAGGAGTACTTGTGGCACCTTAGAGACTAACCAATTTATTTGAGCATAAGCTTTCGTGAGCTACAGCTCACTTCATCGGATGCATACCGTGGAAACTGCAGCAGATATTATATACACACAGAGATCATGAAACCCTGAGATCTATTCAGGGGACACCATCACAGGGCCTAATAACATCAGCCACACTATCAGAGGCTCGTTCACCTGCACATCCACCAATGTGATATATGCCATCATGTGCCAGCAATGCCCCTCTGCCATGTACATTGGTCAAACTGGACAGTCTCTACGTAAAAGAATAAATGGACACAAATCAGATGTCAAGAATTATAACATTCATAAACCAGTCGGAGAACACTTCAATCTCTCTGGTCACGCAATCACAGACATGAAGGTCACTATCTTAAAACAAAAAAAACTTCAAATCCAGACTCCAGCGAGAAACTGCTGAATTGGAATTCATTTGCAAATTGGACACTATTAATTTAGGCTTAAATAGAGACTGGGAGTGGCTAAGTCATTATGCAAGGTAGCCTGTTTCCTCTTGTTTTTTCCTACCCTCCCCCCCCCCAGACGTTCTGGTTAAACTTGGATTTAAACTTGGAGAGTGGTCAGTTTGGATGAGCTGTTGCCAGCAGGAGAGTGAGTTTGTGTGTGTGTGTGTGTCCCGGGGGGGGGGGGGGGGTGAGAGCCTGGATTTGTGCTGGACATGGCCCACCTTGATTACCATGCACATTGTAGGGAGAGTGGTCACTTTGGATGAGCTATTACCAGCAGGAGAGTGAGTTTGTGTGTGTATGGGGGGGGTGAGAAAACCTGGATTTCTGCTGGAAATGGCCCACCTTGATTATCATGCACATTGTAGGGAGAGTGGTCACTTTGGATGAGTTTTTACCAGCAGGAGAGTGAGTTTGTGTGTGTGGTTTTTGGAGGGGGGTGAGGGGGTGAGAGAACCTGGATTTGTGCAGGAAATGGCCCACCTTGATTATTATGCACATTGTGAAGAGAGTTGTCACTTTGGATGGGCTATTACCAGCAGGAGAGTGAGTTTGTGTGTGGGGGGGTGGAGGGTGAGAAAACCTGGATTTGTGCTGGAAATGGCCCAACTTGATGATCACTTTAGATAAGCTATTACCAGCAGGACAGTGGGGTGGGAGGAGGTATTGTTTCATGATCTCTGTGCGTATATAATATCTGCTGCAGTTTCCACGGTATGCATCCGATGAAGTGAGCTGTAGCTCACGAAACCAGTTGGTCCAATAGCAGCAGCAAAGGTCGGAACTCGCCTTATTTGCCTTCATGAGCTGTGAACTTGAAAGCTTAATTGTGCCTATTTCAAAGCTAATCTTATTAAACCCAAACAATTTCCCTTATAAAAAAGGACAATTCAATGCAGACCCCTATGTTAGTGCTTAGCATCAGCCTAATGGACCTTTCCACAGGGGCTGAGCACTGACCTTTGCTGCAGTGATCCTACAAGGTACCGGTGACATTTGGGAACAGCAGCCACTAAGAACTCCATAGTGATAGGAGATGAATTAATGTTGATCGCTTCTGAAGGTCCAATGATCTGCCTTAGGGTCACTGCTGAAATCTGGGGCTCCTTCACGCATTTGCGTTGCAATTATTTTGGCAGTTGCTCCTAAGGATCTGCTGCAAAAGGGGAAACTTGAAAAACATGCAATTTTAGGGGGGAAAAAAATCTTGCCTACACATCATTTGAGTTATTTCTTCATTCTTCCCCCCGTTTCTTTTATGATCAAGCCTGGAGTCCTCAGTCATTTGCTTCTTGAGCAAAAGCCCCATAGATCAGAGTGAGCAAAACTTCCAGATGTGACTCACGGAACTTGAGATTCTGCAACAATGTTTGCAAAACTATCAGCAGATCTGCAGCTGGGCCCAGCAAGGTTCTGGAGCTCATGCTTAACTTTAAGCACCTGAAGAGTTCCGTTGACATCACTGGCACCCCTCCCATGCTTACAGGCCTGGGTCCTGTATTCAAAGTCACAACCCCTCACCTCAGTGAGAGAAGCATGTTTTCCCCCCACTGTCAGCTTTTCAGAGTTAGCCCAGCACTGGAAGAGTGAAGTGG
This sequence comes from Lepidochelys kempii, assembly GCF_965140285.1. Taxonomy (NCBI): domain Eukaryota; kingdom Metazoa; phylum Chordata; order Testudines; family Cheloniidae; genus Lepidochelys; species Lepidochelys kempii. The sequence goes on from NC_136383.1 coordinate 138,558,418, forward strand.
ATTCATCTCTGGCCTGTCATCAGTAGGACGATTATATCTGGAACCCTATCTGGCCGATTTTGTTGTCATCCACTGCTACGTGTCCTTACACCTGCCCGACTGAAGGTGCTGAGGGCCAGACTTTTAAAAGTCTGTAGGCATCTAACTCTTATTGAAATCAGTGGGCGTTAGGTGCCTAAATACCTTTCCAATCTGCCCTAGGGCCCTGATCCTGCAGTCATGTGGGGACTTAGGTAACCAAGGGCACCAGGATGGAACAGATGCTCCATGAGGCCTGCAGGGGTTAGTTGGCCTCTTTATTAATGGGAATGATGCTGGAGATGGAAAAAAAAGAGACTGGCTCTTAGGTCCCAGGTTGAGTTTACAGGGCCGGCAAAGAATCACAAAGCCCACTTTCCTCTCACTAATCTGACCTCGACTCAGTGAGCGGGGAGGGACCCCATCCTGGCATTTTGTACGAGGTTGCTTTCCTGGTTGATCCCCGAGAACAAGGGATGTGACTCTGCATGAACAATACCAACCTCCTGTAGAATGCTCTGGATCTGTAGATCTCAAAATGCCTCACAAAGGTAGCTGAATGTTGTCACCTCGATTTCGTCGAGGGGGAAACTAAGGCACAGAGAGGGTCAGGGAATAAGCCCCAGGCTTAGACTCTGAGGTCAGTGCCCTACTCCATTGCTCACCCTGCCTTTCTTGTGATTTGCCTCATTCTCCCCTTCTGCTCCATTATTTCAGAGTCTTTGTATTTGTTCTTCCCTTCGCCCTTTCTTTGTTCTATTTTCCCCTTGATTTTATTCATTTTTTTCCCCCGATGGCCTTTGCTCCTTTTTTTCCCGCACTCCTTCCTAAAAACAGCATCAAACCAATAAGGTGAAAGTTCCAGGCTAACTTTTGAATGCACAGAGAGGAAGGATAACTCAGTGTTTAGGGCACTGCTCTGGAGCTCTTGAAAAACATACCACAGCTCCCTGCTTTGCCAGGGAGACTGTGTGTGGTCTTGTGAGTCTCTCTATGTCCCGGTTCCCCATCTGTAAAGTACTGCCCTCCCTCACAGGGGTATGGTGAGCATAAATACATAACAGAGTGTGAGGTGAGCAGATACTGTGGTGATGGGGCCAGGTAAGTATCTCAGGTAAACAGCAACGGGTTTCATCTTCATCACTTGTCATACTTGGAAACAAGATCTTTGTTAAGAGTCAATCTAAGGTGAGACCACACCCAGAATAACGGGTGTAGTAGTGTGTGTGTGTGTGTGTGTGTGTCAGAGAAGAACCAATGTAGGTGGTTAAAGCGCTGGTGGGATTGCTTTATGAGGAAAGACTAAAAGGACCGAATAGTCACATGGCTGAGATTTTCAAAGCAGCCATTAAAATGGATGGGAACTCCGTGTCTAGCCTCCATGTCTGAGTGTTAACCGGTGTGTAGAGAAGGATGGTCATGTCTGTGCCAAACCAGCACCAGAAACCTGCTAGATCTGCCGAATCCCATCTCAGACCTTGGCTTGTCTATTTTAGCAGCCCATCCTGGTTTCTTTCAGACCAGGCCTGAGACTCCAAACCCAGGGCATGATAGCTTGTTTGTACAACTGTTTTCTGGGACATGCACTGCCAATGCCAGGCATAATGCATGAACCTATCAACAGCCACTTTCTTGCAGAAGTGGAATCATATATAGAAGCTACTGGGGGATGTATTTATAGCCCTCACTGGCACTCCTCACAGTCTAGGCAGTATTTGCTACAGAGTCGAGATTCCAACTAGACAGAACACTCCAAATTCTGCTCTCAGTGACGCTGTAGTAACTCCAAGGATTATAGACCGCATGGCCCAACGGCCTGCACCAGCACTATAGCCAAGACATGAGATTCCCCCACCACTTTCCTGACAGCGCACCATTGACACCCCATTATTGGGATCAGAGTAGCACCTAGAGGCCCCAGCTGAGATCAGCGTCCCATAGCACCAAGTGCTGTACATACACCTAGTGAGAGACAGTCCCTGCCCTGCAGAGCTTACAATCTAAATAGACAAAGGGTGGGAGGGGAAACAGAGGCACAGAGCACTGAATGGCTTGCTCAGAGTCACGCAGCTGGTTAGTGGCAGAGATAGGAACATAACGCAGATCTTCTAACTCACAGCCCAGAGTCCCGTCCACTAGAGCACACGGCCTTTCTACTATCCTACTCTAGGATCCCACTTCCAGTTGATGGGCCTGAGACCCCCTGCAGTGTAACCCATACTAATTTTGCATATGATTTTCAGAAGGTGAGGGCCCGAATCCCCTCTCACACCAGTGCAAACCAAGAGCCAGTGATATCTATGGAGCTGCACCAGGCATATATCTATTGCCTCTCCTGGCATTTTAAGTGAGAATCAGTGGCTCCCCAAATGATTGTTCTGCTGTGCTCTGAAAACTCCTTCTATAACCAGGCACTCAGCTGGGATGTGGTAAGACACCTATCGCATATTCAGAAATGATTATTAAAAGCAGATTTATTAAGGATTAACAAGGGCAGCGTGGGAAGCAATAAAGCACTTGCGAATGCCTGGGTCGGTCTGTTTGTGATAATCATCTGGTATTTTAAAGAACGCACAGAGAATTCCCTGCCTCATAAATCTGATTCTCGCTTTAATGTGACAGTTATCATACGTTTAAATCCGGGATGATTATTAGAAACATACTTATTGAAAATTAACTGTGTAATAGATCGGTATCTGTGACACTGCAAGTTGAAATAAAGACACATGGTTTCAGAACCAGTTCATAGTCCGCTTGAAACGATACCATGGTTTGTTTTGTTAAATCATTCTAGGAGATATTTATTTGCTTCCCATTCCTGAAAGAGCCCACATAGTTTTCGTTCCTAGGCAGTGTATTCTTAGGCAGCATACGATCACAATAACAATACATCTTATTTTTATGGCACCCACCGGCCGTAGCTCTCTAGCTGCTTTGCAAACAAGAGTACGAATGCCCAGAGAGCACGAAAAGAAACATGCGGCAAATAAAAAAACAAGACTCAAAATAAAAATCCGCCTGTGTGATTAAAACAAAACAACGATGGGCGAGTGAGATTATAAATTCTCCAGGGCTCTTTTAAAACAAGGGAATTGGGTAGGGTGGTCTGGCGGGGACAGACAGGCATAATGGAGCGAAATTCAGCAGAGCGACATTTAGGCTGAATATCTGGAAACATCTGCCTACTGTACACAGGTGGTTCTCTGTATCTGCAGGTCTTACGGACATTAACGTATCATGGCTCGCATCCCCTCTGTGAGGTAGAGCAGTGCTATTATTCTTGCGGTACAAAGAGGGAAATGAGACAGAGGGCAATGAAATAACTTGCCCAAAGTCACACAGGGAGTTTGTGGAAGAGCAGGGAATTGAACTCCTGGATCCGAGCCCAGCGTTTTAACCAACAAACCAGGCCCCCTCTGCATGGCCTAGGAGCAAGACCTGCTAGATTGATAGGGCCCTCCCAAAGGAAAGAGTGGCTATCCCATTACTTAAGCTATTTAAAACAGTATTGAAGACTAGACGGTGTGGCCTGCAGGATTGCCCGGGAAAGCACAGGACTGGACTCAGTGACCCAGGAGGTCCCTGCCAGTCTTATGTCCCTGGGGCTAATGTGCATTAGTCGGCATCAGTCCCCAAGGGACCACACGCCACCTGGGGATAACCGGAGCACAGCAGGCTCCAGCCACACCGTCTCCCTGTCCCTACAGGCTTCCAACCTTCCCCTTCTCCACCCTGTGCCAGAGACTGAAGAAAGGGAGGTGCAGGAGGCAGTGACCCTGCCTACATTTGCTGGGGAAGCCCCAGCAGGGGAACTGCAGACGGTTTGTGCTCCCTTTGCACCACCCAAGTGGCCCCAAGGGGTGCGGAAGAGGGCCAAGGATCGAAAGAACCCCAGTCACCGCGTTATCTAGAGCGGCCAGCTAGCGTCTCGCCTTCCTCCTACTGGTGCTATGAGGCTTAACAAATGTTTGCAAAGCACCTCCCGTGGTGCTACAGAAGGTATTATTCTCAGCCAGTCAGTAATCCTTTGGGACACGCCCTTTTCGCTTTCCGTGAACAGAGGAAGTGATACCCAGCAGATGTGGCCATGAAAACACCTTTCCTCTCTCTTCCTTGGCTGCTCACTGGGAAGCCAGATCTCTGCTGTCAGCGCCGCCCACATCTGTGGTTCGGCCTACTTTTGAGGCAGGGCTGGATTTGACCCAAGGGATCGAGGGGGCAGAGCTGAAGGGAACTACACCAACTAGCTCCTTCAGGACACCTAAGTAGTCTGACGATGGGCTCCCTGAGAGGAGCTAAGGTTGCAGAGGAAGAGGAAGGATGGGCTTGTAGAGAAGCCCCTGCTCTAGGACTCAGGAGATTGGAATTCTAATTATTGCTCCGCACAGGATCCTTATGTAACGCTGGGCAAGTCCTTAATCTCCCCGGTGCCATAGTTCCCCATCTGGGATATTAAGAGTCTGTCTACTCACATGGTAACCTCTGTGGGGCAGGGACTGTCGCCCATAGGAACACAGAGATTGCCAGACAGGATCAGATCCGAGGCCCATCTAGCCCAGTATCCGCTCTCTGGCAGTGGCCAGCACCAGATGCTTCAGAGGAAGTTGCACGAACCCCATAGTAGCGGATGTGGGACAATCTGCCTCCCATGAAGCCCCCTTAACAGTTATCCTAACTGGTTTAGGCCATGCAGCATAAGTTTCTTATCCCTTTCAAAGCACTGTTTTTGCATTAACTCTGGATATTCTTGTTCTCCACATTAATGTCCTGTGTGTCTTGCAATCCCACTCAACAACCACCCGTGGGAGTGAGCTCTGCCGTCTAATTCTACACTGAGCGAAAAAGTGTTTCCTTTAGTCAGTTGTGCATTTCACACCTTTCAACTTCATTGACCATCCCCCTGTTCTTACACAGAGAGATGAGAAAACTTCCCACTCTCCCTTCTCTGAATCACTCCTTATTTTAGTTACCTTGATCACACCCCTTCTTGTCTCCTCTCTCAGGTAACAACCCCAGTCTTTTCAATCTCTCTCCCTAGGAGAGTTTTTCTAGGTCCTTGATCATTCCCCTGGCCCTTCTTGGAACCCCCTCTAGTTCTGCACTGTCCTTTAGGAGACTGGATTCCCACCCTGCATACAGGATCCAGATGAGGCCACACTGGTGACTTGGCATGGTCACATTTTCTGTATTACATCCCCATCCATCCCTTCCACATCTGAACATCTGACTTGCTTTTTGACCACAGCGGCACATTGAGCAGAGATCTCCACTGAGCTGCCCACAAAGATGCCCAGGTCCGTTTCCTGAGTGGACAGTGTTAATCTAGAACGCAATACCATGTACAAGCAGTTCCAATTTTACCTTCTGATGTGCATTACTTTGCATTTATCAACACAGAATTTCATTCACCGTACATCGCCCATTCACCGGGCTGGATTAGGTCTCTCTGAAGGGTCTCATAGTCCTCTCTGGATCTGACTAACCTGAATAACTTTGTGTCATCTGGAAATTTTGCTATCTCACTGCTCACCTGTGGCCCCCCACCCTTTCCAGATCGTTGATAAATATATTAGAAACACTGGGCCTAGTACAGCACCCTGCGTCCCTGTTGTTAACCTTTTGCCATGATGAAAACTCAGCATTTATTCCTACTGTTGGTTTGCTGTCTCAAACACTTTTTCATCCATGACAATATTTTGCATCTCAGCCCACGGCTACTTAAGGGTTTCTCACTGCGTGTAACCCATGCCTGCTGAGTATGGTGCTCTGTCCCCTTCTGTTGAAACCTAGACCACTTAGAGATTAATGAGTCTGCTACATCCTTAGTTAACAACAAGGTGGCTTTTAGCTCATGCAGTAGAGGCTCATACAGTAAGCTTCAGAGATCCCAGGTCTGTTTGCAGTACATATGGACAACGCCTACCACAACGGGCCTCTGATCCCAGCTGGGGCTTCAAGGCATAAGTGTACATGTAAGAATAATAATAATAATAATAATTTCTCCCTGATGTGTATTTGCCAGATGCATCTCATAGCTTAATCCTCAGGAACAGTCAACTCAGCTTCAGTATGGCTGGTGGCAGTGACCAGCACAACATCCCCAGGACAAACCAAAACACAGTGTGAGCTTCCACCAGTATAATTCAACCTTAACTGGAGGGAAGGAAATTCAACCTTAACCATGGAAGGAAAAGGCCTGGTAGAGACCGTCGAATCGTGGAAGTCAACGAATGGCTATGCAGGTGGTGTCGGAGAGAAGGCTTTGGATTCTTTGACCATGGGGTGGTGTTCCAAGGAGAAGGAGTGCTAGGCAGAGACAGTCTCCACCTAACGAAGAGAGGGAAGAGCATCTTCGCAAGCAGGCTGGCTAACCTAGTGAGGAGGACTTTAAACTAGGTTCACAGGGGAAGGAGACCAAAGCCCTGAGGTAAGTGGGGACGTGGGATACCGGGAGGAAGCACGAGTAGAGCGTGCGAGAGGGCAGGGGTCCTGCCTCATGCTGAGAAAGAGGGACGATCAGCGAGTTATCTCAAATGCCTATACAGAAATTCAAGAAGCCTGGGAAACAAGCAGGGAGAACTGGAAGTCCTGCCACAGTCAAGGAATTATGATGTGATTGGAATAACAGAGACTTGGTGGGATAACTCACATGACTGGAGTACTGTCATGGATGGATATAAACTGTTCCGGAAGGACAGGCAGGGCAGAAAAGGTAGGGGAGTTGCACTGTTTGTAAGGGAGCAGTATGACTGCTCAGAGCTCAAGTATGAAACTGCAGAAAACCCTGAGTGTCTCTGGATTAAGTTTAGAAGCGTGAGCAACAAGGGTGATGTCGTGGTGGGAGTCTGCTATAGACCACCGGACCAGGGGGATGAGGTGGACGAGGCTTTCTTCTGGCAACTAACGGAAGTTACTAGATCGCAGGCCCTGGTTCTCATGGGAGACTTCAATCACCCTGATATCTGCTGGGAGAGCAATACAGTGGTGCACAGACAATCCAGGAAGTTTTTGGAAAGTGTAGGGGACAATTTCCTGGTGCAAATGCTGGAGGAACCAACTAGGGGCAGAGCTCTTCTTGACCTGCTGCTCACAAAGTGGGAAGCAAAAGTGGATGGGAACCTGGGAGGCAGTGACCATGAGATGGTCGAGTTCAGGATCCTGACACAAGGAAGAAAGGAGAGCAGCAGAATACGGACCCTGGACTTCAGAAAAGCAGACTTTGACTCCTCAGGGAACTGATGGGCAGGATCCCCTGGGAGAATAACATGAGGGGGAAAGGAGTCCAGGAGAGCTGGCTGTATTTTAAAGAATCCTTAGTGAGGTTACAGGGACAAACCATCCCGATGTGTAGAAAGAATAGTAAATATGGCAGGCGACCAGCTTGGCTTAACAGTGAAATCCTTGCTGATCTTGAACACAAAAAAGAAGCTTACAAGAAGTGGAAGATTGGACAAATGACCAGGGAAGAGTATAAAAATATTGCTCGGGGATGCAGGAGTGAAATCAGGAAGGCCAAATCACACCTGGAGTTGCAGCTAGCAAGAGATGTTAAGAGTAACAAGAAGGGTTTCTTCAGGTATGTTGGCAACAAGAAGAAAGTCAAGGAAAGTGTGGGCCCCTTACTGAATGAGGGAGGCAACCTAGTGACAGAGGATGTGGAAAAAGCTAATGTACTCAATGCTTTTTTTGCCTCTGTCTTCACGAACAAGGTCAGCTCCCAGACTACTGCACTGGGCAGCACAGCATAGGGAGGAGGTGACCCGCCCTCTGTGGAGAAAGAAGTGGTTCGGGACTATTTAGAAAAGCTGGACGAGCACAAGTCCATGGGGCCGGATGCGCTGCATTCGAGAGTGCTAAAGGAGTTGGTGGATGTGATTGCAGAGCCTTTGGCCATTATCTCTGAAAACTCATGGCAATTGGGGGAGGTCACGGACGACTGGAAAAAGGCTAATATAGTGGCCATCTTTAAAAAAAGGAAGGAGGAGGATCCTGGGAACTACAGGCCAGTCAGCCTCGCCTCAGTCCCTGGAAAAATCATGGAGCAGGTCCTCAAGGAATCAATTCTGAAGCACTTAGAGGAGAGGAAAGTAATCAGGAACAGTCAGTATGGATTCACCAAGGGCAAGTCATGCCTGACTAATCTAATTGCCTTCTATGATGAGATAACTGGCTCTGTGGATGAGGGGAAAGCAGTGGATGTGTTATTCCTTGACTTTAGCAAAGCTTTTGACACGGTCTCCCACAGTATTCTTGCCAGCAAGTTAAAGAAGTAGGGCTAGAAGAATGGACTATAAGGTGGATAGAAAGTTGGCTAGATTGTTGGGCTCAACGGGTAGCGATCAATGCCTCCATGTCTAGTTGGCAGCCAGTATCAAGTGGAGTGCCCCAAGGGTCGGTCCTGCGGCCGGTTTTGTTCAATATCTTCATAAATGATCTGGAGGATGGCGTGGATTGCACCCTCAGCAAGTTTGCAGACGACACTAAACTGGGGGGAGAGGTAGATACGCTGGAGGGTAGGGATAGGATACAGAGGGACCTAGACAAATTGGAGGATTGGGCCAAAAGAAATCTGATGAGGTTCAACAAGGACAAGTGCAGAGTCCTGCACTTAGGACGGAAGAATCCCATGCACCGCTATAGACTAGGGACCGAGTGGCTTGGCAGCAGTTCTGCAGAAAAGGACCTGGGGGTTACAGTGGACGAGAAGCTGGATATGAGTCAACAGTGTGCTCTTGTTGTCAAGAAGGCTAACAGCCTATTAGACTGTATTAGTAGGAGCGTGGCCAGCAGATCGAGGGACATGATCGTTCCCCTCTATTCGGCGTTGGTGAGGCCTCATCTGGAGTACTGTGTCCAGTTTTGGGCCCCACGCTACAAGAAGGATGTGGACAAATTGGAAAGAGTCCAGCGGAGGGCAACAAAAATTATTAGGGGACTGGAACACATGACTTATGAGGAGAGGCTGAAGGAACTGTGATTGTTTAGTCTGCGGAAGAGAAGAATGAGGGGGGATTTGATAGCTGCTTTCAACTACCTGAAAGGGGGTTCCAAAGAGGATGGATCTAGACTGTTCTCAGCTGACGACAGAACAAGGAGTAATGGTCTCAAGTTGCAGTGGGGGAGGTTTAGGTTGGATATTAGGAAAACCTTTTTTACTAGGAGGGTGGTGAAACATTGGAATGGGTTACCTAGGGAGGTGGTGGAATCTCCTTCCTTAGATATTTTTAAGGTCAGGCTGGACAAAGCCCTGGCTGGGATGATTTAGTTGGGGATTGGTCCTGCTTTGAGCAGGGGGTTGGACTAGATGACCTCCTGAGGTCCCTTCCAACCCTGATATTCTATGATTCTATGACCTCTCTTAAGGGTTTACTCTCCATTCCCCATCCAATACTTAGGCTCCCTGCCGAGGTTGGCAACAATAGTCATTATAAAGATAAAAATAATAAATGAGGATTTCCTTGGACTGAAAGTGGCGGCATTGCAGCAACTAAACCAATTATTCATATCTATCTATTCATCCATCCGTCTGTAATGATGTGGCCTTTGGTGGGACACAACTGAGAGTATCAATTCAGGACAAATTCCTTAGAGCAGGGCAGTCACAGCCCAAGGCCGGGGGTTCTCCACTACTAAGACACACCAAACCAGCCAAACAAAGAGGACTTTGGTCTCACCCCAATGGCTAACCAGAAGTCACACAAGCAATTCTCTCAGACACTCCAGTTCCCCAGTATCACCACCAGCACCGCTCCTTATGGGGACGAAAGGTTATGAAAACCAGTACCCCCGAAAAAGAAAAAGGTTCTCCCGATCCCAAAGGACTAAGCCCCAGACCCAGGTCAATATACCAGTCAGATCTTACCCACAAATCACGCTGTTGCCAATCCTTTAGAATCTAAAATTGAAAGGTTTATTCATAAAAAGAAAGAAATATAGATGAGAGCTAAAACTGGTTAAAGGAATCAATTACATAGAGTAATGACAAAGTTCTAGGTTCAGGCTTGTAGCAGTGATGGAATTAACTGCAGGCTCAAACCAAGTCTCTGGAGTACATCCCCAGCTGGGATGGGTCATTCAGTCCTTTGTTCAAAGCTTCAGTGTAGCAAAGTTCCTCCAGAAGTAAGAAGCCGGATTGAAGACAAAATGGAGGGGTTTTCAGGGCCTTTTATATCCTCTGCCATGTGTAAGGACACCCCTTTGTTCTTACTGTGGAAAATTACAGCAGCAAGATGGAGTCTGGAGTCACATGGGCAAGTCACATGTCCATGCATGACTCAGTTCTTTTAAAGGTAGAGCAGCCATTGCTCACATGCTACCTTGAACGTTCCCAGGAAGACTTCTCATGTGGATTGGAGTCTCCCAAGGTCCATTGTCAGTTATGTGTTTCTTGATTGGGCACTTAAACTGCAAATTCCTTTCTCAAGGAGCTGACCAAATGGTTCACTAATGCTACTTAGAATCAAACAAGTACATAGCCAATATTCATAAGTTCAACTACAAAATTGATACACACATACAGATAGCATAATCATAATGAGCAAATCATAACCTCTTTATAGAACCTCACACGACAACCTTTGTACAATGTTTGATGCAAATATAGAACAGTGGTTGCAACAATGATCTATATGGTCACAGTTCACATCAATAATGTCACACCATCCTTCCTTCAATCCATAATATCTTTAGAATGTAGCCTTTTATAAAATTTAAATTGAATTCAGTGATTTTGTATTAAACCACAATGGGTTCATTACCCAGGCATATATAAATCCTTCAAAACCCCACATAATGACTAAGATTGTAGTCAGACTCACATCCCCAGAGATAGTCTAGGGTCTGATGGATCTCTCAAAAGATAATCGTTGATGAAGGTGCCTGCTGGGGTTTCCCATGAGTCATCCCTTGGGGTCTTCCCACTTTTACCCAACCGGGGAACCTCTTTTATATTGTTATTCTGACCATGCCTAACACCTTATGCACATGCTTAAGGGTTTCAATCCTCTTCTTCTTATCTGTACTTTCATGCCCCATGAATATAGGGGTGCCACGTTTGTCATAGGTTGTTGTCTTAATTCCCGTTATTCTCATTAGCATCGCAGAACAACATGTGTCCATGGTAACCTGTGCGTGCTCAGAACAGAACTTTCTGTTATGTTACAAACAGGTGTTTTGTGGGCTATCGCAGTCTGTAACATCACCTGTTGGCACATTCTTTCCAGTAATCTTGTAACCTCACTGGCATAGGGTTATTCCTAGATCGCCCAGTCATGTCAAGCATTCTCAAGCCTATGGCCTACTATGGCAAAGCTAAAATCTTACAGATCTCAACCTGTAGGCCTTGCATTCCAGCCATGCTTTACTTTACTTAATACACACTCATTATTCCTAAATACTTGTTAGTCTTATACTTCTATAATCCTACAATTTAAATCTATGTAGCATAGTGGTTATATATAAAATATCTTATGAATTGACCATAACACTAAATAACACAATGATAAATGGATGATAGAATGAACTAATTGGCTACAATTACCACAGAATCATAGAAATGTAGGGCTGGAAGGGACCTTGAGAAGTCATCAAGTCCAGCCCCCTGCACTGAGGCAGGACCAAGTAAATCTAGATCATCCCTGATGGGTGTTTGTCCAACCTGTTCTTAAAATTCTTCCATGTTGGGGAATCCACAGCCTCCCGTGGAAGCCTGTTCCAGAGCTTATTTACTCAGAGTTAGAAAGTTTTTCCTAAATCCAACCTGAATCTCCCTTGCTGCAGATTAAGCCCATGGCTTCTTGTCGTACCTTCAGTGGACGTGGAGGACAGTTGATCTCCATCCTCTTTATAACAGCCCTTAGCACATGTGAGGACTGTTGTCAGATACCCCTTAGCCTTCTTTTCTCAAGACTAAACAAGACCAGGGTTTTTTTTAGTCTTTCCTCATAGATCAGGTTTCTAATAATCTTTAATCTTTTTTTTTTTTTACTCTCCTCTGGACTCTCTCCAATTTATCCACCTCTTTCCTAAAGCGTGGTGCCCAGAACTGAACACAGGACCCCAGCTGAAGCTTCACCAGTGTCATAGAATCATAGAATATCAGGGTTGGAAGGGACCCCTGAAGGTCATCTAGTCCAACCCCCTGCTCGAAGCAGGACCAATTCCCAGTTAAATCATCCCAGCCAGGGCTTTGTCAAGCCTGACCTTAAAAACCTCTAAGGAAGGAGATTCTACCACCTCCCTAGGTAACGCATTCCAGTGTTTCACCACCCTCTTAGTGAAAAAGTTTTTCCTAATATCCAATCTAAACCTCCCCCACTGCAACTTGAGACCATTACTCCTCATTCTGTCATCTGCTACCATTGAGAACAGTCTAGAGCCATCCTCTTTGGAACCTCCTTTCAGGTAGTTGAAAGCAGCTATCAAATCCCCCCTCATTCTTCTCTTCTGCAGGCTAAACAATCCCAGCTCCCTCAGCCTCTCCTCATAACTCATGTGTTCCAGTCCCCTAATCATTTTTGTTGCCCTTCGCTGGACTCTCTCCAATTTATCCACATCCTTCTTGTAGTGTGGGGCCCAAAACTGGACACAGTACTCCAGATGAGGCCTCACCAATGTCGAATAGAGGGGAACGATCACGTCCCTCGATCTGCTCGCTATGCCCCTACTTATACATCCCAAAATGCCATTGGCCTTCTTGGCAACAAGGGCACACTGCTGACTCATATCCAGCTTCTCGTCCACTGTCACCCCTAGGTCCTTTTCCGCAGAACTGCTGCCTAGCCATTCGGTCCCTAGTCTGTAGCGGTGCATTGGATTCTTCCATCCTAAGTGCAGGACCCTGCACTTATCCTTATTGAACCTCATCAGATTTCTTTTGGCCCAATCCTCCAATTTGTCTAGGTCCTTCTGTATCCTATCCCTCCCCTGCAGCGTATCTACCACTCCTCCCAGTTTAGTATCATCTGCAAATTTGCTGAGAGTGCAATCCACACCATCCTCCAGATCATTTATGAAGATATTGAACAAAACCGGCCCCAGGACCGACCTTTGGGGTACTCCACTTGATACCGGCTGCCAACTAGACATGGAGCCATTGATCACTACCCATTGAGTCCGACAATCTAGCCAGCTTTCTACCCACCTTATAGTGCATTCATCCAGCCCATACTTCCTTAACTTGCTGACAAGAATACTGTGGGAGACCGTGTCAAAAGCTTTGCTAAAGTCAAGAAACAATACATCCACTGCTTTCCCCTCATCCACAGAACCAGTAATCTCATCATAAAAGGCGATTAGATTAGTCAGGCATGACCTTCCCTTGGTGAATCCATGCTGGCTGTTCCTGATCACTTTCACCCCAGAGGTGTCAGGTACCTGATCACCCCAGAGGTGTCAGGTAGCACGAGGACAATGACCTCCCATGTCTTACATAGGACACTCCTGCTAATAACCCCTAGAATGCTATCAGTTTATTTCACAACTGCATCACATTGTTGCCTGAGATTCAATTTATGATCCACTCTAACCCCCCAGCTTCTTTTCAGCAGCACTTCCTCCTAGCCACTTATTCCCCAGTCTGCAGTTGTGCATTTGATTTTTCTTTCCTAAGTGTAGTACTTCTCAATCTAACCATCCATCTACCCATCCTTCCTTCCACCCATTGTATCCATCGATCCCATGGCACCATAATATCTAAAATTTGCCACTGTTCTCTCTGTGTCTCCTTTTCCTGGCACCTAGAAGCAGGATCCCCTGTTTATCTGCCCATCCTGACTGAAGAAGAGGATAAGTACACCACTACTCACTTCCCAAAACCTTTGTCCAAGGATGCTGACCCCTGCGCAGGTACGTGGAGCTGGGACAGTCAAGGTGTTTACACTGTGCACGGCAGGGTACGTACCTGCTCAACGGTGGAGACTGGATCTCATTCCAAACTCATTTACGGGCACAAAAAGCGAATGAAATAAGTCTCTGGCAAGCTGTTGAGTGACAGCCTAGGAGGAGGAGAACTTTGAGACAATTAGCAGATTAGCGACAAACCCAGGCCAATCATCTGGCATCAGGTCAGCGTTCTCTGCCCTTGTCACACATATCACTTTCTATTCCCTTCCCCAGAGGTGTCAGGAGGGAGAGAACTCGTAGCAATTAATAACTCATCCGATGCATTTCACAAGGAGAAGCCCAGATTGCAGGGCAGTGCGGGGAGGGGATTTACATGGCTCCTGATTGAGCAGCATCTGCTCACAGACCCACAGCAGGGATCCCGAGTTGGGAGGGGTTGATTTATACAGGGGATCAAAGAGAATTAGTTATGTCCAGATTAGCTGTGTGAGGACTCCGATGTAAGAACCTATGAATATCTGAAGGATATAAAGTACCCAGGACAAGGAGCCCAGAGAGGGCGATAAGAATGCCGAAGAAAATGGTTTATCAACATGAACATTCAGCACAGATACCTGCTGTTCTCAGGCTAGAGGAATACTGCTGTGATCTCAGCCACCAGGGCAGGGTGACTGGAAGCAAACCTATCTACTTATACAGCCCCCATTGCTATGGTATGTAAGCATCTCCCCTATGTTAGAGAATGTATGCTCCCAACAGCCCTGGGAATGCTGGTATCCCTGTTTTTCATGTGGGGAACTGCAGCCCAGAGGCCCAGATCCTCAAAGGGGTTTAAGATCCTGACTTCCTTTGAAATCAAAGGGAATTAGGAGCCTGAATACCTTTGCGGACTCGCTCAAGATCACCTAAGGATAATTTTATTAATCGGATAATAATTCCTAGTTCCTTTCATCAGTCAATCCCACAGCACTTTGCCAAGTAGGTCAGTATCATTATCCCCATTTTACAGAAAGGGAAACTGAGGCACAGAGTTGTGAACTGAGTGACCAGGCAGTGGCAGGGCCAGGAATAGAAATCAGCTCTCCTGGGCCCCAGGCCGCTGCTTTAACCGCAGCCCATACTTCCTCCCAAAAGCTGACTTTCCAATGTCAAACACGGTAGAGTGAAAGCTGCTGGAATGCATTTGGTTTAGTGAGGTGCATGGCATTAGAACGAGGAGCTATAGGATGGAATTAAAGAAAGGGAAAATGTAGAGGGAAGAGCAGGAAAATAGTCCTGCTGGGGAGATGTGGGAGGGGGTGGAATAGTCTCTGTAAGGGAGCTGCCTCCCTTGGGACTTTTAAACTGGGAGTGGACAAAATATGAACCACTGTCCTGTCGGGAACAATGCAGCCCTGGCCAGAAAATGGCCTTGCTAGCATGCTAGGCCTTTCCTAGCTGTCAGTGGGTGACCAGAGAGTTTCCATCTGCAGAACTGTTAATCTGGAACCACTCACCACCACTGGAAGTCAAATCGCCTCACAGAGGAAATACTGGTCCCACAGAAGCAAGTAGCAATGGCTTCACCGAGCATTCAGTGAGAAAGAATTTGGTCCAGATTCTGGAAGGTCAAGTTCATTCGCACAAGCCAGCCCATAACGTGCAGCAGAGAGGCACTGTCCAGAAAATAGCTTCCAGCAAAAGGATTCATGTTCACCTTTGCTGCTCACAAGTTCATGTGGGGGGTTACCCCGGCTGGACGCTGGGTTTTTGGCTCTAGACACAACAGCACTGACTGCCCAGGGTCAGATTGCCTGGAGAGCACTATGGAAATCAATGGAGCTGCACTGATTGACACCACCGGAGGGGTGAGAGGTTGAGCTTGCCTTGCCAGGGAAGCCTGTTGCTGTACTTACAAGGCCGTGCAAGGAGTCAGCATGGATTTGGTGAGGGTGGATCTCAGGTTTCTTTCCCTATTAAGTAAAATTCTCTGATAGAGGTGGGAATAGGGTAATAATTCCCAGTTCCTTCCATCAGTCAATCTCAAATCGCTTTACCAAGTAGGTCAGTATCATTATCTCTATTTTACAGATGGGGAAACTGAGGCACAGAGACATGAACTGACCGGCCAGGCAGCAGAAGAGCCAGGAATAGAAATCTGCCCTCCTTTGCCCCAAGCCGCTGCTTTAACCCCAGTCTACAAGGAAGGAGACTGGTGCATTCTTGCTCACCTGCTGGAAAACGTTCAGGCTGGTGGCAGGTGTGCCAGACAGGAATGTGTAATGCAGGTCGGACAGAGGTTAGGGACCCACCCTTGCACCACAGAAGAGGAAAATCTTAGAATCACAAGAGTATTTAAGTACTGCTGCAGCGTGCGGAGGCCCCAGTTAAGGGGATTGTGCTGGGTGACGTGCAGTTACAGAGTAACAGACAGCCCCCTCCCCAAAGGGTTTACAATCAGACTAGAGAAAGGTGGGGAGAAAGGAACATTATAGAGAATTGAGGCACAGAGCGATTAAGTGATATGCCCAAGGTCACACAGAATCTGTGGCAGACCAAGAACTGAACTCCAAGTCCAGCAACTTAGCTACAGGGCCATCCTTCCTCCCTCTCTGTAGACTGCTTTCTATCAGCCATTCTCAGCCGCCTGGCACTGCTCATGCAGCTCTCTGTTCCTATGAGCCAACACTTGAGAATAATCTGTTATGATAAATGTCCCGAGTGTCATCACTGCTTGAAGCATAAGAGCGTGCTTGAATGGATGGTGTCAAGCGGAAAGTGTTATTGTAAGCAAGGAAAGTTCACACCCTGCTCTGAAGAGAACACACATACACTGTGTACAATCCAAGTGTACTCCCTTCCTGGGACTGGCTGCGTTGGCAACACAATCACAACAGCAACCAGACACAGACCAAGATTTTAAACCGTGGTGTGGAGACCCAATTTTCAGAAAGTTCTGATCACCCACCCTCTAAAAAACCAGGCCCTTTTGCAGTGTCTCAAGTTCAAATTCTTAGCTATAAACCTTACCCTAATTTTCCGCACCCTGCTTGATTGTGCCTAGGGATTTCCCTGCAGGCCCTCTCTGTCCAAGATCCTAGTTTCCTCTGTGGCTAGAGCTACCTCAAGCCCTCTTATATCCTGGCTGGAGGTAAGATTCACCTGCTACTAGGACTCAGCAGCGATGACGTGCAGGGTTCCACTACCACCGATTAATCAGATCGGGCCCTGGAGTCAGTCAACAATTCTATCAAATTTTACCCGGCTAACTCTGCATGGATTGCCAGGAAGTGCTGGGACTGGTGTGACAGGCGATGTGGTCTAGTAGACAGGGACTCAGGAGACTGGGGTTTTCGTCCTGGCTGTGACCTTGGATAAGTCTCTGTGCCTGCGTTCTCCTTCCCACCCTTTGTCTCTTTCTGTGGGGGGCTCTGTCGCACAGGGTGCTGTCTCTCGCTTGGTGACTAGCTCAATAAGATCCTGATCTCAGCCTGGTGCTGCTGTGATGCAAATAATGCACTTGGTTCCAGAACTCGTCCTCCGTTAGGTCTGGCACCATCCCTCCTTTCAAAGGGGATCGGGGGAATGGGGGAGCCTTCAGTCCTGAGTCCCTAAAGCCAGCTCTGCTATCAATTCACGGATGAAACTCAGACTTCAGACCCACTCAGGCAGAAAGATACTGAAACAACCCAGCTCGCATTAAACAAGTGCCTGGCTGTTTGGCACAGTGTGTCACTCTCATACAGAGGGAGCATTTGTGCGTGCCCTAATACAAACCAAATGCTAAATTCTCAAGAAGCGGAAGCAAACTGCTGTTTCCAAATCTGATTCAGAGCCCCGTGCTTGTGGTGAAGGAGCAAGTTCTGGGCTCCTACTGCAGGGGGCGGAGCGCTTGGCTTTGCCACTGACTCAGTTTTTGGCCACGGGCAAGTCACTTCCCCTCCCTGTGCTTCCCAGACTCTAAAATTAAGACAAGAATGCTTTCTCAAGCCATCTAGCTGTGTGTCATAGGTCTAATCCTGCTAACCACTGATGGACAGCAGCCCAGGTAGGGCCTGGGGTTTTGGAGCATGGAGATTTGGGTCCTAACCCTACTAGTGCCATGAATTTCCAAGTGACCAGGCAGTGCAGCAGGGTCACGATTGCGAAGGCCTAACTGGCCACAGGTATGTTGTGGGAGCATTGCGAGGCTTACATAAATAATGCCGGTGATGTACATGTAGATCTGTGAATGGACGGTGCGATGGCAGGGGTGGGGTGGGGGTTGTCACTGGAAAGGAAAGGTCCTACAGGGGCGTGAAGTATCATTGTATCCCGAGAAGCGAAGTCTCCCTGGATTGTCCCCATTGCGCACAGCGAATGGGCAGCGTGTGCTAGGGAAGGGCGCAGGCTGTCACCGGTCTGTAGCATGGCTCTGAGGACTGCAGGATTTACCATGTATGTTCTGAGGGAACGGCTCTAGTTCCAAATGAATCAGACCAGCAGGGAGCCCTGCCGGTTTGGAGATACTCTGCTGAGGTCTCTAACAACTTTTGCTTGGTGTGCTCAGATGTGGGCTTTGAACTCCCTCCCCGCAATGACCCACTCAGGACACCACGCACGCTCTGGCTTGTGGAGCATACCTAGGTCTTCATTTTTTTCTCTCAGTTCCTAGGGATAGCTAAAGATACAGAGGGCCTTATCTCAACATTTCCTCTAACGCCCTGCCCCCGCCCCGCTCTGAGTGATAGAGAGAGATTAGAGGTGGAAAGAACACCTCGGAGCTCATCTCTTCCATCCCCTGAGGAGCAACCCAAGATTGTTCCCTTGTATGCTATTACCTAGCACTCCGTCCAATTCAGCACTAACATGACTCAAGCCATGACTCTTCCCACTGCTTCCCTGGGGAGAACTGTTCCTCAGCTCATATTTCTCACTGCCAGGAAACATTTCCTGATATTCAGCTTAAAGTTTCCTTTCCTTAATTTCATCCCATAGCACCTTGTCAGACCCCACCCTGAACCACCTCTCTTCCTTTTTGGAGTTTGCTCTTTTATCTAAGCCTGGCAATTATAAGCTAAGTTCTATTTATTGATATGGTTCCCATTATAGAATCTTAGGACTGGAAGGGACCTTGACAGGTCATCTACTCATAAGAACATAGGAATGACCCTACTGCATTAGATCAAAGATTCATCTAGCCCAGTCTCCTGTCTTCTGACAGTGGCCAGTGCCAGGTGCCCCAGAGGAAATGAACAGAACAGGTAATCTTCAAATGAACAGAACAGATAACCATCATCATGAGTGCATCCCATCCCCTGCACTCATGGCAGGACTAGGTATTATCTAGACCATCCCTGACAGGGGTTTGTCAACCCTGCTCTTAAAAATTTCCAATGATGGAGATCATAGAATCATAGAATATCAGGGTTGGAAGGGACCTCAGGAGGTCATCTAGTCCAACCCCTGCTCAAAGCAGGACCAATCCCCAACTAAATCATCCCAGCCAGGGCTTTGTCAAGCCTGACCTTAAAAACTTCTCAGGAAGGAGATTCCACCACCTCTACAGGTGCTTCACCACCATTAGAGTGCTTCACCACCCTCCTAGTGAAAAAGTTTTTCCTAATATCCAACCTAAACCTCCCCCACTGCAACTTGAGACCATTACTCCTTGTTCTATCATCTGCTACCATTGAGAACAAGTGAGATCCACCCTCTTTGGAACCCCCTTTCAGGTAGTTGAAAGCAGCTATCAAATCCTCCCTCATTCTTCTCTTCTGCAGACTAAACAATCACAGTTCCCTCAGCCTCTCCTCATAAGTCATGTGCTCCAGCCCCCTAATCATTTTTGTTGCCCTCCGCTGGACTCTTTCCAATTTGTCCACATCCTTCTTGTAGTGTGGGGCCCAAAACTGGACACAGTACTCCAGATGAGGCCTCACCAACGCCAAATAGAGGGGAATGATCACGTCCTTCGATCTGCTGGCAATGCTCCTACTAATACAGCCCGATATGCTGTTAGCCTTCTTGGCAACAAGGAAACACTGCTGACTCATATCCAGCTTCTCGTCCACTGTAACCCCCAAGTCCTTTTCTGCAGAACTGCTGCCTAGCCACAGTCCCTAATCTATAGCGGTGCATGGGATTCTTCCGTCCTAAGTGCAGGACTCTGCACTTGTCCTTGGTGAACCTCATCAGATTTCTTTTGGCCCAATCCTCTAATTTGTCTAGGGCCCTCTGTATCCTATCCCTACCCTCCAGCATATCTACCATTTCTCCTAGTTTAGTGTCGTCTGCAAACTTGATGAGGGTGCAATCCATGCCATCCTCCAGATTGTTAATGAAGATATTGAACAAAACCAGCCGCAGGACCGACCCTTGGGGCACTCCACTTGGAACCGGCTGCCAGCTAGACATGGAGCCATTGATCACTACCCGTTGAGCCCGACAATCTAGCCAGCTTTCTATCCACCTTATAGTCTATTCATCCAATCCATACTTCTTTAACTTGCTGGCAAGAATACTGTGGGAGACTTTATCAAAAGCTTTGCTAAAGTCAAGTAATAACATGTCCACCACTTCCTCCCCCCCAAACAGCCACAGAGCCAGTAATCTTGTCATAGAAGGCAATTAGATTAGTCAGGCATGACTTGCCCTTGGTGAATCCATGCTGACTGTTCCTGATCACTTTCTTCTCCTCTAAGTGCTTCAAAATTGATTCCTTGAGGACCTGCTCCATGATTTTTCCAGGGACTGAAGTGAGGCTGACTGGCCTGTAGTTCCCCAGATCCTCCTCCTTTCCTTTTTTAAAGATGGGGACTACATTAGCCTTTTTCCAGTCATCTGGGACCTCCCCCATTCGCCATGAGTTTTCAAAGATAATGGCCAATGGCTCTGCAATCACATTTGCCAATCACATCTCCTTTAGCTCTCTCGGATGCAACGCATCCGACCCCATGGACTTGTGCTCGTCCAGCTTTTCTAAACAGTCCCGAACCACTTCTTTCTCAACAGAGGGCGGGTCACCTCCTCCCCATGCTCTGCTGCCCAGTGCAGCAGTCTGGGAGCTGACTTTCTTCGTGAAGACAGAGGCAAAAAAAGCATTGAGTACATTTTTCCACACCCTCCATAGGCAATTTATTCCAGTGCATAATAGAGTGACCTGGTGTCTGGTATTTGACTGGAATACCCAGTTGAAAAGGGATCCTGGCCGCTCTGGTCAGCGCCGCTCACCGGACCATTGTCTGCTCCCAGGAAGCAGCCGGCATGTCCCCCATCCGATTCCTGCACGTAGGGCAGGGGCGGGGAACCTATGGCCTGAGCCGGATTTGGCTCCATGGTTAATTTCATCTGGCCCGCGATGTCCCCCTGGGGGGCAGGAGCCACGAGCGCTGGCTCACCCATTGCAGGGGGGAAGCCCTGGTTCTCGGCCTCCCCGCGGGGCTGGAGCCACTGTGTAGGCTCCTCCCACTGTGGGGGAAGTCCTGAGCCTCCGCACCCCACCACTGTGGGGCTGGAGCCGCTGAGCTGGCTCCGCCTACTGCGGGGGGAAGCCCTGAGCCTCTGCGCCCCCCAGCGGGCGAGTGGCCCATGATGGATTTTTTTCCTGTGGGTCAATGGCCCATGCATGGGCATCCTTAGTTCCCATTGAATGCAAAGAATCCTGATGGGGCTCAGCACCTCCCAAGACTGGTCTTTGGTCATCTTTATGCTGACTGTTCTGGCTGTCGCTGCACCCAGTGGGCCATCAGCAGGAGCAGGCTTTTGTGTGGGAAAAGAACTAGGCTTTTTGGCCAACCGCTGCCCTCTCCCCAAAGGGGAAAGCGGGCCGGTACGGCATACTGGTAAGAAGTGGCTGCCAGTACCGGCCTGTACACAGCCAATGTTTAAGCACTGCCAGGGGCCGTTGGCGTGGGGATGAAAGGGGCAGATGCCCTGGGGCCCAGCAATTTAAAAGGCCCGGGGCGCCTGGCTGCCGCTGCTGCGAGGCAACGCAGATGGGCTGGCTGCGGGAGGCTGACTCCACAGCCCCGCCCCTTCTGCCCAAGGCCCCACCCCTTCTGGGGGCCCAGAGCCAGGCCCCCATATCGGTAAGTCCTCTGTGCTACTTTCACTCCTGCTTCTCTCACTCGCCCCAAACATTCGGGGCTGGTGTCTTCAGAGGCAAGGAAGCCCTGTAATTGATCTCCTTGTGCATTAGAGCCGCACAAAGATTTTGATACACTTCGACCTACCCTGATCGCTTTGGCCCAGCTGCCTCTGAAACTCTGCAGCTTGCAGCTTGACTTCGAGTCAAAACAGTTAACGAAGCATTGCAATAAAACTCTGGGTGACCTTTACGGAGACCCCGTGCTACAAGTGCTCCGATGTAAGCCACGCTGCTGAGGGACTCTTAGCTAGTTGTTTGCTGAAGTTCCCCCAGGGTGGAGCTCCTCTGCTAGACATGATCTTACTCCAGTTCTGCTGTTGCCATTTCTCTGTCTCTCCAGCTGGCCACACACTGAGCCCTGTTGTGTCTCCAGGTTACCTCTGGAGTCTTTTCATTCTGTCCCTAGTTGGTTCATATTTGGGGTTCTTTTTGATGTTGGCTTTGCCGATTGACTTAATTACGGCATTTTGGGGTATAAGTGGGAATTGCTCAAGGTGTTTGTGGACTCGCAGGCGATTAACCTGATTGCTCAATTTAAGACAGAGACAATTTCTCTCACTGTAGCCCAATGGTCAAAATAGTGAGGAAGACAGAGAGACAGAGAGGCAGGGAAGGTGGGCAGGAGAGGGACAAGAGTGATGGTGTGAGAGCAGGGATGCAGAGAGAGGGAGTGGAAGAGGCGTCTGCTAAATCCCCTGGCAACAAAGGCAAAGCCAATACAAAGGCTGATCCCAATGCCATGTGACCAATTACAGTTAAGCATCCCAGTTCGAAAATCCCAGATGGTAACATGTGTTGGCCATGAAATCTTGCCAGTTGCACTAAGCATGAAAAAAAAATGTAGCATGAAGCTCTTTGATATTTTTAAATGGATCCAAAAATAAAAGTTAAAAAAAATTGACCAAGAGCCTATGAATTCCCAGAGGTTTTGGTTTTCATTTTAAAGGCAAATTTTGACCCCCAAAATTATATATATATATTAGAGAGAGAGAGAGAGAGAGTACTGAAGCAGGGGCTGCCTACAACTTGATGGTTGTCATTCTTCTGCATGTTGGGAATTTCTCAGCAAGGGGGGGACAGAATTCAAATACTCCTGCTCCAATAATTGAGAGGAGTATAGGTCTTATCACACACACTCACACACACACACACAATTCTGATTCTACCCAGTAGAGGGCAGAAAGAGACGCACACTCAGGTCAGTTTGCTACTCTATTTTCTCAGGGGGATGTTGTACCCAGTTCCGTGGGGGCTGCAGTTTCCAGTTACTGAATCTTTTCAACCAGAAAGGCGCTCTCTTCTCTGTTTAGCGGAGCCGCTAAGGAAGTGCTGCATATGCGCACTGGTGAGAACACAGCATGGCCAGAAGACCGGCTTCTATTTCCTTGTGGTTTTAGCGAGAGGGGTCCCTTCCAACCCTGATATTCCAACCCTGATATGCTATGATTCTATGAAATTCCTCCCCCTCAGAGGGATATATGGGCCCCAGCTGGAGACCATGCAAAAAGGGTCAGTTCTCCACCAAATTTCCTGAATTGCCCTTGGAGTTTTCCAGAAACCTGGCTGCTGGAATGGCTGAGTAACACACCACATGCCTTCCCATGGCTCAGAGGATGAAAACAAGGTTATCCAGCATCTCAAAGAAGCAACATGACTTGCTTCCAACAGTTTCCGGAAAGATGACATCTCTGCCAATGAATAAGGCTAGAAGGAAGGGAACATGAGCACTACATTGAGCATGGGGGTGATGTGACTAAGGGGCCAATTTGTCAATTAAGCAAGTGTCCCATGGGATTCTGGCTAAACAGCTCCTTTGATGCTATGGCTAAGTGACTGCTTAATGGCTGTGCGGATGGTAGGCATATGTTCATCTGCTGTGGAAGTGACAAGGAAGGGAATGACCACTTAAGAGCATGTGCAGTGCCAGCAAAAACCACAATGAGAAAGAAGTGGTGTTCATTCACTCAGTTCTGGGTGCCACAAGCGTATTAGTTGGCAAGGAGTAGGGAAAAACCAAACGGGTAAGTAAAAAGATGGCAAAGAGAGGAGAAATGAACTGCACTGGCTCACAAAGCCAGGAAGACTTTTGCAAAAATGGCCTACGGAGAAGTCCAGCGGGTTCAGTGATAGGATTTGTACCGTCCATACAGGAGGGCTGGGTTTGATTCCTGGCCAATGCAGGAGGGAGAATTATCTTTCTGGAGGACAGGAGGGGTTTGTGGCTAAGATACTAAAGTGGAATCCAATAGACATAAATCCAGTTCCCAGTTGTGCTCTGAATTCCCTGTGTGACATGGGGAAAGCTATGGCAGAATGTCTCTGTGCCTCAGAATGACACAATTGCCCTACCTCCCAGGGAGGTTGGTGAGGATAAATCCATAAAATCTGGGGGTGTGCTCCAATCCTGAGGTGCTTATATTTCACTGGAAGTCAATGGGATTCAGGCTTCTATGTCAAGGCACTTTAGAAAATGTTATCCTTAATGAACGGGGTTAATAATACTTACCCCACTTGCAGAGGTATTTTGAATATTAATGTTCTCTACAAGATCTGCTCTAAGGATTATTTTGGGGCAGTTCTCCAGCCTGTGTTACACAGGAGGTCAGGCTAGATGGTCACAGTGGTCCCTTCTGGCCTTGAAATCTGTGCATTAACATTTATAAAAACAAATTAATAACGGGGGTGAATGTGGGTGAAGGAAGATTCTATTTAGGACTTTCACAAAGGGATTTTTCTTCCTGTTCACCCAGGTGCTAGAGACTCTAATATCAAACAGCCACAATCAATATATGACAAACACAATTCCTGGCTCTAAAGGGATGGACAGGTCCATCAACGTTCTATCACCTCTACTGATTTATCACAGAGAAGCAGATTACCTTTATTAGATGATACTCATTAAGAGCTCTTTTGTGGCCTTTCCCCACAACAGGTTTCCAGCATCCAAATGGACCTGAATGATCCAGGCTATTTTGTGTATGGACTGTAAACCCCTTAAGGTTTTACCCCTTAATTGATGTAACAGCCAGCATTGTTTATCTCTCTCCTTTTGTAGTTCATGGATCACGTAGGAATTCAGTAGTTGGGAAGAGGGTATTATTATAAAAAGAAAAGGAGGACTTGTGGCACCTTAGAGACTAACCAATTTATTAGAGCATAAGCTTTCGTGAGCTACAGCTCACTTCCTCAGATGCATATCGTGGAAACTGCAGCAGGCTTTATATATACACAGAGAATATGAAACAATACCTATTCCCACCCCACTGTCCTGCTGGTAATAGCTTATCTAAAGTGATTTCCAGCACAAATCCAGGTTTTCTCACCCTCCACCCCCCCACACAAATTCACTCTCCTGCTGGTGATAGCCCATCCAAAGTGACAACTCTTTACACAATGTGCATGACAATCAAGCTGGGCTATTTCCTGCATAAATTCAGGTTCTCACATCCCCCCCACCCCCATACACACACAAACTCACTCTCCTGCTGGTAATAGCTCATCCAAACTGACCACTCTTCAAGTTAAAATCCAAGTTAAACCAGAACATCTGGGGGGGGGGGGTTAGGAAAAAACAAGAGGAAACAGGCTACCTTGCATAATGACTTAGCCACTCCAAGTCTCTATTTAAGCCTAAATTAATAGTATCCAATTTGCAAATGAATTCCAATTCAGCAGTTTCTCGCTGGAGTCTGGATTTGAAGTTTTTTTGTTTTAAGATAGCGACCTTCATGTCTGTGATCGCGTGACCAGAGAGATTGAAGTGTTCTCCGACTGGTTTATGAATGTTATAATTCTTGACATCTGATTTGTGTCCATTTATTCTTTTACGTAGAGACTGTCCAGTTTGACCAATGTACATGGCAGAGGGGCATTGCTGGCACATGATGGCATATATCACATTGGTGGATGTGCAGGTGAACGAGCCTCTGATAGTGTGGCTGATGTTATTAGGCCCTGTGATGGTGTCCCCTGAATAGATATGTGGGCACAGTTGGCAACGGGCTTTGTTGCAAGGATAAGTTCCTGGGTTAGTGGTTCTGTTGTGTGGTATGTGGTTGTTGGTGAGTATTTGCTTCAGGTTGCGGGGCTGTCTGTAGGCAAGGACTGGCCTGTCTCCCAAGATTTGTGAGAGTGTTGGGTCATCCTTTAGGATAGGTTGTAGATCCTTAATAATGCGTTGGAGGGGTTTTAGTTGCAGGAAATAGCCCAGCTTGATTGTCATGCACATTGTGTAAAGAGTTGTCACTTTGGATGGGCTATCACCAGCAGGAGAGTGAATTTGTGTGGGGGGGTGGAGGGTGAGAAAACCTGGATTTGTGCTGGAAATCACTTTAGATAAGCTATTACCAGCAGGACAGTGGGGTGGGAATAGGTATTGTTTCATATTCTCTGTGTATATATAAAGCCTGCTGCAGTTTCCACGATATGCATCTGAGGAAGTGAGCTGTAGCTCACGAAAGCTTATGCTCTAATAAATTGGTTAGTCTCTAAGGTGCCACAAGTACTCCTTTTCTTTTTGCGAATACAGACTAACACGGCTGTTACTCTGAAACCTGGTATTATTATAGACATTAGACAGTGGTTGCCAATAAATAGTCAACATTTGTCAACACACAACATAGTTATGATGGTTTTCTGAATGTAGGTCAAAATTGTAGTTTCTATACTACAGTGAGATTAAGAGTTGGTGTTAGGGCTGGTCGGAAAAATTCTGATGAAACATTTTTCATCGGTATTTGCCAAGTCAGCGAAATCCAAATGTTTTACAGAGACGGTTCAATTTTGCTGAAGTTCCAATGGAACCCAGGCAGACATCCTACGGAAACCTGCTTGATTTCCTGCTAGCTCACCCGCCTGGCAGGCTAATGGGAGAAGGGGCTTTCAGGATATGTGGCTCCAAGGTAATTTGCCAGGTGAGTTTCCCCGGAGCCAGTGCTCCACTGTATTTCATAGAGAATATTAGAAAATGTTTGTTCTGAATCAGAGCAAAACCATAGAAGGATGGACTCATCACTGGAGCATCCCCTCACTGCTTGGCACGTAATAGCTGGATCTCCTGCTGCTGACAGTTGCTCTGGTCCCACCGTGGTCTGCCTCTTTTCGTGGCCAGCTCATTTTAGACCCACTCCTTCTGGGGTAACAGAAAGTAGAACAAAACCAGATGTCCAAATCCTCGGTCTGATCTGCTGTTCTTGACTCTGGGCCCCATGGTCCATATACCCGTTCATTCAGGGATCTCAGTCATGCTTATCCACTTCTCAGGGGCTTCACCCCACCTTCCCAATGGCTGGTAGGGAAAACCAGGCCCTTCCACTGCACAGGGCTCCAATCCAGGTATGCTATAAGTAGCAGCCAAGGTCTGTTCCATCAGACTCCTTGCTGTTGCCTCCCTGGACTTCTTACCATAGCCTGTCAGCAGGCCTCTCCCAGTTTACCCTTCTCTGAGGGCCGGGAGCTACAGAGCTCCCCTTGTAATCAGCCTGTAAATCGCAAACCAAAAGTACCAGCTTAGCCCAATTTCTGCCCCCCTTGGTCTCCACCTTTCTTCCCTCTTACTGAGTTCCT
Source organism: Lepidochelys kempii (assembly GCF_965140285.1). Classification (NCBI taxonomy): domain Eukaryota; kingdom Metazoa; phylum Chordata; order Testudines; family Cheloniidae; genus Lepidochelys; species Lepidochelys kempii. Next base: position 138,585,950 of record NC_136383.1, read on the forward strand.
GAACATCTCCTGGGGGTCTCTTCCTGGAAATACTGATCATGCCCTTTTATCAGGGCTCCTCAGCACCGGAGCCTGCTCCACCCCAGTGGCTGGTCCACGTCTCTCCTGGCCTCATGCCAGATTCTCTACTCAGGAGAAGATCCCAAAGCCAACTCTCCCCATGGGCTTCCTCCTTGATTCTCCTGGTCTCTCTACTCCCAGATAGTGACTGCAGAGGTTCTCCCTGCAGCCCCCTTCTGCTTCAGCCTTCCTGTCTTTATGGTCATCACCCAGTTCCTTCCCCAGCTGGGCTTCATCCTTAATTAGGCCTGCTCACCCTCCAGGTGCCACTAGATGGGTTAATTGGCCTGTCCGGCCCACATTAACCCATTCAGAGCCAAGATGGGGTGTATGTATACCCTGTGACGGAAACCAAATGTCAAAATATCAAAATCCTCCATGAAATGGAATTACCTTTCTCCATTCAACTCTAATTGATATAACCCACTGGTTCAGCATGTTTTAGATGTCGTCTCATCATAGTGGTAGGTCCACAGGAGGGGATAAGAGCCTACTACTGCTACTAGGTAATCACAAAGTCATAGAGTTTATGGCCAGAAGAGACCACTACATTATCTAGTCTGACCTCCTGTCTATCACAGGCCACCAACATCACCTAGCACCTGCACACCAACCCAGCAACTGAAATGAGACCAAAGAATTACAGCCCACCGGAAACTAGACTAAACAGTGGGCCATGCTTTTAGTGCTGAAGTTCTTGGATTCAGTCCCTGCTGCCAACCCATGGTGATGGATCATCAGATTAGCAAATGCTGGTTATCGAAGGTAACCACTGCAGACAACACCTATTTCTAGTTCTTGCCTACAACGACCAGTGTGGGACTGTTGCCTACTGTACATTCCTGCGTTCTTTGTTCGACCCAGCATGAAGTGATTCAAGTGACATGGGTTACCAAGACTCCTTCCCCTGAGAGACTATTTGACCCTGACCAATTGTCTCACCATTGAGAAACATTTCCTGACAATCCTGCTGAAAACTTCCTTTGCTTAATTCCAGCCCATTCCTCCTAGATAACGATCTTACATTTATATATAGTGCTGGGGTGTTGACTTCCCACCTGACCTGTTAAGGGGGTTTTGAATAACATGGAATTCCTGTACAAAAGATCCTCCCTTCCGGCAGCACCAGAGGAATTTTAGGGCTCCCAGGACTGTTGCCCCCTTTTATCCAGCAAGGTAAATCGCTTTAGAACACAGATTTATTTATCGTGGCTTTGCTTTTGCCCACTACAGAAGTGCAGCAGCTGTTCTCTGAGTGCACATGGCAAACCAATGCAGACGTCCAGGGTAGGAAGCGAAACAGACCATTATCCTACTGAGACTTCTGGGGGAAGATGAGGAAGAATGAAGCACTGATTCTGAAGGAAGAGGGCAACCGTAATGAGCCCACTTCCTGCGGCAGGCAGGGTATTTCCCCTCCTGAGATTTCCCAACGGACAGGCCAGCTCTGGCCCACACCCCAGCTCCTATGTGCCATTGCAGCAGCAGCAAGCAGCTGAAACTAGCTGGGAGAGAATTCCTCCCCCTGGCCCCCACACACAGACGCAGCATAGGGCCAAGGTGAGTGAACGTTTACTGCCCCCGCATGGCAGGGCCTGGGATAAGGGGCACGTTGGCAGTGGGTTTAGGGGAAGGGAGGTGTGGCAAGGCGTGTGCCTATAGCTCTTGGTGCTATGGGGATTCTGGGTTACAGAGCCACAGGGAGGCCGCTATAAATTAGAGCAGCCCTGGGGTTGCTTTAACTTACCTTGGGGGATCTTCGCCTGAGCTGTATCTCTCAGGGGGCAGAGCACAGCATATGCCCTGTAAATACATGCCCCTCATGGCATCTGCTGAGCATACAGTCCGAGGTGACCTGATTGCAGATTGTTCCATTATATTACCCATAACAATTCCTCTCCTTACTTGCTACGCCCACCCACTGCTTGCAGAGAGGCATCTGGTCTCCCTTAGTCATTTAGCCAAGTGGTAGGGCTTTCATTCTTTTAATTTAATCCTTATTAGTCATTTCCTCCAACCTTTCATCTTTCTTGGGCACTTTCCCCTGGATTCCCTCCAATTACTCATCTTCTTTCTGGTATTGATTATGGATGTGTTTTTGTGACACTTGTACTGCTTTGGTCACAATGACCTATGTTTGGTTTATATTCAGAGGACCACAAAACAGCAGCAAACATATTCGCCAGTCCCTCACGATTGCAAAAACAGTTTGAAAATCTCAGGATTTTAAAAATGTTGCATTAAGTTGAGGTGTTTTTTGTTTGTTTCTTGGTCTGCCTATTTACCTTCCAGGGCAAGCCACCCCTTATTGGAGTCTTCCCCCAGCTGAGGTGATACAGTGCATCATGGGACTTACGCGACCAAGGTGCATGATGGGAAATGTAGTCTGGCTAAGAAGTCCAATTTATAGAGGAGAATGAAGGCAGGAGGCACCTGAATGACAACTTCCATGAGACACTGCAGCATCTCTGTGGGCCACAGCTTAATGCCAAAGGAAACTGAAAAGAAACGTTTCCATTCAGTGTAGCAAATCAAAACCAGATTGCCTGGTCAGGGAATACTGAAACACTTTGTTTCTATTAAAAATATTTCTGAACCAAAATTTTTCTGAACTTCCCATTCCTTGAACAATTTCCATATTTGAGGCACAGAAACAAATTTTGAAAGGTTGGAATTTTCCATGGGATGCAAATCACAGTTTTCAGCCAGCTTTAGTGAAAAACTTAAGGTCCCCCTCATGAGGTAGGTAACTTCATCTCCATTTTATAGTCAGGGAAACTGAGGCACAGAGGTGCTGTGACTTGCCCAGGGTCACACACCAGAATCTCCTTGGGGCAGGGAATTGTCTTTTACTTCTTTGTATAGCACCCAGCACAGTGGGGCCCTGGTCTAACACTGTGGCCCCCTAGGCACTACTGCAATCCAAATAAATCAATAATAAAAGGCAAGAACAGATCCCAGGAGTTTTCATTCACAGGCACCTGCTCAACCACTGTCTCAGCCTGTTTCACGGCCCTGATGCCTGGCTCTCCAGGTCAGCAGGACCTGGGAGAGCTTGAAGAGCTTCAGGGGGCAGATGAGAGTGTTTTGAATTGCTCAACAATTGAGGAGTGGTATTAATGGGGGAAGGTCTAATGGAAGTCCCACCCACACCTCGTTGGCCAGAATTCAAAGCCTTGAAGATAGAGGTTGAAATGTGGACAAAACTGGGGTGGCTCCAGCAAAGACATGGAGGGACCAGGGGAGAAATAATCAGTAGACCAGAATAACTAGTAAGGTTTGACTTTGGCACCTGGTTTCCATATTACGTTTAGAAGGATTCATGGGGTCCTCCTTGCCAGGGACTAAGGTTGAGGCCTGGTTGAGTCTACATATGGCAGGAATGCCACAAAGGGCACCTGGCTGTTGCGAGTAGCCACCCTGGATGCTTTCAAAGTCAGAGCTGGCTCAGTGCCTGGGGCTGAATGAAATACATGCTGTGCCGGGCACAGGCAAGTCCCGAGAGGACACCACTCCTGACACAAGAGTGAACCCGTGAGCTCATCCCACATCAGTCCCCTCCCGTTTGTGTGGGGTCAGCTAGCTGCCTCCCTTATGTACTGTCCTCCATCAACCCAGAGGTGAATTCAGTTTTGCTCTGAGACTTCCCATCCTCTTAGCGCCCCTGGGAGGAGTTAAATCAAGGATTCAGGGAATTGTGACCTGGAGATAACCTCCTCACCCCTAATTTTCCGTGCCTACCAGAACACATCATAACAACAATCATTTGCACTTTATGTCATCTTTAATTTGAGGATCTCAAGCCACTTTAAACTCACAGACTCAGACCTTAAGGCCAGAAGGGACCGTCGGGATTATCTAGTCTGACCTTCTGCACACCGCAGGCCACAGAACCTCACCCAGCCACTCTGGCAACAGGCCCGTAGCCTCTGGCTGAGTTACCGACGTCCTCAAATCATGGTTTAAGGACTTAAGGTTACATAGAATCCACCGTTTACTCTAGTCAAACCAGCAGGGGACCCGTGCCCCATGCTGCAGAGGAAGGCAACTCCCCCTCCCATTATTCCTGCTGTTGTAACTGCTATCTCAGCCGTATTCTTGCTCTCCATAGGACCATAGTTAAAAGCTGCGTATGAGCTATTACTGAGCAGCTAATGACTGCTTTGGGCTTAAGGTTACTGAACTCTCAGCAATGAGTTTATTGCTTAGTAGAGCAGGTCAGACAATGCCAAATAGATTTCAGGGAAATTTCTGAAAGAAACAAAAATATTTCTTTTTCTCTGAAATGTTTCATGAAAATGTTCTGGCTTTTCAAAGAATGAATGAAAACCAAATTATTTCTGATTTTGGAAAAAACAGAACATTAAAAAAACCAAAAGTGAAAACCAGAAAGAACACCCTATGCAATCCACCTCAAGCCCAAAATTTGGAGAAGGGGGGTTGGGGGCACTTCTGGTTAAAAAATAAACTTTATTCATTAAACATTTTCTTTTAGAAAATTTTGAATGAAACTAAAAATTTCCACAAGCTTTTTAGTTCTTTTATTTATTTTTTTTAAAAAGGCAAATTTTCATTAAAAAAAAAGTCTCAAGGGAATATTTTTAACCAGGTCTATCACTCATAAAGAGTTTTGACGTCCAGGAAGCCCAAAAGACACCATATAAAGCTAGATTCTCTTCTGATCCCTCTATGTTGATTGCCTGCAATTCTCTAATCTATCAATCCATATACAGTCTAGGCTACCTGGCTTTAAAAGTGGTGCTTGAGAAAGGTTCTGAACTATCAGACAAACCATCTCCTTTTCAGCCACAGAGCAGGTGCACCCCAAATCCCCCAGTCCTGACATGGATGGTGGTGTGACAAGTTTTGTGTGTCTGTTCTTGGTGCTATGGTAGCTGGCAGTTGAACTATATGGCACAGTGTGGTCCTAGAGATCCATCTGTCTTGAAGGAGATGGTGTCATACCAATGACATAAGATCAGGAAATGGAAAGGATTTCCTTTCTGACATACTTTCTGTTGTATATTTTCCGCCACACTCAGGAGAAGAGAGGAGAAAATGTAACAATGATATATATAATACGCTGCACACACTTGAAAAACCATGACAGTCTCATTGGACCTGCAGTAGGCCCTCTAGCCCAGTGTTTCTCAATGACTGGTCCATGGACCAGTGCCGGTTCCTAAGATCTCCCAGATACAGTTTAGGAAGGCAGCAAGCCAGTCCCTGGTATCGAAAAGGTTGAAAAACATTGTTGTAGTCTACCTATCTCCATTGGGTATTTTCATCATTTGTTCTACAGAGTGCAATTGCACCAGGAAAGGTACAGACTGCAGGGCTAGCAGGCTGGCAAGGGATGGAGGTACAGGACAAGGAACTCCATCTTCCAGGTTTACCAAGATGTTACCCAGAGCATGTAGCATGAACACTGCATGTGTTCCAGTGAGGCCAATGGGTTAAGAAGAGGAGTGGCATAGAGGCCCAGTACAGGGCACAGAACCAGGGAATTCTGAGCTCTTATTCTCCCCACTTTGGCCTTAGGCACATTGCTTATGGTGTCTCCATTCAGTTTCCCCCATCGGTAGAGCAAGGATGAAAATCCTTATCCCCCACGGAGGATAGAACACTAAGGGTGAAATCCAAATGCCACTGAAGTCAAAGGCAAATCTCCTGTTGACTTTCATGGGACCAGGATTTCAGCTTGTATGTTTTTAAAGAGATAAAGTGTTATTGGGATTTTGCATTTTAAAGGAAAACGCTGCTTTCGGGTGTTCTAGATGCCACCTGAGATACAATACCACTGAAAAGCATTCATGCATCTGTCCAGTCAGCTCTGTATGTACCAGTATCTCTACAGTAACCTACTGTGTCTTTCTTGTTCCTGTTAGAGATGGACCTGAACCAAAACCCCAAAGCAGTGGGGCATGCCTGAAATATTAGGGCTCTTCAAGATCTGAACTTGAACCTGTTCCTGAATTTTGCAAACAGCCTTTATCTTTATAAAACTATAATAATCTTTACAATATGGGCCAAACCAACCCTCCCAATCTGAACAAATTTGGGGTGTCTGAGGGCCTATCTAATCTAATCTAACCTAACCTAACCCAATCCTCGAGACATGCTCTTCTGTCTCTCATCTTCATATGTATGTATGGATCTACCACTTAGACCCTCACTTTGTTTCATTGGTTCATGGTTTAGATATTTGTCAATTTCTCTAGCTTTCCCTGATCCCGTCTTGTCTGTGGACATAGAGTATCACCCAGTGGTAGAAAGCAGATTGGTTAGAAGGCTGTTGATGATATTTCCTACATCTGTTAAAAGGGCCTATGCCAGACACTACTTTAGCAATTTAGTTGGGTAACTGGAACCGTCAAAGACAGTATGTCTGTATCTCTCTCTGTCTTGAACAGCTAGTAAAAAAGTGGGGATGGGAAGAGAGGAATGAGAAGGAAATTTTGCCCTTGACCTCCCTTGCCCTTAGAATTTCCAGCCTTAGGAATTTCTACAGCTCACTTCCATATGCTTTTTTTTTTTTTTGCAGCCACACACACTCTTGTGTTATGTTGTGTAATAAATGGGACAGGTCAAACAGGGGGATATTTTGGTAGCTGGGGATACATGACAAGTTCCAACAAGCCCATCCACATGAGTTAAGATTAGATGCAGACATCAGCCGTGACTCAACAGGATACGCTGGGCTGATGCCAGGATCAGAATTCTGTTACTGGCCTTCTGAATCACTAGTGGGGAAGAAAAATCCCTCAGTCGCCAGCATTCTCCATCTGGTTTTAACTTGGTGATGTCTTTGGAAGGTAGGTGCAGTATTTGGTTTGTTTTAACCTCACAAACAGCTTGGCAGGCCGGTGTCCAGGTCATGAGTGCACACAATGCGTGCAGCGCTCTGCCAATGGGAAAGCCGGGGCTGATCTTCAATTTCTGTTGTTAGCCAAAACTTCTTGGGGATTAGGCCAGGCACCGAAAGGCAGGGACCCACTTACAGCTTAGGAGAGGAGGGGATTGGACAGCAGGCTGGAGCAAACTGCTTGATAGTGACCAGAGTCTAAATGGGGAAATATTTTCCTGAACTTTAAATAGGATCTTGAGCTGTTGTGCTGGTTCAGGCTCAGTCTGCAAGTGAGGAGATGCTCTTGCAAACTCACACTGGGATGTAGGAGTCAAACTGGGTCAATCCCTTCTCATGTGTCATCACCAGCAATGACATTTATGCAGGGCAAATTTGGCTTTCAGTGACCCTCAGGCATTTCCATAGATTTGCACAGGAATAACGGATTGTAACCTATTGATCACATCAGAGAAGAAAGAAGCTCCCTCTCTCTTGCTTAACTTTTGTAGTCTCTGCCAGGCTAACAGAAGTAAAAACCACAAATGACTTCTATTTACTTTGATAGTAAGTGGATCTGACTCACATAGTAAAATGGTGCCATTCTACATGATGGTTGTTTGAGAACAGAACCACACTTTAAATGGCGTTGTGTAGAATACTTCGTCCAGTTCTGGTGTCCACATTTTCAAAAGGATGTTGAAAGAGTGGAAGGGCGCAGAAAAGAGCCACAAAAATTATTCGAGGGCTAGAGAAAATGCCTTGCAGTGAGAGACTTCAAAGGGCTCAAGTGGTTTAGCATATCAAAAACAAGATTAAGGTGTGAACACAGAACATAAGAACCGCCAGACTGGGTCAGACCAAAGGTCCATCTAGCCAGTATCCTGTGTTCCAACAGTAGCCAGTGCCAGGTGCTTCAGAGGGAATGAATGGAACAGGTAATCACTGAGCGATCCATCCCCTGTTGCTCATTCCCAGATTTGGGCAAACAGAGGCTAGGTGACTTGATTAGTGTATAGGTATCTTCATGGGGAGAAAGTGCTGGGTATTAAAGGGCTCTTTAATCTAGTGGCAAAAGCCGTAACAAGAACCAATGGTTGGAAGCTGAAGCCAAACAAAATTCCAACGGGAAATAAGGCACAATTATTTAACAGTGAGGGTGATTTACCATTGGAACAAACTACCAAAGGAAGTGGTGGAGTCTCCATCTTTTGGAGTCTTCAAAGCAGGACTGGATGTCCTTCTGGATCCTCCATACTTTAGCCAAACACAAGTTATAGGGCACAATTCAGGGGTAACGGCATGAAATTTAAGGACCTATGCCATACAGGGGATGAGACGAGTGGATTTAATGCTCCCTTCAACCCTTTAACTCTATGGATTTGGCACAGGTGGAAGTGGGTATCCCTGCAGAATGAATCCCTTTGTTATGTACAAAGACCCCAAAGTGGAAGCTTTCCCTGCATGATCCAATGTGCCTCAACCATGATCTAGAAGGATAACCTCTAGTGGACAGAGGCTGGCTCATTCTCTAGAGCCCATTCAGTCCATGGCATCTCTGGTGGGAATGCCAACGCAGGAGACAATTAGCATCATAGTAAATTTTTTCCCATTAGGATCTGGACTAAATCAACCAGTTTCACCCACCTTGACGACTGGGACCTAGTTCCACATTCCTCTGAAGCCCTGAGCTGGGATCATGCATTAATATCAGGCAGTGGTGTGTGACTAGGCAGTTTTTCCATCTTGTTCCATATTTTGCTCCAGTTTTGGAATCATTGGCATTTTGAATCAAGCTTTGTTTACTCAGGGCCTCCCAGCAGATGCACTTATATATTGAATCCAAATAGGTTCCCTGCCCCAAATCCACAGAGAGGCGTTGTCTCTGGCACATAATGCGAGGCATGGCCATTAAAGTTTCCCCAGACTAACCAATCTGCCACATTTGTTCCTCTCCTGCTCCTGATTTGTTACATCATAACATAGCCTATTGTGGCCATGCTTTCTGTTCTGCTTAGTAGAAAGTGCTCATAGGAAACTAGCTGTTTACTAGTGGTGGGTGGAATGTACTGGAGACAGTGGAAGCATCATTGTCTCAATGTTTTTGTGGCGAAACCCATCTGGAGATGCTGAAAGCAAATGTGGTTACTGTGATCCTAATCAGCCTGTAATATCAGCCCTTGGGATGAGTTAGGTCCATGGGCTGCTTTTGATGCATGATGGTTTTTCAAAGAGAGGCCAGTGAACCCGTGCGTATCCACGTGTTACAGGAGTAGCTCAAAACAGTTCTGCCTTTCCTGATTCAAGCAGGAAAGTCATGGCCTGACATTAGAATTGGGACCCCAAAGAGAAAGGCAGCAAAAGATGGGACAAGCTGACATATGGGAGGGTTTATGTAGAGCAAAAGGGAATAGAAATAAGTCACTTGGTGAAAACGAGCATGGAAAATTTAGCCTAGCTAGCAGGAAAGCCATCCTAAGAGTGGAACAATCTCCCAAGCCAGTGGTGGAAGCCCCATTATGTGAGTCATGTAAAATCGTACGGGACAAAGCCCCAGAGACTACGTGTTAGGGAACAGTCCTGCCCTGGCCAAGGGTGGGCAGACAAGATGATCTAATAGGTCTTTTCCAGCTCTTCTTTTTCTGACTCCGTGGCATGTCTTGATGAGGGCAGTGGGATTTGGGCTGGCTAAGGGAGGCCAAGCCAAACATTACAAACCACCACGTGACCATTACAGCCAGAATTGAAAGCCGTTGACATGGAGATGCACAGTACATGGGCTGTTGTTTCTCAGGCTAAGTAATCCCCGGAAATGCTGCTCATTGTTGATGAATGGTGATCGTGGAATGAGTTGGAGGAATAGTTCCTGCTGCTTCTCTATACATCGTAGGAAACATAGGAATTGCCACATTGGATCGGACCGGTGGTCCAACTGGTCCAGTATTGTGTAACCAACAGTAGCCAGAGCCAGCTGCTTCAGAGGAAGGAGCAAGAAACCCTGCAGTTATGGGATAACCTGTTCCCAAGAAAAGTTTGTCTTAACCCTCAACAGTTAGAGGTTGACTTATGACTGGAGAACTCTGACAAGCAACGGCTCTTGTGCTTCACCATTTCTGGTTTCAGTGCCAGATGAAACCAGAATGTGCAGTGGTAACATTGTATATGTATCCGTAATTAACACGGTCAAATATAATACTTGAAACCCAAAGCAACTAATTCAATGCAATAATGGATAATTAATAACCACGTCAAACTTTTCCATGCCTCAGCACAAAAGCAGCTGGGTACATATCATCTTGATATTTGGGCAAGGGGTTCAGATCAGTTCTGATTATTCATAGTTTCCCAGATTCATGGATTTTAAGGCTAGACGTGAGAAAGACATCCACGTTTGATTGAAAGATTCCAACTGAGGAAGCATTTACAGGTAACACAAACACTGAATGGACTTCAAGGGGAGGATAGTACAGGCGGGGTTTCAGCCAGCCCTCATCATTGCCGGGGAAGATGGAAATATCACCGCTTAGACAAGCTTAGGATTCTCACATGGACTTTGCAAGGTTGTTTCTGCATCTATTTATTTTTTCCATGTGCATTTTAAACCATAATGCCAGCCCCAGAGACCAAAGTCTGCCTGACTCAGAGCGGGGACTTGACCGTGGGTCACCCACCTCGCCACTGAGTACCCCGAGCACTGTGCTATAGAATTAGCTCCCTTTGCACAACCTCTCCTGTTGCAGCTGTTCTACGTTGTATAACAACTCACTGGGCCAGTGAGAAAATGGCGCAGATCCCGGACTCAAACCTGGCTCTCACCCCCTGGGCTGCCAACGCTTCTGGGGGTGACAGGTCTTGCTCTCATGTGCTCTTGTGTCATTTTCATAAAATGGAATTCTTGTTTTCTGACCAGCCCCCCCACCCCCTGCAGCACAAGTCTCATTGACTTTCACCCCTATACCCCCTACAGGACTTAAGCACTTTCCTAAGTCCCAGCCTACAGAGTCAAATTCATGTCCACCGTGAAACTGACAGAAGTGTCTGGGGTTGTCACAATAGCAGAGAGAAAAATCTGCCGTGTTTCACAGTGCAAACCTTCTTCTTTGATTCCCAAATGAAAACTGCCTCCTTCCTTCGTGGCCATCCCATGATCTCACACAACAGAGTTAAAGAACTGCTGTTTTCTTCCTGAAGTTTCAGGCTTGTGAAAGCTGCCAGAATGACCGAATTGGAGATTGAATTACTCAGTGTGTCCACAGGCCAGACACAGTGCAGGCTTCCCTTTTAGCTCCTTGCCAAATGGCTCCTGTCGTAACTTGGCAGCAACAACAATAAGGGGGAGAAGGTAATTTATCCTGCATGTCTCCTCAGCTTCTGTGGGCATGTCTACATTGCAATATAAGTCCTGGGTTTGAACCCAGGATCAAGCCTAACACCGCGGCTGTCTACACACAAATCGCACTAACCCAGGGTTCAGATGCAGGGTCTCAGGACCCCATGGGGGTGAAGAGTCTGAGATTGAGTCAAGCCGGGACCCAGGCTTCAAGCCCTTTTGCTTTGCAGTGTGGATGCAGCACCACTGCACTTGTGCTATCAGCGTCCATCAAAAGTATGCCACAATCTCCTGGGTGGACCTTGTTTGTTCTCTAGACTGCCAAGTGTGGTGGACAGTCAAGTTTTCCCACACTGCACCACAAACAAAGGGCTAGAGTGGCCAACCACAAACAAAGGGCTAGAGTGGCCACATTTGGGGAAGATGTTAGGAAGTCTGGGAGATGGGTGGTTGGACTCAGGCCCACATAATTCAGTATAGACACTGGAGCCCAGGTTGGGACCCAGGGTTCAACAACTCCTAACCTAGGGTTACAAATGAGGGTAGATGCTCAAGATCTAGGTTCACAAACACACGGTCTGCTAACTTGAGTTCTAGTAATCCGGGGCTTACATTGCAATTTAAACATACCCTGTGGGACCAGGAAGCAAGTCATCAATTAGTGCTAGCTGATAGGATGGTTCTTAAGTTGTGAGGATCTGCAGTGCTGGGACTTCCTATCATTAAAGCAAAAAACATTTTTTAATTTGCTCCAAATAAGTTCCTTACGCACACACGCACATTTTCTTCCTTATGTAACCCTTCTGCCCATCAGAGTTGGCAGCAACAAGGGCCGGGTTCAATATCTAGGGGATCCATTCCAATAACACTATGCAAAACCGGCTCGAGCCCCCACCCAGTGACCTGGGACAAATATATACCACCCCCGCTGGGCGCCTCCAAGAGGCAATACTTCCCCTCTCGGAAGCACAGAGTCTGAGTGTAGCAAAAAGCCTTTTAATAACAGAGAGAACCAATGTGGCATTATGTTGGGGAAACACCACCAACAGGATTTATAACACAACCCACGAGCAAAAACCCACCCCAAGCAAATTGGGGCATGCCCCTTTCCCTTTGGTTCTTGAGTCCAGCAACCCCAAATCACCCAAAGTCCCAAAAGTCCAATGACCCAAAAGTCTCTGTCCCTGGTCAGGGCAGCCCCAGAGTTCGAAAGTTTATCTGCAGAGCTTTACCTCCCAACATGGGTGGAGATGGGGGGAGGGAAGAGAGAGGTAAGGGGCACCTTACATGATCTGAAGCTGACCACCCCGCAGCTCCATAGGGCTTCGCTCCGCTCCACTCCACCAACCGCCCCACGAACTGCTTCGCTCAGCTCCGCGGCCCACAAGCAGCTCCCGCTGTCCCATGAACTGCTCCGCTCCGCGTCGCACAAGCAGTTCCTGCCACCCCATGAACTGTTCCGCTCCCCACAACCAGCTCCCGCCGTCCCATGAACTGCTCCACCAGCCATCCCACAAGGCGCTCCAGCCATCCCACAAACTGCTCCACAATATATCTTCAGGCTCCCCCACTACTTAACACAACACTCAGTGATTTCAGCTCTTTTGTGAATTCAGTTTGTAGTAGGGGAGCCTCAGTGCTGGTGCACTATTAGCCCAGAGTGAACTCAGCAGCCTTTAATTAGACTCCTAACAGAATCAAAATTAGCTCTGATATTCCACAGTGGAGAGAGGAGGAAGTGCAATTAGCATATAAGGCCCTCACCAGGGGGCCCATGCCACCAAGTACTAACACCTATTCCCAGCCTTTCTCAATTCACAGAGTTTTGGAACCCATGACCCTTGCCTAGCAAGTGCTACTTAGTTGATGGCGAGTCCCTCCGTCATAACAAAAGGCCAAGTACAGTTCCAAGCACAGTTCCCATAATCAGGGTAATAACAATTTATTCTTCCTGCCCCAATAACAGAGACACTGGGGATCCCACAGCAGCCAAAGTGACCATTTGGGCAGCTATAGCCTCATTCTAGGCGGGGTGGGTGTGCCTATGCTAATGAGATCGGCCCTTGAAGTTCTTTTCCACAACTTGCCACACCTCACCACCAGGTGTCAGGGTGGAGCTCATCCTGACTCTGCTTACACTTACACAGAGACAAACAAACCAGCCTATAAAATAATTACACTTGGGACATGATCAGATAATACGGTGATGGGCAATGTATACAAAAGTAGGTTCTTGGGTAACAAAGCATTATGATGTTCTATTTAGGTTAAGGATGGATGGATAGATAGATACAGGGGGTGTATGGGATGGATAGATAGATCGATCTCAACTGAACTAGTCCCTTTTCAAACATATGGGCAATCCCTGCCCTGAATGGCTCACACTCCAGTCGGCTCACTCTGGGAGCAGTGCAGCTCTGAGCTGCCAGATTGCAAACTCACAGCCTAGTCCACAGTGACCAGGGTGATGATAGGCACATGCCAGGCTGATCCAGTCTTTTAAATTATTATTAAGTAAACTTCACCCAGCTGCCTACGGCTCCGCTGTAGTTAGGTCTTTGTTTATTTTTATTACTGGAAACTATCCCCAGCTACCAACTTACTTCTGCACGCGGTCCCTCTCTGCACGTTCCCTATTGCTAACCAATGTCAAAGCACCTCTGCTTGCTCCCCCGGTCTTCTCACTCCCCAGTCACCCTCCCTTCCTTGCCATGGACCTAAGGCTGAGAATATAAATCAATTACAGGGGACCTGAGAGTTCCAAATGTCCAAAGGTCTCTGCTCTGGATTGCAGCCGCTGGCCTCTCTTACTCCCTTCCCCAGTCCTGAAGTGGCCCCTGCTGCTTCCTTCCCCCTATTGGGAACGCAAGCTGGGGCGAGATATCTGCTGCAACGAGACACTAGGGAAAGCCAGCTTTCTGCAGAGCTCTCCTCATTAGCATTCTCCGTGTGAGAGAACATCTCTCAGGGGCTCCAGCCTTTGAGGAAGTGTCTACAGCAGGCTCTGCGGTGGGGCACTTGGAGAGGCGATGACTCACGCTCCCAGGGTGTGCGTGCACGTGTGGTTGTGTCAGGAGGATGAACCAGCCACCACACAGCTCCAGATGGTTGGCAGGGAAGCTGCAGTCAGCGTCAGTTCACAGAGGAAAGGGAGAAAGGTATGGAACATCGGCTGACTCAACCTGGGTGGGAACCCAGAAGGGAAATACACGTGCTTGGAGGTTGTTTGTGTTGGGGTGTGTGTCTGTGTGTGTGCGCCCTCCTTTATCTGCAAAAAGCACCATCTCCAGTCTTCCCCTGGGCTCAGCAGACCTAGCAAGCTTCCTGAAGATGCAAGCCCTGGTGCTGTGACATGGAATGTCAAGTTTGCTGGTAATAGGACCCAAGGGGAGTGCTGATCCGGAACAGCAACTTATGTTTCCCATTATTGAGGTTGTTCTCTCTTTTTTTTCCACATGGGCTAAGTTTGTTCTGGGTGGGGCAGATTTGGTCATGTTTCCTGAACTTGCTCATGCTCAGCACTTGCAAAAGTCAATGAGGCATGATTTACGGAGTGTACATTAATAAACTGGGATGCCAGACTCTGCAATGATTTAGTCTTGCCTCCATTGCCCTGCATGGTTGCTACCTGTGTATCCATCACTGTGGTCTTCTCCTTTTGGAAGGGGCATGGGGCATTAGCATCTGCCTATAATGGGGATCCAGCTATTCCACGTGCCTCCGATTCCCTCGTCTGCCATAATGCAGCTGGCGTTGCACTGACAGCCAAGAGAGAGGAGGCTGGTGAGGATGGCTGCCTGGAGAGATGAGCAGCCCAGATGGGGACTTTAATATCTCAGTGAAACAAGAGTGGGGCCATAAATCATTAATCCAGACCCCAGGGCAGTTTGCTAAAATGACTCCATTAATTTATGAGAGGTGAAAGGCCCCCACCTTTTTTAAAATCATTATTTTAAAGTCTCCTTCGCACTGGACTAGCAAATGACTCCAGAGTTAAAATGGGCAGGGGAGGGGCAGAAAACTTTGCAAAGAGTCTAACCTCCTCTTCTAAAGATGATGCACAACATACGTCCATCTCTGCTGACAAAGAGGGCATGGCCCAATTACCAGTGCAGCTATTTCTTCCTCTCTTCCCCTCTGGAAAGGTGAGGGCCTTGCAATCCTACAACCCATGCTCCTGTGAGGACTCCTTGTGTGTGCAAAGTCAACAGGACAGCTCATGACTTCTCGATACAGTTTGCCAACTCTCATGCTGAAGTGGGCATCGTACACCCCTATGATGTGCCTTGGATGATGGCATAGGCACTGCGTTCCTTCTCAGCTCAGAAGTTACTAAACACTTACTTGTTCTTGTGGCAATACCTGCTGGCTAGAAGATGGGACCGGGGTACCAGTATAACACCTAAGCTATCCAGTGCCAGGACTGTATCTAAGCTGCCTAAGCAGCTATCTACACATTTCTATCACACCTCCTCACAGTTGTATCTGAGTGCCTCCAGAGCCTCACAGATGACCCTTCACCCTCAAAACAGAGTCAGAGGCAAGATAATCCTATGACCTGCGTTAGGCAGGAGGTCAAATTAGATGATCACAATGGTCCCTTCTGGCCTTATAATGTCTGTGAACACCATCCACCCTGAAGGGAAGTGGCAACGCCCAGGAGTGTGAAGACCTGCCATGGATTGTAGAAGGGCTAGAGATGGAAGAGACGTATGATTAAGTCATCTGCTCCACCTTAGCCAGCTCAGGACTGTTTCCCAGAGGAGTGTTTCCCAAACGGTGGGTCCTGACCCACCAGTGGGTCTCAGGAAGGTTCTAGATGGGTTGCAGGGCCCACATATACTTCTCCTGGACTGTTGTGGAGGGGAGAGGAGGCCCTGGGGGTGGAGGGACTTTGGAGACTGAGCCTGCCCTGTTTTCACCCCTCAGTGGTGGCTCCTGTCCCACGGGGCAGGCTACCTGCTCCGGGCATTATGACCTGAGGTTTGGCTCGGCCACCCATGGCAGAGGGGAGGCCGGGCCAAACCTCAGTGGCATTGTGAGCCCATGTGCCAAGTTGCAACATCACCCCCTCAGATTTGGCCCAGCCACCCCTCTGGCATGAATGAAGGGCGGCGGGGCCAAATCTGAGTGAGTGGCACTGTGACCCCATGCACCAGAATGCAATGCTCATAAGCAGGGAGCTGGGCCCAGCCCTACAGGTCAGCAGCTACTGCTGCTGGGACCCACAGTCCAACCCTCCCTCCCCCCAGGCTCCTCCTCTGCACTGCACATGGCTCAGGGTTACGCTGCCAGGGTGCCTGTATGTAATGGTGAGTTGCAAAAACAGACATATTGCAGCTGGCAGGTTCCATTCCTAGAAAGTTTGGGAACCACTGCCTGATAGTACATTTTCTGGTGCTTTCCACAGCTCAGTCTTCAAGGACTGTTCCTCAGACCTCACCCTTAGTAAGCTATTCCCTGGTAATCAGCCTGCTTACATTTTCACTTGTTTTATGTCATCCAGTTACAATGTCTTGGGGCAACCTATTTAATTCTTCCATCAGCCCTAGTTAGATTCTCCATATACTGGGAGGTCATCTGGAGTGGCCAGCCTTGTGTGACTCTCTCCATGAAGCTGTTAGTGAGTGCTGGGGGAGTGAGAATCATTGGATATTTATCCATGCCTTTCACAAGGACACTGGGGCTATGGTAGCAGGGTGCTGGAGGCTATCATAGAATCACAGGACTGGAAGGGACCTCGAGAGGTCATCTAGTCCAGTCCCCTGCACTCATGGCAGGACTAAAGATTATCTAGAACATCCCTGACAGGTGTTTGTCTAACCTGCTCTTAAAAAATCTTCAATGATAGAGATTCCACAACCTCCCTGAGCAATTTATTCCAGTGCTTAAATACCCTGAAGTTAGGAAGTTTTTCCTAGTGTCCCACCTAAACAGCCCTTGCTGCAATTTAAGCCCCTTGCTTCTTGTTTTATTCTCAGAGGTTAAGGAGAACAATTTTTTTCCCTCCTCCTTGTAAAAACCTTTTACGTACTCGAAAACTGTTGTCATGTCCCCTTTCAGTTTTCTCTTCTCCAAACAAAACAAACCTAATTTTTTTTTCAATCTTCCCTCTTAGGTCATGTTTTCTAGACCTTTAATAATTTTCATTGCTCCTCTCTGGACTTTCTCTAGTTTGTCCACATCTTTCCTGAAACGTGGTGCCTAGTTGAGGCCTAATCAGCGTGGAGTAGAGGGGAAGAATTACTTCTCGTGTCTGAATGTGACGAGTTGAGTTGGCAAAAAGAACAGCAGAAACGCGGCGCTTGCTGACATGTTTTTGGTGTCACCTTGCAGCCATGTGGTCACACGCCCAAGCTTGGCAGCCAACGGGGAGTAAAGGCCATGCTGGGCCAAGTCGCCAAGAACTCCTGGTACGAACGTGCAGTCACTGGGAATGGGCAGAGCCGAGCCCTGAGCTAGAAAACATCTGCCAGGTAGTGAGGTTCCACGGGGCTGCACGCTCCAGGATATCCCGGTCGGAGCCATGGTTTGCCTGGCTAGTCTGTTCAGAAATAAGGCTGCCAGCCCCATTGCTTCTCCTATTACCACCCACCAGTCTGAGGTCCTGTTGCTCTTCTCTGCCCTCATCCACTCATTCTGGCATACCTGCTGTGACCCCTTCCTTCACCATGCCCGTGCTGCCCGCTCTGTCTTCTCTTCTCCTTTCTGTCCAGCTGCTCACCCAGCCTGGGCCCCCTGTGCCTCTTAAGCCCCAGCCCAACTGGCTCCACAATGCACTCACTGTGCCGGCTGTTGCTTGGATCCACAATATTTCAACCCCTGGTATCTCAGCTGCATTTCCTTAGCCTCCAGATCCTCCTGCTTTTGCTGCTCTCCCCCAATTCCTTCGGTCTCTTAACTCATTCAAGAGGAACACTCTGGAAGCCCCGTGACAGGTGTTGGTAGCAGCAACGAGGGCTGGGTTCAACATCTAGGGGTCACTCTTAAAATTATAAAAGAGGCCTCGAGGCCTCACACAGAAACCTGGGAAAAACTTAATCCCTCCCATGTGTGTCCCGATCTCTTGGTGAAATATTATTTAGATTTCCCAGTTTAACGTTCCGCGGTTTGGCAGGGTTCATTTGCCTTTAGATCAGCGACAGCATTACTGTTGGTTTGGGAGCAAGGACCCCGGCATACGCGGGAGACACAATCACGCTTCAGACAGACCTTTTGAATTTGCAATTTGTTTTACTGGCACAATCAGCAACGTCCCAACCCACTACAATGTAACTATGCAGACAGAGATAATACAAGCATTCAGAGCTTGCATACATACACCCCATAATAGGAAAGATGACCCACGTGTGGTCCTTGGCCTGACAGGTTTCAGGAAGTCTCCCTAGAGTGCATGGGCTGATTGCTACCTTTTATCACAGGTTATGCTACTGCCCACTTTGCCTAATGCTTGTTTGGTAGGAGTTTCAGTCCCTCTTCCTTATTTCCTCACCCTACTAATGTTGGGGTGTCCTTCTACCTTTTACTTCAAGCTTATTAGCAGGTTCAGAAATTAGGTACCATGGTACCCTTGTGGTCAGATACCTGCTGAGCTCCCTAACTTAAAATACCTAAAACTGGTATAACTTGGCATCTTGCCGTTACCTCTCAGCAGTTTAGCAACCCTTGCTTATAACCACACTTTAGCTTGTGACATCTTATGATACAGGGTCACTTGTGGTTAGTTGCTTATGTCAAGTCTTTAGGCCTTCGCCTTAGTTAGTTTGGCTAAGCTACTGTCTTACAGCTTTAGCATTCCACACTTATACCTTATCTAGCAGATGGCCATATAGCGATAGCAAAATAGCTGGCTACACTTAATAGGAACTTACAAACCACTAAGTCTGCATGTGAAACAAGGAAAACTTTTATTAAGAGGGAGCGGGAACCCAGCATTAATTTGGGGGGACACACCAGCAACGAATCAACAACATGTGAGTAGTAGGTAAACTCCCCATCCCACATCATCTGCGGCGACGTCCTTCCTTTCAGTTTCCCCAGCTGCTGCGGTGACAGTCCAGCGAACACAAATCCCTTTAACACTCTGCTCCCCCCCCTTCCTTCCACCGCACCCTACTCACAGTTTGTGGTCAGAGGTTAGTGAAGTCTCAGATTCCAGGGGTGCATTCAGGTGCTGCCTGACTTACGGAAAGAGAGGCTTCGCTGCCTGTCTCTCTTCTTGCCACTTGGCCACCTCCATGCCATCTCCTTTCACTTTGCCTGTGCTGCGTGGCCATGCGGTGCTGTTACTACTCCCACCATGTCCAGCTATTAGCAACTGCAGCTCTAGGAATAGCAAGTAGCAGGTACGTTACCACAGCCACTTCTTCTGTATCATCTCTCAGCACCCTGCTGTCTTCAGCCACGATACCAGCTCTGAGTTCTGAGATCCCATTGCCTAGGCCAGCTATTAGCGATCTCCGCAATCAGTGATTCCACTGGGTAGAGGGAGTCTCTTCATCACATCTCTCACTACAACGCCATCTACATTCTGACTCTGAGGCTTTGCCACCTAGCCCAGCTCTTAGCGCTCTGGTAGCTGCTAGGCAAAGAGCCTATTCAGCTCTGCTTGTGTATTCCCTAATCCCAGCAAGAAGCCAAAAGGAAAAGAGTTCAAAGAGTATCTAAAACCCTTAAACAAAACCCACATCTCTAAATAAGGAACTTGTACTTACCCTCTCTCTTGGCTTGCTGGCTTACTACCCAGTGCTTTGCAAGTGAAGTATAGCTGAGGGTGACCCTTCACTCAGGGCATATTAGATATTACCCTGCTTACCAATTATTCACTCAGTAAGGATCCTAACATTTTATTACCCCATCCTCCAAGACTTCAGTGAATTTTAACCCAAATGGCCAAAAATGGTCACCCTGCCACAGGGGGTGTTGCGTATGCAAATGAGGTCTGCTCATGAGTGCTCTCCCTCTGTAGGTAGGGCAGAGGGCTTCTTCTCTCTAGAGCCTGTCTTACAATTATAACCATGCTCCAAGAAGCCTGTTTGCCTCTAATACATGTAAAGCCATGGAAGTGCAGTGCTGACATCAAATAGGAGCTGGAACTTATAGTCTGGCTATTGCATTATATTTGAACAATCAAACCCTCCTGCCTTAAGCGCTCATTAACACCCAAGCCTCCAGCTCTCCATACTCAGCCACGTTCTCCCGTGGATGGCTTTGCACCACCTACCTAGCCCCTTGCACAGACATCCCTGAATGCTAGCATAACTCACTGGCTAGGGTGTTTTCTGGACCAGCCACTATCACTAGCATCTAAAGGTACCACCACTCCTTTTGCTCAACCAGCCGAGAGCTTGTGCTTTGAGCTCTGAGGGTTTTGAGTTCAAACCCTGCTGAGGAACAAAGATGGCAGTTACTACAAGAGGATTTTTCATTTGCATGGATGGTGTCAGAGTCAGTGTCTGTCTGTGGGCTGAGGGTAAGGAAAGACTATAACTGTGACACATGAGAAAGAACTCGGAGCCCCGATTTGCCCACCCCCGGCTGCCCTTACAACTAAATTATCAGGCTTTCTGCAACCACCCTGTCTTGTCCTATGATCTCCAGTGGCTCTTATAAGCTAAGCAGCATCGCCATGGCTGGGGGAATCACTCGGGACCACCATTCAGTAGTGGGTACTCTTCTTACAGACTCAATGCTGAGCCGATGCCCAAGGGCAGAGTCAGGCCATGTTATGCTGCTAGAGGTGCACTCTTCCGGGGGAGACTTAAAACTGAAGGTTTGAGCTCCGGTGGCCATTAGAGATCCTTTCGTCCTTTCCCCATGGATGTGATACAGTAATAATAATAGTTGGCACTTACAAGATCATTTTAAGATCTCAAAGCACTTTGCAAACATAAATTTAGCCTTGCAGCCCTCTGTGAGGCAGGTGAGTACCTTCATCCCCATTTTGCTGATGGGAAACTGAGGCACAAAGCGGTGAAGTGACAGAGCAAGTCAACGGCAGAATGGGCAGTCATCTGCTCTAGCTACTGGATACATTCTCGCTCCAGAGAGCAGAGGGGTCAGCCTTACTCTCCTGCCCTTGAATAATTACATTCTGCCTCCCTAAATTCCATTTTCTTCCTCCCTGCCTTCCCCAAAGTGTGACTGTTAATCAGCTCCTGTGCTCTGCACCAGAGGTGGCTGCATTTCACTGGGGAGTGAAGTCCCTTGCCCGGCCAACCCTTATCCAAACCTTTATCCAAACTGACCATTCCTGCGTTTGGCCCATTGCTGTTTCTAGCACTGGGCGAGGGTGATCCTCATAGGATATTTGTCATTTCTTTCCGTTCACATCCCCTCTCACTGGGATTTCCAGAGCGGTGTGGCTCTGGCTATGGAAAATGTTGCAGCGAGGAGCTGAGTTGTTTAGGCAGAACCTTCTGCCGCCTCTTGAGTCACTAGCAATTTCCTCGTGCTCCCCACGGTACAGCCCTGACTGGCTGCAGCCTCTCAAGCGAAGCAAAATATAATAGTTTCCCATATTCAGACAGAGAAGGAGAAATTCCCCCAGTGAGTGTCAGGTTATGTGCTGAAAAACAAACAGCAAAGAAGCATGTCTCTCTCATGGAATGGGCTCTGCCCTTCTTCTCGTGAATCCTTTCTGGATAATCTTTCTCAGGCTGAGTGCCCAGGGCAGCTCTGCGAACACGGAGCTGTGAGGAGGGCCGTGGGAAATGATGGTGTGAGCACAGCAGGCTTCAGAAGTGGCTCTGTCCCGTAGCAGCAAGGTGCACAGAAAGAGCTCCTGCTGCAAAGGGCTCCCTACCCACAGGTGATGGGCGATTCTCAGGAAACTAAGAGTTTTATTTCAAGGTATCACCCAGAGGATAGGACACAGGTTGGGGAGTCAGGACTCCTGGGTTCTGTTCCTGCCGCTGCTGCTGAATGACCTTGGTCAATTCCCGTCACCCCTCTGTGCCTCAGTTTCCCTGCCTATTCAATGGAGCTGTAACAAACCCATGCCTTTTTAGGGGCTCATAGTGGTCACTCTGCTGCGTACCCCAGTGACTTTGAATTTGATGACAACAACAGAGCTGGCACCCAAGGTCACCTGCATCAAAAGTATAGGTGGGCTAACAGCTGAGCTCAGGGATGCTCTTCGCCAGGGGAATAGAAGCAGAGGGCCTGTGACATACCATTGGGATGTGCTGATTCTGTCCACAGTAGCCAGTTCACCAGGGTCAGGCTGGTGTTAGGGGGAGGTGGTGACCCTTCCAAGCTCTGCCCACAAAATATGCTCCGCCCTTTGCGTCACCCATATGGGACAATGCTTACCGTAGACGGGACCCATATTCAGAACATGACCATGCTGCCACTTGGCTCGCCCGCCACGGAGCTTGAACGTGCTCATGGCTTCTGCTTGGTTGTTTCAGTCCCAGAGAGTGACGTTGAATATGTGGAACTTTATTAAATCCTACGCGTTGCTCTGTCCATGTGGCTGAGTTGCTTCCAGCCTAATTCCCCCGTTCCCTCTCAATGACAGACCTTCCAGGGAACATGGGCCCTCTGACTCCAGATCTTCCAGAATAAATAGGGGGTGACATCTTCTTAATGCCATCCACTTGTGGCACCAAATGAAATATCTGTCACAGTACATAGTGCAGACTGGTGCCCCTCTCTCTCCTTTCTTATGTGAGGGATGAAACAGTGAACAATGCTGACATTTAAATGACCATCATTGGGCATCCCCTGCTGAAATGAATGGGGCAGTTCACACCTCTGCGAGCTATTATTCCAGGGTCTCTGCAGACTCACTGCCACTTTGGTTACACTTGGTTCCCGTTTTTTGAAGTTTACATTTTGTGATTGTAACAGCAGTAAACCTGTTCTCGGTAACAACAAAAGTTAAGATGACCGAGAACAGGACCACAACTATGGCATATTGGTGTGTCCCAGCTGCTTCTGAGCCCTGCAGTTCATTATAGAAGTGTTATAGAAACATAGAACTGGAAGGGACCTCGAGAGGGCATCTAGTCCAGTCCCCTGCCCTCGTGGCAGGACTAAGTATTATCTAGACCCTCCCTGACAGGTGTTTGTCTGACCTGCTCTTAAAAATCCCCAACAATGGAGATTCCACAACCTCCCTAGGCAATTTAGTGCTTCACCACCCTGACAGTTAGGAAGTTTTTCCTAATGATGCAACCTAAACCTCCCTTGGTGCAGTTTAAGCCCATTGCTTCTTGTGCTACCTCAGAGGTTAAGAAGGACAATTTTTCTCCCTCCTCTTTGTCACAACCTTTGATGTTTTTGAAAGCTGTTATCATGTCCCCTCTCAGTCTCCTCTTCTCCAGAGTAAACAAACCCAATTTTTTCAATCTTCCCTCTTAAGTCATGTTTTCTAGACCTTTAATAATTTATTGTTGCTCTTCTCTGGAGCTTCTCCAATTTGTCCACATCCTTCCTGAAATGTGGCGCCCAGAACTGGACACAATACTCTAGTTCAGACCTAATCAGCATGGAGTAGAGCAGAAGAATTACTACTCATGTCTTGCTTACAACACTCCTGCTAATACTTTCCACAATGATGTTTGCTTTTTTTGGACCAGTGTTACACTGTTGACTCATATTTAGCTTGTGATCCACAATGACCCCCCAGATCCCTTTCTACAGTACCCCTTCCTAGGCAGTCGAATGACTTTAGTATGATCTAGTTTCAACAGACCTGCATCTAAAGCATGGAAAACATGCCTTAGAGTGATAGACTCCAGGAGTTCAATTTGTTTAGTTTAACCATGAGAGGGTTAAGGGGAGACATGACCACAGTCCGGATGTACCTGCACAGAACTAGACTTTGATAATGGACTCTTCAAGCTAGAAAACAAAGATATAAACAGGCCAATGGCTGGAACTGAAGCTAGACAAATTCAGATTGGAAATAAGGAGCACATTTTTAACTGTGATGGTAATTCCAGGGTTGTGGTGGATTCTCTATCACTGGCAACTTTTAAATCAAGACAGGATGTTTTTCTAAAAGATCTGCTCTAGGGCAAACCGGAATCGATTCAGGAGAGTCCTATGGTCTGGGCCATGCAGGTGGCCAGTCTAGATGATGACAATGGTCCTTTCTGGCCTTTTAATATATTAATTTATTACTGAAGATGGTACAGAGGCAGCTCCCCTCTAGCAGCAGCTGGGGCTCAGCAACAATTTTGCTTCCTCTCCAAGGCAGGAAGCATGTAAACAGAGAGACACACACCCAGGAAGACCCACTCACCCAGCCAAAACAGTAACTCTGTTACAATATGATGCTCCCAGTTTGCCCGATTAATCAATCAGCCCAGACTGCAGGGACTTGTATTTCTAATGAGGTTGGGGGGTATAAGCAGAGGGATGGGACACCTACTAAAAAGGACGCCTTTGTGGCATGAGGGACGTGGCGGGTACCAGCCAGCAGAGCTTTCAGGCCAAGACTGGAGGGCCCATATGCCTGGCTATAGCAGCTGGTGGAATTTCTGCAGTAAGCACCAGGAAATTTAAAACTTGTCTACATGAGAAAGCTGCACTGGTTTAACTTAAGGTGTGAATTTAAACTTATTTAATTAAACTGGTGCAACCCCCTGTGTGAACGCTCTCATTGCAGCTCAAGAATGGCTTACTGCAGTTTCGTTTCAGTCATCAGGGTGTAGTTTTAAGCTAAACTGAAATAAGCCACTGTTAGGCCCAGTTTACACACCAAATTGTACTGTGATTTTATACCGATTTGATTAAACTGGTGCAACTTTGTGTGTGAACACTTATACATCAGTTTAAGCCTGGCATATAGCAATTCAGCTTGCATAGGTAAACTGACAGACACAAGCTAAACCAGTTTGAAACCGATATAAGACAGTCCACACATGAAAGTTTCACCAGTTTACACCAATTAAAGTCAAAGAAATGCAAATCTGTGCTTAGACAAGCCTTTCAACTGAAATCACAGCATCCACATAAGGGTTTGCACTGGTTTAACTAAATTGGTTTAAAAATGTATTTAAGCTAAACTGGTGCCACTCTTGCATGTAGACAAGGCCTTGAGAAAAGTGAGAATCGGTTCAGAAGCATCTGCTGCTGGCAAAAGCAGCAGCCTGTGGCAATGCTGGAAGTCTAAGCAATTTAAATCTGGCTTGGACACAGCATCAGAGACTATGCTGTGGGGAAGACTCTGGCATTGGTCTGGTATGGGGTGGATAAAATGACCTCACAGGAGTTCTCACCTTTGCTTCCTAGGATTCATTTATGCTGGGTGTTAGCTACTTCTCTGAGCTCAGGTTTAGGACTAAGGGTCATTCATGCAACGTAGCTGCACCACCAGTTTGTTATTGCAGGGTGTCTGCTGAGCGCTGTGTTGTCGTTCTGGGGCTTCACATAAGAAATGGGCTGCAGTCCTGTTGCTTGGTTGTTCAGCATTCCCAGAAGCACTAACCAGCCTGCTTAGGCAGGTTTGCAGAGGTTCTGTCATTCACTCGTTTGTTTGCTGGCCAAAAAGCTGGTCAGAAATTTTCTTGATAAACAGTTTCCTCCACCCCAGAAAATGCTGACTTGCAGAAACTACAGATTTTTTGCAGAAACGGATCCGTTTTGCCCCAACATTTCCCAGGTTCAGGATGGAATTTCTGGTGAGTACCAGAGAGTGATCCACCCACCCAAGAACAGCCGTTAGCCATTCACCTGGCCTGTGGGAGACCCAGTTTCAGGTCCCCAATTCAAAGCAGGGACACAGGTAAAAAGTTTACATTGATTTTACAAACGTGCCAATGGGGAAAGACCAGGAGATCCAAACGTAACAACCCTGAGCTGGTGATGTGGACTTACCACCAGGTGAGATTCAGGAGGAAGGAGCAGCTGATTTTAACTTAAATCTTTCAATTGGGGCTTGATTCTACAAGGTGCTGAGGACTTTAGCCCCAATCCAGCAAAGTGTTTAAGCACGTAAGCCAGTCCCATCAGCTTCCATGGATCACTCACATGCTTACAGTTAGTCATGAGCTTAAGTGCTTTGTTGGATTGGGGCCAGAGTGCTCAGGACTTTATAACATCTAGCCCTCAAACAGCAAAGAAGCCCAACCATTGACTCTTACCAGCTCATATGGGTGCCATCAAATAATATTAATACTTTTCTTTTAAATATCACCCCTCATAGAATCAAAGAACTGGAAGGGACCTCGAGAGGTCATCTAGTCCAGTCCCCTGCACTCAAGGCAGGGCTAAGTATTATCTAGACCATCCCAAACAGGTGTTTGTCCAACCTGCTCTTAAAAATCCCCAGTGATGGAGACTTCACAACCTCCCTAGGCAATTTATTCCAGTGCTTAACCATGCTGACAGTTAGGAAGTTTTTCCTAATATCCAACCTAAACTGCCCCTGCTGCAAGCTAAGCCCATTGCTTCTTGTCCTATCCTCAGAGGTTAAGAAGAACAATTCTTCTCCCTCCTCCTTGTAACAATCTTTTATGCACTTGAAAACCGTTATCATGTGATGATCTAAAGGACAGCATGCACATTAATGACTTAAGTAGGTATGTATTATAAACCCCCCATTCTACAAGTGGAGAAACTGAGTCACAGAGAGGCAGTGACTTGCCCAAGGCCACATGGCAAGAATAGAACCCAGGAGTCCTGACTTGCCACAGGCCATCCAGTGAGTCAGCGGCAGAGCTCAGAATAAGAGTCCCAACTCCCTGTTTTCTCCAGTAACTGCCAGGCCAGACTCCCAGTCAATGATATTCGATCCCAACCCGGTACATGTCTCTCCCAAAGCAGGGAGAACACAGCGAGTGTTTAGATTGTAAGCTCTTTGTACAGCACCTAGAACTATGTGCCGCAGACGAAGGCCCTTAGGTCCTACGGCAGTGTAAAGGTTCATCAGTAATAGTCCTCTTTGATCAATATAGGCCATGGAGTTTAATACTGAAGTTACTGATTATGATGCCAGGAAGGTGAAATAGAACAGGCTAACAGCAGGAAAGCTTTCCACAGATTCTTCAGCCCTAGGGCGCCCAAGGCAATTCACTGCATTCCTGATCTACCCTCACTACAAGTCTTTCGCTGCCTAAGATGCTTATATGGCTCCCACTGTGGTAGTAATGGAGTGCCTTGCAATCATCAATGGATTTATCTAACTACACCCCTATGGAGCAGAGCAGCGCTATTAGCCCCACAGATGGCAAACCGAAGCACAGAGAAACTAAGGGATTTCCCCAAAGTTACGCAGTGCATAACCCCGGTCTCCCAAGCCCCAGCCTAGCACCCTAACCACTGGACCATATTTTCTCTCCTTCCCTAGCATCTCCTACACTGAGCCTATAGCTCAGCCAATGTACCTCACTCTGGGCATGCAGATGAGAACAGAAGGCGAAGGGATCTCAGTGAAGCAAAGTGGCCAGATAATCCCAGAGAGGCTCTGTCATCCACCAGCCACACACACAAGAGAAGGTTAAGTCCATTGGGCAGCTCTCATCCCAAGAGAGAGGGCTACACCTGTTTCCCTTTGGAATCTATTCCACAGCCTCATAGACTTCACTAATGGGGAATGTTTCCTGATTTTAGTTCAGCCTATAGTTTCCTTCCTTAATTTCACCTCCCCTCCTAACTCTACCCCCTTGCACCAATCCATCTCTTGTTCTGGTTAAACCCTTCAAATTCTTGTGGACAATTAGCATATCCCCATCTCCACCATCTGAGCCGCTCCTCAGATCAGCACAGACCTCCGCAATCAAAGCCCATCCCGGTAGAATGGTCATGCCTCACTCTGGCCTCCTCAGAAACCCGAGCTCTCCGTAAACACAGAACAAATGAGGTAATTAGGAAAATGTAAACAGGACAGAGGAGGCCTTGCTCCCCGTGAGAGCGGGACTGCGTGAAATTAGCGTGAGTTTAGACTTACACGGCATAGAGACATAGATACCCCAGGCCCCATGTAAACCTAAACTCCTCATCTAATTACATTATGAAATAATCTCCTCTGTCAGAAATAGAGGCCCACCACCAGGCTGTTCCTGGAAAGCATCAAGCCGTGCTAGATGACAATGACTGGGATTCCAGAGCTGTCCCAATTTGTTGCACTGTGGATGAGCTTTGTAATGTAAAACACACAGACATGAGAGGCTAGATTGGCAGCCCTTTGCCGTCAGAGGCTTAGCATACTGTGTGCAGTAGGCTTATTTCTTGAACTGTAGCTCCAAAGATGTGTTATGGAGTATGGAATCACAGGACTGGAAGGGACCTCGAGAGGTCATCTAGTCCAGTCCCCTGCACTCATGGCAGGACTAAGTATTATCTAGACCCTCCCTGACAGGTGTTTGCCTAACCTGCTGTTAAACATCTCCAGTGATGGAGATTTCACAACCTCCTTAGGCAATTTAGTCCACTGCTTAACCACCCTGACAGTTAGGAAGTTTTTCCTAATATCCAACCTAAACCTCCCTTGCTGCAATGTAAGCCCATTGCTTCTTGTCCTATCCTCAGAGGTTAAGAAGAACAATTTTTCTCCCTCCTTCTTGGAACAACCTTTATTGTACTTGTAAACTGTTATCATGTCCCCCCTCAGTCTTCTCTTCTCCAGACTAAACAAACCTAACTTTTTCAATATTCCCTCATAGGTCATATTTTCTCGATGTCTAATAATTTTTGTTGCACTTCTTTGGACTTTCTCCAATTTGTCCAGATCTTTCCAGAAAGACGTGTGTCCTGAGGGACTGAAATAATATTACCCTTTTTTCTGACAACAGTGTCCAACTGCTGACGCCAATGTTGCCCCTTGGCAGAGAGGTTGCAGAATTCTGGGGGCTTGCAGATTGGCTTTCCAGTAGAGGAGATATGATTATGAATTATATGAAGTCTGGTTATAGACTAAGTGTAATTTGCTTTATTTACACACACTCACCAGGCTTGGACCAGAAGTGGTCCAAACCAGTCCTAGGCACGCCCTCTTCCAGAAATCTCAGCCCCTGCGCTAGTGTCTCGTTGCTAGCAAACTACTCTGTCCCAGTCATTGCCTGCAAATATAGAGACTAAAGCAGAGAGCAAACTTTCTGCTGTCTGCCGCAGATTCTGTCAAAGGATCGCCACACAACAAAACCAACGCAGCATTTCTTCAAGACTAAAAAATTGGCTCTCAGGCTAAGAAAAGTATCTTGTAAGAGTATGTGTAAGAGCACCAGCTGTGACTACTGCCATAACAATAATTAGCAATTCTGAACTTCCTAGCACTTTTAATCCAACCATATCAAGGCACTTTATTACAATGGTTCAGTATGGAGAACCCACCTTACAAGAGATTTAAGGAGCTTGACTTGTTTAGTGTAATACAATGAGGGCTGAGGGGAGATATGATTGCTCTTTATGAATACGTCAGAGGGATAAACAACACAAAGGGAGAGGAATTATTTAAGTTAAGGGCCAGCGTTGGCATAAGAACAAATGGATATAAACTGGCCCTAAACAATTTTATTTTTGAAAGTAGATGAAGGTTTCTAACCATCAGAGGACTGAAGT
The DNA here is from genome assembly GCF_965140285.1 of Lepidochelys kempii. Taxonomy (NCBI): domain Eukaryota; kingdom Metazoa; phylum Chordata; order Testudines; family Cheloniidae; genus Lepidochelys; species Lepidochelys kempii. The sequence continues at coordinate 138,615,694 of NC_136383.1, forward strand.
TCTGGAACAGCCTTCCAAGGGGGGGGGGGTATCATAGTATCATAGAATATCAGGGTTGGAAGGGACCTCAGGTCATCTAGTCCAACCCCCTGCTCAAAGCAGGACCAATCCCCAACTAAATCATCCCAGCCAGGGCTTTGTCAAGCCTGACCTTAAAAACCTCAAAGGAAGGAGATTCCACCACCTCCCTAGGTAACGCATTCCAGTGCTTCACCACCCTCCTAGTGAAAAAGTTTTTCCAAATATCCAACCTAAACCTCCCCCACTGCAACTTGAGACCATTACTCCTTGTTCTGTCATCTGTTACCACTGAGAATAGTCTAGATCCATCCTCTTTGGAACCCCCTTTCAGGTAGTTGAAAGCAGCTATCAATCCCCCCACATTCTTCTCTTCCGCAGACTAAACAATCCCAGTTCCCTCAGCCTCTCCTCATAAGTCATGTGTTCCAGTCCCCTAATCATTTTTGTTGCCCTCTGCTGGACGCTTTCCAATTTTTCCACGTCCTTCTTGTAGTGTGGGGCCCAAAACTGGACACAGTACTCCAGATGAGGCCTCACCAATGTCGCATAGAGGGGAACGATCACGTCCCTTGATCTGCTGGCAATGCCTCTACTTATACAGCCCAAAATGCCATTGGCCTTCTTGGCAATAACAGCACACTGTTGACTCATATCCAGCTTCTCGTTGACTGTAACCCCTAGGTCCTTTTCTGCAGAACTGCTGCCTAGCCATTCGGTCCCTAGTCTGTAGCGATGCCTGGGATTCTTCCGTCCTAAGTGCAGGACTCTGCTCTTGTCCTTGTTGAACCTCGTCAGATTTCTTTTGGTCCAATCCTCTAATTTGTCTAGGTCCCTCTGTATCCTATCCCTACCCTCCAGTGTATCTACCACTCCTCCCAGTTTAGTGTCATCTGCAAACTTGCTGAGGGTGCAGTCCACGCCATCCTCCAGATCGTTAATGAAGATATTGAACAAAATCGGCCCCAGGACCGACCCTTGGGGAACTCCGCTTGATACCGGCTGCCAACTAGACATGGAGCTATTGATCACTACCCATTGAGCCCGACGATCTAGTCAGCTTTCTATCTACCTTATAGTCCATTTATCCAGCCCATACTTCTTTAACTTGCTGGCAAGAATACTGTGGGAGACCGTGTCAAAAGCTTTGCTAAAGTCAAGGAATAACACGTCCACTGCTTTCCCCTCATCCACAGAGCCAGTAATCTCGTCATTGAAGGCAATTAGATTAGTCAGGTATGACATGCCCTTGGTGAATCCATGACTGTTCCTGATCACTTTCCTCTCCTCTAAGTGCTTCAAAATTGATTCCTTGAGGACCTGCTCCATGATTTTTCCAGGCACTGAGGTGAGGCTGACTGGCCTGTAGTTCCCCGGATCCTGCTTCATCCCTTTTTTAAAGATGGGCACTACATTAGCCTTTTTCCAGTCATCCGGGACCTCCCCTGATTGCCATGAGTTTTCAAAGATAATGGCCAATGGCTCTGCAATCACATCCGCCAACTCCTTTAGCACTCTCGGATGCAGCGCGTCCGACCCCATGGACTTGTGCTCGTCCAGCTTTTCTAAATAGTCCCGAACCACTTCTTTCTTCACAGAGGGCTGGTCACCTCCTCCCCATGCTGTGCTGCCCAGTGCAGCAGTCTGGGAGCTGACCTTGTTCATGAAAACAGAGGCAAAAAAGCATTGAGTACATTAGCTTGTTCCACGTCCTCTGTCACTAGGTTGCCTCCCTCAATCAGTAAGGGGCGCACACTTTCCTTGACTTTCTTCTTGTTGCTAACATACCTGAAGAAATCCTTCTTGTTACTCTGAACATCTCTTGCTAGCTGCAACTCCAAGTGTGTGATTTGGCCTTCCTGATTTCACTCCTGCATGCCTGAGCAATATTTTTATACTCCTCCCTGGTCATTTGTCCAATCTTCCACTTCTTGTAAGCTTCTTTTTTCTGTTGAAGATCAGCAAGGATTTCACTGTTAAGCTAAGCTGGTCGCCTGCCATATTTACTATTCTTTCTACACATCGGGATGGTTAGTCCCTGTAACCTCAATAAGGATTATTTAAAATACAGCCAGCTCTTCTGGACTCCTTTCCCTCTCATGTTATTCCCCAGGGGATCCTGCCCATCAGTTCCCTGAGGGAGTCAAAGTCTGCTTTTCTGAAGTCCAGGGTCCGTATTCTGCTGCTCTCCTTTCTTCCTTGTGTCAGGATCCTGAACTCGACCATCTCATGGTCACTGCCTCCCAGGTTCCCATCCACTTTTGCTTCCCCTACTAATTCTTCCCACTTTGTGAGCAGCAGGTCAAGAAGAGCTCTGCCCCTAGTTGGTTCCTCCAGCACTTGCACCAGGAAATTGTCCCCTACACTTTCCAAAAACTTCCTGGATTGTCTGTGCACCACTGTATTGCTCTCCCAGCAGATATCAGGGTGATTGAAGTCTCCCATGAGAACCAGGGCCTGCGATCTAGTAACTTCTGTTAGCTGCCGGAAGAAAGCTTCGTCCACCTCATCCCCCTGGTCCGGTGGTCTATAGCAGACTCCCACCACGACAGCAGCCTTGTTGCTCAGACTTCTAAACTTAATCCAGAGACTCTCAGGTTTTTCTGCAGTTTCATACCGGAGCTCTGAGCAGTCATACTGCTCTCTTACATGCAATGCAACTTCCCCCACCTTTTCTGCCTTCCTGAACAGTTTATATCCATCCATGACAGTATTCCAGTCATGTGAGTTATCCCACCAAGTCTCTGTTATTCCAATCACATCATAATTCCTTGACTGTGCCAGGACTTCCAGTTCTCCCTGCTTGTTTCCCAGGCTTCTTGCATTTGTGTATAGGCACGTGAGATAACTTGCTGATCGTCCCTCTTTCTCAGTATGAGGCAGGAGCCCTACCCTCTCGCGCTCTCCTGCTCGTGCTTCCTCCCGGTATCCCATGTCCCCACTTATCTCAGGGCTTTGGTCTCCTTCCAGTAGTGGGGACAGAAAACCTAACTTGTTTTAAGGCTGAACTTGGTAAGTTTATGAAGGGGATGGCATGAAGAGATTGTTTACAGTGGTACATGGAACATCTGCAACTGCTAGCAAACATCTCCAATGGTGACAGATGGGACACTAGATGGGGAGGACTCTGAGTTACTACAGAAAATTCTTTCTGAGGTGTCTGGCTGGTGGGTCTCACCCACATGCTCAGGGTCTAAGTGATCGCCATGTATGGGGTCAGGAAGGGATTTTTCCCCAGGTCAGATTGGCAGAGACCCTGGGGGCTTTCTGCCTTCCTCTGCAGCATGGGACACAGGTCACTTGCTGGTTTGTACTATAGTAAATAGTGGATTCTCTGTAACATGAAGTCTTTAAATCAAGATTTGAAGACTTCAGTGACTCAGCCAGAGGTTATGAGCTATTAGAGGTGGGGGTGGGTGAAGTTCTGTGGCCTGCGATGTGCAGGATGTCAGACTAGATTATCATAATGGTCCCTTCTGGCCTTAAAGTCTATGAGTATTATTATCTCCTTTGGGGAAATCCGGTAAGATCAAGGCCAAGATTTTCTAAAACAGGTGCTTAAAATTAAGCTCCTAAATCCAATACATGGCCTGATTTTCATAAGTGTGGAGCAACCAGCGCCTCCCATTGCACGCAATGTTGAGTGCTCAGCCCTGCTGTAAAGTGAGTGCACTCATTTAGGCAACTGAATACGGACTTCGGAGCCTAATTTTAAGACACTGTTTTTGAAAATCTTGGCTTCAGTGACTTGCTCAAGTTTTGCAGACTCCAGATTCAAAGACATGGAGAAACATGCAGACTTGGTGCGGAGCTGACCCCAAACTCCAATTTTCTGAGTAGAGTTAGGTCTCATATGCAGAATCTAGATTGGAATTGCAAATCTGCACAGTACAGGGGCATCCGCACGCAAGGATAGGATTCAGGCTCATGTCTGTTCTGCTTTGGAGGTTCACCATCCCTCACTGAAAGCATCTCTGCTCCCCTTTGCCAGTTCCTCTTTATTTCTCTCCCAGTCTGCTAATATTTCTCATACAACTGCCTGAGTTTGCACTGCAAAGCACACTGGGATGCAGCTGGTATGAAGATACAAAGCCAAATAAAACTCAACTGCAAATAAAGTCACACTGTAGTCTCCTCTCCTGTGGATGGACTCTGCTCAGTGTTTATTGTCCCTTCCAAAACATTCAAGCTCTCACTCCTCAATCTTCCCTGACAACAGCAAGCAGGCCCTTGCCCCAGCTTTCAGCCCAGATGAGCTGGGGACAGTTAATAAAAGCATGTGAATTTTACAGGAATAACTTTAGCAGAATCACAGATACGTGGCGAGTGCCACATTCCTGCTTCCTGCAATCATAGCATTGGAGAGGTCTCACATTGTTTCCATCCCTGCCCATTCTTTCCAGAACAGGTAGTTCGCGTCCAATCCTATTTGTGCTTGGTGCGCCATTCCTTCTTGGATGAGCTTGGCAGTACTTGTCGTGATGTGCCACCTGCCAAGAATGTAACTTAGACTTGGGTTATCTTTGGACTGGCCTTGAAATCCAAGTATTTGTAAACAGCTTGCATTCTGTTCTGAACTGCCTTACTCCGGCTGGAATAACTCTGTACTTAAATAGCTGCTTTCTCAAACATGCTTAGCAAACAGGAATTCATTCTCAAGTCCCCAACAAGGGAGTAGGTATAACTCAGCTCCGTTACAGATGGATGCACTGACATGCAAAGAGTGTAAGTGACTTGTTCAAGTGCCCATAGGGTGAAATTCACACACTGTCCAGGGACACAGCACAAAGTCTATACATCACTAGGTGCCGTAGCCGTCGACACACTGTCTTGCAGCCACAGCGGTCAGTGGAAAATCCAGGAACAGAACCAACTTTCGAGCTCCCAAGTGTGCTGCTCTAATGACTAGACAAAAATTCCTCTGGACTGCACAGCCTTGCTATCCCACCTTCCAGTTAGGACGAGAATGGGCCAATGGGACAAGAGAATAAACTTGGGAAAACCAGCAATTAATAAATCAACAAAGTCCATGAGGTAGGATGCCCATCCCCCAAGGTGCCTTAACCACAGTCCCAACCTCAGCCCTTTGGGCAATGGTGAGTGGCTGGGGCATTTAGATGCTTCTTTCCTTCCCACTCGCACTTAGCTGTCCTGAGCTGGAGAAGTCTAATAGTGCTGGCAGGCCAGTGCTGCCTCGGCTGCTCCCACCTGGCAGAGCTGAGTTGATTTCAGCCTTAATTGCTGGGCAACAAGGCCCACCACAGACTCTCTTAGATAAACGGCTGCTGCTACTGCCTTCTAGCTCCCTCCTCTCTGCTCCAGCTGCCACCACTCTCCATATTCCATCCCCTCAAAGCTGCTGCTTCCCTGCAATCTTGGCTCTGCTCTCAGAGCGGGACCAGTAGTATCTGCAGGTTCACCACCAGAGAAGCATTCACGGCTGCAAGCAGTAACTTTTCCCCTCTCTTTGGCTGCCTGGGCTCCCTCACCCAACAGTGCCTGAGAGCGGTCTCTGTCAGGGTGGCCTCTGGCATGTTCAATGCCGACGTCTGTCCTTGTCTCTCCCAACAAGGTCACTTGTGTTTTAGAGTCCCCAAACTCAAAATTTAACTGTGCTTCAACCCAAATACCCCAAACGGTCATGTAACTTAAAGGGAAATGAGGCGTGGCCCATTCAGTCAAGTTCTCCTGGTTCTCAGTCAACTGTCCATGCTCTCCAAATGTGCTGGCAGACAGCTCCGTCACCAGCGCAATCATAGAATCATAGAAGATTAGGGTTGGAAGAGACCTCAGGAGGTCATCTAGTCCAACCCCCTGCTCAAAGCAGGACCAACACCAACTAAATCCTCCCAGTCAGGGCTTTGTCAAGCCTGATCTTAAAAACCTCTAAGGATGGAGATTCCACCACCGCCCTAGGTAACCCATTCCAGTGCTTCACCACCTTCCTAGTGAAATAGTGTTTCCTAATATCCAGCCTAGACCTCCCCCACTGCAACTTGAGACCATTGCTCCTTGTTTTGTCATCTGCCACCACTGAGAACAGTCTAGATCCATCCTCTTTGGAACCCCCCTTCAGGTAGTTGAAGGCTGCTATCAAATCCCCCCTCACTCTTCTCTTCTACAGACTAAATAACCCCAGTTCCCCCAGCCTCTCCTCATAAGTCATGTGCCCCAGCCCCCTAATCATTTTCATTGCCCTCCGCTGGACTCTCTCCAATTTGTCCACATCCCTTGTGTAGTGGGGGGACCAAAACTGGACACAATACTCCAGGTGTGGCCTCACCAGTGCTGAATAGAGGGGACTAATCACTTCCCTCGATCTGCTGGCAACGCTCCTACTAATACTGCCCAATATGCTGTTAGCCTTCTTGGCAACAAGAGAACACTGCTGACTCATATCCACCTTCTCATCCACTGTAATCCCCAGGTCCTTTTCTGCAGAACTGCTGCCTAGCCATTCGGTCCCTAGTCTGTAGCAGTGCATGGGATTCTTCCGTCCTAAGTGCAGGACTCTGCACTTGTCCTTGTTGAACCTCATCAGATTTCTTTTGGCCCAATCCTCCAATTTGTCTAGGTCCTGCTGTATCCTATCCCTACCCTCCAGTGTATCTACCTCTCCCCCCAGCTTAGTGTCATCTGCGAACTTGCTGAGGATGCAATCCTCACCATCCTCCAGATCATCAATAAAGATGTTGAACAAAACCGGTCCCAGGACCAACCCATGGGGCACTCTGCTTGATACTGGCTGCCAACTAGACATTGAGCCATTGATCACTACCCGTTGAGCCTGATGACCTAGTCAGCTTTCTATCAACCTTACAGTCCATTCATCCAGCCCATACTTCTTTAACTTGCTGGCAAGAATACTGTGGAAGACGGTATGAAAAGCTTTGCTAAAGTCAAGATATATCACATCCACCACTTTCCCCATATCCACAGTGCCAGTTATCTCATCATAGTAGGCAATCAGGTTGGTCAAGAATGACTTGCCCTTGGTGAATCCATGTTGACTGTTCCTGCTCATGTGTGCATCTCAAGCCGCTCTGGGATGCTCTTCTCCTGGGTCACCAACAGGCAACCACACTGAGCTCCCTCCTCGTTCCAGACACAGGCCTTAGACACACTTGGCTGAAAATGCTGCATGTAGGAGTGTCCTGTACTGGAGGGAGCATGGAGGATTGGAGGAAAAAGCTTTATTTGCTCATGTTTTAAATAGATATAAGCGAGGTTGGAGCTGGAGGAAGGGATGGGTGTGACAGCCCTGGGGACCAATGTCCTTTATCTGACCGGTAGAGTGAAGCTAGCAAACTTTCCCCAACATTGCCCTGCCAGATACATCTAAACTTCTCTTCCATCCTCCTCCCCTCTCAGGGACACACCAGCCACCCCCTGCAGGCAGCTCTAGCCACCAGGAGCTTCCACCAGAAGCCACAGAGGAGCCAGAACACTCTCAAAAGGCTGGGTCCCTATTCTCTAGCTCTCTCTCTACCCTCATTCCTTTCCCATGGTGAAATCACAGTGAAATTCTCGCATCTGTGTTATGCATAGGGTCACACTAGATGGTCCCTAGCAGGCAAAGGTATAATGAGACCCAATGCTTGGAATCTGCAGCTCGATAAATTCAGGCTAAAAATAAGACACATTTTTAACAGTGAGGGCAATTAACCACCAGATCAACTTATTTATGGCTGTGGTGGGTTCTCCATCCTTTGGAGTCTTTAAACCAAGATTGGGTATCTTGCTCAAAGATCTGCTGTAGCTCAACCAGAAGTTATGGGCTTGATATAGGAATCTTTGTGGGGGAATTGTCTTATACAGGTAAGGCTAAGATCATAATGTTCCCCTCTGGCCTTGAACTCTATTAATTTTCCCCCACGACGAACTTTAACTCTAAGCCAGAAGGGGGAAGTTTGGAGTGAATATTATTAGGGGAAATTCTTAGTTTCAACTGGGATTCCTGTAAAAGGGAGATGTTGAAACAGCAGGGGAATTTTACTCACAAAGGACTGGGCATGAGGTAATTTTCCTCATTCAAGTAAAGGGTGACTGGGAGTTCACTCCTACTTAAACACAGCTAACAAGCAGGGAAAGTTAAAACAGTCTGCTAAAGTGAGTTAGCCATGGCTTCCAGATCTGATGGGGGGGGGGTGGGACAGGGGGAAAGAAAAGCTTGGGACTATTGCTCTGGGGCTGGGAAGGGAAGATTGATATGGGGTAGAGGCACTGAGTCTATTCCATCTTCCTTTCCCAAGGGCTGAAAAAGGCCTTCAGAAAATGTAGGCATCCAGTGGGGAGCCTGGAACAAGGACAAGCAGCTATGCCCAATCTCGTGGAAAGCTCCCAATAAAGTCAAACCGTTATTACAAATACATGGAGCAGGACTGAGAGCCAATGCATGGGAAAAAAGTTTTTGTCAAGGGAGTAAGGCCCCAGACCCTCTAAAGTATTTAGGCTCTTAACTTCCATTGATTTTAGTAGAAGTTAGATGCCTAAATACTTTTGGAAGATTTAATTAAGGAAGCCTAAGTACTTAGCTGGGAAGGTTTAATTAAGAGGCAAAATGTATTTCCACTCTTTAGACTGCTAAGCACAGTTGCTAGCTTTCATGCGGTAAATAAGCACCCGACTTTCACAATAAGCCAAAAATCAAACTAATCCCATTTCAAAACAAGGCCAAAACAAGCCAATCCCCGAGAACCCCAACACTCTGTGTGACTAGATCCCCCCCCCCATCCCAGCATGCAGTCTGGGACTGTGGTGGGCCTGCTGGGCACCCCTGACTCTCTCCCGCCCTTGTCTCTGCTTGTCCCCCCTTGCCCCTGCTTGCTGGGAACCGATCAAAAAAAAGAAGCAACAAACTACAAGCCAAAAACGAGCCAACAAGCAACTTGCAAGCCAATTAAGCCAAAACCAAGCCCAATTTCTGCGTTTTTTTCGCAGGTTTGGCATGTCTGCTGCTAAGGTCTATGATCTGCATTGCATCTGGGGTTTTTCAAGGCATCTTCTCCCTGTGTATTATTTATATTATCTTAGCCATAGTCACGGACCAGGACCTCCCTGTGCTATGCACTGGACACAGAACAAAAAGATGGGTCCCGCTCCAAAGAAGCGACAGATGGTTACAGATGAACAGACCAGGGAGCCCAAGGAAATGATGGGACAATATTGGTCTGCAGGATGGGTAGCGGCCTTTGCATGGCGGCCACCTAGCCCTTGTCAAAATTTTTTGTAGGCATTCCGACAAAGGAGAGTTTTGAGGAGGGATTTGAAGGAGGGCAGTGGGGTCATTTTGCAGATGTTCACCGTGAGCTCCTCCCAAGCTTGTCTGAAAATTTAACATGTGGGCAACGGAGGCTGACATCATGGGCTTGTCCCACCCTTCTCAAAGTTCACGCCACTTTGCTGGTGGGGGAACCCAGGGCCCACCCACTGCTCCGAGTTCCAGCCCAGGGACACCATAAACAGCAGCCCCATACAGCTCCATTCAATTGACTGCTGCTACTTCCCTGGGCCCCTTCCCAGCTGGCCCCCTTATCTTCTCCCTTCACTCGGGCCATGACTCTTAGGTCCCTCTCTCCCTGCAAAGCCAGCTATGCCAGTGCAGCCAGAGATAAACCCCATCAGGCGGCTTTGGCCAGAAGGGAGCATCTCTCCCTGCCCCTCTGCTCCCAGCCAGGGACTGCCCTGCTAGGGACTTGCTGTGCCTTTTAGCTGAGCTTGCTGGGCTCTGACTGACTGTTGCTTGCCCTTGGAGGACCAGTTTCCTGTAGTTTCCAAGATGGCAGCCTGAAGGACCCACCTTCGCTGCTCTGTTCCTCTCACATCGTTGCTCCTTGGGGCAAGGTGCAGTAAGGCTGTGGGACAACAATCTTCTCCCACCTCCAACCCCAGTCCTGCGTCCAGTTAGATTCAGTGGTAGTCATGGGCATCAGGACATGGTTCTCTTCCACCTGCCTGCTCTAGTCCAAAGATGTTCACACCACCAGGTCCCAGTCAACATGCAGCTATTTGGTCCAGTTCTGAGCCATCATCTGCACCACTGCTGCTGTGGGTGGGCCTCCCTGTGAGCGTAACCCCCTTATACCACCACCAGTCCAGCCAGGCCCCGCTGCAAAGCCAGCTCTGCACCACTATGCTTAGTTTAGCTTGGTCCAAGTCCAGTCCAACCCACGCCCACAGAATCACTCTACATAGGGTTCAGACTCTCCAGATTTGTCCATAACAAAAGACAACCCTTCCCTGGACAGAGTCCTTGCTGTTTGGGAGAAATCTCCAGGTTTCTAGGCCACAATGTTCTACCACCGCTTGAATCCCCTTCCTCAACCACAGTGCACTACCTGTAAGATCAGGGTGACCCACTAACTCCAGGGCATATCCTACACAATTCTTGTGCCCTTTCATGAGTATAGCTCCAGTAACAATCTAGTATCATTTATACAATCAGAACAGACGCAAACTTCAGCTAAAGCGACAAAACACAGTATAAAGAAAAGGAGGACTTGTGGCACCTTAGAGACGAACCAATTTATTTGAGCATGAGCTTTCGTGAGCTACAGCTCACTTCACCGGATGCATACCGTGGAAACTGCAGCAGACTTTATATACACACAGAGAATATGAAACAATACCTCCTCCCACCCCAGCAGGAGAGTGAATTTGTGTGGGGGGGTGGAGGGTGAGAAAACCTGGATTTGTGCTGGAAATGGCCCAACTTGATGATCTCTTTAGATAAGCTATTACCAGCAGGACAGTGGGGTGGGAGGAGGCATTGTTTCATATTCTCTGTGTGTATATAAAGTCTGCTGCAGTTTCCACGGTATGCATCCGATGAAGTGAGCTGTAGCTCACGAAAGCTCATGCTCAAATAAATTGGTTAGTCTCTAAGGTGCCACAAGTCCTCCTTTTCTTTTTGCGAATACAGACTAACACGGCTGTTACTCTAAAACACAGTATGTGGACCTATGGGTGAACTACCTTATAATTCATGTCAATGAGACTGACTGGAGCTTTTCCCCCTATAGAGGGAGCAGAGAGTTCCATCTCTCTACACCTCCGAGCTCTGAGGCTCACCTCACACCTGCACATCTGGTTACGTAGGAGCTCCACAGTCTGACCCATTGAAAATAATGGGACTAGTCCACGTGGGTAACAGTGACAGGCTCTAGCCCGTAATGGCCACCTTGGAGGTGGGAGGGGTGCTTTCTTCTCCCTCTCGGAGTCAGTTTGGCTAACCCGCCAACAACGCAAATGCCTTAGCATGCTTCCCCTCGCCACTCTGACTGGGAAACCCAGAATGGGGACACGGCAAGTATAGGCTGTCTTGTCTTGTCGTCAGGTCCTGGAAGGATCTAGAGAGTTTGCAGGCATGTGGAAAAAAGCCAAAGTTCTGTCTCTGCTCGGGCTTGGTAGAAGGTTGGCTCTGGGCCTGACTCGCTTCGCCCACTCTCAGAAAGAACCTGGCCTGTGCTACTGGGACTAACATAAATCCTCTTGTTGTCTCCAGTCGTGGGTCACTTTGCTTAGAGGCTCTGCGGCCCCTCCAGACCAAATTGCAAAGCATGTAAATACACTGAAATCTCTGACACTCACAGCGAAATCACTGCTGTTCTTTAATCTTTTGACCAGGTTCCCCAAACAAATAGCAGATGGAGTTTTTCTCCTCACATTTTCAGGGCTGCTGGGGACCTTTATCCATTGCTCAGGAGGTACAGGCTTTGCTCATACCACAACCTTTCTGAAGGACAAGAGGGGGGCTCAGTCTCAACTTTTCAGTTAGGCCTTGGCCTCTTCCCCACCGTCGGCATCTGCCTACCTAGAACTGGGCTTTGAACAGCTACGTGGGGGACAAACCCACCTGAGCTTGGTGCGTACACAGCACGGCTAAGACTTGTCTCCGCGGCCCGGGCTGCCGTGGCTATGCTGCTGTTTAGACTCATGTGAGCTCAATGAGAGCTACGGGTATGTGAACAGAAGCAGAAGCATCAAACCCCAACCCCATAGTGGAGTCCAAACCCCCCAAGCCAGGGAATTTCACTTCGCATCCATGTCCCTCGTGTTACAGAGTAGGCCTTTAGTCAATGCATTGTGGGGAGGCCCCGGCAGACCAGAAGATACTTCAGGTCTGCTCCTCTCCAAACTCAGGTGACATGGCAGCCCTCTTACATACGGCGCAGGCTGCTTCACGCTGCCTCGTGCATCTCTACGTCGGTCACTGAGCTGAGCAGACACGATGCTCAAAGATGATTCAGTCTCAGGTGGAGCCATCCGGAGTCCTTAAGCCTGGCAAACTGTCTGACCTGGTGTTTGCTTGGTGTTTGACGGTGTCCCTAGCTTCTGTTTGCCAGAAGCTGGGAATGTGCGACAGGGGATGGATCACTTGATGATTCCCTGTTCTGTTCATTCCCTTTGGGGCACCTGGCATTGGCCACTGTCGGAAGACACGATACTGGGCTAGATGGACCTTTGGTCTGACCCACTATGGCTGTTCTTAGGTTCTTATGCTTCATAGATAAGTGATTTGCATTAGTAGGGAATGGGAGTAGGGGCAGAGACAAAAGGGAGCTGAGGAAAAAAACCCCAACAACCCCAAAAACACCAGCCTTGAGGAGCCACAGAGAGAGATGCAGCGTCCAAGAGCAATAAAAATGTGGGTTTCCTGTATAGGCAGCTAAATATAAAAATCCCACAGAGAACAATAAGTTCCTAATAAATATTATTGAACTACTGGAGAAAGGTTGGCAAACGAGGCCTAAGAAAACACTCCAGCAGCAGCAGCTAAGCTGAGAGCAGAGCAGGGTCAAGGGCACTTCTATTTATTAGGTGTATTTTAAGTTTCTACCGAGCTGCGGGATTTGTGACCCAGTTCAGCAGAGGGAATGAATGGACTGGAGACCTCTTCTCATGCGTACATGCAGCGATATGGTGTGTCAGACACAGTCTGGGGCAAGGTGCGGTGTATAGCCCCAGGGCAGTGCTGTGCCTCAGAGACACATCGCTGCCCTGCCCCACCTTTTCCAAGGGGTAGCCATGTGCTGCTGGCCTATGCCAGGTGCAAATTATGACACCCCTTGCACCAGCTCAGCTGTTGGCCAGTGAGTGGTGGGGGTGGAGCCCAGGTTCTGCCCACTCCTTGCCCCTGCATCAAAGCGGGACGGGGGTAAATGATTATGACATATCTGCTTACTCCTGCGTGCCTGGACCTATGCAGGTTTGCATCATCTTCAGAGCATTATGAGGAAGGCTCTTTCCTCTTGCATGGGCATGTAGTCCCACTCCTGATCTAGCATTTAGATTTTCAGTCCTTTTACTTCCTGTAGTTTTCAAGGAATTTGACTGGTTATGTGCCAGAAAGCCACCTGGGGGTCTTCATTCCGTTCCCCTGGAAATAGGTGTGCACACAGCCAAAGCCAATCTGGCACTCTCCATCCCAGCAGAGAGGCTGAGGTCTGAATGACCAGTGAACTGCCCTAGAGGTATGGCTTCCAGAGCAGCGATGGGATGGGATGGTGGAAGTGTGTGCCACCAGGGCCCATGCTGGACCTATGCGATAAGAGAGGAGCCTACGGCCGGCTGTATATGTCGCACTAAATAAAGATGACGAGAGGAGGGACGGCTGGTTCAAACCTTTTCCCATGAAGCCTTGCAACGCTCAAGACAAAAAAATAAATAAAGCAGGGAAAATGCATGGTGGGGAAGGCTGAGCAGCAGGAGCCAGGTTGTTGCCAAAGCACTTAGGATAACACCCCTTCTCTCCCGCCCCCTTCTGCCATCAGTGGGTTGTGTGCAGGGAGGTTATACCCAGGGAAGATGCTGGGTCAGGCTTTTGTGTTGTCCAGCCAGGCTGGAGAGTTATAGTGATTTTCCCCATTCCCATCTCTGGGACTTTCCTATGTGGCTACTGCTGAAGTCAGGCTTCATCTGTCCTCTGGCACTTGAGTGGAAATGCTCCCTCAAGCTTTCTCCAACTTGATTTTTTGTCTTGCCTATTGCTCCCAAATAGCCTTGTTTTTCCTAAGCAGGCAAATTACGTGGGAAGCAGAGTTTTCGTTTTGCAGGAAGTTCTGCGAGGTCAAAAGCAAACTTGGGAAAACATTTCATTTCAGGTCAATGGGAATGTTCCGGTTCAATAAGATCAAAACATTTTATTCCGATTTTGACTGCATTTCATACGATAATGTTCAATGTCACATACATTTAGAAACAATGTTGGTTTGAAATGGAAAACCTGCTAAGGTCAAAGTGTCTTGGTCTGATATTTTTGCGGAACAAAATCTCATTGAAATGGACACAGGCCCGCAGAAAGTTTTGATTTTGACAAAATGGCATTTTCTCAGCTGAAAAACATTTCATCTGAAAATTTCCAACTGGTTCTACTAAATGGGCTTCTGAGCAGCAAGAAATTGCTTCTCTGGGGACCTCTCCTGCAACCCCTCCCTTGTGCGAATTGTAGATCAGCTTTGAAGACAAATGTGATCATAGTCCATCTACGTGCTAGAGAGGCTTCGCCCCAAAGGCCCCCAAACACTTCATCAGATAATACACAGGAATCCCTTGGTTCGCCCTGAACTGCAGCTGTCTCTTGGGTGGGGTATAACAGCCCCCTAGCAATGCACAGCAGAACCTCACTACAGTGTGTGACTGAAACTACAGGGTGAATTTAGGGAGACAGAAAGGATGTGCCCAGGAGACCATTTCTCTCTACTCCTGTGAACAGTGCAACGGGATCTTCAATGATCACAAGGGGTTCCGGACCTTAGTTTTACATCTCCTGGATAAAGCACAGCCTAGTGTCACATTGGGACATAAGTCAGTATTGCCTTAAAAACCCACTGAGTTAGTCACCAGCACTACAACCTATCCTGACAGAGCATGGGCCGGGGACTCCTCAGATCTGGGCTCCATTCTTAGCTTTGCCCCTTGATTGTTGGGTTACTTAGGGTGAGACACTCTGTGACTCGGCTTACCCATTTGTAAAATGGGGATTATGATACTGACCTCTTTGGAAAGCACTTTGAGATCTACCAGTGTAAAGCACTGCATTAGGGTTTATTGTTATGGCAGCTAGGTTTTCCCTGGTGGTTTCTATTTTGTTCTGTATAGGTTTTTATACCATGCTCCTCACTATAGTATCTGCGTGCCTTCCAGTAGTTCATTAAGCGACATGACTTCTTGTGCTGGCCTGAGTACAATTATCAACACAGCTGCTGTTGTTGTTCTCCCATGGGTTTGGAGGAGGGGGGTGGGGGAAATATCATCATTGGTTCCTTTTCGCTGCACGCTAAGATCATGTCTGAGAGCTCATGAAACTCATATTTCCCTCGTTAATTATAGCACTGACGCGAAGAGTGCGAGCTCCTACTGTCATCCGTCACTCTGACTGCACTCTTACTGCTGGCCTCTTTCTAGCCGGGACAATTATACCAGCTACTAAGGACGTCTTAGAAAAATAAGAGACCCTCCTATTTGCTCCCGCTATGTTTCTCCTCCTCCTCTCTCTCCTGGGGGGCAGGGGGAGTGCTTTGAGATGGCTCCATCTCTTGCTAGGTGTCAGTGATCCACCACAGGCTTTGGAAAGCATCTCAGCAATGCAGATCCATTAGCCAGTGACTTAGCAAGCTGTTAGCATGGCTCTTATTGGAGTGGAAACACAGCCCTGCCCGCGACACGCAAAACGCCCGCGTGCTGATGCCTCGCCCTGGTAGCCTGAGCCAGGGTAGGGTGGGATGACGGGGACAGCAACAGTTCCAGGAAGTGAGCAGCCGTTGGATGTTTGTGACCTGACCTTCAGCTTGAAGGGAGACGCACCGCTGGTCCTGTCTGTCCTTGCCCATTAAACAAGGGCAGGTGCCAGTGAGTGAGGCTAAGAGGCCGAGGGCCCAATTCTGCTACGGGCCTCCCATGCCCAGGCCTTGACAAGGTGTCTGTGGTGAGAGTGCTGGGAGAGGCAGCGTGGTCTAATGGACAGGGCATAGTCTGGAGACCTGGGACCTAACCCAGTTCTGTCACTGACTGGCTGTGAGCCTTTAGACAAGTCATGTCCCCACTCTGCATCTGTTTCCCCTCCAACCCCTTGTTTATTTAGATTAAACTCGAGACCAGGGACCTTCTCGGACTATGCATATGCCCTGATCTCCGTGGGACCTTTAGGGGCTGCTGTACATATCATTAATAGCAGTAATGACAAGAAATGACCTCTCACTCCTCGACATGGTCACTCCAGGAGAGAGTTAAGGCACATTAGCAGAGAAGTGAGGAGACATTTGCCCTGCGGTTGCTTGTGGTGTACTTGCTCTGGAGATATTCAGTCACATGCGGAGATGGGGTTGTCAGTCTGGTGTTTTTAACTAGCACTGAATTAATCTGAAAAAAAAATTTGAGAAAGGAAATATTTTAAAAAGCAACCACCATTTGTGGAACTCACTGCTGCAGGGCATCACTGAGACAGATGGCGCAGCCAGACCCAGAGTGAGGATGACTCAGTTCTATGAGTGAGAGGTAGCATCTGGGGTTGCATTAGTCAGGCTACAAGTCACAGGGGGACACAGCTGGCACCAACTGGCTCCTGGCCTGGCTCTCTCAGCAAAGAGGCTAAAGACGTGGGGGCTTAGCCAAAACTCACGGAAGATGATGGAAAGGCTCTGATTGCCTTTATTCAGGCTTTGGACTGGGCCTGAGGCAGGGACTAGACTCTGATCCACAACATGCCCGCACCCGCTCTGGAACAGGGCCGAGGCAGCTTAGTGTCACAGAGTGTGAGGAAAGCTTTGACCTGTCTGGAGGATGAGGACTTGAGTCTCCAGAATCCAGCATCTCTAACAACCTGAAGTGACGCAGGCTGGGGATCCTAATGTTTCAGGGCATTGCCTGACCATGAGAGGGGCCAGAAACTGACATAGCATTTGACACAGGGGCACCAGAATAGCGGGGACCAGGGGGCCATGGCCTCTCCACTTTTCCCCACGGGCCCCACCCTGCCCCTCCTCTCCCTCGCGAGGCCCTACCCCCCAGCCAGGCCAGCAGCTGGAGCCCACCCGGGCAGCTGTGTGGAGCCACGGACCCTCCACCTGTCCTGGGCAGTGGGCCCAGGGTGCGGGGACATGGGCCGGGGGCTCCTCTCAGGCTCCCCACTCTGGACAGGTGGAGGGGCCCGGGCTCTCTGGTCGGGCTTCAGCTGCCGGCTTGGCTGAGGACAGGGCCTCCTGGGAAAGAGAAGGGGCAGGGCCACAGAGGGGGCAGAGGGTCCTGGCCCCCCACTTTTAGGAAGGCTCACTGCCCCTGATTTGACATTTAGGCACCATGTGCACTACAGGAATAACTGAGTCAGGGAGCCCAGCTACAACCTGATTGCCTCTTCCTGGGCTGCAGCCAGGGCCTAGCCATGGCCCAGTGGTTAAAATCTTGAACCTGAACTTTCTGGACTTGAGAGAAATCCAAATCTGGATCCAAACTTCAGCCTTTAACGGTGTAAATCAGAACCCTGGATGCAAACAGCCCTGAACGTTGGGTTTTATGGATTGAGACCTGCAGCTGAACTGTGCAGGATCTAGGTTCTTCTGATATTATGATTAAAATCACTCCTTTTTCACACAGCAGCAGCTAGTCAAAGTTTGGGCCCTGGGGATGTTCCAGTTGGGAGCAGAATTGATGACGGTGTCTGGTATTTTCTTTGATGCAGTCATTTATCTACAAGGAATGTACAAAGTCCTTCTGAAGACACAAGGAACCAAAACCAGGAGATAGCTTCTTTACCTACAGCCCCAAGCCTCTAGCCAGTACCAGATCCAAAAGCTCGGTCTAAGCTTCTCCCAGGGCCATGCCACGCTTACAGGCTGCTGCTTGGCTTTCTGCTCTGCATCTCTCAGCTTCTTGTCTTTCTCACGCACACATACATCCCCATCCACTCACCGTCTCTGTCCCTCCCCCACCTGGTCAGAACGATACCACTCGAACCCTCTGCCCATCTGCTGCTAGTTTCTGTGTGGCCCTTTAACTGTCTCTCAGAGCAATCTTAATTGAAGGGCCGTTCATACATCAATTTCAATGCTGTTTAAACTCATCCCATAACATGGTTTAACCTGGCTCATCACATTATTCCTTTTATTCTAGCACTTACAGACCCTGCCTGAGATAGGGGCTCCCTGGTGCTAGGTTCTGTACAAACACAGTAAGAGATAATCCCCGCTCCAAATAACCAACCGTCAACATACTAGACAGACAAGGTGGGGGAAGAACTGGCAGCTGAAGTGACTTGTCCAAAGTCATACAGCAGTTATGCCATGCCCATCACCATGATATCTGAGCTCCTTTCAGCTGTGCATGAAGCAATGTAACCAACATCCACCAGGTGTGGTGATGGCTTACAGACCCTGTTGCTCTGAAATTCAGATGGATTCAGAGAAGTCTCTTGGTTCCAGAGATTGGTGCCATTCTCATGATACTTCTGTATTTCTGCTTTTAATATCAGTCAGGACCCAGAGTGCACAGCCAGGGAGACATCAAAAAAAAAAAGCCGTTTTGAGTAAATTAATTGAAATGTTTGAATTTCTGCATTCTGTCTGCCTAAAATCCTACCTCTTGCATCAGCTAGTGCAATTAAGAAACACCTGCTGCTGGTAGGAAATGATTCAGTGTTTCACCCCAGAGATGGTTGCATTTCAGTGGTGGCAAATTATCACTCCACATGATCCTGCTCCCTCCTGCCATCCCTCTGACAGCCCGTGTGCGCAACACAGTAATATTGTAGGGAGAAGTCACTGGCAATTCTCAGCTCTGCTGCGTTCCTGTCGAATGCTCTGCTGCTAAGCTCATAACCAGCAAAGGCCTTCAATGCTGACAGTAACCATTTTCACATTCAGTGGAAATTGGGAAATGGAGAAGCGAATGCTAGAGTTTCTCCCCTCCCCTGTATTGCTTTCCAGCTTTCAAAATGGGGCCCAGAAGCCAGGAACTCCTGAGTTCTAATCCCAGCTGTGCCCCAGTGCGCCACATGGCCTCGAGCAAATCATTGAGCTTCAGTTTCCCCCTTGTAAAATGGGACTTAATAAGACTTCCCTGCCTCACAGAATATATATTATTATATATATGATGGTATACGCCTGCTGGAATTCTGGGTCACTGAGCAAGGCAGAATTTGTGCAGAATTAATGTTCCGCACAGAATTTTATATTTTCATGCAGAATTTGTGATTTCTGTGTGGAAAAATTAATGGCAGCCCATCTGTGCAGGGAACAGTAATGGCAGGCCAGCCATACTCCTGCCGTTAGCTCCATGGTGACTGGGACCCCTGCTGATTATATTGTGTTATTCTGACAAATAAAAGATGCAGAAGTTTAAAATATTGTGCACAGAATTTTTAATTTTTTGGTGCAGAATTCTCCCAGGAGTAATGGTAGCACCTAGAGGCCCCCCTTGAGAATTGTCTAACCGTTGTGTTAGGTGCTGTACAAATACCTGGTTATAGACAGTCCTTGCCCCACAGAGGTTACAATCTAACTAGCTCAGACAAAGGATGAGAGGAGGGAAGTATTACTATCCCTGAGACACAGGGACATTGAGTGATTTGCCCAAGGTCACGCTGTGGCAGAGCTGGAAACTA
Source organism: Lepidochelys kempii (assembly GCF_965140285.1). Taxonomy (NCBI): domain Eukaryota; kingdom Metazoa; phylum Chordata; order Testudines; family Cheloniidae; genus Lepidochelys; species Lepidochelys kempii. The sequence goes on from NC_136383.1 coordinate 138,635,306, forward strand.
CACCCAAATCTCTTGGCTCAGTGCTCTGGCTCATGGTCCCACCAGAGCAATTAAACCACAAATGGGGATACATGCAGAATGCAGGAAAAATATGAGACAAGAATCAGGCCCACAGTATCTCATTTACACCCGGGTAACTGTGAGCACAATCAATGCTAACAGGTGTAGAGCACTTTCTAAAGAGAAGATTTTCTGGTACCTCCCGAAAGACGCAGCTGGCCCTTTAACAACTTTCTGATTGACGAGATTAAGATGGTTCAAGCTCTCTGTCCCCCTCTAGTGGCCAGTCCATGTATAGAGGCTGATGAATCTGCTACTCAGGAGCTTGGCTATTTAACTGAGGCAGCCAGAGACTTTTAGAGCTAGAGGTCAGGAGTTCAGTCCCCACCAAGCTCTCTAGAGGTATTGCATTACAGTAATGAGGTTTCACAGAGGAAGTGTCAGATGTTTGCCATGTCATGTGGTCGAGATTTGACCTGTGTTTAGTAACTCAAAGCTGGATTGTGCCTCAACTGGCTTTCAGCACTTCTGAGACTAGCCTTTCAGCTAGTTTTTACTGACTTTCCCAGTCACCTTTTACTGACATCCCCAGCCACCATTCCAAAAGAGACCCCGTCTAGCTTCTGAGAGATGGGACCAACATAGAAGAGAAAAATACAAAAGCATTTGTTTTATTTTAAACTAATGTCTGGGGGTAAAGTCTGCCTGGATATTATATTTTTATTACAAAACATTCATTTATTTTGGTTTTGCCCAGTTCCCTCCAAAGGAAGGTTGTCCCTCGGTTTTCTTTCTTTTCGGTTTCTTCCTTTCCAGCTTTTTTACTATCACTTTTCCTCGCTCTCCTTTCACTTCCTCTTCCAAACAGAAAGAGAATTTAAATTGGAACTGGTCGCAGATGTGGAACGGGCGAGAGCGTGCTCCAAAGACACACTTTTTATTGGGTTCATCCAAAGGTCAAAGAGGTTGGCTGTGGGACAAGACAGAGCCGACTGTGTCATCATCGCTGTACTTGGCAGTGAGTGGGACATGACCGGCGAGGTGGAGAAATTGCTACTCTGGAGCCGAGGTTACACATGAGCAGGGCCCGGCTAACAAACAGGCCCATGAAGTCTAGATCTAGGCCTCAGTGCCTGCGAGGGTGCCATCTGGAGAGACAAGCAGGAGGGCTGGTGGAGGGAACGGCCAGGGCAGCCGGGAGTGCGGATGGAGGACCTAGAGGAGAAGCCAGCTGCTGTCTGACACGTGTTCGACAGTTGCAGCTGTGCAGGCCAGCCTAGGGGAGGAGGCGCAGCTGTTGGGCGGGTTATGCTCTGGGGATGAGTGGTATGCCAGCTGATGGGTGGGAGAATGAAGAAGCAGGCCTGGGTGGGGAAAGTGAGTAAGAGGAGATGGAGGGGGAGCTGCTCTTCGCTCTCTGACCGGTGCACCGGGATGAGGAAGAGATGTAGGTTCTAATCCCCGCTCCGCCACTGATGGATTGTACTGCTTCAGTGGGGTCACTTGATTGCTCTGGGTCTGTTGGGAGAACCGTGGTAATCCCACATGCTCCTCACGGTGGTCCCAAGAGCTGCATCTGAGGCTGAGCTGCCGCTGCATGTCCAATGGCATGAAGGTACCGGCGTTGTATTTGCAGCCCTGCGTGGAGGCTGTAACCAGAGTCTATTGTAAAGAGGTGGTGGTTTCTGGTCCATAATCCTCGTGGAGGGACCCTCAGGGTACCCTATAAATGCCTATGATAATAGACAGTGAATCTACCCTGGCACTGAGCTCCCATGTGGAGCGACCATGTTGCACTGCCTCCCCAGGCTTAAGAGAAATCAATGGAGACACCCCCAGATTTCCGCAGGGCTTTCCTTTCAGCCTCCTCTGACAAAGCAAAGTGCGATTGTGCGCCCAGGATGCTAAACAGAGGAGCAGAACTCAGCTCAGCAGGCCCCGGCCTCGGCTTCTTGTTACTAGTTCCCAGGACTGTAGAAATGAGGAGATGGAAAAACCTATCACGTCGTTATGTTCGTTCTCCCAGCCCTGCTGGTGACTGTTCCCTGGCTCTGGAATAATGGCGTATGGTGCTTTTTCCAAACTGGTTTTAAATGGGTTCAAGGGCTGGGCCTTCCACGGCTTCCCTTGGGGTGACTCGCTTACAAGCTAGCAGCATTCACTGTTAGGACAGTTTTCCCCCTGATATTCCGCTCTGATATTTTTCTCTTGCTCAAATTCATCCCATTACTCCTAGCTGTACCCCCGAATCAGTTGAGTGGTCAGCTGAACATGAGCTCCCAGGGTGGCCAAAACAGTTAATGCGATGCTGGGCTATGGAAACAGGGGATCCTGAGTAGGAGCAGAGAAGTTATTTCACCTCTATCTTTGGCACTGGTGCAGCCACTGCTGGAATCCTGTGTCCAGTTCGGGTGCCCACAATTCAAGAAGGAAGCTGATAAACTGGGGAGGGTTCAGAGAAGAGCCACAGGAATGATTACATGATTAGAAAACCTGCCTTTCAGGAATTGAGCTCCAGGAAAGAGCTTCACAAAGAGAAGGTGTCATGAAGCGGGGACTTAATCACAGTTTGTAAGTACCTACAAGGGGAACAAATATTTAATAATGGGCTCTTCTATCTAGCGAGGAAAGGCACAACATGACCCAATGGCTGGATGTTGAAGCTAGACGAGTTCAGACTAGAAATAAGGGGTACATTTTGAACAGGGAGAGTAATCAACCAAGAATGTACCAAGGGTCATTGTGGATTCTCCAACTCTGACGATTTTTAAACCAAGATTGGATGTTTTTCTAAAAGCTCTGCTCTGGGAATTATTGTGGGCCAGGTCTCTGGCCTGTGCTATGCAGGAGGTCAGACTAGATGATCACAATGGTCCCTTCTGACCTCGGAATCTATAAAAAACATCTCAACTATTTCTGCTCCTCCTGGGGCTTTATGCTTTTCTGATTCAGGCAGGCCACCCTGTCCCTGTCCTCAGCCAAGTTATTCACACCTAGGGCTAGGAGCCTGCAAACCCTTAAGCACACACACAGCTTTATTCATGAGTGTGATCCCATTAGAGTCAGTGGAGTAGCTCACATGAGTGAAGTTACTCACAGGTATGAAGCATTTGTAGGAGCGTGGACCTAGACTGCAAGTGTAACCTTTGGGTGGGCTAAAGTTTACTTCGCTGCCCTTCTCCAGTGCCTAAAAAGCCCCACTCCCACAGAAAAGCACGTGGAGACCCAGAATTCAGCCACTGAGGGTTTTTGCAAGGATTGCACAGGGTCAAGCTCCCTGCATTCAAGTCCCCAAAAGAACAAAAGGAATTAATTTAATTCTTAAGTACCAACTTTATAAAATCGTATAACGATAAAGAAATATAATAGGAATAACTTAATTTCAGCAACATACTAAGGATATGTCATAATCCACATACATTATCTTCACAGGTGTACATCAAAATAAAGAAAGAAGACAAATTAAATCTAAACAGGTCAGAAGGAAGAAGGTAAGAGGTAACTCAGAGTTCCCAAAAGCTCAGGGTGAGGTCACCTGAGTCTTAGCTACAGTCTTTGATCACCAAAATGTACAGTCTGCTGAATTAAAAGCACTGCAACAATATCTTCTCTCCTCTTGCTTGAGGAAACCTTCAGCTGCAATTCATGCAGACTCTTCCTCCTCCTTTGCCGACATAACTCAGTTAGTTAACTAATTACCCATTCACACAGATTAAAAAACCCTGTTACAAGAAACATATGAACGGGTAATAGCAAAATATTATCCTTCCCCATCACCTCATTTAAATAAGAGAAAAGTTGGTGAATCATACTAGTTGAGGCAATTAAACTGAAACAGTTGGGCTAAAATCAAATAACATTCAAGTATGTAATTAAAATAAAAGAAATTAGTTGTCCCTCCCAGTTGCCCCTCTGTGTAATTCTCACTGCTAGGGCTTCCCTGTTGGAGGGTTATCAATATTACTAACCTGCTGCAAAATTCTGCAAAGTCGGGGAAAACAGCCAGCTTTCTGTTCCTGCAGCTCAGCTTCTCCCAGCCCACACAGGGCACATGGCCTTTTGTACTACTTGCCCTCCATGTATGGTGACCAGGTGTCCAGTTTTTGCCCGGAACACCTGGTCAAAAAGGGGCCCTGGTGGCTTTGATCAGCACCACCGATCGGGCCATTAAAAGTCTGGTTGGCGGTGCTGTGGAGCTAAGACAGGCTAGTCCCTACCTGTCCTGGCTCTACGCTGCACCCCGGACGCAACCAGCAGGTCCAGCTCATAGGCTTGGTGGCCAAAGGGCTCCGCGTGCTGCCCCCGCTCCGAGCACCAGCTCCATACTCCTATTGGCTGGGAAATATGGCCAATGGAAGCTACAGGGGCAGTGCCTGCGGGCGATAGCAGCATGCAGAGCCACCTGCCGCGCCTCCGCCTAGGAGCTAGACCTGCTGGCCGCTTCCAGGGTGCAGTGCGGAGTCAGCACAGGCAGGGAGCCTGCCTTAGCCCCCCGCTGCGCCACTAACTGGGAGCCGCCAGAGGTAAGCCTATGCCCCAACCCCACACCCCAACCCCCTGCCCCAGCCCTGAGCTCCCCCCAACCCAGAGCCCCCTCCTGCACCCCAAGCCCCACATCCCCAGCCACACCCCAGAGCCTGCACCCCCAGACGGAGACCTCACCCCCCTGCACCCCAACCCCCATCACAGCCCAGAGCCCCCTCCTGTACCCTGAACCCCTCATTTCTGGCACCACCCCAGAGACTGCCCCCCCAGTTATAGCCCTCACCCCCTCCCAACCCAGCCTTCTGCCCCAGCCCAATGAAAATGAGTGAGGGTGAGGGAGAGAGATCCAAGGGGGGCGGGGATGTAGTGAGCAGGGGGTCAGGGCCTCAGGAAAGGGGCTGTGCAGAGGCTGTGCAGGGGCGTGTTCTCAGGGAAGGGGCGGGGCTAGGGTGTTCGGTTTTCTGCAATTAGAAAGTTGGCAACCCTACCTCCATGGAGTCTGAGTCCAGCCACAGGGAACCTATTGAGCATGCCCAAGTCTGCCACAACCAATTCCAGAAACTTCTAGGTGTGGAGTGCTAATGGCGCATCTGCCTTGCAACAATGACCCAGACACAACTCATTCCTATTCCCCCACCCCTTCTCCATAGATCTCTTAAAGAGATAGCTCCCTATTAGGTATATGGGTTACACAAGCCTTTGGGGGCAAGAACAGGCTTTTCTGTGTCTGTATTGTGCCCACATCCTGCTGGTGGCTTCTAGGCATGACTACCACACAAACAGTAAAGGAGAACACGTCCCTCTTGGAAACTGTAATAATTAGAATTGGGAGGAAGTTTTTGATTTTCAAAAAGTGTCATTGATATTTCAAAAATTTTCAAGTCAATAAAAATAAGATTTTTTTTTAACTTTGGTTTGGCCAGACTAAAGAGCTGGTTAGAATTTTTCAATTTTCGAAAAATGTCAAAAACAAAGTAAAAAATTTCAGAAGGTTTTTCTTTTTTTGGTGAGATTTTGTACCTTTTTTTTTTTTTTTACTTGCTCTGATATTTGTATTTGTAACACCAGAAGGAAGTTACTGGTGCAGGGAATGGAAAATCTCTGTGCAAGGTGAGCATTCTGTGATCTCAGGCCACTAACAGAGACAGAGAAATTAAGAGGCTCAGGAGAAGGAAGAGAACCTAGGAATAGCCAGGCAGGATCAGACGCAAGGTCCATCTGTGACCACGGCCAGCAACAGATGCTTCAGAGGAACATGCAAGAAACCCTGCAGGAGACAGATGTAATTGTGACCCAAGAACCTTGTCATGCCAACTAGCTAGGGGGGTGCAGAGGGGTTACAGAGGACTCCTGGGTCTGGCATGTACATTCTAGTTTACCAAAGAGTGTCATGTGACATCTCAAACAAAAGCTGCTGTCACACCTGGTCATCAATATCCTTGCAAAATGCATGTACGGACATTGCATAAGGCATTATGTAGAGATACTGAAAATTATGTTCTTAAAATCTGTGTCTAGGAGCTGGTCATCAGCAAAGGGGAAAACATGGTTTCTGTCAGATAAGAAAGGTTTCTCTATCTGGCTGTTAACATGTAAATTCAGGACTGTCTGGTTCACAGTGGGGTTCCTCACCATCTGAACTAAATGCTAATGAAGGATTGTAAAAACTTCAGAGCCAAAAAAGTAACAGGACGAGGTAAACAGCAAGGGGAGGGAACCCTATCTTGAGGTACACCTCAAAGGTTTGCTCTAGTATATTTGGAGGACAAAGAGGACATCCTGCCATCTTTCACCATAGGCAGTAAATAGACAGCAAGTTTAAGTTCATGGAACTTAAGTTAAGTTCACGGAAGAGGGATGTCAGTCAGGCTTGGCTGAAAACGCTGAAGGGAACTTTGGATGAGACAAGCTTCCTTAATCAGGAGGATAAGTTGTTAATTAAGATTAATCTTTAGAAAGTGTGTTGTAGTTTTGTCTCCTTGTTGCTCGATCCTCTCCACATTCCCTCTACCCCCCAGCTGGGCTCCCTCTGCTCCGGGGCTGGGAAGGGAGCTTCCACGGTCTGCGGCGCCTGCTGCCTGCCTGCTCGTGAGATGCAGATAGGAGGCGGCCCCAGCTGAGCAAAGGCTGGTGCGGGTTGATGACCCGGCACCTTACCCCACCGCCCACGGTAACCAGACTTTTGGTGTCAGGTCAGTACATCTGACCGGACACTGCCAGGTCCCCTTTTTGACTGGAATGTCCGGCTGAAAACTGGACACCTGGCAACCATACACAGGGAGGTGGAGTCATCATCCCCAGCCGAACGCCAATAATCCCCTACCCTCCAGCAACAGCACAACCTGCTGAAGTCCCCAGTGCCTAGGTATGCAGAGGGGCTCTCTAACTCCACTGAGTCCTAACTCGGTACCGCCTGCCCCTTGCAAAGCAAGCTGGGAGGGGTGACTCCTGGTCTCTGCTGCGTTGCCTGGTGTCCATCCCCATGGCCGCTGTGCCAGTCAGGGCTCCTCCGATGTGTTGGGCTGATCTCCTGGCCCCGGGTCCAGGCTGCATTTGGGCCCCCTCCTCCTTCCAACAGTACTGTCGCCTAAGCCGTGCAGTTCCTCCCCTGTGCCAGCCGACGAGCCCAGGTGAGCTGCAGCCAATCCCCTATCCCAGGGCTGAGTTTCCACTCTGGAATGGCATTGAGAGGCAGGCTGTGAGCAGGGCCTCAGGGGTGGGATTTCCTACTGGTCCTCCAGCCAACCCCTGGTCAATCAGGCTGGTGAGGGTGCGAACAGCCCTTCTACACTGCAGCCATGTGCAAAATTGTTGAGTTGGGGTTCCACGGGGTTAATTACCTGGAGGGAGGGGGTTCTGAGTTGGGGGGTGTCAGCTGGGAGCAGATTCTGAGCTTGGGGGTTGGGTGGGAGCGGGTTCTGAGCTGAGGTCTGTTGGGGGGTTCTGTGCAGGGGTGTCAGGTGGGAGCGGGTTCTGAGTTGGGGTCTGTTGGGGGGTTCTGTGCAGGGGTGTCAGGTGGGAGCGGGTTCTGAGTTGGGGTCTGTTGGGGGGTTCTGTGCAGGGGTGTCAAGTGGGAGCGAGTTCTGAGTTGGGGTCTGTTGGGGGGTTCTGTGCAGGGGTGTCAGGTGGGAGCGAGTTCTGAGCTGGGGTCTGTTGGGGGTTCTGAGCTGGAGGTGTTAAGTGGGAGCCAGTTCTGAGCTGAGGTCTGTTGGGGGTTCTGTGCAGAGGTGTCAGGTGGGAGTGGGTTCAGAGCTGGGGGTGTTAGAGGGATGGGATTCTGAGCTAAGAGTTTGGGGCATGAGGGGGTTCAGAGCTGGGGGTGATGGTGGGTGAGTGTAGGGGGCTGGGGATATGAGTAGGAGGCAGTGAGGCAAACAGGTCATTCAGACAGTAGTGTGTGAACAGGCAAAGGAAAGTGGTGTGGGTGAAATATAATCTGTGTGAGGCAGGAGATTGCTCAGCTGCGGAGCAAAGAAGGGGTCACGGAGGGATAAATACCATTTTCTGCCACAGCTTTCATCATACAGTGTCCCAGTTTCGTGTTCTGGGACCTGAGGGATCTCTTCCTTCCTGCTGCCCCATCATGACGCCACGTCTGCAGGGACTGAACCCAAGGGCATCTGCTACTTGACCTCAAGGGGAATACCTTCAAAGTATGAACAGCGGCATGTTGTGATTGCTAGAGCCAACCACTAGGGGTAGACATAAACACACGCACTGAACCTGGGTATTCCACCTCCTCCTGCACCAAACGGCCATCGAGAGCTGGTTTAAGGGCACGGTGGTTATCGTCACGGGCAGGTAAGTGTACTTGTCACCGAGATGTTTGCAAGTGGCGAGCCATACTGCCACATGCATGGGAACAGGGGAGACAGGTGTTACAGAGTGCCAGATTCCTCCACTTCTCCTAATCCCCATTTCAAGAGCTGATGACTCTTTATAGAATAAATATTCCAAATCTTCCCTCTTCCCACATCCCCTGCCCTGACAAAATACAGTGACAGATGGATGGGGATGTGTCTGGCAAGGGGACTTGCTCTTCACAGCTCTTGATGCCACAGAGAAATGGAGAGGGGGACTGGAGGAGGCGCAGAATAGAGCTAATTTATACCCTTCAGATGTGCACAACAGTAAAAAGCCATAATGCTGAGCAGAGGGCTGCAGCCATACAAAATCCTGCCGTTCCTTGACAGCATTGTCAGGAGCAGAGACGTCGGGTTGCATGTGCTGTTGTGTCAATGGGCCAAAGATAGGGGAGGGATGGGAAAGGCAGCCTCTGTGCAATGAAGGCAAAAACCCATTGCATTATTTCCCAGTCCAAAGGGCAAATGAATGAACATGGGGGATTTTTTTTTTTTTTTACAAAGTGCAAATGTAAAGGAGTCAGGAGTGTCGCTCTCCAAGACTAACTGATGGGAGTTCCAGTCTGTTCCCCTTCCACCTCCTCCTTTCTCTGTGCAGGAGAAACCCAGAAATGAGCACAGAATGCCAGATCCTCCCACCCTCTTATCTTCCTTCCTCACTGCACAACAAAGATACTCCTTAGCTCTCAGATAGCATCTGCAGATGGGTATTGTTCTCTCCATTTTACAGAAAAGAGAACGGCATGGTGAAGAGGACCACAGAGATCATGCAAGCCATTATCAGCATCAGATAACACTGGAAAGGGAGTGTAAATGGAAAGAGAATGGGTGAAGGCACAGACTGCTTGGAAGACTGCAACTCCTCTACAGTGACAGTTGGAGAACATAAGAACGGCCAAACGGGGTCAGACCAAAGGTCCATCTAGCCCATTATTCTGTCTTCTGACAGTGGCCAATGTCAGGTGCCCCAGAGGGAATGAACTGAACAGGGACTCATCAAGTGATCCACCCCCTGTCGCCCATTCCCAGATTCTGGCAAACAGAGGCTAGGGCCACTATCTCTGCCCATCCTGGCTCGTAGCCATTGATGGACCTATCCTCCATGAACTTATCTAGTTTTTTTTTTAACCCTCCTCCACGAATTTATCTAGTTCTTTTTTGGAGTTGTGGGAAGTAGCTTCCTCTTTTTGAATGCAAAGCAAGATACGCATTTCTCCTTGTGCCTTCCCCCAGTAGAAGTTTTCTTCCTGAGTAGTACTTCTTTCTGCAGAAAACTGAGTAATAAAAACTCACCAAAGGTGGACGAGAGAAGATGGTCCTACCAGAACAACCCCCAAACTCCCAGCCCTTGGGTATTTCACACCTCAATACCATGGTGGTTAGCATTCTAGAAACAGGTAGAGAGGTGGATGTTGGAAATCTATTCTGAGTACAGTCCTTCTCTGAAGGACCAGGGGGAAGAAGGCCTAAGACATCACATGAAGCATTCACCGCGACCGGCGGAAGCTTCTTGTCTGTCTACTGCCCTTAGACAAAACTTTCCTCTTCAGTGGGCTGTGCTTCTACCTTCTCGGTGCAGATCCCACTGGCGTGTCCTGAATGTGTTCAGCATACAACACTGATGTCAACAGTCTGCAGGAAGATCCAGCACAAGTAGTATGGCCTTCCTGCTGCTCCACTCTGGTCTTTCATACTGCTCTTCCCTTGTCTTAAGAACATAAGAACAGCCATACTGGGTCAGACCAAAGGTTCATCCAGCCCAGTATCCTGTCCACCAACAGCAGCCAGTGCCAGGAACCTAACAGATCTAGTGATCTCTCTCCTGCCATCCATCTCCACCCTCTGACAAACAGAGGCTAGGGACACCATTCCTTACCCATCTTGACTAATAGCCATTAATGGACTTAACCTCCATGAATTTATCCAGTTCTCTTTTAAACCCTGTTATAGTCCTAGCCTTCACAACCTCCTCAGGCAAGGAGTTCACAGGTTGACTGTGCGCTGAGTGAAGAAGAACTTCCTTTTATTTGTTTTAAACCCGCTGCCCATTAATTTCATTGGGTGGCCCCTAATTCTTATATTATGGGAACAAGTAAATAACTTTTCCTTATTCACTTTCTCCACACCACTCATGATTTTATAGACCTCTATCATATCCCCCCTTAGTCTCCTCTTTTCCAAGCTGAAAAGTCCTAGTCTCTTTAATCTCTCCTCATATGGGACCTGTTCCAAACCCCTAATCATTTTAGTTGCCCTTTTCTGAACTTTTTCTAATGACAGTATATCTTTTTTGAGATGAGGGGACCACATCTGTATGCAGTATTCAAGCTGTGGGTGTACCATGGATTTATATAAGGGCAATAAGATATTCTCCATCTTATTCTCTATCCCTTTTAAAATGATTCCTAACATCCCGTTTGCTTTTTTGACTGCTGCTGCACACTGCGTGGACGTCTTCAGAGAACTATCCACGATGACTCCAAGATCTTTCTCCTGATTTGTTGTAGCTAAATTAGCCCCCATCATATTGTATGTATAGTTGGGGGTATTTTTTCCAATGTGCATTACTTTACATTTACCCAGATTAAATGTCATTTGCCATTTTGTTGCCCAATCACTTAGTTTTGTGAGATCTTTTTGAAGTTCTTCAGTAAGCTTTGGTCTTAACTATCTTGAGCAGTTTAGTATCATCTGCAAACTTTGCCACCTCACTGTTTACCCATTTCGCCAGATCATTTATGAATATGTTGAATAGGATCAGTCCTAGGACTGACCCTTGGGGAACACCACTAGTTACTCCTCTCCATTCTGAAAATTTACCATTTATGCCTACCCTTTGTTCCCTGTCTTTTAATCAGTTCTCAATTCATGAAAGGATCTTCCCTCTTATCCCGTGACAACTTAATTTACATAAGAGCCTTTGGTGAGGGACCTTGTCAAAGGCTTTCTGGAAATCTAAGTAGACTATGTCCACTGAGTCCCCCTTCTCCACATGTTTGTTGACCCCTTCAAAGAAATCTAATAGAGCAGTAAGACATGATCTCCCTTTACAGAAACCATGTTGACTTTTGCCCAACAATTTATGTTCTTGTCTTGAACACATATTCCCTATGCTTGGGACCAAGTGATTAATTTGGTTTAGGCTCTTCTTTGTTCTTCTTCCCTGTGACATAAAGGTCACCTCTGTATCTTCTTTCATGGTGACCCTTATGTCTGTTCCCCTTGACTCCATCCAGCACACCTCCAAGTTTCCTCCTTTAAGACCTATCTCAAATATATATACAAAACCAAAAGAACCTGTTACCCTGTAGTCATGCACATTTACATGAGTAACCCATGCCCATCTTATAGTCTTCACCCTAACTTCTCCTTGTGTTGTCTTTTCTCCTGTGGCTTTTATCTTTGCTTAAGATTGCAAACTCCTGGGAGCAGGGATTTGGCCTCTGTTTTGTAGAGTGCCATGCACATCTATGACATTACAGAAGTTATTAGCAATAATAACTGAGGGGAGAATTTGACCCTTTGCATCTTGTAACCCTTTGCAAACTCATTACAATATATATTCATAGCTTAGATGAACCATGACTTTCTGTTTATTTAACTACATACATTCTATATACACACATCCACTTCTACCTCTTCTTATTTTGACAAGCCAACCTACATTTAATAATACCTAGCTCTTATGCAGTGCTTTTCATCTCAAAGTGGTTTACAAAGGAGGTTGGTATCATTATCCCTATTTTAGAGAGGAGAAACTGAGGCACAGAGCAAGGACTTGCCTTGCCTAAAGTCACCCACCAACAGAGACAGGACTAGAACTCAGGTTTCTAGAACCTGAGATTAGCACACCATCCCCAGGCCAGATGTCATTGTGTACTTTGTTTTGTGCTAATAACTTCTCAGTGTTTTTTTTTTTAAACTCTTCCTTTTGTGTCTTCCAGATATTGGAAGGTCACCCACACAATGGTGGAACTGTTAGCTCCATCCAACGATGTTCATCTGGCTGACAACGTTCATTGTTTTAAACTCCAGATTGAAGGGTCCATCCTTTGAAAGTTCCGATTGTTTGCCTTGTAAGGAACCACACGTTCAAACCAGTCTTGAACTCGGTGATGGGGAGAGTTGTTCCCAACCTGGATCTGATAGGAATTTAGCAAACAACACCTATCTTTATAGTGGACCCAAAATCTGATCAGCTTGAATTTTGAATTGTTCATCATCCACAACTGGGTTTGGATTCAGACTACTTGACTGGGGTCATAGCTACATTTTCAGGGCTTGTTCCATGGTTCCTTTGATCCGATCATAGCACAGGGCTGTGATACGTGGGAACGGCACTTTATAAATCAATAACCAACGGTAATACCAACAAGCACACACTTTGTCATTCCAGTCTGAATCCACTCCCCTTTTTAAGCATGGAAAAGTTCTTTAACTTCATGTAACACATCAGGGAAACTCCGTGGAGACCCACAGATCTGTACTGAAAAGAATGAGAAAGGAAAGTCCTGAAGTTTTGGGATTTTTCTACATGCTATTAATAATAATAATTCATAAATCAACAACGGCTGAGGGGTCATGAAGAAGGAGTCTGCTGCCTTGCTATAAAAGAGACTCCTGTGTGGGTGTGAGAACCGCTCGAAATGGCAGAGGATGCTGGAAACAAAGTAGAAGTGAATTACATTTTTTTGGCAGAAACTAATTGAAAGTCCCATTCCCCCCTTTTAAAAAAGAGGAATCAATGCTTTTTGGGTGGTTTTATTATTTTTTTAAACTTTTCTCCAGCCTCCAAAAATAAAGTGTTTGAATATCCAAAACTTTTTCTTTTTTTTTTTTTTGCTACTTCTGAACATCAGATTTCTGGCAGGTCTCTCCAACAACGTTCTGCCTTGTCCAAGTACACTCATGTTAAAATCCAGACAGGAGAGAGACTAGATGCCACCAGGGACGGGTAATGGGATAGAGCCTTCTACCTCTACATCATCGTTTCAAATCAGCCCAGCTCAGTAGCGGCTGAATGTTTGTAACCATTTGAAGATAGCTGGTTGGTGGTCTCAGTGCAGTCCAACCATGGAAAGGTGACCTGAAAGGATGGTCTTGTGCTTAAGACGTGAGACGGGGAATGTGAGAAAATTGGGTTTAATTCCCAACTCTGCCACCCACATCCTGGGTGATCTTCAGCATATCACTTGATCTCTCTGTGCCTCAGTTTCCCATCTGTAAAATTGGACTCATGCTTCCTTTGTTTCACCTAATCATTTAACTGATTTTTTTATGGGGATGAATGGTCCTGCCTATACATAACAATGACTTTCTACTAACTGGGGTGCTCAAGACAGGGAGGGAATGTGTAGATTCCACAAAGGAATCTCCCTGATGCACTCTCTGCTTAATGTGGCTAATGAAGGGTTACTCATGAGATTCAACTTCAACCTCACCTGGAAACATCAGATGTAATCAGTTTTACCAGCACCTACCTTTTGAGAAACTGAAATGAAGTGTTCCTGCCAGGCACCGAGGGCTTAACAAATGTATGACACCATTATTTGACCAACTAACCATCAAAGATACCTCCTATTTATATAGCACCGTTCAGCCACTTGGATCCCAGCCTGTCTATACAAATATCATTCTGGCACCGCAGCCATGGCACCAGTTGTGAGATTGAACATAGCAGCACTGCTCCAGCAACACTAAACAGCAGTTTTTAGCAAGGGAAGTGAGGGTTGTGTCATCCCAATGAAACGATGGGGGTGAATTTTAGAGAGACAAAATATAAGTGATTATGCAAGTCTGGAATTTTGCTAGGACTCAGTGCTCTTGCTGTGAGATCTTTGATGACTAAGGTCAGCCTGGGCCTTGGCTGCAGATCTAGGGCCAGATTTTCAGCAGGCGTCAAGGAGCACATCTCCATTGAAGTCGATGGAGTAACACCAAATGATAGCAGGTGAGGATCTGGCCCATGCTTTCCCAGCACGACCACAAATCCTGGTACCAGTAGCTTAGAAGGAACTCAGAGCAGAAGATCATAACCTATGGAGTCATCAACACACCCGAATAGGCTTTCCTGGAAGGTGTCCCTTCTGGGTACTGACCAGTCCCATTGTGGCTTAGCTTATGAGATCTGATGAGACTGGCACCAGAATGGAGATGGCTGCACTCCAATTTGTTGCTGATATCCAATAACAGCACTATGACCTGCCAAAGACAATGACCAGCTCAACTGAGGTATCATTTAGCCACGATAATCAGGGATGCAACCCCATGGTCTGGGTGTCCCTAAACCTCCAACTGCCAGAAGCTGGGACTGGACACCAGGGGATGGATCACTTGATCATTGCCCTGTTCTGTTCATTCCCCCTGGGGCAGCTGGCACTGGCCACTGTCGTAAGATAGGAGACTGGGCTAGCTGGACCATTGGTCTGATCCAGTATGGCCATTCTTAGGTTCTTAAATCTGCCTGCTGATATCTGGATGCTCACAAAACAGCATTACACTGTGCATTACCATACCCAAGTTTTCCACCCTTTTCTCTTACTCTTAGGGACCAGATCCTCAGCTGGTGTCAATCAGTGCTGTTGCAGCAGAGTTGTACCTATTTCCACCAGTGGGGGATCTGTCCATAGTCTTCATTACATCTCTTAATGTGGAAGAGTAGTCCAGTGGTCTCTCCATCCCTCGGTTCCCCATCAGTGACATGGGGATAATTGTACTTGCCCACCTTATCAGGGTGTTTTCAGGATAAATGCATTAAAGAGGGTGAGCTGCTCAGATACTGCAGTGATGAGGGACCAGATAAATACAACAGAAGTAGAAGTAAAAAAAACTGGGGGACCTTTGCCAGGTCTGTACCTTGGTAATGACCTTCCCAGCAACCCGTCACCCGAAATGGCGGAGTTGCCCTCACCTCCAGAAAGCTGGCGTTGGAGAGAGCTGTGCCTCTTGCACACACAATCGCATCTCAGCTTGACAACTCTTTTATATTTCCTCATGCTGCTCTCGAGCCACTCTTAGGCATCCTTCCCAATGGCTTGGAAATCACGCATCGAAGCTTCTATATTTGCTGTCAGCCCCGTGCCAAGATTAGCATTACCATGAGATGGAAAAATATCCATCAACCGGATATGAAAGAATGGTGTGAGGAAGTAGAGTTATGTCAAAGGAGCACAAAGAGAGCTTGCGTGTGTAGGGGAACCTGGCATATTTGATTTTTTCCATCTGGCCCGCTTTCGCGGATTGCCGTAGCTACAACATAATGCTTATGCTCCTTCTAATATTCCTGACTACGTTCAAATTATTTTCGCAGGCTGCTCTCGGTAATGATGGGCCAACTTCAAAAAGGGCTGGAGTTTGGGTTCAGACAGACATCCGGAGGTGTAGATGCTCACTGCAGTAACGGCATCTGATCCAAACTCTAAGAACTGCCTTTAGAGCTGGCCTCTCAACATGTGAGTGAAGCCAGCTTCGACTCTCTTACCCTCAGTGGGCCAAATCCACAGATGATGTGTAAGGGTAGGAAACTCCCATGCTAGAAAGTGGGTGTGTGTCTAGGTAAGCACGTCTGAGTCTACAGAGTCCAAGCTTGTCTAACATGTCCGCTGAAGGCGGCTGGAAAATGGTGTAAATGGCTGAGTGTGGGTATACTCCTACTCCTACACAGCAGCTGGGAACGTGCTTCCCGGCACAGGTCGACAGCCGTGCTAGACCTCAAGCTAGCATACTAAAAATAGCAGCACAGCTGGGGGATAGCACTGATGGTGTCTTGGGCCAGCTGCCCGAGAGCATACCCGGAGGGTCTGGGTGGGATTGTACCCAGCTGGCTAATATGAGCTGCTGCTCGGGCTACCCCTAGCTACGCAGCTATTTTTAGCATGTTAGCTCAAGCAGAGCCAGCGTGTATCAGTCTAGGATGCACGGTTCCCGCTGGGTGCAGACGTACCTTTAGAGTTAATATATCTATCGATAGATATTTATGTACAATAAGATTTCACCTGTTAAATTAGCCACTAGAGGCTTCAAAGCTGCCCTGGTAAAGGCATGAGGAGTTCTGAGAGTGCTTTCATGGGGAAATCCCCTCTCAAGCTGTATTCTCACAGAGGATCACAGAATTGTAGGACTGGACGGGCCCTCGAGAGGTCATCTAGACTAGTCCACTGCACTCAAAGCAGGACTAAGTATTACCTAGACCATCCTTGAAAGGTGTGTGTCTAACCTGCTTTTTAAAATCTCCAGTGACAGAGATTCCACAACCTCCCTAGGCAATTTAGTCCAGTGCTTAACCACCATGACAGGAAGCTTTTCCTACTGTCCAACCTAAACTGCCCTTGCTGCAATTTAAGCCCATGGCTTCTTGTCCTGTCCTCAGAGGTTAACAAGAACATTTTTTCTCCCGCCTCCTTCCAACAACCTTTTCTGTACTTGAAAATGGTTATCATGTCCCCTCTCAGTCTTCTCTTTCCCACACTAAACAAATCCAGTTTTCTTCAATCTTCCTTCATAGCTCATGTTTTCTAGACCTTTAATCATTTTTGTTGCTCTTCTCTGGACTTTCTCCATTTTGTCCACATCTTTCCTGAAATGTGGTGCCCAGAACTGGACACAATACTCCAGTTGAGGCCTAATCAGCGTGGAGTAGAGCGGAAGAATTACTTCTCATGTCTTGCTTACAATACTCCTGCTAATACATCCCAGAATGATGTTTACTTTCCTTGCAACAGTGTTACACTGTTGACTGATAATTAGCTTGTGATCCACTATGACCCCCAGATCCCTTTCCACAGTATGCCTTCCTAGACAGTCATTTCCCATTTTGTATGTGTGCAACCACTGTTCCCTCTAAGCTGTGCACGTGTACGCGCGCACATAGATCCTAAACCCTGTGCACACGGCGAAACCCACGCGCACAAAAATTTGCACAGAAGAAATTTTTTGCGCACACGGCCTGTCAAAAATTAGAGGGAATATTGGGCAACCGATTGTTCCTTCCTAAGTGGAGTACTTTGCATTTGTCCTTATTTAATTTCATCCTATTAACTTCAGACCATTTCTCCAGTTTGTCCAGATCATTTGGAATTTTAATCCTATCCTCCAAAGCACTTGCAACCTCTCCCAGCTTGTATCATCCGCAAACATCTCGGGATCCAGAAGGACAAAGGCAGAAGCAAAAGTGGGATGGCAGGGAAACTCTCTGAACATTTCATAACCTTCTGGAAGAGTTTGGTTCAAGGTCTTTCAGTCCTATAAATGAGAGATGGTTGAGGGTGTGGAAAACTCCTTATTTTCTCCAACTCCCATGTTCTTCCCAGACAGCTCCTTTCATTCTGCAATCACAGGAGCACCATATCCAGTCCTATGTTTAAATTTCATTATTTTCTGATCCCAGATTCAGAGTATGCAGAGCAACAGAGCCACCACCTTTGAAGATCTCCCACCAGAAGTGTTCCCCCAGTGAGGTCTCCATCTTGCCACCCCTTCGAACGTCCATTTCACCTTATGGATGAACCAGACCTACAAACGATATGAGAAGCAAATTATTGGGCCAGGAGGAGAGAGAGAACTGTGACAGCCACATCCGAAGATGGGACGTTGGTGATGTCAAGTGGCTGAGGCCTTCATCCTGTGGTGGATTAAACACAGCTGTGAGGATGATGATGATGATGAGAGTTTTGTCGTGTGTCGAAAAATGTGGTTTTCAAAAGTGCTCAGCATCCAGTGGGTCCTGCTGAGTATTTTGGAAAACCTGGTTTCTTCATTTAGGTGCATACATGGCTGGGGAGCCCATAACTTTTTAAAAGAGACAAATGTTAAGGCAGGTGTACGAGCATGAATGATCGCAGTGAATCTATCTAAACCATCATGATTTGTCTTAAGAATATGAGTAAAGTTAGCAAAACAGTTGGTCAGTCTCAAAGAATATTTGTCCTTGGTCACTACTGTTTTCCCCTAAAATTTCTGTCCACACATTGTGCAGATTTCCAGATCCTCTGTGGTTAATGTTATTACAGTATACTAGCTAGAGCTGCGTGGGAAACGGTTTTCCCATTCCGGGAAAATTTTTTAGGGTTCAATAATTTTTTCTGTCCTATATTAAGACGAAAAGTCAAAATCTCGAAAAGTTTAATGAACCAAAAATTATTTTTGTTCAGGATAATCGGTTGTGTTTAGCATTTGACCTATCTTTCTATCTTTTTTAAAGTCTAATGAGCTTAAATTTTGAAACGAGAAATCATTTGGTGTCAGAAAATCTGATTCCTCCCCCCGCCCAAAATGTCAAAACAAAACATTTAGACAATTTCTAAATGTTTCTTTTCAAAAATGGTTGGAGTCAGGAGATGTGTCCAAACTGACCCAGCTTTGCAAACTGTTTCGGTTTTGGCGACTCAGCATTTTTTTAATAAAAAAACATTTAATCGAGAAATTCCTGACCAGCTCCAACAGCTACACTGTGCAGCCCCAACTGACAGAAAGAGTGTGGTCAAGCCATCTGATCACTGAGCTCAAGAGCCAGGATCCCTGATTTTTAACCTCAGCGCTGCCACTGCGTTAGAGCTGCTTGGTTTTGAAAATGTGACCATCAGTGTCCAAGACTATTATTATTTATGTTACAGTAGTGCCAAAAAGCCTGCACGGGGGTCAGGCTTCCCTTGGGCTAGGTGCTGTACAAACACATAGTGAGAGACAGTTCCTGCCAGAGTAGCTCACAATCTAAATAGACAAGACAGACAAAGGCTGGGAGGGAGAAATGAGGCGCAAAGAGGTGAAATGACTTGCCCAAGGTCACACAGCTGGTTAGTTGCAGAGCTCGGGTTAACACCCAGGTTTTCTGACACCAGTCTTATACCTTATCCACTAGGGTCTAGATACATTCTGCACATTCTGACTACATCATGCAGGCCACACGAATACATCAGGAAGGCCAGAACTGGTCTGTGGTCTGTATGTTTGACACTACTGATCCAGACAATGCTTGGTTCCTCTGGAAGTCAAGCTGCATCAAAAATAAAGCAAAGAAATGAAATGTGGATTCAGCAGGGGGAGAAGCACCCTGACAAGTTCACTGGGTCTTCCTCACTGGAAGCTTAGAGTTATCCGGGTCACATCACATTGAGCCTGTACATCCAATGGTGAGCATTGGCCCAGTGTTGCAGTACAGAAGCATTTTACTGCGTCCTTGGCCAAACTGTTGAATAACTTGTTTTCTTTCTTTCTAGGGGAACCTTAATGGGCAACGATGTTCCAAGTGGCAAACAGCCACCAATCATCAGGATTAATAGTCAAACACACAGAGTGAAGCTTTGGGAATAATACTGAAGAAACGATCCTGTAGGCACAGAAGCAAACAGAATCAAATCAGTATTCCGTGTGGCCAAATCTTCACCTTATTACCTTAGTGGGAATTTGGATAGTATTACCCAGAATGCTCCCTGCTGCAACTTTGCCTTGAAAAACAATCCGTTTCGGAGGGCAGCATAACATAAAGTGACTCCATTATTAGGATTTAACTTTGAACTTCCACATTTGGAATCCATTATTTAATCATTAATTTCCTCCAGTTTCCCCCATCTAGCTTTACTGCTTCATACTAGATCTCTGGGCGCTGTGGTCCCAGCCACACTTCTATCCAACAGTTTGTGCTTCGGCAGTTCAGCGTTCCATCAATCTTTCCTACAGCAAAAGCCTGTGTTTATTTTAACCACTGAGCCAACGGTGTACCCTGGCTTGAGAGTGCAAAAATAGATAATTCTCTCCCCCCCTGTAGGCCTCTCCCATAGATCATTCCGAGTTTGGTCTGTTATAACCCCTTCAAGGGAAAAGTGACACCGTGAAAATGACCTCGTGGGGCTCCACGGTTGGTGTTGGATTCCCTCCGTTTATGAATCGAGAGCGGATTTTTTTTTTCCTGACTGCCATCACGGTGGAAACCAGCTGGGGATCTGAAAGTCAAGCTGTGGTCTTTCTGGTTCTTTCAACCCTCGCGATTCTTCCGTCAGACCTTCGTTGACAATTTAGTTGGCGGTGTCTAAGGCAAAAGAAATTGTTCTCCCATCTCTGCTTTGACTCTGCAGCATTAAGAAGACTAAAAAAATTGCCGTTTTCAATAAGCTAAGCAGATGGGGTGCAAAGACATACAGGGAACAGTGTTGTGTAAGATGTCATTTTCACATGGCTGCTTTTCTGATCACACCCATTTCTCCCAGGGTCAGATTTTTATACCCTGGGTAACATAAGAATCTTACTCCACGAGTGGTCCCATTGAAGTCAATGGATCAGAACCTCAGCTGGTGCACACTGGTATAGCTCCACTGAAGTTAGTGTGCTCAGATACTAGGACGGTGGGTGGCAGTTTAAAACCTTAAGGTAGATAAGAGCTATGCACCAGCTCAGGATCTGCAACGAGGCCACTCATGGGTTAAGGAGTTTCTCAATGTGAGCAAGGGTATCAGCAAGTTAAGGAAGTATGGGCTGGATGAATGCACTATAAGGTGGGTAGAAAGCTGGCTAAATTGTCGGGCTCAACGGGTAGTGATCAATGGCTCCATGTCTAGTTGGCAGCCGGTATCAAGTGGAGTGCCCCAAGGGTCGGTCCTGGGGCCGGTTTTATTCAATATCTTCATAAATGATCTGGAGGATGGTGTGGATTGCACTCTCAGCAAATTTGCGGATGATACTAAACTGGGAGGAGTGGTAGATACGCTGGAGGGGAGGGATAGGATACAGAAGGACCTAGACCAATTGGAAGATTGGGCCAAAAGGAATCTGATGAGGTTCAATAAGGATAAGTGCAGGGTCCTGCACTTAGGACGGAAGAACCCAATGCACAGCTACAGACTAGGGACCGAATGGCTAGGCAGCAGTTCTGCGGAAAAGGACCTAGGGGTGACAGTGGACGAGAAGCTGGATATGAGTCAGCAGTGTGCCCTTGTTGCCAAGAAGGCCAATGGCATTTTGGGATGTATAAGTAGGGGCATAGCGAGCAGATCGAGGGACGTGATCGTTCCCCTCTATTCGACATTGGTGAGGCCTCATCTGGAGTACTGTGTCCAGTTTTGGGCCCCACACTTCAAGAAGGATGTGGATAAATTGGAGAGAGTCCAGTGAAGGGCAACAAAAATGATTAGGGGACTGGAACACATGAGTTATGAGGAGAGGCTGAGGGAGCTGGGATTGTTTAGCCTGCAGAAGAGAAGAATGAGGGGGGATTTGATAGCTGCTTTCAACTACCTGAAAGGGGGTTCCAAAGAGGATGGCTCTAGACTGTTCTCAATGGTAGCAGATGACAGAACGAGGAGTAATGGTCTCAAGTTGCAGTGGGGGAGGTTTAGATTGGATATTAGGAAAAACTTTTTCACTAAGAGGGTGGTGAAACACTGGAATGCGTTACCTAGGGAGGTGGTAGAATCTCCTTCCTTAGAGGTTTTTAAGGTCAGGCTTGACAAAGCCTTGGCTGGGATGATTTAATTGGGAATTGGTCCTGCTTTGAGCAGGGGGTTGGACTAGATGACCTTCTGGGGTCCCTTCCAACCCTGATATTCTACGATTCTATGATTCATCTGGCCCTAAATGAACGGAACTAAAGGGCACAAGAGAACAAACCAACTACAAGAGAACAGCCATGTGCAGGTACAGAATGCTTAAGGGGGGCTGTGTGTGCACCAGAGCGAAGTATGAATGGTAATTCAGTGCTGGTTGCCAAGTAACTGTACTCAGGGCCTGATCTGGGTTGTATTTCGAACATGTATGCTTTGCATTTAGAATAGAAATCTATAATAATGATCCCTTACTCTGGATACATGTGATTGGGATGAAAGGCACCATATAAATAGAAGTTGTTATTATTATTATCATCAAAGGATGCCAAAGGGCTTTACAAGCTATATGTACAGGAGTGGCTGGAAAGCATGATACACAACTGTGGAAGACAGAGTGGAGATGAATCTGCTACGTGACTCAAAAGGCAGGGTGACTGTAAACTAGATGCATCCGATGAAGTGAGCTGTAGCTCACGAAAGCTCATGCTCAAATAAATTGGTTAGTCTCTAAGGTGCCACAAGTCCTCCTTTTCTTTTTGCGGATACAGACTAACACGGCTGCTACTCTGAAACCTGTAAACTAGATTGTTGTGCTTGAATTTGACCAGGCCCATTGCTCCTGCAAGAAGTGCCATGGGAACGTCAGTGATCGCAAGACGTTGGAATTTTGATTTAAATCACATCCCAAAAGACCTATTAGTCACATGGGTCACTTAATCTCTTGTTTAAAAGTTCCAACAATGCTACATGGAAATAGAGTCATGTTGCATATTTTAGCTTTGTTCTCTCCTTTCAGAGGCATTGGCAGCTTGTGTTTCCTGTGTAAGGCCAAGCAAATAGTTCATGGGCTCATGTTCAGAGTGGAAGTCAGGGACTCACGGGATCTTGGGTCTTTCCTTGGCTCTGCTGTAGACCTGCTGTGTAGCCTCGGGCAGTTATTTTCTCTCTATATATACCTTCTGTAAGATGAGGATAATGGTCCTTCCCCCACATAGGTATTGTGAGACGAGGAGGCAAAGAATGGTTCATTTCTTTTCCTTGTTATCCCGTGGCTAAGACGCTGGAGTCTGAAGAACTCTCGGAGGGAATGTCGGGGCCTGGAGTTTCTTTGGTGGTCACAGAGACCGACAGACGAGTGGTTCCTTTGAACGAGCGGACATGGGGGTTAAGAAGCTCTTGTGCTGATCTCACAGCAGCACCGAAGGGCACCTGTCATCCATCACAAAATCCTTCAGAACCTGGGTTATCCTTGTGTGTCTCCCAGGCAGAACAGGCCCAACCTTGCCTACAGTAGCTGTAAGATCTGCTCCGATTGTGGCCTGAAATGCTATAGCAACAACCAGGTATGACCTGATTAACTGAGGATAGCATTTGAGAACAAACCATGCACATCCATGGGCAAAGTTCAAGCGGCAGGAAGTAGAGGCTAAATATTACCATTCAGGGAAATGGAAAAGCGGTAATAGGAGAAACCTAGAACATTATTGAATCTAGAAGTGTTAGACCATTGAAGGTACGCTTCAAATGACCTTACAGAGTTCGTATGAAGGGTTGTGAACAAGAGTTTGATATACTGCTGGCACTAGGTAAACTGTGCAGTTGAATTTAAATCATATTTAGATTAATGAAGGCTGAGCATCTAAAATATTTTCATTTGAGCTTTACAGTACAATTAAGAACAGTTTAAGCTTTCAATTCTAGTGGCTCCCACTCAGGTCTGTGGTTAACCAACTGCTAAAGATATATTCCTATTAACTTCTGCTGGGAATGCCATCTCTGTTTAGTTGTAGAATTATACCTTCCTCTAAACAGCCCCCTTATCTTACAATCTGCAAATTGCAGGCTCTCCCACAGAAGGAAATCTTTTATTAAGCATTTTATTTTTCTTTGCTGCAGGCAGGCAGACTAAATAAACTCCAGCTTAGACTTTGCACTAGGTCTCTGCATTGGCCATATCCAAGAAACACAGACAATGCTGGTTTGCAAGAATGAAAGAATTTTAATAAAAACAAGCCATTCAAAACCCATGTCAACTCCTTCTGCTGGATTGTTATAAAGAATTTATTTCATTACTATAAGTGCTGTTGACTTAGTGTTAGTTTCAGCACTTGAATTCTTGGATAGCCTGAATAAAATTATGATTTCCAAGATAAATATATTATGCAAAGTATGACCTTCATTCTTTCCCTGATATGTCTGCCGACTCCAACAGTTTCCTCATTCAAAGGGGCTTTCTGAGTTGTGCTGGGATGCGGCTTTATTTTGGTTTTCCTTCAATAAGACATCGTAAGGAAGGAAGACTATGCAAAAAGCTGGAGCACACTTCAGCTGAACTCAGACACAGCAAAATTCCAGATCTAGTGGAGCAAAACTCTTACAAGTTCTTTCGTGCATCTGAATGGACTTTCCCATCTCTTTATAGTGAAGGTTCACTCTGCTTATTGGGAAACTTCACTTCATTGAGGCATGTCTACACTACCACTTGTGTCGGCAAAACTTAGGTCGCTCACGGGTATGAAAAAACACACCCGAGTGACATAAATATTTCCAGCGTACGCACTCGTGTGCAAAGCACTACGTTAGCAGGAGAGCTTTCCCCCTCGACATAGCTACTGCTGCTAGTTGAGGTGGTTTTATTATGTTGACGGGAGAGCTCTCTCCTGTCAGCATAGAGCGGCTACATGAGCGATCTTACAGCGGCACAGCTGCGTTGGTACAGCCCTGCCGCTGTGTAGACTTGGCCTGAATCAGGTCCCACTGTGCTAATCCCCTCGAAATGTAGCAGTCATCACCTACGAGAACAGTGATAATTCCAAGGCAATTACCTTCTTCCCCTGGATTAGCAGAGGACAGGCGAAGAAGGGAAGTTGCCACTCTTGCTTGCGGTGATGAATCCCTGGCTCCTGATCCTGACCCACTTGGACCAAAGAGGAGCCAAGTGGGTCTTACCTCAACTACTCTCCATTGAGAAGCCCTGCAGCTCTGACAGCATCTCTTGCAGCTGGAGTAGGGGAAACATAGACCCCTGCCGTGTGAGAGGGATTTCATAGCCCTAACCCATATCACGTGACTAGGCCCTGCAAATAAAAACTGGGGTCGTACCAGAACTCCAGTAACACACCTCTCCTGGATTCCAGGCCAGGGTGTTCAGCCCCGTCTCAGAGGCCATCGGACCTCTGACTGACACACACCAGCACTTCCTGCCCAATCTTAATTTTCATGCACGGCCTCACCTCCGAGCAGTGACCAAGCCTAACGCGGTTTAGCTTGTAGAGAGTGGACACGCTATAGTAGGAAGCAGCACAAAGGAGGGGTCTGTCAAACTTGCTTTTCTTTTCAACTGATTTGCACAGATTATGGTGTTAATTTTATGTGCAGGGAACCTCAGAGAGGTTCACATTCCTCTGTTGACAACCAAGTTCGGTGACCTCTAACCTTTACGATGTGTTATCCAGAGACAGTCCCTGGCACAAAGAGAGTTTTCTATCGCAGCAGAGAAGAAAGGCAAAGGGAGGGGAGAAAGGAATTTGTAATAATTACCTCTTATATTACTAGGCCACTTTGAAGTATGAGCAGGTGCGGTCCAGGGTTTCAGAACTGCGCTACACGTGGGGTATTGATCTTGGCGGTAAGATCAATCTGACCCCACTTGACTTCTCCAAGGTCCCACACCAAATCCACGTCAGAGCCAAGGACCAAACCCAGGTGAGCGCTAAGTCACAGTCCAGTGTCTTAATCACAAAGCCCCTCTACCTTACTGACCACTTCTCTTTGTCTTCCATGGCTCCATACTTCTCCAGGAAAAGATTTCCACCCGCCATGCACCCTAGACGCCTCTTTCTAGCACCTGCTCCTTTGAGTCCCGTTTTCTACTTCCCCGCCAGTATTGTCTAGACTGCCCCCTGGTGGTACAGAGTCTAGAGTCTCAGCCACCCAACTCAAGAGCTTATTTTAAAGGTGGGATGCGGGTTGGGGGGGGATAGGGAGGTAAAACATAAGCAGCAGCTTCCTATCCCCAACTGTGTTTCTTTGTGGAGGACTGGATTCTCAGCAGCGCCTCTCCATGGCCTCCCACATGAGTGAGAGAAGGCTGGCTAGATTTGTTCCCAGCTTGTTTTTCATCTCTCAACTCCCTGTCCCGCCTCCTGAGCGGAACGCCAAGCAGTTCACTCTGCAAGCAGCTACACGCATGGTGCAAGCTACACTATCCCCACCCTGCTGGGGTCAGATATTCAGAGCTCTGTGCCTTAGGATTCCAGACTCGGAGGCGCTCTTCTGAGCTGGGTGTTTAAAGGAACCTGCTTTTCTCTGACACCACCCCTGCTCTGAACTACTGCGGCAAACACCAATGCCCTGTTCACTGCATGCAGCTTTCACTTTCCAAGCCAATGGATCCTAATGCACTTTACAAACCTACCAATATGCCAAGTGAATATAGGGATTGCTTTACCCACCTCTGAAATGCAGCTGCCTCTTATCTGGAAAGTGCCCAGCAATACCACACATGAGTTGAGTAGAGGAAGGGAAGGGGATCACTGTATCCAACTGAAGAACTGTGCCCAGTATAAATCACAGGAAAAATAAATGTGGGCAAGCAGAATATGAATCAGAATTTGGCCAGGAAACCAGCAAACACCCTACTCCTATAAAAATAACATCATGAGAACTTCAATGACTGGAGTGGGCAGTGGGGCTTTGGTTTATGTCTGACCACAAAGGAAGCCCCTCGTGCCATGCTGGGAAATGAGTTCAGTACCCGTAAGGAAGAGAACTTTCTAGTGACTCACTAGCACCACCTTCTGGAACACCTTACTTACAATTCTATGCTGAGAAGGTTCCTGTACAGTTTAATACTGCTTAGCACAAGGGATGGCTCCAAGCAGATGAGGTTGGTTGCCTTCCGGGTCTGTTAGAAGTTTCAAGGAGTAGATTCATCATGACAGGTCTGCAGCCTGTCTGCTATTGTCCTGAAGGACAAAATGGCTTTGGGGCTTCACCATGACACTATGGCAGGACCTTACTTCGATGTGGTACGGCTCCTACATCCTCCTATCAAGATGCAATGTCAAGACAGGAGGACATGGTATCAAAAGGCACAATAGTGCAGTGTCATTGTGCCATGGCACTGGGTTGTGACACAAAATCAGTGTCACTGGGTCTGAAAATCAATAATGCACCTTCCTGTTTTGAAGCACAGCATCCTCAAAATGAGAGATAGGAAGGATTGGCTGGGTCCTTTATCCCATCCTTGACCAGTGCAGGATTGTTTCCTACAGGGCCTTATTGAGTCTGCCTTTAGATATCCCAAGCAATGGACCCAGGGCTTTCTGTGGGAGTCTGTTCCACACTCTAATAGATTGGCAGGAAATGTTTCCTAATCTTTCCCTTGCTCAGTTCCACCCTGTTACTTCTGGTTTTAACCCTTTGGACCAACCTAAACAATTCCATCCTTGGTATGTCAACACCCTTTTAAAATTGGCACATGGTTATTGCTTTGGCATCTCCCATTCTCATTTCCGTTTGGGCAATTGTTCCTTTCTCTGCATGTCTCAAAGCGTTTTATGAGCTGAATGAATTGATGGAGGCAGTTGCTGGCAGGAGCAGCCAGCCTGTTTCTGCACCTCTTTGCTACTGTCCTCGTTCTTAGTGTAAATCACGGGGCGAAGTTTTTTATGCGACAATTGGCCACAACTTTCAAAGTGACTCTCTTGGATGATTTAGTTGGTGTTGGTCCTGCTTTGAGCAGGGGATTGGACTCTATGACCTCCTGAGGTCTCTTCCAACCCTAATATTCTATGACTGAATTTTTAGGTGTCCAAATTGAGACAACTTAAAAGGTCACGACTTTCAGAAAGTGCTGACCACCTCCCCTCTAAAACTCAGGCATCAAGTTGGGCATCCAAAACTGGATGCTTCCAAAATCACCCAAAACCTGACATTATAATCAAAGAGGCTGATAAAGGAGGTGCTGTTGTCATCATGAACAGGTCTGACTACCAAAAGGAGGCTGCCAGACAACTCTCCAATACCAAATTCTACAGGCCACTTTCCTCAGATCCCACTGAGAAACAAACTAAGAAACCATCTACTCAGGATACTCCCTACACTAACACAGGAACAAATCAGCATATCCTTAAAGCCCCGAGGGGCTATTCTATCTACTACCCAAGATCCACAAACCCGGAAATCCTGGACACCCCATCATCTCGGGCATTGGCACTCTCACTGAAGGACTGTCCAGATATGTGGACTCTCTACTCAGACACTATGCCACCAGCACTCCCAGCTATCTCCGTGACACCACTGATTTCCTGAGAAAACTTCAATGCATTGGTGATCTTCCAGAGAACACCATCCTAGCCACCATGGATGTAGCGGTTCTCTACACAAACATCCCACACACAGATGGGATACAAGCTGTTAGGAACAGTATCCCTGATGATGCCACAGCACAACTGGTTGCTGAGCTCTGTGACTTTATCCTCACGCACAATTATTTCAAATTTGGTGACAATATACACCTCCAGACAAGTGGTACCACTCTGGGCACCCGCATGGCCCCACAATATGCCAACATTTTTATGGCTGACCTGGAACAATGCTTCCTCAGCTCTTGTCCACTCACGCCCCTTCTCTACCTACACTACATTGATGACATCTTCATCATCTGGACCAGTAGGAAGGAAACCCTGGAAGAATTCCACCATGATTTCAACAGCTTCCACCACACCATCAACCTTAGCCTGGACCAATCTACATGGGAGGTCCACTTCCTAGACACCATGGTGCAAATAAGTGATGGTCACATTGACACCACCCTATACCGAAAACCCATTGACCGCTATGCCTACCTTCATGCGTCCAGCTTCCACCCTGGACACACCACACGATCCATTGTCTACAGCCAAGCGCTGAGGTACAACCCCTCAGACAGAGACCAACACCTACAAGGTCTTCACCAAGCAGTCTCAAAACTACGATACCTGCACGAGGAAATAGATCAACAGAGCCAGACGTGTACCCGGAAGCCTCCTGCTGCAAGACAAGCCCAAGAAAGAAACCAACAGAACTCCACTGGCCATCATGTACAGTCTTCAGCTAAAACCTCTCCAACGCATCGTCAGTGATCTACAACCCATCCTGGACAACGATCCCTCACTTTCACAGGCCTTGGGAGGCAGGCCAGTCCTCGCCCACAGACAGCCCACCAACCTGAAGCATATTCTCACCAGCAACTACACACAGCACCATAGTAACTCTAACTCAGGAATCAATCCATGCAACAGACCTCGATGCCAACTCTGCCCACATATCTACACCAGCGACACCATCACAGGACCTAACCAGATCAGCCACACCATCACCGGTTCATTCACCTGCACATCCACCAATGTAATATACGCCATCATGTGCCAGCAGAGCCCCTCTGCTATGTACATCGGCCAAACTGGACGGTCCCTTCGTAAAAGGATAAATGGACACAAATCAGATATTAGGAATGGCAATATACAAAAACCTGTAGGATAACACTTCAATCTCCCTGGACTCACAATAGCAGATTTAAAGGTAGCCATCCTGCTACAAAAAAACTTCAGGACCAGACTTCAAAGACAAACTGCTGAGCTTCAGTTCATTTGCAAATTTGACACCATCATATCAGCTCAGGATTAAACAAAGACGGTGACTGGCTCGTCAACGACAAAAGCAGTTTCTCCTCCCTTGGTGTTCACACCTCAACTGCTAGAAGAGGGCCTCATCCTCCCTGGTTGAACTAACCTCCTTATCCCGAGCCTGATTCTTGCTTGCATATTTATACCTTCCTCTGGGAAATTTCCATTACATGCATCTGATGAAATGGGTTTTCACCACGAAAGCTCATGCTCCAATATGTCTGTTAGTCTATAAGGTGCCACAGGACTCTTTGCCGCTTTTCCAAAAATCACTAGGGACCAGTGATCTTGGCCATTGTCCTTATACAACACATCCAATGACAATAAACCAAGGGACAGATCTTTGGAGATAAGACTTCACTTTTGCTTTAATGGAACAAATGCTCCAGCCTGTTATAGAAGGGTTCAGTGCTGGGGTCTCAAACACGCGGCCTGCAGCCCGCCAGCTCCCGGAGCGGTGTGGGGACAGGGCAGGCAGGGGGGCGGGCGGGCAGGCAGGCAGGGAGACTGCTCTGCCCCCAGTGTGTGCCAGGCTGGACCCACCCCCCGAACTCCTCCTGCAGTCAAACCCCCTGCCCTGAGCCCCCTGCTGCACCCCACACACCTCCTGCACCCCGACCCCCTGCCCTGCACCCCCTGCCACACCCACACTCCTCCCTCAGTCCAACCCCCCGCCCTGAGCCGCCTGCTGCACCCTGCACCCCGACCCCCTGGCCTGAGCCTCCTGACACACCCCACACCCCTCCTGCACCCCAACCCCCTGCCCTGAGCCCCCAATGCACCCCACACCCATTTTGCACCCAACCCCCTGCCCTGAGCCCCCTGACGAACCCTGCACCCCTCCTGCACCCCCCTGGGGGCAGGGAGGGGGCGGAGTTGGGGTGGAGATTTCAGGGAAGGGGTTGGAATGGGGGCAGGGAAGGGGTGGGAAAAGGCGGGGCAGGGGTGGGGCCTCACGGAAGGGGTGGAGTGGGTGCGGGGCTGGGGCAGCGTCGGGGGGGTCAACGGTGCGGCCCTCGGGCCAATAGACTAGTCCTCATGTGGCCCTCGTGGTCATTTGAGTTTGAGACCCCTGGTTCACTGCTTGCTGGAATATCGTTTGGATGGGATATAGACCCAAACACCTGACCACTTCTTGCCATTTCCATCACATGGCATTTAAATGCCAACCTTGTCCAGCGTTTCACCACTGGTCATTGTACCAGAAATACCCAACTGGTGTTTTTGCGGATAAATGGATTTACTATACCTTGGCATTCCATTGGCTTATGCAGATACCACATTAAAAGAAATCTGCATGGTTTTAGATCTTGAGTAGATAAGTAGTTGCGACTTCTACCTAATATCCGGATAACAGAGATACTTTAAAATTTAGGGCCAAGACGGCGCAGCTTGCAGGAATTTGCAGGGTTTCCATAAAACGTGGACCAGTAGCACTAGTTGCTCATGCAGTTCAGTTTAATAAGAAAGAAAGTATTTTTCCAGAGAAAGATTGGTCCTGTGGTTGGGGCACTAGCTTAGTATTTGGAAGACCTGGATTCAGATCCCTACTCTGCCACAGACTTTCTGAGTGAGCATGCCCAAGTCACTGAGGGCGTGTCTACATGGTCTGATTATGGGACAAGTAGAAAAGCCCAAGCTATACTAGGCCAAACCCAGAGAATACAGAGTAGAGGACAATGCAGCAATGGCCAAGGAAGGGAATAGGTAAGATAGCCTGATGGATCTTTTATTACCATTTCCCATCATGCCTTGCAGTGCTGTCTTAGCCAAAGTGTGGTGCTTGCTGCAATGGAACTTACAATCTGAGCTGCTACAGCATGAAAGGAGATGCTAGAAGGACTCCCAGGTCTGTCAGCCAGCTCTGCCAAAGGTCTGTGAGTGACACTAACATGCAGGTATGTAAGCCATGACCATGAGCCTCTAGGTTTATGAGTCCCACTAAGTCTTAAGTGTTCCCCGAGACTCCCTGGAATCGGAGATGGAAAAGACCTCGTACAGCAGGTCAGTTGGTCCATCCCCTGACCCCAGACAGTGCAGGATTGCTCCCTACTGTGTAATCTCACGGGCAATTCAAAATGATTCCAACTACAGGGCTTCCACCACTCCCCTGGGGAGGCTGTTCACTTCTCACTCTTAGGAACATTCTCCTGAGCATCCTCCCACATTTTCCTCCACTTCGTTTCCTCACGTGACCCTCCCCGCACAGAAAAACCCTTCTCCTCATCAGCATTAACACTGGTCTCTCCATATCCCTCACTGAAGGCCAGACTGGCCAGTTTTGGACAGGAAGGCAATGAGACTAGAGCACGCAGAGCCTTTCTTTCCCTCGCCACTCCCTTGCAGTGCCAGGGCTCTTCAGGCCTGGAGTTCCCATGCATTAGCTTCTCCAAGGGATGCACAACAGAGTCATGGAGGGGGACAGAGAATCCCCCTTAGAGGGGACGGGTGGCCTTGTGGTTATTGCCTAGGGCAGGGATGCTGGCAACATGGGTTTCTATGCCTGACTCTGCTTCGAGTTTCTGGTGTGACCATGTGCAGATTGCTTAGTCTCTTTTTGCCTCAGACTCCCCTGTACAAGAAGGAGCAAGCGTCTGTCTTTGTCTGCTTAGACTGCAAGCTCTTCAGGGCAGGGGATGGTCTCTTACTATGTGTCTGCACAACTGCCAGCGCAATGAGGCCTTGGCTTTGCTTCTGCAGAAGCTACACTAACGCTACTAATAACAGGGGGCACATCAGCTGGGAGTGCACAGGAGCGAGGGGAAGGATGGTCCAGTGGTTAGGATACTAACCTAGGATTTCGGAGACCATGAAAAACTGGGAGGGGCTCATATACCATGGCAATGGGGGCCTGACAAGTACCTTAGATAGTAGAAGGAATCATCATACTATTCCCTCCCGAGAGCTGTCACTTAATGGCGCTATCCAGATCCAGCATACACAGAGGCTATGTCTAATGCTCCTTAGGTTCCAATGGGTTGCCAGCTGAACACCACCAGTACAAACAGGTCACCGCCATGGCTGGCAGAGAAAGAGCGCATTACAAATGTTACAGGCGGAGCGTTTCAGAGCCGTGCGGGTGATGATTCAGACATCCAATTTCCATTCAATTTCACGGGAGTTGAGCATCACAATTCCTCTGGCAGCTTTGAAAATCTCAGCCATGGGACAGGTTTTCCGTGGCAGCTGGAGGTGTGAATGTCACCTCGCACAGATGTGCCCAGGCTAGCTGTACTCCAGCTCGCTCGCTCCAAAATAGAAGGGAGGATCCCATGGCACAAGACTGCTGTGGACTGCACCTGGCAGCCCCTCCGTTTGCTTGGAGAAGAAGCTGCTAGTTCTGCACACGAAAGGTATGTCTACATTGCATCTGCAGACATACCCTCAGGGTACAGAACCATTCTCCACTGAAGACCTGCGGCACATGCATCTCAAAGCATGGACTGGGCAGAATGAGCCGAGGAGGCTGTTTTCTTTTCAAACAAAAGCCAGCTCCAGGGGTTTTCAGATAACATTGCAGAGCCCTGGCGCATGAGGGGGTGGCCCGGAGCCCTGCCCTGCGGGTTTGCTAGCTGTACATGCGAGTGGGCCGAAAGAAAAATATACAAGAGCTCCAGAGGAATAAACCATAAACAATGCTTGAAAAAAAAACACACAACAACAGAGCGGTCTTGCCATCCGCCTACCACAGGGAACGGGATGAGAAAGAGCCTGCTGAGACCCAGGCCAGAGAAGACAGCAATGACGCTGGTTAGCAGGGAGAAGCAATTTGAGGAATGGATGAGAGCTGTGACTGATGCAACCACGGAAGGGAATCATGTCATCCCCCAGCCAAGAAGTTCACCATTAGGGCTGGTTGACAAGTTTCAAACAATACGCTTCCCACGGGAAACAATTGATTTTGGTGGACATTTTCGTGCGGAAAATCAAACCAAAGCATTTGGTTTCAAGTCGACACTGATCTTCCCATCTGGCTGAGCCGCCATGGTGCCTCAAGGGAGGTGTAGTTCCATGTCCCCACCACACACGCACCCTGGGCCCTGCTGCCCAGATGTACTCTTCCTTCTATGATGACACCATGGCCTCTCATGGGGGTTGAGGTCACCAGTCCATGGGGCTCCCCCACAGCAGCTGTGCCACAGGGAATGATGGCAAATGCAT
Source organism: Lepidochelys kempii (assembly GCF_965140285.1). Taxonomy (NCBI): domain Eukaryota; kingdom Metazoa; phylum Chordata; order Testudines; family Cheloniidae; genus Lepidochelys; species Lepidochelys kempii. Next base: position 138,669,017 of record NC_136383.1, read on the forward strand.
GCTGGGAGATGGCGTCTGGCTGGGAACATGGCCCCTGGGGAAAAGGGGAACAGTCAGGGTGCGGCGTTACAGCTCCCATGAGACACGGCAGCAGCTTAGGCAGACACACAGTAATGTCAACTAGAAGTTAAGAGAGGCAAGGTGGGGGAGGTAATATCTTTTATTGGACCAGCTTCTGGTGGTTGCAGAGATAAGTTTTCAGGCTTACACATAGTCTTCTTTCTGTGGCGCTTGAAAGCCTGTCTCTGTCACCACCAGAAGCTGTCCAGTAAAAGATATTACCTCCCCCACTTTGTATCTCTCATATCCTGGGACCAACACGGCTACACCAGCCCTGCCAGTGGCTTGAAGTTCGGACATTTTGACAGTTCCGATCGGAAATATTTCAGATTTTTGCGTTCCGCAAAACAGGCTTGGACATTTCAACTTTCCATCCTGAGAAATACTAAACGATCAGACTTCCCTGACCAGTTCTAGTCACGATCTAGGGCCGGTTTGTAGAGGACTAGAAATACAACTCTATCCACCTCTGCTGCATCCCCACTTTCCCAGCCCTGGACCTTCCTACAACTTTACAGATGCACCTAAATAATCTGAACCTAGAGATGGTCATCCAGTCCATCTCCTTGCCAGCACAGGACCATTCCTTATATTTTAATATTCTATCCAGTCTAGTCTTAAATATTCCAGGTGAAGGGCCTGCCCTATTAGGAAGTTCTGGAAATTCAGCCTCAGTTTCCAGGCTCTTTAAGTTCATCCCCACCCACTTTTCTCTTAATATTTGTTCAATTATTCTAGTGTAAACAGAAGCTAGACTGACAGGATGCTAATTATCAGGAGTGTGCTTCTTTTCTTTGAAAACGTTGGTGTCTCATTCACCTTTCCAAGTCTGCTGATCCCTGCCCAGTTACCCAGGACTGTTCAGAAACAGCTGGTGGTAGCACAGACGATTTGCTCACTAGTTCGTATAACACACCACGATTCAGATCGCCTAGGACGGGCTGATTTGCATGTGATCCCACTTCCCAATTACTCTTCTACCTGCTCTTCAGCAACAGTTATTTTGATGGGCTCATCTTTACTTCCTAGTTGTTCAAATACCTGGTCTTCATTCTTTCTTGCGGATGAAAAATTATAAAATGGACTATCTCAGCTGCTTGAGTAATTCATGTCCTGCCCACCCCACCTCCTTTGCCCCGGATAAATTGGTAAAGGCACATTTACTGTCCTGCTTATCCACTAAGTCAGCCTGCTTTTTTGCTGCCTTTCTTTCCCCTTACATCCTCTGAGTGTTTTCATTTGGTTGCTTCCCACTTACATTCTTTCCAGTCTTTCTTTCAACCTCAAATGTTTTGGCATCGCCTCTTGCTGCCCCATCAGTCACTTCTCGTCCCGTGCAATTTTCTCTCTGAGCTATTGTTTTCTGTTGCTTTCCAATCAGGGCTTCCCCAAAGTTCACCACACTGGGGCATGCTAGTATATCCTCCATTGTCCCTTAGTGGCTAGAGTTCACAATGGATCACGCTTTGCTTTCCATGAATCAAGTACCGCTACAGTCCGAGAACCTACTATGTTGGTTCAAGTAGTTAGTGGTCACTGCTGCTAAGTGCAGGATCACTTTCTCATACTCAGACCATTCTTTCAGTTCAGTAAATAGCAGAACCAGAAAGGCTTCCCTATATCTATCCCCTCGCCATACCTATCTTTTATCCATCTCGCTTCGTATAATGCCACCCACCCATCAATGTAATATCTGAGCACCTTCCAGACTATATACAGACTAACCCATAAATACATCCAGGCCATTTTCCCCTCTTTATTTTCCCCAATAAGGGTGAGCCAGAAAATGGTGTAGTGGGCTTTTTGGTGAGTACAGTATACTCTGGTTTCTAGTGTTTGGAAAGTTTCCCATGGAGAGTCTAGGTCAGTGGCTCTCAATCTTTCCAGATGACTGTACCCCTTTCAGGAGTCTGATTTGTCTTGTGTACCCGCAAGTTTCACCTCATTTAAAAACTACTTACAAAAATCAGACATAAAAATACGAAAGTGTCCCAGCACACTAGTACTGAAAAATTGCTGACTTTCTCATTTTTGCCATATAATTATAAAATAAATCAATTGGAATATAAATATTGTACTTACATTTCAGTGTATCCTATATAGAGCAGTATAAACAAGTCATTGTCTGTATGAAATTTTACTTTGTACTGACTTCACTAGGGCTTTTTCTGCAGCCTGTTGTAAAACTAGGCAAATATCTAGATGAGTTGATTCACCCCCCTGGAAGCCCTCTGCGTACCCGCAGTAGTACGTGTACCCCTGGCTGAGAACCAGGTGATCTAGGTGTCCTGCACCAGGTGTCTCCTGCAGCATCTCCTTTGCTCTTTTATCTTTACCTTAGAATTTCACCAACATACTCTTCCTTGATGAGATGTGGGACCCAAGTTTTATAAATAGTCTTAGGACTTAGAATCATAGAATATCAGGGTTGGAAGGGACCTCAGGAGGTCATCTCGTCCAACCCCCTGCTCAAAGCAGGGCCAATCCCCAACTAAATCATTCCAGCCAGGGCTTTGTCAAGCCTGACTTAAAAACTTCTAAGGAAGGAGATTCCACCACCTCCCTAGGTAATCCATTCCAGTGCTTCACCACCCTCCTAGTGAAAAAGTTTTCCAACCTAAACCTCCCTCACTGCAATTCGAGACCATTACTCCTCGTTCTGTCATCTGCTACCACTGAGAACAGTCTAGAGCCATCCTCTTTGGAACCCCCTTTCAGGTAGTTGAAAGCAGCTATCAAATCCCCCCCCACTCATTCTTCTCTTCTGCAGACTAAACAATCCCAGTTCCCTCAGCCTCTCCTCATTAGTCATGTGTTCCAGCTCCCTAATAATTTTTGTTGCCCTCCACTGGACTCTTTCCAATTTGTCCACATCCTTCTTGAAGTGTGGGGCCCAAAACTGGACACAGTACTCCAGATGAGGCCTCACCAATGTTGAATAGAGGGGAACGATCACGTCCCTCGCTCTGCTGGCAATGCCCCTACTTATACAGCCCAAAATGCCATTGGCCTTCTTGGCAGCAAGGGCACACTGTTGACTCATATCCAGCTTCTCGTCCACTGTAACCCCTAGGTCCTTTTCTGCAGAACTGCTACCCAGCCATTCGGTCCCTAGTCTGTAGCGGTGCATGGGATTCTTCCATCCTAAGTGCAGGACTCTGCACTTGTCCTCGTTGAACCTCATCAGATTTCTTTTGGCCCAATCCTCTAATTTGTCTAGGTCCCTCTGTATCCTATCCCTACCCTCCAGCGTATCTACCTCTCCTCCCAGTTTAGTGTCATCTGCAAACTTGCTGAGGGTGCAATCTACACCATCCTCCAGATCATTAATGAAGATATTGAACAAAACTGGCCCCAGGACCGACCCTTGGGGCACTCCACTTGATACTGGCTGCCAACTAGACATGGAGCCATTGATCACTACCCGTTGAGCCCGACAATCTAGCCAGCTTTCTATCCACCTTATAGTCCATTCATCCAGCCCATAATTCTTTAACTTGCTGGCAAGAACACTGTGGAAGACCATGTCAAAAACTTTGCTAAAGGAACAACATGTCCAATACTTTCCCCTCATCCACAGAGCCAGTTATCTCATCACAGAAGGCAATTAAATTAGTCACGCATGACTTTCCCTTGGTGAATCCATGCTGACTGTTCCTGATCACTTTCCTCTCCTCTAAACGCTTCAGAATTGATTCCTTGAGGACCTGCTCCATGATGTTTACAGGGACTGAGGTGAGGCTGACTGGCCTGTAGTTCCCAGGATCCTCTGTCTTCCCTTTTTTAAAGACTTGATTCTTATTTACACAATGGCCCTTTCACACCACCAACCCGACAGTGCAAAGGGACCTTAGGGTAGAGGTGAACCATGCTCCAATGTATAGCACCACCTCTCCACTTCATCCAAGTCTGTCCTGACCAGGCTTAGCCCCTGCTGTTCCAGTCCTGGGTCCTCAACACGGCTCTGTCAGTAGGCCTCAGTCCTGTGCCTCTCCCATGTTGCACGTGCCAATAGCGTGCAAATTGGTGTGACATAACTGTGATATAGACAATCCGCCGGGGAGATGGATCAGAGTTTGCATGATTCATTTCTGCTTGCAGCTGGCATTTGCTGATGGAGGCAAGCATTACTCCTCCTGCTGGGCTGGATTCCAAAGCCCTTATGCATGCGGAATAGTACCTGACTCCATAACTGGTGAAATCAGTGGGGTGGCTTGTGGAGCAAAGTGCTACCCAATGTGAGTCAGAGAAGCAGAATTTGGCTCTGACTCCAGTAGTGAACTTCATGGTGTCATCACAGAGGGAATGGAGCCTTTGGAGGGGTTAAAATGAGAGATGGTTATGGATACGAGTGGCAGAATTTATTAAAAAAAATAATTTTGACTGATAATGTCCATGTTTAGTTTTAGGCATTTTTAAATTTTGTTATCAATATAAATTTTCACTGTTGCGGGAATCTGGGGGGAGGGGTCAGACAATTATGTAATGACAATAGATGTTGATTTCAAAAAGTTAAAGCTTGTAACCATTAAAAACATAAATTGTAAAGGGATCATGACAAAACACACAAAGTAAATATCCTTAAATCAATCTCTAATAAGTTCTCAGGTCTCATAAGAACATAAGAACGGCCAGACTGTGTCAGACCAAAGGTGACCCAGCCCAGTATCCTCTCTACCGCCAGTGGCCAATGCCAAGTGCCCCACCTAACAGGTAATGATCAAGTGATCTCTCTCCTGCCATCCATCTCCACCCTCTGACAAACAGAGGCTAGGGACACCATTCCTTACCCATCCTGGCTAATAGCCATTAATGGACTTAACCTCCATGAATTTATCCAGTTCTCTTTTCACTTTTGTTACTTTGCCTATATGTAAATTTCAGTTATTATGGATGGAAATGTTTTTTCGTTGGTTTGTACATGTACAGTGAAATAAAGGTTTACCATCATTTACCTATAAAAATCTATTCATTCCAAGCCTAGTTAGAGACCAGTGTGGGGAAAGCATTTCTGACTGCAACAGTGTAACATAGTGTGTGTGCAGATGGGTTGGGGGATTTCTTCCTGTTTTCATCTGATGATCACCATGTGCACTGATCCCAAAGGACTCCTAGCTCTCATTGTTAGCATTCTCAAGCATCACAACAAATCGTTTTTGTATTCTAGAGGCTGAACAGAGTTGCCTGCAAAGGGATTGGTGTGCATCCAGATGCAAACAGTAATGCTTTCTAGGGTACCTTGCTCATCTGTTTGTTTCTTCTAGTGAGCTTTGGAGGAGACTCCTGAGAATTCTTCCTTGTTCATTCATTAAAATAAAAAGGATATGGCATTTGACACACACAACTCCAGCTGGTAATTGAGAACAGGTGAGGTCAACATTTTTCAGATGGCCAGTGTTAGTGTCAAGGTAAACCACTACACTAAGAAATGTTTATGACAGCTGCGGTTCCATAAACAAAAGGAACCCATGGTTATAACAGAGCCCCCTGGCATGAACTGGCAAATATGGACGATGGGAGCAGAACAGCCAGGGTTTCCACAAGCATGACTCAGGAGAACTAACCAGAGTTGCACAACCATCCTCTGCAGAACTTGACCTCGCAGCCACCCCACTTACAAAGAGCTACTTTTAATTGCTTCTATTGAACTCCAGCCAGTTTCACTCTTTGTTGCCCTTTTTTTACATGCTCATATGTGGTTCACTGACAGTTTGTTCTTTTACCAAATCACTTTTCTTTTTGCAGCAGCCAGGAATTAATATTGCAACAACCCGTGGCCACTGAGGAACTACACAGCTCTTTCTATGGCGAGCGCCATGGTCATGCAGAATTTCACAGGGGAATAAGGAACTGTTCTTGCTGTTGGAAAAGCACAGCTCCCTACAATCTGAGCTGATGGGGGGAGGGGCAGCATGATTTAGTGGCTAGAGCACTGGGATAGGAGTCAACAGCCCTTGGGTCTACTCCTAACTGCTACTGACCTGCTCTGTCACCTTGGGTAAGTCTCTTCACCTCCTTGTGCCTCCCACACTTTGCCTAGTTAAATTGTCTTTGGGAAGGACTGTATCATCACATATCTATTTGGTGCCTAGAACAAGGGAGCATCTGATATCACTGAGGTCCCATAGGGTTACTGTGATATAAATGATACAGGAGATCAATCACTATAAGCAGTATAGGGAGAATGAAACACAGCTGAGCAATTCTGACACCATCCAATAGAGGGCAGAAGTGCATAGCCAGTTAGCCACTCGCTTACAGTATTTTAATGTGAGGGGAGTGGCTTTGAGGGGAAGTCATCTCCCTGTGTAGGCCTGACAGCTGGGGTTTCACAGCTCTTCTATAAGATGGTCTGTCCCTTTAGCTAAAGGAGAGCATCTAAAAGTCAATCTGATGTTTCACACCACCAGCCTCTAGTGGGCAAAGCTATTAGACATGGTCTCCCAGAAACAAATTCACCCATACCACTAAAGCAGCAGCAGCCTGAAGCAAGCTGTGATTTACAGCCAGAGTTATTTCTGCTGTTTATTGTGTGTTGTGCTGTTACACAAACCAAAGTGCAGTTGTGTCTTCCCTGCAGAGGGGAACAAATGCCATTACAGGTCAACCTGCCTTTCCTGCTGCTCAAGTTACCCCTGTAGCACAGACATCTTTAATGCAGCCACTGCATTTCCAGGCTGGGTCACTAGATAGAAGCTGGATGGGGCTGTTAATTGGGGATACCCTGATTGGAGGCCGTGCAGCGCTGAGGTCTGCTTTGGCTATGCTGCAGCAGAGAAGGCTCGGTATGGTATATTTATTTGTTCTAGCACACTGGAAAGGAACACCACAACCTCAGGTCGTGGCTGGCTGCCATTCCCCCCACACAAGGGTTCCCTGCCACCCCAGGAGGGTTCACATTCACAGAACAAAACAGTTGAACTGAGAATTCTTGATGCAAACAAGATTGTGGTAACATCGTTTCACAACCAAACTCCAGGACCCTGGGAGTTTCTGCCCCCCTCCCCTTCCTCCTTAACCTCTTCCTCCCCCCAGGTGCTTTCCCCTTGCAATACTATTGTGCTTTGGTCTCTTCAGGGATGTCTACACTGATGTTAAACACCCACGGCTGGCCCATGTCAGCTGACGTGGGCTGCAAGACTGCAGTGTAGGCATTCAGGCCCAGGCTGGAGATCTGGCTCTGGGACCCCAGCTTGAGCGTCCACACTGCAATTTTATAGCCCCGCAGCTTGAGGCCCCATGAACCCAGGTCAGCTGACCTAGGCCAGCTGCGGGTGTTTAATTGCAGCGTAGACATAGCCTTCCACCCTCAAAAAGTCAAATCTTGCACTCCCTCCCTCTGGGCGTACCACCCCATCTCCCTTCTTCTCTGTGCCTGCAAACTCATCCAATAAGCTATGCACAGCTGTTATCTTGAATTCCCCTCCTCCAGCTCCATCTTGGATCCTGGGTAATAGTTGTGGCGTCAGGCCTCATAAATCATGTTTTTGACCCTGATTCTGCAATTGGATCTGTGTGAGGAGAACACTGCTCACACCCAGACCCAGGTGTGTGCTGGGTAGTTCCCCGGTGGTTTCAGTTACAAGATCAAGGCCTTTGTCAGGAAGTGAGCAGATCAAAGGAGCCATGTTGCTGAGTAGAGCTGGTCAGAATTTTTTGTTCTAAATGGTGGGTTGTTTTTTTTTTGGGGGGGGGGGGGGGGAGTGGATTTTTCATCAAAATGGACATTTCTGCAAAAACCATCTGATTTTGACATTTTTCCATTGAAAAACCATAAACACAAAACTAGAAGTTTTGACTAAAAACCTTCTTTTCGGCTGAATTTTTTTGTTTTTTTGCTAACATTTTTCAGCTGCCAAAAACTAAAAAAACTATGTCAGCTTTCTGTTTTCCTCCAACTTCCGCACCCCCCAAAAAAAGTTCTTGAAGCAAACATACAATACAGACTAAAACATTTGGTTTTCATCAACATTTTTCATGCCAACAAGCTATATTTCCCAAATAGCTCTACTGTCCGGCAAGAAAGGGTTATCTTCACATCATCACTTTTCTGACCAAAAGCATATTTTAAAGATTTATTGAACACATTTAAATATTTGCCAGTAACAATGTAGCAGGATCTATCTGTATAAACCCATCTCTCTACTGTGATTTGTTACAAACTGATAAAGATGAGTGTATTCTGTCCCTGTTTTAAACTCACGATAAATTCAGAATAGAAAGAGGCACACATTTTTAACATTGAATGAAATTAGCCACTAAAAAGCACTTAATGACAGATATGGAGGATTCTCCAGAACTTGCAGAATTTATATTAGGACTATATCTTTCCAAAAGATCTGCTATATCTCAAAACAGAAGTTATGAATTTGATGCAGAAATTATAAATTTAAGTTCTTTAGCCTGTGTTATGCAGAAGGTCAGACTAGATGACCATAATGACCCCTGGAAATCTGTGAATCTATGATGCTACAGGGTGAAAGATTTAAAACACTGAAATAGTTTTTAATGGTTTAGAAAAAGAATAAAGGGAATGTACCTAAAACAAAAGCCAGTTACTTATAACTTAGCCACTGGCCACATAATAATATATTGTGCCTCGTGACCTTTCATCTGAGGTTTTCAGCATGCTTTACAAATATCCATGTAGTAATACTATTAGCCCTAAATAACAGGGGTCCTCAGTGCACAAGTGCCCTCTGGCGGCCCAGTGCAACACTGCAATTAAATCTTTGCCTCAGTTTCCCCTAGTGAGCTTTCAATAAGTCCAGTGAGGACTATGTCTATTGAACAGTGCCCTTTCAGAGGCCTAGTTTATTTAACTCAAAGGCAGAGCATTACACAAACAGGCCTCAACCCTAGAGTTTCAGTTGGAGGGGAAAGGGGCTAAATTAACCTTTGGCCATCAACCCCACTTATGTCCAGGTCCCTTACCAATGAGGTGCTCTTGACCCAGAACTCTTCTGGAGTCAGGGCCTCTTGTTATCAGTCTCTCCTTTTGGGTCAAGGTCCCTGCAGAGGTCAAACCACAACAACCCTGCCTCAGAACAGCATATAATTCCTCTGACCTGTGGCTCCTGCTGCTACCTGCTGAAATCCTTCCACTGGGACCAGGTTTTGCTGAGAGCTGGCATTCATAACCACTCCCTTTTCGAGCCTCCCCCGCCTAGGAGCACTCTTCCTTGGCTTTCTTTCCTGGTGAGGCCCCTCACCTGCTCTCTCTGAGCAGCCCTCCCCTTAGCAGCTGTCTCTTGCTGCCTTCTGGGGACTGTTCCTCTCCCCAGGAACCTCTGTTCTCTATCCCTCACAACCCTGACACAGGAAGTAGCTTCCTAGCCCACTTCCCTTGAGAAGTACTTCCCCCAAGTGCTCTCTGTTCTACCTGAGCCCACATAACCCTTTATAAGGCCTGGGTGTTCCTTAACTAATTAATTAACCATTGCTCAACTACACAGGCCATCAGTTATCCCCATGTGGATCTGAGCTGGCTCATTCTCAGGTAGGCTGAGAGCCTGACCGCCCTCGGGGCCAGTTACCCAGTGACACCGTATTTTACAAATGGGTAAATTGAGGCACAGAGAGGTACAATCTGCAAATGAGGCCAGTTTTGACTGCCCATTTAATTTTTTTTCTCAGCAAGAATCTTCATTCTTTCTCCCATACTGTGCCTTATGCATGGAAGGAGACTTCTGCAAAGACCCCTAAAGCCACCACCTTAAAACTCTTCCGACACGATACCTACAAAGAACTCAGTAATAGCTGGGTAGTTGGTGTGCTCTAACCTCTGCTTTCCATGACGACCAGTTTTCATATGGTTTTCTTGTGCTTCCTTGTCTGTCGGCCATATCCACCTATTGTTCCTAGTCTTGCACTTACATTGTCATGTCTTTGGGGAGGGAACGATCTCTTTGGTATATGTTTGCACAGCTCCCGGCACAATGGAGTCCTGATCTAAAAAACTTGAGCTTATGAAAAATACCACTTTTGTGTGTGTGAAATTTTGAAACATTTCCTTTTTGCTTTGAAAGCTTCTAGCAAAATGACTGGGGGGTTCATTAAAAACAAAACAAAAAGCAAAACTAATTACCAAAAACTTTTCCGATTTCAAAAATGGTTTTCAGTAAAATTTTTGGTTTTCAGTAAAAAGAAATTTGGTTTCCAAAAACCCAAACCTGAACATTCTTACTGAATACAATAAAAATTTAACTGAAAAACTTCAGGTTTTTAGTTTTTCATCAAAAAATTTTTTTTTCCAAGTTTTGCCCCAAATGAAATTTTCCATTAAAATTTTCATTCTGATCAAAAAATCATTTTGTGTAAAAAAGAAAAAAGACTTTTGTCAAAACAGTTTCAACCAGCTCTAAGAAACATGTGCTTTAAAATTGGTCCTACTGTGAGGCTTTAGGGCAACCCCATGCTAACACTGTGAATGAGCCACAGACCAAGAATTAGTCTCAGAAAAGACTGATGAATATTTCCAGATAATCAAAGCAGCTGAGCAGTAGAGTTTAAAGCCATAAGGGACCACCACAGCATGTGATCTGACTCCCTGTATCGCCCAGGCAACGACACCACCCGAACCAACACCTGCACACTAACCCCAAAACCAAAATTAGATCTTTACAGACCACGGGAGACGAGACTATGGGCTAGTCTTCACTTCAGTGGCATCGGTTGAGCGGCGCTGGTGAAGACGCAATGAGTCGATAGGAGAGAGTAACGCTACTCAGCTGCCTAGAAGGGGAAGCAAAGAGGGATAACATAGCCAAATGAAAGCGCAAAGGGAATTATTGGTATGCTGGATTTCCAAAAGGCTCATAGCAATAGCTAATTACCAGTTACCAAAATTAGTAGTCATGAATTACCCCAGTAGGATTCTGGCCAGGTCAAGAGGGCTAGCCCCTCTACTGTAAAAGTATTGAAGGATAGCCGTGGGTAGGCACAGCGCCTACTCTGAACAAAGTCTGGTGCTCAGGGCTAGCTTAGGTAACAACCTAGGTGAGTTTCAATTTTGGAAAAGGAGGCTGATGCAGGGCCCAAGATGCAGCGGAGGGCATTGCAATCAAACCAGAGATGAGGTTTATTATCCCCATTTCACAGAGGGGAACTGAGGCCCAGAGAAATCAAGGGACAGGTTTGCCCAAAGAGCTCAGCTCCCTTTTAGGCACCAAAGTAACTGGCAAGATTTTACCCCATGCTGAGCATGCTTTAGTTGGGGATTGGTCCTGCTTCGAGCAGGGGGTTGGACTAGATGATCTCCTGAGGTCCCTTCCAACCCTGATATTCTAAGTATAAACGGCTGGGATGTGAAAGACGTCCGTTCTCCTCTGCCCTCCAGCCCAATGCCTGGTGCATTTGATCCATTCTGCCGCAGAGACACGGGGGGCTACTTACTGCGCAAGGAACCCAGCTTGCAGCCGTACAGAACCCTAGCACCACGCTGGGATATCGGCTCAGTGCTAACTTCGAGGGGCCAACTCCAGCTGCAGTGGTCCGGATCCCGTGAGAGGCCAAGCTCCCTCAGCTTTCCAGGAAGTGCTGGGATTTGAGGGCAGGCAGCATCTTCCAGGTCTGCAGCCTTTATCCCCAATGGGGCGGGGGCCCCCCCGAGTTTGTAAATTAGATCCCAAATCACCTGCCTGAGAGAGAGAGAGATAGCCCTGCTGTCCCTGTCAGGCCCAAACCTCTTGGTTCCCTTCTACCACCCCTGGGGAGGCAGGAAATAACCCCAGAAACGAGCACTGCACTCAGCTACAAACCAGCACCCGCAGAGCCAACCCATTCAGGGCCCCCTACTGGGAGTCACAGCGCCATGTGTTAGGTCCCCAGTGTCTCTGTACAAAGAGTGGGGCTCTCGAACCCAACCCAGGAGCCAAACAATACCAGCCCCAGTCTCAGTCCCAGCAGGTGCCTGGAGCCCCATGTAGTGCACGCTCAGAGGGGTGAGTCCCGGTCTCCGCTGCATTGCCTGGTGGTGGTCCCCAGGGCACTGTGCTGGCCCGGGCTCCTTTACTGCCTCTAGACCACTCTCCCAGCCCGCCCCCTGAACCAACCCCCTGGCACCGGGTCCAGGAGCGTCTAGGCCCCCTCCTCCATCCAACAGTGCTCTCACCTAAACTGTGCAGCTCCTCGCTCCGGTCACACCCCTTAGCATGCAGGAATGCCCCCCCCCGCCCCCATGCAAGGTCGGACTAAAGAATGTAAGGGCCCTTTGCACTATGGCAACTGGGCCTCCCACCCACCATCCCTGCCCCCAGAGGATAGGAGGCCCTGTGTGGGGGTGTTGAGGCCTGTCCCCAGACTGGGTGCCCAAGGGTGGGATCAGATTGGAAGGCCCCATGGGGGGGAGCATTGTTGCAGAGTGCACTTGCCCTGCACTCCCCTTCCAGCAGCTGCTGTCCCATGGGGTGGATCAGTTCTCCCCGGGACAGCCATTGGCTCTCCCCTGAGCCTGCCCCCTTCTCAGCCCTGGTTGTTTTGTGGGGGGGGGGGTTTCCTCCTCCTGGTGGTTGGGGGGCCCGGTGGAAGTGCACATTGGTTAATCCAGGCCTGCCATCAGCTGTGGTGTGGCTGCCGGAGAGAAAACAACGTACAGTCAGAGCACAGGCGCTGTGTTTGTTGGTTTGGGTTTGGCTAAAGAACGTTCTCAATGTCACTTATCCCTCTTACGCTTGCTTAATTTGTCCTGGATTATTTATAGGTAGGTCTGGTGATATTTGCACTTTCATGAAATGTTCATTTTCCTGTTATGTCGAGAGAGCAGGTAGAAAGTATTACAAATACATTGGGCACAGCTAAAAACCCCCTGCAATTTCAACTGAGTAGAGTATTCTTGAACACTTCCTGTCCTAAACTCATTGAGGGACATTGCTCCCACAACATTTTCCTGTGACTGGAAGGGACCTCGAGAGGTCATCTAGTCCAGTCCCCTGCACTCAAGGCAGAACTAAGTATTATCTAGACCATCCCTGACAGGTGTTTGTCCAACCTGCTCTTAAAAATCCCCATTGATGGAGATTCCACAACCTCCCTAGGCAATTTATTCCAGTGCTTAACCACCCTGACAGTTAGGAAGTTTTTCCTAATGTCCAACCTAAACCGCCCTTGCTGCAATTTAAGCCCATTGCTTCTTGTCCTATCCTCAGAGGTTAAGAACAACAATTTTTCTCCATCCTCCTTGTAACAACCTTTTATGTACTTGAAAACTGTTATGTCCCCTCTCAGTCTTCTCTTCTCCAGACTAAACAAACCCAATTTTTTCAATCTTCCCTCACAGGTCAAGTTTTCTAGAGCTTTAATCATTTGTGTTGCTCTCCTGTAGACTTTCTCCTATTTGTCCACATCTTTCCTGAAATGTGGTGCCCAAAACTGGACACAGTACTCCACTTGAGGCCTAATCAGCACAGAGTAGAGTGGAAGAATTTCTTCTCGTGTCTTGCTTACAATATTCCTGCTAATACATCCCAGAATGATGTTTGCTTTTTTTGCAACAGCGTTACACTGTTGACTCATATTTAGCTTGTTGTCCACTATGACCCCCAGATCCCTTTCCGCAGTACTCCTTCCTATGCAGTCATTCCCCATTTTGTATGTGTGCAACTGATTGTTCCTTCCTAAGTGGAGTACTTTGCATTTGTCCTTATTGAATTTCATCCTATTTACTTCAGACCATTTCTCCAGTTTGTCCAGATCGTTTTGAATTTTAATCCTATCCTCCAAAGCACTTGCAATCCCTCCCAGTTTGGTATTGTCTGCAGACTTTATACATGTACGCTCTCTATGCCATTCTCTAAATCACTGATGAAGATATTGAACAGAACCGGACCCAGAACCAATCCCTGCAGGACCCCACTTATTATGCCCTTCCAGCTTGACTGTGAACCACTGATAACTACTCTCTAGGAAAGGAGTACTTGTGGCACCTTAGAGACTAACCAATTTATTTGAGCATGAGCTTTCGTGAGCTACAGCTCACTTCATCGGATGCATACTGTGGAAACTGCAGAAGACATTATATACACAGAGACCATGAAACAATACCTCCTCCCACCCCACTCTCCTGCTGGTAATAGCTTATCTAAAGTGATCATCAAGTTGGGCCATTTCCAGCACAAATCCAGGTTTTCTCACCCTCCGCTCCCCCCCCCCTCCGCACAAACTCACTCTCCTGCTTGTAATAGCCCATCCAAAGTGACCACTCGCCTTACAATGTGTATGAAAATCAAGGTGGGCCATTTCCAGCACAAATCCAGGTTTTCTCAACCCCCCCCACACACAAATTCACTCTCCTGCTGGCAATAGCTCATCCAAACTGACCACTCTCCTTACAATGTGCATGATAATCAAGGTGGGCCATTTCCAGCATAAATCCAAGTTTAACCAGAACATCTGGGGAGGGGGGTAGGAAAAAACAAGGGGAAATAGGCTACCTTGCATAATGACTTAGCCACTCCCAGTCTCTATTTAAGCCTAAATTAATAGTATCCAATTTGCAAATGAATTCCAATTCAGCAGTTTCTAGCTGGAGTCTGGATTTGAAGTTTTTTTGTTGTAAGATAGCGACCTTCATGTCCAACCAGTTATGCACCCACCTTATAGTAGCTCCATGTAGGTTGTATTTTCTAGTTTGTTTACGGGAAGGTCATGCAAGACAGTATCAAAAGCCTTACTAAAGTCAAGATATACCACATCTACCACCTCCCCCCATCCACAAGGCTTGTTACCCTGTCAAAGAAAGCTATCAGGTTGGTTTGACATGATTTGGTTCTTGACAAATCCATGCTGACTGTTATTTATCACCTTATTGTCTTCTAGGTGTTTGCAAATTGATTGCTTAATTATTTGCTCCATTATCTTTTCGGGTACAGAAGTTAAGCTGACTGGTCTGTAATTCCCTGGGTTGTCCTTATTTCCCTTTTTATAGATGGGCACTATATTTGCCCTTTTCCGTCTTCTGGAATATCTCCAGTCTTCCATGACTTTTCCAAGGTAATTGCTAAAGGCTCAGATATCGCCTCAGTCAGCTCCTTGAGTATTTTAGGATTCATTTCATCAGGCCCAGGTGATTTGAAGATATCTAACTTGTCTAAGTAATTTTTTACTTGTTCTTTCCCTATTTTAGACTCTAATCCTACCTCATTTTCGCTGGCATTCACTATGTTAGACATCCAATAGCCAACAACCTTCTTGGTGAAAACCGAAACAAAGAAGTCATTAAGCAACTCTGCTATTTCCACATTTTCTGTGATTGTCTTTCCCCCCCTCATTGAGTAACGGGCCTACTCTGTCCTTGGTCTTCCTCTTGCTTCTAATGTATTTGTAGATTGTTTTCTTGTTCCTTTTTATGTCCCTAGCTAGTTTGATCTCATTTTGTGCCTTGGCTTTTCTAATTTTGTCCCTACATACTTGTGTTACTTGTTTATATTCATCCTTTGTAATTGGACCAAGTTTCCACTTTTTGCAGAACTCTTTTTTGAGAGTCCTACATCCATCCATCATCTTCCTGCATAGCCCTCATCCTTCTACTGATCTTAGGGTTCTGTATAGCACCCACCACTGTACTATTTAAGCCCAAGTAAATTATATTTGTCAGCTGAGGTCCTTACTTGAATTAGTCTGTGTAAGAAGGATCAAGGACTGGCAGATGGATAAGAGGCCGGGAAATCATTTAAACCTCCTCAGTTAGGTGGCAGAGTCCTAGCAAGGAGCACTCTGAGAGCCCCCATTCTGCACAGGGCGGCCTCAATCTTTCAATAGCATTGCTCTGGCCTGCTAAACTGCTGCCACCTTTTGCCTCAGAGGTGGCTGCATTTCCAGTACTGCCAACCCCAAGTGTTCAAAAATCATGAGTCAGTACGTATACACACACACACACACACACACCACCTTAAAATGATGAGGTGTTTTTAAAAGTAAATGGCGGAGGGGGGGGGAGTATTTTGTTTTTTGAGCTGTGAGGGTTCACTTGGGTCACTTTCTCAAGCTTTTCTCCACAAACAAACTTACTTTTTTTTTTTAGAATGAAGTTTCTCAGGTTATGGCTACACTACAGAGTGTATGACAGAATAGCCCCTAGTGTAGATGCAGCTCATGCTGACAGAAGGAGTTTTTCTGCCAGTGAAGGACCACCACCTCCCTGGACCCTGAACAATGTTAGCTATGCTGAGAGAAGCCCTCTTCTGCCGGCATAGCTGTGTCTAGACTAGAGGGGTTTGCCAGCATAGCTATGTCTCTAAGGGGTGTGGTTTTTTCACATCCCTGACCGACATAGCTACGCTGGCATAAGTTTTAAGTGTGGACCAACCCTCACCTGATCAGAAGCCTCCAGGAGCTGTAGTTTTCCAGCAAACGTTAAATATCACAATGGCCTGGAGCGGCGAACTGTGGTCAGTGGGAGCTGCGATCGGCCGAACCTGCGGACGCGGCAGGTAAACGAACTGGTCCAGCCTGCCAGGGGCTTTCCCTGAACAAGCGGCGGACCGGCTTTGAGAACCACTTCCCTAGTGTACTTTAGGAACTAGCTGAAGCAAATTTTGGAACTGTTAGTGATGATCTTTGAGAACTCATGGGGGATGGGTGAGGCCCCAGAGGACAGGAGAAGGGCAAACACAGGACATGGGAATTACAGGGGACAGGGGAATTAGAGACCCGTCAGCCTGACTTCGATACCTGAGAAGATACTGGAACAAATTATTAAACAGTCAGTTTGTAAGCACCTAGAGGATAATAGGATGAAGAGTGATAGCCCATATGGATTTATCGAAAAGAAATCATACCAAAACAACCTAATTTCCTACTTGAACAGGGTGACTGACCTAGTGGATAGGCTGAAGCTGTAGATGTGATATATCTTGATTTCGGTGAGGCTTTTGACACAGTCTGTGATGGGTATACTCCCCACACTTGCCCTGCACGAGCTGAATTGGGCCTAGTAGGCTCAATCCGCCAGTTAGGCTGCAAAAAGGGGAGATTTAGGCTGGAGAAAGCTAATTAGAAGGAAGCTGACCTGTGGGAGAACAGGCATGGCTTCTATAAAGCTAGGAGCCTGGAACTAGTGTGAAGCCTGCAGTCCCCCTCCCTGAGGTAAGGGAGAAGGAGCATGGTAGGAAGGAGTCCAGGAGTGAGAGCAGTAAGGTTGGTGTAGATGCGGACCTTGACTTCACTACAGGGCCCTGGACTGGAACCCAGAGTAGAGGATGGGCCTGGGTCCTTACCAACCACGGCATAGTGGTGTTGTCAAGGGCAGTGGATACAGAGACTGCCAGAGTCACTTCTGGAATTATGTACTCAGGGCAGTGGCCATGAGCCTTGCCTGATGCTGCTTGTGGACAGAAGAGACTTTGAAAGACTACCCCGGAAGGGGAAAAACCACTGAGTAACCCGGCTGGAAGGCTGAGTCCCGAAGAGGACGCAGCAGTTCCTGGAGCAAGAGAGGGGCTGCAGGCTGCGAGACAGAAGGTAACCACAGGAAGTGGCATCAGCCTTGCACAGCTAATCCCCAAAATTGCCAGGAGAAGGCGCCATCCTGCGGTGAGTAGAGCACCTCATCACACTGTCCCACACCAGCCTCATAGGCAAACATGGGAAATGTGGTCTAGATGAAATTATAGAAGGATCTGGTACTATTCAATATTTTCATTAATGAGTTGGATAAAGGAATGGCAAGGATGCTTATACCATTTGCAGATGACAATACTGGGATGGGTTGCTAGCACTTTGGAGGACAGGATTCGAATTCAGGGTGACCTTGACCAATGGGAGAATTGACCTGAAATCAACACTATGAAATTCATTAAACACAAGTGCAAGTACTAGTTAGGAAGAAAAAAATCTAATGCATAACTACAAAATTGGGACTAGCATGGCTGACAAGGGTCTAGTGCAATTTAATAGGCATTAACAACGTGTGCAGTTGTGGAATAGGCGGGTGTCATTCTGGGGTGTACTAACAGGCGCCTCATATTATCAGATACGGGAAGTAACTGTCCTGCTCTGCTCGGCACCAGCCCAGCCTCAGCAGGGTACTGTGTCCAGCTCTGGGAACCACACATTAGGAAAGAGGTGGACAAATTGGAGAGAGAGTCCAGAGGAGAGCAACCAATATGAGGAAAGGTTTACAAAATCTGAACTGCGAGAAAAGGTGAAAAACACTAAAAAAATGTTTAGTCTTGAGAAAAGAAGACTGAGAGGGGACCTGAGAACAGCCTTCAAAGGGCTGGTACAAAGAGGACGGTGATCAGGTGTTCTCCATGTCCACGGAAGGTAGGCCAAGAAGTCATGGGCTGAATCTGCCGCAAGGGAGATTTAGGTTAGCTACTAGGAAAAGCTTTCTAATGTAAGGATGGTTAAACACTAGAATAGGCTTCCAAGGGAGGTTTGTGGAAACCCCATCAATGGAAGTGTTTAAGAACAGGTTGGACAACACCTGCAGGGGATGGTCTTGGTTTACTTGGTCTTGTCCTAGTGAAGGGGGCTAGACTTGATGAACTACTGAGGCCCTTCCGGCCCTACATTCTTATGATTGAGGCAGGAATATAATTATTTTATTACAATAGTCCCTAGAAGACTTGAGTGAGACTGGGGCCCCATTGTGCTGGGTGTTATATATGCACATTGTGAGGGACAATCTCTACCCTGAAAAGCTTATGATCTAAATGTACAAGACACACAAAGGATGGGAGGGGAAATATGCAAAGAGAGGGGAAGTAACTTGACAAAGGTCACCCAGGAAGGCAGTGACAGACTTAGAAACAGACCCCGGTTTTTTTGACACCCCCCCCCTCATGCAGTACGTAACTTAATGGACCACACTGCCTTTCCTACCATGCTTATATACCGAATGCTGCTCAAGTTATTTTCTATGCTCTTTGTAGGAAAACTTCTTACAATAACAAGGAATAATATTAATAGAACACTGTATTTATGAGTGTTTTCTTACCAGTGACCGGATCCTTTTCTCTGGGAATATCATTCCTTCGATCATTTTTCTTTTTTGCAGGGGGAGTACTGGAGCTGTTAAAATGGCTGGGCTTGTGACATTAATGATTAAGTGTCACCTCCTTGTTTGCTCTCATGAATCAGAGGCACCAGTCCAGATGCGTAATGAGAATGAACTCACATAGCGCGCTCCCCTGTGCGGCTTCGAGCTGCTCAGAATTAATTTTGTTTCCTCATGCCACCGAACAAAGAGACTGGAAAGAAGTAGAGAAGGAAATAGAAGCTGGAAAACACACATTCATCCTGAAAGAGATCAGAAATATGTTGACAATACAATAAAACATGTATATGAAAGAGACATTCATAGACCTCTGCAAATTCTCCTGCTCAGTAGTTCCAGTGCAGGTCAGATAGTTTGGCAACCTATTAGGTTGATTCTAATACTTCCTCTATTAATATATTTAAAGGGCTCTACCAAGATGCTAATATTTTCCTTGGTGAGATTTTTCACAGCAACATTTTTTAAAAAAATAAAATGAAATAACTGACCTTTTTTTCTTCGTTATTTCAAATAAAATCACGGTGTTCTGTTTAAGAAGCTAGCCTTATGGAACAGGATACCTAAGTCTGAGAAACTCATTGCACTTCCATAAGAGTTAATTAATTCAAGGAAGGAAAGATAGGTAGAAATACAGTCAGACCCTCACTATGGGTGGGAGGAAGGATAGACAGACACATACTGTGGGCTGATAGATTCTGTGGACGGAAGGCTAGCTAGCTAGATGTATCCATTTACTTCTAAACTGATAGATACTGCAGATGGAAGGCTAGCCAGCCAGCTAGATAAGCTGTAGCAGTCACCGAATCGCAGAAAATGGAGCATGTTCTCCATCTCCTGAGCCAGATTACTCCCCATGGAGTATTTTCCAGTGCTGTCTATTTTCAGTCCAGTTTAAATATGTACTTGGCGTTGACCAAGTCACTCAGCCTCAGTTTCCCCATCTATAAAATAGAGCTAATGACGTGTCCCTACCTCCTTTATTATCTTAAGGTGTTTTAAGGATTAATTAGTTGATGTCTGTGTCGGTAAGTATTGTTAACTCAATCCATGTGTCACAGAAGAGCTGTCAGAGGGCAATAATATCTGGTCGCTAGCGACCTTAGGTGGATTTGAACAGGGTTAATTCATGGATTCCAAGGCCAGAAGGGACCACTGTAATCATCTGGTCTGACCTCCTGCATAACACGGGTCAGAGAGTACAACTCAGCAATTCCTGCCTGGCTCTCAATAATTCATAGTTGAACTGGAGTGGGTCTGTCTACACTACCATCAGAAGTGCGATTGTAACTTGGGTTGGCTAGCTTTAATCTAGGTAACAATAGCAGTGAAGATGGGGGCATGGACCCCAGCACGGGCTAGCAGAATGAGTATGTATCCAGGGTTCCAGCTGGCCTTGGACAGCCCATACTATACACTGTCTTTACTGGCATTTTTAGCCATGCTAGGGATATTAAAGCTAGAGCAGGCAGGCCAACCGGTGCTGCAATCATACCTCTGACTGCAGTGCAGACGTACCTTAAGAACCCTCTAGCCCTGCTGCCCCAGTCTCAGTCCCCTCTGAGAATGTTCTCTATTATCACATTTCATAAAGACAGAATGTCACAGTTCAGGGCAACGTCACCTGAATTCCCTCTCCCTGGTCACTTGAGGGCACCCTCTCTAGGCCAGTGGCTCCTCAGCCACCACCTCTTTTGGGCAGAAACCCGTGTCTCTCACCCCCCTGACTGAGGTTTTTCCAGACTCCACTGTTCCCTCCTGCAATGTGATATCTCCAGCAAGCCAAACTGCCTAAATAAGCCAGTGTCTGTTCTTTGTTTTTTCTTCAAAGGCTATGAATATCATAGTTGCCAGCAGTTATGAGTTGCCACACAACGGTTTCTAAGCAAGCACAAAAAGAAAAGGAGGACTTGTGGCACCTTAGAGACTAACAAATTTATTAGAACATAAGCTTTCGTGAGCTACAGCTCACTTCATTTATTCGTAAGGTGAAAGAATTACAGAGAAAACATAAAAACAATAGAAGTTCCTATATTCATGCTAAAAGCTTACTAGAGGGCAGTCAGCCGTCTTATGGGGTCTCAGTAGACCAAACTCCTTCCAAGCTTCCTTCCTTTACAGGAAGGACTGGGTGCCCCTTGGACAGAACATCATGTCCATTACTGGATCAGAAAGAAAGCCCTGAGTTGGGATAAACTTAGGCTATGTATCCAAAAATCCTTTCATTGTCTGGTCTCTGGAGAATCCAGTTTGAGCAGTATATGTGCACCTCTCCAGGGAGTGGTACTTCTCTGAAGGTGTTACAATCTGAGTGAATTTGCATAATCAATCCCCACTGTTCTTAGTTTCTGGAGAAGCTATGGTCACCCTCTCCCATGGAATTGCATACATACAATCACTGGCCAACACTGATACATCAACTTAATACAATGAGATCTCCCAAAGATTGCCCTCTCTGTCACACAGAATCTCTGCAATAAATCTCTATTCTGGCCAATAAGGACAGACCCACAGCAAACGGTAAGTTTCAGAATGGATGGCTGAACTTTATGGACCATCTTAAATAAAATGCTTTGAGAATACGCTTCTCAAAATAACAGGCAGAAAAAGGAAGAACGTTAGCAAAACAAATAATTCCTGATTTGTTTTTAAATTTCCAGTGTTATCAAAATTGTAAAATTTGAAAAATTATGAGCAGCTTTTACAATTGGTTGAAAATAGAGGCAGTTGGAAACTTTTCATTGACACAGTCTGCCATCAGAAAATGGTATTTCATCAAAACCAAAATTGTTTTGCAAAATTGTACTCATCATTTTGATGAAATTTCCTGCAAATTTTGTTGTTGTTCTTAAATGGAAAATTTCATTTGGGGAAAATTTCAAAATTTTGTTTTAATTTTTTTTTTCATTTTGCTCTACACGTAACAGATAAGAACAAGTGTCAACACAAATACATTTCTAAAGAGGGGAAGAGAGAGAAAATTCATTAACAAATAAATAATAAATAATAATAATAATAATAATTTGCACTAATATTGCAATTTTCATCCAAAGGTCTCAGGATACATTACAAAACCCAGTTAAGCCTCACAACAGCCTGTGATGTTGAGAATCATGTTCGTCCCCATTTTACCAAGAAGGAAACTGAGGTGAAGTGACTTGCCCAGGGTCACAGAGCGATTCAGTGGCAGAACTGGGGATAGAACCAAGGAGTCATGACTCCCAGCTCTTGATCTAGACAAATTCATTTCAGAAGGCTTGTAATAGGATTGTGCTCTTCCATTGCAGATGTTCCACTCATAAATAAGAAAAGATTAACAGTAATAATATGAAGAATGAGAAGAGCCCAATATGGCTCCACCAGGAGCTCTTTAATGACCTGACCATCAAAAAGGAATCCTACAAGAAGTGGAAACGTGGACGAATTGCTAAGGAGGAGCACAAAAGCATAATCACTAACAAGGACAAAATCAGAAAGTCTAAGGCACCAAGTGAGTTACACCTAGCAAGGACAGAAAAGGCAATAAGATCTTGTTCTTTAAATACATTAGAAGCAAGAGAAAGATGAAGGTAAGTGTAGGTCATCTACTTAGTGGGGAAGGAGAGCTAACAACTGATGACATCAAGAAGGCGGAAATATTTAATACCATTTTTCTTCAGTCTTCACTAAACTTGTTAATGGTGGGCAGACACTCAACACCATTCAGACTAACAAGAGGGAGGAAGGCATGCCAAAATAGGGAAAGAAGAGATTGAAGAATGTTTAGATGTATTCAAGTCGGCAGCGCCTGATGAAATTCACCCTAATGTAGTTAAGGAACTAGGTCAGGGGTGGGCAAACTTTTTGGTGCGAGGACCACATCTGGGTGGGGAAATTGATTGCAGGGCCAGGGCAGGGGAGTGGGGTGCGGGGGCAGAGGGCAGGGTGTGGGAGGGGGTGCAGTGTGCAGGAAGGGGCTCAGGGCAAGGGATTGGGGCAGAGGAGGGGTGCGGGCGGTATGAGAGGGCTCATGGAAGGGGGTTAGGGTGCAGGAGGGGTGTGGAGTACAGGAGGGGGCTCAGGTCAGGGGGTTGGGGTGCAGGTGGTGTGTGGGATGCTGCAGGGGGTTCAGGGCATGGAGTTGGGGTGTGGGGTGCAGGAGGGTTTCAGGCTCCGACCCGGCGCCGCTTACCTAGAGCAGCTCTGGGATGGCAGTGGCATGCACCAGGGCCAGGGCAGGCTCCCTGCCTGCCTTCCCCAGCCCCACGCCACGCCGCTCTGGGAAGCGGCCGGCACCACATCCCTGAGCGGCCTGTGGGGGGCACAGGGCTCCGCATGTTTCCCTCACCTGTGTGTGCCTCCCCCGAGGCTCCCATTGGCCGTGGTAACCCATTCCTGGCCAATGGGAGCTTGGGGGAGGTACCCACAGGTAAGAGCAGCATGCAGAGCTCTCTGCCGCCCCACCCCCACCCCCACGGGCTGCAGGGACATGGTGTGGCCGCTTCCCGGAGTGGCACAGAGTCCTCGGTCGTGTCAATCCTGCGGGCCAGATCCAAAGCCCTGAGGGGTTGGATCCGGCCCTCGGGCTGTAGTTTGCCCACCCCTGAACTAGCTGAAGCAATCTTGGAACCATTAACAATGATCTTTGAGAACACATGAATGATGGCTGAGGCCCCAGAGGACTGGAGAAGGACAAACAGTACCTATCTTTAATAAGGGAACAAAGAGGACCCGAGGAATTATAGACCAGTCAGCCTAACTTTGATAGCTGGAAAGATACTGGGACAATTTATTAGATAATCAATTTGTAAGCACCTAGAGGATAGCAGAGCAAAAAGTGATAGCTGATATGGATTTCATAGAATATCAGGGTTGGAAGGGACCTCAGGAGGTCATCTAGTCCAACCCCCTGCTCAAAGGACAAATCATGCCAAAACAACCTAATTTCCTTCTTTGATATTTCTGGCCTAGTGAATAAGGGGTTAGTGATATATCTTATTTTTATTAAGTCCCACATGACATTCTCATACGCAAACCAGGAAAATGTGGATCTAGATGAAATTACTATAAGGTGGGTGCAAAATTGGTTGAAAGACCATACTTAAAAAGAGTAGTTATTGATGGTTCGCTGTCAGACTGAGGGGGCGTATCTAGTGGGGTCTCACAGGGTCCAGTATTAGTCAGCATTTCCATTAATGACTTGGATAATGGAGTGGAGAGTATGCTGATAAAATCTGCAGATGACATCAAACTGGGAGGGGTTACAAACACTTTGGAGGCCAGGATTCTAATTCAAAATGACCTTCACAAATTGGAGAATTGGTCTGAAATCAACAGTATGAATTTCAGTAATGACAAGAGCCAAGTATTTCACTTGGAAGGAAAAATCAAATGCAAGCTACAAAATGGGGAACAAGTGGCTGGGGGTGGTACTGCTTCGCGGTTGAAACTGGGAGATAGTGCAGCATGTTAATGGTTTCAGTGTCCTGATCCCCTTCCCACAGCTCACTGATGCCGAGTCTGTATGCCCTGCTTAGGGGGTCAGCTAACACCATGAATCATCCTGGACAATATCTTACCTGGTAGTGCTGGAGGTGCATCAACACCGATGCAGTCTCTTCGGAGCACTAAGAAGGGGCTTTGCCATGATTGTCTCTAAGGGTTTGTGGTTTGATTGCACTATTACTGGGTAGCCATAGGTGTACTGATGGAATCACTCTGCTCCAAATACCACAGCCAGAAGCTCTCTTTCTATTTGGGGTACCCCTGTTTAGTCTCTGACAGGACTCTGCCGGCATAAGCCACTGGCTGCTCCTGCAAAAAGCACTACACCCCATCCTTTCTCCGATGCATCACACTGGCCGGTCAATGGCTCTCCTGGCTGGTAGCACTTCAGGACAGGGACTTTCATTGTCCTTTCTTTCAGGATGTCAAATGTTTGCTGTTGGGAACCTGCCCAGTCCATAGAATCATAGAACCATAGGGTTAGAAGGAACTGCAAAGGTTATCTATATGCAGGGTTTGTTGAGTCTAAACCATCCAAGACAGATGACTATCCAGCCACCTTTTGAAAGCCTCCAGTGAAAGAGCTTCCATGACTTCCCTAGGCAGTCTGTTCCATTGTCCTCCTGTTCTTACAGTTAGACAGTCCGGATCAACATCTGGACTTGTGAGTTGATGTATGGATTCTGCTACTGCAGCCAGGTGTGGACAGAACGTGGACAGAAAGTTCATCATTCCGATGAAGCACTGTATCCCTTTCACATCCACTGGAGCTGGCCTGTCTCTGACTGCCTTGATCTTGTAGGGATCTGCTTTCAGCCCCTCTGCTGTGAACAGATGTCCAATGTACGTCATCTCACACTGTTTGAGTCACATTTCTTTCTGGGCTGAGTTTTATGTTCTTGTCCCTGCATTGCTGTAGAAAAGCTTGTAGTTTTCTGTTATGGACATGTTCAGCTTCTGTATCTTTGCTCCCTTCACCTACAACGAACATATCATCTGCAGTTATTTTCGCCCCAGGCAGTCCTTCCAGTGCTTAGGGGAGTCTTCTCTGGAACACCACAGGTGCTGGGCATATGCACATCGGCATGCACAGCCATCTGTAACAACTAAATGGTGTTGTCAATGTTGTCAGCATGCTGAACACTTTAATGAGCCTTATGGGCTAAAAGCGGTTCCTCACATCAGACTGTAAAGATGCTGCCTTTAGAGATTTCTAACAAGATAAAGTATGGATTGGATGAATGGACTATAAGGTGGATAGAAAGCTGGCTAGATTGTCAGG
Source organism: Lepidochelys kempii (assembly GCF_965140285.1). Lineage (NCBI taxonomy): Eukaryota > Metazoa > Chordata > Testudines > Cheloniidae > Lepidochelys > Lepidochelys kempii. Next base: position 138,694,837 of record NC_136383.1, read on the forward strand.
CTCAGTGGGTAGTGATCAACGGCTTGAGGTCTAGTTGGCAGCCAGTATTGAGCGGAGTGCCCCCAGGGGTCGGTCCTGAAGCCAGTTTTGTTCATTATCTTCATTAATGAAGTGGACAATGGGATGGATTGCACCCTCAGCAAGTTTGCAGATGACACTAAACTGGGGGGAGAGGTAGATACACTGGAGGGTAGGGATAGAGTCCAGAGTGATCTAGACAAATTGGAAGATTGGGCCAAAAGAAATCTGATGAGGTTCAACAAGGATAAGTGCAGAGTCCTGCACTTAGGAAGGAAGAATCCCATGCACCGCTACAAGCTGGGGACCAACTGGCTAAGCAGCAGTTCTGCAGAAAAGGACCTGGGGATTACAGTGGACGAGAAGCTGGATATGAGTCAACAGTGTGCTCTTGTTGCCAAGAAGGCTAACGGCATATTGGCCTGTATTAGTAGGAGCATTGCCAGCAGATGGAGGGAAGTGATTATTCCCCTCTATTCGGCATTGGTGAGGCCACACCTGGAGTATTGTATCCAGTTTTGGTCCCCCCCACCCCACTACAGAAGGGATGTGGACAAATTGGAGAGAGTCCAGCGGAGGGCAACAAAAATGATCAGGGGGCTGGGGAACATGACTTACGAGGAGAAGCTGAGGGAACTGGGCTTGTTTAGTCTGCAGAAGAGAAGAGTGAGGGGGGATTTGATAGCAGCCTTCAATTATCTGAAGGGGCAGTTCCAAAGAGGATGGAGCTCGGCTGTTCTCTGTGGTGGCAGATGACTGAACAAGGAGCAATGGTCTCAAGTTGCAGTGGGGGAGGTCTAGCTTGGATATTAGGAAACACTATTTCACCAGGAGGGTGGTGAAGCACTGGAATGGGTTACCTAGGGAGGTGGTGGAATCTCCATCCTTAGAGGTTTTTAAGGCCCGGCTTGACAAAGCCCTGACTGGGATGATTTAGTTGGGGTTGGTCTTGCGTTGAGCAGCGGATTGGACTAGATGACCTCCCGAGGTCCCTTCCAACCCTAATTTTCTATGATTCTAAGATGTCGTCCTTTGTGGGCCGTGGCTAGAGGCACCTTTTCAGTTACCAGTTCAGTGGCTTTAAGTCTATGCAAATGTGTAATTTGCCTTATTCACCACCAGCATGCAGGCTGTACTGGCCTCTACAGGTGCTATGATATCCCTGCTCTGCAGACTTTTGAGCTCCTTTTGAACTTGATTTACATAATTTTCCTTCATGGAAGGACACAGGTTCCACTATGGGGCCGACTTCCAGTCTTTCCTTCGAGCCACACCTCACCTTTGAAAGCATCCGCTTATGCTTTTAAAATTGTCTCCATTGTCCCTGGGACTCCCTCTTTTTGCTTCTTGCACTGCAGCTATAAAATTCTGACACTACACCCAGATCAGATCCATGGCTTGTATGGCTGCATTCCCCCATGGGGGTCAGTTTGTGATGCTTAGCATCCACCACTGCAAACTTCACTTGGTTGGTACCAGCTGTTAGTTTTTTTCAGTTTAGTTACTATGAGGTGACATTTTCAAATTGGCTGCATTATGTTCTCATTGTATATTATTAGAGTGTGACTGCTCTTTGTAATGGCTGTGATTGAGTACAATTCACCCCAAGGAATCACATAGCTATCCAGCTGAAATTGCACAGGGCATTTCCCTGTGAACATTGCTGCATGCATCAAGGTTGGGATTGTCCCTTGGTTGCTTTCCTGTCCCAAAAGCCTGAACCTGATGTGCTCTCAAACGCAAAGAGAACCTAGGGTCAAGATGTCATCACCGCAGCCTGATGTGCCATCCCCTCTTATATCAGTCTGGCTGAGTCTTTCTGAGACCTTCCTCTGCTCTTGCCCACCCTGCTCAAATTTCAGCTTGCCACATTCCTTGCAATGCTGTCCTAGTGTGGGGTGCATCTTCTTTACCCGCATGTGCTGTCTGCCACAGTAAATGCATCTCATTATGGGTATGGAACCCTGGCCACCTGCTCTCCTTCACTGGTGTCTCACTGCCTGTACTTCCGGGGGCATTGTGGCTCCCAAAACTTCCATCCTCTCTCTTGAGGCTTCCTCTGCATTCCCCATACCTGAGCATCTGCCTCATGCGAGATCGTCTTCCCAGAGCAGCCGCTCCCGCAGGTGGGGATCCCAAGTGCTACAGACTATCCTGTCTGGAATCAGGGAGTCTGTCAGGTTCCCAAAGTTGCATGTAGAAGTCAGTGTGTGCAAGGCAGTAACCTAGGGGTCTATCCCCTCTCCTTTGGATCGGTCTCCAATGAAAAACCCATGTCGCTCCACTGTTTTGTTCTGCTTTGGAGAGCCGTATGTGCCCAGGGCTCCTAAGGCACTTGTGAGGCAGTGGTGAGCTTCTGCCCCGTTCCCACAAAGGTAAAACCACACTTTGACTTTCCTGTTGTTGCCGTCCTCCTGCACGGCCAGGTCTGGGTACTGCTCAAACTCCTCCTTCCATTGGGTCCAAGTCTGAGCTCCGCTGGGGTCTGCTCAGTCTGAATTCCCCCGTGACTCACTGCGTTGCGGAGAGCTCCTCGCTCCAATGCCGCCATTGCATTTCATTTGCAGAGAGTGAAGCTGAATGCAGGTTGGGCTGACAAAGAGGAACTTCGTTAAAGCCTGCGCCTTGCTCCGTCCATGTGGCCCAACTGCCTCCAGCCAAACTCCTCAGCGTTCTCATTTCCTTGGTGTTCCCTCAATAACAATCCCTTCAGAGAACATGGGCCCTTGGACGCCAATTCCACTGATCTTGATGCAACAGTAACACACAAACCATTTGAGCTTTAGGCTTGGTGGGGGGGGAGGGGGGAGCAAAGATTTGGTTTAGCTCTGATTTTGCAGGAACACACACACCCATTCTTAAGCGTTATACCCTGGAGCTCTCCAACAAAGCTACAGGTCCCCTAAGGGATGCTGATGACTATCAGTTGCTCTGCACACTTGCTGGGTTTGAAGCACTGGGATGCTCCATATCCCATTCCCCAGTGCCGCCCCCCCCACCCCGCCCCATGCATTCCTTCTACTGCCTTGGACACGAATGACATCAATCGCTGCAGAGGGAACACAAAGCTGTGACCTTAGATCTTGGCAGGCTAACAACCGATGAGCTGGTTTTTAAATACTTTTCTTTCCAAATTGATTGTAATTAAGTGGCTAGCGTACATGTGTCACTGCTGCCCTCTACTGCATGGAATTGGAACTAACCAACTGCCAGTTACCAATTTACAAATCCAGCAAAGGGGCCATGTTAGCTCGGAGGGTAGGAGGCCATGCTCTAGGAACAAGGGGTGCTGAGTTCTAGTCTCCAATTTCTTACTGCAACCCTTTGGGGACTCAAGAGGATCATGGAAAAGAAAGGTCTTCCCATCCACCAGGACCTTAACAACATTCACAAGAAATCACCTCTTGAAAGATCTGACCCAGAAGATCCCTGCCTTCAATCTCGCATGAAGCTCATGGGCAACCCTAAATGGCAAGAGCAAACAAACCAGGGCAGATACGGACACTTGCTGCACAAACTGAAGATTAAAGGCTCTCCAGTGTGCGACAGTGGTCACCCAGAATAGAACATATAATGGCTCAGTGCCCAATTCACAAATACAAAGGAGGCATCAGAGCAATACACTCTGCCGCTCCAGATGCGATTATCTCACCTAACCATCTGAATGTAAAATTATAGCTGCTGCTCTACATTTACGTTAGCCGTACGAAGACGTTTTCCTAGGAACTGTTGAGTGTACAATACCGTGAAGTCCTGGATGAGGTTAAAATGGCGATAGTGTTTATTTTAGAAATGTGAAGTTGATGGATTGATCCTATTAATAATCTGGAATAATACACTGCCTATTTTACTTATTTGCTTCTATATACTTTTTAGCTCATTTTGGTGCTGGTGGATGGAACCAGATCCCAGCTGGCTGAACTTTCAGGAATATAGAACTGGCAGGGACCTCCTGGGTCATCCAGTTCAGTCCCCTGCTATTGCAGGCATCCCCATCACACAGTCATCTAGGTTTTTTCATATGAAAGGCTTATTTATGGGACTTTATGGAATACATTACCAACAACTGAATCAGAGCAGCGTCCTTAGTACACAGGCGAGAAAGAGGTACGACATTGCATTAGCAAATAGGAACAAATGGATCAGGAATGACGCCTGCTCCCAATACTAAGAAATCCAGGAATAAATAAACTACAATCATACATACAAAACCGAGACTCACACAAACAGCCACTTCCGGTCTGCGTAACAGGGTTCAACTCAGAGGGCAGCACTAGGAAACAGCGCACAGAAGCCATTTTCTAAATGTGTTTATTTAGTTCTTTTTAATAAGTACTTCAGTTAAACCCCAAGATTGGAGAGCAGTGCTCAGTCTATCCGCAGCAGCCTTGCCTCTCAGCTAGCGGACAACTTCTTAAAGAGCCTACTTAGGAAAGCAATATGGTCCAGTGTGGATAGGGGAACAGATGCCAAGCCAGAGAGAGCTAGGCTCAATTACTGACTGCAACTTTTGCTTGACATCGCTCCGTGCCTCAGTTTCTCCATTTGTAAAACAGGGGCAGCTTGAACTCCCAGATGATGAAACATATTGCTGTTTGAGGTAGGATCTGGTTTAAAAGCTGAGGTTTGGCAAGGGATTATTTTATTACTTTCAGGGGAAAAAAAGGGTAATTCATCATCGCTGTTTTCATCATACAGTATGGCAAGTACGAGTCAAAGGAATTTTCTAAGGAAACAATGCAGCTGTTTGAATATTTCCGACACATTTGTTTTATGATGGTAGTAAGCACCAGACGTGTTCCTATCCCTGTAGAGATAATGACTTCTCATCTGGCTACCACTCCTGAGAGACCAGTAAGTATTAGTGCCCCCATGTTACAGATGGGGAAGGCGAACAAGAGAAAGGAAGTGATTTATCCAAAGATGTTCAGTAGTTCAGTGGCAGGATTAGAACTCAGCACCCTTCCATAGCTGTGTTCTCAACAATTCACAATACAGCCAGATGGCAAAAGGAAAAAATAAGAACATAGGAACGGCCAGACTGGGTCAGACCAAGGGTCCATCTAGCCCAGTCTCCTGTCTTCTGACAAAAAGAAAAGGAGTACTTGTGGCACCTTAGAGACTAACCAATTTATTTGAGCATGAGCTTTCGTGAGCTACAGCTCACTTCATCGGATGCATGCCATGGAAACTGTAGCAGACTTTATATATACACAGAGAATATGAAAAAATACCTCCTCCCACCCCACTGTCCAACTGGTAATAGCTTATCTAAAGTGATCAGCAGGTGGGCCATTTCCAGCATAAATCCAGGTTCTCACCCTCCACCCCCACACACAAATTCACTCTCCTGCTGGTGATAGCCCATCCAAAGTGACAACTCTTCACACAATGTGCATGATAATAAAGTTGGGCCATTTCCTGCACAAATCCAGGTTCTCTCACCCCCTCACTCCCCTCCCAAAAACCAAAAACTGTGGTTTGTGTGTGTGGTTTTTGGGAGGGGGGTGAGAGAACCTGGATTTGTGCAGGAAATGGCCCAACTTTATTATCATGCACATTGTGTAAAGAGTTGTCACTTTGGATGGGCTATCACCAGCAGGAGAGTGAATTTGTGTGGGGGGGTGGAGGGTGAGAAAACCTGGATTTATGCTGGAAATGGCCCACCTGATGATCACTTTAGATAAGATATTACCAGTTGGACAGTGGGGTGGGAGGAGGTATTTTTTCATATTCTCTGTGTATATATAAAGTCTGCTACAGTTTCCACGGCATGCATCCGATGAAGTGAGCTGTAGCTCACGAAAGCTCATGCTCAAATAAATTGGTTAGTCTCTAAGGTGCCACAAGTACTCCTTTTCTTTTTGCGAATACAGACTAACACGGCTGTTACTCTGAAACCTGTCTTCTGACAGTGGCCAGTGCCAGGTGCCCCAGAGGGAATGAACAGAACAGGTAATGATCAAGTGATCCACCCCCTGTCGCCCATTCGCAGCTTCTGGCAAACACAGAGGCTAGGGACACCATCCCTGCCCTAATAGCCATTGATGGACCTGTCCTCCATGAACTTATCTAGTTCTTTTTTGAACCCTGTTATGGTCTTGATATAAGAACCTTGGTATTAGCTTCTGAGGTAAATTTTCAAGCCAGCTCCCATCCAGTGCACCCTGTCTCCCAGATCTCTCTCTATTCCTAATAGGGCTGGTTGGGAATTTTTTTTTTTTAACTGAGAATTTTTGAAGAGAATTAAAGTTTTTCAATTTCAGCAACATTTTTCTCTTTTTTTGGGGCTCAAAGCTTTTTGGGTTTTCACCCAAAATGCTGGGTTTCCAGTGTTGAAGGTTGAAAGGGGAAACATTCCCCATCTCTTTTGATTTAAACCCAAACGTTTTCCACAAAAATGGAAGTGCTTTTGCAAAAAATTCCACGTGGTCAAAAAGTAGGGTGCCTTTTTTTTTTTTTTTTTTTTTAAAACAAAAGGTTTTTGACCAGCTCAATGAATAGCATAGCATGCTCTGTTTCTCTCTTGCGCTACATGATCAGTAGTTTTTATGGATATAGATAGTAGGCTAACCAAAAGGAAGGCTGGAATTGTGTGTGATTAAGGCAACAGCTTAGCACCCAGAAGATCTGCCTTCAATTCCCCTCTCATCACTGAATCCCTGTTTAGTCTCTCCATGTCTGAGCTCCCTGTATCTTAAATGGATGCAATAATACGGCCTTTCTCTGTTATGTGATCTATTCAGTGTGTTAGCTCTTTAGTACAGGGATTGTTGCTTGCTAAATCTATATACAGCACCTAGCACAAAGGGGATTTAAGCTCAGTTGGGTTCTCTTGGTTTCCCTGTAATACAAAGAACCATGTTTTTTTTTAAATTAAATTCTATGGATTTAAAAACAAAATACAATGAAAGGAGTTACACAATCATGTAGGAATTGTCACCGCAGCCCCGACCATCGGTCCATCCAGCCCTTGATCTCAGCTCCAGCACTGCCTAATGCCAGATGCTTTAAAGGAAGATCTTGACACTCCCATCGTGCATCCAGTCTTGCAATGCTATCAGCTGCCACTGTGGGAAATGTCTTCTCCTCCCCAGCTGGCAATCGGCTTATTTCACCTGGAGCATGCTGAGTAAAAGCCCTTGTCTGGAGGCTAAACCGAGAAAAGCCAGGAAGTGCCAAAGGAGAAGTCAAGATAGAGACAGGCTCCTGAGCCAGACGGGCCACTGGTCTATTTCACTGTGGCATTTCCTATGGTTTTACATTTGCATGATGGATAGACACAAATCTATATATTGAATTATTATTTCTTCCCCCACTCCAAGCTACTTATCTTTGAGAAATAATGACCTTCTCAAGTGTGTCCGGCATGTCTTGATATAGGCTTTAGCCTTCTACGGGGAGTTTAGGCCCTTATCCACCCAGAGCCAAGACCAACAATCAAACCTGCCTCCTCTACTGACACCCGGGAGGAAGTACAGGGGATGCTTTCCCTCCTCCCCCACCTCTCGCTCGTTGGCAACATGAAAAGGAAAAAGAAAACACCCTGAGTCATGTCTACACAGCCAAAAGATGCAGGTCAACTGACTTGCGCTTGCAGGGCTTGCAAGGCAGGGCTAAGAAAATAGCAGGGTAGACGTTTGGGTTCATGTTGGAGCCTGGGCTCTGAAACCTGGCAAGAGGGGAGGGGCCTGGAGCCTGGGCTCCAGCCCACACTGGGACGTCTACACTGCTACTTTTAGCCCCGCTGCACAAGACCTGCAAGTTGACCCTGGCTCTGACACTGCAGCGGTGCGTTTTTTTTCCCCGTGTAGATGTACCTGGAGAGATGCTGAACAATGAGCTCTCGTGTCAACATCTATAAGGACAATGGAGTGGGAAATCAGCTGAGGGGGATGTTCGAGAATGTACGGTAACATTCAAAATCTCAAGCCAAAACCACAGCTCTAAGCATAAAGGATGGGCTTCCAAAACAGACGTAGGGTGACTCACTGCCTCCCCACTGTCTGGAAAACCTGCCTTCCTGAGGAAGCCCAAACTATTTAGCTTATCCAAGAGAAGGTTATAAAGTCTAGAAGTACCTTCACAGGGGAAAGATTTCTGATATTAGAGCTGCTCAATCTAGCAGGCAAAGGTGTGACAAGATCCAGTGTTTGAAAGCTGAAGTTAGATGAATTTAAACCGGAAAGGGAACATTTTTAACAATTGGAACAATTTATCAAGGTATGCGATGGCTTCTCCCATATTTGAAGTCTTTAAATTAGAATGGGATGTCTGTCTAAAAACAGTCTGCTCCTTCAATCAGGAGGGTTGATGCTGGACTCACTGGGTGAAATTCAATGGCCTATGTTTTGTAGGAAGTCAGCCTAGCTGACCATAACTGTCTGTTCTGGCCTTGAAATGTCCGACTCTGTGAATCCCAGTTCTGCCAGGACTGCTCCAATTTTTCACAAGATATCTTGCTGCACCAGAAACTTCTTTCAGGGCACGTGAACTATAGTGGTTTTTCATTTCACCAGTCCAAATGTTGGGTTTCTTGTACAGCTAAAGAAAGTATTTCCAAGCTGTGTTACTGTATTGAGGAGCACAGGCCTTGTGTTTGCCAAGAACCAACAGCCCCGTGAACTGAGGGTTCAGTGTGATCAATAGAGTTTGAAATGAAAAGTGAAATGCGGTGAGGACAGATGCTATCAGAGCTGATCTTCAGCTCAAAGTGAACATTAACAATGCTTGTTTGGCGCTTCATGTGAAATTCAGACACTTGGGTTATGTCTACACTTAAACCGCTACAGCAGCTCAGCTGCAGAGCTCCAGTGAGGACACTGCATACACTGATGGGAGGGGTTCCCCCTTCGCTGTAGTTAACCCCCCTGCTCAAGAGGCAGAATCTAGGTTGACAGAATTCTTCCATCGACCTAGTGCTGTCTATGCTGGGGATTAGGGGTGTGAAAAATCCACACCCTGATGCTGGCCTGAGTGATATAGCTGGGTCAACCTAATTTTTGAGTGTAGATCTGACCTAAGTTCATAGAATCATAGAATATCAGGGTTGGAAGGGACCTCAGGAGGTCATCTAGTCCAACCCCCTGCTCAAAGCAGGACCAATCCCCAACTAAATCATCCCAGCCAGGGCTTTGTCAAGCCTGACCTTAAAAACTTCTAAGGAAGGAGATTCCACCACCTCCCTAGGTAACGCATTCCAGTGCTTCACCACCCTCCTAGTGAAAAAGTTTTTCCTAATATCCAACCTAAACCTCCTGCACTGCAACTTGAGACCATTACTCCTCGTTCTGTCATCTGCCACCACTGAGAACAACCGAGATCCACCCTCTTTGAAACCCCCTTTCAGGTAGTCGAAGGCTGCTATCAAATCCCCCCTTGCTTTTCTCTTCTGAAGACTAAACAAGCCCAGTTCCCTCAGCCTCTCCTCATAAGTCATGTGCTCCAGCCCCCTAATCATTTTTGTTGCCCTCCACTGGATGTTTTCCAATTTTTCCACATCCTTCTTGTAGTGTGGGGCCCAAAACTGGACACAGTACTCCAGATGAGGCCTCACCAATGTTGAATAGAGGGGAACGATCACATCCCTTGATCTGCTGACAATGCCCCTACTTATACAGCCCAAAATGCCATTGGCCTTCTTGGCAATAACGGCACACTGTTGACTCAAATCCACTTCTTGTCCACTGTAACCCCTAGGTCCTTTTCTGCAGAACTGCTGCCTAGCTATTCGGTCCCTAGTCTGTAGCGATGCATGGGATTCTTCCGTCCTAAGTGCAGGACTCTGCACTTGTCCTTGTTGAACCTCATCAGATTTCTTTGGGCCCAATCCTCTAATTTGTCTAGGTCCCTCTTTATCCTATCCCTACCCTCCAGCGTATCTACCTCTCCTCCCAGTTTACGGTCATCTGCAAAGTTGCTGAGGGTGCAATCCACGCCATCCTCCAGATCATTAATGAAGATATTGAACAAAACCGGCCCCAGGACTGACCCTTGGGGCACTCCACTTGATACCGGCTGCCAACTAGACATGGAGCCATTAATCACTACCCGTTGAGCCCAACAATCTAGCCAGCTTTCCATCCACCTTATAGTGCATTCATCCAGCCCATACTTCTTTAACTTGCTGGCAAGAATACTGTGGGAGACCATGTCAAAAGCTTTGCTAAAAGGAACAACATGTCCAATGCTTTCCCCTCATCCACAGAGCCAGTTATCTCATCATAGAAGGCAATTAAATTAGTCAGGCATGACTTGCCCTTGTTGAATCCATGCTGACTGTTCCTGATCAATTTCCTCTCCTCTAAGTGCTTCAGAATTGATTCCTTGAGGACCTGCTCCATGATTTTTCCAGGCACTGAGGTGAGGCTGACTGGCCTGTAGTTCCCAGGATCCTCCTCCTTCCCTTTTTTAAAGATGGGCACTACATTAGCCTTTTTCCAGTCATCTGGGACCTCCCCAGATCGCAATGAGTTTTCAAAGATAATGGCCAATGGCTCTGCAATCACATCCACCAACTCCTTTAGCACTCTCGGATGCAGCGCATCCGGCCCCATGGACTTGTGCTCGTCCAGCTTTTCTAAATAGTCCTGAATCACTTCTTTCTCCACAGGGGGCTGGTCACCTCCATCCCATGCTGTGCTGCCCAGTGCAGCAGTCTAGGAGCTGACCTTGTTCATGAATACAGAGGCAAAGAAAGCATTGAGTACATTAGCTTTTTCCACATCCTCTGTCACTAGGTTGCCTCCCTCATTCAGTAAGGGGCCCACACATTCCTTGGCTTTCTTCTTGTTGCTAACATACCTGAAGAAACCCTTCTTGTTACTCTGAACATCTCTTGCCAGCTGCAACTCCAGGTGTGATTTGGCCTTCCTGATTTCACTCCTGCAGGCCCAAGCAATATTTTTATACTCTTCCCTGGTCATTTGTCCAATCTTCCACTTCTTGTAAGCTTCTTTTTTCGGTTGAAGATCAGCAAGGATTTCACTGTTAAGCTAAGCTGGTCGCCTGCCATATTTACTATTCTTTCTACACATCGGGATGGTTTGTCCCTGTAACCTCAATAAGGATTCTTCAAAATACAGCCAGCTCTCCCGGACTCCCTTCCCCCTCATGTTATTCTCTCAGAGGATCCTGCCCATCAGTTCCCTGAGGGAGTCAAAGTCTGCTCTTCTGAAGTCCAGGATCCGTATTCTACTGTTCTCCTTTCTTCCTTGTGTCAGGATCCTGAACTTGACCATCTCATGGTCACTGCTCCCAGGTTCCCACCCACTTTTGCTTCCTCTAATTCTTCCCAGTTTGTGAGCAGCAGGTCAAGAAGAGCTCTGCCCCTAGTTGGTTCCTCCAGCACTTGCACCAGGAAATTGTCCCCTACACTTTCCAAAAACTTCCTGGATTGTCTGTGCCCTGCTGTATTTCTCTCCCAACAGATATCAGGGTGATTGAAGTCTCCCATGAGAACCAGGGACTGCGATCTAGTAACTTCCGTGAGTTGTCGGAAGAAAGCCTCATCCACCTCTTCCCCCTGGTCCGGTGGTCTATAGCAAACTCCCACCATGACATCACCCTTGTTGCTCACACTTCTAAACTTAATCCAGAGACATTCAGGTTTTTCTGCAGTTTCATACCAGAGCTCTGAGCAGTCATACTGAATCCCTTACATACAATGCAACTCCTCCACCTTTTGTGTCCTGCCTGTCCTTCCTGAACAGTTTATATCCATCCATGACAGTACTCCAGTCATGCAAGTTATCCCACCAAGTCTGTTATTCCAATCACATCATAATTCCTTGACTGAGCCAGGACTTCCAGTTCTCCCTGCTTGTTTCCCAGGCTTCTTGCATTTGTGAATAGGCACTTGAGATAACTTGCTGTTTGTCCTGCTTTCTTAGCATGAGGCAGGAGCCGTCCCCTCTCACGCTCTCCTTCTCGTGCTTCCCCACTTACCTCAGGGCTTTGGTCTCCTTTCCCTGGTAAACCTAGTTTAAAGCCCTCCTCACTAGGTTAGCCAGCCTGCTTGCGAAGATACTCTTCCCTCTGTCAGGGGGAGCCCGTGTCTGCCTAGCACTCCTTCTTGGAACACCATCCCACGGTCAAAGAATCCAAAGCCTTCTCTCCGACACCACCTGCGTAGCCATTCGTTGACTTCCATGATTCGACGGACTGTACCCAGGCCTTTTCCTTCCACGGGGAGGATGGATGAGAACACCACTTGTGCCTCAAACTCCTTTATCCTTCTTCCCAGAGCCATGTAGTGCTCAGTGACCCGCTCAAGGTCATTCTTGGCAGTATCATTGGTGCCCATGTGGAGAAGCAGGAAGGGGTAGCGATCCGAGGGCTTGATGAGACTCGGCAGTATCTCTGTCACATCGTGACTCCTAGCTCCTGGCAAGCAGCAGACTACTCGGTTTTCCTGGTCGGGGCAGCAGATAGATGACGGAGTCCCCCTGAGGAGAGAGTCCCCGACCACCACCACCCGCCTCCTTCTCTTGGGAGTGGTGGTCGTGGAACCCCCAACCCTAGGACAGTGCATCCCATGCCTTCCAATCAGTGGAGTCTCCTTCTGTTCCCTTCCCTCAGATGTATCATCTAGTCCACTCTCCGCATTAGTACCTGTGGAGAGAACATGAAAACGGTTGCTTACCTGTATCTGCATAGCTGGTACATGGACGCTCCCCTTTCTTCTTCTGGAGGTCACATGCTGCCAAATTTCTTCACCGTCCTCCTGTCCCCGCTGCGCAGCCCGCTCTGAATCTTCAGAACATTGTGTCCGTAGAAGCATATCCTGACGTCTGTCCAGGAAATCTTCAGTTTCTCTTATGCAACGCAGGGTCGATACCTGTTTCTCCAGGCCTTGAACCTTCTGTTCCAATATGTTACTGGGGAATAAACCTCCACTCCAGTCTGAGTGAGACACAGAGTAGTGACACCAACACACAGGTTGGGAGAAGTACACTCTTGTCTTTTGAAGGAGTATTTCAGAGCCCTACAAATATGATCACAAAAGTGTCCAGATTTATTATTTTGAAAATCTAGCACCTTAACTAAGCAGACAAGCGTGAAACTTCCCCGCGCAGTCCCTCTGCTATTTTCCATCCTGTTCCCCATGCTCCATCTATATGTTGTATCTTTAGGTGGTTGTTAGCTTCCTGGGGCAGGGACCTTCGTTACTTATTATATATCTGCAAAGCATCTAGGACCTGCTGACATATCAGTAACAGCAATAATATTTGCATGAAGATCCTTAATGAACACACAGAACAAGACAGGCTTCAGTTTTTAAAGGTCTCATCCCTCATGCTCAATTTACCTATGGTACTTTGAAGGATGAAGGACATAATTCGCCATGTTGGGAAGTGAAGTGGTAGCCTCTGAGTCTAGATTTGCCCAGTGGTTGCTTTCTATAAATACATCAGAGGGGTAAATACCAGGGTGGGAGAAAAGTTATTGAAGCTGCAACAGCCTCTGAATAGGAGCAGTGGGGGCAAACAAACTAATGAGTATTAACATGGCGCTCAATATGTTTCTGAATGGGATGATATAATGGGCTTACCTGGGATAGCAAGGCCCTTGACTCAGTGACCCAGGAGATCCCTTCCAGTTCTACATCCTGGGTTCTGAAGCCAAAGACTTTATTGGACAACAGAGTTCAGCAGGGAACTTATTCAAACCCCTTTAGCTGAGATCTTGGGCTGTGACCCTTCCAATCCAGTCATTCTTGGCTTAGGACAAATGAGAAATAAACAGCTCCCATGGTGTTTTGGGCATCTACAGCTGGTCAACAAGAGTGGTGAAAAATGCCTCCCAAATAAATGTTTACCTGACACTTTCAAAGCCCAAGAAAGGTTCTGTTCAGAATTTGGCTTAAGGGTTAGGTCAAGCAACCTGGGTTGTCCCATCCCTCACTCATAGCCCTTGTTCAACTTATGTTCATGAATTACCTTAGGCCATTTTGGATCCTATAGAACTCTCTTGTCACATCTGTTTCCTTCCCCACTGTGTCTGTCATTCCTATCACACTTTGCCCTGTCCTTTGCACTTTATGGGTTCTGGATAAATGCTGCAACAGGACCACCATGACTGTTGGTAAATTTGCATGATGAGAAACACTAGACATATGGTGTGAGCTTCACTTTCATGGCATTATGCTCACCTCTTTAAAGAGTCTGGATAACACCGTGACACATGATGCTCTCCAGAAGTCCTCCTTGGCCTGTTTCCTAAACCTTACTGAGCATCCACTGTTAACTTACTGAGAGGCTTACTTACTGAGCAGACAACTGGCATGTTATGGTGGGACTGTATGCATGCTGGCGGAAGAGGGATGAGACCTGCTTTTTTTGTTTTAATGGCACAGACGCATATGCCATGCTGCTGGCACTGCAGTATGGCATAGACCCACCAGAGACTTCCAAGTTTGGACTAGAAGGGACCTGTGGAATTAGCAGGAGTGACCAAGCGGATTTGATTTTTGGATGGAACTTTGGCTTCTAGAACAACTTGGGGCTGATTTAACGGTTGAGGAATGATCTAAGCCACATGCCTGGGGAGGGAGGGATGAATCCCTGATCTTGCCCCAACATGCACTCATAGGAGCAGTCACATAAGTGGTAATATGGGGGGGAACCATATTTTGTGGATAGGCTTTCAAAGCAGGAAATATTGGCAATGGACCCTGAGAACAGCAAGGGCAGATTAAGGTAAAAGCTGGGTAAAATTTTATTCACAAAACTGGCAAGTTCCTGGTATGGACACAAACCTGAAACTCGGGACAGGTTTGAAAATTTCACAGCATTTCCCCTGAGAACCATATCCACGGAGTGTGTGTGTGTGTGTGTGTGTGTGTGTGTTTTCAGCTATAATTCACAAGTCTCAGATCAAACATCGATAGGAGAACAGGGCTGGGTGGCAGCTGGGAAATTAATGACCCATTTGGAAGCAGGATACCTGGTCTGGATGTGCAGAACTGTAAGTTCTGTAGGGTGCTTCAGAGCATCAGGACTGAGTCCAAGGGAGAAAGGCTGGAGGCAGACAGAAACACGCTGGAGGAAAACCATCCTTTGCTGCTTTCCAGGCCCTCCCTTTTTAAGAGCTGGTGCTCACACAGAGCCCTGGCCTGAGAAGCCTGGCTTTTATACAGCTGGGCTAGGATCATGGCCAGAGTGACCTAGACAAATTGGAGGATTGAGCTAAAAGGAATCTGATCAGGTTCAACAAGGACAAGTGCAGAGTCCTGCACGTAGGATGGAAGAATCCCATGCACTGCTACAGGCTGGGGACTGACCAGCTAAGTGGCAGTTTTGCAGAAAAGGACCTGGGGATTACAGTGGATGAGAAGCTGGATATGAGTCACAGTGTGCCTTTGTTGCCAAGAAGGCTAACAGCATATTGGGCTGCATTAGTAGGAGCATTGCCAGCAGATGGAGGAAAGTGATTATTCCCCTCTATTCGGCATTGGTGAGGCCACATCTGGAGTATTGCATCCAGTTTTGGGCCCCCCACTACAGAAGGGATGTGGACAAATTGGAGAGAGTCCAGTGGAGGACAACATAAATGATTAGGGGGCTGGGGCACATGATGTACAAGGAGAGGCTGAGGGAACTGGGCTTGTTTAGTCTGCAAAAGAGAAGAACGAGGGGGGATTTGATAGCAGCCTTCAACTACCTGAAGGGGGGTTCCAAAGAGGATGGAGCTCGGCTGTTCTCAGTGGTGGCAGATGACTGAAGGAGTAATGGTCTCAAGTTGCAATAGGGAAGGTCTAGGCTGGATATTAGGAAACACTATTTCACTAGGAGGGTGGCAAAGCACTGGAATGGGTTACCTAGGGAGGTGGTGGAATCTCCATCCTTAGAGGTTTTTAAGGCCCGGCTTGACAAAGCCCTGGCTGGGATGATTTAGTTGGGGTTGGTCCTGCTTTGAGCAGGGGGTTGGACTAGATGTCCTCCTGAGGTCTCTTCCAACCTTAATCTTCTATGATTCCTTGTGACCAGGAGCCCTTACAGATGCATTTAATTTAATTAAATTAATTAAATTTAATTCAACAGGGCCCTGACTCTAAGACAACTGAATCTCTTCCTGTCAGAGAACAGATGGCCTTGTCACAGCAGGAGAGGAGGAAGCCCTACAGTTAAGCCACATATCCCTTATACCATTTGTGACCAAGAAGTTGTCAATTTTTGTTTTGGAACCTAGCAATTTGAATTCTGCCAAGCAATTCTTGGCCACCTCGGCCCCCAATCTCCCAATTCTTCACAGAAGGGCTTGCGGGTGGGACAGGGACAGGCTAGGGATAAGTGGATCCACCACCCCCAGTATTGCCAACCTCAGGTGTTTAAAATCACTATCAGGCTCTACAAACCTCATGAGCTTGGCTTAAAAATCAAATGTTTTCAAATATAAAATTTGGGTTCTTATTTGTTTGCAAACTGTTTTTTTATATTAGGCACTTACATGGCCCCCTCTTACTGTAGTGTCTACAAACTTCACAGTCTTCACCTGCACCACACTCAGGTGAAGCCTATTATACCATTTCTACCAAGGGGGAACTCAGAGAGTAAGGGACATACCCAAGGCCACAGCTGGAGCTTGTGCAGAGGAAAAGATTGAACCCAGAACTCCGAGGTCAATGTCCTAACCACTGAGCAGTCCTTGTCCTCTATGCTTGCTGAGCTTTTTGCACTGATGTTGTCAAGCTTTTCTCCACCACCATGAAGGCTAGAAAGCTTTCTTACAAATGGAAGCTGAGAGTCTCCTGTAATCACATGACTCCAGGATATGGGGCTTTAACAAAAATACCAAATATCACAGGACTGTTGATAAAATCTCAAGGGTTGGTATCACTGCTTTACTGTGCCCTATAGAACAGGCAGGGGTGCAGAGTGACTGACGCTGCATCATGTTGACATGAGACCTGGATTCCTTCTCTCCAAAATCTGTCCTGATCTTCCCTGTGCTCTGAGAATTCACCTTTAGGGAGGGACTGTGAATTTACAGCCAACTGGCCTTGAGGAAACAACATGTGCAACTGAGTCACACATGGTCTAAACAAATGAGCCAATGGACAAAGAATTAGCCGTCATATCCTGGGGATGGGAATTACCACATGCACATGCTCACCACGATTGCGGTAAAAATTCCTGAATAGCACAGTCCCCCAGGTAATCTGCAGTGATCTGTGCACTGAAGCTAAACTGACCCTGGCTCACCCGGGATTCTTTTTTGCTGTTGCTGTCAGCTTGTTGTCCTCCATGGGATGTTAATTGCAAAACACGTACACATGGGTTTTTAAAAAAAATACACTGGAAGGCCATCTATTTCAAACACGGTCTATTTTTCATTGCTATTGTAAACCACTTAAGCATTTGCAGAATGATTAATTTCCTTATCTTCTAAACAAAGAGCCTGCAAATAGGATTTCCAAGTTAGGAGGGAAGCCAGGACACTCAGAGGTCATTGCAGTCCAGCATATTACTGGAAGGTGATGGACATATTGGTCTCTGGGTTGACCTGTTTTAATGTCAATAGAATTAGCGGGCTCAGGGTGGCAAAAATGTTAACATTAGCTTGTCACTGTACAATACCAGACAGTTAGACGTGAGATCTTGGCCTGCTTAGTCTCATGACAAAGACACTAGAAAATTCATGCCAAAGTTTAGGGTACAGAAGAGAAAAAAAATCAAAACCAAAACATAGAATCATAGGACTGGAAGAGACCTTGAGAGGTCATCTAGGCAAGTCTCCTGCATTCATGGCAGGACTAAGTATTATCAAGACCATCCGTGAACATGAAGCGTTCTGACACTGAAATCGGGTGGTTATGCAAACAATCAGAACGTATCCAAGTCTCATTCTCAAAGGGGGGATATCAGTTAGAATCTCTTGTTCTGTCAAGCAACCTTTCTTCATGCGGCAGGAAGAGTTAGTGCTGGGGTTGAATTTTGAGTGGATAGCTCTCAGTGGTGGTTGCTTTTCCTGCTTTTGACAAAATAGACTGATCCAAAGAGGAGAAGATAGGACAGTAAAGTGGGGAAATATGGCTTTTGGTGATGTTCTCAGGATACCCAGGCTCTTGGTCAGTCATGGACAGATGCTTTGGGCTAGCAGACCGGCCACAATAGCTGTTGCTCTAGATCCCAGCTTGCTTCCTTGGTCTGGGACACCATCTGACTGGTTTGGTCAGATCCCTCTCCTTCACCAGTCCTTCTCAGACTGGGAAGAGGTGGGTGAGCCATCTCACCCCATTGTCCTGGTAGCATGCCGTGCAGTTGGTCTCAAGATCGGGTGAGAAGCTAAGAAAGAGAGAGGACAGGAGGAAGATAGTGGGGGATGAAAGGAACACGCAAGGGTAGGGAAGACAGAGCAGGATCTCACACATATCAGACTGGGGACCTCACTGGTCCAGCAGTGATGGTCAGGCATCCTTGTCGGTGTACTTGTCTGCACGTCCCAATGACTGTGGATCACCAACAAAGGGCAGAGTCAACAGGCCAACAAGCCTCTGCTACGCCTTTCTCCAGGGAATCCCCCAGGAGTCTGTCTTCTTCATCATTTTAATCTTAAAAGTCCCTCTTTTTAAGGAACCTGTAAGACAGTGATGGGTGAAAAGAAAAGGAGTACTTGTGGCACCTTAGAGACTAACCCTCATTATTTCATTCACCAATTAGACCTAACTTCTGACAAACCAATTTTGGCCAATTGATTTCTGGTTCTATCCTCCCCTCATTTACCAGTCACAAGCCTAACACAGTCCTTGGGCTGCATCAGTCTTTCTGCCTCCTTTTCCTATCCATTGTAGCAACATTCACAGTTACGTTATTAAGGTATTGTAAGAGGTTATGAACTTTCACCTACTCCTCACAGTTGAGCTCACATTCAGGGTTGATCTGTAGGCCCCAATTATTACAACACTAGGTATGATCTGGTCACTACAATAGTAAGCCACTGGGAGCATGAAATAAGAAAGAAGTTAGTCAAATTCTTTGTTGAGAATTTAGCCTTTTTCCTGCTCACACATCATTAAAAACCAGTCCTCAGAGAGTCATAGAATATCCGGGTTAGGACCTCAGGAGGTCATCTAGTCCAACCCCCTGCTCAAAGCAGGACCAATCCCCAACTAAATCATCCCAGCCAAGGCTTTGTCAAACCTGATCTTCAAACCACTAAGGAAGGTGATTCCACCATCTCCCTAGGTAACCCATTCCAGTGCTTCACCACCCTCCTAGTGAAAAAGTTTTTCCTAATATCCAACCTAAACCTCCCCCACTGCAACTTGAGACCATTGCTCCATGTTCTGTCATCTGCCACCACTGAGAACAGTCTAGATCCATCCTCTTTGGAACCCCTTTTCAGGTAGTTGAAAGCAGCTATCAAATCCCCCCTCATTCTTCTCTTCTGAAGACTAAACAATCCCAGTTCCCTCAGCCTCTCCTCATAAGTCATGTGCTCCAGCCCCCTAATCATTTTTGTTGCCCTCTGCTGAACTCTTTCCAATTTGTCCACATCCTTCTTGTAGTGTGGCGCCCAAAACTGGACACAGTACTCCAGATGAGGCCTCATCAGTGCCAAATAGAGGGGAAAGATCACATTCCTTGATCTGCTGGCAATGCCCCTACTTATACAGCCCAAAATGTTGCTAGCCTTCTTGGCAACAAGGGCACACTGTTGACTCATATCCAGCTTCTCGTCCACTGCAACCCCTAGGTCCTTTTCTGTAGAACTGCTGCTGAGCCATTCGGTCCCTAGTCTGTAGCGGTTCATGGGATTCTTCCATCCTCAGTGCAGGACTCTGCACTTGTCCTTGTTGAACCTCATCAGATTTCTTTGGGCCCAATCCTCTAATTTGTCTAGGTCCCTCTGTATCCTGTCCCTACCCTCCAGCATATCTACCTCTCCTCCCAGTTTAGTGTCATCTGCACACTTGCTGAGGGTGCAATCCACACCATCCTCCAGATCACTAATGATGATCTTGAACAAAACCGGCCCCAGGACCAACCCTTGGGGTACTCCGCTTGATACTGGCTGCCAACTAGACATGGAGCCATTGATCACTAGCCCGATTTCTATCCACCTTATACTCATGTTTTCTAATGTATGGTTTTCTGTAACTATTCACCAAATATTTTGAATGAACAATGTCCATATAGTCATTTGTCCATGAAATGTTCACTGACAATATTCTCCAGTTGCTGTTCTCTATTTGTAACACCCGCTGGTCCCCGAAGACACATGTCAAGGTTTCTGCTCCTTGACTTTAAGGCAGAAACATTCAAAGCTAAAGAATAACAAACAGTGAAGAGCAAGTGATGAATAATAAATCATCTCTTTTCATGGTACAAGTTACCAGAAGGAGAATGATTTGAGCTAAGATTCGGGTAAGTTTTGCGGGACACAAACATTTTCTTGTACATCTGCCAGTCTTCCTAATACTCATAAATTAGAGTGAGTGTGTGTCTGATTGCATTGCAGAAACCATGTTCACTATCACACACACTCATGGACTTCCTCAGGGCAGCCTGGAAATTAAAAACAAGAAAGCCCCAAACACAAAAATTCTTCAGAATGCTTAAGATTTGGGTTCAGCTGTAGAAAAGTTCAAAGCATTAAGGCAGTTCTTATTAACAACCCAAAACCATGATACAAAGAGACCCATGTTTTTGGGACAGGGGTAGGTGGGTATCGAAATATGAATTTGGATCTCAGCTGCCTCTTATCTGTGTCATGTGCCACATGAAAGTCTAGCTCTCAACACGCCCAGTCTTGAGACCACATCAAGACCATTGATTCCAACATGACTGATCTCAACACCAGATCTCAC